>NC_072394.2:15000000-17500000 GCF_028885625.2 Pongo pygmaeus
GGTGGCTCTTGATATATGCATACCCTGATGGCCTGAGCAGTTTCACAGGTGTTCTTCAATGAACATGAAGATTTGAACCTCTCAATTTGCCTGAGTTCACATTTCCACAGATTGTCAGGCCACTTAGGGGAACAGGAAGATGTTACATTTCTAACAAGCTCCCGGGTGAGGCCAATGCTGCTGGTGAATGAACAACCCTTTCAGTAGCTTGGATCAACCTCTGAAGAATCTCTCTCCTCTCCTCCCCTCCCCTCCCCTCCCCTCCCCTCCTTTCCTCTCCATTCCTCTCCCCTTCCCTCCTCTCCCCTTTCCTCCCCTCCACTCCCCCCCCTCCCCTCTTCTCTCCCCTCCCCTCCTCTCCATTTTTCTCCCCTCCCCTCCCCTCATGTCCTCTCCTCTCCTCTCAATTCTCAAAGGGTATAAAAGGATATTTTTATGGTTAAAGGATAAACATTTACTGCAGGGATACTTTGTTTTGATATTTAAGTATTCCTCTTACTTGTCAAAACATTAAACCAGACAGAAATACCATGCACCCCCTTAGCTTGTCTCCCTGTCACCTGCCTGCCAGGTTCCAGCTGCTGCCGTGACTGCGTACTTTGGAAACTGAGTGGAAGACCCAGCCAGCTGCCCAGAGCCTCGGGCATCTGCCCATGTGTGCCCAGCTGCCCCTGCAGCTTTAGTCTGTGGCACATTAAGCTCTTGCCCTTTTTAGAACGGAAAAAAATGAAATGAAGAAGTGATAAAGGGAGTTCCAATTTAATTTTTCCAGAAGGACATAAAATCAAAGTACATAGAGTAATACAGAAAGGGCAGCTGAATTCACTGGGGAGCTTTTCTCCCCCTTCCCCCATTGTCTTCAATTCTCTCCTGGTTTTGTCCCAATTTTTTGATTTTCTAAAAAACAAATTAAAATAATGAAAACAGAGCTTAAACCCAAAGCAAGAAGACAACCCTTTATAAAATGTAATTACAAATCGCAACCTCTAATCAGACCTTTTAAATGGCATGCCTCACTCTAAATTGTTGTATAATGTTTTTAATAGCCAAATGCACATCACTATTTCTTATTACAAAATCCATTCACAAGGTAAAATACTACATTGCACTGCAGGGCTGAGCATGAGGAGAGCTGGTCTCTCCCAGCCCACTCTTCCTCCCAGCTCTCTTTCCAGAGGCAACCAGTTTGAAGCATTTCTGTTCTTAGTTTTTCAGTGGCTACCTGCATAACTCCAAATACAGTAATATGTTTATAGAATGTCCTTCCTTGCTCTGTCAACTTCAGACATTATCTACAACCTCTCCATTTTCGAAGATGAAGATTTAGCTGGCTCACTTTCCAGACATTATAACTCCTTCTCCACCCCTCCAATCAATCTTGATCATTTTTGTTGGCAAACACACTCTGGTTTTGAAAACCCCTCTGAGATCACAGGGCTACTCTCTATGACTCATGGACGGTCATGGAGCAGCAGAGAGATGCCTGCCCCAGGCCTAGATTTGAGGAACCTCATAAAGAGGAAGAACAAAAATGTACCAACTGAAATCAAATGAGCTGGTGTTGAGCATGAGAAGACTGTGGTATGGACTGTTCATGGGTGGGGGGTCACTAGCAGCTGACAGGTAGGGCAGGTACTTCCAAGCAAGCAAGAAGAAGAGCTGGGACTGTAGTATACAGTGAGCTTGATGTAGGTTGGCAATGTTACATTGTCTCCAAAGGGGTTAATCATGTCTTAGACTGGGTCAGTAATAGTGTGGCATCAAGAATGGTGCAGCCCAGGTGACGGCCTTCTACACACAGCAGGGAGGAAGGACCCATCTACACCAGTGCTATACCTCCCAGTAAGAGACCTGAGAAAGACACTCCCCCGTGTCATTTGACAGCACCTACTATATAGAGATCTCACTTTGAGAATGATTACAGGGGAAAATAAAAGCATGTAATCAAAGGAAACTGGCTGTTTTAAAAATGGCTGCAAATTCTTTGATGCCTCTTCCATCTAAGACGTAGAGTCTATGTCTCCTCTCCTTGAATCTGGGCAGCCTTGTGACTGCCTCGGCCAACAAAGTGCAAAGGTTGTGACATGGTGTGACTTCTGAGACCAAGTCACAGAGGTCATACAGTGCCTCCTGGATTGTGGCAGCAGTCGCTCCTGGAGTCCTGAGGTGCCACATGAGAAGTTCTGATGCCCTGGGGTTGCCATGCTGGAGACACTGTAGGTGAGCTCTCTGCCTCCCAGTCCCCACTGATCCCAGCCCTTCAGCCAGCCTTGCAAGGCACTGGGCATGTGAGTGAAACAATCTCAGATCCTCCAGATCAGTCCATCCACCAGCTGAAAGTTGCCAAGTGACTCTTGTCCACAGCACACAGAATAAAAGAATTGCTCATCCAAATGCTACCCAAATTTCTGACCAACAAAATCATGGAAAGTTAAGAAAGCAGTTATTTAAGCTACTAAGTTTTAGTGTGAGTCTGCTGAACAGCAAAGGACAACTAGAATAAAAAGATAACACAATAAGAGAAAGAGAACAATACAATATTTGGAAAAATCAGAGGAAGAACATAGTTTTGAAAATGTTGAAAAATTCAGGCCACACACACACACACACACACATGCACATTGCAGGCAACTATTTATCATCTTCAGTACAATTTGATCACCTGGCCTCTGAAATGGGAGCTGAAGCCATTGAAAGAGCAGAGGCAAAGCTGAGAAGGCCACAGATGAAAAGGGAGATGGTTGAATAAGAAAGAATTAAAATGAAATCCCCATCAAAGACAGAACTGCTGCTAAACAGTTAGTGATGCTGAAGACAAAGCACCCCTGGAGGGCAGAAACAGAGGACAAAGGGATATGCTTGGTTCAGGAGAAAACAGGGTCTGATAGGCATGGAGGCAGCATAGAAATAATTGGTTTTCCTAAAGAAGAGACTCAAAGAAAAGGAATAGAGACAATAATTAAAGATATTCTAGAAGAAAACCTTTTTACTCGAAAAACATATTGTCCAGCTGACCACATTCTAGGCAAAATCAAAGAAAAATTTTCTCAGTTATGTTCTGACAGAATTTCAATTCTTTCTTAGTCACCCATCTCCCTTTTTGTCTAACCGTGTGGCCTTCTTAGCTTAGCCTCTGCTCTTCCAATGCTTCAGCTGCCATTTCAGGGGTTGGGTGATCAAATTTCATTGAGGATGATAAATAGTTTCTCATAGAATGGCAGGAAAAAATCGAACAAACTTCAAAAGAAAAATAACAGATTACGACCTTTCCCTAAAAAAGAACAAAAATAAAACAGATATCAAAATTTTTATCTCCAGCATTAAATAGTAAAAGAAAATGAAACTAATCCCACAGAATTTTGATGAAAAGTGATGATTCAGTAATTATATGCCCACCTAAATCTCTCATATTTGAAAATAGCAGGTAGCCATTCTTTTATATAGAAGGCCTCAGAAAAAAATTATCTTCCATGTTCTTTGCTTAATGTGCACTCAAAATAATGGAGATAGAAAAGAAAATTTAGAACTTCAGCCAGGCGTGGTGGCTCACATCTGTAATCCCAGCACTTTGGGAGGCCGAGGCAGGTGGATCACTTGAGGTCAGGAGTTCGAGACCAGCCTGACCAACATGGTGAAACCCCATCTCTACTAAAAATACAAAAATTAGCCAGGTGTGGTGGCAGGGTCTTGTAATCCCAGGTACTTGGGAGGCTGAGGCAAGAGAATCACTTGAACCAGGAGGCAGAGGTTGCAGTGAGCTGAGATTGTGCCACTGCACTCCAGCCTGGGCGACAGAGCAAGGCTGTCTCAAAAAAAAAAAAAAAAAAAAAAAAAAGAAAGAAAATACAGAATTTCATAGTAGTATAAAAGGACAGATGGCAAGCACCACAAACAATTTAAAAATGTAATCTAAATAATTGTTGTAAATCTGAGAATAAATGCAAAGTAGAAAATGACTCTTAAGCTAAATTAATCTAATAAAGACCAAGAAGTTGTTGAAAACTGGGAGGGAGGTGGCAAGGGAGGAATATGCATTGTCTTAAGTGGAGAAACCCGAGTACTATTTCAGTGTTGACTCTTATATTTAGAAGAAATAAGATTAAAGAATCCTTTGAAACAGCATGAAGGAATTCACCTTCCCAACACTGCAGAAGATGAAAGGGAGAAAACAAAGGAAAACAGACACAATGGTTAAAAGTGAAGGTGTAAACCAGAATGACATAAGGAGAAAAATTCAGTGAATGTCGTGGGTAGATTAAGGTTAGGGCTTCAAACCACTCTGTTATAAGAACCAAGACTCTGTTTTTACACTTAATTCAAAATATAAGAGAAATACCCAATCAAAGGGCAACAAAAGCTTGAAAATAAGAAGATGGTTCAAAGTGCACCAGCAAAAGACTGTCAGGCAAATTTCACACAGCTATTAGAAACGGCAATAATATTAGTGCCCAAGAAAGTGAATCGGAGAAAGAAAAGCATTAATCCTGACCAAGGGTAAAATCCGTGATGAGAATATAGAGGTCATGAACTTTTTACCTGCCGAACATGGTTGTATCAGAGGATGTGCCACAAAAACAGAAGTGCACTTGCAATATGACCTTCGTTGCTTGGAGTCACATTGAAGAAGGGAAGGAACAAGCTGCAGCACAGCGAGGGAGGGGCTCCGTCCCTCCAGATGTGCAGCCAGAGGAGTGAAGATTCAGGGTGTGCAGGATGGCCAGCCAGTCTTCAAATACTTGAAGACTTTTCATATAGAGAGCGAAATTAGTCTTGTATATGATGGCTCTGGGAAACAGATCTAGACAGGCCCCAAAAGTGATGGGAATGCAGTGTTTATTCATCCTGAGGAACAGCTTTCCGATAGAGTGAAAGTCTACTCCAAAGAAAACGGTCAACCCTAGGAGACAGGAGCCTGCTGCCAGGGAGCCTCAAAGCAGGAGAGCACCTGACTGCCGTTGAATGTTTACCGCGAGACAGACACATGGTAACAGATGGAACTCTCACCATACCCTGAGGTCACTGCCATTTGCATCCCCATGTTGTAGGTTAGAGAACCCAGGGTGCTGTGAAGCTTAGGTAGTTTGCCCAGGGTCAGTTAGTAGGTAGGTGATAGACTAGGGTCCAAACTCAGGTGGTCTGGCCCCTGGATCAAGCACTGTCTCTGTTTCGTTCTCTTTCCCTCTCCTTTCCCTTTCTTGTTGCTTCCCTTTATCTCTCATTGACATGGTGCAGGGCTTATACTTGATGGCTTTTAAAAGTCATTACCACAGAGATTCTAGAGCTTAGTATTTATAGCTACAGTCAAATAAGCAGTTCAAAAAGAAAAAGTTTATTTCTTTCTCTCATTAAAAATATCTGGGGAAAAGCAACCCAGGCCCGGTAAGGTGGCTCCCTGATGTCATCAGGAACCCAGGCCCTGCCACCTTTTTTTTTTTTTTTTTTGACAAGTTCTGACTCCTGTCACCCAGGCTGGAGTGCAGTGGCGCAATCACAGCTCACTGCAACCTTGACCTCCCCGGCTCAGGTGATTCTCCTACTTCAGCCTCCCGGGTAGCTGGGACTATACAGGTGCATGCCACCAAACCCAGCTAATTTTTTTTTTTTTTTTTTTTTTTTTTTTTTTTTTTTTTTTAGTGGAGATGAGATCTCCCATGTTTCCCAGGCTGGTCTCAAACTCCTAGGCTCAAGGGATCCGCCTGCCTCAGCCTCCCAAAATGCTGGAACTACAGGTGTGAGTCACCATGCCTGGCCGTCTTTCTATTTTTAATGTGTGGTTTCCATTCTCAGCATCTCAAGATGGCTGCTGTGTTCCAGTCATTCCATTTGCAAGAGGCAAGAAAGAGGAAAGACTAGAGCGTGATGACTTTTCTCATTACCTCATCCAAGGACTCCTGCTTGTATCTCCTGACCACCTCTGAGGTCATGAGTTGGGAAATGCAGTTTTTCAGCTGAGCATATTTCCCAAGAGTCTGTTACTAAGAAAGAAAGGAAGACACAATATTGGGTTAGGCAGCCAGCAGTCCTAGCCACCGTGAGTTATTGCTGAGTGATGGTGGCACTGTGCAATGGCAAATCAGTGTGGTTGAAAAGTTATCTGCTACTCTCCACTCAAAAGTTAGTGGCACTTTAGTTAGTGGCAGAGAACCCTCAGTTTGGATAACCAGTCCTTGTGGCACTTCATTAAATATAACCAAGCCCTTATATTAAAGACTGTTCTCTCCCTTGCCTCTTTTTCCTTTTCAGGGCTGGTGACCTCTCTTGACCAACAGGAGTGTATGGGTGTAAGAAACTTCTGCTAGTTTCTTCTAAATGTCTACCTACAAACTCCTCTTGGTGTTTAAATCTGCTATTCAATGAAAGAAAACAGTATATGATGAACCATTCAGAAAGGAAGCTTCTTTTTACTTTTCAGGCTGGATAGCTCTGTGGCCCCATAAGCACACATGTAAGAAGGAAATTTCTTGTACTGGCTTCTTCTCAATGTCTCCATACAAATTCTTTTTCTGCTAAAAGCTTCCATTCAATGAAAGAACACAGTAAATGATGAACTGATCACAAAGCAAGCTTCTTTTCCCATAGATCGTTTTCTAATTAATTGATGTCTCCTAAACTCTGTGCAGACAAATTTATTTGGCTTTGGAATTTATAATTCTAGCTTCAGTTTTGCCTACTTTGTGAAAATGCCATAATCCCATTAGTTTTTCTTTAATTGCTTTTATTCTTTATAGTAGAGAAGTATGCAAAACAACTCTACACATTTAAGTGCACACAAGAATTATGTGGATTATCAGAATGCAATTACATTTCAAGATTGTAGTGAGCTAATTTTCAATTTGGACCTTATTCTTTTTTCTCCTCTTCCTTTTTATTTTTGCCTAAACACCCACTACTTGAAATGATAACTCACTGAAACTTTTATAAATGAAGTAGCTCTCAATTTGTTCTTTAGCACTGCCACTTTCCGCCAAGGCTTTTTCATTTGTTAAGTCATGACTTATTAAACTGATGTAATGTTACCCAGATTTTATTTTCTTTTATGCTACAATGCTCCTTGTAGTTCCAGTGAGGTTTCAAAAGCCCGAAGCACAGTATTCAGTATTGTGCACGTCAAACCTTTCGCCAAAGCCTTCAGTGGGCTGCTTTATAATAGCTATGAATATAATGCTATCAACATTTTAGTGGGGTATTACTAAACGAGCTATATTACTAATAAGAAAACTTTACCTCTGCAATTTTGGTTACAGTAAATGACCCATTATTTATTTAGTTGTTCCCTTTTGCTAAATATAATTTCACTGCAGCCTCTTAATGGAGAGAGAATATCCAGCTTTAAACATTGGTTCTGTTTTGCTGTTTCATTTTAATTTAATCTAGTTTGAAATTGCATTAAATACATCACGGCAATGTACTAAGGCTTTACAATTTCTATTGAGGAAGTGTATAACCAAAGTTTCCTGTAAGCTGGAGTTTAGTCAAGCCCCATGAGTTTAAGCACCAGCCAGCATTTGCCTGCTTGTCAAAGGAAAAAGAACTTCCTCTGCCCCAACATCCATCTTGACTGCAAGTAAACTTATTGCCTATCATAGCTCTAGGAGTATTCTTGCCTCACAGCCCTGAGGTCTTAGACCCTGAGTGCAGCAAGCCAGTGGGTATCGGTCTTCCACCAAAGGCCTCAGGCTCCCTCTAAGCTGCTCCTCTGCTTGCCCCCTTTTTCTCCTCATAACCGCCACCTGGCAGCCAATTAAAATCAGAGGGACCAAGTGGTGGCCCATTTGGGGAAACTCAGGTCACTATGCTGTTTTATTTGGTTTTTGCAATGACACTTCTTTGTCTGATTTTAATTTGAACCAATATAATAAAAAATCAGGAGTCTACATGAAAACCCAAGGGCCTGGCATTTCTTGGGAAGTCAGATCTGGCCATACTGGATCCATACTCTACACTGGCAGCAACTAGATGGAGCTCAGTCTTGGCTGAAATCTCTGGCCCAAGCACAAACCCTGCAGTTTGCCACAGTATCCTTGACACAGAAGACGAGTATCAGCTATCATCCTTTATTGTGTTTTTACTGTTACTTTCCTTACAGTAGAGGAAAGTTTCTGTTCCCACACACATCTGCATCAAAAATGAGAGAAAGATGGAGGGGAATAAAGAGAAGGAGAATATTTCTCTGACAAGACAAGGAATAATTCTATACTTTTCAAAAGTAAATAATAATCTGTTTCTTTCCTTTTCTTTTCTGCCTAGCCCCTCTATGCCCTTAAATTTCAACCCCAGATATAATTTCTGTGGCAGATTATTTTTGCCAAAAATGGCCACCACATCCAATTCATTTCCATGTCCTCTTCCAGAGCCTTGCCCCTCCTACATGAAGAGGTGGAATCTAGGTTCCCTCTCCTGATCCTGGGCAGGCCTTTATGGCTACCTCCATGAATCGAATATGGTGGAAGAGGCACTGCTCAACTTCCAAGACTAGGTTGGAAAAGAACATGGACCTCTCTCTATTGGCTCTCTCTTTCTCAGAGCACTTGCCCTTGGAACCCAGCCACCATGGTATGATGTAGCACCAAGCTACATGGAGAGGCCACATGTAGGTGTTCTGGCCAACAACCCCAGCTCAGATCCAGCCGTTAGCCAACATCAACTGCAAGGCAAATCATGACAATTTGTTGTCACATTTGAATACCCAGCATATTTTCCAGGGGAAATAAAAAGGATTGAGATAGGTTAATTATCTTCATATGATTTCAGCCCCCAGCCCCTGAGACACCCCTAGCCTCTGAGTCTTCCTAGCTGAGGCCCCAGACATTGTGGAACAGAGACAAGTCATTCTCCACCTTGCCCTGTCTGAATTACTGTCCTGTATAAGCTGGGAGCCTAATGGTTGATTTTTACCACTGAGTTTTGAAACAATTTGTTACACAGCATTACATAACTAGAGCAACTCCCTCTGAGAATTGTTTCTAGGTGCTCCTTCCACCTGTTGTTGTTTTTTTTTTTCTTACTTCAATTAAAGTCTGATTGATTGTATCTGGGGACAGAAAAAGACATACTGAACATTGCTATGTCTACTTTTTTTTTTTTTTTGACCACTGTCACCACTTTATCTATTATCACTGAAATAAGCATTTCTCTAACATACTTCAGGTCCCATGCCCTACAGAGGCTGATATTAGTCAACACCTGACAAACAGGGAGGTTCCCAACAGCAGTCAGCGGCGGTACACGGGGAAAGTTCCTTGCAACCATTTCACTCTCAACGAGGAAGAGGATTGCTTTAAGGCACTGACTTGGATAAGGAATAACTCCATCACTACAGAAGGTAAGGATGTCAGTAACTGTGCATCTCTTCAGAATAACGTTTTATTTTTATAATGAGCCTCATTCTTCATCTAGTTCCAGTATGTAATTAGTGCCTAATTAATTCCAACCAAATCATTCATCTGTCATGCTTTGTTTTCCAGATTAATTTACAACTTGTTGTCATTTTTGGATACCCAGCATGTTTGCTGGGGGAAAGAAAAAGGCTTGAGATAGTTTAATTATCTATAATTATTTTATTATACAAACTGAATATCCGAAGAGCAAAGCATGGCTAAAATCATTAACTAATTAAAGAATAATTTAATAAGCAAACATGTTTAGCAATTATATGGAAAATATGTCTTCTTTTGTGAAGCTGAAAAGACCTAGGAAGAAAAAGGCCTGTATTGGAAGGGCCTTTTCTTCTTTCCACAACCCATTGTTCTCTTTCTTGGTGTTGCCTGGACAGTTCTTCCCACAAATACACAGACTCGAGTTGCATACCACTTTTTAAATCGAAATGAAAAAGTGAAACATTTGTGCAAATGCCTCTGCCACTCAAAAGTGCATTCTCAAGCATCTTTCTCTCTATTGCTTGAATTTCATTGAAATCATTCAGCTAGTGAAACAACCAGAAGAGAGCCTGGCTACCTTTGTGTCTTTAATTGAAACCTAGAAGTCAAGGTTTGGAGATAACTTAGAGCAGCCCCTTTCTTTTGCCTAAAAGTGAGAAGATGGTTAGTGACCTGGTTGAGTTCCACAGCCACCTGTGGTTTAGAGTTCAGTCCAGGGATGTAAAACCACTAAGTGCCCAGAAAGTGGGCATCACTGTGTAAAATTAAACATGCTAATTTATTTAATACATGTATATAAATATAATCTAATTCTATTTGTTAATACATTAAAATTAAATATAATTTATTCTGATTTTTGGTGGACCATTTAGGTATTAACTTTTGCCAAGTTATAACATTTACTGCATTAAGAAGTTACTAATTTACTACATTCAACATTTTAAAATGGGTATCAAATGGCGTTCAATACGTTGCTGGATTCAATTTGCTGATACTATTTATAGGCTGTTTGCCTCTAAATTCATAAATGAGATCGACCTGTAGTTCTCTCTTTTATGCATTGCTTGTCAGGTTTTTGGAATCAAGGGTATGCTCGTCTCACAAAGCATTTTTGGAAGCTCTCTATATTCTTTGGGGATCTGAAATACAAAGTAACTTAAGGATTGGACAGAAATCACCCATAAAACCAACTGCGTCTGGAACCTTTGGGTAGAGGTGGGATATATAGATAGACTATACCGGCAACCCAGATTTTTTAAATGTCATAAAGTATTTCATACTTTCATCCAAGCTTGGAATTATTTTCAGTTTTGCATCTGTGTATGTTAAAACCTGCTTTAGCCTTTTAGTCATTCTGTAGTAATTACCCCATGATCAATGTAGACTCAGAGTATTTTCTTATCAGGGAAAATTCTCTAATCCATGGGTTGGTGAATTTTTACTGTAAAATACCAGATAGTAAATATTTTAGACTTGGTTGAGCATGGTAGCTCACGCCTGTAATCCCAGCACTTTGGGGGGCCAAGGTGAGAGGATCACTTGAGCCCAGGAGTTTGAGACCAGCCTGGGAAACATGGAAAAACCCCAGCTCTACAAAAAATACAAAAATTAGCTGGGCATGGTGGTGTACACCTATAGTCCCAGGTACTCGGGAGGCTGAGGTGGGAGGATCAATGGAGCTTGGGAGGTCAAGGCTGCAGAGAGGCATGATTATGCCACTGCACTCCAGCCTGGGTGACAGAGCAAGACCTTATCTTAAAAAATTTTTTTCTTTTAGACTTTGCAGGCCATATGGTCTCTGTTGCAACTCTTCAACTCTGCCCATTTAGTGAGCAAGCAACTATAGACAATATGTAAATGAATGGGCAGGGTCGTGTTCTGATAAAATTTATTTATGAAACCAGACATGAGCTGTAGTTTGTAGTAACCAGCTTTTAGCCATAACATTTTTGACAAATCATTACCATTTCATGAAGTGCAGACCTCCAAATGTACCATAAGTTCCCCAAAAGCGGAAAAGCCAGTGGTCCAAGACAAAATGCACAGTTCGTCTTTAAGACTGCACACAATCCTGTCAGCCTGCAGTGCTGTGCTTTAACTTTGAACGTTTGTGTGTTTTGGATGTTTGGGCTAGGGAGCATTTGACCAAGAAAAGAGCCTTCGAAAGTGGCACTGCAAGGTCTTAAGGTGGAATGTTGATGGCAGAGAATTTAGACACCCCGAAGCAAGAAGCGCTATGGTCTCTTTCATGTGCCTTTGTATTGTCCTCTTGTTCTCAGATGGGGGAAGAGCATCAGTGTTATTCTGCTGACTTGGCCAGTTGTCAGGGATGGTGATGCTGTGGTGCCCCCTTAAAGGGAAATGCTTTTTCAGATTTAAGACTGACTCCCAGCAGCCAGTGCATAAAGCCATTTGGAGTGCCTGCTTTTGTCCACCAAATAGCCAGGATAAGAAGTATGTGGAAATTAGTTTCCTGTCTTACATGTAGGTGATTTTCTCCAGGTCTGGTGCTTAATGACTCCCCTGGGGCACCTCTCAGGTAGGTGCTCTTAACACTGAAATGCTGGGACCAAGCTCTGGGAGCCTTCAGGGAAACCTGACTTGGCCAAGTTCATTTAACTCTGTGTAGAGGCCCTTTTCAAGTGAATTCTCAAGTAAAAAAAAGTTAAGAAAAAATGTTAACATCTTGCCTTAAAAAAACTTTCTCCTCTTTGTATCTTTTCTGTAATCCAGGTCATACTCAGACATGACTTTAGTCTCATTCAAGACCTTATTCTTGCCATTATTATTCTTGCAGCATCACTGGATCACAGTCCAAATCTCAGAGCAGAGCAGGCCTAGGACAGAAAGCCCGTCCCCACCTGAGCCAAGAACCAACACCCACAGACAAGATTATACCCACAGAGGCTCCCAGGAAATGCAGCAAGGAGTAGGATCCAGCGTGAGAGGAGGCCTCGAGGTAGAGCCTCCTAAATACACCGTTGGCTTCCCTGGCAGGCTGAAATACATTGAGCGGGGAGGGCATTCCATATAGAAATACAAATTCATGCCAAATCACTTCAGTCACCTTGTGACCTCTATTTCTTAACTGAGACTTTGGGTATATGATACTTGAGTTTCATTGCTGGGCTTTCAAATCCCTTTTCATACTGTGGAAAGCCTAGTGGTCTTTCCAGAACTGCATTTTGAAAAGAATATAGCTGTTGCAGCATTGCTTCTGAGACATCTACAGTACCATACTTGGCTGAAGCTCCAAGCCATTTATTTGATAATTTCAGCTCTATGCTATCTCAGTGTCACTTGTATCCAGCATAGTGCCTGGCAAATAGTAAATGCAAAATAAATGTTTTACTGAATGTAAGTGAAGACAGTTCAGGATGTAACTCTTTTCCTTACCTTCCACATGGTGAATTTTATCAAAACTTTTTTGCATTCGGCCTAACCTGGAAATAGATGGTCAATTGAGATGAAGACAAGAGAACCCTTGAATGAAATTGAAGCTATTCTTTAAAAATTCATCCTTAGTAATGACAGTTATAACATGCTGGCTAAACAGGATGAGTTAAGCTCCTCCTCACGAATAACAGACATTTATAAAGGCAGTCTTGCTCAGGTTCTGGAGTCACATGACTTGGGTTCAAATCTTGGGTCTGCCGTTTCCCTGGGCAAGTTACTTAACTGCTTTGTGTCTCAGATTCTAGATAATATCTACCTCACATGGGTTGCTGAGAGGGTGAAAAGAGATAAATGAGATTACATGCCATACTCAGGACAGTCTCTCATACATAGAAAGAGTTTCATAAATAGAGGCTGCCATTAGCATTGCTCTTACTTCTACGTGTGATGGAATTAAAGGTACCCCAGAGTAGAAGTCTCAGCCCCTGCCACCAGGGCCCTGATGAAGTTGAGGATATCAGTCTCTATTTAAAGACAGGGATCCGTGTACACCAGGTGCCAGTCAGCTATAGAGACACTGTGGCCTTCAGGAGAGCCCTGGAGGCTGTGAAGTTTGGAGAAGGCCTCCCCGAGAAAGGATTTGAGCTCAGTCTTGAAGAGGGACAGAATAAGAAGACAGAGAGGCTGGGGGAGTTTGGATTGTGTCCAAAAGACACTGGGCCAACAACGTGGGCTGGGCAGTCTGTGAAGGGCAGCAGCAGGAGATGAAGCCAGAGGCATGGGCAGGGACAGACACTGGCGGGTCGCAAGCACCCAGCCACGTCCAAGTTTAACTGGTTACCTTTTAGGAATGGGGGCTGACCAGGCAGTGCCGCTGTACACACATAGCACTTTGGGAAAATGGCCTTTCCATCTGTGGTACCCATGCCAGCAGAGAGAAGCTGACCACGGGAGAATGGCTTACCATGGATGGCAGTAGCCAGTTGAGGCGAGGCAGCTGTGGATGCAGGAGCTAGCTGGAAGTGGCCACCCTTGCTGCATGTGGTGGTCTTGCTGACACAGCCACTGCTAGCTTATTTCCAAGTCAGCTATGAGATGGTGGTGTTGCAGGGCTTTTCCGTAGTTCAGCTAAAGATGGGGTCCTTGTCCGTCCCGTGGCCACGAAAATGTAGGCTCACAGACGGTTTGAAGGGTGAGTAAAACAGGGTTTTACTGGGTGAAAGGAAAAAAAGGGGTGGGGGAGGGGGAAGCAGGATCCTCCGCAAGGCCACCCGGCTACTTGATTCCCAGGTTCCACACAGGAAGAGGAGGGGCCAGGCTCCTCCCCACTGCATATGGCATGCACTTCCTGAGCCTCCACCCCAATGTGCAGGCTGGTTGGAGTTATTCTGCGGACCCCCTCCCACCTGCCTGTCTCATTGGCATTTGAAGCCAGAAGCTAGAAGTCTGGCACATGATGGAAAGCAAGGAGCAGGGCTGTGCTTATGCACATTTGAAAGGTCGCATGGAGCGATCCGTGACCATCCTGGACCTTTCAGTCCTTGCTTTTTCTTCATGTCACCCTAATAACACCAGGAGGAATGTGGACAGTTTTCATCATAGTTTATTTTTACTCCCTAATTTCCCCTTTTTTAAATACTTTAGCATGTGAGTTGGGGCAAGGGAGCCAAGGACAGTGAAAAACAGTTTCATCGTGTCCCACTGGCAGTGGCTGGGTGACATGTCCCTCCGGGAACCACACCCTGAATCCTGGCAAACACCAGTGCTGATATTACTGAAGCCCAGGGATGTGAGGGGAGAATGGTGGATGGATTGTTCTAGATGGATACTGGGCATCAAGAACAAGAGATTCTCCCAGGAGGAACTCAGCTCTCCTTTGAACTTCTAGCCATTGCAGACGCACACAGATACCACCCCAAAGTGTAGCTCCTTCCCACAGTCACTGTTTTATTTCACATCTTCTGCTTCCAAAGGAGAACACAGTGGTTCTATGATGGAGTTAGTCCATCCAGAGGACATGGTTTTCTGGGCTCTAGAGTTGGATGGATTTATAGAAGCAAATTACCCTAAACTATTAGAACTGCTCTAGTGCCATGGAGAAGAGCTGACATCACAGGCTCAAATGCTGCTTTCAACTGCAAACAAAACCTGGAGTGTTCTGCTGGGGGGTTTCTGATAGAACCCAGCAACCCGATACATTATAACAATTTATGGCACTAATTGAAACTAATTGAAATTCATCTGCTATTACCTCTGTACTTTCCATGAAGATGAAAAGTAGGATGAAAGTAAAGTAAAAAAAATAAACTGCCTTAATGGCTCAAAATGGATCAATTATTTTCATCTTTAGCTAAATACAGTTTACTGCCTTATTAAAAGCATGTTTGTAGGAAAAGTATAACATTAAAATTCCACTGCATGCATCATCGAACAAAGCCTTTGTTATGTTATATCTAATATATTCTTCCCTTTTTATTCAGCAGAGCAGAATGGGACAGGTCACGTTTTGGGCATAGAAATCTTATGCTTTGACTTCTAAAAAGTAAAAAGTGCATTGTCTGGTTCTATTCCTGGGCTATATATATATATAGGCAGAATCTTGCTCTGCCATCCAGGCTGGAGTGCAGTGGTGCAATCTAGGCTTACTGCAACCTCTGCCTCTCAGGCTCAAGTGAGTCTCCTGCCTCAGCCTCCTGAGAAGCTCGTATTACAGGCATGCACCACCATACCCAGCTAATTTTTGTATTTTTAGTAGAGATGGGGTTTCACCATGTTGGCCAGGCTGGACTCAAACTCCTAACCTCAAGTGATCCTCCTGCCTTGGCCTCCCAAAGTGCTGGGATTACAGGCATGAGCCACCATGCCTGGCCTGTTTTTAATGAGTGTTTATTTCACAATTTATTAATATTCCGTGATCGCTACTTAAAAATATTTCATTGTCTAGTTATTTGCTGAAGATATTTACCCATATAAAATGCCAATTGGAGTATATTTTAGTAACGTGTTACATATCCATCTGCAAGTGTACTGCAGTGCTATGAGACCTGATTTTGAAATAGACTCACAGGGTTTGAGTCCTGGTGACCCACCTGCTTGCCATGTGACCTTGAGCTCAAGATTTAACCTCTCTGTACCTTGTTTTCTGGATAAAATGATAAACCCTGTCTCACAGGCCTGTTGTGAGGATGAATGAGTCATATGTAACCACTGTATGTCTCTTTTGAAGCAGAGAAAGGAAACATAATTATTCATTAAAATACAAAAGAATCGGTAAATATGCATAGACGTAATTTAAAATATATAAACTATAAAATGTAACATATAATTCTTGTTTCTCTGGCCTTAAAAATATAATAACTATGAAGAAAACTTCATGTTAATATTGTGTGCATAAATCCTGAATTTATTTCTTATACTCTTGAGATCTAACTTCATGGCCAGACCACCAGACCAGCAAATCTTTCCCTCCAAGTCCTGATTCTCTCCTTGGAGAAGCTTCATCTTTATAGCATTGAGCGTGACCATGATATGGCAGCAGAGCACCATTTCCAGGTGTTTTAAAGTCAAGCACTCAGTTCAAAAGAATAAAATGACTTTTTAGCATCTACTAAAAATAATTTCTTTAAAAGTTGTCCCATTACTTTTAGGGTACATCTATGACTAAAAAAATTAGCACTTTATTTTACTTCTTGAACTTAATAGGGAAATCAACTTAGTTTTCCTTTCCTACGAAGTCATTTTACCTTTAATTACTTGTTTTCTAACGCCTGAAACTCTTACATACTGCCTTGAGGAACCAGGATGATGAAACTGGCATTTTTCCCCCTTGATTAACATAAATTGAAGAACTTCCTGCATCTTGGTGCATTCTTCTTTTTTTTTTTTTTTTAAGACTGTCACCCCACAGTGGCACAATTGTGGCTCACTGCAACCTCCGTGCCCTGGGTTCAAATGATCCTCCTACCTCAGCCTCCCGAGTAGCTGGGACTACAGGCGTGATCCACTATGCCCAACTAATTTTTGTGTGTTTTTAGTAGAGATGGGGTTTCACCATTTTGGTCAGGCTGGTTTCAAACTCCTGACCTCAAGTGATCTGCCAGCCTCAACCTTTCGAATTGCTGGGATTAGAGGCGTGAGCCACCGCACCCGGCCCCAAGTTGAAACTTTAAAATGTGATCGCCTTATGTGCATGGTCACTGTCAAAGTTGCTGATTTGTTCATTTACACCTTGAGAGGCCAAGGTGGGAGGATCACTTGAAGCCAGGATTTGGGAACCAGCCTGGTCAACATAGCAAGACCCCATCTCTACAAAAAATTTTTTTTAAAAACTAGCCAGGCATAGTGGCACATGGCTGTAGTCCCAGCTACTCAAGAGGCTGAGGCAGGAGGATTGCTCGAGCCCAAGAGTTCGAGACTGCAATGAGCTGTGGTTGTGCACTACACTCCAGCCTGAGTGACAGCAAGACCCCATCTTAAAACAAAACAAAAACAAAAAGCAAAAAGATCATGTGTACATTTATACCAGCATTTTAATTGGCAAATGCCGGTGCCTTTCAGTCTGAAGTGGAGAATTGACAGCTCACTGAGGTATTGACTGCATCATCACTTTCCCTCTCTCTCTCCCCGGTTGGGCTGTTGACGCTAGCACCCTCCTTCCTCTAGGAAGCACCCTTGCACATTCTGTTTCAAAGGCTGCCACTGGTTAGCAGTGAGAGAATGACTTCGGGCTCCTTCTTGCTTGCCAGCTTTAATTTTCGGAGCTTCCACACAGTCACTTTTTTACGGGTGCTCTGCCTGGACCCTACTGCCGGTGTCAGATCTGCAATCAGAGTAATGCACGATTTATTCCCTAAAAGGAGCAACAAAGATTGGTCTTCCATGAAAACTGCCATGGTTATATTCCCTTATCTTTTACGGGGAATTCACCCAGAGTGTTCTAATCATTGGTTATTTGCCATTTGAAAGTGGGGCAGGCCATCCTTTACCTCTGTCACCTGTTAAATCGAGAACAAAAGCTAGTCATTTCTCATCTGTTAGGTAAGCTGATCTGGGAAGGAAACAGTGACTAAATCTTTTAGCATAAAACTGATATCCAGGAGAAATCATCAGTTTTTCCACTCTACTTCTTTTATATGTGTCTAGAAACTTCAAAACAGTGTATGTGATATTCCGGTAATGTGAAGGAAGGCTCCATGAGTTATAAAGTACACAATGGTAGGTATACATGAATTAAATTCGTCTTTAATATGGACATACTATATATCCAGAAAATTAAAATTTAAGTAAATAAATTCGTATTTAATTAACTGAAGTTTTCCGGCTTATTAAAAGCATGCTGTAGGCCAGTGTAGTGGCTCACGCCTATAATCTTAGCACTTTGGGAGGCCGAGATAGGCAGATCACTTGAGGCCTAGAGTTCACTACCAGCCTGGCCAACATGGTGAAACCCCATCTCTATTAAAAATATAAAAATTAGCTGGGTGTGGTGGTGGATGCCTGTAGTTCCAGCTACTCAGGAGGCTGAAGCATGCCAGGAGGCAGAAGTTGCAGTGAGCCGAGATGGTGCCACTGCACTCCAGCCTGGGCTACAAAGTGAGACTCTGTCTCGAAATTAATTAATTAATTAATTAATTACAACATAAAAGCATGCTATCAAAGAACGTATGTCATAGGCCCCCCATAACTGGGGCTGTCTCACCTGTCTATACAGCTATCACGCTG
Organism: Pongo pygmaeus; assembly: GCF_028885625.2. NCBI lineage: Eukaryota > Metazoa > Chordata > Mammalia > Primates > Hominidae > Pongo > Pongo pygmaeus. The sequence goes on from NC_072394.2 coordinate 15,018,495, forward strand.
TTCTGTGCCAGCGGAGGCCCAGACACCCCCTGCACACACTGGGACACATAACTGTCAGCCCCAACACCTCCCTCAGGCATAGCCAACAGAGTGTCCCCCAGCTCCGGTCAGTATTCACTTGCCCTCGGTTCATCCCACCCAGCAGCTGCTTTCTCTCAACTACTTTTAAACTCTTTCTTCCTTCTAACTCTTACCCAGGGATTCAGGAAGGTCTGTTTCTCTGAGGCACCTACTGTTCGACTGTGTCTCTGTCCCCCTTTCTTTCTCTTTCCATTTCCTTCCTTCCCTATATCTCCTTCTTGATTCAGCCCAAAATTGACTTAACCACTGCAAAATAAGTTACCCAACTGCCACTTCCATATAAAATATGAGAAAGCCTGGTCATCCAATGTCACATTTACATCTGAAAGAAAACCAGGGGTGGAAATCTCTCAAACTTCTACAGATTCCCAGAAGTTGTATCAGCCTCCTGAGTAACTAGGACTAGAGGTGCATGCCAAGACTAATTTTTTTGTTTGTTTGTTTTTTTGTAGAGATGGGGCTATGATGTGTTTCCCAGGCTGGCCTCGAACTCCTGGCCTCAAGCAGTCCTCCTGCCTTGGCCTCCCAAAGTGCTTGGATTACAGGCATAAGCCACTACATTCAGCCCTGTCTTTCTTTAAATAGCACATTAAAGACGTAATTTCCTGTTTCCCTGAGCTTAAATGCCACCAATATGACAGGAGTATTATTTTATATCTATAATTTGTTGTAGGCACACACAATTTTGGTTACATTAGGGACTATGTGGGATTTTATGAGCCTACACTGGAAACCTAATAACCACATCTAACATTGTTAAGGGGAACATATTTCTATCTTACAAATCTCAGGTATATAGCCCATTCTGTGACTGGATAGTTCTTATAGTGCCAACTTAGTAGTGAATACCAAGCAGAAATATGTGCTGGGAAAATCTGGCTACAGTGAGGTCATTTTGTGCTAAATATTTAGAGGACCCAAAAGTATGATCCAGCTAGCAGGAAGAAGGTCTTAGGATCAGCAATCTAATAAATCTCTGACATGTATCCACGTATCTGGTCAGGAAACAGTACTATGGTGATAATTGCAGTCACATCCAGTGTAGGCCAGGCACTGTGCTAGGCTCCAGGGATAACATGATGGGAAGGGCAAACATGGACCTTACAGTCCAAACAAGTTATCTCGCTGAGAAGCCTGGCTGTAGCCTGGGTGTGTAGGCCGTGGTGAGTGCTGGGAAGGAAAGGTGGAGACCGCCCACAGGCCTGCTGGGGCCTCACCTGCCTGGAGGCTGGACAGTCTGTGGGGCCCAGATACAGCTACGGGCAGCCTGAGGCCTTGACATGGGTTCTTCAGAAGCACTGGTTCCAGCTCATCCATATTAGTAAATTACTCTGATAAATGTAAGTAATCATATTTTTAAACCAGTTTGATTTGTCCCAAAATGAATAATCAAAGTCTTTGTCTACTAAGCTTTTTTCTGGAGGGGGCCCCAAAATATAAGACTGGTTATTCTAAGAGTTATCACCATGCTTATATTTTGCTGTAAGACAACATTGTATATGGGCATTTGAGTGAAGCCCATATTATTGTTCACAGTTCTAAATGCTATATGTTATCAATAATGATAACAATATGACGGGTTATGTATAAAAGTACCTAACTTTGTGCCTGGCATAGAGGAGTCCAGAGATAAACATGAACTGGATCTAAAAATCCTTTACAAAGTAAATGTGAGCAGTGTTGCAGAAAGAACTCACAACTGCACAAAGATTATGAAAAGAATAATCTCCCACAGAATGGAGACATTTAAAGGCAAGAAATTGGGCCAGACGCAGAGGCTCACATCTGTAATCCCAGCACTTTGGGAAGCCAAGGTGGGGAGACCACTTGAGGTCAAGAGTTCAAGACCAGCTTGGTGAACATGTCAAAACTTCGTCTCTACTAAAAATACAACAATTAGCCTGGCATAGTGGCGCGGGCCTGTAATTCCAGCTACTCAGGAGGCTGAGGCGGGAGAATGGCTTGAACCTGAAAGGTGGAGGTTGCACTGAGCTGAGATCGCGCCACTGCACTCCAGCCTGGGCAACAGGCGAGACTCTGTCTCGAAAAATAAAAATGAAAATAAAAAAAAGGCAAGAGGTGGACCTGGTCAAGAATAGTAGGCCATCTTACATATTAATAACTAGTTTTTATCATGTTTTGTTATATTTGTGGAAGGATGTGATTTGACCAGTAACATGTTCTTATTTATGTAATATAACATTATATTATCACAACATTCTAGTATATTTTATGGGAAATGAAAGAACTATAACTAGTCATAGAAAGCCTGTTTAAATGAAAAGTTTGAGATGAAATCACGCAGGCAGTCACCTCCCGTATGACCATGCTGGTTTGCACTGCTGGTCAGTAAATATTCATCCTTCTCTCCCTCCTGTGTGGGCAGAGTGGACGTCCTCACTCCCGTGCTCATGGGCATGACCATGACACTTGCTTTGGTCAATGGGATGTTAGTGGATATGATGTGGGCGGAGGCTTGACGTGTGCCTGGGCCCTTGTGCTTGCCTTTCTGTGCACCTGCATTTCACCATAGATGGCAAATGCCTCAGGTAGCTATCAATCCAAGCAGGATGAAACACACATGGTGCAAACAAACCCAGCCACAACCTAGAGCCAGATCAGCTGACATCAGTCCACCCATAGGTGTGTAGACCACCCACAACATGCTTCTTGTTGTTTGACATTGAGTTTTGACGTGGTTTGTTATGCAGCATTACTATGATCATAACTGACTCTTAAGGTAACCAAAGTCTCATATTTTTGTTAGGGAATTTTGTTTCAAATTAAACGTAAAGATAGGCAAAACTGTTTAGAAGTCACATTATCTAGAAACAAACCTGTAATTTTGAAATCAGAGATTTTACAAAATGTATTACCTTTGGAATTGAAAAGTATTATCCTCTCCAGCTGCCTGCAGTCCGTGGACCACCCTCGCTGGATCAGACAGCTCTCCAAACCCCAGCAGCACCACAGGCCCAGTTTTCCATGAGCCTGTGAAGAATAAGCCCAGCTCACAGTAGAGCTGCTAATAGCCATCATGAAAGAGACCAGAAAATACAAAATCCTTAGCTGTGTGAGACCTAAACACGCTTAAATTCGTTCAACTGAAAATGAATATTGCTTTGGCTTGCCTATTTCAAAAGGACAGAAGACCTCAAACCTTTGACAGTTTTCGGTTCAAGTTTTGCCTTTCCTGGCAGGCTGATTCTTTGTTGTGCCAGACAGCCAAGATTCATGTTTCGTAGCAGCTGGGAGCCTCAATAATTTAAGCAAAATGTTGTCTCTTTCAGCCAAGGAAAATGCAGCTCACCAAGGAATGTTGCATTGGAGCATCTGAACAGAGTAGGGGTCACAGCCACAAAACCGTCCTAGCATCCTAGCGAGGGCAGGAATGGAAAGACCCCACTCCCTCACTTCAGCGCCTTCTTGGCTTTCCATAGATGAAGAGCAGGGAGTATGGGAGAACTTTCTAGATGATGTTAGCTTCCAAGAAGCCATCTGAAAGTTACTGTAGTTTATTTGTCCTAAGCAAACAAGACAAGCCATCACACTTCCTTTCAACTTTGGATTGAAAACAATTTGGGCATGATTTCCTCAACCAAATTGAATTAATACACTTGCCATTTATTCTGGCTTGTAAAATTCCTTTTCATATTATTTCATGAACAGGACAAAAACAGAGAGACATTCAACGAAGTGTACATTTTATGGTAAAATTGGTGTATCTCACCTGGAAAATGAGTCTACAGCAGTTTATTTCTTTGTGAAAATTTGAAAATGCCAGTTCAATGTCAAAAATAGCATATGGTACATTTCATTAATTTAATAGTGTCATTGATCTTAAGACTGCCAAAATGGTAGAATAGCATATGTAATTGCTTCTGTAGTCTTTTTGAGAAATGTAAATAGTATAGACTATTTATCATCAAAATGCTCTTACACAAGGGAAATCTGTCAAGATTATTTTGTGACTTTATTTTTGCTAATAAAAATACTGTCCTTCAGTCCCTCTAGCTAGGTCTTGACACATTAGATTCTAAAAATCAGGGTTGAATCTTTGTAAAATTACCTGGTGACAAGCAGAATGTTCTAGCCTTTAATTCTCAAAAAAGGGAAAACTTCCTTGAAATCAATCCAGTTCAACATTTAAATATTAAAATATCAGTAACATCATGAGCATGAATATTTTTTACCATTGCCTTTTTGTCTGTAAGGAAGAACTAGTATACATTGCCAACATTAGTAATTTTGTTTCCTTAATAAGTATAGCAAATTGGGAACAAAAACAAGATAAAAGGTTTTTTTCTAGACAGTTTCTTTCAGCATAATTTCAACTTCAAATTAGAGGAACATAAATGAATGTCCTACTTCTGCATTAAAAGTACTTGACTACTTTGTGGGATGTTTTGTGCTGATTCTTTACTAAATGATCTTGGTCGCCGTTGCTAGGTAACACCGCTGGCTTCCTGCAGCTGAAAAATGAGAGGGTTATACGGAGTAATTCGGCATTATTAGCATTTGACTAAGGTTTTTTGGTTTTCTGAACTGTGTATCTTAGCGTTTTCCCTTCTTTCCTAGGGAATATCATTGTCTATGGGAATACAATTGATACTTACACCACGGTGGAGACGCTCTTAAACCTTGGCGTGAGCGGCAGCCGCATCCACCTCGTGCAGCCCCCGCCCGCCTCCACCATCACCTGCATCAACAACTACTCGGTGGAGAGCGCTGTGGCGGACGCGCTAGGAGCCGCCGGAGTCACTGTGTACCGGGATGCGATCCTGGCCCAGTGGAATGATGGCCTGCACCCAGACCCCATCTACAGCGCCTCCTTCACCACACCCACCAAGCCTTTCAGACTCCAGTGCTCTGTAAGTGGGTCCCTGCAAACCTCACTCACCAGCCAGGGACAGAGGACGTCTCAAGGGATTTGGGGGTCTGGAAGATTGCGGGCAGTGAATTTCTAGTACCAGATGTTAGATTTTGTTTTCTGTGTGTTCAGATTACCTCTTGCTGGGTAACAACCCACCCCAGACTCAGTGGCATAAAGCAACAACAACCGTTTATTATTCTTAATCTCTCCTGGTTTTTTATGATTATTTTATTATCCTTATCTCTTCTGGCTTTGGCCAGACTTAGCTGGGAAGTTCTCACTTGAGGTCGCTCATGTGGCTGAAGTCAGCAGTGGGTGGGCTGGAATTGTCTCAAAAGCATAGTCACTCATATGTCTGGCTGTTGATCCTGAATCAACTTTAGTTGAGATTTTCGCCAGAACACTTAGAAGTGGCCCCTTCATGGGACTGGCTCCCTCACGACGTGGTGGTTTGGGTCTGAGGGTAGAGCGGAGAGAGAGGCAGTGTCAGCTGTGTCACCCTGGATGACCTGGCCTCCAAAATCAAGCAGCATTCCTCCCACCACATTCTATTTGCTAGAGGCAAGTTGCCAGGACCAGCCCGTATCCAAGGAGTGGGAAATTAGACCCTGACTGTTCATGGAGGTCAAAGATTTGAATGGAGAACGCCTCTCTTTACTGAGAGCTTGCCATGCCCCAGGACATTCTGTCACCTCTTCAGGACAGCTCTGTAAAGGGAAGTATCCCCAGTTTACAGAGGAGAACACTGTGGCTGTAAGTCAGTGGCAGTGCTGGTTCCCTGCCCAGCCCAAGGTCTATGCTGCCATTAACCTCTTAAGATTCTGGCAACAGCAGTGGTGAGTCTTTCCCCATGACACACAACCTCTGGCAGTGTGTATAGAGAGAGCACTTTCCTTTCCAGGTAGGTGACACCCCACCTTCCAGCCTGCACCCTCAGAGTTTTCAGCTTAGGAGGTTAGTAGAAGCCCTCAGGGAGGGAAGGAGGGAAGGGGCTGGCCCATCCCACTGAGAAGCAGGGGAACCTTGCTCGAAGGGGAGGCTGAGGTCAGTATGAGGATAATCGTTGCGTAGGTCAAGGCTGTGTGTTAGCGGTTGTGATAAAGAATGCCTACTAACATCCAGTGGGCAAGCCATTTAGGGGCAGGCATTCACAGCAGGCCCTTACCTAGGAGTAGGGGGTGATCAGCCTAAGTCAGGGCTTCTCACTCAGGTGCTGCTAAGGATTGAGGATGGTGGCCCTCACCCCCACCCCAACCCAGAACTCAAAGGACAGGGGCTCAAAGCAGACCACTAAAAAAGACTAAAAAGGAAGATTTTTTTTTTTGTTAAGAATCTCTCGTTTTATCCTGAGATCCATGGAAATTGTGTATTCTACTCTGTAGAATACACAATTGAATGTAGTTCATTCATTTATTCATTCATTCCATAAATATTTATTGAACACCTGCTAGGTCCCAGGCTCTGTCCTAGATGTTAGGGATGTAACAGTGAAAAAGACAGGACAAGTCCACTTTATTTTAAAAAGTGATACTGTCTATACATGTATGTCATGACACCTATTTAAGACAGGAAATATCAACATATTTTTGCACAAATTTTCCCTCAAAAATGGCAAACCTGGAAGATTGCCACATTTATCCTGGAGCACCTCTAGAGGTGAGTGTGTGCCTTGTTCAGGAAGCAGAGGCCTGAGAAAACCTCCCCAAACATCCCATTGGATAGCAGCTCTTCTGACCTTCACTTTCCTATTCAGATTAGAATCAAACTCCTGACAAAAACATCTGGCAAATTAAATTGACCCTTGAACACATGAGGAGTAAGGGCACAAACCCCCCTCACAAAGTTGAAAACCCACATATAGCTTTTGACTCTCCAAAAACATAGCTACTAAAAGCCTACTGTTGACCAGAAGCCTGACTGATCACATAAACAGTTGATTATATGAAAATACATTTTTTATTTTATATGTATTGTATACTCTATCCTCACAATGAAGTAAACTAGAGAAAAGAAAATGTTATTAAGACAATTATAAGGAAGAGAAAATATATTTATTCTTCATTAGGTGGAAGTGGATCATCATAAAGGTCTTCTTCCTCATTGTCTTCACGTTGAGTAGGCTGATGAGGAGAAGGAAGAGGAGGGGTGGGTCTTGCTATCTCAGGGATGGCAGAGGCTGAAAAAAAAATCTATGTGTGTAAGTGACACAGTTCAAATCAGCTGTAACCTCAACTGTCTTGATCCAAGGCACCTTCCTGCTACATTTTCATCCTGACACCGTCTGGGTCAGACATCGGCCTGTTTGCTGTTTTATTCTTTCTCCTACCTTCCCTGGTCTGCTTGGTCTCACAAAGAATGGCCCCTGCAGATGACATTTCCCAGGTTCCATTATTCTCTGATTTTCATCTCTATTTGGCCAACAGTTTGTACCTGTGGGAGATTAAACATGGGAAGTGGGGAGTCAAGGTAGGTATCTCTCATACTGTCTGCTTTGGGCAGCATCTGTCAGGGCATTAAGCACCTTTTGGTGGGGATGAATATGTCCATCCTCTTCACTGTGGTCTTGGTGTTGTGAGTTGAATTACGTCCCCCAGAAAGATACGCTGACGTCCTGACCCCCAGTACCAGTGAACATGACCTTATTTGGAAATAAAACCTTTGTCGATGTAAGCAAGTAAAGAGAAAGTCATCCTGGATCAAGGTGGGCCCTAAATCCAATGACTGGTGTCCTTAAATAGAGAGATTTGATGGCATACGGGGACATGTAGTGAAGAAAATCTCATGGCAGTGGAGGCAGAGGTTGGTGTGATGGCAGCTGCAAGTCATGGAATGGCAAGAATTGCTAGCAACCACCAGGAAGTAGGAAGAGGCAGGGAAGGCTTCTTCCCTAGAGCCTCCGCAGGGAGCATGGTCCTGACCATACTTGGATTCTCCAGAACTGTGAGAGAATAAATTTCTTTTGTCTTGAGCTAGCCAGTTTGTGGTACTTCATTACAGCAGCCCTAGGAAACTAAAGCAGGTGATGTCACAGTGTATGTACCTAATAAAACTATGATTTTTATAATCAGAATCATACATTATATACTATTTTTCTATGTGGCTTCATTTACTCACCATGGTGATTTTGAGATTCCATATAGTTCCATGTATCAATAGTTCATTCTTTTTTCTGGCTGAGTAGTATTCCATTGTATGGCTATATCTCATTTTTTTTATTCATTTGCCTGCTATGCACATTCTGGTACATGTCTTTGTGTGGATGATATTTTTATTTCTCTTAGCTATAAACCTAAAGAATGTCTAAGTCATATGGTAGGTGAATGTTGACCTTTTTAAGAAGTTGCCATGTTGCTCTCCAAAGTAGCTATATCATTTTACATTTCCATCAGCAATGTATGAGAGTTCCAGATGCTCCAAGTTCTTGTCAGCACTTGGTGTTGTCAGTCTAATTTTAGTCACTCTTGTGGGTGTGACATGGTGTGTCATTGTGTTTTTTTAATTTGTGCTTTCCTAACAATTAATTATGTTTGGCATCTTTTCATTTTTTTAGTAGCCATTAGTATTTCTCCTTTTTGTGAAGTGTTCAAGCTATTATAAATGTATTTAAAATTTTGAAATTTCCAATTGATCACTGCAAGTTTACAAAATGCAATTTATTTTGTGTATAAACATTGTAACTTGAAACTGCTAAATTCTCTTATTAGCTTTTGTAGTTGTTTTTTAGGTCCAGAAACATATCATGCAAATAGAGTCAGTTATACTACTTCTTTTCTGATATTTAGGTCTTTTATTTCAGTTACTTGCTTTATTCTACTCACTAGGACCTACAGGGCAATGTTTAATAAAAGCGGGGGAAATAGACATCCTTGCCTTGTTCCATATCTCAGAACTTTCAGGCTTTCACTATTAAAATATAGAGAATTTGGCTGTGGATTTTTCTTTGGTGCTTTTTATCAGACTGAAGAAGTAACCTTCCATTCCTAGTTTGTTTAGGGGTTTTATCATGAATGGCTGTTGAATTTTGTTAAGTGAATTTTCCGTATTTCTTTTTAAGAAATATGGAAATTTTCTTCTTAATTCTTTAATACAGTGAATTACATTGATCGATTTTTGAAAATGTTCAGCCAACCTTAAATCTCTGGAATAAACCCTAATTGGTCATAATGCATTGTCTTTCTGTATATTCTTAAATGTTATTTGCCAATATGTTTTAAGAATTTTTGAAACTATTTTGCAACTATATTCATGAGGGATGTTGATCTATAATTTTCTATTTTAGTAACGTCCTTGTAAGGTTTTGGTGTTCAAGCTGTGTTGGCCAAATAAATTTTGGGCAATGTTCCCTCCTTGTTTATTTTCTGAAAAAGTTTGTGCAAGATTGGTATTTTTTCTTTCTTGGACGTTTGACAGAATTAACCAGTGAAACAATCTGGGCATGGAGTTTATATTGTTGAAAGGCTTTTGATAACAAATTCATTTTTTTAACTAGATATAAGGCTACTTAAATTTTCTGCTGCTTCTATAATTTTTGTAAGTTGTAATTTTTAAGAAATTTGTCTGTTTCATTTACATTTGTCAAATTTGTTAGCATTAAGTTTTTCACATATTATTTTGTTATCTATTTGATGTCTAAAATCTGTAGTAATAACCCCTCATTTATTTCTGATATTGGTGAATTGTGTTCAGTCTCTCTGACTCTCTCTCTGTTTGCTGCCAGTCTCTCTGTCTCTCTCTCTCTTTCTCTCTCTCTCCCAGTGTAAATAGAGGTTTGTCAATTTTATTGATCTTTTTCAGTTAACCAGCTTTTGAGTTTGTTAATTTTCTCTATTATCTGTCAGTTTTCTCCTCCATTGATTTCTGCTCTTAATTATTTTCTTCCTTCTTCTTGCTTTGGATTTACTTTACCCTTCTTTTTTCTAGTTCCTTAAGGTAGAGCCTTAAGTCGTTGATTTATATAAGCATTTCAGCTGTAAGTTTTCCATTATGTTTGCGCTGCATCCCATAAACTTCTATGTTAACTTTTAATTATCACTTAGTTCAAAATATTTTCTAATCTCCCTGTGATTTTTTATTCAACCTTTGATTATTTAGAACTGGATTGTCTAATATTCAAATATTTAAGGTTTTCCTAAATATTATATTTTTATTTGATTTCTAGTGTAATGCTGTTGTGATCAGAGAACAGTGTTATAAGATTTAGAGCCAGGGACGGTGGCTCACACCTGTAATCCCAGCACGTTGGGAGGCCAGAGTGGGCAGATCACTTGAGGTCAGGAGTTCAAGACCAACCTGCCCAACATGGTGAAACCCTGTTTCTACTAAACATGAAAATTAGCCGGGCATGGTGGTGCATGCCTGAAATCCCAGTTACTCGGGAGCCTGAGGCAGGAGAATCGCTTGAACCTAGGAGGTGGAGGTTGCAGTGAGCCCAGATGGCCCCACTGTGCTCTAGCCTGGGTGACAGAGCAAGACCCTGTCTCAAAAAAAAAAAAAAAAAAATTATTGAGATTTGTTTTATGTCCAACCATGTGGACTAACTTTGTGAACATATAAGGAATATGTATTATGTATTATGTGCTTGTTGAGTTTAATGTTAGTTCAATATGGTTGACAGTGATGTTCAACACTCATAAGTCTTTACTGATATTTTTATCTCATTCTATTAATTGCTGAGAGAAGGGTATTAAAATCTGTTACTATTATTGTGGAAGTTTCTGTTTTTCCTTTTAATTCTTTCGATTTTTGCTTTATCTTTTTGGGGGCTCTGTTATTAAGCCCATGAGCATTTATAGTTGTTATATCTGCCTTGTTAATTGTGCCTTTTATCATTATGAAATGTCCCTCTTTATCTCTGATATTTAATAATATCCCTTATCTTAAGGTCCAGATTATCTGATATTAATATGACCATTCTATTCTTCTTATACTTACTGTTTACATATTTCCCATCCATTTACTTTCTACTTATCTGTGTCTTTGTGTCTAAAGTGTGTCTCTTATAGGCATCATAAAGATTATATTAATATTTTTAGTGCTGCATGACAAATTACCACAAATTTAGCTGCTTAAAACAACATCCATTTGCTAGTTTATAGCTCTAGTCAGATACGCAGGCAAGGTGTGGCTGGCTTCTCTGCTTAGGGACTCTCAAAGCTAAAATCAAGGTGCCAGTCAGGCTGCATTCTATCTGGAGCTTGAAGTCCTCTTCCAAGCTTATGTGACAGAAATAGAAGTTAATTCCTTGCAGCTGAGGACAGAGGTCCCCACTTCCTTGCTGGCCCAGCCAGGGGCTACTCTCAGCTCCTAGAGACCATTCATATTTCTTTTTTTTGTTTGAGACGGAATCTCGCAGTCGCCCAGGCTGGAGTGCAGTGGCGTGATCTCGCTCACTGCAGGCTCCGCCCCCTGGGTTCACGCCATTCTTCTGCCTCAGCTTCCTGAGTAGCTGGGACTACAGGCGCCCGCCACCTCGCCCGGCTAATTTTTTTGCATTTTTAGTAGAGACGGGTTTTCACCGTGTTAGCCAGGATGGTCTCGATCTCCTGACCTCGTGATCCGCCCGCCTTGGCCTCCCAAAGTGCTGATATTATAGGCGTGAGCCACCGCGCCCGGCTCCATTCATATTTCTTGCCTCATGGCCCCTTCCATCTTAAATCCAGCAACAGAGAATTTTACTCGTGTCAAATTCCCTTCACATTTCAAATCCTTCTTCAGGAAAAGCCTGGTCCCTTTTAAGGTTTACCTGATCAGGTCAGACCCACTGAGCATGATCTCCCTGTCTTAAAGTCACATGTGCCATATAACATCACCTTACACATTCACAGTTCCTGCTTGTACTTAAGGAAGAGGTGGAATCTTGGGAACCATCTTAGACTTCTACCTACCACATGCTTTTTATCCTTTCTATCTCTGCATTTTATTTAAAGTACTTAGACCATTAATATTTAATGTAATTACTGATATGGTTAGATTTCAGTCTACCATTTTATTATTTGTTTACTGTTTGTTCCCTCTTCTTTTCTGTTCCCCCTTGCCTGCTTTCTTTAGGATTATTAGAGTATTTTTTAGCAGTCTATTTCAATTGGCTTTTTAACTATATCTTATTTTTTAGTGATTGCTCTATGGATTATAATACATATCAGCAATCTTTCACGTTCAATAGAGTTAATATTGTACCATTTCACATAAAATGTAAAAACCTTGCAGCTATGCAGTTCCTTCTCCCCATATTCTGGATGTCTATTTTGTTAACAGCCATCCTGTATATTACATCTACAAACATTGAAAAATCAGTAAGGCAATTTCTTAATCTTTGTTTTAAGGTCATATATATTTTGAAGAATTAAAAAGAATAGTCTTTTATAGATACCCAGATATTTACTAATTTTCTTGTTCTAGCTTCCTTTTTGAATATCCAAGTCTCCCTCCAGCCTAAACGAGCTTCAGAGCATTTGTTGTACTGTACGTCTGCTAAAAAGTAATTCTCTAGTTTTGCTCCATCTGAAAATATATGTTGCTTTCATTCTTAACGTTTATTTTCACTGAATATAGAATTCTGGGCTTACAGGTTATTTTTTCCCAGCACTTTGAAGATGCTTTTCCACCATCTTCCGACATCCATGCATTTTTATTTAAAAATCTACAATCATTTAAAACATTCCTCTATATGTCATTTTCCACTGGCTGCTTTCAAGGTTTGCTTTTTATCCTTGGTTTTTAGCAATTGGATGCTGTGGGTATTCTGTGTTTATTATGTCTCTAAGTATGGTTTTTCTTTTTTTTTTAATTTGTCTTGTTTGGGGTTCACTGAACTTCTCAAATCCATAAATTTATGATTTTCACTAAATTTTAACAAGTTATTGGCCATTCTTTCTTACCCCATTCTTCTCTCTTCTCTTCCTGGGATTCCAATTACATATCTGTTAAGAGTTTTTTATATTGTTCCCTGGGGCTCTAAGGCTCTGTTTATTTGTTTGTCTCTTTTTTCTCTTTCTCACTATTCTTCAAATTGGACAGTTTCTATTGATATAGCCTCAAGTTCAAAGACTCTTTCCTCTATCATCTCTGTTTTCTATTAGGGCATAAGATGACTGCAGCTCACTCTTTTTAAAAAAGCCTCTAAATTGAGGCCAGACACAGTGGCTCACGCCTATAATCCTAGCACTTTGGGAGGCCAAGGTGATTGGATGGCTTGAGCTCAGGAATTCAAGACCAGCCTGGGCAACATGGTGAAGGCTGTCTCTACAAAAAATACCAAAAAATTAGCTGGGTATGGTGGCAAGCAGCTGTAGTTCCAGCTACATGGGGGGCTGAGGCAGAAGGATCTCTTGAACCCAGGAGGTCAAGGCTGCAGTGAGCCGAGATCTTGCCACTGCCCTCCAACCTGGGTGACAAAGTGAGATCCTGTCTAAAAAAAAAAGACTCTAAATTGAATATCTGTATGTGGAAATGGAGAGAAAAGGTAATTTAAAAATCAAACTTTTAAAAAACCTCTAAAATAAGGAAATGATCCCCATGCTGGTCATTTCTCCAAGTTTTCACTGTAATACACAAGCTACCCAAACTTTTAAATACTAGTAAGAATCCTCTTATATCAGAGTTTATAGTTATCATCAGTGGGAGGATTCATCTCAGGAGGTTATACCACCAAGGCAGAAGCAGAACTCTCTTGAAATTGATGTTTTGTCCCCACATCAAAGCCTCTCCACATCCTGCCTGATAGTGGTGCCTCCTGGGCTCTTACTTAGCAGGTGGTCCAGCCTCCAGCCAGGTTAGGCTGCAGTGACACTGGCTCTCAAGGCAGACTTTCCCATCTTGTTGGCATTCATCTCTCCAGTTAGATCATGAGCTCCATTCTTATGTTTTTCACCAAGATGTTCTGGAGACCTTGCGCAGTGCCTGGCACAAGAAGTGTTTGTCTGAATGCATGAATGAATGAAGTTTATCAGACTACTGACTCTCACCCTTCTCCGTAGCTAACCAAGGAGTTTTGCTGTCCTTAATCAGAATTATCAGTATAAGTAGTCTTGAAATATGTACTCAGAACATCAGTGTGGCCAGCCATTACCACTTCCTATTTGTACCCAATATGTAGTGTTCCGTTGGCGTTACAGAAGCACATAGGTTGTATTTGCAAGGTCTGTAACTTGTAACACATGTTCTTATTAACAATGTTGGATTTGCTTATTCGGTTTTCAGTTCAGTCTACAAACTCCTATGAAACCCCAAATGTAGCCAAAATTGTGAATGCCTACACCAAAAGTGTATAAGTAAACATTACTGCAATACTGGTCATCTTTAAAACCCAGAAAAACAAGAACTAGTATATTTAATGTACTACTTAACAAAAAGTAGGCTTAATTAGAAAAAGAAAATTGGGTAGGTAGAAGAACTACTGTGAGGATGCTGAAGGAGACTTCTAAACATTTTCAAGGGCTCAAGAGATTGATGGCACTGTTTTTATTTATAATTTAAATTCAAATCAGATATCTTTCTATATATTTATCTGGGTAGGAAATCTATTTTTATAGAGATTGGGAAAGAGAATGAGAAAGCAAAAAAGGAGTGTAGGGAGACAGAAAGATTCAGAATCAGAGAGAGACTCAGAGAAATATATTTTCCTGTGGCCACTGGGTAAGAGTTATAAGACAGAAAAAAAAGGAAAAGACTTGAAAGAAAGAAGCATCCTGGGATAGGATTAGACAACTAAGTGAATAAAGACAGGACAAGGGCACAGAGTGTGTCTCCCTGAGGGAGGACCAAGGACATCATAGAGATGATGGATCTGAGTCCCACTGTCCAATAGAACCTTCTTCAAGATGGAAATAGACTGTATCTGCACTGCCCAATATGGCAGCCACTAGCCACCTATAGCTAACTGAGCACTTGAAATGGGCCATTGCAACTGAGGAACCGAATTTTTCATTGTATTTAATTTAAATTAATTTAGATGTAAATATTTATAGCCATGCATGACTAGTGGCTACCACAGGATCAGAAAGGTCCCTGAACCATTCATGGGTGTGGGGCAGAAATACTGAAGGGGCTGGCTACCTC
This sequence comes from Pongo pygmaeus, assembly GCF_028885625.2. Classification (NCBI taxonomy): domain Eukaryota; kingdom Metazoa; phylum Chordata; class Mammalia; order Primates; family Hominidae; genus Pongo; species Pongo pygmaeus. The sequence continues at coordinate 15,033,505 of NC_072394.2, forward strand.
TTGCCCAAGGACAGCTGATGTCTATACAGAATGAAACAGTTGAGGGGGGTAAAGCAGGAATGTGATGGAAGTGGGGAGATGACCATCAGTATGGTTGGGACCCATGTCTTATGTTCATCTTTTAGCATGCTTTTAATAAGGTAGCAGACTATTTTAGGGAAAGATAAAATCAATTGAGCTTGTTTCAGTTGGTCCAACAACTAAAGACAAAAACAACTAACTTGCACTGCTTCAGTGACTTTCCACATCAGTGTGGAAGACGATGTCCAGATGAGCATGAGAAAGCATTGAAATTTGAGCACAGAATGGAGAGGGCATACAAATAATTTCTAAGGAGCATGCAAAGGGGTTGGTGGCCCCTCTGCATAAACGGGATCCTCACACAGTGCCTGGCATATGGTAGGTATGCCATCAGTATTTCTTGAATGACTCTGTGTCATATGAGAGCAGGAAGCAACAAGGCAGGAACCCAGACCTAGTAGATACAGAGACTGATGAAGCACCCATCTTCTCTGCAGCATCATATAGGGACAAGCTTACTGAGTTTTAAAAGCTAGCAATGGGCAGTCTGAAAACTGAAGACTGGATGAGGTCAACCCAAGAAGGAACCTGCAGAGACCCAAGTGTCAGACACAGGAAGGGGAAGAGGATGGAGGCTGAGCTAGAGCTGTTCAAAATGTAGGCACATGAGGGGAAGGCAGGGTCTGTACAAATGTAAACCCTCTTCTTCAGAAAACCACTCACACTTGTGGGAGATATTTCATCACCTGGCATCCTTCTCTCCACTGGATGAGTGAATTGAGTGAGTAAGAGTGACATTTGGGGATCTTAATGTGTTCTTCATACCCAAGACAATCAGTCTCTCATACACACACAAACAACATGATAGCAAACTTTTAGCATATGTATTTTTGTGCCCCAAATAATAAAATGCCCTGGAGACTAGTCACACTTTTGGGAAGGTAAAACGAAGAGTGATAACTGAATATTGCTGTAATTGTTCACTTCGTAGATGTTCTTCAGCTTCTGTGAGAAGAATGTGGATTATGAAACGTTTAAAGCCCTCAATGATGCATGTCTTGTGTATGACAGTCGACTTGTGATTGATACCAATTTCCACACCAATGACATAGCCATCAGAGCTGCAGGCTCCCTCACCAAATTCTCCAATAGATACTACTCAAATGAGTGGACTCACAGCAACTTCAGTTCCAAAGAAATTGGCTTTCAGCTGGCAGCAGCAATGCTACATCTCTTTGATCCAACCCTTGAGCCTGTGACCAAGCCACCAGCTGATCTTGACCGGCTCATCCCCATGTACAAGGGAGCCAAGATTCAAGGTATACGAGTAGGCTTCCTTCTCCTTGATGAAGCCACAGATTAGGTATGGGTCAGTAGTCAGGCCAGCCTTCCAGGTTTCTCTTAGGCTTGGGGAAAAGTCTCCTCCTTACCTCAATGGGTTACCACAGAGACAGAGAAAGGGTCTATCTAATTTCTGAAGCATTTATTACAAACCTGGAATTATTGTTATTATGGTTCTTTGCATTTGAGCATTTATTATGGACCACATCCTAAATGGTGTTCCCATTTTACAGATAAGAAAACAGACAAGGGAATGATTATTAACTTGTCTGGATGTCTCACAGCTGGAAAGTGATGGTTTGCCCTGACATCTTACCCAAAACTTCCATTCTCACTATAAGTTCAGAGATAGGGAGACCCTTCCAGGCAGCCAGGCCTCAGCCTGCTCTGGGGATGGATAAGCGTAACCATTTGCAGCTGTAAAGTACTGCACTTTTATCCCATAAACCTTTTTGGCCCCTAAGGAGGAGATGATTTCATGAGTAATGCAGGGTTCCTTCAGAGTATGAGAAATACCTTTGAAAATGGTGTTTCTGAATGTTATGGACCTTTTACCAGAAAAATGCACATATTTACAAAATTACGTGTTCGCTTCCTGGAGGTTTATGGATGAATCCACAAAGCTATACCTAGACCCCCAGGGTATCCATGAAGCCCAGTCCAGTCAATGGAATGTCAGATTACAGAGACGAAAGCCCCACATTCCATCCTTGTCTTCCTCTTCCTAACTAGGCAGCCCCACAAGGTCTTGCTCTGCTTCTCACTCTGGGTGAGACCTGAGGAAAGGTGGTGGCCATGGGCAGGCAAGAGAAGGGAGGGCTGTCAGAAGCCAGAGCTGGCACAGGCCCAGACCTCAGGAACAAGCCAAAATATTAAGAATTCGATACTGACAGTTTCTAAAACATTGAACAAAGAACTTTGTTGATTGTCCTAATTAAATTCAATTTTTAAATATTTTGGCTACATTTTGGAGAAGTGATGAGGAATAGGAATGCTATTTGCAACATTTAAGGCTTCTAAAGGTCTTAATCTGGTTTTGGCAGATACAGGTTAGAGGGCGGGGAGCTACGGATAATCACAGGATACACAAGATTGGCTTGGCACATCCTGGAGCAATGGTGGCTACATTATGGGATATCATATCACATTCACATCAATTTGGTTAAGTAAATGTCAACCACCCCAGGGAGTTCCTTGCTGTTAGTGGTACTTTAGTGTGAAAGTTTGGGGAGCATACACCACTGCAGGCAACTGTTTGTCCGGTGATGAAAATATGAGCTCTGTTGCTTACCTCATTAACAATTAATTTTAAATGGAAAACTTGCCATCTCTTCTAGGGGGCATTCTTCCTGGGTCTTACCATTATCTGCATATTGCCAAGCCTGCCATTCCAACTCCCTTGGAGGTACAAATGGTACAGCCTAATTATGTAAGTATTATTTCTGAATTTCATTTTACTTTCAAATACAAAACTTTGTTTATAAGAGGATGAAATTCTTTACTTGGAGTCTTTAATGTGTTGGTTCACACATCAGAAGCCCACTGGAGTAATCGTCCCCCAAGATGGCCCTCAGTGACTCTTGCACCTTGGTCTTCATGCCCTTGTGTGGCCCCTCCCACACTGAGTAGGGCTGACCTGTGTAGCCAACAGGATATTGGGGAAATGACTGTGTGACTTCCAAGGTCAGGTCAGGTCAAGAAAGATACGACAGCTTCCAGCTTGCACACTTCTAGATGACTTGCTGCCATGCTGTAGGGACCCATTTAGAGAGGTCCATGTGGCAAGGAATTGAGGATTCCTGCACCAGTCATGATCAGTTTGCCAGGCAGATGAGCGTGCCACCTTAGAAGTGGATCCTCCAGCCTCATTCACGCCTTCAGGTGACTGCAGCCCCAGCCAACATCTTGACTGAAAACTTATGAAAGACCTGGAGCCAGAACTCCCTAGCTAAGCCACTTTCAGCTTCTGACTCCTAAAGACCGTGAGATAATAAAAATTTATTATTGTTTTATGCCATTACTTTTTTTCAGTAGACTTTATGTTTTAGAGCTGTTTTGGTTTCATAACAAAATTGAGCAGAGGTACAAAGATTTCCCATGTAATCCCAACCCTTCAACAGACATATAGCCTCCCCCACTATCAACATCCCCCACCAGTGATATATTTCTTACAATTAATAAACCTACACTGTCACATTTTTATCAACCAAAGCCCATAGTTGACATTAGGGTTCACTCTTGGTTTTGTACATTCTGTGGGTTTGGACAAATGTATAATGACACATATCCACCATTACAGGATCAGACAGAGCAGCTTCACTGCCCTAAGAGCCCTCTGTGCACTGCCTGTTTGTCCCTCCCTCTGTCCTAAGGCCTAGCAACTACTGATCTTTTTACTGTCTCGGTCACTTTGCCTTTTCCAGAATGTGATATAGTTGGAATCATACAGCCTATCGTCTTTTCGGGTTGGCTTCTTTCACTTAGTAATATCCATTTAAGCTTCCTTTATATCTCTTCATGGCTTGATAGCTCGTTTCTTTTTGGCACTGAATGATCCTCTGTTGTCTGGATGTATTGGTTTTTTTATCCATTCACCTACTGAAGGACATTAAGCCTCTATGTTTTGAGGTAACCTGTGATGCATCGATAGATAACTGAAATATCCACTTTCATGCCAATGGAGCAGGTAGATTGCTTAGCATCTGGAATGGCCATGGAGACCCCACTGTTCTCCCCTCCAGGAAAAGCAGAAGCTGTGCAGTTCGGAATTCCCCTGTTTAAAGGACACAGGTGGTTGGTCAGTTGAAGAGCTCCTCTAATAAGATTCTCTGACCCATGGTCCCAGCCCGGTGTGTGTTGTCATCTGGGGGCTTCCTTTTGGATATGTCACGTTTGATTTTTAGTCAGTGAGGCAGATTGGAAGCTGTCTACTTAACTTCCATTCCCATTTTCTTCTCTTGAATATTCTTGAGGGTAAACAATATGACCAACCTAAAATAAACACATTTCCCAGATTTCCTCAAGGATAGGGTCAGCCATGTGGCAGGTTCTGGCCAATGAGATGTAAGTAGAAGCTCTTGGAAAATTCCTTAAATGGGGGCCTACTCAAATGGCACAGGCTACAGGCTCTTCACCCTTCAGGAAATCTCAATCCTATTCCATTTCCTTCCCATGGACCTTGAACAAGTTCTTCAACACCTGCATTTCTGGGATTGCTGGGGAGCATACATAAAGTAACATTGTCTGGAACAAAACAGGTAGCCAGTAAGTGGTGAAGATGGCTGTTTTGTTTTTTTTTTATTATACTTTAAGTTTTAGGGTACATGTGCACAACGTGCAGGTTAGTTACATATGTATACATGTGCCATGTTGGTGTGCTGCACCCATTAACTCATCATTTAACATTAGGTATATCTCCTAATGCTATCCCTCCCCCCTCCCACCACCCCACAACAGGCCTGGGTGTGTAATGTTCCCCTTCCTGTGTCCATGTGTTCTCATTGTTCAATTCCCACCTATGAGTGAGAACATGTGGTGTTTGGTTTTTTGTCCTTGCAGTAGTTTGCTGAGAATGATGGTTTCTAGCTTCATCCATGTCCCTACAAAGGACATGAACTCATCCTTTTTTATGGCTGCCTAGTATTCCATGGTGTATGTGTGCCACATTTTCTTAATCCAGTCTATCATTGTTGGACATTTGGCTTGGTTCCAAGTCTTTGCTATCGTGAATAGTGCCGCAGTAAACATACATGTGCATGTGTCTTTATAGCAGCATGATTTATAATCCTTTGGATGTATACCCAGTAATGGGATTGCTGGGTCAAATGGTATTTCTAGCATTATTCCAGATAAATAATGAAACCCAGTTCTTCCAGGAAAAGGGTAGATGCTGTATGTTTAAAACTTATTTCTCTTAGCCCTTTCTCAGATTCTTTTAGTTGCCCTGTACACATGGTCTGATGCAAAATTTTCTTATAATAAAGGAAACCACAAGATCATCATAGTGTTCCAGTTTCTATTGCTGTATAAAAAACACTTAGTGGCATAAAACAGCCATTTGATCCTGCTCACAGATCCTGTGAGTCAGGAATTTGGACAGGGCACAGTGGGCACAGCTTGTCTCTACTCCACACTATTCACAGCCTTAGATGGGAAGACTAGAGGGTTAGATCAATGGTCCAGATCATCTGAAGGCTCATTTACTAAATCCGAAAGTTTGTTACTCAGCTGGGCTGGGATGACTCAAGGACCGGAAGTGTTCACCACAGCCTCCCCACCTGGGCTGTCCTCAAGTGCCTGGGCTTCCTCACAGTATGGTGGCTTCAGAGTAGCCAGACTGCTCACGCGGTGGCTCTGGGCTCCAAGTGCAAGTGTTGTTACTAGCAAGCTGGAAGCTGCATTGCCTTTTTTTTTTTTCTTTTTATTATTATTATTATTATTATACTTTAGGCTCTATGGTACATGTGCGCAACATGCAGGTAAGTTACATATGTATACATGTGCCATGCTGGTGCGCTGCACCCACCAACTCGTCATCTAGCATTAGGTATATCTCCCAATGCTATCCCTCCCCCGTCCCCCCACCCCACAACAGTCCCCGAAGTGTGATGTTCCCCTTCCTGTGACCATGTGTTCTCATTGTTCAATTCCCACCTATGAGTGAGAATATGCGGTGTTTGGTTTTTTGTTCTTGCGATAGTTTACTGAGAATGATGATTTCCAATTTCATCCATGTCCCTACAAAGGACATGAACTCATCATTTTTTATGGCTGCATAGTATTCCATGGTGTATATGTGCCACATTTTCTTAATCCAGTCTATCATTATTGGACATTTGGGTTGGTTCCAAGTCTTTGCTATTGTGAATAATGCCGCAATAAACATATGTGTGCATGTGTCTTTATAGCAGCATGATTTATAGTCCTTTGGGTATATACCCAGTAATGGGATGGCTGGGTCGAATGGAATTTCTAGTTCTAGATCCCTGAGGAATCGCCACACTGACTTCCATAAGGGTTGAACTAGTTTACAGTCCCACCAACAGTGTAAAAGTGTTCCTATTTCTCCGCATCCTCTCCAGCACCTGTTGTTTCCTGACTTTTTAATGATTGCCGTTCTAACTGGTGTGAGATGGTATCTCATTGTGGTTTTGATTTGCGTTTCTCTGATGGCCAGTGATGGTGAGCATTTTTTCATGTGTTTTTTGGCTGCATAAATGTCTTCTTTTGAGAAGTGTCTGTTCATGTCCTTCGCCCACTTTTTGATGGGGTTGTTTGTTTTTTTCTTGTAAATTTGTTGGAGTTCATTGTAGATTCTGGATATTAGCCCTTTGTCAGATGAGTAGGTTGCGAAAATTTTCTCCTATTTTGTAGGTTGCCATTGTCTCAGCCCAAAATCTCCTTAAGCTGATAAGCAACTTCAGCAAAGTCTCAGGATACAAAATCAATGTACAAAAATCACAAGCATTCTTATACATCAATAACACAAACAGAGAGCCAAATCATGAGTGAACTCCCATTCACAATTGCTTCAAAGAGAATAAAATACCTAGGAATCCAACTTACAAGGGATGTGAAGGACCTCTTCAAGGAGAACTACAAACCACTGCTCAAGGAAATAAAAGAGGATACAAACAAATGGAAGAACATTCCATGCTCATGGGTAGGAAGAATCAATATCATGAAAATGGCCATCCTTCCCAAGGTAATTTACAGATTCAATGCCATCCCCATCAAGTTACCAATGACTTTCTTCACAGAATTGGAAAAAACTACTTTAAAGTTCATATGGAACCAAAAAAGAGCCCGCATCACCAAGTCAATCCTATGCATTGCCTTTTATGACCCACCATCAAAAGTCACACAGCATCACTTCTTCCACTCTCTCTGTTGGAGCAGTCACAGCAACCACCGAGATTCAAGGGGTGGGGGATAGAGAATCCATCTCTCAAGGCAGAGAGTGTCAAGGTCATATTGCAGGACAGTGTGTGGGATAGGGAGACTGTCGTGGCCATCTTTAGAAAGTGCAATCTGCCACCAGTGAGGTGGGGCATGAGGTAAATAGGATAAAGCCCAGAGTATTCACAGGCTAAGCACTTTGATCATCACAGATAAATAACTCGAGTCTAATATGCACAAGAGCTAGAACATATTGGACTTGGTTTCAGCCAGAACCAGATTCTTCAAGGACAGTGCATGATTTCCTACATGCGGCATCGTTTATTTATGAGCCATCGACTCTCTCTAAATAAAGTCAGAGGAGGAGCCAAAAGGGGTTTTTAGATAATGAGAGTTTTAATAAGAGTGCAACTTAAATAGATTCTTTGGCTGGTGCTATGACAGTATGTGAACAGGACCCCTGACTTTAATTAACCATTTTGCCAGGTGGGCCTCCTTTTTAATTAGTACAGAAGATCTAAACAGATTTTTTTTTCCATTTTATTATCCAAGAAAAAAAAATGTAGGATGGCTCCATGGCAATCTTTTGGGGTTGGAATTAATTTGATTAAGTGAAATTGTTGCCAAAATGGTCAGGCAGTCACCTAAATATAGCCAGTTGATCAAGAATGGAGCCCATTGAACAATATTTCACCAGAGAAATTGAATTACTATTCATACACTAGATATAGCACAGACAAATCTTATCAGACTTTTATAGTGCTCACTAATTGGAATATTTAAGTCGGAAGATACTGTAGTAATTCATGAGCTCTTTGAGAGGTAACCCGACAAAAGGAAGAAAGGGGAACCCAAGTCGTCTACATAATAAACTAATTTACAGATTCCAGTCCACATGCTTTGTTGGCGTATATACCACGGAAGAAAGAAATTTGTCACAACAAATTCTGCCTTGGATACCATCAAATTTAAAATTGTGTGTTCATCGTGAGAGCTGGGAACTTGATTTCTTGAACACCAAGTCTGATGAATCCTGTGTCTTCCATTTGGCATGAATTCCAGAACCATTTTCCAACCTTTGTCAAAATCATAAAGGACCTCAAAAGGATAATTGTATTCAGGGAAAAAAAGAAGAAGAAAAACCATATCAGAATCAGGGACTCCATCAAAATCTTAAATTTAATATCCAAATTTTTAAACAATTTGCTCATATACTTAAAATAGGGAAAGACGCCAGACATACCCTACCAAACCGGAAGGTTGTGAAATAATCATCCTGACCCCAGAACCCCGCACCACGTGGGCAGGGCTGGGAGGTGCCCTACGGCATCACTTAGTGGAGCAGCTTTCTATGAGCAGTTGCAGCAAGAGTTCTGGGCTTCACTGGGTTATCCTGTTCTGTCAACGACTGTGAATAGGAATGGCCTGCACTACAAGGGTAATTTGTGTCTGAGAAACCCTTGTATGAGTGAATTGTATTTAACATGAATACAACATATTTTGATGCACTCTCAGTTCCCAGATGGACCCCTCCAGTGATGCTAATGTGGTGCCAAATCTCCTTCAAATGGACACTGTTCCTTCCAAAGTTAAGATCAGCCGTCAGTACAACCTCCTCATCACTTTCTCTAGTGTAGCTGCTTCTGGACTCTAAGCCCTCATTTCTGTAAGGCACTGTATGCTAGGATTATGCGCACAAAACTTACGGAGGAGGCCAAAATATGATAATGCAGTCTTTACATTTAAAAATAATACCAAAAAATGCAACAAGTCCATAACAAAAAAATCATTAAAAATGATGCTGATGATAGACTCTCAAGGAACAGGATGACGTTTAAGGCCACAAAACGCTCAGACTCTCACTGCTCTCAGACTGCAGCCTGCCGGGCTCCTCAAGGACTTGACAAGTCACCGCCAACTAAGTGACAGCCTCGGCCACGTACGTGGAATCCAAGTCAGCCCTCCTAAACACAAAGAAGTCCTTGTAAGCTGAAGGTGGGGGATTTAGCGAGACTCTTGGCAAAGTCAAGATTTGTTAACCACATGGGTGGATTTCAAAGTGTGCTCCCTTGACACCTGGGCTCCCTTTTTTAATCACTTCCAAAAATGAAACCTAAAAGGAGGAGGAGGAGTCCTGGGGAAGCCTGGCAGATAAAACTGTGCCAGAGTCTGTCGTGCCTCCTCTCCCAGACGCCCGCCTTACTGCCGTGGTGCAGGAGCCGCCCCTCCTCAGAACTCACCTGCAGTTTTCCAACTTTTTCAACAATCATCTCTTACTGTGACGGCGACATGTACCCCTGGGTTCAGAAGGCAAACCTAAAGCTGCTGTTTCCAAACTCAAATGGTCTTTCAAGTCTTGTGTTTAATTTAGAGATACACATGGCGGTCACATTCTTCACTGTCTATATATCTACATATATTCTAATTCTGAAATACTGCTGAATATCCTGGGCCATCAGGTAAAGTTGACACCAGGGGTTATTCTGTGAGATCATGCGCCCCCACCCGCACCCCATGCAATGGTGTGAGTCATTGCTCAGACCGCGAAGTCAGGACTTGAGGAAACACACGGGAATGAGCAAAGCCCATGGGGCATCCAGGCCTAGAGAGGTGCCTGTGGCAGGAGCTGAGGGCAAGGGATGAGCAGAGGAGACCAGGCCCCTGCAGCCAGAGGCTCAGTCCTGGCTTTTTCCAAACTCTTCTCCAGAGGAGCCCGCCCTTCCACACTGACACCTGCATGCTTCCCTGCTTCCTTCCTTCCTTCCTTCCTGCCTTCCTGCCTTCCCGCCTTCCCTTCCTCCCTCCCTACCTCCCTCCCTCCTTCCTTCCTTCCCTTCCTCCCTCCCTCCCTTCTTTACTTCCTTCCTTCCTCCTTCCCTCCTCCTTTCCTCTGTCCTTCCCTCCCTCCCTTCCTCCTTCCCTCCCTCCCTCCTTCCCTCCCTCCCTTCTTTCTTTTCTTCCTCCTTCCCTCCCTCCTTCCTTCCTTCCCTTCCTCCCTCCTTTCCTTCCTTCCTTCCCTTTCTCCTTCCCTCCCTCCTTCCTTCCTTCCTTCTTTCCTGCCTTCCTGCCTTCCTGCCTTCCCTTCCTCCCTCCCTCCCTACCTCCCTTCCTCCTTCCTTCCCTTCTTCCCTCCCTCCCTACCTCCCTTCCTCCTTCCTTCCCTTCCTCCCTCCCTCCCCTTCCTCCCTCCCTCCCTTCTTTACTTCCTTCCTTCCTCCTTCCCTCCTCCTTTCCTCCGTCCTTCCCTCCCTCCCTTCTTTCCTTTCTTCCTCCTTCCCTCCCTCCTTTCTTCCTTCCCTTCCTCCCTCCCTTCCTTCCTTCCCTTCCTCCTTCCCTCCCTCCTTCCTTCCTTCCCTTCCTTCCTTCCCTCCATCCTTCCTTCCTTCCCTCCATCCTTCCTTCCTTCCTTTCTTCCTCCCTCCCTTCCTTCCTTCCTCCCTTCCTTCCCTTCCTTCCTTCCTTTCCTTCCTTCTTTCCTTTCTTCTTCCCTCCCTTCCTTCCCTCCTTTCCTTCCTTCTTTCTTTTCTTCCTCCCTCCCTTCCCTCCTTTCCTTCTTTCTTTCCTTTCTTCCTCCCTCCCTCCTTCCTTCATTCCTTCCTTCCCTTCTTCCTTTTTTTCCTTCCTTTATCCCTTCCTTCCTTCCCTCCCTCTTTCCTTCCTTTCTTCACAGAAAGTGACCACTTTCTTCACTTTCTTCACTTTTCTTCTTCACTTTCTTCACTTTCTTCACAGAAAGTGACCATTAACATTTTGTGAAAATGTTGATACAAAACAAATGAAATGATACTGTGCATTTTTGTAAACTACTTCTAAAGCATAAAATATACTGTAACTATATCTCCCTGTTATGAAATATATTTTAACACTAACTTTTTTGAATACGTTGCCCCCCATAGTGGGCGGGCCATTGTTTTTTAGATAACATCTTAATAAGTTTAGATTTTTTTAAGCACTTTGTTGTGGTGGTAGATTTCCCGTCTATCCATCCATTTCTATAAACAAAGGACCATTTCCATCTCCCTTGAAGCACCATCCCCCAATCACACTTGCTCCTCCCTCACCCCCAAATGCCCAGTCTCTCACACACGCACCTGGGGGTGGCCCAGGACTCACCTGTCGTGCCTCCTTTATATCTCACCTTGTACGTTTACGGTTGGCTGAGTCCCCCCAGGGCTTTGCCATGTGATACCCCAACACCCACCAGTTGCCTGTATTGATGTTAAAGTTAAACCGTGTGTCCTTTTGTTTAGACAAAATCCCCAGGTGATGTCCAGGACTAAGTAAATGTTTGGGATCCAGGCAGTTCAAATTGCCTTGGATTTCTAAATGCCACATTCAAGTTCAGAAGAGAAGCTTAAATCTATATGCACTCAAAGAACATTTATTGAGCATTGCTGTGTACTAAGGTCAGAGTCTAAGGCCAAAGTGAAGGTTCAGTCGCCCCCCACAAAACTCGTGTTTGTCCACAGAAGCTGCCCACTGCCTGAGCCAGTGGGGAGCCATCTGCGGCTGAAATAGAAAAAGTCATTGTGGCCTGGAATTGGGGCAGTATCTACCCTTGTCACTTGGGCTCATGTGGCAATTGGAGGTGGTTTCTACAGGGCAGAAAGTCACAAATCCACACTTTTAACAATTTATAAACTAGAAAGCCACCTGCAGAATGTGTATGTGCATTTCCCATAGCCTTGAACCTTCTTCCTGGGAACAGACCTTTTCAAATGACTGACCCTGCCCAATCCCTGCCATCAGGCATGGCCTTTTACTTCTTTCTTTTGTTCAAGTAATCTTGAAAATAACTGAAATTATTTCTGATCAGTTTTGACTAGGAGGTTTTTCTCAAAACGATGCTGTGAAAGCAAAGAAATTTAACAGTGTTAAAACACCTCAGAGGAGAGAATAAACCCAGTTCCGCTTATTAGCTGGGTGTGCAGTATTAATAATAAAGGATTGGCTGTAACCTAACAACTAGTTTAGAAACACAGAACAAGGCAATCACGGTTTTAAATATCCTTGTAGTCATTGAGTCCAAGTATGTGGTTTCTGACACACTGTTACCTTCTGCCAAGTTTAGTCAATATCTATTAGTGTTATTTGCAAAGAGAGATAAGATATAACCTGTCTGTTATATTTGAAAAATAAATTGCTATGATAAAGTTCCCAAAATCCAGAAATGTTTCTAATGTTGTTTTTCTGGTCCACATCCCTCCTCCAGGGTTTAGAAATAGTAACCGGTAGTGCGAAAAATGGGACTTACTTCCGAATTCATATTAACGAGTATAAAATGGTGGAAACCATCACGTGCCTTTCTAGGGAGCCCTTCCCCGCCTCCAACTACATCCGCTTGTTTGGCCAGCACGAGCAACTCCTCAACAACCTGTGTGCTCGGTATGATGAAAACCTGATCACAGATCTCTATAGGTAAGTTGGACATTGCATTTGACTACAGGGAAATACAAATATGTATAATGTCTCGTGAATGAGGGACATGTGTTATGATGCACCCGAGAGCACAACGGGAATCCCGGAGAGAAGCTGAGTGGCAGAGATTTTGTTCTAATGAAGAACACCTGACGCTAATGTAGGCTGGGGAGCAGAGAGTCACGGGATGTGTCCACACATGGCCCCCATGACCATACCAGGGCCTGGACCCCAGGTACAACCAAGCTTACCATGGACAGGCTTGGAGGAGATGATATTCAAGTCTCTTTCCACACGGGGCTGCTAAGAGCAGTGGTCAGAAATGTAGGAGGTCAATTTGGGAACAGCATGAGGAAGGGTCTGATCCTGATGGGACTCCACGATCATGGGACAGGGTGTTTGTGACCCCAGCCTTCCCCCTCATGGCATGTGTTCAGGCAGGCCCAGGGTGGCCATTTGTCCACGTATTGGTAAGGGAATTCCCACACTGACAGGTCAGTTAGACTTGAAACCTTTGTCTTTTCAAACTCTTAAGACATGCTTCATCCTATCCGTTAGGAAAGCATAGAATTTCCAAGTGGAAAGCTACTTCTGGATGTAGCTTGCTGCTTAGCAAAGTTAGGAGACTTTCCCTATTCACAAAGCAAGGTGATGCAGAGCCAGCACCAGAGACAGATGTGGAATGAAAACCATGCAGTTCCAGTGTTCTCGACGCCCACAGAAGCAACTGCCAAGATTGTCATCAATCTCTCTTGCCTCTTAAAAATTTTTTTAAATTGTAGAATGCATCATACAAACAAAAAAGTATGTGAAATATGTATGGACACTTAAAAGTACTGGAAATCTATGGGCCCACTGCATATGTTAAGAAATAATTCCCTACCTTAGCAGTCAGGAAGTCCCTCTCTGATCACAGCCCTCCCCCATCTTCTTGGAGGTAGCCACTTTCCTGAAGTTTGAGTTTGTCATTCTGTTGCCTATAAAGCAAGGATCAGTGAACTTCTTCTATAAGGGGCAGATATAGCCTCAGTTGCAAGTACTTACCCCGGCCCTTGCAGTGAGAAAGAAGCCATAGATGATGTGTAAACAAAAGGACACAGCTGCATCCCAAGAAAGCTTCATTCACCAAAATGGGCATTGGGCTGGATTTGCCCCCAGTCATAGTTTGTCAATCCTTGTTTTAAAGATGTGTACTTAGACACATGTGATTTCCTAAATAATATATTAATTTGCCTTGCCTACTTCTGACTCAGGTTTATGGCTTACCAAAAAAAGCGAGCATTCTGTTTAGCATAGTGTTTGTGAGAACCATCTAGGATGATGTCCGTAGCTGTGGTTCATTTGTTCTCCCTGCTGTGTGGTGTTCCATCATATAATGGTCATGATTCAGTCCTGGCTTTTCCTGTTGACTGTATTTACACTGGTTCCAGTTCAGGGCCATTACAATCGGACGTTGTGAACACTGTGGACGTACTTCATGTGCAGAATCTCTCTAAGATATCCTAGCCCTAGAACCGCTGGGTCACAGGACGTGCATGTCTTCAACTTCACTAGTTGATGCCCAAATGTTTCCCAAGTATGGTCACGTGCCACATAAAGACATTCCAGTCAACAATGGGTCACACATATAATCGGAGTCCCATAAGATATTAATGAAGCTGAAAAATTTCCATCTCCAAGGGCCACATTCCTGTCACCTAGCACAACACATGACTCACGTGTTTGTGGTGATGCTGGGTCAACAAACCTACTGTACTGCCCAGTTGGTATAAAAGTATAGCACACAGTTATGTCCAGTGCAGAACACTTGCTGATGATAATAAATGACCATGTTACTGTCTTATGTATTTGCTATACTATACATTTTATCATTATTTTTGAGTGTATGCCTTCTACTTATGAAAAAAAAGTTAACTCTAAAACAGTCTCAGATAGGTCCTTCGGGGGTGTTCAGAAGGCATTATTATCACAGGATATGGCAGCTCCATGTGTGTTATTGCCCCTGAAGCCCTTCCAGTGGGACAAGATGCAGAGGTGGAAGACAGTGATATTGATGATCCTGACCCAGCAGGCCTAGGCTAATGTGTGTGTTTGTGCCTTGGTTTTTAACAAAAAGTTTAAACAGTAAAAAATAAAATAAAATAATTTATAAATAAGGACATAGATAAATAGTTGTGTATAGCTATACAATGTGCTTATGGGGTTCTTTTTTTTTTTTTTTTTTTGAGATGGAGTCTCACTCTGTTGCCCAGGCTAGAGTACAGTGGCGTGATCTCGGCTCACTGAAGCCTCCGCCTCCCGGGTTCAAGCAATTCTCCTACCTTAGCTTCCCAAGTAGGTGGGATTACAGGCATGTGCTACCATGCCCAGCTTATTTTTGCATTTTTAGTAGAGACGGGGTTTCACCATGTTGGCCAGGCTGGTCTCGAATTCCTAACCTCAGGTGATCCAGCCGCCTCGGCCTCCCAAAATGCTGGGATTACAGGCATGAGCCACCGTGCCTGGCCTTGTGCTTGTGTTTTAAGCTAAATGTTATTATTACAAAAGAGTCAAAAAGTTGAAACAAAATAAGATTATAAGGTAAAAAGAGTAAGCACAGGTCAACTTATTAAAGAATAATAAAGATTGAGAAACATGTTTCTATAAATTTAGTGTAGACTAAGGGTACTGTTTATAATATCTTCAGTATTGCATGATAATGTCCGAGGCCTTCGCACTCACTCACCACTAGCTCACTAACTGCCCTAGAGCAACTTCCAGTCCTGTAAGCTCCATTCACGGTAAGTACCCTATACAGGTATACCCTTTTTAAATCTTTTATGCCATATTTTTACTGTACCTCTTCTATGTTTAGATACACAAACACTTACTGTGGAGTTACAATTGCCTACAGTGTTCAGTATAGAAACCTGTACAAGTTGGTAACGTAGGAGTAACAGGGGTATATGGGCCAGGTGTGTAGTAATAGACTAGACCATCCAGGTCTGCGTAAGTGAACTCTAGGATGGTTGCCAACAATGTGTTTCTCAGGACCTATTACCGTTGTTAAGTGACACATGACTGTCGTATTTATTTAAATTTCCCCCAGCAGTGAATGAGAGAGCTCCTCTTGCTCCACAGACCTGCCAAGCCTTGGTACTGTTAGACTTTTAAATTTGGCCAGTCTAGTGGCATACAAAAGGTATCCTCCTAGGGCTTTAATGTGTTTTTCCCCACTTAATGATGCAGTTAACTGACTTTTCATTTGTTCATGGGCCGTTTGTGATAGTTTCTGTGAAATGCCAATTCATGATATTTGTCCACAGAGCGGGGATGTCTTCTCATTATTAATTCACAGAAGTTATTTATAAACAAACTGGATACAAACTTGTGTTGGTTATATATCTTTAACCAACTTTGAGGCTTATCTTTTTACTTTCTTTATGATGTCAACAATATTCTTAATTTAATGGAATGTTTGTCTTCCTCAAGAGGGTCTTGGGTATTTTTGTCCTTTCGTTCTTCTAATAGTTTTATAATCAACTTGTCAAGATCCATGAAAAACCCCATTGGATTTGATAGGAAATGCATTAAATCTTAGATCAATTAGGCAAGAATTGACATCTTTGATATTGAGTCCAATACCATAACATAGTATAGCTCTCAATTTAGGTATTCTTTAATGTCTTTCAGTAAAGGTTTATCATTTTATCCATGAATGGCTTGCACAACTTTTGTTTGATATGACCCAAGATGCTTTATATTATTCTTTCTGTTTTAAATGTCATTTTTTATGAATTGATGCTTGTGTATAGAGATAAACTAATTTTAGTATGGTTCTGTATTCTGAAAGTTTTGAATAATTTACCTGTAGATTTTTAGATTTTCCAAGTAGAAAAGTTATATCATCTGCAAATAGTGACAGCTTTGTTTCTTCTTTTCCAACTTTTATAATATTTATTTCCTTTTCTTGCCTTACTGCACTGGCTAAGATTTGTAACAAAAAGATTGGCTGGGTGAGGTGGCTCACGCCTGTAATCCCAGCACTTTGGGAGGCCAAGGCGGGCAGATCACCTAAAATTGGGAGTTCAGGACCAGCCTGGCTAACATGGGGAAACCCCGTCTCTACTAAAAATACAAAAATTAACTGAGCGTGGTGGCTCACACTTGTAATCCCGGCTATTTGAGAGGCTGAGGCACGAGAATCACTTGAACCTGGGAGGCGGAGGTTGCAGTGAGCTGAGATGGCTCCACTGCACTCCAGCCTGGGCGACAGAGTGAGACTGTGTCTCAAAAATAAAAATAAAAAATAAAAAGTTAAGTAGGGGTAGTGAGGGATGGTGCCCTTGCCCCATTCTTAATCTGAAAGGGAAAGTGTTCAAAATTTAGTGTGTAATAGTTGCCATATGTATATTTTTATAGATCTCCTTTATCAGATTAAGAAAGTTCCTTTTGATTACTGGTTTTCTAAACATTCTTATCATGTGGATTTTTATTTTTATTTTTCAGAAAGGTACTTAGTCCCTGAAACCTTTTATGTGTAAGGATGTCTTCCTAATGCTTTCAAATATAAACTACGTTTTGATAAGTGTCAAAATTTAAAATCATGAGCTTTCCCTCCTCAAATCTTTGTAGGCTTGGCTCCAATACTTATTTTAAATAATGAAAACCTCAAGTATTTAAAAAATGAATTCATTTGCTCCTTCACTTATATATAGGATTTTATTGGTCAACCTTACCCAAAATATTCGAGTTAGGGGAGAATCAGTTGTTTGTTACAGAAAGATTTTGGTTGGTGGGGAATGATATGCTAAGACTTTCTGGAAAAAAAATGTTTTCACATTGGACCATATTCAAGGCCCTACCTGGTTTGTTTCTCCCTAAATAGAAGGTGATTCTGAAACAGACTTGGTGAGCTTGAGACTACTACAGGAGGTGCCGCTATTAACTGGTGAGAGTAATAATTTCAAAAGTTAATTTGATTTGTGATGAGTGTTTGGGATGGCAAGACGGGGTGACACTGGCTATCAGGAGGTGCCGATGGACATCTGTCAGAAAGGAGCAGGGACAGGAAGATGGCCGCCAGTCATTTCTAAGTGAGGTCCTGAGAGCACCGCTGTGCCTTGTCAGTTACTCCAGGCGTGTGTTAGTGGGTACATGCAGCTGCGGCCACATTCTTTTCAAGTGCCACGAAATGCTGCCAGGTCCTAGTGCTAATTTTTGCGCCAGCACCCCTGCCCTGTCTGTTGTCAGACCGGCTGGCGAGGCTCTTTCCAAGCAGGGTGAATGGTTGAGCTGATTTTGGCCGCGATATGATTAGCGATTGTTTTCCTGACCTTGGCAGCATCAGCAACATCCCTTGTTCAGACCAGGCACGTCTCATTTGCGCACTTCCATCCACCACGTCTGGGGCACCTTCCTCAGTGCTCGCTGCTGCCGGGAGGGCTGACAGTTAACCAGCTGCATTGTTGTTCTGCAAGTCAGGCATGACTTCAATATCAGTTCCTCTCCGCATTCAGAGAAATCCTTTGGATCCTTCCTCTTCACTTCCCCCTATCTATTCTGACTCCATCGAAGGCCAAAACAGCGCAGGCACTAGCTGTGCCAATGGGAACGGTGGCAGCCCTGCGGGTCAGATGTTGCTGTGGTAGCCGAGGCCTCCCAGGCAGACCCTGGCTGCCTGCGAGGGGCTCACTTGGAACCATATGGGGACACGAGGTGGCGGCCGAGCCGTCAACCGCCATGATGCACAGGCAGACAGCTGTCACGGGACCACAGTAAGCGAAGGGTCTGCGGCCCAGGCTGGCTTGGATTCCACCTATATTTTATTCTGTGTTTTTACCTCTGAGTGCCAGTACAAACCATTGGCACTGAAGAGAGAGACAGAACTAATCCACCAGTGGTGACTCTGTATGTGTGTGTGTGTGTGTGTGTGTGTGTGTGTGAGAGAGAGAGAGAGAGAGAGAATTTGATCAATGGATTGATTTACTACTTTGGAAAAAGAATAGAGCCAATTTTATATCGTTTGTTGCATTTAAAGTCACACAAATATGTTACTAAAAATCTTCCTTTTCCCAATCTTCCCCTTAAAAGCATTTATGCCCCCACAGGCCTCACTCATGCACACCGCACTCACACGTGTGCACACACTCATGCACACTCACACGGCACTCATAATGTACACTCACACTCCCAGCCACATGCTCACACACACTTGCACCCGCCTCTCCGAAACCTCACAGTGCCCCCGCCTGCCAAGTCCCTTGGCAGTATTTAGAATGGCAGCACCTTCTGCCCTGCTGAAAATGCTCCTCCCTTCAGGACACAGGGCGCAAAAGGAACTTCAGTGAGGGTGTGGAGAAGTGGAGAAATGGGAGCTGTGGGTGGAGAGGAGAGGGGAGGCTGAGGCGGCTTCCTGAGATGCCGCCTGTCAGGTACTCGAACACCCCTGTCCCGTGTCTTCTTGGCTTTCTTGACTCCACTTCATCGTCTTTTACCCTCACTTATCGATGACCCTGCAAAAGAGAGGTCTCGCCTACAGAATCTCTCCCTTCTTCACCTTAATTAGCAGTCTGTGCATCCTTTATCCTCGTGGTGTAAATAGGTCTTGCCCTAGCTTCTTTGTATGAGCCCATCAGATACTCATAAACCTTGATTAAACCTCTTTTCACATCTTAACATGCTCAGCTCTCAAAGACTGCCCTCAGACAGCCCGGCCCTCGTGCCTGCACCACCACCGCCTCCACACTTCCCCACACACTCCGGTGGCCTACATTTACTGGCTGAGTGTTGCTGTGCACAATGTTCTAAATGGGATTTGAGCAGCCCTTTAAAAGGCTGCCATTACCTTTTTGAACTGTGAGGCTCCAGAAGTTCTTCCCTCAGGAAAGCCACTGTGTGTTATCTGTCTTGGGAGCTGCAAAGCAGGATGCTGCCAGCCCATGTGGCCCCCTAATTTATTGATTTGACTCCAGTTGGAATCATTTAATCATGACTTTAAAATGTTTTTCTGCTCCTCTGTAGTCAGCAGCCTTTTGCTGTGTTCAGTGGTAAATTGCATACTACATTCCAGGTGCCTGTTTTTCCAGATTTATCAAAATCTTCTTGAACGATGACTGCCCACTCCAGCTTCTCAATTTTTTGGTCCATACCTAAAAGTTGGTGGATGATAATTCTCCCTGTATCCGCCTCATCCCTCACACGCTTCCCTGTGGCCGTGTGCCAGGCCACTGACCTGCTCTCTGTAGACTCTGTAAGGGTTCCTGCTCATCTGTTTCACTTCAGATCGTGCCAGTTCTGTGCGAGCAGCCTCGCAAAGAATCCTTTCCCACATGATTTGCTAAAAATCAAAATCCATTCTCTTCCTTTTGCTTCCCACTCATTCAATTACAGGCTATTTCTCTGCCCTCATAAAAGGCAATCGAGGTCAGTTTGCGCAGGTACTCTGGGGATTCCTCATTGATCATGCCTTGGCTTTCTTACTTCAACAGGCTGATCCTTACCTAGAGATGTTTCTGCTACTATTCCACAGGCCACGAGGCCAAACTCAAATTTTTGAACCTTACTTGTTCCCAAGATAGTCAACCTTAGATCTGGAATTGTAGACCAAGGAGGAGGCCAAAGTCCACTGGACACAACATGTGTCTGTTCTTATTGGCGATCCTATTCTGACGAAAACTAGGGGTCTTTTTTAGCATACGTCACCTCCCACCTCTTTCCACTACAGCATTTGTGTGGAAGTAACCTTTCCTGGGATAAAAGGTGAGACCGTGTTTGAACTGCCCTGAAATTATAGCCAGCACATGTCCCTTTTCAGATATTCATGCCAAAGATGATAGTGTGGAAGAAAAACAGACTCACCCATTTGCATAGTCCAAAATGAATGTTCAGAGAAATGAACACATGGAGTTCTGCATGAAGTATGAACTTTTAAACATTTACCTCATTTACCGTGAAAATATCACTTGGCATATCATGTTAGGACTTATTAGAAAGGCTCGGATTGAGATTTTGTATGGTTTTGAGGTATCAGGAATGTATGAATTCTGATTTCAAGTGCCTCAGTCTCACTAGTGTTAGTAAGAATCTTTGCCTGAAGGATAGTGCCCATGAATGAATGAAAGAAACATGAGTATCCCCCTCTAACAGCCAAGATTTTGTTTTATGTTTAAGGCTTTTATTAATGAGAATGTAAGAAATGAGGGAGGAAATTGAGCCCCAGTTAACATCAATCTGAAGTTGGGGTGAGGGTGGGAGCCCATGTCTATTAACAGGTAACTCTCCATCAGGAATCCCCCCACCCCAACTTAGTCAACGTGCACTCCCACAGTCCTTACGTCGCCCTTTCCAGGCAGGCAGAGGAAGGCGCTGGCATTCTCCCTGGCTATACAAGAAAACTAGTGCTTTCATTATTTGAAAGGAAATGTGTATATTTAAATCACATATTAATACTCAGGGGAGACAATTTCAGCACAGGGATGGCCCTGCATCCCAAAAGACTGTGCTGAAATGTGAACCGTACGTGAAACAAATCATATAGTGTGAGACACAATTTGCACACGTCTGTTGACCCATATCTGCAATATTACGAATAAAAACTGAACTCTTCACCAAGCTTTACAAAAACAAAGAAATACCTTATGGTGAGCCCACCACTGCCACCTCTCAGTTATCCATAGCCCCCGCCCTTGTCTTCTTAGCTGCCACCGCGATCACCCTCTTTGTCCTGTGCCCCTGTGCACACTTGGTATATATCCTAAGAGAATTTAGTTTGAAACTCCTACAATCTGTAAAAGCAAATCATCACTTCCCCTTCCTTAACATGGAAAGGACACTAGACTAAGACCAACAGAGGGGTCAAATTCCTGCGTTCTTGCTTATCAGCTTTGTGAACTTGAACAAGCCATTTAATCTCATTGAGCATCAGTTTCCTCACCCATAAAATGGAGACGTAATCCATGATAAATCTTCCCACATCATGGGATAAAAGTATATGTTGATGGAAAGTAAAGTACAAGTGCAAAAAGTTTTTTAAAAGTACATAAAGTACCGTACAAGGGCAGAGCTTTGTAATGACTTTAGCTCGTGTGTTCATGTTCGCTACACGTCAATATTATCCTTTATGGAGAGACAGAAACACTTCCAGCCTTCTATGCAGTATTCCCTCCCCCTCCCAAATTAATACAAATTTAAGAAAATGCAGTGCTTCTTTTAATGATTTAAATGAGCAGATGTTTTAAAATTGCATTCGTGTATGTGCTTGCTATATCTTATTTTTAAAATTGTCTATATGGGATTACATATGATATTGAATATGCTTGTTTTCAGAGTCATGCTCTAAGAAAAAAATTTATTTAGAGAGAGGTCATTATCAAGAATTAAATAAGTGAGAAATCTGGTGCTTTACCTAGAATGAATGTACTAAGATGAGAGTCGATAATGTACCTCCCAGGGCACTTTATAGCAAAGGGGTGGATCAGATGCTTCCATATAAGCTTCACTTAAAAATGATTTCATTTCCAACCACTGGGCACCCAAAGCAGCCAAATACATTCTTAATATCATTTAAAATGTAAAATTATGAGCTGTTTGAGTTGTAAAGTGTGTCTAGAATCTAATGTCATATAGTTTTAAAAATTGCTTTGGAACATTGTTTCATGCATTGTCAATAATCACTAACACTTTAGACCTGCACTGTCCACTGTGAGAGTCAACTGCCCCACGTGACAAGTGGTGACCATATCAGACAGCAGAGAATAGAGCATTTCCATTGTTGTGGAAAGCTGTGTTGGATGGTGCTGCTGTAGGCCAGTTGCATCCATGGAATTTGGAGTGGGCGTGTTGGATGTAGCATCTATGAACAATCGTTCCCTAAAATGCTAATTGCCA
Organism: Pongo pygmaeus; assembly: GCF_028885625.2. NCBI lineage: Eukaryota > Metazoa > Chordata > Mammalia > Primates > Hominidae > Pongo > Pongo pygmaeus. Next base: position 15,056,050 of record NC_072394.2, read on the forward strand.
GCCCCATTTGGATCCGACTTTCTGACCTGCCGATGTAGCTAACAGATGCGTGCTTAGTGAAGGCCCACTGGAGACAGAGGAAGTGATTTCTCTCTGTGCCTGTTTTTGTGGGGTCAGTTAGAAAACATTCTCTCCAGATCATGTGCCAAAGGTGTACAGATGGGGAAGGGGGCTGGTGTGGGAGAAGGGGCGGAGCAGGTAAGCTTTCTGGGGCACTTGGTCACTCTGCAGGCCTTGCAAGGGACACTCGGCCTTGCTGGGTGAGATAAAAATTCTATCTCGCCCTATCCTTATACTTGTTTCAAGCTCAGCCGGCCAACCCCGGGCAGCCTGGCACTTCCCTGCCAGAGTTATCAAGACAACGTTGATTACTAACATACTGTCTTGTTGTCAGAGCCCAAGTCTTGATTTGGGGTTTAGGAATGCTGACTGGTATGTTCAGAACTGACTTCTGCCCCTCTGCACATCTTCGTAAAATCGCTGTTCTTTTCAAACTTGTACAGCAGGAGTTAAAGTCCTTTATAGATTTTCTTCCTCCATTTCATTACATACCCATCTGGCAGCATGTGGTTGAAGGTTATTATTTATGAGTTTAAAATAATAGCTGATGAGCCGTGGTTATCTTTAAGGCCACTAAGCTGCTTTAATATAAATACCTCTTTGCCGAACTCCAAGAAACAACGGTGTTGTTTTACTGTTGTTGGAACTGTGAAAATAAACGCATTTCAGAAATCATGTTCTCAGTCTACTGAGCCATGAGGAGGAACTGGCCTGCCTGCCTAAATTTTTTATGGCAAACTAACAATTGCAAAGAGACGCTTTGAAGCCACCTGGGCAGCAGGGAGTCACAGGTGCAGCATTCTCCTTCTTTCCCTCCTACACCTGAGTCTTTGTAGGTTTCTTTTTGAGGGTTATTTAATTAAGCATATTTGTTTAATTTTTAAAATTTTCCACTACAAAAGCAATATGTGTTTCTTACAGAAAATTCAGAAAAATATTTCAAACGCCGAGTAGAATATAAAATCTATACCTAATCCCACCACCCAGAACCTATTTTAGATGATTGCACTATGAGATGAAAAGAATTGAAGGGGAACTGTGATTTCCTCCTAGAAATAAGACCTGCAGCAAGCTTGCAGACAGCACAGCTCTCCTTCCTGGGAACCCAGGTGCCAGGCAGACCCTAACTGCAGCCCCGCACATTTGTCTCGTACAGGTGAGGCAAGGGAGAACCAGAGTGGCCAGGCTTGCCACGTGCCACAACCAAGACAGTGGCACCAATAGGACTAGAACCAGAGTTTCCTGACTTTCTGTCAAGTTTCCTTCATACAGGACAAATAGGAGTAGGTTTTCCATCATGTAACGACCATTCTTTAGAAAAAGCAGTTGTGTTTGACTCATCATTTGCCTATTATAAGGAGATTGGCAAAAAAAAAAAAAAAAATTATGTTTGGCACTGGAGAATAATTTTGCTTCTCTGATAAAATACCTCAGAAGATGCCCAGGATAATTCATGTGTGGAGGAAGAAAATATTAGAACTTCTGTTATAATTTTATCTTTAAAAAAACAGAAATCATGTTTTATTAGTATTCAAAGCACACACATGGGTGCCCTCTTGGGTCAGATGGAAGACAGCTGTGCGTGCTACATGGCCTCAACACACCATAATGGGACAGTGTCACAGCTTGGAGGGGTCAACCTTATTAATTAACTTTGTTTTTGTTTTTGTTTTTTGAGACAGTCTCACTCTGTCACCCAGGCTGCAGCACAGTGACACAATCTCGGCTCACTGCAACCTCCACCTCCCTGGTTCAAGCGATTCTCCTGCCTCAGTCTCCTGAGTAGCTGGGATTGCAGGCATGCGCTACCATGCCCTGCTAATTTTTGTATTTTTAGTAGAGACGGGGTTTCACCATGTTGCCCAGACTGGTCTCAAACTCCTGACCTCAGGTGATCCACCTGCCTCGGCCTCCTAGAGTGCTGGGACTACTAGCATGAGCCACCACACCCAGCCCTTATTAGTTAACTTTGGAACCTACTGCAGCTTTTGTGTATCTGGTTCTGGTTTTAACTAAACTAACCCTCCAGAAAATTGACATGAGCATTTAACGGATCGTTCAGAAGAAACTACAGATTGCAAAGCCTGGCAAAGCAGGCACACATGAACCAGGAAAGGGCAGGGCCAGATCATCTCCTCTTCCTCAGCCACACTGTAAGTACCATGGTTCGTCTCTCAGCTAGGGTTCCACTGCAGACAGCAGAATCCTCTCTAGGTAGTTTAAACAGAGAGCAATGTACTGCCAGTTATGGGTGCTTTATACAATTCCTTGAATGGGCTGGAGGAGCAGGCTTTAGACTGCCTTCCACGAAAAATTCAGAAAATGGCCCCACAGACCTAGCCAATCTCTGCCACAGTGAGGAATTTGTGGAACTGAGAAACTGCCACAAAAGTTGCCAGCTCCATGACCAATCCTCTCTGGCAAAATCCACACCAGCAAAATGGGTACACTAAGCCCTGATTTCTGCCCCCATGGGATTCTGCTACAGCTGACACCAAATACTGCCACAGCCAGGCTTGCCAGCAAAAGCAAGAAATGCAGTGGAAGCACCTCCTCAGGGTGTTCATAGAGTGGAGGCAGAGTCTCCTCCTCAGGGTGTTCCATGGAGAGGAGGCAGAGTCTCCTCCTCGGGGTGTTCCATGGAGTGGAGGCAGAGTCTCCTCCTCAGGGTGTTTTATAGAGTGGAGGCAGAATCTCCACCTCATGGTGTTCATGTCCATCGTCCAAGTCCTGCACAGGGCTGTCTCTGGATGAAACTCAGTCCCATGTAGAACCTACACTGGACATGAATCTGGAGATTGTAGTCTTTCCCTTCCCGGCCTGTGATATTTTGGCTAAATCATGCTACACAGTATCTTGAGTGTGGCTGGCTGAAACAGTCTACAATATCTCTCATAGCTAACTAATCAACCTTGACCAAAAGTCAGCCCCCACAAAATGCAAAACTATCAAGAAGACTCTGGAGTTTGTATTTATATCTACTACCAGTGAGGATGATGGTTCTAATAATATACAGGTCCACAAAACCCTTATCCAAAATCCTAGGAGCAGATGTTGTGGAATTCAATGACTTTTTTCAAATTTTGGGGGGGAACTGGACTTACCCTCCCACATGAAACAACTAAATAGCTGCCAAAATGTAAGAAACACATTTTTTAAAAAGATACTAGACATCAGGCAATGAAGGATCGTGACTTTTGAGAGATGGAAGACAAAGAAGGTGAACCCTGTGGTTGATCCAGCTGACGGCCTTGAGAGAGTTCCCAGGCTACAGCAAAGGGAAGCAGAGCCCACGCAGAGTTCTGAGTGGAGGAGACGGAGCCGAGAGTCCGGGGAGACCAAGGCAGTTGGGGTTGTCAGGACAGAGGGAGAGGGAGCCGAGGGTCCGGAGAGACCAAAGCAGGTGGAGTTGTCAGGACAGAGGGAGAGGGAGCCGAGGGTCCGGGGAGACCAAGGCAGGTGGAGTTGTCAGGACAGAGGGAGAGGGAGCCGAGGGTCCAGGGAGACCAAGGCAGGTGGAGTTGTCAGGACAGAGTACTGGAGAGGAGAAGGTTGCACAGAGAGAGAAACTTGGAGATGTGCAGAAGCCTCCCCTGGGAGCATTCAGTTGAGTACTGATCAGTCCATGTAGGCGAGGAAACTGCCCAAGACAGGGGAAAGAACCACTCAAAAGGATTAGAAAAAGCATGACAGTGTCTAATGCTCACACAAGGCTGGGAACACTGCCTGTTCCCACCAGCCAGACTTGAGAACTTTAAGATTAATGAGGCAATGGGTAGGGTACACAAAAGGGACTCATCTCAGTAGCAGGGAATAATTAGTCCTAAACCAAACATTGCTGCAGTCCCACTTAATAAATCTTGAAAGCAAGACATGAATGTATCAAATGCTTTCCAGGTAACTTACCTACATCTGAAAACAAGTTTAAGAATCTTTATAGGAATACTGAAAATTTCCACACCTAACAAAATGATACAATTTCTGACACATAATCAAAAAATTACTGGGAAGGCAAAGAAACAAGAAAATACAACCCATAATGAGGAGAAAAATCAATCAACAAAACCAACCCAGAACTGATGCAGATGTTAGAATTAGCAGACAAGTATGTTGAAACAGCTATTATAACTGTTATTATAACTGCATTCCATGTGATTAAAAGTTAAGATGTGGAAAACATATAAAAGACCCAAATCAAACTTTTAGAGATGAAAACTACAATGTCTGAGACAAGAAGTACGCTGGATGGGCTTAGTTGCAGATTAGACCTTGCTGGGAAAAGGGTAAGTGATCTTGAAGACATAACAATTGAAACTGCCCAAAATAAAACACGCAGAGGAAAAAGAATATAAAACCATGAACAGGATATCAGTGAGGAATGGGACAACTTCAAGTGGCCTAAAGAAATAATGACCAAAATTTTCCCAAATTTGATGAAAACTCACAAATCTGAGAAGCTCAATGAATCTCAAGCATAAAAAAAAAATGAAGAAAACTACGCCAAGGCATATCATAATCAAACTATTCAAAACCCACAATAAAGAGAAGGTCTTAAAAGCAACAAGAGACACGGGCACATTCCTTACAGAGGAGTAAGATGAAAATTACAACAGATTTCTCACCAGAAGCAATGCAAGCCAGAAAACAGTGGAGCAACACTGTTAAAGTACCATTTTTTTTCAATGCAATTTTAGAATGCATTGATTATATATTATATATTATATAACAGCTCCGGACTATATATTATATACATAATATATATATATAACAGCTCCAGACTAATAAACATGGCACACCCCCCATGTTACATACACCATCCTACCCAGGCCAACCAACATTTCTTGAATTATTCTGTGTCTCATTATTTAACTATTTAACTTCTCTATTGCCTTACTGTCTTCCAACTGATAGCCTTGCGTATAGCCCCAGTGCTGTGGGCTGAATTATGTGCTCTCACCAAATGTATATGTTGAAGCCCTAACCCCCTATGTGACTGTATCTGGACATACGGTCTTTAGGAGGTAATTAAGATTTAATGAGATCATAAGGGTGGTACTCTTAGGAGAGGAAGAGACAGATGTCACTCTCTCTCTGTCTCTGATTCTCTCTCTCTCTCTCTCTCTCTGTCTATCTCTGTCTCTGTCATGTGAGGACACAGCAGGAAGGTGGCCATCTACAAACTAGAAAGAGAGCCCTCACCAGAACCTAACCGTGTTATCACCTTGATCTTGGAGTTTCAGCCTCCAGAACAGTGAGAAATTCATCTCTGTTGTTTAAGCCACCCAATCTATAGCATTTTGTTATGTCAGCCTGAGCAGGCTAAGAGATTTACACCCCAAGTTTGTTGCTTCTTTGTATCCCCGCAATTCAGTAGGCCGCCATGCAGGCAAACAGAGGGTGTTTTGCTCTTTCCAATGGCAGATGGTCATTCTGTCCAAGGCCCATGGTACCCACTGGACACTTCTGTGTAGCAATGATGGGAATGGCATCCATGTCAGAACCTGGATCCAGTCCCTGCTTCTAACATTATACCAGCCTTAAGTTCATTCTCTAGGCATAAAGGTAGTGTCCTCATTCTCACCAAACCGAATAACATGAGTGAAATGGAGAGAGCACCCCATGGGTGTCTTAGTCTGTTTTGTGTTGCTGTAGCAGAATACCTGAGACTGGGTAATTTGTAAAGGCAAGAGGTTTATTTAGCTCACAGTTCTGCAAGCTGGGGAGTTCAACTGTGGCATGACCCTGGCTTCTGGTGAGAGCTTCTCTGCTACATCATAACATGGTGGGGAAGGTCAAAGGGGAAATGGAGACCTGCAAAGACAGCGCCAAGGGGCACTCTGGCTTTAAAACAAACTGATCCTGAGGGAACGAATCCATTCCCGTGAGAACCAATTTAGTTTCTCCAGAGCAAGTACTCACTCACTACCATGAGAATGGCACCAGCTATTCATGAGGCATCTGCCCCCACTACCCAAATACTTCCCACTGGGCCCCACCTCCCAACACTGCCGCATTAGGGATCAAATTTCAACATGAGAGCGAGTGCAGTGGCTCATGCCTGTAATTCCAGCACTTTGGGAGACTCAGGGGGGAGGATCACTTGACCCCAGGCATTCAAGAGGAGCCTGGGCAACATAGTGAGACCCCATCTCTACAAAAAAAAGAAAAATTAGCAGGGTGTCTTGGTGCATGCATGTACTCCTAGCTACTTGAGTGGCTGAGGTGAGAGGATCGCTTGAACCTGGGAGGCAGAGGCTGCATTGAGCCAAGATTGCACCACTGCACTCTCCAGCCTGGGTGACAGAGTGAGACCCTATCTCAAAAAAAAAAAAAAAAAAAAAAACATGAGTTTTGTTGGGGAAAAAGAAACCATAAACCATAGCAGTGGGGGTCCTTCAGACCTTGCTGAGTGATGCTTTCTTATACAAGCCTTGGTTTTTTTTAGACAGAGTCTCACTCTGTCATCCAGGCTGGAGTGCAGTGGCACGATCTTGGCTCACTGCAACCTCTGCCTCCTGGGTTCTAGCGATTATCATGCCTCAGCCTCCCGAGTAGCTGGGATTACAGGCTTGAGCCAGCATGCCCAGCTAATTTTTGTATTTTTAGGAGAGATGGGGTTTCACTATGTTGGTCGGGCTAGTCTCGAACTCCTGACCTCAAGTGATCTGCCTGCCTCCTCCCAAAGTGCTGGGATTACAGGCATGAGTCACTGTGCCTGGCCTCTTATGCAAGTCTCTTGATTCCTCTAAGCCTTGTTTCCCTTATCAGCAAAAGGGGCCTTATAATTATTCCCTGGGGTGTCTTTGAAAACTAAAGGAGATGCTGTACAGGAAGCTTTCAGATCAGAATCACCCCTGGAGGGACTGTTCCACAGTCCCCGGGCTGCACAGCTCCTCTCTCTGCCCTGGGATTGCACTGCTGCAGGCCCCAAACATCTTCAACCTGGCTCTGTGCGTGCTGCTCAGCGGTGTCCCCAGCACACACCCAGACAGCTGTGCACAGTGACAGATGGCAGAGCCCCAGCATGGCCTCAGCCATTTTCACTTCTCTTTTAAAGATACTTTTTGTCACCCTCTTTGCAAACCTTAAGTTGTGTTTTGTGACTTATTATTCACTCTAGTAATTTGGGGAGAAGAGGGCACCAAATGCCACCGACGATGCCCCTGCAGCTGCTAATAGGAGCCACTCTTTGGATCCCACGGTACCCTCTTGGCCCCAGCGGCTCTGACAGCTGCTGGGGCACTATCTGCCAAGCCAGGATACGTGCTGAAGGCTCTGAGGGCAGAATAGAGCCCAGCACAGTCACGCTGAGATCCCAGAGTTTCACAGCATTAATAATCTATAGTTCACTCATTAGGAGCAAATCCAAGTGAAATAGGAAAATGTACACCATGCTGGAGGCCGTGAGGCTGCTGGGAGAAAGGCTTCTCTGCTCCTTGGCAGGCTTAATGATTAGTTCCCAGCCACTAGCAGCCCCAGCTGACAAACGGTGCCTGCAAGCTGTAGGCTTTCTGCATGTGATAATTGACCAATGCTAGAACTCATTCAGGATATTCACATGGACTGGCTACCAGGGATCTGCTGGGCTTTTCCGGCCCGCGACTCAAACCCTCTCTCGTACCAGGAAGGACGTCCCTTCTTGGGTCAATCGTTGCCCTCTGGACAGATCTGCAAGTGCATCTTATGCAGGGTGCTTCCAAGGCTGCTGGAGTCCTGGGGAGGATTTGACACATGAACGAATGTGACCCCACTCTCTTTTTCCAATTATGTGTTGGATTGAAGTGCCAACTTAGGCCTGTATTGCAACAGCTCAATCTGCAGCACACTAAGTAGGAAGAGATCTGAAGCAGAGAAGCATTTTTAATTTCAGAGTTTTTTAAAAAATCATTCATTTCAAGAGGTTATTGGATAAAGAATTTTTAAAAGGTTTTATTGATATTCTTCTTGGTCATAAGCGTTAGTCAGGAATCTTGTCTGCAAGTGACAGAAGCCCAGCTGAAACCAGTGGACACTGGAAGGAGACTTTCGTGTCTCCCACAGCTAAACCGAGGAGTGCAGGGCTGGCACCGGAGGCAGGATTTGAAACGCCGTTGGCCCTTTGTCCCTGCTTCCTTCTCTGGGATTGGCCTCCCCTGATGGTGGAAATCATGGGGAGTCTCAGGCTTATGCATCTTACAGCTTGCTATTTAGAGGATAGAGCACCCTCTCTTGCCTAGTGCCACCTTGAAAAGTTCCTGGGGAAGGACTCCAAACAGTCTGGATCCCATGATGTGTCTGCCCACTTAGACCATCAGCATGCCCATGTCCCAGCCCTGAGGCCAGGGGGCAAGGCTGCTTGGGGGTCAGGAGGGATCCTGGGCAGACAAAAAGCTTTCCTTGAACATCAGTTACTTACTGGATGTATTCACAGACTTTCAGCCTCGCTGGGTTCCCTGAGTGGTTCTGGCTCCTCCTTCCATTTCTGGACTTGCATAAAATCCTACACCACAGGTCATAAGATCTGGCTCCCAAGAGGCCACCTGATGCAGGGCAGAAATGCAGGGTGTAATTCTCTGTGGATAGGAAGGGGCCAGAGAAGACAAAACCCTTTTCTCCGCCTCCCGTTGGCTGTCCCAAGACCCTGATTCTCTATACAGCCTGTCCTAAGTTATCCCTCATAGCTGAGTGAGTTCTCCTAGCATGAAGCAGTGGCCTACCCATAATACATAGTTCTGCATTGCTCCCCATCTTCCAGGAATAATGAGAAGCTCCTAAAAGCTTCCGGTGAGTAAAGCAGGTCACTTAGAAAGGAACTAGAATCAAACTGGTATCAGATTTTTGAATAGCAACCTCAGAACCTAAGAGATAATGAGGCAATGTCTTCAAAATTCTGAAAGGAAATAATTCCAAACAATAATTCTATTACTGATTTGGTTTGGATTTGTGTCCCCACCCAAATCTCATGTTGAATTGCAATCCCTGTTGTTGGAAGAGGGGCCTGGTGGGAGGTGATTGTATCATGGGGGCGGATTTTCCCCTTGCTGTTCTCGTAATAGTGAGTGAGTTCTCACGAGATGTGGTTGTTTAAAAGTGCGTAGCACCTCCCCTTCTTCTCTCTTCCTCCTGCTCTGGCCATGTAAGACATGCCTGCTTCCCTTCCACCATGACTGAAAGTTTCCTGAGGGCTCCCTAGATATGCTTCTTGTACAGCCTGTGCAACTGTGAGCCAATTAAACCTCTTTTCTTTATAAATTACCCAGTTTCCGGTATTTCTTTATAGCAGTGCAAGAATGGACTAACACAATTACCATCCATCAAGTAAGAACCAATGGGATAGGACTATTAGTGCTCATAAACGAAGGAGAAATAGTATGACTAGAATATCATCATTTTCCAGAACCCCCTAGGGAATCATGGACATGGGTATGGAGTATCAGTGGCTGCTGACACAGAAAAGGAGACAACCAGACTGCATGCACTCCTTGGTGGGAAAACACACCGCCTGCGAAAAACAAGCCAAACTGAACCTGAGTCTGACCAGGACTGTTGATCTACCACCAATACGTGGGAAACAGAGAGGATAGAGGAACGTGTAAAACATGTAACACACAGAGCTGCAGTATATTAAATTCAGAGTGGGAAACTATGTGACAAACAGCCTGATTCCCTCAACAAATAAATTGCAAGAAGTAAAACTTGCAATGGAGGGGGGCCTATGAATTGGAATAGATTTTAAAAACTTATCAACCTATTTGGATTCTGATTCAGACAAGCTGTTAAACAAAAATCTATGCCATTTATGAGGTGATTGGAAATTTGAAACCTGAAGAGTTAACGATGATAAGGAATTATGATTAATTTTTTTAGTTGTAAAGATGGTATTTCAGATATATATATATTTAAATATATATGTATTTAAAAACAGAACCATTATCTTTTAGAGATACATACTGAAGTGTCTGGAGACTTGCTTCAAAATAACCCAGGAGGGAGAGTGGTAAAAGGAACTAGAGATGACCCAAGACTGCCCTTGAGCTGATAACTGTTTTAATTGGGTAATACATGATGGGAGCTCATTATAGGTATATTTCTAACTTAAACATAATTTAAAATTCTCATAATAAGGAGTTATTTTTGAGAAGCAACCAAAGTTGTAAACTAAGAAGGAGTAAGGCAGGGGCTGTGGCACTGAGGGGCAATGTAGAGAAGTCCCAGCTGCCAAGAGGACAGCCAGGTGGGCGAGAGAGGAGAGGAGGGAGGGGTCCTGGACACAATTAATTACTTGGATTATTTGAAATGTTTACGTGGAAAATAATTTTGAAGGGTGCTTTACAGAGCTGCTGGAACAGTTTGAAAAAAATTGTACTAGATACATTAAAAACTAACAAAAATAGGGTAGTTATTAATTCTAAGAAAAGTTAAAAGTTATACAAGAAAGGCCTGTGATTAGTATTGCATTGCTAAAATAATGTAATCACAGAATTCAAATTTAACCAAAAAACTGTGATACCAACTATTTGGGAAATTGGGAGAGAAGTGAGGGTTTGTGTTTAAAAAGATAAAACTTCATTTATCATAACAAGGTGTCAATAGTTATGCCTAAAGTTAATAAATGAGAGTGTCTGGTGATTCTCTTCAAAATAACCTAGGAGGGAGAAGAGTAGGAGGAGCTAGCAATGACACAACATGGGCCATGATTCGTTAACTGTTGAAACTGGGTGATAGGTGATGGTAACTTATATAAGTAATCATATTTATATCAACAATCATTCAAAAAGTATCTGATAATCTCTGAATTACTTAACACTCTGGTTGCAAGAAACAGAAATCAACCAAAGCTATAGATTTAAGGTAAAAAGGAAAATCCACTGTGAAGTTTCATGGTTGTATTCAACAGGACAAAGGGCAGAGATAAGACTAGGTTTTGGGAAGGAACCACAGCAGGACAGACAAGGTAGGGAGAGACCATGCAGTGGCTGCTTCTTTCTCTTGCAGACTGGCTTTCTCTGCTTCCCCCACAGCTCTCATGTTTACGTTGCAAGCCCCAAAACCCACAGAAATTATCCAGATGTACCTTGGTCCCAACTCCAGTTTCCTTGGAGAGTGATTGATAGGTATGGCTTGGTGAGACAGTTTCAAACTATGACTGCAAACCATTTGGCCCTCCTCCCAGAAACAGTGTAAGGTGTATGTCCCCTGCCCTTGAACCTGGGCAAGCTTGTGATTGCTTGCTTTTACCAGTAGAGTTTGGCAGAAGTGAGACTATGTGACTTCTAGGACTGACTTATAGAAGGCCATGTAGTGTCCAACTTGTTTGCTAGAATATTCCCTCTGAATTTCCTGGCCTGACATATAAGAAGTCTAACTATCCTCAGACCACCATGCTGTGAGGAAGCCCAAGCCACATGGACAGGCCATACAGGCACTCTAGCAAGTGTCTCAGCTGAGCCAAGCCTTCAAGTCATCCCAACCCAGGTGCCAGACATGTGAGTGAAGAAGCTTCCAGATGGTTTCAGCCACAGTCATCTGAGTGGCCCCCAGTCACTCATTGTTCCATCTGATACCCCTGTCATCATGGAGCAGAGCCAAGTGATCGTGAGCATAATAAAATGGCTGTTGCTCTATGCTACTGAGTTTTGGAGTGGTTGTTGCACATTAATGCATAACTGAAATGCTTGGATCAAATGACGTTCCCTATTTCCTGACATGAAGTCCCAGCATGACTGTTGGGGGCATACCCCCACAAAGAGAGAGGGATGGCAGGGGGTTGAGCAGATTCCAACAAACCTCAAGGCCTTCACTCCATTTCCTAGCCTGATTTCACAGCAGCCTGTTGCCTACCTGGGTGCAGGAAAGGAGGTATGGACTGAGAACTCTTGACCTCCTGTATCTAAGCCCCCTTCTCAATTCTTGTTCTCCCACATAGTAAGGCAGTGCAGAGGAGGAAAGAGGGAAGTGGTATATATTTGCCATGGTAAATAGTATCATTAACTCCCTTCCCTTCCAGTCGCATGGTGGTCTTCCAGCAGAAACAGTTACCAAGAAATGGGAACTACCCTCAGAGTTCTGGCATCTTCCTTCTGTGGCCTCTCGAGAACAGAGGAGATCATTAGAGGGTCCTCGTGTTGCCTAGCAACCTGTGAATGCTGTTTGCTATCATGTTATTAATATGATAGGAAAGTGTTTCATAGAAGACATTCATCTTGCATTAATGAAAATCAAATTTACTAATATGACACAAAATCTGTTCTTCCTTGTGACTTTCTATACTTAAGTAGCTTATTTATTGAATTAGACTGTGAGTGGTTTCCAGGCTTGAGACTGTTAAAGTTATCATAATAATGACTTTGTTTTCAATAATGTCAGATGGCCCTTCATGATGAGATTATGCAGCTCTGACTTTGTGATCACTGTTCTTAGACAAAGCACTGCTGCCCTGGGGCCTAGCCCCATACCTGTGAGCTACTCTGCCACTAGACTTCAACTTCTTCCCGCCAAGGCTCAGCTAGGTGAGGATTCTGGTTTGAGTCAGTATACCTTTAAAGAGGGCCCCACGGAATAAATGGATCTCATTCAGCATGGGCATGAAAGGAACTGGAGAAGTTATTCAGCCTTCATCTTCGATTTTTCTCAAAAAAGGACAACAAACAACCCTAAATTTTCAGTCCCTCAAAAGAGAGTAAGAAATACAGACAGTCCCCTACTTTCAAACACAATTTGTTCCTAAAAACAAGTGTGGAATTCAAATGCCCAGAAACCAAATAATAGACCCATCTCTTAAAAAAGAGAATTCTCTTCCCAAAGAGTTAACATATGATTGCTCAAAATGTTCTTTATTATTTTTAGCATGTGAAAGTTTCAGTTCAACAGATAGACAGAAGTTGAAGAGTATTGATGGCTAAGATGTAAACAGACAAGTTGTATTAATAACGAATGGAATGCACAGAGCCAGTACCCAAAGGCCGAGGGCTGCATCTAAAGGCACCTAGAAAGAAGCCATATAAAAATCTAAACTGCAGTGCTAAATTTCTAGAGGTTTTTTAAAATAAAGCCTTGTTTTCTATTTATAAAAGTAGTACATGATCATTGCAGAGCCCAACACGGGGGGTGTGGCGGGGGTATGAAATAGAGAATTGCAAAGAAACCAATTGTTAATTTTTTTGGTGTGTGTCCTTTCAAATTTTTCTCTAAATATAAAATGTATATATAAACAATATTTCACATGCTGATTTGCAGCTTGCTATTTTAGCTTCTCAGTATATTCTGAACATGTTCCCATTTCTTGAGATTCTATTTTAATGGCGTTATTTTTTAACGACTGGATAGAGTTCTACCATACCAATGTGCCTTAATTAACTGGGCTGCTCTTAACTTTTTGTTTTCATAATTAACCCTGCAATAAACATTCTTGATGAGACATCTTTTTGGCATATCCTTGATTCTTTCCATTAAAATTGTTTTAATATTTTCAATTCTTATGCATTCAATGTATTTTTATTGAACAATAGTGTGCTGCTTACTTGAAACAGCCATTGAGACGTGCTCTCTTCCTTCACAGAGCTTAAGATTAAGTAGGAAAGATAGAAAATTGTACATGGCTGCTAAAAAAAAATTACCACCACCCAACTGAAATTTTCTCTCTCCTCTCAGTCCCACTCCTCTGGCCAACACTGACCACAGTCTCAGTTTGTGAATATGCGTTTCTCAAATGGGATGATTATACTGTACATATTTTCTTCTAGTTTTTTCACTTAAGAATCTGTATAAATATTGAAGTTTTTTCCATGTCAGTACACATAGTTCTCACTCTTTTTAATGGCTTTTTTATCTTTCGTGGAATAGCTAAATCCCAATTTACTTAATGATTTTTCTACTAATGAACATTTAGGTTATTTTAAATTGTGTCCTGGCATTGTATGTAATGTTACCACTGAACATATATCTCTGTGTGCATGAATGGGATTTCTGGATCAGTAGGTATATACATTTAAATTTTGATCAAAATATTATTTTAAATTATTTTCAAAAAAGGTTATTCCCACTAACAGGACAGAAGAGAGCTTGTTTCTCCCCATCCTCATGAACACTGGATATATTTCAGGTTTTGTTGTTTGTCTATCTGCAGGAGGAAGAAAGAGTGGGAAGTGTATCTCTCATTGTACTTTCAACTTGCATCTCTTCAGTGTCCATTGAATCTTTTCATAGGTTTATTAGTCATTTGTATTTATTCTTCTGTGAATTGCGTGTCATTCTTTGCCCATTTTTAATTAGGTTGCCTGTTTCTTTTTCATTTATGAGAATTTATTATTTTTAAAGACTAGTAATCCTTATTATGTACATTGCAAATATTTCACAGCCTGTCTTTAAAATTAATAGACATTTTTAGGGCAGTTCTAGGTTTACAGAAGAAAATGATCAGAAAGTACAGAGTTCCTTTAAGGCCAGGAGTTTGAAACCAGCCTGGGCAACATAGCAAGACCTCCTCTCTGTAAGAAGAAAGTACAGAGCTCCCACGTACCCTCCTCCACCCTCAGCCACTTACACAGTTTCTACTATTATTTACATCTTTAATGTGGTACATTTGATACAACTGATGAAACAATATTGATACATTATTATTAACTAAAGTTCATAGTTTATATTAGGGTTCATTCTTGATGTTGCATGTTCTGTTAGTCTTGACAAACGTATACTGACATGTACCCACCTTACAGTGTGAAACAGAATGCCTTCCCACACCTGGAAATCCTCTGTGCTGTGCCTACTTGTGCCTTCCTCCTGCCTCCTCCACAAGCTTCTGGCAACCACTCATTTTATTACTCTCTCCATAGTTTTACCTTTTCCAGAATATCATATGTTGGAATCGTTCAGTATGTAGTCCTTTCGGACTGGCTTTTTTCACTTAGTAATATGCTTTTAAGGTTCCTCCGTGTCTTTTTAACACTGAATAATATTCCATTGTCGGGATGTACCACAGTTTATTTATCTGTTCACCTACTAAAATATATATTGGTGGTTCCAAGTTTTGGCAATTATGAATAAAACTGCTGTAACATGTACAAGTTTTTGTGTGGACATAAGTTTTCAACTCTTTTGGGACTATACCAAGGAACACAATTTTGGATGATGTGGTAAGAGTGTTTAGTTTTTGTAAGAAACCACCAAACTCTCTTCCAAAGTAGCTATATACCATTTTTCATTTCCACCAGCAATGAATGATAGCTCCTGTTGTTCCACATCCATGTCAGCATTTGGTGTTGTTAATGTTTTAGATTTTCGCCATACCCATTGTTGTTTTTAATTTGAAATTCCCTAGTGACTTACCATATTGACCATTTTGGGATCAATAAATTTAAAATGTATGTATATTTTTAACAGGTCTCACTAAGTTGTCCATGCTGGTCTCAAACTCCTGGGCTCAAGCCATCCTCATGTGTGGCTGGGATTACAGAGACATGCTGTCATGCCCAACTCAAATGCTTGCTTGCTAACTCTATGTCTTCTTTGGTGACGTGTCCAGCTCTTTTGCCCATTTTTAAATTTGGATGTTTGTTTTCCTACTGTTAAGAGTTCTTTGTGTATTTTGTTTACTATTCCTTTATTGGATATGTGTTTTGCAAAGATTTTCTCCCAGTTTGTGGCTTGTCTTTTTATTCACTTTTATTATTTGTTTTTGATATCTTTTTTTATAAAGGTTGGAATTTTTACATAATCAAACCATCTCTAACAAAGAAGAATAACAAAATTCTTCTTTTTGAATTCTGTCTCCTACTTAGGAAAATTTCTCCACCTGGAAATTGTAAAATATGCTTCTATTTTCTTCTATCACTTTCGTGGCTTTGTTTTACATTGACATCTTTAATTCATCTGGAAAACTGTGTGTGTGTTTGTGTGCAGTGTAATATAAGAATTTAATTTTACTGTCTCCAAGTGTAGAGATAATTTTCCCAACAACTCTTTCTAAATAATTCATGTTTTTTCTTATGTAATTGAAATACTACCATTATCATACACTGAGCCAAAATCTTTTTCTACAGATAATTCAGTTTCTGAATTTCCTACCCTGTTTCTTTGCTCCATTTTGTCTGTACTCTTCCATGCTGTTGTAATGATTGAGACATTGTAGGTTGGCTTGATATCTTTAATGTGTAGTCTTCTTAGCTATTCTTATACTTTTCCGAATGTATTATCATGTCCAACTTTATAAAAATTATTTTTGGAATTTTAACTGAGTCTGAATTGAAGTTGCAGATTAATTTGGGGTACATCTATAAAATGGAATATTATCATTCAGGTCTTTTTAAATTTTCTTCCATGAACTCTGATAGGTTTTTTTCATAGAGCTTGCACATTTATATTTAAGTTTATTTTAGTATTTCTTATAGTTTTGTTGCTGCTGTAGATGGAATCTTTTTGTTTCATTACATTTTCTGATATAAAAAAATGTTGGTAGTTGGGAAAGATGTTGGTTTTCTATGTTGCTCTTGTGTTGAAGTCTCTTTTTTCTTTAAGCATATTTTATTAGATTATCTTGGAATTTCTTTGACAGGTGATTATCAGTTACAGTAACAGCACCTTTTTTCTTTCCTCTCCAATACTTATACTTTCTATTTATTTTTCTTATTTTATTGAATTGCCTAGAATTACATGTACAATATTAAATAGTAGTGGAGATAGTGCCTGCCCTTGTCCTCTTCTTGCATTTTATGGGAAACAGACAATGAACAAGTAATTTTTTAAAGAGGAACTCAATCAGGGACTTCGAAGGCCAGTGCATATTTCATGAATTAGGAACATTAATGCACCTTCTTATTATCTTTCTTCCCTCAGAAAAATTAAACTGAAATGTCTCTAACAAATATAAATGTAACTCACATTATGTAATA
This sequence comes from Pongo pygmaeus, assembly GCF_028885625.2. Classification (NCBI taxonomy): domain Eukaryota; kingdom Metazoa; phylum Chordata; class Mammalia; order Primates; family Hominidae; genus Pongo; species Pongo pygmaeus. The sequence goes on from NC_072394.2 coordinate 15,072,975, forward strand.
CGTTTCCAAAATGGCTGGCATGAGCTCTCATTTTGATTGCAAGAGACTCTCTTTGGGCTAAGGTCACATGTTTATATCTTTGGACTGCTATTACCTTCAGCTTTAGTTAAGATAAACATTATTTTAGTTATGTTTATGTTATGACATAATCAAGATCTTCCCCAAGAGGAAGTGGAGCTATCTACCCAATCCTAGAGAATGTGATTTCCTGAAAGAAAAGAAATACATTCCAGCCTGGGCAACAGAGCAAGATCCTGTCAAAAAAAAAAAAAAAAAAAAAAAAAAAAAAAAAAAAGAAGAAGAAACAGGAGGCATTTGAAGTCCCTCAAAGTCCCTATCACAGGATTTCTTACGAATCTTTCTTCCCAGTAGATCGTATCCATGAGTAACATGAATTGCTGGGTGGTCACTCATAATGAGGTCAGCACTTATCTGCCCCAGGTGAGCACCCACAGTCTTGGGCGTCAACACCCCTTGCTTTCAGGCACTGCTCTTCTCTCCAGTCAGAATCCATGCTGAAGCCCCAGCTGTGGTTGTGCAGGCTGGTTTCAATGCTGCTTCGCTTTGATAAGTAACTAAGTATAGGATGTTTGAGGAATAAAAAGAAGGCCAGCGTGGCTGTAGCACAGTGAGAGAAGGTCAGAAGAGCTGGATCATGTAGATCATGAGGAGGTTTGGACTTGGGATCCTTGTTTCAAAGCATGAAGGGTAGCAACATGCCAATTCACGTTTTAAACATTCCCCATATGCTGTATGGGGAGTGGAGCTGTTAGGGAGACACAGCCATCTCCCAGGTGAGAGATGGTACTTTGGATGGTCATATTTCAGATGTATTTTAGAGGCAGTGTGTGCAAGACTTGCTTCTAAGCTCTGGTGATATATACAACTGCTTACTTGACTCTCAAACTTAACAAGGCCAAACTCCTAGAAGAAAACAGAGAGGAACAGCTCCTTGACATTGGCCTTGGCCTTGACTTTTGTGATATGAAACCAAAAGCACAGGCAACAAAAGCAAAAAGAAACAAGTGGGTCTACATCAAACTAAAAAGCTTCTGCACAACAAAGGAAACAATTTCAAAAAAAAAAAAAGGCAACCTATGAAATGAGAGAAAGTATTTGCAAACCATACTTCTGATAGGGGGTTAATATCCAAAATATATAATGAACTCATATAACTCAATAGAAAAAATAAATAACCCAATTAAAAGTGGACCAAAGACCCAAATAGACAATTTTTCAAAGACATATAGATGGCTGGGAAGTACATGAAAAGGTGTTAGACGTGACTACTTAACAGGGAAATGCAAATCAAAATCGGAATGAGATGTCACCTCGTACCCGATAGGATGGCTGTTCTCTGAAATACAGGAGCTAACAAGCGTTGTCAGGGTGTGGAGGTTGGGCACCAGCCCAAATCCTGTCTCAAGATCCTCTCAACTCCTTCTTATCAAGAAACCCCTTGGGACCTTGCTCTTCCTACTGCAGTCAGCTGAATAAACCTGACTTTGTTTACACGCCAGGTTCCTGGCGGTTTTTGGCTGGTAGGAATCAACCTTTTGCTCCCTCTCCCTGTGTTCCTTGTCATTTCTTCTGCTGACACTTTACTCAAGTGTCCCTCACTGCCCCCCTGATCCCACCACCCCTCAGGACATACTGAGATTTCCCTGGGATTGCCATCAACCGTCTTGTCATCTCTTCCTTGAACCAAACCTGTCTCTTGGGGCCCTTATCCAGCTCCGTCTGTGCTAGGGTCAGTCTGGCCAACTGGACGTTCCCACCTTGGACTTCTGCAGGCACTTCTGTCTCCACTTTAAAAAAGGAATGGACTCATTCTTTGTCCTTTGCCCCTGTTCACCTCTCTGTCCTGTGCTCCTGCTTCCCTGCGCCTCTGAGCCAGGGCCTGGGAATATCTGCAGATCTTTTTCCCTCACTCGCTTCTCCCTCACCTCCTAAATGTGTCTTCAGTCATCTGCTGCCATTGCAGCTGCATATAGCAGGGCCCCTTTGCTTCTGGCCATACCCTGTCCAGTGTAGCCTCAACACGGCTTCCAGAGCACCTGTTCTGAAACATAAATAGGATGTCCACAGCACTCACTTGTTTAAAGCCTTCCCATGGCTTTCCATCACTTGGGAGATAAAGTCCAAGCCCCATACACAAGCATTTAGAGTCTGCCCTGCCCACTGCCCCCCACCTTGCATCCGACTGGACGCTAGAGCAGTCAAACCACCTGTCATTCCCAGCAGGCCCTGCCTACTTTGTGCCTCCACGCTTTCCTGGGCCTGGTTTCCCTTGCAAACACCAACTCCTTCTCCAGTGCTTCAGTAGATCCTCCCCGTGCCTCTGTACGCAGCGCCTGTGAGTGATGGCGGAGCTCCCGCCTGCTCTAGTGCGGCCATCATCCCACAGTATTGTACAGTATTGTGGTTCTCTTTACATGTCCGTCATCTCTTGCTGTCAGAGCACCTCTGGATGCTGGGCCCACTGCACATTCATCCTTACATTTGAAATGATGCTCACAGGAGGCATTCAACAGACTCACTTTCTTCACCTTCCTATCTAGACCGGTGATATCCAGTAGAAATATAACAGAAGCCACATACAAAATTGTACCCTTTTTAGTGGTCACATTAAAAACATAAAAAGAAACAGAGAAAATTAATTTAATAATATATTATATTTAACCCAATATATCCAAAACTATTGTCATTTCAACATTTAGTCAATACAAAAACAGTAATAAGCTATTTTACATTTTTATTGCATTATCTTCAAAATTCAGTGTGTATTTTATACTGGAGGTACATCTCAATTCAGACTAGCTGTTTTTTGTTTGTTTGTTTTGTGACAGGGTCTCACTCTGTCACCCAGACTGGAGTGCATGGCGCCATCTCAGCTCACTGCAACCTCTGCCTCCCAGGCTCCAGTGATCCTCCCACCTCAGTCTCCTGAGTATTTGGGATTACAGGCATGTGACACCCCACCCAGCTAATTTTCGTATTTTTTTGTAGAGACAGGGTTTCACTATGTTGCCCAGGCTGGTCTCGAACTCCTGACCTGCAGTGAGCCGCCTGCCTCAGCCACCCAAAGTGCTAGTATTAACAGGTGTGAGCCACCACACCTAGCCCAGACTAGCCACATTTTAAGTGCTCAGAAGCCACTGGTGGCTCATGGCTCCTGACCGGACCATGGGGGCTTCAGCAGGTGCAGCGGTGGGCCTCTGTTTTCCTACCTGTAGAACAAGAAAGTTGCCAAAATCTGTAATCTCTTATCCCTCCCAGCTTTAAAAAAATGGGGCTCTGATACCTTGTGAGGATTTCAAGAGAATGTCCTCTCTCAGAGTGAAGTGTCCTTCACCAGCTGGTGAGCTGGATCCCAGCAGTTTTGTTAACTGTGATCACTTGGTTAGAATGGAGGCTGCAGACTTCTCCACCCTGGAAAGCTAGGGAGACGATTTATATAGGTATTTTTACCTTCATAACTAATTAGTGATACTTTGAGACTATATAAATACCTTATGTCTCATAATTTGTTCTACAAATTTTAGACTCCATGGACAATTCTTGGCTGAGATAACTATTACTGCACTGATTACCAAATGGTGATTTTTCTACTTCCATAATTCTTATATATTTATTACTTAGCATCCTACTGTAAGGAAGAGTTGTCCCTTCTCCTCCATTTATTTACTCATTCATTCATTTTTATCAGTGCGGACTTATGGATTCCTGCATTATTCTGTGGGTTGTAATCCATTACCCTCATTATTGTGTTTTGGTGAGATATGAACTAGGAATATGTTAGTTAAATTTTCATGCTTGATTTTTGGAAACCACAACCCTGAAATCCTAAGAGTGACAAAAAGAAGTGAAGAAACAGTTTGTAGTTTATTATTCTCTCGGTAAAAGCTTTAGAAAAAAAAGGAACACATTGATTAGAAAAGCCTATTTGCTGAAAGAGAATTATTTTTAACATGTATTCATTATTTATTTTTAAAATTATTTTAAACACATTTCAGACATGGTGTGTGTGTTCTGTCCTGGTCAATGATATTTCTGCTAAGCACTTGTTCAGAATTTAAAGAGCCATTACTTTAACCAAAGGAATAATAAGGGAGTGAAATATCTTGCTCTATGGGGTTTGCTAGTTCTTGCAGCCTCAGCCTCACAAAAGGTCATTCTATCTGGCTCCTTTTTCCCCCTGACTCGTGGGGGTTTATATGTGCACATATACACTTTTTTTTTCTTTTCCTACAGAAAATAGATAGGAAATGGGCATGACTGTGAGTAAGCCTGAGTGGCCGCCTGGCCTAATGCTGGCCTGGGCTCTCTGCAGCCTAATTAAAGGAAAATGGTTGTGCTCTCTATGAAGAGAGAAGCAGAATGAGAGCAGACAGGCACAGGAAGGGAAGCTGAAGCACTAAGAGCTTCCCCTTTTCTGCAGAATTAAATGCTAACCTTGCCTCATACTATTAGTGCTGAACTTATATAACAAATCAATGTAAATAGCTGGCCAACTTCCAGGGCACTAGATTTATTGTGCAAATTCAATTAGTGCAGCCCCTAAGAAACCAGCAATGTGCAAAGAAATACTGTAGATGGACTAAAAGGGAAGAGGTGGAGCACTAAGTCTCAGTCCTGTACCCTGACGGCAGACATTGCTGTAAGGCACTGCCAAATCCAGCTTCCCTCCATGGCAAAGTGTGTGAATGACCCGCGGCTGTGCTTTCACGATAAACTTAAATAGACACAAAATTCTTAAGTGTATAAACATTATGCTATTTCTACAAGAAAACTGGTTTGCTCTGGCAAGTAAGACCAAAAGTCAGACAGGTCAGAAGAAAATTCAGCCTGCTTGGGCTTTAGGATGCCTGGACCTTAATTCCGGGGCCAGTTTTCCCAACTGCCATCTGAATGTGTTCAGTGAACAACTTGTTTAACTATTTTGATTTACTTGGCTCACCCAACATAGTAAGCAGGCAAAACAGCAAAGAAATAACTCCATTTGGACGGTTTGTATTTAATTTTAATCAATTCAGACACAAAAAAAGTAAGGCCTCAGTTTAACAATTTCCGTGCAATTTTTATTTGTTTCCACAGAATTCTTTTTTAAATTAAAAAAGGTCTCACTCTGTTGCCCAGGCTTGAGTTCTGTAGCATGATCATAGCTCACTACAGCCTCAAACTCGGGCTCAAGTGATCCTCCTGCCTCTGCCTCCCAAATAGCTAGGACTACAGGCACGCACCACCACGCCCAGCTAGTTTTTATTTTTTAATTTTTGTAGAGACAAGGGTCTGCCTGTGTTGCCCAGACTGGTCTCAAGCTCTTGTCCTCAATCTTCCCACTTCAGCTTCCCACAGCACTGAGATTACAGGCATGAGCCACTGTACCTGGCCTATTTCCGCATAATTCTTTAGTGAAAGACAAAATTTCAAGAAGGCTAGTTATGATGTCCTCTTACCTTTATTGCTCTATAAAATGGCAGGCAAATTAATTTATGCAGTACTTTCGAATGGAGGAAAAGCATTCCCTGAGGAGAAAAACTGCAGTTATGCCAAAGAAAGACTTTCTTTGAATTAAGCAGCAAACAAAAAAGTATTTTAATATTTTAGTTCTAATTCACACCAGAAAGGATGTGAAGCAGCCTACACAAACATATGCAATAGGATAATTAAGAACAATAACAGTAATAATCATTGATATGGAGCCTTTCCGCTGTGCCAGGCATAACGCCAAATCTTTTACCTGGAGTGTTTCCTTGAATTTGGGTAGTAACTCTTGGAACGAAGGACCATCATTATCCCCATTTTACAGCTAAGAAGACTGAGACTAAGAGAGACTAAAGCTAACTAGCTCCAGATTACATAAGCTGACAAGCGGCAGAGCTGGGGTAAAAAGAAAAAGGACATTAGTAAATGGGAAACTGAGGCCAGGTCAGCAACACGAATCTGAGCTGAGATGGAGAGACCACCAACGCAAGCATCGGTCTTTGTTTAGTCAACTTGCATCCTGAGAATGGATCACCAACTCAGCCCACATGTGTGGCTTCCCACTCCTTAGAGATCAGAGCAAGGAGAGAAATGTTAGCACTAGCTAGATTCGTAATTCATGAATTAACATATTCCATCTTCTAAGCTGTTCCTGGGCTGAGTGTCTGGGATTCAGAAAAACAAATGGACAGCAGACAGATCCTTCAGGTAATTCTTCAACTTTCTGAAAACTAAGACTCTGGTTGCAAGGGTGGCAGGGAATTTCTGGTCCTGTCCAGAGCAAATGTGACCTGATGAAGGCACAGAAGGTCAGATTCCATGTTCTTATAGACATCAAAAGACCTAAAGGAAAACTTGTGCTTGCAAGAGAGCACAGCCTCCCTCCCTCGGCAGGGGAGGTCGTGGGGCCTGTGGGCTGGTCAGGATTTCCCTCTGAGACAGCTCTGGGTGTTCAGCTCACAGACAACACACATCATGCTGGTCCCAGTGGCCTCCAGCAGAGGCAAACCATGCACTTGGAGCAGAGAAAGCCTTGCAAAGCAGTGCCTCCCAGCACCAGTGCTGCCAGGCAAGGGAGCCCAGGGTGTGGGAGGCACCTAGTTTTAAGCAATGTTAGCTGCTTTTTTTTTTTTTTTTTTTGAGACAAAGTCTCGCTCTGTCACCCAGGCTAGAGAGCAGTGGCACAATCTCAGCTCACTGCAACCTCTGCCTCCCGGATTCAAGCAATTCTCCTGCCTCAGCCTCCCAAGTAGCTGGTACTACAGGCATGCACCACCACACCCTGCTAATTTTTGTATTTTTTGTAGAGACGGGGTTTCGCCATGTTGGCCAGGCTGGTCTCGAACTCCTGACCTCAAGTGATCCACCTGCCTCGGCCTCCCAAAGTGCTGGCATTACAGGCATAAGCCGCTGTGTGTGGCCGTAGTGTTAGCCTCTGAATTCCCAGGTAAACCAGGATCATTGGCAAAACACTGCTCTGTAGCATTAAGAGAGAGGAATTTTACAAGCCATTCAGAAAATAGCTGATTTCTGCTGAAAATTAGAATTTCAGTGTTAGTGCCAATGAATTGTAAGCCGTTTTTCTGTAGAGCAGGAAACATCTGAGGCCAGCTCTGCATTGTGACAATGAGACCACAGCCAAATTATATTTCGAGGCTGCCGCTCTTTCGGTTATGTAGATCATAGCATGTGACAATTACAACTGGTCATCAAATAACTAGTTGGTTTTGCTTTCAAAATCATTAATCTTACCTTTCTAGATCTGCCTCAAAGCAATAAAAAAATTGACCAGATACAGATTCTTGCAAACTCAGGCTGAACTCAAGGAAATATTCAGTCAGATTTCCATCTCAGTCTTTGGGATTTTTTGTTGCAGGGCATCAGGGCTGTGTCTGCTCGTGTCATGGGGTCTCATTTCCAAGCAAACCCAGGAATAACTAGAAATACTTACTTGTTCCTATTCTTATTTTTGAAAATTGTACTGAAATGCATGAATTTACATTCTTTCATGAGTAGAATAAAATGATCATAACCCTACCTGACAGTGTGAATGCAAATTGTACGTGTTCTCTGCAGTTAAGCCAGGTCGGGCCAGATGGTAACATGTAGGACTCTGAGGACACCGGGACTTTCCCACTGGCTTGGAGGTAGAAGTCACACATGGAAAATATTCTGTGGGTTTTTTTTCCCCAGAGTGTTCAGTTTTGGAGTAGTTGGAGTCTAGAGTGATAAACATGTTCTAGCTCTGGAAATCTCAGCCAAAAACATCTCCCAGTTTTCATAAATTCAAGAAAAGATTTTTGTTAAAATAGATGCTGTAGAGTCTTTGGGGTATCACAGCTGATAAAACATCCATTCTGTCTTTCCCCTTCAGGAACAGAATTCCGATTTATAGGGAAGTACATCACATCTAAAATAAACGACAGTGGTTCCCAGCCTCCCATGCAACCAGCCATTGGCCAATAAGATATAAATGGAAGTGCTTTGTGAAACTTCCAGGAACTCTCCTTAGAGGAAAGGAGATGAGTCCTCTTTTTCCCATACTTCATCCCAGAACATATATGTGATGGCTGGAGCTCAGCAGCCATTTTGAATCATGAGGCCAAGGCCCCTATGAACGTACTGTGCTCTGATATCCATGGAACCACCCTGGCAGCCCTAGACTCCCCATCTAGACCTTCTCTACATGAAAAAAAATACATTTCTGCCTTTTGAAAGCCACAGTTACTTTGAAACTTTCTGTAATTTCAATCATATCTAATCCTAGCTAATGTAGGGGATAGTTGGGAAACTGGGGTGATTAAGAGAGTTGCTAGAAAGACTCGGGAAAAAACATAAGGAAATAGGATTTGGTTGCACAGTTGTTCAGAGCATGGGCCACACAGAACTATGGGTAGGACCTAGTTCAGCCACTTATTAACTCTGTGACCTTGGGCAATTCATTTAAGCTCCCTGATTCTATGTCTTCATCTGTAAAATGGGCCAACATGTCCCACTTTCTAGGATTAGAATTAGGATGAAATGAGATAATGCACAGAAATGGTGTGCAACAGAGTCTGTTGGTTTGTGTCCCCAGATGAATCTAAGTGTGCCTCCAGCATGAAGCTATAATACAACAGGATGCCTCCCAGAGTGTAGCAAGCACCCACCAGGTGGTACACAGGATAGCTCAGGCAGCACAGCCACATCTTACTAATGATGGATTTGTTCCAACAGGAATTAGAATAAAACATAACAAGCACATCAAACCTGTGATTTCATAGGTATCATACTTAGGACAAGACAAAAGTAATTATTTCCGTTTTTTTAAAAGACAAATCAGTGTAAAGAAAATTTTGGGCCAGGCCTGGTGCCTGTAATTCTAGCTGCTTGGGAGGATTACTTGAGGCTAGGAGTTTGAGACCAACCTGGGCAACATGGCAAGACCCCGTTTCTAAAAGATTCCAAATAGAAAATTAGCCAGGTGTGATGGTGTGCACCTATAGTCCCAGCTATTTGAGAGGCTGAGGCGAGAGGATCACTTAAGCCCAGGAGTTTGAGGCTGCAGTGAGCTATGATTGTGCCACTGTATTCCACCCTGGGTGACAAAGCAACACCCTGTCTCTAAAAAAAAACATTTTAAGAAAATTTGGAAGTATTCAGTAATGCAGTCACACAGAAAACGATTGATTCCCAAGTGACCGAAGTTTGGCAAACACTAGCCCAAGAGAGGTAGCCTAGGGATGAAGCTGCAGAGAGGACAAAGAAGTGAGGTCAAGAGGGCCACAGTGCCAGGCCTCGTGGAGCACACTCCAGCCCCCGCCTCCCCAGCATGCACCCCTCTGCAGCCCTGCCATGCCAGGCCATCATAAGTGGCTCTGACATTCTCCACCCCCACCCACCATGTGTGCATTTCTGGGGCAGGGGCTTTCTCTCACCATGGTACCCTCAGTGCCCTTCACATGTTTGACACAGGCGTGAGGGCCATATTCAATTCATGGCAAAGAATTGTACCCTAGTTCTTCTCCTTCCTTGCAACTGTTAATGTCAGGAGCTCTGAAGACACCTGGGACAGAGAAGAGAGGGAGAAAAGTCTACATGGAAGCACGGGGAAAGAAGGGATGTTCGTTGAGGGGTGGAGTGATGCAGCAGAGGCAGAGGACCAGAGGAAAGCAGCCACTAGAAATAAGGAAACAGGGTTTAGGAAGGCCTCACTAGACCTGTTAGGATGGATGGATGGATGGATGGATGGATGGATGGATGGATGGATGGATGGGTGGGTGGATGGATAGATGGGTGGATGGATAAATGGATGGATGGATGGATGGATGGATAGATGGGTGGGTGGGTGGGTGGATGGATGGATGGATGGATGGATGGATGGATGGGATAGATGGATAGATGGGTGGACAGATAAATGGATGGATAGATAGATGGGTGGATGGATAAATGGATGGATGGATGGATGGATGGATGGATGGATGGATGGATGGATGGATGGATGGATGGATGGACAGAAGAAAAAAGAAAGCTAGGACATAGTTCTAGTGTTCTTAGCAGACGTCCCACTATGGAAGAGGTCATGGGGCAGAGGGGCTTTAGGAAATGTGTTTACAATCCTGCCTTCCTCTCACCCAGACCTCTTGCCAGGTTTGGCACACCCAGATGCCTGCTGTGACCCATGGAGAGGAGCAATTCTGGCCAGACTGGTGGGAAAGCAAGGACGAACCACGGAGGCCATCCCTGGCAACTGAGCTGATAGCTGCCACACGAAAATGAGGACACAGCATTGCCTAATCTGACTCATCAAAGAAAGGCCTGAAACCCAAATTCCAAATGTCATTCAGGCCAAAGTAGATGCGTCCATATGTCATATCTGGCCTTGGGTATCTGTTTGCTACCGTGATATTTATCACTGCCTACCTTCTGTGTATCGAATGGAGACATGACACAGGCTGCTTCATAGAGAGGCAAGCCCCACCAGCTATGCTCTATCCTCTGGCATCACAAGATTGACACTCATGGCTGAGCTTGACGTTCAGGCAGGCATCTTAGAAGAACAGTCTGCCCTCCACTGTGCCAGAAAAGACATGTACAAGCAAGAGCATCATTCTCTAAGGAAACCCGTAGGCCTTCCTGGCGGCAGCTGCCTGCCCGGAGAAAAGTGACTCCTGACTTTCCAGCAGCCCTCTCTGCAGGCGTGAGTGTCAGCTGGGGAGCCTGTGAACAGCTCTAAAAGTAGACACTTTTTTTCATGCCAAGAGAAAACTAGAATGCTTTTTATTAAAAAAAAAAAATCTTGGAAAAAGTGATGTGTTTCTTCCCTGCCACCCGCCTCCTCTTTGCCACCTGGTGCATAATTCAGCATGCCCTGCCACGCCATGCCAGTGCTGGAAAGGGCACGCCTCAGTCGCAGCACTTCTTTCCTGCTGGCCAGGAAGACCTTGGCCTTGGACTTGAGATCCCGGCCTTTAAAGGACACCTTTACCACTTCTCTTTCCCTGTAGATGTGTTGGACTCTTTCCTACAATTTCTCCCAGTGTGTTATGTTAATCAGCTTTCCTCGGCCTTCAGCGTGTCTAATGGCCAAGCCGGCCTTCACATCCCCACTCAGTTCATGAGTCTGTCGATGTAACTGCCTGGATGAGCAGGCAAGGATGACCTCTGGAGACGTCTAGTCAATTGCTTAATGATCCGACTATATCGACCAGAAATGGTTAATTCAGTTCCGCAAGTCAAAATCTCCCAGGGCTTCTTGGAAAAGTGTATTACTTGCAGAAGTGATGGGGAATTTAAGTCCTCCCAGATAAACCAGGCTGGCCATTGGCAGCATGAACAAAGACAGTAATGTCTTTCTTGAAGAGGTGTAACTTTTTTCTCCCAGCTGTGCAAAAATGATTTTTGTGGCACTGATGCCCACGTGCACACAGACCCTTAAAAAGCACGTTGGAGCCATGTGCATACCTGGCCCTCTCTCCTGAAGGTTTCTAGACAACAGGCTGTGTGGGTTACTTCGTGGCTCCTAGTAGTCTTCCCCTTTTGAATAAATATTGGGGAAAAAAGTTAATGTTTTTTATTTTTAAAATTCACAATATTCATGGAAATACAAATTTCCCAAAAGCTCATCATGAATGCTGATGGCACCATAGTACCTGGCGGCCAAAAATACAGAAACCTGGCCCTAAGCTTCACCAGGATCCAAGATGCCCTCTCCTTCCTATGGATACAGAAGGAGCCTAAAGCATAGAAATCGTTCAACCTGGGGGAGGTCTAAAACTATTATTTTTATTTGTTTAGGGACAGGGTTTCACTCTGTCACCTAGGCTGGAGTGCAGTGGCGTGATCACAGCTCACTGCAGCCTCGAACTCCTGGGCTCAAGTGATCCTCCCACCTCAGCCTCCCTAGTAGCTGGGACCACAGGCATGTGTCACCACCACACCTGGCTAATTTTTTTTATTTTTTATTTTTTGTAGAGATGGGGGTCTCACTGTGTTATCCAGGCTGGTCTTTTTTTATTATTATTATTATACTTTAAGTTTTAAGGTACATGTGCACAATGTGCACGTTAGTTACATATGTATACATGTGCCATGTTGGTGTGCTACACCCATTAACTCGTCATTTAGCATTAGGTATATCTCCTAACGCTATCCCTCCCCCCTCCCCCCACCCCACACCAGTCCCCAGAGTGTGATGTTCCCCTTCCTGTGTCCATGTGTTCTCGTTGTTCAATTCCCATCTATGAGTGAGAACATGTGGTGTTTGGTTTTTTGTCCTTGCGATAGTTTACTGAGAATGATGATTTCCAGTTTCATCCATGTCCCTACAAAGGACATGAACTCATCATTTTTTATGGCTGCATAGTATTCCATGGTGCATATGTGCCACATTTTCTTAATCCAGTCTATCATTGTTGGACATTTGGGTTGGTTCCAAGTCTTTGCTATTGTGAATAGCAAAGACCAGGCTGGTCTTGAACTCCTGGTTTCAAGTGATCCTCCTACCTTGGCCTCCCAAAGTGCTGGGATTGCAGGCATGACACATCATACCTGGTTCCTAAAACTTTTCTTAAAGCAGAATTTCCTCCTAACATTCTTGTATCAAAAGGAAACCATCTTCATTTGACTCAACGTTACAATCAATTGTAAAATAGGTTTGGTTAAATTCAGAGCTTTTCCAATTTGAATGACGAAAGCTGCCATGCTGCTGCTGTAGGATGATTTTAGGAAGCCCACAGGATCCGAGACACCCTCACTCCTCCTGGCCACCTTCACCTGGGAGCCTGTAGCTGGTGCTAAAGTTCTCCTTGGATAGGGGAAAGCAGCCAGGTCTGAGCCCTGCCCTCACCATGCAGGTCCCTGCCAGGAGCTTGGGCCCCAAGGCCCAGCCCTGGGCCAGCCACCGTGGGCACCTGCAGTGCACAGCCTCAAGTCGCAAATCCATTCCCTTTAGAGTTGCTGGCAAGTGTGATGTGTATTGTTGTGTGGTTGGGAGAACACCACTCTATTTCTGAAATAAAACCTGGACACTAGGATTTTTTTCAATGTTTTACAAAAATTGTTGCACAGCCCCCATTTTCTCTAATACAATTCAAGTTCCTCCAAAGTTAATTTGCCGGGGGTTCAGAGGGAGGCAAGGAGAGACGGTGAGTAGGCAGAGCATAGAGGGCTTTTTAGGGCAGTGACGCTATTCTGCATGATAAGGCTGTGGGAACCCGGGTGTTTAGATGGAGGGCCAGAGCTCGTGACAGGCCACAGTGGGTTCCCAAGGAAAGTGGGACTTCACAGAACTCCCTCTCTGAAGCAGACGATGAAGGGTCCCCGACGGGCAACACAGAGGGCAGAGTTGTAAAGGCGCTGGGCAGGGAGCATGGCCCAAGAGCACCTGGGCTATTGAAACAGGCGGCACTGGAAATGAGGAAAGCAGCGAGCAGGCGGTTCCGCCACCAGACGGAGGTGGCCGTAGACCCCCAAAACCAAGGGGGTGGGAGCTCCGATGGTGCCATGGAAACAAACATGGGGGATTTCAGCCGCTGAGGAAAGACAGTGTGTTAACAGCTGGATGAACATACCACCTGAACAGCAACGCGGGCGAGTCAGCAGGAACTGATGCCATGTTCTGATCCAGCGAGTGGGCGTGGGGTGAGGCCTGATACCGCTGAGTGCCAGGCTGTCCCTAACACAGACTCTCGGCGTTGTATCTGTCCTCTAGTGCCCCCGTGGCCCCTGGGACACTTTACCTCCATCCCTAAGAACTAACTTTTACGTCTTGGAAAACGGAAGGTGCCCATCCACGTGGAGGCACCAGGTTTTTCCTTCCCCTGTGCGCACACACAACATCCATAAACAGTAAGAAGGACAGCTAGCTCACATCCAGAGGAGAGCAAAGCCCACCTGAGCGACATGGCTTTGACCCTGAAACAGTTCTAAGTTCCCTGTTCCAAGACACTCAGAGTTAAAATACCAATAAGAGTTCTTGGTTATTCCAAAAATGCATCAAATTTTCCAATTAAATAAAGGATAATCTTATTATTCTCCATATAAGAAAGCATTTCAACTTTCAGTGAAAAGTTAGCAAATACGAACACCAAAAAATGCAGCTCTCCTACAAGAGATTCAATTAAGTGTCGATGCGACCGTGCAAACAGCATGTTGCAGCACCAAGGCAGCCTGTTTTTCTGGCCATTATTAATCTAGAAACCTTAATGATGAACAACATTTGTGTTATTGTCTACCCAAATTTAATTTATTTATGCAGCAGTTAATCTTGCAATCTGTTTTTCTCAAACGAGGGCAGATAATGGAGACACCGTTCTTTACAAGTCTTCAGGCTTTTAAATTCTGATAAAATCAGGATTCTTCACTGGGTCTTGCCCCAGCTCTGAATTAAACCACTTTAAATGTAATTATGGGACCTGGCCTTACAGCAGGAACATCCATTTAAAAAATTGATTGGTCAGGCTGTTCCACAAGACATTTTATGAGCAAACGATTGCAATGAGGCCAGAACTGTAATTTATAAAGGCAAAAAAGCAGGTAAATACTTTATTAGTGGTAATGAGAGGGTTGCCAGCTCACTGAGTCTCTTCTTTCCTTACCAGCTACTTCACCAAGCCGTGGTGCCTGGCCCTGTTCCACGATCGTTTTATTGATCTCAGGAAAGAGTTACGCCAAATCTTAGCCTCCAAGGAGGTAAGAGTGATTAATGGATATGTGGATTATTCCTTGCAAATTATAAGCAGCTGATAGCTGTTGATCATTTAGACTTTTCCCTACATTCGCATTTTATGGTTTTACTTTTTAAAACAACTGTATCTCATATAAACAAACTGCAGAGCATGTAAATGCAGACTGTGGTATTTCAGGGAAAGTGATTTTATTTAAATCTTTTTATGGGGGCAAATTTCTTTTTCCTTTTTATAAGGAACTGTATTTTTCTGATCAACTCAGAGTGCTGGCAGAAAACTGAATCTGAGTTGCATCTCCTTGCACTCAAGAACAAAAGTTGCATTCCTTTAGTTTCTGCCTGTGTTTGCCAGCCATTTGCGGAACATATGTGTGTGTGTGTGTTCTTTTAAAGATGTACAGGGAAGCCATCCAGTGTGCCTCAAAAGCACACTCCTTTTATAACCAGAACTTCTTTCTCAAAATACTACAGAATTAACTGGACATTAGGCTGCGTAGCCCAAGGGCTCCATGCTCAGCAAGAAATTTGACCCCGAAGTATAAATAGTGAGGTATTTGTGAAACTTTAAGTTAAAATATTTATTTCAATGTGAGAGTCTGTAGCAGAACTGTGGAACGTTAACAGTTGTGCTCAGTGAGTGGTCGAATCTACAGCCTGGCTCTACCCTGCTTCTCTCAGCCAAGGACTGGGACCTGGGTTAGCTTCTACCTCATGTTACCGTCTATATGGGCAACTCCCACATCTCCATTGTCACCTTCCACCTGGGAGCGCCCATGCGCCTTATTGGACGGCACTGCTAGGGAGCACGCACCCCGTTCCTAGTGCGTTCCCCACTTAATCACAGCTCTTGCTGTGATTTAAGGAGAGTGGAGGAGCCACTGTTATCATCTTGACTTTCCCAGTGAAGAAACTGAAGTTTAGAGGGGTTTTTGGAGTTTTTTGTTTTTGTTTTTTTTGAGATGGAGTCTCCCTCTGTTGTGCAGGCTGGAGTGCAATGGCGTGATCTCAGCTCACTGCAACCTCTGCCTCTCAGGTTCAAGAGATTCTCCTGCCTCAGCCTCCCGAGTAGCTGGGATTACAGGCATCCGCCACCACGCCCAGCTAATTTTTGTATTTTTGGAGAGACAGGGCACCATATTGGCCAGGCTGGTCTTGAACTCCTGACCTCAGGTGATCCGCCCACCTTGGCCTCCCAAAATGCTGGGATTACAGGCATGAGCCATCGCGCCCGACCAGCTTAGAGATTTTGAATCAGCTCCATGGTGACACAGCAAGCTTCACACTCTGGGGTGTCTCACCCCAAAGCTGGGAACATGGTTACTGAACCATACAGGGCCGAAGTGCGTGTCCTGGGACCTTCTCGTCAGTGCCCCCACTTTTCAGTTTCACTCCCAGGGTCCAGCTGGGAACTGTAAATCATTTCCTAATCTGAAGCAGGCTTAGATTGGGAAACACAGGTTTAAAGTTAAAACCAAACAGCAGTGGCTTAGGATCTAGCAAGTAAATGCAGCTGAGGGAAGTGGAGGGCTGGGTGGCTGAATGCCCAGGTCAGAGGCTGCTGAAGGCGTGCATGTGGCAATGGAATCCATTAAAGATGCTGCAGGCCAAACAGGGCCCTACACTTCACCTAGGGCTACAGGAGGCCAACCTAACTGGAAACCTGAACCCGAGTTGTAAGCCTGGGGCTCACTGAATGCTCAGCTCCTCAGACACCTTCCTTCCTTGCAGAATGTCATCTGCAGCTTCCTACTGCCCCTACAGTAAAGGGCCCTTCGTTTCCAAGTGATCCCATCAAAACTCCGTGCCTCCGTCTTTCTTAACCCCAGATCTGAGCTCTTCAGTTAACATTGTGCACAAAGCCAGGGGGTTTTAGTCTTAAAGCTTAAAAGGGAAGCCATGGAAACTGTCAAGCCCAAGGCATCCACCACTTTTCATACAACTCACTGAGATACCCTCAAACTTCTACCTGTGTACGGATATTTGCTGTGGACCCGTTTATGAACTCAGTGTGGACAGCGGGCCCAGGCAGCAGACCAGAAGTGGCCACGGACATTTGCCCAAGACACACTAAAGGCCCTCCAGCCATTCTTGTGGGTCTTGTAGATTTCCAGAAAATGAAACCTCTGGAAGAAAAAAATCTCCATTGGAGGATTGTTCTGTTTTCAGCATTTCGTTTGTCAAATGGGAAAGGCCACAGGAAGTGGTGATGCATAGAGTGGTATCTGCCTAGCTCAGCTGGACTATGCAGTGTGGCCTCTGCCAGACCCTCCCATTCCTGCAGAACTGGGGCCAGCCATTCCCACCTCAGAGAGCTGTGGAGGAGTAGCAGAGGGGAAGTGTGCGATGGCACAGAAGAGTGGCCCAGTGAATGCTGGCCACCACAAGCAGCAGCGGAGGTGACAGTGGAGAAGGGCTGCTGTGGAAACGACAGCCACACAAGCAGATATACAGGAATTTCACCAAAGAGTCTGGTATTAGGAAAATAAAATAAAATGAATAGCCTGCACTAAAGAATAATAGTAATTTCTTTTCTCAAATATTGAAATGAGGTACAAATGGCCAATAGGTATATGAAAAATGCTTAACATCACTAATCGTCAGAGAACTAAAACTCAAAACTGCAGTGAGATATCATGTCACCCCAGCGACAATGGCTTTTATCCAAAAGGCAGGCAGTAACAAATGCTGGTGAGGATGTGGAGAAAGGGGAACCCTCGCATACCGTTGGTGGGAGTGAAAATTAGTATGGCCACTATGGAGAACAGTTTAGAGGTTCCTCAACAAGCTAAAAATAGAGCTGCCATATGACCCAGCAGTCCCACTGCTGGGTATATATCCAAAAGAAAGGAAATCAGTGTATCGAAGGGATACCTACACACTCACGTTTATTGCAGCACTACTCACAATAGCCAAGATAGGGGATTAACCTAAGCATCCAACAAGTGAATGGATTAAAAAAAATGTGGTCTATATACCCAATGAAATATTACCCAGCCATAAAAATAAGGAAATCCTGTCATTTGCAACAACATGAATGGAACTGGAGGACATTATGTTAAGTAAAATATCCCAGACACAGAAAGACAAGTATTGTATGTTCTCACACATGTGTGGGAGCTTAAAAAAAAAAAATTTAACTCTTGGAGATAGTAGAATGATGGGTACCAGAGGCTGTGAAGGGTGACAAGAAGTGGGTGGATAAAATGGGAATGGTTAATGGGTACAAAAATACAGTTAGATAGGATGAATAAGATCTAGTATTTGGTAGCACAATAGGGTGACTATAGTTAACACTAATTTATTTTATATTCTAAGATAACTAAAAGAGTGGAATTGGAATATTTCTAACACAAAGAAATGATAAATGCTTGAGGTGATGGATACTCCATTTACCCTGATTTGATCATTACACATTGTGTGCCTGTATCAAAATATCACATGTACTCCATAAATATACACAACTATTATGTACTCCTAATAATTAAAATTAATTATTTTTAAATATTCAAATGATGTAAACCATTTTATTTCACCTTCTACCTTGTCTTCAGGGAAGTACAGAAGTTCAATCCCATTAACTATGATATCCTAGAGCTTGGTATATCAATTTTCTTCTTCCACATGTAAAGAAAGGAAGAAAAGACTATTATCTATTATCTATGAATATTGTTAGAAGTCATCTGTTATGAATATTAGAATCGTTATAACATGGGCTGGGTGCAGTGGCTCATGCTTGTAATCCCAGCACTCTGGGAGGACAAGGCAGGCAGATCACCTGAGATCAGGAGTTCAAGACTAGCCTGGCCAACATGGTGAAACCCAATCTCTACTAGAAATACAAAAAATTAGCCAGGCATGGTGGCAAGTGCCTGTAATCCCAGCTACTCAGGAGGCTGAGGCAGGAGAATCTCTTGAACTCAGGAGGTGGAGGTTGCGTTGAGCTGAGATTGCGCCACTTTAGTCCAGCCTGGGAGACAAGAGCGAAACTCTGTAGCTTATGCCTGTAATCCCAGCACTTTGGGAGGCCGAGGCAGTTGGATCGCCTGAGGTCAGGAGTTCGAGACTAGTCTGGCCAACATGGTGAAACCCTGTCTCTACTAAAAATACAAAAAACTGGCTGGGCATGGCGGCAGGCGGCTGTAGTCCCAGCTACCCGGGAGGCTGAGGTAGGAGAATTGCTTGAACCTGGGAGGTGGAGGTTGCAGTGAGCCCAGACCATGCCATTGCACTCCAGCCTGGGCAACAAGAGCAAAACTCAGTCTCAAAAAAAAAAAAAAAAAAAGAATCTTCGTAACATTTATTTTTAAAAAGCAAACTCATTCCAAGATATCTGAAATGCTCTTGTGGAGGGAAAGAGAGGAACACTGGCACTGCATTATTTAGCTGCAGGCAAAGCCACAGCATCATTGACCAAGGTGAAATTTTATTCGGTCAAAATGATCCTTCAAAATCCTGTAGGAAAGATATAACAATTATAACCATATACTCACTTAACAAAAGAACCCCAAAATATATTAATAAAAGCAGAATTGAAAGAAGAAACAGTTCTAAAATAATAATGCAGACTTCTGTATTTTACTTTCAATAATGACTAGAACAACCAGACAGAAGATCAATAAGGAAATAGATGACTTCAATAGCACTATAAGCCAAGTGGACCCAACAGTCATGGATGAAATTCTGTGTTGAACAGTAGAATGCACATTCTTCTTAAGTGCACACAGAACATTCTCCAGGATAGGCCATATGTTAGGCCACAAAACAAGTGTCAATACATTTTAACAGATTAAAATCATACGAAGTATATTTTCCAACCACAATGGAATGAAGCTGTAAATCAGTAACGGAAGATTGGAAAAATTCACAAATTTGTGGAAGTTAAATAACAGATTCTTAAGCAACCAGTGGGTCAAAAAAGAAATAAAAAAGGGATATTAGAAATGCTAATAGATGAATGAAAACTAAGATACAACATACCAACATTTATGAGATCCAAAGAAAGCAGAATTTAGAGCTGTAAGTGCCTACATAAAAAGAACTCAAATCAATAACCTAATTTTATAACTTGAGGAACTAGAAAAAGAAAACCAAAGTAAGCGTAATGCCAGCAGAAGAAAAGAAATAATAAGGATTAGAACAAAGATAAATGAAATAGAGAATAAGGAAATAGAGAAAATCAATAAAACCAAAAGTTAGTTCTTTGGAAAGATCAACCAAATTGATAAACCTTTAGCTAGACTGCCTAAGAAAAAAGACTGAAATTACTAAAGTCAGAAATAGAAGTGGGGACATTACTATCGACCTTACAGAAATAAAAAAGGATTATGAGAAAATGCCCTGAATAATTATTTGCCAACCAATTACATAACCTAGATGAAATGGACAAATTATTAGAAATGAACAAACTAGGCTGGGCGCAGTGGCTTACGCCTATAATCCCAGCACTTTGGGAGGCCAAGGTGGGCCAATCACGAGGTCAGGAGTTCGAGACCAACCTGACCAACATGGTGAAACCCCTTCTCTACCAAAAATACAAAAATTAGCCCGTCATGGTGGCGTATATCTGTAATCCCAGCTACTCAGGAGGCTGAGGCAGGAGAATCGCTTGAACCTGGGAGGCAGAGGTTTCAGTGAGCCGAGATCACGCCATTGCACTCCAGCCTGGGCCACAGAGCAAGACTCCATCTCAAAAAAACAAAAAAACAAAAAAACAAAAAAAAATGAACAAACTAAAAACTGAGAACCTGGGAGGCAGAGGTTTCAGTGAGCCGAGATCACGCCATTGCACTCCAGCCTGGGCCACAGAGCAAGACTCCATCTCAAAAAAACAAAAAAACAAAAAAACAAAAAAAAATGAACAAACTAAAAACTGACACAAGAAGAAATAGAAAATCTCAACAGAGCTATAACAAGTAAAGACCTTGAATCAATAATCAAAAAAACCTCACACAAAGAAAAGCCCAAGACCAGATGGCTTTGCTAGTGAATTCTATCAAATATTTAAAGAATCAACACCAATTCTTTTTTTTTTTTTTTTTTTTTTTTTACAAATAGCACTTTTTATTTGCCACTATTTGAAGTCTGAACTTTAAACAGATTCTTGGACTGGTGGTTCATATCCATCAGCTCGTTCAACTTTAGCACCTGTCTCGTCCCCAGTGGCTTTTCCAGAACTACTGCCTTCACCATGAAGCTCCATGAGCTTTCCCAATTCAAACTTGGGCTTCTTCAGCATTTTTACTTTTCTAACGAAGACATCATGGAGAGGATAAATAGATTGGCAAGCCTTTTGTATGTCTTTTCCATTGCTGTCTGGAATCAATTTATTGACCACTTCTTTCAAGTCATTGGTCTGCACCTCTCAGGTCATGATTTCCATTATCTTCTTCTGGATTTGGCGGACCTGTTGGTGCTGAGCATAAGAGGTCTTCCGTATCTGATTGTTGCGTTTTTTAGTAAAACCAACACAGAACAGACGAAGCAAATAACCATCGGTAGTCTTGACATCAACATGAGCTTCAATCATTGTCTGCCACTTTTTGACCATGGAACACATTTTGTCATGGGTAAGATCCATGCCATGGAAGTTAGGCAGTTTTTACCCTGAACATCTTCAGTAATTTTACAGCTTGAATTTTCTAAATGCAACTTCATCATTCTGCAAATCAGCAAGACTCACTTCAAACACACGACCCTTGAGACCATCAGATTTTGGTTCCTTGGGTCCTGGTGACTAGTGTCTTTCCAATATTTCTTATACTGAACATAGCAGGTGCTTTCACATCATACCAATCTTTCTTAGAAAATGGATCAACCACTTTCTTCTTGGCTCCCTTCTTGCCGCCTTTCATAAGGCGCTTGTTCTTGCCAACCGCCATGGTGCTGGTCAGAGAGCCAAAAGGCAAATCAACACCAATTCTCTTGAACTCTTCCAAAAAATAGAAGAGGTTGGAACTATTCAATGAGATCAGCATTACCCTAATACCAAAGCTAGACAAAGACACTGCAAGAAAACAAAACTTACAGACAAACACCCCTTTTAAATTTAGAAGCAAAAATAGCCAGCAGATTATTAGCAAGCCAAATCCAGCAGCATATTAAAGGACTAAACACCCAGCTGAGTGAGATTTACCACCGCAGGAATGTAAGGGTAGTTCAACATATAAAAATGAATTGATGTAATACACCACTTTAATAGAACAAAGGGGAGGCTGGGTGCAGTGGGTCACACCTGTAAACCCAGCAATTTGGAAGGCTAAGGCGGACAGATCATTTGAGATCAGGAGTTTGAGACCAGCCTGACCAACATGATGAAACCTTGTCTCTAGTAAAACTACAAAAAAATTAGCCAAGCATGGTGGCACACACCTGTAATCTCAGCCACTTGCAAGGCTGAGGCAGGAGAATCTCATGAACCCAGGAGGTAGAGGTTGCAGTGAGCCAAGATTGTGCCACTGCACTACAGCCTGGGCAATAGAGTGAGACTCCATAACAAAAAAAAAAAAAAAAAAAAAAGAACAAAGGGGAAAAAACACTATCATCTCATTGGTGCAGAAAAAGCATTTGACAAAATCAAATACATTCTTATGGTAAAAACACTAAAAAAAAAAACAAACTGTCAATAGAAGGGAATGTCTCCAATCTGATAAAGGATGTTTATGAAAAACCCACAGATAATTACTGAAACCTGAATTCTTATCCCTGAGATCTGGAATAAGACAAGGATGCCTGCTTTCACCACTTATATTCAGCATGGTTTTGGAAGTTCTAGCCAGAGCAATCAGGCAAGAAAAAGATATAAAAGACATCCACATTGGAAAGGAAGAAGTAAAACTATCTCCGTTCTCAGGTGATGTGATCCTAAAGAATCCACAAAATAACTATTAGAGCTAATAAATGAAATCAGCAAAGTTGCAGAATATGAAACCAACACACAATAATCCATTGTCTACATTATCAGTTGTATTAATCTGCTTTAGATTAAATTGCTTTAGAAGAACACCTGAGACTGGGTAATTTATAAAGAAAAGAGATTTGGCTCATGGTTCTGCAGGCTGTACATGAAGTACATGTACTGACATCTGCTTCTGGTGAGGGCCTCAGGAAATTTCCAATCATGATGGAAGGTGAATGGGGAGACAGTGTATCACATGGCAAGACAGGGAGCAAATGAGAGAGGGAAGTGGTGCCAGGCTGTTTCAAACAACCAGATCTAGCATGAACTCAGAGTGAGAACTCACTCATTACCATGAGGACAGCAGCGAGCCATTCATGAGGGATCCTCCCTGAGACCCAAACACCTCCTCCAGGTCCCACTTCCAGCATTGGGGATCACATTCCAGCATGAGAGTTGAAGGGGACAAAACATCCAGACCATATTAGCAGTTAATAATTTGAAAATGAAATGAAGAAAACAATTATAATTATTATAATAGCATTAAAAAGAATAAAATACTTGGGAACAAATTTAACCAAAATAGTGCAAGGCTTATACACTGAAAACTACAAAACATTTTTGAAAGAAGTGAATGACTACCTAAATAAATGGGACAACATCTGTGTTCATGCATTTGAAGACTTTATATTG
Organism: Pongo pygmaeus; assembly: GCF_028885625.2. Classification (NCBI taxonomy): domain Eukaryota; kingdom Metazoa; phylum Chordata; class Mammalia; order Primates; family Hominidae; genus Pongo; species Pongo pygmaeus. The sequence continues at coordinate 15,096,215 of NC_072394.2, forward strand.
TTAGGATGGCAGTACCACCCAAAACAATCTACAATTCAGTACAATCCTGTCAAAATTCCAAGGGCATTTTTAAAAAGAAATGCAAGTCCTAAGTTCCTATGGAAATGGAAGGGACTCCAAATAGCCAAAACTATCTTGGAGGAAAAAAAGAACAAAGTTGAAGAACTCACATTTTCTTACTACAAAGCAACAGTAACCAAGACAGTGTGGTACTCGCATGAGAACAGATATATAGATCAATGTACTAAAATTCAGAGTCCAGAAGTAAACCTATTTACATGAAAATATGTTCAGCATCATTAATTATTAGGGAAATGCAAATCAGAACCATAATGAGATACCACTTTACATCCACTAGGATGGCTATAATACAAAACAAGGGGGGAAATAGTGAAGATATGGGGAAAATGGGAACTGAATTGCTGGTAGGAACATAAAATTACACCTGCTATAGAAAATGTTTTGATGGTTCCTCAAAAAGTTACACACAGAATTACCATATGACTCAGCAATTGCACTTCTAAATATATATCCAAAAGAATTGAGGCCAGATGTGGTGGTTCACACCTGTAATCCCAGCACGGTGGGAGGCTGAGGTGGGCGGATCACCTGAGGCCAGGAGTTCAAGACCAGCCTGGCCAACGTGGTGAAACCACATCTCTACTAAAAATACAAAAATTAGCCAGACGTGGTAGTGCACACCAGTAGTCCCAGCTACTCAGGAGACTGAGGCAGGAGAATTGCTTGAACCCAGGAGGTGGATGTTGCAATGAGCCTAGATCACACCACTGCACTCCAACCTGGGTGACAGAACAAGACTCCATCTCAAAAAAACAAAACAAACAAAGAATTGAATGAGGTATTCTAATGATTGCTTGTACAAGAACATTCAAAGCAGCACTGTTTAGAACAGCCAGAAGGAAGAAACAACCCAAATGTCCATCAACATATCAATGGATAAACAAATGTGGTCTAGCCACGCAATGGAATAGTATTCAGCCATGAAGAGAAATGAGGTACTGATACAAAGCACATGAACCTCAAAACATTATGCTAGAAGGCAGAGGAAGCATTTGACAAAATTTGCATCCTTTCATGATTTAAAATAAAAAACCTCTCAACAATTAGGTATAAAAGGAATGTTCCTGAACACTATAAAGGCCATATATGACAAGCCCACAGCTAACATCATTCTCAGTGGTGAAAAGTTGAAAGCTTTTCCCCTAAGATCAGGAACAAGACAAGGATGCCTACTCTTGCCACTTCTATTAAACATAGGATCAGAAGTCCTAGCCAAAGCAATTAGGGAAAAAGAAGAAATAAACGCATCCAACTAGGAAAGGAAGAGGTGAAATTGTCTCTGTTTGCTGATGACATGATCTTATATACATAAAATCCTTAACGACTCCACCAAAAAACTGTTGGAACTGATAAGTGAGTTCAGTAAAGTTGCAGGATGCAAAACCAACATACAAAAGTCAGTAGTGTTGGCTAGGCGTGGTGGCTGACACCTGTAATCCCAGCACCTTGAGAGGCCAAGGCAGGCGGATCATCTGAGGTCGGGAGTTCAAGACCAGCCTGGTCAACATGGTGAAACCCCATCTCTACTAAAAATACAAAAAACTAGCCAGATGTGGTGGCGGGTGCCTGTAATCCCAGCTACTCAGGAGGCTGAGGCAGGAGAATCTCTTGAACCCAGGAGGTGGACGTTGCAGTGAGCCGAGATCATGCCACTGTACTCCAGTCTGAGCGACACTCTGTCTCGAGAAAAAAAATAATGTTTATATACACTAACAATAAACTATCTGAAAAAGAAATAAAGAAAGCAATTCCGTTTACAAAGCATCAAAAAAAAATACTTAGGAGTTTTTAACCAATGAGTTAAAAGATCTGTATACTGAGAGCTATAAAACATTGATGAAAAAAAATTGAAGCCAACACAAATAAATGGAAAGATGTCATGTCCTCATGGATTATAAGAATTCATATTGTTAAAATGTCCATACTAACCAAAGCAGTCTGCAGATTCAATGCAATTCCTATCAAAATGCCAATGTCATTTTTCACAGAAATAGAAAAGGCAATCTTAAAAATCATATGGAACCACAAAAGACCCATAAATAGCCAATACAATCTTGAGAAAAAAAAAAAACAGAAGGCATAACACTACCTGATTTCAAAATATATTTCAAAACTATAGTAATCAAAACAGCATGTGTATTAGTCCATTTTCACACTGTTATAAAGAACTTCCCTGAGACTAGGTAATTTACGAAGGAAAGAGGTTTAATTGACTCACAGTTCCACATGGCCGGGGGAAGCCTCAGGAAACTTACAATCATGGTGGAAGGGGAAGCAAGCACCTTCTTCTCAAGGTGGCAGGAGCATGAGAAGAGCAAAGGAACTTCCAAACACTTATAACCATCAGATCTCATGAGAACTCACTCACTATCATGAGAACAGCATAGTTCTCAGCATAGTTCACCCCACTATCATGAGAACACCCACTATCACGAGAACAGCATAGTTCTCAGCATAGTTCGCCCCCATGATCCAAACACCTCTGTCTTTTGACAGACACGTGGGGATTACAAATCGAAATGAGATTTGGGTGGGGACACAAAGCCAAACCATATCAGCATGGTACTGCCATAAAAACAGATAAATGTACCAGTGGGACAGGATAGAGAGTCATAAATAAACCTACACAGTCAATTGATTCTTGACAAAAGTGCCAAGAACACACAATGGGGAAAGGACAGTCCCTCCAATAAGTGGTATTGCGAAAATGGGAACATTCCACATGCAGAAGAATGAAATTGGACTCTTCTCTCAGCCCATACACAAAAATCAATTCAAAATGCAGTGAAGACTTAAACATAAGACCGGAAACTGTAAAACTTCTAGAAAAGAACATAGGAGAAATACTTCTTGACATTGGTCGCAGAAAGGATTTTTTTGGATGTGACACCAAAAGCACAGGCAACAAAAGCAAAAACAGACAAGTGGGTCTACATCAAATTTAAAAGCTTCTGCACAGCAAAGAAAACAACAGAGTGAAGAGACAGCCCACAGACTGGGAGAAAATATTTGCAAATCATACATCTGATTTGATGTATCATATCCAATTTTGGCTAATATCCAAAATATATAGGGAACTGTATAACTCACTAACTCACTAACAGGAAACAACTCACTAACAGGAAAACAAATGACCTGATATAAACATAAGCAGAGGACCTGAATAGACACTTCTCAAAAGAAGACATACAGTAGGTCCTTGAATAACATCCTTTCATTGTAACATTGATGAGGAAAAGAAAGTCATTCCCGGGCCACTGTCTGTGGAGTTTGCAAGTTCTGCCCATGTCTGTGTGCACTGTGGGTTTTCACCAGGTACACTGGAGTTCAAAGATCAGAAAAAGACAAAACACTATGCTAAGTGAAAAGAGCCAGACACAAAAGGTTAATTGGCATGTCTAAATGGTCCCAGTGTGAGTGTGGGTGCAGGTGTAGATGGGAATGTACCCTGTGATGGGAGGGGTCCTGTTCATGGGTTCCTGCTTTGTGCCCTGAGCTGCTGGGATAGGCTCCAGCAACCTACCACCCGGAACTGAAATAATTCGGTAAATAATTACCTTACTTGTTTATGTTAATCTTTCTTAAATGTATTATAGCCCACAATTATTTTAGTGTTTAATATTAGAAGTGTTTTTGATCTTTATTTAGAAGTTTGGTGATGTTTTTGTGACCAGAAATATGCTGTCGGAACTTCACTCTTGTTCTTGTCAATTAGCCTATGGTAAAATTGGTTTTGTTATATGTCATCTCACTTAAAGTTACAGTTTCCAGGAAGCTATGAGGACTTACTGTGACCAAAAGATATATTTTAAAAAGGATCAACCTCATGAATCATCAGGGGAATGCAAATTAAAACCACAGTGAGCTACCACCTCACCCTTGTTAGTATGGCTGTTATAGATAAAAAGTTGGCAAGGATGTGGAGAAAAGGGAATTCTTGTTCACTGTTGGTGGTAATATAGTTTGGTTCAGCCATTTTGGAAAACAGTATGGAGGTTCCTCAGAAAACTAAAAATAGAATTACATATGATCCAGCAATCTCACTTTTGGGTATGTATCCAAAAGAAATGAAATCAGTGTATCAAAGAAATATCTACATTCCTATGCTTATTGCAGCTTATTCAAAATAGCCAGGACATGAAATGAACCTAAGTGTTCATCAACGGATGAATGGATAAAGAAATTATGGTATATATGCACAATGGAATACTATTCAGCCTTAAAAAAAAGGAAGTTCTGTTCTGTCATTTTCAACAACATGGATGAACCTGGAGGACATCATGCTAAGTATAATAATTCAGGTACAGCCGGACACGGTGGCCTGTAATCCCAGCACTTTGGGAGGCCGAGGCAGGTGGATCATTTGAGGTCAGGAGTTCAAGAGCAGCCTCGCCAACATGGTGAAACCTCGTCTGTACTAAAAATACAAAAATTAGCCAGGCAGTAGTGGTATGCACCTGTAATGCCAGCTACTCAGGAGGCTGAGGCAGGAGAATTGCTTGCACCCAGGAGGCAGAGGTTGTGGTGAGCCAAGATCGTACCACTGCACTCCAGTCTGCGTGACAGAGTGAGACTTTGTCTCAAAAAAAAAAAAAAAAAAAATCAGGTACATAAAGACAAATACTGCATGATCTCACTTACATGTGGAATCTAAAGAAGTTGAATTCATAAGGGTAATGAGGGGAGGAAGGGGTGGCCACACTGTGTGAAGGGAGATGGTCACACTGAGGGGAGGTGGTCACACTGTGAGAAGGGAGGTAGTCACATTGTGACAAAAAAAGTGATCACACTGTGTGAGCGGAGGTGGTCACACTGTGAGGGGAGGTGATCACACTGTGTGAGCGGAGGTGGTCACACTGTGAGGGGAGGTGGTCACACTGAGGGGAGGTGGTCACACTGAGGGGAGGTGGTCACGCTGAGAGGGGAGGTGGTCACACTGAGGGGAGGCGGTCACACTGAGGGGAGGTGGTCACACTGTATGAGGGGAGGTGGTCACACTATGAGGGGAGGTGGTCACACTGAGGGGAGGTGGTCACACCGAGGGGAGGTGGTCACACTGAGGGGAGGTGGTCACACCGTGAGGGGAGGTGGTCACACTGTGAGGGGAGGTGGTCACACTGAGGGGAGGTGGTCACACTGTGAGGGGAGGTGGTCACACTGAGGGGAGGTGGTTACACTGAGGGGAGGTGGTCACACTGTGTGAGGGGAGGTGGTCACACTGTGAGGGGAGGTGGTCACACTGAGGGGAGGTGGTCACACTGTGTGAGGGGAGGTGGTCACACTGTGTGAGGGGAGGTGGTCACACTGTGAGGGGAGGTGGTCACACTGAGGGGAGGTGGTCACACTGAGGGGAGGTGGTCACACTGTATGAGGGGAGGTGGTCACACTGTGAGGGGAGGTGGTCACACTGTGTGAGGGGAGGTGGTCACACTGTGAGGGGAGGTGGTCACACTGAGGGGAGGTGGTCACACTGTGAGGGGAGGTGGTCACACTGTGAGGGGAGGTGGTCACACTGAGGGGAGGTGATCACACTGAGGGGAGGTGGTCACTGTGAGGGGAGGTGGTCACACTGTGAGGGGAGGTGGTCACACTGAGGGGAGGTGGTTACACTGAGGGGAGGTGGTCACACTGTGTGAGGGGAGGTGGTCACACTGTGAGGGGAGGTGGTCACACTGAGGGGAGGTGGTCACACTGTGAGGGGAGGTGGTCACACTGAGGGGAGGTGGTTACACTGAGGGGAGGTGGTCACACTGTGTGAGGGGAGGTGGTCACACTGTGAGGGGAGGTGGTCACACTGAGGGGAGGTGGTCACTGTGAGGGGAGGTGGTCACACTGTGAGGGGAGGTGGTCACACTGAGGGGTGGTGGTCACACTGAGGGGAGGTGGTCACACTGTGAGGGGAGGTGGTTACACTGTATGAGGGGAGGTGGTCACACTGTGAGGGGAGGTGGTCACACTGAGGGGAGGTGGTCACACTGTGAGGGGAGGTGGTCACACTGTGTGAGGGGAGGTGGTCACACTGTGAGGGGAGGTGGTCACACTGAGGGGAGGTGGTCACACTGAGGGGAGGTGGTCACACTGTATGAGGGGAGGTGGTCACACTGTGAGGGGAGGTGGTCACACTGTGTGAGGGGAGGTGGTCACACTGTGAGGGGAGGTGGTCACACTGAGGGGAGGTGGTCACACTGTGAGGGGAGGTGGTCACACTGTGAGGGGAGGTGGTCACACTGAGGGGAGGTGGTCACACTGAGGGGAGGTGGTCACACTGTATGAGGGGAGGTGGTCACACTGTGAGGGGAGGTGGTCACACTGAGGGGAGGTGGTTACACTGAGGGGAGGTGGTCACACTGAGGGGAGGTGGTCACACTGTGAGGGGAGGTGGTCACACTGAGGGGAGGTGGTCACACTGTATGAGGGGAGGTGGTCACACTGTATGAGGGGAGGTGGTCACACTGTGAGGGGAGGTGGTCACTGTGTGAGGGGAGGTGGTCACACTGTGAGGGGAGGTGGTCACACTGTGAGGGGAGGTGGTCACACTGTGAGGGGAGGTGGTCACACTGAGGGGAGGTGGTCACACTGTGAGGGGAGGTGGTCACACTGAGGGGAGGTGGTCACACTGAGGGGAGGTGGTCACACTGTGAGGGGAGGTGGTCACACTGAGGGGAGGTGGTCACACTGTGAGGGGAGGTGGTCACACTGAGGGGAGGTGGTCACACTGTGTGAGGGGAGGTGGTCACACTGTGTGAGGGGAGGTGGTCACACTGAGGGGAGGTGGTCACACTGTGAGGGGAGGTGGTCACACTGAGGGGAGGTGGTCACACTGTGAGGGGAGGTGGTCACACTGAGGGGAGGTGGTCACACTGTGAGGGGAGGTGGTTACACTGTGAGGGGAGGTGGTCACACTGAGGGGAGGTGGTTACACTGTGTGAGGGGAGGTGCTCAGACTGTGAGGGGAGGTGGTCACACTGAGGGGAGGTGGTCACACTGTGAGGGGAGGTGGTCACACTGTGAGGGGAGGTGGTCACACTGAGGGAAGGTGGTCACACTGAGGGGAGGTGGTCACACTGTGAGGGGAGGTGTTCACACTGTGAGGGGAGGTGGTCACACTGTGAGGGGAGGTGGTCACACTGAGGGGAGGTGGTCACACTGTGAGGGGAGGTGGTCACACTGAGGGGAGGTGGTCACACTGTGAGGGGAGGTGGTCACACTGAGGGGAGGTGTTCACACTGTGAGGGTTGGTGTTCACACTGTGAGGGGAGGTGGTCACACTGTGAGGGGAGGTGGGCACACTGAGGGGAGGTGGTCACACTGAGGGGAGGTGGTCACACTGTGAGGGGAGGTGGTCACACTGAGCGGAGGTGGTCACACTGTGAGGGGAGGTGGTCACACTGTGAGGGGAGGTGGTCACACTGAGGGGAGGTGGTCACACTGTGAGGGGAGGTGGTCATACTGAGGGGAATGGTCGTACTGTGAGGGGAGGTGGGCACACTGTGAAAGAAGATGATCACAGCATGTGAGGTCATCCTTCAAGAGGCAAGTGCCCAAAAATCTGTTCATAATCTAGAGCAATATTTGCCTGAAATAAACTTTAAAAGTGATTTTACACTATTTAACCCAGTGTCAGAACAGCAGCATACAATATGAGCTCAAAATCTTGTATAATTTTAGTAAGGTAACTGTTTTTGGTTGGTTTGATACAATTCTCCAGAAAAATTAAGGAAGAAAGAGCCAACCTCATACGCATTGCAGAATATATCCACGAGGTCTTACTGGTGGCACCCAAAGTTTTCAGCACCTCCAGTACTTAGTTGTGAGAATCAGTTGCCTTTTCCCTATCACTGCCTTTATTGCTCTAGTTTAAATCTGAATTCCTGCAACCCCCGCTGACTGCTCTTTCCAATGTGTGCGTAATCTCCAGCACCCCGTTGTGTCTTGCTTAGCCAAGTGTCAGTGACTTTATGCCTCCATATAGCTTGAGTCTGTTTTCCTATCTATAAGCTCTTATCACTAGTAAGTTAATAATCCAACAAAACCCTGCAAGTAATTGCCTTTTCTGTTCAAAGTAGAAGGAATTGTTAGAAGTTGAAATAAATGTACCATCAGAGTCCACAGACTCTTGATCTAGGGTGATGTTCAAGAATCACAGTGTTTGGAAAGCACCCAGCTCAACCCTGGGAGATGTGCTTTCTAGAAGTACCCTACTCTGGAGGGCAGATATGCAGCGGTGAAGCAAATATAGCAGATGTTAACTGTGGAGTCCAGGTGCAGGTGTGCAGGTGGTTCACTGGACAATTCTTCAACTTGTCTCTGAAAATTTTTATAATGAAATGTTAGGAAAATCTCTACTACACTGTACCTATGTGCAGCATAAGATTCTCAGCTTCAAACAACTTATTCTTTCTGAGCCCTATCTTTTTAAATATATCAATAAAATTTGACTTGATTGTGAATTTATTCTAAGGTTTTAAAATCCCATTTCTTGGGAATTATAACCAAGAAAACTTTTCATCTAGGACCTTTCAAGTAAAAAGGTTTAATCACTTCTTTTTTTTTTAATTTTTAAATTTTTTTATTTTTAAAACAGAGGCAGGGCGTGGTGGCTTATGCCTGTAATCCCAGCACTTTGGGAGGCCAAGGTGGGCGGATCACCTGAGGTCGGAAGTTCGAGACCAGCCTGACCAACATGGAGAGACCCTGTCCCTACTAAATATACAAAATTAGCCAGGCATGGTGGGCCATGCCTGTAGTCCCAGCTACTTGGGAGGCTGAGGCAGGAGAATAGTTTGAACCTGGGAGGCGGAAGTTGCAGTGAGCCGAGATCATGCCATTGCACCCCAGCCTGGGCAACAACAGTGAAATTCCATCTCAAAAAACAAAAAACAAAAGAACAACAACAACAACAAAACAAGTATGATCTACAGATGATTTTTATCTGAAAATGAAGGGCTTGAAATGACTAACCTGGATGACTCTTGAGGACATTATGCTAAATGATATAAGCCAGTCACAAAAAAAAATGCTACATGGTTCCGCTCATATGAGATGCCTGCGTAGTCACATTCATAGAGACAGAGGTGGTTTCCAGGGCCTGGAGGATGGGAGGGTACGGAGCTGGTGTTTAATGGAGACAGGGTTTCAGCTGACGAAGATGAGAACATCCTGGAGATGGACAGTGGTGAGGGTTACACAGCAATGTGAATGTACTTCGTGCCACTGAACTGTACACCTAAAAATTATTAAAATAAGACATTTTATGTTGTGTATACATTGCCACAATTAAAAATAAATTTTCAAAAGCTAGAAAAAAAATGACCATCCTTGCAGAGCTGACTACTATCGTTTTCATTTTCACGAAACTGCCGTTACAACTGTGCAGGGTCCAATTAATTTCTGTATCTGGCCTCTTACTGTGTTTTACAGGAGGAAGAGCTTCCTTCCATAGAGCAGTTAGCCCATCAAATAGAAGATGAGGAAATCAACCCGACTGAGAAGCCCAGGCAATACCTCAAAAGAGTTTTCGAGGAATCCATCTACAAAACCCTGGTGGAGAGAAGCACTCTTGACTACCTACACTATAATCGCTACCACCTGCCCATGTACGCGTGGCCAGGCATCATTTAGTTGTAGGCAGGGTCTCCCCTTTATGGTTTTCATTTATTTAGTTCCTGGAAACGCACTCTGTAGAAATAGAAAAGTTATCTGCAGCCTGGTTTGACAGCGAAGCCAGCCCCTGGTGGTTTTGTTCATTCCTTTCCTTCCCTGACTTACGCCTGTAGTTTTCTATCATCCCAGTAGGTGGCACACGGCCGTGTGCCTCTCTTCTGGGGCAGGCTCGCTTTACAAATCCCAGGCATGTTCCTGTGCAGAATAATCCATTTCAGCAATAAAATGAGATCACACTGTGTAAAACTTGTTTTTACCTTGGGTGTGATTCTGTTTGATTTCCTGGAAACTTCTGCTGCCAGTCTTGTTAGTTCTTCACATGTTTACCTAGCAATACTTGTGGGTGATAAAACAGAAAATGTGCCCAGAATGGAAAATTAGTAAACAGATGATGAGAAATTAAATCTATAGTCCAACATCAGAAGCAGTGATTGTGTAGGAAGGCTTACATGACCTTTGGAAAGGAGGAGGCTGTATTTCTGTTTCAAATTGCAGATGAGGAGCATAAAGTCACAGAAAAGTTGGGTGCTCAAGGGTGTCACACATAGGTTTTAGATTAGAACGTGGTAACGTGGTAATGGGAAGTTCATCTAAGTTCATTTTCTTTGATCCTTAGCACTGTTGCTTTGCATTGGGGGGGCGGGGTGAAGGGGTCCCTAGTACATGTCAACTCTAATGTGGATCAGAAACCCTTTTTCTTATAAATAAAGCAAATTAATTGCCCACTAGAAACTGCATGGATTCAGGAATGAGGGGGAACAACACATAAGATTGTGCTCATTTATTGGGTCTCTCTTAGTAGATAGTGTGACACAATTTTTCACAGCAGGGCTTAAAACTGGTTTTTGTGAACAATTCCAGTTTTTCTTCATGTGTTGTATTTTATGTAAATGTTGAGCAAAAGTTGGCACAAGATAAGGGATACACAACTATTAGAAGGAAAGTCAGAGCTGGCATTACAGCATTGTGTACACATTATCAGACTCTCTGCTGCAAACTGCCAACTTGTTGGAACTGCAAAGTTATTTGATATTGATATTTCTGCAAAACAAAATTGTTCCAGAATACTGGACTCTTGATTTTCCCAAGGCAGGTAAAAGCAAGCAATAAATGCTCCTAATTCCTTCACATGTGCGTTTTCCACAAATGCATGGGTCACTGGGGGGAGGGTCCAGCATTGGCCATATGGTACACACTGTGTCTCTTGAATGGGGAACAATTGCTACTGGTCCACTCTTCAGAATTCAGACCCAGCACACGTGGAACCATATTTCAGGGGCTGGTGAATGAGTCGGCTCAAGCAACTCTCCTCCCCTGTCCCTTTTCCCTGAAAGGACCTGGGTCAAACCCATAAGCAAAAGGAGTAAGTTTCTGTGACAGGTCCTGGGACCCTTGGATGGAGATTAACAGAACAACCTCAGAGGATCAACAGTTATGACTTCTGTGACCAAGTATTAGCATTAAAAAGCCTCCAGTCACATACAAGTGACCCCAAATGACAATGTCAACCTTAATACCAAATCATGCATAAATGTGACAGTAAGTTTTCCTTTGCTGCCTTTTGAAAAAGGAGTGTTGGTGCTCCATAAATATCACAGCAGACTTGAAAATATCTAGAATATATTTTAGTGTACAAAGTATATTGGGTGACATTATTTTAATCCTTATCTCACACTTAGAAAGTGGGTAATTTACAGGCTATTTAGCATAGATGCTAAATAATTTCCTGAATCTAAGAATCTTAGCATATCTGTTCAGACTTGAAAACTTTATCACTGAACAAGTTGCCTAAGAATAAAAGAGGAATTCAAGAGTTGTTGTTTATAACTTGCAATTGACTATTCTAAGGGCTTTGGGAAAATAACGGTGAAGATAAAGGCTGGCAAAAGGAAGGGCTTGAAACAGACCAATATTTGGACTTGGCTCGCACAAGGCATGAATTCCGTAAGTGGACTGAATGCTTGGCGTCTCTACATATTTCAGCACTTGCTGCTGAGCTGGGGACATCTTGGGCTGTAAGCCTGATCTTGGAATTCTACAGTTTTAAGCGAAGAATATTAATGAGAAAATACCAAAAAGTTAATTTTCCAAAGTTTTATTCTCCCAAATCACATGCAACAACCCCGCCTTCTGATGCCTCTAATTGCTCTCCCGACAGATGTCAGTTTTTAATAAAGAGTGTAACCACCGCCTTTCCAAAAATGGCTTATTATGGTTTTATTACACTCAAACATCACAGGAGGGCAAAAGAAAAATCAACGATGAAGTGAGGGAGGAAAGGAAATATGGCATGGAGCATAAAATGTAAAGCCAGCCAATCAATATTTACCCTTTCAAGAGGGAGAGAGAGAGAGGAGGGAGAGAGAGCGAGAGAGAGAGAGGGTGCGCATCCGAGTGAGCCAGTGTTAGCCAAGAAGCAGGGAGCAGGGCTCGAAAGTCGCCGAGTGCGAGGAGCTGTTGATTGTTTTCTGGTTGAAAGAAGTGATGATAAGGCTGGGATAAAGTGAGCGCCGGCAGGGGCGCAGAGCCCGCAGCTGTATGCTAATGCTCACAGAAACCAAGCCTCCGCGTCCCCCATTAAAGCAGGCGACCAGGAGGCCACACATCACTGAACAAATAGGCTCTCTCTAGACAAATAAAATAACACACGTTGGCCTGTGGGGAGTGGGGGGAGAGTAAGAGCAGGGAGAAGAGTGGGGGGAGAGTGAAGGAGGGGGGAGAGAGAGAAGGAAAGAGAGAAGGGGAGAGGAATGGGAGACTGGGAGAGAGGTGGGGAGAAGAGAAGGAGAGAAGACAGAAACAAGCGAGGGAAGAGACAGGAGAGAGGGACGATAGGAGAGAGGGGAGCAGAAAGACAGCAAAGAGGGCTGGGGGAACTGGATGGGGAGGAAGGGACAGTGGGAAGAAGGGGCTGGGAGAGAGGAAGGGGGCCAGTTATGGGGGGAAGACCACAGGATGCGGGGGGGACTGAGTGAAAGAGATGGGGAGAGAGAGGAGAAGGAGGGAGAGGTGAGACCGTGGGGAGCAAGAAAGGAGGGGAAAGAAAAGAAGGGAAGAGACAGAAGGAGAGAGAAGGACAGGAGGAGGGAGAGGAGGCGGATGACACAAGGAGGGAACCAGAGGGCAAGGGAAGAGAGCAGGGACGGGAGAAGAGGGAAAGGCGGTGGAGAGAGGATCGGCGGTGGTGGGGGAGGAGCACCCGCCAACCCCATAGCAAGAACTCTTGCCAAGGTAGAAAGTATGCCCTTGTGGCCCCCAGGAGCCTGGCTGCCTCTTCGTCCTCCTGCGGCAGGCGAGGCGGGGTGCAGGTGTGAGTGGGGTGGGAAGAAGGGGAAAGGATCGGGGTCGCCGCGGCCTTTCTGGTCAGTTTCGCTGGGTTTTGTCAGTTCCGTTTGAGACCGAGGCGCACGGACCAGCGGCCGCCAGCACCTCACAGGTGGAGGACACCTCTTGCGCCCCAAGGTCAATGTCATCCCGATGGGTCCCGTGCCGTCCTGACTCTCCCCGACCTAATTCTCCGGTTATGCCTTTCTCACCTTCTGGGCTTCGCCTCTGCCCGCTTTCGCCGACATCGCCCTTCCCGCCGCCCGCCCGGGCCTTCCTGCCCGCTCTCCTCCCTGCCTGGCCCAACGGTCCCACCGAGGCAAAAACAAACAGCCCTGAGGGCACTTCAAGGAGCGTGCAGTGGCCCCGACGGTACTCTCGGGGGGATAAAAGAGGCGGCCAGCCACGCCGTCGGCCCCCGGCCGAATAATGGGCGCGCAGCAGATTGCCAGGGGGCACTTGAAACTCGAGGGGAGGGAAATACTTGAGCGCGGTCCCTCCCCGCGAGGACGCACGACGCAGCCTCGCGGATCGTCCCTTGTTCGCTCTCTTTCATGCACTCGCCTTTTGTGTGGAATTATTTAAACGGGAGATCCCTGGCAGCTTTATGCTAATGCGCCGAACAAAGGCAACTGCCCGCGGGCTGGAGGCCCGGAAGGTGCCTGGGGCCGGACCGGGCGGGGTGGCGGCCAGGCGGGCTGCGCGTGTCTCTCGCGTGCCCCTGGGACTGACACAACAACCCCTCATTCCTGCAAATACAAAGCCTCTCACCGGCTCGGGTCGGGCGCACCCGGCGCAGGGAGGCGCTGGTCCCTCCGGGCGGCGGGCACTGCAGCGGTAACGCACGGTGCCTGCCGGTTGTGGCTCGGGGGATTGAGGGCCGGGAGTGGGGGCTTCTGTGAAGCCAGAAGAGGAGTCTGCAGCAGAGTGGGGATGAGGGGCGCTGACACCTCCCCCCAACGCCGACGTCTCCAAACGCGCTACCCTCCAAATGCGGGCCCGCCCGGCTCCTCCCGTGAGGCCAGGGCCTCCTGTTCTCCTAGACACCCCAAGGAGCCAACTCCTCCGCAGAAGTTCCCCGCTTCTGCTCTTATTTCCAAGCTTCGCGCTTTCTACAAACTCCCTGTTGCCTTGACTTTGATTTCCAGCAGTGGTGAGGGTCAGAGTGAAGCCCGGCGCGCTCCCAGACGGCATCCCCGCACACTAGGATAGGAGAAATTGGAGCGCCTGTGGCCTCGGGCTCCGCAGTCGTCGGAAGAAGAACCCACCGCGGGGTCCGCAAGGGCAAGTGAAGAGGCCCGGGATTTTTCCAAAGCGCTGGCCAGGACCCCGAAGGAAGGGGAGGAGTCACCTGAAGCAGCGGAAGGCCACTTGGGTGCTCTGCCTTGAATCCTTATGTTCATTGACTTTCGCGAAGTCCCCCTGGAGGGGGGCAAATCCACGCTGTTTCCCCCAACTTAACTTCACGCGGCCCCTTCTCCGAATCGCGTGAGCTAAGGCCGGCGTCGGGGGCGCAGTGTGATGGCGCTTTGCTCTTCCCAGGCGAAGACAAATATCTCGACCCGACGTCCCCATGCATGCGGACGCACAGGTTCTGAGAAAATCACGCAGAAGGCGGCTGCGATCCACGGCCCGGGCTGGGCTACACCTGCTTGGAGGTCGCTGGTGTGTGCGTGCGCGCGCGCGCGCAGCCTAATTCCTTCCAGCCCCGGGTGGTGAAATTAGTTTCCAATACTAGTACCTTTCAAGTTTCCATTTATTTTGACTGTACCCGTCTGAAAGCAGATTTCATTTACGCTAGCAAGACTGGAAGCCACAAATAAAGAAAAAGAAACGGATTCATTGAACCTCAGTATCTCAGTAGCGTTCAACAGATTCCCTTGGCTAAATTCAGAGCCCTGTTTGAATTCACTCAGGCAGGAGTTGTTTTGTTTTTTTGTTGGTAGAGGTACCGGTTTCCCATCCCCACGGCTTATTTTACAATTATGGGTGTTGTTATTTTTAAAGGATTCACAAGGTGACTAACTCTCTGTTATCTGTTGAATGGAAGGAGGATTACATATGCAAGACCGAATGTGGCAGGCCGAGCCCCGCCCTATGCTATTCTACAATCCAGATGGGATTCGTGATTAGAAAATAAAATTGGCCAAAGCTGTCTCGGAATCCTTTTCCCACTTCTAATTTCATCAGCACTATTAATCAGAGCTCAAAAGAGCAAGGAAATAACATCAGTTACTTTTAGATAGAAATACGTTTATAAATCTTAGATAAACTCATTTTAAGATTTCTAACTTTTGGGGAGACTAGCACTCACCACAGCATTTTTAAAACTAGGGTGAGACTTTTCAAAATATATTTCACTATATGCATTCTTCCCTTTTCAGTGTGTGGGTTAAAATATTACAAACATAAAATTATCAAATATCTTACCCTTGATTAACCAACCTGATGAACCCCTTAATTAACTAAGCCTAACAACTGTCCCCATCACAACTTATGCCTCACGTGGACTCTATTTTTACATGTTTAATTTCTACGCCAGGGTATTTTCAGAGGGAAAATCCAAAACAATTAAATACCTTCAGTGGAATTAAGCATAAGTAAAACTCAGCAAAATCTGTCTGGTATACAAAGCTTTGCAGAAAAATGTTTCCTTCTCTTTCAATAAAGTGACATTTTCCTCAGAGCATATGACATTTTATGTGGCTTGGCTATTTGTTCCCCAGTGTTGGACGATCAGGGTCACTACGCACTCGTGGGGTTCTCTGCCCTGTCCCCCGAAGATTCTGCCTTTTGTGTTTCCTCGGGGCTGGGCTGGACAGAGGATGGACGCAAACGGCCCAGTCTGGGTCCAAACGGAACGGCAGCGGAGGTGGAGGTGGGGGTGGGGGTGGGGGGAATCTTCGCTGTCGTCTTTTCCTGGTGGCACAAGGGAGGCGGCTTGTCCTC
Source organism: Pongo pygmaeus (assembly GCF_028885625.2). Taxonomy (NCBI): domain Eukaryota; kingdom Metazoa; phylum Chordata; class Mammalia; order Primates; family Hominidae; genus Pongo; species Pongo pygmaeus. The sequence continues at coordinate 15,112,232 of NC_072394.2, forward strand.
TCCGAGGCCTCAGCCTGCCTCAGAGGACAGATTGCCCCCCCTCCCCCCGTCCAGCACGCGTCTCTTTTGCGTCCAGATTGGCCGCGACCGGAGCTCAATAGCAGGAGGTTAATTTCCTTCACAAAGGTGAAGGGGGCACGGCTCCGTGGGGGCTGCGCCCAGACAGGCGGCCCCTTTATTCCGCAGCGCCTTGATTGGAGCCCTTGATTTAGCATCTGATGTCAACCAGCAAACAAAATGCCCGCTCGGAATGAAAATGCATGAGGCCGCGCGGGGAGGAGAAAACCAACTTCACTGGGGCGCACGAGGCCGACCGCGCGTTTCGGGCTTCGGCCAACTCGACCCGGATTAACCCAGCCCTGGACCACGCGGAAGTTCCCGGCGGCCTGGGTCGGGTCCCGCCGAAGATGCCATTCCCAAGCCTCCAAGAACCCAAAAGTTCAGAAATTCACGTTCCTTTGGGAACCCAGCCCAGTCCGCCCCGCGCTCCAATCCCGCGCTTTCAGGAGACTGAGAAGACCGGCTAATTCCTTCTCAAACTCGAAAGAAACCTTCTCTAGCCCCGTGGGCGCGCCGAGGCTGCGAGCACAAACATGGCCCTCGGCCACTGCCAGAAGGCCGGGCCCCTTGTCCACACTTGGAACCCCCGGGAACCCTTTTGCTTGGCCTCTTGGGTCCAGCGGCCCGTCCGTCCAAGGTCCGGGCGGAGGCTATTGGCCGTCCGGACCCCGCTGCTCTCTCGGATTCTTGTTTATTTCCCAAACACCACGCGGAGCCACTGCGCCTCCGCAACGATCTCCCCCGCAACGCTCCCGCGCGTCCCCGCCCCCACCCAATCAGCGCGCACAACTCCCCCCTCGGCTCCTGCTCGAGGATTGAACCCTCCTGACATATTTGGGGCCATTCTTCTCCTTTGTTGCTATTTCGCTCGCGACCCGCGGGTAATCCCGCGCGGGAGGGGGGCGTGCATTGTCGCGCTGATGGACGGGCCCATTTGGCGGCTCCGCGCCCCCCGGAGGAGAGACACAAAGCCCAGGCACGTGCGCCTCCCCATAGAGAAGCAGCAGACCGTGAAGGGAGGCGGGGCCGGGCGTGTGCCTGGGCCGGGCGGGGCGGCGGCGCCGGGCGGGGCGGCCAAGGGGCGCGCGCGGGGGACCCGCACCCTCAGGTACATCTGCCGCACCTACCGGGCGACCCCCGAGTCCCGGCCCCCTTTTGGCCGCCCCATCGCCCTCCCACCCTGCCAGGCTGAGGAGCTGCGGGCGCGCTGATTGGCTCCAGGGGAAGCGGGAGGCGAGAACAATGGCCCCCTCCCCCCGTTAAAAGGGAGCGGCTGCCGGGCCCGGGGACAGGGACGCGCGTGCAGGGCGCAGAGCTGGGCCGAGCCGCCTCCGGCGCCACGCAAGTCCCGCAGCCGCCGCGCCCAGGCAATGGGCCGGGGGTACTGAGGGCCGCCGGGGCCGAGCGCGGAGGGGGGACCGAGCCAGTGCCGTGCCCTCGGGCCGCGCCAACATGCCCCGCGGCTTCCTGGTGAAGCGCAGCAAGAAGTCCACGCCCGTGTCCTACCGGGTCCGCGGCGGCGAGGACGGCGACCGCGCACTGCTGCTCTCGCCCAGCTGCGGGGGCGCCCGCGCCGAACCCCCAGCGCCGAGCCCGGGCCCCGGGCCGCTGCCGCCGCCGCCGCCCGCGGAGCGCGCCCATGCAGCGCTCGCCGCCGCGCTGGCCTGCGCGCCTGGGCCGCAGCCGCCCCCGCCGGGCCCGCGGGCCGCGCACTTCGGCAACCCCGAGGCTGCGCACCCCGCGCCGCTCTACAGTCCCACGCGGCCCGTGAGCCGCGAGCACGAGAAGCACAAGTACTTCGAACGCAGCTTCAACCTGGGCTCGCCAGTCTCGGCCGAGTCCTTCCCCACGCCCGCCGCGCTGCTCGGAGGGGGCGGCGGCGGCGGCGGCGGCGGCGGCGCGAGCGGAGCTGGCGGAGGCGGCACCTGCGGCGGCGACGCGCTGCTCTTCGCGCCAGCCGAGCTCAAGATGGGCACGGCGTTCTCGGCTGGCGCCGAGGCGGCCCGCGGCCCGGGCCCCGGCCCCCCACTGCCCCCTGCCGCCGCCCTGCGGCCCCCGGGAAAGCGGCCCCCGCCCCCCACCGCCGCGGAGCCGCCCGCCAAGTCAGTCAAGGCCCCGGGCGCCAAGAAGCCCAAGGCCATCCGCAAGCTGCACTTCGAGGACGAGGTGACCACGTCGCCCGTGCTGGGGCTCAAGATCAAGGAGGGCCCCGTGGAGGCGCCGCGGGGCCGCGCGGGGGGCGCGGCGCGGCCGCTGGGCGAGTTCATCTGCCAGCTGTGCAAGGAGGAGTACGCCGACCCGTTCGCGCTGGCGCAGCACAAGTGCTCGCGCATCGTGCGTGTGGAGTACCGCTGCCCCGAGTGCGCCAAGGTCTTCAGCTGCCCCGCCAACCTGGCCTCGCACCGCCGCTGGCACAAACCGCGGCCCGCTCCCGCCGCCGCCCGCGCGCCGGAGCCGGAAGCCGCAGCCAGGGCTGAGGCGCGGGAGGCACCCGGCGGCGGCAGCGACCGGGACACGCCGAGCCCCGGCGGCGTATCCGAGTCGGGCTCCGAGGACGGGCTCTACGAGTGCCATCACTGCGCCAAGAAGTTCCGCCGCCAGGCCTACCTACGCAAGCACCTGCTGGCGCACCACCAGGCGCTGCAGGCCAAGGGCGCGCCGCCAGCGCCCCCGGCCGAGGACCTACTGGCCTTATACCCTGGGCCCGACGAGAAGGCGCCCCAGGAGGCGGCCGGCGACGGCGAGGCGGCTGGCGTGCTGGGCCTGAGTGCGTCCGCCGAGTGCCACCTGTGCCCAGTGTGCGGGGAGTCGTTCCCCAGCAAGGGCGCCCAGGAGCGCCACCTGCGCCTGCTGCACGCCGCCCAGGTGTTCCCCTGCAAGTACTGCCCGGCCACCTTCTACAGCTCGCCCGGCCTTACGCGGCACATCAACAAGTGCCACCCATCCGAAAACAGACAGGTGATCCTCCTGCAGGTGCCCGTGCGCCCGGCCTGCTAGAGCGCGCCCTCCACCCCGGCCCCCCGAACTGTGCCTTCGCTTGGAGACCCACAAAGAGAGTGCGCCCTGCACGCCCCGAACCCGAGTCCGCGCTGGGGGAGCCTCGCCCCCGCCCCCACCGGGTGAAAGTGTCGTCTCCGCTTCTCTCGGTGTGGCGTGACGGTAACCCCATCCTCTCGTCTTGACTCCTTTTGGAACCCCCACTTTTACTTTGTGTCCCCCCACCTCCCCCATGGCGCAACAGGAGTCAGTTTCTTTCTGTACAAGGGAGAAAAGCTGTACGCGTTTGTCTCGTGGTTGGAAGCCTCCCCTTGGCGGGGAGAAGCTTTTTTTCTTGCTAGTATTCGCTGTGTTCATGGTCTAGAAATGCGGTCTACTCTCGCCTCGCCTACCAATCTCTCTGCTCTCTATGTATGTAGCGTACGGGTTGTTTTGGGTGAATCTTGAGGAATAAATGCCTTTATATTTCACAGGCTGTAAATTGAACTTCCCACACGATTAGCTTTATTATGGCTTGTGAACTGCTGGAGTCTGGCTTTACCTTTTTGTATGTGAACAAATCAAATTGCTTAAAAAAAGAGTTTCTTTAGTATAGCCACAAATGCCTTGAACTGTTGTCTGGGATTGTTTTGGGGGGGAGGGAAGGGAGTGTTCCGAAGATGCTGTAGTAACTGCCTCAGTGTTTCACGTAAGACTTTTTGGTTTGATCATCTTTGTTGAGGTAGGACTATCAGTTCCCTCTAAATGTATATGTTGATTTATGAGTAATTGTTATTTATTCTTTATTTATTTATATTAATTATGAAGATTATGATATTATTTGATTGCAGATTTTTTTGGCGCGCTGCCCCCTCCCCACCCTGCCACTCGACATTCCACTGTGCGTTTTAGAAGAGAGCCTTTTTCTAAAGGGATCTGCTTAAAGTTTTAACTTTTATACCTATCTGAGTGAATTACAGACAACCTACCATTTATTCTGCTTCGAGGGTCCCCAGGGCCCTTGTACAACCGACAGCTCTTACTTTTAAATGCAATCTCTTTTCTACATACATTATTTTCTTAATTGTTAGCTATTTATAGAAAGCTTCAATAGAACTGTTTCAACTGTATAACTATTTACTATTCAAATAAAATATTTTCAAAGTCAAAGTGTGATGGCCTGATTTCTGCATCACATGCTTTCAGGACGAATTTAAAATAGAGCTTCTGATAGTTTCTTAAAAGCTAACTTTATTTTTTATTAGAAAAAGGGAACCACCACCGCCACCAGGATGGTGGGTTTTCAGAGCTGAACCTCAGCTGCGGGACTCTGCCCTTCTGGCAGCCTGAGGGTATAGCCTTGGTAGCGGCTGGCTGAAAACAAGCCTTGTTGGGGTCCTTAGTAATGTGCCAGGAGGCGGGTTAGAATGAAGGCCCTGGGCATCTTTTCAGAGAAATCTAGATCAGTGTCCCTAAGAAGCTGTTCTTTGCACTCCACTTTCATTTAGCAAGTCCTTCATTCCCAAAAATTTGGGGCTCAGGGTGATAGTAATTCCTCAAATAAATAAAGTGGGTAGTTTTTGTTCCTTAGAGTCAACTACAAGAAAGGAGAAATGACTTTACCGTCAGATTTGCAAAGCACGGGCAGCAACCCAATTCACATTTGGATGCAATGGGAAGTTAAGCAACTGGGGGCAAGGGCTTAGAAATAATTTTCCAATCAGGTGAGCAGTCTGTTTGGGGGGAAAATGGAACACCATCTGTTTGGGGTATTAAATTTAATAACAGGTAATTACAATGTTTTCCGTTATGTGTCACTCAGCTCTTTCAAGAACAATTGTGACTCTCACCAGTGAATATTTTGGGTTGTTTTCCTCTGTCTTGGAAACATTTCATGAAGGAGCTGTGCTAAATCTCACAATTGTGTATGTGTGTGTTCCCTTCCTTTTGTGTGTTTTTGCTGCTTTTTTTTTTTTTTTTTTCTGAGGCCCGCTAAATCTAACATTTGCCTGCCAAAGAGATTTTAGAAATCTGCACAGTAAAGGGATTTGCATCTCCAAAGAAGAGCTGGAATGAGGCTGGGAAGGGCAGTCCATGAGGAACTTGGAAGGACACACTGGGGAAAGTGTGTCCTTTTCAGATTGTGAGATCATTTTCAGATTGTGAGCCTCAAGTTTTCTGTGGGACGGGGTTTAGCCAAAGGCTCAGCAGGAATATGGGAATATTCCTCCCTTTGTGAAGCTCTGGAAACAGCCTTCGAATAACAATGAAGGAGAAACCTCTACAGGTAAGTTGCCTCCAGGACGAATTGCATGTAGCTTTTTATCACTGATGACTACATATTTTACCAGTTTGGAAAATAAAAGAACAAAAAGCTCAGGGCGGGTACAATAGGAAAGCACAGGGACAGAGCAGCATTTATAACATCCTAAAAACTTTAAATGAAACAAAGAAAAACTCAAACGTGTGGGCTGATGTCTGCTGCTTCTCCCCTCCTGCAACAGCAATATGGGAGAATGGGAGCGTTGAAAATATTCTCTCTGAGTTACACCAAACATTAAAAGATACCCCAAACTGAGGGTCAGTGTGTGCACGTTCTGTGGCAATAAAAAGTTTCCTTAAAAAATGGAAGATTGGCCGCACATGGCGAGTCCAGACTCGTCTGCAGGAATGGTAGCTTGTAACTACGTTGGGCTCACTGTGGTTCTCGTCCGTAATCACAAAAACATGAATTCATCTAAGATCCACCTTCATGAGGGTAAATATAATTTGGTTGTTCACAAACATGTTCCTTCATCCCCCCTATAAATTTATTTCAATGGAATAAATGGAACCCGAAGTATCTATGTGAGATATTAAATGAAACTGTATAGTAAATGGAGTTGAAGGCAATGAAACAGTGTAGAAATAGAAAAACTTGGTCAATTTTTATCACAGTAACACAATATGAGTTAGCAGAATATAGGGAGGGAATCAGCCTCTCTCCCCTTTTTCTTGCCTCCCTGGATAATACGTTCACAAGGTTCCTATTTGAGAACATCACATTGAAACGCACACACTTTTTAACAAATCTGTGAAGGAGGCTGTAGGCATTCCGTGTGCTCTGGGGCTGCTGCAAGCTGGGAAGGCCATCCATGGAAACTGCCCGAGAATTCCATACCATCCCACAGCAAGGATTTGGTGGTGAGAGGCCCAGGGGGTCAGGAAAAGTAGTAAGGTTAAGGAGGGAGGAGCTAAAAGAGAGAAGAAATAAAGGAAGAGATTTGATTTTTGCCAGTGCCTTCACCCTTCTCTACTTCCATACAAATGTGGTATAATAAAAAGCAAAAGGCTGTTCAGCATTCCTTTGGTTCCACAGTGAGCCTGTGGCTAGAACAGCTGCACGCCACGCTGGTTGAGCCCTTTCTTTAGAGTTACTAATGTCCTCTCGAAGCAGCTTCCCCTGTTGCCTGCTTTGCTTCTTCCCTGGAGGCCTGGAAACGCTGGGGTTCTTGCCGCCCTCAGAGCAGGCACGTTGTACTGGCAAGAGTTTGACTTGGGTGACTCACTCGGAGGCCTGTGCTTGGAGGCACGCCTTCCTTCTGTGTAGCACCATGAACTAAGTGACTGCACCTTTCAGCTGATCCTGGGCCTGTCGCTGGGTTCGATCTGGGAGTACCCAGATCTTGCAGAGCAGAAATGAAGTCAGGAGGCTGGCTGGACTCCAGCTGCACAAGGGCACCTGTGGGCATGTTGGGGTCCTGCAGAGACCTGGGTGTGCAACATCAGCCAGGGCAACACTAGCCACAGGTGGATGCGCCTGGCATGTCCGTGCCCAGATGCTGCCGAGGAGGGTGTGACATTTCTCATCAGCTTCCCTTTGCTCTGTGAGTGGCTGTCTCCTCTCCCAGTTGGGCTGAACTCCACAGCCATCCACAGAGTCTTCAAAACAAAGCAGAAGCGTCTCCTAACCACCTTGAGTGACCTGATAACACTACAGGAATTCTTCACGTATCAACTGTCTTGCAAAAGAGAAAGGGGCCTCATATAAGGTTGGGCTTTCTGAAGTTGAGTCAGTTGACTTCCTGAAAGCGTTAATCTCCTCATCTGTAAACCAGAGATCATACTCCTGGCAGATGCCCTGAGGGTCTCTGGAGCCTTTGTGGGACATGTGGGGAAGATTCCTGAGCCCAGGAGATGAAAGGCAGTGAGGAGCCCAGAGGGACCTGCATTTTTCGCTTAGACAGGGGCACTCCTCTTTGCCAGGAGTACTGTTCCATGGCATTGAGGATTCGTTACATACCCACTGGCCTGTGGCAGGGTTACTTTGAGCAAAACTTGCTTTTTGCAGAACGGACATTTAGGTCTTGTAGAAAAACTTTCTGGCAAATAGACCCAAGGCGAAGTCTATGGAATCATGTATGGGATAAGATGAGTCCCCCAGTTAGCTTCTTACAGAGCTAGAATTAGTTACGTTTCCTTGATGGCCAGACTAAAGGAACCTGTAATGCTCTGGTAGTTAAAGTTACAAAGAATGGAATTTAGAGCTCGAAGAGGAAACTGAGTTGTAGAGAGAAATCCACAGGTGGCAAAACATACCAGTGTGAGAACCAACTGGATAGCAACATGCAGGGATCTTGATTCCATTTAATCGTCAAGGAGGTACCAAAGCGGGGAGTGCAAAGTGGCGACCTAAAGACACTCAGCTTCTCATCTTCAATGATGGAAACATCTCGTGGGTCTTTTGGCAACACAACCCCAAATAGCCCCAAAATCCCACCCAGGCGGGAAAGATAGCAGCTAAAGGCATCTTCAAGTTCCATCCCATCATATCTGTTGGAGAAACATCGTTTCTCTACTGCCCGCCTGCAACATTAAATGACCAATACTCATAGGGAAAGTCTGGTGAACTCATGACTCCTGGGTTCTAATATGGCAATTGTCACTAGCAGGCACATCAGCAACACAAAGACAAGTTCAGCAGTGGGAGGTGGCTCTATAACTTAAGGAGACCTGGTCACAAGTCCCGCAAGAGCCCAGTGATCCTAGAATAAAGAACTCTTCACAAACATGCAGAGCCAGAAGACCATCCTCTGATGGGCTGCAGCCTAGAGTTCCTCGTGTCCCCTCGCACCTTCATCGGCTAAGGTTCCCAAGTGAGGCCAGGTATGTTGACTCCTCAGGAAGAAGGGACCAGAGATGGATGGCACCTACTTGCCCAGTGATCTTGATGACTAGGGACTGGGGAACTACAGCCTCCTTCTGACACTGCTAAGGAAACAGATCAATACTTTTCAACATCCCCTCACCTTTTGCAAACAACCAGCTACAGGTTTTGGTGTCATCAGGGCAACTTCCCAGGCAAGAGGATTTTCTGAAGATGACTGAGTCCTGCTTCTTTGGACACATCCCTCATGAGGACCTGCAGGAGGAAATTAACACAGGCCACACTGGGTTTTGAAAGTCACAGAGCCTCATGAGAAGGGTCATTCCAGCAAGGGATGTGCGATGGACCTTTGGGGTGAAGGGAATTGATTTCTCATAGCTAGATGAGATAATCAACCTGACTTACAAATTTACCAATCACAACTACTTCTTGGTCATTATTAAGGCTTGATATGCTTCTCAGAATCGCAAAGCACCTTTGAGCATATGATATGAAGTCAGTTAACACGTTTTCACTAACCCAAACACACTCCTTCGTATCCTAAGCCCCGACCATCATCATTTGTACCCCGCATACTTGGATTGTGGGCTTGCTGTGTAGCATCTGGAAAGTGGAATGTCCAGGACCTGCCGCTTCCTTCTGGCAGTGTATATGCTGAGCAGATGTGTTCTGGGGTGATCGCCTTCGTGTTTGTCTTGTTTGAAGATTTCTATCCTGTGTGGTCTATCCTGGTGGCATTTCCACACAAAACATCAGCTCTAATGTTTTTCTCTAGTTCCTCGCATAAGCTCACACCACGGAGACAAACCATCCTTAGAACATTCAACATTCACCACATTGAAATGAAACTTACAGAATGTTTACTGCCAGCGGGACACATTCAAAAGCATGATTACTGAGAGCCTGTTTCCAGCATGCCATGTGCACGCCCTGCAGCGCCCCCAATGTCTATGAGAAGCTTATTGACACAATTTGCCTCTAGTTTCCCGGAGCTGCCTCGCCTTCATCAGAACCCAGGCGTTCCCTGCTCCTTCCCTCTGGTTTGAACCAGCAGACCAAGCATTGCGCAGCAGGCAGACGATAACGCTGGCAACGTCAACCTGAATTCATTATTCTTCTCTTTCACTCATCAAAGAAGAGCCTTTTATTTGAATGCAACATCTGCTTCATCTCTGTTGTGCAGGACCAGGGCTCTGATGCAATGCCCCCTTCTCAAACACCACAGCCAGGTGACAGTCACACCTGACGGTGACAGGATGAAGAGAGGGAGCCAAGAGGCTATTATGTGTCAAATCTGATAGGACGCAGAGGAGGCATTAGCGCATGGAAGGGTGGGTTTTAGAAGAGGGCGCTTTCCACAGGAGGAAAAAACATCAGGCTACAGTTTCCTCCCAGCATAAAGAACAGAAAAGGATGGGGAAGTTAGGCTGAAACGCATGTGTTCAGTGTTGCCATTTAAAAGCTTATAACGTCAATTGATTGCAGTTCTTTTCTACTGCTATTTATCAACTACAGTATGTAAAACGAGCCTTTACCATTTTGTAAGTACAGCTACAAAGAGATTGTTATTAGGAGATGGGCAGAAACCAATAGGAAGAGTGCACATGAAAATGATCAGGTTGAGACTGCCCAGGACAAAGGCGGCTGGATCAGTCAAATCTGGGCACCCAAATTGGAACAGAATCATGTTAGATTTCATCAAATATTTTATACCATAAAGGAGCACATTCTGTTTTCCTCACATCTTGGAATAGATCTTTATTGTGTCTTTTGAAACATTATGTTTTTTGTTCTGTTAATCACAGAGAAAACCATGTTTTCCCCTCAGTATTTTCAAAATTTGGTAATTCAGATTAAAAAGGACAAAAAACAATTAAATGCATATTAGACCTACCTTAACTTATTTGTAGCAGTAAATGTGACCTTACATTCTAAGATTATATTGGGATTCCAGAATTACTGCCATCATTGCAGTATTTCACAATCTCTATTATTATTATTATAGCAGAAAAGGCTAGACCAGGGGTTGGTAAACTAAGGCCTACTGGCTCAATCCAGCCTGCTTTTGTAAATAAAGTTTTATTGGCATATAGCCATGCTCACTCACATACTCAGCCTCTATGGCTGTTTTCATGTGACAACAGCAGAGTTTAGTAGTTATGATAGAGGCCACGTGGCCTTCAAAGCCTAAAATATTTACTATTCGCCCCTTTATAGAAAAAGTTTGCCAACAATAATATCATGCAATAGACAATAAAATAGTGCAGGAATTCCTCCCCTTGATTAGATAGAAATTTGGTCCTTATGAAAACTGCTTTGCTCAGTTGTGTGTTGAGCATCATAAACTCACTCAGCATTCATAAGTCTTGAAAATTGCAAAATTTAGTATCACTATTTTTACAGGTGTCACTGCCTAAGGTACCATGTTTTTTTGTTTTTCAGAATTTTTTTTTTTTTTTTTTGAGACAGTCTCACTGTGTCGCCCAGGCTGGAGTGCAGTGATGTGATCTCGGCTCACTGCAACCTTCACCTCCCTGGGTCAAGTGACCCTCCCACCTCAGTCTCCTGAGTAGCTGGGACTACAGGCGTGTGCCACTACATCCGGCTAATTTTTGTATTTTTTTAAGTAGAAATGGGGTTTCACCATGTTGGCCAGGCTGGTCTCGAATTCCTGGCCTCAAGTGATCCACCTGCCTCAACCCCCTGAAGTGCTGGGATTACAGGCATGAACCACCATGCCTGGCCAAGGTACCATGTTTTTTTAACCTGATTTTTGTTTTTGTTTTTATTTTTTTGGGGACAGGGTCTCACTCTGTCACCCAGGCTGGAGTGCAGTGCCATGATCATGGCTTACTGTGGCCGTAACCTCCTGGGCTCAAGTGATCCTCTTGTCTCAGCCTTCTGAGTAGCTGAGATGACAGGTCCACACCACCATGCCTGGCTAATTTTTATTTCTTGTAGAGATCGGAGGAGGGGGTGGTCTCACTATGTTGCCCAGGCTGGTCTCGAACTCCTGGGCTCAAGCAGTCTTCCTACCTTGACCTCTGAAAGTGCTGGGATTACAGGTGTGGGCCACCACACCCGGCCCTGATAATTTAAATAAGGAAGTTTACTAGTTTTTCTGAAAGTTCTGGGATTACAGGTGTGGGCCACCACACCTGGCCCTGATAATTTAAATAAGAAAGTTTACTAGTTTTTCTGAAAGTTGGAAACTGCCTCCAAGATAGTTTTATTAATATTGTTCCTGTTCACATCAGTTACAGGAGCTCTCAGACAACACACACAAATCACAATCTGCTAAGTCGGCCACAGAAATCTACACAGAACAGGAGGGTTATCTCCTGGTTTGAAGGTTGTTTTCTCACTGCAGTGACGGTTTAATTTATCAGGTGAAATCACAATTCTTAACCATAGGACATTGCTGTTTTTTTGTTTTGTTTTGTTTTGTTTTGTTTTGTTTGAGACAGGGTCTCACTCTGTTGCCTGGGCTGAAGTGCAGTGGTACAATCTCAGTTCACTGCAACCTCCGCTTCCCAGGTTCGAGTGATTCTTGTGCCTCAGCCTCCCGAGTAGCTGGGATTACAGGTGTGTGCCACCACGTCTGGCTTTTTTTTTTTTTTTTTGGTATGTATTTTTAGTAGAGATGGAGTTTCACTGTGTTGCCCAGGCTGTTCTCCAACTCCTGGCCTCAAGTGATCTGCCCACCTCAGCCTCCCAAAGTGCTGGGATTACAAGTGTGAGCGCTTGGTTCATTGCTGTTTTTATAAGTAAAAATAAAAACTTTGCTATCAATAATTTTATATGGCTTAACCCAACATTTCAAGGATTTTTGTAGCCATTAACTTAAAAATTGAGTTAAAGACAGAATATAACTTTAACTCAGCATTGATTTGTTTCAAAATTGTGTTAATAGCAACAAGCACCTTCCTGGCAACTGATGACCTCTTTTAATTGTGCAAGCGTTTGAGCATTTGGAGGATATAGATCAATGTCCACCAATGAGAATTCTGCTCTGATTAGAGGTTCACAACCATTACTTGAAACTTTTTTCTAAAGCAAGTTTCTGACCCAGTCCCATGAGCATCTCCCTTACAGTGGTGCTGGTGGACAACGTGTTGTACTTCTGTAGTATGTATCGTTTAGAACCCTGCCACTAAAAGTGTGGCTCAAGGACCTGTAGGTCCACATCCCCTGGGAGCAGAAGTGCCAGCCGCGCTTCGGGCCTCCTAAGTCAGAATCTATTTTAACAGGATCCCCGGGGAATCTCTATGCACGTTGATATTTTACACGGTCATAGAGTAAGTTCTCCCAGTTGTTGCCCCCAGTAAATTTGGCCTCGGAAGGGTTGATGGCTTGGGCACCAAGCCAGGGACACTAACCTCAACTCATGATGGGTTTGTAACAATGCTAACAGACTAAATTCATATTAACATTTTAAGGATGTTTGGCAGCAATTCATTAAAAATTGAGTTAAAGACAGAAGATAACTTTAACTCAGCAACTTTAGCTAACCGACTTTGCGTGGTCTGAGGTCTTCATGTGAATTACTCAGTGAGTTCTCACAATGCCTCCAAGAGGTTGGAGTGGTCATTACCCTGTGTAACATCTGAAGAAATGAAAGGCCCTGTGAAGTGACATGGCCTGAAAGTGCAGAAATTTAGTTGAGATCAAGAAAGTTCATAAAGAGAAACCTCCAAGACAGCAATTGCTCCAGTGTGGGAGAATTCAAATGGACGGTGAAATACCGGGGCCTTGGTTCCACCTTCTTGTCAAGGGGCTGCTACAGCAGGGAGCGCAATACGGTGGCCCAGGAACATGTATGGTTCTCAGTCCAGATCCTGAAACAGCTGATTTGTGTTTTGGCAATTTGACTCCAAAATAATGGGCTGAAAATCCCATCTGGGAGAGAGAGCAAGGAGCCAAATGTAACATCATTTTCAGTTATTTCTTATCTTACGCATTGGAGAAACCTGTTGTTACTACATGACCCAACTTGCAAACACAAATAACAGATGCTGGCGAGAGAACTGGGTACATTTAGTACTGCGTGATGTTAACTATGGCTCACACTGGTATCTGCGTCGTAGCAGATTCTAGATTCGACACCACTTTTTGCTTTGCTTTAACGTGCTGCAGATACAAACTGTAAGAGAGGCACGAATTCACTGTGAATGGTGGCATTGTAAGCAGCTCCACAGTGAGGATATCGCTGAAAGTTAGCTTGCCCGGGCCACTTTCTTTTTTTTCTTTTTCTTTTTCTTTTTTCTTCTTCTTTTTTTTTTGAGACGGAGTCTTGCTCTGTCACCCAGGCTGGAGTGCAGTGGCTCGATCTTGGCTCACTGCAACCTCCGCCTCCCCAGTTCAAGTGATTCTCCTGCCTCAGCCTCCCGAGTAGCTAGATTACAGGCACGCGCCACCATGCGCCCGCCACCGCGCACCCAGGCTGCTTTCTATTGAGGTCTCTACCTTCCACTTTGGTTCTAAAAGCACTTGTTTGTAGAAATCACTTACTATTCTACACCTGCAAGCAACTGAATAGGCCATTCCAGAACCATGGCAACCAGCATGAGTGGCAGAAGGAAAAGTCTCTGAGCACAGGGTTTCAGGCTCTCCCTGCCCACTTTTAACATCAGGGCAGCAGAGGGACTCAAATGGGCTGGACCTAAACCCTAACTCTGAGATGCAAAGTCTAGTAACATTTAACAAAATGATTCAATTAAAAATTTAATTTTATATCTCAAAGAGAGTGCCAATGTTGCAGCTTCAGGAAGTGACAGATTTTGGTAATCCTAGCAGGTCACTCTCTCTTCCGCCATGGTGAGATTTCATGTGCTCACATGCAAAAGGACCCAGCCCCTTCTCCAGCATGCTGGAGCTGTTAGGGGCCAGGGGTTTGGAGCACAAACGCCTGCTTTCATCATTTCATCTCCACCATTTTTGGGTGGCCATAGACAAGTTATTAATCCTCTCTGCCTGTTTTCTCATGGATAAAATTAGGAAAGAGTAGTGCCCGCCTGTAGCAGACATTTACTACGTTTTCTGCTCGCCCCATGCCTTTTGAATACCCTTCCTATGCTCAGCTAATTCTCTATCCAGTGAGTTCCACCTCCTCAAGGTAGAATCCAGAAACTTGCTTTTCCAGCCTTCCTTGCAGCTAGGCTCTGCTGTAAGGGAATGGAAAATGTGCTGTGCATTAAGACCAATGTCCAACAGAAAGGAGTCAGGTCACCCTGACTCGGATTGGAGGTGCCTGACCACTCATCAAATGTGCCCCTGAGATGTGGATCCAGAAGAGAGACATGAAAGAGGTGGCACTGGGTGCAGTCAGTGCTGGGGAGGGGAGAGCAGAGGCATTTGTCTCTTGGAGGTGGCTGTGGTGAAGGCCCAGAGTTGTAAGGTGAGCTGCCACTGGACTTGTTTAGCAGGGCAATTTGAGTGTTGTTTCTAGATCTTTTAGTCACAAAGCCTGACTGTGTGGCCCTCCTAGACATAAAGCAAGGTAGCCAAGAGCCTTTAATAAATTATTTATCTCCTTCAGCTGGCTAAAGTGGATTTGGCTGTCTGCAACTAAGTGTCTCCCAAGGCCACTGTTGAGATTAAATGAGTTATTGAGGTCAAGTGCTGGTGAGACTCACTCTTATTATCCTTGCAAGGATAGGAGTGAATTCTGATTTTATTTTACTTTTTATTTATTTATTTTTTTGAGGCGGAGTTTCACTCTTGTTGCCCAGGCTGAAGTGTAATGGCACCAACTCGGTTCACTACAGGCCTGCCCCCTGAGTTCAAGTGATTCTCCTGCCTCAGCCTCCCGAGTAGCTGGGATTACAGGTACCCACCACCATGCCCAGCTAATTTTTTGTATTTTTGGTAGAGATGGGGGTTTCACTATGTTGGCCAGGCTGGTCTCAAACTCCTGACCTCAGGCAATCTACCCGCCTTGGCCTCCCAAAGTGCTGGGATTACAGGTGTGAGCCACCGCACCCGGCTGAACACTGATTTTAAATTGTATATAATCTCAATGCCACCTGGTGTAGGTTTAAAATCACTTCTGCAAACCCTTTGACATGCCTCCCATTGTGAAGTCTTACCTCCCTCACTGCCCCCTCCAAAACTAAGAGGGCCTTTGTGACACTTTCTCAAATAAAAAGCAGTAGAAGTGACACTGTGTGACTTCTGAGACTAGGCTAGAAAAGGCCAAGCTCAAGCTACACACAGAGGCCACATTTAGGTGTTCTACTGAGGCCGAGCTAAGATCTCAGTCAACGACCAAGCCCCAGACATTTGGGGGAGCAGGTGAGCCCCTAAGATGATGCCAGCCCCCTCTACCCTAACATTTGCATGAGAGAGCCCAGGTGCGAACAGCCCAGCTGGGCCTGCTCACCCCCAGAATTGTGTGAGACTGTAATAAAATGATGGTGGTTGTTTTTAGCCACTGAGTTTTGGGGTGATTTGTTATGTAGCAATAGACAACTGATATTTATTACTGATTCATTAGCAATAGATAACTGATATCAGGAATACACCTGATATTTTTCAGTGCTCTCTGGCCTTTAGACTGCTTGAGTGTGAATTTTTATTTTTGCTCCAGGGTCTCACTCTGTCACCCAGACTGGAGTGCAGTGGCATGAACATGGCTCACTGTAGCCTTGACCTCTGGGCCTCAAGCAATCCTCCCACCTCAGCCTCCCCTACAGCTGGGACCACAGGTACATACCACCATGCCCAGCTGTTTTATTTTTTGTAGAGACTGGGGGGAGTGGGTCTCACTTTGTTGCCCAGGCTGGTCTCGAACTCCTGGGCTCAGGTGATTCTCCCACCTTGGCCTCCTAATATGTTAAGATTACATGCATGAGCCACTATGCCCGGCCTGCATGTGAATTTTTCCATTTGGTCTTCACAACAATCCTTTATAGATTATGATTCATTGATTTGTATATTAAGAAAATGTCTGAATGTTGAATGCCTTGCCCTCAATCAGAAGGTTCTTCATCTAAGACATAGAGAGCAGAACCCAGGTGTCTGGCTCCTTGATGTAGCCCTCCACAAAATGGTGTGGTCTGGGTTCACTAGTAGAATGCACTGTTGTATGTAAATGCCTTCTGTACATTGTCTTGAAAACAACCATTGGGTCAATGCCCCAAGCACTATGACTGTGTAACAACAGATCTCCCCAAAACTGGGTGCTTACAACAACAACAGAGATTGATTATATCTAATTATTTGCGTGGGTCAGGAATTCAGTAGCAGCCTGGCTTGGTGGTTCTGGCTTGGGGGTCCTTCATGAAGTTACACTGAGTTTTCCACTGGGGCTGCAGTCAAGCGAAGGGTCGATTGGGGCTGGAGGATCTATTTCCAAGATGGCTCCCTCACATGGATGCTGGTCTCTACAGCACTGCTTGAGTGTCCTGACAGCATGGTGGCTCTCTCCAAAGCAAGCCATCCAGGAGACCAAAGTGGAAACTGTAATACCTTTATGACTAATCTTGGAAGATATATCACTTTTGCTGAGTTCCGTTGGTCCCACAGGTCATCTCTGAATCAGCATGTAAAGGACCATGCAAAGGTATGAATTCCAGGAGGTGATGATTGCTGGGGGCCATCCTTGAGGTTGGCTACCACAATCAGTACTATCGCCCCAAGTCCCAGGTGAGGAAATGAGCCAGAATGACTAGGGAATGGCCGCTCAAGAGTGTGTGCAGGTGGAATTGGAAGCCGACACTGATTCCTAGGACCACGTTCCTCTCCAATCTGTGACAAAAGGTGAATCTGTGGTGTATTTTGATGCATTTATGTTAGCATTTTCAAAAATTTCTTCAAAATTGAGAAATTCTTTGGGACGTTATCATGAAAAGACATACGTACGGTGTGGACACACTGATTGGGAGTCCTCACTTTGGTCAACAAATGCCTCATTTTGTCATGGCTGAAATTATGCCTTTTTCCTGGGTGCCCCTTAAAACTTTTCTTTTCTTAAGCTGTTGGCTAATTTACTGAGTTATCCTATACAAACATGGGAAGACATGGGTCCTAGCTTCGTTTTAAAATATAACTCCAAAACTGACTTCATAGAATTCAAAAGTGGTCAAATAATCAATCTATTAGGACTATAATGACTGTCTCAGTTAGCTTGTGCTGCCATTAACAAAATACCATAGACTGAGTGGCTTAAACTTAAAATAATAGGAATGGCGTGAACAACAGGAATTTATCTTTCACAGTTCTGGAGGCTGGAAAGTCTAACATCAAGGAGTGGGCCGATTTGGTTCTCCAGTGAAGACCTGCTTCCTGGCTTGCAGACAGCAGCCTCCTCCCCGTGTCCTCACACAGCAGAGAGAGAGAAGCTCTGGCCTCTCTTCTTCTAAGAGCACTAATCCCACTATGGAGACCCCATCCCCAGGACCTCATCGCAACCCAGTCACCTCCCAAAGATCCCACCTCCTAGTAAACACTGGGGGTTAGGGCTTCAACATATGGGTTTCGGGAAGACACAAACATTCAGTCCATAACAATGACATATACTCTCTGACTCAGTGATTTCATTTTTTTTTGGAAATTTATCATACAGAAATAAAAGCAGCAGCGTGTCAGGATATAGGCGTGCTGGTGTTCATTACAGGTGTCTTTGTTATGACAAACACTGGAAGCCACCTTAATGTCCACATGGGCTGAGTAAATTAAGGTACATCTGTATTAAGGAATAAAATGCAACTACGAAAAATGATGAACTAGATGGAGGGGTGCCTATGACACTGTAAAGTTTAACAAGGATGTTGTAGAATAATGTGTGTTGTATGATGCTATTTCTATATCTTTGCATTAATCTGGAGAGAATGTTCCTTTTTTTTTTTGGAGACAGAGTTTCACTCTGTCACCCAGGCCGGAATGCAGTGGTGCAGTCTCAGCTCACCGCAACCTCCGCCTCCCGGGTTTGAGCGATTCTCCTGCCTCAGTGTCCCGAGTACTTGGGACTACAGGCACGCGCCACCACGCCCTGCTAATTTTTGTATTTTTAGTAGAGACAGTTTCACCATGTTGGCCAGGCTGGTCTCGAACTCCTGACCTCAAGTGATCCATCCGCTTCAGCCTCCCAAAGTGCAGGATTCAGGCGTGAGCCACCGCTCCCAGCTGAGAATGTTCTTTTGAATAACCTGCTTATCAGTCTTAGGGAGATGGGGGTTGGAATAGAGGCAGATCATTATTTTTAAGAGAAAAAAGTATAGAACACCTGATGTAATATACAAATTTGTACTTTGGCTATTTCATTAAAATCTTGATTATTTGTAAAAAAAGAAAAAAAAAACCTTCCTTGATTAAAAGAAGCTCCTGATGTAAGTTTTCCCACCAGCATTTTGCTCTCGCCTTTAGGTTGAAACTGTTCCAGGGGGTCACTTTTCCTGGTGCCTGAAACGAAGATCCAAGATTTCCCCAAAGAAAGCTGTAGAAATAACTGTTTCCACTGGGCCCATAATCAGCCATCAACATGGAGGACAAAATGGGGTGACATTTTTTTAAAAGGAGAAGATGATGCCATTAATGTACCGCCCTTGCTGGTTCCCACTGCTCCGAGAGATTTGCCGCAGACGCTCTGCAGGTCAGGCGGGAGGGAGACTGCTATTGAGGCCCTCTGCACTTAGCCCAGCGGCCATTTCTTAGGGAATATTGATCAAAAGTACTCTCCTCTATCATCTGAGGGGCATAATGCAGTCCCTGAGTATTCACGGAAAAAAGCTTTTCTTTGCCAGGCTATTTTCTAAAGTCAAAAAGATCCTTTCAGGATCTGTAATAGCAAGCCCCTTCCCACTTCACGCCCTCAGTGAGAAGCACACTACAATTTCCAGGCCCTGAGGACCCCACGCTAAGGAGGAAGCCGACGGCTCTGACCTCTTCATGGAAAATATTCCATGTCAAACTCAACAAGCATTTTCACAGGGGTGGGGGGAACATAAATGGAAGATTAGCAATGACACCTGGACACATAAAAAAGTGCCCTCTTGTCCCAGAGATAATTTATGCATTTATTCTTTCTTTCCTAAAATAATGTTTGAATAGAATTTTGACCACATACATAATGCTCTCTGATATCTGAGGCAGGAATATCTTGATATAAATAGCAACAACAACAACAACAACAATCCAATCAGCGCTGTCCATGTCTGACATGGTACGGAGGGAGGATGCTAGCTGGGACCTACTTTCTTATTCTCATTCTGTGAAATACAGGATCTTCCAGACAAATACTGCCTGATGTGACAGCTTATTATAAACGTCTCACTGCCCCCATCTTGTCCAACTTAGGACACTTAGGTATTAAAATACTTATAACTTAAAATTCTAACAATGACAAAAATAAAGCAATCGCCAATTCCAGCTATTTTTTTCTTATTATTCAGAAAGAGTGTCATTTTGGAGACTTCCTGCTGTTTTTATCACTGCTGTTTGTGTGTGTTGGGGGCAGATCTGAGAGCACCTTGAGGGCAGAGAGGGTATCACTACTGTTTGAAATGCCCTGCCTAGCTGGGCTGCCGGCTGGTCTTGTCGTGTTCTCTGAGGGTGAAAATGGGGTTGAATCTGTAGCAGGCTAAGAACAGACCTCGGTTTTGGAAGTGAGTCTCATTCTACTCCACTCGAGGTGATTCTTGTGGCATGGAAGGACATTGATATGTCTTTATCTTTTGTCTCAAACTCCCGAAACAGAAAACGTTTTCAGGAGAGAAACAAGACAATTTTGGCCAAACTGTAGCAAGTGCTTGGTAAACGTGTGGATGTCTGAGTGCAGAGAGCAGACCGTGGCCTTCCAGAGTGTGGCCGACCTGCCTGGGCATCACACCAAGCATGAAAAACCTGCTTTGGCTACCTGCTCTTACCTCAAAGTCTATTTTTCAGAGTTGAAAACGAGCAATTTTTCTTTCCAGAGGTTCCAGTCCATGGCTTCTGGAGACATGGAGAGAGGTTAACTCCATCCAGCGTTTTCGTCTCTGCACGTAGGGAGAGTAGGTAAGTCTCTTGTTAAAACAGGTTTTCCCACACTCAAAGCCCTTGGTCTGTGTTGTGCCTGGTCCCTAGGACAGCAGGGTCAGGGTGGCCTAAGCCTTGGCATTAGGGGACCTTTACAGTGACCAAAATGCACGTGGAAACTACATTTTCAACAAACAGTCCATGCACTGGTGAAGAACGGTGACTGCGGCTAAATGGGGGTGTCATCAAGAAGTGGGAACCGGCTGGATGCAGTGGCTCACACCTGTGATCCCAGCACTTTGGGAGGCCGAGGTGGGTGGATCACGAGGTCAGGAGATCGAGACCTTCCTGGCTAACACAGTGAAACCCCGTCTCTACTAGAAATACAAAAAAATTAGCCGGGCGTGGTGGCAGGCGCCTGTAGTCCCAGCTACTCGGGAGGCTGAGGAAGGAGAATGGCGTGAACGCAGAAGGCAGAGCTTGCAGTGAGCCCAGATCGTGCCACAGCACTCCAGCCTGGGCGACAGAGCAAGACTCTGTCTCAAAAAAAAAAAAAAAAAGAAGTGGCAACCAGGAAACTCATCTCCTGCCTGGAGCCTCACTTTCTGACCTTGTGAATCTCTGTGAGCCAACGTCTTCTGGCCTCAGTTTTCATACCTGTAGAAGGTGGTCAGATTGTGGGGGGGGGGGCGACCTTTCCAGCTGTAGATCCATGCCTTGAGTAAACCAAATATGCAGGGACAAAGTTTACTTTGTGCTCCATTTCCACAGCCTTCACTTTTTGGTTTGAAAAACAAAATGCAACTAAAACCATTTCCAGGTATAGACAGAAGAGCAAATGATGATAGTGCCCCTTGACATAAACGGTTTAATAAACCAAAGTGGCCTCAATTTAGTCTCTGCACATACACGGCACCATAATGCTAGCTTGAATGTGTACTGAAGTGAACAAATATCAGTGTGTGAGCCTCTCGTTGGAAGACACGCTTCACTGCAGGAGGCATAAATAACTGGCGTTTTTTTCCTGAAACACTTAGACCTAGTCAAGACCACTTGACTATGGTTAGGTGTACCTTAAAAATATTCTTTCTTTCAATTCTGGTACCTAGCACGAAGCCCCAAAAGACCTATCAGGGCCTTGTAACAATAGTCCTTTTGGAAGCACTGGAAGTTGGATTGTTCTTTGGAATTCTGCTGAAGGTTTGGCCTAATATGGCCCAAGATTTGATGAGTACTTTTTAAAGGTGACCTGATCACTTACAGGAGGCATGATGGACCGGAATGTCTCCCCACCCTCTCATCGTTCTGCCAGAAATAAAAAGTGTGGCAGAGAAAATGATTTGGTGAAAACAAAAACAAAGATATAAAAAAGTAAACTGTTTAAGACTTTGAGAACACTATCCTTTGAATTTCAAATAACCATTTCCATATCTGAGAAGTATCCCTGAATTATCCAGGGCGGGGGCATCTCCAGGGAGATTATCCAGGGAGTCCTGAGGGCCACCTATGACACTGAGTCATTAGTGAGTGGCAGAAATGCAGCTCCTAGGAGCAGCTGTAGAGCAAAGAGCTGCCCTGCAGGGAGTGGTCTCTGATGTTCCCTCAGCGCAGGCAGGGGATGAATGCTGCCCAGACCATCACTGAGGGGGCTGGCCCAGTCCCTCAACCCAGATCTACCTGCAGGTCAACATCCTCTGAGTAGCTTGAAAAAGTGGAGATGCTGAGGTTCTAGCCCAGACCTGGTGGGTCAGAGTCTGTAGCAGATAGGAACTTGCATTTGACTTACGCAGATTCTTCAACGCTGCTGACGCACAGGCTGGGACACACTGTGTCCAGGCCACAAAGCTCTAAGACTCCACAACAAGCTTCATGTGATGAGGTACCAAGTATTAGAAGCAGGACGTACCATTAAGCAAGCTCTTGTTGTCAGTGAAAAGCTAAACATTGAATTTAGGGTCTGCTTGACTCCCAAGAAGGCATCCAGACCATTTGTGAGGTCATAGCCATGTTTTGTAAGTATTAGGTACTCAAAAAATATTTGTTAACTGGACAAATGGATGATTTTTACAGACTTCTAATACAATATCCTGAAAGGTCACTGCTGCCTAGCTCATGAGTAGCCCGCGATGCTGGCAGAGGCCACTCAGCCAGGCTGTCATGCAAAGGCTGGGGTCTTTAGACAGGGGCATCAGCCCGGCTTCAGCCATACCAACAGGGGACTGTTATCACACCCTGTCTATCACTTACTCACACAGACAAGCCCTCTAAGGCTGTCTCCTGCTCATCAGGGACAGGGGCTCCTGACCGTTAGAAGGGTGGCTTGTATGGGGGCTGCCCGGGAGAGAGACGGAGCAAGGGGCACAGCTCATTGTGGGCTCGGATGGACGTTGCGGTAGCAGATGATTTAATCACGAAGAGAGAAAGCTATTTAAGTAGATTAGAACCATGATGCTTGGATTCAGAGCCTCTTGTGACTGGATCTCAGCATTCCATGTTAGGAAACGAGGTCAATTTTACATAAACACGTTGGTAAGCTTCCCCGTATTGGTACCAGCTACCATTTTGGATACATGTTTAGGCTTTGGTTAAAATATGCTTTCAAACAATTCTGTCCAATAAAAATGAAAGCCACCTTTTTATTAGATGCCAGGGTAAACTTTATTTTCTTATAAACTATAATGAGAATGAGAAACATATAAGCACTGAAGTGCTTTGTTTCCACTTTATTAAATCATCACAGTAAATCAGAATTAAAGCGTAAAAGAGGTTAACTGGAGAGTTGGGTGGCTGCCATCAGTGGAGATGTGTGCTTTCTCGGCATGGCTGCCTGTGCCGCGGTGTGTCCTGGTGCACACACGTCTGCGAGGTGTTCCCACCACCTAGGAAGGAAACTAGATGTGGAGCATTACGAAAATTAAATAACAAGAGACAGCAAAATAAGAATCAAATGACACACTATAACTTAATTTACCATATTTATCAAATTTTTTCCTTATTTACATGTACTAAACATTGTAGACCTGAAAACATAAGGAAACATTCACTTCATGTGTATGTCATATGGACAGACTGAGTGCAACTAAAACGATGGTTGTCTCATGCTGAATTTCCCTCAGATGCAGACATTCCCCTTTAGTAGATATAAAGGTAGCACAGTTACATTTACGACATCACAGTTAGGTTTGAAAGGATTCATCAGACCTCCACATGACACCGACACAGCAGGTCCATGGGGCGCAGGTGGTGCCACCTGAGGAAAGTCAGGAAGACGGGATGTGCATGGCTCTGTGGATCTGCATGAGCTCTTGTTTGTAAGGCTAAGGGTCTGATCAATCAACCCATGTCACCAAGTTTGGGTCACCCCACTTCCCCAACATGTGGCTGTTAGGAACTGCAGACTTTGTTGCTGAGGCAACCCAGGCTAAATTTCTTCACTTCTGTCTGCTGAAGGCTTGATTATTTGTAAAAAGTTATAATTTTTTAAAGTACGAAAGCCTAAGTACAATGAGACGATAAACATCAGCTTTGCTCTGGACAGAATCTGGGAATAGGTGCGCACAAAAGTGACGGAGCTGGCCTGGCCCTGCCTGAGGCCAGCGAGTCTTATCACATTTTGGCCCAATTAGGGCCACTTCTGTTTCCAGATGGCTTACCTACTGGTACCACCGTGATGAGTCAGCGCTGTGCCTCAGGTGGGGCCCTATTGGATGAATGATCCTCCGCAATTTTGCTGAAAGGGATTTATTACAAAAGCACAATATTTGCTTTTCTAAGTAAAAAAAAAAAAAAAAGAAAGAAACTTGATCATTGCAATTTTCCACCCCAAATAACAAAAACGACTCCAGTCCATGTGATCACGAGAAACGTGGCTGCCAGATTCCCTGCTCCACGTTCCAGATCTCCAGACCAAAGCTGCTACTGAGAATGGCAGGCTCAAAAAAACTCTAGTCACCAAACTGTTGGCTGTCATCGGGGGTCATGGGGTCGTTATAATCCTCAGGGGTTACAGGAGGGTTGAGTTATTTGCTGCCTACAATTGAATTTCCCACCCCAAGGTCGGGATTGCTGGTTCGTGAAAGCAAAATGAAATCATGGAGCAGAAGTCCAGGAGAGTTCAATACGATTTCTAAATCCTGACGTATCTTTTCTATTAAAGCCAGGAATTCCGCAACAGGAGTTTCTAGAGCCTGAAGATGAAACGTTCTCCCAGAGGCGACCTGCTGGTAGAGACCTACAGGGGGCTCTGGAGCCTAGGAGCATGTGATGGCCTTCCCAACAGGAGTGAGGTAAACAGGAGACGGTAGCAGCTCAACAGCAGGATCAAGCCTGAGTGACGGTGGCCAAGCTACGCTGCCCAGAAGTCTGGAAGCATTTAAAATAAAAGGGCGTTTGCTGACACCACAGACAATGCCAGGACTTGCAGTCACTCTTCACGTTGCCCTTCAGCCCCCGTGAGGACCCTGGGCGCTTCCCAAAACAGCCCAGGGGCCGGAAGCTTCCTTCCACTTTGGGGCACCCTCATTCTCTTGTGTTCAGGTGGTTCTCAAGGTGCTCCTGTCAGTGGGCCTGGCCTCAAGCCCTACCTGCAATCCCCTATAAAGCAGAAAAGCAAATTCTCTCCAGGATGAGCAGCCCACCCTTCCGACAGGAACGACTGGCTCAGCTCTTTCTCATTTGTCCCAAGAGTGAGTCTGGCTCCTGGGTCTCCCTGTTTTCCCTACGAAGGCCAGGTTCCAGCCAAACCAGCTCAATAGCAAATGGAAAAAACTGGCTCCTCAGTGAAAATGGCTGCTCTGATGGGGTGAGAGCCTCAGAAGGCTTTTTCAGGCCTGGGTGGCCAAACAGCCTGAAGGTAACAAGTGTGTGCAAGGGCAGAGGGCAGAGGGCAGAGGAAGGCGGGGAGGCCTCCTACACAGGGCCCACCTTTCCCAGGACCGGCCCACCCATCATTAGCCCTGAGTTAGGGGCTGCATCTCTCCTGCTGCTGTCCCTTCCCACTGCAGGGCATTGCTCTGTCCCCGGCCGCTGTGACAACAAAGCCTGCACAGTGGGGATAGACTCTGGTAAGTTTCTTGGATTTACTTCCCAAGTGAAGTGCGGGGTGGAGCAAATCTCTAGCTCTGAGGCAGGTCAAGGGTCCAGGACACAGTTCGGAGCCTGCGCCAGCAGCTCTTTGCTGCTGACTGATCTCTCTGCTGCAGAACGGGCAAGGCCCACCCAGAGCCCCCCAGCAGGAGAGGGCTCACCATTGCTTCTCTTTTCATTCATTCATTGATTCTTTTTTTTTTTTAAGAAAAACAAAAAACAAAAACCAACCAGGTCTAATGAGCCTTCCTTGGAGCCAAATGGGCAAAAATGTAAGGATTAAATCCCTTGCTTAGAATCTGCTACCGAAAGCTTTGTGTGACAAGAAACATTTCTGAGGCCTGTATGAGGCCTCTCTGGGCAACAGACAGGAGCAGCAAAGTTGCAGCGTGAGGCTTTTGGAGGCACAAGGCCATTCGGGGGGTGCCCATCTCAGCCTAGCGCCTGAAGCCGGCATGCGCCTTTTGTGTGGATGTGGTCTGTGCTGTTTTGAGCCTTGGGACACTTCCTGTCCTGCAGGAACTTATGCAAGGACAGGACCCTGTATTTCTGGAATCTCCTGAGTGTTCTAAGATAGGGGCATCACTGTCATGACCTGAAGGGCCTCTGCGTGGTGAGGAGAACCTCTGCTCAGTTACAGGGTGTCAGGTACCATGTGGGAAAACACTGGACAACTGAGGTAAAACTTCTCCTGGGCAAAAGACCCTGGGGAAAGCCAATTTCCACGATGATGAAATTTTTGAGTAAACCATAAATCCTAACATAAAAAGAACTAGCAACATCAATGCAGATCAAATTCCTCAATTAGACAATTGTTTTGCCAGCCCCTTTGTGAATCATGCTTGGGTTCATAAATGAGAAGAAACAACTTGGGGTGCAGAAGCCAGCTGCCCTCCGCCCCCTCCCTGAAAGTGCAGAATCTTTTCCTGCTGTGATGTGCCCCGAGTAGCCACACCAATGCCCATGTGTCAGTGGGTTCATCTCTGGTTTTTGGTGACTTTTTCGTTTCTTCTTTGGAAGTCCAAGGTTTGTGAGGTTTCAGGACAAGATGATACAGCCTAGTTTGAGTCCCATCTGAGACACGGTAGTGGGATTCACCATGGGCTTCAGAAGTCCACTAATGGGAAGACCTGCTGAGGGCACTAGTACAGCAACGAAATTTCCTGGAGATTCTTGGTTTAGTGGCTCGGGGCAGAGGCAGGAGAGGGTGTTCTGTCTCCTCCTCACTCAGGGGCTCTTCGAGGTCAGCACTCAGACTGGAGGCCAGGGCCCCTGCAAAGGAAGCAGAGAACTGCTAAGTCATGGAGGCAATGGAGGCTCTACGGCCACACATTTCAGGGAGGATTTGTGGCACTCAGAAGGGAGGGAAATTCCCAGGAGAAGGGTCTGGTGACCTCCTCCCACGCTATGCCGGCAAAGATGTTTGTTGAATGAATAAACACATGAATGTCTTTCTTCTTATTCTTTGCCCTGGGCTTTTCTGCAGCATAAAAGGAGCTATGAATCTTGTGAAATTAATTCAGACTTACTGTCCAATTCATAAGTAAAGAATGAAGAGAAAAGGCATCTGGTCATAGTGAAAGGGAGGAAGAGCCACTGAAGAAGCAGTGGCTGGAGTCAATGGAAAAGCCCGTGAAACTTCAGAGGCTGCTCTGTAGATCCCTGGCGGTGTTCCTGGAATCTCCACGTGTTTACATATCGATATTCTACACAATGAGTTACAACTCAATTATTCCCCAAAGGGTCTAAGACTAGAGGTCAGGCCTAAATTGCTTGTCTGAATGAGTCCAGATGAGCATACAGCTGTTCATCACTGGAGGGAAAAGGAATAAAATTAAAACCTGCGCATCTGCACCCCCCTACTTCCCCAGGGCTGCTGTCGGCGTGCTCAGAGGAATATAAGAATGCCTGCTGCAACACCAAGCCACTGTTGCGGGTGGAGCTGGGTCTCCCCTAGCACCGTTCTGCGAGCGAGAGGATCATTTCATCACCCTTCCCCTCGTAGTGTATTTTTAAACCCTGTTGTATTATGCCCCAAGTTTCCTGCATGACCTCTGCTGGGAACAAACCTCAAAAGCAGAGTTTCCACATCTTCCTCCCTGTGCGATTCACTTGCAGGGCTTTGGCCTTGGAAGTTATTATTATTATTGGCATTTGAAATTAATTTAAGTAGGCTATTTTATTCACAGACAGCATCTTTTTTCATTCTCTGACCTTCCCTTATTGTTTCTAGGAAGAGTTTCCAAAATCAATACTTGCAAATGTGCTTGGACCTATGGAGGCAGCTTGGCTCAGGGTGTTCTGAAATTCAGTACTTTCAGAGTCCGAGGGCTTCACTGTTGCCTCCCTTCTTCTAGGCTCAGTAAGGTCGGGCACACAGAGAAGGCTCACTATTCTCATCTTTAAAAGAGGCTGCAGCAGGGCACAGTGGGCGGATCGCTTCAGCCCAGGAGTTCCAGACCAGCCTGGGAAACACAGTGAAACCCCGTCTCTACAAAAACATTGCAAAACTTATCCAGGCGTGGTGGTGAGCACCTGTAGTCTCAGCTACTTGGGAGGCTGAGGTATGAGGATTTTGAGCCTGGGAGGTCAAGGCTGCAGTGATGGCATCACTGCACTCCAGCTTAGGTGACAAAGTGAGACCCAGTCTCAAAAAAAACACCACACATGAAAAACCCCAGAACACAAAAACAGGCTGCTTCTGACAATGGCAGCACAGCTAGACCATCATCCACAAAAGAAGCTAGATTGTTACAAGGCATCTCTCCATCCCCTCATAGCTGGTGGTGGGCACTGGCATTTAATCCAGGGTGTGGGGCAGCACGGGAGAACAGACTTGATTTAATCCCAGACAATATTCCAACAGTCCAGCGCACTATGGTAATCAGATTGATTCGAATAAAGAAGCAAAAAAAAAAAAAAAAAAAAAAAGGCAAAGAGAAAGAGCGAACCTTTGCTAATTCTGGATTTGAAGGAAAACATTTTAGTTCCTCTGCCCCACCCACTCACCCAGGGAGGATAAAGAGGGAAAGAGGGGTGCACCTCGAGTTCCTGCAGATGGACAGAGGAAGGCCAGCTTTGTCCCGCTGAGTGAGCCTGGCGAACAGCAGGAAGCTCTGCAGAGAAGGAGGCCTGTGCACCTGAAAGCAGGGATCCCATGGCCAGGGGCAAAGGGCAAAGCCACCCCTGCAGCTGGGCTGCAGCCAGTGCCACAGTGTCCTGCACATGCCTCTGGTCCCCAGCTTTCCGCTGGGACATTCTCATCTGCACTGGGCCCTCATGCCACAGCACCCCGTGGTGGGGAGGTGGCGGCTGCGGGACAGGTAGGCAGGACACAAGGTACGGCCACCTTCCTGATATGACACGTCCACTCGCAGCTGTGGCTCCACTTGCACTGCCTCTTCCCGGTGATGGAAGCCAAGGATTTATTCACAGGACACTCGAACCTCACCTCCCCACTTTGGCGGCAGGAGCAGGAGGACACGCATGGAGACGGGGGTCTCAGCAAATGCAAAGTTTTGCAGTAAGGTGCCCTGCTGGGAGGGGACTGTACAACCCTTCTCTGCCCCATCTTGGCATGAGCACCTGGGCTCTGAGGCTCGTGTCACCTGTTGGGGCTGACACGAGTGAGCCCAGTTTGGGACAATACCAGGACTGGGCTTAAGCCATGGGTGAGGGGAAGAGAAAGGGTAGCTGGCTAGAGGGTCGGCTGGCTGTGGCGCTGGCTGCTCCTCTGGCCTGCAGGTCCAACAGCCCTGCCTGGCAGAGGAGGGTGAAGGTTTGGATAAACCAACAAATCTGGACCCTAACATCCCACTTCCATATTTACTGAGACAAAGTGACTGGTGTCTGTGCCTTGCGTTCCACTGTGGGCGACAGGCTCAGGAACGGCAGCTCGCTCACTTGCTTTCTGCTGTGAACGGCACTGCCATGATCCTTGTCATTACCAACTGCTCGCCTTCCACCTGTGAGCCTGGGAGGTGGTGCAGCCCGGGCCACACGGGACAGGGTTTTCAGACAGCCTTGCCAAGGTGGCTGCCATCCATCAGAGCGCTCTGGGCAGGGCCTGGACCCCAGACCCAGGACAGAAAGGCAGGCTGGGGAGGTCACACCTGCCACGGCCAGCCTATCCTCTGGGTCCTAGACCGCAGCCCATTCCTAGGTCTCCACCCTCTGCGCTCCCGCAGCTTTTGTCCGCTTTTCCTTCCCCAGCTGTTCCATTCAGCAGCCCCCGCCACAACCTGCCCTCCCCGCATGGAGGTCTCAGAGGCCTCCATTAAGGCTGGCAGTCAAAGGCCGGCCCAGCACGTGCCGTGTCTTATCGGCCCATCTCAAGACCCTGCTCCTTCAGGCCTGGGCAACAAAAAAGGGGGCGGCCCCAGCGCCCACTAGCTTTCTGCAGCCCCACACACAAAAGGGCAGGCGACAAAGACATTTTTCGGGATGGCAGGTGTTGGTGTCGGATTCCTCCCCGAGTGCGGGGGCAGAAGAAAGGCAAGGCTGGGCTTCCCCAGGCAGCACAGACATGCAGCGGCAGGAGTGTGGGCAGGGCCCCCTGGGAGGGGAAGGCCCAGGAGGGCGAGGAGCACTGATGCAGGGTCCGCTACGGAGGGCAGCCGGTTAGAAAAGTCCCACCCCCTCCCCAAAGCAGGGTGACTGGACAAATCCACTGAAGTGTCTGTCTTACCTTGCTCAAATATTGTAATGAGACCTTTACGTGTTTTAATCTGAAGGGAAAGAACACAAAATCGAATGAATACAAACACAGCACCCCCACAGCTCCAACTTGATAATTAACACAGTGCTAATAATACATTTATCCCTGAGCTGCCCAAGCATTTCTGCAGCCTTGTCAATCAGTAAAAACTGAACATTCACTTGAAAATTCTACTTGATAGGACAAAATACAAGCCGATGTCGTGTTTACAAATGTGAAATGAGAGAGACGTTAAAACTCCCAGGATCTACGCATGCAGACCTTGTCAGGAGCCCTACAGACGCTGAACAGCACTGACAGCTATATCCTTTTCCTGCTCTCCAACTTTTCCTGACTGATTTTGTTTAAAATACAAATATAAAAGTGTTTTCAAGACAAGCATTTGAAATTCAATGGATGACCTGAAAAAATAATTGAAACCCCCTAGGTGGGCAAGTTTACATGTCTCCAAGTTTCATTTTACAGGTTTCTGAGTTACACACAGTGTGTTAATACTGGTGTGACCTGCAATGTGACAGTCCCCAGGAAGGGAACACGCAGCATCCTGTGCAGAGGAAAGCTTGGGAGGGTTCCCTGGAGCGGTGAAATTGGACCATAAGGTCACTCTCACCCACAGAGCAGCAGGGTCTCAGCAGTCACACAGAACTGAGGGGGATCTTAGCTTTTCTATGCTTTGTGACAGGTTCTTCCACCCCTTCCACGCCATCCTATTTCTTACGGCAGGGTTTCCTTGGCGAATGCATCCTCTTTCTGCATCAGGCAGAAGCTTCTCCTGAACTCTCAGCCCCTACAGCTCTCCTGAATTCTGTGTCACTAGATGACCATCAGATCTGGACAAAGGACATGTATCAGTGACGTGGACCATTGTCTGCACAGCCACAGTTGTAAACGTGGATTTTCTGCTGACCCCCTCTGCCAAGGTTGCCAAGGTTGGCACAGTGACAGGGGCAAAATTCTAAGATGGTGGCTCCAGCTGCCACCAGGAGGTGACCACTAACATTCTTTTAGCCAAGGCTCCATGAGAGAAACGTGCACTGCTATGGAGACATCTTTTCCAATCTATTGATGAAAACTGTACCTTTCTCCCAAGAAAATTATTCGGGGTTAGGAGATTCTGGATCAATAACTGATCATGGGTTGTGTATGATCCTTGGTTTGATTTCCAACCACCGTTAACACCGTTCCTTCTCCACACTTGGTTGTGCCCTTTGGGCACAAGAGGTTCTGGGCTGCTGCTGACTGTTGGTCATGGGCTAGAATGTTTTCCGTGGATCCTCGGGATGATTAATCATTTAGATTTCTGATTTCCCCCCAGTGCGCTGTGCTGAAGGGCCCCCATTTCCTCTCATGGAAGAGGGCAAACATAGAGCATATCTGCGTAGGTCTTCCTTGAGTTGAGGAAGTTCGGCTTTTAGAGCACCATGCCACTGACACCCTCCAGTGTGAGCAAAGGGTCTCTTTATGAAGGCGCTCCTTGATCTCACTCCTCTGCAGCCCCTCAGCCCTGGTTATGCTGTGCGTACAGGCACCCGATTGGTAGAAACCAAGAAAGCAGATGGCGCAGCTAACAATGGAGGACTTGTTTGTAATTGCTGATGAGGACTGGGTTGCCCCTCTCCTGTGCGTCCCCAGACGCAGCCTGGTGTGGTGTGCTGGACCACAAAGAATGTCTCAGTAACTGCCAATCCATGGTTGAGTTAAGGAGATGCAAAGACAGAGACAGTTGGGGGCTGCCTTGATTATTCCATGGGGCTCAAATGTCACTTGCCCTTGACACACGGCAGTGCTCCCAAAGGGTGGGGTTCCAGTCGTGGAGCAGAGGAGTAAGCTGTCAGCTTCCTGATACATCTCTGGGGTACGCACAGGGCATTGACCAACCTGGGCAGTGTGGAGGGCACCTGGAGGGCAATGTGCTTGGAGATGGGGGGTGGGAAGAGGCGAGGAGGGACCTGACGTCTGGGGGGGATAGGGGAGAGACACAAAGCCTAACTGTCCTATCCCTTTGTCAAATGAGCAGCAGATATGTGCCAGGCACTGTTTTAGGCTCTGGGTTACAGTGGTGACCAAAGCAGATGAAACCGCTGCCTCTGGGGGATCTGGGAGAAAAGTTACAGCATGCAGTCTAATGAGGGGATATCACCCCTTGGGGTGGCAAAATAGCCTACTGTTTATATGCATACAGCACAGGTATAAGTACTGTAAGTAAACAGATACACAGTGTTTCTGTGGTGTTTCAGGGGAGGGGACAAATTAGGAAACCAAAATGTCTCAAAATGTCTCAGAAGGCTCCACAGTGGGGTGACAATGGATTAAAGGTTGTGACAGCCGGGCTCGATGGCTCACGCCTGTAATCCCAGCACTTTGGGAGGCCGAGGCAGGTGGATCACCTAAGGTCAGGAGTTTGAGACCAGCCTGGCTAACATGGTGAAATCCTGTCTCTACTAAAAATACTAAAAAATCAGCTGGGTGTGGTGGCGGGCGCCTGTAATCCCAGCTACTTGGGAGGCTGAGGCAGGAGAATCGCTTGAACTGGGGAGGTGGAGGTTTCAGTGAGCTGGGATCACGCCATTGCACTACATCCTGGGCAACAGAGCGAGACTCCGTCTCAAAAAAAAAAAAAAAAAAAAGTTGTGACACTGGGTTATAGGGTTACAGTGTCTTAAATTGGAAGTCATTTTTACCTATTTGTGGTGCTGGGAATCGAAGCCAGCCCCACTCATATCTAAGAGTAGTTGAGCGAGACTCCTCGGGGACGGCCCTTAGCAGTTTAACTCAGACACCGAAAGGCCAAACTGTGGCCAACTGGCGGCTCAGACACAGAGTTGAGCCAGGGGAATCCAGAAGTCACTTCTGAAGAAAGATGTCTTGCTTCTTCCGCCTTGTGTGACTTCTCTGATACTCTGGATATCAACAGGGATTTAAAGCAGCACAGGAAACAAGAGGCTGGCTGGAGATGTGTTGTGTTCTGTGCAGCTCCGCCTAGCAGAGGCGTTCCAGGAATTGGTGGGCCTTTCTATGGCATGCTTTCTCCAGCTGTACTCACTGGGATAGCAAGAGAGCAAGGCTTTGAACCAAGCTTCTTGCCTCTGAAGAAAGGCTGCCATCCAGAACCGCCACCTGGGATGAGGCTGGGCAGGGTCAGACAAGAAACGCTGCTGCCTGTCCCTGGATCCTGGTTACTGAACAGTCAGTGTGGAAAATGATTAACTGGTTCAAGATAATTAGGAAAGAGAATGATTTTGAGAGCTGGCATGGATGAGGGAGAGAAAGAGTGGACTAGGGCTCCAGCTTTAGGCAAGTGCTAAATATCCTACCAGCA
Organism: Pongo pygmaeus; assembly: GCF_028885625.2. Classification (NCBI taxonomy): domain Eukaryota; kingdom Metazoa; phylum Chordata; class Mammalia; order Primates; family Hominidae; genus Pongo; species Pongo pygmaeus. The sequence continues at coordinate 15,145,490 of NC_072394.2, forward strand.
GGAAGGCGGACAGAGTGGGAGATCAGAGAGCTGTCTGGGCTATTCAGACCCCTTGGAATGGCTCTGAGGAAGGGAACAGGTGCAGGCAGTGGATGGGGTAAGCCCACACACTCAACACTGGCAACCCAAAGCCAGTGGGAATTAGCCAGCCTAATTAACATCTCCAAATGGCCCAAGGATGGCTTCCAGTATTTCCAATCCAGCAGCAGTGGCTGTGTCCTGGCCCTGGCTCTGACTCCGGGTTTGGCTTCCTCTTTCTGGTTGTTGGTCTTACCCATCACCCTTGGTTCAGAAGCCGAAAGCTGGGACAGCTGGACCGGCAGGAAGGGAGGGAGGAAGGGAAAGTGAGTGGAGCGTGTGCCTGTATATGTGCTGCTCCCGTGCAGGGGCTAAGTGAGCAGGTGGATCATTGGTAAAAAAATTTTCCTGGCATTTTTTTTCTTTCTCTCCCATGACTACAATGTACTTGTGTGTGGCTCTATGACTAAACTAAATTATAAATTTAAAATTAATATCTTGGTGTCAACTTTCTTGTTAGGCCATCATAAAGAAACATTTCCAGACCCTCTCACTCTCACGGAACATAAACACCAAGATTTCCGCTGCATCTTAGCCATGGGAAGTCTGTGTACTTTACCAGACTGAATTCACATGAGTGAGAGGCCACACAGGACCCGAACATTCACAGCAGCAATATTCACAGTGACCAAAAGTGGAAACAGCCCGAATGTCCATCAACTGATGAATGGACCAATAAAATGTGGTCTATCCGTACAGTGGAATATTTGGCAATAAAAAGAAATGGAATACTGATATGGGCTACACATGGAGTCACCTTGAGAATATGCTAAAAGAAAGAAGTCAGCCACCAAAGACCACATATGAGATGATTTTATTTATATGAAATGTCCAGAATGGGCAGGTACATAGACACAAAAAGTGGATTTGTGGTAATTTAGAGTTGAGGAGTGGGCGGGGAGAAGGGGGATTGACTATCGGCAGGCTGTTTAAAGCGGGGGATGAAATGTTACAGAATTTGATTGTGGTAATGGTTGCATAACCTACTGACTAGACCAAAAACATTGACTTGTATACTTCATATGGCTGAATTGCACGATATGTGAATTAGATCTCAATAAGCTGGTTTTTAAAATGGCAAAATGGAATAGAAGGTGGTCTGGGTGGCACTACTATTCCCATGATTCCAAAAGTGACACAACAGAAGTGGCTCCAAGATTTCAGAAAAAAAATCCCCCCGGGCACCCAGGCAAGCAGGGGAATGAGGGCAGCTGTGAGGTTCTGTAGATACCACCAGCACCTCTCCTGCTGCTCCACCCCCCAAACCTCACACCACCCTCAAAGCAAATAGGGCCACCCCACCGCTGGCACATTGCTTTTCAGTGACTTGTTTTCCCTTCCAGGTTGTCTCCCAAGCTTATTCTAACTTGAATTGATCTGTCTTGAAACAACTCAGGAGTGACTGGGGCAGTGAGGTGGGATTACCGTGTGATTTGTCCCAAGATACAATGGGAGTGTGTGCGCCACTCAGGACTATTTTTAAAAAATTTCCCTAATAATCAACAGCTCAAGAAAATGTAGCAGTTAGATCCATGGTGATTGTGGGAGGATGGTGAGTTGTAGGTATTTCTGTGAGGTGTCTGAGGAAACACTGCAGAAGCAATGGAAGTGTCTGGTAGTTTTACCAATAAAAACTGTCTTGTCCTCAGAAAGGAATTTTGGCCCATAATTAAGATACTTTCTATATGTGAATTATTTCTGTGGTGCTCCTTTTGAATTGCAAAGTAGGCAACCCTTTAGCTAAATTTCTCAGTTATCCGTGCCAAAGTGGGTGTGTCTTTGCCACTGTATAAATCGTACGGGCCATACATTCTAGAAAACAGTCCTTTCTGCCTTCAGGGAGGAACATTTTGCTGTTGCCACTGAAGAAGGGCTCCTCTCCCCCACTGGGTTGTTCATTCCTGTGGGTGGGTCCCCCACAGCAGGCACGGAGAGGCAGGGGGGCTGTAGGGTGGAGCAATGAGTCCTGTCTGAGAACGGAGAGGCCTAAGTGCTCGAGCTCTGGTCTGGACATGACCAGCCACCTGGTGATGGAAAAACCAGCCTGCCTCCCTCCTTCCTTCTCCGTGGTGATCTATTTCCTCTGGGACTCTCACATGTGATGCTGTTTGGTCAGCGACTGTCACCCTGGTCCGGAGCGCCCAGCCTCACGAAGCTGCAGGCCCAGATGTTACCTGGAGGCTGTGGTGCTAACTGGAATTGCGCTGTTTCTCCAGCTGCTTCTCTGCACCCTAGGGATGTAGCTAGGGAGCAGGGCTTCCCTAATGACTGCGCATGAGCTCTGGGATGCACGCTGACTGCAGAGTCTACCCAAACACATTCAGCAGCAATGGCAAGGCAAGGTGTGCACACTTCCTGTTTTGTCTGAGATTAGGGGTATGGGGGAGTGGAACCTTCCCAAGCCAGACCCGTGATTCCTTTTCCATATCCTCAGGCAATCTCACAGATCACACAATCCCACACAGGAGAAGACAGATGCTGGGATGGTGGAGGCCACTTGTTCCCACCACAGGTCACAGCTGAGTGCTGCCGGAAAGGCAAGAGGAGCCTCTGCATGGGGGCACAGGTAGGTGGAACGTGTCCTCTATGCATCTGGATTTTATTGTCTCATATTCTTGAAGTGGCCACAAAATAGGGTTTTCCCTATTCTTTCTTGGCATTGTCCACTGTGATGCTACTAGGTTTCTTGCGTACTGAGAAGTGAATTTGGCCACATCAATGCTGTAAATACGTAAAGTTACTTATTTCAAAATGGATGGGCATGTTTCCCATTTTTAAGGGATTTTATTCCTTCTGCTGTTTGAGGGACTTTAAAGGCTAATGGGCAAAAAGGAACCGGCAGGTTAAGTTCCTGTTATCATCCTATATCTTCCTGGAAAAGGACAGTATAAAATATTCTTTCTTCTTTCTGTCAGAAGACTTAACTGCGAATAAGAGAGGTTCCATTTGGCCTCTGCTTTGGTTTGGCTGTTCCTAAACAGGAATTTGAGCAAACCCACTGAGGCTTCTAGGAGGCCCTTCAGCAGCTGAGGTTGTGCATGCACCACCTGCTGAGCCAGGAGGACTTGAGGGCCAGTCACGATTCACAAGGAATGTGAACCCGAGGTGACGGGAACTTCAGGTTCTTCTGAAACATATTCTCAAGGTTATTTCAAATAAGCTTTAATTAAGATTTATTTCCAAAAATTGTCTCTCAGAAAAATTCCTGGTATCTGCCAGCCATCTCTTGGCAACTGCTAAAGTGTCCCCTGAGCTGTAATTAGCAGTCAGGCAGGAGGAAGATGCCACCTGCACTTAAAACCCTGTAAGGACTGGGAACCCAGAACCTAACGCAGCATTTCATAGAAAAAGCCGCACCTTCAGAGTTCGGCCAAAGGAACAGATTCAGTGCAAGGTTGACACTTCAAAATGAATGATCTCAGGCCACTTCTTATTCTGGGAACCTATGAATACTCCCAGCACCAGCCCCAGGGTTGTGAGGAGTTGTCACTGTCCCCGCAGTGGCTCTGAAACATGTGGTTTCTTTCTCTCTGCTCTTCTCACATTTACTATCCTCCATCTTTTTATTTTTGTCCATGGGCCTTCCAGTTCTCAGACATTAGGCAATGTGGGGAAGTTCCAAACCAGCTGGCAGGATGCTTAGTAGAATATCTAATACACACGAGGCAAGTTTTCATTCTCCTCAAGTTCACAAGGCAAATGGCGTGGTCCATCTCAGGGAAATCTCAACCCAAGTGGCCTAAACCACTGGCTGGCTATCTTTTTGACATGTGGTTATAGTTTGGAGGAAACTTATCTGAGCTTATTAATAAATAGCCATTTTTTTTTTTTTGTGGCTCACGAGTGTCTGCCTTTCTGCAATAAGACTTCAAGCTTCACAAGGGAAGGAGAGACACAGGCCTGCATGAGATTCCCAGAGCCTTATTTTGTGTTGCCTGAAGTGCCCTGCACAGTCCTGCTCAGTGGGAGCCTCCAGGGGCAACAAGGGCCACGTTAGAGATGGTAACATCTGACAGGTAGCAGCGGTACTTTTCTAGCCAAGCAAATGAAAAGAATGCTTGTCTCATCTCTTCCAGAGCTGACACCGAGGAGAGTAAAAAAGTTTTAAAAGAACAAAGGGATGACGAAGCACGAAGCCTAAAGTGGTGCTAAACAAGGTGATCGATAATTCCCTTTAAAACCCTCGAGACCATCTACGAAAGCACCTCGAATCAAGTTTCAGTTACTCGGTCTGTGGATTCGCCGGCTCCTGACTTCCCCTGCCTTTCTCCACACCGGCTTCTTATCAGATTTCTTGTCGGTGGCCCACTTTCACTAAGAGACTGGGAAGGAGGGGGCAGATGAAACATAATTACGAGTGTTTGCTCTGCATCTTGCATCAGGCCCACACATCTGTGGTCTAGAGACACACCTGTGCTGCTTAAAGCAACAGCCTGATTCCTTTCTGTCCTCCTTTCTATTCACTCTTGTTGCATGTAGGAAAGAAATCCCATGTACCAGTCTCTAAAGAATTTACAGTCCATTATGAAGAGGAGACACACACACAGGATAAAGGCTTACATATGCTAAGGAAAATCAAGATATACATAATCACAAGTTAGATGGCACTAAAATTAGGGCCTAAATATTACAGAGAGGATTTAGGGCAGTGGTTCTCAGTCCTGCCTGCATGTTAAAATACCCTGTTTTATTTTCTTTTTAAAAATTCCATGCTCAGGCCACACACCCCAGACCAATAAATCTGAATCTAGTGGAGGGACTCAAGCATCAGTATCTTTACAGCTTCACAGGCGATTCCAATGTGCAGCTAGAGTTGAACACCACTGGGTCTTGGTGATGGAATGATAGCTGGTAAAAAAACTTTCTATCAATGTTGTACCATCTTTCCAAGAAGAATACATCTTAAATTGGAAAAAATCAAAGCAAAAGTGGTCAGAATCAAACCGGTTATGAGGGAAGGAAGACTTGGGCTGTGTCCAGAAGGGATTATGGGGGTAGAAGAAACATCTGTGCAAGGCAGTTGTCTGTAGGACATGTGGCAACACTTTGGCCAGCTACAGCCAAGTGTGCTGAGGATGCTGAGTGGGATGGCTGACTTATTGAATAGATGGTCATATCAGATAGTTTGTATTTAAGGAAAACTTCTGGGTCGGGTGCAGTGGCTCACACCTGTAATCCTAGTACTTTGGGAGGCTGAGGTGGGCAGATCGCTTGAACCCAGGAGTTCAAGACCAGCCTGGGCAACATGGTGAACCTGTCTCTATAAGAAATACAGAAATTAGCTGGATGTGGTGGCTTATGCCTGTAGTTCCAGCTACTCAGGAGGCTGAGGCTAGAGGATTGCTTGAGCCTGGGACGGGGAGGATGCAGTGGGCTGTGCTCACACCACTGCAATCCAGGCCTGGGCGACAGAGTGAGACCAAAAGGGAAAACTTCTGGATTCTCTGAATAGAGTAAAATTTGACTCTGGCCTTTAGTATGAATAAAGAGCTGGTAGCTACAGCTCTGATTATGGGATTATCACTGTAGGGTGGGCACAGGGCTGGCATTTCCATGTGGAATGGGGAGGTGAAGGTTGAGTTGGCCCTGATTCCAACTTGCCCATGACCTTCGGTGGTCTCTTCCTGGGTTGGTCTTCAGCTTGCTCCAAATTAATGTGACAGGGTTAGACATGATCTTTCCTGAAGTCGCTTCTAGTTCAACATTCTATGATGTTCTTTGCTGGCTTCAGCAAAGTTATGGGGAAGCTGAACACATACAATTCAAAAGAAGTACTATTAATTAAAACCGTATTAAGACCACTTTAACAGGGAGGGAATGAATATGAATGCGATGAATCTGTCACATGACTATCCTTTCAATGAGCGGGGAAACTCTTTTTGGGGGTTTGGGTTAGGATTTACTTGTGCTGTTTCTGGGAATTAACTTGATTATTAACTGCCCAGTGAAACAGCCAAGGAAGATTGCCTGTCAGGACTGCATGCAGAATGACAAGCTGCATATGGTGCGGAGGCCTTAGCAAGCAAAAGCTGAGTGTAGCCATATCCCTCTGGGCAAAGGCTGGTGAGTTCTAAGAGGAGTTTGTGTAGTGTCTACATCTCAGATTTGCTTTGGGGCGAATGTGTAACATAAGTGCCTCCATCTGCAGTTTTAGGAGAAGATTTTATTGGCCACCAAAATGACTCAGTGACACTAGGCAGAGACTTCTGGTAAAGGTTCTGCAAACTTAACATAATGACTGTGTTGTAGAAGAAAAGCTACAAAAGTCTTTTTCATTAGGTAAGTGACATAATAACCCTTTCCACGAGGGTGTCCAAGCAATCGTGTGAAAGATGAAAGTTTGCAGTTTTGTGAAATAGCAGGAATGGCAGTGGCATCCTAAGACCGACTCAGACTAATCTGGTTTAAGCTCCAAATACGACCTACATTAAAAGTGGCAGACTCTGATGAAGCATAGTGAGGAATTTTCTCCCACTTGTTCTAAATCCTGGAGCCTTGACAATCCAACATATCATAAAGGAGGAAGCATTTCTGACCATATCGTGGAGAAATCAAACGCTGTGTTTATGCAGGGCTAACAAATAAACAAAGACCTGTGCTCCCTCTGCTGGCTCTCTATAGCAATATTGAAGCAGAAAGGAACCATACGTAGTATTGGCATCTTCAGCAAACACAAGTCAGTTTGGGTATTCTGAGAAGAACCACTCATTTAACTTGGTTTTGAACATTCTTTGAGAAAAATCTATCTTTGTCAACTTCTGACAAAGGCACTTGGAAATTCTTAAAATTAGATATTAAATGAGACATACCTGTAGCCCTTGGCTACCAGATTGCTAGCTGTGACCGTAATAGTGATCTGGGGATTGATTTATCAACAGACACAAGTGGATTCCTTCAAAATTTTTAGATCCAGACACAATCTTTAAGGCAGTTCTGAAAAAAAATCTCAGGTCCAATGTAAAGTTCCTTTTTTCTCTTTTATAAGAGCAACTTCTAAAAAGTAAAGATTTACACTATTTATATCTTTTCTGATAATGTCAAACACTAGACTTGATTTTCCAAATCATTAGCATGCAGAAGAATGACCTCATGGTGAACAGATGCACTTGGCTGTGAGCTGCAGTGATTACATCAGTCCCTCCCAGCAGTCGAGGGTGCCCATTCCAGTTAACCCTTTCAAGGCCTCTCTGCCGGTCCCTCTTTCTTGGTGATATGATTGAAAGCACACATTTAGTCCCCCACCCCAATATGTGTGTGTGTGTGTGAGAGAAATGTATATGTGTATATAAATGTATTTATACATAAAACATATATATGTAAATTGCAACCAATATTTTAATACTGGCTACATTTTAGATTATTTAGATTATTTAGTGCTGGTCAAAAAAGGAAGGTAAACTATAGTGCTAGGTAAAAAAGTAGTTGAAATATCTTTACATGTCAGGTGTTATCAATCCAAGTAATGGACGGAATAGATACAAGGTAGATATGATGGTCTTTAAAAATATTTTCTGATTAGGAAAATAGATTTTGTTTTGAAAGCTCTTTGAAAAAAGCTGAGCACTCATATATTAGCAGCTACACCACCATGTGTGGTTGACGGCGCATCCTGAATGCAAGCCTGTTCACCTGGCCAACCCACCCCCCCGCAGGGCTTGTTGGGCGGATGGGTAACAGCACCTGGATGGGGAGAGTCAGAAGCAGAGGGCATTTTCCAACAGTGGAAGCTTCAGGCACAGGCCACTCCCACTGAGCGCATCTCCCACTTTTACTTCAGACTTAAAGGCTGATACTGGGGCTTTCCCTCTAGAAGCGGGGGCTGCACGCTGCTTTCTGGCTTGCTGCTACCAATACAGGGCGGAATGAATGCAGTGTTCAGGTGACGCTCCCTCTTCATTAATAATAAAGCCCTGGTGGTGAGGATACAAAGAAAACCTAGGAGCCCCTAATTCCTCAGATTGTGCATATGCATGTGAGCCCAAGCCCAAGGCCCTGCTTTGATGACACTGAGGGCCAGAGATGGTCTGATTGGGTCCTAAGTGCACTGTGGGAGCTTAAGCCGCTCAGGGTCAATTTTTCCAGTTGGCTTGTTGCTTGGAAGAACAGACTTCACCTCAATTTCTTAGTTTAAGCTGGCTGGCTCATCTGGGTTTGATCGCACTTGCCCTAAGAACATAACAGTGTAAACAAATGACAAATGTTTTCATCTGTAGAAGTAGTAACAGATAGCGGACAGGGATTCGTCAAAAGCGAAGCCAGTATGTAAACGAGAAGATGCTTCTGAAAACGTGCTTGTCTATGGTGCTGAAATGCTCTGTCCTCATTGTACTGCCCCACATTTCAGTTCAAATCAAGATTATATCTAGTTCATTCCTACTCAGTGTTATGAGCAGATATGCAAAGAATTAAAACAGAACATTATGCCTAGACTTAAAAATCACACTTAAGGATAGGTATGATAGACGTATAAAAAATTTTCCCACTCAACACTGAATTCCTCAAACCATGAACACTAAGAAATGTAATACTGATGTTAATAATTTGAAAAGCGGAGGGAGTAGCATTTGTCTTGATATTCCATGTTTGGTTTCACGTTCCTTTTAGAAGAGTTCCAATGTCCACCCTCACATGCTGTCAGAATCTTTATTCTGCTAAGCAATTTTCAAAAATATGACGTTCTTGAAGAAGCCTATTGACAATCCTCTCCAAGTAGAGTTCTTAAAAACTCAAATTGCTCCTAGAATCTCACTCATTTCAATTGGTTTAAATAATTATGGATGTTTGGAAAAGATCAAATTAGTTTATACAGAGGCTAAAATATACATAGAAAACAGTCCATCATTATTCATTTTGATAATATCTTAATAATCTTAAGAATGTAACAGTTAAGGAATGAAAACATCTAGTTATTATTTACATGTTTAATTTTAAGAAGTAAAAAGCTTTCTCAAGAGTTAAAACAAACAAACAAAAAACAAAAAACAACCTGCACTGAAAAATCAAGTGCTCACGAAGAGGGGAATAATCTCATGAGGGTGGGAAAAAGCTGAATGAGATCTTTTTAAAATTAGCTTTGCTACAGATCCCTCATGTTCTTTCACTGAAAAATTAGAAACGATTTAAAATCTCTAGCCAGACAGAGTATGAAATCTTCATTTCCCTTGAAACGAATTTTTTTTTTTTGTCTTAGATAGAATGTTGGCAGAGTGTATAAAAGAATTCAATTCACAGCTGTTCCACTTTTTTAATGTAAGAAACATTAATCAAAGCTTTAAGTTATAAGCTTTTCTCATGTTGCTTAGTATTCCAGTTCAACAAAGATCAATAGAGGCCATCCCAGTGTTCCTTGACGCCTCACCAGGAAGCAGAGGCGTGATTATGCAAATCGCGCTGCTCCTGCACCTCTGCCAGCCTGCTTATCTCCCAAGCCTTCTGCCTGCTGCTCCTGGCTCCCTGCGCAAGTGCGTGCCTCTCCCTCTTATCTCCCAACAAAGCTCCGAGAGGCAAGGATTGAGGCCAGCGATGTTAAACAATGATGCATGGCTGATTTTATTTGTAAGTGATTTATTTCACTGGATTTAATTTTTTTTCACTTTGTGTATAAGATATTTGTTAACAAGTCAGAATAGGAGAAGTAAGGCAGTGTTCAGAGACAATTGACACAGGTTAGAAATCTATTAAGCACTCTAACAGTTTCATTTAAAGCAGTGGAAGAAGAAGGAAGCTCCTCACTGAGAATCTCAACATGCATTGGCTAAATATCCCATTTATTCTCTGAAAGGCAATTAATCTGTAATTATATGCAGAAATTTACAAGTAATAATTCTATTATTTGAAAGAAACACACAGTAATCGTATAATCTGTTTAAGTGGCAGTACATGTATTTTCCCCCCCAAACTGGAAATATACAAAGAATAAAAACCTAAAAACAAGGAAATCTATGGAAGCTTTCACAATTTTCCACTGGCCCTAATAAATGAAAATTATTGTAAGCTGGTTTCTAAACGGGTTCCACACCAGGTGCTGCTCCGGTCGGCGGCTTGTCCACATGACACAAACCACTCCAGAGAGACACGCACACTGCACTGCTGTAATGATGGACCCCGGGACACTGTCCTTCCATGTCTCCTGCATTAATCCCTGACCTTCGAATCTCGGCAGCATAATCCCCATTTAGCATTAGTAGCAACGGCTTCCACTGTGAGGAACTCTTTTTTGATAAGTAAGCACTGATTCGGGCATTGCTTTTAAACAGCATATTCCCAGCTCAGCAAGAAACCCACACTCTTGAATGAACCGGAGCACATTACTGAGAAAAAGTTCATTAACCTTGCTAGATTTGAAGGTTAACAGGATAGCTGAAGAAAGGAACTGAGTGAACAGCTCGAATACAAAACAAATTAAAATGAATGTCATCATTCCTTTTGATATTCATTAGTTGATTCAGAGGGAGAATGCTCTTCTTAAATTTGCAAGCATTTATCTGTGAAAAACAGGTGTACATCTGCTGCTCGAATGCGTCTTAAGCGCGTGAGAGAATAATGTAGACACTCACCCGTTCCGCTGAGGGAGTAGCTGGGAGAGGGAGAAAAGACTTGGGCTGCGAAATCCTCGAATGTCATTACTTCGCGGTGGTTCTGAATTATTGCTTCGAGATACAGAGCTCGCTCTTCATAGCTGCGGTAATCGGTTAAGGAAACAAGTACACGTGCAAAGTGGCATGCAGAGCAGTGACAGAATTCACTTTTAATACCGTTGTGCAATTTTTTCTGTCTAAAAAAGTATCCTGCAGGTTCTTTACCATCTTGCAGAAAATTATTAGTCATAATTCATACCCAAATTCTGGTTTTGAGACCTAAGTTTCTCTTAGACTTTAATTCCATTCAATACTAGTAACCCTAAAAACACGTAAAGCAACAGTTACAGAATAACATCGTAAGATCATTAGGGTTGATTTAAACAAAAACAAGAGATACTGATTGCAATAGCATCTCTTTCCACTGACAGTGGTAGATCTTTTACGTCCTATTTCAGTGGATAAAACATTCTTAGTCTACTGACATATGAGTTGATACTTCAAGCAACTTGGTGATACGACAGTGCAGACATTTCTTAAAAATAAGAAGCAAGTTACTGGGAAAAGAGAAGGCTAGGAAGATAGATTCTGAGGGGGCATCAGAGCCTCTAACCAAGACAAGCTGTGAACATTGGAAAATAAGAACTACTATGTGAGAGAATCTACCAAGAGTGCACAGTGCAATTTTTAAAAAAAAGACTACTGCCTTTTAATTAAAACTGCAGTCTGGAACACACAGCATTCAAATGTGTAATCAAAAACCAGTCACCAATAAAACTTACAAGCGTAACACACTGAAGCAACTTTCCAGCTGTCTTAATAGGACCCCTGCGTGTGGCAGGCTTTCACAGGGCAGAAAGCAAATCTTCCCCTTTTGTGTGTGGCTTCTGTTTCCTTAGAAGGTGAATCATGCACTTCCAATAACAGGATAACGTCAGAACAATCCGACAATGGATGGAGGCACTGCACATACGACGTTATGAATTAACACTTGGGGAAGTCCGCATGACGTCTCATTTTCCCCTTCCTCATTATCAATGCAAAAGTTAAAAGACATGTTTCAGTCGTTTTGAAAATCATGCTAATTCTCCAGGAACACAGGGAATGTGGATCACCATCAGTTTATTATTGGCAGCTCCAGAAGAGGAAAAGTAACTCTAGCATTTCTCACTACATTTTCAAACTATCTTTTCAAAATGGCCTCTTTAAAAATACAAGTTGGTGACAATTACGTCCTTTCAATCAGCTTTCAAGACAGCATGTGTTTTTAAATGGTCAAATACTTTTCTGCTTTCTTATGGCAAAGTATGCACACCGATCTCTAAATGCAGGCTCTTCCTCTCCCTACTCCTTCAGTTATATTCAGAGGATAATTTTCATACCATGAGGAGACCAGAGGCATTCTAGGGCTGTGCTATCCCGTACAGTAGCCACAAGCCACACGTGGATATCTCATTTTAAATCTGAATTAATTAAAGTAAAAAGCTAAAATTCAGTTGCTTTGCCCCCTCCCCCCGGCTTGCTATATTTTAAGCACTCAATAGCCGCACGTGGCTAGGGGTTCTATACTGGATTGCACAGATACAGGACATGCCTGTCACCGTGGAAAGCACTACTGGACAGCGTGCTGCCAGAATTTCTCCGTAAGTTTGTTCTATACAACCTCAAGCAAGGAAAATGAGTTTGAAGATTTCCAAAGTGGCCCCTCTAATGATTTATGATTTTTTATATAGATGGGCACAACCGCCCAAGGCCTGGGCAGCATGAGCCTGAACTGGCTTCTCGACTGTGGGCTGAACTCCTGGTGACTCGCCTTAATGAACAGGCTGCCAAACTTCCTCAGCGAGAGGTGCCTGCTCAGGCCCAATTCTAGAGGGACACACTAATGCCATTCACGTCTCATTATGAACACACTTATTCTGCACAGCACTTGGCTGTCGCCACAGCTCGGCCCTCCGTGCATGGCCCCAGCAAGCCGCTGGTCCGGGGAACAGCAGGACGTTAGGCCTGAGTGGCCGTCTGGCGAACAGGCACTCTGACACTAAGCTGGCACGTGCTGGCCCAGCAGGGGCTGAGCGAGGCGTGACAAATTACTCAAAGAGCTGAGCTAAACTTATGGCTGACAACCACCTGAGCCTTTGGACCGCCGTGGCCCGCTGTCAACGCTCAATTCATGGCTCCCCCTTTCAGTCCGTCGTCTGCTTGTGGGCCTGGGTTAGAGCAGGCACGTCCCTCTAAAGACCTGTCATGCTCTGCCTAGCATCGTCCTGCTATTTCCTGAAAGGCCCCACTGCGTCCAACACATCCACATACAGTGCTTGGGACAATGGTGAACAAAAAGGAAATGCGTGTGCATTTTGCTAACTACTCTACGGAAGCCACGTATCTGGAAAGTGGCTGGCTATGTTAATTAAGCTCATGATCAAACCTACAAAGGGACGTTTTGCATAATACCATATGAACTGACCCCAGACGGCAGCCCACCGTCCCTATCCTGGATGGCACTATCCAATTGTCATAAGCTTGTCTTTGTCAAGGCTGAGAGATCTGGGCACCTTAGAGGAAGTCCAGCACTATATTTAGAGGAGTAATAATGAAGTTGTGAGATTCTCTGATTCAATGAATATTTATGGTCTGACTCCTAAATTAAGGCAGTAGGAGACAGAAAACATAAAGGTGCTTCCAGAACTGGATCCTGGAGGAGGAAGTGTTTCCTTCATAGAAGGTTCCTGACCCTGACATCCATGTCCCCGACTGTCACACACAGCCCACACTCTCCCGCCCACTAACTGGAGTGTTAACAGTGCTAAACTGGGTGCTGTCATTTAGACAAACATCCATTAGGGATTGGGGTGAGACCAGGAGATCATCAAATACATTTTCGCTCATGGCCCAAGCCAGGGCATGTAAATACCCTGACAAAGAGAAAACAAATATCCCCTTAGCTCTGGCAGCGTTTAGAAACAGCCAAGGAGCCTGTGGGTGCCAAAAATCATTTCTTTTAGTAGCCATAAAAAACACAGCGCTGGGATCTTAACTGAATTAATTGCAAGGGCAATTTGGAGCAGTATCATCTGACATTTTCTTACCTAATATCCTTAGGGCTTCAATGCTGGTTGCTTTCTATAACAAAGGGCATTTATAATTTAGACATCAAAATGCTTGTAAGCTTTTCACATGTAAGACATGTTAAAATGTGAAGTGAATGCTGAAATAATGCCGATCCCTGGACGGTCAAAGACCTTTCACTGAAAGAGGCACCAGGTCACAAATTCGATCCTTGTTTCAATACTAGCCATGGCCCTTTTGTTCTCTTAAAAAGTTTACTAACAAATGTGTAACTTTTAATTCTGTTCTGAATTATTATCTCATGAAAAGCCATACACAACAAAGTACTTTTTTAAAGAGCAGTTTTCCCCTGGATTACTCAATTCAGGGAACATTCAAATTACTGACCAGAAACCCATCTTGGCTTCTGGACATTTCTCAGTTTCTTTAGCCACTCATCCTGTTCACATTTTCACATAAGAATTTTTATCAAGAATTTTGATTAAGAGACAGGCCTGTAGTCCCAGCGACTCAGGAGGCTGAGGTGGGAGGATCACTTGAGCCCAAGAGTTTGAGTCCAGCCTGGGCAACATAGCAAGATTCTGTCTCTAGAATAAAAAATAAAAAAATGGATAATATTCCTCTACTTTACTAAAGAGGTTATACGCCTTTACTGGTTACATTTTATCAAAAATTTCCAAGAGAACTTCTTGAGACTCTCAAGACACACCCTGCTGAATCTGCAGAGCTGTAAGAATCTGAGAATCTGAACCTGTCCCCCAACTTTACTCTCATTATTGTTTGTTTTAATTTTTAGAGACAGTAGCAGCATGACAGTCAGGAAGGAGCTTGTATTTTGGTGGAAGGAAGGCAGGGTTTGAATCTCAGCTGCCCTTTGCCCTGCCAGGTGTTGGTGTCCCCATTTTACACGTGAGACAGCTGAGGCAAGTGGCTCCGACTCCAGCCTCAGTTGTCTTACTAAATGTAAAATGGGGACACCAACGCCTGTTCTCAGGACAGCTGGGAAGATTAAATAGAATCCTATATATGAAGCATCTACCTGGGTTCCAGCACAGAAAGAAAAGCATGATAAATCTGGATTGACTGCTCCCTGCCTCCACCATGTGGGCTTAGGGTTTTGTTGCAGAAGGAATGTAGTAGGTAAGCTAGAGGAGAGTTCCTTGTCAGTCTCCATGGCAAGCAAACCCCCTTCAGGCTATACCCTCATGAGTGGGGAAGTCCTATGGTCTCCATTTTACTGATCAGGTAATGGGAGCTCAGAGAGTTCAAGAAATTTTCTTGAATCACAGTGACACAGTAATGGAATTAAGGCTACAGACCAGGTCCTCTAACCTTTACTGCTTTCATCTAATATCTTGAATTCTAGAATAAATGGTGTTAAGTTCAAGATCGCGTGTGAGGTTGGGAACTAAACTCCAAATGAGACAAATCAACTGACTTAAATATATGTGAGCTATAATAATCAACCTGCAACGTAAACCTGAGTGCGTATGTGTAAGCTGCATCTATACCCAGATCATGCTGACTTTACAAAATATGACAAAACAATAATTATTCCATTTTAATTTCTTTTTACTTATTCGGGCTATGTATTTGTTGACTGTTGTTTAGCACTTTCAAGCTTCTTTTATCAAAGAAATAAAGAGAACTGTTTGGAAGAGGCTATGTTGCAGACTATATTTTTTCAACCCCTGAAACCCTTCTTGCCTGAACCTTCTCTAAATTTCCTAGGAGTGGACATGATGCTCACACTGGCAAAGTGGCCCCGGACACAGGCAGCCTCCTGACATCAGTGCATGTGTGCTGTAACAGTTTGCGTACCCACCCCAGTTTTCTTTCTGAACTCATGCAGCCTCTTATCACTGGCACAAGCAAGCCCAGAGCTAGCCATTCTCATGACTCTAACTCCCATGGCAGTGATCTGCAGAGGAGGGAATGTCATGTTTCAGAACCATCTGGGATGCTTCAGCCACCTACACATCCCTCTCAAAAGTTCTGGTGCCCCTGAGTTCTGCTGCTATTGTTCCATCCCTTGAGTACATTAATGTGTGGAAAAGGTTGAAAACCTCTGGCTAAATAGCTACCACATATGACCATCTTAAGCCTCTTTATGTTAGTTTTCTGTGGCTGCTGGAAATGACCACCAACTGGGTGGCTTAAAACAACAGAAATTTATTCTCTCACTAGTTTTGGGAGACCACAGGTCCAAAATCAAGATGACAGCAGAGGCTGCAGGAGAGATTTTGTTCATGCTTCTTCCAGTTCCAGGTGGCTGTCTGCGTTCGCGGGGCTGCATGACTCTCCTCTTTGCCTCCATGGCTACATGGCCTCTTCCTATTCTATGTGTCTCTCTTAAAGGACACTCCTCACTGGATTTACTGCTCTCCTGGATAACCCAGGAAGATCTCCTCATTTCAAGATCCTTAACTTACATCAGCACACAGCCTTGAGTCAAATAGTTAACATTCACAGGTTCCAGGAACTGGGACACAGACATATGGTTTTTGGGACCATCGTTTACTTCAATAAACTCCTTGAGGACACCATATGAGTCAGGCTCATCAAATCTATGTCAACAGAAATTTATTCTCTTACGTCACTCATACAACCTAGCTTAAAAGCACCCCACATAATATTTACTGAGTGGATAAATGAAGGCCTGAAATTCGTGTCCATTGCTTTAAGCTATGAGACAGCTAGATATATTCTAGGCAATAGCAACTTGTAAGGAGAGGTTAGAGAGTTCAATTTGAAGTAAAATTATACATAGATTTAGAAAACTGCGTGATAAAAACTTTTAGAAGAATGTGTGGGGCAAACTCTTTATGACCTTGGGGTATGGAAAGATCTCTTAAGAAACCAAAACATGAACCACAGGGAGAAGAGACTGGTACATCTGACCACATTCAAAGTAAGAGCTCCTGTTTACCACAATACTGTAAAGAAGGCAGAACTACCAGGCACAACGTGGGAGGAAGCATCTGTGACTGAGAGCTGGCAAGGGGTAGGTGCCAGAATATAAGAAGAACGCCAAGCAAATCCATAAGAAAAAGTCAAATAACCTACTAGAAAGATGGGCAACCAAGAGATAAACCATAACTGGCAATTAAGTTGCTCAGTACTATTAATGATCAGGGATTATGAGAATCACAACAAAATATCATCTTATATATCCCAGAGTGGCCAAACACAGAACATGTAATAATGCCAAATGTCAGACAGGACATGGGTCACAGGAGCCCCAAGAACCTGCTGCTGGGAGGAACTGGCCTGGCTTCTTCAGAGAGCAATCTGACCTTATCCAGGGAAGAACAGATGCGCGTGCTTGCAGGCTGGCAATTCCTCTCCTCAGTATGTGAGTTCTGGTACGTATGTGTTTGGTTCAGAATGTTTATAACATGTTACAGACAACAGCAAAAAAGAAAAAGGAAACTATTTTTAACATTCAAGGATAAATGCAGTCACACAATGGGATATTATATAGCAGTGAAAATAAATGAACTGTAGGCATGTGTATTAATAAAGATAAAACTGAAAACAATGCTCAACCAAAAAAGCCAGTCACTGAAGGACACATTGAGTGCAATTCTATTGCTATACCTTATTTATTTATTTATTTATTTATTTATAGACAGGGTCTCACTGCGTCACCTAGTATGGAGTACAGTGGAGCCATCATAGCTTACTGCAACTTTGAAGTCCTGGACTCAAGCAATCCTCCCATCTCAGCCTCCCAAGTAGCTGGGACTACAGACATGCGTCACCACGCCTGGCTAATTTTTAAAATATTTTGTAGCATTGAGGTCTCGCCATGTTGCCCAGGCTGGTCTTGAACTCCTGGCCTCAAGTGATCCTTCCACCTCAGCCTCCCAAAGTGCTGGGATTATAGGCCTAAGCCATCTTACCTGGCCTATATATATATATATATATATAACAGGTTAAGTGAAACATATTACTTAGGGCTACACACATATGTAGGAAAACGATAAAGAGCCAGGGAATAATAACCTGGGGTTACCTCTGGGGTGTGGAGGGGTGGTACCTGGGAGGGTCTGAAATATATTGGCTGGTGCAAGTGGGTGTCAGTACCGGGACACATTTTGGTGTTCCTTAGAACGTATGTAAACGACACGTCTTCTAGTCTGTATAAATATTTCATAATAAAAATGGGCAATTTGGCCAGAATGAAACAGCACTAATCAAATGAATCTTTTCTCACCCATCAGAAGGACAGAATGAGCTTCAAGTTGAAGGCTGATATAAAAGGTATATGTTTGGGTGTTAGAGTTGACGATGATTACAAAGAAGTCCATTTGACTCAGACACAGAGAAAGCAGAAAAGAGACAGTACTATTTTTAGGGATTTCATTCCAGAAATAGACCAGAATGTCAGAGCTCAAAATTTTCAAAAAGTTGTGGGGAACTCTGACAGAAGGGATTCAAAAAGCTCAAATCAAACATGGAAATGAACGCCACCTGTGGGGGAGGGGGATAATGCTCCAAAAAATAAAAATGTATTTCTACAAAATTACTGTTGTTAGAATTACTACGCATTAAGAATGACAAAATCAGCTGAATCTGAGAATGGTCAGAATACTACATATATTCATGGGCTTAAGCATAGATTTCTATACATTATCCTAGTCTGCTCAGAGAACTGGATCTCAAGTGGCTATGCTATTTTCAAAAAGCAAATCCACCTTCATTCAAGCGCTCATCCATTCAAGAGATATGTATTGAGTGCCCCCCTGTGCTAGGTAATGGGCATGTAATCAGGGAACAAGATAGATGTCGCTCCTGCCCCCAGCAAGCCTACATTCTAGCAGGGAGGCAGACCGAACACTAGTTAAAGGACAAGTCCAGGGAATAAGGCAAACTGTCATTATGTCAGTACCAGGAAGGAAAGAGGGAGATAAGCTCAACGAAGTCTCTGATGGGAGGGAAGCAGCTAACCAAGCAGGGATGAAGTGGGGGTAAGGAGTGTAAGAGCAGTTGAGGCACAGAGAATGCCATGAGCGGGAAGGAACTTGCAATGCTTCAGGAGGAGAAAGGAGACTGGAGCCACGGGGTAGTGAGACGGTGGCAGGAGGTGCAGCTGAAAGACAGGCTGGGCCTGGGCACAGGAGGCCCGAATGGCTTGAGGCAAGGAAGCAACGTGACGTCACTTAAGTTGCTATATTGCCCTCAGAGGAACTGCACCACTAAGGAGGGTCCTGAGTGTCCTCTAGTTTGGAAGAGGTCAAGGCTGACCGGCATCTGTACGTTCAATCAATGGGCTTGTCCAAATACTTCAATACCTTACTTATTCTTTGCATTTTTCAGAAGTGGATGACATACATCTTTTGGGCATGTGGAAGAGGTAAGAATGCTACTTGCAGGCTTGAAATGACCAGAACTTCTGAGAATGACCTTGAGCATAACCAGGAAGGACTATGGTGTGGCAGAGAGAGGGCCACGCTGGGTGACACGTACACCCTGGCGTGGAGGGAAGAGGAAATGGAGCAGAAGCAGGCTCTCCGGTGAGGCAGAGAATGAGGCGCTACACACAAGGAGGCAGGCACGACTCTCCCACAGGACACAAACTGGCCTCACAGAAACTTATAAAAATGAGATGAGTTAACAGCAGCTGTGGATTGAGGAATACTACCCTGTTTCGAATGTGTAAAATACACCCATGGATGCATTTTAAACCTAGTAAAAAAATGACCCTACTGTGGCAGAGTCTGAGCTCAGAGAAGGAACGGCTAAGAATATTTTACAAAACTAGGAAATTAATTAGCGGATTTCTTCTGCTGCTCCCCACTACTGGCCGCTTTTGGAATAGAGGATGCACAAGAAAATAACACGTTTTCGTTTTTGAGCAATGTTTTGAGTAGTGATCAAAGAAAGTGAAGAGGCAACACACAGAATAGGAGAAAACATCTGCAAACCATTTAAGTGATAAGGATCTTGTATCTCAAATATACAAAGAACTCTCACAGATCAACAATAAAGACAACCGAGTTTAAAAATGGGCAAAGGATGTGCATAGACATTTATCCAAAGAAGATACGCAAATGGCCAGTAAACACATGAAAAGATGCTCAGCACCACTAGTCATTAGGGAAATGGAAATGAAAACCATAATAAGATATGACCTCACGTCTACTAGGATGACTATAATCAAAAGGACAAGTGACAACAATAACCAGTGAGGACGAGGAGAAGATGTGGAGAAATTGTAATCCTCATATCTTGCTGGTAGGAATATAAAGTGTGGCCACAGGCCGGGCGCAGTGGCTCACGCCTGTAATCCCAGCACTTTGGAAGGCCGAGGTAGGCGGATCACCTGAGGTCAGGAGTTCAAGACCAGCCTGACCAACATGGAGAAACCCTGTCTCTACTAAAAATACAAAATTAGCTGGGTGTGACGGTCCATGCCTGTAATCCCAGCTACTCCGGAGGCTGAGGCAGGAGAATTGCTTGAACCCGGGAGGCGGAGGTTGCGGTAAGCCAAGAGCGCACCATTGCATTCCAGCCTGGGTAACAAGAGTGAAACTCTGTCTCAAAAATAAACAAACAAACAAAGTGCAGCTACTGTGGAAAACAGTTTGGCAGTTCCTCAAAAAGTTAACATGTCATCTAGCAATTCTACTCCTAGAAGCTCAATACCCAAGAGAACTGAAAATATATGTTCACATAAAAACTTGCCAACAGATGTTCATAGGAGCATTATTATTTACAGCCAAAAAATAGAAACAACCCCCATGCCTGCAAACTGATGAATGGATAAACAAAATGTAATGTATCATACAATAAAATAGTATTCAGCCATAAAAAGGAATGAAGTATTGATACCTGCTGTGACGTGGATGCACTTTGCAAACACTATGCTAAGTGAAAGAAGTCAGATGCCAAAGCCCATATATCGTGGGACTTCATTAATATAAATGTCCAGAATAAGCAAATTAATACAGACAGAAAGGAAATCAGTGGCTGCTTGGGGCCAGAGGGAGGGGAGAATGTGGCATGACAGTTATTGGGTATTCAGTTTCTTTTTGGGGTGACAAAAATGTTGTGGAATTGGAAGTGGCAATGGTTGCACAACTCAGTGAATATACAAAAAACCACTGTATTATACATTTTAAAAGGGTGAATGCTATGGTCTGTGAATTATATCTCAATAAAATAAATGCCCCCAGGCTGGGTGCAATGGCTTACCCCTGTAATCCCCAGCACTTTGGGAGACTAAGGTGGGAAAATCGCTTGGGGCCAGGAGTTTGAGACTAGCCTGGGCAACATAGTGAGACCCTGTCTCTAATGGCACATGCCTCTGGTTCCAGCTGGTCAGGAGGCTGAGGTGAGAGGATCACCTGAGCCTGGGAAGTTGAGGCTGCAGTGAGTTCTGATCATGCCATTGCACTCCAGTCTGGGCGATAGAATGAGACCCCGTCTCAAAAAAAATGCCCCCCAAAATGCCTAGTGGTATGCAGTGCACGCTGTGTATTGTGAGGAAGGCCTGCTAATAAAAAGATCTTCACTGAACACATGAAAGAACAAATGGCAGGATGGCCTGGCACAGCAAAAGCCCTCCAGGCAGACAGTGGCTGAATCATTTAATCATGGAAGACACAGGAAGAGCAGCAGACCATGTGCCGCGACTGTTCTAGCAGCTGGAGGATGAAAAACACACAGTCTTGTTCTTTGCAGCATTCACATCTTATATGGAAAGACAAGTGGACAACGAGCTCTAGGAAGCTGGAGGGTGGAGCGATTCACGGGAATGAGGAGTGGGTCTTGGTCAGACTGCAATGGGCTGGTTACAGAAGGGAAGAAGCAACACCAGCCTGTGGCAACTGGGAATCTCCGAAGGTTTTAAAACAGATGAACAGCAGGACCTGATCTATGCCTAAGAGATAATGGGGCAGGGAGACAATGCAGGGGAGGAAGCGGCACAACGCGGGGCAGACCCAGCTGGACTTGGGGTGCTCACCAATGGTAAGAGATGGAGATGGATTCTGGACATAACCGTGGGATCAAGGTGTAAGTGACCAGGAGGGTGGGACAGAAAGGGACCTGAGGAGGAGGGCAGGGTTGAGTGGAGGAGTCTGAAGAGCCCAAGGGATTCCTGGGGGACAACTTCAGGGCAGTGCTGACTGGGACTCAGCAGAGAGGCCTGGGCCAGAGCTGAAGAGCTGAGTCATGGGTTTGGAGATGAGCTTGAAGGAGAAAAGGGGAGAATGCAATGTTAGGGAACCACCCCCACCCCCACCCCCACCCCCACCAGAGGGTGGGCAGAAGTGAAAGAGCAGTCAAGGGATATGGAGGGAGCGGGAGACAGCCATTTCCCAGATCCCAGGGAGAAGCATCTGGAAGGAGGAGCAGCAGGGTTCCTGCAGAGCCTCAGCTCCCATGCCCTTCCCTGGTACCTGCCTCAAAGGCACATGCTCCACAGGTGGGCTCAGGTCGCATTTAATAACTAAACAAATGGATAAAATTCCATAATGAGCAAGACAGGAACAGATGCCAGTTACATCGTAAAGCCATACATGATTTTCACAAGATTTTATTTCTCTTTCAATATAATGTAAATTTAAATTCTAGGACTGTTTAAGGCCGCAAATAAATGAATCATTCAAAATAAATGTCAAAGCCTGGTAACGGGTAAAGAGGATGACTTTACTCAACAATGTAACCAAATAAAATGGATGTTTTGGAAAAGGAAATTAAACACATGGAGGTATAAGATATTAGATTAAGTTTCAAACCCTAATGATACACTCCTGGAGAGAAACAGTCCACTACTGCTCAAAAAGAAGAAAATACCATATAACCAAGTTTAAGAATAATTCTGAGGAAATGATAAGAGCAAACGGAAATGAGAAAAAGATTTTCTTCAGGCTATTAAATTACAGACTTTTGGAGATGGTCTGTTCTCATATTCCCATGTCCTTCTGGCGTAGGGAGCTGAAGGTCTCCCTCCTAGAATCTGAGGCACTCCACACATGCAATGGATTTGGACTATACTGTTATTAGAAATGTTCAAATCAGTTCTTCCCAGGGGATTGATTTGTGAAGGAGCACATCCTTAATTATAGCATTTTCCATTTCCATCTTCTCCAATTCTCCCAGTGCACCTCACCTTCTGCAAATCACCAAGTGAGAAAATGCCCTGTGACACTGTCGCTCAAAGTCTCACATCAGTAAAAATGTAAGTGACAAGAAAATTAGTCATTCTGCCTATTTCAAGTCTAGAGAAAGTGCTGTCAAATTGAGTGAGAAAAGATTCAACAGGCTACTTCAATGATGAAAACGACTGAAAAAGTGACGAATCAATATGAACAATAGAAGCCCTGAGTTCTGCCATGCTGACGCCAATAACTTGATTTCTGGGAGGAAGGGAGTCAATGTCACTTGAACCGTGTTTCTCTTTCACAGATTTTCACTCGTCCTAAAGACATCATATGTTAGAAGCTAAAAAATGTACTTCCAACCTTAATATAGAAAGGACCACTGCTGACGTTTTTGGGGCATTTAATATCCACGAAGTGACAACAAAACGGAAAATAATTAGAAATGCAGAACTGACCTAATGTTAAATGATGAGTTAATGGGTGCAGCACACCAACATGGCACATGTATACATATGTAACTAATCTGCATGTTGTGCACATGTACCCTAAAACTTAAAGTATAATAAAAAAAAAAAAAGAAATGCAGAACTGTCTCTAAATGTCTTAAATCCTGTTTGTGGCAAAGTATAAAAAGAGTAGACAATTAAAGAGCAACACACATGAATTGTAAACCCTGGTTCTGTCATCACTGACTCTAAGACAAAAAAAATTATTAAATAAAATACGTTACAGGTACTATTTAGTGCAACATAATTTGAATTGAATTATCCAATGTTTACTTTTCAACCATTCTATTTTGAAGGCAAAAGCCACTTTCATTTGGCCTACAGAATAGTTTATATCTAGGTTGATTCTAGAAATTAAATAGGATCATGATATATGTAAACGATAGATAACAAGTAAATGAAACTGACAAGTATAAGAAAACATCTATAGCAGATACTCTGGTTATCCATTCCTTTGAGACATTCTTAATTGTTACCTATAAACAATCTCTTAGGCCCACATGAAATCAGACTAGGCTCAGGCATGACACAACCGAATTTTGTGGTCCAAAGTATCTGCACCAAGTTGTGTACAGATTTTCTTCATTTTTCATTTCTGAAAGCAATTTTGGGGCAATAATTCCTTTTCATGGTATTTACAAAATTTTAGCTATATTTGTTTTTTCTTCTGTGCATTTTAAAATAGTAAATACCACTACCTCTGGAAGCAGAAAATAGTATTTCTATGCTTCTATGAAATAATTTTAATAGCTTAAAGGCATCTCAGTTTTCCAGGAAGATATTCATCTGATACCAAGTTATCAGATGTCAAGAAGAAACTCCAAGAAAAGTTAGGGGTTTACCAAATGAAAGTGACTTACAAAATGAGGAAAGAAGCTGATGTAAAGGTTGCCAAGTGGCCTTCCTGGCCTATTCAGACTGCTTGAGTGGTAGGCTGGGTTGCAAAGCACACCTGAGTGATAAATATTACTGCTGACCCACACTTGAAACTCAATACACCCCACAGACCTATCAGAGCAAAAAAAATAATGCCACAATTATTGAAACCTAACTGGAAATTTGGGGGAATTCTAATAACACAAAGCTCCCTCATGATCAGAAAGAGCAAAAGTATGTTGGCCAGTTAATATTAAAAGCAACTGATTTCTGGCTATTAATAACAGTATGTGATGCAACTGGCTCACTTAGGAAGAAGCTACACTAAGTGGACACAAGCGTTGAGCCATCACAACAAATGGCCCTGGAGCATGTCTTTATCTGCAGCACTCTGAAGAGCTGCTCCATCTGTAGGCATGGCTGGGCCCCTCAACAGACACTGGTCCTGTGCAAACCAGAATGACCAGATGAGCGTGGAGAATATGGGTCTCATTAATGTTATGGAAAGTAGTTTTGAGCAGCCAGAGGGCAAAAGCACCTCTTTTACTCCTTTTACATCTGTTCTAACATTTGGTTCACTGCTGGGTTAAAAAAAATAAAGATGATCAGGAAGTATATATCAGTGACTTACATAGTGTGGTTTGAAATTTTTATGTTTGCTGTCAAGATTGGTCATGAAAATTCCCAGGGGCTGCTGGAATGACTTACTCTGGTTTCATAACAGGCTCAATTGTACTGTTCTACACCTTCTGCTAATCTGGTTCTAGGCTGTGTAAAGAAAAAAATATACACATGTAGCTCTGTTGAAAATCATGAGTCTTGATGAAGGTCTACGTGTTTGAGTGGGGTAGTGAAGCCACCTGTTTGCTAACGAGTCTCTGGCTGAAGGGCACTGGGCTGAGAACCCCATAAGGTGGTCATACAGCCCTTGTGATGCTTCTGCTTAGGGGTGAGGAAGGGAAACACTGTAATGATATTAGAGGAAGGCTTAAGAAGCAACAGGGCTCAAGTGTGAAGTTCAGGCATTGTCACTGACATATTCTCAGAGATCATCAGCAACACACAGCATACGGGATGCCCTTTTACGAATGCATCCCAAAGGCAAAAGTCCCTGTTCTGACAGCCCTTCAGGTGTAGCGTCTGCAGCAGGTGAATCAGACTACATCCTAAGCATAAGTGAGCCCCCGGCCAGGCACCTCTGCTGATGCTGCATCAACCAAAGATTACATTTAAATAATGATACCAATGAAAATGATCAAGTGCTTTTAATGGGTTGAAGTTTTATAGGCTCTATCTCATTTAATCCTCACAACTTCCTCCTGTGGTTTGTACTATCCTAATTTTTTTGTAGAGGAGGAAATGGAAGAGCAGTGAGGAAAAGTGTTCTGTTCCACCTCTCTCAGATGCTACCAGCAGCCTGACCTGAGAGCCTGGCTCTCAGTCACGACCCTGCCTCTTATGATCAGAATTCTCCCAACAAGAGAAAAGACTAGTCAGGCCACAACTAGCAGAAGGCCCAGTTCCATCTACTCACTGGTGTTTTTATAGAAAGCTGACGGAGTAAATTGTAGCCCTTCTTCCACTCTCTCCAGTTGGGACTCTATTATCCAACAACTTCAGGTGAAAGAAAACTTACTGTGTTTTCTCCTGCAAATTAAACTTCAATACTTGCATTTCGAGTATTTTTGGCTCTTACAAGCCAGTGAGAGAAATCCCTGTGGCTTAGAGCAGGGGCGGGAGTGACAGTTTCACTAAATCCCATCTGTGTGCCATTCTGCTTGCGGGGTGAGGGCATCTGCAGCACAGCACATCAGCCCTGCATCCTGCACTTATTCATGCAGATGTCTCTTCCCCTGTCACTCATCCCTTCGTTAGAACTCCCTCCGACCGGCCAGCCCAGGGGTTTCTGTCTTCCCGCCCCTGGTCCTGGTGCCCTGTTTCAAGTGGTGGTGGACAGCACTGGGCGCCGTGTGTGTCCTCCGTGTCCTCCAGTGCTCCTGGGCACCGTTACCATGCACCTGCTGCAGTGGCCCCTCGGCTTGCAACTCGACATGAGGCAGTGACTGCACAGGTTGCCAGTAACAGGAAAGCAATTTTCTATTGAGCTATGACTATATCTGGCCCAGGATGGATTATGCAAGGGAAAAAAAGATTTTTTTTTTTTTTTGTAAGGGGTGTTTTCTTTTGTAGCTGGACAACATATATCATCAAGTGCAGAGCAGATACTTGGTCCTTCCTGAGTTTGACATTTGAACAACAGATTCAACATTTCTACTCCATTTCAGCAGCTACCTCTGAGTACCTAAATCTTTTCAACTTTTAAGAGTAAGACAGAAAGAATTCAGGTTAAAAAGTCTGCTGCAGTCAGAAGAGAGATCAGAATTAGAAATTCTCTCATAATAACACATACTTTAAAAATAAAACTTCAGAAAAAAATGGTGGGTGTTTATCTTAATTTTTTATGTCTTTATATTCTGGGATAATTCTACTTTACTCTTCAATGAAAACTGTCTGCTTTTATATTTTGTATGCAAAATTCCTTGTAACAGATCCCATCTATTCTGACTAAACTCATAAAATATACAAACAACAGAAACAGCCCCCAGTGCTGTTAAAGATAAAATTCCCAACCCACACAATTCTCTGGGACTTTCCACATTTAAGCCTCATAGAGTCACTTGATATCATCTTCGTGACTAAAAATATAACTGCAGTATTACTTAAAATTATAATCAAATCATTCTCTTGCAAATTAAGACACTTACTCTTAGAAAAAAATAGCCAAATTGAATTCGGTATGTCTTTTCTTGATAGATCAAAAGCAGCTCCATTAAATCAGCAGTTTTATATTAAGGGCATGAGACATGACCCAGATGAGGAAAATGTCCTTTGGAGCCATTTTGTATTTTATTTGAAGAGCAATGGAGATGATCCTCACAATTCATATGTGAGGCAGAATTGTATCACTGGTCCCAAGGCCAGGAGGCTGGACATGATCCCAAATGTGGTGGCCCATCCACATCAGACAGCCCAGGTTCATCTTCTCTCAATCCCTCATTTCTTCCCATTATTGTGCCTGCCACCCATCTATTCACCCACCCACCCATCCATCCATCCATCCATCCATCCATCCATCCACCCACCCACCCACCCACCCATTCACCCATCTACTCACCAACCCTTCCATCTGATATTTACTAAGTGCCTTCTACATATCCATTATTTTCTCCTCAGATGTAAGGAAAGTACTTCCTTGCATCTCAATCCTCTTCTAAATCTTTGATCCTATAATACTCAAATGTTGTACTGAGTATTATAGTATATTGGAGGATTCTAAAACCCATCATAGTGAGATTACACTATAATTAGCCTGAGTTCTGTTGGGGCAACATCTCACTCAGAATAAAAGAGACAATCTTTATCAAATAAAAACAAGCTACCCAATGTTGGTGCAGTTGGCTGCCACTCATGACGCTCTTTGTAGCCAAGAGCCCATTGGGTCCTCCTGCAAAACTCAAATCACATATGATAAAGCAGAGACAGGCAACAAAATGATGCTCTGAGACCACCCAGCTAGCAATGCGCAGGGCTGAAACTCAAACCCAGGGCGATCTGTTACACATGCTGGCCTCTTTCTATTCCCTTATGCTGTCTCAGTTTAATCTTT
The DNA here is from genome assembly GCF_028885625.2 of Pongo pygmaeus. Classification (NCBI taxonomy): domain Eukaryota; kingdom Metazoa; phylum Chordata; class Mammalia; order Primates; family Hominidae; genus Pongo; species Pongo pygmaeus. The sequence goes on from NC_072394.2 coordinate 15,173,376, forward strand.
CAAACTTATTTAAGATGTTTGTAATGTTCAGTGCTAAATTAATCCACAAACATTGTTGTTTGGTGCTAACAGGAAGAATAAGGATAGATAAATTAGATTCTTCTTTCTCCCCCCAGAACCAAGAGTAGCACAAAACTGGCCATTTTTATAGCTAATCTGGAATAAATGGTGACTTTCTAGCTAAATCATTATCTGTACAATTGTCATAAGAAGCTACAATTTAGAGGAATAAACTATATTAATCTGATCCTTTCCTTCATGCAGCAAGATTTGAAAAATTTACATGAGCTCATTTACACAAAAATTATCTTTCTGCAATTATTTCTAGTGATATTTTGAAGACAATCAGTACAAAATTCTGAAGTTTTCTTAATTATTTTGAACGGACATTTTCAAAGAGAGAATGAATTTGGTGCCAGATATGGCTTCTGAAGTCGTGAGATGCTTCAACACTGGAGAATAACAGAGCGTCTCACGGTAAGGGCCTTTTGCACCATAATCAAAACACTGAGAGGGAACAGGAATGAAGTGTCATTCTTTCATTGCTATCTTCCAAGGGTGAACCATTTCTGATAAATCCTTATTTTTAATTATGTGCCACTTGGTGTCATTCAAAAACCCTGAAGAGGGTAGAAGCACCTGTGCAATGACTCTGAACAAAAGAGAAGGTAGAAATTCAGGCCTGATATTCCATGTGTCATCACAGATAGCAGGGTTTAAGTCAAAGCCCTAAGTTCAGATGCAGACTCCTCTGAGTCCTGGCCCTGTGACCTTAGGCAACTAGTTTGCCCTGCAGAACCTGCATCCCGTCATCTGTGAAAGGGGGTTCAGGGCTGATCTGCAGGACCATGCTGCAGTGAGGGGAATGATGCCACAGGTGTGCCTGTTCAAGATCACAGCAGCAGCTGCTGGACCTAGTGGCACCCGGTCAGTGGAACCTAACAGGGAGCAGCTGGCAAAAGAGCAACGTGGAGTGTAGAGCCCTGGCATTCCAGAGTAGGGATACAAGGGCAGGCCTGGATCTCAGTTCCACTCAATCACTGACTACCGTGGCCGGCATCTGGCTCAAAGTTGTGGGCCCTGTGGAGGCCGAGGGCAGCAAGATCTTTCCCTTTATGGGAAAGGGCCACATCACCTCCTTGTCCCATGGCCTGAATGCTTCCTCCAACAGGTGGGGGAATATTTCATGAGAAGCGTTTTTCTCAATTAAAAACAGAAACACAGGGACCAGTGATAAAGATAGCAGTCATTTTTACATGATGAAAACTTGCCTCTACCTATAGCAGGTTCTGATCCTGATCAAGTACACTGGTGATTTACTTTGTAGACTGATGTTTCAACTGTTTTCACTCATCTCCAGTGAATATTAAAAACGTCACTTGAGAAATTTCCTTTGTATTTCTCTACTGCTTTTACCTTTCAGAGTTCCCTGTGTCTGTATGTTGATAGCAGACACAAGATCTCACTGTTTTCATGAAACATCACGTATGTACATCACTGGGATCACCCAGTCTCAGTATATTCTCTACGTAGACCCCAAAGGTTAAGGACAGTACATGAGCGAGAGAACTTTTTAAATGCCTCTGTATATTTTCAATCAGAAGTAATTATTTTGTGAGTTCATGGAGGACATAAAGACGTAACTCATGGTCCCTATCTTCTCCCAGCATCCTACTGATGTGACAGGAATGACTTTGGGACACTCTTCCCAGGGCTTCTTGGTGGTGTGAACAAATGTGCAAGGTATCATGAGAAGGAAATGGCTATACCCTTTTGGTGCAGTTGGGGGCTTTGTGGAGCGAGTCCCCCTGAAGCGTAGCTCTGAGACTGAGTGGAATCTACACAGGCCAGAACAGGAGTGATGGGGGAGGCAGGAGGAAAACATCATGGGGCATTTCCCAAGAAGCCATGCCCAGAGAACTGGGGAACACAGGGCTCCTTAAGAAGTAGGACTGGAGAAAGGCTGGAGTCTAGACTGACACTGCTGTTAGGGAAGCGAGGAGGCTCCTGAGGGTAGACAGCAGGCTGACAATGCATGGTGGTGAGTCTGGCAGCCAGGTATGAGGCTGGAGGGGGAGAAGGAAGGGTGCCACAGCACAGACAGCTGTACAGAAAGCCCTGGACACAGCCTTAGAAAGTGGCTCTGGGCAGAGGGAGAGGATCCCAGGCAGGTAGAGGGCATTTCAAAGACCAGACAGGTTTAATGGACAATGCAAGAGAAAACTAAAACTTAAACATGCACCACGCTTTACATAATTTAAAAATTTATGACACAATTTGCAAACTGGCAATAAATTACTCTAAAATTATCCTTGAGATGGGAGGATGGAAATACGCAAAAAAATTAAGCATGGTGACTGTAGGTAATAATGTATTATAGATTTCAAAATTGCAAAGGGAGTAGATTTTAAGTGTTCTCACCACAAAGAAATGTAAGTATGCGAAGTAATAGTTATGTTGATTAGCCTGATCTAATCAACCTGCAATGTATACATGTATCACAACAGCACACTGTACCCCATGAATATACGCAATTATTATCTGATGGTTCCAAATGTCACTTCTACAGAATGTATGCACCTCTCCACGCAGCAATAATGTCTACAATAGGCCTGTGTCCCGGGTTTTTCCTCTATGCAAAGTTGAAGTAGGGGCTATCTTCAATGAGAAACATCCACTAATATTACTTGCACAGACTTAATGGGAGAGATAAATGGGTTATACATCACTTAACTTGTAACTAATAATAAATTATATTTTGGTCATTAAAGTCATGTAATTTTTTTAAAGAAGCAGTTGGTGTGAGAAACAGTAAGGACTGTGAAATAGGAACCACCGTTGTTCCAGGGCTGGTGATCGTCTTCACTGTCAGAATTCATGACAGGAAGCTATGTTTATTTTTCCTTGATGATCCGACCACTGTGGAATAAAACATGTAGGTACATTTTCTACAGAGATGGATCCAAGACTGTGACTGTCTCATTGTGCCTGTAGTGGAGGGCTGCCAGGGCTCTGCTTTGCTGATTATAATGAGCTGCCTGGTGTCACAAACCAGGTGATTACCATGGGTTAAACAACTAAGGGCAGGGTCGAGAGTGACCAAGCAGTGGCTCCCTGAGCTCGTGACGGTGCTAACCTTTTCAAAGGTGAGCGCCGTATATATTCAATTCAGCAAGTCACTTAATGAGCTTTTGGATTTTTTCAGCACAAATTAAAGGCACCTACCTGGATTTTTAAATCACTTGGTAATGCCACCTAATCCCCCTGAGTGGAAGAAAATTAAAAACAAGAGCCACAGCATTTCCTTAGAACATCTTAATGCAAAGTTAATGATTCTTTGAGAGAGACTAAATAGCAGACTATTTCAATATTGGGAAACACTGGAAAATAAATTCCACCATGCTATACATACATGGGAAAACAAAAAATTATTTATTTATTTAGAATGATTTATTTTGGAAAAAAAATGAATTCTAATCTCTCCAAATAGCCTCATTTCTGAATATTTTTTAAAACCAGCCCGCTTCCTCTTTTTACCAGGGAGAATCATCATTATCATTAAATACTCCAACTCTGCAATTGTCCATCCTCAAGCTGTCCATGTGAAAGTGATCGCTCGATCTGAATGCCCAGCGGCACTTGGTGCACGGGGCAGTGCCTCCGCTCCAGGTGTCTGGAGGTGCACATCTGGCTTGCTGGTGAGCACCAAGCATCTCCTAAGTGAATTCTCCCCATTCTAAAGAGCCTACATTTTAAGAATGACTATGCAAATTTAGTGGCAATTCATTGGGTCATTTCATGTGATGCCAACAAACACCTAGTAACACTTCTATCCATTTGTCTCTCCATTCGGACATAATTATCAATCCTACTATGTGCCAGTCAATCATGTGCCCAAATTATCTTGAATAATCCTCACAAAATCCTATGAAGAAAGTATTGTTACTCTCACTTTACAGCTGAAGAAATTAAGGCTCCGAGTTCAAGATTAGGTGATAGGCAAACCAACATTAGCAATTTCATATGGTTCCACCTAATAATTTAGCCAGAGCCCAAAAAGCTGGTTTTTTTGGGCCCAAAAACCCAAAACCTTTTTTGGGCCCAAAAGCCCAAAAAGGCAGGGAGGGGCTTCTCATACAATATCTTAAAAGAGGTGAAAGAAAGAAACTAGGAGGAGCACTCAAACCCTGCAAGGGGCTGGGGGGATTTGGAGAAGCTGCAGCCAGGCACAGGATATCTCCAGAGGCTGCTAGCCTGTGAGAAAACAGGAATAAGCTCTTTGATGTAAGGTATAAATACAAACGCAACCTAAAAATGCAGTACTTTTCTGTGCAAGCTGCACCAACAGTTTGACTTATCTCATGAGGCTGAAATGTTTCTCAGATGAGGTCCAACAAGTATAAGTACTCCCCCAAACAAACCTACTCAGCTCATTTAAAATAAGCTCTTACTTAAAACCCAAAGGACCACAGAGACAAGGTCACCTGATAAATGAGATAGTCTGGATGTTTTTGTGAGATGAAGACAATGTTCATGAACGACCAGGATTAGCATCTCTGCTTCACCACACAACAGACAAGTGCTAAAGTACTTCAATATTTCAGTGAAATTCCAAAATTTATCAGAACAGAAAGTAGATCAAATAACAAAATACTGCATGATACATATTTTATATAGTAAAGTATACTTAACAGCCATGTAGATGAAGGTTTTGGCCATGTTCTTTGTACTCAGACATGGCATGCAGTTGTAAGCTATCTGTAGTGGGGAGGAAGAGGGAGAAGGGGTGGTGATGTACTGGGGAGTCCATGACTTGTTCATCTGGGGGCCTGAAAAAGACCCTGAAAAAATCAAAGCTCTAGTAATTTAGCAAGGTCCAGCAGTGAGGAATAAAGCGTATAAAAGCAAAATGAAGACAAAAGTAAAACAAATTTTAATATACATGGTTAGTCTCTCCCAAACAAAAGTTGCTCATAGCCACACACACTGGCCTCTCATGGGAACTCATGGAAAATGCCAGTAGTTCCTCTGTGGGGGTCCCGGGAAAAGTGCAGAGCTAAAACCCAGTCAGCAACGAGGCCTTGGATTTTAAAATTAATAAGTTCAAAGCCAGATGAGATGGAAAAGGTTGTAAAAAGCACCTTAAAAGCAAGCAGAAACACTCTCAGTCCCCTGTGAGCTCTGCAGGGGACTGTTTCAGCCACAACCAGAAATCGATGCAGGTGAGCCTCTGATATCCTAACACTAAAAACAGACGGAGGCCACCAGCATGGCGAAATGCTCAGAAGTGAAGACCAGGAGGATTGACCACGTTCTGGATGGGATGTGTTCATTTTAAAGCAGTGTGCCATTGCCTTTCATCTGTTTGGGTAGAGGACTATATTAAAATTCCTCTTAGAGGCTGGGAGCAGTGGCTCATGCATGTAATCCCAGCACTTTGGGAAGCTGATGCAGGAGTATATTTTGAACCCAGGAGTTTGAGGCCAGTCTGGACAACATGATGAGACCCCGTCTCTACTAACACATTAAAAACTAGATGGGTGTGACGGTGCATGTCTGTAGTCTTGGTTACTTGGGAGGATGAGGCTGGAAGATCGCTTGAGCCTGGGAGGTCAAGGCTGCAGTGAACTGTGATTGCACCACTGCACTCCAGCCTGGGCAAGACAGTGAGACCATGTCTCAAAAAAATTTTCTTTTAGAGAAAGGCATTCAAAGTGAACTTGTGAAAAACAAATCTACAAGTTATTCTCCTGTGTTCTACCCTGTGCCCAGAAGCTGACGGGACATCACAGAGAGATGGCTCCAATGTGGGCTCTGTTCTTCACCTACGATTCTTGAATGCCGTGTTTGCCAATGCTTGAGGTGCAAGGTATCTAAATGTGGTGGCTACTGCAGACCCTTCTCCTCAAGGAGGCCCTGCACAGCCACCTGGGTGTTGATGCCAGATCCCCTGGCTCTAAACTCAGCCCTGGATGAAGAAAATGGTTATGGGAGGCATGGGAGGGACAGGCGAATGCTGCAACAGTATGGAACTAAAGTACATGATGCAGAGGCAGAAGCAACACTTCAGAGATGGAGGGTGTTCACCACCCTGGGCAGACAGTGCGTACTCTGCTAGATGCTGGGAGCAGCTGAGGAAAAGGATGCATAACAGCATCTACAGTTAAGGGCACTATCATTTGGGGGAGAAAAATTTACATAAATGCAGCTAATACAGAGCAAAAAAGAAAGGACAGTAAAGAATGGACTCTTGAATAAAGTATACGGAATCATATTCTATCTGAAGGAGAAGAGGAGGGAACAGGGGTCACACCCTTACTAGAAAGTTGGCTGCTGCAGAGCTGACGATGCTGTATCATAGCAAAGTGGGAGAAGCATGTGCGTCTCTCCATTTGGGGGCAGGAGAAAGATGTGGACAGTGTGATTTTTAGCAAAGAAGGAGGCAGGCTGATGCTGGGTTCTTGGGAGGCTGCCCCGGAGTCCTAGTGTGGTAAAAGGAGGTGCTCTGTTCTCTTCACGAAGGGAACGAGGGACCCCGACACTTGGATGTGTCTGCGGACGTCACCACAGGCAGGAACTGCACTAGATCTATGGCCTTGCAGGGACTGCTCTGGATTGAGCTCACATGGACAAGAATCAAGATTAGTCTGTGAGCAGGATTAATAAAAATTCTTAGAAATTTATTGTTCTAAGTTCTGTTTAAATGAACAATCCCATAAATACTGTAGCTGCTGAAGTCTTAAAATGGGGTGAGTTATGTATCAAGTTGAATCATACAAAACTGTTGATTTTTAATGTGCAAAAGCAGCATTTCATATGGTCTAGCCCTAATACCAGAGTCACAGATTACTTGGAAAAGCCCACTGGGCCCCAGACGTTTCCCCGACTGTCTGCCTAAATCACAGCCCTGCCTGTGGACATCGCTCCCTCTCTCTCAGGCCACTTGGCTCCTCAGGAAATACAGCAGCCTCCAGCATACAGTGCTTCCAGGACCCTTCAAATAAAACCCCACGAAGAAACCAGAGCTACTGAAATCCTTAGTACTTCCATGTTCCAAGTAAATCAGATCAAGTTCTCTACACATGTGCTTTGCGTGAGTTTTCTAAAAAGATTTCAGTCTATTTAAATACCACCCCTACCAAATAAAACAACTTAATAGGGTGGATCTTTCTTCGCTCAAATATGTTACTTATCTATTCCTTCTTCCAATGCCATTCCTAATACGAAGAAAAAACTAGTACTGGTTGGTAAAGTGTATTTAAGTGTCATGGCAATACATGAGTAAGACAGCAAACTGTCCCTGCCATCAGCCGGCCCCGGGCCCTGGCCAGGACACAAAGGCACAGAACACCAGCCCAGGGAAGCCATCTCACTTCCCCTGGGGAGACAAACACTGGATGGCTCACAAAGGCTTCACTGTGTTGACACTGTTGTCTCTGTTGCCATAAGGTTGGAGGCAGAAGAGTAATCTAAATAGAAAAAGGAATAAAACCCTGGCCTAGTCGGGTGAGTAGGGTTCTGGGAGAGGCAATGCGTCAAGCCCCAGGCCCCTGGAAGGGAGGGAGGCAGGAAACTGCCATTTTGACTGCCCACTACGTCCTGCCAGACACACTCATGTGCCATGCCTGATCTAATCCCTGCCACGGGCGGGTGGCCAGGGCGCCACCTCATCCGAGCCTGTGCATCGGCAATCATGGCAGCCGCACCATGGAGACCAAGCTCCGGGGCTAACTAACTGATGGGAGGCTCCGAGCTCTGAATGCTGCTGGTGGGACCTTGGCAAGTTCCCCATCCTCCCTGGGTCCTGTGGCCTCCTCTGCACAATGGCATCTGAACACAAACCATCTGTTCACATGTGAATACATAATATGTATAATTTCATACATGTTAGCTCAATAAATGTTGGCATTATTAATTCAAACAGAAGTTCACCTTCTGTAAATGGGGAAATTAAGGAGACTGGCAACCACAAACTACTCTGAACGTCCTGAAGACCGCCTGGTCACTGAGGCACACATGACTCTGCGTCCTCTGACATGCCACGTCTCATCTGGCCACAAATCCCCATCAATCCAGAACCTCACCACTTGTCACCACCACACGCCACCATCCAGGCCACGCCATTGTCATTTTGTTCCTGGATTATGGTTGTGGCCTCCTACCTCTTCTGGCCTCTGTACCCAGCAGCAGGAGCCTCCCAGGGATGGTGCCCTTCTCCGTTCAGCCTTCTGATGGCTCCCACCTCACAGGAAAAGCAGAAGTCCTTGGTGTGGCTGGCAAGGCCCTGCCCCACTGGGTGCCTGCCCCTGCTGTCACCTCTGTGGTGTGGAGCCCTTCCCACACTTCACACACACGATGTGTGTGTGCTGTGCCCTCTGCCTGGGATGCTCTTCCAAGACCCCTGTCTGGCTGCCTCCCTCATCTCCTTCAGGTCTTTGCTCAAATGCCAGCTTTTCTCAGGAGGCACTGTGATCCAGAGCCTTCATTCTCCCTTTCTTGGCTTCAGTTTTCTCCTCAGTACTCACCATGCTCTAACTTCCCTGCATTTTCATGATCTAGCTTGCTTGCTGTCAGCCTCTTCCACTGGAATGGAAGCTCCATGCGGGCAGGAACTGTGGTATATCTAGCACCCAAAGAACAGGCCCCATACCTACAGAGTCTCAGAAACCACTCTCGCAGGCTAGCTGGCTAAAGGAACAACACTGCAGTGGTTCCAGTGGATCTTGACTCTGTGGTTCTTATGAATCCCGCAAAGAGTGGTTCTTAATATGGGTCAATGGACCCCATGGGGATCTTCTGGGTGATGATCAAAATTCCAGGAGTCCCTGAACTTGGATGGTAAAAAAGCACATCTTCATTCTCACTATCCTATCCTCTAGCTGAAATGAAACATTTCTTTCCATTATAAATAGGAACAAACCACAGTGATACTACCTGTGACTGTGTCACCAGTAGAAATCAGATATTTTCATGTCACATTATATTGTTACCAGTGTCTCAAAATATTGATTCTGCTCATTACTGCTTCAAAATTATAATGATTATTGGACCTACTACTAGAGCTTGGTATTTAATGCATGAATAAAGGCATTCCTATATTACTATATATGCATTTGCTTTAGAAAGCATTTCACTATAACTGATGTACTCTGGAATCCTATATGCTTTATGTCTGCATTTACAAACATTCTGAGAAGTGCAAGACATCCATGGCACAAAGAAGGTTGAGAGACTGCCTTTGGGACTGACTCCCCTTATCCCTTTTAGTGTCCCTGCTAAGTTCCAAGGTATGTTCATGGTCCAGTCCTCAGAGGCAGTGATCAGGGTGACTCAGCCACTGGGGACCACAGGCAGCATGGGCCCAGGGCTGCCAGGCACTGCGCTCGGGACTGCACACATGCCAACTGTCCAATCTGGGTTTCTAGCTCCAGATCCAAAGACAGGGTCAAGGTGGGGTTGCCAGCAAGACTCTCACATTTGACTGAAAACAAAATGGAGCTTCAAGATATCAGACTAAAAGATGGACTAATTATTTATATATATGTATTTCCCCCCAAACAACTAAATTCATATATATTTACTTTATCCTTACAGCGTACTTATTTATGTAAAATGGAGGCTGAGAAATAAATCCTTTAGAAAGAAAGGCGTAAAATCGTGTTGTTCTTCTGACTTCTTGTTTCTCCTGAGCAAACCTGGGGTCACCTTGCATTGGGAAAGGCCCAATGTGCAAAAGGGGAAGAAAAGCACATTCATCAGGCCACTGTCTGTAGCAGGCCCTGTACTAATTACTTTTCGTGTAGCATTTATTTACCATCTCTTTCCCCAGGCACGGAAACTGAGGCTAGGAGACGTGACCTGGCTTGGCTCAAGTCAGTCTCCCAATTTATTACTAAGTGCCCTGACTGCCATCTGATAATATACAGAGATGCCACAGACCTAATGTTCATCCTTCTAAGCAGTCCTGGTTTTAGTTTTGTTTTTTTTTGAGACAGGGTCTCACTTTTTCACCCAGGCTGGGGTGCAGTGGTGTGATCTCAACTCACTGCAGCCGCCACCTCCTGGGCTCAAGCGATCTTCCCGCCTCAGCCTCCCAAGTAGCTGGGACTGCAGGCGCACACCACCATGCCCAGCTAACTTCTGTATTTCTTGTAGAGATGGGGTTTCATCATGTTGCCCAGGCTGGTCTCGAACTCCAGAGCTTAAGCCATCCACTGGCCTCAGCCTCCTCAAGTGCTGGGATTACAGGTGTGAGCCACCACACCCAGCCCCTGGTCACTTTTTACAGTTAGGTATCACTGGAGAGACTAAATACCCAACAGGAAACATTTTTCTCACTTCTATTTTCCCATGATAGATACCGATCCTGGAGGGGTGGGCTGGGGAGGGTGATGGGATTATCCAGTGAAAAGCTGCAGGCAACAGTTCAAGTCCCTCTGAATCCACAGCTACATGCACAGCTTCAGAGCAATACAAAACAAGTAATTTAATTTCATAAAATTATCTTTCTACAGTTTGTTTTTTCCTCCTAGCCTATTGAAATGTACACACCATGAGTACAAAGTACAAGGTGCTGTTCAGCTGTAATTTGACTTCTGCACATATTTAATGTGCTACTGGGATGAAACATTTCATGGTTCCTGTGCTTAGCAAATGAAATAAATCAATGTGTTAAGAGAAAGTGATTTTGTTCTTGCTGTTTGGGGAAAGTGCTCTTTACTTTTCTACTAACAAAAACTTAATGAACCATTTCACATTCAAAACCCTTTAGAAAGGTCATAATGTCTATTTCTTAATTAAGTTTTTACAAGTCAAATAATGCTAATTTTCTTTTATATCTCCATATGGGCAGCAACACTTAAAAAAAATTACTGAGAATAAACAACACCACAGAGTGAGGACTATTTCAGTGAGCTAAATATAGATGCTTGTAGGGCTTTATAAAGGAAGATAGAGAAAGCAAAATGACCTGGCCCAGAATATATGAAGTATAATCAAAGAAACAGGGTATTTGGGTTACCATGGAATTCGGGCCAAAATAAAGTTTTTTGTATGGTGACGACTTGGAATTATGCTTCAAAACAGGAAGCATAATAATGCTGACCTGCTCTAAGAAACAATGGTCACTGAGTATTTAAGTTCTTTTTCTTGAATTTATTTTAAATTTTTATGCTTAAACTTCCCAGCCTGTATTAAATAGGCCTAGGCTTTGTACGATACAGAAACAGGTATTTGAGGCTCACTGCTGGTTCGTTCTTCGGCCAGTCTTATTTTTTTTTCATCCTAATTGCGCAGACAGCATCGGAGCTTTGTCAGCTTTACCTGCTCTGAATAGAAGCACTTTTGGCCCCCCTTGTCAAAGACTAGGGAAGAAAGCCCGCGCTCTGGTTGGCAGCAGTCTTGGATTCTCGCCCCCGGCCATACTGTGCAATCACGCTGTTTATTCCACTGTAACAATCAGACAGCGAGAGCGGAGCACCTGGTACTCCCCGGCCCGGGCCTTCCTTGGCAGCTGACGGGCAACCTCGCTGCCAGGTGGTCGCGCTTCAATTACATTAGCTAGCCATTCTAGGGTTAACGAGGACCCACTTTCTTCAGAATGCCCCGGGAAAATCAGTTATTCATAAAAGACAGTATGCCTTTTGTTGATCATTGAACAATGTTGCTGAAAATCCATTAAATTAAATTCTCTTTATTGGGCTGAATAATGCAATAGCAATAGCCCCAGCTAGAAGTTTGCATGTTTATTTACTAAATTTCTGAATAATTTATACATGGATCCTGGCTCTTTTATCAGTTAGTGGCCAAATGCTTCTTCGGAATGGAGCAGTGTAGCTCTGCCTTCATCTTAACATGCACCAACACTTGCAAATAAAAAACAAACAAAAGCCGAATTTAATGGAGTGGTCAGAAAGGGAAATCTCATTTTAATTCAGAATTCACATTCCAATTTTCTTTTGCAAGAGGACTCTCACATATTTTGGCATGAATTTACATAAGATGCTTTTTGGGAGCTGTTTCACATGAGGACCTTTTTCATAACAGAAAATGAAAGAGAAGGAAACAAGTGGGAAGTGGGACAGCCGTTAATCTGTAAGTCAGGGAACTGCTGCCAATGTTTAGGTGGAAGGTGACCGGGATGAGGTGAGTGTGGGTGGACCTGTGGCTAGCCTTGTTGAAACAAACGAACAGCTAGAATGTCACCTTGCCCTCCCTGGGCCTCTGCAGCAGTGACCACAATGACAGCAGAGGCAGGTCAAGGCAGGAAAGCAGCAGAAGCAAGCTCCCTCCCTTCAGTCGTCAGTCATCCTCTGCTTCTCTCCCTCAAGACCAGCGGGGGTTGCTGGAGGAGCACTCCCTCTCTCCTCCTGGCTAATGCTCTAGGTTGCCCATGGTTGGAGCACTGGCCATCAGCCTCAGATACAGAGCTGCAGAGCTGACATGTGCTGGGAAAGCTTTAAGTGGAAGAAATGTAAGAAAAACAAAGTTACAGAGGTATCGTAGAGTCATTTAAATACTGCTGTCCTAGGGATGTAGTCTGAGCTATTCTGGAGATCATTTTAAAACAGGATTTTTCTTTTTTTAATTTAGAGGCAGCATCAACAGAAAGTGAAATTATCCTGAAGTATACATTATTTATCAAAAAGAACATAAGACAAGCAAAGAAAGAAATTCTATTGGATTTCATTTTCATTTAAGAAAAAAAATTTACTGTTTTTCAGAAATGAAAAAGAGTATCTGAATAAATTTAGAGAAAAAGGCATAAATATTAGTTGGTTTGCACATTCAAAGTAGTCTGTGAAAATATTTTTAGCAATTAGTGACAATGCAGCTGGAAGACAGACAGCAGTGGCTAAGAGAGTGAGCACCAAGCCGGGGTGTGAATTCGCCTCTCGCTTGCTGGCTGAGAGATCTTGGGCAAGTCATTCAGCTTCTCTCTGTGCTTTCACTTCTTTCTTGCAAAATGGGACAACAACCCTACTTTCTAGTGATGGTAAAGTACACATAAAATATGTATCACATTGTACACATTATAAGAGCTCACTAAATTATGACTTATAGATTGGCCAAGAGATACTTGGTGGGAGTGTTCTACACTTTCAGATGCCATGAGGCATCTTCACTCTGCTCTCTGTCATCTTAGCCTAATTCAAGTTACGGCCATACACTCAGCTACTCTGGGTCCCTTAATGTAACCATCTCATTCATTTCCTTTGCAGTGAAATAGCACAAACAAATTAAAACTCAAAGCAAGCACCAAAGAATAACTGTGTTATATTGCTAATGAAATATCTAGAGCACGGATTGTAATCAGACATCCAAATATAAATGTTTTAGTTTTGCTCCCTGATCATTTTTGATAAACACTTTGGCTTTGCCTTGGCATTTATCTTCCTAAAGCAGACTGGTGTTACAATGCACGGTTCCAGTAACATTATCTCTGAATTATAAGATCCACCTTGAACAAGGCTCCAGCACAAAGGTATTAGAATGTGCTGATGACAAGCGGACACTCTTCTACTGCTGAAAAACAATGGCTGACACTTCTGTATGAACAGACAGAAGGCACATCAAAGGCAGCCTTTTATAGAGAAAAATTGTGTGATGCCCACTTTAATCTCTCTAAAAATCTATGCACGAACTGAACCCAATTTCATTTTTCACATAAATGCTAAGGCTTGATACAAGGACATCTTTTTCTTTACAGTTAAAAGATGAAGAGACAAAAGATACGCTAGCATAGCCTTTGAACTTTTTAAAGCTCTATCAATGGACCATGATACTTAACCACGGATACAAGGGCAGAGATTTTACAATATCTGCATTTAAAGCATTCTGACTAAAACCAGTCATTATTATAGATTAAAGAAAGGCATTAATATCCACATTTTCCTTAAAGCTGCATAGTTTTTATACTTTTAACCCTTTGATCAATTAACAAAGGTCTAAAAAGGTAAGATTGTAATACCAGAAGGATCTGTAAAACTACCGTGGCGTGGGGATGCAATTTGAAGAGGACTGCATTCATTTCCTGGATGAGGAAGGATGCAGAAAAAGCACGTTTTTGGGTGGTAATGCGGGAAGCAGTCCTCCAGTGAATGAATGGCTTCAAACTGAGATAGTCCAGATAGTGACTCTTCTGACATTGCATTATTTTCTGGGGGCATGGGAGAACTATGAAACGATGTCTCCAGGTGCCTCTTGATCTTCACTTTTTTCCCCTTGTATCTCTGGATCCCTCTTGAGCCTTGGCTGTCCCATACCAGGTGCCCCTAATTGTGAAGCTGGTGCTATTTGTCTTTTATAGTTGCAGCCACCTCAATCTTCCAGCATCCCTAACTTCTTTCTGCCTGCCAGGCTGCTGTGCAAGGCTTACCACATGACATCCTCATAAGTTGGAGTCCAGCTTTGTGGTCAGAATGCCTGTGCTCCAGGCCCACCATAACCATTATAAAGTGCTTGAGGAAGTCATGTGACTCCTCTGGGCCTGTTTCCTCATGGCTAAATGATGAACACAGTGGTGCCCACATGAAGTGCTTAGTACAGTGCACAACAAAAGCTAAGCCCTGGATAGCTGTTAGCCACTATTTTCCGCTCTCAGATCCGGAGGAAACCATGGGGGAATCTCCAGCCCATCTCTCACAGCAGCAGCAATCCTTTCTTCCTAGTCCTTGGGCATCTGTGAATCCCTGCTAAGGGGCTGCTTAATGCCTTAGGGCAGCAGCTCTCATTCCTGGCTGCGCATGAGAATCACCTGGTGGTTAATCGGCACTGATGCCTGGCCCCCATTCCAAACCAAGTTACCCAGAATCTGTGGGGTGGGTGCTGGGCATCAGTCAATATCGGAACCCCCCATGTGATTATGTGTGCAGCCAGAGTTGGGAACCATGGTTTATGGCAACACAACACACACACTTCCTCTGGAATCCTCCCCTCTGTACAGGACCACAGAATGAGACAGAAGGACCTCCAGGGGCCTGTAAGCAAGAAATGTGTCAGATATGTGTTAAAAAGGAATGCAAATTCATGGCTTGCATTTATTTTAATACAAAAATATTGTATATGATTAACTATCAAGTACTGCTGATGATCTGCAAAGGTACGCTATGTGTCTCCTGGGGCTCTCCTACACCCTAGCACATCACCTGGCTTCCCGATTTGAGGAGATCTTACTTATTTCAAGAAATTTTAAAACTTTTTATTGACAAATACACACACACACACAGACACACACACACAGTACACAGAAGTATAAAGCTCAATGAATTTTCACAAATTGAACACACTCAAGTTATCAGCACCCCAATAAAAAAATCACCAGCACCTTCCTGCTGCTTTCCAGACACTCTCCCCCTTACTGGAAGGATAACTCCTCTCCTGATACATTGCAGATTAGCCTAGCAAATACTGTCAGTTTCCCCAAGTGGTTGATTGAGCCAATTTACATTCCCACCAGCAGCATTTCAGAGTTCTAGTTGTTCTATAGTCTCACCAACACTTGGTATTTTTCACATTAATTTTAATACAGTAGCCAGTCCCACCTTCTCCGTGACTTCCTTTTCCATAAGTTTGTTACCTGCAGTCAAGCAAGGTCTGAAAATATTAAATGGAAGATTCCAGAAGTAAACAATTCATGTTTTAAACTGCACACTGTTCTGTCCTTTTGTCCAGCGGGTCCACGCCGCTGCCTATTAGTCACTTATCAGATCAACAGCCACAGTATCACTTGTGTTCTGTGTTGCGTGTGCCTGTGTTCAAATAACTCTTATTTTACTCAATAATGTCCCCAAAGTGCAAAAGTAGTGACGCTGGCATATTGTCATAATTGTTACATTTTATTATTAGTTATTATTAATCTCTTTGTCTAATTTACAATGAAGCTTCATAATAGGTATGTATGTGTAGGAAAAATGTAGAATATATAGGTTTTGGTACTATCTGAGGTTTCAGGCATCCACTGGGCATCTTGGAATGTATCCCCTGTAGATAAGGGGAACCTACTGTAACTTGAGATGCTCGAATGTAATGTCTGACTATTCCATAAGTGCCTGAGTTTCACAAGGAGATTCATGAAGATGGAAGCCTATTACACCCAAAGTGCTGAATTTTGCATGGCAGAAGGGCAGATGATGGAGTAAATATATTGGTCAGATGTTGGTTCTGAGTATGGGGGCCACTGAATGACATTTACTCTGTTCTTGGAACTGGAAGCTGGGGAGATCCCCCGCAGAATCTAATCTGGCCTTTGGCTCCAATTGTGGCCCTGACTAGTCCACATTACTCAGAAATGGGTGCTTCTTCAAACTCTTGTTTTTAAAATAAACCATAACAAAAAAAGGCCAATCAACCCACCCACCCAACTAGGCTATTTTCTCCATGGCTGCCTGCCAGGGATGGGTAAAGGGATCTACAGCATAGCCTCCCAACAGTACTTTCCTCTCAACGCCAAAACACTTCTGATTAATGGTCAAACAGGTTCTTAGGAATTACACTTCCGTGTAATTTTCATTATAAATAAATTTAATTGCCCAATGTCTTTACTATTTTTAGAACTAGTATGCAAAGAAGTATAATCTTAAAAAGAAAAACTGGAAAATCCAGCAACTGCTTTGAAAGAAGCTGTAAGATTTGAACTCAAAAGCATTTTCTGAAAAGCTGGACTCAGAGCCAAAACTAATGCACTCTGCTAGCACTAAACAATGCACATTTGCTTTGGAAAAAACATTTTTTTTTTTTTAATGACTGAATTTACAAACATAGTCCATTTTCTTCTTAGAGCTAAAGTACCATCTCTCTTGCTGGGGCACTTTTTTTTTTTTTTCTTTTTCTTTCAAAATCGTCTTTAACAGGAGCTGTGGTTAGTAAAATCTTATATTCTTACTTGAGCATATGTTCTTCATAGAAACCCAAACTGTGACCTCCTTGGATTGCTGAATGAATGTATATGTTTCTAGTTAGTAAGTGTGGACTGTTAAAACTCACATAAAACACAAAAATTTGAGATATCCCCCTCTCAACTTCCCCATTTTGAGGGTTTCACATAAAAAAAAGTGAAAAACATTTAGAGAAATGAAAAAACATTCTGAATATATTATAAATTAGTTAAACACATATGCTGGCAGATTATCAATCTTTTGTTTTGAAAACCACCACATCATCTTACAGTGAAAGAGGTAAATTTTCAAACTATTATGCTGCCATTACTTTTAAAGGCAAAAACTGCAATTACTTTTGCACCAATCTAAATAGGTTTTGAAATCAACAAGGAGGAGAGGAGAATGATGATGAAGAGGAGAGCAGCAGCCACCAGAAGCAAAAGAAATGACAGTACCTTGGCTTTGCAGGACTGCTGTGGAAAGCAAATGCATTACTATGCATAAAGAGATGAATGACACTGCACTGCTCAGCACTGCCCTGGGTTATACAAAGCTGACCTGCGTAGCTACAGGTATAATGCAGAGGGCAAATATTCCACTGGGCCTGGTGGTTCTACATAAATGATAAAGTGAGTGACTTACTGGGTTGAACTAGTTGCTGCAGATTCAAAATGTGTCTGAGGCTATGACAGGGTGAGGACACTGCATGCATTCTCTGGAGTGACAAGTCACCGAGCCTCTTTGGCTGGCTGTGCCCAAACTCACACTTAGGAAATGTTCTAAGGCCAAATTCCACTCTGGAACTCTCAGGCTGCCATAGTTCTGCTAAGTTTTAGTTTGATAGCCCATTTGTCATGAAGTCAAACCCCAGTTAAACTGATTTCTCAGCTGATTGGCAGGGATAGCATTTTAATTACCTTGCTTGTAGATTTCAACATTTTAATACAATTGCATATAAAGCAAAGATAACTTTTAATACAATTGCATATAAAGCAAAGATAACTTTTTTCCATTTGTGCTTTTCATTTCATTAAGATAAAAGTGGTTTGAGTCTCTTTTTCAATGGGTTGATAAAGGAAGGGGGCTATCCATTGTCCAGCACCAGAAGGAGGTCAGCTGTCTGACTTGGTGGCAGTATTGAGAATTTGCTAACATGGCAAGCAATTCAAAAGTTTCCCAGGCAAAGATGTATTTCATTTGTTAATTGATTTTTAAAGACTTTATCATGAAAACAGGATTGGAGACACTGCATACAATAAACAAAAATAACATTCACTGGGCACAATGCCCAGAGAAACCAGCTACACAAACACAACACTAAAGGAAAAAGATGGTCCCGAAGAGAGACCAAAATGGTTCAAGATGCAGAGAGCTCAACAGCAAGGGGCTCCAGAGAAGTTTCACAAACGCAATCCTGAGGTCTGGCAGATGTCCCGTCAAGGCAGCTAAACCCTCATCACAGCACCTGTGCACAGATTCCTCTGGTTAGTAAACAAAGTTGCTATTCACATATTCTCTATGCTTTGTAATGCAAAAAATTAGGTTGAATTATATCAAATTGTCTTTTTTTTTTTTTTAACTAGGTCAAACAGTCAAATATCAACAACTTCGTGCACTTCAACCCAATATAAAATAAGAAGCGGAACTCATCTCGCAATGTCTCTCATTTTTTTGTCATCATGAAGCTCTTTTTCTGGGCACCTGTAGAGGGGATGAGGTAGGACAGTCTCTTGCCTACTGGACTGAGCCACATCGACAGTATCTGAGGATCTCTGCCCTGCATCATCAGTATAGCCAGCAATGTGCCAGGTCGCTGATGCATGCAATTCTACAAATGTTAGAGAAGGGAGAGAAAAAAGGGGGCATCATTCTTCCTTCCTTGTGCTCCAATTATTCTTCCAACTCTTAATCCCTTTTGCTTTTATCCTCATGGAACATGGGGTACTTAATGTGAAGCAACTTTAACTTTCATTTTTTCCAATGTATTAACTTTATAATGGGTAGATGAGAACACAAATATAGTCCCTCCCCAGTTTGGATGGGGGTAAGTAAAAATTGTTTTTGAAAAATGAATATTCAGATGTATTTTTCACCATTATAGGAATAAGAGTTAATATTGTGATGAAAAGAGCTGAATACAACATGAATGTAGAACTCTATCATATTTCAAGACAGAAAGAATTTTTTCTAGGACTTGAGAGTACTTGACAGAGTAGAGTGTAGCTTAATCTCAATGTTAAATAGTCTTTAAGAAAAGGCAGATAATCCATAGGTTGTCCGGTTGTTAAAAATCAGGATTAAGCTCCTGGTCTTAGTTAATAGATGTGTTAAGTAAATGAACGTGGCTAGTTTTATGCTATCTGCCATATAATATCAAATTTATCAGGTCTTTGAAGAGGTGCCAACAAAACACCTATAAATCCAGACAGAATTTTACAACACACTAATAATTAAACAGATAATGAAATTTAAAAAATATATTACTTGAGTGTTACTATTTTCCAAGAAAAACAGTTGTTACTCCATTATTTTTAATAGAATCTACCCTACAAAGTTTCCCAGGCAATTCTATTGAAAGATATTGGAAAACAGAAATAGCATTTTTGACATTCAAGCATTTCTACAACTTTAATTTCAGAAGGAAAAACCTCAAAGTAACAAGTATATTTTTAGGGTACTGAAAGAAAATATAGCTTTAAAAAATGTTAATCTTTACTCTCAGTGAAAAGAATGACTATGAAAACTGACCAGTGATTTACTTACTCAAAAAGCGACCTGACTTTGGGTTTATGAATACATATTGAAAAAAAAAAAAAAAAAAAAGGTAAATCTGCCTTCAAGTTACGACTTAACAGGAGTTTGGTGAGTCCATAATTAGCACCTCCCATGGCGGGCTTTCTAGAATCTTAACACAGAAAACCTGGAATGCACATCTCATTTAACAACCTGAGGAGACAGAGAGCTTTTCACAGGCAAAAACACATTATGAAGTTCATTAATTAAACAGTGCGGGTGGAGCAGATGGATGCTACCTACGCTTGAATGACGCTAAATTGGGACAGAGGTTTGCAGTCTTTAATGAAGCTCCATAAAATGAATGATTACATAGTGATCACAAGTAAACAAACCTGAGAGAAGAGCTGGATTATAGGGCAACAAGTCCTGCAACATGGTAACAAGAAGACCAACATGCATGGAAGTACCTAGTACACAGAGAGCCTTTGACATCATTCAATCCCAGACCATCCCCAGGGCTGAGGAAAGCTGTACGAGTCTACAAAGAGTTAAACATGAAATGACAGTCAGTGGGGCAATAATATAAAAATGCCTGGCCATGGAAATGAAGGGAGCAGAAACCTTTTTGTCACATAAAATCCATTATTGAGAATGAGACACTCAAGTTTCCTTTTATCTTCACAGAAAAACAGATGCAAAATGTCAGGTACTTGGGCTTTTTAAACTAAAAGGCTTAGCAAAAGCAGCTAGCCAGCTAATGTGGGCATTAAGATTATTTTTCAATCACACTTTCCCCCTGTCACTAATTAATTCTTCACTTTTTCAGCTATTGTTAAGCCCTTAACTTTTTTTTTTTTTTCCGGACCTAATTAGCTTGTGATGCACATGAACTTGCATGTCTGCTCCAAAGATATCTTTTGAACTCATGGGGTAGAATAGAAATCATTTTGATATTAAAAATTTCCTATAAATATATGCTGTTGTCTGGAACTTATTTCGTTAGAATGACCTATTATGTCTTCCAACTTATACAAAATATAATTTCATTAACAGTAATTGACAACTTTAGAACAAGAATGGCCCAAAGACATGTGGTAGCCACACCTTACAGCAAGCATTAGAGGTCAGCAGTAGTCAATGGGGATGCCCTGCTCTGCTGCCAGAGCCATGACTGTGGATTCTCTGTATGCCTTCAGATGATGCTCTTATTTTCATCCTCACTTCCTGGGCTTTGATTTTCTCTTTCTCATTATACATGGCCTTTATGTAAGCTCTTTCAAATCTATTTTAGAGAGAGGTAGAATATAAATGGATTCCACATATACAAATAAATATCTTGCTAGCAAAAAGACAGAAAAATCACTGTGATGGAACTGCGTCCTCAACTATTTCTCAAGGCAAAAGCACACTAAGTAACATCAATTAGATGCTTATTTTGGGACGGACTCTAAGTGAGATATGCCAGTAAGAATATTTAAACTTAATATTTTCACCGCTTTTTAATTTGGAAGCTACATGTATTTAGGTATAAGAGATGTGCACATGGTATCAAAACGGGAATACTTTCCATCCTAACTTACGATAATTTTGTTTTCATATTTATTCCATACAATCAAGGTTTAAAAGGCTAGGATTCACTTGGTAACAATAATGAGAGAACAAGCTAAAACTAATTGGAATTGCTTCACTTTCTCAAAGCTATATCATTTTGATGGTCTCCTATTCTTAGGTCAAAAGTGTGCACAAATGAGAAACAGCAGGCGGCCACAGAGTCAGGTTGGTCTGGGCTCTCATCCCAGCCCTGCCCTGGCTGTGGGCCCCAGGCCAAGACCCAGCTTCCTCGAGCTTCACTCTCCCCATCTGTGGGTTAACACAGTCCCATTCTGCAGGGTTGTCGCCAAGAGTGAGAATAATGGTCCAATAGTCCTTCTGAGTGCCTGTGATCAGCCTGTGCTTTTGCACATCGTGCACTGATGTTCCAAACTGCCTTTTGGAGCTGAGTTTACTCTCTGGTCCATTGGCTGATGAGAAAGCATTTTATCAGTTACATGCAGACACTAACTACTGACCAAGAGTTCAGGCTCAGCAGCGTCTCCACTTCTGTCCTTAGGTAATTATTTGAATACTCCAATGAATTTTGCCCTCATTTCATAAAAATGAGTGGTAATAAGATAAAATAAAAGTACTAGTAGGAGCAACAACAAATATAGGTCTCAAACTCAAGGCAGTGAAAGCAAAACTAGAAATCCTCATATATGCCAAACGTGGAGAATTTTAAGTGCCTAATAAATTTTTAGGCACACCAAATACACATCAGCTTATTTCCAATGGCAAAGAGCAAAATTAGAGAGCATGCTTGAAAAATGGCATCAAAACTGGAATACAGAAAGTGAGGCCCATTTAGAAATTTTATATATTTTTGTTTCATTTTCAGAGAATAGAATGCCCTTTATAAGTCAGATGTGCATTTGAATTCCTATCGGTAGATCAGAAAGCAAAAACTTTAGACTTAAACATGAAACCAAAATGAAACATCAATTCTGAGTCTCTAGCCTGCTCCCCAAAAGACATCTTTTGGGCTTTCAAAAAGTAATCTATTTTTTAAAAAATCTATATTACCCTCCTAGGTTGAAGTTCCTTTATAAATTCATTCATTTGCCAAATTCTGATTGCAAAAGTGCTCACGTGCCAGACTGACTACAAAACACTTACTGATCCATAATTAGAAACTGCCTAATCATTTTATGGTGGCAATTCTTGACTCTGAAATGTTTAAATAAAATGTTCAATAAAAGGTTATTTATAAAAGAACCAATATTTTGATCACTACTTCAAAGGGAGGCCTGATTGTGTAAATGCAAATAACTGCCTTATTTTAGTACTTAAAGTCTCAGATTAAATGTAGCTATCCATTAGCACAACTGATCCAAAGTTTAGGTGGGACATTCTTTTAGAAGATCCCATGTATTTATTTTCTAGTTTGAAAAATGGGCATTTTAATACAAATTTATAATCTACATTTCTGTTGCTAGAATTTGGTTGTTTAAGTGGGCTTTATTTAGTATACTAGAAGAGACTACGCAAAATCATATTCCACAAAAGAATCAACATTCTCTTATAGCTTTAAAATACTGTAATGTGAGCTCGAAATGCTCCACACCTGAACTGATAAGAGCATTAGGCAGTAGTTTCTATGAAGCTTTTAAAAGAGAAAGTTAACTTCTACTAAACAATTACAAGTGTTCAACTAATACAGTGCCTTCTGAACGATTTTCTAATAACAGCTTTTAAAATAAATCTACCAAACTGTTTAGACTCTTCCAATGCAAAAAAGAAATTGAAAGTTAAAGCTTAAAAATTCCCCATATAGAGAGGAAATCAACTTAAAATAGAAACTTAAAATAACTTCAATCCAAAGTAAAGCAAGTCGTTTCATACGCTTTCAGTCAGTATAACAAATTTTATATAGTGACCCAAAAGTCACCATTCTAGAGCTTTGCAACTCAAGACGTTTTAGCTGGAGGGGTTAAAAGTGTGGGTGTGGAAGTCAGCTTTTGTTCGAAAAATTAGCAATGCTATGAGTCATCGTGCATTAGCTGCAGAAGAGTTTTGCATCTTGTACGAATCCAGACACCATATGCCATGCGAAGGTCTATTACTTTATTCGGTGCCACTGCTGACAGGCAGCCACGTGGGTATCCCCAGAGGAAGGGCTGTCTCCTCCCGGCGGCGAGGACAGGAACCCAGTGAGCTGAACACATCCGACATTGTACGGAGCAGCAGGAACAGCTGGTAAGCTAGCAAGCGGCAACGGCCCAGCGAGGAGCGTGGATGCTAATGAGCCTGGCGACAATGCCGGCCTTCAGAGGGGTGAGTGCAATGTCGGCCGGCATGTTCCCACAACAGCCTCAAGAGTAGAATCTGCTCGTTCATGCCTTCAGTCTCATTAAAGCATGATACTGGTATTTGTGGCTTATCAAAATCAGCTGTAAATCACAAGTTATAAATCCGACCAACAGATCCAACATGATTTAAAATGTTGCACTGAAATGCATGTAAAATTCCACAGGCATCTTTGGGTCCTAATAGAGAGGTGTTGACCAGGCACTGGGGTGGTGGGGAGCAGTGAGTTGATGGCACAGGTGGAGCAGCTGCTGCCGGTTTAGGTCCTGGTTACCATTCACAAAACCGTGTGGCCTCAGGCAAATTATTTAACTTTTCTGGGCTTCTGTTCCCTCAACTATATTTTTTAAATATAAAAAAGTTTGTGACATAATAGATTGTGTTGTTTTAAGACACTGCATTGTGTTTGCATAATACATTAAAATAGGATCATAATTGTGCCTTCCTGATAGGATTGCTTAATAACTGAATAAAATATGTGAGGTTCTTAGTGCTTGGGACAGAGCAAAGAATGGTGCAGCTAAGTAAACAGATGTCTCTCCAGGTGACCCAAGAGGACAGCTCCAAGCAGCTTCACCTCCTGGTCTTGTTCTTCTCACACAACATAAGACAGTAGCACATCTCCTTATGAGTGAGGGGTCTATGGCATGGCATGGGGGAAGGTGTCTGGCAGACACAGTGAGATGAGACAGCGATAAGAAGTGGAGGGAGTGATGTGTGCACATCTGGGTGCTGTGGACCCCAATCTGATTACTGCGGGGGGTGGGTTTGGGCTCCTAGCAGCATCTGAAGCTCCAAGATCACTAAGTTTCTTGATGGTTCCAGGTTTACCAAAGGCTCTTTTCTGCTGAAAGTCGTTTACTTTTTCTGAACGCTCCTTTCTTCCATCAAGTCCCTGTGACGCCTATTCGCCCTCCAATTGCCAGGTCACAGGCCCTCTGTGGGACGCCTTGAGGCTCTGGGCTGCACTCTGCATCACAGCCATGAGGAAACTGTGCACTGCTCTCTTCCCTAATGTGCTCTGTATTCAACAAAGAGTCCCTCCAGGGTGGGCACTGGGCCTTCCATTTGTGCACCCACAGCAACAGCACAGTGCCTGGCATACAGGAAATGGCCGATGGGTATTTTGTTGAATGAATGAGTACACTAATGAAAAAAATGCTTTTAGACTTTTCAGAATTGGTGTCTAGGAATATGAATGAGATTATCAGATTATCAGAATCAGTTGATTATTTTTTGTCAAGATTTTTTTAAGCCCTAAGTAAATGACACTTTACTGAATGATCATCTCCAGCAAGAAATGCACCTTGCACCTCTATATCGTAGGGCAGGATGTGTGTAAATATGAGAGAGAACTACCTGGTTCTTGGAGAAAAATTTGTTTCTCAGAAGTTTTCCTGTGAGCTAAGCTCAACTTAAGGGGTTCTCCGGAGGTGATATCTGTACTCTGTGAAAAATGGAAAGGATGCAGTGGCCTGTGAGGTGCAGCTAGTGAAAGTGGCCTTAAAGGTGAGATGATCAGCACAGAGTTTAAAAGGCCACAGAGCTCGAAACAAAGATTACATCCCAGGACAGACCTTTGTGTAAAATACAGTGTCATTCACTAATGAGTTCGAGCATGTCTGAATTTGGCAACCAGTCCTCTATGACCGGCAGGCAGCTGCTGAGGCTCTCACACACGGCAGGCATGACACTCGTGGCCACTGCTGCCTGCTCCTTGTAGGACCAGCACACAACAGTGGCCGGAAACCCTGGTTCAAACTTGTCTCCCACATATTTGCTTTCTTCAGATCAGCCCTTAACTCTACTTTGTATCCTGAAATCCACAGATAAAATCAAGATAACTAGATATGGGAATGGAATGAGGATTGGAAGGCCAGGTAAAGAACTGAAGGGGCTTTTCCTGACTCCCCACTCTGCCTTCCAAGGATGCCACAGGGGTAGTTCCAAAGCTAATTCCTAGGGGAAGCTCCTTTGGCCTCAGTGGTCCAGGGAAAGACAGATCTTCACTCTCCAGCCTCTCACTTGGTCACAGCCATTCAAAGACGGTAGTGACATCCAGTGTTCACTGTCTTCTAATGATGTTTTGTGGGAAAGTACATGCTAGAGTAAGAATGCTCTTCAGTTACTGGGATTTCAAATATATATATTTTTAAGGTTTTAATGTTTTAAAAATACCCAGACTAGAAATAATTACAGCACAAAGCCCAGGTGTGTAGTGACGCAGTGATGGTCTGGAGCAGCACTAGGGAGGGCGGGTACAAAGTCTGAGAAGGGAATGAATATCTGTCTGTAATTCACACATGCATACACAAACACAAACACATGTCCATTTCCCTGAATCAAGTTTCAGAGGAATGGTGATCCATGGCGGAGATTATAAAAAGTACACATTACAAACAGAATGTGTCCCTAGGAAGGGTGTTATGAATCTAAGCCCCGGAGCTGCTGCCTCCACAGTCCCGTGTAATGCCACCTAAGTGCTCTGCCTCGCATGACTTGCTGCAGGCTGCCACGGATTAGAGCTATCGATCGCTGCCTGCAGAAGGGTCTTGCCGTGCGAAAGGAAGGTGAGTGCTAGAGACAGACAGCTCAAGTATTGATCTGCTCTGGCAGAAGGCCGTGGTTCCAAATGCGGAGCGGCACTCCTTCACATCACCCATGAGTTACTATAACGTGCATGGAAACACTAAAGAGCTGGGGGATCGGGCCAAAGGCTGGAATGTCACCACCACCTCCTCTCCTGTCAGCTGGTCACGAGATCCAAAGATGCCATGTGAGATCTCTGGCTGTTTAAAAAACACATGCAACAAAAGCCTAGGATGGGCATTCCTATGGTCCTCTAAGGCAGAACGGACAAACCACTGCCACAGAGGACTGCCAAAGGTCATGTTAAGAAGCGGTCAGAGCAATGTGGATACATCTTTAAGAATGTTCCTCCAGCGGCTGAGAGGTTCACCAGAGCCATCAGGCCGGCTCTTACTATAAAAAGACACAATCCTTTTCCCCACTAAAAGCTGACGCCTCCCCCTACTTAAAGCAAAACATTAAAAAATTGGTCCAAACGGATATTCTCCTTAAAGATATCTCAATGATACAATATGGTTTTCAAAAGATTTTGGGGGAGACAACTTCCAAGGCACAAAGATATAAACTCATCTAAAAAGTCAAATACAATTATGAGGTACATCAAAACTCATGATTTTTGAAAGCAATATAAAATCAGGATTCATGAGACCAAGTTAAAGTGAAAATAAGGAGCTCAAGGAAATCAAGTGCAGCAGGAACAAAATGCACACTTCAAACACTTGCTTCTGTGGACACAGGAGCAGAGTGAACTCTATTGCTTTTATGATTTAACTCTCTGGATTTAGAAGTCATTATTTAAATCAGTTATCTTTTTAGTATCCATATTAAGTCATTTCCTCCCATGCACATTGTAAAGACATCCTGTGGTGTAATTACATAAATGGCACTAGAGTCTACTTTCCCCTAATTAGAAATTCCTTAAAATGTTTGCATTTCTGATTTTAATCCAACTAACATCTACTGACCTCTTATGATGTTAGATGCCAGAGACTGAAAGATAAATAACACATAGCTTTGCCTTTAAGGAACTTGCTGACCAGTGGAGGGGCAGACGCCTCATAGTGAGCCCCTCACCCAGTGTGGTCAGTGCTACACCAGCTATGGAAGACAGAGAGAAATGTCCGTTGGCCTGTGGCCCTCCTCGGACAGGCAGGCTGCTGCTTACCTCACAACAGGCTCACTCTCCTCCCTTGAATCTAGGCTGGCCTTGTGACCTGCTGTGGCCAAATAGTTCTGAGACTTCCAAAGTGCTATTGTGAAGAAGCTGGCACCTCCACCTGGATCTCTGGAGCCTGCAGCAGCCATGTCAGAAGCCTGACTGCTGCAAAAAGACCCAAATTAGCCAAGTGGAGGGGCTGCTGAGCCAGGTATGTCTGGCCAGCCCCAAGCTGTTCCAGCTATGCCAGTGCAGGTGCCAGACGTAAGAGACCCTGGGTAAGAACCACGCAGCTGAGCCCAGTCAACCCACAGAACCATAGAAGAGCCTCCCTCCACCATTTTGCCTTTAAAAATCTCTGCAAAAATCTTTACAAAGTTCCTTTTTTTTTTTTTTTTAAGAGACAGTGTCTGCAGGCTATTCATAGGCACAATCATATTGCACTACAGCCTAAACTCCTGGACTCAAGTGATCCTCCCACCTCCTGAGTAGCTGGAACTTGCAACACCACGTCCAGCTCTTACAAAAATCATTATGCTTAATTTTGCAAGTTTGCAGACTCTCATGTGAGAAGACAATGTTAGGACTTCTATTAATATTTATCTTTTTATCTCCAATGATGAACTCAATTCAGCTTTACTGAAATTTAACATGTGCCTGACACTTGCACCCTTCTTGCTAGGTCAATCTATCAGACTGTCCCAGGTCAGGTTCAATGTATGAGCTGTACTAAGAAAGAGAAGGAGAGGGAGCGAGGGGCTGGCAGTAGAGCCCTCATTCACTTTCAGCAGAGGGTGAGGTACCACGGTTTACATGAGCCTCCAAACTGAAGTGTTGAACTTTATTATTTTATAAATCATATTATCTTTACAATTCACTGTTCTGAGGCAGAGCATGAACATGGAAATCTTTTGTCGCACACACAAGTTTGCCATTTATCTCACAGGAAAGATCTTATAAAAGCTGAAAGTTGAATATAAAGATGAGTTACTCATTTTGCTTTTTTATCGAAAGACAAATGTCCTAAATTTGGTGACCTTTTCTGTGATGACAAGGAGCTGAATTCGTTCATTCGGCGTGTACTCACTGAAAAAATATTTACTCTGCAGCAGGTGCTGAGGCTACATCCAGGGTTGGTACTCACCTGGAAAACACCCGCATGGCTGGTGTCCTGGTCAGTGCCCAACTGGTGCCCTTATGTACCCACTGTTAAATATTTCCACTCTCACCCTTGGAGGCACCAGTGAACAAAGCAGACAGAAATCTCTGCCCTCATGCAGGGGGCACGGTATGAGTAAAATCAGTGAATTACATAGTAACTGAGAGGGTGATAAAGGCTGTGGGAACACACAGCATGGGCAGCCCAGGCAGTGCTGGGAGGTGTGGGTGCACATGTGTGGGGGGCTCTCACACAGGGAGACAGCGAAGAGGGGCCGAGGGAACATGCCACGTGGGCATCTGGGGAGCAGTTGAGGCAGGGGGCACGGAGGGCACAGGCCTCCCCTGTAGGCCTGGATGCTGAGGGAGGCAGGGCCCCTGGTGAGGGTGAGCTGGCAGTGACGTGGCTGACTCACACTTTAGTCGCTGGCCCTGGCTGACGCTCCGAGGAGACTGGGGAGGAGGCCACAGTCAGCAATGCACCCTTAGCCATTCCTTTAGGAAGAAAGATACTGCTCCCACAAAAGAAAAGGAGAGCTCTGACACTGAGTGAGAGAGTAACTGCTATTTGAAAGAAACATGCTGTAAAGAGAAAGCCTTCAATTGAGATGTTGGAAAATGTTGCCTTCAGCATGGGAATTTATTGTTGAAGATGGTTTCTGTTTTCAGAAAGCACTCATATCTCTATCATCAAAACACTCATAAACAGAATTTTATTTGTTTCTAACCTTCCAAATAAGAGCTGAGTACATTTTTAATCTGTTTGTCAAAAAAAAAATACATATATATATATATACGAATACAACAACTGATCTCACATCAAGGAAGATGGAAATTTCCTTCCAAATGTCAACAGGAACCTTCATAGAACTGGTGGCTAAGAATGTAAACTGAGCATGAACCTGTAATTTAGGAGGTCAAGACAACAATCTGCTCCAGCTGGTCTATGTCCTCTTTGTAAAGTTTTGTTTCCGGCTATGAAACCAAGTTATCAAAATACACTGAGCTTAGATGGACCCCTTGGAATCACTGAATCACAGAACTATTAAACTAAGATTATAAAAATAAAGCAGCACATTTTAATTCCACCGCACTCACTAAAGCACTACTGATATCTTAATAAAAGCAAAACAGTTTTACACTATTGAATATAAAATACTTCAGAGTATTATTTCCTCTTTCTTGCATCCTTTAAAAATTCTCAGTATTGACTATACTTTATAATGTCATAATGTACTAGTAAAGCAGAACTTGTATATACTTTAAAATAAATCAGTATATGCACTACTGAATGGCATGCTTAAGAGGTTTTTTGCTTTTTTTTTTTTTAAGGTCTTTGGGTGGGGTATGTAATAAGAAAAAGCCTGCAGGCTTCTGAGGTAGGTAGTGGGTTGGAGGCTGGTGTCCTCACCCACTAAAGTGAGGACTGCAACAGTCTGGCCTCTGTGCCCTCCTCTGGAATGGAATGGGGAGTGGCGACCATACAGCCTCAAGAGCATGCTGTTCACCAAGACCCTTGCGCCCTGAAAAAATGCCTTAGCACCTTGGAATGGGCCATGGACACCAATATAATAAATTATAATCAGCGTATGAATATCTTTTTGTAAAACAAACAAATTAACAAAGTTATGACATTTCCCGCCTATCAAGTTGTAGATGACACACACGTGAAGAGATAACTAATGAGAGGTACACAAAAACATGTGAATTATTTGAAGCAGCAGCTAGAAATAATCTTTTCCCTTCGAGCTCCCATGGCCCACTGATTCTCTCTCTTGTATCTTGTGTTGCAGTGACTCAACAAATACTCACTGGGCACTGACCACATGCCTCTCCCAGAGCATAGGCCGAATCCTACCCTATGTCACAGTTATAATCTTTCCTGGCCGTGAAGCCCCCCGAGGCCACTGACCTCTGCCTGCCCTCTACAGTGCTTGCCACAGCTATACCGATGTTGGCTGCAGGAAGAACACGGAAGCATGGCCACCCTGATTTACCACGGCACATGTGGCAGGGTCTGGGCCCTGAGATGTTCTCCTAGTGGGGGCTGGGAGAACAAGCGAGGGGCCAGGCCCTCCTCTATACTGCTGCATGCAGCAGCTCATCTGTTCATTCATTCTTCAGTCTCATATTTATATATACTTCATTCCATACATCCTCACAATAATCTGTCCTGGAGGGATTATTTTCCTCATTTTAGAGTAAGGAAACTGACAGAGGTAAAGCATTCAAAGCCAAAAAACTAAGTTATTATTTAATTTAAACTAACATCAAAACCCAAGGTCTCTCTGAGGTCAGCTATGACATGTTATCTGCTAAGCTGGGCATAACAATAAACAAGACACACTTTAAAATTTATCTGGCTCTTGTAGTAAAATTGCTGCCATGAAGGAAAGAGAATATCTCCAAACTCTTCTGTGCGAGAACTCTTCTCACTGAGAACCAAGACTTGACCATAAGGGTCCAGTGTTATGATGTCAGTTACATGGCCCAACATGAGGCGTAGAAAAAGGTTTTACATTGCTTTATGTTTCCCTAAATTAAAAAACAAACAAAACATGTTTACTATCCCACTGAGTTATTGTCAGGGGCATTCTAGTTAAACAACTGGTCTACATAACAAATCCACTGAGGAAACTGTCAGTTCAGCTCGTGCACACATAAGGGCATACCAGCTCTGACAGCACACAGCAGCTCTGGAACTCCAAAGCATGGCTGACCTGCTACCTTATTGAATCTTGATGACCTAAAAAAGTGATCACTGGGCAAATTAATCCAGAGAGAAGGAGTGTGGAATCAGAGTCTGGAAATTTATGTCAGAGAAAGCCAATATAAGTTAAAAGAAAAGCGCATCTCATCCCAATCTGAGCTGAAACCCACACTTAGGCTAAAATTCTACAAAAAATGGAGTGGTTTATGTGAAGTGCTTTCCTTAGTCAAACTTTCTGCAAAAATTATATGCATTTGACAAAATTATAGAGCATAAGTACAAAACCAATCTGTTTCTTTTTATTCAAATAATTTAGATGTCGTTTTCTGATGTAGTCTTCTGATGTGCATGTCATTATAAGCAAAGAATGTTTATCCTGTTAAAGAGGCATACATTCTATTTTTCTAAATCAATGAGTAAACGGTATTTCTGAGACATTCTAAAGAGGCTCTTCTTTTTATAGGGGAACAAGCCCTATAAAATTTTTCATATAATTTTTCATATAAAAATTATATGGAAATACTCCTTAAATTTAAAACTAACTTACATTTTTACTGATATTCTTATTAAAATTGGTTTCTTTGGAGTATAAATTCAATTTAACTGAGATCAATTCTTTTAATTTCAAAGGTGGGAAGAAAACACATATCACAGCTAAGCTGAACTCTCAGCAGGCAAATGTAATGTGATGACAGTTGCCATCTTCTGGGAGAAAGCTATGGCTCTTGGATGTTAAAGGCAGAGCATGATAGTAAGCAGCAGCAGCTCTCTCCATCAGCTCTACGCCTTCTTTAAATTCCACTGAGGATGGCAGTTTGGATGGAGACCCCAAAATCTATTCTGTCCATCTGTTTTATTATTCTTAGAACAACTGTCAAAAGTTGCCCAGGGATCAAGTTGCAAACATACTAATTTGCCTTTGAAAAGTAGGCCCTGGGGGAATTCTGGAACTCTGCTTATAAATTCAGAATCCCATCAGCCAGCAAGCCTGCCCTACCCTTTGTGGAGGTATGAGACTTTGCACTTCCAGGCATACATCTGCCTCAAAGCCGGGATGCACTGATATACTCACATCCCACTTCATAGGCAAATGAAGGGAGAACCAAAGGGACTTGGCATCTTAAGGGCTGGCTTGTTCCATGACAAGCAGACCCTGAGTTTTCAGGAGGCAGCCCCTTCATTGATGTTGGTGGATTAAGGACCAAAGCTTTGTGCTGGAGAGTTTAAACAAGTGGACGAGGCAGAGGGACAACATATTCTGTGCTCTTTTATATCCTAGGACCAAAGAGGAAGATTGAAGACTGAAATAAAGCATTAGAAAAAATAAGCTAAGGAAAGATAAAAATCACAAGCCACTAAACATTGCAGCATTTCATTTTTGTGATTCTGATGAAAAGAGTTACAAAAAGACCATTTGAACATACAGGATATCAGATGTAGGTTTTCTAAGGAATAATGAGAAATCACCCAAGAGTTGGCTATTTAAAATATTGTGGCATTTTGGGGACATGCTATCCTACTAGAAACGAAAGCAGCTGTGCACTTCTCATGTTGAATGTGTTAAAGCCATGTGCAAAACACAATGTAAACATTAAAGTGCATCTGGACTCCCTAGGGCTGGCACACGGGACACCTGATCATCACGGAGGAGAAAAGGGAGTGGGCACCAGCACGGAACCCTGCAGCATCCTTCCTTCCCCCACCCTGGCCCCAGTGGTCTCTATCTAAGGCTTTCAAAAAAGCACAGGGCCTCAGAAATGTATCTGATGCACAAAATTCAAAGTACTCCTTTTAGAGTTTGGTAAAATTCCTCAGTAGTAAAACAGAAAGGACACCCTTTCAAGGCTAACATAATGGCATTTGGGTCGTACTCACCCCCCAGATTACCAAAAAAGTATTCTGCTTTGATTAAAAAATTTACTTGAGTGTGTTGCAAATTACTCCAGCACAGAAACCTGCTGGGAGCTCACTGCATACACCAGGGCAGACTCTGCACAGAAGGGACCACCATTTGGACTTGCCTGCTTTGTCCTTCTTTGGCTTTGCAGCGTCTCTTATTCTAATAAGGCATGTATTATCCTTTTTAGAGATCTGAATAACAGAAAGTCTCACTTTCAAAATATTGCTTATAATCCCACAGTCCACTAAATGTTCTGTGGATGCTGTTTACGGCATTCAGTTCCTTTCAAAATGGGACTGATAATTAGTAAACTGAAATTTGATTAATGTTGGATTAAGAGGTTCTGATGTCTCACTGCAATGTGGTATTTCAGTTTGTGGGCACCAGAGGAGATTGTCTTTAGGAAACTTGTTCCCTTCCCTTTCCAGAATAGGAGGATGGGCTTAAAACCCTGATTTTTTTTTTTTTTTTAAAAGAATTCAGTTTGTAGTCAACAGTTTATAATGTAGGATTCAGGTTTTTTTTTTTTTTTTTTTTTTCTGTCTCACTGTTTTTTGTTTGTTTTCTCACTTTGAAGCTGGGGCCAATGAATTAACTATTTAAGAGAGAACAAAATAAACCTGAAATAAAAGTCTTCTTCCAAAAATGCCAAGGGTGGGCCTTCCTGGTTGAGTTACTGATTTGGCATGGATAAACGGTTCAGACAGCTTTAGATCTCACCAGGCTTTGTACCCGCTTTTGATAATATTAAGAACTCCTCCGAAAACAAAGGACCTATCTGATATAAGTATTAAAGCCTATGAAAATGACTAGATAATATTTAAAGGGAAAATTAATAAATTTAGACTACTTTGTGCTTTTTTAAATTATGATTTTATTAGGATTCATTAGGATTATAAAAAGTCCTGTAATGGCCAGACTTTTTTCTATGCTTCATGGCCAGAAGATTCCATGTCTCTTCCTTGCCTGTGTTTTAAAATTTATAATCTTGTTTGCCTACTGCTGAAAAGTGTGGAAGAATCAGGAATAATGGCTCCCTTTGAAGCTCTGTCATTCCCAAAGTAACCATCTGAACGCTAAAGAAATATTGTCATTTATGGAATGACCTTTTGCTCTTTGAATACTCAGACATTAATAAATGTTAAATGCTTAGCAATCCTAGCAGCACTATGAAAAAGGTAAGTCGGGTCAGCAAATACCCTCTTGCACGCTTTTGATATGATGACCATTTCCACTTTTCTAACAGCTTTCTAATAGCAAAAATGTATTTGGGAACAACAGTGGAATTTGTGTCATCATTACCAAATGATTACGGTGCAAACCCGAGATTCTTCTGGGGCCCAGCAAGCTTCTGGTCCCTATGGAAACGAAACCTCAGATATTGTCCTCCACTCAGCTGGAGGACGAAGCGCCAGGAGGCTTTTGTGCTTGGTGAGATTTCTTCCACAACCTTCCTGCAACAGACCCTAGTGCTTCCTCCAGACTCTTTTCTAATTGAGATGCAAATTAATCTCTCTGGCTGATTACACTTCCCTTAAAGCTACTGACAAATGCAGCTGTAACCAGAGTTTGCGGACTTTCCAACAAGTGACTTCAGCTGTCAGTATTTGCATGCTCAGCCAAGGCCCACCCGCTCCAAGTCTCAGAGCCATGGAGAGCTTCCTTTAGGCATTACAAGCCCGTTTTATTTATGTGTATACAATTTACATACAATTAAGAGTTAAAAAAAAAAACCCCACAACTAGGTCCCTAGGATTTATAAATGGACTCTGACAATGAAATTAGGCCTTTTCAGACACTTCTTTCTGACCCAGGTCTAGAGAGTCACTCCTTTCTCAGGAGGCCAAGGCTTTGATGGTACATTACATTTCCCTCCCACTTCCTTCTCGTCTGCAAGGTTTCTGACTTTAACAATGTTTGAATTCAATCTCTCTTTCAAAAACCAACTAAATAAACTAATGGCTCTAAGAAAATGGGATCACTTCCTTTATAGCGATCTCAATAAGATTCTGTTAATTTCAAATCAAATATGAAGTTACCATTCTAATTGCCAAGATTCCCATATAAATGTCCTTCAATAACTTAGGGGTGATAATGTTAGAATGATTATTTAGAGCACAATAAAAATATGCACAGAACAGCCACTAAGAAGAAAAAAACACAAAACCCAATTTTTCGGTAAAAATTATTTGCTTCCTCTTGAATCCTATTTTTGAGTTCCTACTATGTGTCAGGTGCTATTTTAAGTGTTCAGGATCCAGCTGTAAACTAAACATTCAAAAATGGAAAAGAGGGAGTTAATGTATATTTATATACATATATATGCATACATATTCTATTCCTAAGGCTATATTTCACCTTGGGCAATTAAGGCTTTCAATTTTGAAAAAGTATCATTTTATAAAATATGATTTACTTTTGGCTTCTGTTTTCCAAAATGTTTCTTACCAAATTACTCTCCAGCTTCTTCCCTCACCCCGCAGGCCTTCACACACACACACACACACACACACACACACACACACACACACACACACACACACACACACACACACACACACACTCTCTCTCTCTCTCTCTCTCTCTCTCTCTCTCTCTCTCTCTCATAATATACTAGGGGACAGCAGCAGAATGGAAACAAGGCCCCCACTGGGAAAGCCAACACTGTGGCAGGAGTGCCACATCTGAGACAGAGGACAGAGGAGGTTCAGGCTGGCAAGGAGTGAGTCAGAGCAGAGACGACTATGGGAGGGTGAGGGATCCTTGGCACAGGAGGGTCTCAAGGGCAGTGTGAAGGGTGGGGTATAACAGAGTGGCTGAGAGGGGACTCTCAGGTTAGGGGTAATCCCAATGGGAAGCAGCATGCTCCCTGTGATGGCTGGCAGTGAGACGCAGTGACCCAATGAGGACGGACCTGAGAGAGGGAGGCAAGAGAGGAAGAACGAAGAATGAGGCAGTCCTTGATATTCCACTAGGTGGAGAATCAGCCTGGTTTCTCCGCAGGCTGTGAGGTTGAGAATAACTTCTGAAAGGATGGTCTTTTTTCTAACAGTGAGATGTCACTCTATACCAAAAATAGCAGAGTGTACCACCTTCTCTCAAGATTTCTCCTGCACCTTCACACTTCTCACGGGCCTCATTTCCATGCACCAAGAGTGGAGGGCAGCTCCTACCCCAGGGAACCAGCCTTTCACACAGAAGAGGACCTTCTGCAAGGCACTGAATGAACAGCATTCTACCAGCCTTTATTTTAATATCCACAATGGTAAAAAAGGAAATATTTCTGAGGCCTAACTCCACAGTTAGGTGGTTCCAGTTTTTACAACAGAGGTTTGAAACTCCAGTATTTGCAAGGGCCAGGCTGATAATATAGAACAATTGCAGGTAACGCTTGCTGGGCTTTCACCAAGGAATAGGCACTGTTTTACCTGCTTGGCCCATTAGCCCTCTCACCAACTCAGAGAGACCAAATGGTGGGTGCCATGGTGGTGGTGCCTGGCACCAGGCCTCAGCACTGGGGAGACACCAGGAGGGACTGTGGTGACCAGGACAGCACATATTCTGTGGAGAGACTGATTGCTGTCAGTAGAAGGAAGGCCCCGTAGGGTCAGATACTCTGATTCTTCAGGAGAAGTCAAAAGTCTAGATTTTTTTAAAATGCAAACTCTCCCAATTTTTCAGCATGGCTGACAAACTCAATTTTTAGTTTAGTTTTTTGGTAATGTGAGGAGGACAACTGCAGTTAAAACAAAGCCCATCTGTGGGCTGGATTTGGTGTGCTGGCAGCTGGTCTGCCCACTCTGGTTTTTGAATGTTTGACTTGACACTGAGATAAAGCTGCTTCCTGGTTGCCTCTATTCACTGGTCACAGTTCTGCAGACTGACATCCTCTTTTAATACCTCTCAGACTCCTGAAACAATTACTTCTTGGTTTTAATGGCTCCCCATTTGGTTACAATTTCTCTGGATAGGCTCTGGGTTGGTCGAGGTCCCTTTTAAAATGTGGCCCCAGGGCTGCACACCACCTTTGGATGCTCCCTGAGGCTGCAGGAGCACAGGCTGTAGTTCCTGTGACTGGACCACATGTTTCCTATGCAGAGGTCTCAAGAGAATGCTGGTGTGGCTGGCTGTTGCATCACTCTCATCTCTCATCTCCAATCTGTGGCCAATTGAAATCCTCAGACATTGTTCACAATGACTGCTATGAAACCACATCACACTCACCCTGTACTCAGGCAGCTGATTATCCAAAGCCCAGTACATAACGTTACATTTTGCCCTCTTAAACCTCATCTTGCCGGCTTGGGCCTGGAAGTCTCTCATCTGTTGAGATAATCCTAATGTGTGACTTTGCATCGTGTCAAATTAGTTAACCCTCTCAGCTTTCTGACAAATGGTGGCTTGATAAACATGTTTTAGACCTTTGTGAAAGTTACTGAAAAAACTGTTGACTGGAAGAGGGGTTAACAGCAAAGCTGTGGCATCGAAACCACACAAGACACAGAAAGCTTCTCGCTGACTGGTGCCCATGAATTAATGCATTTTAGATTTGGCCACAGTGAAATCACCCAACTCTCAGGGGCCCATATTTCTCTCTTATACCTGCCAGATGATAATATTTTATTTTATATATTACCAAAATCAAGATGTATATGCTTCCTCTAATCTCTGAAAATAGTAATCTTATAAAACACACAGTAAGTGTGTTCGGGATACTTTATTCTTTGTCAACATATTCATTTCTGAAGGCTCACAAGCTATTTAGTAACCTAGTCTAATAATTTTACAAAGGATCCATGCAACATTCCAAAATTCATCCTTTAATCCTTTTTGAAAACAAACAAAATACTTTCCTGTTTCCAATTTTGGGTACATCCTTTATTTTACATGATTTCTAAAAAAAAAATTCTTGTGGTTCTGAGATTATTTGTTCTACAGCCAGATACAGGTGGCCCTGAAGTCTGGAGCTTACCTGCAAGAGCCATTGATTGATTGATTGATCGATTGATTGATTGTATTCTTAGTGACTTGAGTTTTAATTCATCCACTCAGGCACTTCTCTGTCCCTTCCCATTTGAAGGAGATGTGATAGAGAAGACGGAAGTCATTCAGATACTGGCTAACAGTGCCCAACTGCTAATTTACAGAGTCAGGAGCTCCTCTTTGAATCCTGATATGAGTATTTTAACTATGAACGCATCAGAGAATGCAACCTTGTGCAGCTATATTGGTTGCTCCTCCATGCCTCCCCTTTTTCTTTCTCAGAGGAATAATTTTAAGTTTTTAATAAAAATCCCCTTATTAAAAATCTCTAATTCCTCATTCCCTTTTACAGTCTCAACCCACCCAGGGGAATATGCTATTTCTTCCTCTGAACTCTTCTTTTTGTAAGGTGGTTCCCAAGTGTCTAGGGTACAGGTCTACCAGCATTTTTTTCCCATTCTTCTTCTTCTTTTTTCCCTCCCATTCTTATACAAACTCTAGTGAAAGCTCATTGCTTTTTGCAATATCCAACATCAAAAATCCATTCCTTCAAATTCCTAAGAAATGGATCCAAAACAAAAATAGTAGTGCCTCTCGTTTGCATCATCTCTTCTGAGAGATGAGATTGTCTGCCAGCCAGGAATTTATCAAACACATGTCACCTTTGGTTGAATGTATGTCAGAGCTGATATCAAGTAGTAGAAATCCCCACTACAGCTATATTTTGCTTTGGGCCTGTTTAGAAATTTGGATTAGAAAAGCATGGCCATCCCTCCCATCTGGGGGTATAACTCCATTCTGGCTGCTGCTCTTAAATGCAGCCCCTCTCCCCATGCATTTTTCATTCACAGGCACATGCTGATCTCACTCAGGAGTGTTTTCTTTGTGGTGCTGCTATTATCTGATATGTTTTAACATCTTACGTTGCAGTAATTCAGTTCTAGGTCCTCTTATACCCAATCCTCCAGGTGAAGACTTGAGTCTGCTAGAACCAGTCATGAATAAAACCACCCAGTAGGATATCTCTTTCTTGGCCAGTCTGCTGAAACTAACCCTTCATTTCTCTATTTCTTGCTTTTCTGTGAAACCATTCTTTCCTATTCCCCTGTCTTTCTTTATCTCTACCCCTTCCTTTCAAGCCATTTCTTCAAATGGCCCAGAGAGTTCTGTCTGTGATTCTGTTCTCATACCACCAAGAGACTACTGTTCTATTCTTCTCATTCTCTCCACACCCCCGCAAATCTAGCAGGTCCCACACTGACTTAGTCCACCTCCTTTACCTAGATATCCAGTCTATCATCCATCCCCTGCCACTGCCTTCGATGAGACCACTGCTCTCTCTCAGAACCCCTTCCATGGCCCCTTAAATGCTTTCATCACCTCCATCCTGTGTGTGTGTGTGTGTGTGTGTGTGTGTGTGTGTGTATTCTACACTCTGCCATATGGAAGCATCTGTC
This sequence comes from Pongo pygmaeus, assembly GCF_028885625.2. Taxonomy (NCBI): domain Eukaryota; kingdom Metazoa; phylum Chordata; class Mammalia; order Primates; family Hominidae; genus Pongo; species Pongo pygmaeus. The sequence continues at coordinate 15,212,845 of NC_072394.2, forward strand.
ATTCTCAAATGTGATGATATGATGTGCTCTTTCAAAGCCTGGTCCATGAACAAACATTGGCCTCTCATTTGGAGTATCTTCACATTTCTATTTCTAGTGGCAACGACCGTGCCTGGCACATGGCAGGGGCACTGTAAATGTTGACAAATGCTAACTGGTGCTGCCTGGCAAAATAGAACACATGGTACCATTTGACTTCTTTTCTGAAATGTATGGAGATGAATGGAAGAAATTAAAGATCTGTCCAGGAAAAAGAACCAAAGATCCCACTGAACAAGAAAGAAACAAGGTTGTTACAGCTTTAGGGAGAGGAGTCATTTTTGAAGATGTGAAAATTTGTAGCAGAATTCAGCAATGAGATTCCAAAGTCATGGGTCTAAGAGAGAGATACTCTGGTACTATCAAACACATATGTTAACTGAAAATGAAAGTACATCTCACTTGTGAAAGAATGAGATACAAAATTATTTTTTCTTAGGCAGCCCAGTTCTCTCCATCAAATGCTGATAGTTACAGCGAGTAGAGATGGTGAATGCCATTGAGACTATTGTTCTATTGAAGTGGATGTTTATTTTAAAAAGCCACCATCTGTTTGATTCAGGGTGAAGTCCTCCTAACGGGCACACTGCATATTGTGTGGCAACCTTTTCCCTGAAACAAGTTATTTGATGAGGAGAATGAAAACCTTGGCTCAAATGGTTGTGGAAACGTCTATCAGTTGACCATGGTTCGATTTTGGAATCTTTAGTTGGCTTGGGAATGGTAAACATAACATGTGGCAAGCTTCCCATTTACAACCCTCTAGGCACAGGAATAGGCTCTTTGATTGCCCATGAGGGACAGAAAAAGCAGATGGCAGGTGAGTTGGCCCTCATCACTCAGAAAAGCAGTGGCCACAAGATGAAGGCTCCACTTGACAAATTTGATTTAGCCTGCAGAGGACATCACAGGAGAACCCAGGAGGGACAAAGGGGCTGGGATGAACCGTTCCTGAGGGTACTTTCCAAAGATACCCCTACTGTGCTTACATTTTTTTTAATCATATAAGACAATGGTATTTTTCAGTTTTCTATGTGCCTTTGCTGCAGAGTTCCAACTGTTAACTCAGCCAAGGGCCCCCAAATAAGAACTCCTTTGATATTGATTCTAACTGCATTTACTTCTCAAAAAGACCCCCAAAGGGAAAATTTGCTCCAGCAATGCCCCCATCCTCAGCTTAATTAGAAATGTTTCATTTTCTTAAACATAGTGAACAAAATTAATATGTAACTGCCCACATTTCCACTTCTAGTTAAATATTATAAAAACTGAAGCCCAACTGACACGATTTTAAGGCAGTTAAGTATCAGTCATTAGCTGGGGAGAGGACAGAGAGATAAGAATAACTACTCCAAAGTAATTCCATTGGCTCGTTTCTTTAGTTGTCATCAGGTTCAATGTTTGGCTATGCATGTCCCCTCTCTAAAAGATTTATACAAGGTCTCAACTAAACATGTCCTTTGTTAAAAAACAGTCATTCTGATCCCTAGAAAGTGAATGACATTTGGATGAAATGAGCAGTTTGGCAATGTTTTCTACTTAACAAGTGTAATCTAAATATCAGAAACAAAATGGGGATACAGGGTTGCCTATATAAAACAGTCTGAGTTGACAAAGAAATGTCCCTTTCTTTGTCGGCATTCACCACTGTACCTACGATCCCAGGGAAACAGGTAATAGTAATTCCTTTTCAGAATTTTTTTTGTCTTGTAAATGAACTTTTCTTGTAGGGCTGTTCATACAAGCTGCTTTATTTAGTAACAGATCCTGGCTCATATGCCAATACAATTTTGCCAACGGATATGCTGCCAGGCTTTAAGAAGGGAATCAATGCTAATAAACACCCAGGAATAGAGATCCCCACCTTTTACTGGGGTATTTTGGGACAGGCTGCAGGCAGGGCTTCATGGGCGTGTAACCTGAACACCTGCATATGGGAAGTATGTTCCGTTTATGTTGAGTGTTCATGGGGGCTGACTCCCCTGAGGAGTCACAGTCTCCTGATTCAGAACTTGCTTAAAATGCAGAAAGAAAGCAGTAGTGTTCCAAGAAACATGAACACGAAGGAACCCTATAATATCTTTTCATAGTTGTGTTACTTCCCTGTATTAGCTGACCATTTATGGTGACAATAAAGGAAAGGAAAAAGCATAGCCTCTTTTCCTGTCAATCCTCTCTTGCTAATCAATAAACTGATAGTACAGAGTATTGGTAGAATATGTGCACATAGTGAAATACTCAGTCGGTTTTGTGTGGTGTTCCCACTCTTCTGGTAAGAACAAAATATATACGCGTGCATAAGCTATAAAATATGAATTGCATAATTTCGGTGATGCCATATATAAGCTAAATACTCATATTTGCATATTAAACTGGCATTGCACAATATAAAGAAAAACGGGATGTCTGCAAACATACCACTCCAAACGCACTTGATCTTGTCTGACCTCAGAAGCTAAGCAGGGTCAGGCCTGGCTAGTATTGGATGGGAGACGAGTGATAAGATAGTGCTAACAATTTAGGGGCTGGGCGCAGTGGCTCACACCTGTAATCCCAGCATTTTGGGAGGCTGAGGTGGGTGGATCACTTGAGGCCAGGAGTTTGAGACCAGCCTGGCCAACATGGCAAAACCCCATGTCTACCAAAAATACAAAAAATTAGCTGGGTGTGGTGGCATGCACCTGCAATCCCAGCTACTCGGGAGGCTGAGGCAGGAGAATCACTTGAAGCCAGGAGGTGGAGGTTGCAGTGAGCCGAGATCATGCCACTGCACTCCAGCCTGGGCAACAGAGCAAGACTCCATCTCAAAAATAAATAAATTAAAAAAAGATAATGCTAACAATTTAAATTTTTAACATTTCTTTACTTAGAATAACATTAAATAGCAAATAAAAAATACCATGACAAGTTGAGAGATTGCAGACAAATGGGAAAACCTTTATATTTTAGGACCTTTAAAGGCATTTTTTCCTATTTTTTGAAAAAGGAGCCCTATATTTTCATTTTGCACTGGGACCCTCAGGTTATATAGCCAGCCCTGGTTCTAGGTGTGCCCAAGGTACTGCTGATCTCCTCAGCCCTTGGGGAGATTACACATGCTGGGGGTGGTGGGCCCTACACTCCCTCCACACTTATTGCACCTGACATCAGGCAGCTGTGGGAGTTTACTCTGGATGCTGTGCTAAGATGAGAACTTACAAGGTGGGCATGAGCAGAAAGAGTTAGGGAAGCTTCACTTCCTCGGGCATCAACCAGAACACCATCTCTGCTGGAATCTAGCTCTTGGGTCCATCACAAGCACCTGATAGACTTGAAAATGCATACAATTCTGGAAAAACGCAAGTTTATCACTCATGAACAATCTGAGTCCTTGTACCCTCTGCCTGGAATGCCATCCCTGCTCTCTGAGGACCGCTTCTCTGTCATCCCTCCAATTTCAGCCCAAATGCTTTCTCCTCGGAGAGGCCTTTCTGTGTCCTGACCCTTCTTTACTCAAACTCTCTATTTATTAAAAGTTTCTTTACAGAACTTCTCTCAATTCATGTATGTTTTTATCAATGTGCGGGTTTTCTCTGTGAAGCATGTAGGCACAAACCTGGTCTACCTTTCTCTCTGCTGTAGCCTCAGCTCTTAGCACTGGACTTGGCAATAGTGAGTCCATAGTAGTTGTGTGCAAAATGAATAAATGTAACAAGACACCTATAATTAGAATTTGTTAAGTTATTCAGTGGTTTTCAAAATTCAAATCTAAGACTTATCTCAATGAAGCAGCAAATTTCAGACATAAGGTATGACATAATCAATGGAGTTCAGACTTTTGCCAAACCATATGCGGACTTGGATTTAACAAAACATAAAGGAAATAATTATTAATAGCTTAGGTAGATTTTTTTTTTTTTTTGAGACAGAGTCTCTCTCTGTCACCCCCCCAAGCTGGAGTGCAGTGGTGCAATTTTGGCTCACTGCAGCCTCCACCTCCTGAGTTCAAATGATTCTCCCACTTCAACCTCCCGAGTAGCTGGGACTACAGGCGTGTGCCACCACGCCTGGCTAATGTTTTTGTATTTTTACTTGAGACAGGATTTTGCTGTGTTAGCTAGGCTGGTCTTGAACTCCTGACCTCAAGTGATCTGCCCACCTTGGCCTGCCAAAGTGCTGAGATTACAGGCATGAGCCACCGCACTTGGCCTACAGTTCTTAAAATTAATAATTTTTAAAGAATAAAAATCCAAAAACCCCTCCCCCTTTTCTTATTGTTTTCCATTTTATTTGTTTTCTCTTATTATATTCCTTATTTCTGTCCTGAATATTAGCCCTTCTGCAGACAGAAATTAAAAGAATAGAGTAGTTAAATGATTGCAAAGTTTTCACCACTAACTCCATCTCTATAAAAAATTAGGTATACCAGTTGATTTCTTGTTTTAAACAATTTATTTGAATAACACCAATTAAATTTTCTCCAGGTACAAGACAAAAAAAAGTTAAAAATATTGATAATGATCAACATAATAGTTTTTTAAATATTTTTCCTAATTTCTGTACTATATTGTTGTTTGAGATGTCAAATTAGCTATTTTGTGAGTTAGAATACATTTACTAACACACAATAGCATCAGTAGCCCTAGCTGGTATCCACATTAGTCCTGATGTGTCACTGCTTGAAAAGTTTTCAAAGTGATGCTGAATAGTATCCTTTAAACTTTTAAAAATACCATTTTCCCTAAACCTGATTATTCCAATTGTATCACACTAATTCTTATTTGAGAAAGCAGTATTAAACAAAATAACAAAGCAAGTATTTTATAATGAGAAGTTCAGTAAGTAGAGAAGGTGACATGACAAAAGTCACAATGGAATTAATATAAAATGGAATTTTCTCATTTGTAAAATAATATACATATATTTTTTTTGCTGCCTTGGTCCAACATACTTGACTGATGAGTGCCCAGCTCGTCCTAGTTGACATGCAAACTGACAAACTAATTGCTGAATAGTTCTTCCTCATTTCTGCCAAGAAGCTCTTTTTAACGGTATGTGAAATAAAAACTCCATGCTGAAGGCCAAATTGACACCAGCCATAAGATTACATCTAGAGTGTTGTGGAAATCACTGCAAAGAATGCCATCTCCAAACTCACCACCAGCCTGGACAAAGCACAAGAGAGTACACTGAAGGGAATAATCCTGCCCTGGCCCCCGGGGGAGGGACCAGATGGGACCTAATAGCTCTTTTCTGCTACTCATTTCTATGATAATTTTAAGTTGCCACATGGCATATGTATTTTTTTTTAATCTAAAGGCAGAATAGCAGTCAATGAAGTGACCAGGATTTTAATGAAAGGTATTTTTTCATGAACCATATCTATTCACATGGGATAGTTTTCATCTACCCCAACTCTCACTTGCCATAGCAACACATCACTTACGATCAGGTTGGGAGAAGTATATATAGAGGTCAAACACAATATGTTTCAAATTATTACCAATACCAATTAGAAACAAAGAGATTCTAAGTTTTATTAGGAGGTCAATTTTTTTTCGCATCAATTTTATGAGGTCACCCATCTTAATCTCTTTTTCTTATAACTTGAGATCATGCTTGAATTTAAGGATAACAGCAGGCCAATTAATGTTTGAGGAAAAAACTTTAGGAGTGAAATTTCTTCTGTTTTTGGAAACAAAATTAGAAACTAGAGAAGAAAATGTCAATGATTTGGGAAAATTACAAAAGAATTTCTAGCTATTCCTATTGATAAGTCCAAATGCAACTTAATTCAGGACATCTTTCCCTCTCCTCTCAACCAGATGCAATTTCTATCTCCTCTGATCTTCCAGAAACCTACTTGCACTTCTCAGGCAGTACCTGCCACATTCTTTGATTTATTAGGGCCATTTCATTTGCTTTGGTTTCTGGTAGGCACTCTGAATGAGCAATACGTTTTGCTCAGCATCTCAACTTATACATAATTGGCTGCCACAAATAAGAGGGATACAGGATGAGACTGAAAGTGGGGCAAAATAGATAAGGAGATATGAGCATCTCATAATGGTCACAGCTTCTCAGACACAAACGAATGTGAGTAAATTATGCAAGTAAACTCTAAGTTTAATGCAGCATAAAATTATTATATTTAATATAAATTAACAAGTGCTATGAAAAACCACTATGTTAGTTTTAACAGAGGTTGAAAAAAATTCTCTTCCCTCTTCAATTCAGTTTTGAATACTTACCTCTTATGAAAAACTGCCAGGAATCTTGATTCTGGGATGGTTAGTAAGTTACATATTTAAAGCAAAAAGATACAAGCTCTGGTAGAGTGGGATGAGGCACTTCACAGCCCTGCTGGCGTTGATGCACGTGGCACATACAAGGCTTGGCAGCAGCTTCCCACTCACTATGGCTCCATCAAACAGAGGCCCAAAAAATGGAACCTGTTGATTTGAAATGGAAAAACAAATTTTAAAAACTGATAAAAGTCAAATCAAAGATATGAGAGTAGCTGACTGATGTCAGATCTGCAATGAGCATGTAAGCTGTCACCCACAGAGCAGACGCTGACCTTAACAGGACACAGGTCCAGGGCTTTCAAACTGAGTGAAGCAGGACTGCTCCACAATGCTCCTCTATTAGGGTTCTCCAGCAAAACTTTCAATGACAAAATTTTACCAGGTTCTTCGTTTTTTCTCTTCTGTTGTCATTTACTGAAATGGTGTTGCTCTTACGTGCCTACATCATGTGAATTATGCATGATACACAGACGTGCTTCACTGCACAGTATCCTTGCATCTCTCTGAAACCAGTTGTGGAACTGGTAATGTTCCTGCCATGGGTCCTGATGTATATTTACTCTTAAAGGAGATGATGATGATCCCTGTCAACAACTACAAAGTCCTACACAGTCCTCATTCTTCGTGACCTTTTCCCCCTCTGCTTCCAAGATACTGCATTACCTTCATTTCCTTCTACTTTTTTTTGAGACAGGGTGTCCTTCTCTCACCCAAACTGGAGTGCAGTGGCACAATCATAGCTCATTGCAGCCTGGAACTCCTGGGCTCAAGCATCCTCCCACCTCAGTCTCCTGAGTAGCTGGGATTACAGTTGCACCACGACACCCAGCTTCTGTTTTTAATAGAGACGGGCTTTTCTTAGCTGAACCCATTTCTGTTATGTGGAAAACTCACAAGTTTCTGTACTTGCCTTTTTTTGGATTTATTTCTTCTCTCTCCTTTTTCCCCCTTTAGAATTTCTTTAATTTTATTCAGTAACATGCAGATTGTAAGCTCCATGAGATCACAATTCTTACATGAGCTCCATGAGATCATGTAACTCTTATATTCATTCACTTATTACTCACCTATTCATGTATTCAGAAAATATTTATTATGTGTTGGACACTGTTCTACTCACTGCAGAAACAACAGTGAATAGTACAAAAATCCCTGAATTTATTGAGCTTGGAATTTATTGGAGATTTCAGAGAATAAACAGCACAAACCACAAGCTATGAGAACATCTAATGGAAGAACATTCCAGGCAGAGTAACAGCTCAGGCCTTGTGGTGGGAGTAAAATTAGCATGTTTAAGCAACAGCAAGGAAGTCACCATGGCTGGGGCCAAGCGAGTAAAAGGAAGAATTAAGAGCTAAAGTCAAGCAGGTCACAAGGGGGCTTTATAGGAAGTTTTAAGCATTCTGGATTTCTACTCTGAGTAAGATCAAATCCTCCTGAGGGTTTAGGGAAGCAGGGGATATGATCTAATCTACATTTTAAAGGTATTGTTTTGGCATCTGTGTTGAGAAAACTGCAAAGGGGAATTATGGAGACTAGCTAGTGACTACTGAATAACCTAGGCAAGAGATGGTAATGGTTTGGATCAGAATGGCAGCAGAAGTGGAGAAAGGTGACAGATATATTTTGAAGGTAGAGTTGTCAGGATTTGCTGAGGATGGTTAATGAGGTGGGAGAGACAGAGAGGTGTCAAGGACGATGCCACAGTTTCTGGCCTGGCCATTGGAAGGCTGGAGCTATGTTTTCCTGAAATGGAGAAGACTAAGAGGGAGGGTCAGTAGCTCAACTTCAGACATGCTAAGTTAGAGATGCCTATTGGGTATCCAGTGATGATGTATTGGGCAGAAGTAGCTATACCACGCTAGAGTCAGGGGAAAGGCCTAGGTTGGAGCTGTTCACTTAGAGATGATGTTTCTAGCCATGAGATCAGATAACATCAACAAAAGATCAAGAAAAGAGACTCAAGGACTATATCCTCTGGCCTTCCAATGTTTAGAGCTTAGAGACATGAGAAACAATTAGAAAAGAAGGAGTGGCTGGAGATGGACAAGGAAAACCCCTTCTGAGTAGCACTGTACCTGACACACAATTGGAAGGCAAATACCTGCTAAATGAGTTACATTCATTAATATTTTAAATAATTTAAATTAATGAATGTGGGTCTCCATCCTAGGTCTTTAAACTTTTCTCAAAAACTATTTATTTGTAAAGCCCCTTTTCTGTGGTTGGCATTGGTGAAGGGGCTTGGGATACAATAATGAATAAGAGACTGTCTCTGCCCATAAAGAGCTGACATGGTAAGAAAACTATGGACTAATATCTCTCAGCAATGATGCAAAAATCCTTTATAAATTTTTTGTAAATTAAATCCAGCAAGATAAAAAAGGACAATATATCTTATCAAGCAGAATTTTCCATTGGAACTCAAGGTTCATTTAACATTCATAAATCCATCAGTGCAATTTATTTTTGCAATGTGCAAAAATCCACATTGACAAAATACAGAATAAAAACAACATGACTTTAACAGACACAGAACAAGCAATAAATAAAATTTAACTCTCACTCATAATTAGAAAAACAAAACAGAACAAAAACTCTCAGCAAACCATGAATAGAAGGGAAATGCCTCAATTTAATGAGAGCTTAAAGGGGGAAAAAGGTGTCATAATTAATGATGAACGATTAAGTGTTTTCTAAAAGGGATCTGAAAAGGCAATGATGTCTATGTTCACCTCTTCTAGTCAACATTTTTGAAGATCCTAGTCACTACAATAAAGAAAATTAAGAGAAAGAAAGAAGAAGGGTAGGGGAGAAGAGGGGAACATAAAGGTTAGAAAGAAGTAAAACTGTTTTTATTCACAGATAACATGATTATATATATGAAAAGTTCAAAGAAATTTAACTAGAATTAGTGAGTGAATTTTGATAAGTCTCAGAAAACAATATACTCCTCAAATCAGTTATATTTCTGAATGTTAACAACCAACAATTGGGAAAAGACATGTAAAAATGTTGTTTATAACTGCATCAAAACTGTGCAAGACATCTATATTGAAAACTACCAAACAGTGATGAGATAAATTAAAGACAAGCTAAATGAATGGAAAGATGTACAATGTTCATGGACTGGAAGTTTCAATATTGTTAAGATGTCAATTCTGCTAAAATTAAGCTACAGATTCAACAAAACCCAATCAAAATTCTGGCAAGCTTTTAAAAAATATACATGTACCAAATACTTCTAAGTTCATATGGAAATGAAAAGACATAAATTAGTCAAAGATGATAATAAAAAGACTTATATTACCTAATTTCATGGCATACTATAAAAATATAATAATTAAGAAATCATTATAGTGGTACCAGGATAAACAAATATTTCAATAAAACAAAATACAGAGTCCAAGAATAGAGCCATACCTACATGGTAATTGATTTGCAATAAAGGCAGCATATCAGTTTGGTGGAAGAAAAAAGTCTGTTTCAATAAAGACACTGGAACAACTGGAGAGCCATATGGAAAAGTGAACGTTGACCTTCATCTCATATCACGCGCAAAAATTGAGAGGGTTATAGACTGAAATATTAAAGCTAAAACCATAAAGCCTCCAGAAAAAAATATGACAAAATCACCATGACCTTAGGATAGGCAAGGATTTTTTAGGGTACAAAAGGCATAAATCATTAAAGAAAGAAAATACATTGGACTATATAGAAATTTCTAAAACTGCCCGTCACAAAAATGAAAAGGCAAGTTATACATATTCACCAAACAGAACATAGCCACAAGGTCCATCCAGAGGAGAACAAATTAAAAGTTTGTGTTATATTCACCCAACAGAATATTCCACAGTAATGAAAATGAACAAACCACAACTACATGTAACATCATGAAAATAATCCAAATATAATGATGAGTGAAAGAAACAGACACTAAAAAGTTCATACTACATAATTTCATTCCTAGAAAGTTCAAAACCAAGTAAAACAAATCAATAGGCCCAAAAGTCAGAATAGTGGCCACTTCTTCATTGTATTAGTGATTGAGATGGGGCACGACCAAGAATTTTGGGGGCTGGCAATATCCTCTATTTTGATCTGGGGTGGTATTACACAAGTGTGTTCACTTTGAAAACATCCATCATGCTGTATACTTACAATTTGTGCCCTTTTCAATATTAAATATATTTCCAAGGAAACGTTTTCCAGAAAACAGCAAGAATACAGAGGATTTGAACAAGACAACTAACAAACTCATCATAATGGAAACATATAAAATACTCTACCCAACAACTGCAGAAAACACATTCATTTCAAGCATGTACAGAATACTTTTTAAAAAGTGACCATATCCTCAGCCAAGGATCCATGAATACAGCCTGCCGGGCCTAATTCCAACCTGGCACCTACTTGTGTATGGCCTGCAAGCTAAGAATGCTTTTTACTTTGTAAACAGTTGGAAAGAAATTAAAAGTATTTTGTGATGTGAAAATTATGAGATTTAAATTTCAGTTAATAACTAAATTTTAATGGAACACAGCCACAGTTACCCACTTACACATTTTCTTTTTTTCTTTTTTTGGAGACAGAGTCTCACTCTGTTGCCTAGGCTAGAGTGCAGTGGCTCAATCTTGGCTCACAGCAACCTCCGCCTCCCAGGTTCAAGCAATTCTAGTGCCTCAGCCTCCCAAGTAGCTCAGATTATAGGCCTGTGCCACCAAGCCCAGCTAATTTTTTTGTACTTTTAGTAGAGACGGGGTTTCACCATGTTGGCCTGGCTGGTCTCGACTTCCTGGCCTCAAGTGATCCATGCACCTCAGCCTCCCAAAGTGCTGGGATAATAGGCATGAGCCACCATGCCCAGCCCACTTATACATTTTCTATGGCTACTTTTGCACAATAACGACAGAGTTATTTAGTTGTGACAGACCCAAGGCCTAAAATATTTACTATCTGGCCCTTTACAAAAAATGTTTGCTGGCCTCTGTTCTAGGTCATAAAGCAAATCTCAATAAATTTCAAGGGGTGGAAATTTTACAATCCATATTCTGTGCCCAAAAAGCTATTGACAACAAACAACAACAAAAAGATAATTGGCACAAACCTCTATGTTTAGAAATTAAGAAATATACTTCTAAATAACTCATGGGTCAACAAAATATTGAAATGGAAATTTAGCAATATGTTAAGCTAACTGATAAAGTAAGACTAATAGATATTATAACTTATACCTTATAGCAGTACTTACAGGGACCGTGTAGAATCAAATGCTCATATTAGAAAGAAATAAAGACTGCAACATAATGAGATAGGCATCCATCTCAAGAAGTACTGAAAAACCAAAAGAATCAAACAAATTCAGAGAAAGTAGAGGGAAAGAACTAATAAAGATAAAAGTCATCATTAAAAAATAGAAAACAAACATACAATAAAAGGAAAACCAAGATCGACAGTTAATTCTTTAAGAAACCATAAAGAAAAAAAAAAAAAAAATCATGTCCTTTGCAGCAACATGGATGCAGCTGGAGGCCATTATCCTAAGCAAATTAACATAGGAACAGAAAACCAAATACCACATGTTCTCACTTATAAGTGGGAGCTAAACACTGAGTACTCATGGACATAAAGATAACAAAAATTGTATAAAAAGATGGCAACAACAGAAACTGGGAACTACTAGAAGGGGGAGGGAGGGGAGCAAGGGTCAAAAAATTAACTATTGGGTACTAAGCTCAGTACCTGGGTGACAGGACCATTCATACCCCAAACCTCAGCATCATGCAATATACCCAGGTAAGAAACCTGCACATGTACTCCTGGAATCTAAAATAAAAGTTGGAAAAAAAAAAAAAGTTGGTTCTTTGAAAAAAGTCTAATACAATTGACAGGTCTTTGGCAAGGTGAATCAAGAAAAAAAAAGCACAACTAAATAATACTAGAAATAAAAAGGAATCCAACCATAGACACTTAGAAAATATACGTAACTTTATGCCTATAAATTTGAAAGTTTAGATGAAATGGCCAAATGAGAAGAAAAATACAATTTAGAAAACACAGACACAAGATGATATATAAGAGCTATAATTCTATGAGCTTTAAAGTAGATGAATCATAGTAGAAAAAAACATTTTAACAAGGAAAAGCCAGCTCAGAAGCCTTCACTGGCAAATTCTATAAAATCTTTGAATAACCATACTCAAAATAACAAAATTCGAATAAAATCTTCAAAAGAACAAATAACTATTATTTTGGAGAAACTTCCATAGTATAGGAAAAGAGAAAACAAACTCATTTTATTAGGCTAGTACAATCTTAATACCAAAATGAGGGGCCAATCTCACTCATGAACATGCATACAAAAACCCTAACAAAATATCAGCAAGCCAATTCCATAATGTGCAAAAATAACAATATCATGACCAAGTCGGGTATATCCCAAGAATACAAATTTCAGTAAAAATCAGTCTGTATACAACCACATTAATAGACTGAATGAGAAAAGTCAGGTAATCACCTCAAAAAACATTTAAACAAGTGTTTTATAAAATTCAAAATCCAGTTAAGGAAAAAAATTCTTAGCAATCCTGGAATAGAAGCGAACTTCCCTAATCTGTTCTAGAATATCTACAGAATTCCAGAGCAACCACTAAATGGTGAAACATTGAGAACTTGATGTGGGAGACTGTGAAGGAGAAAAGAAATGTTCCCCTACATCACATCTACCAACATTTGCACTGGAGATCCTTGCCAATACAGTAATGCAAGACACAAAAAGAGGATTATGAATTAGAAAGGAAGAAAAACTGTCATTTTTTTTAGATGGTATAACTGTACTCACAGAATCTCCAACATAATCTATGGCAAATGGTCAGAATTAGTAAGAGTGTTTATCAAAGTCAATGGATACAGAATATATTCACCAAAAATCCAAATGCATTTCTCTCCACCAGCAGCAAATGGTTAGAAAAGGAAATATTATTTACGACAGCATAAAAATATAAAATAGATCTAACAAGGAAAGTATAAAGAAAGTTACAAAACTTTATTCAGAGATGTTAGTCTAAATAAATGAAATGATAGATGTGTTCCTAGACTAGAAGACTCAATATTGTTGTGACTTTCCTTCCTAGATTGACCTATGGATTTAATGCGTGGCATGTATGTGTCTTGACAAGCTGATTCTAAGACATTTATAGAAATGAAACTGGCTAAAAAAAGCCAAAGAAGAACTGGGTAGGGACTTGCCTTACCTCACAGCAAGATATATCCCAACCTGTGGTAAGAAATACAGTATGAGTAAGGCAAATGGGACCAGTGGAGTTACAGGAGGGCCTACCCACACAGCCTCCTGCCTGTTTGATGACTGCTGAAAATCATTCACCAAGCTAACTGGGATATATCACCCCATGAGTTGGGGATACTGACCCATAAGGTATGGTATGTCCTTTTTTCCTATCTCTATGATGATAGTCTCTGACTTTAGTTTTTAGTACTTCAGGAGTACTTTAGTACTTAAGTACTTCCTAGAAGAAGACACAGTGTTCTCAGTGGGAAGTGGAAACTGATGGTCAGTTATTTTAGGCTCCACAGACCACTGGACACTGAGGCAGTAAAGGAGGCTCCAGGATAGACAGGGTGAGTGGTCCTGCCAGGGAAAACAGTGCTGCTGCTGTGCAAAGCGGATGGGGAAGGGTTCTCACGGAACACTCACTCCTGATCCCATGCTCAATGGTAAATTTAATGGAAGACAACATGAAGTATTAGTCCTAATCAGAACCTTATCTCAGTATTTCATCCTGCTGAGCATGTATATGTCACAACCACCTAAAGTTTCTGAGTGACTCATAAGTGCCCTCTCCTAGCATGATGACCAAAGCTGGGGATTAATAAGATTTTCCATGACTGCTGACCAACTGGATTTCCTTACCACCTGCAGATGAGGAGTTGCTTGTGGAGCCCCTATCATGTGTTCCTTGACTAAAGAAGTACAGTGCTCAGGGGAGGCACACACCTAGAAGGTGTAGCCCATATTAAGTTCTCTTTCTCAGGTTTGGGTCCAGATGAAGACACTTCATATGCAGGGACTCTTCTTGGCAAGATATTGTGAAAGCAAAGAAAGCCTTTTGCAGCAAAGTGATGACACTGAAGTCCACGTGGCAACACTAGCCAGCATGCCAGCATAAGGATGTGCCCAGTTGTTGGAGCAAGGACAAAAAAGAATCCTTAGGACACAGAAAATGATCTGAAATACCCATTTGATTTGTGGAGATTAATCTTTCAAGGATGCAATGCAGACATCTTGATGGTCCAAAGCAGGGCAATGAACAACTGAACTCTGTTCCAATTCCTCACAGATAACCTCCAGCTTCCAGGATTGGAATATTGCCATGGATGGGTCTACCGAGAGGCGGGCCACGTTGAAAATGACAAATGAAGAATGTGTGTGGCTTAACTTACCCAGTTTGGTCAGTTATTCATTCTGCTAAAAAACTGCAAGTATTGTGTTCATAACAATGATATGGCTGTGATTTCTGTGTCCAAATTTTTGGCGCTGCTTTTATCATGCAAGAGGTGGGTGACTTAATACAAAGGTCTAGAATTCAAATTTCTCCTTGACTTCACACATATACCTATAATGTGAACACAGGATGTGCACACAGAATATAGAAAGCATCTGCATACAGGTGTGAAAACTGATACCTCTCTACTCTTAAAGAGATTCAGTCTACTGGGATTCAGGATGCTGGACTTGGTACCAGAATCAAGTACTCTTGGATAAATTCTTTATACTCATATCAACTACATATATATTTGGAGCACAACGGCAGTGTTTTCTGCCCTATGGGCCTCACAGAGTGACCAAAAGGTTCAAATGCCCTACCAATCCCGAAAGCGTGTTGCAAATAGTACTGTCCTAATGAGAGGCAAGGTAAAAAAAAACATACAATTTTGAAATATATGTAAAAACCTTAAGAGAAATGTAAGGTGTATTTCTGAGAAACGGAATTTTTATTTTCCTACATTCCTATCTCTGTATAATATAAATACACTCTCTAAAATACCAGAAGATAGCTTTTGGGAAAAATGAATACTCAGAAGACTCTAAAACTTTGTCTGAAAATTCTAAAGACTACAGTGAATCTTTCTGTGTCAAAAAAGGCAGAGATTTCACGTGCCATCTGTTTAATAGTTGTTCATTTGCATCATTTGATCAAAGTGCTGTTAAGTGCTGTGGGGGAATACAGATATGAACAAGTCGAGGCTCTGAACTGTAGGTAGTTTGCAGAAGAGGTAAAACTATGTATTCAAGAAGGCAAAAGGGAAAAAAGCTTTAGGGTGGATGCAGATAAAATATTCTGATGCTACAGAGAGCTCTTTTCTAGCTGAGAGAAGCCATGGAAGGCTTCATGTAGGAGGTGCTCATGACCGTGGGTGCTGGCAGAGATTCACGGTGGGAAGAGCAGAGCACTCCAAACAAATGGTAAAAATAGGAATGAAAACATGAGGTGGGTCTGGCTCTCTTTTCTAGGGCAGGGTTCCCCAAAGTGCATTTCACGAGATACTAATTTAGCTGAGTGCTAGCTGGTTTGCATGAATGCTGTGCCTCCAGTCAATGATTAAAGTATTACAGATAAATAAACAGAAAGACTGTGGACAGAACATGGCAAAGGACTGCACAGAGCTCCTGAGGGATTCCTGAGAGCAAAGTGAAGTCAGAGGTAGGGCCACAAAAGGAAGTGAGGCAGGTGTAGAGGCCTAGACTGGATTTGAGAAGGATGGAAAGAAGCTCTGGAATAGGTATTTACGAAAATGCATAGAGATAAGATAAAAGGCTGAAGAACAGGTTTGGGAAGCCAGATGATACGGGACTTGATGAAATGCTCTGCAGAAATTACCAGCTTGCTCTCAAGACTCTGCACTGCTGTACTTGCCCACCCCTGCTCATCTACACACTTCATGTCCTGGTCATCCAAATGAAAGCAACACAGAGCACCAGGTAAGTTTCCCATCTTTTACTTAATAGAAAGGCTGAGCTGAAGGTACATTCACTGTGTGTGTCAGTAGGAGATAAGATTTGGTGCGTGGTGAGAATTGGAAAGGCTGCAGATCTGTTGGGTGTTCCTCACAAGTTAGGTGGTCAGAAACCAAAATGGTAAAGTCAGGTAGGAAAGAGTACATGTTTTTATACCTGGAGAGAAATACCACTGCCCATCACAGAATGATGGAAAGAAAGGGCCTGTGAAGTCAATAGTAATTGCAATCATGATCACAATCTCTAAAACAGATCAATGTAACTGGTAGGGAATACTGCAACAGTGAATTAGAAAATAATTTTAGGTTAAGAAGCCAGTAAGAAAAGAAATTGTTAAAGTTTCTACACACATGCGAGAATGGGCAAGTGGAGGGTTGCCAGTGGGTTAAGCAGACCATAGCTGCTTTCCATGTAAGTGCCTGCCCAAGGACAGTCGCCCTGAGAAGCTTGGCCCCAGCTGCTCCACAGGTAAAATTTCCTCATCACTAAGGCATCAGGACCATCCATCAAGGCTCAATCTGTACGACACCTGTGGAACCTCATACTGCAGGGCAGGTCTTCTCTTGGTGATCTGCCGATAACAAAGCACTGACCTCACACATCAGGGAAACCATGTGCAACCCCCTAAATCCTGCGTACAGACTTAGGAAACAGAACTTCTTGGGGGCATTTCATTAGAACTACAAAAAACATGTTTTTCCCACATTTCTAACCAGATCCCGTAAGTAAATCTCAGAGAGTCAAGAAGTTCTAACGAATAATGAGAGAATCAAGTGCCAGACTGGAAATAATGAAGAATAAAAATGAGAGGCTAAAAGGGGAAAAAAAGTGGTTTCTGGATATTCAGAGAGAGCTATACGGACCTTGAGCTGATCTTGTGCTCCAGTGATGCTGGTGCACAAACACAAGGGTAGGGACGCTATCAGGGGTGTCCTGCATAAAGGTCAGAACAGACAACCTAAAATGCTTCCTTCACCTCTGAGATCTAGGATTCAAGGATCTGACACAGTTTCCCCCTCTGGGAAATTCACAGTTCCACAGGGATTATGAATTGAGAGGGTGTGTTTGTACTTATGCATTTATGCTTGAGATGTCAAAGTGGGTAACAGATAAATCTGCTAAGATATTGTACCAAAAGACAATAATTTTCCCATTGGGAAAAACAATAGTAGTCACATTATTTACCAGAAACACCAAGGAGTCCACGCACTGAACATTTTATAAACATTTTATGAAAAGTAAAATGTGTTCAATCCTAAATGTCTTCTTGTGTGTTCTATGGTTCAGGGTGGGATGTGGGAAGGGGAAGGCCATGCACCATCCTCCAGGAACACATAACTCCATGGAACTCCATGGAGCACCAGCAAGCAGCACTCTCTGAGGAGAGGCTGCTCAGGAAATGGTTCAATGGGCTTGGGCTAGTTTCTTGAAGGTGGGAAAAGACTGATTTATATTCTATTTTGCAGAGCCTGAGCCAGACACGGAAAGGGATTTCCAAATAGTAAGAAAGTCCTCTTAGGAAACAATATGGCATCTCCATGAATATATTTTAAAGACAGTTCATCACTTAATTGGGCCTGTAAGTGATTCTCCTTTGATGCCTTTGGAGTCAATGATTCTTAGTGAACAGAGACGAAAATAATATACATAATAGATATTTTTGGATTACAAGATTAAGACAAAATAACAAAAGAATCATAGACAAGGGGTTTAAAAGCCCAGGAACATTTCATTTTTGATGATGAGCCCAATGACTATGACCCCTAATTACTGAACCTGGTTCTGATCTCAGTGCTCAATGTACAGTATGTAATTCTCACAACAACCCCATGAGGCCAGCACTTTATCCCTACTTCATGGAGGAGGAGATGAAGGCTAGAGGCGCTAACTGATTTGCTGTAGCTTAAGCTTGTGCAACCCATGGCCTGTGGGCCACATGTGGCCCTGGATGACTTTGAATGTGGCCCAACACAAATTCGGAACTTTCTTAAAACATTATGAGATTTTTTTTTTTTTTGCAATTTTTTTAAGGTTATTAGCTATTATTAGTGTTAGTGTATTTTATGTGTGGCTCAAGATAATTCTTTTTCCAACGTGGTCCTTGGAAGGCAAAAGATTGGACACCCCTGCTCTAGTTCATCAAGTTCATGATTTGGGCCATCTCCTCACTGTGGCCTTGCAGGTTCTGCTATGTAATGTCCCCTGTACCCCTGATAATTTTCCCTGCTCTGATGTTAGCTCCATCTGATATTAATATAGTTATTCCAGCTTTCTTTGATTAGTGTGAGCATGGTATATCTTTCTCCATCCCGTTACTTTTAATCTGTGTCTTCATATTTAAAGTGGGTCTTCTGTAGACAACACAAATAGTTGGGTCTTGGCTTCTTTGGAACCCACTCTGACAGTCTCTTTTAATTGATATATTTAAGACCACTGACATGTATTTTATTCATTGTCCTTATTCTTTGTTTTCTTTTTTGGTCTTCCACTCATTTGCTGTCTTCTCTAGTTTTAAGTGAGAATTTTATATGAGTCCATTTTTCTCCTCTCTTGGCATATTATAATTCTTTTAAAAACGTTTTATTGGTGGTTGCCCTGAGTTTGAAAATACGTTTATAACTAACCCAAATCCACTTTCAAATAACACTATACTGCTTCACAGGTAGTGGAAGTTCCTTATAAGGCAGTATTCCCAATTCCTCCCTCCCATCCTTATAACATTGCTATCATTTACTACTTATCCATATGCTATAAGTATGAAATACTTGTTGCTATTATTATCTGGAACATATTGTTATCTGTTAGATCAATTAAGAATAAGAAAAGGGCTGGGTGTGGTGGCTCATGCCTGTAATCTCAGCACTTTAGGAGGCCAAGGTGAGCAGATCACTTGAGCCCAGGAGTTCAAGACCAGCCTGGGCAACATGGCAAACCCTGTCTCTAGAAAAAAACACAAAATTATCCAGGCATGGTGGTGTGTGCCTGTAGTCCCAGCTATCCAAGAAGCCGGGGTAGGAGGATCACCTGAGCCTGGGGAGGTCCAGGTTGCAGTGAGCCATGATCATGCCACTATACTCCAGCCTGGACAACAGACTGACAGTCTGTTTCAAAAAAAAGAATAACAAAACAGATTTCATTTTACCTGTATTTCTTCCTTCTCTAAAACTTTTCCCTTCTTTAGGTGGGTCCATCTTTATGACTTATACAATTTTTTTTTTTTTTTTTTTTTGATGATGAAGGAAAGGCAAGGCAGGTCTACTAATCACATATTCCCTCAACTTTTGTCTGAGAAGGTCTTTCTCCTTCACTTTTGAAGGATAATTTCTCTGGATACAGAATTCTAGGTTGGTAGTTTTTTGTTTTTGTTTTTTCCTTTCAACACTTTAAATATATTATGCCATTCTCTTCTTGATTGCTCAGTTTCTGAAGAGAAGCCCTGTTTATTACCCTTGCTCTTCTGCAGCTACTGGTGCCAGCATAGGAGCCCTCTGGCTCCTTTCAAGATTTTCTCTTCTTTTTTGGTTTTCTGTGCTTTGTATGTGCCTAGGTATAGACATTTTGATATTTATTCTGCTTGGTGTTCCTGGTGCTTCCTGGATCTGTCATTAATTTTGAAAAATTCTCAGCCATGACAATTTCCAATATTTCTTCTCCTTTCTCTTCCTTGTATTCTCATTACATGTCCTTACATCTTTTGTGATTTTCACACAGGTCTTGGAAGTTCTGTTCAGATATTTTTCAACCTTTTCTCCCCTCTGCATTCCAGTTTCATGGTTTCACGGCTTCTACTGACACATGCTCAGGCTCACAGTTCCTCTCCTTGGCCATGCCCAGTTTACTCATGAGCCCATCAGGCATTCTTTGTTTCTGTCATAGGGTTTTTGGTTTCTAGCATTTCATTTTAATTATTTCTTGGAGTGCCTATCTCTCTACTTACATTAGCCATCTCTTCTTATATGTTGTCCACTTTTTCCATTAGTATCCTTAGCATATTAATCATAGTTATTTTAAATTGTCAATCTGATTATTCCAAAATCTCTGCCATATTTGAGTCTGGTTTTGATGACGGCTCTGTCTCCTAGAATTGTTTATTTTGCCTTTTAGTGTGCCTCGTACTTTTTGTTGAAAGCTGGATATGATGTATTGGGTAAAATGAACTGAAGTAATCAGGCCTCAAATGTGGGGTTTTATGTTTAATTGGCTAACAGGCCGTGCTTCTTGTTTTCTATAGCTGTAAATGTCAGAGGTTAAAATTTCTTTGAATGACCTTGCTTTTATCACCCATGTTATTTCTAGGCTCTTTTCCATAACTTTTCTTAAATAAGATCTGGGATGTGCAGTTCTTTCAGCTGTACTCCCTGTTACTATACAAAAGCCCTCCTGATACTGTAGTTAGGTATGGAGAAAAGGAAGCATTCTATAGTCCTAGGATTAGGTCTCAGTCTTTCAGTAAGCCTGTGCCCCTGGACTGTGACCTTCCAAAAGTGCTTGTCAGCTTTGTTTTCTTGTCTCCTTCCAATTCCAACTTAGATGAGATAGGAGACTAGAGGGCGTTGGTATTAAGTGTTTCCCTTCCCCCAGGCCAGATAGGCTGTGTTAAAATAGTTTCTCTTGGCTGGGCACAGTGGCTCATGCCTGTAATATCAGCACTTTGGGAGGCTGAGGTGAGTGGATCACTTGAGTTCAGGAGCTTGAGACCAGCCTGGGCAACACGGTGAAATCCTGTTTCTCCAAAAAAAATACAAAACTTAGCCAGGCGTGGTGGACTAAAGGTCGCCTTTAGTCCCAGCTACTCAGGAGGCTGAGGTGCGAGGATTGCTTGAGCCCTGGAGGCAGAGGTTGCAGTGAGCTGAGATCGTGCCACTGCACTCTAGCCTGGGTGACACAGCCAGACTTGGTCTCAAAAAAAAAAAAAAAAAAAAAAAGTTTCTCTTGAGGGCAGACTTTGTTAAGAAGAACAAAATACTTTGGGTATATAGTCATACCTAGGTATATGAGGGGGACTGGTTCCAGAACCAATGCCCCACCCCTGTGCATGCCAAAATCCAAGCATACTTAATTCCCACAATTGGCCCACAAATACCAAAAGTCAGCCCTCCATTTACATGGGTTTTGTCTCCCACAAATACTGTATATTTTCCATCTGTGTTTGGTTGAAAAAAAATTCATGTGTAGGTGGACCCACACAGTTCAAACCCATGTTGCTGAAAGGTCAACTGTATTTCCAAATGACTGCTTTCTCCCTTTTTCTGCCAAAGAGGGGATTTTCCTCCAGTTTTTACTGTGAGAACCTGGTAGGTATCCTAGAGGTAGAACTCACAAAAGTGTGGGGGATTGTCAGCCAGCCCCACTTGACTCTATTTAACTCTCAGATTTGCCTACACTAAGCCTCCTGCAATTGGTGAATTATAATTTAAGTATTCCTACTGTGGTACTGGTTTCCCAGAGGTTTCTGCTTCTGGGCTTCTGTCCTGATAAGCTGTGATTCTCTGTATCTGCCTGTCTGTCTCTCTAACTTTAGGGACAGGGGTTTGCCTGGTCATTTCATTTCTCTGATGAATCTAAGAAGAACTGATTGATTATCAGTTAACTGCTGATTATCAGCTTGTTCTTTTTCTTGCTGTCAGGATGGCAGTGATGACTATCAAGCTCCCTACATACTGACTGGAAACCAGACGTCTCCCTATCTGAATTAAAGCAGCCTCCTTCCTGCCCATTCTATCACTCTGCTTTACTTTCTCTGAAATACCCATTTCTATAAAAGAGTCTCGGCTCAACCATTTATTTACTTATTTACTGGCCATCTCCCTTACTAAAATTTAGGTTCCAGGAGAGTGGGACCCCCAGCCCTTGATAGTACCTGTCATGAAGCAGCCTCAACAGATAGATGTTGCCTGCTTGACTGAATGAAGCACTCCCGTTCCCAAGGGACTGATTGCTGGGCATTAACCAAATCTGTTGCTCCTTTCGACATTTCTAGAATAAGATCTCTTGTGACCATCTGTCTTTTACTTCATGGAGATGCATGAAAGGCCAGGGGAAGGGTGACGGGAGTGGCCTTGGGATCCTGAGTAGCCTCCTTCCACTGCCATAGTTTTATTTGGTGGGTTTGAGGAAAATGTTCCACAATTAAAACATAAAGATTTAAAAACTGCAAAGATTGGGCAAAGCTATTTTGATATCAGTGTCTACAGCACAGAGGAAGCAGCTGGACCTATGAGAATTCAAATGGGAGCAAAGAAGGAGGAGGCTGTTAGTTCTACTAGTGATGACTAATAATGAGCTTTCCCTCTATGACAGTACTGGTAGAAAACACAGGCGTTTCAGTTCCAAAAAGGAAAATTAAGAATCTACTCATAGTCTAAGATCATTCGTGTTGCCAGGTTCAAATAAGAAATAAGAAAATAAGAAAGAATAACCCTTTCTTTCTTCTATCTTTAGTAACACCACACTTCAAAGAGTTCATTTAAAAAATATTCTATATAAAAAAAATAAGTGTACTTCCTCTTATGGCTTATACTAAAAGCAGTCCAGTAATTGGTGAGGTGGAGTTGTAATGAAAGTATTCATGAAAAAAAAAAAGAGCAAAAAACCCAACAACAACAAACTAATACATTTCAAGTACAGCATAGAAAATACTACTGTAAAGATAAATTATCTGATTTGGGGCAATGAGTGCTCTTTCCTTTTCACAGAAAAGTTCTGTGTGCTCTGGACACCCATCCTCCTTGCTGGGCTGAGAGGCTGACATTGTGTGCACCTGTGTTCAGGAACCTAGGCAGTCACATGCCAAGGGGTCTGGGGAGCATGCTGTCTCTTGGGCCAAAAGGTCCTTCCTACTGAGTAGCTCAGAGGCAGAGAATGAGAGCTGCCTTGCTTTCTTACACTACCATTTGCCATTTGGTATGCATTTACACAGGCTGGCTCTGGCTGGCCAAAGGAGAGAAGATAAAGCAAATAAGAAGATGTATATGCAAAGACCAACTTAAAAAAGGGGAAACAACATCAACTTCTGAGGAAAATCAGTTGAGAAGAAATTCTCAAAAGCCAAATTGTTGTGAAAGATAAAACAGCAGCTAAGAGCTAATAATAGTAGGCTATAGATTTTCTTCCATCTGTATCAAGGCTTATTGTATAAATAAACATTCTTTAGTATTCTTCAGCAACTGCTCGTGGGTGACTCAGTCTTTCAAAAACTGGACAAAAGGAATAATACAAATCCCCTGTATCTAGGGAATTCCTCTAATTAGAAGTGGCAATGAATTAGAGAAGAAATTTGATTTTAATTTAACATCTGCAAATGACAGATGCCTTTTCACATAGTTCTCAATGTCATTCCTTTACTAAAAATAATGCTAATAACAATAATAATAAATTACCCAAACAGAACATAACATAGTAATCCATTTAATAACCTATTTTAGTACATTCTGGTTGTTTGGTATTTTCAATGATCTTTTCTAAATAAATAATTCTTTGTATATTCAAAGGTTAACAATTTATTTTCCCTGAGAAGTTCCCAGAGCATTTTAAAGAGCATGATTTAATCTTAAACAGGTTAGCTGGCTGTGATTGGGATAAATATTTAAGAAAACTGCACATATAAAATGAAAAGAAAGAAATTTACATAACCATGTTGCAAAGTCAGACACTCTCCCTATACCGTGAGGCCACACTAGTAAGCTTAAAAGACTTCCTTTCAAGCTCAGTGCCAATCCTAGGCTCCTCTCAGCCTCCCATGTGCAAATGCTCTTGTAACTTCTGGCACAACAGCCTTTTCCCAGCATTTCTGGGCACCTGCTCCAGGTAAAGGTCCTGGGCTAGATGTCACCCTGAAGAGGGATGCATGAACACACATGAACACACACACACACACACACACTCACTCACTCACAACAGCTGCTGAACCTTCAAGAGAGCCAGTGACTACTTCCATGACGCTCTGGGGATAGTCAGGACAACTTAAGGAAAGGTACGGGCAGCTAGGAACAAGAGGATCCAAAAAAAAAAAGACATTTAGAATCCCTGTAAGAACTACAGAGAAGCCTTGGTTCTCAACCAGCATTTAACAGCTGAGGAAGCTAAGATTCAAAGAAATGGAAAGATCTGCCCAAGACACCTACCATCTTGTGGTAGGCTTAGAACTGGAACTCTGGTATCCCATCTCCTGTCTTACTACTTCTCCTCCTATGCTTTTCAGAAATCACTGAATCACTATCATTTTTTTCTCCATGCTCATATGTACCAGGGCTGAGTAAGTAAAATTCAGAGGACATTAGCATATTTTCCATTTATTTATAAAAGGGACACTCTGGTTGAGGTGAAGAGGAGGACACTTCACCAAAACTTCCTCTTGTCTCAACTGCTCCTGCTCAAGGCTGCTTCTGAACATCTACCCTCTGATCAACCGGTCACCAGCCAGTCACTACTATGCTTGGAAATAAACATGCCCAAACCACTAAAACTTACCTTCGCAAATTTCTGAAGGCAAACACTTTGAACACCAATATTACTTTCCAGATACTGAAAGAGAGGGAAAGCAGCACAGGTACTCACTGCAGTGTGGAAGCTCTATGAATCACTTTTCTGAAGAACAACTCTGGCATTTTAACAAACGCCTTGAATCACTCACATTCTGCTCTATATGCAAGTCTTTCCCTGACTGCTGACTTAGTAATAAAAGCTGGAAAAAACATAAGTCTAACAATAACACATTTCTTTTCTGTGACCAAAGAACGATTGTGTCAATGTTTATGGAGATGGACTTATTTTGAAAGTAATTTAACAATGGAATGATGCTGCTAAGCACACTGAGTTTTTTTTTTTTTAAGGAAAAAAAAGAAGTTCAATACAAAGCTCAAGAAGTGAACAGGCCCACTCAGATGAGAGGGTTTTATGCGTTCACACAAGCACACCCACACTTCTTCAACATACCATTTCACAAATGCTGTGTATTATTAAGAGGAGGCGGATTCTGCCAGGCACATAATTTGTATATTTAAGGGAGGTGCATGGAATGAAAAAGCGAAATATGTTAAATTTCAAAGGACTTGGAAGCAATGCTGCCTGTAAGCTTGTATTACAAATAGCCCTACATTATTACATACGCTATTAATGAGGCCGAGTGAATGAAAGTACAATTTGAATATGCATGACTCTATCCAATGAGCAAGACTTTTGTGTACTGATGAGGTTTTTTTTTTTCTTTCAAAAAAGGATTAAAATTATTCTTAGAGGAGTATGGCTGCCCAGAGAACAGTAAAATAAATGTACTTAGACCACAGAGTCATACTGTACTTGGATGAAATATACAGGTGCTAAAAGAATGTCTTTGACTCTACCTACAATTTTGGAAACTTATGCATATCCTGTCCTTCAAAAGGAATATTCCTTAACTTCAAGCAGCTGCGTCATTACAATTTCTAAGAAAAAAATAATGATTTTGATGGCGATCCCTAAAAGTAGGCAAGGTTAAATAAACCTTTTGAGTACAAAACCTTCCCTTCCACAGTAAGGAGCACTAGTTAAAAGACTGGGGAATGGGTAAATTATTGTACCAAATGGCTGAGAATTAATCTCTGCTGACTAGCTGTAATCTAACGAGGCGTCTGTGTCCCAGGGAGCCCGCAGCATGTCCCTGGCGGTATGTGCAGTGTGTCGAGTCTGCGTGGCACCCTTTGTCCTCGCTCACAGGCGGCCTTTCCCCTCATTGTCCGTAATATCCTCATGCATCTGGGACGCGTGGAATGCATTCATACTAACAGACTTACCATTGTTTTCTCTCAGAAGCTTTGTTGAGCAAAGACTGCATCACGGTTACTGATAATTATATTGCTTAATTAATCAAGACAAAAAAAATTTGCAAATCATTGCCTGGTTGCCAAGCAGGGAGATAAAAAATGACAACAATACAAGCTGAAGCAATATAACAAAAGTAACAGCTATCTGATCAGAAATTCTTATATAATGAAGCTATTAATGCTAAATCGGTTAATGTTAACATTGCTCCAGGTGTCTCTACTTAGATGCAAACAAAAAGGCTAACATTATGGATATAAAAGGCCAAATGTTGCCATGGATTCTGTAACCTGATAGAGAGGACAGCCTTTTCATTTGATTAGGGAATGCAATTTAAATACCAGGGACTGAAGCCAAACAAACAGACTTTCCCTCCGCAAGCCTCTTGCATTCACCCTGGGGTCAGTGGTTGGTGAACAAAAGGTCAGCCACACTTGCCCTGGAAATGTCTGGATTAATTTTATTACATTGTAATGGTTTGTACTTTAAACGTAAGGATAATACTAAATTTCCAGTTGGCCATTATTCTCTTCTTCCCTTTAGGCTTTTAGAATTAAAATATTAAGAAAGCGATTTGCTCAATTCATCTTGTCAGAATTTATAGCCAAATTCATTAAATGTGCAAACATTTTAAAAGAAAGTTTACAAGGTATGTTAATAATTATATTCATGCATTATAAGTGTACTACCTTTTTAAAAAATCACTTTTGATTCTATAAAGTGAATTAAAACGCCTTGCATGTTTTTTATTTAAAAATAAAGGTGACATTTTTCAGACATTAAATGACATTTTAGAGGCCTATGTTGAAAATGAGCTAATAAAGCCAATTAATCCATACTAAATATTAAAGAAACACATTTCTTCTTCTTGAAAGTTTTGTAAGACACTAAATTCACTGGTTCCCTTATATTAAAATTTTCAGTTTAATTCTTTAAACTAGTGCTCTTCATGGACAAATACAAATGTTAGCACTAAGAGCCATTTTCACACACAAAACTGAAAACTTCACGCACATGGAGATCAGAATAAAAAATGATGCAAATATTTAATATGAAGTGACTTTTGGCATCTGCGTTCCCTCAATAGAAAAGAGGGTTCCCTTTATGTCAGGCTTTGCAACAGCCAGAATGGGACTTTTATAAATTCAGGAGTTGACCCACAAGGCATCTATTCTGAGAATAATAAGCATGTTAAACTTGGAATTCATTAAGTATTCTCTCTCCATAGTAATAATAACAAAAAACAACAGCAACAATAATAATAATAATAGCTAACACTTAAGTAGCTTTTACTCTGGACCAGGCACTGTTGGAAGCACTTTCTACTTATTAGCTCATTTAATCCTCACAACTCTAACCCTTTAGATTAGGTCATAAATCCCAATATGAACAATAAGTCTGTTGCCTATTATTTCAAAGCTTTAAAAGAGAGTTTTCAGAAGCGTAACTTTCAGCTCCTTCAGGAGAACAACTTGAAATGAAAATGAAGATTATACTTACTATCAAGCTGAAAAACACAAAGTCATTCCTCTTGAGGGATGGCTTAATATGCTAATGTTTAATTTAAGAACTTTAAAAACACCCTTCTATTAGTAATTCTAAAACAAAAACAAGTCTCTACATAAAGCATGGCTAAAATACCACTAAAGGTATGACAAGGATCGAAACTGCAGCCAATTTAGTACACAGCACACAGATCATTGGATTGTTCCAGCTCTTCCCATGATCAATACCAATTGACATGGCTGAATTGATTCTGCTGCAAGGTGCTCCAATTGTTGAAACTCATCACGTGGGCCGTGCTCCAGAGGCCCGGCCTCTTCGTGGACATGCCTGCAATTCTGCAGGATTGACCCCATTAGCACAGTCAGAGGCTTTGCAAGTGCCCGTACACCAAGCAAGGCTGGATTCCTCACCCACGGTTCTCCACAAAATGCTAGATGTGATATGGGGTTCCTTCAACTCTTATTATTAATCAACATACCCAAAATTTCAAGCTACAATTTTTCAAAAGTACAAAATTTAGAAAACTTAAAACATTTACAAAATAATAAATTTGACATTATAATTTCCAAAGAGGCCTAGTAATACAATAATAAAATTTTGTGCTCATGATGAAAAATTCTTTGGAAATCCCAATTCATATTTAATTCCTATAAAGCATGCATAATTCAGATATATGTAAGACATTCAACAACTGGATGAGAGCCCCCTTTAACACATTTGATCACTGATTTTCAATGACAGTGAATCACATGGCAAATGCTTTATGAGTCAGTACAACAATGCAATGAAAACGTACCTCAGGTTTCTTCGTTATCGCGATGAAGAACATGTGATTCTTCATTGGGTAAATAATGATTGAAACATCTCCAAAGGCGGTTGGGATAATACCCCTGCGGTAGTCTCTGGAGTGTTCAGACCAGACGATATGGACCTCGTCATTCCCCAAGTGACGAAGCTGCAACAGCAAATTGGCTCTTTATTAATCGGGGTGATAACAGCAGTTTATGAGGGGTCATGGCTTACAAATTGAATTATAAAACTCAAAGGCCAAAAAAATTTCACTACCAAAAAAGGCTACAACACTGATGTTCTTCTGTGAGTATTTTAAAAAGCACAAGTGCATAAAAACACAGCCTGTCTTCTTAATGTGTTGGTACTGAGATAAGGCATGTGAGCTTCACAGGCACATTACAGCTGGATGGGGCTGAGGCCTTTGTAAGAATTTATTTTCTAATGGAATTTTACTCCTGCATCAGAGTCCTATGCTTTATGTTGCTGAATATGTTTCTAAACAATTAACAACACGCGTCTTTTATTCCACATTGCAGTTGTGCTTTATAAGACTCTCAATTCAATGGTTATTATGAAAATAAGAATATGAACATAAGAGAACATAAGCCATTGCAACACAATTGTTACCAAATGTATAAGAAACTAGATTTGTGACAAACCTTTAAGAAAAGGATATATAAAATTACCTTTGCTTAGGAAATGAATAACTATTGCTTAAGTCTGATAAGAATACTCCTACCTAGCATTTAAAGAGTGCTTACTGTATGGAAGACATGTTCACACATACTATCTCATTTAATCTTCCCACTAACTCTCTGAGGTAGATGACATCATCTTCATCTTATTGTACAAAAAAGAAATGGGCGCTCAGGAAGGTGAAGGCACCACCTACCCGAGGATGCGTGAGTAGCAGCAGCAGAGTGGGCCCGGGACATGCACTGGGGCTTCCAATTCAGGGCCATTTCCACTGTTTCAAAGCTACCTAAGCCTGCACCCAAAGTTACTTTACTGTCATTGCTTAGTAGTGTAGCCCACTTGTTTTATCGTCTTATACACAAAGAGGCTGTAAAGAACAAAAGCAAATCACAGACTCCTGGCATCTTTGAGGAGACCTTACTAGAAAGATGTCCAAAACAAGACCCCTTGAGAGTTCTTTCAGGCCCAGGCTCTGTCAAGTGTAAGAACACCCTTGATCAATCTCCTGCACGATGACTGTACCATCTCAAGCTGGAGAAAGCTGCACATGAAATCATTTAAGTGACAAAGAATCAAAGTGTGACTAAAAGAAACTAGATTATGAAGATTAAAATGTTGGCCAGAATTGAAGTTCTGAAACCACAAAGGCTGGTAAGGCCCTCTGACATCTTCTGGGAATTTGAGATTCTCGTTCTCTCACATGGAACTGCAGAAGGATGCTCTCCGGCACCATGAACAAGTATTTCTTGCTTCCTTATCTAACAGATGAACATTAAAAATGACTAAATTCAGAAGCAGTTTAATAAAATAGAGATGTGTCAAATTTAACATTTTTAGTTTTGTCTTAAAGTTTTTTTAAAAAAGATGTTCTGGAATACTATGTATTTAAAACGTGTTAGCATAAATACAGTTTTCTTTAGACTATTTGACCACAAAAAGAAAATCTGAGGTGACCCCAACATAGCCTCTCTTCTATTTATAGGGTTACAAAAGGAAGCTCATCTGTTGCAATGCCTGTTTATTCTTCACTCTCTCATACTTCTGGGAATGACTGTACAGGCCAATTATTTAAAAAGTGACCTGTGCCTATACCATTGTACCTATACTGAAGGGTGCATGATTCAACTGTGTTTGAATGTGGGCTCTGGGACAAATGCAACTGCGGGTGCTGAGCACAAGTCACGATGATCCAGAACAATTTAATGGCATCTACGACTTTCTAATGGCAAAATTACCCAGTACATCATTTTTTTCCTTCCTCCTTCCCATATAAAAGAATAGCAGGCAAAAGGTATAGCCAACACCTTACATAGTTTTAAAAAAAATACAACCCTGGGCCTCCTAGTAGTGCTGAACATCTCTTTATATTTCTCCATTCCTATATTTGCTACAGCTTTTCTTTTTCTTTTTCCTTTTTAATAAAACATGCAAAGACATTACAATACACTCCTAAAATTCAGTCCTTTTGAAGTGAAAACACGGTAGCCAGCATCACCAATATAGGTACATACCTAATACAGGTATGTTTTCAGGGAAATATGAATAGCATCTAACTGGAACTGTAGGGGGAATTGAGACCTGCAGAAGGTAACTGTGAGAACTGGGGCTGTCCCAGAGTTCACACTTACAGCCCTCACCCTGCAAAGACAGCCAGCTTCAGGGTGGCTCTGGGTCCCTTGGTATAATGCTTGCACAAATGTCTGAATGGAAACACTCACCTACTAAACACCCCTCAAACGTGCTGCCACCACCCGATGTTGGTGCTCTAGTATCTGTGATAGTTCCTTTTGATCCACAAGTATTAGTTGCAAAACATTGACTGTGAGGTAATACCGTGATTATTGAAGTTTTGTAGTTACTTTCCCATTTCAAATTGGGTTACTCAATTACATAACCTAAGTAAGTATCTCTTAATTTTACTTGCATCTGTATTCTCAGAACTACAGCAAGGGAGGGTAGTTTCACACTAACAGACCCATCCTCCCAGTGTGGCAATTCTGTAATTAAGGAAGAGCTATTTTTGTGTGGTAATGATATGATATTCATCTTCTCATAGCTGCTTTCAGCGGCACGTGACTCAGACTTCTGGATATGTCACAGTTTAATTAGCTAAATCACAAAACTAAAAGCTAAGGCCATGGGGGCAATTGGCTGATAAATCTGGAGCAAAGGGCAAAATATGCCTTCTTTTGCCTATAAGAAAACAGGTAGGTAAAATAAATAAAATTCATCTGGGCAAACTGTCAAGCATGTCAGAACATACGGATGGCTCAAAGTGGTCAGAACACATAGAATACCGTGGATAGCTCAAAGTGGTCAGAACATACGGAATACTGTGGATAGCTCAAAGTGGTCAGAACATATGAAATACTCTGGATAGCTCAAAGCGGTCAGAACACACGGAATACTCTGGATGGCTCAAAGTGGTCAGAACACACGGAATACTGTGGATAGCTCAAAGTGGTCAGAACACACGGAATACCGTGGATAGCTCAAAGTGGTCAGAACACACGGAATACTGTGGATGGCTCAAAGTGGTCAGAACACATAGAATACCGTGGATAGCTCAAAGTGGTCAGAACATACGGAATACTGTGGATAGCTCAAAGTGGTCAGAACATACGGAATACCGTGGATAGCTCAAAGTGGTCAGAACATACGGAATACTGTGGATAGCTCAAAGTGGTCAGAACATATGGAATACTCTGGATAGCTCAAAGCGGTCAGAACACACGGAATACTCTGGATGGCTCAAAGTGGTCAGAACACACGGAATACTGTGGATAGCTCAAAGTGGTCAGAACACACGGAATACCGTGGATAGCTCAAAGTGATCAGAACACACGGAATACTGTGGATAGCTCAAAGTGGTCAGAACACACGGAATACCGTGGATAGCTCAAAGTGGTCAGAACATACGGAATACTGTGGATAGCTCAAAGTGGTCAGAACACATAGAATACCGTGGATAGCTCAAAGTGGTCAGAACACACGGAATACCGTGGATAGCTCAAAGTGGTCAGAACACACGGAATACTGTGGATAGCTCAAAGTGGTCAGAACACATAGAATACCGTGGATAGCTCAAAGTGGTCAGAACATACGGAATACTGTGGATAGCTCAAAGTGGTCAGAACATACGGAATACTGTGGATAGCTCAAAGTGGTCAGAACATACGGAATACTGTGGATAGCTCAAAGTGGTCAGAACATATGGAATACTCTGGATAGCTCAAAGTGGTCAGAACACACGGAATACTGTGGATAGCTCAAAATGCTGCCCAATTTAAAGAAGAGTCCATCATAGAGACATCATCTTGTGAGGACTGAAGAACTGGGATTAGAGGCCCTCAAATTAGAAACCCACCAGTGAGTTTGGTGAGTGCACACAAGTCAAGTTGATCTGGTTCCTGTGTAACTGGGGAAGAATGATGAGTCTCCTTCTGGAATGGAGCCGGCGTTTATGTTAGCTACTCCTTCAACTGCACAACAGGCTCCAGAATGGCTGGAGAGTTACCAGGCTCAGAACAAATGCTCAGATTTCAAGTCTTAAGAAATCAATCCCGGCCCCACAACTTTTCATCCTAACAGAGTTTTAAAGTCCCTTTGCCTAAGCCATTCTGTCTGTTGCTGCTGCCAGGCTGCACGCCACTGGTGACACTGGTCATGGTACACACCTAATAGGCTGACCTCCTTTCTCGACTAATTGCATTACATCGCCAGCTGGCTCCAGAAGGAGTCGTCTGTTTGATTGAAGAATTCCTGCTCTTCAGTGGGCCCGGCTGCTACTTTTACTAAGTAACAGTCAGGCCTGACATCCCCATTGTTCAGCTGACAGTGTGCCCATCCTAAAATCTAAGTTTTATTTGTAAATTAACCAAGAAACTTCCTGCCAGAACAGCGCTGCCTGGAGACTGATAATGTGGGCCTTTCATCCCTTTTCACTCGTACTGTATCACTGCCAATTTGTTTTTTATGTGGCTGGCCAGCCTGAGGCTATAAAAGCCTTGTAAGACATAAGTGCAATTATAGTCCTGGAGTCAAATGAATTGGACAAATCCAATAGCACAGCTCTGTCCCCACTCTGCAAACCCCTACAGCAGTTAGATTAGCTGTGAAAAATCTAATCTAGCTAGAGCTAACAAATTTCTGCAGTGAAGGATCAAGAGTTCAGTATGGGGTTGCAACCGGATTGCAGAATTGAAAAAGTCCCCCCATGATGGGGGCAGAAGAGAGCATGAATCACTTTAGAATTTTGCAGCTCATTTTTAAGCTGTTAGGGACAATTTAGTTAGAATAAGACAAGGAACTGTGGGCTGCTGTTACTGTGACTGATTTTTAGTCTAGCTGTGAGACATCTGATAAAGAGAGTTTATCACTAATGATGCTAAATCTTAGAGCTGCAAAAGGTATCAGCTGAATTTTGATTATTACAGTAGGGAATCATTCAACCAGGCCAAGTCTTAGAACATTATTTACAGCCTGGCATTTTATCAAGAAAACATGTCTTTTCTCAAAAAGAAAAAACAGTCCTACTTTACTTAAGAAATAATTTAAAAAAATATTTTACATATAAATTTTATCTTTTAACAAAATAATTCTCAGTCATAAGAAAATTATAGAATATGGTGACACATTTGCAAAGCAGAAACAATTTACAACGTACTGCAAATAAAAAAGATGTGTGAGCCCAGCTTAGGATCCTGGTAAGCTACACTAGAGTCTGAGATCCTGGTGAATTCTTGGAGGGCAAAGTTCCCTTTGCTGACAGCTCTACAGCCAGGGGCAGCCATCAAAACCCAACACTGAGGCAGCTCCTCCAAGACCTGTGGGAACCAGCACATGGTCAGTGCTTCTGGCTGTAGTACTGCCACCCCCAGGAGGTCATTATAGCATGCTGGGGCAGGAGAGGGAAAGGCTGCTGAGTTTTTGAATGCAAATTGTGCTTTCTGCATCTGAGACACTTGATCACCACGAAAGTTGTCTGTAATTGGGCCATGACTTGAGTTCTGATGTTTCACATGCACTGTTGCCCATCATATACAGGCACACCTCAGAGATATTATAGGCTTGGTTTCAGACATATCTGCAATAGGTTTTTTAGATATTGCAAATATAGATATTGCAATAAAGCAAATCATACAAACTTTTGTGTGCACTGGGAAAGCAGTGTGCATAAAACTTATGTTTACTATAGTCTATTAAATGTGCAATAGCATTATTTCTTAACATACATATATTAATAAAAAAATTTTATTGCTAAAAAATGCTAATGATTATCTGAGGCTTCAGTGACTTGTAGTCTTTTTTTGCTGGTATAGGGTTTTGCCTTGATGTTGTTGGTTGCTGATTGATCAGGGTGGTGGTTGCTGAAGGCTTGGGTGGCTGTGGCACTTTCTTAAGGTAAGATAATGAAATTGCCACATTGATTGACTCTTCCTTTCATGAAAGATTTCTCTGTAACATGTGATGGTGTCTGACAGCATTTTGCCCACAGTAGAACTTCTTTTGAAATTGGAGTAATATTTTCAAACCCTGTCACTGCTTTACCAATTAAATTTATGGAATATTCTAAATCCTTTGTTGTAATTTCAACAATGTTCATAGCATCATCTCTGAGAACAGATTCCTTCTCAAGAAACCCACTTTCTTTGCTTATCCATAAGAAGCAACTTTTCATCCGGTCAAATTTTATCATGACATTGCAGTAATTC
Organism: Pongo pygmaeus; assembly: GCF_028885625.2. NCBI lineage: Eukaryota > Metazoa > Chordata > Mammalia > Primates > Hominidae > Pongo > Pongo pygmaeus. The sequence continues at coordinate 15,247,713 of NC_072394.2, forward strand.
AGCTACATCTTCAGTCTCCATTTCTAATTCTAGTTCTCTTGCTATTTCTGATACATGTGCAGTGACTTCCTTCACTGAAGTCTTGAATCTTCTAAAGTCATCCATGAGGGTGGGACTCTACTTTATCCAAACTCCTGTGAATCTTGATATCTTGATCTGCTCCCATGAATCAAGAATGTTCCTAACGGCATCTAGAATGGTGAATCCGTTCCAGAAGGTTTTCAATGTTCTTTGCCAGATCCATCAGAGAACTCACTCCCTATGACAGCCATAGCCTTATGAAAGTTCTTAAATAGTAAGACTTGAAAGTTGAAATTACTCCTTGATCTGTGGGTTGCAGAATATGGATATTGTGTTAGCAGGCATGAAAAACAACACTACATCTCCTTCAGAGCTCTTGAGTGATGAGGTACACTGTCAATGAGCAGTAATACTCTGAAATAAATATTTTATTCTGAGTAGTAGGTCTCAACAGTGGGCTTTAAATCTTCAGTAAGCCATGCTCTAAACAGACGTGCTATCATCCTGGTTTCGTTTTTCCATTTATAGAGCACAGGTAGAGTAGATTTAACATAACGTTTAAGGGCCGTAGAATTTGGGGAATGGTAAATGAGCACTGGCTTCAACTTAAAGTTACCAGCTGCATTAGCCCTAACAAGAGAGTCAGTCTGTTCCTTTGAAGCTTTGAAACCATGCATTAACTTTTCCTCTCTAGTTATGAAAGTGGTAGATAGAACCTTCTTCCAATAGAAGGCTGTTTTTACTACACTGAAAATCTGTTGTTTAGTGTAGCCACCTCCATCAGTGATCTTAGCTAGATCTTCCGGATAAGCTGCAGCTTCTACATGAGCACTTGATGCTTCACCTTGTGCTTTCGTTTTATGAAACTTCATGAACCAACCTCGGGAAGCTTCAAACTTTTCTTCTGCAGCTTCCTCACCTCTCTCAGCCTTCATAAAATTTAACAGTGTAGGGCCTTGCTCTGGATTAGGCTCTGGCTTAAGGGAATGTTGTGGCTGGTTTGATCTGTTCAGACCACCAAAACTTTCTCCATATCAGCAATAAGGCTATTTCGTTTTCTTTATCATTCATGTTTTCACTGGAGTAGCACTTTTAATTTCCTTCAAAAACTTTTCCTTTATGTTCAAAACTTGGGTAAATGTTTGGTTAAAGAGGTCTAGCTTTTGGCCTATCTCAGCTTTCAACATGGCTTCTAATCGTTCCCAGCTTTTGATTTCAAGTGAGAGACATCCAACTTTTCCTTTCACTTGAATACTTTGAGGCCATCAAGGGGTTATTAATTGGCCTAATTTCACTACTATTGTGCTCAGGGAATAGAAAGGCCCAAGGAGTGGAAGACACACAGGGGAATGGCTGGTGGGTGGATCAGTCAGAACACACCCAACATGTATGAATTAAGTTTGCCATCTTAGAAGGGCAGTTTGTGGTGCCCCAAAACAATTACAATAGCAACATCAAAGATCACTGATTACAGATCACCATATGAGATAATAATAATAATAATAAAGTTAGAATATTGTGAAAATTACAAAACAAGACAGAGACACAAATGAGCATCTGCTGTTAGAAAAATGGTGTCAATAGACTTGTTTAAGGGTTGCCACAAATATCCAATTTGTAAAAAATGTAATACCTGTGAAGTGTAATAAAGTGCTGCACAATGAAACAAGGTATGCCTGTATATAGTCCAGACATCTGTGGCTGCAGTGGTGAAAAAGCAAAACTGTACAATAAAGAAATAAAGCAGGTACAGTGAGGCCAATCGGCCAATATAAAGCATCTGGCTAATGGGGCAGGGGAAAAAAAAGAATCAATTAGACCAATGGGCAATAATGAGGGATGATGGTCAGAGACATCTTCCCAGGCACCGTGCTAAGCAATTTTATAGGAATTATCTCATTTACTTCACTCAACAACCCTGTAACATAGGCTGTGTTTTTAATCTCACTTAACAGATGAAAAACTGAGGCACAGGTTGATGAAATAACTGAATATACATCTGATCCCTGGTCTGCCTGTCACTGGGGCCTGGCTATAACCACCACAGTAGACTCTCCAGTGGCCAGCCTTGGTAAGCACATGAGGTGCTGCCCTCAGTCCCTTGCATTTATGTGGTAGGGAGAGAGTAAGGTGGGGATTCTAGGTTCCCCACCTGCTAGCAGGCCAGGTGAGTGCATATCACAGTTGCTCTGAGACATTCTCCTCATCTGGAAGCGGATCTGATTAGAGGCTTCCTTCCCAGAGTTAACTGCCTCTTCTTTTAAGGCGTTCCTCACTGTTAACACAGGGTTGCCTGAGGCAAACATCCTGCAGGTTGGAAAGCAAAGGCCAAGTTCCCTGGGAGAGGTTCCTCAGGGGTGGATAAGGTTTCCTTTGAATTCTAAGGAAAACTGGCCACAAGGCAAGTTAAAGAATAAAAGGTAAGGGGCAACAGTGGGGCGGCTGGGCAGCTGCACACCTGCACTTATGTTGACAAATGCTGCCAAATCGACCCGCAACAAGCCTCAGAGGGGCCTGCTTTCCCAGAGCCCCACCAGTACAGGGTTATCATATTTTGTAACCTTTGACAATCTGTGAGATCAAAAATGTCATTTTCCATCAGGTAATATTCATGGGAGGGAAGATCCAAAAGTAGTAACATTTAAGATGCTTTCTTTTCCTAAACCTTAATCTCAGGGTTGTAGAGTTCAGAGAAACTATCTCAGTGTGCGTTCTACCCTCGTATTTGTCTGTCCTAGGAGAGCCTGACCTACAAACCAGGGCAGCTAAGAACGGTGCCCAAGGAGACCCCTTACCTTTTTGGTGAGGGAATCATCTGAGTCTGACGGCATTCGAGTGGAAACGTGGAAAATCACTTCCACAGTCGAGGTAGCATAGTAAGGGGCTGTCTGCCCGGTGCTGCCATTGCGCTGAAGGCCACCCATGAACCCACAGTGGGTGGAGAGATCCACCTGACAAAGGTCACAAAGAATAAAGAGTGAGGATCAAAAATGAGCTGCTCTTTCACTAAGCAGGACTGTGAATTCAGAAAAAAATAAATTATTTTCATTTTTATATCTTTCTTTCTGATTACAAACAAATGTAATACAAAGTTAGACCAGATTAAAATGTTAAAGAAACAAAAAACATTAAAAATGAAAGTGCTCTACAATCATATCAACTGAATAAAACCACTACCAAACTTTTGGTATATAATCTCTAACTTTTTTCCCACCTGTATGTATAAATGTATGTGTATATATGCATATATGTGTGTGTATACATAGGTTCCCTATTGATGGATTTTGGGGGTTTCTGCTTTTTCAAATCACAAAGCACACTCAAAGGAGTGTTTTTCTAAGATGTTGGGTCAAAAGGTACCAATATTAAAAATATTTAGCAATCCTTGCTAAACTGCCTTTCAAAAGGGTTGAACAACCACTTTACACCACTGCCGAAAGTTTATGAGTCATAATTCATTTTAAAGTTACGGCATGAGTGTTCACTTCTTAGTGCCTTTATCCAAAATTTTTAACTTGTCATAAACTAGTATTCTTTCAGTAAAATACCTATTCTAACACATATGAAAAAAAAAATAGGAGAATCTCTTCTGTGCCAAATACAGTAAACATATGCTCTCAAAACTCTAATTGATAATGTATGGCTTAAAAATATATTAAATAATAACTATATTCTATGACAAATTAGAAGTAGCCTTACTAGTGAGAACAATGATTTACTGGAAGTACAGTAACTGTTAGATGCAAACCTACTTGCCTTCTTAGTAAGGATGTCATTTTGACTCTGATGTACTCTTACCCTGTCCCCATCCCTGCCTTAGTCCCCTTGCTAGCACTGAGCTCTCAAAGGTACTCAGAGAGTTTTTCACAGCACAGGTACTCAAGAAACTAATAAAAAATAAGGAAATTGGCCAGGTAATCCCAGCACTTTGGGAGGCTGAGGCAGGTGAATCACGAGGTTAAGAGATCAAGACCATCGTGGCCAACATGGTGAAATACCATCTCTACTAAAAATACAAAAAAAATTAGCTGGGCGTGGTAGTCCCAGCTACTTGGGAGGCTGAGGCAGGAGAATCGCTTGAACCCGGGAGGTGGAGGTTGCAGTGAGCCGAGATCGTGCGACTGCACTCCAGCCTGGTGAAAGAGCAAGACTCTGTCTAAGAAAAGACAAAAAAAAAAAAAAAGAAAAAAAGAAGTAAATTATTTTAGATATGTTGATTTCCATTTTAACTACTCCTAATTCTTTCAGATTCTAGGAATTTTTTTTTTTAGGTTTATGTTTTTGGGGGAAGGTGTGTATGTGTGTATAAATGTATATATGTCTGTATGTCAGAGTAACATTTAATAAAGAAAAAAATAAACTTTTTCAACATCAATCATCCTGAGATCTACCTTAGGGAAATAGGTTGATAGCTAAACCATCATGGCTATTATATTATATTTTCATTGCAACTTTTGACTTCATCCAACTCTTTCTTCATCTTTTCACCCATCAAGTCATTGACTTCTTCTTCAATCTCCATACTGTGGCCAAAGCCATTGCTTCTCTGCCCACATTTGTCTTCTCTTACTACAAACTGTCTATGGCTGGGAGAGCCCATCTGACTATTCAGTTCTGATAAAAAGCAAATGAAAAAATATTAAGAGTAAAGTTAAAGGAAAACAAAAGTTCATGTATTAAATACTGACAAGCAACTAATAGATGTCAAATCCAATAAATTCTTCAATTCCAGAACTCTACCTATGCTATATTCGAATGCAAAAGCACACGTAAAAGCTTATACAATGTCTAGTTTGGACACATCTTTAAACAGCGCTGGTCAGTAAACACCTACTGAATGAAATGCATTACCTCCCATCCAAGTCCAGCAACAAAGTCTTCATATGCTTGGCTTCCTCTTTCATTAGAGAGGATTGAACACTTGTCTTCTTGACCTTCAGCAATGTAAAACACTGCGATTTTGTGTGTCTCACGGCTATAAATTTTCAAATTTAAAGGAGTTAGAATTCTTATATGTAAAATTTTACTTCACTACTATCAATACCACCAGCATGACTTCTACCACTGAGCTTACATTTACTGAGAACCTGCTAGGGGTTAGTCAGTGTTCTGAGATGGTCTGACACATGGTCTCATTTATTCTTCAAAACCGTGCTAAACAGATGAGTATTATTATCACCTCCCTAGTAGAGGTGGTTGAAAGAAGGCACAGAAAGTGAAACAAAAAGCACATCCAGCAAGCAGGGGATGGGAACTGTTGCAAGGCCATCTGCTTCCTGAGACCATACCCTCAGACATAAGATACACTGACCAGCAGGCTGGGGCACATCATTTGGTAAGTTCTCTGTTTTTGGTAAAAAAAATCTTTTAAAGTATTTCAAATACTTATAAATTGTGAATAGATCTATGTGACTGTCCATATTTAACTCTACACTTTAAGGCTACTGGGTGGCTCTGTGATTGGAACTATAAAATATGCCATGATTTTATGAGAAAAAGAATATCCTTCCAAATGAACACACTTAGGTATTTTCTTCATGAAGGGGTTTACCAACTCCTGTACTCTGACTATTCTGAGGGTGCCTGACAGGGTGGAAAGCCATTTAGTGGAAGCCCTTTTAGCCATATAAACCCTTCATCTGCTTGTTCCAACATAGATCTTGGATACTCTGGTATTAAATCAAGCAAAAGTGATGTGTACTTTGAAAAAAGAAGCCCTGCCATTTTCTCTTTTGCACATCTAGCATACTGCTTTGCATATAGTAGGTGTTCAGTTAAGTCTCTGTTACACTGAGCAGATATATGGTGATACATTTGAATGCATTAATAATAAGTTTCTACAAATTATACCCTGGAGTAAAGCGACAAAATACCTGGGCCTATACCAAGCATTTGGTGATAGTTTAGAGATGAAAACACTGTTCTTATTTAAACAGAGCTTTGATTGTGAATCATTCATTCCCTAGCCCAATCATTCAAGAGTTTTGGTTTTTTTAAAGTTTTGATGTCCACTTCCAGAGCGGTTCCACCTTTCTCCTTTTTTTGCATTACATTCTGATAAATCTCATAGGAATAACTGTAAAGTTTTTAAATACAGAAATATTTTTTCTGTCAAATTGTTTAATATTTCAACATTGTAATTTGATTAGATATCATATTGGTGGAACTGAGTTCCATATTTTAACAAATTATCTAAGATTTCCCTCTGTGTGAGTTATTTATCTACTTAATAATCAGAACTAATTGACTCTCAATTAAAAAGTTATACAAATAACTGGAGGAAGACAGTTCTCTCCTTTTACTCAGATGGCTTATTCATTTCCTCTATAGTTTATATGTAATAAACATACTTGGAAGAAGAATTAGAAAATACAGAAAGAAAAGAGAAGAATAAAAATCACTTGCAATTTCAACAGATAAGCAAAGAACATAGCCGTTACACCATTTTAGGATACACTTTTGCATGCACATATAAGAAGCTACTACATTCTGTTTTACAACAGATTTTTTCACTTAAAATATTTGTGAACACTTTTTTATTGCAGTAAAATATACATATCATAAAATTCACCATTTCAACCATTTTTTAGTGTGAACACTTTTATATCATGTGCTTCTACAACAGAGGTTTAATGATTGTAACAACATTCCATTATATTAATATGTCATAGCCCAAATCTTCATTTAGGTTGCTTTCATTTTAAAAGACATTTTCACGTTATCTTTAATACATCCTTAAAGATAATCTTTAATGTTTTTAATCTTTTTGCAATACCTTTTTTTGAGACCGTCTCACTTCATCACCCAGGCTGGAGTGCAATGGCGTGATCTCAGATCACTGCAACCTCCACCTCCTGTGTTCCAGTGATTCTCATGCCTCAGCCATCCTAGTAGCTGGGACTACAGGTGCATGCCACCACACACCATCACACCTGGCTAATTTTTTATTATTATTTTTAGTAGAGACAGGGTTTTGCCATGTTGGCCAGGCTGATCTCGAACTCCTGATCTCAGGTGATCCACCCGCCTCGGCCTCCCAAAGTGTTGGCTTTATAGGGTTGAGCACCATGCCCAGCCCCAATATCTCTAATATGTCCTTAAAATAAATTTAGAAAGCTTGTCCTCATGCAGCAGGAAGCCCTGAAAGTGCCACACCATTCACTGCCCTGAGCAACAGGCAGGGGACACCAACAGCGTAGAATCTAACTAGCCTATTCCAAGAGCTATAAAAATTTGGGCACTTGGATAATAACAGAAACCATAACCTATGACCTAAAAGACTGTCTCTTTCAACAAAGGTGGAGAAGTATAGTTATTCAGTTTTTATCTGCAGGTCTCTCTACATATGTAAAAAATCCTCAGCATTTAATTTTTCTTTGTTTTATAGACTTTACATACATAAAAACAACCTCAGGTTTATCTACAATGTTTCAGTTTATTCTCCTTAAAAATCTAAGCTTTTTCCATTGCAGCTATTCCTAAGTCCTTGAGCCCTCATTAACTCAATGTGAGAGCATAAGAGAGCTAAGCCTGAATGATGGGCTGACCAATGTGAGTGTGAGGAAAGATGACCTTTAGTTGTAAACATTCATCAAATTTCACGTTCTCCAAAATGTTAGTACCACAGAGAGCCTGCTAGGATGCAGAAGCTGTGTCTGGCCTTATTAGAGCCATGCTTTTGAAATGGTAATTAGCAACATCAACAGCACTTCACATCCATAAGAAGTACACCAATGCATGAAGGAGCAGGTAATTCAGAAACACACATACATGAAATTAACAATCTTCCCTTCCTCATTAGAATGCACTGTTCTTTCTTATTAGGAATAGACCAGAATAGCTCAGTTTCCTTGTGCTGTCACATGAAAAAGCCAAAGAAAAGCATGATTTTAATATCCACCTCCCCATGTAGTGGCAAGAAAGCATTTATATCTAACAGGGAAGCCCACTGTGATTTGTATGTACATTCATCATAGCATTGACAATCTAGACCACAGCTGCAAGATAGCCTCAACTTTTCCAGAGAACATGTTAACAAGGAACTATGCATCAAGAGCAGCGAGATAAATTGATATCAGAATTAAACAGAAATGCTCTAAATGAAAGTTGACAGATAAGGTATTTTCTTACCTGCTACCTGACCAAAATGCAGGGCAGTCTAGATTTCTCATAGCTGAAGAGTCCCAGACTTATTTCTAGTTTCTTCAAAAAGAATCTTGAAAATACCCTTCACCATAAAATAAGCTGATAACCATTTGATGTCAAGAAGACACTAAATCCAGGAGTTAGGGTTTTAAGTGAAGGTTGATCAAGGGGCAGGGGACTGCCACTCAGCTATTCAAAGCTGTATTTCGCTGCAACAGTACCCCAGGGAGCTAATTCAATTGTACCTCATGCAACTAAAGTGCATTAACACTCAACAAATTGACCGCAATTACATGAAACCAAGTATTCACTTAATACTAAGAAGCCTGGAATAATTCAGCATATGCTTAAAAAGCTGAGTGTGGAACCCAAATGACTGCTTATTTAATACTGAAGGAAGGAGGGAGAGGGTGGTGAACCCCTGAGTTCTTCGGAATAAATCCCTTACAGAATTTCCATTGAGAAGTTGATCTATGTTCCTCTAGAGAAAAGGAACCACAAGAAGAATCAGGAAACGGAATACAGTGAAGGGCAAGGTGAGAAATGGCAGCTTCAGGTTTTTCATTTCTAATGACTTTAAAAAATTATTCAAATTCAAATCTTTTACTGTTTCACCTGGTAAGTCAGGAAACAAAGACATTTAAATTGGCAATGAAGCTGCAGGCTTCTGGACAAAGAATGAGGCTCCTTTATCCAGGTAAAACTACAAATGAATATTTTAATTCTGTGTTTTTAAAAAAATGTCTGTATATTTGATACTGAAATATTTATCACTCTCCAGAGAACAGTAAGGCCACCTAGGAAAAAAGGCCCTCATGTCCCCTTCTGCAGAGGGAATCACGTTTGGAACAGCCATGCTGTCACATTCTCAAGACTTGGAAACATACACAAAACAGTTCATGCCTCAACATGTGTGTAGCTATAAGATGCAATAAGAGGTGCTGAGTGACCTGGGAGACAGGTGGGAAAGTAGAAGGGCGAAGAAGAGAAAAGAAAAAAAGAAAAGAAAAGAAAACTTATGCCCTTCTGATTCCCACAAAATGGTCAATACAAACAAATCCATCTTAACACCATATGCTTCTGAAGGATGGAAACAATACATAGCTGTGAGTAAGTTTAATATTATTTTACCTACTCAGTCCTTAGTGACGTCACCAAAGGACCTTTCTAAAATATAATCTTCCAAGTGTTTAAAAGAAAATTCCAACTGGACTTTGCTAGTTGGGTTTATATCCAATTCAAGAATTCAAAACAGCAAAGAAGAATCACAGTTGTGAAGGTGATATGCAAATAATAGTGACATGAACCAAGAGTTTGCTTGAAAATAAAATTTAAGCATGTGTCACTTTGAGTTTTGATCAAAACTCTAAAATAAACAATAAAACCATCACAAAGCCACTGAAACACACACGATGGTGAAAACATTCATTCAGCAGGCTCTAACTCATCACTGTTTAAGTGCAAGCAGGAGAAGCTCATGACTTAGAAGAGAAATGTGACAGTGGATGAATGAAGGATTTAATGAATGGAATAAAGAGCTCTAGTAATTTTCTGAAATTCTAAGATATGACTTTGTCAAGATAAAGCAGGGCTCTGTTATTTCCTTTCTTCCTTCTTACTTCTCAGCCCGCAACTGCACCACGCTTTAAAAACATATAGCTCAAAACAGATTTAAAAATTTATGAGTTAATGAGTAGTAAGAAAATGTAGTGAAAAAAATATAGTGTGAAGGTTGAAAAATAAAATTGAGGAAAACAACCTGAATTTTTAATTTGAGAGCTGACAGAATATTAGAATATTCCTACAGGGAATAAAAGTGGGTTTTTTTTGTTTAGAGTTTTTTTAAAAACTAAAGATTAAGGAGGCAGCTTATTCTCTTCGAAACTTTGAAACATCTGTTATGTACCAAGTACTATATATTCTTGACTTAGATGATTTCGGAAACACACATTTCCCAAATCAAACACTTTTCATGGTTGGGAGCTCATCTTTAGAAACGCTTCTGAGACAGTATAGAACAGGGGTGGATCTGAGTCTGGCCAGCTTTGGAGAATGAGGCTTATTCACAGAGAGTTATTAATTACAACACACTGGTTTTAACCTTTCCAACACTATGAAGCCCCAAGTACAGAATGTTAGCACCTTGGTACACAGCATGGATTTTGAAGTCAAACTCACTTGGCTTTTGATAATATGGTATGAGCAACCACGGGCTGTTTAACCTAGGTAAACTTTTTCTTCATCATAAGGAGGTGGTTGCAGAGATCAAATGAGAATAAATTTCTACTGGCAGCCACAAAGAAAGATAATCAAAAGTACAGATTAGGTGGGAGTGGTGACCTCTTTTTAGTGTACCAAACATGAAAGTTCATTCCTTATAGTAAAAACACCAACGGTATGGCATGTGCAAATGTCACCAGATGCTAGGTTACAGAACTACCCTTGTATGTCTCAGTAAGTCTATTCATTCCTGCTGTTGTATCTGTTATCCAAGAATACCCAAAGACAAACAGGAAAAAAGTGGTTTGATATACTTTCACATACCACTGGCGGGAGTCCAAATTTTTCAGCTCTCTCAATAATTTTGAATTTTTCTTCAACAGATGAAAATTCTTCCTATAAAGAAAAAAGGATGGAAGAAAAACCATGTGATTACAGAACCATTTTGCCACTTTTCAATCAGTAATTTACTAAAAATACCTATTATCCATCCTCTACCACCTCACTCACAAAAGATTTGTGATAGAAACCTATAGAATGAACTCCATCCTCCTTAAGACATGCAAAGGTATAAAAATTCCGTCGGCATCCCATTACTACCCAGTGACACAGATGGCTCTTTGGTGAGTATGTGACTTATATGCATGTGACTGTGTGACTGTGTCTGTTTCCAGTGTCAGCTCTGCTGTGAATCCCTTTTCCCTACCTCTGTTCTTAAAAACTCCACTCCACTATCAGGGTCCAGCTCAAATCCTCCCCTTTCCACAAAGTCTTCTCCATTGCTCTGTACTTCCCATTGGATTTAATCATTACTCATGAACTCCTGTGTCATTCTATCCTTTATCAGAGTTGTATTAGGTCTATCTCCCACATCAGACCTAAGGTTAGACTGTGGCTTATTCACCTCTGTAGTTCATTTGCTTCCTGCGTGAAGGCAGAAACAATAATGGACAAAGCAGTAATTGAAACACACACACTCAGCCAGGCGCAGTGGCTCACGCCTGTAATCCCAACACTTTGGGAGGCCAAGGAGGGTAAATCATGAGGTCAGGAGTTTGAGACCAGCCTGGCTAACATGGTGAAACCCCGTCTCTACTAAAAATATCAAAAATTAGCCGGGCATGGTGGCAGGCGCCTGTAATCCCAGCTACTCGGGAGGATGAGGCAGGAGAATTGCTTGAACCCGGGAGGCGGAGGTTGCAGTGAGCCGAGACCATGCTACAGCACTCCAGCCTGGGCAACAAAGCAAGACTCTGTCTCAAAAAACAACAAACAAACAACAATAACAATAACCCCCCTCCACACACACACACACACACACACACACACACACACACACACACACACGTTTGATATCCTTTAAAATATCCAACATGTTTGGAATTCAATCTGCACACCAGTACAGCATAATTTCATTTCTAGCTTTAATTTAGTAGCAGAAAATAAGCTGCAAATGTTAAAATAAAGAAAAATCTCCATTCTTCTCTCTTCTCCAATCTTTTCTTCTTCCCCAACCACAAAATGATAAAAAGAACAAGTACATGAAAATAATGATAAAATAACTGGAGGTCTAGCTTGGATTGTTACCTTCTGTCCCAAGAATTCATGCCCAAGTCATCAAGCAATAACCTGCAGAAATAAAAGGGTCCTCGGGGCTCCACTGGGGAGGGCTGCCCTTGGCTGATGACTTTCATTGCAGAATCGAAGTTATGACTCTGGATATACTCATGCTCTTGAGCATTTTGGCGCAAAATGACCTCGATGATTTCCTTCTCTTGGTCATAGTTCATGCCACATGGGGGTAGGGAAGGTTCATTTAGATTTAGCTGTGATGGTAAAAGGCATTCAGGACTTGTATGGCCAATGTTTTCAAGTAATTTGTCAAGAACATCATCCCCCTCCTCAACTTGTGAAGAGTCTTTCTGAGGTCCAAATGTGTCATGATGCCAGCTCGAAATCAGAAATGAAGGATTTCTTCCATTGGGGGCTAAGCAGCCTTCCAAAGGTCCATATAAAACCTTACCATCCCAAGAATACTTCCCTGAGATATCCCTCACAATTACTCTCACATCAGAGAGAGAGCCCACTGGTGATCCCCCTGCCGGTCCTTCTGTGGGTGTCTGAAGGTAGGAGATGAGGGTGCTATCGTTAAATACAAACAGCTGCAGGTTTGGGCTTCTGAACACCTCAGAGGACAGCTCAGAGCCTTCCACATGGGCATTGTCGTGGTTCTCGCTGACAAGGCTGTGCAGTATGGCAGGGCCCCCACTGAGGGGGTAGTGCCCCAGGTGGTTCACCAGGTGGGCCATAACCATTCGAGCAGTCAAAGGGATCAACTCCAAACTTCTTCTCTTCTTCTCTGTAAACAGCAGTAAAGAAACATAAAGAGTCAGTGGTGAATGAAGATTAAAACTCAACACCTTTTTTTTGGGGGGGGGGGGCAGGGAGCAGTTCCAATATGGTAGATTATAGGCTTTTAGTGTGCCTCAGCCACTTAGAAATAGCAAGACAGTGCAAAATGATCAACTCTCTGAGCTTTAATTCAAGAAGAAAAATGGGAATCCACTGGAATCGTGAAGGATATTCCAGATCTCAGGGAGGACAATGCAGGCAAACAGCCCCTGTGATGGCATCCAGCTGGTAAGAGTGAGTGAAGCCCCAGTACTCGAGAGAGAAACAGTCTCCCTCTGTAATTTACCCTTCCACTGGGGATCCAAGCAACCCAGGCCAAGACAGAGAATGATGCTTCTCCCAAGCCCCAGAGCTATCTTGGGGAGAAGCTTGGAGGCGCTGAGAGGAAAAGACACCAGAAAAAGCTGCAGTCATTTCCTAGATCTGGGACTGAGAGACAGGAGCACTTGCTCTGGAGTGGGGCAAGGACTTCCACAGCCAGAACTGTGGAAAGTGCCCCAGCAGTAGGCACTGGAATTGTGCTGTTCTCAATTGCAGGTTTGGGGTGGGAGGAGAGAGCTGCTACAGCTAAAGTTTCTCCTGGGCAATGAGACTTGCAGCCAGGGCCTGCTTGGCAACACAGAATCAGTCTGCATGTGTCATTGCTGAGCGCACCAGGCTGCTCCCCTGAGATCATGGTGCAGCAGGGCGCTCTCTGTTCCACTCCCAGGCAGGACTCCAGGCAGTAAGGGCAAATCCTTTTCTAGACTGGCAGCCTGAGCTGCCCCAACCTTCCTGTGCACACATCATGGTATAGTAGGGCCCTCTCCACTCCATGCCTAGGCAGATCTCCAGGCATTCAGAACACCTGCTTGCCTGGATGAGCAGCCTGAGCCATGCTACCCTTCCTGGACATAGATTGTGGTGCAACAGGGCCCTTTCCGCTCCGCACCCAAGCAGATCTCCAGGCATTCAAAGCACCTGCTCACCCGGACTGGTAGTCTGAGCTGCTTCACCCTTTATGTAGAGATCCTGCAGCAGGGGGACCCTCTCTGCTTCATGCTTAGGCAGGTCTCCAGGCACTGAGAGCTCCTGCTTGCCTAGTTCAGCAGCCTGAGTCTCTCCATCCCTCCTCTGCTGAGATCCTGGTGCAGGGGAACCCTCTCCACTCCACACCCAGACAGATCTCCAGGTATTCGGCACACTTCCTTGCCCAGATTGGTGGCCTGAGCCGCCCCACCCTTCCTGTAGAGATTATGGTATAGTGGAGCCCATTCCACTCCATGCCTAGTCAGATCTCCAAGAATTCAGAGCACCCACTCATCTGAATCAGCAGACTGAGCTAGCTTGCCCTTCCTGTGCAGAGACCATGGTGAAGTGGGGTCCTCTCCACCCCATGCCCTGGCATATCTCCAGGTAGCTGCAGTGCCTGCTCATCTGGGTTACCAGCCTGAGCCACCCCACCTTTCTTGTGCAGAGACTGTAGTATAGCAGACCCCTTTGCACTGCAAGCCCAGGCAGACTTACAGGTACCTGTGCAGAGACCATGGTGAAACGGGGTCCTCTCCACCCCATGCCCAGGCAGACTTATAGGTACCTGGAGCACCCAAACCCACTCTCCTGATCAGGAGTTTAGGTGCCCCTCTGCCTGTGCAGAGAACTAGGGGCCAAGGAGATTTCCCAGCTCCATGCCTAGGCACACCACTGGGCACCTGATGGCCACCCACTGGATTCTCCCTCAGCATTGCTACTTGTGCCCAACACCAGGGGAGCTGTAAATGAGCCTGTCCAGTCTGGCTCAACCCATCTTGCCCCTGCCCACCCAGGGCTAAGCAGTGAGCTCAGACCACTGTGCACTCCATGGATCACTCCATTGCCTGAGGCAACAGAGAGCTTCTGCTGGTAAACAAGGATCAAGTATATACCTAGCCACCTTGCCCACAGCCAGCTTTTACCCATAAACACCATTTACTGGCTTGTAGGTCAAATCCCACAGCCCAATATAAAACCTGCCGACAGAAGTGCATAGGGCTATAGAAGCAAATCCAGAAGATGGCAGATTGGAGGCAGTGTTAGTGTGCCTCTCCCACTGGGAAGGACAGAATAGTGTGCAGAGATTCACATTGTGAACTTTTTTCCAAGGAGCAATACAGGAACTCAACAGGAAAACTGCAAGAATCCACAGACCCTTTGAAAGAAGCAGAAAGCTGAAGTCTACTCCACGAGACAGGTGAAAAACTATAAATCCTCAGAGTGTGAGTCGGGGGAGACTACCTTCAGAATACACATCCCTATGAGGGAATCTGAAAATCCAGGTCATGGGAGAAGGCCTTAACCCTACCCAGAGCTGGAACTGCTTAAGGGAGTGATGAGAAACAAAAGTAGAAGCAGCACAGGAAATGCCTTGCAGGCATTCTCAGTCTCCAGCATGAACCGAGGGAAGCCATACCTGAATGTATCTCACAGGGGACCTTGGGGAAGCCAGTCAACTAGCTCAGAAAGGGGTTGCAGGGTGAAAGATGCTCCTAACTGAATTTCGTGATATAATCTCGAGCAGGGATGAACTCCTTTGACCAGAACCAGTGGGGGTGGGGGGAGCAGGGAAGTGCACTGCAGACACATCTGCCTCATGGGCAGACAGGAAGGGCACGACACGAAAGCCAGGTGGGAAAGCTTATGGGCTGGCGCAGATGTGGGTTCTGTGTGCAGACTGCCTGGATCTAAACCTGGTGCTGCTAGTAGAACACTGAGGGAGTGAGATCGGCCTTGCTAACTGCATGGAAGCTGGGCAAGGCTTACTGCTGCCTGCTACTCTCCACTCCCATTGTGAACTCTTCTGTGCAGCACAGGCAGTTATACTATCTCTGGAACATTACCCCAGCTGCCTGAAAACCACCCCCTGACCCTCAAAGGAGCCATGGCTGGCCCCACTCAAGGAGAGTCAGAGCACAGACCTGCTTAACCCTATCCCCACCTGTTGGTATGTATCCCTGCACCCACCCTGGTAGCTTAACACAAAGGACATAAACTTGTGGGAGCTTTACAGCCCTGCCCATTGCCTCAGAACCAGATTACTTCCCCTAGGCAATTTAGGGCAAGCTCAAATCCCACGGCCAGTACTGCAGCTGGTGCTCTCTTGCAAGCACCACCTCGTGGCTGGAAGCTAGCTGATGCAGCCCACTACAGCATCTACAGGTGGAATAACACTGCCCAGGAAGGAGAAAATGGCTGAATGACCTCAGCTATCACCACTGCCTATAATACTCTAGCCACCAGAGGTCCTGAGCCTGTCCAAGTGAAAGTTAACTACAATTAAAACCAGCATTCAAGAAAGCCAGCACACTAAGCATATCTATAACCAAGGAATCTCACAGAGTCTACGTCACTCCCCTGCCACCTCCATCAGAGCTGGTGCTGGTATCCATTGCTGGGAGACTTGAAGAAAGGTCACATCACCGGATCACTTGCAGACATTTCCCAGCACCAGCCTGGAGTGTGGCAGCCCCACTGGGTGGCTAGACCCAGAAGAGCAACAGCAGTCACTGTAGTCTGGCTATCAAGAACTCCTATTCCTAGGGAAAGGGGGAGAGCACCACATCAAGGGAACACCCCATGGGACAAAAGAATTTGGACAGCAGGTCTTGAGTCCCACATCTTTCTGCTGGTTGGAAGTCTCCTGCAGCAGAGACACAATTGCAGTGCTGGGTGCAACAGGGAAAGTCTGCACCTCTACCCCAACAGGCAGGCAGCCTGCATGCTTGTGAAGGGTCGTGGAGAAGGGGTCCTTGTTCTCCACCTTGTCCACCACCATAGACACAACTGGAACTTCTCCCATGCGAATTCAGCATGAATGTACCTATAGATAGCCCTCCTGGAACAATTCACGGTGACTGCATCCTCACAGAAGCACTCTCCAAATTTAGGCTTGCACAAGAGGCAGAGTCACAATTCCTTTCTATATGGAACATCAACATCCCTCATCCCTACAAATGAAAAGAGGTGCCTGTCTGATGTGAATAGCCGAAACATTAGGACAGGAGTGAGGCTGGGAGGTGGGTAACTTTCTTGCTGGCCTGACAGGGCAGCTGGATTAGTTCCCACTCTTCACCCTGATAAAACTCAGTGCATCTAACTGAGAGATCCCCTAGCCACATTAATCAAGGCTGGGGCCTCAGCCCACCATTGTGTATTGTATCTAACCACCTGCTTTAGCTGCAACTGGTTTCTATCTAGGGATACTTCCCCTACTGGCCTGAAGCCTGGATCATCAAGAGAGTAAATAAAACACTGGGGAAAAATTAAACAAATAAAAAAGTGCATAACACGGGGAAATGAGATAAGCTTCAAGAGATCCTTGCCATTCCAATTCCACAGGAGACAATGAAATTGCCCACACCCCGAGTACAAAACTACTACAATCAGCATCTGAGAAAGTCAGCATACAAAGACTCTCTATAACCAAGAAACTCATATACAGTCTTCACCCCCAAAAGCAGCAAAATCAAATTAGGCTATAATAAACTATAAACATTAAAGTCACATCTTTAAGAGGGGGAAAAAAGAAATTAAAAAATAAATATAGTCAAATCAAGAATAAATTCAAGAACAATTTGAAGAAACAGTCTACACAAATGAGAAGGAACCAGAAAATATAGGTAATATGATAAAACAAGGTTGAAAAGATCACACTAGCTTCCCAGCAATGGATCCAAACCAAGATGAAATCTTTGAAATACCAGATAAAGCATTCAGAAGGTTGATTATTAAGCTACTCAATGAGATCCCAGAGAAAGGTGAAAACCAATATAATTTTTTTTTTTTTTTTTTTTTCCCCCTGAGATGGAGTCTTGCTCTGTCACCAGGCTGGAGTGCAGTGGCGCGATCATGGCTCATTGCAACCTCCGCCTCCCGGGTTCAAGCGATTCTCCTGCCTCAGCCTCCTGAGTAGCTGGGACTACAGGCACCTGCCACCACGCCTGGCTAATTTTTTGTATTTTTAGTAGAGATAAGGTTTCACCATGTTAGCCAGGATGGTCTGGATCTCCTGACCTCGTGATCCACCTGCCTCGGCCTCCCAAAGTGCTGGGATTACAGGCATCGGCCACCACGCCCGGCCACCCTGACCAGAGATAGTTTTGTTATGGATGATGAAGCATGACATTGAGTGAAAAAAAATACCCTCAAATTTGAGCTCTTTCTTGCTTAACCTAAAATACCTACGCTATCACCTTTATTTTTCCTTTTCACTTTCTATATGATGTATCTGCTTAGCAAGGACATGCACACCAATATGTTTTTAAGCATCTTGCCTATTTGCTTAGTTAATATGTCAGTGAATTTAAAAAACTCCTTTGTCAGAGAAGTTTAAGCAATTATTTTTAGTACTTTAGAACTATCTTGGGAATGTTTGCATTAGCTCCTGAGGTTTTCTGGAGAAAAAATATTCAGGTAAAACAGTATTGTACATTGAAAGAAAAATGGTGCCAGAATTTAAATGTATATTTTTAGGTTTTTCCTTTTTCAATAACTTATTTATCTTCTGCTATTTTTAAGTGACAACTCATAATAAATGGTGAACCTATTTTGGGGATATACTCATGTGGATGAGTATAAATTGATGACTTTAGGAAAAAACAAGTTAATTTTATTATAAGACATATGAACTTACAGTAGGGAACAACGAAATACATTAAGAGTTGTTTCAATTACTTAATAAAAATAATTTATCATTGTGGGGGAAAAAGTAAAGCAGACATTGCAGTTAACAGACAGTGGAGCTCCAGAAATAAACAATTAAATGATTAAATAAATGGAGAACAAATCAAGAGAACAACATGAAAATGAACCATGTACCATCCACCACCAACACAACTCAAAACAAGAGTGTTAAGTCTACTCCACGTCAAAAATTTCAGAGTAAATAATGCATTTTAGGAACTTGGTCATTAAATCTTAGGTTCAAATTCCACCTCCCTTACTTCTGACTTGTACACGCCCCTGGGAATATCCCTTAACCTCAGTTTGCTCATCTACAAAATGCAGCTAACATCAGGACTGCTAGATTTTAAGCCCTTGCTCATGACTGTCACTCCCAGTCCTGTCTTTTTCATCCTCATCTCACCTTCCCCTTCATGTCAGCTTGAACCTTGCTCCAGACTCTGTAGTACCCCTGGACCTTGGTCCTCCCTCACCCGGCCACTGCCTGCTGTGTCCTTCCTCCTTCCACCAAGGGCCTCACAAAAGGATTCTGACTCAGGGATCTGACTGTCCTGCACAGGTCACCTGCTCATGTTATCTGGCTGGACCCACCACTCTGGTGAAAGTGCTCTGGCAAAACCTACCACCAAACACCTAGTTGGGAAATGTAACAGCTCCTGTTTCATTCTCACCTTCCCTAAGCTTTCTGAAGCAACTAGCACTGCTGACCTTTCTCAACTTCTTATTTGCTTTCTTCCTTGACTTGCTAGAATGACTCTTTCTTGGTCCTCTTTCCACTTCCCTGACTTTGCTTTCCTGGTGACATTCCCTCACTCTGCTGTCCTTAAGGATGTTTCTACCCACAAGGTTCTAGTCTTGGGCCTAGGTTTTTAACTTGTGAAGTCCATACAGTTTTCATGGATGATCTAACACTTCACACCTACATCTCTTTAAATTTTTTTTTTTTTTTTTTAAGATAGGGTCTCACTCTGTCGCTCAAGCCAGAGTGCAGTGGCGCTGATCACAGCAGCCTTGACCTCACAGACTCAAGTGGTCCTGTGCTCAAGTGATCTGCTCGCCTTGGCCTCCCAAAGTGACGGGATTACAGGTGGGAGCCGTCATGCTTGGCCTTCTTCTAATTTTTAGTGTTGAGACAACTGAAGATTCACATGCAGTTGTAAGCAATAATACAGAGAGACCTCAAATACCCTTCATCTCAGGGTAACATCTTGCATACCTATAGGACAATATCACAGTCAGGAAATTGACATTGATAATAATCCATCTATATTATTCAGTGTTCACCAGTTTTACGTGCATGCATTTGTGTGTGTGTGTGTTTGGTTCTATGCAATTTTATCATATGTATAGACAATATACCCACATTCTACTCCCATTCCAAGGCCCAAAGCTGGGCTCTTATCATTCTGGGGAGAGGGGTGCTTAAGTAAGAAATACAGCAGGCTCTAAGTCCTGACAACCCCTATACGCTCTGAAATGGACTCTCTGCTATGAGCAGAGCAAATCTAAAACTGCAGCAAGTAAATTTCCATCTCTTTTCATGATGCTCTCCTAACTTGGAAAAATCTATGAGCTCCTTTCAACACCTGTCCACCCTGCTAAGTCTGGCTTAAGTCCTTCTTCATGGAAAGCCCTCATGGTGCTACCAGTCCACAATGAGTCCTTCTGGACTTCACTGTGTGTTTTCCATTAGATGTAAAGCTCCTTGAGGATAGAAAATGAGCCTTTTTTGTGAGTTCCATGGATCTGAGACATACCTGTCTTCAATAATACAAAAACCATTTGAACTACTAAAATGGGAAAACAGAGGAGAAAAAAAAAGAGAAAAAAAAGAAGAAACAAGGAAGGCAGAATTTGCCATCACAGAGGACTCCAGGAACTAGGATTTCAACTTCAACTCGATTAAAAAAAAAAATAGTACAGCAAGCATGGCAAAAGGCTAAATCCTTCCTTTTCCTTCCCACAAGATTTCATACCTGAAAGAATACTCACCCTCTTCAACAGTCAGCAGGTTACCCAATTCTGCTGACGAATGACACTGGACTGGCTCAGAGCTCTTCACATTCGCCAGTGGCAGGAAGGGGTCATAATCCGTGGATGACAAGTCAGCCAGGGTCAGTGTGTAGTGACTCTGTTGGGTGTACGTGCTTGACCCACACACACAGCAGTGCAAAACCTGTGAAAACAGAGGCCATGTGCACCATGGATGCTACCCACCTCGTGTCCCCTGACAATCTGTCTAACTACTGTAGCACTTGGCAGCTAGGACTCCTGCTTGGTCCTAGCTGGAAATGGAACGACCATTCTTAAATACCTTCTTGTTATTAGCAAATTTATTTTGCTCCTTTCATATCAATGCCAAGAAATATGTTCTCAAGGCAAAAGGAAAGTAAAAGTTAAAAAGTACTTATTCACATTCTGTGTGACTGCACGTACCTAAGTCCCCCTCCTGTCCACCAAAGGCGGCACAGGTAGAGGGAACTAATCAGGGGATGAAGGGTAGTGGTGGGACAGGCCAATCACGGTGGAGGGTGGAACGAGCACAACAAGCAGAGACCAACTAGTGCACGTCATGACCAGTCATGAGTTTAAATCAGTATAACTCACGATGCCATAAATTGTAAGGGCTAACTTAATACAATTTTTAAATTATTCTTATTTTCACAAGATTCGTTCCTGAAAGTTCACTGGTTGTTTACAAATTGCAGTTGATTGAAGATCTATCTACTCATTTGAGCCTTTGTACACATACAAGCCATGCAAACACAAACCATCTTGAATATGCCAAAATGCATAATGAGGTAATAATTGCAACAGATTTTCCTTTTTAATCATAAATTCAAGATCATCAACTCCAAACACTGATTTTTATAAGAATCAAAGTAATACTTGAGAAAATAGGAAAACACCATTGGGTTAAATATATTTATGTAAAGTAAATTCACTTTTAGATGACCAGCTTTGGTTTGCTGACATGGCAAGAGGCCTTGTGGTCAGGTACCCTTTGTAAATGGCTACAAAGTACCAAGAATTACAGTTGTCAGGGCAACCACTTGACTATGTCCTCTTCCTAGCAAAAAATGCAGTATAGGAAAATCCTTATGGCAGCTCTCTTATTAATTTAAAAATTAAGCTGCAATCACTGAGAGAATTAATTTCTAGTAGCCAAAATGCAATAAATGTAGGAAATGCACATTAAAACCACATGTTATGTGTAAACTAGCACAAATACTTTGGAAAATTATTTGGTGTTCACCAATAAGGCAGAATACATGTATTCTAGCAACTTCACTCCTAGGTATACACCCAACAGAAATGCATACGTATATGTACAAAAAAACAAAAACAAAAACAAAAAACAAAAACAAACCTTGAATATTCACATTTTATTGGTCCAAAACTCTAAACTATCCAAATGTCTATGAACAGTAAAATGGATAAATACATTGTGGTTTATTCTGTGTAATACTACATATCACCAAGAGTGAAAAATCTGCAACTATTCACAACGGTTTGAATACATCACTCAAAAATAATGTTGAGCAAAAGAGGTCAGACAAAAGAGGACATACTGTATGACTCAATTTGTATAAAGTTCAAAACAGGCAAAACTACTCTGCTCTGTTACACACGATAGCGGCTATCCCTGGACATGGGTATGGGGCCAGTGGCTACGGGGAGGCACAGAGAAGGCTTCCAGGATGCCAGGAATGTTCTGTTTCCTGATCCGGACTCCGATTTTACAAGCATGCTCACTTGGTAAAAATTCATCAAGCTTTCACTTACAGACTGATGCAGTTTTCTGGAAGCATATTATACTTCAATAAAAAGTTTACTTTTAAAATACAAAACAAACAGTTATTTAGTAAATTTATGAATTTTTACTATGAGGTGACTTTTATAGTGGTAAAGCAATTTTAAGAGAAATCTTTAAGAAAAGAAAGAACTCAGAAAAGAGATTTACATAAGTGATTGTGGCTAATGCCATTGGCCCAAACCAAGCTCTGTACAGGTTTATAAGCCACAAAAACAACAGAAGTATCTAATGAATCCTAATATAGTTATTAAAATCCTTGGCTACCGAAGAAACCATTTAAGAATACACAAACACTTTTTAGTAGAATTTCAACCACTATTAGGTGTTTTTTGTTTTTTTTTAAAAGTAATACTTTTAAAAATAAGGCAACAAAGTAATCAGTCTGTGACTTGGACCCTTTTTTATTATTAAAGGTTTCTTACTAAAAGAATAAACCACAGAATTTTCCCTCCATAACAGTAATTATTCAGTGGACATGCAAATGCTAAACAAACAACCAAGGTTTGAGAGACATTGTTAAGACAAATTACAGAAGGATATTATAAGCAATCCAGAGCAAATGCCACACCTAGTCCTCAGTGTGAATGTGTGTAGGGGGAAAGGATGGGGGGTTAACTAAGAATATTTTAAATGTTATAAAAATGATGAAGCTAATTACTTTGATGGGACATAGTTCCTTAATTTATTTCTTAAGATTTTTTTGAGGCAAAACGATTACTAAGACCATTAAACCTTTTTCTTCCTTTGATAAACAGATTTTGTCAAACTAATGCCGTATACAAATACATAAAAGAAATAAGACCTGGTGTTCTATAGACTAGTAGGGTGGCTGTAGTTAACATTAATCAACTGTAGATTTCAAAATAGCTAGAAGAGAATAATTCCAGTGTCCCTAGCATGAAGAAAAGATAAACATTTAAGACAGACATCCCAATTACCCTGATTTGATTACATGAATGTATTAAATTATCAAATGTACCCTGAAAATATGTACATCTAATATGTATCAACAAAAATAATCTTTTAAAAAGAAGCTATTTGCCCTAGGGAAAAAATTCATGTAGATATCCCTATAATATGAACAGTTCTTTAAGTAGACATAGAACATGTTCCATGAAAATTGAAGAATTCTGACAAAACTGCAGTTGTTTAAAGATTAAAGATGATAGTCATGTAAAATGCATGCATCTTTAACTTGGTAACCACTGCTTCTTTACATCTGTTCTGCTTTCAGTCCTTAAGTTACTTACTTTTTTTTTTTTTTTGGGATGGAGTCTCGCTCTGTTGCCCAGGTTGGAGTGCAGTGGCGAGATCTCGGCTCACTGCAAACTCCGCCTCCCAGGTTCACGCCATTCTCCTGCCTCAGCCTCTGGGGTAGCTGGGACTACAGGCACCCGCCACCACGCCCGGCTAATTTTTTGTATTTTTAGTAGAGACAGGGTTTCACCGTGTTAGCCAGGATGGTCTCAATCTCCTGACCTCATGATCCACCCGCCTCGGCCTCCCAAAGTGCTGGGATTACAGGCGTGAGCTACCACACCCAGCCAAGTTAGTTACTTTTTAAGAAAACGTTTAAGCTACCATAAATCCTTTTCAAAAGGGCAATGACAAATAAGTACATGCATAAGACATATTTTGGTGGTTCTCTGGCATATAAACCCACACTCCATTCCCCCAGGCCCAGGTGGAGACTCACCCTGTAGATATAATCCAGCAAGGGGGCTCTGGCTGAATGCTGCTCCTCTAGGACCGCCGTGGACACGGGGTGGAGAAGGACACTCACGGGCAATGCCATGCACCAGTCCAAGAGGCAGAGCAGCAAGGACACAATAAACTGGAAGAAGAACATGCCCAGTAACTTACGCTGCAGTCTCTTAAACCTCACTACATGTAATAATAAGAGAATTGTCCCTACACACAGTATTCAGTGGACATGCAGGTGCTAGATAAGTAGGTAAGTACATAAATAAATAAATAAATAAATAAATAAGTAGCATTTTCACAAAAAAGACTGTTAAGGCCAATAGAGAAGGATATTACAAAGGATATCACTAGTTGTAACATTATTTGTCATTTTACCTTACGTTAAAATAAAAAAACTCTAGGAAAAACTTAATGTGCCACCTACCTTCTTGTCTGTTTCCACTGAGGAGTACTCTGCACTTGGTAAAAGAAAAGCAATTGTGGCCACAAGGATCTGCATAAAAGATAAATCCCCAATCAAACAGACCATATTCGTAAGCCTTTGTAAGCCTATGTTAGGAGTTCCATGATGGCCTTGCAACTAAACCCAGCTTGGTGCCAACTCACCAGAGAAAGGTGATACAAAGCAGAGAGCCAGCTGTGTGGTGATCTTGAAAATTAGGGAAAGACAATGGGGCCACATCCAGTTTCTACTCTACTTTTCTGGTTGAAAAATTAGGAGGGAAGGCAGAGAAAAGAGTATTTCTCTCTGCAGTCACATAATTCTGAACATCGGTTTCCACAGTTTTCATAGTGAAAATAAAAAAATACTTCCAAAAATAATTATGAAAATGCTCCCATTTTAGTTTTATTGTAAATTACCCTACATCTCCACCTGCTGTCCTGGTGTAAACAGCACCCCTTTTATTCTCAAAAGCAGTCCCATTTAGATGATAAATTACATCGTCACCCCAAAACCCTACTTTCCATTTCAGAGCACTTTATGTTCCCATGTCCAAACTCCATTTCACTCTAGGTCACTTAAGGTCAAAAATCACTTGTGCCTTTTAATGTATCTCTGAGGGAACAAAGTGTTCTTTCCAGTGAAATCTGTCTAGGGCTGAGAGAAATAAATCAATATCACTTCTTCTCTCTCCTTGTAATACCTCATGGGGACAAATGAAGTTTCCTCGAAGAGTTACCACTGGATGTATAAGAACAGGGCATGTTTTAAAAGTGCAGCTATAAAAATCAGTAGAAGTGCCTTATCCCATGGACACCTATGGGAGTGAAGCTGCCTGCTTGTGTATAGGCAAAGCACCCTTGGATGCAAGTGGCCTTCAGGATATGACTGTTGAGAAGATTCTTCCTATTCCTTCCGCCCCTCTTTCCTACCAGTTACCCCCACAGAGGTTATCGTGGTAGCAATCTCATTACAGCCGGTAATCATGCTAGGGCAGAAAGTGTGGTCCAGGGCTTTAGTCTGGGAGAGACTTCTGTTTTACACAACAGCTGCCCCCCTCCACCCCTCACGGAGGGCATCATAACCAGCTGCCTACTCCTTGTTGGCACCATCCAAATTGCTCTTGATGAATGACGCCCAATCTACAAAAGGTCTCTTTGTTGTGGTCGTGCCTGCCTTTCAAACTCCCCAAGTATAAGCCTCTGTCTGGAATACTGCTGGCTTCTTTACATAGTGCCTGAAATCACAGCTGAGAAGAACCAGTCTAACTTAATCTTAAAACGACTTGTGGCAATTTAATAGTCGGTTCTCTAACAATTATTTGAATATCTATAATTAATTAAATATCAAATACAGTAAAAAGGAAATGCTTACGTTTTGGTATTAAAGAAAAAAAGACTTACTTCTGCCATTTTCCGAGGCAGAGAGGATTCAAACATCTGAAGCTTCTCCCAGTAGGAAACCAGCAACTGAAGCACATCGCAAGCTACCTGGGCCACGATTTTGTTGGGAAACTATAAAAGGAAACCGAATCCCAAAGCAGACACATAACTTAACAGGTGCATCATTCTTAAGGACAAAATAGTTATTTCTTCTCAGTTCCTTTTAGATTACATTTATCTGTTTTGCCTCAAATTGATGAAAAATATGTCCTATTACCAGAGAGTTTAGACATTGTCACATCACCATTTTAAAACTGCCTCTTCTCTAGCCTCACTGTGTTAATTTACATAACGTTCTACAGGAACAAGGAGCTTTCATTTATTCATTTGGAAATTAAAACCATAATTTCAAATTTCTTATTCAGCTCACATAAATCATATTTTTGACAACTAGAGAAAATTAAAATGTATCCATCCCTGTACGCTGAACCTTTTACAAGGATTTTACTCATTCTCTCACTGATAAATCTTCACTGACAGCTCTGCAAGGTAGATGTTATTTTCATTTTACACATGGAGAAACAGGGATTGATCAAATGGCTTTCTATCCTATGAAATAAAACTTGACCTACATGTATGACATACTAAGAATGTGTAAAATTAGAGTGTAGGAGAAGATAACTAATGAATTCTGGTATACTCAATTATTTTGAGTATGTTTCCTGAGGCTGGCATGCGTCTCAAGTCACCACCAAGGGCTGGATGCTTCCATTGATTGTGAGGCAGCATGTCTAAGGGCAGCACCTTCAAGGTCTTACTTTTTCATGCTGGGAGAGCACAGAAGGGACAAGGGCACCCTCTGCTTTCCTCCCTGGCCAGAACATGGGGCTACACCATTATCCATATCTCATTATCTACCGCAGGAAAGGTTCGTCGCTGACCCTAGTCTAGGGACACCTCACTCTAAGCCACATGAAGCAGACCATCATCAACGTTTAGTGCCCCAGTGACAAATGTACAGAATAAGGAAGAAGATAAGGGAAAGGTTTTTAATTCTACAGAATAAACAGTTACTGACTACCCCTACCTGAGAGGCACTAGCTAAATCCAGGGCTGTAGTCGTTGCACTCAGGGGCTCTTCACAGCCTTCCCTGGCCACAGAGATCCCACATCCCAGATGACCCAATTGCTACTGGTCTTGTTCCATCTCTCAAACACTCTGGCTTGCTTCTGCCCCATGGCCTTTGCACCTGCTCCTTCCCAACTTTGCTTGGAACACTTAATCCCCAGGTCTGCATGTGGCTTGCATTGTTATACCTTTCAAATTGTGGCACAAAATGTCATCTCCTCCCTGAGGCCACCACACCGCCCCCGACCCAAGACCTGGGTGGTGGCCCACCCCGTCAGCTCTTCAGCTTCATCCTATTCCCCTATTAGATCTCCTTCACAGCATTACAGGCTATCAGGGCTGACCTTTTTATTTGTTATTTTCCTGCATATATTGTTCACCACTGTATCTTTAATGCCTAGCATGGCCCCCTTAAGGATGCACGTGGTGTGCCTAAGATGAAGATGAAACTCTGAGAGAGTGGGAGAACATGAGTGGGCACTGTGTGTGTTGCTGCTGCACCACAGTGGCAGAGTCACCAGGTGGAAAGATAAGGCTGGCAAAGCTCTGAACTCAAGAAGCTGGAAACAGACAAGGGAAAATTATGAGAGCTGACAGACAAGACACAAAAGCTATGGGCAGACAAGAGTGGGACATGAGGCTTGGAGGAAAACAGGCAGAGAGAAGGCACCATGGAGGGAGAGGAGAGCTAAGCTGTACCTGGAAGAATGCAGGGGGGATGTGGGGTCTCCTTCCAGGTATGGGTGGCAGGGCCCAGGCACCAAGGCAGGAAAGGTCGGTCGGATACAGGGGGCTGCAGGCAGGGTGGTGTTACTGACACGTAATGAAGGAGGTGGGGAATGGTGGAGATGAAATAAGCCATTCATTTGCTCTCTCACTTCTCCAGCATAGAGTCATAGGGCACCGACAGAGTGCCATGCTGAGCACTCCAGCCTGTGGGCTGCACTGGTCAGCCTGTGCATGGACAGATCCCTCTGACAGTGGTATGAACAGTAATCTGTGGGGGCCAGTCTAGGACTGGTGACTGATCAGGAGGCTGAGTATTGGCAGGGTGAGTGTGTGAGGGATGGACTTGGGCAGTGGGTGGGACGGACCATGGGCATTCAATGGGCATTCAGGAAGTACAGCTGGCAGGACTCAAAGCCAGAAACAACAGTGGGGTAAGGAGAAGGAGGAAAGTCAGTCACGTCTCAGAGAAGAGGTGGGAGAAGGAGCAGGGCTGGGCAGCTCACAAGAGTTGGTGAGTATGGCTGTGGCTTAGAACCACCTCCCCCAACCACCCCATGCCTGCCATCCATCTGCTACCCTACCATAAACAAACCAGCCAACCAACACCTTGCTGAGTGGAATGCTCTGCACATTCATTGGCGCACCTAGGTCACCCTTGCAGGGCATTTCTGAAGGCTTCTTACAAGAGAGGTGGCGCTGGCTTTATGTGGAGCCCATAAAGCAGGAAGCCCTGCCAGGGCTTGCACTCTCCGCTACCCACAAAGCAGGCTCAGGCTCAGGCTGGGCTTGGGGTGGGGCCAAGTACCCCACTGCCTCCTCTTTCTCCATTTCTGTCCCTCCTGGCAGAGCCCCAAAGCCTCCTAGAGTCCCCTGTTCTCATAGTGGTGGTTGTTCTCCTCATTCCTTGTAGCAACTCTTTCCCTCCCAGTCCTCAGTTCTTCGATTTATGTGCTATGTCCTTAGGTAAAACAACCCAGTTGCCACAGCAACACGGAAACTAGAGGGAGGCAGGAGAGGAGGGAAGTGGGGAGGGAGGTGTCCTCAGAGACCAGGACTTAAGTCAATGAGTTTCCTGTTATTAATAATGGTTAAAGACAGAACAACTTGGCTGCATCCTGATCCCTCTGCTTTCTTAGCAATTCAAGCTGGAGTCAGTTCTTTGACCTTCCTCAGTCCTCTTCTCTTTTGCTGCTATCCAGAGGGGGAGGATTCAACAGGACAATCTCCATGCTGTGCTGGGATAGTGGACAGAGTGAGAGCTCAATATGTGGTAACCACATTTTTTTTTGATGTCTTATATTTTCCCCCATAATTATAGAAAAGTTGCAGAAAGAATATCTATCCCTCTACTCTGTTATCAATTTCTATCTCTTTCCTATATTATATAGAAATATATATACAGTCATGTACCTCCTAAATATGTTTTGGAAACATTTGGTAAGCACCACATATACAACGCTAGTCCCATAAGCTTATAGTGCCATATTTTTACTGCACCTCTTCTATGTCTAGACATGTTTAAATACACAAGTATTTACCATTGTGTTCCAATTGAATATTCAGTTCCTATAGTATTTAGCACAGTAGTGTGCTGTACAGGTTTATAACCTCAGAGCAACAGGCCATCCCAGACAGTCCAGAAACCACCTAGGTTTCTGTAATATTCTTTATGATGTTCACACAACAATGCAATCACCTAGCGATACTCTTCTTAGAACATATCCCCATCACTATGCGATGTGTGACTCTGTGTGTCTGTGTGTGTCTATCTCCTTTAATCTAACACACCAGAGTTATTAATAGTTTTTCTATGGAAGGAGTAGAGATGGGGGAACCACCTTACATTAACTATATACATCTAGGTTTAAGAAAAAATAAAAATTTAAAAACAGATCTTAGAATTGAAAAAGGGTATTTAAAAATGAATTGGAATCTACATTGATCTGTAATTTATAGCCAACTTGTTTTCACTTTAATAAATTATATGTAAATATTTCTCCATGGCTTTGGGAGTCAGGAGGTATCCTGCATACCTCAGTTGTGCAAAACTCCACACATGTGGCCAGAGTGTTCTGGGTTTGGCTTTGGCAAGCTCCTTCGGTTCCTAGTCAGCTCATCTACCTCATTTGTGAAGTGGAGGTGGCACTGACATTTCCCCTCACAGGGCAGCTCTGAGGATTAAACTTGCTGACAAAGGTCAGGGGTCAGCACCCTGCTCTGGCTGGAGGGACACTCTTCTGTGATATTGTGGTTGGATAATTTTTCCAGTCCTCATCACAGGGATCAGCAGCAAGTGTTTTTCTAGCTCCCATAATACAACAACCACCCCCACCTCCACTCCCAGGTGTTGTGGAGGAGAAATGTGGGAGGATGAGGCAATGGGGGTGCTCAGAGGGTATACCTGGGGAACAGGAGGCACTGAGTTTGGTCAAGCAGGGGCCAGACGCCAAATCAAGGGTGGAAGACAGCACTGGCTAGTCATCCTATGGGCAGAAGCAGATAATGCACAAAGGGTGGTACAGAGGCTGTTGCTGGCCTGATGGTGACAGTCCCAGGCGTCAGCTGTTAAGTGCCGTTGCTATTATAGCTGCGTGTGGCAGGCGGCACAGAAGGGCACGCAGCAGCTTGAATGCTGGTGTTAGGTGGATGGTTCAGGGGTTGAACTTTGGCTCAGTGAGGTCGTCATTCTAGAGCCTTGACCAAGTTCCTTAATGCTCCTGCACCTCAGTTCCTCCACCAGTAAACTGAGGATGCTTACCCCTGAACTAAGAACTTCCACAAAACCCTCAGCACAGCGCCTGGCAGAGACCAGGCACTCACCAGTTCCCTAAGTGTGATAATGGCAATGCTGTTTATTACCACCATTTCCAAGCAGGACCTAGGAAAGGATCCAGCAGGATTTGAGCTCTGGCTTAGAGGCAGCCTAACAGCACCTGTGAAAGTTCAAGCATGTCTTTAATGCCACACAGATCTGCTTTTATTGCTGGTTCCATCACTTATACCTGTGTGGCCTTGGGCTTGTGACCTAATTTCTCTGGGCCTTGATTTCCTCTGGTATAAAACAGAAATTGCAACGTCTATCTTGCAGAGCTGTCTTGAAGATTAACAGAAGTATTTAGAGTTCGCCATTACTCTGACCTAGTGTGAGTGCCCAGTGAATGGCAGTTCTTCTTCTCATTAACAAAACAAAGAGACAAAGATGTCCTTAAAGTGCCCAAGATTCAGCCGGATGGTGAACACTGAGGGGCCTAACTGCAAGGTGTGGAGGCCTCTCCCAGGCCTGCTGAAGAGGCCAGAGCACGAGATCCCACTCTCTTGTCACCCCCACCAAGAGGTGACAGGTGTCCTCTTTGCAACAGGAGCTTCCCAGCCACCAGAGGAACCCATTCGGCCACTGGTCCAGGAATACTCTAGACACTGGTGGCCAGGCTGCAGCTGCCAGCAGGGGAGCATCAGTCGGTGCCCCTCCCAGGAGCCTCACAGCACATGCAATGAGAATCACAATCCCTCTGTCATTTGGGGGATAAAAAAGATGGGGCTAATTCAAACTCAAACTGTTAAATGCCTCAGATATGGCTTAATATCCAATCAGCACCACAAACTGGTAATACCTTCAGAGTTACTCCTATCACATTGATGGCCTCTTTCACCTGAGGGTGGCTTGTACACTGTGCAAGCTCTTCACATATCCAGACCCCAAGGGAGCAAACGGCAATGCATCTTTTTAAAAAGAAGAAAACAGAGGAAAACTCTCATGAAACTTAATAAACTTTCTCTGTATTTTCAAATAACAAAACACTTTAAATCTATTTATACAAAATAGCAAAAATTATAGATCTATTAGCAGAATGTCTTCTTGAAAGAAAAGATAAAAAACCCTCAATAGGCCAATTTTCAGGACAAATAGAAATATTGATAATGGTTTAGTATCTAAATATTTAATTAAACAAATGGCATATTTTCTGTTAATCGTCACAGACCATATATATCACTTAGTTTTGTTGAAACTAATAGGTTATTACATTTTACTGTTTCAAGATATTTTTGAGGAAGAATAAAAAACATAAATCTGAGAAAACTCTCAAAAATTGTGTTTGTAATTGTTTTATTTACCATAATATGCACAATACCTACCACAAACATAAAACAAATGCTATATTTTATTTTAAAGTATATTTAAATACAACTTTCAAAATAAATTTCACTGTTAATTCTTCTAAACAATGTGGTAGGACCAGATATTCTTCACAGAAAGCCGACCATGCCATATACATTTCTATTCTGTTTTTAACTCCACAGAAATTTGGCTTTCTACACTAAAGAAAGAGAGAGGAAGAAGTATTGCCAAGACTTGATGGTTTACATGCAGTAGGTGTAGGAAAAAGAAGAAATCAAGGGTTTTCTCTAAATTTCTGAACTGAAAACCTGGGGGAATGGTGGGGCCATGTGGTGAGATGAAATCTGAGGGACAGGCAGCTCGGGGGGTCAGAAGGAGATTCAAGGGCTCAGTTATGGTTGTGTTAAAACATTCAAGTTGAGATATCAAGTAGGCAGTTTAATATATAAGTCTGAATATAAAAGGGGCTCACTGAAGAGGCAGGTAAATAAATGAGCAAGAAGATGGTATTTGGCTGATCAGAATAAGAGTGCCCAGGAAGTCATAGAGAGAATAGGCCCAGCCCTAAACTCTGCGTCACTCTAACATTCATCAGAGATTAGGTAGAGGAGGAGAGGTCAGCAAAAGGGACAGAAAGGAGAAAGTTCAGTGAGGCAGGAGCAAAATCAGGGAATTATGTTCTGAGCAACATGCACTGTTCAGGAAGAGAGTAACGAGAGACTAGCTGCAGGCTTGGTAAGTATGCATGTTCAAATATCTAGCAGAACCTCTAAAAGAAGGAAAGGGAGCCTATGATTTAAAAACAACTGAGGTAATAAATAGAATAGAAAAAAAATCCAAAAAAAAAAAAAGAAGAAGAAAGAAAGAAAGAAAAACAGGGGATGGGGAAATGAAGGCAAGATAAAGGAGAAATAAAAGAAATATTATACCTTATTTTTAATAGGATCTTTCTTTCCTATTGAAAATAAAGTATAACATATGATAAAAGAAGTACATCCAAACAGATCAGTAATTGTAACAAATGAAAATGAATCTAAAGCTTCAGTTAAAAAATAAAGATGGGATGGGATAAAATTACAAAATCTGGATATATACAGTTTTTGCATAGACATCTAAAAGAAGAATATAAAAAGGTTAATTAAAAAGAATAGAAAGTATTATTTAACAATAACTAAACCAGTGGTCTTTAAGATAAAAAAAATCCTCCTTAGAAATAAAGAGTCACTACAAAAATGTAAAATATTTGATTCACTATATAGGACAATTCTAAACTTTTATGCAACTAATCACATAGCCTCAAAATATATAAAGCAAAATTTGACAGTATATAAGGAGAAATACATAAACACACCATAATAGCAGCAGATTTTAACATTTTTCTTCCAAAAGGTGATCAAGCTGATGAAAAAAATCAGATAGGATACAGAATATTTGAAGCCCAGTATTAAAAAAATTTAATAAACACAATTAGAAGACTATGCCCAACAAAGAATAGGGCATACATTTTTTTCAGGTTTATATGGGATACTGACAAAAACGGACTACCTAGTGGGTCATTAAGCAAATTTCAACAATTTCAAAGACTGCTGTAAGACATTTTGATCCACAATGCAATTAACTAAGACATCAGTAACAAAAAGATACCTATAGAATTCAGACAAAGTAGTAAATAGCAATAAACATATAGTCTTAAATGTTTATATCTGTAAAGGAGAAATTAATATAATAAATACATAACCTTAAAGGTAAGAAAATAATATATAACCTTAAAGGTAAGATGGTAAAGAAAGTAAAAGGAAGGATAGAAAAGAATAGAGAGTGGGAAATAAAAGCAAATATAAAATAGAGAAGTTGAACAAAGACAAAAGTCTAGTCTTTGAAAAGACTAATAAAATTGACAAATCTTTGGCAAGACTAGTTAAAAAATCAGAGGATACACAAAACGTGTCAGAGATTAAAAAGTGGATGTAACCATAGAAGTGAAAGAGATAAAAGATAATAGAGATGGCCGGGCACGGTGGCTCATGCCTATAATCCCAGCACTTTGGGAGGCTGAGGTGGGCAGATCACGAGGTCAGGAGATCGAGACCATCCTGGCTAACACGGTGAAGTCCCGTCTCTACTAAAAATACAAAAAAATTAGCCGGGCGTGGTGGCGGGCGCCTGTAGTCCCAGCTACTTGGGAGGCTGAGGCAGGAGAATGGCGCGAACCCGGGAGGTGGAGTTTGCAGTGAGCTGAGATTGCGCCACTGCACTCCAGCCTGGACAATAGAGCGAGACCCCATCTCAAAAAAAAAAAAAAAAAAAAAGATAATAGAGATAACTCACAACTCATATACCAGTATATTTTAAAATTTAGGTGAAATAGGCAAATTCCTAGAAAAGTTTATCAGTACTGTCAAAAAAAAAAAAAAAAGTAGAAAAAGAAGAAAACCTTAATAGTCCTAAAATCACTGAAGAGAATGAGTCAGTGGTTAATCTTCTCATCAAGAAAATATTAGACCTAGGTAGTTTTACCATCAAGGTCTACTAAATATTCAAGAATATTAACTCTAATTTTGTAAAAACTCTTTCTGATTAAAGAAAATGAAACAGTACTTAAGTCATTTTGTGAGACTTTATAAAATTATAATCAAACCTGATAAGGGAAGGATGGGGAAGGAAAATTATAGGCCATCAATATAAAAGCAACTTTCCTGAACAAAGTATTAGCCAAACCAAGTCTGGTATCACATAAACCAAGTTGAGGTTATCCAAAAATGCAATGTTAGCTTAATATTTACAAATTATTATCAGTTTAGCTTCTGGTAAAAGCAGACTAGGAAATTTGAACTAACCCATCTACTAACAAAATACAAGAGAAAAAACACTTAAAATCATCAAATAGCTGGTAAGGCAGTGATGAATGATGGGCTGCTGTCTTGGAATGAGGCTACAGAGGGAGCAGAACATGAACCATTCCTAGGAGGGAGTAAGAGGCTGAGCTGGGCTTCTGGTGACCTTATGGGGTTTGAAATTGAGGATCAGAGACAGGTGTTCCCCTCCATTAGCATTCCCAGCTTTGGTCTTCACGTTGGGAGGAGAGGCAGAAACTTTTCATCACGTAAGTAGCCCAGAAAACCTCATATGTCTTGATCATAGGTTGCTAGCAACCTCAGATGCCTGGCAGAAGCACCCAAAATGTTTCCAGACACTGCCAAATGTCTCCTGGTGTAAAAGATCATCACTGTTTGAGAGTCACTACCCTACACATACACCATTTCTATAAATATTTGGTTTATATTTTCATTTTCTTTCTTCTTGAAAGTATCAGAGGATACATGATTATATTTGTAATCTTGCTTTTTCTCACACAAAATAGTGTACTATATACTCTTCTGCACTTTACAATTTTTACTTGATAATGACACCTTTTTAAATAATCATGCAAAGCATCTTCCTGGCATCATTCTTCCTATACTTTTCAGTCTGTATAAGAGCTACGTGAAAGAATAAGTGTTTTCTTTTGTAACATTAACTACTTACACATAAATGTGTATCTTAAAATTCTAAAATAGTTTACCTCTTATTCAACATTTACCTTGCATATTCATTTGGTTCTTCTGTGGCATTCTTCAGTAAAATATTTATGAGGTAATGCTAAAAACACAAAATTAAGTAAAATAAAAACTTTGTGTCATAGTTGGTTTCCCACATGTTCTGACCATGTTCCAGGCAGCCAGGAGCTACTGAAGTTCGACCAGGGAGCTCAGAGAGCTCATCTATGAGTGAGAGCCTGGCGGGAGAAGAACACTGGGCTCGGGGGAGCGGGTGGCGGAAGATGGGGGTCTCCACAGGGCCTCCCTAGGCCATTCAGCCCGCGGGAGTAGAGCGCTTCTGGTATAAAGCAAATGAGACTTCCAGATAGGAAAATCTCGGTTTTCTTTTACTTTAATTGAATTATATGTTGTACACTGAATTATATACTGTAATTATGTTTTATAGTTTGATTGATTCTGAGATTCTAAAAGCATTTTTGTTTACCTCAAAGTCAGCTGAGGAGAGAACAAATGCTTACTTTTATTCTCCAATAAATAATTTAGAATCTCAAATTATTAGTAGTATTTAATCAGGCCAACAAGGGGATTGAATATTTAGCTTATTTCCATTATTTCTTATGAATTAACTTGATGCACTAATGCAGTTAATTAAGCTAATAAAATTATTACAAAGGGCAATTCACTACATGATTATGATCCTTAGGCCCAATAAACAGGTATAATAAAAAACACCTGCTATAGCTACAGCTATAAGGTCTAACTGCAATATACTCTGAATTTAACACATGTATAGCCCATGAATAGCCTTCTAGAAACAACTATTGAAACATTTAAAAGATACAGCAAAACTTCAGGAATAAGCAGATTAATATACACTAATGGAAGAGACAATCATACATCTAGAATTATAAGAAGTGCTAAACTTGAGATACAGTCAAATGCGTTATGTACCTTGACATCTTCAGTTCCTGTAATGGCCTCATTTACTTCTGGCACTGACTGCAGTAAAGGAATCTCCTGGTAGGTATTTGGAAAGCAGACCAGAGAGCCGAGGACAGTGACAGCCTCTGAACGAGGTGCCTGCACATAAGGAAGAGAAGCACACACATTTCTCTTTTTGTAAGTTAGAAACGTTAAATAAGCGACATGTTTTATTCTTCATCCTAGATAAAAAATACCAAACTTGGTCGAGTTATTCTCTTCCAGCTGAATATTTAAGCAAAAGAGGGTTGCCTAAATGAAAAAGCAAATTTCTAAGGAATGGAAAATATCACTATACTTGGATGTAAACAAGTGTTGTGCAAACTGATCTGCAGATTCATTCAGAATTAGAAAGGCCAATGACTCTGTCATGACCGTTTACATTGTTTTACTGCCAATGTTCTCAACAAAGCAGGGTAAAGGATACCAACTGCATACCATTTTGCTGTTAAGAACAATTAAGGAAAATTCATAGGGAAGTAGAGATGGAGGTAACTATCAGAGAGTAGAAAGAGAAGACAAACTATCAAATTTCCCGTCTATTGCCAAGAGCTACTTTACGAAACAACATATAATGAGATACTATATCACTATATCTAGTGAGATACTTTCCTCTTATATGCCCAGTGTTAGAATTAGGTATATATTTAAAAAGGCATGGCTGGGTGCGGTGGCTCACACCTGTAATCCCAGCACTTTGGGAGGCTGAGGCAGGTGGATCACCTGAGGTCAGGAGTTCGAGACCAGCCTGGCCAACATGGTGAAACCTCGTCTCTACTAAATATATAAAAATTAGCCAGGCATGGTGGTGGGCACCTGTAATCCCAGCTACTCAGGAGGCTGAGGCAGGAGAATTGCTTGAACCCAGGAGATGGAGGTTGCAGGTAGCCAACACGGTGCCACTGCACTCCAGCCTAGGCAACAGAGTGAGACTCCATCTCAAACAAAAACAAAAACAAAAACAAAAACAAAAAAACGGCATTTCACTAGATTTCAATTCAGCCAACACTAGCAGATATGGTTAGCCAAGAACAGGGGATTCCACAGGTCTGTCATCAATCTACTCACCTATCTGTCCATCTATCTGTCTACTATTATGTAATAAAACAATGAAAGCTCACATTTAAGGAGTTCTCACTCTGTGCTAGGCACTCTTCTAAGTGCTGTACAAGCACTTCTTCATAAAGTCCCCTCACCAACCCAATGAAGAAGAGGCTATTGTTTTCATTTTCCAGTGAGAAAACCGACGTCAAAGAAGTTAAGTAGCTTTTCAGTGTCATATGGCTCCTAAGCGATGCACCCTGGATTTGAGCTGAGGCCATCTAGCTCCAGGTCCAGACTGAGCCTATAGTTAAGCACTTGGGCTATAAAATCAAAGAGAGCTTTTCTCCCTCAGAGAGATGAGGCGCGGTATGTGAGGTAGGCGAGGAGAGGCAAGTAACAGCTACACACAATTCAGTGAAGCACCTGCTAGGAGAGCAACATACTGAGGATAGCATGGGAGCCCAGTCCTTCATTTTTTCACCTAGCTTGGTTCCCATAAGTACACAGGTAAGTAAAAGGCAATATAAAGCATAGCAGAGCTATTCTATGGGATGAGGCAAGGACTGGTTCTGCTCAGGATGTTTAGGAAACCTAAAACAAACTGCTGCTAAGGGCCACAGAGGGGAGTAGAAATCAGGCAGGCTGGCGGTGGGTGAGGGAGCCAGCTGAGTAGGGAAGAGGAAGGTGTCCATGAGACGGGAGGCTGAAAGGGTCAGAAGCAGTCGTCCCCAAAGTATGTTCCACTAGGGCCACAGGGACTGTGAAAGGGCAAAATCAAAGACTCCCGGGAAGAAGACATTGCAGAGACATTTGGCTAAGCACAATTAAACAGAAGGCTTTAACATGTTATTGTACACTGTGAATTTCCAAGTGAAGAAGTGTATTTCCCAAAATTTCTTGACTATGAACCTGGCTTTCTTCCTTCCCTTTCCCCCAGAGTATCTGGGGAGATTACTGTTCTGAAGAAGACTTTTTGAAATGCTTGTCCTGAGGTTAGGAGAGAAAAGTCTGGTATAACAATTCAGATGTGTTCAGAGGAACTGAATGCATGCGTCTTTGTGGAGTGCACAGAGAGAAGTGATGACACAGGTAGGAGCCCTGAGGATGAAGAGACAGACAACAGGAAGAATATCATTACCAACCCACAGAAGTCCTCTTTGTGCCCCTCCCATGATAGCTTCCCCTCCCGCAAAGTAACCGCATTCTGCTGTAACACCACAGATTGGTTTTGTCTGGTTTTTCAATTAAATAAATGAAATTAGAGTATATGTTCTTTTGTGTCTGACTTCTTTCACTCATTATGTTATGTAACTGATCCTGTGTTTCATTGTATATAATAATCCATCTTATGTACACACCATAATTTATCTGTTCTATTGCTGATGGGCATTTGGATTGGCTCTAGGCTTTGGCTGTTACAAATAACGTTGCTGCGCACAAGCTTCTCCTCATCTCTTGGTGACTTGTGTGAGCCATCTGTGTATCTCCCTCCCCTACTGCCTCAGTGGGGCAGACCTACCTAGCAGGGGTACTTCAAACTGTTAATTACCTTGTGCTAACTGAAAATTCCGACTGAGCAGGTGTGCTCCAGCCCAAACATCTTTCACCAGTTCCTCTACAATTTTAACCTCAAGTTTAAACACGAAAGTACTATCATTCAGAGTGTGATTCCTTCATGTAACTCTTACACATTCTCATTTATATTCTCTCACTTTTTAAAAAAACATTTTGGAAGGCTACTTTATTAATTTTGTGTTAATTCTTTTTTTCAACTTTACTAAAGCATAATAAAAATGTGTATATTAAAGTATATACAACATGTTTTGATATACAAATACATTATAAAATGATTACCACAAACAAGTGAATTAATATGTCACCTCATATAGTTCCTTTATGCGTGAGTTGTGAACATTTAAGATCTACTCTCTTAGCAAATTTCAAGTTTATAATATAGTATTATTAACTATAGTGACCATGCTGAGATCTCCAGAACTCATTCATTCTGCATAACTGAAACTTTTGATCCATTGACAAACATCATCCCATCTCCCCCTACCCCAACCACAGCCCCTGGGAACCACCATTCTACTCTCTGCTTCTAGGAGTTGGACTTTTTTAGATTCCACATATAAGTGACACCAAACAGTATTTATCTTTCTGAGTTTGGCTTCCTTCATTTGGAAAAATGGTTCATTCATGTTGTTGCAAATGACAGAATTTCCTTCGTTTTTTAAAGGCTGAATAATACTCCACTGGAGATATGTACCATATTTCCTTTATCCATTCATCTGTCAATAGACATTTAAGTTGCTTTCATATCCTGGCTATTGTGAATGCTGCTGCACTGAACGTGGGAGTGCAGATATTTCTTCAACATACTGATTTCAGTTCCTTTGGATATATACCCAGAAGTGGGATTGCTGGGTCATATGGTAGTTCTATTTTTAACTTTTTGAGAAACCTCCATACTGTTTTCCATAATGGCTGCACCAATTTACCTTTCCACCAAAAGTGTACAAGGGGATGAAAATGTGTAGAAAAAATGGTATGACTAGCACACCCAGTATCCAACCATTCACTAATCCACACACTCATGTGCAATATTTGAAAACAGAATTAAAAATCGATTCATGGCTGTAACATTTATTCCTACTATTATATCTCAGGCAGATAGTTAAGAGAAATGTATATAATATTACGTAACATTGATATATGTGTTAAAGACCAAGCAAATTCGATACCTTCAGAAAGCTTAAAAGATAAGGCACTCATGTCTCTTTTATTGTAGTTTCAAAGAACATAACACTTTTTTCTTTATTGCAAGCTGGTTTTGTATTTCATCCTTTCTGAACTTTTTGAAGTTTATATTTCAATACTTCCTTCCCTCCACATTTTCTAGTTTGTGTTTTTCCAGGTTCTGGTTATGCTTTCGTTATTTATTTTCCTATCTTGGCAACACTTCTTTATGTGAATTTGACCTTTACATTTACCTTTATACCATCTTTGATTTGAGTAGTCTCTATTGTGTTGATTCTTTTTTTCCAGCTTTACTAAAGTATAATTAATAAAAATTTATATATTTAAAGTATATACAACATAATGTTTTGATATACATATTGTTTTAATATACATATTGATCCATATCAATATGTTTTTAACCTATGTCTTTGGGGATGTGTTGGTTGTGATGTCAAATCTCATTCTATTTTTTTCTGTCAGAGGCCTCAAATAAGGAAGAATCACTATTTTGGTACGTGGTGATCACAGAGGGAATGGAATAATAAATGGACATTATATATTGCAATCTAGGCAATATATAATGAATTCAAATAACAGTCAGGAGAATTTTTTTTTTTTACGTGTACAAGAGTTCTCTTTCCTCCACATCCTTGCCTACACGTATCTTTTTTCTTTTTGGTGAAAGCCATCCTAACAGGTGTGAGGTAATTATCTCATTGTGATCTTAATTTGCATTTCCCTGGTGATCTTGAGCATTTTTCATACATAGCAGTTCCCTCTTATTTGAAGGGGATACATTCCAAGACCCCCTCAGTGGGTGACTGAAACTGTGGATAGTACCAAACCCTATATACACTATGGTTTTTGCAATACATACATACCTATGAAAAAATTTTAATTTATAAATTAGGCACAGTAAGAGATTAGCAATAACAGCTAATAATGAAATAGAACAATTGTAACAATATGACACTCTTGTGCTTTGGGGCTATTATGTAAAATAAAGATTACCTGAACACAAGCACTGTGATATCACAACAGTCCACCGGATAACAGATATGGCCACTAAGTGACTAATGGGTGGGTAGTAGATACCATGTGGATCCACTGGACAAAGCAATGATCCATGTCCCGGGCAGGATGGGCCAGGACGGCTCAAGGTTTCATCATGCTACTCAGAATGGGGTACAATTTAAAACTCTGAATTATTTCTAGAATCTTCCATTTAATATTTGTGGACCACCACTGACTGTGGTAACTGATATCAGAAAGTGAAACTGAGGATAAAGTGGGGCTACTGTACTATTACCCAACTGTATATCTGCAAGGCTACTTTAATAGCCCATCTAGCCACACTGACAGAAAATGACCACCATGTGTGGTATTATCTCTAGGAAGGGCTCCAACATTTTTACAGGAAACTCTCTTGGCAAATAATGAACATAGTATTGGAAGTTCTGGCCAGGGCAATCAGGCAAGAGAAAGAAATAAAGGGTATTAAAATAGGAAGTCAAATTATCTGTTTGCAGATGACATGATTGTATATTTCGAAAACGCCACCTTCTCAGCCCAAAAACTCCTTAAGCTGATAAGACACTTTAGCAAAGTCTCAGGATACAAAATCAATGTGCAAAAATCACAAGCATTCCTATATACCAATAATAGACAAGCAGGGAGCCAAATCGTGAGTGAACTCCCATTCATAACTGCTACAAAGAAAATAAAATACCTAGGAATACAACTTACAAGGGATGTGATGGACCTCTTCAAGGGTAACTACAAACCACTGCTCAAGGAAATAAGAGAGGACACAAACAAATGGAAAAACATTCCATGCTCATGGATAGGAAGACTCAATATCATGAAAATGGCCATACTGCCCAAAGTAATTTATAGATTCAATGCTATTCCCATCAAGCTACCATTGACTTTCCTCACAGAAATAGAAAAGACTACTGTAAATTTCATATGGAACCAAAAAAGAGCCCATATAGCCAAGACAATCCTAAGCAAAAAGAACAAAGCTGGAGGCATCACGATACCTGACTTCAAACTCTACTACAAGGATATAGTAACTAAAACAGCATGGTACTGGTACCAAAACAGATACATAGACCAATGGAACAAAACAGAGGCCTCAGAAATAACACCATACATCTACAACCATCTGATCTTTGACAAATCTGACAAAAACAAGCAATGGGGAAAGGATTCCCTATTTAGTAAATGGTGATGTGAAAACTGGCTAGCCATATGCAGAAAACTGAAACTGGACCCCTTCCTTACACCTTATACAAAAATTAACTCAAGATGTATTAAAGATTTAAACATAAGACCTAAAACTATAAAAACCCTAGAAGAAAACCTAGGCAATACCATTCAGGACACAGGCATGGGCAAAGGCTTCATGACCTAAACACCAAAAGCAATGGCAACAAAAGCCAAAATTGACAAATGGGATCTAATTAAACTAAAGAGTTTCTGCACACCAAAAGAAACTATCATTGGAGTGAACAGGCAACCTACAGAAAGGGAGAAAAATTTTGCAATCTAACCATCAAAGGGCTAATATCCAGAATCTACGAGGAACTTAAACCATTTTTTTTTTTTTTTTAGACGGAGTCATGC
The DNA here is from genome assembly GCF_028885625.2 of Pongo pygmaeus. NCBI lineage: Eukaryota > Metazoa > Chordata > Mammalia > Primates > Hominidae > Pongo > Pongo pygmaeus. Next base: position 15,290,462 of record NC_072394.2, read on the forward strand.
TGTGTCACCCAGGCTGGAGTGCAGTGGCGCAATCTCGACTTGCTGCAATCTCCACCTCCCAGGTTCAAGCAATTCTCCTGCCTCAGCCTCCTGAGTAGCTGGGACTACAGGCGTGTGCCACCACACCCAGCTAGTTTTTTTTTAATTTTTATTAGAGGCGGGGTTTCCAGGATGGTCTCAATCTCTTGACCTGATGATCTGCCCGCCCCGGCCTCCTAAAGTGTCAGGATTACAGGCGTGAGCTACCAAGCCCGGCAGGAACTTAAACAAATTTATAAGAAAAAAACACCGGGTATATACCCAAAGGATTATAAATCATGCTGCTATAAAGACACATGCACACGTGTGTTTATAGTGGCACTATTCACAATAGCAAAGACTTGGAACCAACCCAAATGCATATCAATGATAGACTGGATTAAGAAAATGTGGCACATATACACCATGGAATACTATGCAGCCATAAAAAAGGATGAGTTCATGTCCTTTGTGGGAACACGGATGAAGCTGGAAACCATCATTCTCAGCAAACTATCACAAAGACAAAAAACCAAACACCGCATGTTCTCACTCATAGGTAAAAATTGAACAATGAGAATACTTGGACACAGGAAGGGGAACATCACACACCAGGGCCTATCGTAGGGTTGGGGGAGCGGGGAGGGATAGCATTAGGAGATATATCTAATGTAAATGATGAGTTAATGGGTGCAGCACACCAACATGGCACATGTATACATATGTAACAAACCTGCACATTGTGCACATGTACCCTAGAACTTAAAGTATAATAATAAAAATAAAATTAAATTAAAAATAAATAAATAAATAAAATAAAATTGTATATGGTTAAAAAAAAACAAGAAAAACAAACAAACAAACAACCCCATCTGAAAGTAGGTGAAGGTTATGAACAGATACTTCTCAAAAGAAGACATTTATGTGGCCAACAAACATATGAAAAAAAGCTCATCATCACTGGTCATTAGAGAAATGCAAATCAAAACCACAATGAGATACCACCTCACACCAGTTAGAATCATTAAAAAGTCAGGAAACAATAGGCCAGGCATGGTGGTTCACACCTGTAATCCCAGCACTTTGGGAGGCCCAGGCGGGAGGATCATGAGATCAGGAGATTGAGACCATCCTGGCTAACACGGTGAAACCCCATCTCTACTAAAAACGTAAAAAATTAGCTAGGCGTGGTGGCGGGTGCCTATAGTCCCAGCTACTGGGTGACAGAGCAAGACTCTGTCTCAAAAAAAAAAAAAAAAAAAAAAAGTCAGGAAACAATAGATGCTGGAGAGGATGTGGAGAAATAGGAATGCTTTTACACTGTTGGTGGGAGTGTAAATTAGTTCAACCATTGTGGAAGACAGTGTGGCGATTCCTTAAGGATCTAGAACTAGAAATACCATTTGACCCAGCAATCCCATTCATTACTGCGTATATACCCAAAGGATTATAAATCATTCCACTATAAAGACACACGCACGTATGTTTATTGCAGCACTATTCACAATAGCAAAGACTTGGAACCAACCCAAATGCCCATCAATAACAGACTGGATAAAGAAAATGTGGCATATATACACCATGGAATACTATGCAGCCACAAAAAAGAGTAAGTTCACATCCTTTGCAGGGATATAGATGAAGCTGGAAACCATCATTCTCAGCAGAGTAACACAGGAACAGAAAACCAAACACTGCATGTTCTCACTCATAAGTGGGAGCTGAACAATGAGAACATATGGGCACAGGGAGGGGAATATCACATACTGGGGCCTGTCGAGGGGTAGGGGGCAAGGGGAGGGATAGCATTAGGAGAAATACCTAATGTAGGTGACGGGTTGATGGGTGCAGCAAACCACCATGGCACACGTATACCTATGTAACAAACTTGCACATTCTATACATGTATCCCAGAACTTAAGTATAATAAAAAAAATTAGTATTTCAATAAAGAAGTATGATTTCCCTTCTTGTATCTTGTAATTTTTTTCAAAGTTGATGTGAATGGTTAAAATACATTTGAAAATTCTTTGAGATTATCCTAAAATTTTTCAGAAATAATGAAGTATGAAAAGTTGTCATAATTCTTTACGATAAAGCCACAGTTGAACAAATTCAACATTTTTCTTCTTCTACTTTTTTTTTTCTTTTTAAGAGATGGGGTCTTGTTACGCTGCCAGGCTGAACTCAAACTCCTGATCTCAAGTGATTCTCCCACCTTGGCTTCCTGAGTCTCCTATAGCTGTGACTATACATACGCCACCATGCCTGGCCTCTTCTTCTCTTTTAACTTTCTTCCCTTTTGCTCCTGTCTCTTTTCACTTCTCTTTTTTTTTCTAATTTATCTTTATAAGAAAAAGTTAGTGTGTGAAAGCACCAACATGAAATACCAGCTACAGGAAGTATTTTTAAACAATTTAATTTAAAACCAAGGGCTTGAAGTTTGAATTTACCCTGCAAAGAAGAAATAAGTGAAAAAGTAATCTTATATCAAACAAGATTTAGGTTGTTGGATGGCAACACTGATTTCGACACCAATGCTTAGCAAATAGTAAAGCTAATTTTATTTATACCATTTGAAGGGGCAAAAATAACTCTGAATATATAACAGCTTATAGAGCACAAATGGAAAAGGCCCTTTAACTTTAAATGTATAACAGTATTCTCTCAAAAAGGCATTAAGGTATCGCTTTGGCCATGTACAGTGGCTCACACCTATAATCCTAACATTTTGGAGGCTGAGGCAGGAGGATCATTTAAGGCTAGGAGTTTGAGACCAATCTGGGCAACATGGAGGGACTCCAATCTCTACAAAAAATTAAAAAATCAGCCAGGCATAATGGCGTGTACCTGCAGTCCTAACTACTCAGGAGGCTGAGGTGGGAGGATCACTTGAGCTCAGGAGTTTGAGGTTACAGTGAGCTAGGCACGACAGCACCACGGCGCTTCAGCCCGGGAAGAGAATGAATGGGACCCTATCTCTTGAAAAACAACAACAAAAAAAGAAAAGAAAAGATACTGCCTTAGTAGTAGAGGTAAATGTAGAGAGTAAAAATAATTTTTTTTGTAGCCCTTACTGATCATTTAGTCCACTTCTAATTTTTTATTACAAAAATTCTGCCAAAGTATTCTGGCATGTTATTAAGAGAATACACATTCACTTCTAGTTAAGATTTTAGTGTTCTAACATTTTAAGAAAATATTTTCTATGAGACTTATAATAACCAAGACTTAACTTAAAAACAAAAAAAATCTTACTGCTAATGTACATTTTAAAACTCTCTATTTTAGACATTTATGTCTGTGTTACCATTTACTGGAAAATGCTAATAATATTCTAAGAGACAAGTCCTGCTTCTGACTGTGTAAATGTGCTGAAATATTAGTGAGGATATGATTTCTCACACTTTGGCCTTTTGATGAAACGCCTTTCCAAAACCAGTGTGTCATCTTATCCTACAATTTCACACATCAGCTGCCAGGGTATCTACCCTGAGAGCCCAGTTTCATATTGCACTAATGAGTCAACACCTGTTAAGAGTGGAGAAATCTGAACCTTGTTAGCGATTGTGAAGCCTCTTGGGAGCTGGGATGCTGAGCATTGTCATACTCACCGTCAACATGTCTGTGCTAAGGACCCTGGCAGCGGCCGTGATGAAGTCCCCCACCAGCATTGAGAAGCCAGGAAAACCCAGGGAGAAAAAGCGGGGTGGACAGTGCCTTATGATGGTATTTAAGATATCCTAAAAGGGAAGATAAGAAAACACAATTGTAATGTTCAAACACAAAATTCCAAAGTAGTGTTTGCAGTGGTACATATGACCACTGTATAATAATCCAGGAGAGCACAGATTACAGAAAATTTTCAGTGAAAGAGATATTGGAAACGGAGTTACTCCAAGGATTATTGTACTCATTTTAAAGGTGAGATTGGAGACCCCAAGCTGTAAGATGAATTATCCAAAATCTAAATCATGGCTCTGAGACAAGACATTTCCTCTGTCTTCCATGTAAAGGTAGGCTCCTTGGACAAGCTACAGGAGTAATGAGGTAAATATGTAATTAAAACCTTCAAGCATCTATCACTAAAACAAAACATATGTCCTGTCTTTAGCTTTCAAACTGGCCACAGTTAAAGCACAGTTACATTAAAATATCTTAAAGTAGGCAAAGAGATGGAAAATTTCACTCTTCAGATAGTTTTATGTGTTAAGAAATGGGAATATGCACAGTGCTAAGGTGATGTAATCAGTGAAATGCTAAGATCAGGGAAACAGCATGGCTCTGAGTATATGTGTCATCTCGGTGCAAGTACAAAGTGCAACAGTAGCCTTTTGCACAGAGTGCAGTGTGAAGAACATCATCTGCCCCAGACACCTTGTGTTCCTGTGTCTGTAATAGCCTCTCATTGATCGCTGGATGGCCCTCACCCCCCAGCTCTGGTCTGAAGCAGATATCTAATTCTTGCCTGTGGCAGATGAGGGGTCCACCACTGGACAGCATTCATGCCATCCATGGCCAGGCCACATCTCTGAAGCCATCTGCGCAAGTGTGTTTGTGTGTGTGTGTGTGTGTAACAGGAGTTAGTAAGAAAATTACAAACCACAAACTTATGCAGCTGTTGGCCATGTACATTAATCAAAACACACACTGAAGTACAGTCGTGTCGCTTTATCATGAGGATACATTCTAAGAAATGTGTTGTTAGGCAATCTATGACCATCTTGTGAACATCACAGGGTGACTTACACAAACCTAGATGGTAGATGCCTACTACACATCCAGGCTACAAATGTGCACAACATGTTACTATACCGAATAGTGTAGGCAATTGTAACACAATGGAAATTATCTGCATATCAAGCCACATCTAGACACAGAAAAGGTTCAGTAAAAATACAGCACTATAATCTTATAGGACCACCATCATATATGTGGTCTGCCACTGACTGAAATGTTACATGACTATACTATAGTTATGTGATTTATAGTTATACAATCTATTATAGTCTCAATGTAAGAGTAAGAAGCAAAACACACACACACAAACACACACACACACACACACAAAATCCTAGTTTCTTTCCTTAGATTTCAGTGTGGTTATCTAAAAAATCCTTAAAAATAATCCTGACTTAATTCTATCAGTATCATATTAGACCAAAACAGTAGTAACATGCTAAATTCTAACATGTTAAGTCTGTCATAATAAAAATTACTTCATTTAACAACTTATCTTCCTAAAAAAATTTGTATGTGTTCACAAACCATTTTTCCTAAGACTTTTTTTTCCTTACGTGGGTCTTAGTTTCCACAAATCTTGATATTTACATTCTTAAAATTACTGTATAATGCTTAATTCAGTAGAATTCACATATGGTAAATAGTTTAGCAAGTACTAATTTAAAGTTTTAGCATTTCAGCAGACTTTTTTCCTACATCAGAAATAAACAGATAAATAGATAGATAAGTGAAAAAGGAAGGAAGGAAGGGAAAAAAAACATGAACCATGCTTCTTCCAGGTTAATGTTTAAGCCTGCTTTAATCACGTCCTTTGATACACTTTAAGGTCCATATCAGTCAAGGCAAACATTCTAAGGGACCGAGCAGATGGATGCTGCAGTTTAGAAAGTGTGTGGTAAACTCAGGATCCAAGAGTGGAACAAAAGATCCACCTTTTTCATAATTAAGCCTCTGATTAATGCCCTAGGCTCCTCAGCACACACCTGTAATTACTCACAGAGGTACTCATTGTGCCGGGCCTTGTCTCGGAATATCAGGCAACAAGCTATCCAGCAGCAGATGGAAGCACATTTCTGTTGACATATGTTGCAATGAAAGGATTCGTGCAAACCTGGCTAGCAAGGTAGCAGAATGCCATGCATTTGAAGATTAATAATGCAAACAACCATGATGTTAACTTTGTTATGTTTGTGTTAATTCCATCTGTTGAGATGTGGAACTAAACCTTGAAGCTTGTGGGCTTTAAAAATCTTTAGCACATACTTGAATCAAATAAGCCCCTTTTCACCACTGGAATTTAGAGTTTTAATTAAAAAATGCTTTTCTAGGCTAAATTTATGTGAATTATGAACTAAATCCTTTAACAAGCTAACGTCACAATTTGTAAATGAATCCATTTTGCGTCGTAAGATTTGTATGTGTAAAGGCAATAATCTGTAAAATGGGGCATTCAAAAAATATTACTAAGTTGCTATATTGATGCTAAAGACAGCAGATAGGCATGTAGCTGAGATAAAGTCACATGGCTCCCTCACCCCCTGGACCTCAGCCAATCACTTCAACGGAACCTGCTACTATGAGCAAGAAGGTTGGAAAGAGAGGGCAAAATAACAGATGGCTAGCCTACCCTACCCTGCCACCCACGTAAGACATCGCCCCGAGGAGACACAGCGCCTGTGTGAAGTCACCAAAGACAGCACTGGGGGAGGGTAAATGTGGGGGTTAAAGAGGGAACTATATGACCAGTCAGCCAAATTATGGCCATATGCCTGCTTATGTTGCTTCTCCACACTGAAGTGGAACAACTCAAAGATTGTATCTTTGTGATAACATTTTAAAATTAGGAATAACCCTGTGGTACTCAAAGAAGAACCGCTGCATATTCCCAATAGCAGGACATCCACAAAATGCCCCACTCATTTCTAACTCAGTAGAATCCTTCTTTCACCATTCCCACCATACATTAAGACACAGCTATAACAAGAGTCTTTGAAAAATATAATAAAAATCTGAAACCTTCCTCACAGCCTCCAGGGCTTTATATATACATGGGACAGAATGATGCTCTCAGACATGAGTCATTCATGTGCAACCCTCATGCCTTTTGCCATCTCCCTGTCCAAAGTGAACATTACTTGCCTAACAGGTTTTTCAAAGTGACTCATGTTTTAATTTTTTTATTTCCATAGGTTTTTGGGGAACAGGTGCTATTTGGTCAGATAAGTAAGTTCTTTAGTGGTGATCTGTGAGATTTTGATGCACCCATCACCCGAGCAGTAAACACTGTACCCAATTTGTAGTCTTTTATCCCTCACCCCCTTCCATCCTTTCCCCCAAGTCCCCAAAGTCCACTGTATTATTCTTATGCCTCTGGGTACTCAGAGCTTAGCTCCCACTTATGAGTGAGAACATACAATGTTTGGTTTTCCATTCCCGAGTTACTTTGCTTAGAATAATGGCCCAATTATTCTGAAAAACTAATGTGTATCCTTTCTCATAAGTAAAAAGTAACTCAAGTAATACAATGACAGTAATCAATGCTGCTAAATTTTTGCTAAAAATACCATCCTTTGATGAAGACTCTGGGTTTGAGACCAGCTCTCCTTGTTAAATATAAGCACAGAATGCAATGTCAGGGTGGTGTGAAAGAACAACTTCTCTCAACTCCAGCTGGCCTACCTAACAGTATCACAAGGACCTGCAGAGAGGAGGAAAGGGGCCATCCTTTCTATTGTGTGATTCAATGCTATTCCGTGCTGCCTCCACTGAGATGGCTAGTGAGAAACGGCCCTGCACTCTGGCGTGGTGAAAAGAACTGTAGAACTTGAGCCATGAGGCCTAGGTTCAAAGCCTTGTGTGACTGTGGGCAGATCATGTCATACCCAGAGCTTCATGCTTCTCTTCCATAAAATGGAATGATACTCCCTTACGGAGTTGTACGTAATGGGACAGGAGATAAGAACATGTGCCTTTGTAAAATGAAAAGAGCCATAAAGAAGTAAGTAGAATAGCAAGTAAATAATTATTTTTCAAAAAAAGAAGGACTCTGAAGAGTTTTACTTTGTAAAATTTACTTTACAGACGTAGTTTGTATAATTCAGTGAACTATTATTTTGCTGGTCTACAGAAAGAATAGTTAAGACAGTTCAAAGGTGGCACACAAACAAGCCTCTTAGATTGCACATTATCCCAGAAATTCAAAAGCTCTAGAAATTAGTGCTTTCGAGCAACACCTTTAACAAAGCTTTACGGCAATTAGCCATAGTGTTTTACAAGGCAAATACTGAAAGAAAAACAGGAAAATTATCATTTTAGATTTTCTAGGATTCATTTTTCTAAGGAGTTCTATAACTTAATACAAAGAAGTTCAAGTTAGTTATATGGCAAGAATTAGTTTCTTTTTCACACGTTAAATAGACTAAACCACAAACTAAACAATAGGCTCAATGATATATGGAATCTAAAATAAAATGAGGTTTATTCTTGAGAGTTGAACATATGACACATAGACAAAGATCTTTCACATGCTTTTGTTCAAAGAAATTAAAATTCATCCTGCAAAATGTTGCAATATAGTGAACAGATCACCAAACTAGTATTTTTCTCTTGTTCTGGTTAAAAGTCCAAGTGAATACTATACATTGAGTGTGAAAAGATCACTAAGATGATAATTATGAATCTGTAGCTTATCAAAAGATTCTGGTTATGAGAAAGTAACTGGTGAGAACATCTGTCTCTTATCACTGATCTTGCAAAAAATCAGGTAATTCAAATAGAGGCGTGTTGTTTCCTCTCCTCCAAAGCACAGTTCTATAAACACAAACCATATTCAGCCTGGTAAATGAATCGCTTTAATTGAATGCTATGTACACAGTAACTGGAAAAACCATAAGTGATAAGAAAAACATATGGTGATGGCAACAGAAATTGGTTTATTCATTTTGCATAGTGTTGTTTCTTTAGTTCCCTTATAATTGACCTTTAGAGCGATAAATGTGTAAAATAATTTTGTTTATTATGGCTCCAAACCTTCCAACAATTACACAAAATGAAAATTTAAAAGGAAGGATTCGTTCTGGAAGCATTTCCATTGTTTACATAATTGCACAGCTATAATTTAGTGCTCATGTTGTTATGGAAAATAAAAAAGGGCGATTACAGGCCATTTCAATTCAAAATATTGCACAGTGGTGTCAAAATGGGGGAAAATGTTCACTTTAAAGCAGTTTAAAATGGATTAACCCTAAAAACAAAAACATTTCAACATAGCATTCTATAAAACACAAATGTTCAAGAAGTAGCCATCCTCCAAACCATATTAGAAATGTTGCAACTGTACTTTCGCACCAATTACATATATATTATTCACTTAATATTTGCTCAGGGCCCAGCAGATGATGGTTGTAACACAATAGCCAGCCATCTGTCTCCCTGCCTTTCCTTCGTGGACTCCCGCCTGCTTCTCAAGAGCAAACAGATCCGGTTATTCCACCTAAAGTCACTCCGTCCCTCCACGAGGCCAGACGCAATCATCAAGAAATAAAATCTGCATATGAAAAATCATTCAATTCCTCATTTAACTTTTTACTTAAAGAAAACTAAACACTACACAGTTAGATGAATTCATCACTGTTTTTTAGAGAAGATGTCTGTCTTTTACCTAGGAAATTCTATAGGAAGCTCTTTTATTTGGTAAAGAGGGGAAGGTTGGGATCTGTTTATCCCGGTAATCTGGCTAACAAAAAGATATGATTCATTCTATACTTGGATAATTAATTATAAAAAATGTGAATGCAGAGGAATACATTCATACTATACATGAATATAATTTAAACTTTAACAATGAAGAAGACAGCCACGATCCTATAGTACTTGTGGACATATTTTTAAGTATTAGTTATTGCCCGCCTGCTGAAGTTCAGAAATGCTGAGTGACGAGGAATTTTTAGTTATCAGAAGACCAGATTTGAAGAGACCTCAAAGCTCCAAGGCCTGATTCTCTCATTTCTGCTAGTGTGTCTCTGCTCCTTCAGCTTAGGGCACAAGGACATACTTTACATACTACAAGCTGCTACCTGGCTTCTGATGATTAAAAAATAAATCAAATCAACATGGCCCTTTAAAAAAACAAACAAACAAACAACAAAAAAAACACAGCAGAGCACGGCGCCAATACTTCATTTCCAGAAAAGTCACTGAGAATAAAAAGACGACAGGACAAAGCTGAAAATTACTTTCATGATTGGGGCCAAATATGTGGTATGTGCTTTATGTTATGTGTTAAAATGGCTAACTTGGTACATCTGTCTGGGAAAAAAGCAGAGATTTTAACAAGTGTTGTACACAATGTGACTTCTTAAGAGTACAACTATGTTACGAAAGCCAGGAGAAATATTACAGGACAGAGTAATTGCGTTCTGCACCTGGAGAATCAAAATTGCCTAGTGGCAGGGCATGGTGGCTCATACCTATAATTCTAGCATTTTAGGAAGCCAAGGCGGGAGGATCACTTGAGCCCAGAAGTTCAAAACCAACCTGGGCGACATATAAAGACCCTGCCTCTAGAAAAAAAAAAAAAAAATTAGCCAGGTGCAGTGGTACACTCCTGTGGTCCTGGCTACTTGGGAAGATGAGATGGGAGGATCGCTTGAGCCTGGGACATCAAGGCTGCAATGAGCTGTAATTGTAAGACTGCATTCCAGCCCAGGCGACAGAGAGCGAACCTGTCTTTAAAAAAACAAAACCAAACAAAACACAATACCTAGAACTTCTCACCAGCAGAACTGCTATGAAGAAGATACTGAATTTCCTTGACAGCAGCATGCTTTAGGGAATGGGAAACATGCAACAAACTCCTGAGGCCACAGGAGCTGTTCTGAGCATTTGCACAGTATCAGGATTTCAGGAGTGACAGAACAAGTGGACAGATGGCAGAAAAAGGCACTGTGATGCTCAAGCCCAAAAGGAGAACCCTGAATATTTTTTATAACTGCTTATCTACAAAGAAATACTTGGCTGGCCTTTAAACAGATGAAGATGGACTGTTCTGCTTCAGAAAATGTGGTACATAGATTTACTTATTTAAGGAACACTGTGCATGAATTTTATTTTATAATGAAGTTGATAAGTCACTAATCTGTCTAAACTGCCTCTTTCTCTTGGTAACAGCTTCAAGATATATATTCATATATAATGAAATTCACCCTATAAAGTGTACAATTCAGTAGTTTTTAGTGTATTCACAGAATTGTGCAACCGTAGCCACTATCTAATTTGGGAGCATTTTCATTACAACAAAATGAAGCCTACACCAAAATTAAGCAGCTGTTTCCCATTTCTCATGTACCCAGTAACTGGCAACTACTAGTCTACTTTCTGTCTCCATGAATCTGCCTACCCTGGATATTTCAGAATATGGAATCTTACTATACATATGGCATTTTGTGTATGGTTTCTTTTACTTAACATGTTTTCAAGGTTCATCCATGTTGTGGCACATAATACTTTATTCCTTCTTAGTTAATAATACTTAATTCCTTCAAATTAATATTCCATTGTATTGATATACGACATTTTGTTCATCTTTTCATCAGTTGATGGACATTTAAGCTGTTTCTACCTTTTGGTGACTGGTTTTGATTTGAATTTCTCTGGTGAATAATGATGCTGAGTATCTTTTCATATTCTTCTTGGCCATTTTTATATCTTCTCTGGAGAAGTTTAAGTCTACGTCTTTCACTCATTTTTTATTTGGGCTGTCTTTTTGTTGCTGAGTTATAAGACTTCTTTAATTTTTTAAATTTTCCTTTATTTGTTTATTTTTGAGACTAGGTTATAAGGCTAATTTTTGTATTTTTGGTAGAGGTGGGGTTTCACCATGTTGTCCAGGCAGGTCTCAAATCCCTGGCCTCAAGCAATCCACCTGTATCAGCCTCCGAAAGTGTTGGGATAACAGGCATGAGCCACCGTGCCTGGCTGTGTAAGACTTCTTTATATATTCTGGATACTAGGCCCTAATCAGATATATAATTTCAAGTATTTTGTGGGTTGTATTTTCACTTGCTTGATAGCATCTTTTGAAGCACAAAAGATTTTAATTTTGATGAATGATAATTTATCCATTTTTCTTCTGTTGCTTGCATATTTGGTTTCATATCTAAAAGTCTATTGGCAAATCCAAGGTCATGGAGACTCAGTCCTTTCCTTTCTAATAGTTTTACCATTTTAGCTCTTATATTTAGGACATAGAACCATTTTGAGTTAATTTGTGTATATGGTGTGAGGTAGGGGTCTGACTTCATCCATTTGCATGAGAGTATCCAGTTGTCCCAGCATCACCTGTTGAATTGACTATTCTTTTCTGACTGAATTGTCTTTGCACCCTTGTCAAAAAATCAGCTGACTATGGGCTTACAAGTTTACTTCTAGACTCTCAATTCTATTCCATTGATCTATATGTTTAACATTTCACCAGGACCACATTGTTTGGATTACTCTAGCTTTTTAGGAACTTTTGAAATAGGAAACTAGTAATTCTCTAATTTTGTTCCTTTTCTAGATGGCTTTGGTTATTCAGGATTCCCTCCAATTCCATATGAAATTTAGGATCAGCTTTTCCACTTCTGCAAAAACCACCATTGAAATTTTGATAGGGATTGTATGGAATCTACATATCAGTTTGGGGAGTACTGTTATCTTAATAATATTAAGTCTTCTGATCCACGGATATTTTTCCATTTATTTAGGTAGTTTTAAACATCCTATAGCAAGGTTTGCAATTTTCAGTGTATACATCTTGCAAGTCCTGGGTTAAATTTATTCCTAAGTATTTTATTCTTTCTGGTGCTACTGTAAATAGAATTGCTTTCTTAATTTCATTTTAAATTGTCCATTTCTGTTGTATAAAAATACAGTTGATTTTTATATATTGATCTTGTATCCTGCAATCTTACATAATTTATTAGTTCTAGTAGGTTTCTTTTTTAAGTGTGTGTGTATTTCTTGAGGTTTTCCAAATACAAGATCATATACTCTGTCAATATACATATCTTTCATCTTTCTTTCCAGTCTGAATGGCTTTTATTTCATTTTCTTACCTAACTTCCCTATCTAGAATCTCTGGTACACTGTTGAAAAGTGGTGAGAAAAGACATCCTTGTCTTGTCCCTGATCTTAGGGAGAACATCAGAGTTTAAAATGGAAATGCCTGTTATTTCTTTGGTGAGAAGAAAGCCAGAGCCAGAGCTTGTTTGGTGGCAAACAAGCCCTGGGCAACCTTTTTGCAATATATTTTTGCAGCAACAAATGAGTGCTTTCTGCAAGGATGCTCAGGGTGCTGTGAGATCAGGGCCTCTAAGAAAGAAATGATTCTCCATCACATGAATCAGCTCGCTCCCTCAGCCCCAAGTCCTTTGCTATAGGAACAAAACATAAAGCCCCTTTTCTCTGACCAACACAACACCCTGCCTGAAGCCCACAGATCAAGAGGGGCTGCTGTCTTTCACGTGTGCTTCCTATAATGGGCACTTCACAGCTCACTGAGGAGACTGACAGGGAGATGGCAAACCTATTACGAAATTCTGGCACATTTATAATTCCATAAGATGAGGAAAACTGTTGTAGGCTCATGGAGAGAAGTGACTTACCAGCTGCACCAATAGTGCCTTGAAGATGCCATGGCCTGACTATGTAATGACTTAGTCATGACCCTGATAAGCTTCAAATCTACACCATTACAGTTTGTACAACAGGCTGGCTTAATGAGGTTGATGCAGATGCTCAAGAGCAGTTATTAAATCCTCACAGTGAGACTTTAGCAAATGAGGGCTTCAACAAGTTGTTGCCAGTAAGTGATAACAGTGGAAGTGACTCAGTTGCATCAGATACGTGTGTAAGGTGCTCTGAGTGCTAGACGCTGGTATAGCACTCCAAAAGAAGATCAGGCCTCATGGCCAAAGCTCAGGGATAAGTCTACACAGAAAGGCATTTATACAGCACCAAGAAAGTTACTGGGGGCTGGGGATAAGGGAGGGCTGGGGTAGGAGGATACTAAAATATTTTTCTGAGGTGCCCAGCTGCTTGTCTTAGAAGAGGCTAAACTGAGCCAAGTGTCTCTGTTTGTCTCCCCCACCCCCTTCTCTACAGCTTTACAATATTCTCTAGCAGAAGCAAAAACAGGGTCACTGCCATCACAGATAAAAGGATGGGTGGCCGAGCATGATGGCTCACACCTGTAATCCCAGCACTTTGGGAGGCCGAGGTGGGTGGATCACCTGAGGTCAGGAGTTCAAGACCAGCCTGGCCAAGATGGTGAAACCCCATCTCTACTAAAAATACAAAAATTAGCCAGGCGTGGTGGCGGGCACCTGTAATTCCAGCTACTCAGGAGGCTGAGGCAGGGAATTGCTTGAACCCAGGAGGCGGAGGTTGCAGTGAGCCAAGATCACGCCACTGCACTCCAGCCTGGGCGACAGAGTGAGACTCTGTCTTAAAAAAAAAAAAAGGGTAAGTAAAATGCAGGTACTGTGTGTAATCATGTAAGTAAATATTAAGGTAAGAATTGCCAAAATGAGTCAAATGTGCATACACAAACATAGGTACTGCAGAGTCAGAAAACTGTACTTTTCCCAGGTTTATTATTCACACTGTCTCAAGAATGCATCTGCTAGAAATACATTCTTAGAATATTAAAAAGAAACACTTGAGTGAAACCACAGACTTAACACAGTCAGGTGTTGCTTAAGGTCATGGCTGCAAGGGCACAGTGAAGATTTAATCGACACTGCCAATGATGCCAAGTAAAACAATCTTCTCATTCTAATGCTGGAATCTAGATTAGGCCCCAACTGCACACTATGTTACCCCAGAATGAAGCAGAAAAAATCAGTATGGAAAACACAACACTACTGAATTTGGGTAACAAAGGTATTTAACTTACTCCTTTGGAACCATAAAAACTTAGAAAAGAGATCCAAGAGATCATCATTCAATCTTTTAATTTAATAGACACAGAGAACGGCATCTATCAAGGCCAGAATTGCAGTTACCAGCAAGGTTTAAACACAAACCCAAGCATGGTCCTGTTCCTTACAGGAAGGGAAAATGTTAATTCAGGGTCAATGAAGCACCATTTAATATTCGTGAATAATGGGCCTCATATATAGTGCACAGTACTATTTTTTTAAATTTTTTATTTTTTTGAGACTAAGTTTCGCTCTTGTTGCCCAGGCTGGAGTGCAGTGGCACAATCTCGGCTCACTGCAACCTCCGCCTCCCGGGTTCAAGCAATTCTCCTGCCTCAGCCTCCCAAGTAGCTGGGATTACAGGCATCCGCCACTACGCCCGGCTAATTTTCTGTATTTTTAGTAGAGATGGGGCTTCACCATGTTGGCCAGGCTGGTCTTGAACTTCTGACCTCAGGTGATCCACCCGCCTCAGTCTCCCAAAGTGCTGGGATTACAGGGAAGAGCCACCGTGCCCGGCCTGCACAGAACTATTTTGAGGACTTACTTAGTTTTGAAACATGAATTCTTCTTTCACCTCACTCACTTTACCTAATAATCATTTAAAAATGCAAAATTCTAAGATTTTCATTGCAGTATTGAGTAAAATCTTGGAAGAATCTAAACGTCCATCAGGAACAGAAGGTATAAATAAAATGTGACATGTTATGGGTACAAAACAACAATGAAAAAAGAATGAAATAGAATTCTACATACCAGCAGCACAGCTAGATCTCAAAAAGATAACCGTAGCCAAGAAGGCAAATTAAAGAAGGATGTGCACAAATTATACAATTTATGTAAATTTTAAAGCCACACACAAAAACCTATTAAATATTGTTCATAGATAACTATATGTATATATGGGTGTAAATTTATGTAAATGGATTGGAAAAGTACATGTCCAATTCATAATAGCGATTGTCTAAAGCTGGGGGTTTTGTGAAAGAATGATGGTAAGAAGAATGGGGTAAAAAGTCCTACTTAGAATTTGTCTTGGCCCCTATCAAGGCAGTTAAGAAAATAGGAATGTTGTCATATGAAAGTTTTCTGTCTATAATAGACACCAGAAATACAGATTACCTTTAAAAGTGTGAAAATAAAAGACTCCCACATCTGAGAAAAAAAAATAAAAATGCAAATAACACCTTTTAAAACTATACTTTCAAGTGAAGTCAACAAATGACTGCTTCAGCTTAAAAATATGCTTCCAAAAATAAACACATAACTCCTACTCTCATAGAAGCATTATCAGATGAAGGAACTGGCTCATAAATGCTATCTTCAAAATAAAGACAGGTCTTCCACCAAAGCCATCTTCTTAGGAAATTACTGGGCATGGGGGGTGAGGGGATGTGGAATTGCGTGAGGAGGCTGGGGGCGGTGAGGGGAAATGCATTAGAAAGATCTTATGGGGGGAAAAAAAAAGAAATTTACCAGGATTCCAGCAACAAATTAAGATTCCTATTCTTCCCTGAAAATGAACACTAGAGAACATATACCAGTTCTTCATGGCTTCTGTGCTCATTTATCTGTGATCTGAACTCTGCTAAAAAAAAAAACAACAACGAAAAAAAACAGCTCAGGGCTTCTAACGCCATCACAGACCAGCGTGTCCCATGCATTTAAACATGCTTCCTTTTCATATGGTGAAATCGGGAAGCCTGGCTCTCAGGTTTGGGTGAAAATGAGTCTGCTTCATGGTACTGACTTTTGCCAGGATGTTTTCCAGCCTATGCCCAAGAACAGATTAACAACAAAAAATGATCTCTGTTAGTTATTCCCACAACTTCTGGTTTGTTCCCATATCAATGAAGAGATTAATTTTAGAATATGATTATTATCCATTCTTTTCATTCTAAGAAAACACAAAATGCATGCTCTCTAGTTTATTTTCTTACAAGTAAAATTAATCCACCTGCACAAAGCAGCAAAACTGAAGCTCTCAACATTTTTGTGTTCTGCAAAAAAACCGAGGGCAACCCTGTGGTCATTCAATTTTGGGACTCTACTGACCATCCCTCTAATGTGGGTGGAGGCCTGGATGAATTAGAATGACAATCTCCCACCCCTCCCATTTAGACAATTCGTGTTTAGATAAAGAGCTCTCAAGAATGGCTGAAATTTGAAAGAACAATCCCAAAGGAAGCCAGCTCTATCAACCTGCTTATGGAGAAACCTCAGGCCAGATCCACTAGCAAAGCAGCAATACCCACAAACCCGACACTACACCTGTCCTGCTCATCCTATGATGAAAAGCCCGCCATATACAAATCTCACCATGGCAGAGAGCGAAGAGGTAATCGACTTCTAAATGGTGGACAAATGGCTTGCTTCTTCAAATCCTAGGAATACTTACTTATTTTACATCTTGATTTTTAATGTACATATAACAAAATTCATTTTAGGGACTTAAAAACAACTTTTTTTTTTAAACGAAGATGCTTTAAGTGTAGATTTTTGAGCTAATGAGGAAATAGGACGAGGAGGGCTTTAAAGATAAAATTCCAGTAAAAGATACAACTGATTTGCTATCTGAACTTGTGCAGATACTTTACCTTCCAAACAACAATTTCGTCATCTGTAAAATGGGAATGAAAATGCATCATGCCCTGTTGTACTCTTCAAAAGGGCAAAGGAGATTGTATCTGAAAGCATTTTATAAATTCCAAAGTTCATAATTATTATTTTTATTAAATAACAGCAACAGTTATTCATGATCTTATTAAAATATTAATTTTCTGGGATCACTTGAAATTCTCAAGCGCTAACTGGGTTGAAGGTACCCTGTTAGTTGCTGTGAGGTTCTGAGGCAGCCCCTGCCTTCCAGCAATGACCTGTTAGGGGAGGGGAGAGCTACTCATAGCTGAGTGAGGCCACCAAGAGCACAGGGCTCCTGCATGATGGGGACAGCGGGTATGCCATGGGAACCAAGGAAGGGAAGCAAATAGGTGGCACAAGGCACTGGGTCTTGATGAAGGGACCATGCTGCATGTGTTCAACTAGACTCCAGCACACAGGAAAATGGTAGGTATTTTGTTTTAATGTCTTATTATTAAAAGCTTCTCTTTTGCTAACATTTCTTTAGCCCACAAATACCTACCAAAGGATATTTTCTCCATGGGAGAACAAAAGAAAAACTGTTGTTTATTGCTTCTTTAGAAAACAATGTTCTCTCTAAAATGTGTTTCAGTAAATAGCATTAATAGCTGAACAATCTGCAATTACCACAATACCACTTATTGTTATGCATTAAAAAGAAATCAACAGACAAAAAGAGATTATTCCCTACAAGGAGAGCACTTTTCTCATGGAAACAAAAATTGCAATTTAAAATGCTTTTCTTGACATTATATCCTTCTATCCAAGTCTACCCTTTAAGAATTATAAACCACAGTCATGATTTAAATCTCTTATATTCAAAAATCATTCCTCTCCAAATGGGAGTTAATGTATCCTCCTTCCCCAAGTATAACTTTAGTACTTGAAATGTCTCTAGAAGCTATTCCTGTGTCTCTCAGTGTCCCCGTGCCTGGAGAAAAATGTAACATTTCTTAAAGTCTTCATAGAATTCTCAAGAAAAGATGGTCTTACAGGTCAATAGCTATATTCCAAAGAGCAGGAAAATCCCTTCTGCAGTGAAAAGTACCATTGCCTACTGAAGGCCTAACTATCTTCCCCTTCCCAAAGTCCCAGAGTCATCAGAAACCCATTTCATGGAATAAGCAGCACAAGCCAAACAGGCTATGTATGTGGTCACCAATTCACGGATGCAGTGACTTGAGTGCAAGGCTAGGTAGGGCTCAAGCTCTAAAGTGAATGTTCCCTTTTTCTGAGGCTGTCCTAGAGGGTCAGACAGCCTTGGACTGAATACTTTAGAGCTTGAAAGGCTTACAAACACAGAATCTATCACCTGCTATACATGAACAGAAAACTGGATTTAGTGTCTCCTGATGATGAGCTAGAATCTACCTATTAGTCCTGGCTCTGGGTGAAACAGTCTCTCTCCACACAGCACTGCTTCAGACATTTGAAGAAGGCAATTATCTATCTCCATGCACCAGCCCTTTTCCACGCAAGCTGTTCTCTCAGCCATCCTGCTTCCTCTCAGCTACTCAGGCAGTGCTCAGGTAAGAAGTGGAACCTGAGCCCCCTTCCTGCCTCCTTTCATACATACAGTGCCTTGGGCTTTGCAGATGCAGGCCACACAACTTTCTACTTCGGGCTTCCAGACAAAATTCATCTCAGATAATTTTTATGTTAACTTCAGAATTAATCAGAATGTTCCCTGTTTGATTTCTTAAATTGATTTTTTCAGACAGAGAATTTAGTAAGCCGAACCATTATGAAATTGTACCCCCTTTTTGAAAACTCATTTAACTCAACCTGAAACACTTACTCTCTTAATCTCCCTGGTTAAATTTTCATATGCATTTATTTCCTTGGTTAAGCTAACAGAGTGAGACTTTCATACTGTCTTTGATTACTGAGTTGTGTCATTTAATTTATATTACCTAGCTCTTTTCTTAGGACAATGTCATCTGCAGAAGCACTCCTTTAGGGCAAGGTTTCTCAACCTCAGCAGTACTGACATTTTTGGTCATAAATTCTTTGTTGTGTTTCTGTTCACTATAGGATATTTAACAACATCCCTGGCTTTCACCCACTTGATGACAACCAAAAGTGTGTCCAGACATTGCCAAATGTTCCCTGGAGGGGGCAAAATTCCCCGCCCCCCAAGAATCACTGTTCTAGGGTAATGAAAGTTGACTAGCTCACCACAGTAGAAACTTAATGCCTGCCTTGAAACTGATAGTTGGAGCCAAAATTTCAACCAAAGTGGCTCAGCTCGGCTGCTTTGGTTACCCATTCTTCCCCATGATGCTATGTAGATTTGGAATAGCCAGTCTCAGAAGAAGGTCTTTTTTTTTTCTTCCATTTTCTATCAATCAATATATTTACTGAGCATCTACCCTCTATGGGAAAAGACAGAATGCACTCCAGTGACTCTATTAAAAAAGATTCCAGTGATCTGGGCTCTGTGACAGGCCACAGTAGAGTCTCCTTCCAGAGAGAAACCTCAGAGCAAAAGAACACGTTCTCAACTGAAAAATGTATGCCAATTGATACACGATATCACATGATAACAGTTTAGTAAGAACAAAATCTTTCCTTTTCCCACATATACTGAGAATTGCTATACTATTTTTATGCTTTATTTCCTGTAGCATGTCTTATTAGATACTGGAAGATTTTGGGCTAAATATACATAATCATATTCATGTCTGATAACATTTACTTGAAAGAAAGTCTTTACACCTTTAAATCCAACAAAGGAAATCAAACAAAACTGTAGTTTCTGGCCTGTCAGGTAGATTTTTTTCTCTCTGAATCAGCCTCCATGCTATCATCTTACACTTTTTAAAGCTGTGAAACGAGTTCACTGCACATGTGTTAAACCTCATAACCGAAACCTCTGCCATCTGTTACTTCCTACATATTTTTACTTTCCTCATTGAGGTATAAGTGGGCTGTGTATACAGATTAATGAAAATAATTATTGATTCTACAGCTGTAAAAAAAAAAAAGAAAAAATCTCACATTTATTTTTGGTGCAGTCATCTATCTGAAGTCTTCATGGCGATTGATAGCTGAATAAAGTTATAATAAAATTTTCATTGATAAATTTTGATGAATCTGTGGCTTGTCCATTCCCACAAAACCTTATGGAAAACACTTGGAAGGCAGTGGATACTACCTGATGGTGTAACATTAATTATATGACAGCTTCTGTATTATATCACTCTGAATTTGTACAATAAGCACACACAGGAATTATTATTAACTTAACAATACATGTCAGGAGAGGGTTGTCATATCTCACCTGTCCTTATAAATATTATCCTTCAATCAAACCTAAGTCAAACTTGGAAGTTTTGTTTATTGCTACAGTAAACTCCCCTTATATTCAATAACATTTCATTAACTTGAGTAAAGTAAATTCAGGTCAAAAGTTGTATTTTTAGAAAAACAAAAGGACTTGTTTTTAAGGCTACTTTACTTTCAAAAATAATTAGTAACAAATATATGTCTTGGCTAACAAAAACATCAATTACAGAGCCCTTTAGATGTCCCATTTTAATAATTATAAATACATTTACAATTTGCATACCAACTGCTTGAATTCCAACAGAATTAGAAAATATGTTCTCTTAAGTACAGAGAAAATGTCCCTGGAAATCTTTCCTGCACATTTCTAATTCCTAACAGGCAAGAATTCTTTGGGGACACCCCTTGGTGTATCCTTGGATGCACCCATTTGGCCTGTCCTATGCTACAATGTCCAAGGTGAGGAAGACTCATCAAGACATGAGTCGAAACTTACAGTCACTTTATCCTATCATGCCCACATGTCTTCCTTTTCTCAATTCATCTTCTTGCCTTTCTGAACCAACATTTGCCTTGACAGATAATGGGAATCATGCCAGGACACTACTTTCTCAGGATGCTTACCTATCAGTACTATACCCTACCTCTCCAACATATTTCTCACACACAGACAAACACACACACACACATGCACAAAACACATATGTGCATATAGATACAAAATATATACACATATAATGAATTTACACACAGACACACACACACACAAACCCCATCTGTGCCTTAGTCCTTGTTAGCCCTCATTACCTCGCCCCTGGGCTACTATAATAATTTCCTTTCTGTGCTTGTTGTCATCATTCTTTCACAATTATAATTCACCCCCACTTTATCACTGGTTTTAAGCTTCTTAAAATGCTCTTCTGGTCATGTGAAGTATCATGCTCAAAAACCTTCAACAGCTCCCCACTGTCCGTGGGATGAAAACTACTTTGAATCATGGCTCTCTACAGTGCTGCCTGGATTCATGACCATATATTATTATTTCTATGCATGTATCTGGCATTAAATCAAAGCCACTCTAGTCATTGTTCCTGAACACAGCCTGAAAAGTTCTGTATCTTTGATGTGAAACTCCATCATGCTTCTTGTCCTACTATCTAAATCCTATCCATCCTTGAAAGTCCTGCTAAATCCCTTCTCCTCTGTGAGCTGCTTTCAAATCAACTTAGCTAAAAGGATATTCAACAGTTCAATTTTCATAACATGTATATCACTACTTATTTGGTCTTCTGCACAAGTTGATGGTTAGTACAGATACTTGTTTATGCATCTCACACTCTCATAACCTGACTAGGTCTTTACCATGGCAGGAAAAAATATTCAACATAAAAAGATCATTGAACTTTGTGCCACATTTAGGAAGGAGTGATGTGACCCTAATAATAAAATACCTAAAAATAAATCAGAGGATCTAAGAATGCTTAATGGGAAAGGGTCTGAGAGGCTCTCTAGCCCAATTCATTCACTTGACTACTTGTGGATAGGTGAGGGCCCCATGGCCAGTGAGTGACAAAGCTGAGTCTAGCTCTAAGGTATTTTAGTTCCCAGTATCAGGTCTGCCATCCATGAGAGTCATATGTTGTTCTTGAAAGTCAATATATTCTGAAGCCATCTTATATCCTGAATTCTTGGAAGTACATTTTCCAATTCTTAAAAACCTTATGAATAAGGCCCCACATTAGTCCTATTTTTACTCGTTGTATAAACCTATAGTTTTTTTTTAAACTGTTTTTAAATGAAGCTTTAACAAAGTTAGCCTTCTAAAGGTCTAAAGTTCCTCTACTGATACACATCAAGGTTATTATTTCATCCTCGGAACATCAGTTAGATTTTTAAATTCACAAATAAGTACTTTATCTGCTAGTGTTGAGTTAAAATCCTATAAATTAAAACCTTGGTAAAATCACTTGCTGTACAGAATGAGCACTTTAGAGACATGTATTAAAATTATTTCCAGGGATTTGAGATAAACAAGGCCCCCAGTTTGCCATCCTAATGCTTTACCTTTTCTGGAACCGAATACTCATTTATGTTTCACCTTAAATATACTTTGAAATTTATGTTTATCTAACATATATGGCTCTATAGTTACAAGTCTAAATTTTTAGCAAAGAACAATTCTTTGTCTGAGAAAAGGTGATGCAATTATTACATATGACTGCATGATACAGGCTGTCTGGGGTTATTAAAAGAGTCAGGTATGGCCAATTTACAAGTATCACCCCTGCACCTTGCTTTCAAAGCTCACTGCTGAGTCTTAATGCTCACTGAGGGGCCTCATGGGATCTTTTTACAAATGACTGTTTATTATTATATTATTCCATCATATACCTCATGAGAGGGGGTTGTAACATCCGTTAAGAAAATCATGAACTACTTTGACTTCTGTGATAGAATACTGCTCTATATATGATGTTTAAAATTATGGTTTTTTTAACACTGATGTGACAAAAGGTTCATAAAAATGTGGAGTTAAATGAAAGCAAAATGTTCCTACAAGCTAAATATTATTGTCTACAAAATAAGTGGCTAAAGTTTTAAAAATACAAAAATTAAATTAACGCCCAAGTGCATTCAGCAACTGAAATATGAACCAGTGTTGATCATGTATTGCCAGTGCCCAGCACAGCACTTTGCAGAGCAGTTACTGGCTGAGCCAGGGTCTTACTTGCAGACAAGAGAATCCACTGTTTTGAGATTAAGAATGAGATTTCTATGAGGGTGTTAGATGGTTTATAGAATGTCTAGAAGTGCCAGGGAACCAATCACAAATCTCCACAGCCAGGAAAAAGTTGGTAAGCAGAAACACCCAGCCACATCACAAGGCTGTTCCAGCAGAGCCCACTGTCTGCTCATCTCACCAGTGATGCTGGTGTCGGAGCAGAACCTCCATGACAGGAGGACCCAGCTCCCCATGTGCTGTTGCTCACCACTCCCCACATCTACCTTCAAGTGTCATGTTGGCTGGTGTCTCTGCTGGACAGAACCTAGGTCAACGCCAACCCAGCTGCAAGGAGTCTGGGACATGCAGTGTTCAGCTTTCTAGCTTTCCTTGTACAGAGACTCATTGGGTGGGGTGAAAAGTGAGGGGAAAGTGAGCCGATGGCCATGGACACAAAAGAAGCATTTCTGGATCATAAGCATACATGGGTAAAACAAATGTATCAATCGATATGTCTGTCTACAGCACAGGGAGTGGTTATTTCTCCGCACATTGTAAAATTCCACAATGCCTAGTTATGTCTTTTAGTCAAATCATTATGTTCAAAGCAAGAAAATGTATGGAGAAAGAAAAAAAATCAACACTTCAAGATATCAGAAATAAATGATGGAGTTGCTGTTCTTCTCCTCACCCTTAATATTATTACAAGAGCTCATGCTTACTGAGGGATCATATCCATGATCCAGACTGAATGCATTACATGTTTTACCTCTTTCAAGTCTTCAAACAACCCTCTAAGGTAGGCACTATTACTATCCTCATTCTATAGATAAGGGAGCCAGGGCACAGCAAACCCAAATGATTTGGCTAATAAGTAACAAAGCCAAGACTGGAAATCAGACAAGCTGACTTGAGGTCCATGCTCTTAACCAATACACTTTATCACACTCTGTTACACTAGATCTTAACTTTATGCTGTTATGATCCAAACATGTTACCTCAGGGCAGAACAACAAATACTTCTGCATTGGAGAGAGGCCTCATGCTTTTTTGGTGCATTATAAAACACAATATTATAGATGAAAATGACAAAGACCCACATGTCCCAAAATGTCTATATGCAAATTTGCAACACTAATTTTACATTAATGTATGCTTTGCATTTAAAAGAGAATTTAACTTTGATGTATAACAGACAAATTACATTAAAACATTAAATCTGTAAGTCATTGTTAAAAAACAGTTCACTTATTTTAAGCAAAGAAAACCTTCCAGTCTCTGATACATGTTCTTACAAACATGAAAATAAAATTCCTTTCCTCAATTGTCCTTTTCCATTTCACACATATTGATCTTTCCATCTGTTTTAAATAATCATGAAATTAATAGAAACTGTTTTTAATAAATCCAAATCATAGGTCCTTTCATGTCAAACTATTTTGGGGAATTCTGAGGTGAAAGCTGCTTAAGTGTTAGGAAAAACTGAGAACAACAAGAAACAGCTTTAGAAGAGAAAATGAAGGATGATGAAGAACTGAGAAGGCAACTGTGGAAAGGCCTTTCCAGGTTGGGGCGGGGTAGTTTAATAAGGAGGATTCTGAAGTGGAGTAGGACCAAGGGCAGAGCCCAGGCAAAATAAAACAGAAGGGAGAAACAACATCAAAGCTGTTGGACCAATACGCTAGCTGTGAATCAATAAAAAAAACATACCTGGTGGAATAAGCCAAGCCTGTATGTGAATTCTAACAGCCTTTTTAGCCTGTGGCACTGGGAAAAAGTTTTAGATATTTTTCTGAAGCTTCATTATTTATAAAATGGGCCTCAGGGGCCTGGGTACTATGGCTCACACCTGTAATCCCAGCATTTTGGGAGGCCAAGACGGGAGCATTGCTTGAGCCCAGTGAGCTATGACTGTGTCACTGCGCTCCAGCCT
Source organism: Pongo pygmaeus (assembly GCF_028885625.2). Classification (NCBI taxonomy): domain Eukaryota; kingdom Metazoa; phylum Chordata; class Mammalia; order Primates; family Hominidae; genus Pongo; species Pongo pygmaeus. Next base: position 15,315,768 of record NC_072394.2, read on the forward strand.
GGGCAATGGAGTGATATCCCATCTCTAAAAAAAATAATAATAATAAAATAAAATAAAATAGGCCATGGTATTTATTGAATTGAATTGCAGAGAAGATTCAACGGTACAACATCATGCAGCCCCCAGCACAGAGTCCAGCACTGTGAGTGCTGAAGAAATAAATACCCCTAAGCACCATCACCAGCCCACCCTCAGACACAAAGCAGCTGAGCAGAGGGAAGCACACTGGGAGACTCCTTCACAGGCAGGCTGGGTAGCCCTGAAAGTCATGCCAAATTTTCTTCATAATTTGTAGTTATTTTGAAACTGTTTATAATCCTAATTATTTTGTAAACCACTAACATCAATTTTTAAAAAAAATTCATTGTGAAGGAAAAAATAAAGCCATTTCAAACCATGTTTTCGATCACACCAATCAACCACGAACCCATGTTACATATGTACTGTGGGAAATGCTACTTGATAAATTCATTGTGTTAGTATTACATAAGTTATTAGGATAACTAAAACTGGTTAAAAATACTAAAAACAGTTGTTTTGGAATGGACTACATTTTTCTGGCTGTTTGGCATATGTATTATTATTTTTTAAGATACAAATGGTCATGTCTGTTTACATAATAAATTTTCTATCATATTAGATGAAACTATAACTTTCCAGGATTGTCAGAGAACACAACTTGTGAGACATCTACTTTACAAATTGTTTTTTAAACTAAAAAATGTCTTCAGTTACTATGAACATCATTATGTTTGAAAATATTTTTTAGCATCTTGTAACTTATTTAATTCAACACTTTATTGGTCACTACTGACATAATTTTGATACCTTCAGATTCAAGAAAAAACTTCATGAAACAACCAAGCCATACACAGCATAATGTTCAAAGGCCCATGAACCACAAAGCTGCGTCATGCAGACAAGTGTGCCACCCAGAGGCAAAAGGAAGAAACCCACCTTGGATTTTATTTGTGAGACAAAACTGATAATGTTCAATTTTAAACAATTATTTATGATTGTTTATTTAAAAACACAGGACATCTTTCATAAGGTTCTCTCTGCATAAATAAATCCTTTTACTGCTAGGATACATAAAAGTGTGGCCCTTTGAGAATTCTCACAAAATAGAAAGAAGCCCTGAGATGGTACCAGTCACAGGTACATAGTTTGTTAATTAAAAAATTGAATTTAACTGTATTCTCTACCGTAAATGCTTTCTTTTCTTTTTATAATTAATATAACATGTGTCTTCAGAATTACATAAGTTCTGGAACAACCACTATGATCTATTTAGACATGTGGATCAAAAGTTAAACTAATTACCAGAGACATTTCTTAACTTAAATGAAAAAAAGTTTCTTTCATTAGGTCTTCCGCATAATTTTCTTCTGGCAAAGGAATAAAGTTTACTTAGAGTAATTCTGTTTGGCAGACAGTCAGGGCTTCTAAAATATATAACAATAATTGTTAAGGTTAAAGAAAACAGTCAACTCTATTAAACTCACATAAAAATTCAAGCTTCTAACAGCCTAAACAATAGGCTGATTTTAAATAGAGATTTATGATATCCTCATTTTGTCTTAGAAGTCTGAATGTTGGGATTACTGTTAGCATTGGACCATATTTTAAGATTTATGTATTCCACTATGAACTATAAAAGATATTGAGCCTTAACTTAATTAAAAACATAATATGCATTAAGATGTAAAAACAATTTTAAGCACAAAATTTGGAAATTCTTTTGTCTATACTATAAAATCATATTTCTTGAAAATGATTTATAAAATAATTTTTTTCAGGTTCTCAAATGCTATATAATATATTCTTATTTCATCTCATTTTACTCTTTCATTTCCACATCAACACATCTTAAAACAGAAAGATAATTCTAAACTCATTTATGTGACTTTCTAAAAAACTCATTCTAAGGAACATTGTTTACTGCTAACTTACTTGTTTTTATAAAATGAGAAGGATCTATAGTTGATTATTATTTCCAAGTAAATGTTTCTTTCTGCAAAATATTAGCAAAAGGCTTCTTTAAAGTAGAGTATTGTTAAGTAAACCCTCCTCTTTTGTTTCTTTCACTGAAGGAGTTCATTATTATCTGAGAGTTTATTGTCTTTTCTATACCCCATAATCCTCCACATACCCTGAGCTGCATCATTCTGTAAAAGATGCTTCCACTTGCAATGACGGCTGTAAAATATTTGAGCAGCGAGTACAAACAATTCTACTCTATGCCCCTATTTCTACATTTATCTAGGAAATAAATGAGATTATGGGTCTAAGCCAGCCTGCTACACGGATGTCATCTATACGCTGCTAAAATCACAATAAATATGACAGACTACTCACTAGGACAGTATGGTTATTATTTCATATAAGAGTTCAATGATTTTTAAAGCTCAAAGTAATAAGTATTGGGAAAAACATACTGCAAACTCTTTAAATTCAAGTACATTCTAAAGCAACAAAAAAAGTTTGCTTATCAGGAGAATAACTTCTTACATGTACCCTGGGGTATCAAAAGGTCTGTGTGTCTGCATCATACCTTCAACGAATACAAAAAATGCAGAAAGGACAGTTACTTGATAGTTAATAAATGATTCAAGTTCATTAATAAGTATTTACAATTTAAAGGGAAAATCTCAAACACTCCCTATACCTCTATATTGGTTAAGAAAACCTGGTAATAAAATGAAATGCCTTAAAATTTCTTGAATCTTTTCTACTCCTTTCTTTCCATCCCCAATGCTACCGGCTTAGTTCTTATCATTTTTTAAAATCTGTATTAAACAATTCCTAATTATTCTCCATCTACAGGCCAATCTCTGATTCTATCCTACTATCACATTTTCAAATCCATCTTCCAAATGCAGTCCAGAATCTCTGTGAAGCATAAATCAATCACATCACTTGCCTGCTTGATATCCCAAATCAAGTCAAGAATCCATGTGTCCCCATCCGTAATCTCCCTCAACTGGCAGAAGTCTTCCCAAGGCAGGAAGGTCAGGGTGTGGCCACATCCTATCTCCCAAACCCAGGGCCTACAAGGAGGAAGAGGTAGCTAGTGGCTCCTTGGGCCTTTCTGTTCTAACTTGAACCAAACTTAAATTGCACGGGGAGAAATTAAAATAACTCCTTATCAATAAATGTCTGGACTCGTCTTCTACCTTACAGGTAAAGTCTTTCACAAAAACATCCTAACTACTAAAACAACAATTTTCAAACATTTTTAAATGATCAGTACCACTTTCTTCAAACCATATTTAATGCAGAACCCAAACCAAAAGTGGTTATAATAGTATTTTGAGGTTGACAACACGGGCAGAGGTTAGATCATAGAGGCCACAGAATAAAATTAAAATTTGGTTGGCACAATGCAATTGCAAAGTCAGTGGGGAGAAGAAGCAGGGATGTGAAACCTGATTTACATTTTTGAAAGACCATTGTACTTGCTGTGTGTAAAAGAGTTGAAACTACTGAGAAATTCAACACTTCTGATGTATTTTCATAAATATTACCAATGCCTTTAAAGAGTGATATGCTATTTCCAATTAACGGGCAATCAGAATAAAGGAGTCGCAGAATACCTGATCCTCGCTGGTTAATCCCAGGTGCATCACAAGGTAAAAATGCACCAGGAAATCTGAGTTTGGCAGAACGTCCTGGCGTCTGGTCATCATGGCACAGATCAGCCTGTAGGCTTGCAGTTTGCCTTCCTTATATTCATTTGGCAGTGTCGCCGCCTGTCAAGGAGATGATGTTTCCAGATTAAGTCAAGCCCAGGTGCAGAGCATTTCAACATTTCATTTACTTCTCAGTTTTCCTTAAGAGTTGTTTATGGACATGTGGGATGCAGTGACTTTAGTAAGACCCAGCCTGTCTTCAAAACATGCAGTCTTGGGCAATTACATTTTTCAAACTCAATTTCAGAAAGGAAGAGGAAATTGCAATAAAGGAATAAACACATATCCACTTGCCTTAAATAGCCATGATGCAAACATTCTGAGTGGTGGGATCAAAACTGGAGGAGATGGAGACGACTGGTTATCCAGGCTTATTGCTAGATTATCCCGTATCTAATTCACAAAGAGGAGAATTTTAGGGTAGGTAACATTACGTTTATCCCAACAGTATTTCAACAGTCTTCTGTGACCATATAGCTGCTTTCAGTTAAATTTCTATAAGTGAAAACCTGTAATATTTACAAGTTTCTCTTTTATTGTGAGATTATCCTTTTGAATTATATGTTTGGCTTACTGTATGTGGTTTTAGATTTATATACAAAACAAAGGCATTGTTTTTCCTTGAACGTTAATGGCTGGGGAGGTCCTGAATTCCAAATGATAAGTAACGTTTTAATGAGTTATACTGAACAAACATGAACCATGTTTTTGAAAAAAAAAATTTAATAACATGTGAATGTCAGAACCCAAACAAAAATCAGAATAAAAATCATATGTACTACTCAGGAGGCTACAGCAGGAGAATTGCTTGAACCCGGGAGGCAGAGGGTTGCAGTGAGCCAAGATGGTGCTACTGCACTCCAGCCTGGGCGACAGGGCAAGACTCCATTTCAAAAAAAAAAACTGTATGTACTCTAAGATTCTACTTTCATAAAAAGAAAGAAGACTATATTTTAATATTGGCTATTTCTATGAATAGTGATGTTAATTTTCTTCTTTGTATTTTTCTACATTTTTCAAATTGTATACAATACAACCAGTATCACTTTTATAAAGAGAGTAACTAGAACTACTTAACAACCTATATTTAATATCCTATAGCAATATTCTACTTTTGCACTAAATGAAATAACTTTTGCATTTATAAACTAGTCATGTTATATACGATTATTCTTTGATAATCAAATGTACTTTGTCTAAATGTACCATTTGTGTTTCAGAATATGTTCAGTAGTTAACTGCCACACAGTTTTTACATTAAATGATAAGACCATTTTCCTGGATTAGAATACAAAGTAACACAGCAGGACTTACCTTTGCTAGTTTGTACCAGAGTTCATAGAGATAGCAGAAAACTCTGGCATGGATCTTGGGTGACTGGATGTTATTCACATCTCCGAGGATCCCTAAGACCCTTCGCCATAACACAGCAGCAGAGTCTGGGTGCCAACCAGTGAGGCTCCCCCCAGCGATTATACTACAGTCATCTGCGAGGCACTCGCTGCTATCTATGCAGAAAAACATGTCTGTTAACCCTGTAAACAATCTTGATTTCATCATACCTTTTTTCTTTAAGGCAAATTACTTTAGGTATTCAAAGTAAAATAATTAAGGCAAAAAATGTGAAACAGCTGAGAATTTAAAAGGAGAGAAAAGCAGGATCAATGATGAAAGGTCAAATGATTTTGATTCTTCAAACTAAAAGAGCAACAAGCTAAGACATGACATAACAGTTCCTGGAGACCCTGTGATGGGTTTTATAAATCAGGTGAGAGGAAGAGGGAGACCCTTGAGCAGGACGGGTAGGAAACGGTGCCATGGAAATGGGTGGCGAGGGAAGCCTCAATGCCGGAGTAACATCTGCGGTGGCTGTTGTTAGGTCAGGTTCATGGGGGTGAAATGTGCATACAAGAAATTTCCATCCCTTTCAGGTTTAAGGAGTTTTAAGGAATGTATACGTTCATGCAACTGTTGCCATAAACTGCCACCATAATTGAAATATGGAGGATCTCATCACTCCAAAAAGTGCCCCTTCATAATTGGTCCCCTTCCTCTATTCTCAGCCTCTTGCAACCACTGCTTTGTTTTCTGTTCCTATAGTTTTGCCTTTTCCAGAATGTCACATAAATGAAATCCTACAGTTTGTAGCCTTTCTGTCTGGTTTCTTTCACTCAGCAAAATGCATTTGAGATTCATCTGTACAGTTGTGGGTATCAGTTGTCTCTTTTTATTGCTGATTAATATTCTATTTTATAGATCTGTCATAGTTTATCCATTCACCTGTAGATATTTAGATTTGTTCCTGTTTTTCGCAATTATGAATACAGTTGCCATAAACATTCATATACAAGCTTTTGTGTTAACATATGTTTACATTTCTCTTAAGTAAATACCTAGGAGTGAGATTCCCGGGTACAGTCATAAGTGTATGCTTAATAAACATTAAACTGAAGAAAGAAACTGTCAAACTGTTGTCCAAAGTGCTGTTACGGTTTGCACTCCTGCGAGCAAAGTATGAGAGAGTTTCACTTGTTCTACATCCTTGCTAGAACTTGATACTGTTGGTTTTTAAAATTTTAACCATTCTTGGGGAAAGGATTCCCTATTTAACATTTATTAAAAAGTCAGGAAACAACAGGTGCTAGAAAGGATGTGGAGAAATAGGAACACTTTTACACTGTTGGTGGGACTGTAAACTAGTTCAACCATTGTGGAAGTCAGTGTGGTGATTCCTCAGGGATCTAGAACTAGAAATACCATTTGACCCAGCCATCCCATTACTGGGTATATACCCAAAGGACTATAAATCATGCTGCTATAAAGACACATGTACACGTATGTTTATTGCGGCACTATTCACAATAGCAAAGACTTGGAACAAACCCAAATGTCCAAAAATGATAGACTGGATTAAGAAAATGTGGCACATATACACCATGGAATACTATGCAGCCATAAAAAATGATGAGTTCATGTCCTTTGTAGGGACATGGATGAAACTGGAAATCATCATTCTCAGTAAACTATCGCAAGGACAAAAAACCAAACACCGCATGTTCTCACTCATAGGTGGGAATTGAACGATGAGAACACATGGACACAGGAAGGGGAACATCACACTCTGGGGACTGTTGTGGGGTGGGGGGAGGGGGGAGGGATAGCATTAGGAGATATACCTAATGCTAAATGACGAGTTAATGGGTGCAGCACACCAGCATGGCACATGTATACATATGTAACAAACCTGCACGTTGTGCACATGTACCTTAAAACTTAAAGTATAATAATAATAAAATAAAAGAAACAGAAAAAAATAAAATAAAATTTTAACCATTCTTATAGTCATGGAGCAGTATCTCACTAAGGTTTTCGTTTGCAGTTCTCCAATGACTAAAGATTTTAAGCATGCAGTGATATGTGACTTGAACTTGAAGACAATGTGCAAATGGGCTGTGCAGCTCTGTGGGGAAGAGTCAGTTAGGGAGAAGAGCTACAGCAAAGGCTGTGAGATAGGAGTGTGCTAACAAGTTGAAGGCACAGAATGTCTTCGTAATATATATTTAATTATGGAATATGAAACTGTGCACTGAAACAAATAGTTAATGAAGAATTTAATGATTTACATGTGTATCTAATTTTATCGATTAAGTTATAGAATTTTGTTCTTTGGATACCTGTTGCTTTAGGATGAGTAAAGGCTAGAAGACTGATTTGAGTAAGTCTCCAGCTTCCTAAAATAAGCCTTTGGATTTTTAGAGTAAACAGAAAAGCAGCCAAAGACACATAGGCACCACTTAAAGAATGATGTATTATAACAAAAAAATTTATTTCATAGTATGTATATAATAATAAACAGAGGCAAGCATTTTAACTGCACATTGTATTTTCTCACTCTTCATCCTTTTGACTTCATTGCAGCATTTAACGCTTCTTCCTCAGGCCCTTTTAAGACAATTCTGTCTCTATTTGCTTCCATGACCAAGCACATTCCTCTAATCTCTTGCAGCTCAGTTTTTAAATTCTGGATTCCACATCTCCAACCTGCAGCCTTTGCACAAAGTTCAGTCTCTGTTCTCATGTGTCATAGCCTCAGCCCCCATGTGTTCTATCCCTCTTCTCCACTGGCATGGTGCTTGAGTAGGCCACCAAAGACTTCCATGTTGTTTAATGTAGTGCTCAATGACCAGTCTTCAGCAGCATTTGATTCAGGTAATCATGTCTCCTTTCTGAAATGCTTCAACCATTTGACCCCCAGGTATGACTCTCACCTGGTCTTCTTCTTTTGCTGGTGCTTCTTCATCTCACAGACTGTGGACACTGAAGGGCCCTGGAGCTTTTGTCTTCTCTAGCTATACTCATGCCCCTCTTAATCTCATACAGACTTACTGCCATACATATTTGAATGCCATCCATATACTCACAGCTCCACATGCCCATTTCTGGCCTGGATTTCTTTCCTCAAGTTTAAACTCATTTCTCCAACAACATATTTGGCAGCTCTACATGCTCAGGACTGAATTGAAGCAGAGACCATAAGCAGGCATGGTCTTTGGTCAGTTTCACTGTGTTCCTGAAGAACCTCAGATATATGTATGTTTTGTTTTTTTTTTTTTTAATTTCCTGGAATTCAAAAGACTCTCCTGCTCAAAGAGTATGAAAACTCTCCTTTAATCCCTCTGTTTTCAAGACAGCATCTCTGCACTCAGATGTGTTGTTGACTCCAAGCCAGAACCCCCCTAATTTACTTTCACCATTTTCTAGGGTGAAAAAGCAGTGGCCCATGGCAACAGAGCCTCTAACAAGTTCTTAAACAGACTTACAGTCTTCCTGTTTTTAGCCCCATCATCACCTCCTACTTCTGTAGCTACCTGGTATGGGAAATTTTCTAACCCTTTTAGAGAACTCGCATTAATTTAAGTCAGGTTGTTTCTTGGCTTTCCCTACTACTGACACAGGATTTAATTTTCTCAGGTCTGCCAATTAATTTGCCACAGGCCACCTGTTCTGCAACTTCAAGAAGTTGGTTGCTACTGTCTTTCTCCTGCCATCTTTGTCCTTGTGGATTTATGTCTTATTTAATATAAATCCTTTCAATGTGGCTTAGGTATGGTTTGGAGAATAAGTGGGGCTATTTGTTTTTGTTCATCCTACTGTCTTTAATAATATGCATTATTATAATTTGTAATGTCTTTGTTACTCATTTCTCTTGCTTATTTTTAAAAGCCACTATTTTATAATTTTTGTTGTTGGCTTTAATGCATTTATATTTGGTAATTTTTTCCTGAATTAGTTTTTTTAAAATAAAATTTATTTTTTAAGAACAATTTTGGATGTATAAAAAATTGTGACAATAATATAGAGTTCCCATATACTCCATATCTAATTTCTCCACTATTAACATCTTATATTTGAATGGAATATTTATTACAACAAACCAATACTAAAAGATTATTATAAAGTCTACACTTCATTGAGATTTCCTTAGTTTTTACGTAATTCTTTTTTCTGTTCCAGGATCTCATCCAGGATATCACATAACAAATAGCTGTCATGTCTCCATAGCCTCCTTTTGACTGTGAGTTTTCTTCAAACTTGCTTTGTTTTTGATGACCTTCATGGTTTTAAGGAGTACTGGCTTTATAGACTGTTCCTCAATTGGGATCTATTGGATGTCTTTCTCATAGGCTTTTCTTTTGCATTCCTGGAATGAACTTTTCTTAGCCCTGATATATGATATTTTTCCAATATTCTTCAATCTCATTTATTAATGCTTTATTTAGAATTTTTTGCTTATATGTTTATAAGTGAGATGGTCTCTAATTATGTTTTTTTCATACTGACCTTGTGTGGTTTGTTATCAAGGTAACATAAGGTAGATAACAGAAGTGAGCTTCTTTCTCTTTCTACGGAACGGGATGAAAAAGATAAAGTTTCTCTTTTACGGGAAGGTTTAGTAAAGCTAAAACTTATCCTTTATTTTTATAGATCTATTTGAATAGCATACTGTATTATTTTTTAAATTTATATTGGTTTTGTAGTTGTTCCCTTTTCACCTCCAACATTTTTTTCTTGATCAATCTTGCCTGTTTGTCATTTTTATTAGTGTTTTTAAAGAACAATTTTTAGTTGTCTTCTAACTATTATTTGCTTTCTAGTACATGCATGTATGCTCTCAGCTTTATTAGTTCCTTTTTTATTAACATGTATGTTATTCTGTTATTCTTTTCCTAATTTTTGAATAGAACACATTGTGTTAATTTATTAACATAATTATTCCCAAAGTTCTCTTCTTCACCCCATACAAATAAAGCCAGACTGATTTCTAGGCAATTATCAATCCCCACTGAGTGTCATCTTGAGTGTATATGTTGTTGGCATTTTTAAGGCCTAATCAAAGAAACCGAAGCACAATCTCTGGATCTGAGGAACTCAAATAGAGGAATGACAAGGGCAACAACAGGCAAGAAAAAAATGAATCTGAAAAGGAGCCAGGGCAGGTCCAAAAATGGCTGCTCACTATAATAAGCTATGCTTATTAAATTAGTGATGGAAAGATCCCAAGACACACACACAAAAAGATGTAATAATGATGGCACACGGTGTCATGGAAAGGCCTTCCCAAACACAGAAGCACTATTCCTTCTTAGAGGAAAACATACCTGTAGTTCCCACAAGAGTATCATATACTCAACTCAGGAGACACATTAAAATGTGCAAGTATCATCCAAACTGGAATTCCTACACACTATGCCTGAAAGGCAGAGTGCAAAAAACCTAATTATGGACCTTCTGGGTTCTCTGAGTTTTATAAAACCTCAGAAGAGAGACTCATCATCCTAATTCTGTAAAGTGAGTACAATATCAGGCATCTGTTAGTCTGAGAAGGTATGCTGAAGCATCAATAAATGCTTATGAATCAACATGAGCCCCCAAGTGAACAAGAAGCATAATATGGCATTTATTTTTCTCATAAAGGATGTCATGGCATTTTTCAATCCCTTGAGGAGAAAAAAAAAAGTAAGGGGATTAGATAATTTGCAGCTTTGTTTCATCGCTGGTTAACTTTCACTCCAAAAATGTAGCTATCCAAAACAGAGACTGGTCCCCAGCATCCCAACCACACTGGAGCTTTGCTTGAGTAACCACTGCAAGTACATGTAGACAGGTACCTCATCATCACCTGTACCTCTTTTCAACCTGCCAACGAATATGCCCTTACTTATGAAAGAATCCCACATAGAAAATCTGCTTCAATACTGCTTTACACTCAGAAAAATTCATGCCTCAATGATAAAATCCTAGGCAACATCCTCCATAAAATTATCAAGGTATGCTGACTTCTTTAGGAGTTTCTGAGATGCCTGTATGAGTTTCCTCAGTATTACTATGAACAAAAATGTTAATGAGTTGAAATGTTTTGCCCAGAATTACTCTGCTGGTGGCATAAGTGACAGAACAGATACTGACATTTTACACGTAGGGGGTTCCTCAGTGAAGGAGAACTAAATTAAAAATGGGAATTTAAGAGACTTTAGAAAATTTCATGTTCACCCTAAAAATACCCAATATTTGTTTCATTTTATTTTTCATTAGCAGCCTAGTATGCTAGCCTGCTATCTTTTTGTTTTATTACTACTTAATGCTATACGGGTGTTTAAAATTTTTTTATTAAAGTGAAAACTCTTACAAGCATAATTGTATCATCTTTCTCCAAACACATAAATAATTTTTACAAAGAGATCTAAAAGTTTAGAACTTTGCAAATATAGAAAGGATTTCAGCCATGAAATAAGTCTTGGTAGTTGGCAAAATAAGCATTTATGGCCAAATGGTGATTTCATATGGCTGCGATTTTATATAAGCTTGGCACAGTGTTAAAGAAATATAGCCTCGGTCTCTGAAAAATATTTTCCTTTTGATTTGAAAACTAAACATAAAAAACAAACTCAAAGGCCTGAGTGAAACAACTTAATTCTAGAGCCAGAAAATTCAGGCCTGGCCTGGATGTCAATGATCAAGTGGAGAAACAGCAAGATGGCATCCTGCTCCCACCAGTGCAGCCTGGCTCTCCTCTCCTTCTTCCTCTCCTTTTCAAGGATGTCCACTGCTCACTGCAAAGATTTTAGAAGGTGAGCTACCAATGCCCCAGTAGTTATCATTATTATTTTTCTTTCTAATATTTCATGACTTCGAAACACATCAAAGTCTGGTGAAAATGCCAAAAATATAGGTGATGACAGCGAATGCATTCTTGGAAAAACAACTTTAGTAGCAGGTAACAGGAGCTGTAATTCATATTCACAGCTATAATTAAAAGCAGAAGTGGTAAAAAAATTTCGGTAACATTTGGATGCAAGACTGTGATAAGCACACTAAATAAAAGAGATTTTGAAATTGTAATATATTATTTCTAAAAAATAAAATTTAATTGCTCTTTCCAGCTATATAAAACAACAGCTTGCAGCTTAAAGTGTATTTGTTCACTGATTCAAGTATTTATTGAATGCCTCTCTCCTGTCCTGCACTATTCTCGGAAACAAGAATCAGTTGTGCACATAACGGACAACAGGCCTCCCCCTCCTGGAGTTTGCATTCCAGTAAAAAAAGACCTTGGAACCTCCCAGCTAAACCAAGATGCTGGATAACATTTCTCACCAAACCTTACCTTAAAAGTTATCACTGAGCTAACAAGAATATGGAAAGGAAAGAGCAACAAAGCTGGCTTTTTCCCTTTGTGGTTCTGCTAAACCACGGAATTCTTAAAAGTTTCTCTGGTAACACAGTTTTCATTTTGCTCAGGTTGAATTACTGACACTTTTTTTATGGTTAGCTATTATTTTTTTTAAATCACAGAACCTTTTAAAAAAGATGTTTTCTTCCAAAAGTTTTTAAATTTTCAATTTTAAAAGAAAATTTTAAATTTTCTTCCAAAAGTTTTAAAAATTTCACATTTATGTATTTTATCCCTCTGAAACTGACTTTGGACATGGCGTGAGGTAGGAATTCTATTTCATTTTTTTCCATATGGCTAAGTACTTGTCCCACAGAAATTTGTTGAACAATACATTGTTTCCTTGTCAGACCTGACAAGCCACATATATCATATATCATGATTCCATGTCTGTGTGCACTCAGTTCTATATTTTATCTTCTGTTCCATCTGTCTATTTGTCTATCTCTATGATTACAACTTTAAGTAAATGTCATAGAATTTATCACATTATTTGTGACTATTAGGATAAATGTTGTGTCTTTTGTCCTTTTTATAAGCTCTTAAAAACTATAGTGGCTTATGACTTATTCACCTTTTTATTTCTCACAGCATCTAAATCAGTATTTCTAGACTATAAGCTTATTTGTTAAATAAGGGATGAGGTAAATGACAATAATGATTCTTAGCTGTAGACTCATAAATGTCCCCCCACCCCGCCGCCCCGACTATTTCAACAGAACTAAATGTATGCATGTGTTAACTATATTTTCTTATTTTCTGTCTTCTCAATGCTCTGGCATTAGGGCCTCACTGATCAGGGAAGGACTGCCACTTCCAGGGTTAGCTAATTCCTAGAGATAGAAGTCTATTCACCAGGCAGCATGTCTTTCACATGCAAACCTACCAATTCAAAGTTCAGACCCTCCAACTACCTCCTTTCTCTAGTTCTCACATACTAAGTCAATATCCCCTGCCCTGTCATCCCAGGACTGGGTACCAGGAAACTAGAAATAGCCCATATGCTCCAGAGCCCACTGAAGTCATTCATATTAGCAATCCTAAATCTGCATACCCTGCCTTGCCTTGCTATTTCCATAGAAATGACACTAAAAGCGGTTGCCCCATTTTGTTCCTTCTGCCTCCTGGTACTTCCCTGCATGACCCCTGTTTCCAGGGATCCGTGAGTATAAACTTCTTCCTCCATGACAATCACTTCCATGTCTGTATGTCTTACCACATCTGATTAAAACAAATCCCAGGTAAACTTTAAGACAATGCACAGTAAATTTAGCTGTTATTTTCAGCAAACATGATTTAATGAGAAAGCAAATATAAAAGAAAACTGTTAGTTTGCCAGTGATGAAGGAATTTAAGATTTTGGAGGCAGTTTATTATTCTAAGCATTTGATAACTGGTAGGATTATTCAATAAGAAACAAAGATATAATCAAATTGTTTCTCTTTGCATGTCCTAAAAATCAGGCTCATATGAGTTTTATTTTGAACATTTATGAAGAAATTGTTCTCTTAAGAACAGAAAGTTAAATTCAGAACTGTGATAATCCTTAAGCCTTACCACATTACAGTTTGTCCTTTTCACAGACGACAAGGTGAACTATTGAACTGCGTGTACTGATTCTCCATATTAGTATTTCAAAGAAGAACTGAGTATTTGGAGGAGTTAATCACAACATGGAGTGCATCATATAAAATTACCTCACAGAGGTTTATTAAATTGAGCTGTCCAATACATACCCTGAAATGGGATCAAAACTAATCTTTCCAAAGAACAGACAAAAGAAGTAATCACCTAATTTTCTTCCCTTTCAATAAAAATAATTAAAACTAGTCCATGTTTAAGTAAATTCAACCTACTGAAGCTTCAGTTTTGCCTCCTATAGTACCACAATGATGACTTTCTTTTGGATAATCTGTAAGGATTCTCAAGTAGGTCAAAGGGCTTTACAGTAATTTTAATTTTAACAGGAACACAGTGTAAAGGAGTAGACATAGCACTGCACGTTGAGTCAAAACATTTTGGAAGCCAGTTTCACCTCCGGAAATCACACTCCAGCTTGATAACAATTTCTCTGGGTCTCAATCTCCCCATCTCTAAAACAGACATGATAAGACTTGGCCTGCTTCCCATACAGAATCAAAGAGAATGCCTCAAAATTCTTTGTAAATGTTAAATCTCATATCAATATAATACAGTATTATTAGTCAAAATCATTATTTAGTCTAGAAAGAATTTTATTGAATACCACCTTTATATGTTAATTTTATGAAGTTTTAATGATATTCTATCAAGAATTTCCCAAATATCAGAGACGTTGGTTAAATTTTAAATCACAGTGAAAACTAGTTTGCTTGGTTTAAGAAAAAAAATCCATTTAAGGTCAAATTTTAGCCTTTATGTTAATCATTTTAAAATATTTTTTGGCATTTTAATAACACTCTTAACATGTTACTTTGTGGTGGTTGTTTTCATACAAGATACCTGTGTGTGAACATGAATATGCATCCATGAAAGTCTTGGCTCTGGTCAGCCTTTCCCGCACTGATTCCTCAGAGCACGAGTCTCTCCCGACACTCCACAAAACAAAGCAAAACCAAACCCAGCTCCTCCATGGTCTCCCCGTTCTCATCAGCCTGGTCAAATAGGTGAGGGAACCTAACCTTTGAGGTTCACTTACCCAGTGTCAGTGTCAGAGAGAGAGAGAGAGAGAGAGAGAGAGAGAGAGTGTGTGTGTGTGTGTGTGTGTGTGTGTGTGTGTGTGTGTGTGTGCGCGTGCGTGCGTGCGTGCGTGCGTGCGTGCGTGCGTGCGTGCGTGCGTGTAGCTAAAACTGCAGACTGCACCACTGCACCACACACAATATTTTGGGCACCTGACTTAGATGTTCACTCATTTATTCTTCCAACAACCTTCATAAAGTAGGGGCTATTATCCCAAATTTAAAGGCAAAGAAATAAAAGGACAGAGATTAAATAACTAGCTCAAGGCCACCCAGCAATTCCTCAGAGGTGCTTGGAAGCCGACCCAGAAAGTTTGGCTCTGAAGTCAAACAATCTGAGGTTAAAAAAGTTGCAAAAAATAGAGTATGAAGTCATTTTTTTAAAGTTTAGAAACAAAACTCAATGATATATTGCTTGACACACACGGTAAAACTATACAGAAATCAAGGAAATTAGTATAAAAACAAATTTGGACTAGAGTCTCAAGACAATGGGAGAAGGGGAGGGACTTGCGAAGGACCTCTAGGAGATCTCACTGGCTTGGGTGCCATGCTAGTTCTTAAGTTGGGTAGTAGACTCACTCGTGTTCACTTCATTACTGTTCCCCGTAACTTACATACTGTATATGTTACAGCTTACATTTTATGTATCAAAATACTTTATTTAAAAATTAAAAAAATTAATCAATAAGCTATCTAAACTCTTTGACTTATCCTGGATTTATAACATATATGAGTTGGAAAAATCACTCTTCTTTCTAGCATAGAACAATTCAGTCAGGGATGGTAAAGGCTTGACATGAATACCATCACTTCCTCCTATGGTGGACAGTGGTCAGGAGCATGGCACACTTCCTCCTACAACTGTTTCAGAACCCTCTGTATACAAGACTCCAATGATTCACAACTGATCTCCCAGCTGTTTGCATTAGTGGCTCTTTTTCAAAATGCAATTTACCTGTTAAATTTGAAGCATCGGTGGGACTCAGTTGTAACCAATGACGGGCATCAGCATCAGCCACAACATCTGTGGGAGTATTCAGCTCTGGGTCTTCCTCACAGGTCTGCCATGGGCCCATGGACAGCTCTGCCTCATTGGTACAGCCCAGAGTTGTGTCACTGTTGGTACTTTCACCTGGTACAATGGAAGAACCAAAGTTTAAGTTTAAGAACCAAAGTTAGCTGAAAATCAGAATGTTCACAATTACTGATACGAAAGTAACTAAACAAACAGCAGACACAGCAGGAATCATTCATGTTCTTTGGCAGAACCTGCAGAACTTGAGCTCAAAAAGTGCCCATGTGGGGCTCTTGGTCAAGAAAATGAATCTTGCAAATAAGCACATTAATAGCCATTATGAGCACCACTATGTATCATTCAAGTGGCACTCTTCAACGTGTCTTCACTCAGTACCCCCATACCCAAACTACACCAAGTCCTAAAGTGTGCTGGGACTTACAAAATGAGGGTGGGTGGAGGAAGAAGATAATAACTGATCCACCACAAATGCAAGTTTACTCTACCAGGTAGAAGAGTCTAAAGCTACTGTATGCCCCAAGCCTGACAGGTAGACGTAGACCTAGGGTGACTCATTCAGAGTCATTTGGGGATATAGTGTCCCAATACAACAGATTTTCTAGAACAGAAATTCTCCCCTTTAAACAGTAATAAGTTCTAATTTATCATAATATAATAAGGCTGGGCCATGAAGACTTACAGAACTATTTAGTCTGACATAAAATGAACCTAGACAGTTCTGCTTCTCAAAGTCTCCTGTCTACTTCACAACAACTTTATGCGTCTGCTCACCCTTCTGGCTGCTCTCTGTATCTACTCCTAACAGTCCCTTACTCTTGCTGTTTCTAATCTGCTGTCCTCTATTTACTCACAAAGAACTAAAAGTTGTCTCAGTAACCAGGTGACCAATGGTAGGCCCCAAACTTCATCTCCTAAAGAGCTCTAAGCCAGCAGGGTGAAGGTAGAACTCCTCTGCACCCATCAAGAACTGTCCTGAACTTGAGGAGGTGTTTACTATGCTACTCTGGCACCTGACTTCAGGAAAGCAGAGTTCTAAGGCTGTATTTTACAGTATATGATAATATGTCTCAGGATTCCAATCTCATTTCATTTCTAAGTATTTATCCCATTGACTTCAATGTACTTCTGATGCTTTTAGCTTCTAGCTTCTGGGAACTTTCTAGGGAAGACAATTTTTCTCTCCGGTATATCTGCTCACTCATGCCATCAGCCTCTGATGTACCACTCACCTGGAGAAAGGCCCAGGGGTAGAAAGACAGGCCTCTCAAGGTACAGGTGAGTAGAACTGTTTTATCGTTATGTATGGATGAACCTTTTGTCAATCCTGGGATTCCAGGAATAAGAAGGTCCCATTTCACAATCATCTCTCTCAAATTGATAAGCTATTACTCAAGTTAGAAGGTAAAAAGTGGGAAGATGGCTTGAGCCCAGTAGTTCAAAACCAGCCTGGGCAACATGGCAAAACCTCATCTCTATAAAAAATAGAAAAGTTAGCCGAGCGCACTGACATGTGCCTGTAGTCCCAACTACTCAGGAGGCTTGGGTGGGAGGATCACCTGAGCTCAGGGAGGTTAAGGCTGCAGTGAGCCATGACTGTCCCAGAGCACTCCAGCCTGGGCGAAAAGAGTGAGACTGAGTCTCTAATAATAATAATAATAAAATGTAAAAAGAAAATAGAATACATCAACTCTGTAGTTGGAAGAACAGACATTTCCCGGAACTTACTCTTCTGTCTTTCCCTACATTTTCCTTGTGTCTGCTGCAAATCATCTTTCAAATCCAATTCATCAGGGCTGCTGCTTCTTCGAACTAAGATCTTCAGACAAAAAGAAATATTGTATTTACTACAGGAAAGTTTTCATTGTTATAAGACTTAAGTTTCTAGCCCAAATTTCTAAAGAAAAAGAAACAAATAATAATAATAGCTAAATAAATTGATGTTTTCCATTTGAAGGATATGTTTTCACAAATTACTATATTTAATTTTATGTTACTCAAGATCTGAAACTTTAATTTATATCCTCTACTTTGTCAACTTACATCCATCCAATTAAACTGATCTAAGAAGGAATGCTAAATTATATGGAAGGAATTTGTTTTAAAGTTCTATTTGTTCTTCTGGTCAAGCACACATATACTGTGAACACAATGCTCTAGGAAGGCATAAGTTATGCGCACAAATGGTAAGTGTGCTGGTAGGGAAGGCGCAAACTCCACCTAGAGATCTAAAGGTCCATTCAGTGTCTTCCTAGTTAAGCATACCACAGACTCTCCTGAGCATTGCTTAACCTTGTATTAAATTCACAGGATTAAAAAAAAATCAGGAGGCAATCTGCATCCTCTAAAAAGTTATAATTTGCTTGGAGAGACAAAACATACACAAATCACACAAAATAATTATAATGTATATAAGCAAAATATGCAAATAAACTGTCTCTGAAGGGTATGCAGAATAAACTGTTGCCTTAATTGGCTCAGCTTTCTAGGAGAGCTGTTCAAGATGGCAATGGACATGAAGTGGTAGAGGGAAGACAGGAGGGGATTCAAAGCAGGAAGTACTGGGTGGTAACCAGCAAGTTCTATGTACAGGAAGAGATGCTGGTTATACCAGGCCATGCAGGGCAGCCAGGTGAAGAAGGACAAAAATAAGAAGAAATGCAGACCTTCTAAAAAGACACAGCTGCCAGTGGGTCTTGAACCTTAGGTTCAAGCGGGGAACAAGATGTAGAGTTAAAAGAAAAAAAGGAATGCCCCACAAATGTTGACCAAGGCAAAACTGGAAAAAAAAATTAAAAGAAAGAATAATGATTAAGCTAATAAAAAGCAGGCCATGAATAAAATATTTAGAAGATTTAGAGGATTAACACTATATGAAAAAATTATTACACAGCCTTAAAGAAGAATGATATATATCTAATGTGCTAAGAGGAAATACGCATAGAGTATTTCCTTAGTTAAAAAACAGAACGTAGACTCTTCTGCTTCTAACTATATGAGAGACACAATACCCCCCAGCCATAGAACCAGATCCTACATAAAACTTTAGTTGCAATTTGGGGCTCACAGGAAGTAAAAGAAACTTCCAAGAAATCTACCTTCAACCCTTAAAAGTGAGCAGAAACCAGGGCAGTGAAACGTGGCTATTGCAAGGGTAAATCCAATAGTACCACTGCCAGTGGCAAGAGGACCAAGACTCCAGGATTAAAGCAGCACTCCCCATGTGGTGCAAGAAACAAATGCAAACATGCTGTTGAAATGTCATCGATTTAGAAATACATGTTTTCTGCAGATTAAGATCAGCCAGCTAGGAACCCATAATAAAACATCACCGAACACTAAAGAAAATAAATCACCATGTGTAAGAATCTCAGAAACAACAAATATCAGATTCAGATCCCCCAAGGATTTCAGATAATCAGATAAAAAATTCAGAATTGCAGTTTGTAAACATTTTAAAGGAATAAAAGTTGGAATCACAAAAATGAGCAAGCAACAAAAGACTATTAGAAATTACAAGATATGCTTGAAAAGTATAAACGTGAACTGTCAGAAATAAAAGGCATAATTGCGAAACTAAAAAATTCAATGGAAGCATTAACAGAGTAAAGATAAAGTTACTGAACTGAAGAAAGACAAAGCTGATAAAATTATCCAGGAAACACCGAGCCAATGAGAATGGAAAATATAAAAAACATTTAAGAGACAAGGAAAATAGAATAGGAAAGTCTAATATATTTCCACCCAGAATTCCAGGAGGAAAACAAAGAGAGAATATAAAAGAGGCAATATTGTGTTCTTTTTTTTTAAACCCCAGTGTCCCATGTAACAGGTGGAGATACTGCTGTACCAATGGGAAAAAATGAGACAATATATGCAGAAATGTTACCAAGAATTTTCCAGAAATGACAGAAGACAAGCACTTACAGATGCATGGCACATAGCATATACCAAAAAGAACAAATATATGAACCCAAAAGATTCCTGCACCTAAATATACTATAGTGAAATGGAAGGAAAAGGACAAACAAACAAACAAAAACAGCAAGGAACAATAACTAGACAGGACCAGATGGACAGAAGACTTCTCAGCAACAATGAAAGACAAAAGATTATGGAAAAATAACTTCTGTTAGAAGGAAAAGGGAGAAAGAGGTGGGAAAACTATAGTAACTGAGATGTTATACTGTCTGAAAGATAAAGTAACCAAGAATCAAGACAAGAAACACCAAAAGGAGGCCTTACATATCTCAGAAATAGCATATATGAAAGAGAGGTGGCATTTCAGATCAATAAAGAAAAATTAATTCAATAAATGGGACCTGACACAAGTAGTTATCTATTCAGGAAAAAAATGAAATTGGATCCCTACCTCACTCCATAAACAGGAATCAATTCCAAACAGATAAAAGACTTAAATTTGTAAAGCAAACCTGAAACATTTATAAATATAATATTTTTATTCCTGTATAGTTGAGACTTTTAAAAAATTCCATAAAATCTCAACAATAAAAATGATAATAGAGAATATCAAAATGAAGAACTTCTGTTCATCAAAAGATATCCTAGAGAAGGTAAAAATATAAACCATATATTGGAAGAAGATATTTGCTACAAACATA
The DNA here is from genome assembly GCF_028885625.2 of Pongo pygmaeus. Taxonomy (NCBI): domain Eukaryota; kingdom Metazoa; phylum Chordata; class Mammalia; order Primates; family Hominidae; genus Pongo; species Pongo pygmaeus. The sequence continues at coordinate 15,336,566 of NC_072394.2, forward strand.
ACCAAAATAGGATCAGTATTCAGACCATACAAAAAGCTAGTAAATATAAATAAAGAGAAAAAGACAAAAAATAGAAAAACAACAAAGGACATCAGTAGGCATTTCACAGATGAAACAAAAATGGCCAATAAACATATGGGAAGATTTTTAACCTTATTAGTAGTCTAAGAAATGCAAAATAAGACATCTTATTTTCACTCAGTTGACCAATAAAAATGAAAAAATCTGATAATAGAAAGTGTTGGCAAGAATGAAGATGAATGGGAGCTCTACACAATGCTGGCAAAAATATAAGTGATGCAACCACTTTAGAGAACAGGGGTTATCTTGTAAAGAAATTCTTTTATTCTATAACTCATTAATTCTGTTCCTAGATAGCCATCATAGAGAAAACATTAAACATGCAGATACTGAAACACAAACAAGAATGTACATGGCTACAGTTTTCACAAAAACAAAAGGCTGGAAACAATCTAAACGTCAACCAACAAGAGAATGAAAAAATAAATTGTGGTCTACTCATAGTGGAATACCACATCATAGAAAACTTGATGAACTATTGCTACATGGCACAATGTGAATAAATCTTAAAAATATGTAACTGAGTAAACAAAGCAACAATACTTTATTAAAAAATTCAAACGTAAGGACAACTAAAGAATATCCTGTTTAGAGATACATACTTATATAGCAAAACTACAGAGCAAAGCAAGGGGATGATGAACACAAAGCCAAGATAAGGTCCCTTTCTGAGGGGAGACAGCAGAGAGAGGGAACAAGGAAGGAGTGTAGAAGCCAAAATGATCTGAAGCTGATGGTAGGTTTCTGGGTATTTATTTCATTGCTGAAAACAGAACATACAGATGTAAACTGGTACATGCCCTTTTCGAAAATAAAGAAAAAAGAAACATAACATGGGTTATTGTCCAGTGGGAGGGGAGTAAGGAGAGGCCCTCCCTTTTTTATTTTGTATCTTTCTGTGATGTTTGAGTTTTCTAAGAATATATGCTACATTTAAAAAAAATGAATAGGGGTTATCTGCATGAATGAGTTATGGGCTTATGTTTTAATTTTCTTCTTTATACTTTATATATATTTAAATAAATGCCATTTTATTTTTTGTTTGTTTGTTTTTTGTTTTTTTTAAGAAACCTAAGATCTTTGTGAATACTCACTGATTCTAGTAATTCATGTCAGGTAGAGGCTACCTAAACGGATGCCAGGAATGGGGAATCTGAAACGTAGGTTTAACAGGCAAAGGTAACTGCTTAAAAATATACAGTGCCATACACAGACCAGGTGGTGAACTCCATTTTCATGTTAATTTTTTTCCTATTTTTGTAATGTGACTGTAATTTTACATAGAAAGCAAGCAAAATCTTAAAAGATCTCAACATCATTTGGGCCTATAAACTGTCTAAACAGAAAAAAAATTTTAATTATCACTGCCACCAATAAGTTTACTTACTGAGCACTAATTAATGTTTATTTTTAATGACAAACTGAAATGGCTTGAAAATATCTTACTGTTATTCCTTCATGTTCTCTCTTCACATGTCCTTTATTCTCTTGAATAGGCTGAGGCTCTGAAGAACTCGAATTCTGTGTGTTTTCTGCCTTTTGACCTAGAAATGGTGGGGCAGGGGGGTAGCAGAAATAGAAGGAATGTTTCAGATAGTAAAACTGGAAAATGATTTTATATATAGGTAACTATTAAATTTAAATATTCTAAGATATGTAAAAACAGGAGTTATGGGCCTGGAAAAACAGCAGCCTATGGATCAAGTCCACACTTTAGACCTGGTCTCTGGCCCACAGAGAGCTCTGAAGAGAGTGGATTGATTACTGTTCACTGTGGCCAACAGGTTCACTTAGTGCATTTATGTTCGCACAGGGGAGGGCAACAAAACCCTTCCTGGGGTCTTGGGGAAGGTAACTCAGAGAAAAAGTGCCTGTGTTGGCCAGGTGAACCAACAGAAGAAGAGAGCAGTAAGGTGCCTCAGTATTGCTTGAGAATAAAGATTGACGAGAGCACAAATAACCAGTTTCAATAATAAAAAAGGGAATATCACCACAAAGCCTGAAAACACTAAAGCTAATCATAAGAGGATTTTATGAATAATCTAGGGCCAATAAATTTGAAAAAAAAAAAAGAATAATTTTTTTCTAGAAAAACATAATTTATCAAAGTCAGAACAAGAAAAGGAAAATCTAAATAGTCCTATAACTATTTTAACTTTTTTAATTTTTTAACTTGACATATAAAAATTATATTAATGTAATATGTATAACATATTGTTTTGAAATGTGTGTATACACTGTATGATGGCTAAATTAAGCTAATTAACATGTATCACATACTTTTTTGAGGTGAGAACACTTAAAATCTACTCTCTTAGCAATTTTCAAGAATACAATACATGGTTACAAATTACAGTCACCATACTGTACAACACATTTCTTGAACTTATTCCTCCTCCATAACTGAAATTTTGTTAAAATATAAATGATATTTTAAAACATTCCTACAAGAAAAATCCAGGCAACTGGTAGTTTCTACCAAATATGTATTAAAAAAAATAGCCTTATACAAAACCTTTCAAAAATCTTTCAGATAATACATTTTCTGAAGCTTTTACTGTATTTTCTTATTTCCAGAGGATTTCTAAGAGAGAATAATTCCCTACTCATCTGATGAGACTAGCATGACTTTCACATTAAAATATGAGATAACTTGTTGATAAATAGGGTTGATTTCTTAACTAATTCATGACACAAAACAGAATAACTATTTCCACTGATAGTAGACACACTTTAAGCACACTCTTTCACTGAAAAATCTATTCTTCACTGTTTACAGGTTAAACCATCTGTCTCCCTGCTTTCCACACCCTGTTGCTGCTGCAAGTTGTTGGTGAAACCGTGTAGATTAATGCTATTAAAAGTTATTATTTTCCACCTCAGCAGATTCAGCAAGCTGCTAATAAACTTTTTCACAAGTCTGGTCAGCTTTCCATTCTCATTTTCAACTTTAACGGCTCTTCTCACAGCCCTTTCCCTATACATCCCTGCCCCCATCCTGCCTCCCTGCCTTCTATAATACCTAACTTGATGCCCTACTTGACTTCATGTTGTAACAGTCTCTGTCCTCCTTCTACTCCAGCCACTTGGACTCCTGTCTCGTCCTCAAACATGCCAACCTTTAAAAAAGTGGGTATATATCTACATATAGATATATAACAATAATTTAGACAAATATGTTTAAATAGTGCAAATATTTTATTGCCATAAATCACATCCTTCTAATCAAATTAAAAAGGTAATTCCCTTGAAATAAATATATTTAGAATACATGTACAAAGCAATACTAAATGCAGCTTTTATTCCTCTGCCAGACTCTATAGTTCTGTATTAATCACTGAAGACAACACGTACCCTGAGAAGAATCTGAGCACAGCGGCTCGGGGATGTCGGAGGTGCTGCTGCTCCGAAGGACCTGCTGCTGCTGTCCCACCGTGAGATGGCCAGATCCAGCTGCAGGTGCATTTTCTGACTGTTGACATTCCTCCACTTCTGTGAGCATTAACAAAACATGCAAGGTTACAGTTCAAGATTTTAAAAAACACATTCACCACTTAAAACAACCGATTTAAAAAATAAAGTTTCAAATGCTTTTCACAAATAATTTATAGTCAGATAATCTGCATTTACACGATCAAGTTTCCTACACTTGCTAACCCCTAATATTCTACTCCAAGAGTACATTTTCCACTTAAGTTCTATAAAGCCTTTTATTTTTCAATCAAAGTAAAGGAAAAAAGCCACAATAAAAGATTAAGAACTGTAAAAGTCATCTGAAATTTCAGGGCCAGGCATGCCAAGGAAAGAGAGATCCAGGAGATGCACAGAATGGGTAATGTACATTTGAGAAGAACAGAACCCCCCCCCCCACACACACACCCCCTAAAGGAAGATGAAAGGAAACGTGGGAATTTCTACTGCATTATGCCTTTTTAACAGGTAAGTGCCCAACTGTCCAAAATAAAATGCTATAGTTATGTAATGGCTTATTTCATCAAATGCAATGCTGAATTATTCTCTAAAGTACAGAATGATCCACAGGTATTTGTAGAACACCAATATATATGAGACATAAAATAGAAAACCATAGCTGGGTAGGGACCACAGGATAATCTCAGTATTATTACAAGCTATATTCCCCTATAGAACAAGCTCCCCCCAGCTCATTTCTAAACTGCACAGTACACTTTAATCTCTAAAGACCACCCAAGGCACTGGAATTATCACCCCACCCTCTCTTTCTAGAGTCACAGCTTCAGGGTTGCACCACCTTTTACGTAGTTTGTTTTAATAGCCTGCAAACTAATCACTAATCACTGTCCCCCTCTTCTTACCACCTTCATATTTATCCTCTCCATGGCCCCTCTAAAATAAAGATCTGGCTGTGCCACTCCTCTTAAAACCCACCAAAGCCCTCTCTTGTTAGAGAGTCGTCAAACATCCTAGTCAGGGTGAACACGGGCTTTCCTTGATCTCACGGGACATACTGATCCCCTTGCAAGGTACTCTAGCTCACTTTAGTCTCCAGTAGTACTAACCCAGTTGGCACCTGCCACTCTCTTCTTTCTGCTGTTCACTCCCCTATGCTAAACTCACACCTGCTCCCTCATCCCTCCTTGCCATGCTGCCCTGGCAATATCCCCTACAGGACCTAGTCCCTGGCCCTGCATGCAAGCCCCATTGCTCTGTTTCTCACTAGATTCCACACTCACTGACATAGTCATAAAACTTTACATCCACATAACTAGAATATTTTCCAAAAATTTTAATTTGCTCATTACTACTACTAAGAAGAGGATGATCAAAACTCAGCCTGTATTATCTTAACTGGCTGGGTCACCTGGTTTGTCACCTGAAATGGAAACTCACTGCCAATGGGCCACCCTCTGTATAATCCTTTAATCTGAGTCATAAGGCAAACTGATGGCTCACCTTAAGAAGTATGTTGGAAGATTCTAAATTTAATACAGAGGATTTCAACAAAAGGTTGCTGTTTTTTCTATCCAAATGAAAATGCATTTTATAGTACGCTGATATGGTTACAAGACCTCAAAACTATGAAATTTGTGTGATCCTTCACTTGCAAAAATTTATCAATTTACTTTTTTTTTGCTCCGTTGCCAGGTTGGAGTACAGTGGTGTGATCACAGCTCACTGCACACTTGACCTCCCTGGCTCACTGATTCTCACACCTCACCCTCCTGAGTACCTGGGAGTTCTGGTGCACGCCACTATACCCAAAAAATGTTTGTCTTTTCACAGAGACGGGGTTTTGCCAAGTTGCCTAGGCTGATCTCAAGCAGTCTGCCCACCTCAGCCTTCCAAAGTGTTGGGATTGCAGGCGTGGGCCATGGTGCCCAGCCCATAGTCTAACTTCAGATGCTGGTGGGAAACTGTGTTTGGAGTACAAGCAAAGATAGGCCAAGGTAGCAAGAAAAGACAGCTACGTTAAAGCCTCATGTTTCCCAGGTTGTCTTTGCCTTCCTCTTCTTTTGAACAGCCAAGAACTGTTCATTTTTCTACAGAGAAACACAAAGCGTATGTGCACATTTTTAACCTACCTACACATCCCAAAGTATAGACTACGTCCTTCTCACAGATCTATTTCTAGTCTCTTCAGCCTTCAGCAACAGAAGCCAAATAACACCATAGGGTCAGCCCTTCCGGCTGTCTTCTCTAATTGTTTATTCTAATTATGCAAGATGTTGAAACCTTCTGGGAACAGTTTATATTTGTTAAAGAATCTACTGGTTAATCCAGTATCAGAAGGGGGAGCCCAAGAGCTTCCTAACTTTCTAAAATATAATTGGCAAATGCCATTTTTTATGGATAGTGGGAAGAGTTAGTCTCTGAAGCCTGATGCCAAAAACAGATAGATGTTGGTTTCTGGGCTATAAGCAGGAGCAAATAAGAGCTGAGCCAACACTGGCAGCATCTTCCTAAAGATAAAGAACATCGCCATCTGGTGGGATGCAATATAGCCACAGCACCATTGCTTCCAAATTAGAGTGTCCCCACTGGTCCTCAACACAGCAGACGGACGAAGAGCCTGCCACCACCAGCTGGTCTGCCTTCCCAACAGGCTGGCCTAATGCAGCTTTTAAGGCTTTGTTTTTATAAAACTGTCAGGAGGGACTTATCAGATGGAGAAAGTCCAAGCCTTTAGGAATAGCGGTCAGTAGCAGGGCAGGAGCACTCGTGATTTGGTGGGAAGGAAGGGGAGAGCCACGATGCTTAAGTGTGCTGTTGTGTTGTAGGTGCCCTGAGCTATCTACTCCTGTAGTTGACTATCAATTGAGATGGTGTGAAAAGAGAATTTTCAATTCTCCTTATCCCACAATTTAAACCCAATTTCCTGATTTGTAACGGTATATTTATTGGGATTTTCTCATACTTTATATTAAATACATGTTTTGTATAAATGAATACATGAATGACAGAAACAATTTCTTTATACTATTTTTCCTTTTTGAATAGTTCTTGGGCTCCCTCTGCTGGCATTTTATTTAAGAAAGAGCAATTTATGTTAAAGCTGCTCTCATTCTTGGGGTTAGCTGTTAGCAGTTGCTCTTTCATAACGAATGAAAATCATTTTAATAGTGATACGCAAATACCAAAAGACAGGATTATCTGATATTTAAAATAGAGAAAGAATTATATCAGTTACATTAAAATTATATAATACATCCTAGATCTATTGCATCTTCTATTTTCAATATCACACAATTTGTTTAAATCACTTCAAAGAGCTAAATTCTATCTTAGATTCACCAAATAATGTACTCTCTCTAAAGCCTAGCTAGTTCCAACTACCTAGATTTTAAAAGCACTAACTTTCTCGTCTCTTGACAGTGTAAGTTACACAATACCATCACTAAACTATTACTTTCTTTCTTTCTTTTTTTTTTTTTTTCTTTTTTTTGAGATGGAGTCTCGCTCTGTCGCCCAGGCTGGAGCGCAGTGGCGTGATCTTGGCTCACTGCAAGCTCCGCCTCCCAAGTTCATGGCATTCTCCTGCCTCAGCCTCCCAAGTAGCTGGGACTACAGGTTAGTTTTTTGTATTTTTAGTAAAGATGGGGTTTCACCGTGTTAGCCAGGGTGGTCTCGATCTCCTGACCTCGTGATCAGCCCGCCTCGGCCTCCCAAAGTGCTGGGATTACAAAGTAAGCCACTGTGCCCGGCCTAAACTATTACTTTCTAAAGCTCCATTCCAAACACCAGAAAACGATCAAATAAGGATTACTTAATTTCATTTTTTTCCACTGAGAAAACACAGTGTGATCAAATTAAGTGTGTAAACTCTTCAGTAACTTCTATTTTTTTTTCCAGATCTCTATTTTTCACAGCAATTTCACTCACTTTTTAAGTCTTCCTTACTCAGTCTTACATTTAGTAAGTGGAGTAAGGCTCATTCTTCAATAACCAAAATTCTGAGTTCCATTTATCCCTTATACAAGGTTGCATAAGCAAAATAAATAGTATAATTTCCTAATTTTTAAAACACCTTGCATGATACCAATCTGATCCTATAAAAAGCACAGGAAATGCATATCAACTCAGCATCTTGAGGTTTCCCACAAGATCAAACTTCCCAAGGGTAAATCGGACCAGGTCCTGACAAAAAAGCACTTCCTAGAAGCACACAAACCAGATGCAGAAGCAGTGAGGCAAGGTTTGCCATACCATTCCAATACACTTTTTTAGAATAAGGGGAGATTGTTGATCCTCTCATTACTACTATTACAATATTCCTAAAAGAAAAATAAAATCTACTATCTGTATGGCCTGTTAAGTGCTACAGATTGATAAATGTTTTAACCTAAAAAGCAGTTAAAACTGTAGAACAGACCGGACGTGGTGGCTCACACCTGTAATTCCAGCACTTTGGGAGGCCGAGGTGGGTAGATCACGAGGTCAGGATTTCAAGACCAGCCTGGTCAACATGGTGAAACCCTATCTCTACTAAAAATACAAAAACTTAGCTGTGCATGGCGTGCCTGTAATCCCAGCTACTCGGGAGGCTGAAGCAGGAGAATTGCTTGAACTGGGACCTGGGAGGCAGAGGTTGCAGTGGGCCAAGATCACACCAGTACACTCCAGCCTGAGGTACAAAGCAAGACTCCATCTCAAAAAAAAAAAAAAAAACAAAAAACTGTAGAACAGCTGGAAAGAACTGTTCTCACCAAGAGAAAAAAATAAATGAAAGAAAATCACAAAAACAAACAGTCCTACCTCCCCAACTATGTTTCTTTATGTAGTTATTCATATTAATGGAAATATGTGGTTGTGACTCCAAAATACAAACATCACTTCTTCCTCCCAGAATATGAACAACCCACCCAAAATTCTGCTGCTGCCGCCAAATACAGTCCCAAAAAGATCAGAAAAAGAAACAATCATAGCTAAAAGTAAGTAATTGTCTATTGCTTATATTATTAAAACAATTTTGGTGGGTTTCTAAATCACATAGATTAGAAATAAAAACAAAAAAAGTTAAATGTAAACAAAATTAGCAATCATGTTAACTTAAATGTAAACAAAATTAGCAATCATTGATAGGGTAAGGAACTTGTGGCCAGAAAGTAAAATTAAGTGTCATATTATCTAGCAGTAGGTTGGTGGGGTATACCTACACACTTGGATTTAAATTGGAGGGCAAATTCAATACTCTAATGTGCCAACCAGTGGAGAATATACAATCTGCCCTTGGGTCAGTCTCTTGATAGGACAGTCATAAAGGACAATGGCATCATTTTAAGTAGCAAAGAACCAATGGCATCAGGCTAAGAAGCTCACTATCATAGTTGGAATGGCAGGTTGTTCTCAAAGTCACTATACTCTGAAGTTCTTTCACCCTTTGTGCTACAAAATCGAACAAAGATGGCAAAGGCAGGAAAACTGCAGACCGAGCCCAGGCCACTTGATTTCACTCTGACTTAGGATTTCTCAGCCTCGGCACTGCTGGTATTTTGGGCCAGACAATTCTTTGTTTGGGAGCTGTCCTGTGCATTGCAGACTATTCAGCAGCATCCCTGACTTCCACCCACAAGCTGCCACTAGCACTGTCCCACTTGTGACAATTAAAAATGTCTCCAGACATTGTTGAAATTGTCCCCAATTGAGAACCACTGCTCTAAATCACATTTAACTTCAGTTGGAACTGTATACGTATATACAGGAACCAAGAGTCTTAGTAAAATAAAATGTAATATTGAATGAGAACAAAAGCTTCCAAAATTAAATTACTAATAGGAAGAGATTTCTTGTGGGAACATGTTCTGGACAAACTAGTGAAAAACTTAAGAGAAACAAAATATAGAAAAAAATGGACTGTGACATAAGAAAACTTTTCACCATGAAAACAATTCTTTTGGGGTGTGTATTAGCCAAACAGGGGGTAAAATAATTTTAAATACTTTATTAATCATCTCTAAACAATAGCTTTTTTTGAAAACCAAGTAATTGGGCAGTTAAAACTCAACAGTAATTTAATTGACTAGTGACCATTTTCCCATGTACCATTCTTACTGTTTTTCACCTTTAATAGTTACTGGAAAAAAAGAGTTTTCTAAGAAACATTATAGTCCTCACTCTTGGTAAAACTTCTTCCCTTAAATTCTATAAAGTAATATGGTATTTACATAGCCACCAGAGAACATAAGCTTTCATTTTGCTTTGCTAAAACACAGTATGACATAGTTTAGTACTACAGAAAGCCACAATTAGGTTATCTCCAATGTTAAAAAAAATACTAATCTTTGGGAGGCTGAGGCGGGTGGGTCACGAAGTCAGGAGTTCAAGACCTGCCTGGCCAACATGGTGAAACCTCATCTCTACTAAAAATACAAAAATTAGCCAGGTGTGGTGGCACACACCTGTAGTCCCAGCTACTCAGGAGGCTGAGGCAGGAGAACTGCTTGAACCCAGGAAGCAGAGGTTGCAGTGAGCCGAGATCGTGCCACTGCACTCCAGCCTGGGCAACAGAGAGAGATTCTGTCTCAAAAATATCAAAAACAACAACAACAAAAAATACTAATCTACAATGCCAAATTTCTGAAAATAAAAAAGATCATGAAAATGATCTTTCTCTTTTAAGGAAGAAGATTCAGTTCATCCTAGAATCACTGAAAAATAGACATAGGCCTAATTATTCAATATAGAGAAAGGTAAATCCTTCTGTTGAAGTAACTAGGCCAAAAATGACTTTTGGTGCTATGATGTCTTAATAAAAAATGTACTGTGTGTAAATCACACACAGCTAAATTCAATTTTAATTGGCTGAAGTACAGGAACAACGTTTCTTTGTTTTGGAAATTACTGCTTTTTGGCATTGGTCCTTTTGCACTCAAATTTCAATAGTCAGTATGAATCTATATAACTGGTCATTACTTCACATATATGATTTATTAACTCCAAGTAGATCCCGCCTACATACATTTTTCTAGCTTATTCATTTTTTGGAAGGCATAGCAAGCATTCTAATACTGACATGCTCAAAACTTTTATGAAAATCCCCTTACTTTCTATGGGCACTGTATAGAAGACACACTAAGGCAGGCATCACATTTCCCCCTATTAAATAGCTATGGACTGAAAAACCCTCCTATCCTCCTTAATTGTTATTGCCAAGACCAAAGTTACAGAAATTTTTCTTGACTATCTAATTGCCATTAAGTATCTAACTACACAAGAGCAATTACTAGTATTCATTGCAATTTCACACTAGTGTAATGGTCAGGCTGTGTGTGATGTGGGGATATTAACAAAGGAAGCAACGCCCAGAGGCAAGCGGGAGAAGCCCAGGAACAGTGATGGACACATGAGACAGTATTACAGTACCTGACAGCCTGTGAGAGCAAGAAGAGTAAGAGAGACCAGGTAAGAGAGCGCTCACGGTGTGAAGGAGGAGCGGGACGCTTTTAGTGGCAGGCAAAGCCTCAGAAAGGTGGACACAGTTGCTGATAGACTGGCTTCGCTTAGCTTCCAGGAGAGATAAAGTAATAATTATGTCAGAAGAACAATAGGACCTTTCACTTTATTATTATTATTTTTCTGGGCTCTCTTTAAACATTTAAAGGAGGTCGCTTTAAACTTTAAAGGAAGTCAGTACAAAGTATAGTATTTAATTGTAGTCTCTAAATACAGCCAACTTTCAGTCAGTCATTCTCATGACATAGGACAATGGGCAATCCACAAATAATTTTATTTTGAAATGCTTTATATATTTAGCCTTTCCTTCTTTCTGCTGTGTATCAGATTCACATTCAGGTTATTTGCCTGGACAGACATTATAATCAGTTTTCCTTCCTTAAAGGACAAATATAAACAGACCATGGTGAGAGAGGGAATATCTGGCCTTCAATCAAAAGTTGGTTTGCTGAGAGCTGACTGTATTCAAAAGTAAATCATTTAGTAAATTAAATATCTGAAAAGCTCAAGAACACATAAAAGTCAAGTTGAACATTAAAAGATTTGATATTTGAGGAAAAGGTAAAATCTCCATGAAACCCATCCTTTTATGTCACATTTCATGCTTATTAAATCCATACATCTTTAGTGTCTACTTTACGGTGCTCTTTTGTTTTCTATATACTGCTAGTCAAATAAATATTGGAGGAATTGAATGAACATAGGAGGAAAACGTGCTTCATATATGTGAAACCACAATCTGTAAAATCAGTTTTATTCTAAAACAAAAATATAAAGATTTATTTGCTGCTTTACTATTTTCATATGACATCAGTTAACATTAATGAAATGGAACTACAAATGATAGTAACACATTTGCAAAAACTGGAACAAACTTTTTACCCTATTGCCCTTTCTCCTACCCTTTGCCTATTCAAATTCCCAGTAGGCTGGGCGCCTGTAATCCCAATACTTTGGAAGGCCAAGGCAGGCAAATCACCTCAGGTCAGGAGTTCGAGACCAGCCTGACCGACATGGTGAAACCCCGTCTCTACTAAATATACAAAAATTAGCTGGGCATGGTGGTGCACGCCTGTAACCCCAGCTACTCGGGAGGCTGAGGTGGCAGAATCGCTTGTACCTGGGAGGCAGAGGTTGCAATGAGCCAAAATCACACCACTGCACTCCAGCCTGGGCTTTTTTTTTTAAGATTCTGTCTCAAAAAAAAAAAAAAAAAAAAAAAAATCCAGTGATAGAAGAGCTGGGCGTGGCAGCTCACTCCTGTAATCCCAGCACTTTGGGAGACAGAGACGGGCAGATCACCTAAGGTAAGGAGTACGAGAACAGTCTGGCCAACATGGCGAAACCCTGTCTCTACTGAAAAAAAAAAAAAAAAAAAAAAAAATAGCCTGGCATAGTGGTGCGCACCTGTAGTCCCAGCTACTCGGGAGGCTAAGGCAGGAGAATCGCTTGAACCTGGGAGGCAGAGGTTGCAATGAGCTGAGATCGCTCCACTGCGGTTCAGCCTGAACGACAGCATGAGACTCCAACTCAAAAAACAAAACAAAAAAAGAATTCAATGATAAAAGCAAATAGTTTTTAGGAATTGGAATGAGAAAGGAAATCAGTGAATGAGCATCCTCAAAAGTTGCCTGCTAACAAAGAATTGCGTCTCTCCTCAGGAGACAGAATAACAGAAAGAAGGAAGAAGCAGAATAGGCCATGCATGTAAATAAGGTGATAATTTCCAGCAAATGCTACAGCAAAAAAGTATGAGAGTTACAGTTAAGGTGGAATATATTTTCATAAAAACTCCAACAGGATTCTAAACCATCTGTATTAAGCCTTTACTAAGCACTATAGACTATGTTAAGCTTTAATGAATCTTTGTTTTATGGCCAGAGGATCTTGCGACTTTCTGAAGTCAACATGCTAAATATCAATTACAATTGTCTTAAACCTAAGTTACAGGCTCAAAGTCACTAGGGAGGAGGTGGCTTTATTTATTCTTATTAAATGCCGTATACAAGCTTCTTTTTAAAGAGTTCACTTTTTGTTTTAAGAGTAAAATATAGGCCAGGTGCAGTGGCTCACGCCTGTAATCCCAGCATTTTGGGAGGCCAAGGTGGGCGGATCACGAGGTCAGGAATTCGAGACCAGCCTGACCAACATGGTGAAACCCTGTTTCTACTAAAAATACAAAAATTAGCCGGGCATGGTGGCACACGCCTGTAATCTCAGCTACTCAGGAGGCTGAGGCAGGAAAATTGCTTGAACCCGGAAGGCAGAGGTTGCAGTGAGCTGAGATCGCACCATTGCATTTCAGCCTGGGCGTCAAGCAAGACTCTGTCTCAAAAGAAAAAAAAAAAAAAGAAAAGAAAAGAAAAGAAAAAAAGAGTAAAATGTAGCAAACTAGTCCAATTAACTGGGGGTTGTTGGTCAAGTTGTTAACTGAAATAGGCTGCAAAGATAACATCCACAGGCATGAAAAGGCTCAATTTTCCAAAGGAGCAAAAAATGAAAATGTCTATCCAGTCCTGAAATTCTCCTTTTCTTTGCTGAAACAGGTTGCCACACTCTAAAGATTAATATTGTTTAACACTGACAATAGTGCAACTACTGGTGTATTTATTAACAATCTATTTTCTTCAAGGTTCAAACAAAACCTCTATTTTCTCTATTTCGCACAAATATCTCACTCAATATCAACATCACAAGTTCTTTCTCACAATGGAGGATTTAGAAATAAGTAACTGAAAACTGTGATTTGAAAAGTAACCAGAGCAGAAAGCTAAAAAGATGTAGAGACATTTCATTTAATATAAGGTCTAATACTTAAATTTTGAGTAGAATTTTTAACACACTTTATGCCTATAAATTTATTTTAGATAACAATTAGATTTTTGAGAAGCATTTAAATAAATGTTTACCAGTTGCTTTTTGGCGAACAATATTTCTCGCCTTTTCCACTCCTGGTGCTCCAGACGTGGTGGCACTCCTAAATCGCATCGGTTCGGTCACATCTGGGTGGCTCCGCCAGCTGAGAGAAAAGGATCTCCCCACGGTGGTTCCTTTCTGAGGATCTAGAACACAGCCTGATAAAGGAAAAGAAAAATAATCTAAAGGCTGAATTCATTATTATTCATTTCGCAGCTTGTGTTGCTCAGCAAATGGTGTACCTACAACTATATATAATCAGCAGGTTTCCTTGTCACATATTAAGTACCACTTCCTTACACTGCAATTTAGGAAGTTATTCATATGTCACTAGTTTAAGAATTCTTGTTGCCAAAATATTTTCAAGAATCTAAAACATTCTTATGGATATTATTATATCTTCATAGTACTCATTCCAATATACAAAAGAAAGTATTAATAAACCTTTCTCAATACAAGAACAATATCAAATGAAATTATACTACTGTTCCCAGGATACTCCAAAAACCACTACTTATAAACCAAAAACTCAGAGATCCTGACATTAGAATAGTACTGCATCCTGTAGACACCAACCCCTCCACAAATCCCCAGAGCAATCCATGCCTATAAACTCTTATGTGGATTCAGTCAAATGGGCAGGATAATGAAAATCTATAAATAATACAAAATCCTATTTTAGCAAAGGTCCAAAACAATAAAACATTGTAGTCTGAGATTCAACTTTTATTTTTCCTCATACTGTTCTGGTTAATTATTTCAATGAGAGGCTATGGACCAAAGGAAACAGAGGAGGAAAGAGAATGGCAGACTTAGAGATTTCTGCACAGGTATGATGTGGCCAGTGGCTGCCACCTGTGGCATGTTTCCACACCCAGTTTCCTCTGCCTGTGCTTTTTGTTTCTAGTAGTCTAGCCCTTAGAAGGCAAGTGTTTCTATAATAAATATTTAAATCCTTTTTAGAATAAAGCAACATAAATCAGAAATATTAGTCATGGTCATTAATTAAATAATGTGTTCGGTACATTTTGAAAACAGTGTTTTCGAAGTTGTTTGCCTTCCTAAGACAAGTCTGTCTCTTCAGATGAATCTGTGGGTAGGAAGAGAATCTTGCAGAATGGCAGGCGTGTGTGTGTGTGTGTGTGTGTGTGTAGTGTATGCATGCATGTGCACTCATGCATGGATTACAACAATTGAAGGTAGGTCTTTATCTCCTATTTCAGCTCTCCTCCTCTGGCCTGAAAGGTATCCTTAGCCAGGTAAGTTCTCTCCTGGGCTGAGAACCACTGTCTTAGGGAGCCAAGTTCCTAGCTGGAAGTATCTGGGTCCTCTCAGGCCCCGGGTTTACACAGAGGTCCTCAGAGCTGTTAGAGAGGACTAGATGGACGCCAAGGGCCCAGGCTCTTGGCTCCCTGCCCCTACTTCAATCCCAAATCTCCAGTCTATTTCTTTAGAAAGGGGTTATGTATACCTTCAACTGGGGAGAAAAACGGATCTGTTAAAAATGTTAGAAAATCATTGCATTAGACAGTCTAAATCTACATTGGGATTAAACTGTTCCACTGGATTGCCATGTACTTCAACTACTTTATTTTGGCTTCTTACTAACTCGCTTTGATTAATTAGTGCTTTGGCAAGCCATTCTCAGATTTCAATGAAGATATAAGAATCCATCACATTTATTATACATGTATACGGTTTACTAACCACTGTAACTGGTTCACATCTCCCTGTATCCACATCCTCTGTTGTTCTCTCCCGTAATGACATTAGGCTTCATCACGTGACTTACTTGGTAGCAAAACTGAACAAGCAGAGACTTGAAATGCACTTGAAAATTTGAGCTTACCCTCTTACTGCCCCTGAAACTCTAAGCCACTTGGTGAACAAGCCTGAGCTAGCCTCTGGCTGCTGAAACACGTGGCCCAGTCATACCTCACTGCCCCTGCTGACAGCCAGTCAACCCATAAAAGTAGAGCTGCCTAGCTGACTATTTCACAGCGTGGCTGACTGCAAACACAGAAGCAAAGACCAGCAGAAGAACTGACTGGCTGAGTCCAACCCAAATTGCCAACTCATCAAATCAAGATAAATAAGTGGTTGCTATTTTAAGCCATAAGTTTTGGGGTGATTTGTCACATGGCAAAAGCACACTGATATTGTCTATAATAAGGCTGGTATTATTAAAGGGTAGTCTATACAATAAGCAATGTGTACCCTTTATGAGGCTTTGAAGGAAAAATTCCTCCCAAGTCTCAGGAGGACATAATAAGAGCTAAGCATCACCTAAGTGATTGAATTGTTTTTACCCTATGTGCTCTGTGATTCTCTATTTGATGTAACCCTCCAAAGACCAAAATCAAATCCAATGTTTGACTTTTCCATCTCCCCAGCAAGCCCACGAGGCTCTATGGCATGTATTTTGGCATTTTAATCACAACGGCAGTTCCCTGCAACCTCACTCATTTTGACCCTATTTTGTATTTGATCTACTGTACTATATGCCTTTCTATGAGCTGCCTCAAATCTTTACACAGTAAGGTGTAGTACAAGTGAATTAATCCAAGAACCATGCCACATCCTTAAGAATGGTAATTAAGGGGATGCCAAATTGTCATTCCTAATAGAAACTACCACTGATGTTTTCTACCTTGAAAACATAACTTTCATTTGAGGTTCTCAGTCCCAAAACAACTTTTACCCAGAAATACAACAAAACCAAAATAGCTCCCATCTGAAGCATTCAGAATTTCTCCACATGTTTCCTAGAGAGGCTGTAGAATGCATCTTAATAGTGTGACATCTTGAGTTATATTTATCCAGCTTTGATTTCTAAACACTTCTTAACTATGTGGCCTTGGATGAGTCAATCACTGTAAGGCAACCTTGTCCAACCCGTGACCCATGGGCCACATGCAGCCAATAATGGCTTTGAGTGCAGACCAACACAAATTCGTAAACTTTCTTAAAACATTATGGGATTTTTTTTTTTTTTTTTGCAATTTTTTTTTTTTGTTTTAGCTCATCAGCTATCGTTAGTTTTATTGTATTTTATGTGTGGCCCAAGACAATTCTTCCAATGTGGCCTGGGGAAGCCAAAGGATTGGACATCCCTGAAAAGTCTCTGTACTTCAGTTTCTTTGTCTGTGATATGGGAATAATACAAGTATCTACAGTTCACTAGGCTATTATGAAGGTAAAAAGAGATAATATGTACAATGTAATAGCCATTATTATTACTGTTAGTTATCACTACTGTTACTACTACCTTCCTTGCATCTTCCTTCTTGCATAGCTTCCTCAGAAATTCACCATCTCATTAAGGGAACAGAATGATATGAGACACAAATTAATGCCACTATTAAGAAGACACTGTGTAGTTGGTTCAGTTCATTATAAAATTTCATGCATTAATTGCTTAGTCATACAAATACACACTCGTCCCCAGTCCTAGACATTTGGTGTTAACCTGGAAGAGTGGAAATACCTTTGCCTCGTTGCTTCTTTTCCTTTTGTTCACTTAATTTATCCAGAGGTAGGTTTGTCATCTCAACTCCATAAACGGTTCTTGCAAGCACTGCTGTCAAGGAGTCCATAATGTTGGCCCACTCGTTTATAAGTTCCTCCCATTCCGTGAGGGAGGACAGCACACCAAGAAAGTCATCCCAGAGCTCTCGAGAAATGTACACACAGAGGTTTGCTCGGATCCAAGCCACCATGAGCGTCTAAAACCAACCAACCAACAAGAGAATTCATACATCTTCATTTGGAAGAAGCATACTTTTTAACAAAATGTTTTAAATTACTATTAATAACACAAATTTTAAAATAAAAAGTACTTTTGGAAGTTGTTTTTCTTTTAATTCTCAAAATTCATTTGACCAACTATAATCAAAATTTAAGCTATTGGAAAGTTAGTTATCATTATGAACAAAGTTACTGATTCAATATTGTTCTAGTGTCTGCGGCTGGCCCTGGCTATAATCAGGGAAAAGACAAAGCCCTCCGCACAGTGACGACTCTGCTTCCTGAGACTGCTCTTTTCCTACCATCCACAGTGGCTACTTCAAACCTCCTACAGGAAAACCTCCAGCCCACCAAATCCTCCCTGACTTTGAGCAGATGGATTCACTGCAGACTTCACAAGAAACAGAACCCATTCAATGAGACTCCCCTCAACCTCTGCCCATGGACTCACATTCTCGCCCATACTCACCCAGCTCCTCCTCCACCTGTGGACTGAAATCCAAGAGGGGCCCCACTCCGCTACCCTGGTGCCCCCTTACACTCTGGACCCTTCCTCGGAGTCTTCATGCCTCTCTTAACCACCCCTCTCCTTTAATCTCCAGCCAACCCCACTTCCCCCGCTCTTTCTCTTCAGCATTTAAATATGCTCCAAATCCTTCCTCATCTTAAAAGAAAAAATTCCCTTGAACCCAGATTCCCCTATCTAGCTACAGCCCTTTTCCTTCCACTTTCATAGCCAAACTTCTTGAAAGAATGTTCCACACCCACTCCATCTCCACTTCCTCATCCCCCAGGCAACAGACTGCTCTGGGTCTCCCCTTTCTGAGGCCATTTCCACCTTCTGCCTGGGTTTTGGCTCCATTCCCATGGCTCCAGTTATCCCCTGTGTGCTGCTGACTTCTGAATCTCCATGTCCAGCTTAGACCTCTCTACTGGTTTCCTGATCTATCTACCTAGGTACTACACAGTGCTACTTACACAACTCTCAGGCACCTATCATACAGCATAATAGTAAAAGGTATTCAATTTCTTCCACTGACATTCTTCTCAGTTCCTTCACCTGCTCGCTCCTGCATCTGGCCTTTGCACATACTCTTCCTTCCCTCTCTTTCCTCCTTTTTGTTTCTGTATAACTCCCCCTCATTTCTCAGGTCAAAATTTGTGTACCACTTCCTCCAAGAAGGTATCCCTGATTATCTCCCCACCACCACCTCCCAGCCTCCAGGAAGTGTCCTCCAGGTCCCTGCATTTCCCGCCCCCATCAATGCACCTATCACACCTTTCCTTCACAGTCTATTCACTTATCAGTGTCTGCCCCCAGTCTTATAGGCCACAGCACTACAACTGGTCACCTGGACAGCCCTATAAGACAATTATGTCTATATGCTGGATATTTCCTTCCCATAAAATTGCCCCATTCCTTACCTCTGCCAAAATATTTACCATCCTTTAAAATTCAAATCCAAATACATCTTCCCTGAAAGAAGCGCCTCTACATAGCCAAGTCCATCTCAAATGAGCCACAAATGCTTTCCTAAGCCTTGTGAAAAGGAATCCTTATACCCAAAGTCTATGTAAGTCCTATAGTCTGGTGTCAAAGAGAAATGCCCTTGTTAAGATGCCAGCTTGCATTTGCATTGGCCCAACCCAGATGCAAATAGGCTCCCACTCTTGTCAGGAATTCTTCTTTGCGTAGGCGAGTTCACTTCTTAATTTTTTTCCCCAAATTATATAAAGATTTTTTAATGGAATTTATTAACATAGACACAGGAAAACTTTGATAAACAGAAATCAGTCTATAAAATCAGACAGGCCTATTCTGACCACCTGGAAAATCTTATCTAAAGTGGTCCTTCTGTAATACACCTGTTCTCTGTTTCAATTTGTGTTTACCACTTTTTAAGAAAATAAAAATGTTTAAGTAGGACTAAAGTAGTTAATTATATAAAAAACAAGATATTAACCACTTATATTTAAAGTCTGATTCTAACATGTATGAATTTGGTAAAACTAAAAATATGAAAGAAAATAAAATAATTTTATTATCTTTATTAAATATTTTTATTATGACTAAAATGCCATCTTCTATTAATTTTTATACCCCTGCTTTCAAGATGAATTTGAGGCCATTGCCATAAAGTACCTATAGACAATAAAATTAATAAATATTAGATCAATAAGTATAATCTGAGCCAAGTAAGAGAAGAAAGTAGAGACTGACAATGTTATTAGGACTCAGACTCACATTTGGATATAGTGCCAGCTTCATGGATAAAAGCAGATGTCTTAGTGTAATGAGATGTTCTATACTGGGGATCTTATAATTATAATGGCTTCACTTTATTGACTAATTATGAAACAAGCGCAGAATGACTTCTTGCAGCTTATAAAATCAACTTAGCAAATATTACAAACATGTATGCAGACCTGTTGAATTATCATCATAATTCACAACTGACAACACTTGCACAGAGCAAAATGGTAAAATGGTAAAATACAGTTGGTAAAATACAGTGGTGGCACCTGTGGACATGAAGGCAGGGTGTCCTTTTAATCAATTACCATCTTCTAAAAGGAAGAGGGAAACAAACAGCCTGGACTACACTGGTTTGTGACCTAGGAAAGTCACTTGGCCTTTCTGTAGTCACATTTCTCATTAAAAATAAGAGGTGCATGAGAGCTTCTCCAAGGTTCCTTCAGTACTGAAATTTGATGTTTTATCAGATACATTTTGGCACACAAGATGTATTTTAAAAACACCTTAACTAATAAATCACTCGTGTTCTTATGAACATTTGCTAACCAACCACTTCCTACTTCACTCTACCAACACATTAAGGGGACTGCATAACTTTAAAGTAATGGCTCATATTACAAAGAGCAGGGCCATAGTTTCCTGATATACCATCAGAGCTTCAAGCATAAGGTCATATTTAGCACTGATAATAAATTAAAACATCACTTAAGGCAATAAGGCAATCATCATTATTTGGTAAATATTTAAAACTAAGTCAAATTCAATCATCACCTAAAGAAAATTTGGTGGCCCAGGTTATCTACTGACAGAAAAAAACCACTAGAAGAACTAGAAAAAGATAAAAAGGGTAATAAAAATTTAAAAATGTCCTGTCCCTTTTAACAGTCTCCTTGTTCTCAATTTTTCAGAAAAAAATCAAGTGTCTAGCCATTTTAGACAGTCCACATGATCAAATGAATACTAATTAGATAGCACATTTTAACGGCAGTGTGGGAGCAAGATGATGCCCAAAAGACAGCCTGCCTGGTAAGTCCAGACCCTTAGTATTCTTGCCTCTTGCATCTCACATAAGAACGTGGGAGGTCAACAGATGATCACCAATCCCAGTGGGCCCACTCTGATTCTCATGACAACCCTGCAGGGTAGGAAGAAGTCCTTTCCTGATTGTGACAGATTAGGGAAGACACTCAGAAAGCTAAAGTCATGTGCTCAGGGCCACATAGCCAGGCAGTACCAGAGCTGAAATCAGAAACACAATCTGCCTAATGCCAAAAAGCTCATCCTCTTTTCACTATTTTTTATAGTAAGTTTTTTTTTTTTTTTTTTGAGACAGGGTCTTGCTCTTTTGACCAGGCTGCAGTACAGTGGTGCAATCATAGCTTGCTTACAGCCTCAACCTCCCGGGTTCAAGCAATCTTCCCACCTCAGCTCCCAAGTAACTGAAACTTCAGGTGCATGCCACTATGGCCAGCTAATTTTTAAAAAATTTTTTGTAGAGACAGGGGTCTCACTCTATTGCCCAGGCTGGTTTTGAATTCACGGGCTCAAGCGATCCTCCTGCCTCAGCCTCCCAAAGTGCTGGGATTACAAGTGTAAGCCACCATGCCCAGCCTTATGGTTAGTTCTTAATTTAAGCATCCTTCTCGATCTCCCTAACCACTGCCAAAATAACAACAACATCAAAATCATTAATAATCATGAACTCAAAACTAAGTTTCAGGGAAGTCAGGTTAACTGAGCTTCAGGGAAGTCAGGTCAACTGAGGAGGGAAGTAATATCTGACAAGGTTTTCTCCATTCATGGGGGGAGTTTTTTTTTTCCCCAAAGACCAAAACCAACCAACCAAAAACAAAACAAAACAAAAACCCGAACCCCAGAATAGATACTTGTTTAATTCTGTGACAAGTTCTCTAATTCCAACACACAAAACAGATGCAGAGCCAGGCAACTGGTGGGAATAAGGCCCAAGCACCTGCCAGCGTGAGACTGGCTTCAGCTCATGTCCACTTGGCAGCCCAGGTCCAGGACAGGGAGCTCGAAAGGGTACCAACAGTGAGACGCTTCACTGAGAAAGCAAAGTGTGCAGTGTCCATATGTCCAGGCAGGCAGCAAAGCAGTGGTCATGTACCACCCTCCAGGCATCAGCAGAGCAAAGCTGGACACATGCAAAAGAATGTTTAGGGCCACTTTACACATCCGATATACTAGGCAAGGCAATCAGAGTAAAAGCAATTCTAATATTCAGGAGGCCAATTATTTCAATCGCCTCTCATACATTTTTTATCAAGCCAAGAGCATTGACTCATATTAAGTTATTCAAAATTCGGTTATCTTGTGTTACAATGGCAATATTTAGCTTTAAAGAAATAATTTCTCTTTTTGTCACTTTTACCTACATGTCCTACCTATATTCTAGATATGCTTTTAACATATATCCTCCAAAACCACCTTCAGGTCAACTGAGGAGGGAAGTTAATTTCTCCTCCCCACAACTATCACCTATGTAATTATACAAAGTCAAGTCCATCCACTGTACTAATACCTTTATTTATGTAGAATGTAGCATTTTTCCAGAGCCCTTTCACACTGTTCACTTTCAGTAATGCTTCTTAAACTCTAAGGTCCTCATAAATATTAGCAACATCACAGTAGGCTGCCATGCTCAGGACCCTCTGGCACATCCTGTTCCCCAGGCAGCTCACCAGGTATCAGCCTGCTCTTGGTCTTTACCTGCTCACCACATGAGATGCAAGAAGCACAGGCATCTCTTTGGCTCTCTGCTCGCACCAAAGACTGGCCCAGCCCTCCACCATATCCGGGACTTCACTTATCCTCTGTCTCCCCAAGACCATCTTGTCCTCCCTCACTGGACCATCCCATTGGTGAGCAAACATACTTTAGTACCGCCCACCTTAAACCTCGCCCACCATGTATTCCACCGACTTCAGCTAGCTCCGCTTTTCCTCTTCCTTTCCACATCAAGAACTCTGCAAAGCCTTAACTATGCTTGCAACTTCCACTGCCCAGCTCTCATTTTCTCCTCCATCTACTCCAGGTGGGCCTCATCCCATAGAACATTCTCAACCAACTACATCTGTCAAAGCCCATGGTCAACTGGCTGCTCTCCTCCTACCCAATACTCATCCCCAGGCACCCAGGACACACACTCCTCTGGTTTTCCTCCTCGCTCACTGGCCACCCTTTCTCAGCATCTCTCCCATCACCTGTGGACATTATTGTCCTCTCTAGGTAAGCCCATCCTGTGGCTTTAAATACAATTGCCCAACACACTGATGGCTCTCAAATTTTTATCCCATTCCCATACTTTCGTTCATCCTTTACCTCTCCAAATCTACCTAGCCTTCCACCAAGGCCATCAGAGCTTCCTAATTCCTACCACCCTTGAGCAAATCAAAAGAGGAAGTAGGCGGCAGAGAGGGAGAAAAGCCTAAAAGCCCAACACTAATTGTAAAGAATAGATCATATCCTTCAGGACAAAGCTAAGAAGAAAAATTTCTAGAAATTTAAATTTAATATTATTCTTAAAATTCTCAATGATTAAAACTAGTTTGCTATAAAATCTGATTCACTTCTTGCATTTGCAGTGTTTTAATAAAAAAGACTTACCCTAAATAGTAACCCTGCCAAGCTCTGGGCAAACAAGTCCTTTATTTGTTTATCCTTTGGCTTCTGCATGACAGCTTCTGTTATCCTGAGGAGTATTTGCAACATCTGTTCCCTGGGCCACCCAAAATAAAAGCTCATATTAATAATCATGTCTCCAAAGCACTTTAATTTATAGGTACCAGAAATTCTCTTAAGAATTCAGCAACATTGTTAATTACGTATTACTCGAAACTATTAAAGTCCAGATGCCAATTACATAATGAATACCATATTTTACCAAAATAAGCTCCCTTATGTTACAACAGTTTTAAAAACATGCCTCCCACGTCCACACAAACAGGCAGGATAAAACATATCATTCCAGCCTGATTTTCTCCCCTTGCAAAAAGAGAGGCAAGATCATCTTCTCCAACTGTGCCAGCAGCTTAAAGGTACTCAGTGAAAACCTACTGGAACGTATGCAGCACTCTTTAATTTTGCTATCCAGTGTTTTACTTAACCTGTAAGGTCTCCCCCTCATTGCAACAGGAAGTGAAGCTGACCTTCTGGCCTTTATTTTGGGGACACACACAGTCAGTATCTTGGTAAGGTGGAATGCCACAATACTCTCACAGGCAGGAGGGGTTTGCATTACAGGACACTTTCAGGCCCAGTGCTCATGCCTGGAAGATCCTGACTCTGCGCTACAGGGCACAATTGAGACAAATGCCATCACTGCAGCTCAGTTCCAATGTGCAAGCATTTTTCATAGTCTCTCACAGAAGGTTTATGTAAAAGGACTTTGAAGACTATAAAACAGTATAGAGACAACATAACACTGCTAATTACAATAATAAGTTCTTCAGAACAGCCAAAAGACATTTTTCTTTCTTACACCTAAGTTATATTGCTCATATCAGAGTATCTGCTCACTTTTTCTTTCCCTAGATTCTATGGGAACACAGAACACATTATCTTTCATATGTAAGAGAAGCGCATTTGTTCCTCGAGGGAAATCACTCTGGTTCCTTTCAGGTTTCACATGCTAACCATTCATCTAATCTTTACTACTTTCTCCTTGGCTTTACTGCTGTTTAGTAATAAAACTGAGAATAGGACAAAGTAATCAGATGAGATCTCTAAATCATAGTTTCCATATACTTTTCTCATATCTCTGCATATCAGAACAGCATTTTCTCCTAACAATATATGATGCTGAACCTCATAAAATTCCTCACAATAAAATCACCTGTGGGGATTTCCTGCCCTCTTTGTAGCTGGCCCCATTTGAATTTGGTCCCCAGAGTCATCTGTTGGTATACATTCTCACTGCACTCCATGCTACTTGTCCATGTGTTCCTATTCCCTACCTATGGATTCTGGAAGCACAGAAGTTCGGAAGGGCTATCTTCTGGGCACACACACATGAAGCAGGATGGTGACTTTGAAGAGAACTGGGAGAAGCAATGGCACAGTGCTGGGGGACAGCTTGTCGCTCACCACATTCAGGGTACCCAGGCCCCTGTCGCCAGGGCAGAGGAGGGCAGCACCTAGTATCACCACTGCCCATTCATGTTACATGATGCATAAGACAATGAAAAACAATCCCTTACACACAACTAGTTACAGATCCATCATGAGAATGTGACGAGAACAACAGACATCATAAGTTTCAAGTAAAGCCTTGATCATGGCAACTGCTATCAAAAGCCACAAATGTGATCAAAGCCATGACTGACAAAAACACAGTTAATTTGATTTCTGAACCTATGAAAGCTTGGAAAGGCATGCAGAGTCTTCTGGAAGAAAACAAGGCTGGAAAAACTATGGTCTGGAAAAATCTTTCCTTACAGTAGAAAGATTCAGAATCTGCCAAAGCTGCCAGTTTTGACAACTGCTTGTTTCTTTCTATTTTGTGAAGCACTGACTTTTCCAAGGAGAACTGCTCAAAGAGTATAATAAACTTCTGTTGGAGCACGTGGAATCAGGCATGTGTGCCATCCTTGGGTCCAACACAGGAGTGAGGGTTTTCCTACATTCTTCATTATTTACCTGATCTCTATCTCCTCATACAGGTGGTATTTCAACTTATTTACATACCAGTTATTCCCTGTTTCAGGACCATTTCTTACAGTTCCCTGGCTACAGCCCTGGTCTCAGCCACCATCATCTATGGCACTGCACTGCATGTTCTCCAGCAGCCAGAGGGGCCTTTCAGAAGCATAAATTTTATTATGTCACAATCTTGCAGACACACAGGGAGGTAGCTGGTGTCCTTCCTTTGGTCTGCAGGGCCCTGAGCAACCTGGCCCTGGCCTGCCCCCTGCCTCCTCCCCTCTCACTCTCCCTCTCACTCCATCCACTCCACCACATTGGCCATCATCTTATCTTTCCTTAAACAAGCCACTTTTCTTTTACCTTTTCTCCCATCAGGGCTTTTGCATCTGCTGCTCTTTCTACCAGGAATGCCCTTCCCTTAGACCTCCCCAAGGCTCCTCCTTCCCTTCACTCAGGGCTCTGCTCAGAAAGGCCTTCTCTGACAGCTGGCAGAAAAAACTCCCCGTCCGTCCATGCCAAGCAACACACACCCAATTCAGGACTCTTTCCCCTTTGCAACCTTCACTGTTCTCAGTACTTCGGACTCTCTGAAATTGTTTTCTAGGTTTTTAATGTCTCTCGGTCCTATGAGGATGTAACCTCATGAGGGCAGGGACCTTGTCTACATAGTTCACCACTATATTTTCACAGTAGAGGCTTGATAGTTATTTATTAGATGGAAGAAAAGGAGGTAAGGAGAGCGGGGAGAAGAAGGAGTGAGGAAGGAAAGGAGGGATGGGAGGCAAGGGATTATCTGGTACTTAAATACACAAGAAAATCCGTTAGAGAAACTGCTCACACTCTTCTATGCTCTATTGACCATTTTTCCATTAACTATTTTCATCGATTTCTACAATTTTTCTTTTCTATACTTTCACCTAGGAATCTATGAATTAGTAAAAAACAGAACAGAATTGCTTAATTTTATTTCCTAGAATTTTCTTTTTTTTTTTTTTTTTGTTTTGTTTTGGTTTTTTTGTTTTGTTTATTTTTTTTCTTTTATTATTATTATTATTATTATTATTATTATACTTTAGGTTTTATGGTACATGTGCGCAATGTGCAGGTAAGTTACATATGTATACATGTGCCATGCTGGTGCGCTGCACCCACCAACTCGTCATCTAGCATTAGGTATATCTCCCAATGCTATCCCTCTCCCCTCCCCCCACCCCACAACAGTCCCCAGAGTGTGATGTTCCCCTTCCTGTGTCCATGTGTTCTCATTGTTCAATTCCCCCCTATGAGTGAGAATATGCGGTGTTTGGTTTTTTGTTCTTGCGATAGTTTACTGAGAATGATGATTTCCAATTTCATCCATGTCCCTACAAAGGACGTGAACTCATCATTTTTTATGGCTGCATAGTATTCCATGGTGTATATGTGCCACATTTTCTTAATCCAGTCTATCATTGTTGGACATTTGGGTTGGTTCCAAGTCTTTGCTATTGTGAATAATGCCGCAATAAACATACGTGTGCATGTGTCTTTATAGCAGCATGATTTATAGTCCTTTGGGTATATACCCAGTAATGGGATGGCTGGGTCGAATGGAATTTCTAGTTCTAGATCTCTGAGGAATCGCCACACTGACTTCCACAAGGGTTGAACTAGTTTACAGTCCCACCAACAGTGTAAAAGTGTTCCTATTTCTCCACATCCTCTCCAGCACCTGTTGTTTCCTGACTTTTTAATGATCGCCATTCTAACTGGTGTGAGATGGTATCTCATTGTGGTTTTGATTTGCATTTCTCTGATGGCCAGTGATGATGAGCATTTTTTCATGTGTTTTTTGGCTGCATAAATGTCTTCTTTTGAGAAGTGTCTGTTCATGTCCTTCGCCCACTTTTTGATGGGGTTGTTTGTTTTTTTCTTGTAAATTTGTTGGAGTTCATTGTAGATTCTGGATATTAGCCCTTTGTCAGATGAGTAGGTTGCGAAAATTTTCTCCCATTTTGTAGGTTGCCTGTTCACTCTGATGGTAGTTTCTTTTGCTGTGCAGAAGCTCTTTAGTTTAATTAGATCCCATTTGTCAATTTTGGCTTTTGTTGCCATTGCTTTTGGTGTTTTAGACATGAAGTCCTTGCCCATGCCTATGTCCTGAATGGTAATGCCTAGGTTTTCTTCTAGGGTTTTTATGGTTTTAGGTCTAACATTTAAGTCTTTAATCCATCTTGAATTGATTTTTGTACAAGGTGTAAGGAAGGGATCCAGTTTCAGCTTTCTACATATGGCTAGCCAGTTTTCCCAGCACCATTTATTAAATAGGGAATCCTTTCCCCATTTCTTGTTTTTCTCAGGTTTGTCAAAGATCAGATACTTGTAGATATGTGGCATTATTTCTGACGGCTCTGTTCTGTTCCATTGATCTATATCTCTGTTTTGGTACCAGTACCATGCTGTTTTGGTTACTGTAGCCTTGTAGTATAGTTTGAAGTCAGGTAGTGTGATGCCTCCAGCTTTGTTCTTTTGGCTTAGGACTGACTTGGCGATGCGGGCTCTTTTTTGGTTCCATATGAACTTTAAAGTAGTTTTTTCCAATTCTGTGAAGAAAGTCATTGGTAGCTTGATGGGGATGGCATTGAATCTGTAAATTACCTTGGGAAGGATGGCCATTTTCATGATATTGATTCTTCCTACCCATGAGCATGGAATGTTCTTCCATTTGTTTGTATCCTCTTTTATTTCCTTGAGCAGTGGTTTGTAGTTCTCCTTGAAGAGGTCTTTCACATCCCTTGTAAGTTGGATTCCTAGGTATTTTATTCTCTTTGAAGCAATTGTGAATGGGAGTTCACTCATGATTTGGCTCTCTGTTTGTCTGTTATTGATGTATAAGAATGCTTGTGATTTTTGCACATTGATTTTGTATCCTGAGACTTTGCTGAAGTTGCTTATCAGCTTAAGGAGATTTTGGGCTGAGACAATGGGGTTTTCTAGATATACTATCATGTCATCTGCAAACAGGGACAATTTGACTTCCTCTTTTCCTAATTGAATACCCTTGATTTCCTTCTCCTGCCTAATTGCCCTGGCCAGAACTTCCAACACTATGTTGAATAGAAGTGGTGAGAGAGGGCATCCCTGTCTTGTGCCAGTTTTCAAAGGGAATGCTTCCAGTTTTTGCCCATTCAGTATGATATTGGCTGTGGGTTTGTCATAAATAGCTCTTATTATTTTGAGATATGTCCCATCAATTCCTAATTTATTGAGAGTTTTTAGCATGAAGGGTTGTTGAATTTTGTCAAAGGCCTTTTCTGCATCTATTGAGATAATCATGTGGTTTTTGTCTTTCGTTCTGTTTATATGCTGGATTACATTTATTGATTTGCGTATATTGAACCAGCCTTGCATCCCAGGGATGAAGCCCACTTGATCATGGTGGATAAGCTTTTTGATGTGCTGCTGGATTCTGTTTGCCAGTATTTTATTGAGGATTTTTGCATCAATGTTCATCAAGGATATTGGTCTAAAATTCTCTTTTTTTGTTGTGTCTGTGCCAGCCTTTGGTATCAGGATGATGCTGGCCTCATAAAATGAGTTAGGGAGGATTCCCTCTTTTTCTATTGATTGGAATAGTTTCAGAAGGAATGGTACCAGCTCCTCCTTGTACCTCTGGTAGAATTCGGCTGTGAATCCATCTGGACCTGGACTTTTTTTGGTTGGTAAGCTATTGATTATTGCCACAATTTCAGCTCCTGTTATTGGTCTATTCAGAGATTCAACTTCTTCCTGGTTTAGTCTTGGGAGGGTGTATGTGTTGAGGAATTTATCCATTTCTTCTAGATTTTCTAGTTTATTTGCATAGAGGTGTTTGTAGTATTCTCTGATGGTAGTTTGTATTTCTGTGGGATCGGTGGTGATATCCCCTTTATCATTTTTTATTGCATCTATTTGATTCTTCTCTCTTTTTTTCTTTATTAATCTTGCTAGCGGTCTATCAATTTTGTTGATCCTTTCAAAAAACCAGCTCCTGGATTCATTTATTTTTTGAAGGGTTTTTTGTGTCTCTATTTCCTTCAGTTCTGCTCTGATTTTAGTTATTTCTTGCCTTCTGCTAGCTTTTGAATGTGTTTGCTCTTGCTTTTCTAGTTCTTTTAATTGTGATGTTAGGGTGTCAATTTTGGATCTTTCCTGCTTTCTCTTGTGGGCATTTAGTGCTATAAATTTCCCTCTACACACTGCTTTGAATGCATCCCAGAGATTCTGGTATGTTGTGTCTTGGTTCTCGTTGGTTTCAAAGAACATCTTTATTTCTGCCTTCATTTCGTTATGTACCCAGTAGTCATTCAGGAGCAGGTTGTTCAGTTTCCATGTAGTTGAGCGGTTTTGAGTGAGATTCTTAATCCTGAGTTCTAGCTTGATTGCACTGTGATCTGAGAGACAGTTTGTTACAATTTCTGTTCTTTTACATTTATTGAGGAGAGCTTTACTTCCAAGTATATGGTCAATTTTGGAATAGGTGTGGTGTGGTGCTGAAAAAAATGTATATTCTGTTGATTTGGGGTGGAGAGTTCTGTAGATGTCTATTAGGTCCGCTTGGTGCAGAGCTGAGTTCAATTCCTGGGTATCCTTGTTGACTTTCTGTCTCGTTGATCTGTCTAATGTTGATAGTGGGGTGTTAAAGTCTCCCATTATTAATGTGTGGGAGTCTAAGTCTCTTTGTAGGTCACTCAGGACTTGCTTTATGAATCTGGGTGCTCCTGTATTGGGTGCATATATATTTAGGATAGTTAGCTCTTCTTGTTGAATTAATCCCTTTACCATTATGTAATGGCCTTCTTTGTCTCTTTTGATCTTTGTTGGTTTAAAGTCTGTTTTATCAGAGACTAGGATTGCAACCCCTGCCTTTTTTTGTTTTCCATTTGCTTGGTAGATCTTCCTCCATCCTTTTATTTTGAGCCTATGTGTGTCTCTGCACGTGAGATGGGTTTCCTGAATACAGCACACTGATGGGTCTTGAGTCTTTATCCAGTTTGCCAGTCTGTGGCTTTTAATTGGAGCATTTAGTCCATTTACATTTAAAGTTAATATTGTTATGTGTGAATTTGATCCTGTCATTATGATGTTAGCTGGATATTTTGCTCGTTAGTTGATGCAGTCTCTTCCTAGTCTCGATGTTCTTTACATTTCGGTAGTTTTCCATTAACTATTTTCATCGATTTCTACAATTTTTCTTTTCTATACTTTCACCTAGGAATCTATGAATTAGTAAAAAACAGAACAGAATTGCTTAATTTTATTTCCTAGAATTTTCATCAAAATAAAAAGATTATCAAAAATATCAAAAAACTACTGATATAGTAGTATACAAAACTCAGGGAGTTTTCAAAGGAAAAAAACATTAAAAATGATGTTGATAAAACTAAGGTATTCAGGAACAGATATTTCAGTTCAAAGCATATACCAGCATTTCTCATTACTGTCAATATTACTGACGTGGAATTTAACTTTGTTTACATCATATTGTGCATCACTGTAATATTTCCAGTTTTAACAACTGTTTAACTTGGCAAATAGTGCTAAGTTTAGAAGTCTGGGAAAGATGACGTTGGAATCTACATCATAGTACCATTTTGATGCCTGTGGTTTCTGTACTTGTGAACTTTCTGCACACCAGGATTCTTGAGTCCACCCTTTCCTCATCTTTGAAGAACAAGAATTGGACTTGGTGCCCTGCAGTTCCTTTCTGATCAGACCTGCCTCATGTCCATGGTTTCCTACCAACTGCAGACACTTTCCAAAGCCCCTTTCCTGCTGACTCAAGGGCCTCCAGAATACAGGCATGGGCAGAGGACCCCTCTGGTTTCAGGCAGGAAAGGTGCCACTGGTCTGTAGGGCCTCCAAAGACTGATAACCAAGGTAGAAGATCACCTAAGGGGATGCTGACCACAGCTGGGTGGGCAGCTTCATTGCACAAGGGTGGCAGTGGAATGAGAGGGAACACACAAAGGACAGGCTTGAGGAGCATTTTAAAGGCAGAAGCGAGAGGCTGATGACACATGAGGAGAAGAGGAAGAAATGGAAAGTGACTCTGAGGCTTTCTGGTCTGTTGCTGAGCATCACTGAAAATACCTCATCAGATGGAGTAAGGTGAGGACTTTTTTTTTTTTTTGAGACAAGAGTCTCACTCTGTCGCCCAGGCTGGAGTGCAGTGGCGCAATCTCACTGCAACCTCCGCCTTCCGGGTTCAAGCGATTCTCCTGTCTCAGCCTCCCGAGTAGCTGGGATCACAGGCAAGTGCCACCACACCTGGCTAATTTTCTGTATTTTCAGTAGAGATGGGGTTTCACCATGTTAGGCAGGTTGGTCTCGAACTCCTGACCTCAGATGTTCCACCCACCTCGGCCTCCCAAAGTGCTGGGGTTACAGGCGTGAGCTACCGCACCTGGCTGATAACCTTCAAATAAGAGAAGAGCAGGAAAAAAAGAGAAGAGCAGGAAAAAAAAATCTAACGCATTGTTTACCTGTAGGGACATTATAAATAAAAACATCAAACAAAAACAAAGATGAAAAGGAAAAAACGTAGTTTTAATGACAGGAACAGACTGTTGACTGCACTATGTATTTGGTCTCTGATAATTTATCATTTAAAATAATTATTTTTCCAAAATGAATTTAAAACATCAAGTTAGAAGCAATAAAAATCAGTTGACAGCATTTCAGGGCAATTAACAAACTCCCCTGAGCTTATGATGAATATTATAAAACACCGGTTGCTGCTTTTCCACAAAAGTATGTTTGATGAACATTTAAAAGGAAAAATCCACTATTAAGTAAAATACTTATTGTTCAAGAACATTTTTAAAAATATAATGAAAATAATTGATCATGAAGAAGGTAACTACCTTCTTCATGATTCACAGAAACTGTTACAAAAGACATTTTGTTGTTAAGTTTGTAAAAACATTAAATAAACACAAGCCTTAACATTTTAATTATGTTGAAAAACATAAATATCTGTTTTACAATACTAATTAATTTGATATAAACTTACCATGTCTTTTTATTCATTGTAAGCTCCATTATCATGCGCCTAAAAATAATCAAAACAGCTTTACAAGCATCAACTTGTTCTTTCAAGAGCACAGGAACTTCAGCACATGGTTCCAACAAAAAGACGTTTGCAGAGTTCGTCAAAAATACCTTAAAATCAACAATTTTACATTAGAAAATATAACTGAACATAAACATTTGAATAAATTTTGCTTAAAGATATTAATTTCACTCCACCAATGAAATAACTTTTCAGTTATTTCCAAAAGATTCTATTTCAATAAGGCAAGTGGTACCAACACATACACTTCAAAATTTTTTTTTTAGTTCACCTTTTAGAATCACTTAAATACTGAGACACCTGAAAAGCCTATCCCTAGGGGAAAAGAAAAAAATCACTATTACATATTAATATTGCAACTACAGAAATTTTATGAGTCAGAAAAGCTTTTGAAGACTTTTCAACAACCCCTCAACAAAAAAAGGAAAATAAGGGAAAAAAGTAGGATCGTTGCATATGAGTGAGAAACTTTAGGGGGGAAATGGGAGGAGTAGAGGATAGATGGCCAGACAGTGGTCAGACAGAACTATGTGATTCTTATTGAGTCTCCCAGCACATGAACTCCTTGCTGACAGAAGCATGGACAGCACCACTCAACAGGGGTAAGAACCTCAAGGAGCTGTGATGTGTCCAGAAACAGACAAAGCCATCAACATCACACGCCTTCCAGGAGGCTATTTTGTTTAATATGAAAGATATATTACGCAGTAGCATTCAAAATCTAAGTGAATTCTTAAGATTAAAAGCTGAGATTTCAAAAACAATTTAGATAATCAGCCAACTACTCTACCCTCTGCCTCAGACCTTTAGCATACAAGTTCACTGTTCTCCACCATCAGGGGTATCTCAGCAGAAAAATGTGAAAAGCACCGATCCAGGATATAATATACTATTACTGCTTCGAGTCACTACAGCAAAATAACGCTGTGTTACCATTTACACAGTTGACACCAGTGTCCCATCATCTGCAGATATTCCGAGTTGTCAATTTGGTATGAGGGCGGACCTGCTCTATCTACCTAGAGGTATATTGCCTCTTAGGTCTCCTTTGTGCTCAACAACACAAACTCAAAGCATGACGGAGCTTCTCTAGCTCATTTATAAATAAAATTCTTTAAAGTGTTGTATCAAAATAAATGTACAATCTGACCAAATTAAAATTAACATCAAAAGTCAAGTGGATGAACTAAAATATTCACAGCCTTTAAAGTTATCTTAGGTAAGATTAAAAGGTATTATGTCCCAATTTTCTAAGAAAAATCACTAAATAAGCACTATAATATAGTTGATGATGATGATAACTTCAGTCATGAAGAATTTACTAGCCTTCGAGTAAGAAAAACAAAAACAAAAACAAAGAGCTTTTTGATTACAGCAGTTTTAGTGGTTCTGTTTTTGAAAGAAGTATGCCACAGATGATATATTGCAACACAGATCGTTTTAATTCAATGTATTTGGTTTCTTGAATATTAATTAAAAACTTTTTGCACATTCCCATGTAAAGAGTCTTTATATACTTTTACTTTTTACAAAACATCAAAGATACTGCATGAGTATTTCTTATTAATGTGCTGGTATCAGTTAAGGTAAAAATAAACTAAATTAGTATGTCCAGAGTGCATTTATCAAAAGCAACTATAGAAAACTACTATCTCTTGAACATCTGAGACACACAGTCGGAGAAAAGAAAGAAAATTACTGTCTTGTCAAACCCCCATTTGGCCCCTTTTTCTTAATAAACAAAGTAAAGGACTAAGGTATTAGACACAAGAACAAAACCAACTATTTAAATCCAAAGTAAATCCTTTTTTTAACTGTAGCACTATATATAATAAAATAGAAATTGTTTTTTCTCAGTTCAGGCAAGGACAGTAAGTCCTCATTTAACGTCATCAATAGGTTGTTGGAAATGATGACTTTAAGCAAAATATATAAAAAGATTTTTTTCTCATGAACATTATGACGAAATGATGTTGAATCAAACCATGTTACTCAAAGACCTGCCTGCTGTACTCATTTCATTTAAAGTCGTCATTTCCAAGAACCCACTGATGACATTAGTGAGGACTTACTGTAGATGTAACTCAGCCTTTCAGAAAATAAAAAGCACTCTTTTGAACCCAGGGGATCACTGGCACCTGCAACCACCACAGGCTGTTGCTGGAGATCCCCTTAGCTAAAAGACGGAGCTACTGAGGGACAAAGGGCAAGGACTCCTGCAAGTGTTTCTCTGATGGGGACACAGGTCATATTTATGAGCTGCACCAAAAGTCTTTAAAGATGCACAAGTGAAATCATCTCAACTTTTTTAAGTTAACTTCAAAATTATGTGTAGGTTTTCAATGAAAAGTGAGAAAATTCATGAGTATGGTATATTAAACTGCTAATTCACTTGAAAAAAAAAGGATTCCACGAAAATGAATCCTATCAAGAAACAGATGACAGAAAATCAGAAACATGCATGTCATTCCCAGACTTTCCCCAGACTCCTCACCTGGCCTCTACACGAGAGGCCTGAGTGACACATCTCCAAATGTGGATGAAGGGTGGCAGGCGAGGGGGCAGTGAGCAGGGAATGAGAGGCACCCTGTATTTTCACTTACTCTTCAAGCTACATGAGACCTGAGAGGAAATCTCCCAATTCTCATTTTTGAGGTAAAATCCTGAGCTCTGGGGAAGTTAAGTAATGATCCAAAGTCGCTCTTTCAAATGTTCCCAAATGGAGTCAGTTCTATTTCATATATTCATTCAAATCTAAAAACTACATAAGTCATTGTTCTTTGTAAACACAGCCAATTTTAAGAGGAATATTACTTATAAGATTTTATAATCACCAAGCTTGTCTTGCAAATTAGAGCCCAGATAACTAACTACACATATGTGTTTGGAAGATAATTTAAAGATTTAAATATCAGTCATTTCATATTCACTATATAATAATCTCAAAAAGACTGTAACCAGTTCTTAGTCTTCTTTGACTAGAAAAAAATTTTTGTAAATCGTGGGTAGGAATTATAAAGAAAACTCAGAATAAGAATGTAATAGCTAATTAAACAGCTGTTTATTATTTACTGACAGATGGCTACAAATACCACCATACTTTATATGACATTATCCCCAATAAACAAAAAGACAAAACGGCTCCAGCTGTAGGCAGTGGAGGGGTCTTCATGTCCTGGCCAGCTACATACCTGCAACAAAGCCTGGACGCCGGCTTTCACATTTGTATTTTCCTCCTCTGTCACACACCCTCTGCTCATTGCACTTGTGAAGGAGTACGTGCGTCCCCAACTGGAAGATCGTTTATGACCAGAACTTTCAGACGAGGCCTTCAGAAGATAATGATTCATTAACAGAGTGGAAGATGCACGTGTTTAACTTATATTTAACTATAAATATAATTAAATATATTATATAAACTAAGTTATATTTAGTTGGCATATTTAATTCCTTAAACTCACCAGGATTCACATGAAAATAGGTTCTAGGAGGTAGAGAGCTCCCCACTCAACCGTCAACACCTAAAATAGTGCTCAGCACTTAGTATGTGCTGAAAGAATGAGTTGTGTTTGTCCAATGGCTGAGTGAGCATGGAATACAGAACTTTAAAATGAATGACAATTTGCTTACCTATTCATTTAGATCTCATGGTAGTTATTAAAATGATTTCACCAATATTGAAAAATTAAAATTATGGAACACAGATATTTTAAAGTGATATGCCTCTAGTGAGAAATTTAAAACATTTTAAATTAATTTCATAATAGTATGCCAGAAATATAAATGTCACTTAAGTTTCTTTTGTTTCAGGAGATATTCCACTCTGTCATTTTGGATTTATCCAACCTATAGCTTTATCTAACATGGACAGTGGCCACTCCAGCAGGCCAGCACTCAGCGAGGCTTAAAGGGGAGGGACACTGCTGTTTGGTTAGTCCTTTCACAGGGGTAACACCCAGCTGCTTCTGGTACAGGCCACTGCACAAGAAAAGTCTACCCAAACATTCTCAGTTTAGTTCCTCCTAAAGATATTTATTTAAACAAGACAAGGAGAAGGCAGTGATTTTTTTAGTCTCACAAACAGACATGTAAAATATGATGGCTTATTAAACAACTCTCCTGCAATAGTGACTAACAAAGATGCAACATGCAGATGGCCTTGGCTGGAGCTGCAGATGACTGCCAATCTAGAATGGGAGTACAGAAGCTACTCTCTAAGGTAGATCCTCACAGAACTCAGCAACTCAGAAGCATCAGATGGGATAAAAAAGAGATCCACCTGCCTTTGTCCCATTGACAAGACTCTTGACTGAGCAAGTATACTTTACTAAAATATATTTACCCTCAACTCAAAAGACAAGTGAAAAAAATTACCTCCTTGCTATCAGTCTCGGAAAATCCTAATTTTTCAGCATCTTCTTGGGCAACATCTTTTCTATCTGGCTCTTCCATGAACACAGGTTTGTCCTGGAGAATCCACTTTCTGTACACTTGAACTACTTTTCTTGTTACAGCTACCTCACAGGAAGGCAACAAAAATGCCTGAAAGGAAAAGAGAAAACTCCCTTTAACTACAAACACACTCAGATCAGTATAGGGCAGCATCACGGACATTTCCAATGACCATCACCCATTTCACTTTCCTTTGGAACACACAGCTTATAAATATACTACACAGGGCCACAAATCTTTATGCACACCAAATTTACCAGCAGAAAGAAAGACATTCTCATAAGAGAGCCCTAAAAAATGGCATTTAAAAATAACTTTTATAGGCCAGGCGTGGTGGCTCACGCCTGTAATCCTAACACTTTGGGAGGCCAAGGCAGGCAGATCATGAGGTCAGGAGTTCGGGACCAGCCTGGCCAACATGGTGAAACCCCATCTCTACTAAAAATACAAAAATTAGCCGGGCATGGTGGCGTGTGCCTGTAATCCCAGCTACTCAGGAGGTTGAGGCAAGAGAATCACTTGAACCTGGGAGGTGGAGGTTGCAGTGAGTTGAGGTTGCACCACTGCACTCCAGCCTGGGCAACAGAGCAAGACTTAGTCTCCAAAAAAAAAAAAAAAAAAGAAAGAATGAAAAAAATAACTTTTATATTCTGAATAATTTGTCTACAAAAATAACCAAATCAAATCATACCTACAGAAATATTTTAATTGGCTACAAAACACAATTCTAATGCACAACCTGGACCTTTTCCCAACAAATCAGAAGTAGGTTAGAAGGGACATACTGGTACAGCCAGTGGCAAGCAGTCGTGCCCACCTCTTCTCAGCTCCATGTTCACTGATGTAATGGTGTTGGCCTGAATCAGCCACGGTGGGAGTGGTTCTACCACAGAAGTCAGCATCTGTTACAAATCAGGACTTGGTTTTTTTTTTTCTCCTTTTCTTTGCTTTTGTCCTTCTTCCTTTCCTTTCCTTCCTTTTTAGTTATTATTATTTTTTTGATATCATATATATCAGGTTTCTAATATATCAGGTTACTAATGAGTTCCAGCTATCAATGTTAACAAGAGCCTCTGGCAAAATTGTAGCATTGTGCATATTTATAAGAACTTTTTAACATTAAGGAATTCCCTTATACATCTCCATACAACAATTTTGATTTAATGTGAGAAGAGTCCAATAATGTTAAAGAATTTAAAGGAGAAATGCATTTGCTTTTCGCTTATCAGTTTTAAGGACTATTTCTATATTTGAGGGGAACAAGAGAGAGAGGTTCCCCATACTCAGATGCTTTAATGTCACAGATGAGGATACTGAGGCTTACAGCACCAGAGATATTCTTCCAAGGTTACAAAGTTAGACACAAATCCAGGTCTTGGTCTCAAGTTCCTGGGACTTGTTTTAATACTGCCCTTAAGGTTCACGCCACAGGATCCAGTTACAGGCAGAACTCACTTTAACAAAGGTTCATGCAATATATCAATATCGAGATAATTGTGGTATCAAAAGCCAAAGTAATGGGATTTAAAAATGAAACAACTCAAAAACTCAGTGTATATGAGTTGGACAGAATGGACAATAGCTGAAGAGAAAACTGGAAGAAAAATCAGAAGAAAATACCTGGAATGAACCATGAAGAGATAAAAGAATGGATAAATCAGAAGAGAGGATAAGAAAGAGAAAATACAATGAATAGGTTATCCAATGAATGACTGGAGATGCAGAAAAAAAAGGAAAAAAAAAGATGGGGGGAAGAAACAGTATTTGAGGAAAGAGTGGCTGAGAATTTAGCCAAAATGGGTGAAATATATCAATCCCTAGATTTAAGAATCACAAAGAAAAACAAGGATAAATGTGAAGCATATTACAGGTAAAACTGCTGGAAACCAAAGATAATCAGAAAAATCTTAAAAGCAGCCAGAAGAAAAAAGACATATTTCCTCCAAAGGAGGAACCACGTGACTTTCTATGACTTCTCAAAGAAATAATGGAAGCCAAGAAACAATGCAACAGAAGATTCATGTGCAGAGGGCTGCCAATGTAGAATTTGACACCCAGAAATAAAACACTTCTAAAATGAAAGCAAAATACAGACATTTTCAGATGAGAAAATTTGCTACCAGGAGACTTGAGCTAAGGGAAATATTAAAACTTATCCTTTAGATAGAAGGGAAATTTTCCCTGGTCAGAGATTTGGGAAGCAATAAAATGCAATAAAAAGAGAATGTGGACAAATCTAAATGAATAAAACATATATATGAAAATATATATGAATAAAAAGAATAAAACTAGATGAAACAAACCTTACAGTGGTTCTGAAAGGGATAATATGTACATATTATATATTCATAATAACAACAATGGCATATAAACTGAGGAGTAAATAGAGCTAACATGTGTACTGAGGGTAAAAGTTGAAATTAATGCTAGCATTTATGTTAGGAATGCATGTGTTAACTATTAAAGTAAGTACAAATGACCGTAAAACTAATTTAATTTGGGAAGAAAAATGAGATATTAAAAACAATGAGCTTGAAGGTCCAATACAACTAGAAAGTAAGAAGACAGCAGACTAAAACCTAACAGCAGTTGCTATGTTAAATGTAATGAATAATGATCCAATCAAAAGACAAAGATTGTAAGATTTAATTTAAAAATCTATTTAAAAGACTTCGCTGCAATTTATAAGAAGACATCCAAAACATACGGACGGGGGAGGCTGAAAGTAAAGAGTTAGCAAAAGATGTACCATACAAACACTAGCCAAAAGAAAACTGGTAGAGTTATATCAAAAATAGACAAGAATAGACTTCATGCCCCTCCTCTGGAAAACCATTACTAGAGATGGAGACAGAGACTTCTTAATGACAGCATTCAATTCAAAGGAATATAAACTAATTCGAAGTCTGTATTGCAACTAATAATTTTGCCAAAAATAGAGCAAAAATTGATAGGCTTTCAAAACAAACAAACAAACAAACAAATGCACAATCAGAGTAGGATACTCTTCCAAAAGTGGTAGAACACTAAGCAAAAAAATAATGCAGCCAGAGGAGATAGGAACCTTCTCACCAGATCCTCCAGGTCTCAGCCTCTCACAGCTGTCACCTCTCTGTCTCTCTGAGGTGCATTCAGGATAATTTCTTCAGATTTGTCATCCAGCTCATTCTCTCCTTAGCTGCATCTAATCTACAATTAAACTTATCCATTTAGGTTTTCTTTTAATATTCCAGTTATTACATGTCGTTTTAATGTCTGGAAGTTCTATTTTCTTCCTAATCTGCATTCGTCATCTATTTTGGTGTCTTTTATTTCTTTATTTCTTTAAATATGTTAAACCTATTTATCCTAAAGTCTCAAATTATACAACTGAAGTCCTTGTGAGATTTTCCCGTTTCTTCTGATTTTTATGTCTAGAAAAGTTTTGACTTACAAATTCCCAAGGGGAAAAAAATGACCCAAGATCATTATACCCAGCTAAGCTGCTCTTTACACATAAAGGAAAAAGACACTGGACGCGGTAGCTCAGGCCTGTGATTCTAGCAATTTGGAACACCGAGGCGGGCGGATTACCTGAGGTCAGGAGTTCAAGACCAGCTTGGCCAACGTGGTGAAACCCCGTCTCTACTAAAAATACAAAAATTAGCTGGGCGTGGTGACACATGCCTGTAATCCCAGCTATTTGGGAGGCTGAGGAAGAAGAATCACTTGAACCCGGGAGGTGGAGGTTACAGTAAGCCAAGATCGCATCACTGCACTCCAGCCTGTGTGATGGGAGCGAGACTCCATCTCCAAAAAAAAAAAAAAGAAAGGCAAAAGAAAAGAAAAACCTTCCCCATCATAAAAGGACTTAAGGCATAAGCATTCCAGGATATCTTCCTGAAAACACTCAATGACAAAACAAGGCCAAGCAAGAAAAGTTAAGTATTTTAGAACTATGGAACAGGATGAAGTAATCTGTGTAAATACAGAATCAAGACTAAACAACTCTGTACATTAGGATTCTGAAATCAACTGCTAATGATGGTACATTTATAATATAAATGTATAATAAGATGAAATTAGTAACTAGAGGGGGCTAAAGAAAATACATGGCTGCTAATTTATTCATATTTCATAGCAGGAAACCCACAGTGCTATCTAAAATTACCATGTGTAGTTCAAAAGTGATTCTAACACCTCAATGTTATTATAATTTTTTTTAGTTTAGACAAATCTTTCAGCAATTAATACTTCTTATGGTAAAGAAATATTCATTGGATTTTAAACAATTCCTTCACTTTTCCTTTACTGTCTTTTCTTCTGTTAAATTCAAGTAAAATTCAGAATTTTCATTAATCAAGAATGAATGAATGAAGAATTAAGAATTCCATTGTCATAGTTACTCCGTCAGTCCCCATCCCCACCCCAGGCACTTTTCCATACCTCCCCTTGCGCCTGCCTTAATCTCAACTGACCTCTGTCTGGTTCCACCTTCACCTGTCTCTGCCCATGCCTCCCTCCCTCTTGCTTTTCTGCCTGCCTGCCTATTTCTGTCTGCCTATTGGTCTGTACCTGCTTGCTTATTTCCATCTCTGCCAGCTGGCCTATCTGCACCCAGCTGTTTGTCCTTCTACACCTGCCTGCCAGTTTGCCGATGTCTATCAGTTCACCTGTAAACCCCCCTGTCTCTCTACCAGCCTGCTTTCTGTCTGTTTATAATCCTTTCTTACCCATCTCCTCTCTGCTGGTGTCTCACCTATGTAGCTAGCCAGGCCCCAGCCATATATACACATATAGAAAGTCCAGACTTTCTTCTAACATTAATGGTAGTGTTTCGAGGGATTTGCTTTTGCTTTCTCCTCTATAATTACAAATACAGAGAGACTTTGTTTATCTAATGAACATACATTTTTTAATAAAAATAAAGCTGTTTAAAATAAAACCAACCAATAAAACAACCTAATGAACGAACATCCTTTACAGGAGTGCTTCAAACTTTTCAGATCATAGCCTAAGTAAGATACATTACCAAAAGATATATGCATTTGTATATATAGCACTGTACACACATAAATAAATTAGAAGTTTCACAAAGAAATAGTAATCCTTACAACTTGAACTACACTGTGAAATATTTGTTCTATTCTATTTTATTCTGTTTCATTGTTTAAAAAAATACTAGTTTTGACTCACTAAGTTGGTTTCATGGCCTACGAACAGGTTACAACAGGTAGTCTGAAAAATGCCAGTGAGAAGACGAGTTTACAGTGAAGGGACCCAGTGACCAGGACTGCCTACACGAAGCACTCTACCACTGCCTGGCCTTCCTGCTGGGGGTGGCAGCAGATGAGGGCTACCCTGAACCTTGTCCTACTTCAGTTACTGTCTATTTCCACCACCCACATTCAACTCACTGAACTACCCAGTCCAAGGTGACCCACACCAGGTGGTTCTTTAGCCTCTGCCATGAGCCTCTCTGCCCCAAGAGCTCACCAGCATTTATTCCCAAGTCACTCATGGACATCTGATCTACCATCTCACACTGTTCTCTGCAGCATACACACACACCTTATCTCTCCACTGAGAATGTGCACTTCTTGAATATCCATTTTAAACTATAATAACCTTTAGGCTTAAATATCTGTGAATCCTAATTTAAAATTGAAAAAACAAAGTTATTTTGAAAGAAGTCACATTTTGTTTCCCATAAAAGAGAAATTCATCATTGATCAAGAGAGTAATAAAATGCAATAGTAAAACCCATTCCTCTTTTCCCAAATGTTTCTATTTCAGTATTTTAACAACACATAATACTTAGATTTTAAACTTCACATACACAGTTACTCTTTCAAATTAGATCTGGTTAAGAAAAATTATAAAATGTAAATGTTTTTAAGCTTCATGACACTAAGATGTCTCATAACTTCAGTCATATGTAGTCTATAGTCACCTCAATGATCCGAACTACTTCAAAATTGAATTTAGATTGGGTTTAATATTTAGAGTGAATTTAGAATTTAGAGCACACTATTGCCAGGGGTAGGATGCCAATAACAGATACAGTCAGAGTTATTTGTATGATAAATTAACAACTACACAATAAAGGTAAAATCACATCAATATAGCATTTATCTGTTGTCTAAGATCTAAAAGCCTTGCTAATGTCATCTTATCTGATATGAAGTATTTTCATTCAAGCATTTAAAAATGTTACTATAGATCAGAGTCAGCAAACCATCCAGCCTGCTGCCTATTTTTGTAAATAAAGTTTTTCTAGAACGCAGCCATCCTCACTTGTTACATGTATCTCTGGCTGCTTTCTTGCTACCATAGCAGAGTTCAGCCCCTGTGACAGAGACATACGATCCATGAGGCCTAAAATATTTACTATTTGGCCTTTTGCTTTAAAAAGTGTGCTGACCCCTGCTATAGATCATACACTCCAGGACCTTGACTATTTCAAATCAAATAGTTGCCATGGACTTTTCACATGTACAACAGGAGCATGAATATGACAACATTAATGTAGGGAATGGGGTAGATTTTAAAATCGTGGGGTAGATTTTAAAATTTTTATCGTAAAATTCTTTTACGATAAAAAGAAAAGTTGTGGCAGTATGATGTGTGCAGTACTACCTAGAAAGGGATGACACAGAAGGATGGGAGCTCCAAGGAGAGGGCTGCTAACCACAGTCAAAGAAAACGGAGAGGAAAGGAGTGAGCAAAACTCCTGTGTGACTTGTCCAGTGACTGTCATAGGAGGAGCGGGAGATGGGGAACCTATGAGCACTAAAATTAAGATGCAAACACGAATACAGGTCCCTTTGAAGAAGCAGTCAAGTCAGGAGGAGAAGCTGATATTAGGGGAAAAAAATGAGCCAGGCTTTGGTCTTGTTATCATTAAGATACTACAGGAACATCAGATTGGATGGCATGTGGGCATTTTAAAAGGCAAGTGGAGGAGGCACCCAGTGCCACCTTGTCTACATTGTTCAGTGACAATGTAGACACTGAGAGTCTACACCTGGTTTACCCAGTCATTCTGCCCGATTTTGGCCGTGTGATTAGTTAGGTCTAAAAGCCCTCTCAGTAAACTTGTGCCCTGTCTTCCCTGAGACGGACATCTCACTCTCATGTTGGTCAATCGTGACCCTGAGAGGGCACACTTTCTGTGCAGCAGACCGAGGGCCCTTGAAGCTGTGCTCAGGTGTAACTGGCCTCTGTAGCATTGCATTATGCTTTCCGGCTCCTGGTGTGGTATATCCTCTGCCAGTAACAAATCTTTCATGAGTATAAAAAATTTGTTTAATGAAATTAATATTTTTATTTACAAGTGAGGTCCAGACAAAAGGCTTGACTGGGAGTCATATGCCACAGTGGTTGCTGGCACTGGACGGGCAGTAAAGGCCCCAAGGAGGCAAGTGTAGAATTACAGCAGAGACTTGAGCTCTGAATCTTGGTTAATACCTATAAT
This sequence comes from Pongo pygmaeus, assembly GCF_028885625.2. Lineage (NCBI taxonomy): Eukaryota > Metazoa > Chordata > Mammalia > Primates > Hominidae > Pongo > Pongo pygmaeus. The sequence continues at coordinate 15,381,161 of NC_072394.2, forward strand.
TTGGGGTGAAACAAAAAGAGGGGCCAAGACATGAAACAGAGAAGACACAGAGAGTGAGAAGAATCAAGGCAGTGCCGGGCCACAGAACCAGAAAAAAATATTTTATAAGTGGAATGTTAATTGCAGACTAAACAAACATTTTCTTAAGTAAAATTTTTTCTTCATTAAAATGAAAATATGGTAAAATCACTACACTGCTATGGATTAGGTTGGGACTTCGTTTTTGGTTGATTTTTTGTAATGAAAGTCCCAGAAGTGAGAGGGCCAAACATTTACTATCTCAAAAACTTGCCTCACCATAAGAAGTTCTCTGTGGTGCATTCCCGTCATTCATATGTCCAAGACTCTTCCTCTCCTCCTCACCTACAACTGGACTCTGCCATTCAAGGGCTTAACCTACTTTTCAGGTCTATGGACAAAACAATTATTCCGCCTCATATACACATACCAACAAATAGGCCACATTCCCTGCTTTCAAGACCACCAGTACCTAGAGGCAAGTGGCACTGGCCACACGCCACACTCCAGACCTGTGGGAGCTCTGTTTGCTGTGTTGAAGGCTAGTGCTGAGTTTCTCCACAGCAGCACTACTGACACATTGAGCCAGATAGTTCTTTGTCATGGTGGGGGTGGGGGCCATTCTGGGCATTGCAGGATATTTAACAACATCCCTGGCTGCGACCCGCTAAGATGCCAGTAGCACCCCCTCCCCAGTTGTGATGACCAAAACTGTTTCCAGACATTGCTAATGTCCCCTAGGGAGTAGCATCAACCCCAGTTGCAAACCTCTGATGTCACTCATGGCCACTAACCGTAGCCTGGGCTTCTGACCTCTTCTGTCTCCTTCCTTTGCTCACACCTCTTTTCTTGTCTTGGCCTCTGCTCGTTTCTTTCCTTTTATTCCCCTTGCCACCTACCTTCTTATCTTGTGCCATAAATAATTCTATCATACTGTGAGTGCCACACACCTCTGCAGAGTTTTTGCAGAAACCTCCAGCTCCTCAGAAAGCTCCCTGAGGCTCTGGGAGTAAGACTGGACTCTTTTTTGCTATGTTCATTTGTTGCTGGGTATTCATGAATGGCTTTCTTCCCACCTAACTCTGGGTTTGCTTTGTTATAAAAACATGAAAGTATTTGTCTCATGATTTTGCTCAAATATAGAATTTTCCCTCCTTGTGTAAATATTTTTCAACAACAAAATTTAAAAATCACAACAATCCACACAAATTAAAAGATTAGAGGGATCATTCTTTATTATTCAGTTCTGTAACATAACCCAACTCATCAATTCTATTTGTTGGGGTGTTATGAGTAAAAGAACATGAAACAAAATCACTTCCATTTCAATAACTTGTAACACACACACACACACACACACACACACACACTAACCTGGTGAAATACTTCATTCACGAAGTTGACATAACCTCGTGTTGACAAGAGAATCCGCTGTACCATTTCATACACCATTCGGTGCTCTTCTTCAATGCTGCAGAGGCTGGAGTTGCTGAGTCTTCGGTCCGACAGGGTGCTGCTGTTAGAATGGCTTTTGTCCTGCTCCGTGGGCCCACCACCATCCAGCTCAGGTGCTCTCTCCTGCACAGCACCACCACCAACAGTCTGGAAGAAAGTCAGCACACTTCTCAATGATGCTCACCCCCACTCAAGAACACCTGGCAAAACTTCAGTCTTGCCTTGTTTTAAGTAACTCTGGTTACCATCAACGTGCACAGGGTACAGCAAACCAAAACCAACTTGAAGCACGACAGGCTCCAGAGCCTGTACTTACCAATTTTCTAACTAACCAGCAAATCCCTCCCAACTCAGCTATTTTAAGACGAAAACTACTAAGCTATTTCAGAAAGGAGGGCTGTGAAATTTTCCCAATCTAAAAGGTTTAATTTGCATTGTAAAACCACAGAATAAATTAATGTGTAAAAACATTTGTATTATCATCACATCAGCTCTCCACACTTTAGCATTTGCTCCTCTGGTCACAGAGATTGGAATATTCAGGAGATTTCTTGCAGCAACAATGCTAGGATGCATCATTTGATTCATATGACTAAGTGGCAGCTTGACAGTGGAGTGTGAAGATCTTTAAAGGGTATTTTATCAGAAGAATGCTGATTTGAGCTTTATCCTCAGAATCTTAGGTCAAACGTAAATAAATATTCACAAAATTTTAAACATTTAAAAGACTTTAGGCGTCCAAAGAAATTAAGTAATTCATGCAATCACTCACAAAGCTTAACACTGATTTCTGCTCTGGTATCCACATAGAATTAAAGGTTTACTCCAAACAAAATATACATATAATTTTGCTTCATCTTTGCAAACTCCATTATTACTTTTAAGTGTCAAAAATACATAGCCCAAATACAGCTAAAATTTACCCACTGTGAATATTTTTTACAAGAAGAGACAAGATATGAATAGTACAAAACAGTAATTTCAGTAACTACCAAGGACAGTTTGAAAACAAAACAGATATCCAATAGTAATCTCTAGAGAAAATTAATGGAATATTATACTTGTAATAATTTTTCTCTTCATGCCTTAGTTACTAAGCCTGTGTGGCTTATGAAAGGCACTGTCACACTGTGAGATGTGCTCACCTATGGAAATTATTTTATCTTTTTGACAGATCCACTATCTTCCACAGGAAAATAAAACTTTATTCATTTTATTCTTTTTCTATCTGAAGCTTCAGCAGGAATGACTCAAGGATGAGTATGGTACAGAAAGAAGAGGCCCAAACTAAGTCTCAAAAACTTGCTTCTCCACATTCCTAACTGTAAGGCAACCCAGGCAACGCACTTGGATTTCACATATACACACATATATATGTTAATCTGTAAGACACAGAGGCTACATTAGGTCTAAAGTCTCTTATGGCTCAATAACCTGTGACTTTTTGACCCATAACTCCCATTTTCTCCACAAACTAAAAAGGAAAAAAAACAATAGGCACATAGCAAATTAAAGACGACCACAAATTCTTTAACACTCCTTCCACAGAGACGTGGGGCCCATGTCCCCTCCCTTTCATCTACATGGACTGTATGACTGCTTTAGCCAGTAGAATAGAGTGGAAGAGACCTAGCCAGTATCAGACCCAGGCCTAAGAGGCTGACAGTTAACAATTCCCATCTCTTGAAACATTTCACTCTTGGAGCCCTGAGTAGGCATATGAGAAGTCCAACTATCTTATTAGCCAGAAAACAGAACAAGAAGTCCCAGATGAGCCCAGCTTTCCTTTCCAACTGCCCTCATCAAGTAGCAGGCATGTGAATGAAGTCATCTTGGACCTTGCAGACCAACCAGCGCTGGTGGGCTGAATAATGACTTCCCCAAGGATGTCCTAATCCCCAGAATCTGTGAATGTGTTACCTTCCATGACAAAAGAGACATAACAGATGTGATTAAGTTAAGGATGTTGGGATAGAAAAATTATTTTGGATTATTCAAATGGTCCCAATATAATCCAAGGGTCCTTATAAGAGAGTGGCAGGAGGATAAGAGACTAAGAAGGCTAAGTGATGATGGAAACTGGGAGAAAAGGTGCTGTGATGCAGGGCCACAGCCAAGGAATACAGGTGGCTTCTAGAAGCTGGACATGGCAAGAACACAGGATTCTCCCCTAGAAACTTGAGAAGGAACACAGATCTGCCAATAACTTGATTTTGGATTTCTGACTTTCAGAACTGTAAGATAATAAATTTGTACTGTTTCAAAACATTAAGTTTGTGAGAATCTGCAATAGCGGCAGTAAGAAACTAATACAACAACTTACTGTGAGGTATAGTGGCAGTCTCTAGAATGGTAGTGGCCATTTCTAGGGACAGTCATCTGCAGGGTATGATGGCACAGAAGGTACAAATGGCTGTCAGCCCAGCACTCTTTCTCCCTCCCTACCAGAACCTCAGTCCTCTGTGTGCACCCTCCCATGCACCTCAACTGACTTGCAGGAAGCTGACCCCATCCACACAGTACTAGGGGACCAATCTGTTTTGTGGAGGCCAATCATGACATCTCTTGGCCCATTCACACACCCAGCTTTTTATTTATTTATTTATTTATTTTGAGACAGAGTCTCGCTCAGTCGCCCAGGTTGGAGTGCAGTGGCTCAGTCTCCGCTCACTGCAAGCTCCACCTCCTGGGTTCACGCCATTCTCCTGCCTCAGCCTCCCGAGTAGCTGGGACTACAGGCGCCCGCCACCATGCCCAGCTAATTTTTTTGTATTTTTTTTTAGTACAGACGGGGTTTCACTGTGTTTGCCAGGATGGTCTCGATCTCCTGACCTCGTGATCCGCCCGCCTCGGCCTCTCAAAGTGCTGGGATTACAGGCGTGAGCCACCGCACCCGGCCCCTATTTGATTCCAAAGTTCCAACCTTTAAGATGTTAAAAAAGCTAGATAGTAAAAGTAGATGACTCACAACTGTGAAGAGTCAACTAAAAGAAAAAATCAGAACCTGGAAGCAGTGGTTAATTTGCTGTTCTTTCTACTTCTCATCATCCAGATGTACTTTTCAAGAATGAGCTACTTATTTTCAATAAATACAGGTGATGGTTTTCTGATCTTTTTAAACCAGAGAGGAAAGGTTACACCCCTTAATTAAGACTTTTTTGAACTGAATGACAATCACTTAAGATGTGATGTAAATTTACCAAAGAGTATGACTGAGTTTCCTACGCATAATTTCATACAGATTTTTGTCTGCCTGATAAGTGAATAAAGGTATCTCATCGTGGTTCAGAACTAACTGCATTTCTCTGACTGCCGGTGAAATCAGGGGTCCCTGTGGTCTGCCTTCTATGAGTGGCCCTTTCATCTCCTTAGTCCATTTTTCTGTGGGGTTGTTTGTCTTCTTACCAGTCCGTGGGTACTCTTCATATAGCAGAGATATTAACTCTTTCAACAGTCACAATGTTACTTCATAGTCTATTGATTGGATTTGGTCTTACGTAGTCTTTTGACATAAAAATCTTTCACTATTTTTTTTAAATAAAGTCAAACCTCATTTCTTCCACGGCTACTGGTCTTTCTCTCTCTTTCTTTCTTTCCTTTTCTTTCTTCCTCTTTCCTTCCTTTCTTTTCTCTTTCTCTTTCTTTCCTCCTTTTCTTCCTTCCTCCCTCCTCCTTCCTTCCTTCTCTTTCTCTCTCTTTCTTTTCTTTCTTTCTTTCTTCTTTTTTGAAATGGGAGTCTCACTCTGTTGCCCAGACTGGAATGCAGTGGCACAATCTCTGCTCACTGCAACCTCCACCTCCCAGATTCAAGCAATTCTCCTGCCTCAGCTTCCCGAGTAACTGGGATTACAGGCGCCTACCACCACGCCCGGCTAATTTTTGTATTTTTTGTAGAGACGGCATTTCACCATGTTGGCCAGGCTGGTCTCGAACTCCTGACTTCAAGTGATCTGCCTGTCTTGGACTCCCAAAGTGCTGGGATTACAGGCGAGAGTCACTGCGCCCAGCCTCCTGGGTCTTATTTCTTCCTAAGGTAGTCTACCACTTCCCAAATTTAGACACTCTCCTGGATTTTCCCTTCTCTTACAGTCTCGCTCTGTCGCCCAGGCTGGAGTGCAGTGGCGCGATCTCGGCTCACTGCAAGCTCCGCCTCCCGGGTTCACGCCATTCTCCTCCCTCAGTCTCCTGAGTAGCTGGGACTACAGGTACCCGCCACCACGCCCAGCTAATTTTTAGTACAGATGGGGTTTCACCATGTTAGCGAGGATGTTCTCGATCTCCTGACCTCATGATCTGCCCGCCTCAGCTTCCCAAAGTGCTGGGAATACAGGTGTGAGCCACCACGCCCAGCCTACATTTCTTCATTATTTTGTTTTTATTGTAGACCTTAAATAAATCTGACATTTGCTTCAGTATGTTGTAAGAGGCAAGGTTCTAGCCAATTATTCCAGTACCATTAATTAATGATTCTTTCTTTTAATCTTGACTGACATCCTGTGGGGGGATGTGTATGTGTGTGAAGGAGAGAGAGAAAGAGATTGCAGGATTGCAGATTTGATTAAATGTTCAATACTAATCTCAGTCTCATTCCTTTGAAGTAACCTGTCTGGAAACCTACACTACTGTCTCTTAATTCCTGAAAATCAAATGTCTGTTTAGGTTTGTAACTTGATAATTTTTCCTGGGACTCAAAGACCCTTTAAGTTTGAGGCACGCCTTTTTTTTTTTTTTTTTTTTTTTTTTCAGTTCAGATAAATTCTTATTATTTATTCAATTATTCTCATTCTCTTCTTCTTCCACCCACTTAATATTTGTAAGGTAGGGACCTGTACTTAGATCTTGTCTACTAATTTCTGATTTCTAACTCTAAATCTTTAGTCACTGTGGTGGGATATTTTTTCAGAAAACTAATTTTTTTCTCAGCAATAATCATTATCATTTTCATTTTATTTGCTAATTTTTTAAACTAAGACATTTAAAGGTTTCTTAAAACTTTCAGCAAATCTTTCATTGTTCTTACTGTAACTGCACCTCCCTCAGATCTTAAAAATAAGTTCTCCTCTAACTCTTCAGTGACTTCTCCCCCATGGAGCCGCATGCTCTAGACTGCTTGGTGTTCCTCCATCAAGGTTCCTAATAACCTTGAAGCACAAGAACCATTTATCTGCCTCCTCAGGTCTGTGCATTCTTTCAGCTCAGGCCTAGGTTGGACTTCTGAGACTTCCAGGGCATCGGCAAATCTGCAGTCAGTGGACCACACTTCCTATCCTTGTTCTTGGGGACAACAAACAAAAGAGCACACAACACCACGATCCCTTAGTGAAGTGGCTGCTCTCTGACCTCCACAAATGGTAGCGCTCCACCAAGTCCCTAAGCAACTCAGCCTGTTGGGAAAGCCCCCATTTGTGTATGGCTGACCAAGGCCAAGAGAGAAAAACCACAGCAGGCCCCACACAAGGAGAGGTCTCTTCTGAAGGCCTCAGGGAAGAGGTGGCCTTCTCTTCCAGGGGCCCCACCATTGCTCAACAGCCAGACCCAAATCCTGAGCTGCTGATCTACTTCCCTCTCCTGAGATGCCAGAGGGCGCTCCGCAGCTTCACAGGTCCTCTCCAGGGGCCACTTACAGTTTCCTAAGTGCCTTCCAGCTACTGGGGCTTGGTGAAGGCAAGACAGGCCTCTGTTCTCATGCTCAGAGGCCACTGGTACTCAAGTGAGGAGAATGAGGAGGAGCCAGGAGTGTGCACACAACAGCCATCTTCTCAGAAGGCCTCCTGAGATTGCATCATCATGGCAGTCCCAACAATGCACAGCAAGAGATTCAAACTCACAACTCCCTCTGAAACCTTGGCATTACAGACAGGGTAGGCCAATAAAATCACTTACCTATAACCAACAACCTGTAAGAACCAATAACTCTAATAATCAATAACTTTGGCTATGTTCCAGTATATTTTATTACACAAGCATTAACAGATAAAAAGATGATGAATGGCATACCTGGATGATTTTAGGCAATACATCAACTCCATTTTTAGTGTTTTGTGTTGCAGTTAGATACTTTTTTTCCAAAAAGAAGGTTACAATCCACTTAATAAAAACAACACGAGCTGCCATATATGGAATTTTTGTACTGTAAATGTTCTCATTGTCTCGAGTTGTAGTAACGTACACAGGCTTTGGTCTCAAATGGGGGATGTCTGGTAGAAGAAAGAACACATGATTGATTAGGTTAATAAATCATAACGTTATGCAATCCCTACAAATGTTTTGGTTTCCAATTAAATCCAATTTTTGGTTGTCTAAATAGCAACTAAGAATGAAGAACCGCAATTATTAAAAATGGCATTTTTTGGTAGGCTCCTTTCTGATTCCGCCTTGTGATCTGACTGAGAAGGGGTGATGATGGTGATTGTTATGTATCTATGATATACAGCTATGGAAAAACTAAGCTAACAACTATTTTTAACAATTTTGATAAATTACATGAGACTATAATAGTAAAAATCTTTTCACATACATTATACCTAATTTAATTTTATTTTATAGCTGGAACAAATGTAAAAGTATATATGAACTTTTAAAACATCATTTTAGGTATTTTAACATCTAACACTGCAGTGATTAAATCCACTGAACTTTAGAGTTTTATATCCTTTTCCCTTTAGATGAATCCAATGAAACAGAATCAATATCATCTACTTTATATTTAAAAGAATTCAGAAAGTCACATTTCACCTTTGAGGCATCAAATGCTACCTTTTCCAAAGACTTAATAAGAAGTCAATTTCTCATTCTTTAAATTCCATAATCAATATGAAAATTATATGGTATTGGATTTGAGATACTACTTGCCATAAGTTCAACTCTCTATCTTAATAATTTTTGTATATCTGGAATACCTGTATGAGGCAGAAAAATGATCAACAAATAACTTTTAATCTAAGAATATTAACAATATACCATGTTTTAAAAATGAATTTAGACTACATATAAAATCAGAAACAAATTTTGAAAAAATATTCACATATATATAGCTAAAGAAATACATGTCCCAGTGCACCTAAAAGTCAGTAATTCTACATCTTTCAAAACGCACCAAGTTTTGGCTTCTCTCCCCGTGTGTGTGTGTGTGTATGTGTGTACGCATACATAGAAACACACAGAGTACAGACAACTGAATCAGGTGACCATGTTCCCCAAAAGAGTAACATCTCGTGTCACAATTTCCCCTCCAAAACTGTTTTTAATTATTCATTTGAACTAGTTTTGCCTGTTTAAAATAATAAGGAGAGGAAGATTTAACCCCCACCTTTACCACTCTAAGGGATGCTTCTGTCCTGTGAGTCCTCATTTCTTACAGAAGAAAAAAAACATTAGGAGCCAAATTAGAAATTCCTTTCTGTTTCCTAGTCCTCTGGGGCTTACTGTCCATAGCTTGTCCAATCACCTAAAATTTGGCTCTCCATAAGCACCTGTCAGTAGTAGCTGCTGGATGCAAGACCCAGAATAAAATAAAAGGCATACGATGGCAGCTGTTTGCCTTGGGCTGGCCTCCAGTCACTGAGCAAAGCCTGAGGTCACCATACCCCACCACCCACAAGGAAAGACTTTAGGAAATGCAGAGATTTTTACATTAAAAGATGACAATGTAATTATACTAAAAATATCATAAATACATTTCAAATTATTTCTGAATATAGGAGCCACGGTTCCCTTTTACTGCTGTGAGCTGAGGTATATCTTAGTTGGTACAAATAATTAAAATCACTTATTAAGAAACTTTAAACATTTAATAATAAAGTTACCATTCAATACAAAAATAAAATGACTATTTTACTTTAAAACAATCAAAGGTCACTTTGAAAGAGACTGCATAGCTTTCCTTTGGATATCCTCTATACACGGCTCCAACAGTACTTACCAAGTACAGGTTTGTAGATGTTTGTTAACTTAGTAAATGATGGAAATAAATGAGGAAGATAATACTTTCGAAACAATGTAAAAAGAAATTTAAAACCAGTATCTTGATTCTCCTTATTCTTCCACTCCAAGCTTGCAGCCTTTGGATAATATGTGGAAAAGAACATATGTATATTTATATTTCAAATTAACATATACTAAACTGAAGTGTTGTTATGTTACTAAAATTCCTAACCTAAATGTAAAAAATGACAAATAATATTGACAATCATGCAATGAAATAATAACAAAGCTCAAAAGATGGCAGGAATGAATACTTCAAAACAAAACAGTAACTATGTTAAAAACAGCATTTTTACTTAGAACCAAACTGCTCAATGATACCATATCTTTTACAACGTGCTGTAATGTATCATGCCCATATTTTTTCTCTACGTTTTTTGTAATTATCTAACGTTCCTTGCGCCTTTAAAATATTTAGTCACAAACAATCAGGTGCTTTTTTCTAAACTCAGAAAAAAGCCATTTATAATAAATAGAAATTAAAGAAACGATCCCTCTCAAGAATTTCACCCAATGTTACCTACATGTAAAATCAATATCAAAAGGCAAAAGCCATGGAATCTTGGAAAATGCATTCTCCGTATTAAAAAAATTCAAAGGCTACGATTAACCAGGCATGTCAGTCCACTATGGATTAAGTTTAAATCTTTCATAGTGTTGAGATAATATCCTCCCCCTCAAAAACCCATCAGTGTTTGCATAGTGGGAGCACTCCAAAACTGCTCAATAGCTGGGACCACCCCTCAGAAGCCAGGAGGACAGCCTGGTTACACAAGTGCAGTCACCCCCCAACATGACTTAGGGAAACACGGCCCTTAGAGAAGACCTGTCGGTGGTTCTTAATGCTTGTTAGACCACAAAGCACTCTAAAGCAGGGCTTCCCAACTTCCTTCCTGACATGCCCACTTAGAAAATGAAATTTGTGCAGCACCTGAGGTAAAGGGATGAGATGCTTTGGCTACCGCAGGGGCAGCGGGGCTCAGCATCCATAACCTGCCAAAAGATGTGCTCTGAGAACTCATCTCAATCAACAGAAGAGAAGGCAGAAGGGAGGCACAGATATGCACCTAAAACTCTGCACACAATTAGGAAGTTCACAGTCTGCGTGCAAACCTCTATCCTGTATCAATTCCATCCGCTTTATCTGAGGTCACACAACTCCACCTAGAATAAGAACCCAAGACCCCCAACACAAGTTCTGGATACTCTGTTGATTTTCCAGGATAAATTGAATGTCCAAACACTTCTGAACAGCTGGCATTTGAGATGCATCTAGAATGGGCCATTAGAGTTCAAATGTGGAGTTTCCAGAATACGAAAGCATGCCCCAGTCAGGTTCTCAGGATTTTGAAGTCCTGTGTTTCTGTTGCTGGCTAAAGGCAAAGGGGCAAGGAAAGGGGACAAAATTGCTCAGTATTCAGAAAGAGCAGCCAAGTACTGAATCTTGAGAGACAGCAGAGAAAAGCACAGTTCCCTAAAGAAAACTAGAAAGGAGTGAAAGGAAGGGAAGAGAACTGCCAGAGAAAATATCAGAAGAGGAGAGAATCTCATGAAGGAGGGGTAGTCAAATCCCCTCAAAGAATGAGGAGAGCAAAACCTGAAGTGTGCCCTCCTTCTGGGCTGACCCTAGAACCCTTGTGATTTGGGGCTTGCCACTTTAGCAGTGACAGGGCAGAAGGTAGCTAACAGTGGGTGTCAAAAGAACATGAATGAGGATGTGAACTCAGCAGAAATTATTACTTCAACAGCTCGGTTGTGAAGGGGAAGACAGATACTGGACAATACCCAGGATGAACTCAAGGACAAGAGAAGTATTTGCTGAGAAAAAAGAATCAGTATATTTTATTCTAACTATTATTCAGAAATCTAGACCAGGAGTCACAAATCTCCTATTAAAATCATAAACCAGTTACTTCAGTTCTGTATGCAATTGGTGCATATGAGAAAAATAATACATGACACAAAGGAGGCCTGTGCCAATGGCATGAGGAGATCGCTCCACGTGCTTCCCTTCAGATCCCCTGGTCTGCTCTGCCTATTCCTGTCCACATGTTCAGCCTCTGGGCCCGCCTCCTCCTTCAACCTGTCTTTCAAGCATAGAGATTAGGGGTAGGAAAGGAGTAAAGAGAGAAAAATGGTTTAAACACACTCACAAAATAGTACATACAGCTGGTCTTGCTGAAGTGACCTAAAAAATGGCACATACTCTGCATTTGCTGAAATATCACATAAAATCACCTCAAAGAAAAAGAAAGAGGAAAAAATATAGATACACAGAGAGAAAAGAGGCAATATTTCCTCTTCCTGCTGAGAATAAACCCATCACTGAAATAGTCATAATTTTTCTCTGACCTGAATAACCATATACTTCAACAGTATTTGAAGAAAAAAGCAGGTCTGGTCCTCAGCAATCTTCTCCCCCGATATGGCTGGCAGGAGTGGAGTGATTTCTTCTGGATATATCTTTACTGAAAGGACAGAAAATGATGACAGCTCATTCACCAAAGTTAAATTTTAAACAGTTTAAAATTTTAAACAAATTTAAAATTTTAGGATTTTAAAAATGGTCTCCATTAAAATACATCTCTCCATCCACCGAAGCTGCTCACACTGAGGAGCACACTCCAAGGCAGTGCGCATAAAGGGCCGGGAAACACAGCCCAGATGCCCACAAAGCACCTTCTCCTGCTGCACCATTCTTTCCCATTCAAATTCTGCTTTGGTCAGCCCAAGATCAAATGCCAGTCATTGAGCAATAACGCAATATACACTAATAAATCAATGGTCCCAACAGGCAAGTTCCTTGAAAACTCACAGGACACAAGTGACCACCATTAATAATCCCATGAGGCCACTACTGTCCTTCCATAGACGCTGCAGGAAAATACAGTGGCAAAATAAGATCCTGGTGAGCAGATGAATGTCCACTTATGAACAACAGTGATAAGAACAATAAAAACAATAGCTTTGGATGGTGGAGTTTAATCTCATTAACAGCCAGAAAACCAGTCCAGACTTCCCATGTGTCTCTACTTCCTGCTACTGCCAACATCTGTCCCCTCCTATTCCTGCTTCCATCACTTCAGTACATTTCTCCTGTCATCATTTCATATAAAATAAGCTCCAAGTCTTTTGATTCTAAGGTATGTAAGAATCTACAGTGAATATGAAAGGGGAATAATTCTTCTTCAGACTCCATCAGGATTTCTATTCAAGAAAATGAAAAAGTAAGAATTCCTCAATGTAAGTTCAAGAGTAATTTTAACATGGGAGATCTGCTAACATAACTTACCATCAGATACACTAGGGCTGGGATTGATGAGTGTCTCCAGTGTGCAAGGGCCCCTGGATGACATGATTGCTGGGAAACCAGGCACCAGGCAAGCAAAAATCAGCACCTGCTCTTCTGCACAGTTTGTCTGAAGTGCTTGAAGCCACAGAAGAAACAGCCTGATTCCTTCACATCTTATCTAAAAACAAAATTAAAAACAATGAAAATGAAACACATGTATTTACAGAAATGCATTACAATGTAGCATCAGTCTTGAGAAAGAAAAACTACAAGTTAAAGGTGTGTTAAGTAGTAAACCAAGTTCTTCACTTAGTGACAAATAAGCAAAGATGCTGCAATACAGCACAAGAGTTAAGAGCCCGGGTTCTGGAGCCAAAGTGCCTGGGTTCTAGTAAGCTCTGCCACTTTCTAGCTGGGACCCATGGAGAACAACTTAACTTCTCCATGCCTTAGTCTCCCCATCTGTAAAATAAGGATGATAAGGCATTTACCACAAAAGACTACGATAAAGACTGAGTTAACATATGTAAACCAAATAACACAATGGCTGACTCCCAGTAAGCACTATGTAAGTGTTTCCTGTTAATAGTATCTTATTTTGTAAGGCAACAGTACCCACGGCCTCAATTATCCATAAAAACAATGGCACAGATAATGTCCCTCCAAATTTACATGTGCTATCACTATAATATGCCACGTTGATAATGTTCTTGAGAATCAGAAGACATGGAGCTAAATAACCTCAATGAGACAGAGCAGCTCTCCTTATACCTTATGTCCCTATTCTATTTCTCCAACACCTTTGCCATGCTCTGAAGTGCCAGCATCACGCTGTAGGAAACATCAACATAGGGAGATGTGTCCTTTTTCTTTCTTTACACTTCAAATTTATCCCATTCCTAGAATTCAAAAGCACATGTCCCTCCATTTCTGTATTCCTAAATGACTGAAAAGATTAGGTCAATAAAAAAAAATAAGCAAAAGAGGTTGAAAAAATGTCACATGCAACTGAAAGATGCAGTGAACTCCAAATGCCAGCAACTGGAGTGACTGCCTCATCTCCTTTCAATTAATTCAAGGTGGTGCTGACTCTGCCAGAGCAAGAATATTGCAAGTCAAACACAAGGCTTTGCCAGAAGACCAAACCAAAAAGTGGAGAAGAGCCAAAATAAATAAATAAAAATATTCTGCTGACTCCCAACAGAAGCCAAAATATACTAGGACAGACACCCCAGCTGGTGACAGTACTGCCCCATTAACAGGGTAAATTCACAGTGTACTTCCAAACACACTCCTGGACTCCACCACTGTTCTGCACAAGCCTCCATGCCCACTCACACCTGTCCTCCTCTCCCAAGCAGGTAAAATGAGTGGTAACATTACTATTCAGCCATCAGACGGAGAGGAGAGGGAGGGGAGGGGAGGGGAGGGGAGGGGAGGGGAGGGGAGGGGAGGGGAGGAGAGGGGAGGGGAGGGGAGGGGAGGGGAGAAGAGACTCTATGTATATCTTTTTTCTTTTTTTGGCGGGGGGTGGGGGGATAGAGTTTCACTCTGTTGCCCAGGCTTGAGTGCAGTGGCATGATCTCAGCTCACTGCAACCTCTGCCTCCCGGGTGGAAGCAATTCTCCTGCCTCAGCCTCCCGAGTAGCTGAGACTATAGGTGTATGCCACCACGCCCGGCTAATTTTTGTATTTTTAGTAGAGACGGGGTTTCATCATGTTGGCCAGGCTGGTCTCGAACTCCTGACCCCAGGCAATCTGCCTGCCTCGGCCTCCCAAAGTGCTGGGGTTACAGGCGTGAGCCACTGTGCCTGGCCAGCTCTATGTATATCTAATCAAATTATATTTAATTGAACAAGAGTGAAGTTTCTTTGAAATTCTATCACAAGTCTCCAATTTTTATATGTTAACTGTATTTAAGAGAACTAAATATAAATAAGGGTAATTATAAACATGTGATTAACAACCTGATAGGTTTTAACTACAAGCCTATTTCCTTAAAATAAGAGGGACAAAATATAGAATCTACAGTGAGACTAGGAATAACTCACTTCATTTTTTTTCAACATGTGAGAAATAGCTAACATATCAAGTTTTAAGAGGCTGTGATTGTTTAAGCCAATGTAAACCAACCAATATATTAGCTTATTAAAGGCATTCGCACAACTTAATTAACTCCAAATGAATTACCTTTCATAAAATATTCATCCCAGGCTGAATTTTTTCTGCCACTTATGTTTTAGGGTAATCTTATCTCAGCATCAAGAAGTATACGTTGTAATAAAAGACATATCCATTTCAAAATCAACCAATTTTAACCTATAAATCTGCCACAAATAAATATTCAAGAGTGAGACCGTGTTGTTCTTTTCTCCCACAATGGCTCTCACAATTACTAAAATTAACTAGAGACAACTACAATTTTAACAACCAGGTTACCAAGATGGACAGAATCAAGCATGTGAGCTCTGAAGCTTAGAGGGTGACTGCCCTTCCTTTTTCTGATGATAAAACTGGAGCAGTCAGTGCCTTGCCCATGGTCCCTACCCATACCCAGCAGAATCAGAGCTCTAAACTCTGAAGCCCAACCCATTTTCTCCTAATACTATTTAAAATGTCTCTCGCAATAAGTTATGATGTAAGAACAAAACCCTAACAATATAATTTCTCAATTAAAAATTAAAACTAAGTCAAGTGGTTTCTAAAGATCTTTTTACCAAAATGCCCTAACATTGTTACTTTGTGGCATTAACAAATTTAAGAGTAATAAAAAATGCCATTACACAATAAAATAAATACCTTAATAGAATTTCCAGTGTGTAGAAGCTTCTTTAAAGTTGAGCCTGAAAGTTTAAAATAATGAATTATAATAGAGTATATAAATGCATATCAAAGATCTATTTTAAGAAAATATGTACTTATGACAAAAATATACTTTTTAAAAATAAAAGGAAAAAGGCTGACCTTCAGAAGCAAAGCAATGTCACAGAGGGAAAGATGTTTTCAAGACAAAAGTACTTTAAGTATGTATCTCTTCAGAATTCTTTTAAAACAGTCAAAATGATTGATATTAAGGTAAGCCAAATGCCCACAGTGGATTATGTGCATATATCTCTTGTCATCCATAAAATGGACGCTTTTTTTTCTTTTAAATCTCTAAAGGTAAAAATAATGTAAAACAACTGCTCACAAAACATTTTTACAAGAATATTTTACAAATACTCAGAATGGCATGTTTCTCTCCTGGCAATGACAACCACATTTACAGGGTTTGGTCCATCAATAAATCCTCTAGCAGAGCGCTTCGGTCACTATCAAGGAGGCAGAATCAAAGCTGACTCGGAACTCCAGTCAACTACAAAAACTGGTGCTGCAGCCCACTAGAATGAGAAAAGCTTCTCTTAGGAGGATGGAACACTATTACTAAGTCTTCTATAAATGTATTCATGACCTCAGTATGGAGATGGCAACCCCACCTAAATATCTTATGTAGCCTCTAAAACGGGATATTAACCTCAAAAAAGGAGATGACCTTTTAAAACAGAAATACACTGAAAATCTGAGGTAAGAGAACTTTCCTCTCAGTCAAATTTCAGATCTTTTAAGAAAAAAATTACTTAGATCCTCTGATGAAAAGTTTGTGATAGCTCTTTAACAACTGGATATCAAATCATATTTACTCCACCAATGAATTTCATAGAGCTCCTCTAACAAGACAGCCAGTGTTTTGGCAACTGATACATGCCACAGCCACATTGATAAATACATATATAATAATTAAATGCATACTCTTTAGAAATTCATTAGAACAAAATCACTGGCAATCTGAAGGAACCTTTTAGAACGATTCTACTGTTCGTAACACCTAACACTAGGGCTCGGAGGAAACTCATCATCATGACTCAGACTAGGTTCTAGCACTTAAATAACTAATAGTTTGTGCTTGAGTGAAGGAAGCGAAAGTGTCTCCCCTTCCCCAACTTCTCCCTTCACCAAACCATATCCAGTAATTTTTGGTCTAGAGCCAGCATTTACTAGGCTGGTTCTCTCTGTCACAGCTAAGGTTCAAGTGTCCATCTAGCCCACACCTTTCCTCAACCTGGGGCCTTGTTCTTTGTCCCCATGTTCATCCATTCTTGGACAGTTAGTTCCATGTCAGTTTAACATCTGCTTCATTACACCTTATGAGGACCTCATGGTGGCTGGCAGAGCCAACAGATACTAGACCTCCCAGGAGACCTAATGATAAAGTCTGCACAGACAGTTCTCTTTCCAGCCATCTGGCTAATCCATCATCTTGCAACATATTCTTGGAAATACTTTCTCCTGGCCATTGTGTGTGACCATTGGTGCTTGTTAGTCCTTCCCCTTGTTAAGATGGGTCTGGCTTGTTTTTGGTGGTGGTTGGTGCTTTTTTTTTTTTTTTTTTTTTTTGAGACAGAGTCTCGCTCTGTCGCTCAGGCTGGAGTGCAGTGTTACGATCTTGGCTCACTGCAACCTCCACCTCCTGGGTTCTAGCAATTCTCCTGCCTCAGCCTCCAGAGTAGCTGGGATTATAGGTGCATACCACCATGCCAGGCTATTTTTTGTATTTTAGTAGAGACGAGGTTTCACCATGTTAGCCAGGCTGATCTCGAACTCCTGAGCTCAGGCAATCCACCCGCCTCGGCCTCCCAAACTGCTGGGATTACAGGTGTGAGCCACCGCGCCTGGCCGTTGGTGTTTTTTAAGTATTTGGACTACCTACAGATGCCTATAACCACTGTTCCCTACACACAGAGGAGAAAAATACATATAGAAAGGGCATTACATGCAGACATATAGAACACATGACCCATATTGGTCAATGGTCCCAAACTTGTTAAAATTTATCTGGTAATTTGTTACAGCAGCAACAGAAAACTAATACATATGTATTTGATCTAAGTCTATTCTGTTGTATTGAAAAACTCGTTTGTACATGGGAAGCAGTACAGCTTAGCAGTTATAAGTCAGATTCAGAAGCTAGACTGCTAGGGTTCAAATCTAGGTTCTGCATTTATTAACTGTAACCTAAGTTAGTAACTTCATCTCACTATGCCTGAGTTTTCTCATCTGTAAAATGGGGTGACAACAGTACCTATCAGACAACTGACAGTGAGATTTAAACGAGTTAATATATATAAATGCACAGAACAGTGCCGGGTATGTGGTAAGCACATTTTCCACACAGGACGGGGCATCAGCTATTCTCTAAGGAACTCTTTTTTAATAATAAAAAAAAAAATTAGCAAGAAAAACTTGTGCAGTGGAGGCACATAGCATGAGGACTGGTAATAAGTAGCTGAGAACCTTGCTTGGCCTCCGTAGGGCTTTTTTTTTTTTTGAGATGGGGTCTCACTCTGTAGCCCAAACTGGAGTGCAGTGGCGCGATCTCAGCTTACTGCAACCTCCGCCTCTAGGGCTCAAGTGATTCTTGTTCCCCAACCTCCTGAGTAGCTAAGACTACAGGCACGCGCCACCATGCCTGGCTAATTTTTTGTATTTTAGTAGACACAGGGTTTCACCATATGGTGATCCGCCTGCCTTGGCCTCCCAAAGTCCTGGGATTACAGGTGTGAGCCACTGCGCCCAGCCCTCTGTAGGTATTTTTTAAGGCCTTAAGTTCACAAAGATATTTCTACTTTAACATTATCAAGTCATTTCTCATTTTGTTTTAATTTTTAAGCGCCTCTATATATGTCATGCCTGTTTGGATTTTTAAACTTCTTATCCAAACTATAATTATACCCACCCCACCTCTTCTGTGCCTCATCAACCGTACTGGTTGCCACTTTACTGACCACGGGAATAACTGAAAGAATAAGTAAATAAGATCTAATTACTTGGGCTGATTCTATGAATTTCTAATTTCTATTGGCTAGCTTTTACTACATTTTAACCATAAATATCTTTTGAATGTAAGTCTTACTACTTTTGAAGAGGCAGTAAAAATGTCAGGGCTGCGACTAGTGAGAGAAGAGTGTAGATTCTGAAAAAAATTTAAGGGATACCAAAAAACTCATTAATCAAGATAAATATTTTCATGCAATGGTTTTTAAAAATTGCATTTTAAAAATGCAAAGAATCCATAATGAACTATATTAAAATTTTAAATACTAATGTTCCGCTGAACCATATGGGAACCAGAGGGAAAAGAAAAAGGGTATACTTCTGTATGTGTGTTTCTATGTATTTTTAATGTTTTTTTCTTTTACAGAACATTAAAGTATGAAAAATGTAAAATTGGATGTATTAAAACTCACAGCATTAGTTTAAATATTTTATTTATAACAAAGAATGTATTATAATATTACTTTCCTGGCTCTGAAGAAAGCAAATTCATCAATAATATTTTCAAAATCTATTTCTTTGCTTCTCATTTTAGATTGTAAGAATTGTCACATTTGACAATTTCTCTTTGAACAAGTAACAATCTTTTAAAGATCTTTTAATAATATTTTTAAGGCCAGGAGATCATACAGATATTTCTAACCTTTTAAACTTTAACATTATGAAATCTTTTCTTATTTAGTTTTAATTTTTTAAAACCTCCTTCTCAATATCACGCTTCAAATCAAATTACACACAATGCAGTACACCATCAGCATCAAACAAGGAGCAAGAAAGAGAGAAATTCCCTCTGGGCTAATGGTATGCCAAGCCCGCTAGAAGAGGCCAGTGGAATAGGAACAAAGAACTTCCTGGCACTACAAGATCCACACTAAGCATGAGGAACCAGCATTCCACTAAAAATTTGAAATTAACATAAATTAGCTCAAAATGGATCAAAGACCTAAACTATAGAACTGCTATATGAAAACATAGAAGATCTTTGTGACTTTGGGTTAGGCAAACATTTGTTACACATGATACCAAAAGCACAATCCATAAAAGAAAAAACTGATTAACTGGATTTCTTAAAAATTAAAAACTTTAACTTTTCCGAAGACACTATTAAGGGAATGAAAAGACAAGCCAGAAATGGGGAGAAAATATTTCCAAGGCATCAATCTGAGATTTTCTTTAATGGGCAATAGATTTGAACTTCACCAAAGAAGACAAAGAAATGGCAAATAAGCACATAAAAAGATGCTTAAGATTATTATTATTAGTCAATGAGATACCACTATCACTAAAATAAAAAGACTGATCATAACAAATGTTGAAGAGAACGTGGAGTAAGTGGAGCTCTTACGCTGCTGGTAGGAATATAAAATGGTACAACCACTTTGGAAAACAGTCTAGTAGTTAAACATACACTGTTACATGGTTCAGCCATTCCACTCCCAAGAGACAGGAAACCATATGTTCACACAAAGACTTGAGCATAAATGTTCATAGTAGCTTTACTTATAATAGCCCCAGATGCTAGAAACAATCCAAATGACCATCAATACATGAATAAATTATGGAATTATGATATGTCCACAAAATGGAATACTGTACTACTCAGAAATAAGAAGGAATGAACTATTAATTCATGAAATAATATAAATAAACCCTAAAATAATTATGCCAAGTGAAAAAAGCCAAACAAAGAAGAGTACATACTTCATGATTCTACTTATGTAAGACTCTAGAAAACGCAAGCTAGTCTACAAGGGCCAGAAAAGCAGATCAGTGGTTGCCTAGGGACTGGGGGATGAGGTGAGAAAAGATGGGAGAGCGGGATTACCAAGAGGGATGAGGAAACTTTCGGGGGTAGTACCTATGTTCATTATCTTGATGGTAGCAATGATTTCATATGTGTATACCTATGTCAAAACTTCTCAAAATGTGCATTTTAAATATATGTAATTTACTGTGTATAAATTGTTAACCACCCCCCATAAATATTTTTTTTTTGTATAAGAAAAAAAAGATCAGGCGACCTGGAAGTGACTGGGTCAAAGATCAGGAGAATGGAGGACGTGGTCAGACAGAGATCAGTGTCTGAAGCCACTGAGGCACAGAGGATTGGGGTGGGAGCTGATGGTTAACTTGGCATGAAGGAAAAGGGCCAGGAGAGAACAAAGCCATGGGGGATGGGGGGAAGGCAAGCGAGCAGGAGGTCAAAAGACATGGCAGCAACCAGAAGGTAGAAGGTGGCATGTAAAAGGGACAGAGGTTTCCACAGAGGGAATGGTGGCTGATGTCTAGAATTGGCATGGGAGAAAAGAAAGACCATGATCTCACCTCCACTCCTGAGGGAGACAGAGGAGCTTTAGACAAAAGTCAGGTTTCAGGTGGTCAGGGAGGTGAAAGAAAGAGGCTGAGGTTTCAGGGCTATTGTTTAACGCAAGAAGAGGATCCTCCCAGAGGGCAAAACACAAAGAAGTGCCTGGGAGGGGAAGAAGCACAGAGCAGTAACGGTAAAAGCACCCTGAGAGGGCATAGAGAAACACCAGGTGAGTTGGCCCCTAAGCTACCATGGGCATTAGTTCCAGACATCTCCTGCTGAACATGGAGGCGTGTGGGGTCCCTGATTTCACCCAGCCTGGCTGTGATGCACTTCTGAGAGAGTCCTGTGTGAAGTGCACAGAGTAACCCTGCTCTCTCAGGAAGAGTGAGGTATGGTATGGTCTGAATGAGGGGACCAGGGAAAGCTGCCAGACTCAGGCTCCCAAGTAACAGTTAGGACCCAGTGGGCAGTAGGGACCTTGAGAAATGAGACTGGTCAGAGGCTATGTTCACATCCCAGGCAATGTGGGGCCACTGGTTAGTCCCAGGCACAAAGCCTGGAATACACTTAAAAAGCAAAAAACAAATTTTCAGTTTAGTTAGGCCCTTGATTTTTACACTATATATATAAAAAACCTAGGTGAACAAACTAGATTTAATAATGACTCATAAAAAAACATATGAGGTATTGCACATATGTGAATTTTCCAATAACTGAACCCCACCCCTTTAAACCTAGGGATTATTCATTTTTAACATTTTTTATATAAAACATCTCTAATACAAAATATATTCTTCTGCCTACCTGACAAATAATTATTGAGTTCGGGCACAGCACTGTACACTGAATGAGATAGGAAACTTGCTTTCTAGAGGCTCCAGAGCAGTAAGGCTTCTTAAAGTGAACACACATATAACTTAAGTCCTGTGTTGACGATGCGCAGCCTGCCCTTATACCAAATATCCCTGGTTTGCTGCCAGTGCCATTCTTTGCCATTGCCTCACTCTCTATCAGTTCTAATTATTGCCCAGAAATCAGATGTCAAGCAGTCACCTTTATGCACTATGATTTACTGGCCTAAAAAATGACTTCAGAAAAAATTTGATAAACAATTTTTTCTTTCGTAGTCAGTAATGGAAATTTACAAATAGTTGAGTTGTATATTAGCATACAATGCAGAGTTCATGAGTATTGTGCCAACCACTCCCCTTGTCATCTTGCTCTACAAACATCACTTGAAGAAATACCTCCAGATGGAATAATGAACCCATGTTCATTTCACATTGCAAAACTTACAAGTTCAAATATGTTTCCTCATTCAACGATTTAAAGCAAGGAGCCAGCCATTAAAAACCAAAACAAAGAAAAACCGCAGACTATCCCTTCCCTTTAAAAGCAGTTTTAAGAGAAATAGAATGTCTCTGTTTTCTACAGACAAAATAAGATGACATGATAAGAAACAGACTTCAAGCACTGTGGTGGTTGTTGTTTCAAATTATTTTCTTCCTTCTCAGGATAAAATGTGGCTTTTGAGACTCATAGAATACAGCAGTTGCCCTTATTTTAGGTTTCTCTGCTTAGAGACACTGTCATTTGCAGTGTCGGACAAGAAGCATACCGCATCAGTGGTGTATAACCACAACTTCAAGGTTTTAACCCAACATTTCAGAATACCCCGTCCCCCACCAGCTGCAGTAACATTTAATTAGTAAGACATTAGTATAGGAGTGTCCTCCCTAGTAGGTAAGGAATATTTGCTACCTAGACTATCAGACACTGGTTGGTGAGAAGGCCCCTCCTTGCCCAAGACTCAGAGGTTTTGTAAAAGTCAGGATGCCAATGCTGAGAGCATATTTAAAGCATATTCCTTTCCTTTGATACCTGGTATTTCCCTATAGTTTCTAAGTTTCTACAACAACTCAGTCAAGACCTGGACTGACTAATGGTTAACAGTTTTAAAAATCCAAATAAACTGGAAATAATTCAATAGGTACAGTGAGGTATATATGTATATAATTACAAATCCATAATCTCTTATGGACCATTTCAAAATCCAAAAGATTATAGGAAAACTAAAGTTCTTCTGTGTAAGTCATTAGTGTACAGAACCTAATCTGAATTCATATGCCTGCAACACCCGAATAAGGCTATCTTGTGTGTAGATATTCCACTAATGGTATATATTCTTATCTTAAGCTATAGAAATAATAACTTGCTTAGTTGGGGCCGGGAGGAGAAGGCGCTGCCCAGACCACTGGAAGTGTTATGTTAGGATTGTCTTGTTCTAATTTATTTGCTTCATCATACGTCAACGCACCACATTGTCATTCTAAAATCTGAAAATGCCTGATGCCAAAGCACATCTAGTAAAGATCACTATAGAAGAGATGTGGACCTGTGTCAACACCAATTTCCACCCAATATGATTATCATGCAAAAATATATTTGTCTGAAAAGAGCCTGTTTGACTCTAAGTATATAAGCATCAGTAATAAACGTGGATAATTTTACATGCAAATGCTCATACTTCAGCATTCTGAAACATTATTCATTCTGACCACTTTACAACAACAGCTTGTTCTGCACACCAGATAAACAACACATACTGCTATTAGATGGCTCAGGAAACTCAGTATTTGGCAATCTCAATTGAGGAGTCTGAGGCCTCCAGTCATTGTTCTTGCTAAGATGCTGCCAAACTGGGTAAAAAGCTACTTGTACCAGCAATTTTAACCAGTTTATGTGGTATTAGGCAGAATTAAAATAATACTACACACTGCCTACTAGACACATAGTTTCACAACACAAATGCAAATTAATTTTCACACACAGTCCTAATAAGTTTATTCCCACTGTGAAGAGCCTACTAATCTTCAGACATTCTAAAGTGCTATCTAAAGAAAATGAGCATAGTTTTCATACAAATGATATAAACAAAATTGAAGAAGGATTATATGTAGCACAGATAAAAAATACTGCATGCAATTATTTCTCATTGTCAGCCATTCCTACGGTACCATGGAGCACCACAAATCCCCATGATGTCTCTTTAGATTATACCTTACATTTAAATTTTTATTTTTACTTTAATTTAAAAACACAAGCTGAAAGTCTCAATTAAGCAGAAATGCGATGGAGAACTCTCTAAAATTTAAAGGAAAACTTTCTTTGTGTATTTGAAATATTTAAAGATAAAGGCACTATCTTAAAGTAATGATTTACACATTTGGTTCAACTGACATATACACTTTTTTAAATTAAGAACATATAACTTCAAACAATTCAGTTTCTATGAGAGTCAATTTAATTTTCACATAAATAATCCTAAATGAAATTTAGGATTCGGAATTTTGGAATATCCACTAATCATGTTGCATTCTTTCAGTTTCCACAACTTTGTACATATTGATCTCCCACCCAGAAAACCCTTTCCACACTGCACCTGTTCATCTTTCAAGGCTCAGATCAAAGTTACCTCTCTTGAAGCCTTCCTCAATTTCTCTGAACAGAATTATTCAACTTTTCTTTTTTGTTATCATCATACTTCTTTCATAGAGACAATTTTGCTGTAATTATTTTTCTCATCTATCCCCTGACTGGGCAAAAGGCCTATACAATACAAGAATGGTGATATATTCTTAGTTTCTGTCCCAGAACTTTGCACACAAATGTCTCTCCCTCAACAAATATTTGAATGAATGAATGATCAAACAGAGTTAGATTCCAACATAAGGTCACACTCTCCACAAATACAATCATCTGGTAAGTAAGAAAACTTGTAGGAAATGCTAGACTCTTGTACGGCAGGGGCTTGAAGGAGACACTGTTTAAAACAGAAGGCAGAATTCACAATTGATTTCCCAGAATTACTCCAGCTGTGCTGTGAATATTCAAGTGGGATGTTAGATGTTAAAAGCTGGACAGAAAAGGCAGCTGTGGTAACTTGCTTTATTTCAAGTTTCCTCTCAATGCCACATCCTAAAGCATTCAAAGAGAATAATTTTCAGTCAATGATACAGGCTTAAAGAACAAGAATTCTCTTGGCTGGGCACGGTGGCTTACACCTATAATCCCAGCACTTTGGGAAGCCAAGGCGGGTGGATCGCTTGAGGCCAGGAGTTCGAGACAGCCTGGCCAACATGGTGAAACCCCATCTCTACTAAAAATAAAAAAAAAAAATTGGCCGGGCATGGTGGCACATGCCTGTAATCCCAGCTACTCGGGAGGCTGAGGTAGGAGAATCACTTGAACTCGGGAGGCAGAGGTTGCAGTGAGCCGAGATCACACCACTGCACTCCAGCCTGGGTGACAGAGCAAGACTCCATCTCAAAAAAATAAAAATAAAAATAAAAACACACTACTGTAATTCAGGAGGTCTGGCTGGGGCCTGAGATTCTGCATCTCTAACAAGCTTCTGGGTGAGGCTTATGCTGCTGGCCTATGAACTATACTCTAAGGAGCACACAGAGGAAGAGAGAGACATATTTGTCTCCAAAGTCAGGGTTGAACTTGTCTTGGTTTTCATTACCATAATACCATACCCTTATTAATATTCCTTTCTATAAGCTATCTTGATGATATCAATTATATAAAACATTACTGAAAATTCAACTGGAAGAAATTCATATTACTAAAAAAATTTTTAATTGTTCTTACCTATACTCTGGTAATGCCATCGAAAGAAAATTCGTTCAGGTAGAAACTGCAGTATTTTCTATTAAAAAAAGATATAAAGAAAATAAACAATAAATGAAATTACACATTTTCATGACAGGCCCATATTACTCACTATAGGTAAGTTCTAAAAGAGGAAAAGGAAACTATTTACAATAACATAAATACCGCACTTTATGCTGTATTCCTATGAGATAGTTTCTTTCACTTGCCCCAGGCAAGCTTTCTTACCTGAATGTTTTAAAGAGATCACTGTCCCAAGTTTAATTCCCTCCAAAAGAAAACAAGAAAAAACCTAAAATGTTATTTTTATCTTAATTAAATAATAGCCATTTCTTAAATATTAAAATAAAAATTTCCCAAATGACAGATTCCCCAGGTTTCTTCTTTTCCACCATCTCCTTCCCATTTTCATTATAATCACTATTAGTCTCTGGACAAAGAACAGGATTGGGAAGAAAAGTGAAAACAAAGAGAATGAGACTGTAAACAACTCAGTGAGACAAGAAAATGAAACTGGTGGCAAGAATTTCATGAAATTAACGGCCAAAAAAAACTAATAAGTTTTAGAATTATAGTTAAGAATATCCCCAAACTTTTACAAATTTGACTTTTGTAGATTCCATATATACGAGATCATGCAGTATCTTTCTTTTTTTTCTTTGAGACAAAGTCTCACTCTGTCGCCCAGGCTGGTGTGCGCTGGCGTGATTTCAGCTCACTGCAACCTCCGCCTCCATGGTTCAAGTGATTCTCCTGCCTGAGTCTCCCAAGTAGCTGGGATTACAGGTGCCTGCCACTAGACCCAGCTAATATTTGTATTTTTAGTAGAGACGGGGGTTTCACCATGTTGGCCAGGCTGGTCTCGAACTCCTGACCTCAGGTGATTCACCCACCTCAGCCTCCCAAAGTGCTTGGATTACAGGCATGAGCCACCACGCCCAGCCCCATGCAGTATCTTTCTGTGCCTGGCTTATTTCACTTGGCAACAATGTCCTCCAGGTTCAACCATGTTGTCACAAATCACAGCATTTCCTTTTATAAGGCTGAATAGTATTTCACTGTGTATTCATACCACATTTTCTATATCCATTCATTCACTGATGGACACTTAGGTTGTTTCCATATCTCAACTACAGTGAATAATGCTGCAATAAACATGGGAGTGCAGATATCTCTTCTGAATACTGATTTTAATTCCTTGGCACATAAAGCCAGAAGTGGGATTGCTGGGGCATATGGTAATTTTATTTCTAGTTTTTTTGAGGAACTTCCATACTATTCTCCATAATGGCTGCACTAATTTACACTCCCATCAACAGTATACCAGCACTTCCTTTTCTCTACATCCTTACCAACACTTGTTACCTGTCATCTTTTTGATAATAGTAATTCTAACAGGTGTGAGATGACATCTCATTGTGATCTTAATTTGCATTTTCCTGATGATTAGTGATGTCAAACATTTTTTCATAAACTTGTTGGCCAAATGTATCTATGTATTCTTTTGAGAAAGTCTATTCAAGTCACCTTATCTTTCAAGCCCATAACTCTGAAAGGTATCTCATATCTAATGTTACTACACGATAATTCTGACAAACACTCAAACACACCCACACGCATTCCAAATCCCATTGAGTGAAAAATACCTACACACCAGAGAACAGACTTCACTCTTGAAAAATAAAATAAATATAAATAAAATATGTAATCCAAGATTTCATGAATAGTGGGCAAGAGAGATGATAAACAATATCATTTAGCAAAAAAAAATTTAAAAATAAAAAAAAAATCCCTG
Source organism: Pongo pygmaeus (assembly GCF_028885625.2). Taxonomy (NCBI): domain Eukaryota; kingdom Metazoa; phylum Chordata; class Mammalia; order Primates; family Hominidae; genus Pongo; species Pongo pygmaeus. The sequence continues at coordinate 15,408,563 of NC_072394.2, forward strand.
ACAGACGTTTGCACGAAATATTACAGAAGTAAAGGGGAAAGAGCTTCACCTTTGCAGGGGCTTCACGGAATGCTTCCTGGAAATGAGGACACTTGAGCTGAGACTTAGAAGATGAATTAAATTCGCCTAGCGGATAGGGACAGAAGGAAAACCATGGGAAAATGCTAGAAGGCAAACACAGCTTGGTGCCTTACAGGAACCACAGCAGCAGGAGAATCAGTTTGGCTGGTAGGCAGTGAGAAGGGGAGGAGATGGGCCTGGAGAGGCAGGCGAGGCTGGGGGCTTAATGTCCTCACGGGAGCAGTGTGGTCCCTGAATGGGTTCCAGCTTGAGGTGAACTGGAGGTAGCTGAGAGGAGAGACAGACACTATCACTAAAGAGAGGCAATGGTAGCATTTCAGAGGAGAAATAAGAAGGCCTGGACCAAGGCCGGCCAGGTAAAGAGCACATATAATAGTGATATGCAGGAGATAAAATTGTCAGGATAAGTGGGTAGAGGGGCTGTAGTAAATGGAGGTCTCCATGGCTCCCAGTGGCTTTGTAGATGGCAACACCTTTATCCAAGAGATCAAATCCAGATGCAATCTTAGACCCGAGGAGAATAAGCTGTCAAGTTTGATTCTGGACATCCTGCCATTTGAGGTGTCAAAGGATGACCTTACTGGAAATGTTCTTCTAGGCAAATGGGTCTGGAGTACAGAGGCAGGATTTGGATGGTAACAGACATGGGCAGCAGCTGAAGCTGTGTGTATATGAGAGCTCTCTTTTGAGAGAGTTTAAAATAAGACAAGATGAAGCTCTGGAGGTATCTGTGAGCTGAGGGAGCTCTGCTAAGAAGGTAAAATGAAGGTAAAGCAAAAGCCAGAGGCTAATGTGCTCGAATCCAAAGAGAAATCTCTGATATGCCAGCTATTTGTATGCTTATTTATTATAAAGATTAGAAACATTTAAGAGTATTTATATGCACAACTAGTTCTAAAAAGTTAAACATATTAGAAAATGTGGGGAAATTGATGTCACATAACAAAGTGACTTCAATATTAAATAAAGTGAGCTCAATATTAATCTCTTGCCTTGAGAACACACAACCTTTGTAAGCCAGACACCAAATGCCAGGCATGACAGATCCATCTACAAATTGTACAGAAGTAAACTGGCTGTTTCAAGAGAAAAAAATCAAAATAAGTCTTCCCCTTGCAATATGCTCTAACATTAATTTTAGATGAATAACACAAAAAAGGAGCTAAATATAAAAACTGAGTTGTTATGTTATGTCAAGTTACATTACATTAAAAGGGAATCAGAATAAGTAAAACCACTCTCTACAGAATATCTTAATAAGAACCCACATGAGCACTGTCTTACCAACAGAACCTAAACTCAAACATCCCCATGGGCACATAGGATCAAGAACCCAAGCTGGGTTACAACCTACAGGAAAAAATCATAAGCAAAGAGATTAGAACAAGAAATGCAAAGACTCTGGAACTGAGAATAAGAATGAGGGTCTCAGGAGTTAGGCTGCCAGGCCAAATGAGCAACTCTAGGGCCACAAATAAACACAATCTGGAGATGGCCTGGGGATCACCAGACTCAAAAGATGAAGACAAGCCTGCACATGCATCTAAGTTAGATCCTCTGGTTCTTTAACTCAAATTTTCTCTTAACAGAAAAATTTACTATAGACCCCAATTTGGTATCTTTGATAAAAAATTAATGATAATAGCAAGGTGAGTTTTCTGGAAAACATGCTGCAATGGAGGAGATAGGAGTACAAATGGCCTACTGAGGACTAACACCTGTGAAAGGGAAAAGACGGCAGCAAGATTGGACGGGGAGCCTCAGACCACGAGGCAGAGCTGACAAATCTCTGCCAGCCTAGTGGACGCTCCAGAGCAAAGATGAGAGGAGTCCAGTGTGACCAGAAATGGCGAGGCCCTTGTACTACTGCCTCTGGCAGTTACTGGCTTGGGGCCATGATGCAAAGAGTATGACCAAGGATGGAAAGCCGAAGGTGTGAAGAGCTGGAAACCATCAGCTAACGCCACTTTTGTAGTTGGGCAGCACATTCTTTCTTGAAGGGGAATATGTACAGCCCATCTCTATGTGTGCCACAGTAATCTTCAAATTATTAATCAGAATATTCTCATCACATTGGAAAGCTGAAGTTCTAAGAGACGGGCCCCCTACTTGAGAGACATGGCTTCTCTCCTGGCAGTTTCTCAACAGCTGGCTGCTACCTCACGTTGATGGAAGCCTGGTTCCACTGAGTTCTCCCCATGCTTTCTGTGCTTCCTTCCATGCAGTTCACTGTGTCTGGGCAAATGGCACAGCAGTGACTTGGTGTCCTACTATCTCACGCATTCTCCTTTAAGGGACCTGGCAGCCCAGCTACATCCCAGGGTCATATTCTGATCCCATCTTGCCACTTAAACATTTCACATAGGAAATGCTGAGAAAAGTAAAGAGTCAGAATAGATCTTAGATTAGATGAATGCTTGACATACCCACTGTTCTTCAGATCTTTAATTTAGTCAGGAAACTAATTTGGCAGTGAAAATCATGCTTTTTAGTTTTCCAAAATACATATTGGTCTTCTTGATTTCGTTTTCTTTTGTTAGCACACAACAAAGAAAAACACAGAATACAGCAAGACGATGTGTATCTACATGCTTAGATACTGTCAGTCTGCCACAAAAGTAATTTCCAACTTATTCTGAGGTCAAGCCTATCATTATCACCACTTCTGGGTAAGTTTTCAGATTCACAAAATGGATGGACTTTAAAAACACTCAAAAAGGTTTGGATATGAAATGCATGCCCAGTATCTGAGCTACTAAGAATATTCCCAAATAGACAAAATCTTACACAAGTCAAAGGCTGAAATATTACCCACACTGTTGCTTCTTTTTGTACCCAAATATTACAAGGGCCATTGTTTAAAGTCTATGAGGTCGATAAAAATAAAGCCCAACACAACTATCTATGTCCAAATGCTAAGCCTGTCCCTCAGAAAGCCCTAGATGAAGCCTACCTTTACTGGGGCAAATACAATTTGGCATTTCTTCTACTGCAGCCAATATTCTAAGCTATACTGCTGTGAATGCCACATAAGCTATTGACATCTTGTTTGTAGTTTCACTGGAGAGTAAAATAAAAAAAAAAAAATCAAGAAAGCCACACAGTGTGAATAAATATTACTTTTCTGAAAAACACACGGCTCTATTTAATGCTCAGTGCTCAGCTGCATCTATATGGTAATCCATTATAGTACACTCGAAATCGAAATTAGGTATTACTACTGATCAGCACATCAGGGAATCTGTCATTCTTTTAACTGATTATCCATAGTTCTTTTTTCTTCAGAACCTACTGCATGACCAGGAATAATGTGAAATGTAAGCTGGAGTCTACACAAGATGCTATAGTCTACTTTATAACTGCTGGTCTTCTGATTTGTGTGGGAAATATTTTTAAATTATTATCAGATGACTGCAACATGCCCCAGTGGATTCACACTTGATTTCAATTCCACTTAGAAAGCTAGGACAGTGAAGAATGAAGAAAATACTACATACTAACTCATGAGAAGGTAATCAACTACAACAATGACCAACTAACATGTTACATCTGAAAGCAGAGTGTGGGGAGCAACCCTTCCCCAAACTAGCTGCAGGACAGAAGAGCTCTGGGTAAAGAAAATGCTGACCGAGGAGAAAACAGAAGATTTGGTTTAAAAGAACAGAGGTCTTAGTTACTTGACCTTTTGAATAATAAATATGCAGAAAACTTATGATGAGAACTGGACAGTTCGGTTTAAAGAAAACATTCTGTGAATGCCTGTGCTACAAGTATAGTCTGATTTCAGAAGGACCCACGTGCACAGCAGCCCAGCTGCATAGATGCTTCCAGGGAGACCCACAGAGAGGGGAACTTGATCGTTTGCTGTCTTAGGCCTGGCCACTCGTCTCTTACTACAACGACTCAACTCTTTCATGAAGACAGAATATTTGCCTTGAACACTTTCTCATTAACATTATAACAAAATGTTATTTGAGGACCTGCTATATGTTTAAAGTTAAAAGAAAGTTATTCTAGAACTGAAAAGTCTATCAGCCACATACCTCCCTTCTTCAATATATCCTACACAATTCATATTCCAGAAAATATACAGATTAATCAAAATAATCCAAACACAAGGGTGTGGGGTTCTAAACACTGTGACAGTGAGCTATATTTACATAATTGGAGTTAATATGACTATAAAAAAGAGTATATTCCTAAAACAACTAACATAAGACAACATCCTAAAAATATTATAATAAAATAATCTGAAAGGCAACAGCAGCGGCAAGAGGATGAACAAGTTATACACCTTGAAAGACGATGACACTGGGGACCATGCTCAGAATGAAGAAAACAGCACACAGAAAGATGGAGAGAAGGAAAAAACAGAACAAGATAAGAATCAGAGCAGCAGCAAGAGGAAAGCTATTGTCCCTGGACCAGCAGAGCATCCCCTACAGGACAACTACACTTTCTGGTATTCCAGGAGAACCCCTAGCCATCTTACCAGCTCACAGAGCTACAAACAGAATATCAAACAGATTGGCTGGGTGTGGTGGCTCATGCCTGTAATCCTAGCACTTTGGGAGGCTGAGGTGGGCTGAATACTTTGAGGCCAGAAGTTCGAGACCAGCCTGGCCAAAATGGTGAAACCCAGTCTCTACTAAAAATACAAAAATTAGCCGGAGGCCGTGATGGCGCACACCTGTAATTTCAGCTACTCTCACTTGAGCCTGGGAGGCGGAGGTTGTGGTAAGCCAATATTGCACCACCGCACTCCAGCCTGGGCAACAGAGCAAGACTCTGTCTTGGAAAAAAAAAAAGACTATCAAACATATTGATACCTTTGCCTCTGTGAGTTCTTAGTGATTTAATGGAGCCCTGATAGTTCATTCATGCCTGTATTTACATCGTGATGTTTATTTACCTTCCTGGTAACCTATTTAAAATTCTGGTTTCCTTAGTTAACTGACCTGTCTCAGAGATCAGATTTGTTCATTCTTAGGTTTCTCCCTAAACACTCCTAGTTAACATGTAGGTATCAACAAATACGAGAATTGCAGAGTTGATCGGAAGAGCATAATACAAAAGTACAGGCCTGTTTTTTTTTTTTATTTAAGTAGATATTTATGCAGTCCTTATTAAGCTCAAAGTGCCATGGAGAATACAAAAGCTTATAGTACCTGGCATCTAACCTCATGAAGTTTGACAGTAAAGTGAAAAGTAAAGTTTGAAAGTTTTGTACTTAAGAACCTCCCATTAGGGTTTTGGCTGTGTTCATGATCATGCATAAAATATCTTTTTCCTGTGTTCAGAAGGAAAATGAAATCCCTAATAATTGCTTTTGTGGGTACTGACAGTAGAGAGAGCCTAGACTATGTCTCACCTCCCTCCCAGGTGACTTGGTTTGTGGGTACCCCAAGAATCTGTCTGCAACTAACACCAGTCTTGTTGAACAAAGGTTATTATGTACCTCTTGTGTGCTGTACAGTTGATCTTTAGGCAGAACCAAATGCAGGGTTTGTCATTTTCTTGAAATTATTGAGGTATCAGCCCTGTTTAAATGTGTAAAAAAGAAAGGAATACTCTAATAGGTAACATTACAATAAACTACTAAAGAGGGAAAAATAATATAAAATTAATAATAATCTGGGTATAAACTGCTTAAAATAGTTGAGAAGAAGTACAAAAGATATATGGAGTTAAAGTAAAAGCATAGGGCTATCATCGAATTTTGCTTTATTTATTTTTTTTGAGACAGAGCCTCGCTCTGTTGCCCAGGCTGGAGAGCAATGGCGCAATCTTGGCTCACTGCAACCTCCACCACCCAGGCTCAAGCGATTCTTGTGCCTCAGCCTCCTGAGTAGCTGGGATTACAGGCGTGTGCCACCACACCCAGCTAATTTTTGTATTTTTTAGTAGAGACAGGGTTTCTCCATGTTGGTCAGGCTGGTCTTGAACTCTTGGCCTCAAGTAATCTGCCCACCTCGGCCTCCCAAAGTGCAGGGATTATAGGCGTGAGTCACTGTGCCTGGCTGAAATACTGCTTTATTCTTGATATTAGAAGAAAAACAATGCAAACTATATTGTTAATTTAAAGATAGTTATTGGAATGAAAATAGAAAGTGTACCTTCCAAATTACAAAGCATATTCCATAAAGCCAAAATCAGTGACCTCTCCCCCAAAAACAAAGTTAGAAGAAAAGCTAAAACCAAATGCAATGGGCATCAGAATACACAGGATGTGTACTGGTTACCACACACAAAAAAGCAGTAAGTATAAGCAGGTTAAATTCCCCTACCGAAGACCAAGTCCATCAGACCAAGCTTTCTTCAAACACAGAAAGACTGACAATAAAATACAGAAAAGGAGGCTCACATGCACATACACCCACATAAAGCAATATTAATATCAAGTAAAAAAGTATTAACGGGACAAAGGGAATTATTTCAAATAGGTTAAATATGTAATTTACGATATACCTATAATACTTATGAATCTTTATGCAACAAATAACATAGCATGAAAATAAAACAATGGAGGCATACTCCATTAAAACAACTTTCAGAAACTAAAGGGGAAAAACACTTTTTAAATGGGGGATATTAACACACACTATCTTTGAGAAATAAAATAGGCAATATAGTATAATACAGAAGACTTGAATATAGTTATAGCAAGACTGGTTTAACAGCTATATATCAAACTTCACAGAATCCAACATTTATGAAACATTTACAAAGTTATTTTTCTAAGCGATGCAAATAAATCCCTCAAAGTAAGTGTTACGCAGGTCACAAGCAAACTCAATACACTGGGAGTCCACCATCAAGAGTTTAAGCTAAAAAATTCTCAATTACTTGTGGATTTTAAACACTCAAGTTAAAAAAAAAAAGTAATTCTCAATTACTCGTGAATTTTAACACTCGAGTTAAAAAAACTGATTATAAATGAAAAATAATCAACATTGTGATTCGCATATAACAAAACTGGTCAAAACTGACATAAGAGACAAATCCATAGACTTGAATTTCCTACAATGCAAGAACTAAGTTTTAAACTCAAAAAACTGAAAAAAAAAAAAAGATTTTGTTAAGGAAGAAATCAATAAAAATAAAAGCAAAAATGACTTACGTAATGAAATTATCACCAACTATTGTTAATCACTAAGCTACAGACGGCTGAACTGGTAGTACTGCACGTAATTAAATATCCTCTTAATCAAGCATTTATTTAATTCATTAAAAAATAGTCTTATTAAGTGCCCATTCTGTGCCAGGTACCATGTGAAGGATCAGAGATACATAAAAGACACCATTCCTGCTCTAAAAGCTAGAGCCCTAAGAGGGAAAAGGTGAGAAAATCAGGGATGTCAGTACATGCACAAGGAAATGAAGACAGACAAGGTGCACTTCCAAAGGGAGAATACCCTTGAACTGAATCTTGAAGGACAACAGGGGTGAGCAAGGCAAGGAAGAGCATTTCAGGCAGACCAAACAGCAGCAAAAACTAAAAAGCCTTGCTGCTTATTTGGGGACCTGTAAGAGGCTGCCAGTGAGGGCAGAAGACAGGTGATAAGTGATAGAGAAGGAGGCAGAGACTAGACGAAGAACATTCTGAAGGCTATACTGGGGAGTGTGACTTTTGTCCTAAAGGCAATGAGAATCAAAATTACATCACACAGCATCTGAGGTGAGTGAGGGAGAGAGAAGGGGTAGAAGATCACAAACCAAAAGACTGCTTAGCAGGATACTCCAGTGGTGGGGAAACTGAGGCTCTGAACAAAGTCTTAGGTAGTAGGCAGAAAAGAGTATCAAAGAGCGCCAGCACAAAATATACAGAGCCACAGAGTGAAGGAAAATACTATCAATACTGAACAAAATAAACAGACGGACTGATGTTTTTTGCAGTAGTCCTCCCTTATCCTAGGGAGGTGTTTCAAGACTCCCAAGGGATGCCTGAAACCACAGATAGTACCAAACCCTATATACACTGTGCACAAATTTCTTTTTCCTTCTTCACAGTTTCATAGAAGATTCGTTCTTACTGTAGATCTTAGCAACCTCAGCATATAGTTTTTTTTCTTTCTTATTAAGTCAAGAACGTTCACCTTTTCACTTAAAGGAAGCACTGTACAGCTTCTCCTTGGCATATCTGATTGCCAGCATCGCTAATCTTGTGTTTTGGAGCCATTATTATTACTACTATTATTTGTCAGACAGAGTCTCACTCTGTCACCCAGGCTGGAGCACAGTGGCGCGATCTCGGCTCACTGCAATCTCTGACTCCCAGGTTAAGTGATTCTCAAGCCTCAGCCTCCTGAGTAGCTGGGATTACAGGAGCACACCACAACGCCTAGCTAATTTTTGTATTTTTAGTACAGACGAGGTTTCACCCTCTTGGCCAGGCTGGCCTCAAACTCCTGGCCTCAAGCAATCCACCTGCCTCGGCCTCCCAAAGTGCTGGGATTACAGGCGTGAACCACCATGCCTGGCCTGGAGCCATTATTGAGTAAAATAAGGGTCACCTGAACACAAGCAATGTGATACCACAACAGTTTATCTGATAACCAGGACCACTGCTAAGTGACTGACGGATAGCTAGCATCTAAAGCATGGATCCACTGGACAAAAGAATGATTCATATCCCAGGCAGAATGGAGCAGGATGGTGAAAGATTTCACCACACTACTCAGAATGGCATGCAATTTAAAACTTATGAATGGTTTATTTCTTTAATTTTCCATTTAATGTTTTTGGACCCTGGTTGACCACGAGTAACCAAAACCTCAGAAGGTGAAACTGCAGATAAGGGGGACTACCATATTAAGTACTAAAATGTGATATTCAAAATGTTTTTTATTAGGTACAAAAAATGCAACCTTCAAAAACTGGAAAGGCAGGCACTTAATAGATTTCGAGGTTATTTTTTCACTTTGCATAGGATCGTGCAAAGGTCTAATCTCTTTTTAAAGAAAAAAATCACACTGCACTGGACTCCTCATTTTTTTAATGACAGAACGAACATTCAGTGACCTTCACAAATCCCCAAATTAGTAGCATATAATTCTACCCATAATATGTGGGTTTTGCCCCGAATAAAGCATTCACTAAAACAGATTCAAAAGGAGTCTTCTCTTCACAAAAGTATCTTACACAGCAGATCTCAGTCACAACCAAATCTGCCATGCTATTCTTCATTTCATGCAAGTTTCTATTTTCTACCTGAAAACTACTGCATTTTTCCGATCTCTTCAGTTTTGGTACTAGCACTAGTTGGCCATCCGTTTTATGCCATTTTTTAGGGGAAAAAATCACTCCCAGGCAGTTTCTATAGGAGTGATGAGTAGAGAATAACAAAACCCCAGTGAGATGCCACTACCTGGTTCCCACCACCCCATAAATTCAGAGGATTTAAATTCCTGCCTCAGCACAATTAGAAAGCACTGTACACCTGCAGGTTGTCTTGGGACTGGCCACCCTGTCAAATTCATTCAGCAAGTGCCCAAGGCCTCCAGGAAAAGCCAGTGCACAAAGCCTTCAAGCCAGACCCTTCCAACCTGTACAGTGTCACAAACCACAACAAACACTAGATGTCACTCTGTAACAGCCACCACACTACATATCCAAACAGAAAACAAGTAATAGATTTATAATAGCAAGTTTTTGTACAACTCTCTCCTAAAGGTATATATTAATTTAAAAAAAAACCAACTTACCAAAACTGCATTAACAGATTAATTTTAATTAAAGAGAAAAGAGCTCTCTGCACGTCTCCTGCTATCCTAACAATAAATACACATGCTCAAGTTTCAGTGTGAATTTCCCATATCTTTAGCCCTAATGCAGTTTCTACCATCTGCCCTTAAAAGATTCTTGGAAGCATTTTTGCTAGTATTGCCTTCCATAGGATCTCTTCTTAAGAGTGTCAGTTACGAACACGTCAAGTGGCACACTATGTGAAAGAGGCCAGCATGCCAGGAAGCTCAGGGCACCTGGACTGCAAGAGATAACAAGAATGTAATTTCAGACTTCCACGAACATCTTATCTCCAGTGTCCCTTCCTCCAAGGTGAACTGAGTAATTTGGTATATCCCGTTGGGTCAATCCCAAGTTTCTCACCTATAAGTCTTGATGCAAAAGGGAGACTACAGTCTTCAATACTAAATTTGCATATTAAACTATCCATTGAAACTGACTCCTTTCAACTCAAACACTTGTCTAATTAAAATTACTAACATTCTATAATAGGATAATCACATTTTAACCAGGAACAGTGCATGCAAAGAATCTCCAAAATGGACCACATATTTATATTTTGTTCCCACCTTCCAGTTTGTACAGATCATAGACATTTCACAATCAAAATCAGACACCAGAATAACCACATGCTATAGAGATAAAGGATCTCAGTACTGTGTTTTATTATTTCCCCAGTATCCAGTACAGGCGATAGCACCAAGGAGCAACTACAGAGCTAATTCACCACCACAGGCAACATATGAGACCAGTGAAAAAGGGTACCTTGGCCACCTGGCCCTCTACTGTGATCCCTGCAGAGCAGTCTCAAGGCAAGATCACACTATGCCATAACAATAATATTATCATTTGGAGTTGTTCCCAACCAAGGGTTCAACATCAATAAAAGCCACAAGTATGGCTGGCATTACAAAGAAAGCCAGATGATTACACACCTCTATTATCATTTAAATATAGCCCCATGTCATAAATGTGACCCAAAATCTTAGTCATGCTAACTAGAGACATTCACTTTGCCAATTGGAACTCAGGGAGACTTTGGGGATGGGAGATGGGTGTCTGTGTCAGTTCAGTTCTTTTAAAAATGTTCTCCAGAAAATTTGAATTGAGAGTGGCTTTTTCTCAATTGCAATTGGTCATTCAGAATTATGACAGTGACCAAAGAGCTGCATTGAAAATTGGAATCATTCTTTTAAAAGAAAACAAAATCTACTAAAGCATCTAAATATTTGAAATCCTCAATAAGAACTTAAATTCCAAGGATTTTAGAAGAATCTGCTTTTCTTGTTCATTTTAGTTGTTCTTGTCCCTCTTCCACTCAAAAACCGTAAAGTGGTCCTTAAGGGAAACAAAATAAAAAGCAGTATCAGCCTGAGAGGTCTGTAGAGGAAGTCTTTCACCTCGGCATGGGAGGAGGGAGCAGCACAGAAGGATGGCTGCCCACTGGACAGCCTGGAATAAGAAATAACAAAGCAGAGAAAAGCGCAGAAACCGTGGCAACTAGTTAATTGTAAAAATATGATTCTGCCACCTTGCTATGTATTATTTGCTTATAAGAAAAGCCATTAGCCATTGTATAAAGAAAGAAAAGGAATCGTTACTTAATCCTGTAGGACACCTAGCCTGAATGTGTTGACTTGCCTAGAATTCAGTTCAGGTATTTTCACTGAACCTCCACAGGAGCTTTTAATTTGTTTTCATTTTCAAAGAGTTATAAAAGATACACAATTCTCACAAAAGAAGAAGAGGAGGCAGGGGTGGGGGGAGGAAAAGAGAAGGAGAAGGAGAAGGAAAGGAAGAAGAAAGGAAATAAATATCAGAATTGTTTGTAATCCTATTATATTCATAACTCTAGTTTTTCTTTAGACAATTCACTATTAGTATGTGAAGTAAAATGGTGCTACTAAATGTGAAAATTTATAAATGAATGCATTTGGATGGGAAATAAAATCAACATTCAAATTACTGGATTGCATATACAAAACAATGCTACAGAGAGTGAAAATCAGCCATTTGTTTCATCTTATTGACACTGTACTGGATATAGCTATATTACTATTATCAGGAAAATCATTAAAAATTCTTTTCCCCTACTCTAAGGAAAAAAATTAGGGGCTAAATCCACTATCTATATAAGCTCACCTGGAGCAATGAAGAACAAGAGACCCAGTGCTGAATTCCATTAAAGTAAGACATAGATTCCACTACATCCCTGGATTCACCACTGGTCAAATTATGAATCCCAAACATAACTACACCCAGCAAGACTGTGCACATGTTGAGTCCAGCCATCCAATCCAGCATAACACCAAACTGCAGAGAAGGAAGGGAGTCAGTACATATAGGCGTATAGTAAATCGCAAGCAATCAAATTTCAATACCAAAGGAAAAACAAAAGCTAGCATCCACGGTATTATTTTTCTCTCTCTGTATGTCCTATAAGAAGCCCACATGTCATCTGCACTTGCTGTGTGGTTCACCTGCTGCAGTCTGCCTCTTCCACCAATGCTTCTCAAATAAGAATTTCCTACCAAAGGACGGGTGAGAAAGAGACATGGTGCATCATCCTGGAGTGCACTGAAACTGTTTTTTTTATCTTGAAGGGGAAACAGATAGAGAAAGGTTGAAGGTGTGGTGGGGAGATGAAGTCCTAAGGAATTTGACTAGCCTTTATTTAACATTATTTTCATTTTAAAATATGCATGAAAACAGTAGAATGACATTGTGCATGGCTTTTCAATTCTGTTTGCAGAGGGTCACTTTGGAGCCATGCTTCTCCAACCTGTGGAGGTAAATGCTCATTCCCCTCAGCCAAGGGCACTCTGGTAATAAGAAGACGCCCAGAGAAACCATTTCAGTAAAATCCTAAACCTTAAGTCAAAGTCCCCTGCATCACAAGGATACAGATGTACAAGCTACTAAGAATTTAACCATGTTTAACAATGAAAAGTGGTCTTTCAAATGATGAAATATGGCTCTACTGGAGGACTCTAGAGCCTCCCTGTCCAATACAGTAACCACTAGCCACATGGATCACCTGAGGCCAGGAGTTTGAGACCAGCCTGACCAATATGGTAAAATCTCGTCTCTACTAGGAATACAAAAATTAGCCAGGCATGGTGGCAGGTGCCTGTAGTCCCAGCTACTTGGGAGGCTGAGGCAGGAGAATTGCTTGAACCCATGAGGCGGAGGTTGCAGTGAACCAAGATAGTGCCACTGCACTCCAGCCTGAGCAACAGAGTCAGACTGTGTCTCAAAAAAAGAAAAAAAGAAAAGAAAAGAAAAAAGTCACAAAGGATTGTAAGTCACAGTTGTTGGCTTTGGAAGAATTTGCTTTTCTTGTTCATTTTATTCGTTCTTGTCCCTCTTCCACTCAAAAATATGTACAAAAATGCACACAAAAAACAGGGAGTTAGGATTTTTACACTCTCATTAGGGAACTAAGGCATAGCCACATTAAGGGAAAACTACGGACATCCAGCCACAGCCAAATGATAACACAAGGCAGGGCTATTATATGAGTCCACAGGAAAGAATGAGCACATCCAGCAGGAGTTGCCAGGAGAAATTGATGGGTCTAAACAGGTCCTGAGAGAATGGGCCAGATGGGGAGAAGAGCTAAGAGCAGTCCCTGAAAAGAGAACTGAATAAACTAAGAGGCAGAAGTGAAACTATGCAAAGAGAGGTAAAGGGGCAAAGTGTTAGCCCGACAGAGCACTTCCACAGAGTAACCACAAAATATGAAGGAGAGCTACACTGAGAGCCAGGGAGAGGACTGTGAGTGTTAGACCAGCCTGGGCCACACTTTACAGACTATAAAGAACTCATTCAGGTCTCTAGGAAGGCTAATGACAAGATAGAAACAGGGTTTAATATAGTGGGGTAATTTAAAAAATATTTAGAATAAAGAATCTGTTTATCTGTGACTTCAAATTCTGTGATATTTGAAGAACATCTGAATGAGTGGCATTCCAATGCCAGAACATGTTTACGTTTTGAAATTAAGCCTCTTGTGTCGATGTATTTTAACTGGAGTGTGGGAGGGTGAAAAAATATCAAATTCTATAAACTTTCTAAAATATATATGTATAACTCCAAACTATTCTATTTCTCTAGTAAAAGGGGATGGCATACAACATGGCAGAAAGCTTGAAACAGTATCTGTGAATTAACTATATTGTCTTATTCTCTGTATTCTTGATGTGCTGACATCTGGGGCCTCAAAGACATAGGAAGGATGCCCCTCCAAGGGTTAGCAAATTCCCAAAGATAGTGGCTCAGAGCATGTTTCTGATACACAAACCAACCAATCCCAAATTCGTAACCCCAACCACATCCTTTTATGGACTCTATCCCTCTCCCCTCAATCACCCAGGGGCCAGCTACTGGACAACCAGGAGCTACCCCTACAGCCCTGTCAGCTGAAATTATTCAAACTATCCAGTCCTAAGCTTATGTAGTTTGCTTACCTGGCCTTGCCCATTCCTTCCTACAAAAAACACAATAAAAGCTCCTGCCCTCAGTTCTGTCTCTGTCACTCCCTCTTTCCTCTTTGCGTACTGATTTTGCCTTGGTGCTTCCCTGTTTGGCTCTGTGTGACATGTCTGTTTCTAGAGGCCTGTGGGCATAATTAAAACTTCTTCCTTCATAACAATCATTTTCATGTTTCTGTGCCTTACCACACCTGATTAAAACAAACCTCAGGTACCATTAAAATAACCTATCAAGCTTGAATCCAGAAGGTTCTCAATGTCATGTGAATTATTTGATCTTGAGACCCATTCACCAGGTACCTCGTGTTTCTACACCAACCCTCCTTTCCCTTATGCAGGTAACTAATTCAAGAGCCATTACCAACATATCACTTCTGAAAAGAACGATTCAGGATTTTCTGTGACTCAGAAGGTCATTACTGGAGTTCTGACACGAATTCATTCTTACCAGTAGACTCTTCCGCTCCCCACGAAATGGTAATTTATACTCCATGAGGACAGGAGGCTCTGGCTACCTTGCTCATTGTTGTATCTCCAGCACCTACGTGTGTCTGACACAGTGCATACCTAATAAATGTGTCTGATGAATGAATGAATTGTAAAGAATAGTACATGTTGATATAGACAGCCTATGGAATACAGCTTAGAAAGCAGAATACCAACACTCCTAAGTGGTAGGCAGCATGCCAGTAAGTTAGGATAATAGGTTCTAGAGTTAGACTAAAGGTTAATCCCTACTCTCCCATTTGCTAAGTGTGCACCCTTGGGCAAGTCACCTAACCCTACAAAGCCTCCAACATTTCATTGATAAAAACTGGGAAGACCAAACCTACTTCAGAAGGAAAAGATTAAACAGGCTAGCCCACGTAAAACATGTAGATTCCGGTTAAGATGGTAAATGTAAATTCATGTTGTGGAGTCCCACATCATCATCCCCACATCTCCATTTGAAATACAAAGCAATGATGGATGAAATATGGTTTTTAAAGTACAGTAAGAGTCATAACCATAGTAAAAAAAAAACAATATGATAGGCCGGGCACAGTGGCTCATGCCTGCAATCCCAGCACTTTGTGAGGCCGAGGCACGTGGATCACCTGAGGTCAGGAGTTCAAGACCAGCCTGGCCAACATGGTGAAACCCCGCCTCTACTAAAAAATATAAAAATTAGCCGGGCATGGTGGTGGGCACCTGTAGTCCCAACTACTCGGGAGGCTGAGGCAGGAAGAATTGAGCCGAGATCAAGCCACTGCACTCCAGCCTGGGCGACAGAGCAAGACTCCATCTCAAAAAAAAAAAAAAAATATTATAAACATCTCCATGAACCAACAGAAACTCTAAGTGGTGTACATATCTGAAGCTACAGGCAAAAGCAGCTGGAGTCAACTTCCAAAAGGTACAAGTGCTCCCACTAGCGAGGAAGGCAGGCAAAAAGGTCTGTTCACCACCTGAGACCATGACCTTGACTGGCTGGTGGCCTTCACTGCACATTACTTACTTTATCAAAATACTATAATGTCTCCAATACTCTACATCTAAAAACTACTGTTTCCTTTTCCAAGGTTCCCTTTCAGTGCATCCCTGACTTACAAGGCAGACAGCAGCTCTCTTTACATACTCTTCTTTCATGCCTTCTTATCTCTTACCTCTATGCTTTCTTCCAAGCCATTTCTTATTTACAGAATATCTCTACATGGTATCACTTTTGTGATTTAACACATCTTATTAATTCCACCTCTTCTCAAGGGAGCCTTTCCCAATTATTTACAAAGTGGTAAGTATTCACTTCCAAACCCTTATAAACTATCTCTTTACAAGCTTTACAGGGCACTATCCTACAAAGCAGCAATGAAGTTACTTAGTACCCAGAATGAAACATACAAATTACAACCTACCTTCTAAAGCCAGAGACAGAGGGAACATAAGCACAAACAAAAGTAATGCAAGTTTATTATTCACTCATATTTACCATGCAAAATGAAAGTTTTATGAAGCCTTGAACAATATATATTTGTTCTATTATACAGGCAACTAATCCTCTGTAAATGGTATTGCGTCAGTATTAACACTCTCCCTAGTCTAGAATTTCAGAACATGAAGAGAAACTATCAAAACTTCTGTGAGAGGGATAGGTCTAGAGTCTCTGAAGGGCTTTCCTGCTGCAGGCCAACTAGCCCTTAGATCCATGACAACAAATGTAATTCTTAAAACATTGCTGGGCTTTGAAGAACACAGAGAAACTAACAAGGGACTAAAAAATGGTGGGGGAAGAAGGAAGAGTAAAGAGGGAAGAAGAAAGGAGGCAGAAGACAAGTAAGCCAAAACCTGATCTGTAAGCAACATGCAAAAGAAAAAACTGCAGAATGCCAAGGAGCTGATGCCAACACTAGCGCTAGGATTTACGGGTGACTATTCCCTCCAGTTCCCAGTCCCCAGCTATGGTAAGTTTAGGGAACTGAACCTGAATTTCCATTCATAAACCAGAACCCTCAAATGGAGCTGAAGTGCTCTCAATCAAGAGCACTCCCAGACCCCCGGCAAAAGCAAAGACAAATCCTCTGGGAGAAACCAGGATTAACAAATATGAAATCTGTGGTAATTCAGTACCACTCTCAAAATCAAATATCACAAAATATGCAAAAAAAGAAGCCACTGTGAATGAGAGGCAGCTGAAATAACCAGCATAATTAGACAAACACTTCAGCTACTAGGATTATCATATACAAAATATGAAATATTACACAGTAAATGTTTAATAAAAGATGTCTAAAAATGAACAAAGATCAAGAGACAATCGAAAGCAACCAGCCACATAAGAATGCCAAACCAAAAAAGCTGTGAAAACATGAAAAAAAATCATTGAAATGTACAGCTCAATAGATGTGTAAAGTAGCAGGTTTGCTCCAAACGAAGAGAGTTAGTGAACTGGAAGAAAGAACTGAAGAGAATTCCCAGAATGCAACACAAACAGATTGGGGGAGGAGAAAATAAAAGCAAGCTTAAGAAACAGGGAAGATAGATCAACAAGTTTAAGTAAGAATCCTAGAAAGTATGGCCAAAGTGAACAGAAACATATCAATATCTGAGAAGACAATAGCTAAGAATGTTAGAGAACTATAAAACATATGAATCCAGAGACTTGAGAAACATATATATACCAAGCAAGATAAGAAATCTTCAACTAGATATTTTGTAATTAAACTGTAGAACAACAGACACAAAAGATCTTAAACGAAGCAGCTGGGCGCAGTGGCTCACGCCTTGTAATCCTAACACTTTGGGAGGCTGAGGCGGGCGGACCACGGGGTCAGGAGATCAAGACCATCCTGGCTAACACGGTGAAAACCCGTCTCTACTAAAAATAGAGGGGGTCAGGAGATCAAGACCATCCTGGCTAACACGGTGAAAACCCGTCTCTACTAAAAAAAATTAGCCGGGCGCAGTGGTGGGTGCCTGTAGTCCCAGCTACTCGGGAGGCTGAGGCAGGAGAATGGCGTGAACCTGGGAGGCGGAGCTTGCAGTGAGCTGAGATCGCACCACTGCACTCCAGCCTGGGCGACAGAGAAAGACTCCATCTTTTAAAAAAAAAAAAAAAAAAAAAGCAAGCCATAAAGAAAAGACATTTAAAGGAACAACAATTACATCAAAAACAGAGTTTAAAGCTGCTACAATGGCAACTAGAAGATAGTAAAAATGTGGCGCAGATACTACTACCACCACCGCCGCCACTGCTACTAAGGTGTGTGATGTAAAAACTGCCTGAAGACAATAAAGACCAAGCTAATGGACTATGACTCTTCAAAGAGACGCTTCTTTGCCAATACATTTTAAAACTTTGGTGATAAGAACAAATCCTTAGAATTCTTCAAATTCTTAGAAAAATATATAACTTACCAAACTTGAATCAAGAAAAAAAACCCAGAAAATCTGAATAATACTAAAACAAGTCTAAAACTATCAAAGAAATTGAATGAGTGGTTAAAATCTTCACATAAGTAAAAAAAGCATCCCAGTTTCAGGTGGTTTTATAGGAAAGGTAAAAAAAACATTTCAATGACAGCTCATTCCAATCTTAAAAACTATGTTATATAACAGAGAAAGAAGAAATGCTTGACAACAGGTTTTATAACCATTATCACAGGACCAGTCAAAAACAACATGAGTATGAGAAAGAAAAACTGAGGCCAACCTCAGCTGTGAACAGACATCCAAAAATGCAAACAAAATATTAGTCCAGGCTGGGTGCAGTGCCTCATGCCTATAATCCCACAACTTCAGGAGGCCAAGGCAGGAAGATCACTTGAGCCCAGGAGTTTGAGACCAGCCTAGACAACATAGGGAGACCCTACCTCTACAACAAATTAAAAAGAAAAAAATTAGCTGGGCATCATGATGCACATGTGTAGTCCTAGCTACTCAGGAGGCTGAGGCAGGAGGATCACTTGAGCCCAGGAGGTCAAGGCTACAGTGAGCTATGTTCACGCCACTGTACTCCAGCCTGGGCAATACCCTGACTCAAATAATAATAATAATAATAGTAATAGTAATTAGTCCATCCAAAAATCTAGAACTGTAATTCACCATATTAATACCCAAGAAGAATCATTATCATCTCAATCAAGTTTTTTCAAGAAAAAAATTTAAAAACTTCAAAACCCATCTATGACTTTTTAAATAAATCTCAAACTAGGAATAGAAACAAAGTTATTTAATTTGATAGAGAATCTACCAAAAAGTTACAGAAAATATTATTCTTAATATTTCACATTAACAAAACTCTCTTTAGATCAAAAACAAGATGACCCTTTATCACTTCCATTTACCAATGTACTGGAAGGCTGACTCAGGGCGGAAAGCAGACCAACTGGCAAGTATGTCCATTCCTTACTCATAGACAATCTGTCTACCAAGAAAACAAAAAACCTGTAGACAAAATGTAGGAATTAAACAAGTCACATATATTTACTTAATCCAGCAGTGGGAATGAATAAATGTGAACTAAATTTAAAAACACGGATAAATCTTAGAATTAATGTTGAGGGTAAAAAGCATGTCAAAGGTGATTATGTACCATAGGAGATCATTTCTATTACACTCAAAACCAAACAAAACCACACAAGAAATTATTTAAGGGTACAAATATATGTGGTAAAGCCATTTTTTAAAAGAAAGAGAAAGATAAAATGCAGGGGAGTGACTGCCACAGAGGTGAGAAAGGATGGTGGAAGAGCACCTAAGTAGCTTTTAGTTCCTAAAATGGTGAAGGGGGAGGGTGTCAAGAGTATGTGCTTTATTACCATGCTTCCTAACTTACATATGTTATAGATTCTTTAACCATTACATAAATAATATAATTAAGTTGATAAAATAGTACAAACAAATGATGGTCAGTAGATACATATTTAAGTAACACACTTAATTAAAGCTCCTGTTAAAAACAACTCATTTACACAGGTTTCATTCAAAGGAGGGTAAACACAGGAAACATAATAACCACTACAGAATATGCAGTGAATCAACGTCTGTACTCTGGGAAAGGAGTATAGCTCTCAAAGGAGAGAAAGGGGAACCAGGGCTATTGAGCACTAGCCATGAAGCCAAGTCCTGGGCTGGAAGTTTCCCATATCTTGTTTTTTTTCCATAAACCCAGAAAGCCCCTCACCATAAGGCCCTGGAGAACTCTCCTACTGTAGGAGATCTTTCCTACAGTGCTTCCCCCTCCAGCCAGCTCTGCACCTGTTCACATTAGGCCTTTCCTTTACAGCTATAAAAGTTTATCTTCTCACACTAACCTAAGCCTATACTTCTTAAACCACAAATAATTTCTTAAGAACCAACAATTAACTTTCGGAACCTATAATTCAGTTCTGAGTGTGTTCTCCAGGTACCCGTAATCTGGCCACTTATCTAATACATTTGGACAAGAAAGACTTTAAGCTTAATAAGTCAAAAACCACACCCAAACATTGTTTCAACTTTGAAAATATGATCAATGCACACAAATATACAGATGCATAAAGATCATAACCTCACTAGTAGAAAAATATATATTAAAAAAAGAGTTTTTGCATGTCAGATTTTTATATATATATATATGTATTTATATATATGAGACGAATCATCTCTAATGTTAGAGTATAGGAAATTTACATAAGACTTACATATCAGTTTATATAACATTTTTGGGTTTTTTTATTTTTTTATTTTTTACAGGGCAGTTTCTCAGTGTGAATATATGACCTTTTGGAGAGCAATTCAGCGATATCTGCTACTATTTAAGATGTGTGTATTCCTCCATCTAATAATTTCACATCTAGGTACCCATACAGGAAAAACTATCACACATGCTTGCAAAAAAAGAAAATCACAAGAAAATTATTTGTAGCACGGTTTGTAAAAGCGGGAGAGTGGGAGGAAGGAAGGAAAGAAAAAAATATATGTCCACCAACAGCCATTTTTATTTGTCTTCAAATAAAATTAAAGATCAAAAATACTTTATTTCCAACAAGAATTATAAAAGCTAAATAAATTCATCAAAACTTACTTCAAAAAGGAAGAGGATGGAGTCCAGCTCCTCCCTTTGTGACTTATTATTCCCTGGAATATTAAAAAATAATTAGTTATCATGACATCATTTAAACTTTAGGACATTACAAATTATGCTAAAAGGCAGCTTAAAACTAGTAAGCCTCAACATACATTCATTTATTCAAAAAATAGCAAGAGGCAGTATGGAGAACACATTAGGACTGCAAACAGACAACCGAGCCAGACTGCTCGGATCCACATCCGGCAGAGCTGCCCCTTGCTAGCTGTTTGAACACAGCTTCCATGTTTTCCAATTTGTTACCAAACTATGATGGATAATTTATTCATTTCTCAACTAGTTACTTATTGGCTCAAATTGTGGCAGAATGCACAGCACAAACAAAGAAAAATTTCTAAGTTGGTAATATAAAAAGTCATAGAGCAGATAACTATAAAAATAGCATATCTTTTGGCGCAACTGCACACTGTCCTATTGATAATAACAGCAGTAATAAAACCTACAACACCTGCAGCTGAGGTTACCATTTTTGGTCCTCTCTGTGTACCAAGCATCGTGCTAAGTGCTTGGCGCATATCATTTAATATAGGAATCAACAAACCTCTTCTGTAAAGGGTCAGACAATAAATATTTTAGGCTTTGCAGGCCTCTCTTACAAACACTCAAATCTGCTGTTACAGTACAAAATCAGCCACAGACAATACATAAATAATGGATAGGGCTTGTCCAATAAAACTTTATTTACAAAACAGGCAGCTATAACCTGTGGGCCCTGATCTAACTGAATCCCCACAGCTCAATGAAGTAGATATCATTCATTCATTGAAAAAATACTACAGAATGTCTATATGCCAGGGATTATTCTAGGCCCTGAGGATACAGGAGTGAGCAAAACAGACAACAATCCCTCCCCCCAACAAGTTAATATTCTGGCAAGAGGGGGCATTCTATAAATGAGTGAGAAAAACAAGAAGGAAGGCAGACAGAGAAGCCAAAAAAGATGGTATGCAATTTTGACTTGGGAAGTCAGAGAACATCTCTCTGGTAAGGTAACATCTGAGAAAAGATCCTTTGAGGTTAGGAAGCAAGCCATATGGAAATGGGGGTTGGAAGCAAGCCATACGGAAATTTAGGGGAGGTGTATTCCAGGCAGAGGAACTGAACAATGCAAAGTCCCTGTAGCTGAACATGTCTGGCTTAGTCAGAAAACAGTCAGAAGCCCATACAAGCAGGACAGTTGGAGAAGCTGAGGATGGAGAGTAGGTGAGGCAAAGGAAGGTAGAATAGGTGGAGCCTGAGACCACTGTAATGACTGGGAATGAGAACCCGTTTGAAAGTTTAGAGCAGCCAAGAATCACGATTTGACTCATATATATATATTTTTTTTTTTTTTTTTTTTTGAGATGGAGTCTCACTCTGTCACCCAGGCTGGAGTGCAGTGGCGCGATCTCGGCTCACTGCAAGCTCCGCCTCCTGGGTTCACTCCATTCTCCTGCCTCAGCCTCCCAAGTAGCTGGGACTACAGTCGCCCGCCACCATGCCCGGCTAATTTTTTTTGTATTTTTAGTAGAGACGGGGTTTCACCATGTTAACCAGGATGGTCTTGATCTCCTGACCTCGAGATCTGCCCGCCTTGGCCTCCCAAAGTGCTGGAATTACAGGTGTGAGCCACCGCGCCTGACTCATATTTTTAAATGAGGACTCCAGCTGCTCTTTTGACAAGAAACTGTGAGATGGGAGAGGGCACAAGTGTGGAGGTGGGAGACCATTTCTGCGGCTAATGCTATAATCCAGGTGAGGATATCAGGAGTTTCAGTGTTACCAGTGTAGGCAATGAGAACAGGCCAGTGATTCTGGATGTATTTTGAAGATAGAGCCAATAACTCTGGAGTTTTGGCCTGAATAACTGCAAAGGCTGAAGTTATCACAAGATTATTTATTTCATTATTCCTTGTAGGCATTTTCTTTTATTCTTTTTTAAGGTACACTGTCTTCCCTGCACTCCAATCGAACACAGATTATACTAAAAGCAAAAAACTTCAAAAATCTCACTATTTTTATTGGTTCTTCATTATGATTCTTTGCAGTAGATTGCAAGAATGGCCACGATCAAAGACCACCGCAGTGCTTCACCTGAATTCCTTCCGCTCCATGCTTGACAACTGCCTGTTCTACAGGAGCAATCAGGGCATCTGACAAGGGGTCCCTCGATTTTTCCTCTCCACTTCAAAATGTCTCCATATCTACACTATCCCCTTATCTGCTCCTCCTTACATAGAAAGGTCACCTGTACACTCCTCTCCATGTCTCTTCTTTTTCCTTGACCTGTCTCAACCCACTTCCCCTAACACCTGCACCATTAGTTATCTCCCCCTCCAGCTGACCCACTCCTCAGTCTGCAAACAGGCCAATGCATTCCTCAATAACCTTCCCATGACCAGGGTGAGATACAATCTGTGTCTTCACATCAAACTTTCTGAAAGGATATTCTCATGGGTCATCTTCACCAGCTCACCGCCCTGTGACTCCATGTCCATCTGTTTGGCTTCCGACCTGCTCCTCACCTAGAAACTTTCTCTCCGCACTCACTAACAACCACACTGATGAGCTCTTACTCCCCAGCCCAGCTGCACCTCACGCACCAATAGGCTGACTCTACGTGACTTCAATTCTCTCTCCCCTGGGCCTCTGTGACAAAACCCTTTCCTGGTACCCCTCCCACTACTCCATCGCTTTCCTTTGCATATACCCAATAAAATAAGGAATTATCTAAAAGTACTGACCATCACTCTCTTTCTCTGTATATACTTTTTCCCTTGGCAATAGCATGATTTCACCTCTTTTCTCCCAAGCTCCAGTCACCTATATTGTACTGTCCAGCCAACACCTACACCAAGGAATCCCCCATGCACCTCAAACACAGACTGCCCAAAGCCACTCTCACCCTCCTGCCTTCCAAATCTGGCTCCCCTCCAGGGTTCCTACTGCTAATGGCACCTCACAAAGCAGACTCAGTGTCCTGAAAGCATCTTTGACTTCTCCCTTTCCCTTAAAACCAAGTCTCATAGATGGTAGACCCACTGAGACACAACACTTTTCTTTTCCCTTAACTACTGCCTCCTTGGATCAGGCATCACCATCCCTCACATGAATGACAGCATTGGCCTTCTAACTGGTGTTCTTGCCTCTGGTTCAATTGCTACTTTACAAGACACTTGTCATAGTAACAAACACTTTCAAGAGCTCTAACCACCTCCAGAACAAAGTCCAAACTCCTTAGCCTAGAATTCAAGGCTCCCTGCAAGCATTAACTAATTTCCTGCAAAGCTCTTTCACACACCTTTGCTGCAAGAAAAAAAAAAAAAATGCATTTCCCATACATGTCGTAAGAACAGCCCTACCTTGACTCATGTTCTCCCCTCCAGCAGCAGTGCCGCTCTCTTCCACCTGAAATCCTGCTGTCCTTCAAGGTCCATTCCCAAGGCCACCTCTTCTCCAAAGCCTCATCTATATACTCAGCAGGAAGTCATCTCTCCCACTTCTCAAGAACCACAGAATTCTGTCTAAATCTCTCTTACAGAACAACTGACTTTTTAACTTTTTTCACAGTTATTTATGCATATGGCTTATTTTTTAAATGAATGAATGACATCTACTTCATGAAGCTGTGGGGATTCAGATTCAGCCCACAGACTACATGAAAATGAAAGAAGATGGTGACAGCAGCTACTACTTACTGACCATGGACTATGTGTCAAACTCTGTCCTAAAATGTTAGCACACCTGTGAACCTGTTTAACGCTGACAGGAGGAAGCCAACTCAGAGACAGATTAATTTGCCCAAGGAGAAACAGCTAGAAGGGTGGGGCCAGGTTCCCAACCCAGTCTGGCTCTCCAGCCTACACTATCCTGCCACTTAGGTGACAGGATGTATAATGTATACAGAACAGAATGTATAATGTGACCTTGTTGGTTTGATTTTCAAAGAATATAGTCACAAACATATATAAACATAATACATTAATAATATATCTGGAAGGAGATGCAGGAAATCTTTAATAGTGGTTGCCTCTGCAAGCAGGGCAAAACAGACACTTGAGTTTTCATTTCAGACCCTTTTATGGAATCTAAATTTTTTCAATAGTACGCATGTATTACTTTTCTTTCTTTTTAAGTAACTTACTCCTTCGAAAATCATGCTTTCTAAGGGTGCCTTCTGCTATTTTTGCTAGCCATGTGTTGTTCAATTAACATCCGTATAAGTGAAAGCTCAAGAGAAACAAAGATGCCACCCTGTCCACCATGCTCTCACAGCTTTCCTAAAGGCGTGGCAAGAAAGAAAGCTTAAAAATGTAAAATTTGTGGCTCATGATTATATACAACTTATAAAAATGCCTGAATGTTTTTTAAAAAAAACTACCGAAATGCTTACCTTTTAATTTCAAACTATTTTCCAGTGTTATAAAATTTTCATAGAAGATGAAATATATCTGAGAATAGTTGGTCTCAAAAAACTGCTTAAGATCATTTGCATCCACATTATCTGAAAAGAAAAAGTTTCCATTTATGACAATTCACTTTATACAATTACAAGAATTTAGAAACAAACTTCTTGGAAAAGAAGGCAAGTACAACTAGTTTCATTCCCTTATAAGACAATACAAAACAAAACAGTATTCCTGTTTGTTTATTCTCCACCTAAGAGAGTTCTTAATTGAACCTTGGGTACCACCCACCACTCAGCCCTGCTCAGGAAACTGTGGGGCCAATTCAGGGAGGTCGGAGCTGATAGGAGCCAGCAACGACAGACCAGCTAGAAGGCTGGAGGTAAGCGGGGGCAGGTCTGGGGAGGGACAACATGACTTCCTGTTAGGGGATGAGGAAGTAGAGGTTCATGGAGGAGGCAGTTTTTGACACAGGCCATGAAGAGGGATGGGTTTGTATCTCTGAAAAACAACTTTGCTGGTGGAGCTCCTAAATGGACCAATCTCTGCTCCCTCCCCACCAACATAACTCTCTGGGCATGAAAAGAGAAACCAGCTCAAGTGAACTAGCACATGCTCCCCAACCACAAGCTTCTAGATGACCTGCCCCCACTCATGTATGGACACTGTAGGATCTACCACGTGTTCCTAGAGTTGCCCCTCTTGTACTAGACAGTTTGCTAAACCACAGACTGCGGATAGATAGGCGGGGGTGTGGGGAACTTAGCACAGTGACAACTCCCACTGGGGCTGATTAGCAACACAGCCAGTTCTTCCAAGGGCCCGATCAGCCAGGGTAAAACTTCACAATGCTGGGGGGTCAAAGGAGTCATCCACTGTCAACACACCTTTGTACATTTTCCTCAGCAAACAAGGTAGTTTGTGCCATTTACAGAGTCCTGACCAAGGAGTTGGTGCTTTGGGAGAATACACTAGCACCTAAGGAAAAGTAAAAACAGCTTTCTGGAGCCAGGCATTGTAGCTCACACCTATAATCCCAAATACTTGGGAAGCTGAGGCAGGGTGATCGCCCGAACTCAGGAGTTTCCTGAAGCTACAGGGAGCTATGGTTGAGCCACTGCACTTCAGCCTGGGCAACAGAGTGAGACCCCTGTCTATTAAAAACAAAGCAAAACAAAGCAAAAAACAAACAAACAAACAACAAAAAGCTTCCTTAAAATTCTGCAAGGATTACTCAAGAAAAAAATGTGTTGCTCTTCAGTCTGTCAGTGTGGTACCAATTGCTTTTGCAGTCCTAACACTGTGAATCTATGTGAACATATATATTATGATGTTCAATTATGTAACGTTAGCAATAATGCAGATGATTCTGAAGAGCTGTTTTTCTCTGATAATTGTATAACAGCTTTTCGTGCAAAAATGTGCCCTGGCTCTTTGAAATAATGCATGTAAGGTGCTTATAAAGTCTTAGGAGCTGCCAATTTCACACTATATTTACTGCACCAAAATAAAACTGGGCACAGAGCTGTGAAAATTCCTAGCAAGGAACAAATTTACTGTGTGAAAGCAGGTATCAATGAAACTAGTATCACCAACCCACATGAATATTAACATTCCTATGAGCTACACAATCCTGACAAGGAATCCTTGAGTGCCTTGTGGAGAATTTGCCAGTTCCAAGGAAGAGTTCAGTACACTTCAACTCTAATGCAAACTGCTAGCCCATCTACCACTAACTGAGCCCTCTTTCTGAAGCCAGCTTCACTCAGCTGGCTCCTACTCACCCTCACTAGTCAGCTAAAACATCCCCACCTTACCCCCAAGACTAGGTCTGCGCCTCTGCTGTGTGGCCCCCACTCTATGCTTCCCTGTCACAGAACACATCACACTTTACTTAATTCTGGTGGAATTCTGATTGAATTCCTGACTTAATTCTGATGGAATAATCTGTCTCCTCTATGAGACATATTCCCTGCCCTCACAGAACCCACAGTCTATCTCGTGAATCATTATGTCCCATGCATCTAGCACAATATTCAGTTCAATATTTTCTTGAATGAATTGAGAATCCATGAATTAGCCTACACATACAATGATAAAATAATGACTACAACTTATAAACCTACAGGAAAGAAACAGCCTAACCCTCAATCCTTGGGGCAATCAAAAGACAAATCTCATCTCTGCTGAGGACTCCTGATTTCCATCTGCAGCCCTGACATCTCCCACTGTGGGCTCTAGTCTCACAGACTGCTGCCAGCTGATTTCTCCATGTGAGGGTCTTAAAGGCCTCTCGAATTAAACACGTCCAAAGGGAAGTCCTCCATCAGATCCTGTTCTTCCCTCTGACTTTTCCGTCTCAGTGGGTTGGAACCCCCATCCACCCCGCTGCTCTGGCCAAAGCCTGGGCATCAGTCCTCACTACCCATCCCCAGTATGCCATTCTGTTAGCCTGCCTTTAACACATACGTGTTCCAGCCCTGGACTGCTTCTGCTCTCCACAGCCCTGCCTGGTCTATGTGGCCATGAGCCCTCACACAGGCTGTGACCTCTGCCCATGGCCTGGGTTCCCTGCTTCCACTCTTCTTCCATTCCCCATAGCAGCCAACTCAAATATTTAATAGAGTCAATCAAATCAGATCACTCCTCTACTCAAAACCTTCCACCTGCCTCCAGTAGTACTTAAAATCCGAACTCTTTACCATGGCCAGGCAAGGCCCTGCCTGATTTCCCCCACTCAACACGAACCCCACTGCACACCACTCTCCCCTTCACTCCCTATCCTCTAACCACTGTGGATTCTTTCCATTCCCCAAACAATCCCAAACACATTCTTCATTTGGGGCCCCTGCAGGATGCTACCCCCACTCCCAGATCTTCATTCAGCTGGTTCAGTGTATGAGACAAAGTAGCAAAAGTAGACACTATGTCTGTTCATCCTGCTTACATAACAGCAGAATTGCACAAAACCCCTTGCCAGTAGAATTTTACAAAGCCCCTGACTCAAAGACTCGGCGCAGCCCTTCAGAAGAATGCCCTGAAGACGATAGGCAGGATACAGCACCAGTTCCCATATCTCCTGCCTGAATCACCGCATTTTCAAAAAAGATACATTGGTCTCAGCCCTTGCCTCTTCCTGTATATAAGATAATATCTGACAGGATTAATGACTACGCCTCTATAATCTATAACCAGATGGACCCTCACACCCAAACCCTGATAAGATTTTGCTCTAATGTAACTTCTGAGCACACTTAATGTAACTTCTGAGCACATTTAATGTAACTTCTGAGCACATGCAGAGTGCGCCACCTGTATATAAACTGTGGGCTAAAGCACTACTTTGGAGCAGTCTAACAGACACTCTCTGACTCTCCCTGGTTGTGAACCTCAGCAAGACTTCTGAATAAAACTAACTTTAATTTTTTTAATCAACAGGTCTCATCTTTCAGAACCTGGATCACACACGACTTCCTCAAAGAAATCTGCAAGTGCCCCCATGTGTCACTCCACATTTCCTCCTCCCCCCGGCCCTCTCCCTTGGTAGGCTCTGCAGTGAACGTGCCTCAGACACAGAATACCATAAGCTGGCAAACAATTTCTCTAGCATGGAGGATGTGGGTGTGCTGACGCAGCAAGCTGGCACAGAAAGCTACTGGGAGATCAACAAGTCCCCATCTTTCCCTCCCTTATTCCCTCATTTCCTCAGACACTCAAGTATCAGCAAACCAAAGAGGGTCCTCAACATGTTTAAGGATCCCTCTTATACACTGAGATGTCCTCATGAGGCCAAAAGTCCAGGTAACAACCACCTTTATCCTCAGCCATCCAATATCTTTCTTGTGGATAAGGCATTGGTGGTGTTGAGCTTAAGTACTCACTAACAAGACAACTAGATACGTTCCAGGGAACCCAAAACACAGTGTATCCGGAAGCATAGCATCTACAGCACACTCAGTTCATGTACATGTGTTGAGAACTCCTCAGTGGTCTGGGCACCTCTTCACGCAATTCCCCCTGACAGCACTTCAGAAGAGTTGAAATCATCCCTTTATTAATTTGCTGCCTCGTTGTCTGGCTGCTAGAATGCAAGCAGCATAAAGGCAGAAATCTCATCTGCTTTGTTCACTGTTGCATCTCCAGCCTGAAGAACAGAGCTTGGTACAAGAAAGGTACTTAACACATTTGTTAAATGAATAACCAAATAACAAATATCAGATATTTTATCTTTAATTCAAAATCTAGAATCATTTCTTGATTTGTCTTTTCTTAAAAGACTCATCAGAAGAATAGTTATAAAGCAAGCATAGGTCTCAGGGAAGACAATCACAGGCAATGGAATTTAGCAACCTGCGAAAAGAAACACAAGAAAGGATCAAAAGCCTAATTTTTAACAAGGCTAATTTCAGAAACATAGAGATATAACAGGAAGACTTTGCTCAATTTAAAAAAAAAAAAAAAAAAGAGACAACTATGACCACAAACTTCCTTCCGACAGGCATTCTTGACCCACTCATTCAAACATTTACTAGCCCCTATCCATGTCAACAAGTGCTGTGCTAATCCTTAAAAAATTCAAAGAGAATAAGACCCGAGGCCCTCAGGGGTGCACAGGTAAACAAACAAGTAACAGAACAGGCACGATGGCTGAAGCCCATGCTGGACACCAAAGCAGGGAGTGGATAAGGCCACATGGGGAGGCTAGGAATGCTAATGTC
The DNA here is from genome assembly GCF_028885625.2 of Pongo pygmaeus. NCBI lineage: Eukaryota > Metazoa > Chordata > Mammalia > Primates > Hominidae > Pongo > Pongo pygmaeus. Next base: position 15,438,591 of record NC_072394.2, read on the forward strand.
ATACATTTATGTCATGCTTTATGCTTTAAAGGAAATGTTCATGAGTTTATTTTATTTGACCCTCATCATAACCCAATGAAATAGATGGGCAGGTGTGATTAAGAGAAAGAAATCTCAGGGTCAGGATCTCAAGTGACCTGCCCAAGGTAACACAGCCTGTTGGGGACGTCAACAGAACCCCTGCTCTGGTCCTGCGACTCCATAACTGAGTGGTACAAAGGCCTCAGGGACAAATGGGAATAAATCCGTCAGGTATATAAAAGAAATAAATCATCACCTTGAGGATGAGCAGGAGAGCCAGGGGAGAAAGAACAGGAGGAAAAGCCCAAGGTAAGAAACGGGAGTGAGTGACACTGGAGAAGCAGCTCCTGGAACTTGCCCCACAGCCTCTCAGGGCTGTAGGGAAAAGGGAGGGAGGGCAAGGCCACGCTCCAGAGTCCAGATGGGAACCCATCTTTGAAGGGATGGCTTCCAGGGTTTGGCATGGAATGGATGCTAGCACACTGGCTTACTACTATTACAGAACTCAGGGAAGCATGTCCAAATTAACCACAGGGAAGCAAATGGCAGACAGCCTGGCAGAGCTAGAGGTCATTTCTGAATTTTTAAAGAAATCTCCTTTAACTTCTCATTTTCCTGCACTACCAACCAAAGATAATCTTCTACATACCACCCAAAACCACCCTCTTCCACTCCTTTGTCCAGCTAAACCTCTTGTTGATTAGTATTTCTCCACATCTAGCTGGAAGGCAACAGCAAAGGTTGAGGGCAAAACCTCTGGGGCACACTGCCTGGATTCAAATGCAGAAGCCACAGGACCTTGGACAAGTTATTTAAACACTCCAATCCTCAATTTCATCTTAAAAATAGGGCTAACAGGCCAGGCATGGTGGCTCACACCTGTAATCCCAGCACTTTGGGAGGCCGAGGCTGGTGGATCACTTGAGGTCAGGAGTCAAGACCAGCCTGGCCAACATGGTGAAATCCTGACTCTACTAAAAATACAAAAATTAGCTGGGTATGGTGGTGTATGCCTGTAATCCCAGCTACTCGGGAGGCTGAGGCAGGAGAATTGCCTCAACCTGGGAGGAGCCGAGATCGCACCACCGCACTCCAGCCTGGACGACAGAGTGAGACTACATCTCAGAAAAAAAGAAAAAAATAGGGCTAACAATGGTTCTTACATCACAGGGCTGCTGTGATGATAAAATGAGCATATTTAGAGTGCTTATAAGAGCTTCAGTCAGCATTATAGAAATGTCAGTAGTTTTAGAATTACTTTGCTCCTAGCAAAGGTCACTAATCCTAATACAGCAGTAAGTACTACCAGTAAACACACCCACAAAACCAGTGGGATTATCCCTCTATTTCCTTCCACATATAATCATCTTCAATAGCAATTCTATTGCTTTTTATTTGGAAGGGTCATAACACAGTCTCACGAAAACCTGCTTCAGCAGACGCCTAGAAAGCATCAAAGGAAGGGAAAAAGTCCTCATCTCACTCAGGAGCCTCAGTGGGATGCTATCAAGGGAGGAAGGAGCTCGTGTTCAGTTCTCCCCTAATAGGGAATGACCCCCCTGCACCTTCTATACTGCCTACACCCCTCCATTCCCAAGCCAGAACTAAGAGCCATCCAAGCCCTGCCTACGGTCCTGTGTGTAGATGGAAGATAGGTGTCCTTTACTATTTTAGTGAAATTCCCTGGATAATGGCACTGAAGGCCTGATGATCAAGATAACAGGCTGGTGACAGGAAAAAGGGTAAGTGAAGAATGTAAGGCAAACTTGACAACTTAATAAAACAGTCATTCAGAAGCACTCAGTGAGAACAAAAAAAATAATGAAGTGCAAAAGCACTAGTCAGACACAAGACAGAAAATGCAGACAAGGATGGATATCATTAGTAATGCACCATTACTTACTTATAGGCTAATATGATTCTGGCGATTTCACATTTAAACAGCTGCCTAGGTCCCTGGGTAGTTTGTAGAAATGCCACAAATCATTCCTTCCTTCCATCCACACATTTGGATGGTGCCCAACCACAGTGATCCAGGACTGATCTCCTGACTTGCTTTGGCCAAAAAGGCCTTAAAAATGTGGCAGTGGTTGCTGGGAGAGCCCCAAGTAGTTGCTGATCCAAGAAAAATGAGAAAATTCATGAAGAGCTGAACCCAACCCACCAGTCTGGAGCCAACCCCAGGCAACCATCAGTGAGAAGAAGAACCACCCCAGCCAATACAGACCTAACACAGTGAGGGAGAAAAATGGATGCCTGTTGCTGTAAAGCTCATGCAAGCTGCTAGGTTTGGGAAGGTTTGTTATGCAACACTATTATAGAAATGGTGGTGCAGAAGAAGAAACTCAGTACAGAACAGCCTCGCCAGTCATGAGGGCCAGCAAACCTATGAAGAGATACCCCCAAGTATAACACATCATCCCCTCCATTAAAGGAAAAGCAGGAAAAATGAATCCAAGTTACAGAGGCTGCCCACTGACACAAACTTTCTGTCAACAGTGATCCATGCTAGCCAGACTGAAGGCAGGAATTCCTTTTCCTGACACCAGCCAGTATGTTTCAGTACCTCCTGTGCGTGCAGTAATGTGCGAACTGCAGGTTAAAAGCTTATCTACATCAGGAGGCAAAAACCTACAAAATAAGACTTTCCAGATTCAGCAGGCAATCAGATCACTAAACAGGAGGTACACCATGACTGGCTTTAATGGCCAATCAACACTCTTATCATCATCATTATTAAAGAGAAATTCACATCTGAAAAATGCCTATAAATACAGACTTTAAAACGTCTCCTGGAGAATCACTTGAACCCGGGAGGCAGAGGTTGCAGTGAGCCAAGATTGCGCCACTGCACTCCAGCCTGGGCAACAAGAGCAAAACTCCATGTCAAAAAAAAAAAGAAAGTATCCTGGACTGATTATTTGCAAATACAAAGTATTCATGTGGATGAAAATACTAATTTACAAAGCAGAAAACTTAATGCATCAGACAAAAGACTCCAGCCCCAGTGCTATCATGGCGTGAAACTCGAGATCTGGTGAAAGATGTGGTGTGAGAAGCCCAGGTGGGGAAGGATGGAATAGGAAGTGGGCTGTGAAGGAAGCAGAGAGTCCCTTTAGTCCCCTTAGCTAAGCTAGTCATCCCCACAAGTCAGTTCACAGGTAAGGACACCTTGCCCGGCTCCTCACATACTGCTCTTAGATGCCCCTCCTACTTCTATACCTCAGTCTCCCCGACCAGACTGTTAGCAGAGAGTGTCAGGTCTCCATTCAGCCAAAGCATAGGTATTGAATACATGTGTACTAAATAAACACATCAAACAGCAGAATTTAGATATATAGAGAGGCTTCATAATTAATCCTTTCAAGCATTCCTGAAGGTCACAGCAAATAACAAAAATGATTTTTTAAAAATCAAGGTAAAACCTCTTACAATAATGGACCAAAAAAGATTCCTCCAAATCAGGAATCAGGACTACTACCCTAGATACAGATGATAAATTACTAAAAGTAACAAGCAATGAAGGTCCACCCTGCAGCTAGTATTAATTTCTTGTAAATAGTAACATTTTCAAAAGAATGATGGAGCAAATGTATGTTCATCCCTTAAGTTACCAATAGCATTCATATTATTAAATTACCTTTTATATACCATCTATTATATAAAAGTCTCTATGTTATGTAAGAAAAATCTGAAATCAGAAACATCCTCCTCAGCACTAAAATTTTTAAACTTGTTGATATATTTTAAGTGAATTTATATTAATTTAATTACATTCTTTTACTTTTTAACAACTAATTTTCTACCAAACAGCAAGGAATTATCACCATCATATTTGTTTTACACACACATATATATTATGCCTGCTACAAATGTAAAACTTAAGGCATAACTATGAGTAAATATTACCAAAATCACACTTTCTAAAAAATAAAATAAGACAGGAACAGTGGCTCACGCCTGTAATCCCAGCACTTTGGGAGGCCGAGGCGGGCAGATCACGAGGTCAAAAGATCAAGATCATCCTGGCCAACATGGTGAAACCCCGTCTCTACTAAAAATACAAAAATCAGCTGGGCATGATGGTGCGCGCCTGTAATCCCATCTCCTTGGGAGGGTGAGGCAGGAGAATCACTTGAACCCGGGAGGTGGAGTTTGCAGTGAGCCGAGATCGCGCCACTGCACACCAGCCTGGTGACAGGGCGAGACTCCGTCTCAAAAAGATAAAAATAAAAAAATACAGTATGTCCTCAGGCCCGCAATTTCCTCCTCTCAATTAAAGTGAGGAAAATTGGTAGAGATCACAAAAAAGACTCTTAATACAATTGTTACAAGGAATTTCAAAAATTAAAGAAAATTAACATAATCACTCTCAGTTAGGGAGCTCACTCCTCCTGCAGATTCAGCCAGCAGCTCAGGGCAGAGGTTCCCTCAGTTCCTGGCCTGTCATCTGAGTTCTGTCCCACAAACCGAAATACCAACAGCAAATCCCTTCCTGGATTTTCTGCTTCAAGAAAATCCACCCCTAACCTCACTCACCCTTCCCCAAACCTTCCCTGTCCACTACCCCCTCTCATCTCTGTCATATCTTTTTCAGTCTAAGGTTATTTATAGAATTTCTGCAAAGCTTTATGAACCAAAAGACATAAGTGTATTCTACAAGTACACTTGTCTAATATCATCAAGATTTCGTATTTCAGAAAAATTCTCTTAAGTATTATACTTTCAGTCTGCACCCACTTTAACATAAACATCACTGGAAACATTTGATATGGAATTACTCCTGAAGTCATCCAGAACTTAAGTAATAATGTACTCAAGATAACCCTGGCCCCTCCTTTAATACACAGCACCCCACCAGAGTGATGGGAGATCCTCCCCTTGCTCCTTGCAAGACCCCCCATTCCCTCCTCCTTATCTAGCTACCATGAGCTACCTAAGAAACCGCACTCAGTAAGGAGACTATAATTAGAAGTAATCATGGACCACCCCCTAGGTACACATCAGGAGATGTCCCATCAGGCCTTGCACTCAGGTTTCCATCCATCTCCTGGGAAATCCAGTTCCCACATGATCTTCATCTCTGACTGTCATCCCCATACAGCTCTGGGCATCACTAATCTCACCCTACCTTCCTAACCCTACCCTCCCACCCACTATATCCAATAAAGCTCACCAAATCCCATCTTCCATGCCACCTGTAAAGGCTGTTTCCTTTCAGGTGTACCTGAAACCTGGAAGTCCCCTCAGCACACTGCTTCCTTGCAGTCTGCCTGGTAAGGCTTTTGTCTTCCTCCTACACTCACATACCACCAAGCCTAAGATGAGATAGGTGGCCCCCTTGCTCCCCACTGCAATCTCCAGACCATTCTGGTCCTTCCCTCACACACAGAGTGCTCCTCTGCTGCTCACACCATCTACCTCCAACTACATCTGTACCAACTTTCACTGACTGGAGTTGCACAATATTTCCCACATCCCAAGACACTCTCCCAAAGATTCCAGGGCCCGACTAACTGTCTTTCAGTACATTACTAGCACTGTCTTCACTCTTGGTGGTTTCAACATTTATATACATGATGCCTGACTCCCCCATCTCTAATGAGGTTGTTGTCTACCCTACCTCTGCCGCCCACACCCACAGCCAGATCCTAGACCCGATGGTTACTTACAATCTCCCCACCTGCAAGCCTCAGTTTCAAGAAATCCACTCTCTCGTCACCCGCTATTTCTTATCCTTCCCGCCCACTCCTTCTGGAACCCTAATTCCAACAACTCTTTAACCTTACTGGGTCCTTGAATCCAATAACCCCACCATCTTGTCACTATCTCTGATGCCCCTCAAGTCCTCACTTCCTTTCTTTCTCAATTTAACTTCCACAGTTCCTCTTTTTAGTCAGTCATTTCACTGTCCTTCAACCCCTCTGCCTCTTTCTCCCTCTAACGTATTCACACAATAAAACCCCGGTCTCAGTTTCAACCTGATGCAATTGAAAGTATTTATCAGAGCACAGGCCATGTACTGGATACAAAAGATTTTTTAAAATTTTGTATTAAATATTTAATGCATGTGAAAAAAACAAGTTTTGTATATACGTAATTTATGATGTATAATAAAACAAACACCTTAAATCACCCACCCAACAAAAGCATCCAGTCCAATCAGGCTTTGACACCACTCCCCGACACTGCGCTAAGGAGTTCCACATCGCTAATCCAATGGCCAATTTTCACTTCTCTCCAGGGCCAATAGCAGATACACATGTAATCTGTGCCCAAGCACCACCAGCCTGGTCCATCAGAAGGAAGGGGAGTCTAGAACCCTGACATAAAACTTCTGGATGTATGTTGGGGCCTAAAGTGTATATTCCTATTGCAAGTGATATAGTTTGGATATTTGTCCCCTCCAAATCTCTTGTTGAAATCTGATCCCCAGTATTGGAGGTGGGGCCTGGTGGAAGACATATGGATCATGGGGGTGGATTCCTCATGAACATCCTGGTGCTGTCCTTACAGTAATGAGTAAGTTCTCTCTCTATTAGTTCCCATGAAAACTGATTGTTACAAAGAGGCTGGCACCACCTCCTCTCTCTTATCATGTGATGCCCACTCCCCTTTGCCTTCTATCATGAATGGAAGCTTCCTAAGGCCCTCAAAAGAGGAAGATGCTGGTGCCATGCTTCTTGTATAGCCTGCAAAACCATGAGCCAAATAAACTTCTTTTCTTTATAAATTACCCATTATTCCTTTATAGGAACACAAAGGGACTACGACCATAGGAAATGAAACAAAGTCATCTTTTAGCTCCACTGACAGGTTTGTTTCTTACATACAATTATAGCCATGTTGTACATACTAGTTTAAATTACTAAAAAATTTTCCATAAATATACATTCAAAAATTTATCATAACTGACCATTTATTTCCACAAGCATTCTTCATAGTATTTTAAACTAAAAACTGAGAGCAGCCTGGAGCAGACACTGTTGCTTTCTCTCCAGCTCCTTCACGTCACCCACCAACCACAAACAGACCCTCCCTCTTCCTAACAGAGCCTCCATTTGCTCAGGGATCTCCTCCTCCACAAAGCAGTGCCCCTCTCGGAAGCTGGCCTGTTTGCAGCCCCAGAGGGAGGACCTGATACTGCTGAGCCAATTATGGTGGCAACATGCCCCTTGCCAGTGACTCAAGCCTGTGACCCAATGCTGATCAATACAAAACAATAGCAAGTCTGATGAAGATAGCTGAGAAAAGCTTTACTGATTTTAAGGAAGAAGTGTCCCTTTTTTCCTGCCTTTGGATATCATTCTGTCTGGGTGCAATGGCTGTGGGCATTTTGCCACCCTGAGGACAAACCTGCCACACTAAGGATAGCAAAGCCAAGAGGTGGAAAGCATCTGGACTGTCAACATCACCGAACTCATGAATTAGCTAACTCTGGGGCCTCCCTGCCTTGGGACCTCTTTTTATAGGAGAAAGAAATTCTTATTACTTGCTTATATTTGAGTTTTTTGTTACTTACAACCAAAAATATCCTTGTAGGCAGACAGCTGAAATAAAATTTGCCAATTCCAACAGGAAACAAACACTAGTGTCAACTGAAAAGATCACAGAAGTTATAATATTAATCCTACTTCATTTCTGAAGGCATATTGTTTTCATTTCTTTATTCCTATAAAGTAAACCAGATGTAGAACATCAAATTCTTAGAAATCAGATAAATAGTAACACTTCGCTATCCAGGAGTGATAGTCCTTGTGTAAAAGTAATTCTGTATAAAGATATAGTCCAAATACTTAGTGTTAAAGTTTTTAAAAGTAGAGCTATTTTTACTTAACATTTTTGACACACGTTTCTCAAATGCAGGATTCTAAAACTTTGTTTTTAACAGATATCAAATACCAATATCATCAAACACACTATAGAAACTGATATCCAAATCAAATGTGAGTTATATTACATTTTAATATATTTATCTCTCTTTCAGGAATCAAGTTTCATCAGACATTTTAAAGTCAGTGCACACTTGGACCTCCTTTTCTTGATCTGAATTGGAGCTAGCCTACATTATAATCAAAATCGCTCCTGAGGGGAAAAGTTGGAGACAGAAATAAAATGACTACAGCCTAGGAGCTGTAGTCACCTCTACCCCTCTAACTAAGGAGGCAGGAAAGTGATGAGGAGAGTGTTTACAGCTGTCGAATAATGTCTCATGTCAAATAATTATGATTAACAGTAATAACAGCTCACAAAACAGCTTTGTATACATTGACCCAACCTCCAACAACCACAGGATGGTGGGTACCATTCTTACCCCCACTAGAAAGGGTAGGTCACTGCCAGGACTCGAACCCAAACAGTCAGGCTCCCATACTGTTCACTCAATTAAGTGTAATACTAATAGAAAGTTGGCCGGGCATGGTGGCTCACACCTGTAATCCTAGTACTTTGGGAGGCTGAGGCCTGCAGATCACTTGAGCCCAGGAGATCGAGACCAGCCTAGGTAACATGGTGAAACCCCATCTCTACAAAAAATACAAAGGTTAGCGGGACATGGTGGCGTGTGCCTGTAGTCCCAACTACTTGGGAGGCTGAGATGAGAGGATGGCTTGAGCCTGGGATGTGGAGGTTGCAGTGAGCCATGATTGAGCCACTGCACTCCAGCCTGGGCAACAGAGCTAGACCTTGTCTCAAAAAAATGAAAAATAAAATTTCAAAAAAGATACTGTAACTTAAAAAAAAAAAAGTGAGGGAGGAGGTTAAGGGAAGCATGCCTGGAAATATATTTTGTTTTATTTTGTTGTAAAACAAAAAGAACACAGGAGAGATATGGTACAAGTCACAGAACTTAATAGTTATTAAATACAAAAGTACACCCAGAAGTTGGTTTGTTTAAAAAGTACACCAGAGGCAGTTTGCAAGTAGAATGACCTTCCTCCTAGACAGTTCAAAATGGTGGCATTTCTGTGAAATTAACTCAGTAAAGACTGAAGTGGCTTTCCCCAAGGGACCCTCTTTACCTCCAGGAAATCATCATATTATCCCAGCTTGTGAGCAGCCTCCAATATTGTCATCTCTGCTGTGTCCCTAACACAAGAAACCGAAGGCCCTTCTGGTCACTGGGCAGTCACTCACAGGCATACAATCTGCTAACAGCATGTGAAGGCCTGAAACTCATGACCTGAAGGATGGGTGATAGGGAATTTTGTTATAGGAGTCCAGTGGAACACGCTACAGCCATTTAAGTCTTATGTAATTCTTCACTTACTGATGTGGAAAAATATCCAAGGCTTTAAGTCAAAAACACAGTGTTAGACCATGCAGAATGACTATTCACGTAAAACCATGTTTGTGTGTGTAAGTGAGGCAGGTGCAGGGAAGAGAGAGAGAAAGGAATGCACCCAAGCAAGAGCCAGCCTGGAAAGTACGTTCACCGAGATTTCAGCAATGCTTGGCAGGGGACTGCAGAATTTGAGAATCCCTCGATACCTAATTTATTTTTCATATATTCATATTATCCAAATGTTTATAATGAGTATGTAAAACTGTAGAATCAGAAAAAACTATAAAGCTGTTTTGGGGGGTACTTCCAGGGCATTTGAGAAAGGGATTTTTTTCAAAGCCTGAATATTTACTGCAAAAAACTCATCAATCACGACACCAGGCCATACTTTTCTCCAAACCTGTCTTACTTTTCAACTTTGAAGAAACCTTAAGACCCAAACAATATATAAAAGAGTATCTTTACCAATTCTAAAATGTTGTAAAAAACAGCAAATGACTTAAATTTTCTCTGTCCAACTTTTAAATTACTCCTTCTGTAACAGCACATACATGGTACATAATGCCTTGGAATGACCTAGTTATCTGGAGGTGCTTTGCTGTCTTTGTGTTTCTCTAGACATCCTTCACTGAAAAGGATAAAAAATAATAGAACTGGGCAGAAAGACATTTCTCTGTCCAGCCATTCAGCAGCTAGCACTGGGTAGGCATGAGCAAATGTTTTAACACTTTTGAATGCAAAGAAGTGATGAAATTTCCAGTCACAACGAGACCCATTCCCAAGACCTGGGAGCCTTAGTCCATGTGAGTCAACCTTTCCTTGTTGTGCTTAAACCTGACGCTGACTGTCAACGGACAGAACAGAAGCTTCTTCATAGCACACTATAAAAGTGCTAAAGAGCTGGTTTATGCTCAGAAATGATGTCTCTGGAAGAATACAAATGATTCTCCTCCTGTATGTAGCTAACCTAATACTGTCATATTTTGAAACACCACAGCCACCTTTCTGAGTAAGACATAAGGTTCAGTTAGCAACACTGGTTCACAGAATTACGTCTTTGCAATTAACACTGAGCCAAAGATCAAGATTCCCTCAGGTCTTTCCATTGAGAAAAGACCAACATAAAGCACAACCGGGGTTCTAATTTGGGTGGATATCTGATGTGGAGCCAATCTGCAGTGTTTGCTGCCTTTTGCAACCATTCATATTAAATTGTTGTACTGACCCATCACCATTTTTCTGGTCTAATTCTTTTCCAGCCACTGACAGATCTCCATTTTTTTTTTTTTTTTTGTCAGCATCAGGGGCACTTTTTAATGTGCCTGCTCTCGTCTCCATATTGTTACAAGCTGAGGCTGCTGTGTGGGCCCATTACATGGCCCGATGTACTCCAGCTTTCCTGTCCCACTGGCCACAAAGTGTTTCTGTCCTGTCTTCTCATCACTACTCGCTGCTGCAGTAAGGAGGGACACAGGCTGTCTGTCCCCATCTTCCTTAACACCTTTGCTTGCTACAGATTCCACAGCCACTCATTCCTCTTCTCTGGCACTTCTTTCTCTCTCTTCCCTCTTCTCCTGTCTGCCTCCAGTCACTGGTCAGTTTCTGGGCCAAAGATCTGACCTTTTATAAAGTAAGCCAAAGAAAGCTTTGTTACAAGGCTTGTGGTCAGAAAACGAATCTCTGGCAAGCTAACCAAGCAAGTGTAGTCTCTATGAGGGAACCACATTGATTCCTTTACACGTAAAGGTCAGTTCAGATCACTCCTCTGCTCTTAGCTCCACTGGAGTGCCCCATCTTATCTTACTTAGAGTAACATCCCAAGTTCTTACTGGGATGCCAAAGTTCCATGCCATCTTATCCCTATCTCCCCTCCCCCACCCCTGCTCCTTTCCCAGTTCCTTCTATCCTCCACCCCTCCACCCCATTGACTTCCATGAGATTTCCAGTCTATGACTCAGAGCCTGGTACTTACTGTTACCTCCACTTAGAACACTACTCCCCAAAAATAATCACAAAGCTGCTCCGTTGTTTAACCCAGGTCTCAGTCCAAACCTCCCTTCAGAGAGGCCTTCCCTGACCCCAATATCTAAATAAGCATACATGTACCCTTATCAAGCTTAATTTTTCTATCATCATTACCTGAAATTGTATCATATATTTGTTGTTTTTTTTTGTTCTTGTTTTTTAGAGATGGGGTCTCACTATGTTGGCCAGGTCGGTTTTGAACTCCTGGCCTCAAGCAATCCACCTGCCTGGGCCTCACAAAGTACTAGGATTATAGGCATGAGCCACTGCACCCGGCCTGTTATTTATTGTCCATCTACCCTAATAGAATGAAAGTCCCATAAGTGCTAGGGCTTCATCTGCAAATAGCAGGCACTTAGTCCTATATGTGGAATGACTTTAAAAACAGTGGAAATAGTCTAAGCTATGTAGACTTAAAGAGTGGTCAATCCCATTTGCTATAAGGACAACCCTTTACTTCCATCAAACTAGAAAAATAATCCTCTCACTTGAGCCTGGGAGATCAAGGCTGCAGTGAGCTGTGATCACACCACTGCACTCCAGCCTGGGTGACAGAGTGAGACCCCCATTTCAAAAAAATTTTTTTAATTAAAAAAATAGAAAAATAATCCTCAAATATGACTCCCATAATCTTAAATAGAATTTACAGAATGTCATCTAAGGTTTGCTCAATGTTTTATGATTTTAGCACAAAAGTCAATGAACGTCATGTAGTACAAATGGGCATGGGCAGAGCTATAAGCAGTTCTGTTTTGGGAGGTAATGTGCCAGAATGCCTTTCCTCTACTTTCTCGGAAATATAGGACCCAGAATGAGGTTCCATCTCTAGGAGCAGGATAAGTGATCCAGGCTGGCCAATCACAGTACCCCATCTCCCTTACCCAGTGATTTGTACAGGAATGGGTACAGGCCCTAGGGGAGTGGCCACACTCCTCTCAAGGGTTACTAGCTGCCAGGACATGTCAGGCTGGCAGTGCTAGGGACCACCACACCTGTACCTGGCGGAGTTGGCCTGAGAATGAAGCAGAAGCACAGAAAACAAAAACACAGAACCAAAGGTAGAGACGATTTTCCACCAAGTGGGGAGGTGGGAAAAGAGAGTGGATATGAGACTGGGTAAGTACCCTGACCACATCCCTGTGGACAGTCATCTCTAAAGCCAAACGCTCCCTTAGACTGTTTAGTTACGTATGTCATTAAATCCTCTTTGGCATGGGTTTCTGCCACTTGCAACCTAGTCCTAAGTATTACAAATACAAATATACTTAACATATACTACCCTCCTGGTGGAGCAGAATAATTAACAAAAGAAAAAAAAAAAAAAGCCTAGTCTGGTTAAACATATACATACAGGTGGCTGTCAAGAGCTGGGGAGAGGAGGGAATAAGGAGTGAATGCTTAATGGTTAGTTTTCCGGGGGTGATGAAAATGTTTTGGAAGAAGATAGAGGTAGCAGTTGCAAAATGCTGTTAATGTACTAAGCACCACTGAATTGTTTACTTTTAAATGATTTTTTATTTTTTTTTTTTTGAGACAGAGTCTCACTCTGTCGTCCAGGCTGGACGCATCCTCCACCTCCTGGGTTCAAGGTTTTTGGTTTGGTTTTGTTTTTTTGTTTTGTTTTGTTTTGAGATGGAGTCTCGCTCTGTCACCAGACTGGAGTGTAGTGGCATGATCTTGGCTCACTGCAAGCTCCATATCCCGGGTTCAAGTGATTCTCCTGCCTCAGCCTCCCAAGTAGCTGGGATTACAGGCACCCACCACCATGCCCGACTTATTTTTTTATTTTTAGTAGAGTATTTTGTATTTTTAGTTTCACCATGTTGGTCAGGCTGGCCTCAAACTCCTGACCTCAGGTGATCTGCCCACTCAGCCTCTGAAAGTGCTGGGATTACAGGCATGAGCCACCGTGCCTGGCCTAAAATGATTAATTTTATGTTATGTGAATTTCATGTCAATAAAAAAAAATTAACATTCAAACAATGCTGCAAAGCACTTCTTGATGGTAGAATAGGCTTTTGCGAAAGAGGAAATTGGGTCAAATGGGATATACATTTTAAAGATCATTGATCTGTATTAACAAATGACTTTTCAGAAAGATTGTTCCAAGTTACAGTCCTATCAAAAGTGGAGAGCTCACACAGTATACCATCATCAGAGAAAAAAGACAACAGCAAATTTGCTAATATAATGGATAAATACATTTTAATCTCTAAGTTTATATATTTAGATTACTAGTGAGGAATAAACACTGAAAACATTCTTATGGGTCTTGGCATTTGTCCATTTGCAATTTACATATACATATATTTTGAACATTCATTTATTACAATTTTTCTTGTTAATTACACGTAGTTTTTTATATATTATGTATGTAACTATTTCTCCTCTTATAAATTTCAAATATTTTTCCAGTTCATTATTTACTTTTTACTTCAGTTAAAGGTGATGTGTCTATTTCTGTATTTATTTATTTTAGGAGCAGGAAAAGAGAAATGGAATAATTCTTTCCAAAATAAATATTTGCAATATGACACACAGAGACAAAGACACAGATACATGTTGAGGAAGACTAGAGGATATTTTACTTCCACTCCAGGAGTTCAGCATAAGCTATACCACATCAAGCCTAACTGGCCAAATGCATCCTCATCTTATTAGATACTATAGAGTCCATGGAATAGAGACAGAGTCTGGACTGTTTACACCAGGAATATGACCAGACAGAAATAAAACACGGCAATCCCTAACAGAAGTTGTAAAGAAGCAATGTATGTCTTCAGTTCCCCTCTCTTCCATGCAGTTCTGAAAACACTATCAAAGATTTCATTTAAAAATTTTTCCAAATAACCCCATTTAAAAAATGGGCAAAGACATGAACAGATATGTCACAAAAGAAGACATACAAGCGGTCGACAAACATATAAAAATATGCTCATCATCACTAATCATCAAAGAAATGCAAATGAAAACCACAATGAGATACCATCTCATACCAGTCAGAATGGTTATTAAATAGTTAAAAAAAATGACAGATGCTGGTGAGGCTGTGGAGAAAAGGGAACACTTATACACTGTTGGTGAGAGTGTAAATTAGCTCAGCCACTGTGGAAAGCAGTTTTGAGTTTCTCAAAGAACTTAAAACAGAGTTACCATTTGACCCAGCAATTCCATTACTGGGTATATACCCAAAGGAAAAATAAGTCATTCTACCAAAAAAAACACATGCACTCATATGTTCATCACCATGTTATTCACAACAGAAAAACATGGAATCAACCTAACTGCCCATTAGTGGTGGATTGGATAAAGAAAATGTGGTACATATATACCATGGAATAATACACAGCCATAAAAAAGAATGAAATCATGTCTTCTACAGCAACATGAATGCAGCTGGAGGCCATAAACCTAAGCGAATTAATGCAGGAACTGAAAACCAAATACCAGATGTTCTCACTTTTAAGTGAGAGCTAAACACTGAGCACAAGGGGACATAAACATGACAATAAGAGACACCATACACTACCTAGAGGGGGATGGAGGGAGTGGGCTATGAGTTGAAAAACAACCTATTGGGCACTATGCTCACCATGTGGATGACGGGATCCATACCCCAAATCTCAGAATCACACAACATACCCACGTAACGAACCTGCACATGTACCCCCTGTACCTAAAATAAAAGTTGAAATGTAAAAAAACAATTTCCTCACTAACTGTAACAGGTCTTTGATTAGGGGATGGGGTGGGGAATGTGACTCAGTTTGGGTTTTTATAATTTAAAACTTTACAATAATGTGTCTCCAATTTTGTTCCCATGAAAGAACATCTGGGGAATTTGCCTAAGCCTGCCCTTGCCAACAGCTCTCCAGCATTGCTGCCCCTCTTTCCCCCAACCCCCATCAAGGTTTACGAACACCAATCTCTTCTCCCTTTGGTCCACAGAAATAGTCCTTTCTTATATCTATTCCCCTTAGAATCCAAGGGATTGGTCTGATAATGAATGTGTGTAAACAAAGGAGATTAGAGAATTCATTTGGGAGAAACCACCACTCTTAATTCATGATTTTGAATCATTAATTTAATGTTGGGAACTTCTGACTGATGAAAACAAGCCTTTGGGGCAGGAAGGCTTTCAGGAATTGTTTAAGCCATGATGGACCAGCTCTACTCCCCAGTAGACTTAGATCTAGCTATTCTGAAATCACATTTTTGGTTGTTGTGGTTTTTTTTTTTAAAAAAAAGTTACTTATTCTAAACTAAGATTGCAAGCTCTGGTATGCCTAGTGCTATGCACAATGTCTGGCACGTAGTTTGTGTTGGACATATAACTGCTAAATGAATAAAGGAACTCAAGTCAGCTCCCTGGGTTCAAATGCTGATTCTGCCACTCACTGGATGTGTAACCTTGAACAAGGTTCTTAACCTGTCTGTATCTCATGTGTAAAATAGGGATAATGATATTCCCTATCTCTTTTGGGCAGATTAAATGCATTAATAAATGTAGAAATATTTAGGGCACTGTTCAGCACATAAAAAGTACTAAATAAATATTATTATTATTCCAAATAAGGGAGTAAGTTACCAAGAGAAATCAAAATGAAAAAGAAGCTGCTCAGGTTCTCTATGTACTTATCATTTAGTGGGAAAGAACACGTATAAGGCATGAACACAAATAAACACGGTGTGGGCCGGGTGCGGTGGCTCATGCCTGTAATCCTAGCACTTTGGGAGGCCAAGGCGGGCAGATCGCGAGGTCAGGAGTTCAAGAAGAGCCTGGCCAACATGGTGAAACCCTGTCTCTACTAGTAATTCAAAAAAATTAGCCGGCACGTGCCTGTAATCCCAGCTACTGGAGAGGCTGACGCAGGAGAATTGCTAGAACGGGGGAGGTGAAGGTTGCAGAGAGTGGAGATCGTGCCACTGCACTCCAGCCTGGGCGACAGAGCAAGACTTCATCTCAAAAAATAAATAAATAAATAAGCATGGTACGGCCAGGCGCAGTGGCTGACACCTGTAATCCCAGCACTCTGGGAGGCTGAGTTGGGTGGATCACAAGGTCAGGAGTTCGAGACCAGCCTGGCCAAGATGGTGAAACCCCGTCTGTACTAAAAATACAAAAATTAGCCAGGCGTGGTGGCAGGTGCCTGTAATCCCAGCTACTCGGGAGGCTGAGGCAGGAGAATCGCATGAACCTGGGAGGCGGAGGTTGCAGTGAGCCAAGATCGCACCACTGCACTCTAGCCTGGGCGACAGAGCAAGACTCCATCCCAAAAAAAAAAAAAAAGAAAGAAAGAAAGAAAGAAAGAAAAAGAAGCATGGTGCAAAGCCAAAGGCCATTAATACCAAACAAAAGGTACAAAGTGCTGTGGGAATTCTGAGAAGAGATACGTTCAGGGCAAGAGGATGAAGAAAGCCCACATGGAAGAGATAAAGTGTTAGCGATGTCTCCTGGAAAAACTGTAGATGGCAGGATGGACAACACCATCCAGGAAATGGATGGTAGATTAGTTTGGGTTCTCTGAGAAGTAGAGGCCAAGACAGGATTAGACATGCAAGAGATTTATTGGGGAAAATGCCCAGGAAGGATAAATAAGAAGGAGCTGGCGAAGGCAGGGAGAGGATTTAGACCACGATGCAGGTCTGACCCCTGGGAAGGAGAAGGGGAATGAAGGAAGGTTGAGTAGGAAGAGTGTCAGACTTCAACATAGTTCTGAGAAGGTCTTAGGCTAACAGGAAGTCCTCAAGCCAAAGTGGCCCTTCAGAGGCATCTGAAGTGTGCAGGAACAGGCAGCATTAATACTCCTGCAGTGCTCAGTAATGGGCTAAGAGCTTCCCAAGGGAAACTAAGCTTTGGCTCAAAATTGGTAGATTCAGGGAGCAGCAGCTGGGGCCATCAGTCAATCATGCTCCCCACAACAGGAGAAGCAGCACATTCTTATGGCTCTCATAGTCAGGCACAAGCAATGTCACAAGTACCATGCTTGTACTTTCAGGCATGGTTAAGGTTCAATGAATATGTGTCATCACTTGAAATCAAACACAATATCCATGGGCTCCTGAACTTTATCAAAAGGGATTTTTTTAACTTAACCATAATTGTAATATCAAAATTTGATTACTACTTTGTCCAGGCACAGTGGCTCAGGCCTGTAATCCCAGCAGTTTTGGAGGCCGAGGCGGACTAATCACTGGAGGCGAGGACTTCAAGACCAGCCTAGCCAACATGGCAAAACCTTGTCTCTACTAAAAACACAAAAATTAGCCGGGCATGGTGGCACAAGCCTGTGATCCCAGCTACTCAGGTGGCTGAGGCATGAGAATCACTTCAACCCAGGAGGCAGAGGTTGCAGTGAGCCAAAATTGGACCACTGAACTCCAGCCTGCGTGACAAACCAAGACTCCATCTCAAAAAAAAAAAAAAAAAAAAAATTACAACTACTTTTAAAATAGCTGTGGCTTCAGTTTCTAAAACAACATAAAAGACATAAAATGGTTATGAAACATCACTTTTCTGAAAATTAAGGCTAAAACCCTGAATTGAGGATTCAGAATGAACTCAGAAACTAATCTACTAAGAATCTATATGGTAAATCCTTTAAATGACATAATCTCTCTAAAATTCCTATTTTAACTTTATCAAATTCTCAATTGCTAGATTTTGCTAGTGGATTCTGAATCCTCTCACCTGAAAATGCTATTTGTATTGACACATCCAGGAGGCTTTAACTATGTAAAAATAACCTGTATTAGAGACCACCTAAAATACATTCACAAATAGATATTTAATAAATTTCTTTTATAATTAATATGAACTGATGCTTAAGGTAGTAATTTGATTAAATGAGACTATGAGAAGACATTTTGCAAAAGTGTAAACTGTTACATGAATATGAGATATCAACAGAGTAATATTTTACATGTGGTTAAGTCACAAGAAAGGCAAAAGTAGAAAAAATTAAAATGATCCTTTAACTCTGGAGTCATACCCAGCAGGGGGATGTTCTCACAATGAAAGGCATAAAGGAAAAAAGACTATGGACGACATGGTGGGTTCCTATGTCCCACCTTAGGTCCACTCTAGGGCACATGGTCACTGAGTGGAAGGGCACACAACATCTGTGCTACTTAAACTGCCTCATTCTATACAGATTTTCCACCTTCTTGATGAATATTTAACATAAATGTTAAATGCATTTTTCAGTCACTCTCTAAGGAAAAAAAACAAAGCCTTCCAGATAACAGATGTCCTTTTTTTAAGAGGTTATGTGGCACAGAAGAGGGAGCAAGACATATTCAAGTTCCTATCACCACATGAGTAAGAAAACTGGCTCAGCAAATGACTTCACCTGTTACCTTCACAGAGGGGACAGAAGCCATGGTGTGAGAACTCCCTCCATGTCCCCATCATCTAGCACCCCATTCCTGCTTCTTTCAAGTGGCCTTAGAGGAAGAGGTGTCCCTCTTGTTAAGCCTGATCTCCCACCCCAGGCTCTCAATCTCACTGCAGATCACACCGTTCTGCATTATTATCCTCCGTTTCTTCAATTTTGCTCATCATTAGCTACTTCTCCTACATAAACTCAAATTCCTCCAGTTATAAAAAAACATAAAAGTCAAATCTCCATATACACAAACACCTCCATGTTAGGTACTCTTTCAACTGCAAGACCCAGAAATATGACTCAAGCTAGTTAACATGTTACCAGTTCCTGCAACTGAGCAGCTCAGGATGGTCCTGGCAAAGACATGGTCAAACTCAGGACTCATGGGCTTCCTCTCACTCTCCACCTCTCTATTGTCATTACCTCTGAGAGTAGGATTCAATTTAAGGCACATGCTCCCCACATGGTGGGAAAAACAAATGCCAGCAGCCCAGACTATATCTTCAGGGCTTGCAATCCAAAGGAAGGGAGCTCTCTCTCTCTCCCAGCATCTATGTTTCAAATCTCAGAGGAGAATGGGATTCTCAGACACTAAGTGAGAAGAGATAGGATGTGGCTCTTCTTCTGCTTAAAACCCTTCACTGGAGTCCCAACATCTACTTACACCACAGGATAAAAGCCATTGTGCACTTAACTCTATGGTGCTACACACCATTACCTTTGCACAAGCTCCTTTCTCTACAGAACCCTCATCCCAACTTGTCCACCTGGTAAAATCCTTTATCCATTATTCAAAACCTAAGCTCCCTAAAGAAGCACTGGCTAGTGTCTCCAGGAGGCCTTGCTGCTGTTCCTCCTCTGCACCTGTGCCCACCTGTATGGTTCCACCACACTCCTCTGTGCCACTCAAAACCCTCACGGTAAATTTCTTTGTTTACATGGCTATTTCTCCTACCAAGCCATAAATCCTGGGCTTGTGCCTTATTAACATCCAAACACAGACTTACTTATATCAGGCATGCACGCAAACACATACATACTCACACAGTCTTTAAAACAATGTTTGTGACTTGATTTTTGTTGTTGTTGATACAGGGTCTTGCTCTGTCACCTAAGCTGGAGTGCAGTGGCACAATCAAGGTTCACTGTAGCCTTGACCTCCTGGGCCCAAGTGATCCTCCAGCCTCAGCCTCCCGGGGAGCTGGGACCACAGCACATGCAACCATACCCAGCTAATTTCTTCATTTTTTTGTATAGAAGGGGTCTCACTATATTGTCCAGGCTGGTACTGAACTTCTGGGCTGATCCTCTCACTTAACGCTTGCAAAGTGCTGGGATTAAGCCGCGAGCAATTGCACCCAGCTTGATTTTTTTTTAATTCAAGTACAAGAATAGTTGTTTAATACATTATATTAGTTATTCTTAATTTCACAGAACAATAATTTATATGCCTTCTTTTAAAAAATGTTTTAAATTCAAATTGAAACAACTTGCTATTTTGAAAGTCAAGTTTTTTTGTTGTTGTTGTTTTGTTTTGTTTTGTTTTTGAGAGTCTTACTCTGTTGCCCAGGCTGGAGTGCAGTGGTGTGACCTCTGCTCACTGCAACCTCCACCTCCCAGGTTCAAGCAGTTCTCCTGCCTCAGCCTCCCGAGCAGCTGGGATTACAGGCACGTGCAACCACGCCTGGCTAATTTCTGTATTTTTAGTAGAGACGGTGTTTCACCATGTTGGCTAGGCTGGTCTTGAACTCCTGACCTCGTGATCTGCCCACCTCGGCCTCCCAAAGTGTTGGGATTATAGGCGTGAGCCACCGCACCCCACCAAGTTTTTTTCTAAATAAAAAATTCTCTATAGTTTTATCTTGATACTCCGTTTGGTAACCAAAGATCAGTACTCTACATACCTAGTAAAAGTATTATGCCTGTCCACAAATAAAGTACTTACAAAATAAAAATCCAAACTATAAAAGTTTACAGCAAAATATTCTAGACCTACCAATTATCTCAGAGTAAAAGATGGAAGCCAACCTTTTTCAGTATCTTAAACAAAACATCTGAGTTTGGACATTTACCCTATGTTCACTTTTCTTACATCAGAAGTCTAGACAACCTCAAGCCTTAGAGGGAGGGATGGTCTATTTGTACTACATATATGTGTCCAAAGTTCCATTTACATTCCAGAGGTTATAAATGTAATTGATGAAAAAATAGCAAAGGAAGCATTATGACAAAATCGCTTTGTACCAAGTAAGGTCAACTGAGAGAGACCATACTAAGACTGCCTGAAGAGTCTGAAATTACACCTCCCAGCTTTGTTCTAGTTGTAGAATGTCCACGTGGCATTAATGTCCACGCAAATATTTATCACCTGCTAGGCCTGCCAAGGTTACAGGGAAGGCAATGAACACTAAAACACCGGAGGAGATTGTTTATCGTCTGCCCATGCTCAAATCAAATATGATAATCTCAAGTCTCCCTAGAAAAATGCAGAAAAATGGACCAGAAAGAGAGAGGCCAACATCACAGCAACATTTTTGGGAGGCATGCAAAAACTGTTGTGGTTTTGTTTCTATGTTATCATTCATTCTACTGGATAAATACATTTTCTGATATGTAAATTTCCTTTTGAATCTGATAACTAGCAGAAGCATAACATGGCCTTCATAATCAGATAAGCCTCAACTTTCCCACTTGCTGGCAGACAAGTAGCTATTCTCACTGAGCTTCAGTTTCCTCAGCTGGGGATAGGAACACTTCCTTTGTCACAGCTGCAAAAAGATTCAATGATGTCATGATGATAATAACCAATAAAACTAAATATATGATAGCATTCTATCATTTCATTAAGGTCCACATCCCATGTCCCACAACCCCCCAGACACACCACTTGGATCTTGCCTTTTCTTAAACTCAACATGTAGAACACCAAACTCATCTTCCCCATCCTTGCCCAGGATCCCTTTCCCCTTCCCAACTGTTCTCACTCTGTAGATGACACTCCTATTATCCAAAATACCTACCACCAATTATCAAATTATAAAAAGGTGTTTATTGGTAGTCAGGCTACAGTGAAAATGGCAGCCTCAATCCTTGCTGCTAGCAGGGCCAATGGAGCAACACTTAGAAAAGCACTGTGAATCAAGTCATCAAATGTTCAGACCCAGCAATCTTACTTCAATAAAATCTAAGGAAATATCGAAAAAGCTGCTTCTCAAGATGTTTACTGCAGTATTACTTCTATCAGGAAAAGGGAAGGAAGAAAAAAAGGAAAGAAGGAAGGAGAGAAAAGAACACAATTTCACAATCCCGGAAATGGTAGGCTAAATTATGGGACATGGTCTCAACAAATGTTTGTAATTAAAAATGAGAGGAACAAAACATGAAAAATGCTAATGATAAAATAAAGACAACAGTTAAAACTGTAAGTCAATTTGTTCCTACCTAGAGCAACATATGCACAAAAGGAACTATACGACAATGCTATGTTTTGCTCTGTTTGTATATACAGCATTTCTGAGAGACGGTTCTCTACTCTCTGGTCCAAACCCAGGTCACTTGATTTGACCTGAGTCTGGCTTCTGATCCCCCAGCCAGCCTCAGCTTCTGCTTGTCAGGCTACTGCTCCACTCCTTCCCCAGAACCCTACCCTACCCCTGGCCTATGCAGGACACTGTGGACATCCTCTGGGCAAGGGTCCTCAGTACCCAACACCACACCTCCCCATGTTACTTACCATCACTGTCATGTAACTTCCACCACCAGCTCTTCCATCTTCCCCTGGCTGGAATTGCCCTTCCCCTCTACTTTCCCAAATTCTAACCTTGCTCTGTCTAGTGTGCGGCCACTAGTGACATATGGCTAATGAGCACTTGAAAAACAGCTAGTGTCAACTGATATGTGCTGTAAGTATACAATATACACTGAATTTCAAAAACTTCGTATGAAAAAAAGATGTAAAAAATACTGATAGCATTTTATATTGATTACCTGCAGATATAATATATATTAAATACATGGAGTTAAATAAAATGCACTATTAAAATTAATTTCACCCGATTCTTTTTACTTTTTAACATGTGGTCACTAAAAAAGATTAAAATTGCACATGTGGCTTACATTATATTTCTATTGGACAGAACTAGTCTAACCATTCTTTGGAACCCAGCGTGAGTAAAACGTTGATATGATTTGGCTGTGTCCCCATCCAAATCTCACCGGAATTGTAATAATCCCCATATGTCAAGGGCCAGGTGGAGATAATTGAATCATGAGGGTGGCTTCCCCCATACTGTTCTCATGGTAGTGAATGAATCTCACAAGATCTGATGGTTTTATAAATGGGATTTCCCCTGAACAAGCTCTCTTGCCTGCCACCATGTAAGACATGACTTTGCTTTTCATTCACCTTCTGCCACGATTGTGAGGCCCCCCGAGGCATGTGGAACTGTGAGTCAGTTAAACCTCCTTCCTTTATAAATTACCCAGTCTCGGGTATGTCTTTATTAGCAGCGTGAGAACAGGCTACTACAAACCTCCTTAAAGATGCCCCTATTTTTGTGACATTCTTAATTATCTCTTTTGTTCTCTGAAATCCTATAATGGATTCTACCGTACACCTGAGGATCTAATTACATAACACACCATAAATTTACTATTATTTTGTATCTATTCTTCTCACTACATCAATGCCAGTTCTATATCCTAATTTAGGACTCATAGTAAGCACTCAACTTTTAATTAGAATCTGGCCAGGCATGGTGGCTCATGCCTGTAAGCCCAGCACTTTGGGAGGCTGAAGTGGGAGGATCATTTGAGTCTATGAGCTCAAGACCAGCCTGGGCAACATGGCAAAACCCCGTCTCTACAAAAAATACAAAAATCTGGCCGGGCATGGTGGCTCACACCTGTAATCCCAGCACTTTGGGAGGCCGAGTCGGACAGATCACCTGAAGCCAGGAGTTCAAGACCAGCCTGGCCAACACGGTGAAACCCTGTCTCTACTAAAAATACAAAAATTAGCCAGGCATGGTGGTATACACCTATAATCCCAGCTACTCAGGAGGCTGAGGCATGAGAATTGCTTGAGCCCAGGAGGCAGAGGTTGCAGTGAGCCAAGGTGGCACCACTGTGCTCCAGCCTGGGTGACAGAGTGAGACTCCATCTCAAAAAAAAAAAAAATACAAAAATGAGCCTAGTGTGGTGGTACATGCCTGTAGCCCCAGCTACTCCAGGGGCTGAGGTGGGAGATTACTCGAGCCAGGGAGGCCAAGGCTGCAGTTGTTGAGGCAAGGTCAAACTACTGCACTCCAGCCTGGACAACAGAGCAAGACTCTGTTAAAAAAAAGACATGGAATCTTTGCTGGAGCAATATGGTAATATTAACACAGGGTTTTTTGGTTTTTGTTTTGTCAACAGTGTAGGGAGAACTGGAAGTCACAGGACCTAACAGCTCTTCGTTCTTCCTCTAACATAAGCAAACTGTCTGCTACATGGCTTGACATGTGTCAAGCCTACCTGTGCCTCAGTTTACCCCTCTGTAAAATAAAGTTAATCATAACAGACCAGTCTACAATATATAGCCAGGCCAAAGTATCTACGTCCAAATTGGAGTTATTACCATGATACTAAGAAATACTCTACTTCCACAGCTCATTTTATGTTTCTCACCCAGTTGTTTTAAATACAGACTACTTTTTAGGAAAAGAGAACAAATCCATCGCTATTATCAAAAATTAGAAAGACGGAGAAAAATTACCTATCAAAATACTTGTCCTATCCTATTAATGGTGGGAGATATGTAATGGGAAAGAAACTGTAAAAGGCCTACTTCAAGCTGAAGTCATTTATTCATTGTACTCACAATATTCCTTCAAAAAGCAAACATTACCATACCTATTTTACAGAGCAAAGAAACCGAGGTTCAAAGACAGGCTACGTAACTAGCTCAAGTCATGAAGCTGCAGGCGGCAGGGACAGGCTGCAAATACCCAAGTAAGTGGCATAATCTTTGTATACTTAAAAAAAAAATCTTTATTATCACTTGAAGATAAAATATATGAAAAGCAAAAGTGTTATATAAATACACACATAAAAATACAATAGTAATTACTATTCATTTCCTTCAAACAGTTTCCTTGATCTTGGCTTAATTCCTAACTTTCAGTTCAAGAGGCCTTTGTTTTCTAAGTAGACTTTTTTTCGAGTAGCAGTGAAATAGAATATGTGATTAGGTAGGAACTAGTGCATTATGTACTATTTTTTAAGTCTTTAATAAATCACAGGAGCAAGTGAAAGTTTACATTAAATATTATGACCAGAATTCCTCAGACACATTTTACAAAAATCTAGTCCCTACAAAGATCACAGTAATAAACAAAGCAAACTGGACCACTCCACTAGTAAGTATATCATCACAAAACATACACCTAAGGAAATATAAAAGAACCTCTCCATGTTACAAAACTGAGGTCATGATGAGTTCAGTGAAATGATAAAAGAAAGTTCCCTAAAATAAGACCTAAACCTTAGAGTGAAACTACAATTTCACAAACTTGAAAAGAATCAACTTTCTCAGAATGGAAACAATGTACTGTGTGCTAAGAAATAACCTGATCTAGGTTTACTTGATTCTGCCTTTATAAAATGTAGCCAACTTAATCTTGCAGACCTGGACAGAACAGAAGTTTAAATGCTAAAGCACAGAAAAAGGCTCAAAGTATCAAACGCTTTAAAACACAGCTCAACTCTTCTTTATCAAAAATGTCCCTGCAGTAGGTGTTAATCAGTCACTACTAGGAACTCCACACAATGCAACCTGTGTGTTGTGCAACCTGTGCGTGCATGGTATCTACAGGAAGTAGAAAATTCAGTTTACCAAGAACGCCACACTTCACTCTCCACACTTCACTCTCAAACGTCTTGAAAACGAATCCCTGTAACAGCAACTAATTTACATTTCATTTCAAACTGAACAAGTCAGTGTAACCTCAAGGAATGTGAGATTGTGAATAACTTCACTTGGCAAAATCAGGTGTGGTTTGGTTTGGCTTGGGTTCTTCTCCCCCTCAGAGGTAGAATATAAATAGAAATAATCAGCAACTTCTGATCTCATGAACAAGATCTTTATTTAAAATCTTCACATGTTAAATCATTTTATGCAATATTCTTTCAAGTGACAGACACATTAGCACTAGGCGATTTTTGTGAATTTTAGGACTAAAAGACACCTAGAAGAAACATAAGGTGTTCTTTCCTTCGCCATCAAATACACAGGCAAGTGTGTCTATAGACAGCAAAGGTGTTTGCATCCTAAAGAAAAGTTAAGACTTAGGAGGTAAAAAAATACAGAAAACAAAACATAGCCTAGGCGAACCAGTTGCAGATCACATGCAGCAGGTGACAGGAAGCCTTGTGGACACCTCACACCCACAGGGGTGAGCTTCATCACAGGTCAACTCCAAGCCCACCTGAGCTCCTCAGAACCTCCACCTGGCAGGCCATAAACCAGAAGGTGGCAGACACCATCACTGTCATGCCGGTAATAAAGGAGAAGCAGCCTCCCTGAACCCAACAAAACCACCCCTCTCTCCAAGCAGGAAGAGAAGGCCCCTTCACACCAAGGACAGAAAGAAACTGAAGCAGCCAGACCCAAAATAAAAATTAAATTTAAAAAGCAGCATGGGAAGACAGATGACAAATCTGTGCTGGGATCGCTTGGAATCTCGGTCTATTTGGGGGTCTCACACTCAAAAGTAAAAATAAAATTTAAAAGGGGGATGACAGAGATGAGAGCCCAATTAGGTCTGTGCTGGGTTCACTTGGGGTCTCGGTCTACTTAGGGTCTCAGACTCAAAAATAAAATTTTAAAAATGAAAAGGGAGATGACAGTTCAATGTGTGCACGTGATGACCACTTGGGATCCAGTTCACTTGCTGGGAGGACAGGAGACAGGTACCTCTCCTCCCGGCCTCCAGGTTCTCCGGGAGCGCAGGCGCCCAGCGAGAATCCGGGCTAAGTTTAACTCGAGGGCGACGGGAGCAGTGCCCGAGGGCCAGGCTGCGGCTTTCTGGAAACAAAGCCCCGGGGGTCCAAGCCCAGATCCAGGGAAGGGGGTCGGACGCCCACCCATCCCCCTCCCCAGCCTCCCAGCCACCGACCCCTGCACAGAAGAGCGCCCTCCCGGCAGGTGCCCCTAACCCGGCGCCCCGACCCCCGCGCCCGGCGCGCGCCTCACCCAGCAGCGCCCGCAGGTGCTTCAGGCGGGTCAGCACGTCCTTCTTCGGGTCCAGCACCTTCTGGGTGGACTTCTTCACATCCCCGTGGCTCCTTCGGGAAAACATCCTGCGGCAGGAAGCCCGGGCCCCGCCGGCGGGGCAGTAGGCGCCTGCGCCACGCGAATCAAAGCATAGGGTCGAGGCCGGCGCGTGTCGCGCAGGCCACTCGCCGCCCCCAGCCCGGCTGCGGCCGCCGCTGCCGCCGCCGCCGCCGCAGCTGTGACTCCAGGAAGGAGAGGCGGGCCGGTCACGGCGAGGGGCGGGGCAGGAAGGCGGTGTCGACGGGGAACCGAAGGCCCCGCCCCGCAGGAGGTGCCGGCCGGCCCCTTGGGCGCTACGCACGCGCACACAGGCCGAACTCTCCTCGCGGGACACTAGCCAGTCCGCGCCAAAACCTAGCGGGGACGCGCTCAGAGGGCCGAGAAGGCGCCTCGAATCACAAAGGAGCTTCTCTCACGCACACGTTGTACTACAAGTCCCGAGATGCACCGCGAGACAGTCCTCCAATCAGGCTGGCGGTCTTCGGCACGATGGGAGTCAGTGGGCCGGCATTGGGCAAGTCGCCCCGCCCTGCCGCGGGCCGCAAATGCTCCTGGGAAATGAAGTTCTCCAGCAGGCGACGCGCTGCGACCTCTTTTCCAGGGTCGCAGAAGCGCAGGGCGGCCTCTGTCCGTCCCTTCCCCCGGCAGCCTAGATCGCCTGTGGTTTCTTCACTCTCCCTCCTGCGCGCCCACCCCATTTTCCTCTAGTGCAACGTGAACCACACACACACAAAAATCTCAGTAAGAAAAGTGTCAAGGCTTTTCAAATGCAAACTATTTTTAGGTTTAGCTTCTGGATTCACACCAGGGAGCGAGTCGAAGCCCCTCTGACCGTTCCGCAATCGCAGCTCTAATTTCACACTAAAATGAGTTGCTTTGGCACTAGGGAAGAGGGTGCCCCGGTGAGGAGTTCAGCCGGCCCCTAGGTTCCTGGAACACAACCTCACTTGGGGTATGGAGGTCGTTCGCTCAGAGGGCTCCTTGGGATCTTGCCTCTTTGTAGGAAGGGTGCGTTCTCTGTTGTGCAAGCCACATGGCGATCCAGTAGCAGAACCAGAAATAGAACCTGAGGGATCTGACTCAGGCCTGTATACTTTTTAAAGCCAGGCGCTTATTCCCTGGGGCAAGATTTTGAGCTGGAAGATGATCAGGAGATTTCTTACACTGTAGGATTGTATAGTGGCATCCGGATCCTGCAAGTTTTGACATCCTTTCAGCTTTTTCAGCAAGTACTTAAGGTAGAATCACGTGGTTTCCATCCAAATTGGGACAACACAACTGTCTTTTTCTCCTCTAGCTGAACTATAACTTGAGGGAAGAGACAAGGATTTACACGCCTTTGTATCCCCATCCCTGAGCACAGTATTTGGCCCATAGGGTCACTCAATAAAAGTTTATTAAATGAAATACAAGAAAAAGCTAAAGTAATCCTACATATTTCAACCAGGCAGGCGAAAAGGAAAAAATAAATAAATAAACCCACAGTTTTAGAGCGTCTCTCTATTTTTAGATTTTTGTAATATTCTTTTGTATAGACACATTCATACAAAGGAATATTACTCAGCAATAAAAAAGAACAGACTCCTGCTAAACCCAATAACATGGATCACTCTCAGACCCGGAGATGAAAGCCCCATGCTCAAGATGATGGCAGAGCGGCCCTACCAGCCTGAGTCCCCAGATGACAACACAGATCAGGACCACAAACTTCCAAAAGTGTTACAAGAGAGCAAAATAATGTCTTATCTTAAGTCAAGGCATTTTGAGAGTCTTCGTTATAGCAGTTGAGCTTGTACCTGATTACACACAGTAAATCACAATGTTCACTGTCCAGTTCCTTTAGGAGAAGATACCTTTCCTTACACTGACTAAAAAAAATAAAATATTCTTGTCTTAGGAAACTCCATTTTTTTTATTGCAAAGCAAGCTGCCATCATCATCAAACATTTATTGAGCACCTGCAATGGGTAAGGCATGATTCTAAACCTTGGAGATAAAAGATGTGTAAGGTGCATCCTCCTGACCACCAATGCTTCCAATCCAGTAAGGAGGCTGAGCGATTAGATACATGTGGGAATAAATGACAGTGTACAGTGAATATGTGATACTGTCAAGCTTGGTAATGCCAGAAAGAGGTATCTGTGCCTATAGATTCATCTCACCCATCATATCTAGCCTTTACCCAGTAATGAAAATGTAGAACTCCAAATCTTCTCTTAAAAAGGAAGAAACATATAGTATTATTATGTTGGTACTTTTTCACCCACATGCATATTCCATATGGCTCTTCTTATTTTCTCTTGTTCTTTCTAAACTCATTCCTGCTGGGCTGTGAACTCTTTGAGGGCTTCACTTGCTTTGTACTGAATTCTTTATCCCTGGAGTTATAGAGTGCCAAGTGTTATGCAGACATTAAGTGCTGTTGAATAAATGTCCTACAGTAATCAGCAAATAAGAATAATGAGATCAAAAGTTTAAAACTTGCAATGCAAATTAAAACTACTCTGAAATACCATTTGAATTAGAAAAAACAAACAAACAAAAAACCTCTACAGAGACAAGGTGTGATAACACACTCTGGTCTGGTGGCAAAGCTACAGAAAACATAGCTGGTAGAAACGTTAGATGCTACAATTCCTATGGAAGGAAATTTGGCAAAAATAAATATTTGCCTTTTGACCCAGAATTTCAATTTCTTTTTTTTTTTTTTTTTTTTTTTGTTTGAGATGAAGTCTGGCTTTGTCACCCAGGCTGGAGTGTAGTGGTGCTCTCTCGCCAGGTTCAACTGATTCTCCTGCCTCAGCCTCCCGAGTAGCTGGGATTACAGGCATGTGTAACCACGACTGGCTAATTTTTTTGTGTTTTTAGTGGAGAAGGAGTTTTGTCATGTTGGCCAGGCTGGTCTTGAACATCTGACCTCAGGTGATCCATGGGCTTTGGCCTCCCAAGTTTTTTTTTTTTTTGACAGTCTTGCTCTGTGCCCCTGGCTGGAGTGCAGTGGTGTGATTTCAGCTCACTGCAACTTCTGCCTCCCAGGTTCAAGCGATTCTCCTGTCTCAGCCTCCTGAGTAGCTGGAATTACAGGCATGTGCCACCATGCCTGGCTAATTTTTGTATTTTTAGTAGAGACAGAGTTTCACCATGTTGGCCAGGCTGTTCTTGAACACCTGACCTCAAGTGATCCACGGGCCTCAGCCTCCCAGAATGCTGGGATTACAGGTGTGAACCACCACACCCAGCCAGAATGTTGACTTCTAAGAATCTACCCTGCAGATATTCTAATATATAACACTGGGAGGATTTAAAAAAAACCCGTAACATTAATGCCTGCCTAAGTGGGATAGAGGATGAGGTGGAAAGGACTCAGTGTCCTCTCTGAGTATACCTTTTTATATTTTTTTCACTTTTGAACCATATAAATGTTTTACATATTCAAAAATTGAAACAGAAAAAGACAAGCCTGAAAATAAAAAATAAATGGAAAAAAAATAAACCTAACAATATATGTAATTGGTAGGCTAACTCTATGGACCATGCATGGAAGTTTATTCCTTGCACCATTTATAACAGCGAATGTAGTGGGTTGAACAGTGCCCACCCTTCCCCCCAAAAAAAGATATATCTATGTCCTAATCCTTGAAAACTGTGACTGAGACTTTATTTGGCAAAAGGATCTTTGCAAATATAATAAGATCCTCGGTTATCTGGGTAGACCCTAAATCCAATGACAAATGTCCTTGTAAGAAATAAAAGAAGTGAAAACATAGAAACAAAGGAGAAGGTCACATGAAGACCGAGGTAGAGATTGAGGTTATGGAGCCACAAACGAAAAGACCCTTATAGCCAAGAGAAACTGGAAGAGACAAGAAAGGATTCTCCCTTGGAGTCTTCCAGAGGAAGCCCAACACCTTGATTTCAGACTTCAGGATTCCAGAACTGTGAGAAAATAAATTTCTGTTGTTTTAAGCCACCCAATTTGTGGTAATCTGTTGCAGCCACCCTAGAAAACGAGTACGACCAGATACTAGAGAGAACCCTGTGATTGTCTAACAAGGTACTTATATACACATACTTCTATAAGTGGCTAATTTAATCCAGTTCATCCACACAGTATAGCACTGTGGAGTACTATGCAGCTGTTTAAAAATAATGGGAAAATTTCCCATGTACTGATTTGACATAATTTTCCAGATACGTTGTTAAATATAAAAGGAACAGAATATTAAAAATATTTTTTTTCAAAAAGAAACACTGGAAGGATAAATCGAAAGCTAACATCAATTCCTACCTAAGTGGGATGGAGGATGAGGTGGAAAGGAATGAAACAGGGTCCTCTCTGAGTATACCTTTTTATATTTTTTTCACTTTTGAACCATACAAATGTTTTACATATTCAAAAATTAAAATAGAAAAAGACAAACCTGAAAATCAAAAATAAATGAAAAAATAAACCCAACCATATATGTAATTGGTAGCATAACTATATAGAGAGAATAATTATTTCAAGTGATTTTTGATAACAGTATTCTGATTGTACCTCCTTAGAGGGATATATTCTAAGGGCAAAAAGATCTGCAAAGAATTAATAATTATTATTAAGAACCAAGATTTTCAGTGTAAGAGAAAGGAGATACAAAAATATCACATCAAAGAAGATGTGAAAACTCTGTAATACTAGATTTTACTTCAAATATCTATTTGAACTCATAATTTAAAAATACAGCATGTGTTGGCCGGGCGTGGTGGCTCACGCCTGTAATCCCAGCACTTTGGAAGGCCAAGGCAGGCAGATCACGAGGTCAGGAGATTGAGACTATCCTGGGCAACATGGTGAAACCGTCTCTACTACAAATGCAAAAATTAGCTGGGCGTGGTGGTGCATGCCTGTAATCCCAGCTACTGGGGAGACTGAGGCAGGAGAATCGTTTGAACCAGGGTGTTGGATGTTGCAGTGAGCCGAGATGGCACCACTGCACTCAGTTTGGTGATGAAGCGAGACTCCGTCTCAAAAAAAAAAAAAAAACCTAAACAAAAACAAACAAACAAATGTCATACATGAATGAAATGAATGAATAAAAAGAAGGCCATACATTCTTTTCTATTGGCTGGACACAGTGGCCCACACCTGTAACCCCAGCACTTTGGGAGGTCAAGGCAGACGGATCACTTGAGGTCAGGAGTTTGAGATGAGCCTGGCCAACATGGTGAAACCCTGTCTCTACTAAAAATACAAAAGTTAGCTGGGTGTGGTGGCACGCACCTGTAATCCCAGCTACTTGGAGGCTGAGGCTGGATTGCTTGAACTGAGAGTCAGAGGTTGCAGTGAGCCAAGAACACGCCAGGGCACTCCTGCCTGGGTCACAGAGCGAGACTTCATCTCAAAAAAAAAAAGAAAAGAAAAAAGAAAAAAAAACATATATGCAGTTGTCCAACAATATTTATAAAAAGACTTTCTTTTCTTTTTTTTTTTTTTTTTGAGATGGAGTCTTGCTCTGTCACCCAGGCTGGGGTGCAGTGGCGCATCTCAGCTCACTGCAAGCTCCACCTCCTGGGTTCATGCCATTCTCCTGCCTCAGCCTCCCGAGTAGCTGGGACTACAGGCGCCCGCCACCATGCCCGGCTAATTTTTGTATTTTTAGTAGAGACAGAGTTTCACTGTGTTAGCCAGGATGGTCTCGTTCTCCTGACCTCGTGATCCACCCGCCTTGGCCTCCCAAAGTGCTGAGATTATAGGCGTGAGCCACCGCACCCGGCCTATAAAAAGACTTTCTTTCCCACATTGAATTAACTTGGAGCATTGACCAGTTATCAATCAACCATGTATGTATGTATTTCTGGATTCTCTGTTCTGTTTCATTGATCCAGTTGTTTAACCCTAGACCATTACCCCTCTGTCTTAAGCTTTATTGAAAGTCCTGATTTCAGGTAATGTATATTATCTTTGTTCAAGATTATTTTGGGTATCTAGGTCCTCTTCAGTTCCATATAAATTTTAGAATCAGTTTGCCTATTTCCTTAAAAAAAAAAAATCTGCTGTGTGTTCTTGTTCTTCTAATCTCTGTAAGTGCCTAGAAGCAATCATCCCCAGTGGTAATGGGATATTGGTTTCCAAATACCATTCTCCATCCTCAGTAATCAGGGTTCTTTTTTTTTTTTAATGAATTAATTTTTTTAAAAAGTAGAGAGAGGGTTTTGTCATGTTGCCCAGACTGGTCTTGAACTCCTGGACTCAAGCAATCTGCACACCTCGGCCTCTCAAAATGCTAGGATTACAGGCATGAGCCAGCACACACACAGCCATAATCAGAGTTCTTTAGAAAAATGGCTGATTCCAGGTCTGGGGCAAGGAAAATATAGGGAATACATAAAACTGTACTCGGAAAGACTCAAAACAAAGGAGTCTATGGCTAAATGTGGGATAATTTGATCGTCAAAAAGAATAATGAGTGTGACTGATTATAAATAAAAATTCAGTCCTGGCATGATGGCTCATGCCAGTAATCCCAACACTTTGGGAGGCTGAGGCAAGAAGATCACTTGAGCCCAGGAGTTTGAGACTGAACTGGACAACATAGGAAGACCCTGTCTCTCCTTAAACCCTGTCTCTCATTAAAAATAAAATTTTTAAATGTAATAAATACATAAATAAAAATTCAGGAATTTATAATGATATTCAAAAGACTTTTTTTTTTTTTTTTTTGAGACTGAGTCATGCTCTGTTGCCCAGGCTGGAGCGCAGTGGTGCAATCTTGGCTCACTGCAAGCTCAGCCTTCCGGGTTCACACCATTCTCCCACCTCAGCCTCCTGAGTAGCTGGGACTACAGGCAACCACCACCACGCCTGGCTAATTTTTTTTTTTTTTTTGTATTTTTAGTAGAGATGGGGCTTCACCGTGGTAGCCAGGATGGTCTTGATGATCCACCCGCCTCGGCCTCCCAAAGTGCTGGGATTACAGGCATGAGTCACTGTGCCTGGCCTCAAAAGACTTTTTTGATGTACTAGGTAAATATTTCAAGCAGAGGACATTTCTTACACCTTTGTTGATTTCAGCAGACTTTCATCTGGCTAAAATCTTTTCTCAGTAACAAGTTGGAAACTTGATCTGAACTGGGTGTGTACTTTAAGATCCTAATCAGCCAGGTACGGTGACTCACGCCAACACTTTGAGAGACTGAGGTAGGAGGATCATTTGAGCTCAGGAGTTCAAGACCAGACTGGGTAATATAGTGAGACCCCATCTCTACAAAAAAATATATTAAAAATTAAAAAAATTAGCCACTCGGGAGGCTGAGGCAGGTGGATTGCTTGAGCCTGAGGTGCAGTGAGCCATGATCCCACCACTGCACACCAGACTGGGTGACAGAGCAAGATCCTGTCTCAAAATAAATAAATAAAAGCAACAAAGAAAAAGAAAAAAGTTCCTAACCACAGGACAATGCAGAGATCTGTCATCCTCTCTCTTCATCACATACCAGAGAAGCATCATGCTTTCCTGATAACACCAAATTGGATTTGATCGTTCAGGAAAACAGTAAACATGACAAAGTAAGCAAAATTGGATGAGAGATCAAGAAGACCTCAATTCTTCAATTTATTCATCAATAAACTCATCAATATCTGATGTTGTCTGGAGTAAAATTTCAGATTTTTTGTTTTTGTGTATAAATTCAAACCAACGAAGAGTTATTGAACAAATGCTATGGCTAAATTGTGATGACCATAGTTTTGCATTTTCCCATTCTTTTCTATTGTTCTGAAAAATGGTATTTCAGGGCCCTATGTGACAACTGCAACTTGGGTAATCTTTGAGATTAAATATTTATCAAACAACTCTACAATTCATTGTCACCAGGCTTGTGCCTATCACAGCACCAGAGTCAACACTCAATCAATAATTGTTGAATGAAAAAATTCATTCACTTACTTGCTCATTAATATCTCAGTATTGTAATTAGGGAATTACAGTTCAGTACAATGTTTTCAAATTGATTAAAGTTTTATGCACCTAAATTTTAAAATTCTACTCTTCTTTTCCTATAACTTTTTCTAAAATATGGCTTGGGCTTCCTGTCTGCTTAAGCAAATTAGTCATTTGTGAAACCATAATTTATCCTTCTCCTCCCCACTCCACCCCCCTCTATCTTTTTCTAAATTGTTGTTACTACTTGCAACAAGGGAGAAATGCCTGGTAGGCCCTCCCCATCTAATGTCAACCATCTCTTTCCCAAACACTCAAATATTGCTATCACAGACAATTTGTTTGCCTTTTTAACTTCAATAATTGGAATCTTTCTAGATGCATAGAACTTCAAGCACTGTAGTTTCCAGATAACCTAAAAGTTACTGGATGGGGCACAGTGGCTCATGTCTGTAATCCCAGCACTTTGGGAGCCTGAGGCAGAATATCACCTGAAACCAGGAATTCAAGACCAGCCTGGACAACTTAGCAAGACTCCATCTGTACAAAAAAATGAAAAATTAGTTGGGCAAGGTAGCACGCACCTGTAGTCCTAGTTATTTGAGAGGCTGAGGTGGGAGGATCACTTGAGTCCAGGACTTTGTGGGTGCATTGAGGTATGATCGTGCCACTGCACTCCAGCCTGGGTGACAGAGCAAAAACCTTGTCTCTAAAAAAAAATATAAAAATAATTTAAAAGATCTTGTGGCATGTGTGTTTGCGAGTTTTTCAAGTAAAACATAGCTAAAAGCATACAGAGTAAGTGGAAAAGAAAGATACAGGCTGAAAAGAGAAAAAAGAATGTCCCAGAGGAGTTCAGCAGGCTTAAAAATATTCTCCAAGTAGACAGTGATGTCTTAATGAAAGACGTTCAAGGATAGCAACTGTGGTGGTGCCCAAACATTGACGTGGGCTGGGTGCAGTGGCTCAAGCCCGTAATCCCAGCACTTTAGGAGGCCAAGGTGGGAGGATTACTTGAGGCCAGGAGTTGGAGACCAGCCTGGGCAACATGGCAAGACCCTGTCCCTACAAAAAGTTAAGAGAATTAGCTGGGTGTGGTGGCGCGCTCCTGTAGTCCCAGTTACCAGAAGTCTGAAGAAGGAGGATCACCCGAGCCCAGGAGTTCAAGGCTGCAGTGAACGATGATGGCGCCACTGCACTCCAGCCTGAGTGATCGTGTCTCAAAAAAGAAAGAAAGAGAGAGAGGAGAAAAGAAAAGAAAGAAAGAAAATGCAATGTCAGCTAAAAGATGAAAAAGACGACATGAAAATGGAAACTGAGATTAAGAGAAACAAAAAGACTTCTAGACCAGAATGGACAGTACCCAATATGGATTAACCAAAGGCAAAGAAAAAGGACAAAGGCAAAGCGAGATAAAAGAAAGGGGAAAAGCAAACCAAATGCAGTGAAGGCAGAGAAGGGTTTGGCCTGGTAGACCCTTAAAAACCTGGGGCTGGGGCCAGGCGCCATAGCTCATGCCTGTAATCACAACACTTTGGGAGGCCTAGGCAGGCAGATTGCTTTGAGTTCAGGAGTTAGAGACCAACCTGGGCAACATGGTGAAACCCCATCTCTACAAAAAATTACAAAATAAATTAGCCGGACTTGGTGATGTGCGCCTGTAGTCCCAGCTACTTGGGAGGCTGAGGCAGGAGAATCGCTTGAACCCAGGAGGCAGAGGTTGCAGTGAGTTGAGATCGTGCCACTGCACTCCAGCCTGGGTGACAGAGCAGATCCTATTCTAAAACAAATAAACAAAAATTTGGAAAATGCCATGAGACAGATGATTGAGTAGAATGTATACAAATGCATACTTTGATTTCAGCTCCCACCAAATGAAAACTATTTCTTTTCATATTTTAACTTAGCCTTTTTTATTGAATTCAAACCCAATGTAACTCCTCAAGTTTGTTTTGGGAACTTGAATAAAATATTTTCTTTGGCACATGAAAACCACATTGATATTTTAATTGGATGCTACTCGGTATTCAGGTATCAAGCATCAAAATTCTGTCAAGTATTAATGTGGTTGTAATTGTCCTTACAACTAAGTAATTATAGTCAGGAAACATAAAACAATGATATACCGACAAATTTTCTTAACTCAGATTTAAAGAAAGCTGTTACGTAAGCATATCAGTTATTTAAAAAAAGCATAAAAGTTATAAAAATATAACATTTTGGGAGGCCGAGGCAGACAGGTCACTTGAGGTCAGAAGTTCAAGACCAACCTGCCTAACATGATGAAACCCTGTCTCTACTAAAAATACAAAAATTAGCCGGGCATGGTGGCACGTGCCTATAATCCCAGCTACTCAGGAAGTTGAGGCAGGAGAATCGCTTGAACCCAGGAGGCGGAGATTGCAGTGAGCTGAGATCGCATCACTGCATTCCAGTCTGGGTGACAGGGCGAGACTCCATCTCAAAAAATAATAATAATAATAATATAACATTAGTGGATCTTATAAACAATGCTTGTGTGGGGTTTTGATTCTGTATAATTCAGAATAAAAGATATTTTGTGTATAAAAATAAATTTTAAAAATACATTAAAAGTTACTGTGTTTTATTTTTCGATTTTTCTTTCATCAGAGAGTTTTTTTAGCTTGGGAGGATTTACTTTTTCAGACTGACAAAAATATCTTGTGCTTGCATGTTAATCCCAATTATCATGAATATTATGTTAATTTAAGTGTGTGGGAAAATTCCGTTTTTAGCCACAAATTTTCCTATTGGATAAGCTCATTGTGTCTGTCCTTAGGAGCAAGATCTTTTAGGATGTCATGCATGCTGTGTGTCCTCATTTGGATGTCACTTTGCAATCTGATTTTCTTTTTGTTTTTTCTTTTCTTTTTTAAACAAGGACTCACTCTGTCATCCCCGCTGGAGTGTAGTGGCATGGTTGTAGCTCACTGAAGCTTCAAAATCCCAGGCTCCAGAGAGCCTCCCACCTCAGCCTCCCAAAGCACTGGAACTACAGATGTCAGCCACTGTATTTGGTCCTTATTTTCTATAAAACAGAAACTATAGTCCAATAAATTCAAGGTTTTTTTCTTGTATCAGCTTTCACCCTGAAATTTTGACCTAACATCTCCTCAATATCTACATTGCGTCCGAGAATATATACCTACCTAAAATTCCTAAGAAAGAAAGGACGATGACATTTCGTAAGAATGATACCCTTGGCCGGGCGCGGTCCCACACGCCTATAATCCCGGCACTTTTGGAGGCCTAGGTGGGCGGATCACCTGCGGTCGGGAGTTAGAGACCAGCCTGATCAACATGGAGAAACCCCGTCACGAATGAAAATACAAAATTAGCCGGGTGTGGTGGCGTATGCCTGTAATCCAAGCTACTGGAGAGGCTGAGGCAGGAGAATCACTTG
Organism: Pongo pygmaeus; assembly: GCF_028885625.2. Lineage (NCBI taxonomy): Eukaryota > Metazoa > Chordata > Mammalia > Primates > Hominidae > Pongo > Pongo pygmaeus. The sequence continues at coordinate 15,476,965 of NC_072394.2, forward strand.
AACCCGGGAGGCAGAGGTTGCAGTGAGCCTAGATCGCACCATTGCATTCTAGCCTGGGCAACAAGAGGGAAACTCCATCTCAAAAAAAAAAAAAAAAAAAAGAATGAGACCCTAATGTCTCTGTTTTCCAGATGGCACTGTAACTGTATACACTGAAAATATATATTTTCTCCAAAAATATCTCCTATTAGTTTATTTTATAACTGGAAACTACTAGTTTCTTTTCTTTCCAAATATCTGTCAAGCAAGAAAATTTAATACTTTAAACTTGACTATAAATAATTTTGTATGAGAATATCACTTAAGGCAGACTTTTAAAAGTTTTTGAAAGTATACTAGCCATTTTGATATGTCTGATGGATGCCTGATAACAGAGTAATGCCTGAGGGAAAAGAAAACCAATCATTTTTCTAAATTTATTCAAGCAGATGTATTCACAGCTGTACATTTCAACCACAATGTCATCTGCTTTGGATATATTTTCATTTTTTAATCATCAGAGCAGTGTCAGTATATCAACATTGAATCATGGATATACATCAACATTAGAAAAATATAACCCCAAGGGTACATACCATGAGAACGTTTATAAGTAAAAAAACATATCTTTGAATGATAATGTTGGGAAAATTAGGAATCATGGAAACTGTCTAAGCAATAAATAAGACTGAATAGAAGACGATTCACAAAGTCTAGAGAACGATGAAGTTACACAAGGTGAGGAGCCTGCAAAAGTGTGTTCATTACCTCACACTGTCCCTGGTAGACAAGGTGCCACCATTAGATTTAATATTAGATAAGATGTTCTCCTTGATTTAGAACTAGGTGTTAGGTTTTCTAAAAACAAAAACAGATAATGGAATGTCAACAAAAACTATTCATTCAAAATGGAGACATTCATCACACGGTTTGTTTTGTTTGGTAATTCCTATAATTTTCTAGAAAAAAAAAATCTCAAAGTAATTCTTGGGAAACATAGTAATTGTTGGGAAACATAATACAATAATACAAATTTTTTACTAATCCACATATGAATCCACATATATGTCTTAAATTGAGACTCTTTTTACCTGGTGTTTCAGACAGAATCCTTAGTTGTAAGCAACAGAAACTGGCTTTTTAAGTGAAAGACAATTCATTGGAAGAATGTCAGGCTCACAAAATCAGCGGGAGATTGGAGAACCAATAATTAGAAAAGAAGAAACTCAGCAAGCTCCAGGTGGCCTGGACAGATCACAGAACATGCTGTGTAGTATCAACATACTATAGCTTTCATAACAACAAAGGACCCCTAGCCATCCCTCACATCCTCAAATTCAAAGTCTCAACAAAGAATGACCAGTTGGCTAAACGTTGGTCAGATGCCCAGTTTATACACTTACCCTGCTGGCTGCCATGGGACAGAAAATCTGAGGTGCTAGACCCCTTTGTAGTAGGAGGTGGGGACCACCTCCAAGCAAAACTATACAGGATAGGAAATCCCCCACCCCCCAAAAATGGGGAGTTTTGTTGGAGGAAAGGCTTTTGGATGCTGAATAGCTAAAATAACAACAACAATTACAAATCAATACATCTTCCACAAAGCAATAAAGAGAATGGAATCCATATTATTTACCATTCACTTGGCATAAATTAATGTCTGTCCTGGAATATGGAAATTGCCCACTTAATCGGGCTGATTTATAATTAAGATCTTGTACTTTAGTAAGATGATTGAAATACATAGTTTACTCCTTTCAGTAAATCCTTGAGGAAGAATTATATTTGATAGTTTTTTTCTGAATTTTAACTGGGAAATCCCTGATGTTACTCACACTTAGGGTATATATGAATTATGCAAATATTAGACTCATCATAGTAAATAATTGGAAAGACATGGATCACATTTTTAAGAATTTGAGAATTCATATGTCACAGAGCATCACTAAGACATTCCCTTGACATCTTCAAAACACTGCCCTTCAGGAACCTTTCTCTTTATATTATTCTTCTTTGTCTTTTCTTATTTTTCTTATTTTCTCTGAATTGAGCTTTCCCTTTATAAGCCACCCTAATATTTATCACTTTTTGTTGTCCTTCTTGGCAATCTTTTTGATCCAGTCAGTAGTCTTGAGTCCCTACCCTGTGCTAGTTTCATGCATGGCAATGAAGTTATAAAGATCATAAGAATATGGCCCCAAGCCCCAGAGTCGCCGCAGTCTAACAGAGGAGATATTCACAGCCCTGACCTCAGAGAATTCACAGGCCAGTGTAGGAGACAGACCCCTAACTAAATAATAGTAATTAACAATAGTGACATGTACCTGGCAGTATAGGAGAGACCAGCGAGAACTGGGCAGTGGGAATAAGGGGGGAGCTGAGAGAAGGCTTCCTGGTGGAGGTGACACCTGCATTGGGGAAAGGAGCTGAATGCACCCAAGGTCAAGGCAAGGAGGTGAGTTGCAGTGGGCTGTGTGAGGCTCACCAGAAGCAGATTGGTTTTGTGTGGTTGTCACCCAGGTTTGTGCTTGTGGCTGTATTCCGCATACTATAGGGGTTACGGAAATGTGTATGTGTTCTTGTCGCCCTGTGGAAACAGAAAGAGCAGCAGGGCCAAATGATCATAAAAGGCGATGATGCCAAAATGGGAAGAGACAGGTGAACTTCCCTGGAATGTGTGGAAGGCAGGATAGGATGACAGCAGACCTAAAGGCTCCAATTCCCAGTCTTTTCCCATTACTAGCTGTGCAGTGTGCAATGGGTGACTGAATTCTCCAAGACTCTCCAAGACTCAGTTTTCCTCACCTATAAAATGGAGATAAACCTGCATTGGGCTTTTTATTCTATCTAAGGAGTAAATGAGCATTAAAAGAATTGAACACAATAAGTGGCACAAAAATGTTCAACACATAGGGTTTTTTCTCTACTCTCCAGAAAATTAGAACAAGGCCATTTCTGTTTGCTAAGATTGCTCATTTGTGTGCTCACTTGATTTTTAAGTGTGTTGAATGGGAAGGATTTACACACCTGTGGTTTCCCGTGGTTCTGCATAGCTCACACTGGACACCATCAGAACAAGTCAAGGCAACATCCCAGAACCCTTAATTCTCCACTTTTGTTATGTGCACTCTTTGGCAAGGAGGGGCACTTTCACTGATGCCCCATTATATGAGGTGAAATATCCCCTTCTTTCTGGACCATAAATGGGAAGAAAGCTGGCCAAGGCCGGGCCTGGTGGCTCTCACCTGTAATCCCAACACTTTGGGAGGCTGAGGCAGGAGGATCACTTGAGCCCAGGAATTGAAAGCTGCAGTGAGCTATAATCATGCCACTCTACTCCAGCCTGGACAACAAAGTGAGAACCTGTCTCTTAAAAAAAGAAAAAAGGAAAGCCCCTCATTTGCTTCGCCTATGTAATTCTACGCTACCCCATGCCGACACTGGTCATGATATAGCCTAGGTTAAATGATTTTACGTAATCGTCAAGAGTATTAGCAAGAACATTCTGGAATCATAGAAGGTTTCGAGAGTGGAATGCAACTGACAGATGTAGTCCTCCATTGTAAAGAGAAAAAGTAACCAAAGCTAGTTAGTGACTGGTTGTTCCCAGAACTAGGGAGGAAACCACTTGCCTGGCTTTGCCATGATGCTTCTGGCCTCACTAGGATGGCTGGAAAATGCCATCACATCTGAATACCATTTTGTAAAGCAGTTCCATGCACTTATTTCACCAACACTCGGAAAAGTTGTATGGCCGGCACAAGGTCATCCAGCTCACACAAGGCAGGTAAAAAGACAAACCAGAACGGCACTTGGAAAAGCAGGAAGGAAGTAAATACATGCCTCAGTTTGTCCTCTGGAAGCTGGAAGTCAAGATAGACCAGTTCAGAGAGAGTAGGAAAGGCTCTTGAAGAAGACGACTGGATAAAGAAAATGTGGTATTTATGCACAATAGAATACAATTTAGCCATAGAAAGAATGAACTCCAGGCATTCATGGCCACAGGGATGGAACTGGGGGACATGAAGTGAAGTGACATAAGTCGGGCACAGAAAGTTAAACACCGTATGTTCTCACTCATATGTGGAAGCTAAAAAAAAGATCTCATAGAAGTAAAAAGTAGAACAGAGGATATTGGAGGCTGGAAGGAGAGAGGGAAGAGGGGGATAGGGAGAGATTTGCTAGTGCTGAAAAATACAAAATTACAGCTAGATAGCAGGGATAAATTCTCATGTTCTATAGTGCTGTACGATGACTATAGTTAACAATAATACATTAGATAGTTCCACATAGCTAGAAGGAGGATATTGAATGTTCCCAACACAAAGAAATAATAAATGCTTAAGATGACGGATATGCTAATTACTCTGATCTGATAACTATAAATGTATGTATTGAAACATCACTATGTAGCCCATAAATATGCACAATTATTATGTGTCAATTAAAAAAATTAAAAAGCCAAAGTCCTTACAATGACTAACAAGACTTGACATGATCTGATGTCCCATTACCCTTTTTTTATGCTTCAATCAGTTGAATTTCTTTTAAAAAGGGGTTTTGTGTTTGTTTTTAGAGATGGGGTCTCACTCTGTCACCCAGGATGGAGTATAGTGGTGTGATCATAGCTCACCGCAACTTCAAATTTCTGGGTTCAAGTGATCCTCCCACCTTAGCCTCCCTCCTAGCTGGGACTACAGGTGTGCCACTATACCTGGCTACTTTTTTATTTTTCTTTTTTGTAGAGATGGGGTCTCACTATGTTAACAAGTTTGGCCCAGTATATTTATAAGTGCTTTTTGTTTGACTAGATGAATAAGAAGTCTATTTCTCAAGTCAATTTCTGACCTGCCTGTTTCAAGCATGCCTGGTGCTTTTCCTGTGGATATTCTGTTTATTACTCTATACATACCCTCACTATCCTCCATGGAGACAAACTTTGGGTTTTCTTTCCGTGCTGCCAGCACCTGAACTATTGGGGCTTCTTCTACTGTCTGCTTCTACCTCTGGAAGACCATTCTTCCTCCCCCTTGCCAGCTGCATTCCTGCTCGTTGGTGGGAAAAGGAATCCCTGACAGGCCAGTCAGCTTCTGTAAACTAAAATCATTTGATCATGTAGACACAAGGCTAGTATGATATTAAAAGGAATGAGCCAAGGAGTCACAGGCTTAAAGAATTTTAGAATTGGAAGGATGTTAGAGATAAGTTACCGCATACAGATGAGTCTAAGGAGATCAGTGTTTTGGTTTTTTTGTTTGTTTGTTTTGTTTTGTTTTGTTTTGTTTTTCATTTCAGATGCCTGAGGCCACAAGCTGATACCCTCTGTGTTTCAACTACTTATTGCTATGTAGCAAACTATCTCCAATCTTAGTGGCTGAAAAAAACATTTTGTTTATTTGCTCACAATCCTGCAATTTGCAAGGCTTGGCTGGGACAGTTCATCTCAGCTTTACATGGCTGATGTTTGACTGGGGCTGAAGAATGAACTTGCAAGATGGCCTCACTAACGTGGCTGGCAAGCTGGTGTTGACTGTTGGCTTGAAGCTCAGCTGGGGCTGTTAACTAGTGGCCTCACTTCCTTTCTGCTTGGCCTCTCCACATGTCTAGATTAGACTTCTCACAGGAGGGCAGTCTCTGGATATTCAAACTTCTTACGTGGTGGATGGCTTCTTCTAAAATACAAAAATGAAAGCTGCCAGGCCTTTTTAAGGCTTAGAATTGAACTGGCACCCTGTGACTTCCTCCATGATCTATTGGTTAAAGAAGGTCACAGAACCAGCCCAGATTCAAGGAGCGGGGAACAATCCAAGGACATGAATATTGGTAAGTGTGGTTCATTGAGAACCATCATTATAAAAAATTAGCTCACTATCCTCCCACTTTCACCAGATATTGAGCTTCCACTGAAATTTTCAGGCCAGCAAATAATATGGTTAGTTGAACATTGTCCTAGGAAGCACCTGAGCTTCTGACCTAGCCTGGTTATTAATTAGCTTTAGAGACTTGAAGCCATCTAAACCGTAAGTTTTCTGGCATGGATGAATTTTCATGTAACTTCTAGCTCTAAATGCAGAGTCCTAGGTATCAGTTGGTCTTCAGTTCCTAGATGAAGCTTTAAAAAAAAGTGGGGGCATATGATTTTACTATATTGGATTAAACAAACCTCTGATTTTTCAGTGCAGTCAATCTGTATAAAAGCTCAACTGTGTCTCTACTAAAAATATAAAAACACTAGGCAGGTGTGGTGGTGCACACCTGTAATCCCAACTACTCAGGAGGCTGAGGCATGAGAATTGCTTGGACCTGGGGGCAGAGCCTGCAGTGAGTGGAGATCACGCCACTGCACTCCAGCCTGGGTGAAAGAGTGAGACCCTGTCTTAAAAAAAAAGTTCATTTGGGGCTAGACACTAGGGTTCACACCTGTAATCCCAGCACTTTGGGAGTCCAAGACAGGAAGATCGCTAGAAGCCAGGAATTTGAGAACAGCCTGGGCTGCAGAGTGAGATCCTATGAGGCATGATTGTACCACTCCACTCCAGCCTCAATGACACAGCAAGACTCTGTCTCAAAAAACTTGAGTTATTTGAAATAACTCAAGTTATTACTAATTACTTGCAGCTGGCATGGAGTCAGGAACATGGATGGAGTCTCCAGAACAGTTGGGAAGAGGGCATGTCCACTCTCTGTGACACTAAAATGCAGCCACAGAACTTCGTTGGCATACACCAACACATATTTATTCAGCCCATGAGTCTATGGGGTTCATCTGATCTGGGTTGGGCTTGGCTGGTCTTGACTGAGATCACTTATCTATCTAGGAGTTCAGTAGCTATTGGCTGATCTAGGGTGGCCTTAGTTGAGTGTAGTGATGCACACCTGTGGTCTCAGCTATGAAGGAGGCTGAGGTGAGAGGATCACTTGGGCTCAGGAGTTTGAGGCTGCAGTGAGCTATGATCATGCCACTGCCTCATCCAGCCTGGGTGATGAAACAAGACCTTGTCTCCATAAAAAAAAGAAGACCATTAATTAATCAATTAATCAATCTACCATATAAAATATCTTGTAAAAACCAACTTTGAAAATGGACTTGTTGAGTGAGCTTTTTTTTTCCTTTAAACAGAGTTTTGCTCTGTTGCCCAGGCTGGAGTGCAGTCGCACGATCTCGGCTCACTGCAATCTCTGCCTCCCGGGTTCAAGCAATTCTCTTGCCTCAGCCTCCCAAGTAGCTGGAATTACAGGTGTGTTCCACCATACCCGGCTAATTTTTGTATTTTAGTAGAGACAGGGATTACAGGAGTGAACCACCGCACCTGGCCAGGCTGTTCTAATATCTCACGATTGCAGTTCATGCCGTCTGTGCCTAGCCCCAGGACACATATGCAGAGGGACGTGGGAGTGGGCTTGCTGAGTGGAAAACACCAAATCCACCATAGTGGTCACCTCCAATGGTGAGGAAGGCCATTAGTGGGTCCTTGGAAGGAATGTAATTGTTTGATGGGTGTTGATTTCATCATTTCTGTCCTTCTTTGTATGTCCAAAATGTGTTGTTCATAATTTAAAAATGCCTGAATACACCCTGGCTTTGAATCAGCCCAGCTACAACCCTTTTCTGGCTCTGCTTTATTGTTTTTACTTGTTAAGAGTTGTTCTCAAGCATGCTGGAGTGACCAATGCCTCCGAGAAGCACATACTAAAGAAATACAGAATTCGTTTTCTGCAAAGTTAGCAAAACCATCAATTTTAAAACAGTGTTGTTTAATCTGTGGCCAACAGAAAGTTTTTCTCTGACTTTAGGTTTTTTTTCTTTCTCCCCAACTTTAAAATAAATCCATTTTCAGAATAGTGACTTATATAAACAGTCCCCACCTCGGAGAATTCCAGGATGTGCTTTATCCACTGGGCACTAAAACCAAGAAAAGTGATCTGGGTCATTTCAGGCTTCCATCCTTTGTTATTTCAAGTCAATAAAAATAGTTGGGAGGAAGGTGACTCAGGATCTGGCTTGCTCTGTCTTCTTGATTAAAATAATGGCAGATTAATTTGGCTTATTTGATTCCTTTTTATCTCTTTATTATTCTTGCTGGAAATTAGATAAAATGACCATTATTCCTTTCTCACCTCCAATCAGTTGACTTAGAGCAAAAAAAATTATTTTCACCAGATTGATGTGATGGCACACAAGATTTCTGAATTAGATAGCCCCAGTTTTCCCTCACTTCCTCACCAAAAATTCCACCCATGAAGGTATATTTCAAAAATAGAAAGTGAACACAATGACCGCGTGAGTTTCCATTAAGAGGAATGAGGGCTATGATTCAGCGGTTGTGCAGGCACTGATTACCTAATCAAGGCCATAACAACTGCTGCTATTTAGAGGTGATACCCTGAATCATAAAGAATTTTCTCTTTTTGATGTTCCCTCTACTTTAGAAATCTCAAAGTGTTTTAAAATATGTATGAGAACCTCAGGTACTTCTATCAATAGTAATCAACAGTCTGTCTTAACTACTCAGTAGAAATAATATGTAAAAAATACTAATAGCTAAAATTCATAAAGCCCATCATATGTGTGAATTACTGTTACTGCTTTCATGGATTTATATACAGAAAGGCTCTGCTCCTCAGGCAGAGATAAAGGCCATTAGAAGATCAAATAGTTAGAAGGAGGCAAAATACATCCATATTCTTCCAGAAAAGAGAAAAAACAAAAATTATCAGCTGTTTTTGAGTGGCTTGGAATTAGAAATGATCCTGGTTCTTCTGCTTCAGAGCAAAACAATAAGAAAAGATAGGTGAGGAGTCACCAGCATGGATGCTTTCAGAATCTAAATTCAAATGATACTTTTTCTCTAGCAAAAGCACTAGATTCTGACATGACTGACTGTGATTCTTAGCAGAGGATCAAACCTGCTGCTATGAAACGAGCGGTGAAATCCCAGGGCAAAACCCCAGTGTGGGGCTACAAAAAGAAAATCGGTTCTCCTCCGGGAGGGCCAGGGTCTGGCTTTGAGCAAGGCAAGCCAGGCACCTAGGGCGCAAGATTTGAAGGGATGTAGGTAACTCACTCTCATGGCTGTGCAAGGGCTGACCTGCAGAATTGTTCCAAGTCCGACTCTGAGTGCCGGCAAAGGGAAGTTTCCCTAAAGTATTAAACCTGGAGATCCCAGGGGTAGACTGAACAGGGGTGGAGACAAAGCTGAGCCTGGGTCTGGAGAGTGCTTGGTGGTGGGGGCATCAGTACAAGGGCACTTCTGGCATCTCCCGTTCATCTCAAATGGGCCTGCATAGGGAAAGGTATTACAAAGTCCATTCTCAGCCAGGTGCGGCGGCTGATACCTGTAATTCTAGTACTTTGGGAGGCCAAGGCAGGAGGATTGCTCAAGCCCAGGAGTTTGAGACTAGCCTAGGCAACATAGCGAGACCTCGTTTCTACAAAAAGTAAAAAAAGTAGCCAGACATGGTGATGCATGCCTGTAGTCCCAGCTCCTCAGGAGGCTGAGGTCATAGGATTGCTTGAACCTGGGAGGTCAAGGCTGCAGTGAGCTGTGTTGCACCACTGCACTCCAGCCTGGGCAACAGAGCAAGACCCTGTCTCAAAACAAAAAAAAGCCTATTCTCAATAATCCAAGGGTGAAACAATGAGATAAAGCAATACCTTTATAAAGCAATACCTTTCATTGCAAGGAGGAAGTAAAATTGCTAGTGTATACATGGAGTAAAACAGAGTAACTCTATCAGTTAAGACTTTTATAGGTCTGGCATGGTGGCTCATGCCTGTAATCTCAGTGCTTTGGGAGGCCAAGGCAGGCGGATCACCTGTGGTCAGGAGTTCAAGACCAGTCTGGCCAGCATGGCAAAATCCCATCTCTACTAAAAAAATACAAAAAAATTATCTGGGCATGGTGGCGTGCACCTGTAATCCCAGCTACTTGGGAGGCCGAGGCAGGATATCACTTGAACCCAAGAGACAGAGGTTTCAGTGAGCCGAGATCATGCCACTGTACTCCAGCCTGGGTGACAGAGCGAGACTACATCTCAGAAAAAAAAAAAAAAAAAGACTTAAAAAAAAAAAAGTAACCCTGAAGAAGGCCAACTTAAGCTGCTGTAAGAGAGAAAAGGGAATGTGCTAATTCATGCAACTGAGATGTCCAGGAATGGAGTTGGCTTTAGGGTGCAAGGCTGAGCTCCTACTGGGCCTTTCTGTAGCTGACTCACCCCTGGGCTCTTCCTATGGCAGGATGGCCAGGCAGTTCAGGGGCTCAAACAAGAAAACTGGGTTGACCTTCACTGGGCCCCTGCCAATCACTGTGGCAGGTGATGGAGAAAGACCAAGACACGTGTGAGTGGGTAGGGGAGAAGACGTCCCTAAAGGAGAATTGGGGACTGTCGCAAAATATAGTGAATGACTGTGGTGGGGAGCAAAAAGCCACAAAAGGCCTCTGCAATAGGAGAACAAATGACAGGTCAAATCCGGCTCTTCACAAACTACTTAAATGCCGCCATTGGCTGTACTGAATGCCAAGAAAACATACTTTCTGATACTGGCTACTTCCAAGTTGGTGGGCTGGGGAGATTTTTGTGTGAGAAATGTTTTTAATTGTATCTTCCTGCTGAAGCATCTAAAACCTGCCAGAGAGGAGTGACAAACATTCAGTTACCCTGCCTGCTGTTTCCTTTTTTACATAAATATATCATCACTTCATTTCAGGAAGGGCAAACACTTCTGTGTTAGAAAATTGCCTGATAAAAGGGCTTCCTCCATTCACTAACCTCTTGGCAGAATTGTGACCGCAGACCTATGGAAAGGATGCAGAGGGAGTGGCGTTTGAATGCCACCCTGCTTAAGGGTTTTCATGCACTCACAGAAAATCCCCAGACCAAAGCCCTAAGTCATCTCTACTTACCCAGAGACACAAACAGGCCTTTCCACTCTCCTTAATGCTAATGCTTTGGACACACTGAAGCTTCCTGAAACACTTTTTGATCATTCACTTTCCAAAATCTGAATCAACACTTCTAAGGAAGCAAAGGGCATCTGCAGGTTCTTTTTGGCTTTGGACAAAGTGCAACTTTAGCTACTAGTTTCAAAAAGAAAAGTTCTAGTGCTTTTTGCCTGAAATATGTAACTAAATGGTTGTTAAACCTACAGTAATTTATTAGAAAAATAGAAGTAAACCATTTATAGCAAAATAAATTCTGGAGATGGTAAGGAATGAAATGTAAAAACAAATCTTTTTTTAAAACTAGAAATACATGTGGACAACTTTGTTTAAAAGCATGGTAAGTTACAGTCTGACTACAAACTAGAAAAATATTTGCAATAGATGTGATAGACCACATGTGTCTATTTCTAGTGTATAGAAATAGACTAAGTGTATCGACCTTAAACATCTTGATAAGAAAATCACCAAATTTCTAATAGAAAAATGGGCAAAGATTTTAGTAATCTATTGTACTACATGGTGACCACAGTTAATAAAAATGCATAGTTTAAAATTGCTAAAAGAATAGATTTTTAATGACCTCTCCATGCACAAAAAAATGCTAAGTTGTTGAGGTAATGGATATATTAATTAGCTTGAGTGAATCTTTCCAACAATGTACACGTACATCAAAACATCACACGTACCCCAAAATATACACAATTGTTTGTCAATTAAAAATAGATAAATAAATAATTTTAAAATAGGCAAAGGATATAAACAAAAAAATTGATGGAAGAAATACAGAATAAATCTCACCAGCAATGAATTATAAATTAAACAAAATTGGGATACTATTTTTTCCCATCAAATTAGCAAAGGCTTTAAAATTAATAGTTGAATGAGATGCTGATATAATACTAATCCAAATATAAATTGGAACAGCCTTTCTAATAAGAAATTCAAATAAATCTGTATCCTTCGTCCCTATAATTTTCTATGTAGGAACTATCTTAAGGAAGTATTTTTAAATTTTTTAAAATTTGAAAAAATTGAAATATATGCATATTTCATCACATTATTTATATGCAGATATCACAGCACTGTTTAATAATATCAAAAATTATAACTAACTTGAGTGTGTAATAAGAAAATAAGATTATAGAATATTCATTCTTTGGAATATCATGCATGCAGCCACTAAAATTATTTATGACTCTATCAAGACAAGGGAAATGTTAATATTATAATGTTAGATTTAAAAAGAAAGAAGAGAAAATTGTATGTACAATATGATACAGATTTTATAACTTTATCAGCACATGAATGCATCTATAATTCTACATAATGCAGAGGAAAGAAAACACAACCCCAAAATGTATACCTGGATTTTATGCAGGCGATGATTTTTATTTATTTTCAAGGCTGTGGAATCACTACATGAGCATGTATTACTTTTGATAACTAGGAAAAAAATCATTTAAGATAAAACATATGAGAACTTAAATAGAATTCTCTTTTAAAAAACAAAATAAGTATAAGGGTAAAGCTTGGTAAGTTACTACCGTCCTAGATCTTTGAGTTCTTTGTTAAAATATCTTCCTTTTCAAGCCTGTACAGGTCCATAAAGAAAATGAAACTTTCAATCAGCCTAATAGAGAAGTTAGGTGGACACTAAGATTCATATTAACACCTGCTGACAGGAGGTGTCATGACTAACTTCCAACAGGGTAATTAGTGTCTCCACCTCCTTAATAAGTGCCTCTGTAGCATACGCTGATCAAGCATAACCAGATCATCCTAAACTACAGGAGCACTGTATGGTTATGCCACATTCACTCTTTTTCTAGGGGAGTTAAGGAGTTCACCGGCACTAAGGCTGTCCGGGGTGGCTCTTTAGTTCTCCCTCAAGTGGGTTTACTACCATGAGCGCCTATCAAGGATCTAAGCTGTGTGTCCTGTGACAGCTTAGCTAGGCTGGACCAGGGTCATAGAGAGAATCAAACTCTTGTTTCTAAAATTTAGGGAGTGGGGAGGTAGGCAAGATCAAATGCCATGGCCTGTTCCCAAAGGGCTATGAAGTGTGAGAGAAAACGTGGGATTAGAAGTGGCCCATTCCATCAGAGACAGAGAGAGCCTAAGGTGTTTGTTTATGTGCAATTGGACGACCCCCCTTTTCCCAGTGTGTCTTACTTGGGATTCTCCCCAAAGACAGAGCCTGAGACAGATTCAGATGCAAGTAATTGATCTGGAAGATGATTGCAGGAAGCACAGTGAGGAACGGGAAAGTGACCAGGGAAGCCCTACATAAGATGTGTCAGCGAGCAGGTTGTCCCGTGGGCAACAGGAGCTCTATCCCACTGGAGACCCTCAAGGAGCTCTGTGGAACACAACTCATTATTGCCCTCCTGAGGGGCAGGGAAGCTGGGATATTTATCCACCAATTCCTTCCCTCAGTGGCTGAAGTTTGTGCCTTGTGCATTAAATCCAACTTCCTGGCACTTACAAACTGCCCCATGCTGGGTAATCACCTTCCATGCCAGAAAATGCCCTTGGGCACAAAGATGCAGGAAGCTATTTCAGGAAGCTGTGGGTGGCACTGTAGGGGACTATCTGCAGTGGATGCTGGGGGAGACATGTAGCATCTGTTACTTCAGGCTAGTTGAGAGTGCTTCCCCTGCGACCTGCCCCCCTGGTTTTCTCCCTCAGCCACATCATGTATTATGTACTCTTGGAGAGTGACTCTGTAGCTTTATTAATCCACCCATTGACTAACCCATTCAACTATTTTGATTGAGAAGGATGAGAGAGGTATGAGAAGGAAAAAATAATGCATGGTCCTATCTGAAAGTGTTAGAGAATCAGAAAGCGAGCGAGACTTCAAGACGTTACCATGTGAATAGTTTGAAAATCTGCTTTCATATAGCAAATTGAAATGAAGAGACTGATCATGTAGAGAATAGACAAACAGAAATGTATCAGAAATGCAAAGAATTTAAGTTATGCAAATCCACTTATATCAAATCATGTCTTAAATGTATAGGGAGATGGTATTTAGTGAAAGAGTCAGCTTATTTGTTTCTATTTTTATTGTTTTTGAGACAGGGTCTCACTCTGTCACCCAGGCAGGAGTGTAGTGGCATAATCATGGCTCACTGTAGCCTCAACCTCCCAGGCTCAAGTGATCCTCCTATCTCAGCCTCCCAAGTAGCTAGGACCACAGGCATGTGCCACTACACCTGGTTAATTTTTTATTTTTATTTTTTGTAGAGATGGGGTCTTGCTATGCTGCCCAGGCTGGTCTTGAATTCCCGGGCTGAAGGACTCCCCACTACCTCAGCCTCCCAAAGTGCTGGGATTCCAGGTGTGAGCCACTGCACCCGGCTTTCCCATGGATGTTTCTGGTCTAGAACAATTATTACTATGTGTCTTGCCAAATGATAGTTTTCCAATTGCATCATTCCTTCTACATTTATTAATTGGGATTCTGTTGCCTTCCCTCTCCCCTGTTTATTTATTTATTCAATTATTTATTTGCATCAGTATGGACTCATAGGAATTTATTGTATTTTGTGGGTTTTGATCCATTGTCATCATTATTTATGTTGTCACTCAAAATCTTCCACACCAAAGAACCAGGTTTTGTCTTTTTTTTTTTTAAGAGGCAGGATCTCTCTATGTTGCCCAGGCTGGAGTGCAGTGGCTATTCACAGATGCAATCCCACTCCTGATCAGCACGTGAGTTTTTACCTGTTCCATATCTGATCTGGGCCAGTTCACCCCTCCTTAGGCAACCTGATGGTCCCACACTCCCAGGAGGTCACCATATCGATGCCGCACTTAGTGCGGACACCCGATCGGCATGTTGCACTATAGCCCAGAATTCCTGGGCTCGAGCGATCCTCCTGTCTCAGCCTCTTGAGTAGCTGGGACTATAGGTACGCACCAGTGCACTTGGCAGAGTTAGGTTTTAAAAGTGTGTTTGCCACAAAGCCTTCTTATTAGGCCCTAGAAGCTGTATGCTTTCCTGGCCCTTTTCCTACAATGGCTCCACCCTGAAGCCAGTAATCCAATTAAGAAACTGACAAATGAAAAACCTTACAACTACTGGATCTTCTGTCTGTCTGTCTATTTATGTGTTGTGTGTGTGATATTTACATATAAAAGAGCTCTGACTAATTGGCTTAGAAAAAATAAGCGCTTATATCATATTTTGTCAGAAAAATAGAAACTTTAATGCCTCTTATTCACATGACTTTAGTAACCTGGAAATAAAGACAGTTTTAAAGATTATTGGTAAAATTAAAATTTCTTCAAAATGTAGACATTTGGTCAAAATTAAAGTCAAATATCAGATTTGCCTCATCTCTCAACTTATACAAAAATCAACTCAAGATGGAGCAAAGACTTAAATCTAAGACCTGAAACCATAAAAATTCTAGAAGATAACATCAGAAAAACCCTTCTAGACATTGGCTTAGGCAAAGACTTCATGACCAAGAACCCAAAAGCAAATTCAACAAAAACAAAGATAAATAGATGGGACTTAATTAAACTAAAAAGCTTCTGCACAGCAAAAGAAATAATCAGCAGAGTTAACAGACAACCCACAGAGTGGGAGGAAATCTTCAGAATCTATACATCCAACAAAGGACTAATACCCAGAATCTACAAAGAACTCAAACAAATCAGCAAGAAAAAAACAAACAATCCCATCCAAATGTGGGCTAAGTATATGAATAGACAATTCTAAAAAGAAGATACAAATGGTCAACAAGCATATGGAAAAATGCTCAACATCACTAATGATCAGGAAAATGCAAATCCAAACCACAATATGACACCACCTTACTCCTGCAAGAATGGCCATAATAAAAAAATTTTAAAAAAAATAGATGTTGGTGTAGACTTGGTGAAAAGGGCACACTTCTACACTGTTGGTGGAAATGTAATAAACTAGTACAACCACTGTGAAAAACATTGTGGAGATTCCTTAAAGAACTAAAATTAGAACTACCATTCGATCCAGCAATTCCACTCCTGGGTATCTACCCAGAGGAAAAGAAGTCATTATATGAAAAAGATACTTGCACACTCATGTTTATAGCAGCACAATTTGCAATTGCAAAAATATGGAACCAGCCCAAATGCCCATCAATCAACAAATGAATAAAGAAAATACTACTTGGCCATAAAAACGAAGGAAATAATGCAACCTGGATGGAATTGGAGACTATTATTCTAAGTGAAGTAACTCAGGAATGGAGAAACTAAACATCGTATGCTCTCACTCATAAGTGGGAGCTAAGCTATAAGGACGCAAAGGCATAAGAGTGATACAATGGACTTTGGAGACGCAGGGTAAAGGGTGGGAGGGGGGTGAGGGATAAAAGACTACACATTGGGTACAGTGTACACTGCTCGGGTGACAGGTGCACCAAAATCTCAGAAATCCCCTCTGAAGAACTTATTCATGTAACCAAACACCACCTGCTCCCCAAAAACTTATTGAATTTTTTAAAAGCATATTTGCCACAAAAAAGCTGTGTGACATATTTCCGAGTTTCCTGTGGTTTACACAAAGAAACAAGTCTCTTGAAACATTTACATAAAATGGCACTAGGATTGTCCTGGCAGTGTAAGTTATCAGACAGAACAACTATATGCTTTCAAATCCAAGAGCAAGATTTGGCAGGAATAAGTTAAAAGTTATATATGAACTCTTTTTTGTTTGCATAATTCCCTCTGTGCTTCTCCAGCCTTTGACAGTGAAGCTCCGGCCCAGTCAGAGCATTGGCTTAGCAGAAGTCATAAACAATTCCCAAGCTGCTACTTAATGTACAGGGCTTTGGGGTATTGAGAAGCGATTGTGGTATGGAACCCAGCATGACCTGGATTGGGAGAGGGAATTTTATGTGCAGTGTCCTCCCGGGAAGACAATAGTTAAGTGTAGCATGTTACACTGTGTTGGATGAAACCCAAATCCAGTCTGTGGTTTGACAGTTTCAGAGTAACCTACAATGTGTGGCAATATGCTGAAATTACTTTTCAGGACAGAAAGCTGGCTTGAGAAAGAGACTCTGGGCTCCAAACTGCTTGTCACAGGAAAATAATAAATTTGGACAACATGCAAAGTTCAAATCACCTGGGTCTGATATAGGGGACGGGGCAGGACCAGGAAGATCACATTCAGAATGCCTTCGACAACGGGCTCCAGAATCACAAAGCATGGATCTGAATCTCGAGCTTTGCCACTTACGAACTTGGGCAGATACTGAAACCCTCTGAGTTCAGCTGCCTCATCTTTTACATGGGCATTTTACATGGTGAGGAAAAGAGAAGCTATATTATGCTGGTATTTCTCCACTTGCTTTCCCTAAATCCACTTTCTGCCTTTCTCAGTCCTGTTCTGTGCCCAGGAGACTGACCTCTCCGGTCAGAATCCCCCAGGCTCCCCTGCCTGCCAGTTGGGTGTGGCCAGTAGGAGCTGCTCCAGTGAGATTGGAAGGTGGCACAAAAGCGAGGTCAGGGATATGGATGCCTTTCTCTCTCCCAGCCCTATCCGTGCACACCGCCTTCCAGCCCAGGCTCTGCATGTAGCTGTGTTCCTTTACAGCCGTGTTCTTGGCACATGGCTCCTCTTCTCTGACTCCGGCTCTCACTAGACTATCTCTTCCCTTGCTCCTTCAGGCTGTTGCTATTTCCTGGGAGCTTCATCGTCCCTTAGCCCTACCCTCATGTCTGTGAATGTCCTTCACCGGCCTCTTTGAGTGCCACTCATTACCTGCTGTGGAGGCTGACATACGCAGCACAGAGCTGCTGGGAGAATTAAATCAACGTTCCTCTGAAACACTTGGCATGTGACCCAGGACTTCAGAGGTGCTTTGGAAATGTGAGTTGTGGGTGCTGTTATCAAAGCATCTCCCATTGTCCTTGGAGGCCTCACTGGTGGGTGACAAATGCAGGGTGGATTTAGAAGGAAGCGAGGGAGGGTGATGATCTTGGAGCGTCCTCGTATAAATGGGATCAAAGCACAGGATCTCAAAAGCCTGTGGGATTAGAGGCAACATTGTAGGAGCTCAATCCCGGCACTCTGGGCACTGTGTCAAAACAATTAGTGCAAATACAGTTTGGCATGGACCGGGGAGACTTAAAGGTGACAGGGCACAATGCATAACTTGATTTATGTAGAAAAGCCCAACCAAGATGTTAAGAATTAAAAATTCACCTTCTAATGCATACCTTAGAATCATGTTGTCTTTATTCTTACCCTGGGACAGTGGAAAATCCAGCAGAAACCACCAAGTAGAGGCTTCTGCTCTCTAAAATACACAAACACTTTTAGTAATCCCTTGCTAGATCAACTTAGTTTTCCAGAACCACTTTTTGGGAGATGATCTTATGGCTGTGGTAATAATGGCACATGGAAATAAGATGTGTGAAACGGCCAGCCCTCAGAAAGCCTTAGTGTATACTGGGCAACAGAAAACAAATCCACATCAGTCACCTGCTGCCATATTTTTTCAACACTTGGTATGGAATGTGCATATATTTGCAGTGTGATTGCCATGTAAGATATGATAGGATTGAAACCAAATCACTGGTACAAGTTGTAGGGTCTGAAGTATCATTCAGATCCACTAGTTTTAAAAGGAGTCTGGGCGCGGTGGCTCATGTCTGTAATCCTAGCACTTTGGGAGGCCGAGGTGGGTGGATCACTTGACACCAGGAGTTTGTGACCAGCCTGGGCAACATGGCGAAACCCCATCTCTACCAAAAATACAAAATTAGCTGGGTGTGCTGGCGGGCGCCTGTAATCTCAGCTACTCGGGAGACTGAGGCAGGAGAATCGCCTGAACCTGGGAGGCGGAGGTTGCAGTGAGCTGAGATTGCACCACTGCACTCCAGCCTGGGTGACAGGGCGAGACTCCGTCTCAAAAAAAAAAAAAAAAAAAAAAAAAGGAGATAATTTAGCATTCATTAACCTTGTCTTGGATGTTGCGGAGGGGGGAAATGCACTCAAGGGACCCTCTCTGAAGACCTGGTTGACTTGGTTGGGAGTTGGGGCGTGATGACCGAAGCTCTCTTTTCTGCCTTGTCCTTGTTTCTTAGCTGTATTTCCGGAACTGGAGCAAGAATCAGTGTTGAGAGGTAAGGAGAGAAGTTCCGTAAAGATAGATTCAGCATCTCAGAGATTTCAAAGGAAGGTCACCTGTTTGTTTGCCAAGGTGGGGGAAAGTAGGACTTCACAAAGGTTCTACTGAAAAAAAAAATTATTTAAATAAAGGTGAAAAATTACCACCCACTCACTCTGCTTACCTTGTGTCAAGCAGGAAACCAGGTTCATGGCAGATGACAAACACCCAGTTTTCTGAGTCAGTATTCTGTAGTATTCTTTTATTTTTAAATTAAAATCATGAATAGTCATGAATGAAGGGACTTGATTTTAGGCCTTTGAGGGGAGAAAAGCAGTCAACCATATGTCTGAGTTTTAAAAATTGTAACATCAAAGGTTTTGAAGAAAGTTTCAGAGAGAGAAAGAGATAAAATATAGATAGAAAACAGTTTCCTGAGTAGATGTGCATTTTAATTTTGGCTTCTGGCTCAGTCTCTTAGCAGTTATAGGATTAGGATTTGGGGCAAATTCTTTTTCTTCGCCCAAGTTTCCT
Organism: Pongo pygmaeus; assembly: GCF_028885625.2. Lineage (NCBI taxonomy): Eukaryota > Metazoa > Chordata > Mammalia > Primates > Hominidae > Pongo > Pongo pygmaeus. Next base: position 15,496,535 of record NC_072394.2, read on the forward strand.
GAAATGCACCATGCGGACAATGATAAAGGCTTGCTCTCGGTGCAGGAAGAATGCCTAATGTGGCTCGGCACATAGAAAGGGCTCAATGCATAATCCCGACTATCAGTGTTCTTGTTGCTGCTATGGTTACAGTCTCCTCCCCCCATGTTAACTGCAGACCCTCTGGCCCTTCCATTTTGAGCGTCACCACGCTGCCAGTAAAGGAAGTGGCCTGAAACCCTGTTCTCCGATATTGTTCAGGACATAGTAGCCTGTACTCATTGCCTGTTTACTCAAGCGAAAGGGCTCAGACTGCTTCCTCTAATGGTTGCAGAGAAGGGCTGAAGCTTTGTCAGCTGAGCCTTTGAGATCTGGCTGGCTGTGAGTGAATAATTAAACTCCTGCCAATGCAAAGGTACTGTGTAAATTCCTTAAAGTGGCCTCCTGTTTTCTCTATCATGCTCCTGGCTCACCCCCGTCATCCGATGTGTTGTTATTTAGCCAGAAGCCTGAGTTTCAAGGCTCAGACGCCACCCTTTCCCTTGTCGGCTGTTTCTCAATGGTAGTTGTGTGTTAGCTTTGCCAGGGAGGCCCTGGCCACCACAGACCCGGCTGAGAGGGGCTGGATGGGGGCCCACTCGAGCTAAGTGCAGCCAGTTCCTGTCTTAGCAGATTGCAGGAAGAGCCACTCCAGCAGAACACAAAACAGAGGAGACAGCAAGGGCCTTTTCTGCATATTGATACCCTCATGGAAGGAGGGAAGGAGAGCCACAGTCCTGTGGAAAACTTGGCCTATTTGTATAACATCCTGCTACTGGAGGGCCAGAATTCATGGGTGGAGAGGTACTTTAAAACAAACAAAGAGCCACTCCTGAAAGTGTGCTAGGATTGAATCGAGGCCAAGTCAAATCCCAGCGTGTTCAGAAGACATTAAGTGTGTTTCCTGCCTCTACCCATCAGCGGTGCCATAAAATATTTCTCCAGGATTTTTGAATCCTAGGATGACTGGTTCTCAGCATAGATTCCCAAAGCTCAGCCTCATAGGCTGTTCAAGTGGAATCACACACAACATAGCTCAGCTGTGCAGAGAAAAGAGCGCCTTGTTTGACCTTGATCCTGAGCCTCCTCCCACCTGTGAGCAAGAGGAAACAATTACCTTCTAAATCTGCCATCTAGTCATTTAATCATCCTAAGAGGCAATGCTCAGTCTTTAAGATTTTTGTGTCTTCTGTATCTTTCCCAGAATGTTTTGCAAGATGGCTTTTGGCTGGATGGGAGGAGATCAATGGCTTATATGGCAGAGAAGAAAATATGGGGTCTGCCATGGCTTGGACATTTGACCCCTCCAAATCTCATGTTGAAATTTAATCTCCAGTGTTGGATGTGGAGCCTAATGGGAGACGTTTGGGTCATGGGGCTGGATCTCTCATGAGCAGCTTGGTGTCATCTTTGAGGTAATGAGTAAATTTTTGCTCTTTTAGTTCCCGTAGGAGCTGGTTCTTAACAAGAGCCTGGCACCACCCCTCTCTCTTGCTCCCTCTTTCCTCATGTGGTCTCCACACACATTCTTCCCCTTCCTCCGTGATTGGAAGCCTCCTGAAGCCCTTACCAGACGCTGATGCCAGCACCATGCTTCTTTTCCAGCCTATAGAACTGTGAGCCAAACAAACCTCTTTTTTCTTTATAAATTACCCAGGCTCAGGTATTCCTTTATAGCAACACAAATGGACTAAGACAGGATCCTTGGGGATGGTGTCCTTCAGCTCCCTCCTGGGGCGATGGCCCTTATGCCTCTGATTCCTAGCTACCTTGCTGGCCTTTTGGCCAACAGTCTGTGGCTAGAGAACTCATGGTCTGTCTCATGCCCACAGGGATTGGTAGCCAACCTCCCGTGACTGACCAGCCTCTCATTAGCTCTGCCTGACTGCAGACCCTCCAGCCCTGACAAGTCCTCCAGCAGCTTGCTGGCCTGAGCACCCACTCCTGCCTCTGCTAAGGTATCACCCCTTCCCTCTTAGCAGGCCCCAAGGCAGTCCTTGACTCAGAGCTAGAGAGGCAGAGGACCCATGAGGAGCCTGGGAAAACTATACCTCAGGGCTTCCCCTCCCTAGCCACAGTGATGCAGCTGAGACCCTGGCACAAATATGTGAGCGCAAGTAGTTTATTTGGGAGGTGATGCTGGAAAATGTGGTAGGGAATGAAGAAGTGAACAGGGAAAGGAGACGCCATTAGAGCTTACGTTATCAAGCAAATTGCTACTGTGAGCACCTGGAACTTAATGCCATCCACACTCTTCCCGGGAGAACTCTGGGAAACCATATAGAACATGCCTCAGAATTGTGGGCATGTTAATAACTTGTAAAGTTAACTATGAAGGTTAAATGGAATTTGCATGCAAAGCAATTAGCACACAACCTAGCACATAAGGGCTCAGGAATCATATGCTGTTCCTTGTTCCCCACAAAACCTCCTACCCCCCAAACTCCTTCTTGCCAGTTCTTTCCATGGCTTTTTTGGTTCTTAATTTTTCTTAGATTTTCTCTTATGGCTTTGACCACTTCTTTCTGTCTTTCACCCATTTTTATTTTTACTCTCTGAACTGAAGGCAGGTATCCCCCAAGGTCCAGCCTTAAGCTTTTGGCTTTTTCCCTGCTAAGTGAATTCTTCCACATACAGAGTTAATAGGAAAAAAAAATACTCAAGACTCTTTGAATGCAAATCCATAGAAGTACCCTTGGTATATATGTTCCATCCCACCCCCAGGCAGGGGACAGACACTGTCCATGTTAAAATAAAACTTTGTCGTATGAAACATTTTAGAAAGTGTAGTAGAAACAGATGGGTGAACATTTATAAGTTTGGTAATATGAAAGGTTGTAGGCACTGGGGTAGGTGAGCAGTCTCATACCATTTCGGTGGTGCGTGCCTGTAGTCCAGCTACTCAGGAGGCTGAGGTCAGAGGACTGCTTAAGACAAGGAGTTTGAGGATGCAGTGAGCTGTGATCGTGCCACTGTCAGCCTGAGCAACATAGCAAGAACTGACGAGAGAGAGGAGAGAAAACAGGTAGAAAAATGCTGATACCAGCTAAGGAGAAAAGCAGGGAGCCTTCTACTTGATTAAAAGCTTGAGGTTGATGGAGGTTTTTTATATGCTAGCTGCTAATTGAGAGAAGTGGAACTGAGAGAGGTGATTCCAAATTCCACTACGCAGGAAAAAAGATAAACTGGGAGCAGTATCTATGTCCAAGTCAGAAAAAGAGGAAAGAGGAGGAGAGGAGGGCCTTATTCCTCCTGAGACAACCTTGTGGGAATGGGAAAGAAGCAAGAGCATGACCCAGTCTGAACGGCCACTTTAGGGCTCAGGTCTAGCAGGTTACCAAAAGAGGTGTGCATAAGGGATTGTTGAGGCTTTCAACTATCTCTCCACCCAGGTCAGATGTCTGGGATCCACAGCTTCAAATTCATTTGAAGCTGAGTGATGTGAATCATACTGGGAAGATACCTGGCAAATGTAACCATGCTTCCTAGACCTAGTGACCAGCACTGTTCATGCTGAGTGGTGGAGATCAAGTATACAATAGGGAGCTCACTAGAGAACTCAGAAGAATAAGGGCAACAGGTGGATCTCAAGGCTCCCTGTACCATTCTTATGTGACGTGCCTTCCTATCCTGCCATTTTACTCTTAAGGTGGCAAAGAGCAAACCCAAGCTCATCTGGGGACAGAGACAGGCACCACATCTGCACTGGCACAGGACCTCAACTCTGAACGAGGAACTTACACTTTGATGTTGCCTTGCCGAACTTCTCACCCCACCTCTAGGCCCTTTCAGATGTTCCTACCAGAGTGCTCTGTGTCACCTTAGACTCAGTCTATGTGATATTCAACTTCTTTCCCAAGCCAGCCTTTCCTCACCATATCAATCTTTCTGTTGTTTGCTCCACAATTTGTCAAAATTCAGATTAGTCACTTCTACTCTAGCCTTTCTCTTTTTCTTCTCAATTGAAACTTTCATTAAAGCCTGTCTCTTCTGCCTTTGAATTTTTCTCTGAGTCATTCTTTCTTCATGTCAGCATCCAGCAGCTTAGATGAGGAAGCCCATACTGTTTAAGAGACCTTTCCTCCCCTCCAGTCTTACCCTGTCCATTGCTTTCTGCACTCTGCTGTCCATCATCCCAGCCCCTCCCTTCCCCAGAGCCTACAGCAACTTCCCACTGGCCATCTTTAGCTGAATTTCTCATATTGGAGAAATCACTGCTTCATAGATTTTTTCCCTTCAAATGGTCTCATATTCATCTTTTCCACTGTAGTCCCCTTTAATCCCAGCACTCATCACCTGTGCACCCAGTTACCATTGGCCTCCTTGGTTTCAATTTCTCCACTCTACCCTACATTCCACTCCTGCAAGAATCTTGCTTAAACATCATTTTACCAAGCCACACCTCAGCTCAAGAGTGCACAGTGGCTTCTAGCTTCATATCACATCAAATCTAAACGGCTTGATTGTTATCACGTGGCCCTGAAACCTAATTTTCCCAGCCATCCTCACCTTTTCTCTCGTCCAAGCTGAGTTTCCCTCAACCCTCTCTGTTCTGCAAGCATCCTGTTCTTAGTCCTAGTTGTATGGCATTGCTTAGCCCTCTGCTCAATCAAAGATATTTAACTTCTTAAGATCTATGGGATCTTTTATGACTATCTGTCCACTCCCATCCATGCTCTATCAAGGTTAAAACTAGGGCGTTGGGAGAAACAGTTCAGATTCGATGTGAACAGGCTGGGACTAGGAGTCCATGAAGCTCCATAGAGGAAATTGGACATCAGGGTCCTAAACACAGGCCTGAGAAAGAATCCACTATACCAAGGATGTCCCATGGGGCTCAGAGTGCAGGAGATAAGAGTCAAGCCCGGGAAGCAAGACCATGGCAAAAGGCTTTCAGTTCTAGGAGAGATACAGGCATCTTGGGTTTGAAAGATGTTCAGAAGTTAGAAGTTCAGTTTATACAAAGGAAAGCCAGATAGAAAGAAGACAAAGGCAGGAGACTGTAGCAGAACCAGGAGAATGACCTGTCAGGCTGACCAGTGACCTGGGCAGGTTGACCAATGAAAAGGTCTTGCCTTTGCCATGCATGTTTTGTGCATTTACTTGAGCTCTATGGGTAAATAGTCTCCAAAGACAGCCATTCTAAGTTCCTGCTTTCACCTTTATGTCTGTTACTCTGCCATAGAAAGGTGGCATTTATTTGTCCTGTCCTAGCATCTGGGCTAGTGATGTGACTGTTTTGTCCAATGGAATATGATAGAAAATGATGATCTGGAACTTCTGAGCCCAAGCCTTGAAAGGCCTGGATGCTTCTGCTTCTGAAACTGACCCACTTGTCCCATAGAATTGATGTTTATGGTTTCTCTTGAATAAACAGAAATTAGCCCTCCCAGTCTTAAAAATTGAGAAAGTTACATTTGTCTTATCTGAGTTCCTTTTCCAGAAAACCAACCACCAGGACTCCCAGATAGTATCAAGAAACTGAAACTCACCAGATCACTGCCTCTGGACTGTGAGATGTCAGATCCCTCACCTGTCATGATTGCCTAACTGACCACCTGCTTCCTGTTGACCAGCTCCTCTTCCCTACCCTCCTTAGTTCTTGTTTTCCCATACATCGTTACATTTCTTCCTTGCTCTATAAACCTCTAATTGCAGTCAGTTGGGGAGATGGATGTGGGACTGATCTCCCATCTCCTTGGCTGCAGCACCCGATTAAAGCCTTCTTTCCTGGCAGTACTCATTGTCTCAGTGATTGGCTTTCTGTGTGGTGAGCAGCAGGACGTAGGCCAAACCCCTGGTATTTCAGTAACATTTCCTTCTTGGAACACAGTCCCATATTGTAAGGAGCCCAACCCACATGGAGAGGCCAGGTGGAAGAGAGTGGAGACACTCAGTCTATGGTCCCAGCTTAGCTCCCAGCTAACAGCCAGCATCAACCACCAGCCATGTAAGTTCTCCACTGTGGACATTCAGCTCAGCCAAGGCCCCAACCAATTGACTAGAGTCCCACCTGACATCACATGCAAAAGAGCCACCCAGGTGAGCCAAGTCAGCCTATAGAGATAGAAAGAAAATAAAATGATTGCTGTTTCTAAGCTGCTAAATTTTGAGGTGGTTTGTTTTTGTGCAATATATGATTGAAACAGACCTTCAATAAATGTCTTGGCTTCTAGTGAAGACTTTTTTTGGTCATCATTTATGACCTAATATGTTAGGAATCCAGAAGGCAGAGTATCTGATATGCTCTCGTGGGGCACTCATCCCTCGAGGATTTGGGTTGATACTGATAATTCTCTTTTCTGCTAGGTTCAACACAGATGAGCTCACCTATCTATTGGTTTTGGTTATATTCCATTTAGCACTTTATTTTAAGTTACCAAAGTTCCCTATTTTATGGGCAAATCTCATAATAAGCCCACATTTGTATATTTTTCTCTCTTATCACTTAATGCAAAGTAGAAGTGCAACACGTATTGCTGAATTCAACATTCATTTCCAAATATTCCTGCATGCATGTGGGACCGTCTTAAATATAGTTCATGTGACCAAATGATAACATCCATTGTCATTCAGGCTTATGTGGAATATGTTAAATATTTAAAACTTCCTTGGAAAATAAGAAAACCACAAACACACACTCAAAGTGTTAAAAATGTGCTAAGATAAATGTGAAAGAAAACAAGATCTTTTTAAGAATTTTTTTTTTTTTTTTTACTTAAAAAAATTTAATTTTGGCCAGGTTTGGTGGCTCACACCTGTAATCCCAGCACTTTGGGAGGCTGAGGTGGGCAGATCACTTGAGGCCAGGAGTTTGAGACCAGTCTGGACAACATGGTGAAACCCTGTCTCTATCAAGAATACAAAAAAAGCTGGGTATGGTGGCACCCTTCTGTAGTCCCAGCTGCTCGGGAGGCTGAGACACAAGAATCACTTGAACCCGGGAGGTGGAGGTTGCAGTGAGCCGAGATCACACCACTGCACTCCAGCCCAGGTAACAGAGTGAGACTCTGTCTCAAAAAAAAAATAATAATAATAATAAAATTTTGTAGAGATGGGCACTATGTTGCTCAGGCTGGTCTCAAACTCAGGGCCTCAAGTGATCCTCTTATCTCCGTCTCCCAAAGCACTGGGATTACAGGCATGAGCTACCTGACCTGTCCAGGCTACGTTATTTTTATTTAGAGAGATTCAGAGGAGTGAAAATGAATAACAACAAGTAACTATGATTCAAAATCTGGTCCAGGAAGGAAAGGAACCTTGATTTATTTCTAACGCCAACATACATATTAATAAAAGCTTCAAACATCAAATGTGTTTTTCAGTGTTGTATTTGTTTCCTGTGCTCATGTGCCCGAGAGGGGGATCGACTTTGAAATGAAGCCACGTGCAACACAAACGAGGTCATTGAGATGCCATAGATTTGCCTGAGGGCATTTAAATGCCTTCAAATGTTGTCTTTCTGGAATCAAAATATAGTTAGAAGGTTATTATGTTGCCAATATGGGAGTGTTAGAATTTTTGGCTTATGGAGACTTAATATGGAAGCTGGGCAGGATAAGGATGGAGACATAAGGAGCGATGATCAACTGAATCTAAATGCACTGCAACCATTCATGAGGTAAGAGACCAGCAGTTTCTGTTACAATAAAAATCAGCATACTCTTGAACTTACGAGTCAGAATTAGGGATGACTGAACCTGTTTGGTCAAAAACATGCCATTCTTTAAGCCAAAACCTAATGCTTTGCTGAAGAGATCTCCCTGCCTTGAGGATCAAGGTATTGCTCCTGATGGCTGTAAACTATTGGAAAGTCAAAATCAGTATCTCTGGTTCCTCGTCATTTAAGGAAATCTCAGATGAAAGGAAAATGGGGTTTATGTAGTATTAAAGCTGTTTAAAATAGGCTCTGTGATGTAGTCTGGAAAAAGTGACTAGAGTACAAAGAGACTCATATTTCTGAGGCTCTGCAGCCAGGGAATTTCATTGTTAGAATTAGGATTACATACAGCATAAGAGGGAATCAATAAGGGTGAGAGGCGGCTCGTGGAGATGAGGAGTGTGCTTTGGGTCAAGATGGCTTGGTTTCCACAGACCAGTGTTGTGATCTTGGGTAGGTAAACTACCTACTGTACTGAGCCTGTTTTTACGTTTATAAAGCTAGAAAATGATGACAATATCTGACCTGCTTACCTCACATGATGTTATAAGGCTCCATTAAGATAATCCATGATAAAACATGTCAGAAACAAAGTATGAAGCACTACAAAAATATAAGATTTCAGCTACAATATCAACCTGGAGAAACATAAACAAGAAGAGAGATGTTGGACCACTGTGCAAATCAAATAATTGAATGAATAAATGAATATATGATTGATGTCATGGTGCATATATATTAAAGTGAGTCATGGAAATTTACAAAAGATTTCAAGGTAAACTTGATATGTAAATTATGTCTTCAGAATACATGGATAAGCTTTATTGGGCAACTGGGATTTTGGAGACTGGAAGGAAAGAAAGAAAGGAGGATGAATGGATGAAAGGGAGAGAGGGAAGTCACATCAAATTAGCCAGAGTGCAGGAGACATTGTAGGCAATATATACGAAGATTAGGAAGAGACAGTTGGCAGAATCAAGGGACAGGCTGAGGAACAGAAGGCAACAGGACACTGGGCCAACTGTAAGCAACCAGGTGCTGTTCCTACTTATTTAAGTCTTACAAACCACCCCATGAGGTAGGTATTATAATCCCCACTTTACAGAATGGGGAGGAGGAAACAGGCTCAGAGAGCCTTATCTGGCTTAAGGATGTACATTAGTAGATGGAACTTAAATAAAAACTCAGATCTTTCTGAAGTCCAAGCTTCTGTTCTTTATTCTACGTCAGAGGTCAGGATTTATAAAGTAATGAGAGATCCCAGAAAGCCCTACGAGGGTGGAATGGTGGGGTGGGTTGGGAATAATATGGAAATGAGTAGAGAACAATGAGTAGAGAAAATTTCTCCTTCTTCACAACCTTATTTTCATTTCAAATGACCCAATTTCATCAAATTATTTTAATATGCTCATCTCCTAAATAATCAAGCTTACATGTGGTGTTTTTTTTTTTTTCTTTTTTCCTTTTCTCTTTAGCAAGAAGAAAAAAGAGGGTAATTATATTCAGGCTAACCTGCCTTTTTAAACACACAAATAACAACCTCTTAGCTCTCCCCTCCTTCCCCACCCAAACCACCTCCTCTGGAAATAAACACATTACCAATGCTGGAGTTGTTGCTTGACCAGAATTACGGGACAATCAACAGTAGGAAATGATATTGCAAATACAATTGAGGGCACAATACACAAACAGCCTTATAAAATTTCTCTTACAAAACTTCCTCTTACAGACATCTTCCCATAATTGGGGTGTGATGCCATTGGCCAAAGTATCAGGGCAGAAATAGAGAGCCTCCTGGTTCTCATTATAATTAATTGGCTGTAATAGAAACTTTAAACAATTGGGTTCATGATGTAATTGTGACACGTACTTCCTTTGGTGAAATCTTCCATGGGCTGCAGGAAATGGGTCGGTAAGGAAGTATGCGTGAACCAGGTGCACAAGATCCATGAAAACTTTAGTTTTCGTTTTCCTACCCATAGGCCAACTCTTTTGCTATGTTCCTTTTCTAGGGAGAACTTAAAGAATTAAAAATTGGATTATAAGAAAAATAACCAAAAGTTTTCTAAAAAGTGCATGTGATAATGTCACTCAGGAGGTAAAACCAAGCTCTCACAACATGAGGGACCTCTCGTGGAGATTTCTCCAGGTCTGGTTTTCAGACCTCTTGGTGACTATCAATACCAATTGCTCTTTCTTCTTTTTCTTTCTGATCAAATGTTGAGCTGTGAAGAGATGTTCTCACTATTACAGGAGCTGGGCAGCCTAGCCTTGAATCCCTGGTGACTTTACTTGAAAGCTACTTTACCCTCTCTGAGCTGGAGCTCTTCATCCTCAGAATGGAGCTAATTAAAGTACACGAGCTCAAGCAATCCTTCACCTCCGCTGGGAGCTACAATCCATACATCCCACTGTATCTTTGCTGTCCCTCAACCCCCGACATCTTCCCTTTCCTCTTAGCCCAGCTTAAATTCCACAGCCACTCCTTTGCCTAAGCTCTCAACTCCCTTACCCCTTTCTCTTACCAGTTTTCTCTTGACAATTCCCTGACCCTGGCGAAGTCCAAAGCACCGCCTACTTTGTGCTTGCACCTGGGCCACTGAATGTGGCTGGACAACAGCATAGTCACACTAACTGCTCTCCCTTTAAGTTCACGATTACGGACTTCAAGTGGGACCCTAATGATGGTTGGTAAAGCCCATGTATTTCCCTAGACCACTTACTTTCCCACTGAAATAACAGAAGCAAGCAAGTAAGAACTTAAACTTCCTTCCACCACGATGTTTACCACTCACCTGCTTCTGTGCTCATAGACTCTGCCTTTACTTCTGTAACCATGAATAAACTTGCTGAGCTCCAGCTAAGGCCATTCCCTCCACCTGTGTTATAAAGTCATGGACCCTGTATCCTCTTATCTCTCACAGAATTGGCTCCAGCAATTCACTCCTCTCTCTTTTGCGTCATCCATTTCCCACCCTTTACTGCATCATTCGCAACAACATACGTACTGTCTGTCTTGAACCTCAACCAAAGCCTTTCTCCTGGCCCCACTCTCCTCTCCAGCTACTGCTTCATTTCTCAAATCTGTTTTTTTAGCAAAACTCCTAGAAAGAGTAGCCATTACTGGCTGTTTCCAATTCAATTCCCATTCTTTCCTTAAACCCGTGTTATTTCAGCTATGCCTTACCATTTCCAGTGCCTTCTACAACCTTGATTCAGCAGTTGGTTGGTTCTCCGTCATCATCTCCATTTACCTACAACGGCCTTTGACAGAGTTGAGAACGTGCTTCTCTGAGAAACGTCATCTTTATTTGGTGTAGCAGTTACTAGGACTGCATAATAAATTACCCCAAAACTTAATGGCTTAAAATAACCAACTCATTCATTTTGCTCATGAATCTGCCATTGGGAGAGGACTTCATGGGCACTACTCATTTCTGCCCCACTCCATGTCAGCTGGGATGGCTCGAAGGTTGGGGTCTAGAATGATCTGAAGTTCTTTCACTCATATGCCTGGTGCCTGGGCTAGGAAGACCCAAACACCTAGAGGCTGGAACACTTAGGATCCTTGTGTCTCTCTGTCTCTGTCTATCTGTTCTCTCTCCGTGGTCTCCCCAGCATGGCAGCAATCATAGCATTGTGGCCAGACTTCTCACATGTGGGCTTGGGCCTCCCAAGGCATGTGTTCCAAGAGAAAGAGGCCAGACAAAAGCTATTTTGTGGTGCCTTTGTCATCTAGCTTTGGAAATCATCCAGTTTCACTTTTACCATAGTCACAGGCCTGTCAGATTCCCAGGGAGGAAACATCGTCCCCTACCTCTTGAAGGAGCAGTGTTAACCTCACATGGCAAGGGAGATAGTGGTGAGGCTATCTTTAGAAAATCGACCTATCACGCCTGTGATCCCAGCACTTTGGGAGGCCAAGGGGGGTGGATCGTCTGAGGTCAGGAGTTTGAGACCAGTCTGGTCAAGATAGTGAAACCCCATGTCTACTAAAACTACACAAAAATTAGCTGGGCGTGGTGGCGGGTACCTGTAATCCCATCTACTAGGGAGGATGAGGCACAAGAATCACTAGAACCTGGGAGGTGGAGGTTGCAGTGAGCCAAGATCGCGCCATTGCACTCCAGCCTGGGCAACAAGAGCGAAACTCTGTCTCAAAAAAAAAAAAAAAAAAGCAAAATCGACTTATCACCTATGGCTTCTTGGGTAGGAGTTCCTTCTCATCTGGCTTTAGGAATTTCTCTCAATCTTTTCTACCCCTTAAATTTGGAGTCCCCATGGCTCTTCGTACTTCTCTTTTTCGCTTCCTTCTTTTTCTTGGTAATCTCAAAGAGTCTCATGGCTTTCGGCTTATATTCTAATGATTCTCACATTCACATGTTTATATCAGACCTCTCCCACGAATATCTCCTCAGTATCTCTTCTTGGCTGTCTAATGGGGATCTCACACATAATTTCGCAGAGATAGAACTCCAGATCTTCCCATCCAGTGTGCCCCATCCATACCTTCCTCCTGCAGTGATGGCAACTCTACCCTGCCAGTTGGTCAGGTGCAAACCCCATCTTTGCTTCCCTCCTTCTGTCACACCCTCTACTCATGGATCAACAAATTCTGTTGACTTTGTCTTCAAAACACATCCAATATCTAACCACTTTTTATATCTTAACTTCTTCCTTCTTGATTCAAGCCACCTACATTATCTCCAACAATTACTCACTTTCTTTGACTCAAAGCTAGAACTCTCTTTTTGTTGCTGCTGTGCATTCTGCCATAGTTTCACAGTCAAGTTGCAATCAACTTGGAAAACAGAGCTGCAAAGTGTACACATTTAAGAAGTGTCCCAACCACCTTGATGGGTGTCTTCTTTCCAGCCCTAAGCTGCCTCTGATGGCTTGTAGCAGGGTGATCAACAGTATCCCTCACCTGGTGTCTGGAGGCTGATACGGCATTAGGTCATATCAGGGTAGGTGCAAAGGTCGTGTTCTGGGTGAGCAGAATGGGACATTCTATTGCAGGGTTTTTGTTTTGTTTTGTTTTTGAGACGAAGTCTCACTCTGTCGCCCAAGCTGGAATGTCACGGTACGATCTTGGCTCAGTGCAACCTCCGCCTCTACAGTGCAAGCAATTCTCCTGCCTCAGCTTCCCAAGTAGCTGGGACTACAGGTGCATGCCACTGTGCCTGGCTATTTTTTTTTGCATTTTTAGTAGAGATGGGGTTTCACCATGGTGGCCAGGCTGGTCTGGAACTCCTGACCTAGTGATCTGCCTGCCTCTGCCTCCCAAAGTGCTGGGATTACAGGCGTGAGCCACCATGCCCGGCCTATTGCAGGGATTTTTAAAAACAAAATTCTAAGCATGAACCCATCTGAGAATTTGGTAGAAACCACAGACATCTTTCCCAAAAAAGGCAAGTACGACATAAGAAAATAACTTGAGGAGGTCCATGGTGGAACAGTGCCATCCATTCCTGAATTCTTATGTTCCATGTCCTTGGGTAAACAGCTGGTTCCTTAAAGACCAAGGACCAGGTGCTATTAATAGCTGATTGTCACCATGCTTTGACATCACTTTTATCCTATCCTCATGGCCACGGGTGAGGGGTCGAGGATAAGAACTGCCTCCTGAATTATCAAGAATGCTACCTCCAAAAAAACAGTTTGTCACAGTGATTAATAACACAACTGCCTAGTTCTGTTTTAATCCTTGAGTTGTGAGAAAAAAGTACTATGTTTGGAAGAATGGTCCTGTTTTTGTGTCCTACTTTTAGGCAAGCAACATCTGCTATAATCTCAGGAACTTAGTTACTTGATTGGTCAATTATTTTTAAATGTATTTACAAAAATAGAAGCTGAATGATTTACACTAAGGTCTAATTATTCCTCTTTATTATTCCAGGGAGATTTTAGAAGTAACTACAAAAGTAAGAATTTTCTTTGTCTAAGACATGGCAAACAAGATTGTAAAACAGGGCCTATTGGGCTTATCAAACTTGAATTGGTAATGGATCACCTATATTAAGGAATATTGTAAATTCAGGAACACTCCTTATGAGAGAATGTTTGACTGTGGTTTTCCAAAAGGGCTGAAATAGTTTTCGCTATTACATTTGCAGTTGTGCACATGGAGTGAAAAATGGGCAAGAAATCTGGTTTATTTCTTTATTGCATATATTTTAAATGTGTGAGTAGTAAGAAATTGCCTTATATTTCAACTAGCTATGCTGCTTTGTAGTAACAATAACTGGAATAATTAATACACTGGATTTGCACCAACTTGATTGGAAGGATTTATGTTTACGTCCCCCACCCAGCAGAGCTAAATTAGGTAGGCAACTCATGGTTCCAACTTTTTTGCACTAAAGGCCATTTTGAAGGTATGCACAATCTACCATGCAATTGTTGACAGCCTGAAGGTGCTGAATGTGTAAAAGGGAGTGTAAGGAGTTAGAGCAGTAGTGAAATTTTGCAAGTCAAAAAAGGGTGGAGAAAAGAGGTAACAGTGAGCAGACCAGCTCCTGATCCCCCTCAAATATTGATAATAACATAGCATGCGTGAAACCCACGAAGGAGATTACAGATTAGGATTCAGCGTCATATCTTAATTCAGGTTCCCCAGAAGCAAATTCTAACATTAATTTTTTCTCTCTTTTTTTTTTTTTTTCTGAGACAAGGTCTCTCTCTATCGCCTAGGCCAAAGTGCAGTGATACAAGCTTGGCTTACTGCAGCCTCGACCTCCTGGGCTCAAGTGATCCTCCTGCCCCAGCCCCCAAGTAGCTAGAACTACAGGTGTGCACCACCATGCCCAGCTAATTTTTGTATTTTTGTTTGTATTGTTGTTGTTGTTGTTTTGTTTTTTGTTTTTTTGTAGAGACAGGGTGTCACTATGCTGCCCGAGCTGGTCTCAAACTCTTGGCCTCAAGTGATTCTCCCAATTTGGCCTCACAAAGTGCTGGGATTACAGGCATGAGCCACCATGCCCAGCCCCTAAGATTAATATTTGTGTGAAAGTGATTGATTAAGGGAGTGCCCCCCAGGGACACACTAAAGAAATGGGAAAGCAGAAAGGGACAGGGAAGAAGCTAAGCAAGGATGCAGCGTCTAGCAAAGTCCTGCAAAGTGTGACTTCAGCTTGATCCTGCAAAGGACTCTGGGATGTAAGTTACACCTCAGAATTGCGCCCTGAGACAGGGAGCTGAGCTCCCAGCACCCAATAATCACTGGAGGAGTAACTTCCCAGCACTCCAAGTTATTTTCACATTTGCACAAAATGTTTACATTTGCACAAAATTGTTCCAGTAGTGGAAGAACATACCTCCAAAGAGCTGTAGATCAGGCTGTTGGAAGGAAAGCACACCCAGGTTTGAAGGGTTGGTGGGGAGTAAGGGGAGTGGCACACAAACACAGTGAAAAGGCATTCAAGAAAATCTAGACACAGTGGGCTGGGTGTGGTGGTTCACGCCTGTAATCCCAGCACTTCGGGAGGCCAAGGCGGGTAGATCACGAGGTCAGGAGTTTGAGACCAGCCTGGCCAAAAGGGTGAAACCCCATCTCTACTAAAAATACAAAAATTAGCCGGGTGTGGTGGCACGTGACTGTAATCCCAGCTACTCAGGAGGCTGAGGCAGGAGAATTGCTTGAACCCGGGAGGCAGAGGTTGCAGTGAGTTGAGATCACACCATTGCACTCCAGCCTGGGCTACAGAGCATGACTGTCTCAGAAAAAAAGAAAAAAAAAATTCTAGACAGAGTGCTGACAGTGCCTGCTATAGGTCACCCAACCTCTGGGAGCCTAACCTGTGATTTAGGAAGATGGGGATTTGTCCAATCCAGGTGGTGGAATCCCACCAAACATGGCCACAAACAAGAGTTTTTATGATTTTTGTTTGTTCATTTGTTTTGTTTTGTTTTTTGTTTGCTTGTTTGTTTGTTTTTTGAGACAGAGTCTCACTCTGTTGCTCAGGCTGGACTGCAGTGGTCCAATCTCAGCTCACTGGAACCTCTTCCTCCCGGGTTCAAGCAATTCTCCTGCCTCAGCCACCTGAGTAGCTGGGATTACAGGCATGCACCACCACGCCTGGCTAGTTTTTGTATTTTTAGTGGAGACGGGACTTCTCCATGCTGCCTGGGCTGCTCTTGAACTCCTGGCCTCAAGTGATCCTCCTGCCTCAGCCTTTCAAAGTGCTGGAATTACAGGCATAAGCCACTGCACCCAGCCAAGTTTTTATAGTCTTTACGGACAGAATAAACTACCTAGCTCTGGACTTTGTGACATGATTTTATCAGTCACTTCCTTGTTTTCTTATGTATCTGAGCTTTATTCAGTGCCAGGACTCTAGGGCAGAAGTTAAAAAAAAAATAAGCTGGAAACAGTCATTGTGCATGCAATTGAAAATAAACAAAACTTTCCAGTGCTCTTTGTGCAGAGGATTTATTAAGAAGTGTTTTTGGTTCGCTGGTAAATCAGGGGCTATGACACTTCTTTTCTTTCAAATGGATTGCTGCAAAAGAAATTATAATAATTATAGCTTTGAGAATAATTTAATAATTTTTCAACACTTTTTTCCATCCAACAACCAGAACACAACAACAAATAGATGTATTTTTAGAAACACAGCTGATGTTTTGCAGAAAACCATGAAGAAAACTATGAAAACATATTGAAAGAAAAATGTTAATCAACCTATTCCTTACAAGATAATATCTGAGCAAATATGTACAAGAAGATATTTACAGGATGATTACTTATAATTAGATATGGGCATATGAACAATAAAGGTAATTAAACATATAGTGCCATGGAACATTCTCTATGACCCAAATCATTGATATCAAATAACTTTAACAGTGAGATTACTATCCACATAACTGAGAAATAAATCAGGTTAAGCAAAGATCATGCCTCTTCATTATTGTTCATTTTGAGAGATTCATTTAAAACAAATTGATTTGGTCGAGCATGGTGATTCATGCCTGTAATCACAGCACTTTCGGAGGCCAAGGTGGGCAAATCTTTTGAGGCCAGGAGTTTGAGACCAGCCCAGGTAACATGGCAAAACCTCATCTCTACTAAAAATACAAAAATTAGACAGGTATGGTGGTGCATCCCAGCTACTCAGGTAGCTGAGGCATGAGAATCACTTGAACCTGGGAAGTGGAGGTTGCAGTGAGCCGAGATCGCACCAGTACACTCCAGCCTTGGCAACAGAGTGAGACTCTGCCTCAAAAATAATAAATAAAGAAATAATAAAACAAATTGATTCATTAGTCACCCAAATCATTTATTCTCTAAGTATAGATCAAACTATTCATGGATTATCTTTTTTTGTGTTTTCAGAGACCCCTAAAATATTAAAGAATAATTCCAAATTATAGATAAATTATTTACAAAATAGTAGTCTTAAGCTACCACTGTGTACCTGGTGTTTTTTTGCTGAATTCTTTTTTATTTTTTTTAAGTTATAACCTGTATACAGCAAAGGGCAAAAATTGCAAATACACAGCTTGATAAATTTTAAACATGTCTACAGCCATGAAACCAACAAGACATAGAATATTTCAAGCTCCCGAAAGGCTGTCTTGTCCCTCTCCAGGACCCCCCCAGAAGTAGCCACATCAGCATAGATGTTTTGTTTGGTTTTGAATTTCATACATGTGGAATCCTACAGTATACATAGCCTTTTGTGTTTCACTTATTTTGCCCAACATTATGTCTGAAATTCATCCTTGTTGCTGTGTTTCTTACTTCCTTAACTACATAATTTTCCCTAAAGAACTTAACAAACTTTGATAGTTAAGGCTTATCTTTTGTATTGGACAGATTTGGAGGATTGAAACTAAGCTAAAATTCTTTGCCTTGATTGACTTGCTCTAATCCCACAGTCTCAAATTGTCAAAGGAAACGTAATGTTTTGTAATACCATAATAATTTTGAACAATTCTACTTGCAATTTCAGTAGCGTTCTATATTTATTGATTATTAAATCAGGTTGCATTTCCACTTCCAAACTAGAAGACAGATGAAAAGCTACCTGGCTAAATAAAATTTTCATCACGTAAATTCATTGACTTGCCTGAGGCTGTAAGTGCAATTTAACTTCAGCCTCATTTAAAAACCTCCATGGGCTGATGTCTGAACAGCTATTTCTCTTACACTAACAACTAAAATGCAGTTGGTAAAGGGATGAGACATTCACCTTAGATGGTTGCAAAGGTATTCATCAACTGTGAGGTAGAGAAAGACTTAAGGTCCTTCTGAGTTTCTTCGTAAATGAAAGTGACCTCAAGATCTGAGGCAAAGAGCTACATGCACAGATAAGAGAAACAGGCCGTGAGCAAGGTTACCCCGGGGCAGTCAGCAATCTGCAGAGGGGTTGGCTGGTGTGGCTGGCCCTCTGGATTTCCTTTTGGCCCTCTATCTATTAGGCAACACTTCCTGGCATTGAATTTCTCTGGATGGCATGATGCTTAACAAAAACACTCCAATAAGCTGCAAAAATCAAGCCTGTCACTGAAGCTCAGAGAACAACTTCTGCTAATACAGTGTCAAAATAAATCATCAATCAATGAATACTCTCTGATCAGACAGAATGGGTAATAACTGGTAGAATCCCAGTTCAAGTTTTCTTAAGTAAAACATACATACCCACATGAGGGCTTCCTTAGGGAAGCATCTGGAAGTGAAATTGCTGGATTATAGGGTGTGTGTGCATTAGGCTTTAACAGCTACAGTCACATTTTGCTGTGTGGTGTTTTTGATACTCTGGCTCCCCTGCCTCCATATTTGGTTGGCACATAGGGCCGCTGCTTTGCCCTGTCCTCTGTGTCTTCAGTGCCACTTGCTTTATGCAAGTTGATCTTGCCCAAGGAGCCTGCCCTGTATTTGATCTGCCTTCTGCTGCAAAAGGACGAAACTTCTGAAATCCAGAGTAGCTGCATCATCTATTTCAGATGGAGATGCATCTTCAATGAAGCAGGAAATATTTAGGGTAGCAATCTAATATTTACCCAGGAAGTTTTACATTGAGATCTTATCCTACCTAGAAACCTTGTGCCATGGTTTGTAAACCCAAATGCCTATGGGGGGCTGTATAGCACAATAGGAGGTGGTGGGGACCTCTGGGGACCTGCCTAGCCCATCCTCATGAAGATGGCAACAGCTACTCAGTAAGTCACTGTATAATTGTCACAAAACAACGTGTGACCAAAACACGACCTAAGGACTAACAGAAACCTACCAGACTGTTCAGGCAAAGCCTCCCCTTTATAGATAAGGATAGTGAGCCTCGAAAAGGTTATTTTTCATGTTCTAAGACAGAGCTAGTGACTGACAGAGCCTGGGACCTCTGGAGCTGCGTCCTTCCCACCATACTGCAGTACCTGCTTATGGTGAATCTCTATTCCCTCCCTCCATCCTCCTGTGGGTCAGTTCAGCTCTCCCTTCTCTTGCTCTGTGCCCTGGTTGCCTTATTGGGACTGCCTTATTTCCTGGACTCTGGGTGGATTTGGCCAATGGCAGGCACTAGCAGAAGAGTGGGGACCAGGGAAGAAAGATGCTGGGGTACTTCTTCCTCATTTCCCCTGTTCCCTGGGCAATGTTTTCCAGCAGTGGCTGCATCCATCCATCACTTCAACTTATAGGAGGTCTCTAGGAGGTCTCTGTATCACGAGCTGTTCTCACTGGGCTCCTGGGACACTACTCCTACCCTCTGCCTCTTTAGGTCTGGGGTGACAACGGCCCACTTCCATTGGCCCCTGGGTGCTTCTCCATCTCCTGTTAACCCTACCTGCCCCACTGTCAAAGTCCCTCCATTAAACTCTCTGGAAACACCTAAGTTCAATTGTTTCCCACTGGGAAACTGATGTATGCTTGTTTGTATGCTGGATGAAAAATGAACTGAGAGTGAAAAGTTAGTTTTGTACTTTTATTTTTTAATGAAAAATGTTTCTTCTACTTCATTTTATATCACACAAAAAACTCTTTGAAAGTATTAAAACTCTATATCCCAAGGTACATCCAACGGCCAATGAACATATGGAATGTGCTCAATTTAATTAGTCATCAGGAACATGCAAATTATAGCTATTATCAGAATGGCTAAAATGAAAAAGACAAATAATACCGAGTCCTGGAGAGGAGGTAGAACAACTGAAACTCTCAAGCACTGCAGGCAAAAGTGTAAATTGACACAACATCACTTTGGAAAACAGCTTGACAGTATCAAACATGACTCTATAGTCCAGAAATTCCATTCCAGGTATACCTATTAGAAGTGCCCACATATGTATACTGAAAGACATATGCCAGAATGTTCACAGTAGAACTATTTGCAACCACCAAAACAGAAAACAGCCAAATCCCCAGCAATAGTAGAATGAATCGTGGTTTGTTCACATCGTAGAAATGCAAGTCTCTGCAGCAATATAAATGAATGATTTACAACTATGTGCAATCATGTAACTAAACATCACAAATATAATGCTGAGTGAAGGAAGCCATACTCGAAAAGTAAAAATATAGAAAAAATTACTCTGTACTGTTAGAAGTCAGATATAGTTCTCTTGGCTGAAGGGAAGTGTCCAGGTGGGAGTTTCAGGGGTTTTGTGGGTCTGAGTGCTGGTTACAAGGGTGTGTTCAGTTTTTTGAGAAATTCGTTAAAGTGTATAGTTTTTGTTTTGTTTTGTTTTTTGAGGCAGGGCCTCGCTCTGTCACCCAGGCTGGAATGCAGTGGTGCGATCACAG
The DNA here is from genome assembly GCF_028885625.2 of Pongo pygmaeus. Taxonomy (NCBI): domain Eukaryota; kingdom Metazoa; phylum Chordata; class Mammalia; order Primates; family Hominidae; genus Pongo; species Pongo pygmaeus. Next base: position 15,516,955 of record NC_072394.2, read on the forward strand.
CTCGCTGCAGCCTCAAATTCCTGGGCTCCTTGGGAGAGCTGGGCTCTGCCTCAGCCACCCACGTAGCTGGGACTACAGATGTACACCATCATACCTGGCCAATTTTGTACTTTTATTATTTGTGGAGATGGGGTCTCGCCATGTTGACCAGGCTGCTTTTGAACTCCTGGCCTCAAGTGATCCTCTGCCTCAGTCTCCCAAAACTACATAGTCTTGATATGTGTACTCTTCTGTATGTTTATTATACATGAATAAAACCTTCTTTCCACGTTCAAATTTATACTCCAGCAACCACCTGAATCAATATAACACATTAGTTCTAACTGGCAAATTACTCAAGAACAGAGACACCAAATTGTTTCCCTCACCAACATCTGGATATTTTCAAATCTTGTAGCAAGTGTTGCAAGCAAATGGCTAGACTAGGACCAGTGCATTATTGGGAACCAATCTATTTATAGCATGTTTGCCCCACTTATAAATTCTAGATGTCTATTGCCAGAATAAATGAAATCATTTTCACATTGGATATGCCTGTATAATTTCCACTGTGTTTATCATACACAAAATGATAAAGATGTGGGCCTAGATGTCTATTTTTAGAAGAAGTGTTAAGAGATTTTTGTCTTATGTCTAAAATATCTACTGTCTTATATTCAGAAATATCTAAAATATTTCTGCCACACAGATGGGTCATTGCTTGGGCAGAAGAAAGTCTGACAGAGGTTGTGTTGGGTCTTAGAGTGAGGGGTGGGCAGTCAGACAGAAGGTACAACAGTGCAATGGTTAGGGCCTCCCAATGGCTGGGAAGTCAAAGGGCGGGGGTAGCCACTGAGACAGCTCACCTTGTCAAAGGAAACTCTTAGAAACATTAGAAACATTTAATCTGGATCACAGTCATCTATATGCTAGCCATGTCCAACCTCAGAACGAGGAAAGGAAGACAAGAAAAGCCAGCTTGGCGCAGTACAGGGCAGAAACTACACAGACTCTGCAGTAAGGCCAGGAGGCTATTGTGACCACACACATATGCCAACTTATGCTGGGGTCTACTTTTTGTAAGTAAGGTTGGGAGCAGAGTCATACCACAGCGACATCAAAGAGTGTGGTGGAAGCTGTGGGGCTGGGATGCAACAGTGCATTAGGAGAACACTTCCAACAACTACTTTAATTAGAGCATTAATTAGTGATGGAGCCTCATTACAGTTCCCCAAAATCTTAGTGTAGCTTTCCCACATTTCCAATTGCGAGAGAACAAAGGCAAAGTAAGGCAAAGTAAGAAAGACAAGGCAGGAGAGGGAGGACAAGAGGAAATGCATTGGCAAGCGTAACCAGCTGCATTTTTACCTACTGAAAATTAAGAAGTTTTCCTGTAAAACACTCTCAATAAGTGTTATGGGAAATATAGTAGTATGAGCACAGGTGACTAATGACCATTATAATTTGTAGTCAGGAAAAAAGGAAGAAAGGGGAAAGAGAAATAACCACAAAGATCTACAATTGTTTTATAAGATGTGTATCTAGAAAATCAAAATTTCATATATCCAATCTTTCCTTGAGACACAGTGGCAACTTGTCTAATATATAAAAAATAAATTGGATTTATAAAATGCTCACCAGCTATCATTGCAGTCTTTAGGATAGCAAGTTTTAAAAAATTATATTAGAAGAAAAAATTAAGATCGTGAGTGTTTATATAAATTGCTTCACCAAAGAATATATATTGAATTGTTTGGAAGTAAACAGCAGCTTTTTCATAGGCATAAACATGCGGACTTAAGTATCTTAAATCTTTTACTCTGAATGTTAACTCAGACCTCTTTACAAATCATATTTTTTACCTCCTTTTCTAGCTGAAACACAAAACTTTAATTTTCTCCCCTGACATTTGTCTAACAGGGATTGTTCATCTATCAAATTTGCAGGAAAGTGTCAGGGCGTTAGAAGGGTATTAAAATCACATGGCAAGAAAGCGACCTTTGAAATTCCTGTTTGACTAAATTTCTGGAGAAAGGAAAAGGAAGGAGGAAGGACAATATCGTATATCTTTGTTAGTTTAATTTGCTGATGACTAGTGATTACTGCCAGGAAATTGTTATGTTGTTTGCAGGAAAGTTGAAAGGGATAGAATGTCTCAAACATTGGCCTCCCATATTGGGCAGGGGAGCTTTGAAATAGGACTCAAGTCCCAGCTTCCAGAAACTAGAGGAGAAGGCGGGACCCACTTAGAACCTTCAGGTCTCTGCTAGTCAAGTTAGCTGACCGTCAATTCTCGGAAACTAGCCTTCTCTTTGTAGCAAAGTAGACATCAGAAAGCTAGAAGTTCAAAATAATTTAGAAAAAAATATGTATACTCAGTGATGACAGCTGAATATGATTACTGTTACACTTTGGCCATTTTCATGCTCTTCCTGCTGTTCTTTTTCTTGGCTATTTTTTTAAAGTGTATATTTGTAACCACGGGAGGTATTCAATTTTTCTAAATTTTGTTTTATTTTTTACAAAAGCATTTCTTGGGTTGCTGTCTCATCATCACAGCCATATTTTAACTGGCTGCAGAAAATTCCATCAAGTGGATTACCAGAATTTATTGAACAAGTGCTCCATTTAGGGGCATTTAGGACATTTTTTCTATCTGCCCAGGCCTCCATCAGAGAACATCACTGTAGTTGTTGGCCAGGAAGCGCCAACCTCAGGGAAAGAAAGTCCAAAAAATGTTCCCATTGGGACCAACCAGATCTGCCCCCTTTCCTGCCAGCCAAGGACTGGTGAGCACTGGGTAGGTGGGTGGAAAAGGAGTCACAGAGTGTCTTTAACTTAATCCCTAACCCTGAAGGGCTTTGATGACAATGAAACAGCATAGACAGCCCAGCCCAGAGAAGTTAATCAAATGCCAATTTCCCCGTCAGGCTAATGAGAACATTTTATATGCAAATCAGCCTACCTTTTAAAGTTAGCATCTCACTTTCTTGGGAAATGCCCCTAGACTAGAATCACTAAATGCAAAAAGGCATTCCCATGTAAAGGCATCCTTGACTCTTTGCAAATTGCTCCTCTGACCAGCTGTCAGAAGTTCCTTCCATTATTACTACTCCTAAAATGAACACACTCAGATATTCACACCAAGGATGGAGATTAAGTAATTCTTGCCTTTCCCCTGCCCTCCCCTTTCCCCAGACCCCCACAGCCTATCCTCAACTCAGCTGCCCAATTGATTATGTGAACCCAAAAGTATCTGAGACAGTTCTTAACCAACTTAGAGAGTTTATTTTGCCAAGGTGAAGAATGCACCTGTGACATAGCCTCAGGAGGTCCTGAGGACATGTGCCCAAGGTGGTCAGGGTACAACTTGCTTTCATATATTTTAGGGAGACATGAGACATCAGTCAGTACATGTAAGATTTACATTGGTTCTATCTGTAACCAATGTAAGGGTGGGACAACTTGCAGTGAGTGGAGTAGGCTTCCAGGTCACAGGTAGGTTTAAAAATTGTCTGATTGGCAATTGGTTGAAAGAATTATTATCAATAGAAAGGAATGTCTGGGTTATAATGAGGGGTTGTGGAGACCAAGGTTTTATCACACAGATGAAGCCTCCAGGTAGCAGGCTTCAGAGAGAATAGATTATAAATGTTTCTTATCAGATTTAAGGTCTGTGTTGATGTTAATGCTGGTTGGCTTTTCTTTCTTTTTTTTTTTTGAGATGGAGTCTCCCTCTGTCGCCCAGGCTGGAGTGCGATGGCATGATCTCGGCTCACTGCAACCTCCACCTCCCGGGTTCAAGCAATTCTCCTGCCTCAGCCTCCCCATTAGCTGGGATTACAGGCACCTGCCACCACGCCTGGCTAATTTTTGTATTTTCAGTAGAGACAGGGTTTTGCCATGTTGACCAGGCTAGTCTTAAACTCCTGGCCTCAAGTGATCCGCCCGTCTCAACCTTCCAAAGTGCTGGGATTACAGGCATGAGCCACTGTGCCTGACATGGTTGGCTTTTTCTGAATTTAAAAAGGGAGAAGAATATAATGAGGCATGCCCAACTCCTACTTCCATCATGGCCTCAACTACTTTTTCAGGTTAACTTTGGAATTCCCTTGGCCAAGAGGAGGGGTCCATTCAGATGATGGTGCAGTGGGGCGGGAGGGCTTAGAATTTTATTTTTGGTTTCCATTCACATTGAAACTGCCCTGAATTCAGATTGCACCCTACCTTTTTCAAAGCCCTGCCCAGCCTCTTGCTCTAACAAGTAGGCAGACTCCCACCTCAGGCTTACACACTGGCTGTTCCTTCTGCCTGGAAGGCTCTTCCACAGGTGTTAATGGTGTCCTCCCCAACCTCCTTCCACATTCCGCTCAAGGGTTCCCTGCCCTGTCCACACTGTTGAAAGTGCAGCCCCCAAACTTATTCTGCCCTGTTCTTGGCCCTGCTTTGTCCTTCTCCCATGGTACTTCCTGAGAGGTGACAATGTGCTGGCGGCCCTCTCTCGCTCTCAGTGCCTCCTCAGCCTCAGCGTCCACTCTGGGCATGCTTGAGGAGCCCTTCAGCCTGCTGCTGCACTGTGGGAGCCCCTCTCTGGACTGGCCAAGGCTGGAGCTGGCTCTCTCTGCTTGTGGGGAGGTGTGGAGGGAGAAACGCAGGCAGGAACCGGGGCTGTGCGCGGTGCTCACGCGCTAGCCCGAGTTCTGGGTGGGCATGGGCTCAGCCGCCTGCCCTCGGAGCAGCCGGTCGGCGCCACCGGCCTGGGCAGTGAGGGGCCTAGTACCCGGTCCAGCAGCCACAGAGGGGGCATGGGGTCCCACAGCACTGCCCGCTCGCCAGCATCAGGCTGGAATTCTCACCAGGCCTCAGCCGCCTCCCCACGGGGCAGGGCTGGGGACCTGCAGCCTGCCATGCCTGAGCCACCGTGGGGACCTGCAGCCTGCCATGCCTGAGCCCCCACTGTGGTGGGCTCCCACGCAGCCGGAGCCTCCCCCACGGGTGCTGCCCCCTGCTCCCTGGCGCCCGGTCCCATTGACCACCTAAGGGCTGAGGAGTGCAGGCGGCAGCTCCACCCACCGCCCTGGCGCGGGATCCACTAGGGGAATCCAGCTGGGCTCCTGAGTCCGGTGGGGACTTGGAGAACTTTTATGTCTAGCTAAAGGTTTGTAAATACACCAATCAGCACTATGGGTCTAGCTCAAGGTTTGTAAACACACCAATCAGCACCTTGTGTCCAGCTCAAGGTTTGTAAATGCACCAATCAGTGCTCCATGTCTAGCTCATCCAGTGGGGACTTGGAGAACCTTTATGTCTAGCTAAAGGATGGTAAATACACCAGTCAGCACTCAGTGTCTAGCTCAATGTTTGTAAATGCACCAGTCAGCACTCTGTATCTGGCTAATCTGGTGAGGACTTGGAGAACTTTTATGTCTAGCTAGAGGATTGTAAATGCACCAATCAGCACTCTGTGTCTAGCTCAGGGGTTGTAAACGCACCAGTCAGCACCCTGTCAAAACAGACCAATCAGTTCTCTGTAAAACAGACCAATCAGCTCTCTGTAAAATGGATCAATTAGCTCTCTGTAAAACGGACCAATCAGCAGGATGTGGGTGGGGCCAGATAAGGGAATAAAAGCAGGCTGCCTGAACCAGCCGTGACAACCCCCTTGGGTCCCCTTCCACCCTTAGGAAGCCTTGTTCTTTTGCCTTTTGCAATAAATCTTGCTGCTTCTGACTTTGAGTCTGCACTGCCTTTATGAGAGGTTTAACACTCACCGCAAAGGTCTGCAGCTTCACTCCTGAGGCCAGCAAGACCACGAACCCACCGGGAGGAATGAACAACTGTGGACGGGAGGAACTAACAACTCCAGATGCGCTGCCTTAAGAGCTATAACACTCACCATGAAGGTCTGCAGCTTCACTCCTGAAGCCAGCGAGACCACAAACCCACCAGCAGGAAGAAACTTCAAACACGTCTGAACATCAGAAGGAACAAACTCCAGACCCACCATCATTAAGAACTGTAATACTCACCAGGAGGGTCCGCAGCTTCATTCTTGAAGTCACTGAGACCAAGAACCCACCAATTCTGGACACACTTACCATCATCTGACATCCTCTGTATTTTGCTTATTTGCTTCTGGCTTGTCATACACACCCAGATAACCAGCTTGCTCAGGCAGGGGTCCTTGTGGATGTGGCTTGCTGCTGTATTCCCAGCATTGAGAATAGAGTCCACCTACTACAGGATACTCAACAAAGATTCATTAAATGAATGTTTTAAACCAGTGATTTAGTAATTGCTTTGAGACTGCCATTAGGTCATATCCCTTTTAGAGACATGTTAAACTTGCCGGTGAAATCCATGGCATTGAACGGCCTTTTCTTTTCTTTTCTTCCCTCCTCTCCCCTCCCCTCCCTTCTCCCCTCTTTTTTGTCTTGCTCTGTCACCCAGGCTGGAGTGTGGTGGCGAGATCTTGGCTCACTGCATCCTCCACCTCCCGGGTTCGAATGATCCTCCCATCTCAATCTCCCAGGTAGCTAAGACTACAGGCACACACCACCATGCCCAGCTAATTTTTGCAGAGACAGGGTTTTGACATGTTGCCTGGGCTGGTCTTTAACTTCTGGGCTCAAGCAATTTGCCCACCTCAGCCTCCCAAAGTGCTGGGATTACAGGTATGAGCCACCATGACTGGCCTGAACCACCTGTTGAGTAAGACCAACATATAAGATGCTTTTTATTTCAGTAATGGAACTTTGTTGACAGTGCGACCCAAAATACAATCACTGTAACCCACAGCCTGTTCTATGAGTCAGAATTTTTAAAACTCCCATTCTTTACTCTTTTTTGCTTAGGACCACTGTATCTGCCTGCAAAAGTCATCTCAAACAGTGAGAACCTTTTTCTGAAAAGCCCTCAGATGAGTACATATAGCAACTTTTTCTTTCTCTAGGAGAAATGACTCAGGCCAGTTTACCAGAGGATAGAAAGCAGCTCCCTGGCTCTATCCCCAGGTAAGTCTGTCTGGGCTCTGCTCTCCCAAAAAAAGTATAACTCCCCAGTGAGAAAATTTACCAGGTCACCTTGGTCTGAGATGTTGTAACAAAGCTTTGGAATCAAATTCAAGCCAAACAGAGATGGTATCATGGTTTTCCTTTGAAATGACATGAATAGAGATTTACAAGAGGAGAAGGTTGAAAATGAAATTGTGCAGATACCCATGGCCTGCCCTGGGTGCCCTGCCTGCCTGCCACTTCACCTGCCTACTTCATGTCCACTGTCCTCATTGTAGATGGCCACTCACTGCATTCCCAATTAGCACTTCCCTGCTACAGGCCAGAGGCACAGGGGAGTTCAGATCTCTCTGAAGCGGCCCTGAAACAATGGTTACTCTAAGTCGATGAGTGAATATGCAATTCCCTTGCCCTCGGGTGGGATAATTCTGGCTGGTGGCTCACACTGGAGCTGAGCCCATCCAGGCATTGAGTGGACCATACCCATGGACTGCTGTCCTCCATACATTGTGTCCTTAGCTTCACTCCCCACATCAACTCTGCACGCCAATCTGTTTCCTAGGATCGCTTTCTGAGAGACTCCAGACTGAGACAATGTGCATTTCAAAAGGGCACCTACATGGTGCCAAGGCCAAGGCCCTGATCAAATGACACTTTCATGTAAAACTTCTTTCTCTTTTTTTTTTTTTTGAGACAGAGTCTTGCTCTGTCTCCCAGGCTGGAGTGCAGTGGCGCAATCTCGGCTCACTGCAAGCTCTGCCTCCCAGGTTCACACCATTCTCCTGCCCCAGCCTCCTGAGTAGCTGGGGCTACAGGCGCCCACCACCATGCCCAGCTAATTTTTTTGTATTTTTAGTAGAGATGGGGTTTCACCGTGTTAGCCAGGATGGTCTCGATCTCCTGACCTCGTGATCCACCCACCTTGGCCTCCCGAAGTGCTGGGATTACAGGCGTGAGCCACTGAGCCCGGCCCATGTAAAATCTCTTTCTTATTGCTTGTATCTTTCTTTCTGATATTCTCTCCTATTTCCTCCTTTTCTCCTGCTTTTCAACCCCCGACATTCTCATCTTTTGTCCCTTCTCTGTCTCTTTTTGTTACCTAAATACCAGGGGTCTCTGTCTAGGTCCCATTGCTAGAGGCACAGAAAGCCAATCACTGAGACAACAAGTATTACCAGGGAAGAAGGTTTTTTGGATGCTGCAGTCAAGGAGAACGAGAGGTAAGTCTCAAATCTGTCTCGCCTATGGACTAAAATTGAGGTTTAAGTAGCCGGGGAAGAGATGTAGCTACCTGCAGGAAGAAGTTAGGAGGCAGTAGAGAAGCAATGCTGCTGACTGAGGGGTCTGGGATCTCATCTTCTGGATGCGGTGATCTGGTAAGTTTCAGTTCCGTGCCTGAGGGTGGGTTTCCTGGGGAAGGAACTCAGATGAGAGAAATGTAAATTTCAAATTTTAAGACCAGGAGGGTCGATTTCTTCTTTTATTAAAAAACTTATAAATATCATCTCTATGGGGAGATTGAGTTGGTTTCATTTTCTTTCATGCTCTGAAATGCCAGCTCACCCATGTGATTGCAAACCCTTTATAGCCACTAAAACCAAGTGGTTATTCTCATAGAACTGCACTTCAGGCCACTGGGAGGGCTAAGTGGGATTGGGACATGATTAATGGATTCAGACAAGGTAAGATGAGATCTCTTTGCCTGCAGAAGCCTCAGCTTGCTGACGTCTATACCAGGACAGCCTCCGGAAACTTGGCACAGCCAGGGAGAAAGTCAATAAACCAAGGGCAAGACTGCTGGGATGTAGCACCTTAATATCCTATCAGGTGAACTTGACAATGAGCCCAGGCGATCCTTGCCCCAGGGGCTTCAATTTGCATTGTCACTGAGGCCTCCAAGAAGTTAGGATTGCCAAACTAGAATGTTTTGTGGAAGTTTGACAGTATAAGGAGGGGTTATGAGCCAAATGCTACATTAAACTCTGCATTGAACAAGAATTAGGTAATTTTAGCCTAGGGCAAAACATTACCGATCCCCATCATGTGCACTGCACTATACTGGCTATGCTTTCAAAGCTGCTCATCAGTTATTTGTATTTTCTGAGACTCAAAGTTGGGAAAGACGGAAACATGGAAAGAAATTATTGGAAGTCACCATCACAAGTCAAAAGCGAGAAAGTGATCTTTCATATGCTGGTTTCATAAAATGTATGTTTCTGATGAGAATAGATACTACACTTGATCTTAGCCAAAAGAAACAATAGGTGTGTGTTTCTGGTCACTAGAGCACACATTTCTGGTATTTCCCCTCCCCGACACCCCACATCCCCTCAGCACCCAGCATCTCTCAGCATCCCAATCCAAAATCTTCCTTGGGTCTCTGGTGCCCCTCTGTCCTTGGGAGCAGCCCTCCACCCATGGCTGGTGGGAATGGATTAATAATTAGTCTGTCAACCTTCTCCACTGTCTCCACCCTGAGATGTGCTCTACACAGTCTCCCAGCATTCTGCGGTAGGACTGTGCCCCAGTTGATTTTGGCAGTTACCTGCTTGGTCACAGGGCCTTTAGTGGCTGTTTTCCTCCCGTCTCTCATCCCCATCCCCTGCTAGTGTTTCCTAATGTCACCTCAAACATAAACCTTTGGACTCTTATCCTTGACTTAGGGGATTTTCTGGCAGAACACACAGTGAAACTCACAAAACCCAGAAGTCTGCTTGACATTAAAATTATCTAAAAACTAAAAGGCTAATGATGGTATGAATTCCTTGTTAAGAATGCTTTTTTGTTCATTTGTTTGTTTTTGAGATGGAGTCTCACTCTGTTGCCCAGGCGGGAGTGCAGTAGCGCCATCTCGGCCTACTGCAACCTCCGCTTCCTGGGTTCAAGCCATTCTCCTGCCTCAGCCTCCTGAATAGCTGTGACTACAGGCATGTGCCACCACGCCCGGCCAATTTTTTGTATTTTTAGTAGAGATGGGGTTTCACCATGCTAACCAGGATGGTCTCGATCCACCTGTCTGGGCCTCCCAAAGTGCTGAGATTACAGGTGTGAGCCACTGTGCCTGGCCATAATGTTTTAACTGATACTTTGGTTTGAGCTCAGATATGTATATCTGTTGGGGGTAGTACCAGGCAAAAATGTGAGACAGCTGGAAAACTTTGTTGTACAGGGTCCTGGGCCTCCCTCACTAGGCCACACATCCAGTGCCCTCATCATACTATCTGGCAACTGTCAGGTTGTCCTGAATGCCCCACCAGGAATCCTCCTCTCTTCCCAGATCCCTGTCTCCATTTCATAATCATACTCTCGGTCTTCCTCAATGCACCCTCTGACTCTGTGAACATCTACATACTGCACCTGTGAATCCTGTGGACAAAACCCAACATGTGAATCTCCTCAGACATTCATCCCCACCTGCCGCCTTGGAGACATGGTGAGTCTGGCCACAGCTGCCTTTCCCTCATCTCCTGACACTACCGAGTATTTATGTCCTCCCTGGGTGTGTCAGTCCTCACCAGAGCCTCCATTGCACCCTCCAGGACAGGAACTACAGCAGACCTAGCACCCAGGTGCAGGCTGCCCGAGCTCTGACTGCCAGTACTGGACGGAAGTCCCACACCATATGCAGCAGATTAAATAGAGACACAGATCCATTGAAGTTCCTCCCATCAAGAGCTACAGTCAACTTCCTCTCTCCTTGATTCTGAGCAGGCCTTGTGATTTGCTTTGATCATAGGATGTGGCAGAAGTGACACTGAGATACATGATTTACTAAAACCTGTAGCAGAGAATCCTCCCTTGCCTCTTTCTAGTTTCTTGTGTGTTTCTGGCAATCTGGTTTTCCATGGCGTATGCATGCATCCCTTCGATCTGTCTTCACACAGTGCTCTCCCTGTGTCTCCTCACGTCATCTTCCCTCCGTGCCCATCTGTGTGTCCAAATGTCTCCTTTTTGTAAGGACATCAGTTATATTGGATTACAGCCCACCCTCATCTAAATGATCTCATTTTAACCTCTGTGAGGACCCTATTTCAAGTAAGTGCACATTCTGAGGTACCGGGGATTAGGATTTTAACACATCCTAGCTTAAAAACATCTGGAAATAGGAACCTATCTTATATATCTTTAATACAAACCGTATTAGCATAATTGCTTTAAATTTTCTTTTTCAAATAACTCCCAGCCTGGGCAGCATGGTGAAACTCTGTCTCTACAAAAAATACAAAAAATTAGCTGGGCATGGTTGTGTGTGCCTGTGGTCCCAGCTACTTGAGAGGATGAGGTGGAGGATCACCTGAGCCTGGGGAGGTCGAGGCTGCAGTGAACCGTGATCGCACCACTGCACTCCAGCCTGAGTGTCAGAGTGAGACCCCATCTCAAAAAAACAAAACAAAACAAAAACAAAATTAAACTCCAATTGAGCTAAAAAACACAATTGAATTATCTTTCAACAAATGTCACTTCAATTGGAATGGTCAATAAACACACATGCCAGAACCATACAATCTTGAGTACTGTTTTTTGTTTTTTTTTTTTTTTGAGACAGAGTTTCACTCTTGTTGCCCAGGCTAGAGTGCAATGGCACAACCTCGGCTCATTGCAAACTCTGCCTCCCAGGTTCGAGCCATTCTCCTGCCTCAGCTTCCTGAGTAGCTGGGATTACAGGTGCCTGACACCACACCTGGCTTTTTTTTTTGTTTTGTATTTTTGGTAGAGATGGGGTTTCACCATGTTGGCCAGGCTGATCTCAACCTCTTGATCTCAGGTGATCCACCTGCCTTAGCCTCCCAAAGTGCCAGGATTGCAGGTGTGAGCCACCACGTCTGGCCTGATTACTGTCATTTTGTAGTGAATTTTGAAACTGGGAAGTGTGTGTCCTCCAGCTTTCTTTATTTTTCATTGTTTTGGCTATTTTTGGACCTTCGCATTTTCATATGAAATTTAGGATCAGCTTACTGATTTCTGTAAAAAAGCCAGCTGGAATTTTGATAGGGAAAGCGTAAAATTTGTAAATCAGTTTGAAGAGTATTACCATCTTAACAATATGAAGGTTTTCAATCCAAACATTTTTTAAACAATGTTTTATAGTTTTTAGTGTATAAGTTCTACACTTTTTTGTTAAATTTATTATGAAATATTTTATCCTTATTGGTATTACTGTAAATGGAATTGTTTTCTTAATTACACTTTTGGACTGTTCATTATTAGCATATAGAAATACAGTTGGTTTTTCTATAGTGAGCTTCTATCCTACAATTTTGCTGAACTTGTTTATTAGTTTTAGGGTTTATTTGTGGATTCCTTAGGAGTGTCAATTGTCAAAATCATGTCATCTACACATAGAAATAGTTTTATTCTTCCTTTCCGATATGAATGCCTTTTATTTCTTTTTCTTGACTAATTACTATGGCTAAAATCTCCACTATACTGTTGAATAGAGGTGACAAGTGCAGGTATCCTTGATTTTTTCTGAAGTTAGGAGGAAAGCTTTTAGTGTTTTACCATTAAGTATGATGTTAGCTGTTGATTTTTTATAGACACCTTTTGTCAAGTTGAGGAAATTCCCAGGATGTATTTTTTCTTTTTTTTCAAGACAGAGTTTCACTCTTGTCTCCCAGGCTGGAATGCAATGGTGCAATCTCGGCTCATTGCAACCTTCACCTCCCAGGTTCAAGCAATTCTCCTGTCTCAGCCTCCTGAGTAGCTGGGATTACAGGTGCCCACCGTCACGCCCTGCTAATGTTTGTATTTTTAGCAGAGACGGGGTTTCACAGTGTTGGCCAGGCTGGTCGCGAAGTTCTGACCTCGGGTGATCCACCCACTTCGGCCTCCCAAAGTGTTGGGATTACAGGCCAGTGCCACTGCGCCCAGCCCCCAGGATGTATTTTTAATTTGTTTGCAAAATACACTTTATAGGTAACTGACATATCATTTGGTGTCTGGAAGCTAGCTTCCTGTATATGGAAAGTCAGACATGCACTGCAGAGCCCAAGGACTGTAATCCTTGAATTCTTTCAGGAACTCCTGAACTACAATAAACCACTCTTAACTTAGAAGAAAGGAAGTATTCTTTAGGGTTGTCTGGCAGATCCTGGGGAAAAGGGGCTGGAGGCTATGACCCCTGAGGGTTCTTACCACATCAGGATAGATAGATAAGTCCATATTCCTGCAGTAAGCTCTGAAGAGAATGTCAACGGTTGTTTTTGTCCAGTGGAACTCACAGTTATAGATGGGCTTCATTTATGAGTTTATCATGAAAGCATTTGGTTCTAAGTGTGGAAAATATCTCTTTAGCAGCCAAAAAAGAATAGGAATTTTGTCTAACATTTAGATGCATTCAAATAAAGACTTTGGAATTAAATAAGAAGCATGATCTTCATATCTTAAGACCTCAGGAAATCCCAACTAAGCATAAGCATGTGCTGAGAGTTTGTGCGCTCATTTTGCCATCAGAGAGAAGGCCAGCTGTAACATGCCACCCTTGAGTAACCATATAAAAGAATTCAAGATGTCAGGAGGACACTATTCATGGACAGTATTTATGAAATCTGTGTTAATTGGTACTGGTAGTGGGCAAGATAATTCTAGGTGTCAAACTTCAAGAGTAAACTGAACAAAACCAGGGGCTCAATGCAGGGTTGTTCAGCTGAGCAACTGTTCAAAAACTTCCTTGGGATGGTGGGCCTCTTCCCAGTCACCGCTTACTGACATTTGGCCATTGGTAGTCTTGCTTTTCAATTGGCTGAGTTTTTGTTACTATTTCAGTTCTTTTCAGGGTGCCTCAATACAGCTTCCAGGAACAGAACAAAACCTTGAGTTTAAATACAATGTATATGACTTAACTTATTTGTGTAAGGAAACATGGAGCAAACAGTGCACAATGACAATTAATTAATAGGTTCCATTGCAATGCATTGCTCTGCCCACAGTCTGAGATGGTAAACTCAGTAATTTACTGTACATTGTTAAAAACACCAAAGACATTGATTTGTCTCCACATCTGAGAGTCAAATATGGTTAGTTCCAGAGACATAGACTCTACTTGCCCAAATGGCTGCACCAATTTCCATTCCTACTACCACATTACAATATTTATCATGTTGAGTCTTGTTCAATATTGTTCAGTGGAGTCTTAGGCTTAATTATATTTGGAGGTCTTCTGATATGAAGTATACAATTGATTGTCTGAGGCTGGAAAACTTTTTTATGTATTTAATTCTGTAAGAAATAAAATTTGCCAGGTGTGGTGGCTCATGCCTGCAATCCCAGTGCTTTTGGAGGCCAAGGTGGGAGAATCACTTGAGGCCCAGAGTTCAAGAACAGCCTGGGCAACATAGCAAGACCTCCTGAGTAGCTGGGACTACAGGCACATACCACCATGCCTGTCCAAAAAAAAAAAAAAATTAGCCAGGCGTGGTGGTGTGTGCCTATAGTCCCAGCTACTCAGGAGGATAAGGTGGGGTTGCTGGAACCCAGAAGGTTGAGGCTGTAGTGAGCTATGATCATGCCACTACACTTCAGCCTGGGCAAGAGAGAAAGACCCTATCTCTTAAAAAAAATAATAAAAGTAAAAAGTAAATAAAAAGAAACAAAATTTGCCCAATAGAAAATATTGATGATGACGATTCCTTCCCAGCTTATCAATTTTTTTCTCAAATAAATTTTTGACCCAGAATGGCTATAATAAGAAAAGATATAAAAACCAGTGTTAGCAAGGAGGAGAAACAGTAGAAATGCTTATACACAAATGGTGGAAATAAATGTTACTACAGTCATTTTAGAAAATTATCTGTTAGAAAACTAAACATCTGAGCCAAGCATTTTTGGCAGAATTCTGAACATGTATTCATCTATGGAAATGTACTAAAGTGTTCACAGCAGCACAGTTCATATTAACCCCTGCCTGGGGCTCAGCACACAATACCCTGAAGTATGGCCCCTTGGCGTGCTGAGTACTCTGAACTGAAGGAGACTGGAGGGGCCTCAGAAGCAAAGCCTCTGACCTCCTCCTGCCCTTGTTCTCCTCTCCCTTTTCTCCCGCAAGCCATGTCATAGAAACCAGGATTCCTCTTTTCCTGAAGTGGGTCATAGAAACTAGAACTCCTTTCCCCCAAAGTAAGCCATAAAAGCTAGAAAGGTCACTCTCTGATCTGCCTTCTCTGAAGGTAGGCTATAAGACTCTCTTCCGAGAGGGATCCTGCTTGGATCCAGGAGGAAGAAATGCCGTATACACAGAGGCCAATAATATGAACAAACATTTTAAAAACTTAAATAACTGTAAAAAATTAAAAGATAAAAAGTAAATGATAAATCTAAGAAAAAAAATTAAAGGCCAGTTGCATTGTAATCCCAGCACTTCGGGAGGCCAAGGTGAGAAGATTGCTTGAGGCCAAGAGTTGGAGACAAGCCTGGCCAACATGGTAAAACCCCCGTCTCTACTAAAAATACAAAAATTAGCCGGGTGTGGTGGTGCACTCCTGTAATTCCAGCTTCTTGGGAGGCTGAGGCACAAGAATCACTTGAACCCCGGAGGTGGAGGTTACAGTGAGCCTAGATTGTGCCACTGTACTCCAGCCTGGGTGACAGAGCAAGACTGTCTCAAAAAAAAAAAAAAAAAAAAAGAAAGAAAGAAAAGGAAAGGAAAAAAATGGAAAGAACCTGAACAAGTAAAGGGTCTTTGCTGGGTTCTCCCACTCCATCCCGTTTATTATCATTGGACTTTTTGTCCAATCATGCTTCTCCACAACTATGCACTTCTTTATTCGGACTTAGCATACAAAACAGGGAAAAACGAAACAGTTTTCCCTGGGTTTTGGGTCTTCACTTCTGAAGCCTCCCATATCATGTAAAACTTGGTTAAACATATGTGTTATACTTTTTCTTTTGCTGGCCTGTCTTTTGGTAGAAGAGTGTCAGCCACAACCCTTGAGATGAGTGAGGAAAAGGCATTACCTTGTCACCCCTGCACCCCAAACTGGGAAGGATCCAAATATTCAGCAGGAGTAGAATGCGTAAATAAATTATGGTGCTGTCATAGAGTAGAATACTGTGTTATACAGCAATAAAGCTGTTCCTCTATAATTGGTGCACATTTCTGTATTATGCTGTACCTCAATAAAAGGTTTATTAAAAAGGAATATCTGATCAATATTTGTTTCTGTTTTCAAAACATTAAAAAAATGGGCTGTGTCTTTAAACTCTATTTTTTAAAAATTAATAGCAATGTAATGGGTCCATCTATCCTTGCTCAACTCAGCATGTACCAAAACTAGCAAGAGTGAAGCCAGGGCTTGGCATGGTCTGGGCACGTCCCTTCTAGATGCTAGCAGGATTCCTTCCAGGTTATGTTGCAAGCAACATTGCCTCATTAAATACTTGTACTGATGGGGATATCAAAGCTTGCACTCCAAAATGGAAACCGAGCTACAATTGCGTCGAATTTTGAGAAAATGTAGTTTTTGAACACAGTGGGGATGAACAAGAGGGACTCAGACCAGAGGGTATTTTCTTATACTCCCTGAAAGGGAGGCATCAGATCACCACTATAGCAATCATCGCCATAATTAGCTGAGACTTCCTCTTTAGTGGTTGCTCAACACCTTCATTTGACTCTGCTGCTCACTCTAGCTGCCAGGGAGTTGGTGCCGGCATTTCGCAACACAGCCGGTCCTTGCCTACCAACCGCACTGTCTGCCAAGCCAAGAAGGTGGAGAAACTGCAGGTTCATGTTACAGGCTGAGCCAGGGGAGGTTTCTGAGCCCTCTCTAGCACTTGGCCTAAGCCTCCAGACTTCTCTGTCATACCCCAATGGTGCCAAATATCCAGAAACTAGCTTCCCAAAGTGGCTTTTACAAAAATCAACTTTACTGAGGTTTCATTTAATGCAATAAACAGCATCCATGTTGTAATGGGTATGATTTCGTGAGTTTTGGGAAGATAAACATAAATCCATGGCCATAATCAAAATCATGGATACAATCGAGTCACAAAGCACGTCTTTCCTCCCTAAAGTTTTCTCAAATCCCACTGCAAACCCCCACTGCATCACCACTGTAGACTAGTTCGCATTTTCTAGAATAAACTGGCTTTTGAATAAATGAGGGTGGTGATGTGCCAACCTAAGCATGTTTCACATATGCACACACATGTGTATACATGTACTTCTTTCTTGGGAGGGAGTCCCTTCCTGCAGCTCATGCCAAGGCAGACAGCCCCAGGTGGCTTCAGAGCATATCCTGGGACCTCCTGGACACAGGGTTGTAACAGGATGGGGCACCTGACCCAGCACCTTGCAAGGAGGGTTGACTGGAGTGCTCTGCCAGGGCAGAAGTTCTGAGTCAGTGCAAGTGGGGATACAGAGATATTCAGGGGCTAGGATGGTGGATGGCGGCGGCAACTGCGGAGCAACAGGGGCAAAAGTGGCTGAGCCCCAGAACGGAGCTCTCGCCATGCTGGAGGCCGGAGCTGGAGATCAAGGTGTTGTTGGCGGGGTTGGCTTCTTGTTGGGCAGGGTGGCTTCCTCTCAGGCCTCTCTCATTGGCTTGCAGGTAGCCGTCTGCTCCCTGTGTCTGCACACGCTTTTCCTCTTGCAAGTGCCTGTGTCCTCATCTCCTCTTCCCCTAAGGACACCAGTCACATTGGAGTAGGAACTGCCCGTGTGACCTCGTTTTACCTTCATTACCTGTTTAAAGGCCTTAATTCCTAAGAAGGTCACATTCTGAGTTTCTGGGGGCTAGGACATCAAAATATGAATTTGTGGGGCACACAATTCAGTCCAGCATCCATAAAGGTGGTGGATGGGTGAACTCCTGTTGTGGGCTGGGGGTTCAATGTCTCCTCAATGGAACTGAGCCCCTGGGATCAGGAACCGCTCTTGGTCCCAGACAGGAGTCCTGAATTTCAGTCCCTGTGAGGCCTCCCTCAGCACAACTGTCTGTGAGTTCCTAATTTTCCTGTTGCCCTCGTTCCTCATCTTTTCTTGGCATAAACCCCTGTTACCTGAGGATGACCAAACTGAGTAGCTGTTCCCAGGAGGTAAAATTATAAAGCCCATTGGATTACAGCATCTGTGGCCTAATTACAAATAGAAAGCAGGGAGAAGGGGTGAGAAGTGAATTCTTGGCCTAGTGGGAGAGGAAAGAAGTGGCTAACCGCTTTCCTTTTACTAGTCATAAAAACCTTTTTTGTTGTTGTTCTGGCAATCAAGGTAACAATAAAATAAGACAATTATTACCAAGAGGTATTCCCTATGCCCATTTAAATTGGTGCTCATAAACTTGTCTTGGGCATACAGGCCAGAAGTGCCTCATGTGTTTTTTGATAAAACGTCCTCCCGAGGGCAGGCAGAAATAGCAGAGTGCAGGCTCCCCTCTGTGGGGTCATGGGTTTCAGAGCAGCTGATAGGGGAATTTGCTAGGCTCCGCACTTTTCTAAATATAACCTTCTGCCAAGTTTTCTCAGCAAAGTAGGCTTCTGGCCCAAAGGAATGAGATAAAGGCAAGTTCTTAAAGAAAAAGGATTCAAAAACCATAGCATCCAACGATGAAACAGGAAAGTGTTTCTACCGTGTGGAGGAGGTAGAAGTTCACATGGCAGGACGTACTTTTTATTTATGCCTCGTAAGTCAAACAGAACACAAAAAAGATTTGGGAAAGTGTTATCGCCAAACAGCGGCATTTTTATGAGGAAAGAAAGTTCAAGGGTTAACTCTTTTCCCATTAGTTTATGCGGAGGCTGCAAACGCATGGTCTGAGGGCCAGAGCTCACCCACAGACAGGTTTTATTAGCTTGTCCTGCAATATATTTAAAAATGTGTATAGATTTGAATAAGTTACCAAACTTTAAAAATTAGATTTTTTGCAAGTATCTACATTTCTGATTTTCCTTCAGCAACGGGAAGACCTGGTAATGCTGGGTTCCATGAGGCACTAACCCCAGTGAGCTGAGCAGTGGCCACACCCTCCCAGCATACCTGATCCCCACCCCACCCTACCCCTTCCTGTGACTGGGCTGAATATAAGTTGCCAATTATCAACCCACTTGCTGTGTTATTTTACTTACAGGGGAGAGGGAAATAAAGTTCACACCCACATGCCCCCACCAAGAGGGAAAATGATACAGAAACCCATGTGTTTCAAGAAAAATAGGCAAATGAATGTTTCTTTTAGAAGCAAAGGCCATGCCTGCTTAATATGACATATATTGCTCTGTCCAGTTTGTACCCAGGCATTACCTGACTACATCCTAAAGACAGCTGCATTTGTATTCCCAGAGTCTTAAGTCCAGTACTTTACTAACCATGTCAAGCCGTTGTTGAAGACATACACTGCTAAGCCATCTGGACAAGAGTAAGAAGATTATAGGCTTAAAAGCTACCTATGGTCCCTCCCCGTACCCTTCAGCCTCCACGCGATATGATCCTCCACTTATAGACTGGGCTCCACGTGAGACCATCCTCAGTTTTTAGCCTCTGATTTCTCATCCCTTGCAAAGCTGAGCTCACGTGTTTGTCAGGAAAAAGCATTTGTCAGAAACCTCGTGTAGGCAACGGGGTCTTCTTGCAGGATGGGGTGGTTTGTCATTTCCTGCATCTGTGGGATCAGCAGATTGGACAGAACTGATGTTCTGGGACATTCACATCAATGTTCCTGAAGGGAATTGAAGCGTTAAGATTGTCAACATTAGTTACCATGCAGCATCAGCCTGGGGCTTCGTTCATTCTGGAGCTGGGCTGCAACTGCCTGCTCATTCTTATTACATCCAATTCCAGCTAAGAATATGATGACCACCTCGGCAGCTAAAAGACTAGGTTGTGTCAGTATCCAAGACTTTCTTGGTAAAAGTTAGAAAACCATTAGCATTTTTTGAACATGAAATGGTCCAGGGATTTAAGCTTGAGATAATAATTTGCAAAGGAATGCTTTTATCCCTGGGGAGCTGTTTGGGGAGTTATGGGTGAGCTTTTTTTAAAAACTTCATGTTTTTTCATGTTTGCAAGAGCCAATGGCTCTCCATCACTAAGAGAGAATACAGAACAGTCATCAGGATTCCTGACAAGATAGTGACTGGCAGGAGTTGGTGCATAAGGGTAGGGACCACCCAAGGGGACCCCGGAGAGAAGGGGGATGGACCAGCTTCATAGTTCTTATGGGGCCAGAAGGGATCCGGGGGCACAGATTGCTTTTGTACAGATGGAATCATTGGCTATCAGGCCAATAAGAGAGAAAATACAATAAAAGCAAAGCACCAAACCAGTGCACAATGTTGGTTAAGTAGGGACTGAACTGTAAGTGTGTGTATGTTTGTGTGTGTGTGTGTGTGTGCATGTGATGGGGGGCGGTCCTGGAAATCATCAGAATCAGATGGGCTAATCCTGTCAATCTTTCTAAGGAAGATGAGCTTATTTATTTAACTTTCTATTGTGGAAAATTTGAAAAATTTGAAAAATTTGTAAAAGCCGACAGAAAAGTGTACAGGACCCCATGTCCCCATGTGCTTATCATCAGCCCCAACAACCATCAACCCATGGCCAGTTCTGCCCCATCCAAACCCACTCCCATATTATTTTGATGCAAATCTTAAACATTATATCATGTCATTCACAAATGTTTAGGTATATTGCTCTAAAATAGCACTATTTTATTTTATTTATTTTATTTTATTTTTTGAGACAGAGTCTTGCTCTGTTGCCCAGGCTGGAGTGCTGTGGCATGACCTCAGCTCACTGCAGCCTCTACCTCCTGGGTTCAAGCAATTCTTGTGTGTCAGTCTCCTGAGTAGCTGGGATTACAGGCGCCCGCCACCATACCCAGCTAATTTTTGCATTTTTAGTAGAGATGGGGTTTCTCCATATTGGCCAGGCTGGTCTCGAACTGCTGGCCTCAAGTGATCTGCTCGCCTCAGCCTCCCAAAATGTTGGGATTATGAGCGTAAGCCACAGCACCTGGCCAGCACTGTTTTAAATATAGCCACACTATCATACTGTTAGACTGAAAAAATTAACAGTAATTTCTTAGTATTGTCATTTATGTTTCCAATTGTCTTATAAACAACATAATTTTTTTTCAGTTTGTTTGAATCCCAGGAAGATCCACACTATGATGAGGTTGCTGTGCCAGGTATTGCTTAAGTCTCTTTTAATCTATAGTTTTCCCTCCATCTCTTTTTATTTTCTTCTGCTATATCTGTTGAAGAAACTGGAGTTCATTTTTTAATTGCATTTTGAAGTAGAACAGATAGATGAATGAATAAAAGGTTTTACCTCTGAATCTCCCAGCCCACGGCAGTGCTTTGCTTTTCTCTGTTGTCTCCCTTGCTGTGCTGCATTGAAACTGTGTGCTGTGCTATTCCTCCAACCAGTCAGGGGCCCTTGTTCATGTAGGGCCTGTGAGGAAGTGGTTTTCCCACAGCAAGGTGCAGTGTGGGGGAACCAGAGTGTATCAGAGTCCCTATCGCAGATGGAGGATGTGTGTGAGGAGTTAGAAAACATTCCCAGGGTAGCTCTGATACCTATCCCATGAGAGATGGCGTGAGTAGCTTCCATTCTCCATCCCTCCCTGTATTCAGGCCATCTGTGGTGTGACTTTTCAGTTCTTTCACTGAAGAGGCGAATCTCTTTCCTCAGCCTTTGATTTGGCTTTGGCCAAGGGATGTCAGAGATGTGATGTGCACAGAGGCATGCGGTGACACTTATCCATTTGCTCTCTCTTCTGCTCCTCTACCTTCACCATAAGAGGAGGCTGGAGCTGGCCTGCTGTAGGCGGAGGCCTGGGAAGCCGAGTCCAGCTGCCCTGGGCATCCCAGCCAAGTCCATGCCCATCCTGATCATCCAACAGCCAACTGCGTCCCACATGTTCGTGGGCCGTGCTGACATCAGAGCTGCCCAGCCTACCAGAGCCTGAATCGCTGACCCACAGACACATGAGCTAAATAAATGCTTTTTGTTTTAAGGCACTAAGTTTTATGGTAGTTTGTTACGCAGCATTATCATGATAGTAGATAACTGATACAACCCCCCTCCTTCTTCTCTCTCTCTTCCACACACAAACATACACACACACAAACACACGCTCTTCAAGTTGAGAGTCACTGATTTCAGTCTACAGAAGAGCCTAAAAATGATAGAGATAAGCTATTAGGATAGTAGACAATTAAACAATGATGGTATGGCTTAGAGTTCTTGTGAAAAGATTGTTCTATAGTCCACTTCCTGATATGAACGGGAGATTCTAACGCTATAATAGCTAAATTCTGAAGTTAGAAAGGGACAAGACTGAATGTGTATGAATTATTCCTCAGTGATTTTTGTGTAAAAATAGTCATTCTCTAGACATAAATAATGTATTAGATAATCAGATATTAGGCCTACTTTTGTATTTCTTCCTCAAAATTCTGCATCTGGAAGTAACTAGGACGGGGGTGAGAGAGAAGATTTTTGCCTTCTTATGAAAGAAAATCTTTTTTTTCTGAATAATGATTGTGGCAAATAGCTTATCTCTGATTTTAACAACAGCAACAACAATAGCGACTGATGGTTCCTGATGCTTCCCTATGCCAGGCCCTGTGCCAGTCCCTTCTGTGCATTACTTCATGTGCTACTCAGCACAAACTTCTGCAAGAGGAACTAGTATTGTCTCATTTTATAAAAGAGGAAATGCTCTCAAAAAGGTCAAAAATGTGTCCTAAGTTTGCCTAGGAAGAAAATGGTGGACCGAAACTGGATGTGTGTGACTTCAAAGCCAGTGCTCTTTGTATTCTATTCCATGAATTATATTATATTATTAGTTGTAAAATTCTTGTGAGAAGGAACCACATCTTTACTCCCTTTGGAGTCTGCTCCAAGTCTATTTCCCATGCACCCAGACAGAAGACCCTGTTTATACTCAATAAATAGTCATTGAATTGAAAATAGAAAGGCCTAATTAGTCCTCCACCCCACCCTTGGAAACCTGATCTTTCTCCATGTAGCAAACACCTTTTGGACTCCTCCTCCACCAGGCTCTGGTTTTCCTGCAGCTGTGGCAGATGGTTCTACACCAAGAGTGTCCCACTTCTGCCACCACAGCAGCTCTTCACTTCTCTGCCACGGGGCTTTCTCCCAAGCCAGGGAAACCCATACTGCCTGCAGCAAGGGCAGGAAAGGCAGGGAGGAAGGAGAGTTAATGCTGCAGGGACATCTTCTGCCAAGGGAGTGGGAGCTGGTGGGTAAGCATCCCAGTCTCCCATCTTTCAGAGGGGCATCTCTGAGGCATGTTCCACACATTTCCCCTGAGGGCCCCAGGTGAGACTGAGCCTAGTTGTCCACAGTGATGACACATCTTTTATTGGCTTTTTGCCTTCCATCTTTCTATCCCTCACTCCAGCTTCCTGGGATCCCCTTCCAAATGAACGTCCTGCATCCAAGTCCTTGTTGCAGGCTCTGCTTTCAGGATTAACCAAACCAAAGCCTTCCTCCGCGCCATTCTTGGTGTCTGATTGTTCAAGACAAAAACAAGGTATTATCCTTGACTCTTCCGTCTGATACCCCAACATCTCCATTGGCAACTCAACTTTTCCCTTTCTCTATGCCTGCCCCCATGCTGTTCCCATCCCTCATCCAGGCTTCTCCAGTGACCCCACTACTAGTCTCACTGTCTTCAGCTTCCAGAGTGATTTTTTAAATGTTTATGCCACTGTGCTCTTCTGCTGAAAACTTGGTGGTGGTAATAATAACAGGAGCATTTATGAAGCATTTTCTATGTGCTATGATCTGTTCTGAGGATGTTGCATGTGTCAAACTCACTTAAACCACACATACCCACACACAGGCGTGCACACACACACACACACCCTGGGAGGCAGAGACTACAACTGTCATGGTAACTTACACCATCTAAGTCCTCAGATACTTGATGGCAACTTTTTTCTGTAGCCAGAGACTACTAGTGAAAACGATTTTGCTACTCAAGTTCCCCACTTGATAGACTCTGACAGGGAGACACCTTGAGCATAGAAAAATTGCTTCAAAATTTTAAATCAAAATCAAATTAGTGCGATCCAGAGAAAAAATGAAGACTGTGACAAGATAATCTACCTGTATTATTAAATGTATGAAATAACTTCACTGAAGGAGGTAGGGGAATAGGTGTTGACCTAAGGAACTTTGGAAATAAATGGAATGTGTAGGACTAAAGGCAAAAGGACCGCACATAAGTACTGTACTCGGAGGAAATTGTTTCTCACAGACGATGGGCTAACAAACCAGATATGATACATGTGCTTGGAACTAAGCAGTTAAGAACAGCAATGATGGAAACCAGGTTTTTTACTCTTGGAGCAGGAATTTACACTGAGAAAGGAGAGGAGACTCAAATGACCCATGTAGTAGTGGATTAGAGTGGCAGCTATCAATAACAACTCATGTTTAACTCAATATAAATACAGACGATTCCATATGAGCATACTTATGAATATGCACATATACACATAGAGTCAGGCATCACTTAACAACCGGGACATGCCCTGATAAATCACTTTTAGGCAACTGTGTAGTGTGAACATCATAGGGTGTGCTTACACAGACCTAGATGGTATGGCCTGCTACACACCTAGGCTACATGGTACAGTCTATTGCTCCTAGGCTACACACCTGTACAGCACCCGAATGCTGTAGGCAATTGTAACACAATGGGATATATCTAAATGTGTCTATATTTAGATGTATTGACATGCATCTAAATATAAATAAGTTACAGTAAAAATACGGTATTTTAATCTTATGGTACCACTGTTGTATACGTGGTCTGCCATTGACTAAAACATTGTGTAATATGTGACTGTATATTTCTTTGTTCTGTCAGCTGAGAGGTCCTAAAATCAATGGCATCTCAGTAACCACAAGCAACAAGCTCAGATCTTGGCTTTAAATATCATTCTCCAAAAAAATAAACCATGGTTCCTTGGGAAAATGTCTCATTCTAGAACTGGGGTAAGAGATATATGAGATGAGCCTGAAACAATTTATAGTACCAGAAAATAAGGCGGCAATAAAAGAAATTAACACACATTGATGGGGGCATGTTGAAGGAGCACAGAAGCCAACTTAAAGAGCTCCCAATGGCCAGAGCTGGAACAATTTGGGCAACGAAATAAATACAATTGCATCAAATAAAGTCAAAGTTGCAAAGATAAAGTTGAAAATAAACATCTACAAATCCATACTGATATAAATAAATGATGCATAAATTAATTAATGGGAGAGAAGAGACAAATCTCCATGCAGAATTTCAGGTAAATTATGTAGAGTCCAGACAAAAGGAGGTAGAGCACAACTTCCCATTCCTTACGTGTGGATCACACATGGTGGCTTCCTTCCAAAGGGCACAGCATGAGACAGGGAAATAAAAGAGTAATGTACAGTTGAGAAACCTGAGAACTATGACTTTAGCCAGGTGATCAAGGTCAACATCAACAGCTGTAATCACATTAATCGTGTGTACCCTTGATATGAAGTGATGAAGCACTTTATCTCTTGTTGTCTTCCTCCCTAAAATCCAGGATCCCAATTCGTCATGAGAAAAACATCTGAGACATCCCAAGAGAGGGACATCCTACAATACACCTGGCCCGTACTTCTCAAGACTGTCTAAGTCATCAAAAACGAAGAAGGTCTGAAAAACTCGCAGTCCAGGGGAGTGTAAAGAGATATGACAGTCAAACATAATGCAAGATCCTGGCAACATTCTAATACAGAGAAAAAGACATTAGGTAGAAAACTAAGAAAACCTGAATAGACTATGGGCTTTGCTTAATACTGATGCGTCAATATTGGTTCATTAATTGTAGTCTCTGTACCACGCTAAAATAAGATGTTAGTGATAGAAAATCTGTGCATGGGAGGCTATAGGGTAACTCTTTATCATCTTCTCAATTTTTCTGTAAATTAGAAACTATTCTTAAAAAAACAAAAGGCAGGCTGGACGCGGTGGCTCACACCTGTAATCCCAGCACTTTGGGAGGCCGAGGCAGGTGGATCACCTGAGGTCAGGAGTTCAAGACCAGCTTGGCCAACATGGTGAAACCCCATCTCTACTAAAAATACAAAAATTAGCTGGGTGTGGTGGTGCATGCCTGTAATCCCAGCTACTCAGGAGCCTGAGGCAGGAGAATCGCTTGAACCTGGGAAGCAGAGGTTGCAATGAGCTGAGATGGCGCCACTGCACTCCAGCCTAGGTGACAGAGCGAGACTCCATCTCAAAAAAACAAAAACAAAACAAACAAGAAAAAAATGACAAGTAAGCAAATGAAATAATAAGCAAAAGAAAAGGCAAATTAAGTGAGTTATACGACACACGCTTACATACCACCACATAGAAGTTTGATGACTTCTGGTTCACCTGCCCTAAACTGTCCACACAGATAACTCAGATTTGAAGGGGAGCAGTATTGGGATCAGAGTGACCTGGTTCCACCCCTGACAATGGTAAAATTAACTGCAGGAATTCCAAATGAGCTTTAGTTTGTGGTGGGGACACACCTTTGACCCATCTACCACCCCTACAAGAAACTGAGAAATAAGAATCCTGAGGTTTCTTTTGGAAAACTTCTCCGTAGAGACCCACAGAGAAAAATACTGAAAGAAAGGAAAATAAGCCTGTCAGCAAACTTCTGCAATACAAGTGTGGGGTAAAGCACTTTGAGAAGAACTTCTGATTTACCTGAACTACATCCTTCAGCACTTCATGAAGCTGTAGACGTACTGTCTTTTTTATGCCCCAAAGGCCTTATTGAGGCAATTTGTTACTGTAACTGTGGGAAACACATCACATTTGTTCAGTGAAGCAAATGGCTTCACATCTCCTTTGCGTTGCTCTCGGTATCTATTACTTTGCTAACCGTCATTGGGTCTCCATGGGCCCTTCAAACATCTCGGACAAGGAGCTGGAGCCTCATGGGCTCTAGAGAGCGGGAAGCAGAATGAGAAGCTCGCTTCCCGCACTCTCAGCAAGTGCAAACCTTCATCATACTCGGCTTTTTTTTTTTTTAAGAAACAAAAAATCAAGTTGACTTTTAAATTAATAGTTTAACAAACTTTTAAAAGTAATTGACCTAGGCCAGGCGCAGTGGTTCATGCCTGTAATCCCAGCACTTTGGGAGGCTGAGGTAGGTGGATCACGAGGTCAGGAGATCGAGACCATCCTGGCTAACACGGTGAAACCCCATCTCTACTAAAAATACAAAATTATCTGGGTGTAGTGGTGGGTGCCTGTAGTCCCAGCTACTCAGGAGGCTGAGGCGGGAGAATGGCCTGAACCCAGGAGGTGGAGCTTGCAGTGAGCCGAGATTGTGCCACTGCACTCCAGCCTGGGACACAGAGCGAGACTCCATCTCAAAAACAAAAAAAAATTAAAAAATAATTGATCTTAGGTTGGGTGTGATGGCTCATGCCTATAATCCCAGCACTTTGGGAGGCCGAGGTGGGCGGATGATTTGAAGACATGAGTTCAAGACCAGCCTGGGTGTGACAGCGAGCGATATGTCATCTCTACAAAAATTTTAATTAAAAAAAAAACAAAAGCAGGTGTGGGGGTTGGGGGTGTGCTCCTTTAGGCTCAGCAACCTGTGAGGCTGAGGCAGTGCGGAGATCACATGAACTCAGGAGGTCAAGAGTGCAGTGAGCTGTGACCACGCCGTTGCACTCCAGCCCAGGCGAGAGTGAGACCCTGTCTTAAAATGATAATAATAATATTAATAATAATAATAATAGATTCCATTTCCAGTTTTCCCTCTCTGCATTGCTAATATGTAAGTTTCTACCTGCATGGGGTGCTGCCAGTACTCCACCTACGTGCCCTCAGGCCCTTGGCCATGTTCAGGCACAACTGTGACTGGAGTGTCTTCACTGCCAACAGCCAGCACCTGTGTCTCTTTGAGCACTGTCCGGAAGCTACTGGAACTCACTTTGCCTGCAGGCACAGGAACAAGTAGTGCCTGGGAATTCACTATCCTTTGGGGACAGCCCTGACCTGTGACTCGCAGGGCAGGTGGGTTATAGACTGCGGCTGGCCAGCCCTGACTGGTCAAGGGTGTGACCTTCACCGGGGCTCAGCCCAGGTTTCTCTCCGTGGGACTTTGCCTACTCTCTCACCTAGCTCAGGCTCCCTCCCTTCTCTGATCCGCTACCCGACTCCCAGGTTTTTCCTGGGATTAATTTCTCATAAATCACTTTCACACAAATCCCTGTCTCAGGGTCTCCTTCTGAGGAGCCCAACCTGAGACATGACTCAGTTTCCCCTTCAGGGAGATGCTGCCCAGGAGTGTGGCTGGCTGATGACATGCTGTTCTGGGGGGCCCCTGCCAAAGACTGAACAAGGTGGGGAGGTAGAGCCTGGACAATTCCCGGCACTTTGCCATGTCTGCACCACAGTTTGGGTGGTACCCTTGATTCCAATATTGCACCCATCCTTTTTCATTCAAAGGTGCTACTACACAATAGATCCTCTGCACTCCTAACTCCATCTCGGTGTCTGCTTCTTGGAGGAACCAGCCTAGGACGGTCTTGTGAATGTCACGTTCCTTTTCGCAAGCACGCTGACCTGTCATGGGCTACAGAGACAATACCTATGTTATACTTTTGTTTCCCACTTGGTATTTGCTTGTTTTACCTTTCTTTGTTAAATTGCACATTTACTTTATCTACTTCAGAGAGAGGGTCCCAGAAAATTATTTCTGGAAAGTTCTTGTTTCCCATTTTTTCTCCACATTCTGCTGGGCTAACGTTTTTTCTCAGAACCTCCCGTTTCTCTAAGGAGGGGTAAAGTAGTCCCAGCCTCACTGATGATTGTCAAGGTGCATCAGGGCAGCAAGCACACCTATTTTGTGTTGGGATTCACCTGCCTGCCTCCCTGCTTCTCTCTCTCTCTCTTTCTTTCTTTCTTTTTTGACAGAGTTTCGCTCTTTTGCCCAGGCTGTAGTGAAGTGGTGCGATCTCAGCTCACTGCAACCTCCGCCCCCAGGTTCAAGTGATTCTCCTGCCTCAGCCTCCTGAGTAGCTGGGACTGCTGGTGAGCACCACCACGCCTGGCTCATTTTTGTATTTTTAGTAGAGATAGGGTTTCAACATGTTGGCCAGGCTGGTCTCGAACTCCTGACCTCAGATGATCCACCCACCTCGGTCCCCCAAAGTGCTAGGATTACAGGCGTGAGCCACCGCCCCAGGCAGGGACTCACTTTTCTTTTGCTTCCAGATTCAGGGGTGGGGAAAAAAGAGTCCACATTTCTGAATCCCTGTTCATTTGTTGGCAGAGAGAAAAGCGGGACCAGATAAAAATGAGAGATGAGAGAGATGATGATGTTTTTACCCAAAACTGCTGTGCTTACCTGGGCTTGTGAAGCTCCATGATTTATCCCATAGAGTATAGTTTCTCACCCTTAGCACCACTGACATTTTGGGGCAGATAATTTTTTGTTGCAAATGTCCTGTGTACTGTAGGGTGTTCAACAGCATCCCTGGCCTATACCCAGTAGAGGCCAGTAGCTCTCCCCTGCCCCTAGTTATGACCTGACAGTTTCTAGACACAGTTAAATATCCCCTGGTTGGCAAAATCGTCCCCTCGTTGAGATGCGTGACATAGAGCTAAAGCATCCCAAGAAAGAGGAGGCAGAGGAACAGTGCCGACGGCTTCCCTTTCCTCCACCCATTCTGTCCTGGTAATTTTGTTGGAAACTCTTTTTGCCTTGAGGCAAGGCAGCACTTTTTCCATCTTCTTTTTGCCAAGGGAACAAAAGTCTGTCTTCTCCCCTGAAAACCTCTGCCCCTAGCAGCTCTACTCAGCATGCTGACGGACCCTTAGGTCACTTGGTTCTCCAGGAGTAGCTGAGAGGGAGGGCGACCTCATTCTCCACAGACTTACAGCACGGTCATGTGGGGATGTTGCTGAGTGACTCCAAGAGACTGTGAGAAGGAAGCCACAACTTCAGTGCTGTAGGATCGGGGTGCCCAGTTAATAAGGGAGCATCTTAATGACAGCTTAATTGATCCAGGGGGTGATAGGTCAGCCCAGTGAGTAGGAAACAGGCTTGGGTTCTGGTTCTGCCACTGGGCAGCTGTGTGACTCTGGGCAAGTTACTTTGTCTCTCTGAACCTCAATTTCAAGAAATGACAAGGTTGTTATGAGGATTGAATAAGACACACATATAAACTGTGCCTGGCACTCAGTGCCTGGCACTTAGGAACCTGTCTATAAATGGTTGATATATACGGTGACTGGTGTCGGCTTACATTCTTATCATGTATGCCTCATCTAAAGAAATTATATCTGTGCCAGTAAAATACTTATGTTAAATTATTTACGTATTTGAACTTCAATGTCTCTCCACAAAAGCTGATGAATGGCTGTACTTACTGTGCACTGTGATTGTCTTTGTAAAATACATAGATTATTCTGGTTGCAATGTGGGTTAGAGATGCAAGGCAGGGTGGTGAGGAAGGGGCCATTAGCCACGTGGCTGGTGAGACACTCAAAGGGAGTGGGATTTTGGGGAATCACTATGCTAAAGAAAAGTTTTGCACCTTTTCCTCAAGTGTGATTCAGCTTTTCTTCTAGAAGAATGGGACTTCTGGCCAGATGTGGTGGCTCATATTTATAATCCTAGTGATTTGGGAGGCAGAGGCAGATCACTTGAGGCCAGGAGTTCGAGGTTACAGTGAGCTACAATCATGACACTGCACTCCAGCCTGAGCAACATAGCAAGATGTTGTCTCTAAAAAAAACTTTAGAGAAATTAGCTGGCGGCCAAGCATGGTGGCTCATGCCTGAAATCCCAGCACTTTGGGAGGCCAAGGCAGGCGGATCGCTTGAAGCCAGGAGTTTGAGACCAGCCTGACCGACATGGTGAAACCCCGTCTCTACTAAAGAGACAAAATTAGCCAGGTGTGGTGGCACACGCCTGTAATCCCAGCTACTTGGGAGGCTGAGGCAGGAGAATCGTTTCAACCCAGGAGGCGGCGGATGAGTGAGCCGAGATGGTGCCATTGCTCTCTAGCCTGGGCAACAAGAGCGAAACTTCATCTCAAAAAAAAAAAAAAAAAAAAAAGAAAGAAAGAAAAGAAAAGAAATTAGCTGGCCACAGTGGTGCATGCCTGTAGTCTTAGCTGCTTGGAGGGCTGAGACAGAAGGGTGCCTTGAGCCCAGGAGTTCAGGGTTACAGTGAGCTATGATCACGTCTGTGCACTCCAGCCTGAGTGACAGAGCGAGACCCTGTCTCTTAAAAAAAAAAAAAAAAGAATGGGACTTCTCAGATCTGCCACAATCAGCTGACATTGTATTTTATTCTTCAAACACTAAGAACAGATTCATGACCACTCACTCATCCTTCTCCCATTTTACAAGCCAGGTGGCCAGACTCAGGGCTATTTCTCTCTCTTTTCCACCAGCAACTATACACTGGGAGGACTCAGAACAGGCTGCAGAACAGGCTTTCAGGAAATGACACACGGTCCAGCAGAGACATCTTCAACTTCCTAACTGCTGGGCTTTCCCAGAATGAACCCAGGTTCTTTTCCCTCTTACTTCCTTTTTTTAAAAATTTATTTATTATTTTGA
The DNA here is from genome assembly GCF_028885625.2 of Pongo pygmaeus. Lineage (NCBI taxonomy): Eukaryota > Metazoa > Chordata > Mammalia > Primates > Hominidae > Pongo > Pongo pygmaeus. The sequence continues at coordinate 15,548,528 of NC_072394.2, forward strand.
GATGGAGTCTTGCTCTGTCCAGGCTGGAGTGCAGTGGTGCAATCTCGGCTCACTGCAACCTCTGCTTCCCGGGTTCAAGCAATTCTCCTGACTCAGCCTCCTGAGTAGCTGGGATTACAGGCCCGTGCCACCACGCCTGGCTAATTTTTGTATTTTTAGTGGAGACATGGTTTCATCACATTGGCCAGGCTGGTCTCGAACTCTTGACCTCAAATGATCCACCCGCCTAGGCCTCCCAAAGTGCTGGGATTATAGGTGTGAGCCACTGGGCCTGGCCCTCCCTCTTATTTCTCATGCTCAACCTGGTGCCTGGGGGTCGGTGCCTGGGGCAAAGCAGTGTTTGTAAAGGAGCATGTTCTCCTGAGAAGAGCAGGCCATGGCCATGGCCTATGGCTCCTGGGAGCCTGATTATGGTGCACAGACTCCCTGTCACCCCCATTTTCTTGGCAGATATTTAGTAATCAGAATTGTGTTGTGGTTAAGAAGATAGGTTCTGGGCCGGGCGTGGTGGCTCACGCCTGTAATCCCAGCACTTCGGGAGGCCAAGGCGGGTGGATCACGAGGTCAGGAGATCGAGACCATCCTGGCTAAAACAGTGAAACCCCGTCTCTACTAAAAAAAAAATACAAAAAATCAGCCATGCGTGGTGGCGGGCACCTGTAGTCCCAGCTACTCGGGAGGCTGAGGCAGGAGAATGATGTAAACCTGGGAGGCGGAGCTTGCAGTGAGCCGAGATCCCACCACTCCACTCCAGCCTGGGAGACAGAGACTCCATCTCAGAAAAAAAAAAAAAGAAGAAGAAGAAGATGGGTTCTGGAGACAATGCGCTTGGATGCAAACCTTGGCTTCACCCTTTACCTCAGGTGAAGTGTTCCCCTCTGGGTCTCAGTTGTCTTTATCTGTTGAATGGGATGATAATAAGAGTAGCTTCCAAGGCTCCAAGCCTCCAGGGTTATTATGAAGTGTAAATAGGTTGCTGGAAAGTGCATAGAGAGCTCACAGAGCAATGCCTGGAATAGATGAAGCATTCAGTAAGTGTGGTATATAATTGCTAGTAAATCCATATGTGCTCTCAAAGGACAGGGGCGCATGGCTGTGTGTGGGCAGCAGATTGAGGGAACTCCTTCTATGCATTGCAGCACATTCAGCAGCATCGCCAGCCAATCTCTACTTGATGCCAGTACCACCTCTTTATCCTCTGCTTTGAAACCTCAAATGTCCCCAAACATTGCCAAACATCCCCTGGGAGGCAAAATCTCCCCCAGTGGAGAATCACTGATCTAGAGGAAACTGGTGAAGCCAATGTAGCAGATCAAATGAGAAAACTCCAGGGTAGTGACATGAACTTGACTTTTCCTGGAGAGTAATTAACTAGGCAGAGACAATGCCATGTGAATGAAAATGTTTCCCTTCTATTTTTCTGGTAGGTCAAGTTGAAGTATATGTTTGTGTCATGGAAAAACAAGTCTAAAAAGAGAGGGAACAAAAATACTTCTACAATGGGGAGCTATCTTAAATAGCAATGTTTTTATGGCATGTGAATGAGGGTTATTAAGATTGGTAATGGTAACTGTCACCTCTAGGGTTGTGTGAGTTTGTGATCCTGGGGTGGCTTTTATTGAGGTCGTGGAGGGCTGATGTCTCTTGTAGCTTTCCCTATATCCCCCACCCCCTGCCCCAAGAATATGCCAAACACAGGCCTCATGTCTCAACCTGGACTATGTTCTTCCCACCGAGGCCACTGGGGAATCAACTCTTTTTTTTTGAGACAGAGCCTCTCTCTGTCGCCTAGGCTGGAATACAGTGGTGCAATCTCGGCTCACTGCAACCTCTGCCTCCCAAGTTCAAGTGATTCTTCTGCCTCAGCCTCCCAAGTAGCTGGAATTACCGGGGCATGCCACCATGGCCGGCTAATTTTTGTATTTTTAGTAGAGATAGGGTTTCACCATATTGGCCAGGCTGGTCTCAAACTCCTGACCTCAGGTGATCCAACCACCTCGGCCTCTCAAAGGCTGGGATTACAGGCGTGAGCCACTGCATCCGGCGGGGAATCAACTCTTTTAGGGAATTCTGGAATGCTGAAAACTGCCTGAAAGGCCTGGGAAACAATAGCCCCTTCCCCATTTTCAAGGTGGTCTGTTCAAGGTGGCTGATTAAATTTCTTGCTTTGGAACATTCGACAGTGATTTTTTCTAGTAGAACTTCTCAGACTGTGATCACCTGGGGACCTTGTTAAACTACAGAATCTGATTTGGAAAAACAGGGTGGGGACCTAAGACTCTGCATTTTTCAGAAGCTCCCAAGTGATACCAACGCTGCTGGCCCATGGGCTCCCTGCACATCACAGTTCTGGTGCACAATTCTACAAGCGTCTTCTTTTTCAGTGCCCAAAACTGAGGATCTTCCACAACAGTTTACAAGCAGTGAAGGGGCATTTTTAACCACTGGAAAAATAAACAGCCAAGGAGTTTTTTTTTTTATCCACACCAGACAGGCATCTCCTCTTACTCTCCTGCAGGGTATGTGGAGGAAGGATGGACCATGGTCAACACTGCAAGTGTTTCATTCCACCTGTGGCTTTACTTTTTTATGCCCTCCTATATTTCGGTTAAGTGTGCAGCAGAGTACAAACTCCTTTCAAGAGAAATAGCAGAGGCAGAAAGTGGGTAGGGAGGGAGCCTGCGGGGAATGGGAGAGGGTAGAGCCTCCCCCAGCACCGGGTTAAGCCCCCGAGTCGGTCCTGGCACGTGGGCGTGCGCCAGCGCTGGGGGCGGCCACCCTGTGTGTGGTGTGTGGGGCCATTTGGAAACCCCCAGAATGACTAGGAGGGGCTGGGGAGACGAGTGGCCCAAGGCATTGCTGTAAACTACACTGGTTTCCCAAAGGATTTTGCATGTGCTCACAAAAGTAGTAAGGATAACCTGAGACCTGTGGGTCCTTTATGAACGAGATTATGGTCGGGCTTTGCCACAGCCTAAGTGTGCAGTACAACAAGGCCATTGTACAGCTCGGGCATTCATATTGAAAATAAAATATTAGCTGGGTGGTCCGGAATAATGAAGGCATTTATGACTCTGGCTAAGCATATGTATGTCAGACTGATCCACAGATTACCCTTACAGAGTCTGGGCTCATGCGGGGCTCCAGAGGGCTGAGGCCACCGGTATAGATCTGGGATGAAAGGACCAATGATCAAAGCGACTCAGGAGGACTAAAGAGCTGTTTATCTGTGACCTAGGGATACAATGGAATGAGGAATACGATTCTATTGAAAACCAGGACTGGTTTCCAAGAGCGTCCTTAAAAACGCCGAACTTCAGAGAAAATGGTCTCAATCCAGCACTCAGAGGGAAAAGCACACCACCAGAAAAACAGGCGGCTGCGAAGGGCTTTGGAAGCCGTGTGAACCGGTTACCCGAGCTCAGGTCCACAGTTGGGATACGGGAGGACAAATCACTGGCTGGGCCATGACTCGGTGAGTGATTGTGGGTCAGTCACATAACCTTTTGACTTCCTCATCTGCTGAGGACAGAGGTTGACCCTGGGCTCTGACGTTACCAGGTCCCCAGCAGGATGCAGCACAAAGATCATACTTGCTCCATTCCATTTTGCCTACGAAAGACAATTTGGAGGCCTGGCAGAAAACTTCTCTACAAATGCGGGTGGGGACTGGAGTTTTCTGGAACAGGAGCACCGAGTGTGCCAGGTGCCACACCTTCTTTCCTGCCTGAGGAGAAATGCTTTTTCAGTACACAATTCAATGACTTCTGATACGAGTGTACACCCTTGAAAACTTCACCCTGGAAAAATTATGATAATAAACTTAGACACCACTCAGAAGTTCCCTTATGCTCCTTATAATCCTCCACCCCCAACTGTCCCATGCCTAGATCTGCTTTCTGTCACATTGGATTAGTTTTCATTTCCTAGAGTTTCATATACAGGGAAACAATGTGTGTCAGCACAGCATGGCTGCCTTCATGCACATCATGATGTTAAGATTCATTGCTGTTGTGGACATCAGCAGCTGCTTCCTTTTCACCGTCGAGTATTATGATCTGTTGAAGAATATGTGGATTGTTTCTAGTTTGCAGCTTTTCCGAATGAAGTTCCATGAGCATTCATGTTCGCATCTTTGTATGGAAATAACGCTTTCATTTCTCTTAGGTAAATACCTAGGTGTGAAAGGGCTGGATCATATAGGAAGTATGTCTAACTTTTTAAGAAACCGCCAAATTATTTTCCAAAGTGTTTGTATGATTTTACACTTCTACCAGCAGACTGGGGGAGTTCAAATTGCTTCACATCTTTGCCAACACTTGTGGATTTGTAGAGCTAGCTCAGTATGATTTTAATTCGCATTTCCCTAATGATGAATAATGTTGAACATCTTTTCATGTATATGTAAGCCATCTCAAAATTTTCTTTGAGGCTGGGCACAGTGGCTCATGCCTGTAATCCCAGCACTTTAGGCGGCTGAAGTGGGAGGATCCCTTGAAGTCAGGGGTTCAAGAGCAGCTTGGGCAACATAGAGAGACCCCGTCTCCACACACACACACACAAAATTTAAAAATTAGCCAAGTGGGCTGCTGTACACCTGTAGTCCCAGCTACCAGGGAGGCTGAGGGTAGAGAATTGCTTGAGCCCAAGAGTTCGAGGCTGCACTGAGCTATGATGGCGCCACTGCACTCCAGCCTGGGGGTGCAGTGTGAGACCTTGTCTCCAGAAAAAAAAAAACTTTGGTAAAGCTCCAGTTCAAACATTTTGCTCAGTTTTTAAAAATCGGGTTGTGTTTTTATTATTGAGTTGCAAGGAGTTATTTATATATTCTAGGTACAAATCCTTTCTGGTTACATGTCTTGCAAATATTTTCTTCCACTCTGTGCCTCAAGGGGCATTTTGAGAGCTGAAGGAGGGGAGTGGTCCTCCCAGGCCGGTGTGTTGCCTTCTGGAGTCCCTGCTAATTTAGGAGCTGCTTCTCTAGTCCAGATCTTCCTTTGGTTCTTCTTATCACAGTGAGTTGGAAACACCAGGTCACCTTGAATTCTACCTCAAGGCTTCTAGGGCCTTTGCGAGCCACACAGTGCAGTGCCAAGCATAGCCTGAACACTAGACCCGTTTTCTCACCCTCTGCCTGAAAGCAGGTGATTTCGTTATTTGGAACAGCTCAGGGCCTTAGCATGAATATTTGGAGTGGGTGATAGAGAAGGCACTGCCTGGTACCTGCAGTTGGGCCTGTCCCAGTACAAGCAACAACATATTAAAAAGAAAGGAAGTATTTGGAGTCCTTTGATGCCTCTAGTTAAAAGCTGCAGGCCAATTGCAATCTCTAATCTCCACTCTCTTTCTCATTTGAGGCAATGGTGCTATCCTTCCATGATTTTCTTGCCTTGTTTGTTAACACTTTGGGGCAATTTTTCCCTGTTATTTAATAGAAACATGAAAAAGCAAGCATCTTGTAGCAGTTATCGATTGCTGCATAACAAATGATCCCAAACCTCATGGGTCTTAACAACCACCATTTGTTATTGCTCAGGAGTCTACAGTTCTGTTGAGCTGTGTCAGGCTCAGCAGGTCTCAGCTGGGCTCACTCATGCACCTGCAGTCAGTCATATGAAATCTCAGTCTCTCTGTCTGCAACGTACTCAACAGAATGCAGACACCGTATTGCCCATTGGCCTTGCTGTTTCTGTCTGCATGGTTCTGGCTCGATTCCTTGCAGTACTGACACTTCTTCTAGCACAACCCTCTAGTAAGACAGCCTGGATTCCCTCTCATGAGCTTCTGGGCTCAGAGGGGTTTGTAGATATCTGGGACTGTTTCAATTTGTGTTCTGAGTAGCAGAGCCTGAGAAAGTCATTTGAGTGTAAGCAGTTTATTCCAGGAAGTACCAATTAGGACACAGGGAAGTGAGATCCAGGAGGGAAGGCAGCCAATACAGGGTATATTAGAGAGGCAGCTACCATTGTTGGAAATAAGGCACAATTGCCCCCCTCCCGGGAATATGCCTCAGGGTGGTTTCATCCAGGGGCAAAGAAATGGAACGTTTGCTGGGACTAGGGAGAGGGCCATGGGAGCCACTCTCTTTTACCAAGTTTTTGTCTGTGTGGCCTCTCCCTCCAGGCTTCCCTGCAAAGGAATTGCCGATCCCTGTGGCTGGGATTGTAGAGTCAGCCAGGCTCCTACTGACCTATTTAAGTTCAGCACAGTTGATAGTGCTTGCGATGTCTAGGGACCCAGAGGGTAATCACAGAATACAAATGAACTTAAACAGTGCCAGAAGCAAGCCTGACTTGTTTTTTTCTTGGGGTATAATCATCTAAAGCCACTTGTGAGGGCCAGAGGGGGCTGGATTTTTGCGTTTATGGTACATTGGCTGCATCTATTAGGCTTTTTTTTTTTTTTTTTTTTTTGAGACAGGGCCTCACTCTGTCACCCAGGCTGGAGTGCAGCAGTATAATCAGCTCACTGCAACCTGTGCCTCCTGGGCTTAAGCCATCCTCCCACCTCAGCCTCTTGGGTAGCTGGGACTACAGGTGCATGCCACCATGCCTGGCTAATGTTTGCATTTTTTGTAAAGATGGGGGTCTCGCCATCTCAAACTCCTGGGCTTAAGCAATCCACCTGCCTCAGTCTCCCAAAGTGTTGGGATTACAGGTGTGAGACACAGTGCCTGGCCCTGTTCCAGCTTTGCTGGATAAGCAGGATGGGATGTCCATCATAAGCTGCTTCTCTTTCGTCTTGAGCACGCATCATCAAATAGAGGTCTTCTTCTAATGAAGCAGCAGATATTTTTAGTGATTTATCATGAAATATTTTGTTACATGGAATGATGGATTACCACATAACTTAGATTAGTCCCTTGCAGCCTCATGATTTGAAAGCCCACAATTTGAGCAGTTGGATGCAAAGTACTTTAAAATGGCCCAATTTCTCAGAAGATATTGTGTCAAAGCTTCCATGATGTGAACTTCTGAGCTTGTTCTGCTCCAAAAATGAAGCATAGGTTTTGACAAGTCCTTGCTCGAATCCTTAGATTCTTTCTCAGACCTCGACTGAACGTCCCTGGATGTGCACATTTTTCTGGCTTGTAGATTTTCACCATCTCACAAGGCTGCCTTGGATTACTGTTTTTCATGCCTTGTTCCATTTCTTGCCTATAAGAGGATGCTTTCCAACTGTAGTATAGTTTTATAGCAACCTGAGTAGTTTCTCATTGTTTCAGGCTGAGTAACTTTAGCAATATCAGCCTCCCTATGTAGGTTAATTGATTGACACATTTATTTAATCAGGAAGTGTTATTGAGCGCTTCAAAGGGTCAACAACCACAAGACCCCACATTTGCTCACACTGTCCAATGCCAAACATTCTGTCCCATTGGTTCTGCACAGCTTCATGTTATCCTAGAAAATGCAAAATTTTGTCTTGCTTCAAGATGACCTCTTTCAGTTGGTGGGTGGGAGGTCCCAGACATACTTCATCAGGCCAGGTTTCCTAATTTGAATCTAGGAAAGTATAATATGAGAAATACTTCATCTGATTTTGTTTTATAATCACTTAAGAATATTTATTTAGGCCAGGCGCAGTGGCTTATGCCTTTGGGAGGCCGATGCAGGAGGATTGCTTGAGTCCAGGAGTTCAAGACCAGCCTGGGCAACACAGGGAGACCCTAACTCTAAAAAAAAAAAATTTAGCTGGGCATAGTGGTAAGCACCTTTAATGCCATCTACTCAGAAGGCTGAGGTGGGAGGATTGCTTGAGCCTGAGAGGTCAAGGCGGTAGTGAGCTGTGTTTGTGCCACTGCATTCCAGCCTGGGTGAGCAGAGCGAGATGCTGTCTAGTGTGTGTGTGTTTGTGTGTGTGTGTGTGTGTGTGTGTGTGTTTCCAAAGCCAAATCTCTGATTCTTTCACTTTCTTCTTCTTTGTGTCCTACAGATAACTGTTCAGATTTTTTCTTATTTACCTTTCCATTTTAAAAAATATAAGCAAAATGTATATATGCTAACAAATCACATACACCTCTCTCTGTCTTGTTTGTGTCATTTAATGAAGTATACTGGAGACTACTCCATAATGGTAAATGTCGATTTTTGTATTAGGGTTCTTTCTCCAAAGAAACAGACTCAATAGGATGTGTGTTGGGCAAGAGATATAGTTGTATATATTTGTGTCAATGTGTACGTTTGTATATATAGAAAGATATTTATTACAGGGAATTGGCTCACACAGTTATGGAGGCTGACAAGTTCCAAGGTCTGCAGGGTGAGTCAGCAAGCTGGAGACCCAGGAGAGATCGTGGTATAGTTTCAGTCCAAGGCTGGCAGGCTCAAGACTCAGGAAGAGCCACTGTTTCAGTTCAAAGACAGGAAAAAGCTAACATCCCAGCTCAAAGGATGCCAGATAGAATTATCTTATGCAGGGGAGGGCCAGCCTTTTTGTTCTGTTTAGGCCTTTGACTGATTGGCTGAGGCTCACCCACATTAGCACTAGTAATCTGCTTTACTCTGCCTATGGAGTTACATGCTAATCTCATCCAAAACACCCAGAAAAATGACTGACCAAATATCTAGGCCCCCCAGGGTCCCATCAAGTTGACATATAAAGTTAACCATCACAATATTCTTCACTCCTTTTAGCAGATCCATTGTATGAATGTGCCACAGTTGATTAAACCAATCTCTTGTTGATGGGCAATTATTTCCAATCTTTTGTTATTATGAAGTTCTGTGATGAATCGCCTTATGCATACATATGCTGTTTGTTGCACTGTACTTGTAGGACAGACTCCTGGAGGTGGGATTGCTGGATCAGAGGATGCACGTATATATAATTGCCCCTTGCTAGGGGCTATATCATTTTGCATTCCACCAACAGCATCCGAAAGCACTGGTTGCCACCACCCTTGGCCAAGCAGATTGGGTCAGGGCCAAGCTGGCCAATAAGAGGGCTTGGTGGGAGTTTTGTGAAAATATCAGGACACAGAAGCTGTCTCTCCCTGGGGATTTCTCAGCTAACTGCTGTAAGCTTTGTGTCTCTTGGGTCTACCACATGGAGAAAGCCAGCCAAGAATAACACCAAGAAAGAAGGAGCAAAGACGGAACAAAGAGACACAGAGAGAACCAACAGACAGAGCCCCAATGGATTGGTGGAGCCCCTGAGTTCATCTGGACCTGAATCAAAGACTAATTGTGCACTTTTCAATTACAAAAGCAAAAATTCAGATTTTTTTTTTTTTTGAGACAGAATCTCGCTCTGTCGCTCAGGCTGGAATGCAGTGGTGATCTCTGCTCACTGCAACCTCCACCTCCCAGACTCAAGCAATCCTCCAGCCTCAGCCCCACCAAGTAGGTGGGACTACAGGTGCATGCCACCACACCTGGCTAATTTTTGTATTTTTTTCTAGAGATGGGGTTTCACCATGTTGCCCAGGCTGGTCTCGAACTCCTAGACTCAACTGACCCACCCGCCTTGGCTTCCCAAAGTGCTGGGATTACAGGCATGAACCACTGCATCCTGCCAAAAAATTTTAAAACTCTGGTTTGAATTTGTCTTTCACACAACCCCAAATCCTGTCCAATCCAACATCCTACATAAAACATGATTTCTACCTTCAAGGACTTATGAAACTGAAACAGAAGACGAACGAATGCAGGAAAAACTACGAGAAAATAGAGAGGAGTACTGCATTGGTAGTGCTATATTTCATGGTATAGATCATGAGTCCCATGAGTCCTTCAGAATTCATGAAAGAGGAAGGCCGTGAAGTGGGCCTTGGAGTCATATGATTTGAATGGACATGACATCAAACAGCGCCACAATCCCTTGTCTACAATTTGAAATCTGAGAACCAACAGTTTTTGGAGAGTTGGGGCAGACTCCTTATGTTAAACATGCAGAAGCAGAAATTGTATTTCATTTTATTTTTAATTTTAATTTTTGTAGACTGGGTCTTGTTATGTTGCCCAGGCTGGTCTTGAACTCTTGGGCTCAAGTGATCCTCCTGCCTGGGCCTTCCAAAGTGCTGGGCTCACAGACGTGAGCCACCATGACTGTCCTAGAAATTTTAAACTGATTGATTAAACTGGGAGTGTGGTCCCAGACTCTTCCAGGGATGATATGTCAAATATGGGATATGAACTGTTCAATTTCTGATACTTATCTGGCCTAAGGAGTTTGCATAGGAGACCACATATCTGTGCTTCATATCTCAGGGAAACGAGGGATGTGTTTGCTGAGGCCTGGCTGTCAGGAAGTGTCAGAGAACCCCACAGGCACTACTTGAAAGGTGCTTGTCCTACAGGCAGCTGGAGAAAGATGGTTACATCCAGGCTGGGTCACTCTCTGCTGGATGTACTCTGCCCTGGGCTGCCTCCTTCAGGGGGTGGGGGGAAAGGGACTATCTTCTAATTTGCACAAAAGTGCCATGTGATGTCTCAGATTCCTCTTAGCCTGGGCTCTCCTTCAAGGCAGAGCCTGAGACAAGGGTTTGAGCCAACTGGTTCACTTGGGAGGTGACCCAGAAAGCCCTGTGAAGAGTGGGGAAGTGAGGCAGGGAAGTCAATAAAGGGTTTGCCCATGAGTGAGTTACTGCAGAGGGCCACTGGGCTCACTGCTGCCAGGGACCTCTGGGAGACGGTGGAGCACACATCAGAATTGCCCCAGAGAGTGGGGAGGAAGCCATGACGTGTACTCACCAACTGGTTGAATGTTGTCTTGGGGGCCTTAAGTGCTCAACACTTCCTGGCCTCCCTGCAGTCCTCCTATAGAGAAGAAGGGAGAGGCTGGCAGATTCTTGAAGCAGGAAGCTCCCAGTGTGCAAAGAAATTGCCCACCAACTGGAGGTGAGCACCAGGTGGGCCAAGAGAATGTGGCCCACAGTGTCTTCTTGCAGAGCCTCTGCTAAGCACTCCCTCTGAGGCTTTGCCTATCTCGGTTGACCACACTGTTCAGTGCTTCCCTTCCCTTTCCACCTTATGAGATCCTTGAGCTTAGGGACTGTTCCCTTTCATAGCTGTATCCCCATGTCTGGCATGGCAGCTGGGTCAGATCATTACCCACCACGGCTTCTTGGGCTCTCAGTGCAATAGGAATTGTCATGAGGCCAAAAGAGTTTTCCCAAACAAGGTTTTATGGGGCTGTGCCCAGGCATAAGGGAGGCAGCTCAGGGAAAGGATTCCCTAGCTGGCTCCCTGGAGGGTGTTGGAAAAACATTTTTATAGGGGCCACAGCGGGAAAGGAGTGGCGTTAGGCATGTAGAGGCGGGAATGCTTAGCACCCGTGCAGATGATAATACGCTTCTTCCTGTGTCACGTCTCATTAGGATGTTAAATCTCCACCTGGGTGTGATTTTTGGTGTTATAATGAAGCTAAGGTTAAGGGTCAGTTTTTCTTCTGGCCTAGTGGGCATGCAGGCAATAGGGTTAACTCCTTTGAGTAAGATATAAGGTGGGAGCTGCTTATTTTAGCTTCCTCCAGGTCCCTCAATCTGTAGGTATGGTGCCTTGAGCAGAATTTATGGGGCAAGGTCTGGATGGCCTCGTTGGGATTCCCTCCAGCCCTGGGGCCTCCCGGTCACCAGCTTGTAGTAGACGTTCTCAGTGAGAGACAAGTGGGTGGGGCCCAAATCCTGTCCCTACCCTGTCTCAGGATCAGTGCCCAGGTAGCATGTGCCAGGTCTGGGGTTCTTCCTGCATACTTTACTCCTATTGTTCTCCAAAGTGTGCACTGCAAATAGAACAACCAAATCTCCCATCACCACTTAATGCGGCAAGGGTTGGCAAGGAATTCCACTGGGTACCTGCATCTGGAGGTTGAGGCTGGAGGCTATGTGGCTAGGCTGACTATGGCTCTGCCTGGTACCTACTCCTGGCCAGGGGCAAACCTTTCCTTTAGGTGTTCTGGCAGAGTCAGACAGGGTTGCTCCTCACATTCCACACAACAACTCTCACCTTCATAAAGCACTTAAAGGCTGGTTGGCTCTCTATGGGTTTCCAAAGAGGAGCAGACTTCCTGCTGTCCAGATGTCTGGCAGGGGCCTGGTCCTTGTGCTGGTTCCCTCTCCAGCTTTGTTGTGATGTAGGGAGAAGCCTCTCTGTCTGTTTGGGATAAACTTAATCCTCTAAACAGCAACTGATCCAAAATTTCCATATAGGCGGGGTCCAAGGGGCAGCCATCTGGTTGGAAGGAAGATTAGGGAACTTGTATTAGAACTACCTCTCTCTAATGTATGGTGAGCACCCTGGTTTCCTTTTGGGGTGGCTTTATGGAGGTGTCAGTTGATATTACAAGGAAGCTAAAGGATGCCACCTGTGACACCTGAATTCCTTAAGAACAAGGCATCCTGCAGGGAGAATTTGCAGAAATGTGATGGGGGATGGGCAGAACGAAGCCAGAGGAGATCTTGACAGTCAGCCACCAAATATTCACCCGACCTGTGCTAGATTTGTTCTTGACAATGCACTTTTTTGTAGGCAAATCAAGTTATCACTCTCTTAGAAGGAATAACAATCACTGTCAAACTCCAATGAAGATCTATGTTTTTATTGTTGTGATTTCTGATAAGTCCCCTGGACCAGGCCCTGCAGTCCAGACCCTCGCCTCCCCAGCTGCTTGTGCTGTGGAACTGCCTCCATCTGTCTGCCTGTGAAACCGTGTTTAGCACATCATTAGCCCATCTGTGGAGATTTCAGAATTTATAATCCTCAGTAGTTCACAGAATGAAAACAGATGCTTTGCCAGAAATTCACTATCAAAGAGAAACATTTAATATTGGTAATTAGCAAATTAAAAAGAGGCCAAAGTGCCCAACTCAAACCAAAATTCTTCCCCACAGAGTAAATGCGGTATGATTTGAAGTAATGAACTGCAATCATCTCTATTTTGTAGCTTCCTACCTTTCTGTGTGGACCAAGAAAAGCTCCTGCTTACAATTTTGTACAAAGGAGATGAGATCTGTCAAGAATATTTTTAAAACATACCACTGAAGAGATGACCCAAATGGCTGGGGCATCTACTGGTGGAACAATTGCTGGCATTATGGGATGTTGCATGCACTAGCCCACTAGACTCCATCAAAGAGTTGGGCCGCATAAGCTGGTGTGGGTTCAGATGCCAGAAAGAGTTGCTATGACAGCAAAAAATTTGATATCCTTTGGAGGGTAAATTCTTGATTGAGGGACAAAATTAAGGGGATACAGCTTTGTGTAGCTTGGAAGAGAAACTTCCCAAGTGATTCCTAAAAAACAGGTGCTTATGGAATTGCTAATGCTCTACAGTCACATGGAATTATATGGCTATGTGATGCTTTCCTTCCTCTGCAGGTAGTGCAGACTTTGGGATGGGAAATTCTGTTTTAAAATGGAACTCTTCTACAAAAAGAGACACTTCCTGCCCTGACAGCATCAGTTTTTAGCATCTGCATTTCAGAAGTAGAATCTCAGTTTTTCATAAGAGAACTAGTTTTTTTTGTTATGTTTTGTTTTGTTTTGTCCTGTTTTGTGACAGGGTCTTGTTTTGCCACCCAGGCTGGAGTGCAGTGGTGTGATCGTGGTTCTGTAGCCTCCACCTCCTGGGCTCAAGTAATTTTCCCACCATAGCCTCCAAAGTAGCTGAGACAACAGGTGCATACCATCATAACCAGGTAATTTGTATTTTTTGTACAGATGGAGTTTTGCTATATTGCCTAGGTTGGTCTCAAACTCGTGGACTCAAGAGATTCACCCGCCTCAGGATTACAGGTGTGAGCCACCGTGCCTAGCTGAAAACGAGTTTTAAACCACAAAAGATAATACATATTTATGGGCGTTAAAGCAAGTATGTCCTACTAAGGTAAGAGAACAAGTCAGTGGTAAACAGGAGGTATCTCATGGACGTACGTATTTTTTAGCATTCTCTAAGCAGCTGACGTAGAAGTGCCTGTTTTTCTGTAACTCGGTCCCTGAAAGTCTTCAGAGGGTTTTGTGGCCTGGAAACTGGCCATCTCAAGTCATTCCTTGCAATAGCAGCAGTCTTTCAACTTTTAGGAGGATGACAACAAGATAGATCACACCACTTATGTGTCCCTTTTTAAAAGAAAATGTTTGTAGTTCAAACATAAAACCTGTGATTTTTAATATTCATAGTGTGGATAACCAAGGCAGGAAGTCAATGCCATTTACAGAACAATTCTAATTTCAAATATTCCATCCCCTTGTCTCCATAAACCACTGAAATATCTCAGAAATCCCAGTATTTCCAATTCAGGTAGCCATTAAAAGAAGTTCATAAGCATTATGACTATATTCAAAAGTCACATCAGATCAACAATGATTCTACTATGATTATTATACACTACGTGCACACTAGCTCATATTCTTTATTTATTATTGCTGAGTTCATTTTGTGAATTTGGGCTTTGTTTTTTGAGTTATACAGCTCATGAACATCTCACTGATATAAATGCCTATTTCAGGCCAGGCGCAGTGGCTCATGCTTGTAATCTCAGCACTTTGGGAGGCTGAAGCGGGCAGATCACTTGAGGTTAGGAGTTAGAGACCAGCCTGGCCAATATGGTGAAACTCCATCTCTATAAAAATACAAAAAATTACCCAGGTGTGGTGGCACACACCTGTAGTCTCAGCTACTTGGGAGGCTGAGGCAAGAGAATTGCTCAAACCCAGGAGGTGGAGGTTGCAGTGAGACGAGATCGTGCCACTGCACTCCAGCCTGGGAGACAGAGCAAGGCTCCATTTCAAAAAATAAAAGAATAAATGCCTATTCGATTGTGACTATAAATTCAATATAAGTTGGTGCTGACATTCTAAGGATGACAAAATTTCCAAGTCTAGTTGTACATAGTTCAAATTTAAGAGGATTTGAAATATTATTCAATTATAAAGTGTTATATTAGTGTTAAAATGAATGCAAAGGACAGAAGAGAAAATGCTTTAGAGTAGCTTTCTAGAAGGAATAGCATTTGATAAAGTTGCTAATTGCATGAAAGCTGACATCAGTTTTCATACTGAATCTAAAAAGATTCAGTTAGCTTTCAGACCTGCAACTTCAAATGCTGCAGAGAAGGTATTTCTTTTTAAAAATTTTAATTTTATTTATTTTAGAGAAGGGGTCTTGCTCTGTTGCCCAGGCTGGAGTACAGTGGCACAAGCATAACTCACTGCAGCCTTGAACTCCTGGGCTCAAGTGATCCTCCTGCCTCAGCCTCCTGAGTAGCTGGGACAACAGGTGCATGCCATCACATCTGGTTAGTTTTTAAATTTTTATTTGTAGTAGAGATGGGCATCTCAGTATGTTGCCCAGGCTGTTCTTGAACTCTTGGTCTCAAGTGATTTTCCTGCCTCCTTAGTTGCTGGGATTATGGACATCAGCCACCGCACCTGTCTTGGGAAAGGTATTTCTTGAAGCTGGGCCATTCAAATGCCTCAGTTTCCCAAATGGTTGTGAGTAGGTTGGACTATTCTTCCACTTTCTGTGCATATCCACGCACATCATCCTCTGCTTGATCTATTTGCTTTCACGCACTTCTGTCAATTTCATCTTCTTGACTCCATCACCTCTCTCCTCAAAATTCTCCAACGACTTCCCATGGCCTAAGAAAATAGTCTACACTCTTCAGGCTAGAGAAGTTGACATCACCTATCCAACAACCTTTCTTCATTTCTGCCTTGGAACACTGAGTTTGTTCTAGGAAGCAATGTTCAGTTAAAAGATGACATTTTCCAGCCTCCCTTGCAGCCAGGGGTGACCTATGAGCTGTAGACTGTTAAAGCAAACTAACTATGGCCTGAGAAGAACTCCGTACTTCTATATTTGAGTCCTTGTGGATGAACTTCAACCTAACTTACTAGGTAGACAAGGTTGAAACCCTAACTTAGAAGTATGCACCTGTAACAATCAATCAGTCTTGGCCAATCTCAGCGGCAGTACTTCAACCAGTCACACACTGCTGAGTGTTCAAACTGTGTTGAAATAAGGTAAACGCCTAGTTGTAACCAATCCAAGTATTTCTGTACCTCACTTCCGATTTCTGTACCTCACTTCCGATTTCTGTACATCACTTTACTTTTTTGGTCTATAAATGTGTTCTGACCACAAGGCATTCCTGGAGTCTCTCTGAATCTGCTCTGATTCTGGGGGCTGCCTGATTCATGAATCATTCATTGCTCAATTAAACTCCTTTAAATGTAATTCGGCTGAAGTTTTTCTTTTAACAAGACAAAGTCACTGGGACTCCCATAATAAGCTATTTTGGCAGAGCTGACTCAGCAGGAGGGATATGACCTAGCACCCTTTCACTCTTCCCTTCTCTGAATTGGACCTAGAATACAGACAAGATGTAACTGCCCCATGGGTTAGTCCTGCCCATGGCACAGACAAAACCAACTCACTGAGACCACAGCATTGCCATAAAGAAACACAAAAGGCCAGCCATGCCACATGGGAGATGGAATTATTACTCAAACCAATCTCCCTGAAAGTTTGGCAGGCAAGAGAATGGGGGTGTGGAAAGTGGTCCTCTTCTGAGTGAGGCCACAGGATGTTTGGCAGGTTCAGGTGGAGCCATCATCCTCAGAAATGCAAAAAACTAAAAAGATATCTCAAAAGGCCAGTCTTAGGTTCTACAATAATAATGTTATCTGCAGGAATAATTGGGGAAGTTGCAAATCTTGTGACCTCCAGAAAAATGGCTGATAATCATTTATGTCTACACCTTAGCAGAAGCCAGACTCCTCTTTCTCCTAATCTGATTCCTTCATTAGCTTCTCAAAGGCAGTTTAGTTTTGGGAAGGGCTATTATCATTAAACTATAAACTAAATGTCTCCCAAAGTCGGTTTGGCCCAGGCCCAGGAGTGATTAAGGGCAGTTTGGAGGTTAAAGGCAAGCTGAGGGTTGGTTAGGTCAGATCTTTCACTGTCATAATTTTTTCACTGTTATGATTTCTCAAAGGCACTTTCAAAGATGGCTGGAGCTCCTGCGCCAACCTGTGACCCTGAAGATGGAGAAGCAGCAAGAGTCTGGGTCCCTGAAGCCCTGGAGAGCTGACTTCCTGGCTTCTTTTCTGTAAGAGAATAACCCCCTAATATATTTAGGTTGCAGTATTTGGATCTCTATGAAAAGTGCTAACCCACTTGCTAATGAATATGATTGGCATTGAAGGATCTCCAGACTTGACTCCAATCTTCCCTTCTGGCATTTGCATCACATATTATTTCTCAGTCCTAGCTTGAGCTACTCTCAAATCGGGACTCCTCCCAAATTCCCATCCAAGTTTACCACCATGCAAATTCCAATGATCCATCTTCTACTTCCTCCCAAAGAAAGTGTACCATCCAGAACTATTGCTTCTTTCACCCAGCATTTTTGCATAGGTTTAAGGATGTAAGTTCTGATGTCAGACTCTTTGGTTCTACTTCTGACTACCTGTGAGATCTAGAGTCAGTGTTGAGTGTAACTGCCCAACAGGTTCTCCTTGCCCACTGCCTAGACAGCCAATGTATCAAGACAGGGGAACTGCAATAGAGAAAAAGTAATTCACGCAGAGCCGGCTGTTTGGGAGACCAGAATTTTATTATTACTCAAATCAGTCTGCCTGAGCATTCAGGGATAAGAGTTTTTAAGGATAAGTTGGTGGGTGGTGGAGCCAGTGAGTTAGGAGTGCTGATTGGTTGGGTCAGAGATGCAATCATAGGGAGTCGAAGCTGTCCTCCTGGGCTGAGTCAGTTCCTGGATGCAGACCACAAGATCAGATGAGCCAGTTTATCGATCTGGGTGGTGCCTGCTGATCCACCAAGTGCAGTGTCTGCAAAATAAGCGAGGGTACAGAAGTCCTTGGTAAGATTTTCCTTTTAATGAAAAGCAGCCCCAAATTATTTTCTTTTCTAACAAAGAGCAGCCTGTAAAATCAACAAAAAGAGCAGACACAGATGCCAGCAGTTGTGCCAATCACGTTCAAGACGGTGGCTCCATCTTCCTTCTCTTTGTCAGCCACGTGTACAGTAAGGAGCAGACAAGATGGTGCCAGCCAAGGGGAAAGTTTATTAGCATAATAAGATTAGTGTGGGGTAGCCAGCCTTCTTTGCATACTGTGTAAATGTCATAACTGATGGAATCAATCTGTGAGCCCTATGTAAATTAGATGCCTGACTATAAAATCCAGCACATCCACCACCAGCCTGCCTTTTCCTCTAGGAAGTCCCCTCTTTCTTGCTAGAGAGAGCTATGTTCCTTTCTGTTTCTTTCTCTTTCTTTTGCCTATTAAATCTTCGCTCCTAAACTCCTTGTGTGTGTCAGTGTCCTAAATTTTCTTGGCGCCAGATGACAAACCGCGGGTATTTACCCCAGACAACGTAGCCGCTTCAAGGTTATCCCCAGGAGCAATTTGGGGAGGGTCAGAATCTTGTAGCCTTGAGCTGCATGACTCCTAACCCATAATTGCTAATATTTTGGCTAATGTTTTAGTCCTGCAAAGGCAGTCTAGTCTCCAGGAAAGAAGGAGCTTTGTCTGGGGAAAGGGCTGTTATCATCTTTGTTTTAAACTATAAACTGTAAACAAAGTTTCTCCCAAAGTTATTTTGGCCTATGCCCGGGAATGAACAAGGGCAGCTTAGAGGTTAGAAGCAAGATATTGTTGATTAGGTCAGGTCTCTTTTACTGTCTCAGTTATAATTTTGTAATAGTGGTTTAATGAGGACAACGAACATCATAAACTCATTGCAAGGATACAGATTGTATTACCCCAATTTGGAGAGTAGACGATGCTTAGAACTGAGAAACCCAGACAAGGCACTTATAACCCCATTTCCACAAAACATTGGCATTCCATCCGAAAAAGTTTTAGGAGACACACCATTTCTCTGCTTTGAGTTTCCTTTACACAAAGCAATGGTTTATTGAGATTTGGGAATAATGAGAGGAAAAAGGGAAGGTTTTAATATTTTTAATGGCTTCAATTTTTTAAAACGTTTATCTCAAGAGAATACACGGCTATGAACGCACTGAAAATCATCCATGAACTGGTAAGAGAACCTAAACTCATGTGTTTTCATAGACGCTAGAATACATTTTTTTTTTTTTTTTTTTTGAGACGGAGTCTGGCTCTGTCGCCCAGGCTGCAGTGCAGTGGCGCGATCTCAGCTCACTGCAAGCTCCGCCTCCCGGGTTCACGCCATTGTCCTGCCTCAGCCTCTCCGAGTAGCTGGGACTACAGGCGCCCACCACCACGCCTGACTAATTTTTTGTATTTTCAGTAGAGACGGGGTTTCACTGTGGTCTCAATCTGCTGACCTCGTGATCCGCCTCGGCCTCCCAAAGTGCTGGGATTACAAGCGTGAGCCACCGCGCCCAGCCAGCATATAATTTTTCTGTTAAAATGAATAGTGCATTCACTGTGACCAATACTGGGATAATAGCTCCTACCTTTTTGTGTGTTGCCAGCATGTAGCTACTTTATTGCACTTTCAAATGTCCAAACTCATTTTCTCAATTTTCCTTAACACAAGAGCAGATAAACAAGGAGGCAATAATATATTTTCATTCAGCAGCTTCTGCAAAGCTCTTGAATGATCTTCAAAGTCTATGCACCAGGAGTCAGTGGAAGGGGACGGGCAAGAGGCAGGGTCTGGAAGCAGCTCCCTAGGATGCCACGTAAGCCACTCCATCGCTCTGAGTCACAGTGATGGAGGACTTGGACGAGATGGATTTGTCAGGTTCCTTCCAGACATATGAATTTTAAAGACATGATAATTTGAGGATGTTACCTAAGTCCCCAGGAAGAGAAAGAGCTTTCATAAACAATGTAATGATGGGAGTAATTCCTCCAGGGATCACAAGGACTTGGCTCTACCTGCTGACCTTTTTCTGTCTGATCTTTCACTCCACTAAGAGAATCCTTAATCTATAGAAAAGAAGCCACTTTCTTTAGAGTCATTAGGTGAATCATTGCTCCAGGGAATGGTTACCGTGATGGGTAATTCTGGGTGTCAACTTGACTGGACCACAGGATGCCCAAATAAACACTGTTTCTGGGTGTGTTTGAGGCTGTTTCCAGAAGAGAATAGCATTTGAATGGGTGGGCTGAGTCAAGCAGATGGGCCTTCCCAATGTAGGTGCACATCATTCAGTCCATTGAGGACCTGGACAGAACAAAAGGCAGAGGAAGGAGGGATTTGCCCCCTTTTTTCCTGCCTAACTGCTTGAGCTGGGACACCTCATCTCCCTTCTGCTCTCGGACTGGAACTTATACCATTGGCTCCCCTGGTCCTCAGGCGTGGACTAAATTATCCCATGGGCTTTCCTGGTCCTCCAGCTTCTGTGGGACTTCTCAGCCTCCATAAGCACCTGGTGAACCAATTCCTCGTAGTAATTTCTTTTTCTTATGTTTGGTTCTTATCAGTTTTCCTATTGGTTCTGTTTCTCTGGAGAACTTGACCAATATAGCCTCAATGCTGTATTTTCTAAGAAAATTGAAATTTAAAAAAGTTCAATTTGATAATTAAAAGTCCCTCTGAGACAGAGTAGGAATGGGGCTTGGCTTCAACTCACTCCCACTAGAGCATTCTTTCATGCATCTCCACAATTGCGAAATCTACACCACTACCTCACTGATGTCATTATGTCTGAACCATGCCTTTTACTTAAAGAATTCCAGGAACTGGCCTTGGGAGATCACCAGGGTTGCAGAGTGTCCCAGCTTGGGAGGGAATGCTAAACAATTGATTTACAGGCTTGTTGCCTTCTGCCAGACCAGCAGGGGGCCCATTACTCAGGATAACCATAGCAACCAGATAATGCCTACCTGCATACCCTACTCCGGCTGTCAACTCCTGTGCTTTGCCTAATAAAAAAGCCCTACGGGCTCTTGTCAGAAAGTCAGCCAGAGAATTCTCCCTCTGTCTCTCTCAATCTCTCTCTCTCTCTCTCTCATTGTCTCCCTTATGTCCAGGCATAAACTCCAATGAGGCCTTGTCTGGAAAAACTCTTCTGGCCTCACTTCAATCTCTAACATATTGAGAACCCAAGAACCTGTGCTCAGTAACACCTCTAACGCAAAGATAAGGTTAGCTCTTAAAAATAGGATGAAAACATGAGGCAATTAACTTTTAGTAACGTCTTCATTATGTTTTCTTTAAAATTTTACCAATTTTCCATTTTATTATGATCCTTTGTAATATGTACCAATCAATTAACATAACCTCATTTTACTCAAAATAAATATGTTTTATAGACAGAAATTCAGTGTCTTTTTTTGTCTTTTTAATTTGTCATGTCCTAATACAGGTATAAAACAAAAAATATCTGAGACAAGTTTTAATCAATTTAAATGTTTATTTTGCCACAATGGTGGATGTGCCCCTGACACAGCCTGAGGGAGTCCTGAGAACACACGCCCAAGATGGTTGGGTTACTGGGTTACTGCTTGATTTTATACATTTTAGGGGGGACAGAAATTACAAGCAGACATCAATTAGTATGTGTAAGGTGTACATTGGTTCAGTTCAGAAAGGTGGGACAACTTGAGGGGTGGGGAGCTTTCAGGTTATAGGTAGATTCAAAGGTTTTCTGATTAGCAATTGATTGAAAGAGTTAAGTTATTATCTAAAGACCTGGAATCAATAGAAAGGAATGTCTGGGTTAAGGTAAGGGATTGTGGAGACTAAGGCTTTTATTATGAAGATGAAGTCTCTAAGTAGTAGGCTTCAGAGAGAGACGTGTGAATATTTCTTATCAGACTTCCAGGTGCCAGACTCCTAGTTAGTCTCTCCTGCATCAGGAAAAGACTTGGAAAGGGAAGGGGGATTCTCTACAGGATGTAGAGTTCCCCCCAAAGAGACAGCTTTGCCAGACGTCAAAGAAATGTATTTCAGGATAAAATGCTTTGATTTATTTCAGGGCCTGCTATCTGTCATTTTGTGATGTATTGCATTGCTACAAAGAGTCTGTTTGGGCGGTCTTAAGATGTCTGTTTTAATGTTAAAGCTGGTCAGTTCTGCCTGAATTCCAAAAGGAGGAGAGTCTAGTGAGGCATGTCTGACCCCCCTTCCCATCATGGCCTGAACTTGTTTTTCAGGTTTACCTTGGAATGCCCTTGGCCAACGGTGGGGAAGTCCATTCAATTTGTTGAAGGGCTTAATTTTATTTTTGGTTTACACAGGGCTGTGTATACAATAAATGCTCAATAAATCCTTGGGAACAAATGAGTTGTTAAATCTCACTCCTGAATTAATACCTTTCATACAACAGACTTTAAAGTACTAACAATGTAAATGAATCTCATGTCACTTTCATAAGCAACCTCAGCCTGTTTAACAGGTAGATAGCATGAACATCATGTTGGGGCTCAGGATATATCACACCAAAATATGACTGTAGAGAGTTTCCTTAGGCCGGAAATCAAGTCAGTGTTCAAGATTTTAAGTGTACTGAGATGATTTCATTCACTTAAGTTTTTCATAATGCAATCTGATGAGAAACAGGTGGTAATTTGGGAGTTCAAGGTTGTCACTAAGTTTTTCACTTACTTTTAACTCCCTTATAAGTAATAATAGAAGTAAGTCATCACATTCATGGAAATTCATTCCTGTGCTTTACTTAATCACACATAAGCCTTTGCTGACTTAAAAAAAAAAAAGCAAGTGACCTGCTATATATGTTTATCTCCTGTGGCTCCTAACATCCTGTTAGACAGAAATTATGGGCGCCCATCACTTTAGACTGAGCTTCCTACACTAGGCCCAGCAGAACAGATAAAATCAAAACAAAGTCACTCACACAAAATGCCACAGAGTCAAACTGGAACTTTCAGGAAGGAGATAGATCCCCAAACAGACCAGACCAGTTTTTTACTGAAAACAGGAGATTCTAGTCTACCTGAGTGAGTGTAATAAAAATGGTCCCGTTGCTTTAACCTTTACAGAAAAAAATAATCCGGAATAACCTGCAGTAACCTGACAATAACGGGTCAGCATTTTTTCCTATGCTTCTGTCTCCCTATTCCACCTTACAAAACCCACTGTTCTGCCATTGCTCAGTGGGAACTCTCATTCTGTTTTGTAGGATGGAGGCCATCCCAATTCATGAATTGCAAATAAAAGCCAATTAAATCTGTAAAGAAATTTGTCATCATTTCTGCCTTTTGAAAATCTAATGGAAATAAAAGTTTAATAGTGCAAAAAGAAGTAAATCCATAAAGATAAAGAGACCTGAGGGTTATGGATGAGTAGAAGAGAGATCCCAACAAATTTCTGGAAAAAGACAGTATGGGAAACGTGTTGGCTGACAAAACAGAACGGACGGAGCAGCTCGGATGATGTTAAGATATTGTGTGAATTCCAAGACTGGCTCCAGTTTTGGAGTTGGCAGGCATTGGAGGGAGTGAGGAACGGGTTGAAAACGGTGGGAATAACAGAATGTTTGCATAACTGCTCCCAGGGGTCTTATTTGCATGTGCAGAATTCCCATCAGAAGCTGAGAAGCCTCTAAAGAAGTTGAATGTACAGGGAAGGGTATGTTCTCTTGAGTGGAGGTTGGTACCTCTCAAAGAAAGCCTTCCTGACTCTGTTGTCTTCAGAGTGTTGGGTTTCAGGACACACCACCCAAAATATGACTATAGGAGACCAAAACGTGACACACAGCATATTTTGAGCTGGTTATTTTGGGAAACTGTAGACACAGGAGCCAGTTGAAAAGTTGCCCTTTTGTGGCTGGGCACAGTGGCTCACGCCTGTAATCCCAGCACTTCGGGAGGCCAAGGTGGGCGGATCGTGAGGTCAGGAGATTGAGACCATCCTGGCTAACATGGTGAAACCCCGCCTCTACTAAAAATACAAAAAATTAGCCGGGTGTGGTGGCAGGTGCCTATAGTCCCAGCTATTCGGGAGGCTGAGGCAGGAGAATGGTGTGAACCTGGGGGGCGGAGCTTGCAGTGAGCTGAGATCACAGCACTGCACTCCAGCCTGGGCCACAGAGCGAGACCCCGTCTCAGAAAAAAAAAGAAAAAAGAAAAAAAGAAAAGTTGCCCTTTTGTAAAGAAAATCCACATCTATAAGGGAAAAGTATATTAGTAAAAGTACCTGTGTCAGTAAGAGAACTCCTCTGAGTCAACGTTTATTACCCGGGAGACTTTTCATCTGCATAACAAGACAAGCTTTATTCACCATACATTTCCTACCCTTGCCCTCCCATAATTTGCTTTTACTACACCCCAGAGGACCTTAGCCACCATTTCTTTCTGTAGCTCAGGATGCCAGATAAGCTGCAATCACCTGACCCTTCCTCAACCCTCATATTTTTGTTGGACTCTGGTGTATGTATGTAGTTAAATGTGGTTTTTCTCCTGTTAATCTGTCTTATGTCAATTTAATTAATAGGCTGGCCAAAGGACCCAGAAGGGTGAAGGGAAGCCATTTTTCCCTCCCCTACAAGAGGGTACGGCAAGAGTCCCACACCTACTCAATTGTATCATGAGGGTCCTGACAATCAAGTTAGAATAATGTAAGGAGGGTGTATTTACAAGGTACTCTACCAGACTCCTCTGATGCACCAATTCCGATCCTTTGGGCCCCACCTGTCTTGTGGTCCAGCCACTGCTGCAGTGATCAACTGCCTTTTTTGCTGGTGCAGTCCAGCAAGGTGTGTAGCTAGGCCTTATGAGCTTGCAAGAGCTAAACACAACCATTATTAAAAAATAAGCAATATAAACTTATAATTAAATAAATTACATTAAAAAGGAAGATAAACACTCGAAACTCATCACTCCCTATTTTATGACATTTTACTATTATTTTTGCTCTTGAGCTATTTCTTTATTTATGTTTTGTTTTGTTTTGTTTTTGTTTTGAGACAGAGTCTCGCTCTGTCATCCAGGCTGGACTGCAGTGGCACAATCTCGGCTCACTAGAACCTCCACCTCCTGGGTTCAAGCAATCCTCCTGCCTCAGCCTCCCAAGTAGCTCGGATTACAGGCGTGTGCCACCATGCTCAGCTAATTTTTGTATTTTCAGTAGAGACGGGCTTTCACCATGTTGGCCAGGCTGGTCTCAAACTCCTGACCTCAGGTGATCCGCCCGTCTCAGTCTCCCAAAGTGCTGGGATTACAGGCGTGAGCCACCAAGCCCGGCCGTGCTCTTGAGCTATTTACATCTATTGATCGTCTTTTCAAGTTATCTTCAGAGTCAGTATGTTGGTAGCTTGAAATCAGCTATGGTGAATATTTATACCATAGAAATGTGAAATAAAGTAACTCAACTTAAAGCTGTTGGAGCTTTAAATTATTCTGAGCCTTGAGAAGAATGTGGCCATGTGACTCGAGTCACGGGGTATACAGCTGCAAATTTTGCCTTTTTTTCTGTAAATAATTAAGACCAAATGGCACCAGAGATAGGCCCCTTTAGATCATTGCCCCTACTCATGTGTTAATAAAGTAATCTTCCTCTGAACGTAGCAATCTGTAACCAATCAAACTGCTGTAAAGGCAACAGGTGGTGGCTTGCACCTGCAATCCCAGAACTTTGTGAGGCTGAGGTGGGTGGATCACTTGAGCCCAGGAGTTTGAGAACAGCCTGGGAACATGGTGAAACCCCGTCTCTACAAAAAAAAAAAAAAAAAAAATTAGCTGGATGTGCTGCCACAGACCTGTAGTCCAGCTACTTGGGAGGGTGAGGCGGGAGGATGGCATGAGCCTGGAAGGCAGAGGTTGCAGTGAGCCAAGATTGCACCACTGCACTCCATCCTGGGCAACTGAATGAGACCCTGTTTAAAAAAGAAAAAAAATCGCTGTAACATATGCAGTGGTCTCATATGTAAAGTGTTGTGATCTTGCTAAAATTTATCTGTTTCTAAAAGTAAAACTGTAACTTATTCACTTCGGAATACTGACCCCATTTGTTGGCAGTCAGTGTCCTCGGGTGTCTATCCTCAAGCATTGCAGTCAAATAAACTCTATACTTAATCATATTTTCTGAACTTCATTATTTAAGGTAGATAGGAATAGGAGAGCCAGTTGTCAAACGTTTACCGCACTACACTGGTGCAATCTGTCAGCACCTCCCCTCCTGCCTGGAAGCACAACTTTTCTGTCCTGTCCTGAGGATCCATACTGAGTTACGGGACACCATGCAGTCATGCCCAGGGCTCACCACATGGGGGAGTTAATACCTTGTGGAGCTAATATTTGACAAATAAGAAACAAGAGCTGGTGGATTAATTCTTGCCTCTTCCCCGCCCCCCACCACAGATGGACAGATGGTCCTACTTACAGCGCAGCTCAGAGCACAGTTCTATTGCATTGAGCTATCCCCTGCACTTAGCGGCAGCCAGCCCGTCACACCTCCTAGGATGGCTCTCCCTCCTCTTCCCATTCTCTTATTCCTCTGCTCTGAGATCGAACTCCCTTTAACAATAGCACATTCGGGCTTTGCGTTCTAGGGAAGTCAGGGTAAGACAGGACCTAATGTGGAAAGTGAGTGTGGTTGGTAAGAGCAAGGGATTGTGTAGGAACCTGAAGCCAGCAACACAGAGGCTGTCACAACCCCTGGCTTGAAGAGACAAGGGCAGGGAGCATTTAGCAAAAACCAGATGGGGAGAAAGTCATCTTAAAATGATCTAAGACCTTCCGTTGTGGGGCACAGACCGGAAGGTAGGAAAGGAAATATCCAGTCCACAGTCTGTCCCCTCCCTCACCCTCTCACCAGGGAGCGTCATTCACTGGACATAATTTGGAGCCAGGGGACAGAGATGGGCTGGGGTGGGGCAGGAATGGGAGAAGGGTGGCTGGAAAGACAAATGGAAATTGTTTATCACATTGTCCTCGAGCAAAATCTGCTAATTAGCATTCCCAGTTGCCAGTCACTCACGCCTTTCACTCAGGAGAGAGGCTGGTCAGGAGATTATGCAATGGCACCCAGGGAGACATCAGCTGTGCGAAGAATGAGAGGGGCCAAAACAAACTAAGAAAAAACAAATTCTGGAAGAAACAAAAGTAATTTAGAGAACAGAAAAGAACTCGAAAACAAACCTATTACCTCAATTCAACATGGACAGCATCTGGTGAATAAAAGGAACGCCCAAATAAGAAAGAGTTCTTAGAAATTAAAAAAAATGATTAGAGAAATATGAAATTCAACAGAGGGACTAGAAGCTAAAGCAGAAAAAGACTTCCAGTTCCTCTGGCAAAACCACAGAAACCGCAGACCATAAAGATGAGCCATGGAAGTTTAATTCAAGATATTAGCCCAGAAGGAGAGACCAAAAAATACTGAAGGAATAATTCTGAAAAAAAAAATAAAAATAAAAATAAAAAGTGTTTATAGAAGAAAATGCCCCAGGGCTGAGTATCTAAATCTTGCAGAGGGCTAGACTTTGTCTCCCTTTATCAACCGGTGCTTGGATGCTGCCTTCAGGGACTGGGTGTAACCTGGGCCAAGCAGCTCCCTTCAGCCCCGGGCAATTCCTGGAGAGGGATTAGGAGTTCACCATCAGCAACAAGTACTTTGGGTAACAGGGAAAGAGGCTTGGGTCCTGAAAGGGGTGCATCACAGCATCCACCACATCCACCCCTTGGGCACCACTAGAATCCAGCTGCTTTGAATAGACGTTTATCCTCTGTGGGAACAGCTCGTCCAG
This sequence comes from Pongo pygmaeus, assembly GCF_028885625.2. NCBI lineage: Eukaryota > Metazoa > Chordata > Mammalia > Primates > Hominidae > Pongo > Pongo pygmaeus. Next base: position 15,576,141 of record NC_072394.2, read on the forward strand.
GATAGTGGTTGGGTATCTTTATTGGAGAAACAGAACAGAAAGGATATTGACATACATTGTAATCCCCATGACTGCATTCAGCCCTGAGGCTGTAGCTGATTCTCATTATCTCCTCTTCTATTTTACTCTGCCTTTATACCCTCACCTCTTGACTCTAGTGCCTCTGCTGGCCTAGGTGGCTTATCTGGGAGAGTAATCCAGACCTTCATCCCTGAGAAGCGCAAGCCCTGGCCACAGTCTTTCACAGGCGTGGCTGCTGCATTTGTTCATTTCCATCAAAATTGGGCAGGGTGTTGGTAACCAAGAGATGCTCTGGCCAATCACGTGGGGGCCTGACCTATTGCTCTGTAACAGCAGCCCTGCCTCCTCCTGGGGAATGTGGATAATTTGCCTGCCAGCAAGGTGACTCTTTTTCTTGTCTGCTGGTCGCTTGGCAAGAGGAACCCAAAGTGATAAGGCAGCAGCAATAGCTTAAATGTAGTAGGACTTACACGGTTTCTCCTGGAAGAAGTGTTCCCCCTCTAGGAACTGGGACCTTATAGACTAGTGCTGTCCAATAGAACTTTCTATGATGATGGAAATGTTCTATATCTGATTTGTCCAACATGGTAGCTAATAACTATGTGTGGCCACTGAGCTCTTGAAATCTGGCTAGTGTGACACAGAGAGTGAATTTTAAGGCCAGGCGTGGTGGCTGATGCCTGTAATCTCAGCATTTTGGGAGGCCAAGGCGGGAGGATTGCTTGAGCCCGGGAGTTTGAGACCAGCCTGGGCAACATAGTGAGATTCTGTCTCTACAAAAAATAAAAAGAAAATAAGCCAGGCATGGCTGAGGTGGGAGGACTGCCTGAGCCTGGAGGTTAAGGCTGCAGTGAGCTGTGATCATACTACTGCACTACAGCCTGAGTGACAGAGTGAGAGCCTGTCTCAATAAATAAATCAACAAATACATAAAGTGAATTTTAAACTTTATTTTAATTAATTTAAATTTAAATAGCTACATTGGGATAGTGGTTACTGTGTTGGCCAGTGCAGCTCTGTATCATCAGCACCTAAAGCTGCAGAGTACAATGCCCAAAATCCCCACCTGGGTCACTGGAGGTGATGATGAGTAGGGTCACGCCTTAATATCCATGCCTTGGCTCTATCAATAGGGGACATGGCACCATGCCATGGTCTTTGATTCAGGGCATATACTACATCCCAGAGAATGCCACCCTATACCGGAAGGGCATCATCTCCAAGCTGGAGCCTCAGCTGTGCCTTCAGAAGGCTCTGGCATCACTTCCTCAGGCATCAGCTTGTGAGTGCTGCAGAGAGGACTACTAGACCCATGACCAGGTATCCCTCCTCTGCTGCGAAGTGGGTTGCTTGATCCGAGGTGGTGGTGAGTAAGTGGAGCTCCATGTCGGTGGATCCAATATTGTAAGATGGATTGCGGTTCTGGCCAACACTCCACAGGCAGGGAAGCAGAATGTGTGTTGCCTCCAAGCAAGATGAATTGCCCCCCCTTCCAAAGTGAAGGGATCCAGTGTCATCAACTCTCCACCAACTCTTTCATCGGTCACTTTGAAAGATTAGGGGTTTGACTTTGGTTTCTGTGGCTCGCAGATTGGCCCTTTGGCTGTGGCAGTGGCTCAGCCTTGGCGAGTTGGAGCCCTTCTGTCTGGCACATGCAGAGCCTCCACCCCTGCCACCACGGCCTTTCCCTTTGTGAGCCTGTTGTGCCAGCACTGGGACAACCGATGGCAGAGGCTAGAACAGACACCAGCTGACCAAGCCGTTCTCTCTCTTTGGCTGTGTCAAGCCTTTTCTGGGTTGTTTGCTCTCTGGCGGATATTAACATCTGTGCCAGGATCTTCACTGGGTGCCAACTTCCATAGACACAGTCACGTGTCTCTTCCCCTCCGGGTTCTCAACCTTCCTCCTTCCAGGCCCTGACAAACCCATCAAATCACACAAGACTGCCCAGGAGCCAATGTGGAGTCTGATTTCAGGATACTTCTCCTTCCGCACTGCCTGAAGCCCTGCCCACTGGGAGAGCTTCCCCATTACGTCTCTCATGACCACCCGGAATGAGGCGGCAGTACATCTGCAGCCAGTTTTTATTCTGCACCCACATTTCAAGCTCTCTCACCCCTGCACCAAGCTTAACCTTTCCCCTCCTCTGTCAGGTGATCACAAGGGACTCTCCCATGTGCTTCTGAGTGTGACCTGAGGGAAGGGCGCTGGTGTGGAGGTGATGGCAATATGGGAGCGTGGGTCACAGCTCCCTCATCAAATCGTTCCTCTCCTCATGTTGCTGCCCCTCGTTTATGTTGTGACTTGACCCTGGTTCTTGCTCTGGAATCCAGGAGGGAGGTGGGGACACAGCCTAGGGCAGGGATGTGCATGTCGTCTGGTAAGATAAAGGCTCAAGTGATCCTACAGGGAGCTCTGGAGCTAGGATGTCCCTTTGGCATCATCCTGAATTGAGGTGAGAGGACTGGCCATTTTCCCTCCATATTGTCCAGACATTGGCTGCAAGCTGCCTCCAGAGAGAGTCGCCACAACCTTGGCCAGGGTAGTCAATGCCCAGAGAAGCTCTCAGCTGTGTGCTGTGAGCAATGGCTCTCCCAGCAGCTGGGGGTGTGAGTGCCTCGCTCCAGAAGGGAGATCTAATGCTAGAATGCACCCAGCGCTCTGTTCAGCCACCAAGAATACAGAGAAGATTCTATAGGCCTCCAGAGAGAAAAAAAGAAGAGTTAGAAAAAAATAAAATTAGAAAACAACATTTTATTTTTTAAAAATTCCTTCCTTTTGTAAATGTTTGCTAAAATCATCTCTTAATCAGTTAAGGGATCAATTCAAAGACTACTGGTTGAGGTAGTACTAATTCTACCGTGTCAAAAACAACTCACTTTACTAAAGTAAGCCGTGTAGGGGTGGGATTTGGGGTTGTCCTGTACAACTAACTGCTCCCTGGAGTCCTCTACTTCCCCTCAAAGGAGAAAAAATAAGAATGAGAAAAAGAGCAGAGGCGGTACAGAGGAAGGATCACTCTGAAATGAGCAGAGGAACGCGTGGACCATGCAAGACTGTGGGGCTCCCCGTGGATCGCCGCGAAGTGCTCTGAATACCAAGCAATTCTTCAGTGTTATCACAAGACAGTGACCATTATGTATAGACAGCTTACATTTGTTGAGTAGGAAAGTGTCCCAGGGCCTGCTCCCTGCTCTGCCACACGTGGAGGCGCAGGGCTGGGGCTGTGTTCTGTGGGAGAAATCCGCAGGGTCGAGCTGGTGGGGAGACGCCTGGTGGGGCGAGGCGTTTGGTTTACTCCATGCGACTTTGGTCAACGCTCTGCGGATTTGGCCTGCTCTTCTCTAGCGCCCTCTGCTGGAAGACATCAGGAACTCTGTATTGAAAATATGTAATGAATATTTTTCAGTTTTTGGGCTTTTCTAGTGGGGAATTCCAGGTGCTTTCTCCAAAGCCCAGAGCCTCCCCAAGAGGAGCAGCTTTCAGGAGACATTCTAGAAGACAGAGAGGAGAATTCTGCTTCAGTCTGGTCTGAGAGGGGCCTGGGAGCCTCTCTGGTGGGTAAGAACCCGACTCTGGCATTGTCCCCACTGACACTGTGAGTTGTGAGGGAGACCGGGGTGCAGGCCTGCCTCCAGCGTGATTAGCTGTCTCAGGGTACAAATTCATCACCAAGTACACCATGAGGGGATTCTGCCTCTCTTCCCATCTTGCTTTGGGGGTGGTTAGAAGATTTATTCTTGAAATTGAAGGGGCTAAATATTTTATACCAAACCTATAATTTATTATTTTTTGAGACAGGGTCTCACTCTGTTGCCTAGGCTGGAGTGCAGTGCTCACTGCATGCTCTATCGTGGCCTCGACCTCCCAGGCTCTGGTGATTCTTCCATCTCAGCCTCCCGAGTAGCTGGAACTGCAGGCGCCCACCACTATGCCCCGCTAATTTTTTTATTTTTATTTTATTTTATTTTTTGAGACAGATTCTCACTGTGTCACCCAGGCTGGAGTGCAGCGGTGCAATCTCGGCTCGCTGCAACCTCCGCCTCCCAGGTTCCAGTGATTCTCCTGCCTCAGCCTCCCAAGTAGCTAGAATTACAGGCACACACCACCATAGCCAAATAATTTTTGTATTTTTAGTAGAGCTAGGGTTTCACCATGTTGGCCAGGCTGGTCTCAAACTCCTGATCTCAGGTGATCCGACCACCTCAGCCTCCCAAAATGCTGGGATTACAGGCATGAGCCACCGTGCCTGGCCATATTTTTGTATTTTTAGTAGAGACGAGGTTTTGCCATGTTGGCCAGGTCTTGAACTCCTGGCCTCAAGTGATCCTTCCATCTTGGCTTCCCAAAGTGCCGAGATTACAGAAATGAACCACCGCACCCAGCCTAGAATTTATTTTTATATTGGTCTTCCCAAGTAACAAGTGCTGTTCTATAGAACGCTCACTTGAAATTATGCACAGGGAACTTTTTGCTCAAAACAAAAGATCCCCATGTTCAAATATGACTCCTATGGAATGTGCTTGCATGCCTCCTCTGGAGACTGTAAGCTTCAGGTGGAAGCTTGGAACTTAGGATTTCATTATTCTGTGGACGCAGGGATCGGTGGATGGATAGGAGGACAAACAAATGACACATTCCTTTTTTTTCTTTTTGCTCACTGTATTTTTTTAAAAAAAACATTTTAAGTCTACTGTACATACAGAAATATGAACAAATAATAATTGTATAGCTTGATGACGTTTCTCAAATTAAACTCACCTCTGCACCTGGACCAGGAAGAGAACATCCCCAGACAGCTTCTCACGCCCTTCCCCATGGAGGTGGCCACTCTCCTGATTCTAACAGCAAGGATTCCTGTGACCAGCTTTTGTCCTTTGCCCAGATAGAACTACACGGTGTGTTCTCGTCAGTATCTGGCTTTTTCGCTCCCTATCAGGAGTGTAAGATTTACCCACATTTTTGTGTGCATGGATTATAATTATGGCAGTGCAATCTCTTATCATAACAATTAGTTTGTGTTCTCCCAGAAGAGACCCTGAGCAAGGATCCTAGTGTAAGCAGTTTATTGGGCGATGAAGAAAACCCTGGCAAATGAGGTGAATTAGGAAGAGAGACAAGGAAAGGCAGGTGGCCAATAATAGGTGTGTTATACAGCAAATTACCACTGTGGGCGCCTGGAGCTCAATCCCGCCGGTACCTCTGGGAGACGGCGTGGAGATGCCTCGGAGGGATGCAGGAGTTGTGTATTCACATCCAAGCTCCATGCAGTCAATGGCTGCTGGGCAAAGACTGTCTGTGTTAATGCCCTGGCACTCCCAGCCAGCTGCAGGGACAGGAACAGGGGCTCTGGTGTTCGAGAAAGCTCTTGGAGGAAGAACAGCAGTGAAGGCAGTGGGAACTCAGGGAAGAGGGAGAGGGAAAGGAATCTGGGCAGTCAGAATCTGCTACAGACTCCGTGGATCAGGGTTTTACGTGACGCTTCTGTACTCAGCAAAGAACATTTTGGACCTGGTACTTGCTCTTCCTGTGAGAACATTTGCTGTGTTCATCCATCCCACGTCATTTCATTCTCTTCCCACTTTTCCTTTTGCAAAGCTATACTTTGCTCAGATGCAGACAGCCTTAGTGGGTCTGTCAAACGCAGCCAAGGCTGGGTCTTGACCTAAGCTAGGCCAGCCAAAACCTGTCCTTCGGGGCAGGAAAGGGCTGGGACTGCCTTCTTCTGGGGTGGTGCCTCCATCAGTTCTTGCTGTCTGGTTTCCTGGGGTTGTCCCGCTTCTTCTTGTCCCTTGCTAGTGAAAGTTTTCCTCAAGGTTCTGTGAACTGCCCCATATTCTTCTAACAAATTCCTCTTTTTGATTGTCTTAAGTCCAGGCCCTCCAAGCAGCAGATGCCAAGGTGGAATTAGATTTCTAAGAGATTTATTGAAGAAATTGTGGAGAGCACCAGAGGAGGCTGGCAGACCCTTCAGCCAACATGCAGGTCTGACCCTCGTGGAGGAGCAAGGGAAGGAAGGAAGGGGGGAAGGAAGGAAGGATGGAAGGAAGGAAGGGAGGGAGGGAGGGAGGGAAGGAGGGGGGAGGGAGGGAAAGAGGAAGGGAAGGAGGGGAGAGGGAGGGAGGGAGGGGAGGAGGAGGGAGGGAGGGAGGGAGGAAGAAGGGCACCAGAGGAGGCTGGCAGACCCTTCAGCCAACATGCAGGTCTGACCCCTGTGGAGGAGCAAGGGAGGGAGGGAGGGAAGGAAGGAAGAGAGGGAGGGAGGAAGGAAGGGAGGGAGGGAGGAAGGAAGGGAGGGAGGGAGGGAAGGAAGGAAGGAAGGGGAAGGAGAGGACAGGCAGGGAGGGAGGGAAGAAGGGGGGAGGGAGGAAGGAAGGGAGGGGGGAGGGAGGGAAGGAGGGAGGGGAGGAGGGGGAAGGGAGGGAGGGAGGAAGAAGGGCACCAGAGGAGGCTGGCAGACCCTTCAGCCAACATGCAGGTCTGACCCCTGTGGAGGAGTGAGGGAAGGAAGGAAGGAAGGAAGGAAGGAAGGAAGGGAGGAAGATTTGATAGGAAAAGTTTTTGCAATGCAATTCTCAAAGAGTTTTGGCAAGTCTGATGGGGTGGGGGTGGTCCTTAAGCCAAAATTGGTTGGGTCTCAAAGGATAAACCTGCCTTAATATCCCTGCTGCTTTTAGTCATTGGCTGGAAACAGTCCATGGAAGTATAGACTTTGGGCCTAAAGTCAGGGGCAGCACCTGGAGCCTTTGGTCAATTATGCTCACTGCAGCAGGAAACCTGAGAGGCACATTTCATAGCTGTCACATTGCCTCAGTTAACAAGACAGCAGCCAAACCTACACCAGCTGATACAGTTCCTTTACCTCTATAGCTGTTTCTCTTTAATATATATATAAATTTAAATACAAATTGCCTTTCTCCTTGATTTATTTGGATAATTAATAGTATATGACATCTACTTATCACACTCTGCATGTCACATTGAACTAATTACACTGTTAGAGTTTCATTTTGTTATCTGAACCTCTAGCCATATGTTTTGTTTTTAAAATGCAAATGCCCCTTAGTAGTGTTAAGTCTTAGTTGTTTATCCTTTAGTAAAACCAATGTTATCCAGCTGGCTCAATCCCACTTTCCAGCTGTGGGACGTTAGGCAAGTCTGTGAACCTCTCTGAGCCTCAATTTTCTCATCTGTAAATGAGACCCTGCTCATGAGGTGACATAGTTTGGCTCTGTGTCCTCACCCAAAAATCATCTCAAATTGTAATCCCCACATGTCAGGGGAGAGACCTGGTCGGAGGTGATTGGATCATGGGGTCAGTTTCCCCCATGCTGTTCTTGTGATAGTAAGTGCGTTCTCACAAGATCTGATGGTTTAAAAGTTTTAAAATGTCCCCCTTTGCATGCTCACTCTGTCTCCTACTGCCATATAAGACATGCCTTGCTTCTCTTCCTCTTCTGCCATTATTGTAAGATTCCTGAGGCCTCCCCAGCCATGCAGAATTGTGAGTCAATTAAACCTCTTTTCTTTATAAATTACCCAGTCTTGGGTAGTTCTTTATAGCAGTTTGAAAATGGACTAATAGAGAAAATTGGTATCAGGATAGTGGGGTACTGCTGTAAAGATAACCTGAAAATGTGAAAGCAACTTGGGAAGTGAGTAATGGGCAAAGGTTGGAACAGTTTGAGGGGCTCAGAAGAAGACAGGAAGATGTCGGAAAGTTTGGAAATTCCTAGAGACTTGTTGAATGTTTTGACCAAAATGCTGATAGTGATATGGACAATGAAATCTGGGCTGAAATGGTCTCAGATGGAGATGAGGACTTACTGGGAACTGGAGCAAAGGTCACTCTTGCTATGCTTTAGCAAAGAGACTGGCAGCATTTTGCCCCTGCCCTAGAGATCTGTGGAACTTTGACTTGAGAGAGAAGAGTGAGGGTATCTGGCAGAAGAAATTTCAGAAACTTTTCTGAAAGCATACAGTCATATGCATTCACAAAGAGATGATTTGAAATTGTAACTTATGTTTAAATGGGAAGCAGAGCATAAAAGTTTGGGAAATTTGCAGCCTGACCATGTGGTAGTAAAGAAAAACCCATTTTCTAGGGAGAAATTCAAATGCCTGCAGAAATTTGCATAAGTAATCAGAAGCCAAACGTTAATCACCAAGACAATGGGAAAATATCTCCAGGGCATTTCAGAGAGCCTCAAGGCAGCCCCTCCCATCACAGGCCCAGAGGCCTAGGAGGGAAACATGGTTTCATGGGCTGGGCTTAGGGCCCCTGCTGCTCTATGTAGCCTTGGGACATAGCACCCTGTGTCCCAGCTGCTCCAGCTCCAGCCACGGCTAAAAGGGGCCAAGGTACAGCTCAGGCCATTGCTTCAGAGGGTGCAAGTCCAAAGCATTGGCAGCTTGCACATCGTGTTGGGCCTACAGGTGTGCAGAAGACAAGAGTTGAGGATTGGGAACTTCCACCTAGATTTCAGAGGATGTAGGGAAACACGTGGATATCCAGGCAGAAGTCTGCTGCAGGGGCAGAGCCCACATAGAAAACCTCTGCTAGGGCAGTGCAGAGGGGAAATGTGGGGTTGGAGCCCCAACACAGAGTCCCCACTGGGGCACTGCCTAGTGGAGCTGTGAGAAGAGGTCCACCGTCCTCCAGAAACCAGAATGGTAGATCCACTGACAGCTTGGACCATGCACCTGGAAAAGCCACAGGCACTCAACGCCAGCTTGTGAAAGCAGCCATGGGGGCTGCTGAACCTGCAGAGCCACAGGGGTGGAGCTGCCCAAGGCTGTGGGAGCCCACCCCTCATATCAGCACAACCTGGATTTGAGACATTAATTCAAAGGACATTATTTTGGAGCTTTAAGATTTAATGGCTGGCCTGCTGGATTTCTGACTTGCATGGGGATTGTAGCCCCTTGGTTTTAGCCAAGCTCTCCCCTTTGGAACAGCAGCATTTACCCAATGCCTGTACCCTCACTGTATCTTGGAAGTAACTATTTTGTTTTCAGTTTTACGGGCTTATGGGCAGAAGGGACTTGCCTTGTCTCAGATGAGACTTTGGACTTGGACTTTTGAGTTAATGCTGGAATGAGTTAAGACTTTGGGGGACTGTGGGAAGGCATGATTGGTTTCACAGCATGAAAAGGACATGACATTTGGGAGGGGCTAGAGGCAGAATGATATTACTTGGCTCTGTGTCCCCACCCAAATCTCATCTCAAATTGTAATCCCCATGTGTCCAGGGAGGGACTGGTGGGAGGTGATTGGATCATGGAGGTGGATTTCCCCCATGCTGTTCTTGTGATAATGAGTGCATTCTCATGAGATCAGATGGTTTAAAGAGTGTGGCAGTTCCCCCTTCATGTTCTCTCTCTCTCCCGCCACCATGTAAGATGTGCCTTGCTTCCCCATCTCCTTTCACCATGATTGTAAGTTTCCTGAGGCCTCCCCAGCCATGTATAACTGTGAGTCAATTAAACCTCTTTTCTTTATAAATTACCCAGTCTTAGGCAGTTTTTTATAGCAGTGTGAAAATTTTCTGTCTTCTTTCTCTCTTTCTTGTCTCACTCTGTTACCTAGGCTGGAGTACAATGGTACAATCTTGGCTCACTGCAGCCTCAACCTCCCAGGCTTAGGGGATCCTCCCACCTCAGCCTTCCAACTAGCTGGGACTACAGGCACATACCACCACATCTGGCTAATTTTTTGTATTTTTTGCAGAGATGGGGTTTTGCCGTTTTGTCCAGGCTGGTTTTGAACCCCTGGGCTCAAGCAATCAGCCCACCTTGGCCTCTCAAAGTGCTGGGATTACAGGCATGAGACACCACACCCAGCCCCCAGTTCTTTGTTTTCTCTTCTGTTTTCTTTCCTTCCCATCTCTGCATCCTATAGCCTGCTCCTTACCAGAATTGCTTTCCTCCTGACACTGAGATTTATTAAAGCATGGGAATTTGTTGGGATTCAAAGAGAAAGGAAAATGGGAAAGGATATTTTAGTAGATGAGACACTGTTCTATTCACAGAGTTTACTGAGGCAAGGGCCTACTACAAAAAGCATTTTACAAGTTATCTCATTATGAACAAATGTTGAGTACTGTTATTAGATAAGCCAGTTCTCAGGCTGGGTAGGGTTCTGCAGAGAAGAACTTGAAACCAGTCCACTGGAGAGCAGTGGTGGAGTGGAGAGTGGACAGAGCCTTAGAAAATGTCCTGTATGTGGGCACTCGGTCAATGTGTGGTGACCAAGAAGAGGCAGGAGAAGGGTAAAGAAAACAGTCAGAGGACTCTGAAAGTGAACTGCTGAGTCACAGCGCTGTCTTCTTCTTGGATGGTGTTTATCCCACCTGGAGACACAGGCTCCATATTAAGTGGAACACCACCCACTGCACCTTCCTAGCCTCCTCTCAGTACCTGCTCCACTGAGCCTTGAGTGCCCACTTTCCACTTTGCACTTGTCATTCTTTGAAGTTAATGGACTTTGGCTAAAGAGCCTGCCTGTCTCCCTCTCTGAGAAATCCATATGCCCCCCAAAACATTTTCAAAAGCTGGAACATTTGCTTTTCAAAAGTTGTCACAAGGGAGTCCTTTTAAGAACCTCTGGGCGGCCAGGTGCAATGGCTCACACCTGTAATTCCAGCACTTTGGGAGGCCAAAGCGGGTGGATCATTTGAGGTCAGGAGTTTGAGACCAGCCTGGCCGAGGTGGTGAAACCCCTTCTCTACTAAAAATACAAAAAATTAGCCAGGCATGGTGGCATGTGCCTGTAGTCCCAGCTACTTGGGAGGCTGAGGCAGGAGAATCACTTGAACCCAGTAGGCGGAGGTTGCAGTGAGCCAAGATGGCGCCACTGCACTCCAGCCTGGGTGACAGAGTGAAACTGTCTCACACACACACACACACACACACACACACACACCAAAAAAACCCTGGGCTATTAAAAGGGTTGGATTTGCAAGAATTTTGCTTACAGAGAAAAATTGCAGGAAGCTAGGTTGTATACAGGAAGGTCTACCTAACTAATCTGTGGAAAAAGTAGAAGTGGTATTTCATTGCTGATTTGGTTTTCTATGGGAGTGAGAGTGGCTTTACCTGGAGCTACCTGTCCTCTTCTGTCTAGTCCCTCTTGTGGCTAGTGACCAGCATTTACAAGAAAGCTCACCTGGATTGGGAGCCAAAGAGCCATGAGGAGCTGGAAGCAGGTTGTAGGAAACACAGCAGGGTCAGCGGTCTGCATCCCATGGGTGTGCCTGCCTCAGCACTGCAGGAATTTCATTAAAGTCTCAGAGGACCTCCCTGTGCACATCCAGCAGGTTGTAAATGCCAGAGAATTAGGGCCCCAACTCCCTGCTCCTCAGGTGGGCTCATTCTGGAGATAATGTCCCAGGCTGCTTCCCAGAACATCCCCCCAGGACCTTGCCCAGTGGTTCACAGTGAGGTGGCTTCATAACCATACCTTTTGTTGGCCAAGTTCTCACCTCAGTCTCACTTCTTCACCCACCTCGCTGTGTATCCCCCCCCCCATATTCTCTACACACCCAAATAAACCATTTGCACCCAAATCCTTGTAGCTAGAGAACACAAACTAAGACACGCTAACACAGTCATGGGGACCTGCGTGAAGATCCAGTTCCGGGTCTGACACCCTGGGACGTGACAGGCGCAGGAAGGCAGTGTGGTGCAATGGGGAGCACCAGGCACTGCAGGGGAGCCACGCCATGATCCCAGCTTTCCTGCTCTTGAGTGGTGTGGCCCTGACTATGTCCTTTACAATCCCCTGCTGGGATCTGAGCTCATTGACCATAGACATATAATGATGACCAAGGCCATGCTGGGGCTGGCTGGACACCTTTGCTGCTGTCCATCGCCATATCTTACTGAGACAGGAATAAGAGAGGAGGCCTAGGATAGGCAGAGTCTGGGCAGGCATGAAAAACTGCTGAAGAGTTTGAGCAGGGGGAGGGGCGATTAGATCCGAATATTGAAAAAATATCATGGACAATGGAGTAGACGGGTAGACAGACCAGCAGGAAGAGGAGAGATGCGCTGGGAGACACCACACCACCCATCAAGGAGGCCTCACGGCGCTTACACCAGGAAGTCGTGGGGTAGCGAGGGAGAACAATGGTTAGGTCCAAGACACCCCGAAGCAGTCAAATCAACAAAAGTTCGCGATGACTTGAACCTGGGGGTGGGCAGAGGGAGATTTCTATAAAAGATGACGTCAAGTTTCTGTGCTACAACACATAAAGACCATTAGAAGAAATCAGGCTTGGAGAAGATGATTGTGAATTCCATTTTGTCATTTTGAATTTGAGATGCCTTTAAAACATTCCAGTGGAGAATCAAATGCACTGCTGGTTCTACAGATGTACAGAGCAAAGGAGGGGCCGGAGTAGAGACACACATTTTGCATTTGTTACTATGAGGATGGTGACTTGAGCTGAAGATGGGGAGGAGACTCCCCAAGTATGTCTCTGGACCACCAGCAATGCAGAATTACCTGGAAAGTTGTTTGAGGTGCAGAATCTCTGGCCCCATCCTGTCCGAGACCTACTGAGTCAGAAACTCTGGGGATGAGGCCTGCAGACCGTCTTAACACACCCTTCAGGGCGTTTGCATGCACAGAAAAGCTTGAAAATCACTGACTGCAGGCAGTGAGTCTCAAACTTCGCTTCACATTAGAATTACCTGGGGAGCTTCTAAAATCCCAGTGACAAAATCAGCTGGGTGTGGTGGCACATGCCTATAGTCCCAGCAACTTGGCAGGCTGAAGTGGGGAGGATCTCTTGAGCTTGAGGCTGCAGTGAGCCGTGATCACACCACTGTACTCCAGCCTCGGTGACAGAGCAAGACCATGCCTCTAAATAAATTAACATAAAAATAAAAATAAAGCCGGGCATGGTGGCTCACGCCTGTAATCTCAGCACTTTGGGAGGCCGAGGCGGGCAGACCACCTGAGATCAGGAGTTCAAGACCAGCCTGGCCAACCCGGTGAAACCCCGTCTTTACAAAAATACAAAAATTAGCCGGGCATGACAGCGGGTGCCTGTAATCCCAGCTACTCAGGAGGCTGAGGTGGGGGAATCACTTGAACCCAGAAGGTGGAGGTTGCAGTGAGCCGAGATTGCACCATTGCACTCCAGCCTGGGTGACAGAGTGAGACTCAGTCTCAAAAATAAATAAATAAAACAAACTAAAACAAAATAAAATGAAATTAAAATAAAAAATTCCCAATGCGCATCCAGTACCATTACGTCAAAATCTCTGGGGAGGGCAACCAACTCATCCCCATTTTTCAAGACCTGGCTGGGACTTTCCCAGTTTTAGCACTGAAAGTCCCTCATCTCAGGACACCCCTCAGACCTGGATATTCTGGATCCAGCCGTCAGAAGCTTTTAAAACTCCCCAGGGAGTTCCACCTGTGCAGTCCCATTTGAGAAACTATTCCTAGAGGGTTAATTCATGCTGCCTGAATGTCAGAGTTGCCTGGGGAGCTTTAAAAAGATATTGAATTTCCCCGGATCCCTTCTTCAGAGATTCTGACTTGCCTGGCCTGGGGTGGGGCCCAGGTATAAGTAGATGATAAAAGCCCTCAGGTGATTCCACTACATACAGGGTTAGACCCTCGGACATAGGGAAAGAGCATCAAGTGGAAAGAAAAGTGCCCACCAGATTATGGCCACGAAGAGAAGCAGGAGACTTCTAAAGTGTGGAGAGGTGGCCGGAGAGGCAAGAGGAAAGCAGGGGACTGTGACTTTACTGCTGGAAAGTCACAATTGAGGCTTGCAAAATGTGCATTGGATTGAGCTGTACCAACACAGGGCGCAGAAGATAGGAGGGCTGAAGTGTGAAGGGAAGGTGAGCAAATCATGAGCCAGAGGTTGCTCTTTCTGAAAGCCACATGGCGAGGAGGGAAGAGGGATGAGGCTGTCCCTGGAGGAGTTGTCTTATGTCCACTTGTTTTTTTTCCTGCTTCTTTTCCTTTTCTCTTTGCTTCTTTATTTTTCGATGGCCACGCATTTCTTGTATTTTCAGGGGAAGAAAAAGTGTTAAAAATGACCGTCTTGAAAAGCTCCAAATATTTAAAAGGTGATGAATCTACCAAGTCAACTTCATTATTTCTGTTGAAGAGCAGAGAGCAGAGGAATAATTCCAACTGATTGGCACACACGACTGGTCGTAAGTCACACGTTACTCAGAGCCAGAGCCAGGAGTGAAATCTAGCATCCTGGAGCCACACGGCTCTCCTGCACGCCTCACCTGCTCCCCAAAGGAGCTCTGAGGTTTGGACTGCAGGAGGTGGCCACTGCTGATGTCATGCTTATTTCGGAAACCAATGGTGGCCTATCTTAGTGCCAGAGGGGAAGGCTCCGGGTTCATTTGGCTGGGTTGCATAGGCATTATTCCATTAGCAATCACATCACTGGGGCCCAGAGAGTTAGGTGCAGCTGATGAAGAATGAGTTGCCCTTAAGATCTGATTGCTCATCATTTGACAGTGTGCCGTGCTTACTCCATTAAACCTCTTTTTATCCCCCACATGTTCTTTGTTTGCTAGAGAATATGGGAAGCTGTGAGTTCACTGATAATATTTCTTTTTTTACTTTTCTTTTCTTTTTCTTTGAGACAGAGTCTTGCTCTGTCGCCAAGCTGGAGTGCAGTGGTGTGATCTTGGCTCACTGCAACTTCTGCCTCCTGGGTTCAAGTGATTCTCCCGCCTCAGCCTCCTGAGTAGCTGGGACTACAGGTGTGCACCACCATGCCCAGCTAATTTTTGTATTTTTAGTAGAGACAGGGTTTCACCATGTTTGCCAGGATGGTCTTGATCTCTTGACCTCGTGATCCGATCACCTCAGCTTCCCAAAGTGCTGGGATTATAGGCGTGAGCCACCACGCCCAGCCTCTTTTTCTTAGAAGAGCAAATACAGGGTTCTCCAAGCTGCCCTGTTTGTCTCAGAATAGATTATTAAGCTGGTTAGGGGTTTTACCTAAATGCATGCAACTGTACAACAGTTACCCACAGGGACTTTAAGTGTGGTTTTCTCCTTTTCCTTTTCTCTCCTCTTCTGTCTCCCGATCTTTCCTTGTTTTCCTTTCCTTTATTTATAAAGAGGTCATGACAAAAGAGGACAATTGAGGCTAAAAGGGGAGGATGAGAATGATTAACCTTTGACGGGCTTTGCAAGCTATGTATATAGCAGCTAAGCGAACCACCCAGTTCTGCAACCCTCTGGAATGGCTTTTCAAACACATATTGACAGTTCCCTGACTACCTGTATTCACCGATGTCCCTGAAGCAGTCCATGCTAATGATAAACCGCTGTTTCTCATGAACCTGTTGTCTGTCATCTAGGGACATTTTCGTGTTAAATATTTATTTGCATATGTAAAAACCCCATAAGAGCCCATTAATTACCATGGCGCTCCTGAAGGATGATGCAGGGATGCTTCATCAACGGGGCTGTTAACCCTGTCCACAAATAAACACGTACCCATCAGATTTACCTGTTTAACTTAAACTATAATTACTGGGCAATCAGACGGCTGACAAGTGTAGGTACTAATTATCCAAATGAGACTCCGGCCGCTCAGAGGTACCTAGTTATTTTTAACTCCTTAACTGTTACTTCGTTTCATATTCACAATCAACGCAAGTAACTTGTGTCCAATGAACTGGTTTATCAAGTGCTTTTCTTACTCTTATTGTAAATATTGAGAAGTGCTACTTTCACACGTGAAGCAACACTTCAGTATACATAGATTTTAGAATGAAGTCTGAACGATCTACTGGATTTCCTGGAAGAAAATATAGCGAATGCTTCACTTAGAGATGGCGAGGCCAGCAGATGGCGGTGTGGACCAGAAAATAAAAATCTCCCCTTCGCAGCGATCGGGCTTTTGGGGTAAGACAGGCCAGGTTTACTTACTACCCTTGAAGAGCTTTTGAATTTAAAGGCCTTTCAGTTGTCCATGCAGAAGGACTTCTGATAAGGGAATCAAGAGAGCCACGTTGTATGCTGGGTTCTTAGGTTTAGAAAGAGCCGCCCAGTGGAGCAGCGTGGTCGTCCTGCGTTGCGCAGGGGGTGAGAGACTACAGTCACCCCGATGGCCTCTGAATTCCTAAACTTTGGACTTCGATGGCTCATGAGAACTAAACCAGCTCATTCTAGTTTCTAGTTCTCTCCTTCCCTGACAACCTCGCTGTTTTTTTGCTTTAATCCAGAGACTTATGGGAACTTTATTGTAACCCAGTGGGGGGGAAAAATCTTCAATTTAAAGGCAGTTTACATTAATTTTTTTATGTTCATCTTGAAATCTTGGTTTCCAGATGGTTTAAATTAAAATGAGGATCATATGATTTTTAAAAATATATTCATCTTTGACTCCCTGTCCTTGGCAAAAATGGCTACTTAGATGTAAGTAAAAGGCCAGGCTTGGTGGCTCATTCCTGTAATCCCAGCACTTTGAGAGGCTGACACGGGCGGATCACCCGAGGTCAGGAGTTAGAGACCAGCCTGGCCAACATCGCGAGACCATATCTCTACAAAAATACAAAAATTAGCTGGGCGTGGTGGAGCATGCCTGTAATCCCAGCTACTCAGGAGGCTGAGGCAGGAGAATCACTTGAACCTGGGAGGCAGAGGTTGCAGTGAGCTAAGATGGTGCCATTGCACTCCAGCCTGAGCGACAGAGCAAGACTCCATCTTCAAAAAAAAAAAAACAGAGAGAGAGATGTAAGTAAAAGACTATTGAGTCCTTTCAGGAAATGTCATAAGAATCCCATTTTAACAGCCATTCTGGTAGAAAGGTGTAAACATATAATGGAAATAAAAGTGAAATGATAAGTTGGACATATCATATCATCCGGACTATAAATGTTAATTATTGTCCCTTGGCTTCAATTCACTTTATTTAACTGGGAATAATATATATGAAAATACAAAGTACAAATTGTCTCCTCTCTTCTTCCTCTCTTAGGTCCATTTTCTGTTTCTTTCTCCCATTAACCTACTGAAAACAAGTAGTATTTAACCCAGGGTACTATAAATGTTACAGTTTTCAGATACTGTTGTTAAACTTGTTTAGCTCATAATCTTGAGTAAATGATAGAGCTTGTTTTTATACAGAATGTCTCCACCCCTGGATTAGTCAGATTCTCCAGATAAAACAACAAAAACAACAACGACAACAAAAAAAACAGAATAGGATGTATGTATACAGAGAGATTTATTTTAAGGAATTGGCTTAACATCTTCAGGGTAGGTCACCAAGCTGGAGACCCAGGGAAGAGTCAAAGACTGTCTGCTGGCTGAATCCTTCCTGGTTGCAGAGCCAGTCTTTTTTTCTGAAGTCCTTCAACTGATTGGATAAGGCCCACCCACATTTTGGAGGGTAATCTTTGTTACTCAAAGGCCACTGATTTAAATGTTAATTGAGTTTAAAAACACTTTCACAGAAATGTCTAGAATAGTGTTTGACCAAATACCTAGGTACCTGGCCCAGCCAAATTGACACATAAAATCAACCATCACAACTCCTAGCTTTTCTCTTGAAAAGATTTCCTGAATGCACAGATAGAGCTTGGGATGGGCAGACCCTTTCCATATTCTCTCATTTGCAGGCAAGAAATGTTAAGAACACAGGACCCTGGGCTGGGAGGTGGGGACCCGAGCACTGGTCCTGTCTGCTGCTGACACTAGTGTGGTGTTGGGGGACAAGGCCTCCAGGCAGTGGTTTCCTCCTGCCTTGGTGTGAGATCTGGAGAGAGCTGGACATCCTCCTACACAGGGCCATGACCCACTGAATGTCATGATGATAGGACAGGGATGACACAGTAAGGTTATTAGTTGGGCCAGAAGGTTCCAACTAAGTCAGCTCCAGGAAGACAGGGGGAGATGGGAGAGGGGGCTTTGGGGATTGAGGTAGAGCTCCTCATTGTGGGTTGGGAGCTGCTATAGTTTGGATGCTTGTTCCCCCCAAACCTCATGTTGACATTTGATCCAATGTTGAGGTGGAGCTTAGTGGGAGGCATTTGGGTCATGGCAGCAGATCCCTCATGAATTAATGTCCTATCTGGAGCCAAGTGAGTGAGTTCTCACTCTATTAGTTCCCAATGAGAGCTGGTTGTTAGAAAGAGCCTGGCACCTCCTTCTCTGTCTATTGCTTCCTCTCTGCCATATGATCTCTGCATACTGACTCCCCTTCACCTTTTAATGTGAGTGGAAGCAGCTTGGGGCCCTCACCCGAAGCAGATGTTGGCTCCATGCTTCTTGCACAGCCTGCAGAACCATGTGCCAAATAAATCTCTTTTCTTTATAAATTACTCAGCCTGCCTCAGATATTCCTTTAAAGCAATATAAACGAACTAAGGAGCAAAAGCCAGAGTCTGAACCAGAATTTGGGTTAGGTTCTGTCTTTTTTTTTTTTTTTTTTTTTTGAGCTAGGGTCTCACTCTGTCACCCAGATTGAAGTGCAGTGGCACGATCTCGACTCAGTGCACCATCTTTCCCCCAGGTTCAAGCAATTCTCCCACCTCAGCCTTCCAAGTAGCTGGGACCACAGGCACCACACCCAGCTAATTTTTTTATTTTTTGGTACAGATAAAGTTTCACCATGTTGTCCAGGCTGGTCTCGAACTCCTGACTTCAAGTGATTCACCTATCTTGGCCTCCCAAAGTGCTGGGATTACAGGCGTGAGCCACCACACCTGACCTATCGTATCTTTTAAAGGACAAAGATTGCTATGGGTTGAGGCTCTGGTAAATTGCTTGCAAAAATGGTTGCAATTATTCCTTTCCCTGTATCCCTGCCCATTTCAATGTAACTTTGCTGCTCCTCCCATTGAAAGGTGGAATCTACTTCCCCACCCTTGAATCTGCCTGATCTTGTGGCTTGCTGTGGTTAAGAGAATGTGGAGGAAGCAATGGTATGCTGAGCCTAGGTCTCAAGAGGTCATGCATGCCTCTTCTATCCCTCTTAAAACTCTATACAACCATCATGTGAATAAGCTTGGGGTGGCCTGCTGGAGGACAAGGGACATGTGGCCCAGGTACCCCTGTTGCCCTAGTCACCAGCGCCATCCAGCTGATGGGCAACTGAGCGTAGATGACTGAGCAAGTCTAGCTGAGACCCTGGGAACTACCCAGTTGAGCCAAATTGCCAGTCTGGAGAATAGTAGGTTAAATAAATGGTTATTTTTTTAAGCCACAAACAAAAGTGTGATTTGTTGAGCAGCAAAAACAGAAAAAGGCTGAACTACAGTTCTAGTGGGAGATTTCTTCATCTACAGCCTTGTTACTGGGAATAGCTCCAGTGAATGGATAGGCAGGCTGCCCCATACCACTAGCTACAGCTGAACTTCAATTGGCACAATTACATTCATATGCAAATGAGATAATGAAAATATTTTTCTTGCCCTTAATAGCATCTTTAATTATCTGGGAGCTCTCAGGATCAAAGAATGTGCAACATAAGGCCACAAGTCTGTTTTTGTGGTCTAGTGATGCTTACATCATTGCATCCTCTTGGGAAATTCATCCTTGCTTGGAAATTTCAAGTAGACAACTCCTTGTTAACATCCCTTGTTAGAAGCTCTGTCTCAAACTTCTTAAATGAATCTACTTCTCAACCCACCCCAAGCCCAAAGCATTCAGTTCTGCTTTAGGTCCCAGACCACACCCTATGGGAGGTGGGTATAATAACCTGTCTTAATAACCTAACTTCTGTCTTAAGTCACTCCTGTCAGATCTTGGACCTAATGCCCCTTCAGTACTAGTTAGACTAACAAGAGTCCCTATGTCAAGGGTCCTCAATCCCTGGTATCAGGGATACTGGCCAGTGGCCTGTTAGGAACCAGGCTGCATAGCAGGAGGTGAGTGGCAGGCGAGCAAGGTCAGCTTCATCTGTATTTACAGCCGCTCCCCCGGCTCACATTACCACCTGCGCTCCGCCTCCCATCAGATCAGCAGTGGCATTAGATTCTCATAAGAGCAGGAACTTTATTGTGAACTGTGCATGCCAGGGATGTAGGTTGCGCTCCTTATGAGAATCTAATGCCTGATGATCCATCACTGTTTCCCATCACCCACAGATGGGACCATCTTGCTGCAGGAAAACAAGTTCAGGGCTCCCACTGATTCTGCATTATGGTGAGTCATGTAATTATTTCATTACATATCACAATGTCATAATAGAAATAAAGTGCACAATAAATTTAATGCCCTTGAATCATCCTGAAACCATTCCCCTCCCACCTGGTTGGTGGAAAAAATTATCTCCTATGAAACTGGTCCCTGGTGCCAAAAAGGTTGGGGACCACTGTTCTAAGTGCTACGTTCAAGGCACCTGTGTTTTCCCCAGCGCAGGTCTCCTGTCTCTCACTGTCAACTCAGCCATGAGACTAGGCCTACATTCCAGTTTCATATTCAAGTCCTACTGGGCCTGGAGTCCAGTGCTGCCCACTTCCTATCTGCCTGGAGTCCTGACAATGAACTCCACCCTCCAGGTGGCATCCTACTCTCCCTTCCCTCCTTCAGGAATTAATGTTCTGGACATTGTATCACTTCACCACACTGAGGTCTGTGATGCACAAAGTGGAGAACAGCTCATTCAAATCACTCAATAAGGCTCTCAAAGCTCAGGGCACTTTATTTCCTCCCAGTAAATAAAAAGTGGATGGTGGTTTGGGCCAACAGGATAACACGCCACTTTCTGGTATTTCCATTGGAACAGTTTTGTAATACACGGAAAACTGTTCACATGACATTTTCTGAGTTTTATGATCGTTCTATGAGACATAGGATATAGGACAGTTATCAATATTCTCCTTTTACAGGTGGGGAAACTGAGGGTTGAGATCACATGACCTATAAATGGTGGATCTGGGAACTGAACTCAGCTCTCCTGATTCCAAACCCTGTCTTTCCTGGAGTGAGAGAAGAATGCCAACTCCTGGCAGAGAGTCCATAGTCCCAAACACTCATTTTTTTCCCCTTCAAACCCAGCTGCTGAGATGGCATGATGAGAGAGGGGACACATTAGAGCACTGTTACCTCTGAATCAAACAAGTCTTAAAAGAAAGTACCACTGTTAGCCGGGCGTGGTGGCAGGCCCCTGTCGTCCCAGCTACTCGGGAGGCTGGGGCAGGAGAATGGCGTGAACCCGGGAGGCGGAGCTTGCAGTGAGCCAAGATTGGGCCGCTGCACTCCAGCCTGGGTGACAGAGTAAGACTCCATCTCAAAAACAAAAACAAAAACAAAACAAAAACAAAAACCTACCACTGTTGATGAAAATGTATCACAACAAATGAAAAACCATGGCTGATGCTGCTACAAGTGTAAGAAGAGATAAAAGAGAGTCCTTCTGCTGGAGGAGCTTATGCTGCAGCTGGGGAGGGAAACATCGGCTCATTGGAAAGAGCCATGTAACTAGCTCAGGAGTGTGTGGGTCTTCACCCCAGTTGCAGGTTGGTATCATATATTAGGGGAGGAGAGGGAAGGGTGAACTTGTCGGGGATGTTTCCTGGTGGAGCTGAGGCTTCAGAAGACTTTGGGGACATGTGTGTGACAACTTCCATTTCACATAAAATTTTACACACTAAAGAAATGATTTGGAAAAACAACCAAATCTTGTTTCTATTTTATGACAGACAGCATCATTCCCCTTTCCTCTGCCATTTTCTGGACTTTGCTTTCATATGCTTTAATTGGGCATTTTTGCTGTATCTATCTAAATTCATGTTCCCAGACATAGTACTTTTTCAGCTTCCCCCCACCCTCATTCCAACCACCAAAAGAAACCATCATCCATAAATATTTAGGTCATTTTATGAAGTTAGCAGCAAGGTCTGGAGCATGAGGAACCCTCAGACCCCCAGATTTTGGATGGGAAACTACAGTGCTCCAGAGAGGTTGGGCTGACTGGGTGGGGCCAGTCCACATCCTATTCCTCCTGGTCTCTAAGTGACACCCCTACATGCAGGCCCAGGCTGCTGTTCTCTACCTGGCCATGGCACTCTGGCCGCTGACTTCGTCCTTGGCCATCACTTTATTATCACAGTTACAGACCTCAAAAGATTCAACAGCACATAATTAAAAGCATGCTCTATCAATATGAATGTTGCAATTTAGCAAGATTTTAGCCTTCTGCTTTCAGACATTTCTCCAACATGTATTTGAGCCAGAAATAATTCACCTTCACCTTTGTAGTTGAATAATTCAACTACAAAAATGTTCTTGTACTCTCTGGTCTTGAGATGGAGTGTGGGAGGCCTCTGGGGCAAACTTGGTCAAGCTTGGACTCACCTGTTTGAAAATGCCTGGACTTCCTCCTTTCCCTTGAACTGGGCTGCTCCCCTGGAGATGTCAGAAGGGGGAGCCACAGGACGGTCCCCAGCTCAGTCCCGCGTCTGCAGTCGGCTCAGACCTTTCTTCCCTCTCTCCCCACCCTCTCCACGTCCTGTTCTTTTACCTACAAATGACTCTTAGTGCAGCAGGCCTGCCTACAGTAGGCAGTTATTACATGGCAGACATGATTACAGGCAGGGATACTTTCCCTGATAACCCCTCAGAGCCTCCTGGCCACCCCTGGTCGCCCACAGCCCTCCAGCTAGGACAGCTGGATGCTCTCCAGACTCAGATCTCTGATGCTACACATGTGAAGCTTGGAGAGGGCCCAGGGAGAGGGAGCAGAGAGGCATGGTTGCTGTGTGTTTATAGAGAGATTGTAAGACTTTCTCTCATCTCCAAAAGAGCTCCCCTTGGAGAACATTTCTGTGTGCCATTGTCCCATCTGATTTTCAGGTCATGTTTACAACATTGTTTGTTGTATTTGTTCATCTGTTTTCACACAACTAAAGTTGCTCAGTTGTTGTGCTGGAAAGAAGGACTTCCCTGCCCAAAATATACCAGCAAGACCATCATGCAACTGGAGCAGGCTGTGCCACAGACCCTGGCATGCAGAGGTGTTGTGTAAACACAGAAGCGATCTGGGCAAATGCATGTCTTCATTTATAACAAATAAAAAGAAAGCAGTGTGCCAGACAGTGAGGCGCTGACGCTTCACAGTAGGGCTTTGAGAGCTTTCCTCCCTGCCTGAAGTTCCTTAACCCAAGTAGCCACCTTGTCCTCATGTTTGTAGTTCCCCTCTCAATCCAAGCACTATCCTTGGCCTGGGGAGGTCATCATCACCACCAGCAAGGGTCAACACTGCAGGGTGACAATCCTGTGCCCTCCAAAGGCAGCTCCCTTAGACCAGGTTGACAGAGGCACTGCATTTTCCAACAGTCTAACAAAGAGAAGGACTTCTTCACTTCCAGCCTCGGGGGGATCCAAGACTCAGAGTCATGGAGTCCACAGCACCTGCCCTGTGTGTCCCAGGCCCAGTCTCTAGGGAGAGGGCTGGGAACTTTATCAGATTATCAAATTAAAGCCGTGACAAACATAAAATGAGGAACCACTATGGAAGGGGAGGGCTAGGGGAAGAGGGGGAGGTAGGAAAGGAGATGGGGAGAGGCAGGGAAAGGAGGAACGGAAGCAGAAAGGGAGAGGAAGAAGAATAAAAGGAGGAAGAAGAAAGAGAATAGGAAGAAGGAATCACTTCTATACATGCAGGAAAACCACTGCCAGGGTTTGGCATATTTTGTAAGTTGGTTGAAAAGGTAACCTCAAACATCCTCTACCCACACTGGTAGCTTGTATCAGCATGTGGGCTCCCCATAAACAAGGAGGGTGCTTTCTGGGGAGCTTCTTGAAAGGGAGGTTGGGGTGGGAGCTTCTGTTTAATGACTTGGTGCCTTTGAAACATTCTCCAATCTTTGTGGAGGTTCACGGTCATCCCACCCCAGTAAGTTGCACAGAGAGCAGAAAGGGCATTTAGTTCACGTTTCCACAAAAGAAAACCAAGGAGAAACAGATGCATGGTTTAGTTAGGGTGACTGATGGTGGATAAGTTTGGCAGCAGGCGGCCACTCCGGGCACTGGGCACTGGGCACTGGGCAGGTTGGTGGGCTCTAGTCAAGGAATAGGGCAGTGGATTCTGTGCAGATTCCCAGGTGAGGTGCTGGTGCCCTGCAGTGTGGCCTATTTGCCCATAAGCTCTGCCAGGCAGGAACATGGTATTTAGCTGGTATCCCTTTTTTGTTTAAATGTCCCAAACAATTTTCAAATCATTAGTCTCTAACCATCCAGAAACACTGTAGCATTTCACACCAGAATGTACATTTATAATTTGTTTGACAGGGTCTTACTCTGTCACCCAGGCTGGAGTGCAATGGCACGACATTGGCTCACTGTGATCTCCACCTCCCGGGTTCAAGTGATTCTCCCACCTCAGCCTCCCAGGTAGTTGGGACTACAGGCATGCGCTACCATGCTCAGCTCATTTTTTTTTTTTTTTTAATTTTTTGGTAGAGACAAGGTTTCACCATGTTTGCCAGGCTGGTCTTGAACTCCTGACCTCAAGTGATCTGCCTGCCTCGGCCTCCCAAAGTGCTGGGACTACACGCATGAGCCACTGTGCCCAGCCTATATTGTTTAAAATGTAAATTACCTTGACTGTTTGAGCCCCTGCTCCCTCGGGGATGACATTCTTTGATATGTGGCAGCTGACAGATACCCTCAACCACCTCCCCAGAGCTAGAGGAAGGAATGGCACAGGGTGGAAAAGCCTTCCTCTTCCTTCAGGGCTGGGCCCTCTCCCTGCTGTCCCCTGCTCTCCCCTGCAGGTTTGTCCTCTCTCCTCCACACTGCTGCTGTCTATATATCACCTGGCCAGAGTCACCTGGCTTTCTTCCTTCTTTCCAGATAGGCCACTGTCTTTCAATACAGGTGTCCCAATCACCTGTGTGCCTTGCCAGGGACCCGAGCTTGCCATTTGCATGGTAAAAGTTGACGTGTAGATCCAAGGGATTATGTAGAACCTTTGCACAATCAGCTTCAGAAAATAGCTCAGATTTACAGAAATGGATCAGTAAGCCAAACGTCTTCTTGTAGAAGCTATTGATAGCTTTGTTTTTTCTATTTTGTACATATATAGTCATCCATTGGTATATGTTGGGGATTGGCCAGGACACCCACATATACCCAAATCTGCACACCTCGAGTTCCACAGTCAGCCCTGATGTGTTATATGAAAAATCTGTGTTATATGAAAAATTGACCCTCCATATATAAGTGGGTTTCATATCCCTCGAATACTGTATTTTCAATCCTTGTTTGGTTGAAAAAAAATCCGCATGTAAGTGTAACTTTGTAGTTCAAAGCTGTGTTATTCAAGGGTCGATGGATATGTATATACTTTTCTCCTAATTGAAGAAAAGTTTATTTTTAGTGGCTAGTTTCTATTTTGTGATGTGATATCATTTTAGTATTGCTTGCTACTTCTTTGAACATTATTAAATTGATTTAAAATATTTTCTTAATTTGCTTAACTAAGAAGCTGGCATTTAAAAAATTTTATTAGGAGTGCCTTGTGTGCCTTTTGTAACATCTAGTTTGTCATGAAGCCAATTAGCTGTGTTATAGTCGAATGCCGGCAAAAGCAATGGCAAGCTGTAAAAGGAGATCAGAAGCACATTTTGTGACCCATTTCTTGGTAGGTGGCATTGCTTGGTTGAAATTATACATCAGTGTTATTACACATAGCCAAACGGGTTGTTAGAATGGATTATCTTATTGTTTTTTAATCTAAGTATTTTATCTCCTGACATAGATGGATGCAGGGATGGGAGCCGGGGTAGCCTGGGAGATGGAACCTGGCGGTCCAGGTGTTGAAGGGTCGAGATAGACCCAGGATGGCCAATGACAGGAAACCCATCTGGCTGTTTAAATACGGTGCTAGGCAACTAGCAGTCACCCAGGCAACCAATGGGGCTGGGGAAGTCCAGCAAGAGGTGACAGCGGGTCCTGATGACAGGACTGACTTGCCCTCGGAGGCAGGCCATGGAAGCAGGCACTATTCAGAGACCCAGGCAGGTGGCCGGCCTTGGGGACGTCTGTCAACTGCAGGGATGGGACGCCAGGCCTTGGGAAGAGCAAGAGCAAGACGGCGTTCCAGGACCAGGGCAACTGGAGCCCGTGGATGTTGTCAAGAAGGAGGTGGGCACTGGGGAAAGAGATGCAGGAGTGAGTAGGTGGGCCAGGATGCCAGGTGCGTCAGGATTCCAAGAGCAAGCAGAACCCAGGGCAGCTGAAGGGTCAAGAACTGTGGTGCTGTGAAGTGGTTCTCAGGACTTCTTAGGTTCCTCTCTCAGGAAGGCCTACCAAAGGGTCCTAGGTGTGAAAACAGCGGACCATGGAAGCGGGAACGGGACGGGATATTTTCAAGTTGGGAGTCCCTGGTTAGAAGTTATTGGATTGGAAACTATGGAGGGTTTGTCTTGGAAGGGATTGTTATTCCACAGTCTGTGTGTGTGCCCGGGGTGTGTGTGCAAGTGAAAGTGTGTGTACGGGCATGTGAGTATACACAGGCCAATGTGCAGGGTTGTGAGTGTAGAGTTGTGTGTCCATATGTGAGTGTGTATGGAGTTGTGAGTGTGTGCTGGTGTGGGAGTGTGTGCAGGCATGTGAGTGTACATATACATGTGAAATACTGGCTGGGACGTCCCTCTTAAGTGGCCAGAAGATGGAACGCTGCTACCCCAGTAATAACTTTGTGTGCGAGGTCTAAGGGCGGGCTGTGTTTATAAGGCAAGGATTGGACTCCCACTTTCATTTTCTCAGAAGGTGCCCGCCTGTGTTTAATTTCCACCTATCAGATGGGCAGACTGATAAGTGAGCTTTGACACAGTGACTCCCCTCGCCCTGAACAGAGAGCGCCAGAAAAGGAAGCCAGAAGAAGCTTCAGGTTGCTTTTACCCTGCTGGGGCCTCTGCCTGGGCTTCTGTGACACTAGGAGAGTGAGGGTCTCCATTCTTCAGAAAATGTGGCCTGGACTGGGGAGAGAAATAGGGTCATGGCCGTCAGAGAGACAAGGCTGAAGCAAAGTCAGAACTTTGAGTGACCTCAGACTCAAGATTGTCCCTTCTGTGGCCTTGCAAGCAGTGAAGGCTGCAGAGAAGACCACAGGCACTCACTCTCCTTCTGTTCGGATTTCTCCTGCTGGGGCCCATGCAGCAGGGGGGCAACAGCCTTCAACAGTGCGGGTGACTTTGGAACAAACAGCTGGGCCGAACGTGGAAGTCAGCGGGTCTTTCCCAATGAATGGAGCCCTCAGTGTCTCTGTTGCAGAACTGTTCTCCTTTTGTCTCTCGCTCTTTGGCTCTCTGTTATATAAACATCTGGAGGGCTGAGTATCATTTTAGCCATAGTAAATAGCTTAAGGGAAGAATACATCTTATATTCCCCCACAAAGAGGCAAAATGGTGTGTGGGCCACACTAACATAGGAACTGGAAAAATATCTGTGTGGAGTGGATCTGAAGAAGAGTCGCTCTTGGTCTATGAATCGCTTTTCTCTTCCTCTTCCAAACATCTGTGAAGCAATGAAATAATATGTGTGAAGTCTCAAGATTCCCTTCCGGATCAATCTGAGAGTATTTTTTTTTACATCAGTGGCCATAAAGAAACAGGTTAAAGCATCAAATGGGAAGGAAATTGCTTCCATATAATTTTTCAGACCCTATTTTTTTCCCAATGCATTAAGCAGCCTGCCAACTACCAAGTGACTCATTTCCATATTTGGAATATTTTCTGTGGCGGTTTTATGTTTGTGTACTTGCGGGGGTGAGGGTATCTGGGAAAAAGATAAAAAGAGAAACAAAAGAACAACCAACACTTATAGCTGATCAGCGTCCTGTCCTTAAGGCAAAATAAGTGTTGCAATTCTTTTGAACACCTTTGTCTATCTATAGCCTCACAACTCAAAATGTGGTGCAAGGACTGGCGTGTCACCCACACCACATCGCCTATGACCTTATTAGAAAGGCAGAGACTGGGGCACTCCCCCTCCACCCCCAAATCTGAACCTCATTTTAACAAGATCCCCCAAAGGATTCCTGCACATTGAAGTTTGGGAAGCCCTAGTCTAAAGGCTCTGTCTGGATGGGTGGGCTCATTGTCACTGACTGACTTTGCTTAACACTCACAGGCTGGCTTGAGTCTTTACAGCTTGACATTCCTCCTATGGGAAGAATATTCTGGACCATCTCTTTACTTACAACCATTTAGTATTTAATTCAATCATGTTGCACAGTTCCTTGTGTGAAAGTATCAGGAAAAATGGATTCTTTGTTAACATAGCCTCACTTTGACTGCTATCAATCCACAAGTATTTACTTATTCATGGAGACAGGGTCTTGCTCTGCTGCCCAATCTGGGATGCAGTGGCAACATCATAGCACACTGCATCCTTGAACTTCTGGGCTCAAGTGATCCTCCTGCTTCAGCCTCCTGAGTGGCTGGGAACCACAGGTGCGTGCCACCATGCTAGATAATTTTATTTTTATTTTTAGTAGATTTAATGATAATTTTAATTATTAAATAATAAAAATAATATATTTTTTAATTTTTAGGGTCTCACAATGTTGCTAAGGCTGGTCTCAAACTTCTGAGCTCAAGTGATCCTACTGCCTCGGCCTCCTAAAGTGCTAGGATTACAGGCATGAACCACCATGCCCAGCTCACAAGTTGTTGGGGACAGAGCAATAACGAAGAAAAAGTTCCATTTTCAGGGAATGTAAATGCCAGAAGATGGAGATAGTTGAACACACAAGCAAGCAAGATTTAACAAGGCTTCAGATAATGCCATGAAGAAAACAAAATAAAGCTTTGTGATATCCTTTGGGTTCAAGAAATCAGAAACAAGACAAACTGTATGTGGAAGAGTTGCAGTTGGTGACTACGGAGATTTTTCACAGCTGTCCACAGAGCTACGTGGCAGGTGGATTAAGAGCAACCAGGCCCAGAGGCAAGGAATAGACTAAGAGATATCTGAATTTTTATCTTGTCTTAAGAGTTTTAAAATTAATAGAAATCCTAGTTGAGATTTATATTGCAAGAAGACCCAGGGAGAAAGAGAGAGAAAAGGAGGGAATAAAAACTCATTTCCTTGGGTTAGATCTAAATGTCCATCAACCTTCAGATGGATGAGGAATGGGTGGAGGGGGAGGAGAAGCCAAGATGATTACTCACAAGAGTGTTTTCTACATCAATGCTAGTTCTTCAAAGTGGGTTCTTCACATTCTAGGCCCAAGTGGCTCCTTCCAGATGTGCATCCAGGTGACTCCTTCCAGATATGAAATGGTAGAAGAATTGTGGAGAAAGGGTGGCTGTGAAGTCAAGCGCCATATTTAAAATACAATTCTATTGAATCCCAGCTAACTGTCCTCCAGTTGGTGCAAGAATTCCTAGAAGTCACTGTTCATAGCAGTAGCAGAAGGAGAGATTTTTTTTCTGGACCACTTATAAGAAATCAATGGAAATAATAAACATATGTCCTAACATATTTGCTATGTTAGGAAATAAGATTTTCTGCTCTGGGAATATCTGTTCTGAATGATCATTTCTAGTTCATTTTTTTTAAACCAAAGGCTTGAATGAAAGTGAAACAAAAGCAAGTATTTATTTGAAATAAAAGCAGGAAAATGTCTACAAGAACATTTTGAATAAGAACTTCCTAAAATAAGGACAATAATCCTTACATGAAGGTGATCAGTATTCCCTCCCCCAACTCTGAACTTCCTGTTGCCTCTGAGCATGGCTATCTTCAATTCTTCTTCTTTATGAACTTGGAAAACTACTTGTTCTTATCCTCGGCCTTAGTCACTTAGCTTCTTGGATGGGGAAAAATAAGGAAAATATGTCTTTTCAATTTCTGAGTAAGATCGTTTTGTTTTATTTATTATTATTTTTATTTTATTTATTTATTATAGAGACAAGGTCTCATTCTGTCACCCAGGCTGGAGTGCAGTGGTGTGATCATGGCTGACTGCAGCCTCAAACTCCTGAGCTCAAGCGATCCCCCTGCCTCAAACTTGAGTCTGGCTAATTTTTAATTGGGTTTTTTTTTTTTTTTTTTTTTTTTTTTTGTAGAGACAGGGTCTTGCTATGTTGCCCAGACTAGTCTTGAATTCCTGGTCTCTTGCCTTGGCCTCCCAAAGTGTTGGGATTACAGGGATGAGCCACGGTGCCTAACCAAGGCCCAGGTCATTTTAGTTCAGTGTGGAAGGGCACTGTGTTAGTCCATTCTCACATTGCTATAAAGAACTACTTAAGACTGGGTAATTTATAAAGAAAAGAGGTTTAATTGGCTCATGGTTCTGTAGGCTATACAGGAAGTATGACTGGGGAGGCCCCAGGAAACTTAAAACCGTGGCAGAAGGTAAAGAGGAAGGAGGTAAGTCCTACACGACTGGAGAAGGAGGAAGAGTGTGAAGGGAGAGGTGCTACACACTTTTAAACAATCAGATCTTGTGAGAACTCACTCACTATCATAAGAACAGCAAAGGGGAAATCTGCGCCCATGATCCAATCACTACCACTACCTCCTCCAACACTGGGGACTACAATTTGACATGAGATTTGAGTAGGGACACAAATCCAAACCATATCATTCTGCCCCTGGCTCCTCCCAAATTTCACGTCCTTCTCACACTGCAAACCAATCATGCCTTCCCAACAGTCCCCCAAGTCTTAACTCATTTTAGCATTAACTCCAAAGTCCACAGTCCAAAGTCTCATATGACACAAGGCAATTCTCTTCTGCCTATTAGTCAGTAAAATAAAAAACAAGTTAGTTACTTCCAGGATACAATGAAGATACAGGCATTGGGTAAATACACCCATTCCAAAAGGGAGAAATCAGCCAAAACAAAGGGGCTACAGGACCCATTCAAGTCTGAAACCCATCAGGGCAGTCATTAAATCTTAAAGCTCCAAAATAATCTCCTTTGACTCCATGTCTCACATCCAGGCCACAATGATGAAAGGGGTGGGCTCCCATGGCCTTGGACATCTCTGCCTCTGTGGCTCTGCGGGGTATAGCTGCCTCGGATGGCTTCTCAGGCTGGCACTGAGGGTCTGCGGCTTTCCCAGGCACATGGTGCAAGCTGTCAGTAGATCTACCATTCTGGAGTCTGGAGGACGATGAACCTCTTTTCAGAGCTCCACTAGGCAGTGCCCCAGTGGGAACTCTGTGTGGGGGCTCCAACCCCATATTTATCCTCTGCACTGCCCTAGTAGACTCCATGAGGGCTCTGCCCCTACAGCAGAATTCTGCCTGGACATCAGGCATTTTCATACATCCTCTGAAATCTAGGTGGAGGCTCCCAAACCTCAACTCTTGCTCTCTGCATACCCACAGGCTTAACATCAGATGAAAGCCACACAGGCTTATGGCTTGCACCCTCTGGAGCAGTGGCCTGAGGCATATCTGGGGCACTTTTAGCCACAGCTGGAAACGGAGTAGCTGCAATGCAGGGAGCAGTGTCCTGAGGTTGCACAGGACAGCAGGGCCCCAGGCCCTGCCCACAAAACTATTCTTCCCTCCTAGGTTTCTGGACTTGTGATGGAAGGGGCTGCCATGAAGGTGTCTGAAACACCTTCAAGGCATTTTCTCCATTGTCTTGGTTATTAAATTTTGGCTCCTCTTTACTTATGTAAATTTCTGCAGCCAGTTTGAATTCCTTCCCAGAAAATGGGTTTCTCTTTTCTATCACATGGCCAGCCTACAAATTTTTCAAACTTTTACACTCTGCTTTCTATTTATTTATTTACAACAGATGGTACAGACATTATTTTATTTTCTCAGATCAGAGGTTGGGGCTAAGCCACAGCTGCCCCCACAGCTCCCCTCTTGTCTAAGGATGCAAAGTTCACTTCTGGGGCACATCCACCTCCAGCTGGGGGTGCAAGCAAAGGACACTATGTAAGGAGGCAAAACTCTCCCATACTGTCTGAAGGATCTCCAACAAGCCATATTCTGGAAAGAGCTCTGACAGTGAGCTTTCCATAAGGTCCAACTGGAACTGAGACTTGAGGTTAGGTTCAAGTGTAAGCTTCCCTTCCCTCACAGCCTCGGAGCCTTCTTGGGGCAGGAGCCATTGTGCGGTATTGGGGTGTTGTGATTGAGATCACTTCCAGGCCCCCCACAGTCAGTCCCTGGATGGCAGACAAGTGTCCTGGCCCCTGGCCCTTCACCACAACTCAGATGTGGGTAACACCCTTTCCTGTAGCTTTCGTCACGGCTGCTATGCCTGCTGTCTGTGCATCAATGCCTGTGCCCTTCTTGGCATTCAGAAATTCCTCTGTGCCACAGGAAGTATGGGCAAGGGGCTGATTAGTGGCAGAGATTACCTGGATCTGTGTGTTGTTGTAGGATGCTTTAATGTGTGCAGTTGGGATCTCCTCAAATTTCTTTCCTGCCCACCTCAGAGAGCTTTTTTCTTCTGTAATGGGAGGATAAACGCTAAAGCTGGTGTAGCTGGGAGCTACCATCTTCTCTTCAATGTTCTGCTTGGCCTCAATGTCTTGGAGCTTCTGGGTGCCTGTGTGGATGGTCTGCACCAGCATCCTGGCCATGACTTTGTCAGGAGGAAAAGCTCAGTGAGGGCCACAGCCTAACAGTCCCTGGGGCCTGGGTGGCTCATGTGACACAGGCAGTCCTGGAGGTGGTGGTGAGCTCAAGGGGACAATCATTGTTACCCGGTGGTCAAGGGTAAAGTCCAGGACAACAGAAGTGAAAACCCACATTTCTTACAACCTGCATGACTCGAATTGACCCCCCTCTGCTTTCCTTTTAAATATAAGTTCCAGTTTCAAATCATTTCTTTGCTCACACATATAAGCATATGTTGTTAGAAGCAGTCAAGTCACATCTTGAATGCTTTGCTGCTTAGATATTTCTTCTGTCAGATACCCTAAATCATCTCTTTTTTATTTATTTATTTTTATTCTTTTTTAAAAAAATTAATAGAGATAGGGTCTCACTATTTTGCCCAGGCTGGTCTCGAACTCCTGGACTCAAGTGATCCTCCCACCTCAGCTTCCCAAAGTGCTGGGATTACAGATATGAACCACCATGCCCAGCCCTAATTCATCTCTCTCAAGTTCAAAGTTCCACAGAGCTCTAGGGCAGGGGCACAATGCCTCCAACCTCTTTGCTAAAGCATAGCAAAAGTGACCTTTACTCTAGTTCCCAATAAATTCCTCATCTCCATCTGAGACCACCTCAGCCTGGATTTCATTGTCCATATCACTGTCAGCATTTTGATCACAACAATTTAACAAGTCTCTAGGAAGTTCTAAACTTTCCTTCATCTTTCTTTCTGTCTTCTTCTGAGCCCTCTAAACAGTTACAACCTCTGCCCATTACCCAGTTCCAAAGTCACTTCCACGTTTTAGGTATCTTTATAGCAATGCCCCACTTCTCAATACCAATTTTCTGTATTAGTCCATTCTCACATTGCTGTAAAGAACTACCTTAGACTAGGTAATTTATAAAGAAAAGAGGTTTAATTGGTTCATGGTTCTGCAGGCTGTACAGGATGCATGGCTGTGGAGGCCTCAGGAAACTTACAATCATGGCAGAAGGTGAAGAGGAAGGAGGAACATCATACATGGCTGGAGCAGGAGGAAGAAGATGAGAGGTGGAGGTGCTACACACCTTTAAACAACGAGATCTCATGAAAACTCACTATCACAAGAACAGCAAGGGGAAAATTTGCCCCCATGATCTAATCACCTCCCAGCAGGCCCCTCCTCCAACACTGGGGATTACAGTTCAACATGAGATTTGCGCGCGGACACAAATCCAAAACATATCAGGCACTCTTGGCTTTGGATATTCACCTGCCTTTTTGTGGATGGCATTACGATCTAGAGGTATGTCCTTTTGTTTTCTCTTGGGATGAAAGGAAGATGCTCAAATCAGAAAGTCATGTATAGTCTATTATTCCTCTTAGCAAATAATTATGAAGACAGTAAGTGCCTCCTAAGATGGTACAGAAGGAGCTCAAGGGGTAAAATGTGACTCTTTAGGTTGGAGTCACCTGACCTTGAAAGTAACTCCCCTCTAAGAAGAGAAGCTGGTGCACAGAGCATCACAGGGCAATTGAGGAGTCCAGGGGAAGCCAAGCAAAGCATTCTGCGCTGGACATCAGGAAGTTGCATGGAGCAATGGACACTTTGGCCAGAACTTAAAGAATCTTCTGGCCATGAGGCATCTAGAAATGTTCAACCATAAGTGCTTGCAGTGACAGCGTGGCGTTGACCCTCTTGTGGGAGGGAGGACTGGCAGAGGGAAGGGCCTGGCAATGGGAAGTGATGGGATTAGTGTGAAGTACAGGGATAAGAAAGATAGGTGTGGCCAGAATGCTGTGGGTCTTGAGTGACTGCGAAGAGATTGAGTCGACAATGAGGAGCTGTTGAACGTTTTGACTGGGGGCCTGACTGAATCATAGAGGAATTGTGCTAAGTTAATCTGGTGGTTTTGTGCAGATAAGTTGCGAGGAAGAAGGACTGAATTTAGAAACAGGAGGTGGATGTGAGTGAGATCTGGAGGAATTTTCCACAGGACTGATGGATGAAGGAGGCAAGAGACAAGTCAAATGTAATTTCCAGCCTTCTTACTGGGAGATGGTCATGTCACTTACTGAAATCAGACAGTTGCGGTGGCACGTGTGTTTGGAAGTTGAAGGTAGTGAGAGTGTTTTGACATGTTGAGCTTGATGTTCTAAAGAATATTTTCAATGTTATAAACCATTTAATATATGTGTAATATAAATATTTATATGAAAATATATACATACATATATTTACACATATAAAACATTTATGTTTAGAAATTATTATTGCTGTTATTTTACAGGGGTACTTAGTAGAAAGAATAGCAATGTGACACTTAAGAGTATGAAAACTCCCCTTCAAATTGTTCACTTTTTGTTTCTCTTTCTGTTTTTCTCTTAATTAATGTGGTTAAATTGATGCAAGAGATTAGAGCCTCGCGGTCATCTGAAGTTTTCTCTTGGTGCAGTTAGGGTTTCCTTTGGTGCCCAACCACACTCAATGATTCATGTTTGTTTGGAATATTATTGAAGTTGGAAGTGAGGGGGTGGTGCATCTGGGCCATGCACGAGGTGCCACTGAGGCTGTCATTTTTGCCAAAGAAAAGAAGGCGGCAAAGCTCCAGCAGGCCTTAGTCCCAGTGATTCACTTAGAGAAGCTCTAGGAGGAGCGAGATGGTATTTTGCAGTCTCTGCACTGGTGACATTTGGAGCAAGCCAGTTGGAGAAAACCAGGTACACTTCTTTCTATTGTCTCTGATTATGTCACAGGGAAATCTTACAGGAATCCACTTGAATGTGCTTTTAATGGATTGGGTTTGAAATCTACCCCTCCTTTGCACTCCTTTGCACATGCGGTGGGAATGGAAAACTCTCTTGGGAATCTGAACAACTTTAAGGTGAAGTAATGATGTACACTTGACTCTTACAAAGTGACTAATGGCTTAAATGACTTATTGCTGCTGCCATAATATATTTGACGTGAACCCAAAGATCCCATCAAAGTTGATGTGACGTTTAAATAACAAAGGATCTCTTAGAAAATACATTTAAAAGGCCCTGTCGTCTCTCAAAAACATAGGATCAATAAAGAGGGTTAGATACATTTAAACCATCTTTTGAAGTTGTAAGCATTTTTTATGTTCTTAGCATTGGAGTAAATAATACAATCAGATGAGACAGTATCTCAATGGCTCAAAGTAGGCCTTCGTGGTAAGATCCTATGGTTCTTGGTTAAAACCTTTAAAACTTGGTTAAAACCCTTAAAACTCATTGAATATTTTTTGTTCATTCTTTGAACTTCCCTTCTATGTTCTATTACCTATTCTCTTCTATGTTCTACTTCTCTTTCTGTGTTCTATTACCAGAAACATGCCTGTTGTTTGCTAATTTTATATGCCTACTCCTAAAACCTTAGCAAGTGATAATAAGAAAAGAAAATATATTTCTTTGAGCTCTATCCCTGGGCAGGGAAATTTCTGGAACTCTGGTCCTCGCAACACTTCTCAACACCAGAGAAGGAGACATCTCAGCTCTGCTCACCAACAAGTTCTCCCAGTTAAAGCATGGTACCTATCTTCTTCTGGCCCCACTTGGAGATGTCTGTGGTTGATTATTTTGTTGCTGATGCAGCAGTGTGAGTACGGAGGCTGGCTACTGTCACGAAGGAGCTCTTTCCCATTAGCCCTAAATGGACTGGTGTTCCTCTTTATTGGCACTGCCTCTCACTGCTACTGAAACTTTCCATGCTGCCACCCAAGTTATTCACATATTGATTTAGCAAATAGTTGGAACCATGGATAACCCATTGTATACCAGGCTCTGTACTAGGCACCATGGATACAACGACTGGCTTCTGCTCTGTCCTTATAGAGCTTAAAGTTCAATGTTGGATGCACACACACAATTCACAATGCAAACAGAGGAGGTTCTTCAGACCTAAGATTGATTGGAAGGATAGATGAGAGGTCCCACTGGCCTGGTAAGCTAAGCTGAGGATTTTAGTTGTTTTTCAACAAGCAACAGAAAATCTTTGAAAGGTTTTGTTGTTGTTTGTTTTTTTCGAGATGAAGTCTTGCTCCGTTGCCCAGGCTGGAGTGCAGTGGCACAATCTCAGCTCACTGCAACCTCCACCTCCCAGATTCAAGCAATTCTCCTGCCTCAGCCTCCTGAGTAGCTGGGATTACAGGCACACGCCACCACGCCCAGCTAATTTTTGTATTTTTAGTAGAGATTGAGTTTCACCATGTTGGCCAGGCTAGTCTCGAACTCCTGACCTCAAGTGATTCTCCCATCTTGGCCTCCCAAAATGCTGGGATTACAGGCATGAGCCACTGTGTCCAGCCCTGAAAAGTTTTAATCCAAAGGGCAAGCTGGATCATTTTGGGAATTGGGAGAATACTCTGACTCAGGGTGGAAGAGCGGATTGTAAGAAGGACAAATGGAAATGGGAGGAAGTGCTGGGAGGCTGCTGTGAGGGTACAGGAGAGACAGTGTAGCATGGACTGGGTCTGGCCATGGCAGAGATGGGGAAGAGCACCACATCCCGCCAGTGCACAGGGCACTGCTGCTTCAGGGCAACCTGCGCTGGCCAAGAGCCACAGCCATGTTTGCTCTGCACCAAACCAAGGAGATTCTCTCTCTTTTCCTATTGTGACAGTCTGAGATCTTGGTCCCAAAGGAGTGTTGACTTACACTATCCATTCTAATGTGTGCCTGGGAGGTCAGCCCCATCACTCGTCAGTTGTATTCAGGGATGTTGCAATCCAGAGATGAACACAGCTTGGGCTTCAGCTGGCTACCTACAGGGGGATGGTAATGTCTAGGGGATTGGCTGGTTGTCAGAGAATGGAAAATAAGTTATGTTTTGGAGGCACAAGAAAATTTCAGAATCACCATTTGGTAACATTTCCGTTATGTAACAGTGCACAGTTAAACAGATACGTTTCAGCACACTGTAAGCCAGGTGGGTGGCCCAGAGTTTCTATGTAGAAACCGTTGTTGGGTTGGAAGCGGCTGGTAGTGAGGTGGGGACCTTGAAGCCACATGTGTATTTCACCTCTTAGAAGGCTGAGAAAATGTCAGTTGCTTGTATTTTTAAAAATGGAGGACCTGATGGAAATGGGACAACGGGACAAAATCGCACGCGCGCGCGCACACACACACACACACAAACACACACACACACACACACCCCTTCCTCATGCCCAAGCGTCCTGCCTGGAGCATCCGTTTCCTACAACAAAGGTTAAGACAGTGCTGTTGACAGGTGCTTTAAAAGCATAGGGAACTAACTTCCTGGGACAGTCATGAGAAAGGCAAGACATTGCTAAAACTACGTACTCTTGCCCATTTGGGCGAGGGTCTAAGCTCCTGAAAGCTTAGACGGTAGGAGACAAGTTAGTCATCGTCATTCTTTTCTGCTGATTTCAACCAAAGTAAGTACCCGTTTCCTCTGCGATCTAGCCCCTCAACAGCTGTTACCGAAAACTAAGCCAGCAGGGGGCGCACAAGCACAGCAATGCTTGCAATTCTGCCATTGGCCATGATTCTCTCCTGCCTCTGCAAGATACGAATTAGGAAGGAATGACTGTGGCGTTAGGCTGTACATGGACTTAAAGAGGCATGTAGAATCCTAAAAAGCAATATGAATTCTTTTCACTGTTGGAATGGAAGGCAATTTATACAGCATCTCTTAACTGCATTCATAGCATCTCTTAATTGAAATCAACTAAAGCTTCCTTAACTATTATTTTTAAAATTTAGTAGGGCAATTAAAAAAAAGAAAGTTATTATAGCTCTCAGCCATAACAACTCAAATAGCACATATTTGGAGGAAATGATAAAGAAAAAACTGGAAATACTGGATTCCTTTCTGAAAGCTCAAAAAGACAATGAAAGGGATGAAGGCAGAAATGACACTTAAGCAATAAACACATTCAAGTAAACATCAGTTTCTGAACACACTCCATTTCCATTGGCATCTGAGCATAGATCTTAATTCAAGAGGTTTAACCTGCTTCAGAGAAAATGAATAAAAGAGAATGTAGCACAATGCTTGAAGATCTTCACATTTATAGACTGGTGAACTCTCGCCCACACACTGTAATTTGGGTGGCGTTCCTTCAAAACTATTAAGGCATCTTCATTGGAGCTGGGATAATTCTAAGCAACACTAATGGTGTGCTCGATGTTACTGTAAGTGAGATAAATGATAGCAAACTTGTATGAGCAGGTGCATCTAATAACAGAGGCGTGGAAGCATAATACAGGAAGAAAGAAATGTTCAAATGCAGAAAACAAGAGCTCACGGAATCACTATGAGTGTGTTAGTGTGCATTATGGAGTGAATGATGTGTGTGTCTGACCACTTTGTCCACATCTCTAGCTCTGGGGCACCCAACTTCTTTGAAAAATCGGAGTCAAAACCGGTGAGAGGAAGCCCTCATGTGTTTTCGGTCTCCACTTCCAGAAAACCTCAAGACATTTTTATTGGAGGAATAAAGAAGAAGCCCTTGAATTACAGAGCACTCAATGGGTCTAGGAGAATGAGTCTCTAATACCCACTCACATTCAAGGGAAATGACACATTTATCCATTTCAGGCTCAACTCTTTTAGACTGAAGAAAATCTAAAACAAATAGATATGGCTTACAGCATTGCCCATCTAATTAGTTTTCTTCCTGCACCAAAGGTGGTTGATGTTATGTGTTTTCTCCATATCCCGTGAGAGAAAGCTCTGGAGAACTTAGCTCACTTCCTCTAGAGAGAGTTCTTGAAGAGGAGGGAAGAGATGGAGCTGGCAAAATTTGGGCAAATATTCTTAGTCTTTGGCATAGAAATATATTGAGGAGTGAAAAGAAGCACTAAAAAAAAAAAAAAAGACACCATCTTTTGGCCTCTAGTCCTAAGAATTTTAAGATTGCACTTTTTTTTTTTTAGATGAAGTCTCGTTCTATAGCCCAGGCTGGAGTACAGTGGTGCGATCTCCACTCACTGCAAACTCTGCCTCCCAGATTGAAGTGATTCTCCTGCCTCAGCCTCCTGAGTAGCTGGGATTACAGGTGTGCACCACCATGCCAGGCTAATTTTTGCACTTTTAGTAGAGAGGGGGTTTCGCCATGTTGGCCAGACTGGTCTCAAACTCCTGGCCTCAAGTGGTCCATCCGCCTTGTCCTCCTGAAGTGCTGGGATTACAGGTGTGAGCCACCATGCCTGGCCAGATTATACCTTTAAATGACTCAGTAGAAATGAGTTTCAGTAAGACATCATTCTGTGTGGGAAGCCGCTTGCCTAGTTCTCTCAGAACTCCAGAACCCTGGCTGTAATAACTGGGCAAGGTTCATTCAACCCTGGTGGCCACACACAGTCCGTTTGTGTAAAGTTTGTGAATTTGAAATCTTTAGAAGATAACAAAAGAACTTATAAATGATTGGACCCACACCCAGAGAGAGAGAGAGACCTGTATACATTTTTCCATGCAGAAAATAAACTGGAAATCTGACCCACAAAAATATTTTTGAAACCACGTTATTGAGGTATGATTGACTCGTATAAAGCTGTATGTAATCAACATGTACAACTTGATGAGTTTGGGGAGAAGTAGACACCAGTGAAATCATCACTACCATCAAGGCCATAGACATCCATCCCTTCCCAAAGTTTCTTCCCATCTCCTTTATTATTATTATTATTAGTGTGTGTGTGGTAAGAACACTTTAAAAGATTTGACATAGACTATTAGTTCCTCCTCAGAAAGGAGTTGATGGGATTTCAGAGGTGGCGTGGCTTGGAGTTGCTCTTCTCTTGATCCCCTGAGGGCCTGCACTGTCCTTGGTCCTCCTGCCAGTGCTCCCAGCCCCTTATGGACCACTGGCTTTCTGCGCCATTTGAAATGCTAGGCATGGCTGTCCCACACGGCACTTGCTTTCTCATGCCTTCTAAC
Organism: Pongo pygmaeus; assembly: GCF_028885625.2. NCBI lineage: Eukaryota > Metazoa > Chordata > Mammalia > Primates > Hominidae > Pongo > Pongo pygmaeus. The sequence goes on from NC_072394.2 coordinate 15,616,608, forward strand.
CTGGGCACTGAGCATTCATCTGTGTTCACTGGCTGGCTCCGTAGCATTTCCTGCCACACCTCCATGGAGGGATGGGCATTTCAAATTCCATAAAGGGGAAAAGAGCTTCTTCCTGATCAGAGTTTATGCTTAAAATGGTTTTCTTCCTCCTGAAACTACAACGTTTCCTAACAACATTAAAATTCCCCTCTGCTCAGCCCCCTACTGGACCAGCTCTGGGCTGGAGTGAGGAAGGCATCCCTGTTGGTGATTTCATGCCCACTGTTGTATAGGCCAGCACTTCCCCAAAGCTGGCCTAAGTACTAGCGTCCGGTTACCCTTGCACTGGAGAGCTTTGGGGGATCTCCCTCTGCCCATGCTGACCTATCCCATCTAGGAGGGGCCTGACATTTTCATGTAAGGAGCTCCCAGGGCATCCCACACACCAGGAGGCTCGGGAAGCCACAGGTGAGTGCTATGCCTGTGTCCCCTAGGGAGGTAAGTCAGTGGCCTGCAGAGCTCCGGGAAATCTTTCTGCCTGGAGAGTAGAGGCCCACCGGTGAGGATTCACATGGAGTGTTTAGCTAGCTTGGTTCTAGTTAGATAATGTAGAAGACATGGAAACAAAATGTGGCGTTGGAACAAAAGCCTTTAATTGTGGGCCCCAGGAGTCCCTCTGAGATGTTTGGCCACTTTTCTGCTGAAATTGTGTTTTTATTGGTGGAGGGTGAATTTTTAAAGTATAGAGGCGTAACAAGATAAAAAATAGAAATGCCCCCGTCTGTGGAAGCAGAGAGAGGGCGGGAAGAAGCCATTTTGTCACTCACGCAGCAGGTAAATGCCACCCCAAGCCTTACCCTGGCAAACTCCTGACTCCACCTGTGACTTTGTTGTCTGAGACACGAGCCTCTACTCTGCTGTGCCAATTGAAAGTTATTTAAACTTAAAGAAAATGACAAATTCCATTTCTCAGTCCCACTAGCCACATTTAAGGGCTCAGAGCCACATGTTACTAGTGACTACCGCATCGGACAGCACAGATAAAGGCCATCTTCATCCGTGTAGGAAGTGCCCCTGCAGGGCGCTGGCCTAGAGTTACCCCTGGTGGGAGATATGGGGCCTGTCAAGCCAGGTAACATCACTGGGGTGAATTTTTTCTCTGGTGTTGCTGGAGCTTATTGAGTAGAGTGTTAGGATAGAATCGCTCACTGGCTTAAGCTGAATTCCATAGACCTCCATAAAGAAACAAAAAACCTGTTCAGAGGAGAAAGCATAGTTGGAATAGCTCAGTGCTGGCTTGAGCTGTTCTGAGATTTTTCAGTTGTTAACTTCATAACTCTCTGAAACTCCAGCCAATACTTCTTATATGATCAGAGAAATGTGCAGACTCTTCGAATCTTTATTTTGTTCTTTTTCCTCTGGAACAGTGGTTGGAGGTCTCAGGTACTGGTATCTGCTTCAATGTCTGGAAAGCTTCTTGAAAGATGCCTGCTCTTCAGCAGAGGAAGACGGAATGTTTACCTTCTTCCTACCATCTTCTGATGACTGGGGGAAGAAGACGACTTGAGATTGGCCTCCGGAATTAGGGCGTTTTTATGGGGAGAGAGTTGGAAGCTTGGGGTAGGGAAAAAGGAATAAGGAAATCCAAATGAGGTTGCTGTAGGGTTGCTATTAAATCCTCTATCAAAAAAAGGCGTGGGTACTGAGGTGAGTTTTGCATTATTTCCTGAAGGTGGGGATGTTGGACTTGGATGGGCTCTGTGGCTCACGCACAGGAGAGGCCCAGCCTTTGGTAAGTTCAATTTCTGAGGAAAGATAGCAGGATCCTATGTTGCTGGCTGGATTGTGAGACAGCGTGGGTAGCACTTAAAAAAATCATTCAAATTCTTAGAAAGAAAAAGCTGGACTCCAAAGTGACCACATGGGCATTGCTCTGAGGAGAGGAGATATGGAGAAACTACTTGGCAAAATATATTTTATAAAGGGTTTGCACCTCCTGACATGTTGCATTAGAAAGTCATGAGTGATTTATGGCCAGAACTTCCTTTGGCTTCAGTTGAAATGACCTAGCTCTCCCAACTTGCCTCATGGACTCTGGTTTAGCCTGCCAATTAATCAACACCTGTTCAGTGGTAGTTACAACATGCCTGTGTCTACAAGACAGAACCAATGTTCCGTAGCTCAGCGTGTTTCTCAATCTGTAGTTTCTAATAACCTGAATTCCATTTTCTTTTTTGAGTCAGGGTCTCACTCCGTCGCCCAGGCGGGAGTGCAGTGGCGTGATCATAGCTCATTGCAGTCTCTAACTCCTGGGATCAAGGGATCCTCCCACTTCAGCATCCCAAGGAGCTGGGACTATAGGTACATGCCACCACACTTGGCTAATTTTTTTTTTTTTTTGAGACCGAGTCTCGCTCTGTCCCCCAGGCTGGAGTGCACTGGCGGGATCTCTGCTCACTGCAAGCTCCGCCCCCACAGGTTCATGCCATTCTGCCTCAGCCTCCCGAGTAGCTGGGACTACAGGTGACTGCCACCATGCCTGGCTAATTTTTTTGTATTTTTTTTAGTAGAGATGGGATTTCTCTAGGATGGTCTCAATCTCCTGACCTCGTGATCTGCCTGCCTCGGCCTCCCAAAGTGCTGGGATTACAGGCGTGAGCCACTGCACCTGGCCCACACTCGGCTAATTTTTTAAGTTTTTGTAGAGACAGGATTTCACTATGACGCCCAGGCTGGTCTTGAACTCCTGGGATCAAGCAATTCTTGAGTGCTGGGATTATAGGCATGAGCCACCATGCCTGCCCTGAATTCCAATTTCTACTAGAACTAAAGAAAGCTAGTCTCTGCTCCTTCTTCTTTTCCCACTGTGTCCTCTGGCTCCTAATTCAGGAACATGGTGTCTAGCATATGAGTATTTGTTAAATGAGGGAGTGAATTAGAAAATTACACTTAAAGTAGCATGTCCTAGGTTAAAGGCAATAGAATTTAGTGGGAGCGTGTGGCGGTCAAAAAGTTAGAAGTATTAGCATTCTTCCTAAAAACGCCTTAGATTTGGATAGCACTGTCTTCGCAAAGCTCTTTCACACCTATAATTTCATATGACTTACTGTTAAACCATAGATAACATTATTAGCCTTTATGTGCCTTCATTTTTCACCCACGGCAAAGAAAAGATACCCAGTGGAAATACTGTTATCTTTTCATCAAGATGTTTTAAGAGTTATAATTGAGTAATTCCCTAGAATATCATTAGAAGTCAATCTGAATATAAAAGGGAATGCCATCACTTTTTGAAGTTTTTAAAGCCTATTTGTTACGGCGTAAGTGGGAAAAGCTGCCCAATAAATTAGTACAGTTTAAATAGGAATGTCAAGTTACCTCTGACTGGAGCTTGGTAGAATGTGAGAAATCTAGGCTTGGGCATCTTGCTGAGATGATCCTGGAAGGCGGGCCGTGTAATGGACTTGCTTGTTTCACAGTCAACCATTTTCCATCCCTCCAGGCCTCCCTCCAAGTGTTTTCCCAGTTGGGCGGCCTGCCAGGCTGTGTGCATGACAGTCTGACCCCTCAGGTTGTTTATAAGGTTCTTCAGGGCACAGGTTCCTTGAGGACCAGTGGTCAAGGACTTGGGTTCCAGCCCCAGCTCTACCGCTCACCAGCTGTGTGCCTCTCTCAATCGAAGTGTCTTTATGTCTAAAATGGAAGCCACTACACTTCCCTCCCAGAGGAGGCATAAGAGACCCATGCCTGTATAACGTGACCCATGCCTGGCATGTAATACATTCTCAATAAATGGTGAGTCTGATTATCTTCTTGTGGAATTTTCTTTCTCACTCATCGTCAGTGCCTAGAGAAATGTTAGGAACTTGGAAGGTAATAAGTAATGCTTACCAATTTGAGAGACTGAATCCTTACATGGTGTTAATGATCTTGGTCATTTTCTCATTGATCTTTGATCCATTTCTACATGTGGGCCAGGACATGCGGTATTTACTGTTAAAAGTAAGGTGGTAGAAGTTCAGTACATAATGAAAATGTGTAGTTTTCTTTACTAGGTTTGGAATATTCTTGGTAAAATAAATACTAACATTTTTTCTACTAAAAACAATAGCTAACATCACAAAGCCAAAATAAAGCCAACCAGAGGTCTGGTGCAATGTTTCAGGCCTGTAATCCCAACACTTCAGGAAGCTGATGCGGGAGGATTACTTGAGCCCAGGAGTTCCAGACCAGCCTGGGCAACATAGTAAGACCTCCATCTCTACAAACAAACAAAAAAACAAACAGACAAACAAAAAATACAAAAATTAGCCAGAGATAGTGGCATATGCCTGAAGTCCAGCTACTTGGGAGGCTGAGGTGGAGGATCACTTGAGCCCAGGAGGTTGAGGCTGCAGTGAGCCAAGACTGAGCCCCTGCACTCCAGCCTGGGCAACAGAGCAAGACCCTGTCTCAAAAACAAAACAAAACAAAAGGCAGCCAGGATGGAATGTTGATTTAAAACTCAATTTCACTGACCTGTTTTAATCAAATAAGCCTACTTTAATTGACAGGAAAAACCAATAGTAATATCCTGAATGCTTCATCTCAGCACATATAGACAATTTTTAAAATGCAACTCTCACTCTCAAGAGCTAGAAGGGAAACCTTTCTCTTGCAGCATTGTAGGGCTAATGCCTTGCCTCTTGGGGAGGACACTAGGATCCAAAGATAGGTTTTCCCTGACATCACCATTTTGATGGGAAAATGTACATAGGAGATGACATTTTGTGGGGAGGGAGGATAGGTAGCTCCAGAAGCCCTAGGCTGTTCTGGAAGGTGCACCCCACATTGTAGAAGGCAACTCTCTCATCATGATGCTTCTTATTTTGCAACTTTTCAAGAAGTTCTCCTTTTCATTTCAGTGCTCCCACCCCTGGCAATAGTAACCATTTTGAAGAGTAAAACGTGCTTACCACCCTTTCGGTTTTGTTAAGGATGGGGACGAGTGTCCCTTTATTTATCCACTGTTGGGGGTATGTGCCCATGGGCTTCCACACCCTGTGCTCTGGCTCTCTTGGATGGCTACTATTCACTCACATTGCCACTGACGAGGCCAAGCAGAGGAACAGACGCAGGCTTCTCACTGAGCCCTCGTCTTCTGGGTCTGTGTTTGGTTGGTCCTGCAGCTGAAGCGTCCCACACCCCGCATGAGGTTTACTAGACAAACACCTTCAGGGACAGTGGAAGCTGATAGGCCACTATTCTTTGGGGGAGTTTATGGTTTCATTTAAAGAGGAGCTGTGGATAGATGGCTCGTTATACTGCATTTTGGTTGCTGATGATGCAAGAATAAACGTTTATCGAATCATCTTTGTCCCACAGACACACCTGAATCAATATAATCACTTCTTCTCCTTTCTGTTCGTCATCAACTGTATCTCTATCAACAGGTTTCCACATCTGTAAAATGGGGATAATAATAGTACCTGCCTGCTAGGATTTTTGTGAAAGACAAATGTAATTCATGTGACTGGCATATAGTACATGCTCAAGAAATGGTAGTTGCTGTATTGAAAGATGTTTGATACTGAAATGCAGTTGGAGGAAATAAGCATCCTGTCTGAGGGAGGTTGGTTGCCTTTTGTTGCTTACTTTATAGGTGATTTTCTTACATGTAAATTCCCACCATTTGACCCACATTTCCTGAATAGACCCAGGAGAGAGCAAGAGCAATCCACACCATAATAAAAACCTTTTGCTATCTGATCAGCATCAGCCAATCTAATCATTGGCTAAACTATGTACCAAAAACCGAATTAAAAAACAAAAAAGAGAGCTTAAAATAATGGGTTGCATTTAACTTGATTGCTTCTGTAGATTTGAGGCAATGTTTAAGAGAATCAATTTTTCCAGACTAAAAATAAAAAAGGAGGAACACACAGCAATTTATATAGCGTTCTTTGTTATTTGAATCAATAGCACTGTCCCCATGAAGATCTGAATAATCACCTTTTTGTTTGGTGTTGGAACCCCTGATTTATCTCTTTGTGATTCTGTTATTGGACCATCAGTGGAATAGTTTTGTTTCTTAATAATTTCTTGCTCTGACTCCCCCTCTCCCCTCTATTTGGAATTCTTTCTCTATGCCAAAAACTTAGCATTTATTCCTTGTTGGGAGTTGGCATGTGCTATAAAAATATGTTTTTCAAATTAACATGTTCATGAGAAATCTCAAGAGGAGGAAACAGCATTTTTCTGATGAGGACATTGACATCTGTACCATTCCTAGAAGAACCCACATAACAAAAAGGCAGGTGGCAGGAATGGCTGCAGCATTTGCTGTCTTGGCGCCTTGTCTAAGGCACAGTTCCAGGTGTCTGTGTGCACCTCACTGCTTCACTTAGTCCTCCCACTGCTGTCTGGGATATGTGCTACCCTCTGCATTTTACTTCTGTGGAATCTGAGGCTCAGGGAGATTCAGTACTTACTCAGGGTCATATTTATTAAATATCTGCCTGGAATTTGAACCCACTTCTGTTTGGCCGCAAGACACTTTCCACCATGTTATGTTGTCTCTCAATAGAGTCTGATTTCTGTTGGTCTCCCTAATAATATTAATTAAACAATTTTTTCAAGTAAAAGCATCTTTGGGAAAACTATTCATCTCTTTCTTTTTCAGAAACTAAAGAGCCAGGAGGACTTTTCTGTTACAGCTTCTTACCAAGGATTAGGAAGTTATGGAATTTCCAGGCTCCACAGTTATTTCAGAAGGGATTATAGATGTGAGCAATGTGCTTTTAACTTTGCTGTCACATCCTGGGGATTTCTCGTTGGTCAGGTTGGTGTGAGGTGAAGAAGTGTTCTCAAGATTTGGGAGCTGGATGCCCCAATGGGACAAAGACGGAGGAGGGTAGAGTTCCAAAATGGCCTCCACGGGCCTTCACAGGAGGACGTAGGCTTGTGTGTGTTATACTCTGGTGGGAGGTGGCTTCTTTAAAGAAAAGGCAGGCCATTAATACGGTAAATTGTTGGCTTACAAGAACTATATTTGTTGTTAATCTGGGGTGTGTGGACCCCCGCCGAGAGGTCCATGGTTGGAATTCAGAAGTCCTGTGAACTTAAATGAGAAGAAAGTTGTCATTATTTTCTCAAACCTGACCGAAATTTAGCGTTTCCGTTAATTATGAATCTACAGTACCTGTGATTTTGTCACCAGTAGAAATCGGATATTTTCACATCACATTGCAGTTGTTGCAGAAGTATCAAACTATTACCTACGCTCATCATCACCTCAAAATGATGGGGGTTATTAAAGTCACCGCTAGATCCTGTTATTTGTTGCACTAACAAAGAAGCACACATATTACTATAATATACATTTGTTTTAGTAATATTTTGATAACTGTATTTCAAGGTATTGGTTCCCTTTGTAATACTATGTGTTTTACTTTATGCATTTAAAACATCATTCTGAGACTGTTTTCAAAAAAAGAAGTTGAGACTCCTGCTTTAGAACAAGTAACAAAAACACAGGTTTAGAATTATAACTCCCTTGATGCAATTTGTTTGGTGATCTATGGACTTCATTAGGGGAGCTCACCATTTCTTCAAGGTCTGCCTAGATGCCTATTCTGACTAGGATCTGTAACAGATTTCAACATCTATATTTATTAAAATTTTTATTAAACATTTTTGTATTGAGATGATTACATAAACCACATTTTGGAATCTGCATATACCTCACAGAAAAAAACTTACATCAAAGTCAGTTTTCTCCATCTCCAAGTGCTCTGGGGTTGAGGGTAGGGTGAAGGATGAATTTGAAAGGCCAGAGTGATACTGAAACAGAGGCTTCCTGCACTTATCTTGAAGTGCTTGTTACAAGAGCAGACAGCCTTCTTTAGTGCCCTTTAAACCATAATAGAAAATGCCCTCCTGGCCCCAAATACTGTCCCCACCAGCCTGATGCAGTGCCTGAGATCTCCACTATTAATCAGATTTTGAATTAAGGTATTGTGATATTAAGGCCCTTGCTCAAAAATATGATGCAAAAAGATTCATTTCTCATATTCTCACACATTAGAAAATGCTTTGTTAATCCTCTCTCTCTTCCTGTGTAAACACCTTCCCCACTTTACCCGTTGAATAATACAGATTCCTGCGAAAGAGGTCAACTGATTATATTGTGAAAAGCAGGAAAAAGAAAAAGTTACAGCTTCTCGGTTCTTGTTAGCATGAAAACATCACGATAGGCGTTTTTTTCTTTTGCTGAAACCTTGATTATATGGGTCAGTCCGGGCATTGACTTAGAAACCTGTGATGGTGGTGGTGGTGGTTACTTTCGTGGATCGATCTAGTTGTGGATTTTAATTTCTTTCATTCTGTGAGTGTCACTGTCACTCTGACAATAAAAGGTGGATGTTGGTCTGCTTTGCATTTCCCATCCCAGCAAAAACCCTTGAACTAAAGTGTAATTTCCAGGAAGCCTGTATTATAATAAAAATATCTTTCCCAAGAGTGGCAAATACACTGGCAGTTGCTGACCCCTTACTGATAGGGTGACCGTATATGCCTGTGTGTCTGGTAGAGTCCCAGGCCAACCTGGTCTTCCATGGTACTATGTATGGTGCCATTTTCACTCTTGAAAGTGTCTTAGTTGGAAGATAGATTATATAGTCTCCCTGCTTTGAGGGAACAGCTGTCATGTAGGCAGGGCTTATCAGGAAAGGATAGGAATGGAACAGAAGAAATGGAAAGCAATGGAAATTTAGTTGATGTGTGGAGGAAAGGGCCAGCCAAGAGTTGACTACAACCAAGAATATCCCTAATTAGAAGAAAGGAGTGAAAACCCCAGGTACCCTTGGTGGGGAACAGTATGGGTGAGAGTGAACGTGCCAAAATAAAAGAAGGGGCCAAGGACTAATTTCGTTTTATCCCAGTTCCCTGACTGCCTGCAACATCTTGATGGTTGAAATGTGTAAATTTGGATTTTAAGACCCCCCCTCCATGCCAGGGCCTGATTTGGAAATCCTCAGCTGTGGATGGTATTTGAAGTGACTTTTTAACCATGGGGGATGGTGGAATCTTCAATTGAAAGTTTTTGTTTTTGTTTTCTCAGTGCCCACTTTCTTCCCTGTCTTCAATTTCCAATCCTGAAATCTACATTTGCGTAGCTCACAGAGGCCTAGGGTTGCCTCAGTGGTACTTAATCATTAAAAAGAAGCCCCCAGACCATGCATCACCAAGAAGAATGAAAAACTGAAGCCATCAGTGGCTTGGTAATCCACACTTATTGTTACTTTGTATTTTGAACATCACCTTTTCCACTTACAAACAGTTATATTATTAAAAAGATATTTTCCGAAGATAGTAACCTTGGCAGTAGTTGTCAAGGCTAATAGTTTGACATTTCAGATCACCCACAACTAATCAACTGAACATGGCAACACATTTGAAAAACCCATTATAGGCGGAAGGCCCTGAAGTAATATGTCAACGCTCGCTCTAACAGCTGTTATGTAAACGGGCTGATTTTTCTCTGCTGAATGGTCACATGGTTGGAGGGAGAGTGCCTTTGAAGGACACGTGCGTGTAGCTGGGAAAGGAGATTGTGTTATTGAATGCCATACATTTATGGGGGGAAAGTCCCTATCACCGATGATAAAAACACTCAGTCATCTCTCACAAATGCTTTTAGGGATGTTTTTCTCATCTAAACATAACACTCCCTGAAGGGCATGGAGAGCTGTTCCACCATTATTGCCTTCCTATTGGGGAAATGATCTTTAGGGCTGAGCATCCCAGAGCTGTTGTCCAAGATTTCCCTGAAAGATAAGAGAAAAATAAGCCAGCAGCTCCGGCTTTCAAAAACTCCCAAGTCCAGGTGGACAAATAAAGAAGGAAACTAATTTTGTTTCTGCAATACCTGTAGATTTTCAAGTTGTTTAAAGTATTTGAAGAACCTAGTTCAGAGGATTAAAAATTCTTTTTAATTTCTTAGCCTTGGCTGGATTTATTACTGAGTGATCTTTGTGGTTTTTGAGAAACAAAACAAGTGAAAGAATCCTCACAACTGAGTTTACTCCAAAATGACACAGAAAGGTTGAAAATAAAAAATTGGGAAAAGATATTCTGGGTGAAAACTAAGCCAAAGAATAAAGCTGGCAGCTGTGTTCATAGCCGGCAAAATAGAATTTAGAGCAAAAAATGTTAATACCAGAAAACATAGACAAGACAGGCTTTTTAAAAGGAAATATCTCCAAATATGATAAAACAATCATAAACCTAAAAAATTTCACTTTGAAAGCAAAGTCTGACCAAGAAGCCATGGATAAATAAATCTGCAAGCATAATGGAAGTCAGTAACCCAACTCTCAAAAGCAGAGAGATTAAAGCAAACTAAATATTGCTCAGGATAACACAAATTAATAACCAAATGAGCTTGAGCAAAGAGATAGCTATAGACATTGCCATCCAATAGAGAATACATTTTCTTTTTTAAGCATACATGGAATAGTTAAAAAAATTCTCAATAAATCTCAAAAAATTAATAAAGACCTGTCCTCAAACCTACACATGTGCCCCCATAAACCTGAAATAAAACTCAGTAAAAAAAAAAAATCAAATCAAACTTAAAGTCACTGTACAAATAATAATCATAATAATAATCCTATTCTCTGACTAAAATGAACCTCGATTAGAAATCAATAATAAAAAGACAACACTCCCTCCAACTTTTTAGAAACTAAAAACACACATCTCAAAATTCACGGGTTAAAGAAGAAATGACAGTGAAAATTTCAAAAAATATTTAGACATTAATAACAAAAGCACCACAGATCAAAATACATGCAGCAGAACTAAGGTTATACTTAGAAGAAAATGTTTACTTTTCAATGTAGTTATTGGAAAATATGGACGACATCAATATTCACCTTAAATCATAAGGCAAAGAACAGGATATAGTTAAAGCAAGAAGGTAAAGAAGAATCACAATAGAGACAGGAATTAATAAAACAGAGAATGAGTCATTTTATGTTCCTCTTTGGAAATTTTGGTTATAGAGTGATGGTTTGTGATAGTTTATTTAAATAATGTATTCAAACCACTATTGGTGAACCTTTTCAAAACAGGCAGCATTTTGGACCCAGCACGGTGGCTCACGCCTGCAATTCCAGCACTTTGGGAGGCTGAGGCTGGAGGATCACTTGAGCCCAGGAGTTCAAGACCAGCCTGGGCAACATGGCGAGACCCCATCTCTACAAAAAAATACAAAAATTAGCCTGGCATGGTGGAGTGCACCTGTCAACCCAGCTCTTGGGGGTCTGGGGCAGGAAGATCACTTGAGCCCAGGTGGTAGAGGCTGCAGTGAGCCATGTTTATGACACTGCACTCCACCCTGGGTGACAAAGTGAGACCCTGTCTCAAAACAAAAACAAAAACAAAAATCAGACAGCATTTCAGTTCCTTTAATCAGAAAGACTTTGTATTGTGCAAGAGAGTTTTCACTGGTCTTCTTGTGATGGTTGGAGCTACGTAAAGGGCCTCCCAGGTAAAGGTGAAGGGAAGAGAGGTACTTGTAGCCCTGACACTTTTTGCTCACCTTGGTTGAGCTAGGAAACTTTTTTTTTTTTTGTAGTGGCACAATGCCTGATATTTATTGTGAATTGTAATACAGAGAACACAAACAATGTACCCCTGGGTGAATTATTACAAGGCAAGCAAATTTGGAACCACGACCCAGGTCAAGAGACCCAGGTCAAGAGAATAGAACTTGCTGATGTTCCAGTGCCTTCCTCAGGACTGATCCCAGTCACCACCCAGTCTTACTTTGGTTTATAGTTTTATTCCATAAGTATTTCTCTCTAAACTTGTGTAAGTGCACCTATTCTTTGAACTACAGAAGTAAAATAATAGAGTAGGTATTTTTTTTGTAGCTAGCTTCTTTTGCTCAGATTTTGTGAAATTAATGCAGGTTGTTGTATGCAGCTGTAAGTTTATTCATTTATCTTCATTGATATACAGTATTCTGTTCTCTCTATATAGCTCTCTCTCACACACACATCCATCCTATTGTTTTTCAATGTAATTCACAATTTATAATTGTATAAGTATATAAGGTATAAAGAGATGTTACAATTTATGAATACAATGTGAAGTTTTAAGCCAAGCTAGTTCACACATCCATCACCTCAAATATTAATATTTAACATTGTTTTGTGGTGAGAACATTTGAAATTTGCTCTCTTAAAATTCTGAAACACAGCAGTCTATTATTAACTATATTCACCACACTGTACAGTAAAGCTTTAAAAAAGAAAAAAGAACATATACCTCCCATCTAACTGGAATTTTGTACCCTTTCGGCCACATTTGGTGGCTTGGAATGCAGTGGCTCTTTCAAGAGTTGAAGTTAGAAAGTTCTTTGTACATTATTTAACATTCTTCCATGTCAGCAAGGCACTTAGCCCAATCAAGGTAATTTTTCACAATTTTCTGATCATTAAAAATATACTTTAAAACTATCAACTTCACTCGAGGGCTTTCTTGGTGCTGCTGAATCAAAGTTGGAAGTCTCGCCATACTCCATTCATTTTACTGCTGGTTTGATTATTCTGGCCAGCACCTACACTAAATCTGAGAGCCTGAATTTTGTGCCCAATTAAACATGGAATTAAAAGCTCAGAGAGGCACATCCATTATCAAAATTGGGCCTTTTCACACCATACACTCACTTGGAAAACATTTCCTAGTGAACTAATAAACCTTAGCCATTGTCATTCCAGCAGTGTTGCTGTGTCTCTGTTCGCAGCAAAAGGTTTACAAGTCTGAACGGAATCCAAATGAGCTCAGTTCCTGTTAATTGAAAAACAGGTAAGTCAGGACAAATTTTCTGAATTAATAGTGTTTGTCACAGCTTTGAAAATCTGCTTAAGTCAGGTCAAAAGTGGCTCTTGGGTTGGAAGAAGGGAATGAGCCGAAACACAAAGGTGCAGTGGAAGCCCGTCCCAAAGCCACTGTTCTTTCTTTGTTGCGGTTTTCCCATTTAACTACGTTGTATTTACGTAACAGAGAATAAAGAGAAAAATGTATTGAACTTTCACACTTGACCACAATAAAAATGTGTTCCTTTATAAAACAGGCTGATAAAGTATTAAAGCTCAAAGACAGCTGCAGCCAGATAGCGATTAATACAATTGAATACAATTGGCTATTATTGGTGCAAACACTATGAAGCAGATCTGACTACATTACAGGCAACTTAGGATGGAAAGAGACCATTTTATCTATATTGAAAGAATAAGAGCCACATATATATTTGGGTGTAGAGACACTGAAAAAATTGATAAAAAAAGTTCTAACTCACTTGGGGTAACCCACTGATGTTTCTATCCCCTTCTTTCCAATTCATTTGCGCACAAATCTGTATTAAATATCCATAACTCAATTCTGGGATTGTGATCGAGGGTGGATGGTGAGCAGTAAGAAGTTGCGAAGTATGGAAAAGTCCTGGTCCCTCTCCTCCAGGAACAGAAAACTGCAAGAACCCCAGGGAATGGAACCATTATGTCCCTTGGTTGGTTAAAACCCATCTCTTCCTAAACCTAAGCAAAAAAAAAAAAAAAAAAAAAAAATCTAAGCTCATTGTCATGTTGGAAAACAGAAGCTCCAGGTCTCATCTGGTTAAATACGTGTATAATGAGGGTGTCTGGGAATTTGAGGCCATTCCACATTATCTTCTCTTAGCCATTCCAGAAGTTTCTTGAAGATAGCTTCCATTAGGATTCAGCATAGAACAATAATAGAAAAGCCAACCTGTTTCGTGTCTAGCATGGACATGTGTACCTGTTACTCTAAAATGTGGCTCTGAAAATCACTTCGAACAATGCAACTATTGTTTAATCTGTTGGTCTCGTGACTCCCTTGAACAAGACACTGGGTTTGAAAAGCCTGGCAATCAGAAGCTCTTGGGGCCAGTGGCTCTGCCACTAAATGGAGGTCTCTCTTCTCTGGACCTTAATTTTCTCACCTGTAAATTAAGGTTATGTGATATCTTCCCAAAGTTCCTTGCTCTCTGGCAAGTTACATATTGTTGCTCTCTGAAATTCAGTCTGTTATATGTTGGAACTTTTGAGGGTAAATTTTTAAGGAAACACTACATGATAACAAAGAAAAACCCTGGACTCTGATGTCAGTCATGACATCATGAATTCCTGTTCTACATTGTGACCCCAGTCAAATTATTTTCTCACTCAGAGCTTCAGTTTTTTCGTCTTCATGGGAGAAATAAGAATATCTACCTTGGCTGGGCACAGTGGCTCACGCCTGTAATCCCAACACTCTAGGAGGCTGAGGTGGGAGGATTGCTTGAGCCCAGGAGCTCAAGACCAGGTTGGGGAAAATGGTGAAACCTCATTTCTACAAAAAATATAAAAATTATCCGGACATGGTGGCACATACCTGTAGTCCCAGCTACTCAGGAGGCTAAGGTGGGAGGATCACTTAAGTCCAGGAAGTTGAGGCTGCAGTGAGGTTTGATGATGCTATTGAACTCCAGCTTGGGAGACAGAGCAAGACCCTGTCTCAAAACAAACAACAACAAAACAACAAAAAAAGAATATCTACCTTGCAGGTCATTCAAGAACAAAAATTGGGCAATGTAGGTAGACACCAGTGCCTGGCATTTAGTAAGCACTCAGGAAATCATACTTATTATTCTTGTTGTTACTTTTCCTTGCTAAGATGTTCAATGTTGTCTTTTGTCATAAGCAGTACAATTCTTGCCTCACATTCATGAGGCAGATGCTAAGCTCACTATGCCAGTTTTCTCTTCTACCTGGGTGAAGCTATCCTGCATCTCCAAGCATCCCTTGTGGTTCTGCATACACACGTGACTGCATTCCACCAATGGGCTGTGGGTGTAAAACCTCCCATTTGTAACACTCTTTCCTTCTTTTCTAACTTAATCAGACAATGTTGGAAGCCACATATAGCAGATAGCAGAGCCAAAAGCTAGAAGGATCTTGGGCCCTAGAATTACTGCTTGCCAGAGAGATACCTGATTGTCAGAGCACTCTTTTTAGACTTTGTGCGTGAGAGGGAAAAGACTGCTCTGGTCTTTGAGTCATTTTTACACCTCTTAATTTATTTATTTCAGCAGCATTTCAGCAGCTAGCTTTGTCTTTTTTTTTTTTTCTTTTGAGATAGGGTCTCACTCTGTTACCCAGGCTGGAGTGCAGTGGCGCAATCTCAGCTCACTACAAGCGTGCACCACCACACCCAGCTAATTTTTATATTTTTTGTAGACATGGGGATTCCCTGTTGCCCAGGCTGGTCTCTAACTCCTGGCCTCAAGTGATCCACCTGCCTACAGACTATAGGTGTGAGCCACTGCACCTGGACTGTCTAATTTGTCTACAGAGACAAGCCATGATTTAAAGACATAATATTAAAAAATAGATATGAGCTGGGTGTGGTGGCTCATGCCTGTAATCACAGCACTTTGGGAGGCCAAAGCAGGAGGATCACTTGAGGCCAGGAATTTAAGACCAGCCTGGGCAACATAGCAAAACCTCATCTCTAAAAAAAATAAGTAAATAAAAATATTAAGCAGGCATGGTGGCACACACTTGTAGTCCTGGCTACTTGGGAGGCTGAGGTGGGAAGATTACTAAGCCCAAAAGTTAGAGGTTACAATAAGCTGTGATTATGCCACTGCACTCAAGTCTGGGCAACAGAGCAACCCCTGTCTCTAATTAATTAATTAATTAAAAGTCAATAAATATGAAAGGAACTGGTCTTCCTTTTTATTTACCTAGAATCGAAGGGGCCTTTGCTCTTCCAATTCAAAGTGACTAACATTTATTGATTGCTTCTCTGATATGCCAGACCAGGGAAAGAACTTCCACGCAGAGTAAAGACTAGGGCCTGTCACGTATGGGAGGTCAGGATGGACAGCAGGAGAGCCAGTTGGTCCAAACCCCCATTTGACGAGGCTTTGGAGTTAACTTCTTGATGTCACCTTCAAATGAGTCTATACACAGAACCACAGAATAACCCAACAAGATTAAATGTATTTACCATATAATATCTAAAACTTTTCAAAACCTTATATTGGTACCTTATATAATGTATGTTATATAATATAAAACCTTATGTTATTTAAGGTTTTAAATTATTAAATTATTTAAATTATATATTATTTAAATATACATAAACCTGATTTTTTATATATAACCTTATATAATATACCTTATATTTCTTTTTTTTTTTCATTTTTCAGCATACCAGAAATACCCTGAAATGAAACAGTTTGATTATGTCATAGTCCCCGTTCCCAAGTATCCAGTCATGATCACACATAATTACATTAAGTGCCACAATGAACAGATAGAGTGGCTATAAGAGGAGCACAGATTGATGAAGAGAGTGGTTTAATCCTTTGGGAGGTGAGTGGAGCAGGCTTCCCAGAAGAGGTGAGTCAGAAGCAGCTGATAAAGATGACCAGGAATGTCCAAGTGGAAAAGTTGAGATGCAAGGTGAGCTGGGGAGTGACATTCCTGACAAAGAATGACAGTCTGGCATGGAACAACGTCCGGGAGCCTCTGAAGGGTTTTGAGTAGGAGAATAACCTGACTACATCTGCAGTCGACAGCCATCATTTGCACAATAGTGTGAAGGATAAACTAGGAAGGGAAGTATCATTGGCACAGAGGACTTAGGGAGTGACTATATTAATCTAGAGCAAAGTGTGATGTGCTGATCTAAGAAAGTGGCTGTAGGGGAGTCCATGATGGGGCAGGATCAAGATTTCCAGGAGGTTCAGGTCATGGTGCCCAATAGGTTCTGAGGTTGAGGAAGAAGACGTCTTGGATCACTCAGAGGTTTCAGCTTTAGTGACTGGCTGACAGGTAACTTTTGCGATGTTTAGGTTAGTCCAACCTGCCCACGTGCTGACCAATAAAGGTAAAACTCAGGACTTCTCAGGTCATCTCCCACTTTTTGTCATTCTGCTACAGTGTTCACCCAAACCTAGACACTATGTTTCTTGTTGAGACCTGTTTTGGCCCCATATTCTTTTGGACTCACAGAAGCTCCTTGGTTCATAGGAAATGGCTACTTAGACTAAATCATGGACCACTTGTACTGTATTTGGGTCTGTATGTGTGTGTGTGTGTGTGTGTGTGTGTGTTCCTAGCAGGCTTAATTGCAATAACATTTATGTCACATAATATAGTGCACTGAGGTTGTAATTTTCCTATCATCTAAATTGCAGGCTGAGAATTGTGTTAAGGAAGGACCGTAGAGAATGAATTACTGCTTTCGAAATGACTACTTTTAACAGACAATGTGACTGGCAAATGAATGCTAGAGACGGAAGGATATTTTGTATTTAATGTCAGCTGTATCCCAGGACTTTTTAAGTGTAGCTAACTCACACCATTTGCATGTTAAATTTATAACTAACACCTGGTCTACCTAGAAAATCATTTTTCCTACTTAATGTTGTATTACCTTTGGAAAACACTTAGCAGCTATTTTTGAAAACATGGTGCTGACAGTTCAACCTGTCAATTTCTTTTAGACTCTCCTGACAGGTAGGCCTGGGTTTGGTTGCAATGACTCAGCGCTGGTGTGCAAATTGGAAGGGGCACCACTGGTTCCTTACAAGGAGCGCAGTGAGCAAGTAAACATTCAGCATCATACACCCAGCAGATACTTATTGTTTATTAAACATGGTGACAATTAAAAACTCATCTCACTGGGGAGCAAGCATGATCGTTGCAAAGGTAGGTACTGGGTTCAAATCCTGCTCCACCATCAACTCCAGCATCCACCACATGGCCTCAGCAAGTGACACAGCCTGTCTGAGCTTCAGGTCCCTCATCTGCAAAGTGGGTGTAAGAATAAAGCAAATCTCATGGGGGTGTGGGACAGTAAAGGAGGCAGTGTCTAGGAAGTGTCTGGCCAGGGTGAGTCCTCAGCGAGGGACAGCCTGTCATTATTGTGATTGTCCTGGGTGACAGTTAACCTGGAAGACATCAGTGGATAGGATTCTGTCCTGTGGGAGAAATTCAGATAACAATTCAGGTGAATCCAAAGTCATAACATCTCAGGAAGCCTCCAATGTCAAAGCTTTCAGAGACTTCCATGCTGATGTGGATCAGAGCGATGAGGCACCAAAAAGGCCAGGGAGACCTGGGGCTGCAGAGATGAAGGCCTCCTTCTGCGGATCCCTCCGTGGGCCCTGGGTCATTGTCCACTGCCTTTGGATCTGCTTGCACATCCCTCCAGCCCAGAGCCTGTGGGCCCACGCTCCTTTCTCTGCCTCTTGGTTGTATTGTTTGAACTGTTGATTTGCTGGGGCTCCAAAATTAGAAATGCTGGCTGTGACTGACCCAATGCAACATGGTCTTCAGGAGACTGTTACTCCAGAGCCACTGACCCCAGATATCCATCCCCAAGAACAATTGGTCACATGAACTCAACTTTTAGCCAAAAGGTTCCAGCACAAACTCAGGCCTGAGGGGGAAAGACTGCTCTGTGGTGTAGGCAGAGCCCCTAAGAGTCAAGACACCCTCATGGGCATGCTCGCTGCTGGGGTTTGTCTGGGAGGAGAGACAGGTAGATGAAGGATGGAAAGGTTTGACATCTGCCCCTTCCTACTTTCCTTCTCTTTACCCTTCCTTGCTCCCAAGAGCCCTTTTGAAAATGGGACTTTTAATCAATGGCACAGGAACAATGAAATAGTTTTAGAAAAAAATAAAATTAGAGCCATACCTCACACCATACATAGAATAAATATAACCAAGAGAATTAGAGGTCTGAATGTAAGAAAGGAAGCTGTAGGAGCATTTGGAAAAGTCACAGTGAACTCCTCTATAACCTGCTGTGGAGGAAGGGCACTGTTCTACAGTGGGCAGGTCTATGCAAATCTGCTCCAAAGTCCAAGGAAGCTGAAAGGCCCAAGAAAGAGGCTGGCAAATCCAGTTTCTTAGAAAGAAACACTTAATAAGGACCTGGGAACAGAACTTGTGTCTATGTCTTGGGTGGCGATGACATAAGATGGTGGATCCCACGCCATCACCCCCAGGCCCAGGGCTTCTATGCCATAGAGAAGGGGTGGTTCAGAAGGTATGTGTAGGATAATCGAAGCACAATAATACCAAGGTTGTTTGGGATTTACGGTAAGGACCTGCTCCTATACAAGGAGCAATAGGTACAAGGGAAATCTTAGAGGCTTCTCAGAACAGGGGTTAATGGAAGCCAACCTGGCAGATTAGCATCTAAGATGGAGTCGCTTTGGCTCCACAGGTGCTCTAACTGTGGCTAACATCTCTGCTATGGAAAGACTTCTTAACAATTGAAGGAAAAAAGAGCAAACATCAAATAGAAAAACACACAAAAACATGAACAGACAATTTGCAACAAAAGGCTATAAAAATGGCCTTTAAACACATGAAAAGATGTTGAAATTTGTTCATATTAAGAGAATGGCAAATTAAAATTACTCTGAGACACCATTTCTCATCTATCTGATTGGAAAATATTGAAAAGCTCCACAACACACTCTATTG
Source organism: Pongo pygmaeus (assembly GCF_028885625.2). Lineage (NCBI taxonomy): Eukaryota > Metazoa > Chordata > Mammalia > Primates > Hominidae > Pongo > Pongo pygmaeus. The sequence goes on from NC_072394.2 coordinate 15,636,146, forward strand.
ATAAGGCTGTTAGGGAAATAGGCACTCTCACTGCTACAACTCTTGAGCAGGGGCACTTGGAAATAGCTAACAAAACCACACATGCACTTGCCTTTGACCCAGATATACCAACTCTAGGAATTTACTCTAAAGACACACCTTTAATGATACAAAAATATATAAACACAAGGCAATTCATTGCAACCTGGTTTATAATTGCAAAATATTGATAACTACCTAGAGACCCAATCACAGGAGAGTATTTGAATAAACTGTGGTATATCTACACAACGGAATATTGGGCAGCTGTGAAAAATATTGAGAAAGATTACTGTAAACTGCTATGAAGTGATTTCCAATGTTCAGTGAAGAAAGCAAAGTGCAATAGAGTATCTAAAGGATACTTTCTTTTGTGTAAGAAAGATTAAAAAATTAGCAGCTTATTTGCTAATGTTTTGCATAAAGAAATACAGGGAGGATAAACCAGAAACTAACACAATTAGCTACCTCTAGGGAATGGGTTGGAACAGGATGGAAGAGATAGTGGGGTGTAAATGGGGTGGAAAGGATTAGGCTGGAGAGGAAGAGACAGTGGGGCAGGAATGGAGTAGACTTAAAGAACCAGGTTAATTTTTACAAACTCAGAAAAAAATTAAATGAACAGTGTAGAAAAAAATATTAAAATGAAATGTAAACAGAAACAAATAAACTTAATTGTCTTCTAAAGGAATAACCATCATGAATGGGAGAGAATGGTTGGTCCAAACCTATTATGGCCTGGGGTGCTTTATTTCCCTACAAGCCTACTTTAGAATGGGAGATGGTACTTTTGTACAGAAAGAGCCCTGAAGGAGAGGAGAGAAAACTTAGTATAATGCATTTTTGAAATGATCCTTCAAAGCTCTTGTAGCACATGTTTTCATGGGTTCTTAGTGTAGGAGCAGTTTGAAGTGGATTTAGTTTTATGGATAATAAACATTAGGGTAAAGGTCACATCAGACATTTTGTTGCTAAAGGCAGGTGATACTGAGATTATGTAGACACACAGGTATGCAATCTACATATTTTTAATGTGAAGAGTCCATGAGGGTGAGTCCGGCACGCTAATTGCTTGATGCCACCAAAAAGTATAATCTTGAAAGAGAAGCAAGAAGTATCCAAACAGGCCCCAAATAAGAATTTTAAATGGCTTTTCCTCATCTTCCAAGTGGAGTTCTACCCACGCAGATTTATTGAGTGCTTACTATATGCCAGGCACTTTTGTCCCAGGACAATAAGGGACAAGAACCTCATGGAGACAGACAAGGAACATGGAGACAGACAAGGAACAAGAAGACAATTATCAAAGAAGACAAATTTGAGGAGTGAGCAATGACTTAAAGACAACAGAGTGGAGGTGGGGGCCGCTTGTGCTGAGATAGTGAAAAAAAAAGTCCTCATCAACGAAGAGACATTTGAGCTGAGATCTGAGTGGGGGGAGAAGGCAGCGTGCGGAGATCCAGGGACGAGTGGACCAGGCAGAGGGCACAGCAGATGCAAAGGCCGTGGGGTAGAATCAGCCTTGGTGTGTTTAAGAAACAGAAAGAAAGCCAGCATGGCTACAGCAGAACAAACAGAGGAGCCTGGCATGAGATTAAGCAGGATCACATTATAAAATAATAAACCCACCCAGATAATGCTATATTCTTAAAAGACTGACCCAAATTATATTCTGGTTCCCTGAACCTGAAAATTGTGTTTCTACTTCATGAAAATTCCTATGCCAGAGATAAAACTTGAAAAGGATTTAATGAAAAACCTTTACTCTTTCCCTTATCTATTCTGGTTTAGCTATTTCCTCAGAGGTTGTCAGGCAAGGAGAGGAAGCTAGCTTAATGTTTCAAAAATGCCATTACTCTATGAAGAGTGATGCTGCTTTTGCTAAGTCATGGCGGGAAAATCTACTCTTGGTTGATGAAACTTTCGATATTTATTTATTAAATAATTGTTTAAGGCAAATGGGGCTTTCTGCTGGAAGAAGCTTCCTATAACCCCAACTAGTAAAGTGGAGAGGCACAGGTGAAGAGAGCAATTTCATGGTTCATGCTGCTATTGATGCTTCGTCATGTCCTTTGAGAGCAAGACTCTTTTGTTCAAGTTTGGGGAAGCAAGTGTTTACGTTTTAGGTACTGTCAAATTTGGCCATCCAAGTGGAAACTGGGGGGCTTTCTGGGAAGATAAGAGAACAGAACTGGGGGACTCTTCCTTGGTGACAAGGGAGACAGCTCCATTAACCACCATCCAATCCTTAAGGGGGAAGGACCCCACTCTTTACCGCTCTCACAAAGTCTGGTCCAGAACAATCAGAACCCAAGATCATTTGCTGCATGAGCTCACCTTCTTCTTATGGTTGGAGCTGTGTTGATAATGAGATGCTCAGACGGATCATTAAATGAACGCTTCCTATGCATGGCTGTATACTTACAGGAGAGCTGAGGAGCACACAGGAGACCAAGCACTCCACCATTTCTGCTTCACTGAGCGCGGAGCCATCTCTCCTTCACAGAGCAGAAGGCATCGCTCCAGCAGGCACCAGTTTCCCCAGCCCCTGGGGTGCCCTAAGTCATGCTGAGTCCTGCGCCTGGAGAGCAGGAGCCCTGGGAGGAGCACTCCAGACACCTCCTTCTGGAGCCAGGGATGCCAGCCGGGCCAGCGCTGGGCTATCCGTGGTACCCAGGAGACAGAGCCTTGTTGACACTGCCAGTGTTTGTAAATTTCAAATGCATCTGGCCTCAGGAAAGTTGTTAATTTTAGGTGGGTTTTGGAGGCTTTTTCATTAGCAGTGCGCCTCAACATAGCCAGTATGAGCAGAAAATGGAAAAAACTGAAATGATTTGCCGCCTATTGCCATGAGGGCCCTGCTGTTTTCTGGAAGAGGTTCAGAGTTTTGATCCTTGTAAATTAGTTTCCAGCTCTACTTCAGGTGAAGTTAACCATTAGGGATCTTTTCACCCAGAGAGATGAACAATCAGGACCCAGAACACTGTTTTGTTTAGCCAAGGAAAGGAGTGGCCGGGCATAGTGACTCATACTTGTAATCCCAGCACTTGGGAGGCCAAGACAGGGGATCACTTGAGGTCAGGAGTTTGAGAGCAGCCTGGCCAACATGGCCAAACCCCATCTCTCCTAAAAAATACAAAAATTAGCCAGGCATGGTGGCATGCACATGTAGTCCAAGCTACTTAGGAGGCTGAAGCATGATACTTGCTTGAACCCAGGAGGTGGAGGTTGCAGTAAGCCAAGATCGTGACACTGCACTCCAGCCTGGGAGATAGTGAGACTCTGTCAAAAAAAAAAAAAAAAAAAGAAAGAAAAGAAAGAAGAAAGAGGAAAGAAAGAAAGAAAGAAAAGGAAGAAAGGAGAATAAAGAAAGAAAGAAAGAGAAAAGAAAAGAAAAGGAAAGGAGCCCACTCACATTCAAACAACGCCCACGGGACTCTGTAAACATGGGGCTGCCTCTTTCAAATTGGTAGAAAAAAAGAAAAGAAAGAAAGAATTCAAATAGAAGTCTGATTTTCCTTAAACATTTAAAATTAAGGGTGTTTTCAATAACTTGCTATAAACAAAGCCTAATCCCAGGATCTTGTGGCCGGTCTGGGCTCATGTACTGTGTTTGCAGTGGGGTCATTTATGAGAAAATCTACCAGCTACATCTCTATTTTTGTGTTCCTGTACCTATGGGCCATCCCCTTCCACCATACCCCTATCCTTTCTTCTCTCAATTATACAGTTTTCTTGGGTTATTACTGTTTAAGTTCAACAGGGTTTAAATGCAGCATTAAGCATCCTGATTGTTGATGGTAGTGGCAATTACAGTCCGGGAGACCTTATAATTTCTTTAGGAAATCCAAGTCCGAGAGGCATCATGAGCGTATGTTCTACATTGCTGTGCCTTCAGCGGAAGTACTTCCTTATAAAGGAAAGAGGAAACCAAAGCGAACATACCAAAAAGATCCATTCCTTTAGATTAGAATAGAAACAGGCAGATGCCATAGGAGCCCGTGTTCAAAAAGAACAGAACGTAGAATTTTGATGTTCTTATTGTAGTTGGATTTTGGTATCTGTCATGATAAATAAATTGTTATAAACATAATGCAAATGGATAAATGTATTTCTTGCATATGACTTCAAAGATTTCTTTGCTTTGGGATATTTTATTTTTTCACTATTTCTTTTAAGAGGAAGGAGAGTGGGAAAATATAGCTAAAGAAAAATAGTTGATCATTAGCTCTTTCCTTCTCTAAGAAGTCTTAACTCCCAACATATCACACTGGGATTGTCAGCACCATCTGGGCAGACAGAATTGTCCCATGTAAAGCCCACTATCATTGAATAGCAAATAACCCAACTTTACATACATATATACATACATGAACACATACACACATGAACACACACACATGCACGCATACATTCACACACATACACACATAATACATACAGTCACACATACACACATGTGCATACACATACACATACTCAAACATGCCCCTGCATATACATGCTACACACTCACACACACACTTTACCTTTGCTTCTGAGGGGAGCCCAAGTGGCCTTCTTCACATGTCCAGCGAATAAAGAACTCTCACTCTCTGTTTAGGCAGAGTGAGATCTGAATAAAACATCAAACTATGCCAAGGAGACTCACGGTCACCTTCTTCAAGGTGTCAGTGGCATCTGAAACAGCAACAACAAAGTCCACATCTTTGATGTTACAATCTGGGATGATGCTGGGCCTGGACTTGTGACCAAGGGTCATCCAGCTTGTCTCTGGGCCCTGTGGAGAGCTGTGGGAAGACTGGACAGTGTAATCTTAAAAGCAGGCTCCTAGGTGGTCCTGGGAAGGAGATGCAGTGTGTCAAGTTAACTGAAGAGCTGGGCTCCAAGTCCTGACTGCTCTGTGCTGGACAGAGGGCAGGTGCCCACCAGGATGTCGCCAAGGGACTCGAGGCTTGGGGACAGCGAGGCCAGAGCAGGGCATAGAGACCTTTTGATCCCGGGCTTAGCTTTCAGTGCTGGAAGGCAGTGCGGTGGGAGTTTGAGACGATATTGATGTCCCGCACCGGCCCACTCGATTCCCCAGAGGGTCACAAGGCCAGGCTTGTATTTAGTTAGTGGTAATGATCTCGTTAGGGGTGTGAATGGGCCACCACCCAAGACATTCAGTCCTGCCAGCGGGCCTCCCCCCGAGCCCTGCCTATCCTGTGTGGCCTTACACGGGACGTGAACTGTGATTAACAGACTTCCAGTGCTTAATAATTTGCAAAACAGCATTAAACAAGGGAAGTTGAGGACAATTGGAATGGGACATTGGCCGGGCAGGAGGTGGTTGTCAACAGAGCTGAGACAATCCCGCGAGCAGGGCCTTCACAAAGCTGGCAGGATACAATGTCACAGCTGGCTGCTGGCGGGGGTGCCGGGCTGACAGCGCCTCCCCGTTCATCCAGGTGGTGAGGCTGAGCCAGCCTTTTAACTTTGTGAGTTTCTTTAAAAGGGAAGAGAGAGAGGAGTGGGGGAAAAGCCCTCCTGTTTCTTCAGTAGGAAAGAAAGTAAGAGGAGGCCCATTGAGCAAGAGAAAGAAAGAGATTAAGTAGCAAAGAAAGTGACAAGCTGATAATAGAGAACACTTTCAATGGTGGTAATCCTTGACATACAAGGACAAATATGAATACTTTTGTTCCTGAATTTAGATTAACTTTGTGTCAGGAGAGAAACCAGAATGCAAGTTGGTTTGCTTGTGCCTCTTGTGAAGCTCCGCGAAGGCGAGTTGACAGCGGATTGAGAAGGCCCCCGGAAAGCGGCCGCGCAGGGGATATTGACGGGAACAACTGTAGCTGGGCAGTCTGTGTATTAAAAGACCACAGTGGTTGAAGGCAGAACAGGCGAATTATTAAAGATGTGAGATGTGGCGGCGTTTGACCTGTCTTTCTTTGTCTCACTGTGTTACATACCGTGAGGTCACCTCAGCCCTGTGGACACTGTTTAACATTCAAAAATCATAAAAGTTTCATATTTTTAATATCCATCACATGCAGAAAATCTGATTTTTATCAGTGTGTATTCAAACTTCCATGTATTAGGGGCCACTATCCACGGTTCTCAGAGCAACAGGAAGTTGGTTTTATGGGAACGCCGTAACGAGGAGGTCGTAACGAGGTGGCTTGTTTGACTCCCAAGAAACATAATAACTTATTAAGACCCAAGGAAAAGACGAGATAAACCAAGAATGGTCTGGGTGGGCTTTATTTGTAGCTTCTTGTGAGTTCCGTTTTTTGAGCCTGCTAGAAGAGTCTAGCCTTCTGCTTAGGGGACACTGATTTCTCTCCTGCTTACTAATGAGAGTAAGTGTCCTCCACAACTCTCCCAGCATTTCCCGTTGTTAAACTTATTTCACGTTGAAATAGTCCATCGTGCTGCTTCCAACCCAAACAGCAGGCTGTGTTTCCTCTGGCAAATATCTTTATCACTTTCAAAACAGAGCTCCAGCTGCCACACTGGATGTGCCCATGGAATTTGTCGTGGTGGTTTCCAAAATGTGTCCTCGGTATCCTTGAGTGTGGCTGCAGTGACACTCGGGAGAGGAGGGACACACCACGGGGGGAAATATCCAACCCTTTGAGGTGTTTTGGGGAGGAGGTGTCTGCTGGAACGACCACTTGAAATTCCAAATTGCTGCTTATGATTAAAGTGATGAGTTAACGCTTCTTTAAAAGAATGGCGACAAGCAGCTGGGACTGAGACAATGAGGGTGATGGAGGTGTCGAGAGAGGTGGTGGGGACTTTGCAGGGGAGCTCTGTGGATGTCATCAGGCAGTGACATTGTGACATTTTGTGTATGTTGTACTTTTGGGGCCACATTTCATCCAGTCAGGATGACTGACAGCCTTATTCTGTGATTTACTTAGCAGCTGGGATTTGTCTTGACAGCCATGCTTAATGTGTCCCTTTCCAGGATTGGCAGGCTCCCGAGAAAAGAACCCGGGGGTCCTCCCGACTCTAATCAGTGCTGGCTGGCAGCATGTCCCTCTGCTGTGAACTGGCACAGGCTGTCCCTGCCCTCCGCTGCTCCTCCACAGTCTGTGTCACCACCCAACATGGGCCTTGCCTTGGGCCCCTTGGAATCTCCTGATTAAAACAGAAAAACAGAATGTGCCACCCACCAATTTTTTCTAGGAGTGTTTTCACAAAGGGACTATTTTTTTTGCAAAGGCTTGAACCAGGCCCATTCTGGCAATTCTGAAAAAGTTAAGGAAAGTTTAACCTGCTTCCATCAAAATAACTGCCTCATTGATTTCTTCCTGGACAAATCAGAGCTGGATTTGCATAGGGCTTTCATATTTGCATGGGGTCTTTAAAGAACTGCTGAAAATAGCAGTTTTTTTGAAAAACTTCTTTGAAAAGCATTGGAAATTTTGCGTGAAACAGTAGTGATGGACACGTCATTGTACATTTGTCAAAACAAGTAGAATGTACAATATAGAGTGAACTCGAATGTAAATGTGGTCTTTGTTTAATAATAATCTATCAATAGCAACAAATGTACCACACCGATAATAATCATCATCATCATCATAAGGGAAACTGTAGGAGGGGAGGGAAACTTCTTTACTTTCTGATCAATCTTTCTGTAAACCTGTTATAGTTCTGTTAGGATTCTGTAAACCTTTTCTGTAAAACTTCTTTTAAAAAATAGTCTATTAATCTGTAATCCCAGCACTTTGAGAGGCCGAGGCAGGCGGATCACGAGGTCAGGAGACCGAGACCATCCTGGCTAACACCGTGAAACTCCGTCTCTACTAAAAATACCAAAAAAAAATTGTCTATTAATTTAAGGCCAGACGTGGTGGCTCATGCCTGTAATCCCAGCACTTTGGGAGGCCAAGGCAGATAAATTACCTGAGGTCAGGAGTTCGAGACCAGCCTGGCCCACATGGTGAAACCCCGTCTCTACAAAAAATACAAAAATTAGCCAGGTGTGGTGGCGGGCACCTGTAATCCCAGCTACTTAGGAGGCTGAGGCATGAGAATCGCTTGAACCCAGGAGGCGGAGGTTGCAGAGAGCCAAGATCCTGCCACTGCACTCCAGCCTGGGCAACAGAGAGGGACTCCATCTCAAAAATAAATAAATAAAATAAAATAAATAAAAAAATAAAAATAGTCTATTAATTTAAAAATAAACAAAAGGCATTGAGTTGACTCGCAGCCAAGGTGGAGGATGTCCGTCTTCATTCATAGACACAGGGATTTGGCAGCGCTGTTGATGCTCCACACTGGCCGCCCCCACACCCAGCTACTGACACACCGGCTTGATGGTTTCCATCTGCAAGTGCCCACTCCTCTTTGCTGGGGCATTTTTTGGCCCACAAGGGGACAGACCTGAAGTGCTCCTTTTCCCTGAGAGCAGCCTTCAAATAGTAGCTGAGAGGCATTACCGAAGAAAACCCAGCTCCTCCTGGGGCAGGAGGCTAACTGCACTGTCTCCCAGGCCACAGCAGGCACCTGCTCCTTGATATGCCTTTACCCACCCTTCCTCTCCTCACTTCACTTCCCCATGCTCCTCCTGATGCCTCCTTAATTCACTGCCCAGTTCCCGTCTCCCATGCACATCAGTGTCTGGGAGAGAAGCAGACCTTACTCTTGGCATAATCCACTGCCAGATGTGAAAATTGAATGAAATGTGCAAAGCTGTGATAGGAATATGTGTTTTCTGGGTTCAGCCTAGTTGGATGGAATGCCACTGGGGGGATTTATAATTCAAAAAAAATTCTAAAAAAAAATTGGGCAGTGCAAGGTGGCTCATGCCTGTAATCCCGCCACTTCGGCAGGGAAGTTGCAGTGAGCTGAGACAGAGCCACTACACTCCAGCCTGGGAAACACAGCGTGACTCTGTCTCAAAAAAATAGATAAATTGGACATAAAGACTAGGTGACTAGGAAGACTGTCTCTTTCCAATGAGGCACCTGGTCATGGAGGGCTATTTCCTGGCTGGCTCTGGGGAGCTGATGGTGGGAACCTGAGAAGTTGCTACTCTGCTTTGCTACTTTGATTTGAATTTAAGGCTCCAGCCATGGAGACGTGGAAGGACTTTCCCAGAGGGGAGTACTGAGCAGTCACAAGGCTTCCTTCCTTCCTCGCTTGCTTGGGGCTGGTGTTCACCGGACTCAGGACAGCACAAGGGCCAGCACCCATCCTGCAGTGACATCTCTGGGCAAGATCCACGTGTGCTATGTTTGCAGGCTCCTTGGTAGACAGCTCTCCTTCTCTAGCGAAGCACGAAAGAGCTATTCTTACTCTAGTCAATGACTTTGTTTGAATAGGTAATAGGTGAATATGATATAATTATCCAATCAGGAATAACACACAGAAAAATAGACATTCTCCTCTTCCACTCCCAGTCTTCTAATTCTGCTCTCCAGAGAGAAGCCTGGTTTTAGTTTCTCCTGTGCTCATGCATATATAGTCTATATGTAAACAGCAAATGTTGGTCCTATTTGTTAAAAAGAAACAGCAGTGTGGTAGATGACCCCCAGGGATCTTACCCCCTAGGTACTTGCCCTGTAGAAACGCCCTCTTGAGGGTGGGCAGGACCAGGGCAGATGATGAGATGTCACTCCTGTGATTGGGTTCTGTTACGTAAGACTGTGCCGTAGCTACAGCTTTGAAGAAGTGAGCTGCCACATTGTCAGCAGGCCACACTGCTGGGGCCTGAGGGGGGTCCGTAGGAGCTGAGAGTGCCTCTTGGCCTACAGTCAATAAGGAACCAAATTTTGCCAATGACCTGAATAAGCTTAGAAAGGGACCCTGAACCTCAGATGAGACTACAGCCCCAGTCGACACCTTGATCCCAGTCGGGTGGCATCCTGGGCAAAGGCTCCAGGTGACCCATACGCAGCCTCCTGACCTCAGGAAACTGGAAAAAAATCCATTTCTGTTGTTTGAAGCTGCTGCCTTTGTGGGAATATTTTACATAGCAATGAAACACTAACACAAGTATAATGGTATTTGGAAAACACTTGTTTTCCTATTTGTTTTGTTTTGTAACTTTTTTTTTCCACTTAAAAATCCATCTTGGAGATTATTTCAATCAGTAAATCCTTCTTTAACCCTGCACGTGAACAGCTATTTGTTTGTCATCTGATCTGCCGAATTCTTTTCCAAAGAAGCTTATGTTTTACAAATGAAAGTTCAGTAGCAGCTGTGCTTGGTCATACACTTGGGCTGTCTTGTCATAATAAGTAATGAAGTAACAACCAGGTGATGCAAAAGTAATGTGGCCAAAATAATTTTCTGATCTTTCTATTTTTATCTGTTATTTTATTGGTTTGAAGATCAAATTGATGACCTTTAAAGATGAAGATGATTTTCAATGGCACATAATAATTTGTCCTGTTATGGTTATAAAAGGCAAATGCACTTTCTTTTCTTATGGAAGCCACACCAGAGACATTCAGGACTTGTAACAGACTGGCAAGTTTGTCGCTGACTCAGCTTCCCTTTCCTCTGGCAAGTAGATGACCTGTCCTAGTCTTCCTTGAGGTTCAGAGGCTGTGATTCCAGCCAATGAAACACGGCAGAAGTGGTGCATTTCCCTTACCAGGCTGTCCCACACAAACCTCCCACTGGATCCTTCCCACTCTCCCCACCTCCCACCTGCCAGCTGGAAACAGGATTCAAGAGAGAATTTAAAGTTCCAAGGGATGGTGGAACCTCAGACTGCGAAGAGACTGGCCTTAGAATCACCCCGTGAAAGGCTGCCTCAGAACACTTATATTGAATCATCATGTGAGCGAGAAATAAAACTTCCATTGCGTTAAGCTGCTGAAATTTGAGGATTGTTTGTTTCAGCAGAGAGCTTATTCTGACTGATATAGGACTGAGGATTTACTTTCAGAAAGGATTCTCTACTTCGCAAGAGGAATCATGCCAGGATCTCTTTAAGTTACAGGCTCGCCTTACACAGGTGATATGAAGCCACTTATTACAAATTGATCTCAGGGGCACATCAGTTGTGCAAGCTGCTGGCACATTCAGGGCCATACTCAAAGTGGGTGTTCAGCAAAAGGTATGCTCCACAGTAAAAAAAAAATACACCATGACTTTTATAGTAAGTTCTGATTAACATCATGATCTCCTAATATTAATGTTTTAGTTGCAAATAAATGCTAAGTTTGTATTTGCTTGATTATTATTATTATTATTGTGAGACAGGGTCTCGCTCTGTGGCCCTGGCTGGAGTGCAGTGGTGTGATCAGGGCTCACTGCAGCCTTGGCCTCCCAGGGTCAACAGACGCTCCCACCTCAGTCTCCTAAGTAGCTGGGACCACAGGCATGCACCATCACACCAGGCTAATTTTTGTATTTTTTTTGTAGAGACGGGGTTTTGCCATGTTGCCCAGCTGGTCTAGAACTCCTGGGCTCAAGAGATCCTCTTGACTTGGCCTCCCAAAGTGCTGGGATTACAGGTGTGAGCCACTGTGCCTAGCCTTGTATTTGTTTTCTAATACATGTTGAATCTACTTTATTTGCTTAGTTGATTTATAGCTTTCCTGTTTTTCACCTTATTGTTTGAATTTCCCCACAAGCAGTCATTGCAACTCAACACAAAGTAATAGAAGAATTTCTTTCTAGCTCTACCTGTTATTTTTTTCCACTGGAATAAACATGCTTCAGGAAAGTCAGTTTTTGAGTAGCTTACATTGAGTTCTAAGGAGTTGTCCCTTGGCCAATGAAGTACTTGTGTTAGGCGGCAGATAGTTTCCATTCAGCAAGATTCTTGAGAGTTACATGCACGTCCTGCTGGACTATGAGCTCCGGGAGGTCAGGAACCATGACCTTCCCTGCTCTCTCTATCGCTTGTGGCTCAGAGCCTCATGTAATTGATGGCCAACAATTTCCCATTGAATATAAGAATGATTCAGTAAAAGGATCCTTTGCCTTTTGTGGCCACATAGATGCTAGGTTGGCCCACATGCAGCAATGTATCTTTAAGCCAAGTCCACTGGAGATATTAATAATAAAGATTCAGCTGAGCATCCTGTTTGATAAGTTGCCATTCTGGTTCATTGATTCATTTTTAGGTTTCAGGTCAGAGAATGAGGATTGGATGGACAGAACTTTGCTTTAGAGCCTGAAAGAATCAATAAGCTCCCCACGGGAATAAGAAGAAAACATGAAGCTGTGGGGGAAGTGGGACGCTTCTGCACAGGAACAGGAAATAAAATAAAAGACATTGCCTGAGGCCAGCTTTTCTGAAATGTTGCCATTGGCAGCCCTGGAGATCCACTTGAGTAAACAATCCTGTGAAACGGAAGAAAGCATTCCAAGAACAAGCCCAGGGAACCTGCAGCACTGCCGCTGCCTCCTCTTAAGAAAAGAAGCGGCCGGGCGCAGTGGCTCACGCCTGTAGTCCTAGCACTCTGGGAGGCTGAGGCGAGGCGGGAGAATCACCTGAGGTCAGGAGTTCGAAACCATCCTGGCCAACGTGGTGAAAACTCGTCTCTACTAAAAATACAAAAATCAGCTGGGCGTGGTGGCGGGTGCCTGTAGTCCCAGCTACTCGGGAGGCTGAGGCAGGAGAATTGCTTGAACCCGGGAGGCAGAGGTTGCAGTGAGCCGAGATGGCGCCACTGCACTCCAGCCTGGGTGACAGAGTGAAACTCTGTCTCGAAATAGAGAGGGAGCGGGAGAGAAAGAGGGAGAGGGAGAGCACCACATGGTCCTCGCTGCCATCTCAGTTGCATTTCGGGTTTGCATCTGTGGTTGCTGAGAGCTCAGAGTGGGTGGTGTGCAAGGCCACTTGGGAAACCCAAGTGGGATGGGCCGATGGATTATTTATGAGAAAGAAAAGAAACGTTTTACCTGAGGAATGTGAGCCTGCTCTAAATGATCATGCCCAGGGAGGCACAGGAATGAGGCAGCAATTACATTCCACTTCCTTTCTTGGGCTGAAGTTATTAACTCTTAAAGCCTCTTGCTCTGTGGACTCGACTAACCGCTGCCCAAGCGGCTTTGCTGTAAATTAACCCACCAACGCGGCTGTCTGCTGGACACCAGCATACTCATACCCCCAGTTCGATGTCCAGTCAATCATTAATCGATGTTATTTCTGTCAACCAATGGGAATTCTCGACAAACACCTTTGCGTCTGCCCATTCCTTGTTCCCCTTTTATCCTTTAAAAACCCGCTTGTAACAAAGGCTAAATGGAGCTCATATCCGAGGTGACTTGGGTCTGAGCCTTCCGGGCAGCTGTCCTCACCTTGGCTCCAGTAAACTTTGTGAAATTATATCTGCGCCTCAGCTTCTTCCTTTAGGTCGACATTTCTGTTTTGATGAAGTTAACGTTCTACAGACTTTAAGAGGAAAAGAGAAGAGGGGAAGGTGATGTAGTATAAAATTACAGTAAAGACTGGGATGAAGGAAAGAGTACAGAACTTGAAAATTGAAGTTGGGATATTTTTATTGTCATGAAAGGACCTCTACACATTTCCACAGTCAGAAACTCACTTCGAGGACCCAGTTGCACTCCCCTACCTTGCTTTGTAAATTTGACCATGGGCTTGGCTCTAAATCCACATTAATTTATCTTGAAAAAAGATAAATGGTCTTGCTGTATTTCAAGATATGATGGGATGGCAGGGACTTCTATTGGGGAAAGGTGTGACCAATAGAGACACAGTACCTAAAAAAGCCCAACAGTAAGAAGTGTTACCATTGAAGGCTGGGTGAGGTGGCTCACGCCTGTAATACCGGCACTTTGGGAGGACAAGGCAGGCAGATCAGGAGGTCAGGAGTTCGAGACCAGCCTGGCCAACATGGTGAAACCCCGTCTCTACTAAAAATACAAAAATTAGCTGGGGTGTGGTGGCGCATGCCTGTAATCCCAGCTACTCGGGAGGCTGAGGCAGGAAAATTGCTTGAACTCGGGAGGCGGAGGTTGCAGTGAGCTGAGATCATTCCATCACACTCCAGCTCTGGCGACAGAGCAAGACTCTGTCTAGGGGAAAAAAGAAAAGAAAAGAAAGAAATATTACCATTGATGCTGAGGAGTGGAAAGGGCATGGAGGGAGAGAGGTGAATTTTGCAAACAAATAGAAAATTCCAGCAAGCCTGTGTGATTTGTTTCTATTGTAACTTTTGGCCAACTGCCACTGGCTGAGTTTCCAGGGATTTCTTTCTGTTTTCCCTATATATGGTGAGATCATAATGACTTTTGATGTTTTCAAGATAGAAAAGCAGGGTGAAAAAGTTATTGCAAAAAAAAAAAAATCCAAAGCAAAATAAATAAAAGTCCATGTAGAACGGTAAGTAAGGTCCCCATCTCAGATGGATTATTAATGTTCCTGCAAATGCCTGCTCCATTCTAGAAGCGGGTAGGTGTTCATTAGGTGTTTGCTGAAACTTTAGTTCAATGTATCTGTTTGTCATTTATTAGGAATCAATGCTTCTAAACATTCTATAGCAGAAAACAACATTTTCTTTTTGATAGGAAAATTATTTTAATGAACTATTACAGTATCTTTCCCTCTTGGATCCCATGAGTTTAAAAATGTTGAACATCAGATAACACAGCTCCTAATTTCAATGGGCTTCACATCCTGAATATAACTACAATAACAAATAAACTCATCACTAGATCTCAATTTACTTACAAAAGATCCCAGCTGTCACCCAAGGCCAAAATGGGTGGAGACAGTTTGGTTCACAGAAGTGGATCTCTGGCTATTGAAAAAGCATTTTCAGACATTATTAACAAGAAGAATCGGCCCAGTGAATAATACAATTATGCATGATCTGTGGTTCAGATATTCAAGTGCAAGTATTCAGAAACTGCTGCTGCAGCTAATCCAAGGGGTAGTTTTGAAAATAATGACATTTAACCTATCATAGCAATTGTTCTTGTAAAAGGCATGAACTGTTCTAATGAATAAAAAAATCCAGTGTAAAAATTATGTCTTGGTGCTAGAAATCATGAAGCTGAACAGTCAGTCTTACATTATTAAGTCCCCTATACAGGGGAAAAATCAATACATTTAAAAGAGTTTAAGAAATTTCTGTAAAGAGGAAAAATACCAGCAAACAACCATTTCTTCTGTGAATTTCTAGACATATACTTGCCAAGTTCAGTAAGAAAAATTTTAATGATTATTCAAAGCATCACATGAAGGACAGCAGTTAATCTGATTAGAGTAATGACATTTCTAATGTATTTATTTGGAGTAGCGACTGCTGAATTGCACTGTTATTAGCAAGCTTGCCCTGTTTACGGGAATGCTGATACATATTTAAAAAATCTGTCTTTGCATAATGCAGGCTGAGCATGTGGACAATAGAAGGGGGTCTTTAGCTTTCCTATCCTCCTTTATGTTTTATCTGATCTGCCTGCCTTGATTTGGAATGGGCCCCAGGGCTTTGTTATTGTTGATGCCTCTGCTCTCTCCCATCCCTCCCGGTTTTGGCCTCCTTGGGTTCTGATATCTGATACACTCATGACACCTCCGAGGAATGCAGCTGAGAATTCATTGTCCCCGGGCTTTTTAAGCATCCCTGTGAACTCTCCTTTCTTTTTCTAGTTAGGAACCGTTTCTCATGCTTGATTAGTTGATTCACCAACCTTAAAATCATTGCATTTGTAGTAGTATCAATTGCCCAAAACATTCAAGCTTATAACACTGTTGGCTGCAAGTGAGACAGGCTAGAACTAAGACCCCTGCAACCTGAGGATTTTCCAAAGTTGTGGTCTTTAATGAGGAGAGGGGAAATAAATAGTTCTATAAAATCCCCATCTTAGCTCCATTCCTTTCTGAAACTGTAAACTCATCCGTATTAGTTTCTTTCATTTTGTATCTCAAGAGCCTTCATTGGAACCTGAAAGTTTAAATCCATCAAAATGCAAGAATGGAATCAAATGTGTATTTTTTAAAGAGTGGGGTGAAGATGCAAAAAGAAAAAGAGAAGTTGTTATGGTCAGAATGTTTGTGTCTCCTCAAAATTCATATGTTGAAACCTAATCACCAATGTGATTGTATTAGGAGGTGGGGCATTTAGTAAGTGATTAGATCCTTATGAATAGGATTAGTGTCCTTATAAAGAGCACAGGCTCAGAGAGTCACCTCATCCCCTCTACCATATGAGGACACAGCCAGAAGCCACCATCTATGAACAGGAAAGCTAACCCTCACCAGACACTATGCCTGCCAGCACCTTGATCTTGGGCTTCCCAGCCTCCAGAACTGTGAGAAATAAATTTCTGTTGTTTATAAGTCACTTAGGCTATGGTATTTTGTCACAGCAGCCTGAATGGACAAAGACAGAAGTATGATCCAAATCATTGGATAGTGGCAGTCTCTCCTATATGAACAACTTCTGTTTATATCCCCAGAGCTTAACTGAACTTGAGGATTTGGACAGACCTGTAGCTAAACCACACTTTTGAAGCTATTGAATTGATGGGATGATAGTTTCATCAACCAGTGGATATCTATTGAGACCTGGCTACATGCCAGGCTTTGAATACCAAGGGAACTAAGACAGATGAGGTTCATCTATGCTCCCATGTAGCTCTCTAGAGTGTCACAGACTCTTTCTTATTGGGATTTTTAACCTGGGGGATTCAGAGGTCAGTAACTATCCGGAATTATGGTAACATTTGCTCAAGAGTGCAGAATGATATTGTCCAATAAAATAAATGTGCTGACTACATTGATGGCTATCAAAATGCTTTTACTCTGAGTAGTATAAAAATAACAAGTCTTGGCCTTGGAGGTAGGTAATAGAACCCCTGAATAGGGTCAGTGTGGAGATGGATGGCCCAGCAGGCTCCATGCAGACCAAGATGGAGAGGGCAACAGGGTGGCAGGGCATGGGTAAAGCTCCTTCTGGCTACAAAAAAGACCCAGGAGCTGGAGACCAAAAAATTTAATGGGGGAGTTTGATGAGCCTTCCTGTGTAAAATCATATATAGACAAAAGGGCACTGCTTAGCTAGGGATGGTTGAGTTAAACATAAAGTCACACCAACAATTTCCAAAATCAATAATAAATTATTAGAATAACTTGATAAGCTATATTACTTGGTAAGCCATTTTATTACAAGATATATAATATAAAATATATTTTATATGTTATATAAGATATACTTTTATTATACTATATAATGTACATTATATAGTATAAGAAATTATTTATAAAATAAGGAAGACATATGTTGATTTATATATTAATTTATGTTACTGTGCCAGTTCTTAAACTATCTTTTGAATGTTATTTTCTGTCTACATCTGGATTTTTCAGAAAACTGTAACCATGGCTTTCATTAAATTTTCATGTGGTTGTAATATTGGCAGGGCCTAGGTACAGATGGAGGCCCCATATCATATGCCTGAATATTTAAAACTTACCCATCAAGCTTCTAATAAAACATGTTTTATTCTTTTACTTTGAAAAATATTATTTTATAAAATGACCTGAAAAGCCAAGTTTACATTCAGGATTCCTGGACTCCTCTGAGTGCCCAGCCTGTATACATGTGGTGACACAGGGAAGGCTGGCCCCCAGTCCTCAGCATGATGGAGGATTTTTTGCTCCTTAGTTCAGCTAAAATCCTGGTTCTTATCTCATGACCAGGAAAAATTAGGTACATGGACACATTAAAAAGTGAGGAGAGCAGAATATATTGAATGAAAAGAAAGCTCTCAGCAAAGAAACACGGGGTCCTGCCAACAGGCTCCCACCTCACAGACTGAATACCAGGCCACCACACACGAGCTGAAGAGGCCAGGATCCTCCCCCTGCATAAGGCATGAAGTCCCAGTGGCTCTACCCCACTCTCCTAGTGCTCAGGCGGACCCCAACTCCATTGCAGACATATCCAGACAAGACCCTGGGCAAGTTCCCTCATCTGCACAAAAGCATCTGATGTAAACACTTGTGGGGCAGGTTGGAAATTCTCCAGGGACACTCCCTTCTCTGCCTCCTGCATCTATCAGTATGTCCTAATTTCCTTCTCTTTTCACCTTCAGCTCCCTCCTTCACCTCAAAATGGCCAGATGTGGACATCAAGACTCACCCACATCCAGTAGCAAATGGCCCTCCCAGGCCTGGAGTTATATAATCACAAGAGGATAGACCTGGGCAAGGGCTTATCCAGACCCTGGATGTAGGTTCAGGGCTGCATGCATAGTGAATTCAGGGATCCTGTTTACCTGAGCATGGTCCAAAGGAAGAAGGTATCCCCAAGACCCCCATGCTTACCAGGGGCTGCTCCCTCCAATGACAGTGTGCCATGGTCTACCACGTAGCAATTCAGGCCCATTCCTGTGAGATATAAGGTTCTCTACTGGGCAACACTGGCCTGAGTGAAATCTCCTAGGAACTGCCCTGCAGTATGAGACTTTCTTAACCACCTCTCCTGTCTGTCTCCTCTCTTTAATGTGCTCTGCAGGCTCTCCTTTGGCTGGCTGGCTCCCCTTCATCCTTCACAGGTGTTTTCCTTTGCACATCTAATTTCATGCTGGTATCCACCTCTTGGAGGACTTGAGCTAGCACAGATCCCAATTATTATGAATCTACATTTTCCAAGATGGCTTAAATTTTAAGTATTTTGTTACATTATCCCTTTTTAATTCATCTATAGAAAATCTTATCCAGCTCCATGGAATTTTTTTTTTTTTTTATTAGATGGAGTCTTGCTCTGTCACCCAGGCTGGAGTGCAGTAGCATGATCTCGGCTCACTGCAAGCTCTGCCTCCCGAGTTCACACCATTCTCCTGCCTCAGCCTCCTGAGTAGCTGGGACCACAGGCACCCACCATCACGTCTGGCTAATTTTTTGTATTTTTAGTAGAGATGGGTTTTCACCCTGTTAGCCAGGATGGTCTTGATCTCCTGAACTCGTGATCCGCCCGCCTTGGCCTCCCAAAGTGCTGGGATTACAGGTGTGAGCAACCGTGCCCAGCCAGCTCCATTGATTTTTTTAAAATGTTTTATTTTGAAATAATTATAAAGTCAAAGGCAGTTGCAAAAACAGTGGACAGTCCTATGTACCCTTCACCCAGCTTCCCCCAGTGGTCACATCTCACATTGCTTTAGTGCAATTTCAGCACATGGATTCTAAAACCAATTACATGCTGATCACTGCCCCATTTTATTTCTAGCTCAAACAGACCCTTTCACCTGAGCTCTGGATGCATCTCTTCCTACCTACTCAGCATTTCCACTTGGATGTCTAACGATCACTTCAATTTTAACGCGTTCAAAATAGACCCCTTGACCCCTGGCCTCCATCATCCAAGTATTTCTCAGTCTTCTTCATTTTTGTAAATGGTACTGTGGCCACTAAGTCGTTGAAATCAATTATCTTGTGAAGCCTGTGCTTACTTGCCATGGTAGACCTGTCCCCATGGGAACATGAGGGCAGGAACCTCATCTGTCCTGTTCACTGTGGCATTTCCAGCACCTTGTACAATGCTTGGGCTGGAGCAGATGCTCAATAAATAATTTTTGAACAAATAGATGTTTTTGGTAGAGTGAATATCATGATATTATGGTCACAGATGACATCAACCATCAGGATTTGGCTTTCTGAGCCATAGTCTACATGCACACAAGATGAATATCTAGAAAGGAATATGGTGTGTCTTATAAATACATTGACAAGAAACATACTCACCTGATTAGGAAAGTTTCAACCTGAGAATCGAGTGAATGGCACAGATAAAACTCGGAATAAATATCCTTCCTGCCTCCCTTCCTTTTCTTCTTTCCTTCTTTCCATCTCTTTGTTGCTCAGAGTACATTTTCAAGTAACATTTAGAAGAGTACATTGACCTCTTTCTTATCCTTGCATATTTGATTGGCAACATCTTTCTTTGACTTCTTATATGAAAGAAAACGAGATTGAATCACAGCTTGTTCCAGTATTGATGTCTTGTGGCATTTTGTGTGCTAGGGAAGTGAGGTCAATTTCTTTTTTTTTTCCCAAGACAGAATCTTGCTTTGTCACCGAGGCTAGAGTGCAGTGGCGAAATCTTGGCTCACTGCAACATTTGCCTCCCATGTTCAAGCAATTCTCCTGCCTCAGCCTCCCGAGTAGTTGGGATTACAGGCACCCGCCACCACACCCGGCTAATTTTTGTATTTTTAGTAGAGACAGGGTTTCACCGTGTTGGCCAAGCTGGTCTCAAACTCCTGACCTCATGATCCGCCCACCTCGGCCTCCTAAAGTGCTAGGATTACAGGTGTGAGCCATTGTGCCTAGCCTGTGAGGTCAGTTTCTATGCCTTCTTCTTTTCGTCCCTGCCTGGATGCTTGAAGAATATGACAAAGTGGTTAACACCATGGGTTATAGAAATAGGCAGTTCAGATTCTAGTTTTGCTGTATGACCTTGGGCAAGTTATTTCACATCTCTGAGGTTCAGTCTTTTCACCTGAAAATGTGGGCTACAACCCCTCTTCATATGGTCACTGTGAAAATTAAACGCAATCATATGCATAAAGCACTTCAGACCAGTGCCTGGCACCTAGCATATGCTCAGTAAATACCAATGCTTCACTTTCCCTTTGAAATCTAAAATACTTGATGGGAAGAGGAAAGATATTTATTACCTTTGTAGATTTTAGCCTGCCAAACAACATGACTACTCAAGTCTTTGTCTCATCTTGTTTTTGCTTTTCTTTTCAGTGTATGGAATTCTCAGCTTCAAGCAGTGAGCCTGCATCAGGTCTGTGTCATTCAAGGGGCCAAAGTTCCAGCTGCCATGGCCTTCCTCAGGACAGCAGCCCAGCTAGCTGGAGGCTGAATTGGGTGACTTACAAGTGGTTGCACCTCCACAATGCCCTTGTAGCTCTTGCCTTGGTGGGCATTGTGCTTTGGAGTGGAATCACCTGACCCAGAACTATTGAGATGACTTGCGGTTATTAGAGCTGCCATCTTTGCACACCAAATCAGAGCATGGATGTTGTGCCCCAGTCAAGACAATCAGAAATGGCTCTTCAGAGGGAAGTAACAAGGTGGAGAAGAAGACAAGATAGGAGAAAATAAACAACACGATGTGAGAAAACACCCGGGCAGAGGTGGCAGCCATAAACCCAGCTCCCTACCCATCAGGAAATGGGCCAAGAAATCACCAGGACTGTCCCAAGGGAGTTGACAAATTTCTAGGCAAAATCTGGGCATTAGTCTGAATAAATGAATGAACACTGAATAAATGAATAAACAAAGCAGAATGTACAGACTTTAGAGTTCTTGGCAACAGGTGAAAGCTGGGTCAGACATAAGAATAGTGGATGGAGCAAGAGAACAAAGTCACAGACTGAATATTGAAGGTTGCCCCAAGAAAGGGAGACTCCCAAGAGTAGGACTGAGTCAAGGAGCTCTGTCTGGTACAAAGCCTCAGTGAGGACCAACAGATATGGCCCCATGTCAATGAAGGCAGCTACCCAACTGCCTTCATCAGTGACTGGCTAATATTAGGTCCACTCCATTAACTAACCAACATCTCGTGGAGGTCTCCAGAGGGATCTTTGGAGCATTTTCAGGTGTTCCAGAAACTAGTTCAGAGTGTGCACATAGAAGTTAAATCATTTAAGGTCAGGCCTTCTTCAGGGAGTTTGTCCAGAGGGAATAATGGGCCCATGCTGGAGGTGCCTCCAGGGCCACCAGCAACCTGCATTGCTCTGCAATTATCAGAAGCTCCACCTTAGTGTGAATTCACAGACCTCAAGACAAGGATATGGGTGCAAGAGAAGTGCAGGGAACACTGGAGAGAAGTGGGGAACTGAAACATGGAAGTAATGACAGTCAATACATGGTGCATTATTAAGCCAGCTGTCACTTTGGGCAACTCAAGCTTAATCTCATGGGAAAATTGGGAAACAGTGCAAAACACATGCCTCAGAATTACCCAGCTCTATTAGGGAGGGAACTGGGGTATTGATACACCAAATAATAAGAGTCATTGGCTGAAAGCTGTTTCTTGTGAGGGAATGTTTATTCCTAGTACTTCTGTCCATGTATTTGTAGTTAGAAGTTGGCCAGAGCACACTGAAATAGTAGGGTCTGAGGTTTATCAGTTAGTTTCTTCTGCATAACAAACCACATCAAAACTTAGTGGTGGATGATAGTATCTATTCTTTTTTAAATTTTTTAAAAATTTTTTCTACCCCTTCTTCTTCTGAAAATAACCCTCTATTCTACTCACAATTCTGTGGGTCAATGGTTTGGCATCTGCAGTCAGCCATCAAGTCAGCTGGTATCTACATGATCTAGCATGGCTTTACTCACGTGTCTAGTGTGGACAAGCTGATTGTTGGGATAATGAGTGTGACTGGACCAGGCTGGTCTCAGCTTCTTCACCTGTAATAGTCACTAGGTTCCAAGAACAACACAAACGTAAGCCTCCATGTGCAAGTTCTTTTGAGTCTCTGCTGTACTCCACATTTGCTACTGTCCCACTGACCAAAACAAGTTGCATGGCCAACCCAAACTGGTGTAAGATTGTCAGATAAAATGTGATACATCAAGTTAATTTTGAATTTTAGATAAACAATAAATAATTATTTTAGTATTAGCATGTCTTATTGAAAGATGTGGTATTAGTCAGGGTTCTCCAGAGAAATAGAATCAGCAGGAGATGATAGATAGATGATAGATAGATAGATAGATAGATAGATAGATGATAGATATATAGACAATAGATAGCTAATGATAGATAGATAATAGATAACAAATAGATAGATAATAGATAGATAGATATGCAAGAGGAGGCTTTTCATAGAAATTGGCTTACATTGTTATGGTTATGGAGACCAAGAAGTCCTACAATCTTCTGCCTGCAAGGGGAAGAACTAGAAAGCCAGTGGTATAATTCAGTTCAAGTTAGAAGGCCTGAGAATCAGGGGTAGGGATGCTAATGGTGTACATCCCAATCTGAATCCAAAAGCCTGAGAACAAAAAGGCTGAGCTCTAATGTCCAAAGGCAGGAGAAAATGAATGGGACAGCTCAAAAAGAGAGAGTGCATTTTCCTTTCCTCCAGCATTTTGTTCTATTTAGGTCCCCAAGGATTGGGTGGTGCCCACCCACACCGGGGAGGTCCGTGTTCTTTACTCAGTTCACCAATTCAGACTCCGATCTCTTCCAGAAACTCCCATCCAGGCACAGCTGGGATAGTGCTTTACCAGCTACCTAGGCATCCCTTAGGCCAGTCAAGTAGACACATTAACCATCACAGATGTCTTCTCTGACCACCTTCCTAACCCATTTTTTGTGCATCACAGAGAGAATGCAATGCTTTTTCTTTGTACTTTTCACATTTACATAAGTAGTTAGATATTTATGTGTTTGTTTACTAGCTTATTGCTGTCTTCCCTTCCAAATTGTAATCTCCATAATAGGGACCATCAGCATTTGAGCCTGGCACCAAGTGGAAGGCCTGGCATTCAATTAACACATGCTAAATAAATGAATGAACAAACTAAAGAGCAGGCGGATGAAATAATGAATGCTGTGTGCAGTTGGCCTGCATCAGAGTTCGGGATTCAATCCCCTCAGAGCCTTTGTCCCTTATGTCCAACCCACAGGAGCCTTGTTTAAAGATATAAATACCCTCCAATGTCAAGGTGACATTACAAATACTCAAGCTTCCCTCTTGTGGTTTATTAAAAGGCTGGCTGAACCCTTCAATGCACTTAATTCACCATTACTTACTTGTTCTTTATTCCCTCCATATGCATTGTGTGAGTTTGTGTATGCATCTTTATATAAATTTTTATTATTCAGGTTCATAAAATATCCTTTATGAGAGGAACTATACATGGCTGACCCAGATGCACATGAGGAAATGTTTCATTTCTCAAGAAGAGCCTTCTGTGCATCCTGCCACCCCCCGCCATGTGGCTTACCCGGGAGACCTAATGGTTCTGAAAATTGGAGCAGCTGTTTGGCTCATAAATTACTGACCTACTGTGTGCATAACAAGTGGGACTTAAATATAACCAGCTGGGGCTATTTTTGTCAAAACCAGATTTTGAAATCCTGCATTCATAAAAGCATTTGGGGTGTCTTTCTGATACAATTGTGTGTGGTTGTGTATCTATCTGTCTGTCTGCCTGTCTGTCTCTTTGTGTATGAAAAGAGAGGGACAGAGAGGAACGTGAAGGGAAACTCAAGTAAGTAGATTTCATGTGCTTTATTAATCACAGACAAAACATATTTTCTTCCTTAGCAAAGCCAGGCTAGTTTATCTAACATTTGTCTAAAGAAATGTCGCAGTTTATATTAAACCCAAATGCAGGGTCAAAAAAGCATGAACCTATAAAAGACTATGTTTGCAAGAGAAAAGGCTGTCAAAGACTGGGCAAGGAGGACTGCTTACCTCTGCTGTAAAACTACCATTAGCACATTCTTCCTTGTATCATTTTTAATAGATATTAAGTGGTTTTAACCAAATCATTATGAATCTCAAAAGATTAATGTTTTAGAGTGCGTGATGATACTCTTTCCACAGCCTTTGTGAAATCTATAAACAACAAACTGTAAAGAGTGGTTACTAACTTTGGTGAAAGCTTATGGACTCCTTGGAAATCTAATGAAAGCTATGAACCCTCTCCCCAGAAAAAAAATACACCCACAATTTTGCATACAATTTCTGAGGCTTCACTCACCATTTGAAAGCCATCCATGAATCCTAGGTTCAGAATCCTTTCTCTAAAAGAAATATAACATGTAATCATGTTGAAAGGACATGGAGTTCAAAGTCTTTAAAGAAACTTTGAAATAATTTAATCCATACTCTCATATACGAGGTATGGACAGAGGTTTGGAGAAAATATGACTTGCCCAAGTCACATAACAAATTTGTGACAGAGTTAAAAAATTGGATGCTGTTTTAAGGCAGCTTCTTTAGAAGCAGGCCCTGAAAAAATCATTGGTGTGCAAATGATTTTTAAAAGAGGTGCTCTCAAGGGAGACAGTTGAGAAGTGGGAGTAGAACAGAGCGAAGGAGGAAGTCAGACAAGACGCCCTCTCAGGCAAGATCTGCAAAGAGGGGTCCTGTAGAGAACAGTAGGGGATGGATGGTGCCCATGCCAATGGGTTGGGCTTTCATACTTTTGCCTCCTTCCATTACTAAGCGGAAAATAAATGCCAAGGAACCAGTAGCTTGTGGGCAGCCCTCTAAAACAAACAAACAAACAAACAAAAAACAAAAAAAAACTGCATATGGAAGTTGGGGACAGAACTCAGAAATGGTAGAAAAACTAATCCAAAGGCAGCAACGTGGAAAGCAGCGGATGTGATGGGCTCCAGCTTTCTTGACCTCATGTTGCTGCCCCTAGAAAGACATACACGTAGACTTTTTGGTGAGCAACTCAATGTGCTCTGTCCTAAGATTAAAGATGAATGGATGTTTAATATTTATTCTAAATTTTTATCTTAAGCATCATGAGGATTCCCAGACATGTAAATGTGAATCATGTACAGCATAGCACAGACTAGTACAAACAACAGCCTTGTACATCTTCCTTCTGGAGGCTTCATGATGCGTGGTGTCCTTAGGATCCCATTCTGCTCCACTCTGTAAAGCCTTAATAAACTCTGTCCCAAATAATGCACACACACCACAACCTTACATATGTCTCATGCAAGGGCAAAACAGGTTTGCTTTGTTTCTGCAGAGCTTATTGTTTTGTAGGCTAGAAACTCCCTTTTTTGTCCTGAGCAACATAACTGCATTGCAGGAGAGACACGAACACACATGCTCCTTAGTCTTAAAAAGTCTCCCCTAAGCCAACATAAATGAATTTCCCTTAAATTATAAGACAAAGTCCCAAAGACTGAAGCCACAACATTGATGTCCCTGCTGTGAGTTTAAAAACTTACAGGAACAGCCAGGTGAGGTGGCTTATGTCTGTAATCCCAGCACTTTGGGAGGCTGAGGCAGGAAAACAGCTTGAGTCCAGGAGTTCAACACCAGACTGGGCAACATAGTGAGACCCCATCTCTACAAAAAATGTTAAAAACATTAGCTGAGCACAGTGGCATGTGCCTGTAGTCCCAGCTACTTAGGAGGCTGAGGTAGGAGGTGTCATGGATAGTGGTCATCTGGGCCAAGCACGCAGGAGGTAAAGGAATTTATCAAGAAAGTTGTAGGTAAAGAAAGGCAGACTTATTAGACAAGGTATGAAAACATGTTGCAAGGTTGCAATGGGCAGCACAGCAGGGAAGAGGATGTTTGCAAAGAGGCAGGGGCTAGAGGGACGTTTTATAGGGTTATGCTCAAGGGGAGAACATGCGGAATGAAGAGTTGCAAGATGTTTTGTTCCCTATGGAAACTAAAGACCACACCTTAATATATGTCCAGAAACCCAGACCCACACCTCAGAGAAGGGGGAGCTGAGGACTGAACTGTAACCACTGTTCTTTCTTCCGAATCAGAAAATCTTTGAATCCACCTATGACCTGTGGACGTCCCTGCTTCGAGATGTCCTGCCTCTTTTAGGTCAAACCCAAGTATACTCTCTATTCATGACTTTGCCTGTGACCTCTGCCTCCCTGCCTTTAAAAGCTCTTACCTGTAAGCCATCCAGGAGGTCAGGTTTTAAGCATGAGCTGCCCGATTCTCCTTGCTTGGTGTCCTGAAATAAATGCCTCACATTCTCTCGCTGCAATCCTGATGTCACTGTTCAGCTTTGCATCCAGGAGTGTGGGCCCAAGTTCAGTTCAGGAACATAACCGACAGCTTCCCTAATTTTTGTGCAACTTAGGACCAATCAGAAAAAGCCAAATATGTTCCTCTAACCAATCACATAGAATGCCTTGCTGCTATTGTAGGAAAATCCGGGTTCTTGTCACACGGCCAGGAAAGATTAGGCTCGAAGACACTTCGAAGGATAAGGGGGAACGGAATTTACTGGGCGAAAAGGAAAAAGACACACACACACACACACACACACACACACACACACAACAAAGTGAGGTGAGGTTCTGCTAATAGGCTCTCCACTTCAACGACTGAATCCCAGGTTACCACCCAGGAACAGGGGAGGCCCGGCTCTCCCCGCTGCAAACTGTGCGAACTTCCTGAGGCCCCACACCTCCTCCCAGTACGCAAGTGGGCGTTACTCAGAAGGAATCAGTCCGGAAAAGGGCGGGCTTCATCCGGGACCTGCCGTCCAGTTTTTCAGACTTCAGGCTGTTTTAGGCTTGAAGGCAGGGAGGGTTTGGCGAGGGGTTGAGCAGGGAAGGGAAGCGGGGAGGAGAAGGGAAGCCGGGAGAGGGGAGCGGGGGCCCTTGGCTGCCTCCTGTCTGTATCACTGCTAGCTAGCCGGTCTCCATGCTCCCTATGCTGATGACCTCCAATCAAGGCACATCTGAAGACTTCTCTTCTATCATGTGGCTTTCCAACTCCCCTACTTGCCTTTGAGTATCTGCAAATACAGGTGATAGTGGCTGACTCCCTTGCTATGGCAAGCTCTGAATAAATAGTCTTTCCTTATTCTCATTTGGGTAATACATGTTTATTTCCACACAATTCATAGAGAAAATGCAAGTGGCCAATAAACATGAGGGGAAAAAGCTCAACTGTAACTAGTTTTTCAAAAAATGAGAATGAAATCAACAATGAAATTTTTTTGCCTGATTTGGAGGGCAGTTTGCAGGTATTAGCAAAAGGGGAAAAAATGTGCATACCCTTAAACCTAGTAATTCCAATTCTAGCAGTTAATTTTGCAGAAATTGTCTCATAAATGAACAAGGTTAATGTACAAAGATGCTCACTGTCTAATAATTTATACAGACTAAATGTCCCGAAGGCAAATGAATAAAATATGGGACATGTACAGAGTGGAGTTCTGTGAGACTATTCAAAGAATAAAATGGCTGGAATAGATAGATGGTAGTGAAAAGACTCAATAATATGCACGTGTGCCATTTTGTCAACACGCGTGTGTGCTCGGGTACATCCCTTGGTTGTTTTACACAATGCAATAGTGGGTCATCCCAGAAGTGGGGCTGGAGAATTGGAGGGAGCTTTTGCTTTTTACTTTTCTTCATTGTTCACGTTTTTATGATGATCATGTACTACCTTGGTAATGAAAAAATTAAAATGAAAAGAATCAGCTGGGAAATGCCATGGTTCGCATGAAATGTGGTCCTGAGAAGATGTTATTCACTCTATCACCTATTTTCTCACTTCTCCTGGTATTGTGGTTGAGTTATGCATAATAGGCATGGGCATTGATAACAGCTTTGATTCCTGGAACAATAGCTGAGATAATGAGGAGACCACTTCATTGACAATGCCCAGCCACGCCTTGTCAGAGACAAGACAAACATCGGTGCAGGTGTTGGAACAATCAAGTCTCATTTATCTGCTATTGTCCAAGAATGAGCTGATCGAGGCTAGTGAATTTTCCAAAATAATAGAAGCTTATCAATCGTTTAAAAGGCCTTTTTATTTTTTAGTTTAACCATTTTTTTAGGGTAATTATTCCTAAATGGATTTCACAGCTCCTGCCTTCTTAAAGAGCATCCAGTTGATGTGGACAGGAGACAGGAAAATACTGGGTAGAAGAGGGCGGTTCCCCGGCAAAGGCTCCACCCTCCAGCCCCAAGACCTGTGGCCCTAAATGAGGACAGGCATTTCTGTTTTTGCGCCCAAAAAGTTGCCTTTTGGGGGCCCGCCGCACCCCCTGTCCTGCACCCATATGAGCCCTGAATCCCAGGACCCAGAATCAGACCAGCAAGCCAGCTGACCAGGAAATGGACCGCGGATTGAGGCATCAGGGAAAGGGAGAAGAGGAGGAACATCTGAAGGCCGAGAGGAGCTGGGCTGCTGTCGGTCGGAGAGGAGTCTGGGCTGAGCAGCCCAAGTCCAGGGGAGGATCACCTTCCCACTCCATCCCCACTTCCGGCTCCACATCCATCCCACTGAGGGCCACCTCCACCACTCAATGAAACCTCGGCAAAGCTGAAAGAGCATTTAAACATTGGGGTTGCAGGCAACCAAGCCCAGACACTACCACAGGGCCAGAACCCAAAGTGCTTGCCCTGGCCTCTATACCTGCGGGTCTGCGTGCTTCTTCTCCCACAAGGGCTTTGAACAGTTGAGCCACATCCCTGTCTCACGTCCTGTGAGGGGAATCAGGGAACACTCTTGTTTCACAGTGACCACATAAGAATCCGTCCCTGATGACTTGGGATTGTGGTGATGACTGGACCCCTGAGCTCTGACCCTTTTCAGGCCACTAAAGTGGGTGGGGAAGCTTGCCAGTACTTTGAATCACAGCTGATCACTGTGATTTTTGATATATTTCTGATTGGACATTGCTGTTACTTCCGTTACTGTGAGTCAGCCTTTAAAAGTAATCTACCTATGGGACCTTACCCTGGCTGAGAGATCTGATACAAAAAAAAAGTGAATTTATCCCAAAGCTAGCTTGGGGGAAGGGACACAAAGCATCCTGCCTTTACATGTACTGCTGCACCTGGAGAACAGAAAGTGAGCATATTTATTTATTTATTTTGTTTGTTTGTTTTTGAGACAAGGTCTCACTCTGTCACTCGGCTGGAGTGCAGTGAAGAGATCGTAGCTCACTGCCACCTCAACCTCCTGGGCTCAGTTGATCCTCCCACCTCAGCCTCCTGAGAAAGGGGGCAATTCTATAAGGCAAGGGAGGAAATGAGCAAGGACAGAGGTCCCCTGCTAGCTCAGTGTCTGATCTATCAGACAGCTGAGTTGGAGCCTTCCTGGGCAGAAGTAAGTTGTAAAAGTGGCCAAGCGGGCATGCTTTCGATAAGCCCTCCAAGTGGATGAAGGTTCCGAGGTCATCCCCGGAGGATGGAAGTTCCAAGACAACGCCCTGGTGGTGAAAGTTCCGTGGGGGCATGCTTTGGTCTGCAAACCTACTGTCAACTCTCTAGGAGAGGTGTGTCTTGGAGCATGTAGTTGGAAGAACTTGCCCTGTAGGGAATGTCTGATGAAGGTGAAGTGAAAGACAGGGGAAAAAATAATTAAACCACCTCTAGAAAAATGAGGGTACTCGGTTACAATTCGATGCTCCAGTGGGGCCAGAATAAAGATATGGGTGAGGCAGATTCCCTGGCAGGTGGCTCTGGGAAGCACTGTGAGAGGTCTGGAAGGAGGAGAAAAGGGAAAGCAGCAGCCGAGGGCGCGCCGACAAGCAGCTGTGGGCAACAGAAACACACAATCCCACTGTGGACATCTATGAATCTAAACGATTTGTTCTAAACCTCCTTTAGAAAAGAATCAAATTTTCCTTTAGAGAAGAGGTGGAATAAGAGAGGGACATGAAGTGAAAATGAGCTGTGTTGTGAGAACACATAAGCAGAACCAGGACCAGGTGAAATGGTTGTGCTGAGAAGGTGACCCAGCTGAGTGGAGCAGTCAGCACTGGAGAGGGCAGAGAGAGCAAGTCTGGCTTCTATAGCCACCAGCACACCTGTAAAGCCAGCCATCCCAGAGCAGGATACACGTCTCCTTGCTATATTAGGTAATTCCAGGGTCTGGGGAATAATAGCCCACGTTAAGGACAGGATAGAACTAGAGGTGACTAGTACTTGGACCCCCTTATGCCCTGGTTGTCATGCCTTCCCTCTGAACCTCAATTCCCTCATCAAGAAAATGGGAGATAATAGCTTTTAGACTCCTATTATATTACAGGCAATCACATGTAAAATTATGTAACAGATCACCCTCTATCCTTTCTAATCAAGTGCCTTTTCCTTCCTGACATGAGATAATAACTGGTCAAGACTTCAAAATCTGGGTTATAAGTAAGATATCTGGCATAAAGAGTTTCTCTTTTATTCTTCTTATGTATTTTTCTACTTCTTGGACACAAGTCATAGCATTGCAATGCCTTTTATCTTTTCAACCTTACTTGTGGTTCTTTCTCCAAAAATGCCAACATGTGCTTGCAGAATCTCTCCTTTGACAACAATATTGTGGAGCTGAATACTTATGACTGTATCAGTGACTTTTAATTAACTCCGCCTTGAGTGTGTCTGAGGACCTCAATAATTTTCTCGAAAGCTCCTTTAACTTCTCAGCAACCCGGGGTTTGTCATAACCCCATTAGCCAAGTGGATGTATCTGCATGAGACTCTCCCATCTTTACCTACCTAGTGAGCCCCTGTGATGAAGAGGGGACAGGCTTGGCTGGCCCTACAACTCACCACGGCAGTAAGTGATATTTAGTCAAGTTGTTCTCGCCATCTCCTTCCAGATTTCAAGCTCTTAAAAAACATAAGAACTCTCAAGTGCTTGTTGACTTGAATGCAACAATAATGTGGCCCTTGGTGAGACCACATCAGTGCCCCTTACGTTGATCTAAAAGGAGATAAGGCTTTTCTGTTTGTGAGGCAACGTTCTTGATATGAGATCTGTAAACCTGCAGTTTCTGCCTTATAAAAACATCATGCAAGCTCTGATGGCATGTAGTCCCCCTCTGGATAGATCTTTGGGTTTCACGAGGCCTCCCCTCCATTTTTTTCTTAGATAGAGTCTCGCTCTGTTACCCAGGCTGGAGTGCAGTGGCACTATCTCGGCTTACTACAGCCTCCACCTCCTAGGTTTAAGTGATTCTCCTGCCTCAGCCTACTGAGTAGCTGGGACTACAGGTATGTGCCACCACACTGCCTAATTTTTATATTTTTAGTAGAGACAGTGTTTCACCATGTTGGTGAGGCTGGTCTCGAACTCCTAACCTCAAACGATCCACCTGCCTAGGCCTCCCAAAGTGCTAGGATTACAGATGTGAGCCTTCGTGTCTGGCCAAGGCCATTAGAACTCAATTTTGGTCCCCGGAGTTTTCTTTAAACTTCAGGATGTCTTCCCAACTTATTACCCCGCTAGAAAATAGGCAACACTGTCAAACAGAGTTGCTTCTGGCAAAAGGGGTAATTATAGTTTTTCTTTCTCATCCTGGCATCACTTACCAAGTGATCACTGTCTTAGCAACTTTGAGTGAAGGCATTTATCCAAGTGTCTTGTTTTGGTTTCCTCCAAAAGAGAACCCTGAGATGAGAACCTGGGAGCCAGTAATTTATTTGGGAAGTGATTCCAGGAAGTACTGTGTGGAAGCAAGGAAGTGAGGAAAGGGAAAGAATCAATACAGGGTGCTCTGGGAAGACTAATGCTGTGAGCAACCGGAGTCCAATCCCACTGAGACCTCTGGGAAGCCATCTCAAAAACACACTTTAGAGTTGTCCCACATGAGGATGCTGTGGCACTCATTCGTCAACCTCCATCTGTTACTGGTTGAGGGATGCTTCTCGAAGCATAAATTTTCCGGCACTTCCAGCCTGACCACCTTGTAGGTGAAGAATGTCCAAAGACCAGAGAAAGTCCCCTGGAAGACAGAGACTCAGGTGTTTGAGGTAGAAAATAATCAGCCTAAACAAGAAGAGTTCATTCAAGGAATAGGTGACATTTGGGGTGGGACAGTAGGATGTGGGCCAAGCATTAACGTCATCTGCTACACAAACCAACAGTGGATATCAAGATAAACCATTCACTTTGACTCTCATATAATCCTTCTGATAACTAAATGATTTCTTTGTGAAAGATTTGATGAGTCAATGAGTAGTCTTAGGCCATAGAAATAGCAGCAGATGTTAGCCTCAGAACAGAAAGCCTAGAAAAACTAGGACATAGTCCAAAATCAAGAGGAATCAGAAACCAGTCTTAAAGTTGGAAAACCTCATTAATCAAAGACCAAGGTAAAAGAGTCCTATGCAAAGCTGGAAGCGAAGGTGTAACCAGTACTGAAGGGTCAGGACAATACTGGGGCAGAACCATGCAGGCAGATAAGAAAAATGGTGAGCTACTTTTTAAATTTCTATTACACTGTGTCTTTTCCCCTGGAAAGAGAAAACATCTTGAAAAATAAGGAGAGCGTTGCATGTTTGTTTCAAGAGCAGCACTTAGTGGTGGGAGAAGTACTCCTCTTCATTCTCAGCAGCTCTGCAGGGGGAGGACCCAGGCAAAATAAAAAAAGGGAGAAACCACATTCATGAGGCCTGAGAAAAGACACAAAGATGGAAAAGGAATATTGGCCTATCATTGAGTGTGGTATTCCTGGAAACAAGTTTCCAGGGAAGACAGGAGAAAATGGGGTCAATGGCACAGAGGGAGAAATTAACAGTGACAAGTCTGCACTAGAAATGCAAGCCTGCTTGTCTCTCTTTTCCTCGTCATTGCCTTACAACACAACTTCTGATGAACACAAGGTGCCAATTGGCCAGGTTTATACTACATGGTCTGCCATCGCAGACACAGATGAATGGCATAAAATGAATCATTCTATTGGCTGGAATGACTCAATCAGATTTTCTCTCACAGAAATTTGAACTAAGAGATCCAGGAAGTCCAGTTTGGGAAGGTCTAGCGTAAGGACTGTAAGGTCATTTAGCTCTGCTAGCGGTAACATACAACAGGGACATGCACAGATGTAGAGGCAAGAGTGACATCAGAGAAAATGGCTAGGTAAGGACTTCTGAAAGTTCAGGCTTCCATGAAAGCAATGAAAAAATTGGCAAAATTTGGCAGAATTGACTTTTTCCGAACTTGGAAACTAACCAAAAGCTTGTAGCATCCCTGTGAGGATTTAAAAATATGACTGAATCTTGATAAGAACAGATTGTGGCATTTTTACTTACTCTAGTCCCATCCTCCACTTCTCAGCTTAGTGGTAGCCTTGAAAAATCAGTCTGTATTCCTGGTACTAGAGGGAGCAAGATGGACTTTGTTTCCAAGTAAGTGTCTTACTGTACTGATAGTTCTCTGGAAGTCCCTCATTCAGAAGGCTTCTTTATTTGACTTCATTTGAACTCATCCAGTGATTAAAACCTTTGAAAGGAAAAAGGAGGAGGATGGCATTTGTCAAACGTTTTAACATCACAGCTGACTGGGGTGATGGATAACAGTTAGGGCAAACAATGGAATAATCAAAAAACCTAAAAGACAAACCTGAGGCATGAGATGTCCATAGGGGCTTTGAAAAGTTTCAACATGTTACTGGGAATCTGAAAGGCCACATGCATGCCCAGGGCTGGGTGCAGCTCTGAGCATTCTCAAGAAAGACCTGAGAAGGCTCTAAGTGCTCACCTCTGACTGTCCTTGAGGTTCTACACAAATAGGAAGTGAAGACTAAGGTAGAGTTGCTGAGTAATGAAGGCATGTATCAATACACATACAGAGGCCCCAGGCAAAAACTTGGAGATTTATTAGCTCCAGGTATTTAAGGCAATCTCTGTGAATCATTAACCTACCACTAAGCTAGCTGTGTAGAGACTTCAGTGGCCATTCATGACTAAGATACAGACTTCACATATTCAGAAAAGTTATTAAACAAACAAACAACAACTACAATAATCAGCAAAAATCCCTGAGGAGGAAGGAGAATTTGATTTCCAGTTTCTATATTATATATTTGAAATGTCTAGTTTTTGACAACAACAAACATGAGTCATACAAAGAGACAAGAAGTATGACCAATACATAGGAAAAAACATCAGTAGAAACTGCCCCAGAGGAAGCACAGACACTTGGTTTATGGGACTTAAGACAAATATTTAAATCAGCTATTTTAAATATGTTCAAAGAGCCAAAATATGGGGATGATATCTCAACAAACAGAAAGTATCAACAAAAATATAGAAATCACAAAAGAAACCAAATAGAAATTCTTGAGTTAAAAAGTACCATGATTAAACCTGACAAAAACAAGAAATGGGGAAAGGATTCCCTATTTAATAAATGGTGCTGGGAAAACTGGCTAGCCATATGTAGAAAGCTGAAACTGGATCCCTTCCTTACACCTTATACAAAAATCAATTCAAGATGGATTAAAGACTTAAATGTTAGACCTAAAACCATAAAAACCCTAGAAGAAAACCTAGGCATTACCATTCAGGACATAGGCATGGGCAAGGACTTCATGTCTAAAACACCAAAAGCAATGGCAACAAAAGCCAAAATTGACAAATGGGATCTAATTAAACTCAAGAGCTTCTGCACAGCAAAAGAAACTACCATCAGAGTGAACAGGCAACCTACAAAATGGGAGAAAATTTTTGCAACCTACTCATCTGACAAAGG
This sequence comes from Pongo pygmaeus, assembly GCF_028885625.2. Lineage (NCBI taxonomy): Eukaryota > Metazoa > Chordata > Mammalia > Primates > Hominidae > Pongo > Pongo pygmaeus. The sequence goes on from NC_072394.2 coordinate 15,671,282, forward strand.
GCTAATATCCAGAATCTACAATGAACTCCAACAAATTTACAAGAAAAAAACAAACAACCCCATCAAAAAGTGGGCGAAGGACATGAACAGACACTTCTCAAAAGAAGACATTTATGCAGCCAAAAAACACATGAAAAAATGCTCACCATCACTGGCCATCAGAGAAATGCAAATCAAAACCACAATGAGATACCATCTCACACCAGTTAGAATGGCAATCATTAAAAAGTCAGGAAACAACAGGTGCTGGAGAGGATGTGGAGAAATAGGAACACTTTTACACTGTTGGTGGGACTGTAAACTAGTTCAACCCTTGTGGAAGTCAGTGTGGCGATTCCTCAGGGATCTAGAACTACAAATTCCATTCGACCCAGCCATCCCATTACTGAGTATATACCCAAAGGACTATAAATCATGCTGCTATAAAGACACATGCACACGTATGTTTATTGCCGCATTATTCACAATAGCAAAGACTTGGAACCAACCCAAATGTCCAACAATGATAGACTGGATTAAGAAAATGTGGCACATATACACCATGGAATACTATGCAGCCATAAAAAATGATGAGTTCACGTCCTTTGTAGGGACATGGATGAAATTGGAAATCATCATTCTCAGTAAACTATCGCAAGAACAAAAAACCAAACACCGCATATTCTCACTCATAGGTGGGAATTGAACAATGAGAACACATGGACACAGGAAGGGGAACATCACACTCTGGGGACTGTTGTGGGGTGGGGGGAGGGGGGAGGGATAGCATTGGGAGATATACCTAATGCGAGATGACGAGTTGGTGGGTGCAGCGCACCAGCATGGCACATGTATACATATGTAACTTACCTGCACATTGCGCACATGTACCATAAAACCTAAAGTATAATAATAATAATAATAATAATAAAAGAAAAAAAAAAGAAATAATAAATTTACTAGACAGACTTAATGGCATATTTCAGCAGGCTAAAGAAGGAATCAGTGAATCTCAGGATAGGTTGAGATTTTCTAGTCTGAGAAGCAAAAATAAAAAAGAATGAAGAAAAATGAACAGAGCCTTAGAGACCTTTGGGATACCACCAAGCATACACATATACACATAATAGAAGCCCCAGAAGGAGTGGAGAGAGAAAAGGGAGAAATGTTGATATTTGAAAAAATAATGGTGAAAACTTACCAAATTTGATGAAAAACTTTAATCTACATATCCAAAGAGCCTAATAAACTCCAAGCAAGATAAACTCAAAGATAGGACATCTAGATACATAAGAATCAAACTGTCAGAGAAGCCAAAAGCAAAGAGAAGCTCTTGAAATTAGCAAGAGAGAAGCAACTCATCAAGTACAAAGAATCCTCAATAATATTATCAGTTGATTTCTCATTAAAAAGTCATGGAGGGCAGAAGGCTGTAGGAAGATATAATCAAAGTGCTGACAGAAAAAAAATGTCAACTGAGAATTCTATATCTGGCACATTATCTTTCCAAAATGAAGGAGAAATTAAGACATTCTAACATAAACAAAACAGAGAGTTCGTTGCTAGCACACCTGTCTTACATGAAATACTAGCAGGAGTCCCAAAGACTGCAACAGAAGGACTCTAGGCAACAGCTAAAATTCACATGAAGAAAAGAAAGAGCACTAGCAAAGGCAATTATATAGGTAACCCTAAAAGATTACGTAGTGTATTTTTGTTTGTAAATTTTTTTCTACCTTATTTAAAAGACAACTTCATAATGCAATAATTACACACTTAAGTTGATGTACACACATGTATAAAGATATATTTATGACAATAACAGCCTAAAGGGGGGAAGATGGAGCTACATAGGAACAAAGTTTTTGTATACTATTGAAATTAAGTTGCTATTAATCCAAACTAGTTTGATGTAAATTAAGATGCTAGTGGTAATTCACAGGGTAAGCAATAAGAACATAACTCAGAAGTATATAGTAAAAGAAACAAGGGAATTAAAATGGTACACTAGAAAATATCTATTTAACACAAAGGAAGGGAGTAATAGAGGAATTGAACAACAATAAAAACAAAACCATATAAAGCAAATGGAAAATAAATAGTAAATTGGCAGATGTAAATCCTCTCATAGCAGTGAGGATTAAATGTAAATAGATTAATCTCTCCAATCAAAAGTTAGAGATGGATAGAATGTATTAAAAAACAAACATGACCCAAGTATATTGTGTTGTCTACAGGAGACATGCTTTATCTTCAAAAACACAAAAAGGTTGGAAGTAAAAGATAGGGAGAATGGAAAAATATGTACCATGCAAGACTAAAAGCTTATTCTCTAAGATCAAGAACAAGACAAGGATGTCCAGGTTCACCACTTCTATTCAGCGTTGTACTGTAGGGTCTAGCCAGGGCAATTAGGCAACAAAAATACATAAAAGTCTTCCATATTGGAAAGGAAGAAGTAAAACTATAGTTGAACATGACATAATCTTATATATAGAAAACTCTGAAGAATCCACACACACAAAATTAATAGCTAATAAATGAGCTCAGCAAGGTTGCAGAATATATGATAAAAATACAAAAATCAGTTATATTTCTATACATTAACAATGAATAATCCAAAAATGAAATTAAGACAATTTAATTTAAAATAGCACTGACATGAATAAAATATTTACAAATAAATTTAACCAAAGAAGCGCAAGACTTTTACACTGAAAACCATAAAACATTGTTTGAAAAAAGTTAAAGAAGACCTAAATAAATAGTAAGACATCCCATGTTCATAGATTGGAATATTTAATATTGGTAAGATGAACAATTGTTCAGATGACAATACTACCCCTTGATCTATTGATTAAACACAATCTCTACCAAAATTTCAAATGCCACTTTTACAGAAATGGATGAGCTCATTCTAAAATTCATGTGAAATGGCAAGGGACCCAGAACAGCCAAAATAATCATGAAAAAGAACAACATTGGAGAACTCATACATCCTGATTTTAAAACCTACTACAAACCTACAGTAATCAAGATAACGTGGTACTGGTATAGGATAGACATGTAGATCAATGAAATAGAATTGAGAGCCCAGAAATAAAGCCCTACATCTATGATCAATTGCTTTCCAGCAAGATTACCAAGACAAGTCAATGGGGAAAAGAATAGTCTTTAACAAATTTTTCTGGGACAATTCGATAGCCACATGTAAAAGAATGAAGCTGGGCCCCTACCTTTTCTCATATACAGAAATGGATCAGAGATCAAAATGTAAGTGCTAAACCTACAAAACTGTTTAAATAAATCATAGATGTAAATTTCATTACTTTGCCTTAGATAGTGGTTTCTTATATGTGATACCAAAAACGTGCAACGAAAGAAAAAACAAATTTGACTTCATCAAAATTTAAAAACTTTTTGTGTCAAAGGCTATCAAGAAAGTGAAGAGGCAACCCACAGAATAGGAAAAAGTATTTGCTAATAATACAACTGATAAGCATCTAAAATAAAAAATATAAAGAACCATGTGCTAGCTTATAAATAACTCCACTCATCCTTAAGTCTAGGTTCAAGAACTAAATCCACAAGGAAATCTTCCCCCACCTTCCAGCATGGGTTAGGTTCCCCTCTCTCATACATATTACCTCATTATAAGCTCTCTGGAAATTCTTCCCTTTCTTTACGGCACTTATAATTTAAAATTTACATGTATTTATTTAGTCTTTGTTTAACATCTGAGTATAGCTGAACTAACATAGAAATAACCACTGTTCACATTTATTTATTTATGAATAAATATGTGGATGAATTGAAATGAATAAATCTGTATACAGTTTAGGTTGTGTTATATTTCTGTGATGTTTTATGCTTTTTAAACTTTTATGTCAATAATATTTTTGAATGAATTTTGAAACTTTGTGGGTAAGAGGGTTGTTTCTTAATACTTGCCAGTTTCTGTATGACCTGGCTACACTACTTGTCCTTTTTTTTCAATATCCCACCCTCGTTTTTTGACTGAGCTAGTTTGAGTTGGATGCTTTTCTTCCAGCCAATCATCTACGATTTGCAATTCCTCTGAATCAGAAAGTAAGCAAGAAGTGCATGGCAGAGGAAGTGCCTGAAATACTGAAGTGGAGGGGTGAGAAGTCAGGGCTCTCAGACCTTGGTCCTAATTTTCTTCATCAAGGAAGACATGACACATCTACTGAGAATGAATAAAGGAATCTAAGGGACATGAAAAAGCTTTGGAAAAATCCTTGTCCAGAAAGGGATTTGAAATGTTCATCTCCCTTGGAGATGAGAAAGATCTGGACGTCTCTTGTAATTTACTCACCACTCAGTGTGCAAATGTCCATCGAAGCCCCCTAAATTGTTGTTAATGGTGTTGAGATCCTAGTGTTCTAGTATACTCAACACTGGAAACTTCTGGGGCTTAGAAAGTTCTTTCTTATAATCAGTTAAATGTGCCTCTCCCAATACACTGGTGCACTTACATTCTTCTGAGGACACCACAGAATAAGCTATAGAGGAAAGGATTTGCCTGGTTGAAGGAAGTCATCAGAAACAGTTTCCTCAAGCTGCAGGTGACTTTTGGTTGGGCCAGTGGGATATGGATGGAGCACTGACAGCATCTGCTACACAAACCAAGAGTCAACACTGAGACAGAGCCATTCATTTTCCTCCCAGAGTGATCCTTCTTAATGGGTGGAAGTGGGTGAAGGTGCCTCAAAATCACACGGGGGCTCTTACACAGTTCATGTTCTGGAATCCACCTTCATGTCCAGAGGACATTGGAATTAGAGGGGGAGAGACTCAGACAGCAGCTTCTGATGTGCCCTTCTGGGTGAGATGGACTGGTGTGAAATGCTAAGGCATAAACAGGAGCAGCTGACTCGGCAGTCCCAGGCACCAACTGCTGGTGGTAATGGAACATCCGCATCTTCCAAAGGCCTGCTGAACTTCTGACCCAAACTGCCTGATGCCAACATTTTGTTAAAAACCTTGGGACTAGTTAAATCTTTGCCACTCATTCATGGTATCCTCAGCCAAAATGCAGTTCCTCAGGATGCCCATCTTCCATCCCCAATGCCCTGTGCTTCCTAACCCCAAGTTCACCTCCCACTGAAAACCCTCCTGTCATCAATTTATTCTGGACCCCTTGAGTGTCCATTAAATTAAAGGGACTTTCCTATATGCTCAATGTCTTCCAGAGAAACTTCTCCTCTACCTCAGGCCTTTACAGATAAGTTAGTGCTTTCCACAAAGCTTTGTCATGTGGAGGCTGTGAGTTCTCCCTACACTCACATGCTGTGACCGGGGCGGTGGCCTGGGCTTTAGCCAGTTCCCTGCTGCTTCTTCCAGATGGCCTCATTTTCACCCTTATGCAAAACTCTTCAGCAGATGTTACTATTGTTTCCCTAAGAAACATAAGAGAATCACTTGAGAAACTATAACAAACAATACAAAAATTCAGCAAAGGAGTGGGATGCAAAATCAGTAAATAGAAACCAACAACTTTCATAAATACAGTTAACAACCAAACCAAAGACCTAAGAGGAGGCCTGTTGTAAAAATATCAGTAAAGATGAGGCACTTACACAGAAGTGTGCATCACCTGTACTAAGGAAACTAATATCGTTGTAGGGTAAAGAAAAGACTTAACAAGTAGAAAGACAGACCATGTCATTGGACAGAAAATGACAGCATCATAAAGATGTCATTTCTGTTGAATTAATTTAGAAATTTAAAACAAAGCCAATATAAATACCAAGGTTGTTAAAACTGGATTATCTAATTAATTCTTAAGTTTATATGGAAATACAATTTAAAGTAGTGAGGAAGAATCTTAAAAAGAACTGTATTAGTGGAGGATTAGAGCATTATGGAGGTTAAGATACCAAACATCTTATGAAGCCCCAATAATTAAAATAGTGTGGCACTGGCACATTAATAGATAGATGAATGACAGAATAGAAAATCCAATAATAGACCCACAAATAGACAAGAAAGTAGTGTAGAAGGGGCAGGCTTTTCAAACCTGTAGATGGACTATCCAATAGTTGAGACAACTGAGAAGCCACCTGAAGATAAAGCTTGATCTATTCCTTGCCCTGCATACAACAGAATCAATTCCAACTGGGTCAAAGATTTAAATATTTTAAAAACTTAACCTAAAATCACTAGAAAAAGACACAAGAGGATTTCTTTATAACCTTGGAGGAGATGAGAGTTTTCTAATTGTGACTCAAAATCTAGATGCTATAAAGAAAAAGATTGAAATGAAAATGATGAAAAACAACTTCAGGACAAAGTAAGCAAAGTCAAAAAAGAAAAAAAATATTTGTAGCTCATCTCTGGGCTTAGATTTTAAAAAGTAATGGAGAAAATGTAAATAATGGAGATTAAACTTAAAAATGTATTGTGTCTGTGAATTACATTACATTGTGAATAGCATAACAAATTGAGTAGGTATTCTTCCATCATTAGACAACCAGTATCTGATTCAGCAAAGAAGTCACTCAAGTCATTGATACATGAGTAAAATTCCAATATACTTCTTCATTGTTTCACTTTTGTCTTAATTTAAGCAAAAATATCAACACTCTTTCATCAATGGCAACCATAGCTTGGCTACAGATCAAAGACTAGCAAAAATCATTGAAAGCACCCTATGAAAATCAATTGGCTATATGGAATTTACAATAAAGAACATTTTATATTTTGTTGTTACTTAAAAATTGTGTGTGATAAATTCTTTATACTAGCAAAATTTATAATAAACTGTGTATACACAAATGCATACTTTATTTTAGAAACCTGGCTGTTAAATATTGGCCAGACCACCACTATTTTAAAACAATGAAAAGCCAGCAAAAAGAAATTTTCTGAAACAGGTGTGCATATATGATTAAAATATCTTAAATTACTACAACCAATGTTTTCCAAATCAGACATGACAAACTAATTAGATTGAATTGTTTCATTAATTTAATAAATTTAATTTAAAAAATTTTAAATTAAATTCTAAAAATACATAGCTTTAACAGGAAAAATATGAAATTGCTATATCTTTAGGCTTTAGTAAATGTTATATTTTATAAGAGCTGTAAGGCATAGAAGGAGGGAGAATTGATGACAGTACCAATGGCATTGGGGTCTCGCATTAAACCCTAAGCCACAGAGTGAGCTGGGACAGCTGAGAGGAGCAGGCTGCAGTTTTTAACGAGCACATATGAGACACCCCCTGGGAAACTCCAGAATTAACTAACCTTGGCACAGAGCAGTGCAATTAAAGAGAAGGGGGCTAATGAGTGCTAATTTGTTGCTAATGTCAGTATGACCTCATTTGGTACCTACAGCCCTGTGAGACCTAGGGGCATCCATGTTATAACCAATTATGAATTGAGGGTGATATTTGACATCATAAATACCAAAACAGCTTGGCAATGCATACCAGTAAGAGGGTGACGCTATGTGTTCAGAGTGATGAAACCAATTCACATATCCATAGACCAGTGCTGTCAGTGAGGGGTTATGGGACAAGCAGTGTGCTGATATATGAATTTAAAAGCATGGGTGTTACTCCTGACTCTGTATGTTACTAGCCTTGTGATGGTGCAGTGGTTGAGCTTTTGATTTGCTCTTCAGTAAAACAGGTGCACATGGTATATCCTCTTGGTGCCTCCACTGTATTAGTCCATTTTCATACTGCTGTGAAGAAATACCCGAGATTTGGTAATTTATAAAGAAAAAGAGGTTTAATGGGGTCACAATTCCATATGGCGGGGGAGGCCTCACAGTCATGGCAGACGGTAAAGGAGGAGCAAAGGCATATCTTACATGGCAGCAGGCAAGAGAGCGGGTGCAGGGGAACTGCCCTTTATAAAACTATCAGATCTTATGAGACTTATTATCTATCATGAGAACAGCACGGGAAAATCCCAACCCCATGATTCAATTACCTCCCATTGGGTCCCTCCCACAACGCACAGGGATTATGGAAGCTACAATTCAAGATGAGATTTGGGTGGGGACACAGTCAAACCATATCACCCACCCTGGTCCTTGGTATGGGCCAGTGCCTGCCCTCCATGCTGTTGGAAGTATGGCTGCCTACTGCTCACAGCTACCCATGCCTTCTGGAGAATTGCCCTCAGCTAATGGATCTGTTGCACCTGAGAAGTTACAGCCCCCTTCCTCCCACTGCAGGCAGCCCCCAGCTAATGACTGACTGCCTTGGAGGAAGAGAAAGCTGGACCTTTTGCTCCAAGAGGGGCCACTCTGCAATGTAGTGAGTGCTCTGAAGCCCCCATCCCTGTCCCATGGATCAGGCCCCAGATGGGCTTTTTCTGAGACTACCTCCTTGCTTGGCTCCTTCCCTTGCCCTGTCCTGCTTCACCCCCTTCCTTACTGAGAACTGTCCCTCAACATTTTACACACACCAAAATCCCTGCCTCAGGCTCTGCTTCTCAAGGACCTAACCTAAAAGAGAGTTGTAATTCCTGGTCTGCCTATTTTATAGGATTGCCATTGTCTGACACTAACTTGAAAGACTGGATTGGACTTAGGCCTGCTGTGAGCTGTGGGGACCTTTGCAAGGTCCAGGGAGCTGGGCTGAGCCAGGCAAAATATTACAAAGGGCAGTCCAACTCAGTGGCATCACAGGATAGTGAGCAGACACAGGTCAGCTACAGATCAGCTAAGCCCACAACAGGCCAAGGTTATCCAGAGCCCACCTGAAGGGCAGCAAAAACTCTAAGAGCAGTAGCTGAGGCTGAGACATGCATGAGGCAGGCCTGGTCCCTGGGCGGGCTTGGCCAAACCATTTAAAAGATCAATTGCAGTGGAGTCCAGTAAGTCCACACAAACACAATCTGAAAACCAAAAGGCTGCACAAATGAAAGTTCATTTTCACAAATAAAAAAGGCATTATCATTTATGTGAAGTAAGGGGGATCTTATGGATGACATGTGCTCTAGATTACATTCCACCATTCTGAAATCAGGACAATGAACCCTTCTTTGATGCCTTCCAGAACTAAGCTACAGGACTCTATGTGGGTAAAATTGCATCCTAGAAAGCTGCTTTGGGAAACCTAAGTTCCTTTGGGTGGCATTGAAAACAAACCAAGATATATTAAACACAGAGGATGTAGCTAAAGCTTTTAGCTGATATACTAGAAAAAAAAAAAAAAGAAGAGCTGAAATTCCGTGATTTAGCTATTATCTCTGAAGCCAAAAAAAGAATCACAAAGTAGAGGAAAAGACAACAGCAAAAATCCATGAAATGGGAAACAAATGCATAGTAGAGAAAATCCATAAAGCCAAAACCTGGCTACTGGAAAACTAATAAAATTAATAAACTAAGCAAGACCGATCAAGAAAAAGAGAAGAAAAATGCATTTCCACCATCAGGGAGTTAGACTCGCTGTATGTGAAATGCTCTTGGAAGCAGGTGGAGGTTGAGGGGAGCTGCCATCGAGATGCATTTCAGGTACCTCCATGGTTAAGAGCCCAGTGTTGAGCAGATTATAAATTCAGCCTCCTGGTGTGTGCAGACTTTCTGCCTTACAGCCTGTATATCATGCTAAGATCAGCTTTTTATAAAAAAGTATATATATATATGTATTCCAAAGTTAGGATTAAAGACTAGCAAAATAAAGACTAAGACTGAAAACAAAATTGGGCTTCCTTAGGTTGGGTTCCCCAGAACACAAGGACTCTAGTTTATTTGAGAAGTGGCCTGAGGAAGCATGGGTGGGGGTGGGGAAGTGGCCATTGCTGTCCTCTGATGGCCACCATACCCCTCGCCTCCCAGGTGAGCACGCTGCTCCTGCCTCGCTGCAGCGTGCATCCCTCCCACAGGTCTAACCAGCTCTGTAACTGTTCTGACCAATGGCATGTGGCAGAGACGTCATTCTGGCACTTCTGAGTTCAGGGCACAAGAGGGCTAGCAGCTTTGCTTTCTCTCTGCTGGGAAATCTCACCGCCACACGGGAAGGAAGCTCAGGATGACCACAGACGATGAAACACCATGGGAAAGAGAGCCACATGCAGCAGCATTGAAGGGCCAGGAGTGAATGGAACCTTCCTGGACCTTCCGGCCCAGCCCCGCGGCCAGCTGAACACAGCCGAGTGATGACCCCAGTAAATGGCATGTGGAGCAGCAGATCCCCCTGGCTGAGTCTGACCTGAGCTCCTGACCCACAGAATCAAGACAAATAATACATAATTGTTGTAAGCCCTGTCATTTGGGGGTAGTCATCTATTACAGCAATAGATGACTAAGTCAATGCCAGGTCATTCTTGACCAGGTCACTGCTTGGGCAGCTGGGCTCAGTCACACTGGGCTTCTGGGAGACAGTATCCAACAAGCCTTGAGATGTCTCACTTGGGGATGAAGCTGGGGCATTTTCTCACTAACACCTATTGTTCTGGGTGGAGGGCTACTCATTGGGGTATTAAATGTAAGCCAGAGCAGACCCTGCTCCTACAGCCAGTGGGAGGCAGGTGCTTGCTGGAGGAAATTGTCCCATGCACAGGAATTGTAAGGGTTCAGAGGCCCTGAGCAGGGTGGCAGGTGGCACAGGCAACAAGATCCAGGCCTTGTGTGCTACTCCGGACTTGCTTCTGCTACTCACACCCAACCCATCCTTATTGCACCAACTCGATCAGACTCAACTTCTTCACCTGTCCCTGCCTTCTGGAATGATGTTGCACTTTTCTTGGGATGCTCCTTCCCCCTTTCATTATTCTAACTCCTATTTTACCATGAAAGGTCTGCGCAAACACTTCCTCTTGGAAGTTTTCAGTATCAGTTAAATATCTTTCAGTTACAAATTAAAAAAAAAAAAACAAACAGCTACTCAACTCAAATAAGCTTCAGCAAAAGAGAAATTATTAATTCGTTTAACTGCAAAGTTTCGAAGTAGGACAGGCTTCGGGCTCAGTTTGACCAAGGCTCAGTTGATGTCACCAGCAAACATTGTCTCTCTTGGCCTCTGGATTCAGCCCTGTTCATCTCTGTGTGGTGACTACATTGTCAGGCTCCAAATAGTGGTGGGATGGCTGCTACTGCTCTAATTCATAATCTTCTCAATTTCAAAGAAGAGGCTTTGAAACAATTCCTGCAGTTTTCTAGCATTAGTTTAGGTTACATGCTCATCTCTGAACAAGTCCAAGAAGCTGGAGGAAGAAGTATGCTGGTTGTCTTTAGCCTGGTTCATATCCTGTAGTCCTAGGGCCAAAGGCTGGGGCCTCACCTGGACCAATGGGTGATGGATTGGTCACAAATAAAACTCAGGGGTTGCTGCCTAAATAGGGTGACAGGATGCTAAGGGACGTGAGGCAGCAAATGTCCTCTACTCCTTTCCTGAACATCTCACCTACTTTCCTCCTGCCCTGGTTGAATTTAAATGCCCTTTTTCTGTGACTCTGGCATTTGCCATACTGTATTATAACAGTTGCTTTATGTGATTTTCTCCACCAATGCCCTGTAAAACTTTGGGGACAAAGGCCATGATTGACAGAGGTCATGATTGATGTGCTTTTATATCTTCATACATACTCATCCGCACCAGCATTGCAAATTAATTAGGTCCTCCAAAATGCATGTGGAATGAACAAACAAATGAATCAATGATCAGCCGTAAATAATTATGTAACCACTTTCATTAGAACAAGCACAGTCACATAAGAACAAAGGCAAGCCTCTAGCTGATAGATGTTTACTTTTGTTTGTTTGCAAATTTTATTAAAATATAAATACGTAACAAGTACATAAATTTTAATCAATGGAAGAATGTTCGTAATCTGGACACAGTTACATAACCAGAACCAAGATAAAGAGACAACATTACCAGAATTCCAAAAGCTCTTGTTTACTACCTACCTCCAAAGACAACCGCTATCCTGACTTGTTAGTTTTACTTGTTTTTCTGTTTGTTTTGTCTGGTTGTTTGTTTGTTTGTTTGAGATGGAGTCTCTCTCTGTCACCCAGGCTGGAGTGCAATGGCGCCATCTGGGTTCACTGCAACCTCTGCCACCCGGGTTCAAGCGATTCTCCTGCCTCAGCCTCCCGAGTACCTGGGATTACAGGCGCCCACCACCACGCCTGGCTGTTTTTTGTACTTTTAGTAGAGATGGGATTTCGCCACGTCGGCCAGGTTGGTCTCCAACTCCTGACCTCAGGTGATCTGCCCACCTCAGCCTCCCAAAGGGCTGGGATTACCGATCCTGGCCAGTTTTGCTTGTTTTGAACTTTGTGGCTTGTTTGTTCTCATTGCTACATAGTGTTCTATTATGGGATTATGCCACAATTTATGTACCCATTCTACTGTTGACGGACTTTCAGGTGGTTTCCAGTTTGGGGCTACCACAAATAATGCTGCGGTGAACAATCACATGTGTCTTGTTAGTGAACGTATGGACATGTTTCTGCTGAGTATATACCTACAAGTAGAATTGCTGTTGTAAGGTAGGGATGTATTCAGCTTTAGAAGACACTTTCAGTTTTCCAAAGTGGGGGTACCAATCTACACTTTAGCTAGAAATGTAGACACTTGATTGATTGAATTTTGCAGTTTTCATCTGCATAACCCATGAACACATTTTTCATGTATTCACAGAGCTATGTACACAATAGATGATTAATAAATACTAAATGGATGAATGAAGGAATGAATGAATGAAGTGCCATACTGAAGAACGCTGAAGAGCCACAGAATTTGATGAAAGCAAACTTTCCCCTTCCTTGACTACAATGTGAATTAAACGAAAGACTTTGTGGAGGATTTCATTCATAATCCCTTCAAAATGAGTTAGTCCTGCTATGTACTAAATGGATTATGCATGAATCCCAAAACAAATCCAACTGCAATTAATGTTTTAATAAACTGGTTGCTAGTGTATGCAATACCCACAACTCGTCAGGAGGGATTTTATTATATTTATAAACATTAATTAGTTGTTTGTTATTGTCAAACTAAATTTAAAATAAATCCACAGCATCGCTGGCCACTTGGGTGAAAATATCTCAGTGGTGACTGTAATTAGAAAATAGATGTGAGAGAATAGCCTTAATTAGTTAGCTAATGGCGAGCTTTCCACTAATTGAAACGAGGAGCCTCTATCTCGCAGGGTGATACGATATCTTAGGTGTGAGTGTGAGTAAGAAGTGAACTCCTGTGGGTACTGGTAACAAGCCCAAATGTTCTTGTAACCCTTTCCTTGTGGTATTTCCATAAGAATCCACAATGCTTGTTGCCAAATAAAATACAAAATAAAGAGGAGGTTTTTGGCAGGATGAAACTGATTCTGTTCTAGCCAAAATAGGGAATGACCTCCCTAATGCCAGATTCAATTTTAGTCCTTGTCTCTCTGAACTCCTCTGGGGCAGATGACCCCCTATTTTCCTGCTTCTTTTGCTTCTGTGGACACTCATTTTCAGTTTTCTTCATTATCTCTTCTTTCTCCTAATGCTTACACATTTGTGTTCCCTAACATTCCAGTCTTCTCATCTTTTTTATCTTGCGCTCTATCCCATGACGGTCTCATCCACTGCTGTGGTCTTAACCTCCACCCATGTGCAGGATCCCGGATCTGTGTCCTCGTTCCTGTCCTCTCTCAGGCTTCAGACTCAGGTATCCCATCATCTGCTCGTATTTCCTACTGTATGTCTTAAGGGACTTTGTAGCAGATGCTGTTTGCTGTTCCGCCCAAATGTCCCGGGGTCCCTTGTGTCATGTCTGTGTTCTCCTTCTCCAGCTTTTCTGCGGCTTTGCTTCTACCTGCCTGCACCTGTCACTCTCCTGGGTGAATGAACCTGGGCTCTCCACATAATACAGAGAGCCAGAAGGGCCAGAGTTCCCCTCTTGGGTCAGGCTGGGGGTGGGACTTTACCTGAGAGCTCATCCCTGCTGGCTTATTCCCTTCCCTGTCCCGCTTCCTCCATGTCCTTATTAGTCTCCCCTGGGAGCACTTCCTTAATAAGTTGCCTGTACACAAACCTCATCTTAAGCTCCATTTCTACTAACCTGGCCTAACATATACACCAAGCAAAATACATCATCTTCTCACCACACAATGAAAAAAATTGTAGTTCCTTCTTTTATATTTCAGCTCTCCACTGGTATCACTATTGCCTAAGTCAGAAAAGAAGTGCTCCCCTTCCCCATTTACCTGCTACTTTCAGCCACATGGAAATGCTCCCCAGATCCTGACAATACAACCCCTCCCTATCCTCACCATCCCCTCCCTATCCCCACCATCCCCTCCCTATCCCCACCATCCCCTCCCTATCCCCACCATCCCCTCCCTATCCCCACCACCCCCTCCCTATCCCCACCATCCCCTCCCTACCCCCACCATCCCCTCCCTATCCCCACCATCCCCTCCCTATCCCCACCATCCCCTCCCTATCCCCACCATCCCCTCCCTACCCCCACCATCCCCTCCCTACCCCCACCATCCCCTCCCTACCCCCACCATCCCCTCCCTATCCCCACCATCCCCTCCCTACCCCCACCATCCCCTCCCTATCCCCACCATCCCCTCCCTATCCCCACCATCCCCTCCCTATCCCCACCATCCCCTCCCTATCCCCACCATCCCCTCCCTACCCCCACCATCCCCTCCCTATCCCCACCATCCCCTCCCTACCCCCACCATCCCCTCCCTACCCCTACCATCCCCTCCCTACCCCCACCATCCCCTCCCTATCCCCACCATCCCCTCCCTATCCCCACCACCCCCTCCCTATCCCCACCACCCCCTCCCTATCCCCACCATCCCCTCCCTATCCCCACCGTCCCCTCCCTATCCTCACCATCCCATCCCTATCCTCACCATCCCCTCTCTATCCTCACCATCCCCTCTCTATCCTCACCATTGATCCTTCCACTCCATCTGTTGCAGGGACATCTACCCGCCCTTCAAACTTCAGACTTTCCCATTCACAGTTTGGGGTTGCTGCCAGGAAGCAGCAGCCCAGTCAAGACTACATTTCCAAGCTGATGACCTTGCAACTGAGCAGGCCACATGCCCAGTTCTCACCTACGATAATGGAAGTGACGTGTATGTCTTCCTGGCCAAGGTTGTCAAGAAGTGGGTGGGCCTCTTCCACTCTCTCTTTCTCCCTTCTGCCTAGATGTAGAGGGCTTGAGGTCCCCAAGACTGTGAAGTTGCAAGAAAGAAAGGATCTGGGGCTGCTGAGCTACCCATGGGTGAAGCCCTCCCATGACCAGAAGCACACTCCCATTGGACAAGGAAAGAAACCTTTATGGTACTAAAGCCACTGAAATTTGAGGGTGTGTTTGTATGGCTGCTGGGGTGCCTTGGATTACTACACCACCCTTGCTGCCATTACTCATTTGGGATCATCCCTGCCTGGATTCCTGCGTTAGCTCCTGACATAGCCTCCATCCTCCTCACCTGTCACAGATCTGTCCTTTACCTATTCACCAGAACAGAGCAACCTAATGGAAATGCAAATCTGACCCTGTACCCCTCTGTTCTTCAAGAGTCTTGAACATCTCCCATGCCCTGTTAAGTACTGGATAAAGGTGAAGTTTCCCAGCACCTTAAGAGAACTGCATGCCTAACAGTTCTCTCTTAGCCACTCTTAGCCTTGTAATTTATACCCCAGGAGTGCTTGACTACTTACAGCTCCCTGAAAGCATCAGCTGTCTTACTCACACCTAGACTCTCCTACCTTGAATTTGCCGACTGATTGATTCCTGCTGATTTTTGAAGATTTAACTTGGACAAGAAGCCATCTTAACATTTCCCCAGGCTGCAGTAGAGCCCTCACTGGGAGTTTCTTCCAGTGCACCGAGAGGCCTAGACTCAGCCACTCCCCAGTCCCTCTTCCCAACCAGACCAGCCTGCACACTTGTTGAAAGTAGGGATCCAGGCTTTACATTCCAGAACTGTCTCTCTGTCCATATTACTAATCAAAAGTATGAGAGACCAACTTTTCAAAATTATTTCCAAGTTCTGAGATAATTTTCAAGTTCAACAAATATGGAGGGCACATGTAGCAGGAAAAGTTGCTGTGTTTTGTCATTTCCTTGGCATTGCTAGAGATGGGTTGAAGAATAGTCTGGCAGTAATAGGGGAGAGACAATATTAGAGTGGTGATGGAGTGGACAAGGAAGCAAGAGAGAGGTGACATCTAGGGAGAGACGGGAAAACCACAGTATGGGGGTAGCACTGTGGACCTCAGGTTTGAAATCCTTAGACCCAGAAGGAAATATTCTGGGTCCATTGGTTCAAGTGTCAATTGCGGGTTCAGAACACGGAGCTCTGGACTGATGAGCTCCTTGTCCAAGTGCATCCTGCCCACCAGTGACCAGTCTAAAATAAAGGCCTGGTCACGAAACTCAGGCCTCTCTCAGTTTTACTCTCTGCTGCCTTCAGGAGCTAAGCTTTTGCCAGATGAAGCTGGAAACTTCCATCCATTAGTAACAACTTCTCTTCCCTGGAACTCTAGCAACTCAACTGGAAACATGCACCAGGGAAGAGAGTAGGTCTGGAAGAAGGACTGTTCTTTATTAGGCCCATGCTGAAATTTAAAAATTTTTATTCACATCTCTCATTCTGGCTTTGAGAGATTTCATGAGAAATCCCTCTATCTGTGGGTCTTACCGAAAGGAGCATTTAAAGAAAAATATGTCCATTAAAAAAGCAAATAACTAGTGCTGCTGTGTTAGCATGCTTTGCTGTTGTCGGGGAAGATGGTGGCTTAGTGAGATGTAGCAGGCAAGGACATTTCTATAGGGGCCTCTAAATCACTTAATGGTGAAAGGGATTCCCAGATGGCCTTATCAGCGTCTATGTAAAATTGTTAGATATCTGCACCAACTAATAAATTTGACTTGGAGCTTGGTTTTCTGACATTTCCTCAAATCCTCAGAGAACCGTAGTTACTGTATATCCTTGTACAGTATTTGAATTCAGAATTGCTATGCCTGGTTGGTTGCCCACCGGGACAGGAAATAAAACTCCATAATAGAATGTCATTTTTTTAAGTCTGAGCATTATTAGTTGCCGTGATATTGTATGACAAACTCATGTTTCTTTCTTTTGTGTGTGTCTCAAATGTTTTATTCTCCAGTACAACTCATTTGCATTGTTGTCCCATATGGGGATTTGTACACCGTGGTACACGATAAAGATGCAGAAGGGAATTAGGTCACCAGGCATGCTCTTTTTTCTTTTAATAATCCCATCCAACCTCCTGCTTCTTAATCCCATACAGACAAAAGCAATAGAAGCTAAACCTTCCAGAGCCGTGATAGGAAAGGCGGACGCGCAAATCCACCAACATACATCCTTTCACTCGCGGTGGATGTATTTAATTAATCCCATGTGGACTGGTCTTATTCAAATAAAACTATACTTTATAAACTGCTGCCTTGTTTTCTGGTCTGTGTGGTGACCCCTGATTGAGGCAGCTGTGCCGTTTTAAGCAGTCAGTTATTAAGGGTCTGGGTTTCTTTCTGCTAATGGCGTCATGCGGAAAAGAATCTGTATTCTACGCAGGGTAAAAACATCCCCAGTGGGTAAGGAATTAGGAGGACATTGGAGGGGTATGAAGCAGTGGCAGCAGGCAGAGGAGGGGAGGGTGAGCAGGAGGGAAGGTGGGAGGCAGCGAGGTCCCAGATGTGACCCTGGTCAGGCGATGAGCTCGGAGATTGGATGGCTTCCGCAGGCTGGCGCCCACGTGGGCCAGTCCTCCTCATGCCAGGCAGGGTTCTGAGCAGCAGTTTGCTACTGAGGGTCTTTCCAAACCTCTGACTACATGCCATTTAGTACCCAGGACAACTCCAGGTTACTGAAGTACAGGTCAAGTTGCTGGCATAATGACAATACTAGAAAACTCTCCACTAGCTCTTAACATGTGTCAAGCATTCTTCTTGTATTGGCTCATTCAATTCTCACTAAAACTCTATGAGGTAGCTATTATTATTATCATCCCCTATTACAGACTAGGAAACTGAGGTATTAGTTAAAATGTTCGGGAGCACTTGGGTAGCAATACTCAAAATGAACAAGTCTGACCCAAAGACTATGTTCTTAATCATTACACAGCCCAGTCTCTGAGGGGCTTTGGTTTTACCCCAGCCAGGACTTGAACATTTAGGACATTCCCTTTGGAAATGTGTCCTAGGTTCACCAAAGGACATGACCTAGACTATTCATAAAAGCAGTACTATTTCATAATAGCATCAAACTGGAAACCACCCACATGCCCACCAATAGAACGAAGAAATCATGGCATAGTCACAAAATAGGAGACTCTATAGTTATGAGAGTAAAGGACTCACAGCTACTCACAGTCACATGAATGAATCTCACAAACATGAAAGGTGTTGGACACAAAAGAACACATAATGAATGTTTCCGCTTAAAGTTCAAAAACAGCCAAGCTGTCTATGGGGAGAAATCAGGGGAGTGGTTACCCTTGGTGGGGGGCTAATGGCTAGAAAGGGCACAAGATGGGGTTTTGGGGATGGTCATGTTTTATTTCTTGATCTGAATGGTGATTACATGGGAGTGTTCACTTTGCACAAATTCATCAGAATTGATACATGGATATATGTCTCTATATGTATGTTATACTTAATAAAAAGGGCAAAGATTAAAAAAAAAGACATGGCCAAAGAAAGAGTCTAGTAAAAGCCTCAGAATTGATAGTCAAAACACCATTTGTCAATGATACATCCAGTTCCTCACCAGGAACTGACTTCAGGCCAAGGGGGAGAACACATGGAGAACTTACTAGGGTGCAAAAAGCTCAGGAGGAGAGTTCCCTTGTTTATAACCTGAGAGCCCTATTCCACACTCCGCTGAGCCACTGACTGTGTGGCATTGGTTGAGTAAGGTCACCTGGATGAACATAATCTATGCATTTTTTAATCAGTTAAAAGTAGTAAGAATAATGAACCACACAGGTGTTTTAGTGGCTCTAACAAGGTCAGCTTCCTGGGCAAGAAGCTTAGACAACGATCCATTTGAAAGCTCACGCAGAGGAGAAATACTCTTTGGACCAAACATTGCAATTCCTTCAGGGAAGGTTTGCCATTATCAGCTCGCATTGAGACCCTCCCTGCTACTTGCTATGCCCTGGCTTTCTCCTTTTGTTTTATTTATATTTTTTATATTTTCATTCCAGGAGATGTATTTCATTTTTCCTACCAGGTTTTTAGAACACCGTCTCTCCAGCCTCCTGACATTTCTATACCTAGAAATGGAAGACAACTCATCTTTTGTGGAAGACACCTGGTTTTTCTTGATGCGAAGAGTCATAGCTTGGGTATTTTATTTGGAAGCACTTCCATTTCTCAGAGGATCCTGCTTGTGAGTGTCAGATACCCACAGCTAGGGCAGAAGAAACATGTCAGAAACAAACATCTGCCAGTGACACCTCTCAAACATCTCTGGAGCTCGAATATTTTGGCAAACTTCAGCCCAATTTTAGGTGGGGTCTCAAGCAGGTGGTTGATGGGATGTGATGAGGAAAGAAAAGACCTGTTAGTCTTGGGAAATGCAAAGTTTGTTTGATTTGAGTTTTCAGAATTTGTTTATTTTTCTCATCAAAATCCTCATTAAAAGAGTACGGGGGAAAAACTCCCTTTTGCTTTTATGGTAGGTGATGTATTCTGCAAATCCCAGGACAATCAGTCTCAGCCAAGCCCTTAAGAAAGCCAACTGGAGGCTCCTTTCTGGTTCAGCTTTCTAAATGTTCTGAAATTATAAAGCTGGATTTTTCCTGCTGTTTCTGTTTGGGAAGGCACTTTTTTAAAATTAAAATTTAAATTTTTTATTTCCATAGGTTTTTGGGGAACAGGTGGTGTTTGGTTCCATGAGTAAGTTCTTTAGTGGTGACTTGTGAGATTTTGGTGCACCCATCACCCGAGCAGTATACACTGAACCTGATTTGCAGCCTCTATCCCTCCCCCCCTAGAAAGGAACTTTTTAAGAGAAGACAAAGGTTTATAACATCTTCCGGGGAAAAAAATCCACCAGATTATTCCGAGAGACTTCGTAGTGAAACGGAGTATAATGTTTGTGTGAAGAGCTGAATTTTCAAACCAGGTATATTTCTTAACATGCTTTTGTGATTGTTTTGTGAAAGATTTGAAGTTAGAAGTTATTATTAACTTGTATTCTTTATTTTATCACTTTCCAGCATGTTTTAAGTAATATAAAAGATGCTTTATGGAGATGTGTGTGTGTGTGTGTGTGTGTGTTCAAAAGTAGTTTAAAGAAATTCCACTCGCTTTTTTGGGGTGAACTTTTAATTGGTTTAACAAATATGGAGAAAAATGCATAATTTACAGGTTTACAGCCCGGTGAATTTTCAGAGTGAACACACCCACGTACTCAGCTCCTAGTCCCACCAAACCTTCTTCACGCCCCAGCAATACCATCCCGCAACCAAGAAAAGTCATTACTCTGATCTCTAGCACCATAGAGTGTAGTTGTGCCTGTTTCGAAATGTATATAAATGGAATTACAGATTATCTGCTCTTTGGTGTTTAGCTTCCTTGGCTCCACATTGTGCCGGCGAGATCCATAGCTGTTGCTGCCTTAGCGATAGTTTCTTCATGCTTAGGGTTGTCTCAGAGACCGTTGTGTGGATGTGCCCTAAGTTGCTTACTCATTCTCCTAATGATGGACCCAGCTGAGTTAAGTTTGGAGTCATTATGAAGAACAGTTTTCTGAACCTTTTGGTACGTGTTTTTTGGTGGACAGAGATATTCGTTTCTCTTGGGTGTATACACAGGAGTGTAATTTGAGGTTATAGGGTATGCCTTTGTTCAGTTTAGTAGGTATTGCCAAACAGCTTCCCAAAGGGTTGTATCAACCAAGACTCCCATCATAACTCACCTGCAATTTTGCATACACCGCAATACTCTAACATCTCTTTTCGTGCATGGCGTTGTTTTTTCTCCCCTCCTACATATTTGCAATTTTCTAACTCATCACCACCCACTGTCCTTCCCAGACCCAGACTTAGCCTGTTGAGCACTGAACAGCATCGAAGTTCAAGGTGTGCTAATTACTTCATTGTTTATTTGCCTGTTAAGGAAGGAGGCAAGGAAGGTTAAAAGCAGTTTAGGAATTATGTATCATTTCCTCTAACTACAGTCTCATGATGCTCCATCCTCACAGGCCAGTTAGAAAGTCAGACATATTGAATGCTGGTAGAGATGGTTTGAGTACTCAGAGAGTGCAAAAAACAAACAAACAAACAAATACTACAGTGTATTCTTTTCTTCTTAAGGATCAACTCATGGTTTATATGAATTAAATTTTTGGCAGTAGAATCAAATTAATTTCAAATAGAACTAGGTGGATTTCATCACTATCCAGGCTTCCTTGCATAATATTTGATGAGGGTGGATATAATCAAAATAAAGCAAATCCCAGCAGTAAATACTGGTGACTCTGAGCTGTCCTCTATGGAAGTAGAACTATCTCTTCAGGCTGGTGGGCATTCAATTCTACACTTTCCCTCTGATTTTTCATGGAAGGGGGTTTACTCTTAAATAAATAATGGATAAAAATGAAGATGGAGAGTGGATGGAGATTGGATGGAGAAGTAGGCAGAGGAAATAGTCTTATGTCCCCGGATCAGGAAAGAATAAGGGCCCAGAAAAGTGGAAGGAAGCTGTAGCACTGGGGGACTCAGAGGACCCCAAACTCTCTCCCACTATGAAGTTTCCTTGACTACTCAAAAACGATGTTTCTTCCTAGTCTGATGACCCCACTCACCCTGTGACTAAAGACCGTGGACAGCCATGATTTCGGGGCTGGCTGCTCATGCCCAGCACCCCCTTCCCTTTGTTCGTGAAGCTCACGAGGAAGCAGAGCCTTACAATGACCCCAGATGTCAGGGCTGGACCAACTGCCTGTATTAGATTTTTAGGGCAGCCATAACTAAATACCATAGGGTAGCTTAAAACAACAGGAATGTATGCTCTCACATTTCTGGAGGCCAGAAGTCTAAAATCACAGAGGCAACAGGCCATGCTTCCCCCAAGACTCTGGGAGGATCCTTCCTGGCCCCTTCCTGGCTCTGGTGGCCAGCAGTCCCTGGTGTTCTTTGGTGTGTAGAAGCATCGCCACGATTTTTGCCTCTGTTGTCCCATGACGGCCTTCTCTCTGCGGGTCTCAGTCCTCACATGGCATTCTCTTCTTCTTATAAGAACACCAGTTATGCTGGACTAGGGCCCACCCTAATGATCTCGTCTTAACTCAGTTACTTCTGCAGAGACCCTATTTCTACTAAGGTCACATTCGCAGGTTCCGAGGGGTAGGACTTCAGTGTATCTTTTGTGGGGACACAATTCAACCCATAATACCCTCTGTCTTGGGTCAAGTTCTCTAGAAGTAGAGCCTGAGATGAGATTCTTGTTCAAGCAATGGATTAAAGATGTACCTTCCAGAGAAGGAGGGTGAGAGAATCAGGGGAGGGCGGGGCAGAGGGGAGCAAGGATGTGGTCTCAGAGGAAGGTTAGCCTCAGCCTGACTCCATAGGGTCTCTGAAGAATGAATTCTGCCATAGAGTCAGTCCATTTTTAGGCCTGTGAGCCAGCTTCCTGCACACTCATGTCACTCTGTCGTTGGCTAGGAGCCTCCATGGGTATCATCTCCCAAGCACGGTGGTCCCATCTGCTGAGGGCAGTTATCTGGAGAAAAGGAAGATATTCTCTGCTGTGAGAAGACAATTCTCACCACAGCTGGGCATCTGTGTGGGGCATGGATGTCAGCCCCAGCACTTCCAGCAGCTGGTTTGCAGAGGGGGCCACAGATGTGCCTGCTGCCTTCCCGTCTCTCCCTCTCCACTGCCCATCGTCTCTTAAGTTTATACATTGAATGATTAAATGTTACTTTTGGATAAATCAGATTCTTGCCCACTTCCCACTTAATAAATACAGAGCAGTAAGCAATATTTTACATGTAAGCATTAAGTTTATACAGTTGATCCTTGAACAACGTGAACTTGAACTGCATCGGTCCATTTATGTGCAGATTTTCTTCTGTTTCTGCCACTCCTGAGACACCCCATGCTTCCTCCTTTTCAGCTTATTCGACGTGAAGACATTGCACAAGGATGAAGATCTTAGTGATGATCCACTTCCACTTCATGAATAATAAATATATTTTCTCTTCCTTATGATTTTCTTTTCTTTTTAAGAAGTGCAGTGATGCAATTATGGCTCACTGTAGCCTCAAACTTCTGCTCAAGGGATCCTCCAGCCTCAGCCTCCCAAAGTGCTAGGATTACACCTGCACCCACCGCCCTGTGATTTTCTCTCTTTCTTTCTCTTTCTTTCTTTTTCTTTCTTTCCTTCCTTCCTTCTTTTTCTTTCTTTTCCTCTTTCTTCTGTTTCTTTCTTTCTTTCCTTCCTTTCCTTCCTTCCTTTCTTGCTTTCTTGCTTGCTTTCTTTCTTTCTTTCTTTCCTTCTGCTTTCTTTCTTTCCTGTTTTTTGAGACAAGGTCTTGCACTGTTGTCCAGGCTGGAGTGCAACCTCAACCTCCTGGGTTCAAGCAATTCACCCACTTCAGCCTGCCAAGTAGCTGGGACCATAGGTATGAACCACCATGCCCAGCTAATTATTGTATTTTTCATAGAGATCGGGCTTCTGTATTGCCCAGGCTGGTCTCTAAATCCTGGACTCAAGGGAACCACCCACCTTGGCCTCCCAAAGTGCTGGGATTACAGGTGTGAGCCAGTGGACCTGGCCCATGATTTTTTCTTCTGTCTAGTTTGCTTTAGGATTATAGTGTATAATACCTATAACATATAAAATCTGTGTTAATGGACTATTTATGTTATCAGTAAGGCTTCTTATCTGTATTAGGCCATTCTTACGTTGCTGTAAAGAAAGCCCCACTCTGTGGTTCTTTCTGGGCAATTCTGGGAGGAATCTAGTGTCCTTCTCAGAGCTCCTGGTGGAACCCAGGCTCAGCTGCCTCCAGCATGAGCTCATAGGCTGGTGTTTTTTCTTTCCCCTGCTTCCTTTCCCTGCTCCCTCACTCCTGCTTCCTGGGCCCACCTCCCAGATAAACCATCTGCATCCAAGTCCTTGTCTCTGGCTCAGCTTTCCCAGAAACCCAACCCAAAACAGCTGCCTAGAAGAACCTTTTACACCCAGTTTTTCTTGAAAAGCATGATTTACTCAAGATCAACCAGCCTATGGGCATTTTCTTGAGGAGTTTGTGGCTGACGTTGACACTGGGCAAGTCAGGCTTGATGGCCTAAAAGCATGGCCTTGGAAGTCCAATCTTTTTTGTGTGCCAGACCCAACCCCAAATTCCATTTTTTGTTTCAAGTGAGATAAATTTACATACAGTGAAATACATGTTTTAAGTGAACAATTCAATGACTATCAATAATCAAAATTCCTATCAAGATATAGAGCATTTTCCTTACCCCAGACAGTTCTTTCATGCTCCTTCCAGTCAAAGGTAACCATTGATCTAATCTCTATGACCTTATATTAGTTTTGTTTGTTCTTGAACTTGATATCAATGTTTTCACATTGCATGTATTCTTTAGTGTCTAGTTCCCTTTGCTCAACATGTTGTTTTTGAGATCTATCCATTTTATTATATATATCAATCGTTTGTACCTTTCATTGCTGAGTAGTATCTCATATAAAAAAAAACACATTTTGAATATTCATTCCCCTCTTGATGGACATTTGGGTTGTTTCTACTTTGGAGCTATTAAGAATAAGGATACTATGAACATTCGTGTACAAGTCTTTTTCTTGAAGAGCATATATATCCTTTCATTTCTATATATTTTGCTGAATGTCTAAGAGTGGAAGGCTGCTGGCACTTTTTTAATGTTTTAAAAATCTGCCAACTGTTTTTCAAAGTGGTTGTAGCATTTTATATTCTCACAAAAGGTATAGGAGAATTCCAGTTATTCCACTTTCTCATCCCTATTTGATGTTGTTGCTCTCTTTTAATTATAGACATTCTCAACAATGTGCCCAAATTGTTTCTTAAGTAGAATGTGACGATTGGGACTATTATTTACTGACTTCCCTCCCATGATGAAAAGCGTAGGCTTCCCCACCCCATTGATACTGGGTTTGACCATGAAACTTGGTTTGACCAGTGGAAGATTAATGGACAATATGGAAGCAAAGGCATGGAATATCCTTGTGCTGTGAGTCTTGCCCTGTTATGTTTCTGCCAGTGCCACAAGAACATATCCTGGCTAATCCACTGATCCAGTAAAGGAGGAAAGATGTGAGGAAGAGGTAGACCCAAATGGCTGCTCAGAGCCAAACACATTGGAGTCCAGCTACTTTGGACATTTTGGGAACACGTGATCCTTGTTTTAGGCCAATGGGTTGTGGGATGATTTGTTACACAGTATAACTGTGGCAGTGATTGATTGCCACCATAGAGCCAGGTGTCCTTGTCAAGCCTGTCAAACTGCCTGGAAGCATAACTGCCCCATTCCCAGCTGGACTGCCTGCTGAAGTCTGCATTAACCAACATAGTGAATAGCTTCATTCTAACTACTCTCGGCAACCTTGAACTTCTTGCCACTCAATATTTATCAAAGGCTTGATTAAAAGAAACAATATTTACAAAGGACGGTCTGAATGTTACGCCATCCAGCCACTGCCTGAGTCCTGGAAAATGTCTCGCTGCATTAATCTCAGGTGGCAGAGAGCTGGTGTCCTAGGACTGAATTGTTTTTGCTCTCTCAGAACAGCTTCTACGAGGTTGTGTTTTGGCATGACCCTATCAATGTATCACAGAGGAAATTATAGGGGAAACCTTCATGATGCTTGTGTTTGTATCTGCTGGAAGGACATTGTTGGGCATGCTCTGTGAAAAGACAGGGGAGGGGGAGTGAGTTTTATTATGATTGATATTGTTGTAGTGTTAATTATTGACTATTCAAACAACCTCTTATCTACTATTCCTGTCTGCAATTTCCCATCACACTAAACTGCGCTGAATGCTTTTGCTTGAGTAATGTTTAAAATATAACTTTTCTTATTGTACAACTATTATTGTACATATACAGATGCATACATACATATATAGGAAAATATATAATATACAGACAAACATAGAGAGGGAAATAAAATTTATTTCTAAGACTTTCAATCAAAGATAAAGAGTCTGGGTTTTGAATCTTGACTGTCCAGATTGGAATTCCACTTGTAGCATTTACCTTTAGCTAACTATTTAATCCATCTCTGCAGCTCAAATGGAATCTAACAAGATGTTCAAGCGGGTCTCAGCCCAAGACAACTGATGCTCCTTCCAAATAAGTTGCAAGTCCATGATACAGGTTTTATGAAAGAAGTGACTCATGCTTGTTTTGTGACTTAATTGTTCACCCACAGAAACGGAATAAAAGGGCTGGAGGCTACTGGAGAAGAAAGAAGATAATTTTTGGAAGAATTTATTCTGCTCTGAGTCCTGTACTCTCACAGAATAGAAAGGTTTAGATGTTCTGTTCATCTCAAGTCAAGGGAATAGTGCCTACAGAGAAGTTGAGGGCATGATGAGATCTCCTGCAGTCATGAAGACACAGTGGACTGGTCTGACCTAAGCCTGACACCTTAAATGGAAAGAAACAAGCTAACTGTTGTGATGGCAGAAGGCAAAATGAAGTGGCTGCCCTGAGCAAACCTCACTCCCAGAGTCTCTGAGGACAAAGGATAAACAAGTGTTTCCTGTGTGTTATGCATGAAGGAGCATCTTCCTGGAGTCATCCCAGAAGCTACCTGGGAGTCATCTGAAGAAGCAAAAAGATCACCATTGGAAGGAGATGGAGATACCACCAGATGCTTTTTGGCTGGAGAAGGAGTTCATAACCAACCATCCAAAGAGAGATGCTTTCATCAGCAATAAGGGAACCGAAGATGGCAGATCTCTAGGGAAGTAAGAGAACCCATAAACATGGCCCTTGACAAAAATGATGAGCCTTAAACACCTGCAAATCCAGAGAGTGCCAACACCAGCTCTCTATGCCTTCCAGGAGCCAAGTAACAACGTTCCCATCCCTTTCCCACCTTTCCTCCTCAGTCCAGCTGCTCCCACCTACTTCCAGGTAAGTCACTCTCCCAGGCTGGGAAAGAAGAATAATGGCAACCATGAATGATGCATCAAGTATTGTTTACTACCATGAACTAGGCATATTAGCTACTGACAGGAAAATGGGCAGAAAACAAATGAGACATGCTAATTTTAATCTATGGGCAAGAGGAGAATGAGTCCAAAGGGATCATTTTAAAAGGCAGTGGCACAAAGGAAGCTACTTTGGGATTATATCCTACAAACCATGCTGTTTCACTGTACTGGCAATAGGCGCGGATAATAATGGCATCTAACTTCATAAGGGGAAGGAATAAATGACCTCATTATGAAGAAATGAGCTAATGTGTGTAGAGCACTTAGAACAGTTGCTGACAATATTATACTACCAGCAGTTTATTGCCTCTCTGATTAGTGGCTTGATTTTTTTTTTTTTTTTTTTTTTTTGAGACGGAGTCTCACTCTGTCACCCAGGCTGGAGTGCAGTGGCATAATCTTGGCTCGCTGCAACCTCTGCCTCCTAGGTTCAAGTGATTCTTCTGCCTCAGCCTCCCGAGTAGCTGGGACTACAGGCACGTGCCATCATGTCCGGCTAATTTTTTGTATTTTTAGTAGAGACAGGGTTTCACTGTGTTAGCCAGGATGGTCTCGATCTCCTGACCTTGTGATCCACCCACCTCGGACTCCCAAAGTGCTGGGATTATAGGCGTGAGCCACTGTGCCCAGCCTAATGGCTTGATTTTAGTTATGAATGCTCTCAGTTTAGAGTTCAAAAATTGTTAAATTTCTATATAAATATACATATTATATATAATATATATTAAAATTAATATATAAATTTTAATAAAACTAGATTGGTACAATTTTTAGTCATTTAACTACAACTCATGTTATTAAACATTTTTCAAAAGCAAACTTTTGTGGTTGCAAATATCCCATTCCACAATAGCACAATAATATGCTGAATCATTTAGCTGCTCCTGGATTATTTGAGAGTCATTGTGTTAATACACAGCTGAGCCTGTCAGCACTCTTCCTTTTCAGCCTTAAGTGCCTCTACATCACAGCATGCCTCCATCAAGTCAGGATTTTTGCCTTATCCCAAACAGGAGAGTAGCTCTAGCATCTTCATTTGTTTCTCACGCAATGAACAAAAACTGTCTTGTTCACCAGCTCCTTTTAAAATTCTGTCCATCCTTCAAGCCAAGTTTAAATGCTGTGACTTACAGGAAGCCTCCCCTGATTTTCTTCTATTCCTTCACCTGCCTCCAAGTGGAAATATTTGTCATCGGCCTCGGTAGAGCTTGACACTTTCCATGGCACTATTTATTCTTGTTTTTCTGTGATAGTTACTGAATTTGTGTCTTATCTCCATATCTAAACAATAAGCAGCTTGAGGGCAGATAATGTTCCCTTTTCATTGTGACATTTATTCACCAACATCTGAAAGTATATACTACATGTCATCCACTGTGCGGAGTGATGAGGGGACTAAATAAACAAGACCCAAGATGAGCATCATCATATTTAGTATGAAAAACAGGTATTGTGATAGGTTATATTAGTTTTTCCAAATACACACTTCCCCCTTCTGTGAAAACATCATATCCACTAACAATCCATTGATCCAATAGACTTGGCCCATTGACTTGCTTGGTGTTGCAGTTAGCTTTTGCAGCATAACAAAAAGCTTCACATCCTTGTAACTTAAAACAGCAATGATGTCGTAGCTCATGATTCTGTGAGTTGCTAACCTAACCTAGGCTCAACTGTATGGTTTTTCTGCTGATCCTGCCTGGACTAATATTGGGCTCACTCACTCATGTGACTGAAGTCAGCTGGGGCTCTGCTGAGCTAGATGATCTTAAACTCCTCATTCGTATGACAGGAGGCCGATAGGCAAAGGTGTCTTTGGGTGGGCCTCTCCAGAAGGCTAACTTGGACTTATCTACAGGGTGCTCAAAGGACTCTAAGAACAACAAAAGAAGACAAGAACTTTTCTTTTCTTTTTCTCTTTCTTTCTTTTTTTTTTTTTTTTTTTGAGATGAAGTCTCACTTTGTTGCCCAGGATGGAGTGCAGTAGTGCTATCTCAACTCACTGCAACTTCTGCCTCCTGGGTTCAAGGGATTGTCCTGCCTCAGCCTCCCAAGTAGCTGGGATTACAGGCATGCACCATGACACCCAGCTATTTTTTGTATTTTTAGTAGAGATGGAGTTTCACTATGTTGGCCAGTCTGGTCTCGAACCCCTGACCTCAAGAGATCTGCCCGCCTCGGCCTCCCAAAGTGCTGAAATTACAGGCATGAGCCATGGTGCCCGGCCAGACAAGCACTTTTCAAACCTCTGCTTGTATCACTAAAATGATAGAGAAAATTTGCTATTCACCAGTGGAAGCAGCACATTTATGGCATTAAAAGAGGTCAGGCCAGGCGCGGTGGCTCACGCCTGTAATCCCAGCACTTTGGGAGTCTGAGGTGGGTGGATCATGAGGTCAGGAAATTGAGACCATCCTGGTTAACACGGTGAAACCCTGTCTCTACTTAAAACACAAAAAATTTGCCAGGTGTGGTGACACACACTGTAGTCCCAGCTACTAGGGAGACTGAGGCAGGAGAATCAGTCCTCCTGATTCTCTTGAAGCTGGGAGGTGGAGGTGGCAATGAGCCGAGATGGCGCCACTGCACTCCAGCCTGGGTGACAGAGTGAGACTCCATCAAAAATAAAAAATAAAAAGAGGTCATCATGTGCCAATTCAAATTAAATTGAAATTATGAAGGAGCAGAATCCATGAACAGCAGCAACTGTGAGATTGAGAAAAATATAGAGAGAATAAACAAATGGAATCAACTGATAAGAGGAAAAATGAGGACAGATAAAGAGGAGCAAGGATTACAAGAGAGTTCAAAAATCCCTGTCAGCTTTCAATGTCATTCCAAGTTCAACTGTATACTTATAGTAAATTACATTAAATTTCTTCATTCCTAATTCATTTGAATGAATCTCTGTTCCTTGGGACCAAAAAGACTTGCTATAACAAAGTTAGTGCCAGGAGTGGGGTTGCATGGAACTAGACACTCAGAAGATGTGCAGGGTGTTTGGAATGGTAATTGGGGCAGCAAGACAGTCTTTATAACCTGGGATCAAAGGCTACCATTCCATTATAAAGAGCAATGTAATGGTACATTAAGCTGCTGCTTGTGGTTGCCTATGACTCGGACTACCTCCATGGGTGAGGCTTTGGAGGTTTGTGTAGCCACAGAGCTGTTTAAAGGAGATAAGGTGGGGGCTCAAAACAGCTGTGAACAATTTCCAGTGGCTGAAGAATAAGTTCTGTATCTGGGTTGTGCAGCTGAAAGCAGACCTTTGGGAACATAGTGTGACCCTACTAAGTAATGCCTTTTATGCTTAGAAATGACACAACGAGTCCATTGAAAAGCAAGTCTAAAAATGGCCATATGCATTGCTGAATTGCAGCATGGGCAAAATTCCCAATATTAACATTTTCTATCATCCAGGTTAAGTATCTGATTGATAAAGACTAGACTTTGCTAATAAACATGGTATATCTGGAAGCTATTCAAAGATTTGGAGATCCCCTACCCTCTAGACTCTGAACACTTCCCATTTTATCTCCCCCACTGCCATCCTCATAGACGCTACTCTGTCTTCATTAACAATGGGCTGGCTAGGCGTGGTGGCTCATGCTTATAATCCCAGTACTTTGGGAGGCCAAGGCAGGCGGATCACTTGAGGTCAGGAATTCTAGACGAGCCTGGCCAACATGGTGAAACTCTGCCTCTACTAAAAATGTAAAAAAATTAGCCAGGTGTGTTGGTGGACACCTATAATCCCAGCTACACAGGAGGTTGAGGGAGGAGAATCGCTCGAACCTGGGAGGTGGAGGTTGCAGTGAGCTGAGATCACGCCACTGCACTCCAGCCTGGGCAACAAGAGCAAAACTCCATCTCGAAAGAAAAAAAAAAAAAAAGAATGGGCCGTGGGCTGGGCACAGTGGCTCATGCCTATAATCCCAGCACTTTGGGAGGCCGAGGTGGGTGTATCACTTGAGGTCAGGGGTGCGAGACCAGCCTGACCAACATGGTGAAACCCCGCCTCTACTAAAAATACAAAAATTAGCCAGGCATGGTGGTGGGTGCCTGTAATCCCAGCTACTCAAGAAGCTGGGGCAGGAGAATCACTTGAACCCGGGAGGCAGAGGTTGAAGTGAGCTGAGATCATGCCACTGCACTCCAGTCTGTGTAACAAAGCAAGACTCTGTCTCGAAAAAAAAAAAAAGAAAGAAAAGAAGAATGTGCCATGGACAATGTTGATGCTTCTCCCAGGTGCCCTGGGATCACTTTTTACTACTTTTGCGGACCCCTGATTTTGATGTGCTTTTCCTTACAAGAACCTGCCTCTTTCCCAGAGAACCGCCCTATGCTGCTGGAGCCCACTCTAGTAACCTTCTTCATGACTTTGCCTGACAGCACCATGCTTGATTTTGTCACCATCTTTGCAGAATACTCATAGTTGTGGCCGGGCTTACAGGGCAGAGCCAATGATAGGATCACAAAGCATTTGCTGGGCTCCCCAAAATTTTAGGAAAGAAAAGGAAAAAATGAGAGGTGGAGAAAATTTTGTACATACCTAAAATGTTTTAAAACTTTCCTCTTGGCCAGGCATGGTAGCTCACATCTGTAATCCCAGCACCTTGGGAGGCCGAGACAGGTGGATCACTTGAGGTCAGGAGTTCAAGACCAGCCTGGCCAACACGGTGAAACCCCTTCTCCAATAAAAATACGAAAATAAGCCGGGCATGGTGGCGGGCGCCTGTAATCCTAGTTACTCAGGAAGCTGAGGCAGGAGAATCACTTGAACCTGGGAGGGGAAAGTTGCAGTGAGCCAAGATGGTACCACTGCACTCCAGCCTGGGCCACAGAGTAGGATTCTGTCAAAAAAACAAAACAAAACAAAACAAAAAAACACAACAAAAATCTTTCCTCTTAATAAATTTAAGAAGTGTTTAAAAATGCTTTCATTTGTCTTTGATGAAAAAAGATTACTGTTTGAAACATTAGAAAATCACTCAGAATTATCTCCACACCAATTCAAATGAGGGCCATGTCTGGGAATCTCCTATGTCTGGTCCTTTGGGAACAAGAACAAGAATATAAATGTGCTGTGTTAAGGAGTTAAGGACACCACCAGCACAAAGAGAGGTGAGATTATAATTTTTAAACAAAATTCTCTTTCATTTGGACTGGGACTAATTCATGAATTCCGTTGCAATTAAACTGAGTGAGCACAGGCTGAAACCAGCAAGTTCTCCAGGAAGAATCTTTCTTGGTGAAATTGTTTTATAGATTGAGGCGGTGAGACACCCCACATCACAATATGACTTTTCCCAGCATCTTGTCTTTTTATTATCAACAGTAAACATGCATCGAGCACCTGTTATGTGTGTCTCACTGAATTGCATGCTGGACATGTTTTAATGTCTGCTTAAGGAGGATTTTACCTGTAAGTGGTTTTCAAGGCCACTGAAAGAAGGATAGTTTAGTTACATAGGAGGTTCAGATCTAGAGGACAAAAGGACGCAGGCAGAGCAATATGTGCGGCGATACCCTTGACGGCACCATGAGAGGCTTTGCTCTGCGCAGGAGAGCCTCTAATCCAGCTGTGTCCAGGAGTCAGGCAGGTGAGTGTCCCAGGCAGCTGTGGACACCAATCCACAAGCACTTCTCATGCCTGTAGCCCTAAGGTAAGTAGTTATCCTTTTTAAAGGAATTATTCTGGGACGTCTATATCCAATAAACACATCTTCTGGCCAGGGGGGCACATCCTGGCTCTGCAGTACTCTGTTTGGGTCTAATAGTTACCCTCTTCTCAAGGATCCAGATCTTGGCCCCAAACATCCTCCTCTTTGTCCCTTGGACCATTAGGGTCTGTGTTAGGCACCTGCTGTGTTTCCTGGCCCAGCCTCCATTCTTCTTTCTGCTGCAAGTAATCCTTTGATTTACCTTTGGGGAACTGTGATTACAAGCAGGATTCTAGCCACAAGGCCTATGAGAAGCTGTGATGTAGGAATTCAGAGTCCAGAATATGAAGCTGCTGTGTTTGAGCCCTGGTGATGCCATTTACCAGCTGAGTGACTGTATTAGTCTGTTCTCACACTGGGTAATTTATAAAGGAAAGAGGTTTAACTGACTCACAGTTCCATATGGCTGTAGAGGCCTCACAGTCATGGCAGAAGGCAAAAGAGGAGCAAAGTCACATCTTACATGGTGGGAGGCTAGAGAGCATGTGCAGGGAAACTCCCCTTTATAAATTCGTCAGATCTCGTGAGACTTATTCACTATCATGAGAACAGCACGGGAAAGACCTGCCCCATGATTCAATTACCTCCCACTGGGTCCCTCCCACAACATGTGGGAATTGTGTGAGCTACAATTCAAGATTTGGGTGGGTACACAGCCAAACCATATCAGTGACCTTGGGCATGTTTCTTACCCTCTCTGTGCTTTCTTTTCCTCATCTGCAAAATGAGGGTAGTAGTCACAGGTCCATCGTGGTGAGAGTTAAGTGACTGCATCCATGAGCCTGCCACAGGCTAAGTGCTCAATCCATGATATCACCATTACCCCTGCCATCCGGCAGAGCTTTGATAGGAAAGTCAGTCAGCATGTCGTGACCATTCCACGGAGTGGTTATGTGACCCTTGCCAGGCTGATCAGACCATTTCTCCTGGGAATTTGATTCTTGAACCGAGTGAAAGGACAGAAAAAGTCAGGGAGCCAGTTTCTTTAGGTGATGCCATAAAGGTGCTATAAAGAAGCTGTGTCTACCTCTCAGCTTTCTAGTTGGCACTGGTCATTGTCCTCCCCAAGCCCTGGCTCTTTAGGCTTTCTTACAGGCCCTGAGAGCTGCCCCTGCCCTTTTAACACATCCTTGTTTTGCCTAAGTTGTTCAGGATCTATTTCTGTTGTTCATAACCAAAGCATCCTGGCCAACACAAGTCCCTGTGGTAATGTTGGGGACACTGCAGTCTTTGTATGTTTGATTCAAGTGCCTTGCTTGATTTGCTCAGGCACATTCTCTGGAATGAGAAAAAGTCAAGACTAGGACTCCCTAGCATAATTTGAAAGCCCTCAGCCCCTAGACATCACAGATCCACCACCCAAATCCCTTTCAAGGAAAGACTTGCTTGCCCAGCCACATAAATAATGACCCAAAATTTATTGGCACAAAACAATTATTAATTTTTCTTATGGATTCTATGGATGAGAAATTTAAAGAGTAGGAGTAACTTGCCTCCGGTCCAAGATTTCTTGGGCTTCAGCTGGAAGATTCCAAGGCTGGGGGCCTGAGTCATTTGAAAGCTCGTTCAGTTGCACATTGGAATTTGGGGCTGGCCATGTGGTCTCTCGCTGTGTCCTGGGCTTCCTCACAACATGGTGACTGAGTTTCCAGGGTTAGCACTTGGAAGCAGACAAAGCCAGGTAGAAGCCGCATGGCTATTTATGACCTGGCCTCTGAAGTCACATGGCATCACTTTCCCCAGCATCTACTTATGCTGAATTTCCAGGGGGAGAAGAAATGGACTTTACTTTTTGGTGAGTGAATGGAAAGGCTCTGGAAGAACATGTGGAGTCAAAAATATTGAGTTAGCCATTTTTGGAAACTACAACTTGTCGCATGTTCCCTTAGAGAGAAAATAGAAACAGTAAAGTTTGGCTCCACAGGAGAGCTGGAGCTTCACCATCAAGGATGTAAGAAGGAAATATGCAAATATCTAGATTCAAAAGGAAAACATGATGGATAATTAGAAATAGCCAAATATTTGTGTCTTACAAGTAAAAACATTAAAACAAGCTTGGAAACCTCTAGATACTTGACCTCATGTAGACCACTGGTTCCTAACTTGAGCCCATGACCCAAATTGTGATCATCGCAGCCTATGGAGATGTTGTGAAAGTGGCTCAAAGAAAGATGCTATGCTCTGGCCACAGCCCTTGCAACAAACCACAAGGCCATGTGCAGGAGACCAAGTTTGGGGATGTTAGGAAATGGCTGGACCATAACGATGACAAAAGCTGTGCTTCCTCCTCACAGCCCTCGTGTTAGAGATGCACCAGCTGTTCTCTGAGGGGCTGGAAACTGATACCATGTTTGCTTCTGTAGGAGACGCTGCCCATGCCTTTTCACAATGCCTTGTACCCACCCTTTCTGCACATGCCAACCCTACTGTCTCCTACCATTAGCACCTATGATGCTGGTGGGCATTGATAGCTGTCAGACAGAGCCCTCTCTTGCCCCAGAACTTGCTCAGCCTATGCCTGAGGCAGGCCAGAAGTGCCAGGGACTTCATGTCCCACAAGCAACCCTCAGCTCTTGGTAGTTGGTCTCTACCTCCACAGGATGAGTCTAAGGCATGTTCTACACAGGGTCCTAGTGGTCCCCAGCAGGATCAAGTGTCTCTTTCCACTCCATTTCCTCACTCCCCTACCAGTGCTGCTTGGCATTGTTTCCGAATAAATAACTTGCATTCAAGTCTCAGTCTTAGGGTCAGCCTCTGGAGGATCCCAACCTAAATTTACAATGTACGTTCCTGAGACAAAAGAAAGGGGATGGATAGAAGAATCGAACAGTTTGGGATGTCCTACAAATGAGACTTGAAATCTTAGGCCTGCTTGTTTATTAGGCTAATCAGTCTTACATGAGATGGTGATCAGTTTCCAAAAACAGTCATATTTAGATAATTCCCTCTCAAGCTTCAGGGTCACAAGTCTTTATTACCCTATTAATAGGTAACAAAGACTACAGGGAGCAAGGTGGACCTCACACAAGGCCCTTAACTGCTATGGTTTAGTATTCTTATCTGTATAGTGGAAGTAACAATAGTAACCACCTCATGGGTTGTATAAATATTAAGTATCTCTAATACCTTTAAAACAGTGTCTGTAGCAAATGTGCAATAACTACCAGTTGCTTTTATATCGAGGAAGTCTCCTCCTGAAAGACTAAAACTGGTCCTAAGCTGAGCTCACCAGTTTCCCCCAAACCCGTTTTTTAATTAGTGTTCTCCACTGTATTACTTAGAAGGATTAGCTGCTAATTGTTGAAATCAACCCAAACTGGCTGACATGGTTTGGCTCTGTCCCCACCCAAATCTCATCTTGAATTGTAGTTCCCATAATCCCTACGTGTCATGGGAGGCACCCAGTGGGAAGTGACTGGATCATGAGTGCAGTTTTTCCCATGCTGTTCTCGTGATAGTGAGTGAGTTCTCACGAGATCTGAGGTTTTATAAGCGTCTGGCATTTCCCCTGCTTGCACTCATTCTCTCTCCTGGAACCCTGTGAAGATGTGCCTTCCCCCTTATTGTAAGTTTCCTGAGGCCTGCCCAGTCATGCAGAGCTGTGGGTCAATTAAATCTCTTTTCTTTGTAAATTGCCCTGTCTCAAGTATTTCTTCAAAGCAGCGTGAGAACAGACTAATACACTGGACTATGAAATAAAGGATGAAACAATAAGTCAGTTTTTGAGTCAATCAATTCATGTGACTGGAACATCGTGGAAGGGCTGGTATTGCACCAAGTGGGCCCGGTTGCTCAAGACCTATATCTTTCTCTCCATGTCCTAGCTCTGCCCTCTCTACATTCGTTCCTGACAGAGTCACCCTTGTGGGCCAGTATTGACTATGTGCTCCTTCCTATCTGGTGCTAGTGGGGTCTCTTCCACAGAAAACCAATACCTGGGCTTTAGCTTGATTGGATCAATTTAGTCTATCTGCTTATTCCTAAACCAATCATGATGGCCAAGAGGAAGGAATAGTGCTGACTGGTTTATGACAGAACCACCTGTCCCACCCCAAAGACCACCAAGTCATCCTTAGAAGGATTACAGATGGACATGCGAATAAAAATAGGCATGCTGCCTGCAAGAGAAGAAGGAATGAATGCTGGTGGTCAAAGGCACCAGAAAATGTTGACCTCACCTACCTTAGTTTCTGGCACCTCCTTCTACCAGTTGCTCATTCTAGGAAGCTTAAGTCCTTCCTCTTCCTCTCTCTTCCATCTTTGAATTTGCATGACCCTTTTGTTAATTGTCCTCCTAAAAATCTTCTCAATCCAGCCACTTCCCTCCATTCCCATTGTGAACTATGGTCTTGATCATGCCCAGGCCAGCCCAATGGCTTCAGTAGCAGTTGGAAGACAGAAACCTTATCTATTATTTCACCAGAGAGAAGTTCATATAAACAGTTGTTAATTTTGTAACTAAAATGGTTAAACATGACCTCTAAGATGTCACAGAGTTAGCAACTTCAGAAAGCAGCTACCGGTCTAAGGCTAAGGGGTAAAAAGGAAAAGATTGGAACTATTGAAACCTAGAAGCATGGAAAGGAGACACCATGGAGTTGAAGTTCAGACTCCTGAAGAGAGGCCCTGGCCAGCTTGGGCAGGTGTCTCCCAGCAGAAGCAATGAGGTTAGCTCTGCACGTGTTATATAACAACAGCAAATTGCTGCAGTGGAAGGAACTGCCGCTGCGAAGTGAGGAAGCAAGACTGGGAGGATGCTGTCAAGAACTGAAAGTAAAGAAAGCAGCCAGAAGTGTGGCTGGGTGATGCTCATGTGAACAGGAAGCCAACTGAAGGGCACAGGTCCCTTCTCACTTCAGCCTTGCAGCTCCCCAAGCACCCTGTGTTTTCAAAGCCCCAAAAGAAGCAGCTAGTAAAGCAGAAATGAGGCTTCAGCCCTAGTGATACAGGCAAACCCCCAAATTGGGGTCCTGCCAAGGAGGGTTCTTGGTTTCACTGAGGAAAGAATTCAAGAGTAAGCTGACAGTGAAAGAAAGCCGCTGTGAGGTGAGGAAGCGAGACTGGGAAGATGCTGTCAAGAACTGCATTTATTAATAAACTGTTTATTAGAGCAACGTGTTGAAGAAGATGGCTGCTCCATGGACAGAACATGGCTATCCCATAGGCAGAGGAGCACACAGTAGCACACATGGGATGCTGGCTAGCTCTATTTACACCCTGTGTAAGATACTGCGTATCTTCATTTTATGCTACATAAGGGGTGGGTTATTCACAAACTGTCTGGAAAAGGGGTGGAGAATTCTTGGAACCATTTAAGATAACTTCCAAGTCGAGTCGTTGTCATGGCATTTGTAAACTGTGATGGAGCTGATGAGAGTGTCTTATGCAAATGTATTATAATTCCTAATCCTAGCTGGTTTGGGCCGGTTTCTTTGCTGCATCCTGTTCAGATCAGCAGGGTCATGAAAACAAGTCCCTCTGATCTCCTACCTCACAAGGATCACAAAACACGGTACAGAGGAATGAGCCTGGAGCTAAGAAACAAGATCTTATTAACAGTCACTGGCTTCCTAAACAGCTCTTTTAATTCACTCCTCATTTTCCAATCTATCCTTCATCCCTATTGCCCCAACTCACACCCAAAGGCATCATGGCATCCTGGCTGGACCAGTGAAGATTGATAGTGGCTTCAATTGGGAAAAGTGTGGGGTGGGAAGAGGATTTAGGCATCCCAGAGTCCAGATTAGTGCAGCCATGCTGAGAATGAAAGACGGTGCCACCTCGTGTCCAGTACGCTATTGGTGCTGTTAGTGAAGAGTCAGACTTCCCAAGATGATTCTCGATGTTAAATTAGCTTTAACAATTTGAATGTTT
The DNA here is from genome assembly GCF_028885625.2 of Pongo pygmaeus. Classification (NCBI taxonomy): domain Eukaryota; kingdom Metazoa; phylum Chordata; class Mammalia; order Primates; family Hominidae; genus Pongo; species Pongo pygmaeus. Next base: position 15,710,043 of record NC_072394.2, read on the forward strand.
TTGGCTTTGTAGATATATTTTTATTTGAATTTGTAAAATCTTTAATAGTTGCATAAGAATTATAATCCTAGAAGCTTAATATGCATTTGTACATAAATAACAGTTTTATCTTAATAAAAATAAGTTATCCCCGGGGATTCATGAAAATTTGTTTTCCCTTTAAGATGGGTCCATGCATTACTCAAATTGATGAAAAGGAAAAATGCCATCTGATTCCTGGACAGGAGGTATAAGCGGCACCAACCCCATGGTCTCCTAGCCTGTAACATGGGAAAATGGCAGAACCATGAGTGTGTGGGGGGTCAGAAGATACTGCTACATTTTTTTTGGATGTGTTGAGAGCTTAAGATGGTTGGAAAGCTTAACAGAGACGTGGAGGGGGGTAACTAGATGATGGGGCTAGATAGGTATTCGAGAAAGACAGGCAGAGAAGCCTTTGATGCCATTAAATATGACCCTTTGTGTTCGGAAATGTACCTGCTGATTAATCTGCCATCTGTATCTATTCAGTGAAGGCACAGATGTGCTGAGGGGACAGAGAGAGTGATTAGGGACCATTACAGAAGATGATGTGGCATTTGAGTTGGGCCTTAGAGGATTGGAAAGGTCTTAAGAGATGGAGGACTGGGGTGAGGGCCTGCCAGGCTGGGAGAATGACATGAGCCAGGGCTGGGAGGAATGGCGGGGCTGGATCCCTGGAGGAGTGGGAGGTGACATGTGGAGGCTTCAAGGCACCAGGTTTTGCAAGGCTTGAACTCCAGGTGAAGGAGCTGGGATTTTATCCCGAAATAAAGGTGGAGATCCTTGTTGTTTTCTGAGAGAAGGAGGGCAAAATCCGAATCTGTTATTATGGTTCTCGTTTTTCCATTGAGGAAGGTGACACCCAGAGTCGCTGGAGACCCCCTAAGAACACAGGGCGGTTTAATAGGTGTGGAGAAGCAGTGCCTACCCCTGCCTCCTGGTCTACCAGGGCACATCACAGTAAACACTGTGTGCCTGGCTGAAATTGGGAGCCAAAGGCCTCGTTTACATATCTCTCTGGCAGGCAAGGACTGCCCTGCCACCGGATGGAATAGTCCACATCACCCCCCACACTATGCTGGTGACAATTGGAACTGGAGGTGTTCACAGGCCCTAGTTCATCTGGGAGATGTATAACCATGCAGCCGTCCCGGGGCTGCCATTAGCGCTTTATCTGAAAAGGCCAAACAGCTCCTGCCCTGTAAATTATGTCTCATTTCTTTAAAAAATGTATGTGGCTGGAGAAGGGGCAGAGGGATGCAAAGGAGGAGGAAGGGAAGGGGGACAGCAGGGAAGGGTAAATAGATAAAATAAATGGGCTTGGTGCATGCCTTTTGACCATTTTGCTTTAGTCTATTGATTTGGATTTTTCCCCCTACCCTGGGAGTAATCAATTTTTCGGTGGATGGGCAGAATACAATAATTTCAAGCAAACTCTTCAAATGGGTTGTCATTAATTTGCCTTTTGCCGGTCCTTGTTCCCTCGGAGTAAGATGTGTTTAGCCTTCTCGGAACACTATTGGAGGTATCCTCTGGGGATTTGCGGGGGCTGATTGGCACAGGGAAGGGAATGCAGACGTGGGAGGGGCGAGAAGAGCTGGTGCGGACTAATGAAGGCACAGTGTTTGCTCATCTTTACAGAGTCACTTATTACTGCTAATTGGGAGGGACAGTTCAAATAAGCACAGAGGACCAGTTGTCACAGGAGCGTGACATGGTTTTAAAGAGGCCTTCCTGGCTCCCTGAACTCCTGCCGCAGGCGGGCTGGATGCCTGCGCTTCGCAGCCTCCATAGAGTGGAGGCTTTGTCAGGGCGCCCCATAGAAGTCAGCAGTCCTAAGAAACCTAGGTTTGGCAAATCATCGCAGGGAACCACAGACAGACACGCAGCTGCCTGGGACACTTAGAAAGTCAACAGCTGACGGAAGGGGAGGACTCCGAGCTTGGCTGTAAATGGACTTGAAGACGTGATCGGAATTAATTTACACAACATAGTTAGAGGTTGTTTTCTTTAAAGGGCCTAATTGGTTTTAAAGAACATTCATTTGTATGAGTGTTAAAATATTAATAACCTGACATACATCTCCTAGGGTTCTGCGGCTTTATCTTTTGGTTATTTCCTTTGTAAAAAGACATTAATTTCCTCTCCATTCTATTAAATAGACATGAGTGAATGGGCCATGCCCATCCCACGTTATAGCCAATATTTCCAAATTATTTGGTTACATTTGTGCCAACCAGTTAGTCATTAGCCAATGCTATTAAAAAGCACCTGGGGGCTGGGCATGGTGGCTCATGCCTGTAATCTCAGCACTTTGGGAGCCTGAGGCAGGAAGATCACTTGAAGTCAGGAGTTCGAAACCAGCCTGGGCAACATGACAAGCCCCTCACCTCCAAAAAGAAAAATACAAAATAATTAGTCAAGTGTGGTGGCTCACACCTGCAATCTTAGCACTTTGGGAGGTTGCAGTGGGAAGGTTGCTTGAGCCCAAGATTTTGAGGTTATAGTGAGTGATGATTGTGCCACTGCACTCCAGCTTGGGCAACAGAGTGAGGTCCCACTTCTGAAATAAATAAATACATAAATAAGCCCAAAGTAAAAATAAACAAACAAAAAAACATCTAGATCTTCCTGGTGGCCGCAAGGAATGAATCACAACGGCCCCAATTCATTCATTCTACAAAAGTATTAAATCCTTGCAGTGGGCCAGGAACTACTATAGGTGCTAGGGACACAGCCATGAACTAGATTAAGTCCCTGCTGTCACGAGTTCTCATTCCTATGGAAGGCTGGGGCACTGAGAGTGATCGAGTGATGAACAAGGTCATTTCAGATGAGGACAAAAATGTAGGGGTGCCCTTGTGCCAGTGTTTTACTTGGCTTTTCAGACTCCCGTGTTTACTCCTGTGGAAAACAAGATAAATCAGTCCTGCCAAGAAGCAGGTAGTGGAGCCCATACCTTTGAGGGAATCTTAGATAAGGCCAAGTTTAGCTGCCTGGTTTTAGATACAGGAAATTTCTGATTCAAAATATAATCCCATTCTGGGAAGGTATGTGTAACAGATTCTGGTGATTTAGTGTCAGTTGAGAAAATTCATCATAAGCCAAGTTTTTGGTGCAAAGCCACAGTCCCTTTTCCTTTTTTTTTTTTTTTTTTTTTTTTTTTTTTTTGAGGCAGAGTTTTGCTCTTGTCGCCGAGGCTGGAGTGCAATGGTGTGATCTCAACTCACTGCAACCTCCACCTCCCTGGTTCAAGTGATTATCCTGCCTCAGCCTCCTGAGCAGCTGGGATTACATGCACCCGCCACCACACCTGGCTAATTTTTGTGTTTTTAATAGAGACGGGGTTTCACCATGTTGGCCAGGCTGGTCTCGATCTCCTGACCACAGGTAATCCAACCACCTCAGCCTCCCAAAGTACTGGGATCACAGGCGTGAGCCACTGCACCTGGCCCCTTTTCTTTTTATGACTCAGATTTTTAAGAATGTCATTAAACACACAAAAAGCATTCTATTTAAAAAGCAAGTATAAAACCAAAGATCCAATCTAATCATCCTCATGTACTTCAAGGTTCTGAGGTATATCCTGGGCCAGGAGCTTATAGAAGGTTGAGATGAGGGTGAGAGAGAGGCTTAGGTGGGATGCTGGTTTCATCCTTGCTCTAACTTGGTTCATGGTTCTTATGATTTATACCTGAAAACACATACACACTGTGGCGGCTCATGCCCATAATCCCAGCACTTTGGGGGCCAAGGACAGAAGATCACTTGAAGCCAGGAATTCAAGACCAACATAGCGAGAACCCGTCTCTACTAAAAATTTCAAAATGAGCTGCATGTGGTGGCACACACCTGTAGTCCCAGGTACTTAGGAGGCTGAGGCAAGAGGATCACTCGAGCCCGGAGTCTGAGGTTGTAGTGAGCCATGATCATGCCACTGCACTCCAGCCTGGGCAACAGAGTGAGACCCTGTCTCTAAAAAAAAAAAAAAAAGAAAACAAAAGAAAAAAATATATACACACAAACACATCAGCAGCAGCAGCATCACATATATACAAAACCAAATAGAAAATTATAGGTGGTAGCACCTTCAGAGAAAAAAAAAGTCATTTTTTCTCCTCCTGAATATTGAAAATTACATTATCTATTTATGACACAGGCAGATGGTATGAATCTGGGCTTTCACTTTGAAAGTATTTTCAAGAAAGCAACAGACTTTCCCCAGTGAAGAGAGCAGCCCTAAAAAAGAAATACCCATTTATGAAATTCATATAAAGCTGTTCCTGCAAATTTTCGCATTAGTTTTGAGATTTAAACTGGAATGATCCACCGTCAAATCAGACTGGTGGGTAAGCAGTCAGATGCTTTTCTAGAGAATGTAAGCCTTGGTACTTAACAAGAAATTAGTGGGGTTTCTCAGCATGGAAAATAGGAAACTATTTGCTGAGTGATACATTCCATTTTAGATTTCCTGTGATATGTTAAGAATGAATTTGTTGTTCATTGATACCTTCCAAGAGACCCCAACATAGGGCAAACAATGCCCCCTTCACTTCTGCATGAATGCACTCAGTTCTTTTCTTCACATCTGGAAGTCATTTATTTTGCCCTGAGACATCTGCAGAGGCTGTTGACATGTGATGGAGGCAGGGGAGCTGGCAAGCATGGCAAGGCGATGGACGCCATCACTCTTGGTGAGGCCTGGCTTTGTTGGAGGCAAGAAGAGGACCCGCTTCCCAACTGGGAGATGACTACAGGTTGACCAATTAAGAAACCAGTTGAATAAGCTTTAAAAAAAAAACACTTCTGAAAAAAAGGAATTTATGTTGCTAAAATGAATCCTTCATTTGGAGACCTAAAAGGAAAATGTCTGGCTCAGTTCTCTGTGGGATTTCACTCTTAATGAGCATAAGCAGAAAATATCTTTTTGCAGGCAGAGAGGTATGTGTGTGTATAAATTGATGTGTAATGTTGAAATCTTGTTTTGAAATAACTCCATGTGATTGCTGCTTTGACTCCTTTGTGTTCTCATTGGTCAGAAGGTGTCCTTGGGAATCTGCCATCAGCAAACATCTGGGAGCACATATCAGAAGTGCAGAGCTGGATGCTTTGGACAGGTAAAGTGCATCTGTTTATGAAGCCATGTAGAATTTCTTCCTCTGCTTTCACTAAGAGTAGAGTATATGAAAATAGTCCACATCTCTATGTCGCAGCTAAACTGCTGGGCTGTGCCATGTTGAGAGTGAGCACTGGTGCTCTGAATATAGAATGAGAGATGTATAAAGCCCCATTGACCCATCACCAGCATCTCACTTCCTCGCCTGAGATGCCAGCCTTACAGCTTTAGTTTTATTCTGTTATTATAGATTTAGGGGGCACATGTGCAGGTGTGTTACATGGGTATATTGTATAATGCTAGGGTTTGGGCATCTGGTATCAAGAACTCAATCCCATTTACAATAGCCACACACACACAAAGAATACCTACGAATACTTCTAACCAAGGAGGTGAAAGACCTCTATAAGGAGAACTACAGAGAACACTAATGAAAGAAATTGTAAATAACACAAACAAGTGGAAGAAAACATCCCATACTCATAGATAAGAAGAATAAATATCATGAAAATGACTACACTACCCAAAGCAGTCTACAGATGCAATGCAATTTCTGTCAAATTACAAATGTCATTTTTCACAGAATTAGAAAAAATGATTTTAAATTCATATTGAACAAAAAAGAACCCAAATAACCAAAACAATTTTCAGCAAAAAAGAATGAAAACAAAGGCATCACATTTCCTAACTTCAAACTCTACTATAAAGCTATAGTAATCGAAGCAGCATGGTATGGTCTTTGTACAAAAAATAGACACATAGACCAATGGAACAGAATAGAGAACACGGTAATAAAACCACAAACCTACAACCAACTGATCTTTGACAAAGTTGACAAGAATAGACAATGGGGAAAGGACACCCCATTTAATAAATGGTGCTGAGAAAACTGGCTAACCATATGCAGAAGACTGAAACTGGACCCTTCTCACCATATATAAAAATTAACTCAAGATGGATTAAAGACTTAACTGTAAGACCTGAAACTATAAAAATCCTAGAGGAAAATCTGGGAAAACTCTTCTGGTCATTGGCCTAGGCAAAGTCTTAGACCTTTATGGGAGCAGCTAGCATTGTCCTTTCCTAGCAGCCTCATTGAATATGCAAATCTCCCTGCAAGGGGCAATTCTTGGAGTTACTACCACCACAACTTGATAGGAAGGACAAAATAGAGAGCATAAGGATGATATTTGGGGCTAGAGGTTGGGAAGAGAACTCCAAAGACTGGTGTGGCTTATTATATAATTTTAACAAGGGCCTGCTCTGCTGAGGACCCAAGGAAGGGATTTAAATGACTGAGGAGGAGGAACAGGGACATTACGTAAGATTGTTCCCCAATCAAGCTGAATCCTTCCAGGCTTTAACAGAGCACACTCAAGGGAAAAGGGCAAGGGGGAACAGCCTGTTGGAATATGCAATGAGAATGCAATGGCAGTAGTGGGGTAGAGAGATGATTATGATGGACAGTGTCAAAAGGAAGCCGCAGAGGAGAATGTCCCACACTGGAGTCAAAGGGAGAGAGTGAGTTTTGTCCACATGGAGAGGATGCCATTGGCCTGAAGCTAATGTGATGAGGTAGTAGTTCATAGTATTAATAATGGAAATCTTTTACTTGAAACCCAGGAGCTTCTTCCAGCCCCTACAGAGAAATCATGTACTTCTGAATCAGAAGCCAGATCTACAGATATTGCCTACTGCGAAAAAGGGGGGAAGGGAGAGAGGCAAGCTGAAGATCATGGCATGTAAAGAAAGATTCAGAGGCATAATTTGCAGAGTTTTCCTGCTCCAAGACAGGAGATAAAAGTTGCTGTGATCTGGTCGGGCCTGGTGGCTCATGCCTGTAACCCCAGCACTTTGGAAGGCCAAAATGGAAGGATCTCTTGAGGGAGTTCGAGACCAGCCTGGCCAACATAGCGAGACCCCATCTCTATTTAAAAACACAAAAGTTGCCATGATCTGAGCACACAAAGGAGGGAAAGATATCACAGGCCCAAGAGAGGGTGAGGCTGAGAAACCAAGAGAGAACACCAGAGCAGGCTTGCCTTTCATAAGCCGTAGTGTGGAGGTGTGACGAATTTGCTCAGGTGTTTATTCAACAGGTATTTATTGAGTGCCTGGGCTATGCCTGCTACTATTCTGTGCACCTGGGATATATCCATGGACCAAACAGAAAAAGATCCCTGCCTCCATGGAGCTTATATCCCAGCAGAAAAGACAGACAGTACACAATAAGCAGAAATCAACAAAATACATAGCCTCTTAGGGGATGATCTATGCCAGGAATAAAAGAAAAGTAGAGGGGTAGGAGGATCAGAGTGGCTTGGGGGAGTTATTTAGCAGTGGGCTTCACCAAGCCAGATTGCAGCCAAGCTATGAAGGAGGTGAGGGAGAGAGCACACAGGCAGTGTAGCCTTATGGCCCATCACAGCTGTCCAGTAGTGCCCTTGCTCCCAGTAGACAGCCCATCCATGGCTGACTTTGGAATGAAACTTGTCTCCATCCACAAGATTCTTTTCAGTCCCCCAAGACTCATTCTGTGAAAGCCGCCACCTTCTGACAACCCAGCACATGCCCAGAGTGAAGGAACAGGATGGAGATTCTTTGAGATGGTGACATGGAGTTAGAAAGCCTTGATGATGATCAAAGCAAAATGGGGCAGAAACAGGTTGCAAACTTGCCCGCTGAGCTAGAACAGAGGTAAGACCCGCAATCAACACTAATCCCTTCTATTTCAGAATCTCACCCAAAACACAATCCCAAATGAATTTTTAGATACTTGGCTGTTTTATTTATTTATTTATTTATTTATTTTCTTCCTGATCGGGTTTCTACTAGACAACTAACTGTCCATAAGAATCAACCTACATCTATGATACCTTCTTATTTTTATTTTATCAGGCTTATTTCATTTTGACTATTGGGTCATTACACCTTTTAATAATTATACTACATATTAATATTTTTTCTCAGCAAAAGTTGTATCAATAGTGCTATTTGTGAAGTCACAAGTTCACTAGAAATAAAGTAGTTAAATAAAACTAAAAATGGTTAAGAATGATGAGGTTTTTATATCCCCAATTTCTGAGGTTGCCTTGATTTTAAAACGCTGTTTCTGACAACATTACCACATACTAGAAATTGAAACTTCATCTCCCAGCCTGTCATTCACACTCAGAAGCGGCCTGATAATCAGTTACTGACCAGGTGTGACCAGATGTCCTAATTTTTAGCCTTGTACATGTGATCATGGGAGAAGTGGTGTGTGTGTGTGTGTGTGTGTATGTGTGTGTGTGTGATGTCCATTTATAGTTTGTCCTCTTTATGAGTCCTCAAGAATACTTGAGCCTCTCTACTTCTTTATTTGGAAACAATCCCAAAGGTTAAAGCCTCCAGGAGTTGAGATTTGGTTCCTGAAGTCATGAAGCCCAAGGTCCCACAAGCCCCTGTCCTTTGTTAGTGGAATCCTTCCTTTGGTTTAAATAGGAAACTTTCCTTGGCAACTCTGATGATGACACCTTTTGTATCTATCCAAAAGGCCAGTTTACTGGTCAAGAGTGTGGGCTGGGATACTCAAGAGTTCAGAGTTCCATTTCTATGCGGACTCTCATCCCATTTTTTACTTCTCCCATGTTTATAGTCATTGCGCTTGTGGGGTACTTAGAATAACATGGAGAACACAGAGGCTGATCTGGGTGTAATGGTGCCATAATGCCTTCTAGCATGAGGCAGTGTGGACAGTTTGAGCCTGGTTGAAAGGAATTCATTTTGTCAAGGTTTATATAAGTCCAAGCCCTCCTCCCATTGCAAGTGCGCCTGTCCCCACTCAGCTGAAACCATCATGATGACAACCTGCCCCCATGGCAAGCAATGGGAATGAAGATAGAAGAATGGGGGGATGCCTGCATCCCATCTTGGCCTCCCATCTTTCAGGATCTCAGTGTCACATTCTGTCCAGACCACCCACAAGCCCTTACAGGGTTCCAAGCGAACGCTCACTTCCCTCCACATCTTGGCACCTTTCCTCACATCTGGCACCAATAGGTCTTATTGTACCATAAACTCTGCTTGTCTGTAGCGGGAAAGGAAGACAAGATGGCTTGAGGTGATAGGAAATAATTAACCCAAGTAAATTTGGCTGCAGACGTCACCACTTATGCAAGGAGTGCCTGACAGCTCCCCCGACTCTGGTTGAAGGATCCCACCGCTGTTCTTCTAGATGGGAGTGCAGTGCTCCCCTGCATCTCATCTCCCCAACTCCTCACAACCTCCATTTCCTCAGGCATAAATTTTGGGAAGTGTTGTCTACATTACAGAATGATTGTCAGGATTAAATGAGGACATACGTGTGAAACCCTCACACATTGTCCAGCATGTAGTCACATGTAACAAATGGTGGTGGGGATGATAGTGTATGAGTGGAAGCCAATTTTGATTATTTTTCAGTGTTGCTTAATTCATTCCAATGAAGCATTTACTGCGCACCTCCCTGCAATGTCTGCGGGTGCCCGTGGTGAAGGCTGCACCAGTGAGGACAACTCTGGATGGAGCCAGAGAGCAGGAGCCCCATGGTGAACTCTCCACCTCCTCACACTGGGCCATTACTCCCCCAGAGCCTTCATTTCCCGTCTCCCCAACCCCCTCATAAGCCCTACATGAAGAGACAAGAAAGGGAACTGAAGGCTGTTTCCTGCTTAAAACCATGAAAAGGCCAGGCGCGGTGGCTCACACCTGTAATCCCAGCACTTTGGGAGGCCAAGGTGGGCAGATCACTTGTAGTCAGAAGTTCGAGACCAGCCTGGCCAATATGGTGAAACCCCATCTCTACTAAAAATATACAAATTAGCCAGTTGTAGTGGTGGGCACCTGTAGCCCCAGCTACATGGGAGGCTGAGGCAGGAGAATCGCTTGAACACAGGAAGAGAAGCGGAGGTTGCAGTGAGCCAAGATCATGCTGTTGCACTCCAGCCTGGGTGTCACAGCGAGACTCTGTCTCAGAAACAAAAACATAAAACAGACCATGAAATACAATCTACCTTCATTAATGGAATAAACAAGACAACATAGGATAATGTGCTGTGATGTCTCCGGGGCACCAAGCATGGTGCCCTCATCCCGTCTAAGCATATGACCATGGGGGAAAGTATCAGACATCTCTTATCCCTGGAAATAGCCTTTTCCCGGCCTTCAAATTCAATTTTAACAAATATTTATTAAGTGCCCACTATGTGCGAGGCATTGTCAGACCAGAACTATCCAACAGAAGTTTCTGTGATGGGAGTGTTCTGTATCTGCACTGTCTAATAGCCATGTGGTTGCTGAGCAATTGAAATGTGGTTAGTGTGATGGAAGAAGTGAATTTTTAATTTTGCTTAATGTTAATTAATTTTAAATTAAATTTAAATAGTCACACGTGACTAGTGACGACCATATCACACAGTGCGGGACTAGACACCGAAGATTCACAGGACAGCTAAAAATCCTCGCTTTCTTGAGGTTTATATTGCATTAAAAGAAAGTGGGGACAGACAATAAGATAAAAAAGTGAAATACATCACGAGTCAGACAGTGAAAGTGCTATAGAAAAAAAGCAATAAAGTGAGAATCAAGTTAGGAAAGGTCAGAATTCTGAAAGCGGTGGCAGACTGAACAATTTTCATGCCCAGTGAACAAACTGTAAAGGTGAACCTCTCACACTTTATTTTAGGTACTGCCGAAAGCAAACTGGAGAGTCTAGTGCACATAGTTTTTGAATACACCCATAAGTCAGGTGTCTGATTTGAACAGTTGCTTTTATCCTTCTCAACTCTGTACTCAAAATGCACCACTTCTCACTTGGTACAATAATCAGGAATAATGTGTATCTTAATGGAGCTTCTCCATTAAAAGGTTTTGGAAATAATATATAAAATTAATGGTTTACAAGAATAGTTTTAGACACTTGAAAACATAGCTAACCTAAAGACCTTCAATGCACCATGAATACATTCATTCCCCGAATAAAAATGAATCCTAAAATTGGTTTTGATTTTTATTTAAAATTCAAATGTCTGATGTCCTTAAATTGAACAAATGATATTTAAAAATATCTATATCAGCCTCCAACATCTGCAGATTGCGATTTGCATTTTGAAATTGGCTGCTTGAAATGATCGGGGATGAGCGCTGTCATTCTTCTTTTCTTCCCTCTGGTTATTTAATGAAATGCGAGAGGTCAACCCTTTGTCCTTAAATTAGTTCCCATAAAAATCTTTTTGTACTTTGCAGCTTGTTATGATGTCTTGAGGCTGAAGGAAACGTTGCCATTAATTACGTCTTTGTTGAATATGGATATCTATTCAGAGTTAGTTGAACAGTTTCAAACAAAATTAGCACCGAGCCACACTCGGGCCAGCTTTGGGTTGGTTATCAAGAATATTTTTTTCTTTTTTTCTCTCTTTCTTTTTTTCCTTTAAATTTTTTTAAATAGCTGAGAGAATGCTCTTCGGCAAGTGTGTATTATCTAATATATTCAGCTTTCAGTTGCTACTTTTTTCCAGATGAAGATGAGCTTAATTGAGGTTGTCCTTTTAAGTTTGTAGGGCCCTTCAGCATCTCACACAAAAGCATCTAGAGGCTTTTCATTTGTCTTGAGTATGTTTCAGATGTACAAATATTATTTACTTTAAACTTCAAATCAAAAGGTGCACTGTAACTGTTTTAAATAAAACATTAGTCAAGACTGAAATATATATAAATTCAAAGCAATACTTTTTTTTCCCATTTACGTGAAGGGAGCTCAGTTAACAAATTTTAGGATACATGTCGGAGGAACTGTTTAGCAACACCCTTCAAGCAAGCAAGCACTTAATAAAGGAATTCATTCCCAGTCCTCCAAAGATAAATATTACAAACCCACTCTACAGCTAAGCTGTGAAGTTAGTTTTCTGTTGCAGACTCTCTTAAATGTTTGCTTGAATAAGATGGGGGTAAAATTGATTTTGAAGAAGTGAAGCTCATCAGTGAAATGTACCCAGGGTGCTCATCTGGGGGGGCATTTTGAGGAAATAAAGAAAAACACTCAGCTACAGGCTCAGCTCTATACAAACCTGTTCGTACTATGAGGGTCGTGAAGGCTGATGAATGGGACTTCAGCCCTGGGAGAAAACCCTTTTCTGTGAGCATTTAAATCAATATATGGGAAATTATAGTACATCCTAGAGAACACGGCAGAAATTGTGAAAAACAGAATAAGATCTCTTTTTGTTTTAATAATAATAATAATAATAAGCCCCAAGGACCATACTAACAAAGTAGATTGATTCGTTTAGGAATAAAATTCTCAAACAACCCTGTGAAAGATAAGTATTCCCTATTGTAGCAAAAACAATGGGTATGATCTTTTTTTCCCAATGAAGATCCTGTTTAATGTCTTAAAAATATTTTGTAGTGATTTTTATTTTCATTCCTTCTTCCTGCAGCTCCTTTCCTGAATATGGAAACAGAGTGTCCCTTGTTGTGAAGCATTCCTGGGAAAGAGGCGCTAACCTTGTATCGCTTTTGAGTGTAATATACATTTTTCATTTTAAATGGGAGCTCATAATGACATTGTGTGGAAGGGATTCCAGGCCTCTGTGATTATCACCATGTCTCCTTGAGCTGCGCCTCTGGAAAAAAATGTGAAGGAGGTAGCCCTCTGGAATGAATAAATCCTGCCGCCTGCCTGTAATTATTTATTAAAATAGATTAAAGAAATAGGCTAAAAAGGAACCCGCCGCCCATGTTAGAGATAGCATAATAAGAGTACATAGAAAGGGAAAATTAACACCAGGGAGGAAGGAATGTTAGATATGTGCTTTCAAGAATACGGCCATGTCTGCATTGTTGGCTTACACACAGACACACGCTCGGGTTTTTCATTTGGCAGGGTGGGCTGTGTGATGAAAACGTGGGTTACTAATACTGATGTGTATGTCTCTAATTAACATTAGAATTGAGTGGTAAACATAACCAGGAGAGCATTCAAGAGCGAAATGGGCTAAAAGAGAAGCCAATGTGTAGAGAGGAGGGGGAAGAGACGGGTTGGAGAGAAGAAATCGGTCAGCCCTTGTTCAGATGGGTTTAATTTTGTCACTTGAGTCAAAACTGGAAACCTGTTTTCTAGTACAATTGCTTCTGTGTTTAGTGGGTGCTGTCCTTGCAGGCTCCTTTCATTGCAGGAGAATTTTATAAGCAGCATACCATCATCAAACCATCCTGGGGGTCAACTTTCCACTTGTGCCTTTAGCTCTTACGCAAGCACTTTTATAGTGTCTGCTAATATACAGGATTTATCTTCGGTTCTGAGAAGAGCTTTTAAACTTAATCCCTCGTTGGAGTACTAATTTGTTTCTTCATCCTTAAACCAGTACTTTCGGTTAACTTTCACCAGAAACGGTAGATTTCTTTAGTATGGCCACTCAAGAAACGTAGGTTTCCGTTAATTTTTTGTTTTGTTTTGTGGCTGTTTTTGTTTGTGACTGCTGGGAGAACAACAGGGTGGGGGAGATTTTGATGATGGTTGCTGATATTATTCATGTATTTCTGTTTCTTAAAGTTCAAAGTACATAACTGGAAATACTTGTGGACGGTTGCCTTAAAAATATTTCTAATCATATTTGCCTAAAGAAAATAAAAACTACTACCTATTTTTAAAAAAAGGAATGCCAGAACTTATTTTTGCTTTTTTATTCTGGCTTTTCCCTTGATATTTGAGTGGAATAATATGCTATGATGTTTATGTATGAAAAACAGAATATACTTGCATATGTTATGAGGAAGAAAGCTGCTTCTAGGAAAATGAACTTTTTTTTTCTTTTTTTATATTTAGGAAATGATTTATCAAAGTAACAAAATAACTCATTGGGAAAGCCGTGTTATTTATAAAAACAATCAGCATTTGACTTCCTTTCATTTTTATAAGGCTAACGTAACAAGGACTTTGCAGAGGCAAAAATGAACTCGAATCCTTTTAACCATATGAACACTTATGAATTTTATTGCAGCTCCTATGTAACCACTTTATTTAACCAACTAAATAAAGTGTGTACTTTTTAAAAATATTTAATGCTCAGCACCAAAAACTGTATCCAAAGAAAATGTACATTTCCTGCGTAATATCTGCCTTGCCTCGTTAATTCGTTAGAAAAAAAATATACAAACATTTCCAGAGAAATGCTTTGGGTTTTTTCTAAAGTCATAGATGTTTGTGTAGAAAGGAATGGAACCATCTTCACACGTGAATAGAATGCGGAGATCTTCAGTGCTGGAGTTCAGAAAATGAAGAGAACTTACAAAAATGTACAGCTGGGAATGCCTTTCCAGTGGATCTTCCCCATCACGAAGTTATTACTGTGTGAACAACGTTCATTAGCTTTATCAATATTGTACTTCTGTTTATCTGCCATTACCATCTTAACAAAGTAAATCACTCCTGTTCTTCCCAGATCGCATCTCTTCCCCCACCCTCTGAAAACCAACATTTGTTACCCATAAACAGGGGGGACACTCAGTGATAAGTATAATAGCTTAAATTGAATTTTCCTTCAAATGATTTAGTGAATACTAGAACACATTTTTACTTTGTTGTTTAGACTCAAGAAGGCATAAAATCTCCGCCATCTATTTATCATGTAGTTATTTTAATGTAAACATGTGTCCGTTTAGATGAAGTGTTTTCATTATTAAGCTAATTCCAACGTGTCTCAGATAGACCATGAGAAGGGAGCCGAGCTCTGCCTGATGGGGAACCGAAACCTGCCTCCGCTCAGCCTGCTGTCAGATATGTCTTCATTAGTTTTTTGTCATTCACCGGTGGCAAATGCTGTATAAATGGAATGACGATCAGGCCCGCCTTGATAACTTGTCTTATCTCATTAGTTTTCACATCAAAGTTAATCAGCAATGTGAATTGTAATTGCTAGAGGAGACAATGCGTACATCGCTGGTTGCTTTTTTCCCCCTCCCCTGTATGGCATCTTGAAACATCAGCAGGCTGGCTGGAGCAGATAGGCTCGGAAGGAAAATGATGTGGAAGGCATAATAAGCGAGCTGCTCAGAATTAATGAGCTAACCCAATAAGAAAAGAATGGCCAATCAATGTGAGTTGGGCAAATATAATTTAGAAATAATTGCTTGATTGGTTGCCTATAGTAGACTGATTTGACCACACACAAGGATTAAGAATTAAGATGTCAAGGCAAAAAATAATTTGGCAACTGAGGGCATGTAATTTTTTGTGTCCTTCCCTTTATGATTGAAAGAGATGGGTGTTTGATATGCTATTCGCCAGAATGAAAACATTAGACACCCTCTCGTTCTCTTTCTGCTCCTCTCACAATGCAGGCCCATTCAGAACACAATTGTGATACTCCTGGACAGGACATGAAAAAGGTATGGATTGAGAGAGAGAGAGCGCGCGTGTGTGTATGTGTGTATGTTCCCATTTATCGCAGTTATGCCCAAAGGATGAATGGGTTGGTACATAAGGTGTTTGCAAGTTTGCATCTGCGCTGAGCTGCAACATCACTGGGAGGCATGGCAAAGTGAGAGATGTGGATATTTGCAAAATATGTCAATTGTCTGTCCTCGGCCGAAGAGTTCTGCTCACATCCTACATGTTCCTAATGCAATCTTCCCCACAGCTATTCACCAATTAGTAGAGGGCCCTTGCTATATTCTTCTGTCTAAACTATTGGGAAGGTTCAGCCAGAAGGTAAATTTGCTTTGATCTGCATTACACCTAATTGAGTCACCAGCAATGTCTCTATCCCAACATCAATGTGAAAATGTTAGATTATTTCACTGGGGATTAAACCTAATTTTCGCGTGTTCTGCATTAACCTATTAGGCTGGCTAATCTGCATTGCTAATGTGACTGAGGCAGCTGTCACAGCTAAAGAAAAACATGATCATGCAATCCTTGAATGAATGATTCCCGGTCTGATTAGTCTTAGTGAAGTTAGCTGAGCCCTGGTGATAAGGAAGGAAAATTCCCAGGTTGCCAATAGCTTTGAAAATTATCAGACTGTAGGCAAAAATATACCTCATGATTCACAGGCTTCGGTCCAAATACTGAGTTAAGTGACATTATTTAAGACTGACTAAGGCTAACTCGAATTGTCACTCGCATAAATGTTTGTGTTTATTTTAAGGGACTAATGTAATGGATGCAGATTTAAATGCTAATAGACACCAGCCAGACACAAAAAACCCCAGGCGTTGTTACCCTGTTGGTCTTTTATTAACATAGATTAAATTGTAATATTTTCTAGATAAATTGGCAAAATCAGAAAGATGCATTGCCCCCCAGAATGCTCGATGAGGACGACTTTTGCAGGACTTCTGGTTTTTCGGGAGATGTGAGGATCACAGTAGTAGAAGTTTACACGTTCACTACTCTCATTATCAGTTTAAAAAAAAAAGAAGAAGAAGAAAAATAGGGGAAAAATACTTTTATAAGGAGGAAAACAGATTTCTGCAGCTTGTTGGCCAGAACCACTTTCTCTGTCTGTACACTTAATTGGGAGGACTCGGCACGCATTTCTCCTCATCCCTGTACTTTGTTCGCTTGGAGAAGGCTTCACTGCAGTTTCAAGCCTTTGCGTGCTCCTCTCCATTTGATTTCAACAGCAAGAGAGCCACCATGATGGGTACCCTTCAGATGTGGAAAGTGTTCAAGGGAGTTTGGTGGCTTCAAATAGAGCTGGGAGTCCATTTAATCCGATTAGCAGTTCCACAAAATGGGCCTGCTCAACCCGTTGTGGACAGAAGCCTTTACTTTATTTGTTTCTATTAGCCAAGAATCAGTTATCAGAAAAGTGGAATTTTGCCCCATCAGATTGCCCAGACAATCAACAGAAAATAAATGAGGAAATAGTCTAATGTGTCAATATTTGTCTTTTGGCCCTAATTGTCCACAGAGGGGACTTGCTGAGTGTGTGAAGTTGGCAGCCTGGGTTTATCTGTGTACTCTTGATGGTTTTTCCCACTGTGTAGGCACCGGAGCAGCTACGTGAACAGTAATGACATCTCAAAGGCCAACAGCACTGGCTGGAGAATAAAGGCATTTTAAAGGTCTAAGAACACTGAATTGAAGAGCCAAGGAGAACCCTTGATGGATGAGGAAGGCAGAGCCCAGCAAATGACAAGGCATTTGTGACCACGTTTCCAATGCCGGAGTGAGGTAGAACAAAAGCACTGAAGAGACAGGAGCTTCCGTTCCTGCCCTGGTGCCAGCCTGTCTTTCCTGTTTCCCAGGAAGCTCAGCTGACTACAAGCCTATGGGGGTACAGCCCTCCTCTTATTTCTGTTGCCTCTTGTTAGTTGAGAAATGTTAGTGTCTCAAATTGTTTTAGTCCCTCAAATTGCCTTTAAGGATAATGGTAATAAAATGATTTAAGCTACAATATTTGAGTATTCACTATGTACCAGATACTATTCTAGACACCGAATATTTGATTTCCCCCCAAGACCCATGAGATGCTGCTATCATTAGGCCCATTTTACGGATGAGTCACTGAGGCCCTGAAAATAATTTGCCTATATTCACTCAGCCAGTGGCCATAGAGCCATGCCTTGAACCTAGGCAGTCTCACAGGCTCTTCATTACCACTGGACCCCAGAGTCCACGGCCAGGCCTAGAGAGCCAGTGTCTCCTCAAATTTTACACCTTAAGTACCCACCAGAATCCGCTTCCCAGACACCTTCCTTCCTTGCTGTTGATCTCTCCTTCGCCCCCTTGAAAGGCTCAAGACACGGCCGGGCGCGGTGGCTCAAGCCTATAATCCCTGCACTATGGGAGGCTGGGGCAGGTGGATAGCCTGAGGTCAGGAGATGGAGAACAGCCTGGCCAACATGGTGAAACCCCATCTCTACTAAAAATACAAAAATTAGCCAGGCATGGTGGTGGGCGCCTGTAATCCCAGCTAGTAGGGAGGCTGAGACAGGAGAATTGCTTGAACCTGGGAGGCGGAGGTTGCAGTGAGCCGAGACTGCACCATTGCACTCCAGCCTGGGCGACAAGAGCGAAACTGCATCTCAAAAAAAAAAAAAAAAAAAAAAAAGAAAGAAAGGAAAAGAACAGCTCAAGCCACAGCAATGGCAGAAATGGTGCACAAGCCCATCCCACACAGTCCCACTGACTGAGTGTTTTCAATAACACGATCCAACTCAGTTTTCACAGAATCTTTTCACTGAAGGTGGGACAGAAATTTTGATTATCCAGGCCTCCTTTAGGCCTCTCAGACCACAGTGACACTTGAGCCCCAAGTCAGCAGAGATCGCTGCCAAAGAGTCACGCTTCAGCAACTTATCTGGACCGTGGACAATGGCCGTGAACTGACCCTTTTCCCCTTGTTCAGCTGAAAGGTGCCCTCCCCTCTGGTTCCCTGAGATGAGCCATGGCTCCTGATTCATTCCGAGAAGACAGCAATTGGATCTAATCATGGAGCACAACGCACGCTGGATGGGCCATCAGCGCAGAGCCATAATCTCTGCCTGGAGTGAGTTCTTCCATAACTCCAGCCCATTGCACAAAATTGACGGGCTCTTTTCTTTCTGGCTGGATCTGATAGCATTCCGGGAAGTCTTTGTACCCCTTTATATCACAGGATCACTATACCTGTGTGGGAATGTTAACAAAACTGTGGTTATGAAACACTGATATTATCTCTTAGTAAATTAAATCTGCCTTTCCTACGAATAGCGGAGTTAAGAAAGCTTAGATAAATTCTTTTTTCAAAAAGCATTTCTTTGAATTCTATATTACTCACACATAGGTTATTTTCTCTTCCTAGCAATTCTACTGGGCCCATTCCTCTCTAATAATGTGACGTGGTGTCATCACATGGCCAAACATCTTTTTGACCTCCCATAATAACTTCTCAAAGACCCAGGTGAAGGTCATTCCCATTTGCATGGCCCTCAATACCTGATGAACACCCAGGAGGTGCCAGCAATATTTGGCAAGCATATCAGTCTCCTATTGCTGCTGTAACCAATTACCACATGTTTTGTGGCTAAAAATAATTTAAATAAATTTTCTTACAGTTCTGGAGGTCAGAAGTTCAAAATGGGTCTTAAAGGTATCAGCTGGGCTGGTTCATTCCAGAGGCTCCAGAAGAGTCCCTCCCTTGCCTCTCCCAGGATTTAGAGGCTGCTAGCATTCCTTGGCACCAGGCCGCATCACTCCAACCTCTGCTTCTACCTCTGCTTCTGTCCTCATGTCACCTTCTCCCACTATGATGTCCTACCTCTCTCTCATTAGGATCCTTTTGATTATATCGAGCCCACCCAGGTAAACCAGGATCATCTCCCTATCTCAAGATCCTTAACTTGATCCCATCTGAAAAGTCCCTTTGACCATAGAAGGTAACGTGCATAGTTCCAGGAATTAGAACATGGACATTGGGGGAGGAGGGGGCGAGTTATTCAGCCTACAACATGCAGTCGATCCTGGGAAGAGAGGCAAAGTGCTCGTCATTCATTTGTTCATTCATTCATTCGTCCAGCTGCAAATGTGAGTTTGTGCGCACCATGTTCAGCCCCAGGACTGCAGCAGAGAGCAGGACAGTCTTCCCGTTGTGAAGCGTGAGATCCAAAGAAGGAACGGCAGAGATCAGATGACAGGGAGCCCATCCAGCCTGGGATGGGCACTTGTGTCCAGAAAGTCAGCCCTGAGAAAGTGACGTTTATGCCAGGGCCTGAGGGAAGGGTAGGACTTTGCCAGTGGAAGAGGTTAGGGAAAGGTGAAAAAGCCACAAAGGCAAAATGACCATCCAAGCTTCAAGTAATTGTCAGTCTAGAGGGGAAGCATTTAACTGCAGTGACAATGATTTTCACTGTCTACTATGGTCAAAGCTGAGAGCCCTCTTCTAAGTGAGCATTAATGTTTCTGTTGTTTTCTTGAAAGGGCGAAGGATCCCAGGGGATAAGAGGAAGGTAGGGCAAGTCAGCAGAAGCTTCCACCATCTTGGACTTCTTTTTGTTTGTTTGTTTGTTTGTTTAGACACAGGGTCTCATTCTGTCATCCAGGCTGGAGTGCAATGGTGCAATCATAGCTAACTGTAACCACACACTCCTGGGCTTAAGCCATCCTCTCACCTCAGTCTCTCGAGTAGCTGGGATTGCAGGCATGCACCGCCATGCCTGACTTACCTTTAAAATTCTTTGTAGAGAGGGGTGTCTCACTATATTGCCCAGGCTGGTCTTGAACTCCCAACCTCAAGCGATCCTCTCACCTCAGCCTCCCAAAGCATTGGGATTACAAGCATGAGCCCCCACACCTGGCCTTCCATCACTTCTGATTGGGCTGCATAGTTTCCATGACCAAAAGGTCCTATACTAAGGATGTTTACACAGCCTCTGGAAAGCTGCTGCAAGATACTTGTTAATTACAAAGGGAAAAATAGTCAATTCAAGTAAAGAAGCATGATGGGCCAGTGATCAGAGCTAACATCACCAGTCATGGAACAACTTGACATCATGCACCTCTTAATAGGATGCATTGAGAGGGGTTCCACAGCAGTCTTCCGGGGGTATTCCTGCCTCACATGTATCTCCTCAATACAGTCAGGTGGAAACATCAGACAAACCCAAACTGAGGGATGTTCTGTAAAACAGATGACCTATACTTTTCAAAACTGTCAATATCGCAAACAACAAACCTACTTTTGTCTCTATAGATTTGCCACTTCTGGATATTGAATGCAAATGGAATCACACAATATGTAGCATTTGTGACTGGCTTCTTTCACTTAGTGTAATGTTTTCAAGGTTTGTAGCTACATCAGCACTTCACTTATTGTTATGGCTGAATAGTATTTCATTGTATGGGTATATTGCATTTTGTTTAGCCCTTCCTCAATTTCCACTTTGGGGCTATTATGAATAATACTGCTATGAACATCTGCACACAAATGTTTTTGTGGACATACATTTTCATTTCTCCTGGATGTATACCTAGGAGTGGGGTTGCTGGTCATATGGTAACTCTATCTTTGACCTTCTGAGGAAGTGGAAGTTGTTTCCAAAGTGACTGCACCATTGTACATTCCCATCACCATTATATATTGTAGTGTGTGAGGGTCTCAGTTTCTCCACACTTATCAACACTTATTTTCTGTCTTTTTTATTCTAGTCATCCTAGGGGGTGTACATTGGTATCTCATTGTGGTTTTGATTCCTTGTACTATTCTTACTTTTCTGTAAGTCTGAAATTGTGTCAAAATAGAAAATGAAAAGAAAGCTATTCTGTGTCATTATTATTCTATGACAAAAGGATGTTGGGGAGAAATCGTATTTCTCTCTGAAACTGAGCAGATGAATCAATGTACAGATCCTGAGGATAAGAGCAGAGCTAATGACCTGAGTTCTAGAAATTCAAATACTTTCTGGGCCCAGTGTTTCCATTCATTCACTCAAAAAACATTTACCAAGCTCCAATTATAAATTTATAATAAGATGAGTAAGTATTAGTCCCAGAGAGATATTCTCCATCTCATGGGAGGAAATATATTTAAACTAATACTATTGTATTGCCTTTCCATTATTCATTACTCTCCAATTTGCCACAGACCCCACCACTCACTATTGTCTGAGTAACCGCTATGCTCATTTCCCACTCCTTGCTTGGCCCTATAAGTACTCAAGCTTGAAAGTATGACAGAGAGAGCACCTGACCATTTGATAATGTCAGAGAAAGCCTCCCAGTGGCAAGCGCCTGTCTAACATTAGGGTAAATTCAGGTTGTACTCTATGTACAGAATTCCCCTGACCTGACCTATTAAATCCTACAAAAGAGAAAAGAATATTTGTCAACACATTTGCACCTCTCAATAGACTCTTAACAACTATAGTTTCTCTCTTAATTCTCATAAATCATCTGCTTACTAATTGACTTATTTGTCAGAAATTGACATTACTACTCATTGTCTTCAGTTGGTTACCCATAAAGCAAACCCACTCAAACTGGATTAAGAAAAAGAGACCCACGTTAACAGATGTGGCTTTGAACTTGGCTAGACCCAGGGTCCTTCTACAGCTCAGCTCTGGTGGCTTCTGTTTTGGTTTCATTCTAGGAAATCCCCTCCACGGATTGGGCTCCGAAGCCCCCAGGCCTACACTTTTCTTACAGTTAGCAATCCCACACTTCCAACAGATTTTAGAATCAGTATCTTTAGCTTACCATCTCGACGCCTCTCTGCTTTATCACATCCTACACTGTTAGCAAATCATGTCAGCTTTCCTCGAATTAGATCCTGAATCTGGTAAATTATCACCACGTCCACCACTTAGCCTCTGCTACCTAAGTCATCTTTACTTCTCATCTGCAGCCCGGCCATAGCCTCCTAACTGGTCTTCTTGATTGTCATCCTTGACCTCTACGGTCTACTATTTTTTTTTTTTTTTTTTTTTTTTTTTTTTTTTTTTTTTTGAGACGGAGTCTCACTCTGTCACCCATGCTGGAGTGCAGTCAACTTACTGCAACCTCAGCCTCCTGGGTTCAAGCAATTCTCCTGCGTCAGCCTCCTGAGTAGCTGGGATTACAGGCATGCACCACCAAGCCCAGCTAATTTTTGTATTTTTAGTAGAGACAGGGTTTCACCATGTTAATCAGACTGGTCTTGAACTCCTGACCTTGTGATCTGCCCGCCTTGGCTTCCCAAAGTGCTGGGATTACAGGCGTGAGCCATCATGCCCGGCCTACGGTCTACTATTTATACAACCCCTGGAGTGGTCCTTTCAAACCTTGTCAGATCACATCACTCCTCTGTTCAAAAATTTCCGATGGCTTCCATCTAGGACACAATAAAACCCAAGTCCTTCCCAAAGCCTTGCCTGATCTGACCAACAGCTTCCCATGACCTCAGAGCCTGGCTTTGCCTGCCTGTCTCAGCCCATTCTTACTGCTGGCCTCCTTCCTGGTCCTCCAGGATGTGAAGCGTGCTCCCAATTCCAGATCTTTGCTCTTATCATTCCTTCTGTCTGAGGTAATTTCCCAGATCTACTTCTCTAACTCACTCACCTATTTCAGGTCTCTGCTCAGATGTCTCTTTTTTTTTGAGACAGAGCCTTACTCTGTCGCCCAGGCTGGAGGGCAATGGCATGATCTCAGCTCACTGCAACCTCCACCTCCCAGGTTCAAGTGATTCCCCTGCCTCAGCCTCCCAAGTAGCTGTGATTACAGGTGCCCACCACCACATCCAGCTAATTTTTTGTATTTTTAGTAGCGACAGAGTTTCACCAGTTTGGCCAGGCTGGTCTCAAACTCCTGACCTAAGGTGATCCGCCCACCTCGGCCTCCCAAAGTGCTGGGATTACAGTCATGAGCCCTGTACCTGGCCAGATGTCTCTTTATCAAAGGTCTCTAGGCCTTCCCTGACAATTTTATCCAAAGTAGCTATGCCCTTCAAGCCCTATCCCAGTCTATCCTTATTTTTCTTCATTGTACTCATCAGCACCTCATACATGATACACTTTTTATTTTTCTTAGTTTGTCTGCTGCCCCCACCACTGGAATATAAGAGAAAGAATTTGTTTTTTGTTTTGTTCATTGCTGAATTCCTAGAGCCTATCACAGTGCTCAGGCAATAGATATTTACCCAGTGAATGAAGAAATGTCTAGAATATTACTGTGGCAATGGGAAGGGAATGCATGGTTTGTGTATCCTAAGTCTGATGGGGCAGAGGGATCAGCTCTATCCAAACCTCACAGAGTAAGAAAAAGAGAGAGGAGTGGTTTTCTGTCTTGACCTGGCTTCCCCTAGAAAGCAGAACCTGATATAAGGGCTTGGTGCAGATAGTTCATTTTGGGAAGTGCTCCCAGGGAATGGGGCAGGGGCTGGGAACAGTGAAGCAAGGAAAGCCAGTACAGCTATGCATTAAACAAAGGCAGTGGGGCTCTACCCAGCCCCAAAATTAGGCCCCCAAGGGACAGCAGAGGGAAGCATTTATCCACGGGCTTTCATTCCCCACAGGTCAAGGGCGTCCATAACTCAGCATTTCCAGGTTTTCCCAGGTTTGCTAAGAGGGCTCCCACAGATATTCTGTGCCCCAAGCAGAAAGTGAGATAGAAGTGGTCCAGTGGTACAACTAAGGCATGGTCCTTTTAGGTTACTGCTGCATGAAGGTGGTTGCCACATCACTGGTTAGAATAAAAGATGGCCAAAGAAAATGTAAACAGAGAAAAAATACGACCAACACAGTCCATCCCTCAGTCCACTAGGATCTACGAATGCAGATTTTCTTAACCCTCAATTGGCACATCAGAAAGTCTAGGTGGCTTGCTCATGACCTAGACATTCATCACTGAAGGAAGTCTATGGTTGCTTCACCCTTAATGAGCTGCTACAATGACAGCTACCTCTGGACATAAAAACACCAAGAGACACCCCAGTGTAACAAAGATCTTCAGAGGCATTAGGGCTGATTACCACCACCAGAACAATAACTCCTGTATTTGTCCACCAGCATAAAGAGTCCAAAATAACCAGATTTATAGTTTCCGGTTCAGTGGATCCCTTTCTTTGTTCTACTGTGTAAGCATTCCCCTTCCTGAAGCCAAGACCTCTAATTCAGAGAAAACAGTTGGGAGATGGGAAGTACAACATCTGAAAGTGGATTACTGGGACTGATACAAAGAAGGACCAATCATACTAACGATTTTTGGTTTCCTGACCAGTGAATTCTAATTACAGGGTCACAGCACCCTACATTGGTCACTGGCTTACTGTATATAATTGTTCCCAGACAATAGTATCTAAATTCCACAAGATACATCCCTGAGCTGGTAACTTAGCTAAGCCTTTAGCAGACCATTCTGTCATTCTATTAGGGTGGCTGTTTCTGGTTGGACCAGTGGATCCCATGGTCATTTGTCTGTTATCACATCTCCTTCTCCATTGAATGGTCCCTTATCTGAGACAACAATGTGCAGGGCCCCATGTCAGTAAATCAGGTGTCCTGTAAACCCTGAGAGAGTGGTGTTGACAAAGGCATTGAGTTCAAACAGGACAAACATATATCCGGAGTAGTGTCAATTCAAGTAAGAACAAATTGTTCCCCAGTTCAGGATGAAAGATGTTTGATGTAATCAACCTGCTATCTAATGGCTGGCTGATGTCCTTGAGGGATGGTGCTATGCTTAGAGTGCAACTTCTGTCTTTTCTGCTGGCAGGTTGGGCATTGGGCAGTGGCAGCAGCTAGCACCATCTTGGCAAAAAGGCACACACACATGGCCTCCATCCCCACCACAATGGTCATCTACTCAGGAACCCATTTCAGAAATACTGGAGTAGCCTAGGAAAGAAGTTAGGGGATATTCACAGGATGAGTCATTCATTAGGAAGAGCCACCTCTCAGAGCATTAGAATAAGACACAGCATCCCCTACCCACTGCCACAGGTCAGTTCTCATACTCATACCCAAATGCCTTTGTCTTCCTTTTTCCAATCTTATTCTTTCCAGACCTCTAATCAACCAACTAAACCATTCACTACAGTCATGGACTGAGGGCTTTCAATGTATCCGTTGCTAGAATGACATCCATTGCACCCATTAAATAGTTTGTCATCTTCTGTCCCCCTCCCACTCTCACCCTTTTGAGTCTCCATTGTCTATCATTCCATACTCTATGTCCATGTGTACATTTAACGACTCTTTACAAGACATTTGGAAAAAAATTAATTAGTGAATTAAAAAATCACTTTTTTCAGTTACACAAAGAATGAAAGAGTGAGGGTCCTCATCATTTCCTCATCCAATTGACATATATGTGTGTATTAGTCTGTTCTCACACTGCTATAAAGACATACCTGAGGTCGGGTGATTTATAAAGAAAAGAGATTTAATTGACTCACAGTTCTGCATGGCTGGGGAGGCCTCAGGAAACTTGCAATCATGGCAGAAGGTGAAGGGGAAGCAAGGCCATTTATCTATTTTTGTTTTTATTGCATTTGCTTTTGGAGTCTTCATCATTAATTCTTTGCCTAGGCCAATGTCCAGAAGAGTTTTTCCTATGTTTTCTTCCAGGAATTTTATTGTTTTAGGTCTTACACTTAAGTCTGTAATCCATCTTGAGTTAATTTTTGTATATGTTGGGAGATGGGGGTCCAGTTTCGTTCTTCTGCATATGGCTAACCAATTTTTCCAGTACCACTTATTGAATAGAGTATCCTTTCCCCATTGTTTATTTTTGTCAACTTTGTAGAAGATCAGTTGGTTGTGGGTATGTGGCTTTATATCCAGGTTCTCTATTCTGTTCCATTGATCTATGTGTCTGTTTGTACCAGGACCATACTGTTTTAGTTTTATATGCCATTTTAATAGTATAATGCCCTGAAATCAGACAATGTGACACCTCAAAATTTGTTCTGTTTGCTTAGGATTGCTTTGGCTATTCAGGGTCTTTTTTTGGTTCCATATAAACTTTGGATAGTTTTTTTTCTAATTCTGTGAAAATGCCTTTGGTCATTTGATAAGAATTGTCTTGAATTTGTAGATTTCTTTGGGCAGTGTGGTCATTTTAATGATATTGATTCTTTCTATCTCTGAGCCTGGAATGTTTTCCCATTTGTGTCATCTATGATTTCTTTCATCAGTGGTTTGTAGTTCTCCTTTGAGAGGTCTTTTACCTCTTTGGTAAAATGTGTTCCTGGGTATTGTGTGTGTGTGTGTATGTGTGTGTGTGTTTTATAAATCAGATGGCATCCTGATTTTGTCCTCAGCTTGGACGTTACTGGTGTAGAGCAATGCTACTGATTTTTGTACGTCGATTTTTGTATCCTGCAACTACTGAATTTACTGATCAAGTCTAGAAATCTTTTGGAATAGTCTTTAGGGTTTTTTAGGCATACAATCATGTCATCAACAAACAGAGATCATTTGACTTCCTCTTTTCCAATTTGGATGCCTTTTATTTCTTTCTCTTGCCTTATTGCTCTGGCTAGTACTTCCAGTACTATGTTGAATAGGAGCAGTAAGAGTGGCCATTCTTGTCTTGTTCCAGTTTTTAGGGGGAATGCTTTCAACATTTCATTCTTAAAGTGTTTGAGAGTGGCACAATGGCTCCTGAGATATGTTTTTCTGATTTATTACTTTGGCCAGGACAGGGAAGGAGCAGCTTAAGGGGATTCTACTTGGCCCTTCCTTCCATAATACCTCTTCATCCACATAACAGGAAATCAATGTGAGGATTCTTTCAGCTGCTAATGATTGCCATCCTAATTATGCATCTGAGTGTGAGCACTCGTTGGACACACTGTGAGATCAACTTGTCCAGAATTCCACTTGTCATCTGACCTCCATAAAACCCACTCTAATAGGAGCCCATAATGTTGTTTTGGGTCCCCTAGCATCCATGTCAGCTCAGTTCTATATCAAATAGCTCTGTAAAGATCTGTGTATTTCCTTTTTCCTAGTGCACAGTTGTCATAGCAAATGGTCATGATAGTCTAATTGACTGAAAAACAGATGAAAGGGAAAGTTTGTAGAAGAAAGTGAGAGAAACTCAAAAAGTCTACATCCATAGAAAGAACATAGACTTTGGATCCGTATATATCTGTGCTGGATTTCCACTCTCCCACCCATTGGCTAGGTAATCTTCAACATCACCTGAAAAGTGGGACTGCTAAAGCCTACCTTGCAGGGACATTCCAAATAAATAGATACAGTAAAGGGCCAACACACAGCAGGCTCTCATTAAACAAGTAGCTGTTCTATTAATATTACCAAAGGAACGTTCCACACTGAGGTTCATGCAGCACAGTCTTGGGTAAATAATGAGAGCTTTATATGGAAGCTTTCCGTATAGAACAGTTTCACCTGGTGATGTTGAGGTAAAAGAACAATGAGCATCTGCATATAATAAAGGAAGTGTGTCTTTGGGGCAACTGGATCTTACCAAGGAGCAGGAATTTGGTCTGAAATGATATGGTCATGAAAACAAGGGCTAGATTTATATACCGTCTTAGTTTGAACCCCACTAAAGCACTGTCTTAGTTAGGGACTCGGGCGCTGATGGTTAATTTGGGAGGTGATTCCAGGGAGGGAAGGTGGGAAGTGTTACAGAAGACGAAAATCTAGTTAAATATATGTTATTAAGCTTGTTACTGCTGTGGGCAACTGAGGCTCAATTCTGCTGGTAAATCCTATAGAATGCACTTCATTATCCTCCCTTCTAAAGACTAGAAGTTGGAAAATCCATGTTTAACTGCTATCAGTCATTGTTTTAGGATTACCCCAGGAGGCATTGCTTCCAGCCTACCTGGGGCACCTGTGGCTGAGCAAGCTTTCATGGCTCCAGAGAACCTAAACAAGGCAAACAGAGCGTTGTGATAGGTCATTGAAGTAAGAGAGTAACACATACTTAGGAGATGTCTGTCATCGTCAAAATCAGAGGCCAGCTAAGGGCATGTCACACAGAACACAAAAAAGTCTCCTACATACATTCTTACATTTTCAGATTTCATTGTTATTTTTTGGCTAAGCCACTGAGGTGTTTTGTTTTGTTATCTTCAGTTTGCCCTTCTCCAGTGGTCTCAAGAAAGACCATAATGATCTCACATTTGCTCTATGGCTTTCTGGCATTTGCTTCTGAGAATACCTAACATAGCACAAGAACTTGCTTGAGAATTTTTTAAACATGGTGGCCTTCCCTGATGTGCAGTCACTATACATGGCAGGAAGCAGAGTGCATGGGGTACTGGGTCCAACGCAGATATCAGCAGCAAAATGTAGTGCTTGGATTTGGAAGAGTGTCTAAAGGATTTGGGTTCTACAAACATTGCCTTTTTGGCAGCTTGGAACAGCTATAATCCTGTGTCCATAAATTTCATTTTATTTTAAGAGAAGCTGTGCCAATTTTCCTTTAGCTGATAAGAAGTCTCCTTGCATTATGAACAAAACTCCAAAGCTTATGTGCAAATTCATTTGGCTCTACCTCAGAAATTTCCCAATTTCCCATTTCAGGCTTGTGTACAATAGAAACAGCTTTCTTTTAATTGATTCTGGAGAGAATTATAATCAGTCTTTGGCCTGGGCCTCCCAGCTTCAGGAGGTGAAAGAGATGTTATGGTGATTGGCTTTCCGGTTTCTTGGTGGCCCCACAAGGGATGTACACAAGGCCAGGCGTCCACTGTGCTTCATCAGAACCTAGGCCTTTGAGGCAAGAATGGAGGACTGGCAGAGTGAAAGCAGGCTCAAGCTGCCATGTCAGCCCAGTTTCTCCAAGATTACCATTCCCCACCCATGCCCCCGCCCCTGCCAAAAATTAAAGACAAAAGAAGTAGTTTCTCTAAATGAAATGTTTTTTATAAAGTCTTTCCAGAGAAGCTGCTAATAATATGCACCGTTGTTTGGCATATACTTTTACGATTTAGAGAATGCTCTTTTTTCTCAGGACAGAATGCACATCCAATATCATGTGTTGAAATACATCCTTCTTCCTCAGAATCATTTTCCTTCCCTTTAAAATGTGGAGCCTGTTTGTTAGGATAGCTTTGATTGCAAGTGACAGAAACCCAACTGGAACTGGCTTAAATACAAAGGGGATCATACCATAATGGTCCTGGGCTGTTTCACAGGAACAAGGGCAGCAACCTAGAGCTGTGAGAGGAATGTGCTCAGCCTCAGGAGCAACTAGATTCAGGGGACATGCTCAGTCCCCAGGTAGGTGCTCTCTCCACCTGTTGGATGTGTCCCTCTTCGTACATCTGCGTTACTCTTCTCTCTACTGTGAATTTATTTCTTCCATCCCTCTGGCTCATAAGGTAAAATACAGCCTAGATAATTTCCAAGATTTATGTCCTAAAGCCCAGCCACCAAGAGAAGATTAGATGTTTCAGCTCCAAAGTTTCCAGAGAAAGACTCTATTTGACTTGCTTTATACTGTCAACTATGGTCGTGAAATAACATGGTAGATCCCTCTATAACCATGATGGTGATTGTAGGGCAAAGTCCTCAGTAAAAAAGGAGATCATTGGTAGTCAAACCATCATTCTCTCTTATAAAAGGGTTGGGCCTACTAACCATTAAGGTTCCTTCCAGCTTTAGTAGCCCAGCTTGCATTCGCTGGTTGACTTAGGTGCTGAGTTCAAGGGAGCCAGTAGTTTTGTGTTTCCCAAACATGGTGGAAATCTGCCCCAGCCAAAGGCAGAGCCTGCCATAATGGAACCTGAAGCATCCCCAGTTACCAATGCTGCCAAGTCCCCTCTCTCCCAAGGCTTTTCACTCAATGAGTTGTTACACATTTAAGCTTACAAACAGCTCCCTTGGGCACACTGTAATACCCAACTGAAAATCCTGCCACCTGAGGTTGCCTTTGTTCTGAGTCAGAAATTATTGCCTCCAAGATGGGAACTATGGGAATCAAGAGTAATTAAAATTCCAAATCAGTGCTGTAGAATGATCCTCTTTACATTTATGGATTATAAAATCAATAAATCTTTAGTAATATGGCAGCCATTCACCATTCATTCATTCATTCATTCATTCTACAAGTCTTTTTACATCCCTACTATGAGCAAAGTACCATCTAGATTCAAGCGGTGCAAAATTAAATACTATGTTATTCCTGCATTTACAGAACTCAGTTCTCTGTTTATATCTGTTGTGGAGACATATGTAAGCAAGTAGTTGTAATAGTATACAAAAGATACAAAAATAGAATTAAATGGCACGATGAAAGAAATTATTGTGTTCGAAAAAAGGGTATAGAGCTTACACAAGAATTCATAAGAGAGATGATATCTGAAATGGTTCTGTAGAAGTGAAAAGGAGTTTCCCAGGGCAACCTAGAAGGATAGATAATTCCAAACAGAGCATATGAATGGGATTTTTCTGAAAATCAGAGGCATCACACCAAGGACATCCAACCAGTTGGCTGATGAAGAAGAATCCTGCTACAAGGAATCATGAATTTCTCATGTCAGATTTGGGTTATTCTAGGAAGTTTCCTTGCTGTATCAGTTAGAGTAAGCCAAACTGTTGTAACAGACATACAGCTGTTGTAACACATGCAGCCCCAAAATGTACTGAGGCTAAAGTACAGTGGAAAATTATTTCTCATTCTCATGACAATTAGCTGATTTCTCCAAACCATGCCATAATTTAGGTTCCTTCCATCTGTGGCTCCTCCATTTCCTAAGTCCTCATCTCTGTTTTTATTCAGTTGATGTTAAGAGAAGAGCATGGTGAAAGCGCCCCCTTCCTCAGCCTTGGTGCAGAGTGATACACCACTTCCTGCTTCCATTCACTCTTTATTGATGAGAGTTGATCATATTCCCACATTTCTCTGTAAGGAAAGCTCGAAATGTAGTCCCTTCATGGGCAGCCACTTCAAACTATAACCAAACGCTATGGAAGTATTGATTTTGGTCAATAGCTAGCTACCTCTGCCCTGCTTACAATGTATATAGACCATCTATAAAATATACGTATCTTTCAAACTACTGACACAAAAATGAGCTACAGTAAGAACTTGAAACAGAGGAGGAAAAGAAAACAAACCCCAAGCTTTTAAGTTCTTACTTTAAAATGCTTTAAACAAGAGTTTTATTTCCTTTCAAATATACATTTGTAAAGAAATTGTAAAGTGGTAGTTGGCTATTTTTAAGTGATCCTGAAGGACATCATATTTTTACGTTTCTATTTTCTTTCTGACTGTACTTGTGGTATAACCAAGTTCAATGTAATCTTAAAATAGAAAAAACAAAAACATCAGCCTGTTTCTTAAACAACAGCAAGAAAGTGCAATTTTATTCTAAGCATTCCAGTAGCTATTAAATAAATGGTAGGTTAATATGAGAGGTATTTTAAAAGGTCAAAAATATGAAAGATCTTTTTCTTCATTAACCCATTTTATGTACATTTGATCTAATTTGTTCTAAAATAAAGTGAGGTTTTATTTTTCTAAGTTGGTCTTTTTAAAAGTTGTTCATGCATTTTGACAAAGCAATTACATGCTTAGTAAGTAATCCCAACCAAAACATCAAAAAAAGTGTGTGACTGCATTTTTCTGGATGCTCATCCTCACCATATTGTTTGCAATAGTAAACAGTCAAGTTTGCACTAAAATGTCCAATCATATACAGTAGATTAGTTAAGAGGAGCCCAGCCAGTAGGATAGCCTTACATCTCGGTTTACTCCTCCTGTCCCCATGCAATTGGAATGAGCACCCCTGTTTTACTCTCTAAGTATCTCAGTTTGAATGATGAATTATATGATCACCTTATATGTAATGAAATATACTGAATCCTAAAATTTCATCATGTTTGAGATTCTGTAATAGTAAGATAAATGATTTATAATTTGTCAATATATGTAAAATACAGTTTCCTCTCCATGGATTCAAAGTAATTCCAATCAAAACCTAGCAAGTTATTTTGTGGATATTAACAAACTGATTCTCAAGTTTATGTGGAAAAGCAAAAGACCCAGAATAGCCAACATAATCATGAAGAAGAACAGGGTTGGAGGAATGATGCTACTAGATTTCAACACATAGATAAAATCACAGTGAGAAAGACAGTGCAGTATTGTTGAAGGGAAAGATAAATAGATCCAAGAAACCAAATTAAGAGCCCAGAAACAGACCTCCACAAATAGAACCAACTGATCTCTGACAAAGGAGCAAAGACAATTCAATGGAGAAAGGTAATCTTTTCAACAAATGGTGCTAGAACAACTGGATAGCTGTATGCCAAAAAAAAAAAAAAAAACCTAACGTACATCTTACATCTTTCACAAAAATTAATGCAGAATGGATCCAGGCCTCAATGTAAAAGAAAACTTCTGGAAGGTAACATGGGAGAACATGTAGGTAACTTGGATTTGGTGATGAGTTTTTCTTTAATGAGACAGAGTCTTGCTCTGTCACCCAGGCTGGAGTGCAGTGGTGTGATCATAGCTCACTGCAACCTCAAACTCCTGGGCTCAAGCAATCCTCTTGCCTCAGCCTCCCTAGCTAGGACTACAGGTGCATGTCACCACTCCCAGCTAATGTGAAAATTTTTTGTAGAGACAGAGTCTCACTCTGTTGTGCAGGCTGGTTTCAAACTCCTGGCCTCAAGCCATCCTCTTGCCTTGGCCTCCTAAAGTGTTGGGATTACAGGTGTGAGCCATCACACCCGGCCTGGCGACTTTTTAGATACCACACCAAAAGCATAATCTCTGAAAGAAAAAATTGATAAGTGGGACTTCATTAAAATTAAATACTTCTACTCCATGAAAAATACCATAAAGAGAATAAAAAACCACAGACCAGAAGAAAATATTTGCAAAATACGTATCTGAAAAAGGACTTGTATCTAAAACATATAAAGAACTCTTAAAACTCAACAATAAGAAAACAAATAACCCAATTTAAAAATGGGAAGAAAATCTGAATGGACACCTCACCAAAAAAAATATACAGACGGCAAATAATTATATGAAAATATCCTCCATATCATATGTCATTAGTGAACTGCAAATTAAAACAACAGTGACAGCCGGGCGCGGTGGCTCATGCCTGCAATCCCAGCACTTTGGGAGGCTGAGGCGGGAGGATCACAAGGTCAGGAGATCGAGACCATCCTGGCTAATACGGTGAAACCCCGTCTCTACTAAAAATACAAAAAATTAGCCGGGTGTTGTGGCGGGCGCCTGTAGTCCCAGCTACTGGGGAGGCTGAGGCAGGAGAATGGCGTGAACCTGGGAGGCAGAGCTTGCAGTGAGCAGAGATCGTGCCACTGCACTCCAGCCTGGGCAACAGAGCGAGACTCCGTCTCAAAAAACAACAACAACAACAGTGACATACTACGACACACCTTTTAGAATGGTTAAAATACAAAACACCGACAGCGCCAAAGGATGGCAAGGATGTAGAGTGAAAGAAATCTGCATTCATTGCTGGTAGGAATAGGAAGATGGTACAGCCACTTTGGAAGAAAGCTTGACAGTTTCTGATAAAGCTAAACATGGTCTTACCATATGATCCAGCAGTCGTGCTCCTTAGTGTTTACCCAAATGAGTTGAAAACTTATGTCCACCCAGAAACCTGTGCACAAATGTTTATAGCAGGTTTATTCATAAATGCCAAGACTTAGAAGCAACCAAAATGTTCTTCAATCGGTGAACAGATAAACAAACTGTCATACATTCACGCAATAGGATATTATCCAGAAAAAAATTTTAAATGAACTAACAAGCCATGAAAAGGTATGGCAGAAGCTTAAATGCATATTGCTAACTGAAAAAATGCCAATCTGAAAAGCTTACACACTGTATAATTCCAACTAAACAACATTCTGGGAAAGGCAGAACTATAGACAGTTTTAAAAAATCAGTGATTGCCGGTGGTTTTGGGGGGAAAGAGGAGGGTTGAATAGGTAGACCACAGAGTTTTAGACCAGTGAATCTATTCTGTATGATATTGTATTTGTGGGTTCATGACATTGTGCATTTTCCAAACCCATAGAACTGCACAACACAAATACTGAACCTCAATGTAATCTATAGAATTTAGTTAACAGTGTATCGATATTAGTTATTAGTTCATCAGTTGTGACAAATGTGCCACACTAATGCCAGATGTTAATAATAGGAGAAACTGTGGGAAAGGGGCACATGAGAATGCTATACTTTCTGCTCAATTTTTCTGTACAGGTAAAACTGCTCTAAAATACAAAGACTATTAATTTTTTAAAATGCACTTTACTATGCAGCATTATTGTACAATCTCTTATTTGTTAAAATACATACGGCAATATGGGCTCAGCAAGGAACCTAGAAAATACAAATCAAAATGTGAACTGTCCTCTTGGTATGATAGAATTGCATGGGAGTTTTTTGCTTATCTGTAATTTCTAATTTTTAAATATGTATTTCTTAAGTTATTAAATATATATTAAAGAGGGGAGAGTTTCTTTGCCTTGAGAATCAAGTTCTTGACACAAACCCCTAAATATTAACTATGACCCCATCAGTGTGAGCTTACCATGTTCTAGGCATTTTGCATGCAATAGCTGATTCAGCTCCTGAAAGTTAGATCTTTCATGCCCATTTCACAGATGCAAAAACCGAGACACAAATTACCTTGCTCAATGTCACAAACATCTCTGTAATTTTGAGAAGGACAGGCCAAGCACACCTTTCTCCATTTTTGGTTCTAGGTAGTCCGCTTTACAGGAGTGTGTTTACCAGCCTTCTGTGTGTGCCTGGGTATGTATACGAGTACGTTAATCGCCACACTACTGAGGTCTTCAACTCAACTATAGAGAAGAGTCATTTTACCTCCCCCGACTCAAGATTAATGTCCTTCAGTGAGTGCAAAGGAAGATTGAGCACATATCACGTAATCAGAGCCAGAAATTAGATGACATTAGCACTAAGCATTTAGCTGAATGGTTCCTACCTAAAAACATGAAAGTCAAGTTGTTTTTTTAGATAATACCTCAGCCACGTGTCAGCAACAGGTACTAGCCTTATATTCTGGTTTTGTATTTCTCATTCATTTGTATCTAGAGTGGCCTTATAGATAGCATCTTGTCAAAGGGGAAAATCGAATGGACATGTTTTTCTTTGCTCCCTATATGATCTCAGGCAGGGGAAATAGGTTGTTTGTGATTTTTTAATTATTCTCACACAGAGGCTGATAAATATTTTATAACTATTTGAAAGGCTGTTTTATGAGATTTTACTTTTAAAATGACATACTGGCATGATTGTGAGGGGGATGTGAGGTGTTCGAGCTCTTGAAGGCACCCTTGACCACTGCCTTATTTGGATTCTCCCAGAAGGAGATTCTGAGCAGACCTGAATTCAGGTGTGTCTCAGTCAACTCAGGCTACCATAACAGAACACTGAAGACTGAGTGGCTTATAAGCAACAGAAATTTATTTCTCAGTCTAGGGGCTGGAAAGTCAGCAGTTAAGTTGTGGGCAGACTCTGGTTTTGGTGAGGGTCATAGAAGACCATGTTCTCACTGCGTCCTCACATGGCAGAAGGGGAGAGGGAGCTCTCCAGGGTGTCTTTGATGAAGATACAATCCCACTTATGAGGATGGAACCCTTGTGACCTAATCAGCTGCGAAAGGCCCCACCTCCAAATGCCATTGCATTAGGGATTAGCTTTCAACCTATGAATTTGGGAGAGCACAAGCATTCTGTCCACAACAAAGTGCAAGTAGCTTACTTGGTAGGTGATCCCAGGAAACACCGTTGGGGAGAAGGGAAGTTAGGCAGGGAGAGGAAGGAGCCAATTCATGGTGCAGTAGTAATCAAGCCAGCTGGAGCCCTAGAGCTTCCAGTGGAGAGGCCCCTTCCCAGTGAGCCAATCTGTGTTAAGAACATGCTGTACTTGGGCATAGCAGCTGGTTGACCGCTCCCACACCAGGGCTGAGGGTCAGCCACAGCTTCTCTCTTCCTTTCTCTGGGTTTCGTGCTTACCCCGCCATGGGACTTCCCCAGAGATAGACCCTGAGAGAAGGAGAGTGCAGATAGTTTCTGCAGGAGGTGACAAGGAAAACCTGGTAGGGAGCAGAGAAGTGAGACAGGCCAGGGATGCCAGTCAGCAGGGGCACGTGTAGCCCACCGGGCACGCTGGGGAATTGATCCACAAGACTCCTCGCAGCCCTGTTTGTTGCTAGAGGTGGCAGTGAGGCCTGCAGGGGATCGTGTGGGGCCCTAGCAGCCTTTGCCACTCTCCTCTTCCTGCAGAAGGTGACTTACGCCTTTTGGGAGCCACAGGCACTGTGCTTGCAGGGAGGGCTTGGTGCTCCCTCAGGATGTAGCCCTGTGTCTCTCCACATGCTCTACTTGCAGAGGCTTTTAAACAGTGTCTGGAAAGTTTGGAAGGGCAAATCTTCCTGGTCCACGTTCCTCCTTCCCACACAAAATAATGCTCTGAATCGTGCATGCCCTGCCCTTTCCCATTGGCCTCCTCTGGTAAATTTGGGAGATTGGATTTCTGAACTCAGAATGGGGACAGGCGTGGGTGGCACCTGCCTTATCAGAACTGTCTTCAATATGGACTCCAAGACTCCTAATTTAGACCCTCCTCTGAGCAGCAGGGATTCTCATGGCTGCTCATGGATAGGTGGGGCCTTTGGAACCAACTACTGTGTGTTTAATCTACAGTGCTGATGGAGGGAGAGACTGAGGAGCCAACTCAAGCCTTCTTCATGAAGTGGGTGGGGAGAAAAGACAGACTTAAAAATTTATTAGCATCTAATCCTGTTAAGATTTTCTCCACCATATGCCAGCACAACAACACATTTGAAATGTGTACTAATTACCCCTGTTGTGTCCTGTGTGTACGCTTTCTACGCAGCTCCTGACCTTTTCGTCAATAACTTTGCGTTGCATTCATTGACCTGAAACAAATTGAATTCAGTGGCACTCACTCAAGAATTGAATTACATAGTCTTCTTAATTGGTGTCTTATTTAAATGTGAGAAAGTAACGGCTTGCCACCTGTAATATGTTTCCAACAAAATAAAATTAGAATTCTAATATTTTTCCCCATTCTAGGGAAAGGTTTGGCCATGAAAATATCATTCTTGTATGATCTCCAAAAATAAAATTCTCTGAATTTTTTTTCATTGCCAATGCCATGAAAACTGCCTGTATACACACATATTAATTAGAGAGATTTATGCAAATCAGCTGGGCTAGGAAGGCTTTTCCTGGAAGTGGCCCTTAAAATAGGCGGCAATCCGTCTCCGTTGCCAACAGTTATACTGCCTTTCCCTCCCCAGCTCTTGGATTTCGGATTATGTCATTTAATATACCTCCAGCTGGCAAAATAGGAAGCGTTAAGACAGGAATATGTTAAGCATGTGAAGATATTTTCCGCTGCATTTGTTAGTTTTAAGTCCTTGAGCCGCATTGTCTGTTGGTTGGAGGGGGGCAGAAATCTAATTTCAGGAGTTTAGTGATGTTCTCCTATTGACGGTTTCACAGGCAATAGATACTGCGGGTAACATTGTTCTTAACACCGTTCACTCATCTCTTTCCTCGGAGGATTCTTGCAAGCGATCGAAGAGATAGGAGCGGCTGGAAATTTTTGGCTTTGCTTTCTAATTCCAGTGTGAAATTAATTGTCCCAACTGCAAAGAACGACTTACTCCTTTACTTACTATATTTAACTTAAAAATGCAAATGTTATTAGTGGACTGATCACTGATAAGGGTGCCTTTGTGCCCGGCTTTAACCTCTATTAGTGAGGATTATGAGGACGTAGCCACATTGGCATTTTCTAAGTGTCACCGTGACAGCACTTGCTGCACAAATGCCTAGCTGTCACCGTGAGTTTTATCACTCGGTTTTTCCCTCCGAATGTAGACTAATAAGCCCAGAAATTACAATTGCCTCCCTGCCGAATCTGTGATAGGCGGAAATAATGATATCAGTGCCCTGCTAATCTTCTTGCCTCTGCGCTTGGCACTGTCCTATTGAGTCACCTGTCACACTCCGCTTTGATGAGGCGAATTCAATCTCCCTGCTGTAATGACAATGGGGCCATTTTAATGTTTGGAAATGATTATGTGGAAGCTTCTCCGTGCTCTGTCTTGGCAAGCAAACCAAGGCACTGTGCACGCCAGGAGAGCAGGCTCTGGCTGTCAGGCAGGCAGTGGAGATGCTGAGTTATTATTAGGATTTAGACGTAGAAGTCGGCTTCATTTTGAGCCTTCGGTGGTAGCCTTGCAGGAGGGAAGAAGGATGGGGAGGGGAAAAGGTGGGATCACTGCTGCAGAAGCATAGCCATTGGCTAATCTCTTAGTTGTCTGCACAAATTTGCCTCTAGAAGGATTTCCCAGGACACCTGTGTTGTTCAAGGAGGCCAGGGTGGCTGGATCTTATAAACAATTGTGGTGACACTACCAACATCATTTGCTGGGGCTTTTGGTGTGTGGATTGTGGATTTCCTCTTCCAGATATTAACTGAATCAAATTACTCTTACACCAGGCCTAATCTTTCCTGGTTCTTTGAGAATAACACTGCTGCAGAACCAAAAAATACACATAACTTGGAAAACACTAGGTGTCAATGAGGATCTGGAGCAACCAGATCCCACTATGGATGCTGATTTCTAAAACCACCTCAGAAAAGCAGCAGTCTCTACTGAAAGCAGACATATACAAACCCAGCAAATTTTGTATTGATACAGAATATTTTACATATTTATGAAGTGCATGTGAGTATTAGTTACATGCATAGAATGTCAAAACCAGCAATTTTCTTCCTAGGTAGATAACCAACAGAGAAGCAAGTATGTATTTGACAAAACACATGAACTAGAATGTTCATAGCAGCATCCTTCATGATAATGCCAAACTGAAATTCGTCCAAATGCCCATCAACAGTAGAATGTGTTAGGAGTTGGTTTTCGGTGGAATACCATACAGTCATCGGAATGAATGAACTACAACTGTGTGGATGGATCTCATAAACAGGATATTGGATGAAAGAAACCAAGCATGATAGAGTACATATGTAAAGAATTCCAGGCTGGGCACGTTGACTCATGACTGTAATCCCAGCACTTTGGGAGGCTGAGGCAGGCAGATCGCCTGAGGTTGGGAGTTCAAGATCAGCCTGACCAACATGAAGAAACCCTGTGTCTACTTAGCCTAATAGGGCGTGGTGGCACATGACTGTAATCCCAGCTACTCAGAAGGCTGAGTCAGGAGAATCACTTGAACCCAGGAGGCGGAAGTTGCAATGAACAGAGATCGCGCCATTGCACTCCAGCCTGGGCAACAAGAGTGAAACTCCATCTCAAAAAAAAAAAAAAAAGAAAAGAATTCCATTAATAGGGACTGTGAGGCAGGTAAAACTGCTCTATGGTGTGAGAAGCTGGGATCATGATTGCCCTTGGTGGAGGTAAGAACTGGGAGAGGACACACGAGGAGCTTCTTGGGGCTGGTAAAATGTTTTGCTGGTAAAATGTTCTGTCCTTGATCTGGGTGCTGGTTATAGTATTGTATCTGGTTTTGAAAAATTTACTGATTTATGTTCTTTTCTGTGTGTACATTATACTTTTTTAAAAAAGATTTTAATTTAATGTTTTTAAGGCAGTATATGAGGCATCTGTGTGTTTTCTCTGCCTTGATAGCACAAGGGATGGGAGCTAAACATTGAGCACACATGGCCATACACATGGGAACAGTCATCACTGTGGACTGCTAGAGGCAGGAGAGAAGGAGGGGGTGTGGGCTGAAAAACTACCTATTGGGTACTACGCTCACTCCCTGGGTGACAGGATCAGTACACCACACCTCAGCATCACACAACATACCCATGTAACAAGCCTGCATATGTACCCCCTAGATCTAAAATAAATGTTGAAATTAAAAAAAAAAAGTAGTACAAGCGGACTAAGGACAGAAAAATCACTTCGTAGCTGGACGTCACTAGTGGCCTGCTCTGCTTACAGATGCCACCACCATAGGGGTGAAGAATTGGGTGCCCCAGGGCTGCTTCCCAAACTCCTACAAACATTTCACAAATTCTTCCTGCCCTGCCTCAAATCGTAGCTTTTCTAATGCATTTGCCAAATCAAGTCACGTGAATGAAAAGACCCCCCTTTCAGAATTACTACTTATAGGTAGCTTCCCTATCTGAACAATAAAGCTCAAGGAAAGCATTTTTATCTCTGGTAATCACATCCCAGAGGGACAGCAGCCCACAGAACATACAACTCACAGTCTCTGATCCTTCCAGAAGGGCAGCTCCCAAGCTCCCTGTTAATGTGGGGAAAAAAGGTGTGCAGAAACAAGCCATCATTCATCGGACAAAGTCACGTGCTAATTGGACTTGACTCTGTAATGTAAATTGCTTGGCTTGTTTCCAAAGCAAAATGGAGATGCCCCTGAACGATTAACTAGCCTTCAAACTCACTTTCTACCTTCATTTGTTCCTTCTGGCAGTCTGTTTTGTTCATCTTATCTGTCCAGACAAATGGTTTATTAAAGTTAGTGTTCACTCGAGACCATTCTGGCTAACACAGTGAAACCCTGTCTCTACTAAAAATACAAAAAAACAAGCCGGGCGTGGTGGTGGGCCCCTGTAGTCCCAGCTACTTGGGAGGCTGAGGCAGGAGAATGGCGTGAACCCAGGAGGCGGAGCTTGCAGTGAGCCGAGATCGCGCCACTGCACTCCAGCCTGGGCGACAGAGTGAGACTCCGTCTCAAAAAATAAAAATAAAAGTCAACAGCATAGTCCAGACACGGTGGCTCATGCCTGTAATCCCAGCACTTTGAAAGGCCAAGGCAGGTGGATCACCTGAGGTCAGGAGTTTGAGACCAGCGTGACCAATATGGTGAAACCCCATCTCTACTAAAACGCAAAAATTAACCGGTCATGATGGCATGCACCTGTAGTCCCAGCTACTCAGGAGGCTGAGACAGGAGGATCGCTTGAACCTGGGAGGTGGAGGTTGCAGTGAGCCGAGATCACGCCATTGTACTCCAGCCTTGGCGACAGAACGAGACTCCGTCTCAAAAAGAAAAAACAGTCAACAGCATACTCATTTTTATCTTATTACACAAGACTCTTAGCAGGCTCTTGGTCTTTTTAAAACATGAAACCAGAACAATACTTTTGTTTTTGTTTTTAATAATACCAATAAGCATGATAATATCAATGAATCTACCCAATTCTAAATTATTTTCATGGAAATAGGGTTTTCTCCACTATCTGCTAGCAGTGTAATCTTGGGAAGGTTCTTTAAACTCTCTGAACTTCCGTTTCCTCATCTGTATAATAGGAAAAAGAAAAGTACCTGCCCTAAGGGTTACTATGAGGATAAAAATGATATAATCCATGTAAAGCACTCAGAATGGAGCCTAGTATATATTGGACACACTGGCTAAATGGTGGCTCCTAGAACATTGACGATTATGATGCTATTTCTTTGAGCAACAGGCTTCCATTGCCTGGAAAACAAAACCCACCCTTGACTATGACAGTCAAAGCACTTTGGGATCTGATCCCATGCACAGCCCTGAGATCTGTAATAGATCAGATCCCTCCCCATTTTCCAAACCTGCTCTGTCCCTCCCTGTCTCCACCCCTTTTCCACAGGCATCTGTGATGGAATTTCCTCCTTTTCCTCCATCTATTTCTTCCAATTTAAAACCTATGATTTCTTCAAGGCACAGTCAAGAAGCTCTTTCTTTCATAAACCCTCTGCTTCCTTGGTTAGGTACCTAGAAGCAGACACACAGTGGGACCTCATGAGTTTTGTGGCAGATCAATAGAGCTACTCTGCTGTTACCTGCATGGTCCCCTGCACGTCCCAACCTCCCTTGTTTTGACCAATAAAATGTGAGCAAAAACCATGCGAACACTTCCAGGATATGGTCGTGAAAAGCCCACGCTCAGCCCTTCTTTCCTTCCTGCTACAGCAACCTCAGGAGCCACATGGTTCTAACGAGGCAGCTACAAGAGGGCTGTGCCGCCATCACCTCAGGTCCCTGAGTGAGTGGAGGACAGCCCCAGATTACCTGGAGCGGGTATCCACACCTTTGTTGCATAAACCACTGACATGGTAGTTTGGCGCAGCAGCCGAGCCTAGTTAGCACATCTTCCTCCTCCATGCTCACAGATCCTCAGGATCTCTACCTTAATAGGCACTGTATTTGTAGCAACTGGGGGATGTGTGTGTGTGCACACACGTACCTGCACGAACTTTCCTCCCAACAACGCTGTATGCTCCTAGATTTAGAAAAGTCAGCTTCATCATGAACTCACCCACAGCACCTATCATGTACTGGAACTAAGTGGGAGCTCAGAAATATTTGTTGAATGGATTGTGCCTCCCGTGTTTCTGAATGAAGACAAACTCCAATGGGTAAAGGTGAAGCTTTAAGTGAGGATATTTTTCCCTGTACATAA
The DNA here is from genome assembly GCF_028885625.2 of Pongo pygmaeus. Lineage (NCBI taxonomy): Eukaryota > Metazoa > Chordata > Mammalia > Primates > Hominidae > Pongo > Pongo pygmaeus. The sequence goes on from NC_072394.2 coordinate 15,753,074, forward strand.
TACTAACATGATTATTGTCCAGCTGGAGGAATGCCTTCTCTTTCAATAAAAGAACCCCCTGAGATAGCTCCCAACTAGCTGTGTGTGCAACAGCACCACAGAGCCCCAGTGTGGCCAGCTTCCCATGATGTGCCAGGCTCCTCCTTCCCTTTTGAGACTGTTCTCAGCCTCACTGGTTGAGACGTAAGTAACCAAGAACAATAATTTGCGGCAAGTTTGTGAATTTGAATAGGTAAATGGTGGTGGGATTTTTTTCTGAATGCAGCTCTCCCTGGAGTGACAGCATGGGTGCATATGTGTGTGGTGTGTCTAATTCCTTTCATTAGTAAGTCCACATGTGTCATGGTTAAATGGGTACAGATGATGGATTTCTACCAGAGCTAAGCCCAAGGCATCATGGTGCCCCAATGCCAGAGCACATGTAGCTGCTATCTCTTTGTGCAGACTATGGAATAGAGAGGAAGGGAAATTCCTGCAGTGCAGGGGACATTTGTGTACCTTCAGTTTATTTCTGTTCTGCACTGCTTGCAACAACAACCTCTTTATACATGAAATAATCACTTGTAATGATGGCCAGCCTTTCATTTAAATTTCCAAAAAACTCAGAGAGAGACTGTTTCAGGTTCTTTAGAGAACCCTGTGCTAGCCTGATTATTTTGTCTGACTTGACAAAGGAATAAGTGAAAAATTGAAAAGAGTGAGCCCTGGTTTGATTGAATTAACTGTGAGTTTATTTATTTGGTGGACAAATTGTCCATGGATCCAGCTATAATCTTGGTCTAAGAAACCCCTAAAGAAAACAAAACATCAATTGGGTTAACTTCAAAGAGATTTGGTTTAAACAAGACATTTTAAAAAGTAGTATATACCTTAGAGAGAAAAGAGGTGAAATAAACTAAAAGAAAAGATGTTCTTCTTGGGAACTTAAATTTCCAGATATCATTGAAACAATCAAAACAGCAAAAATGAGTATTAGTGAAAATTGAGTCATTTTGGCACTTACTATGAAAAGTGGAAAATATGCTCTTGGAGGGGAAGGAGACTAGTACAGAGTCCATTCTGAGGGGGAAAAAGGGGTTCCCCAGTAGGCCTGGATAAAGGACTGTTGTTTGAAGCCTTCTACACACCCAGAAACCTTTGTAGAGGAGAATTTTTGCTGGGAATGAAGAATGTCAACGGTGTCCTTGGAAATGCTTATGCTTCCAAAGGTGAATGTGTCTCACTGCTAAGTGATGTATCCCACAATAGGGTTTGCAAATGGGGTCCCAAACGAAGCTTGAGGGTATGTGGAGAAAATATGGCTCCCAGGACAAACGGCACATTTAAAATATACACCCAAACATGGTGCCTACAGGAGTGAGATTCTAAATCTTTGCGGAGTAGAGACTGCTGTAAACTAAGCAGCATAGCCATGTTTGCAGGTTCCTGTAAACGGAGTGTCTACAAGGTTTCTACTCCTTAAAAAAAGTTCACCAGCGATTCATGAACATGGTAGATAAGGTAGAAATTGCAGGTATCTGAAAAGCAAGATAGGTCACTTCTACTCCGTTCATAGGCTAATGAAGGCATCTTTAGAGCCTTACCTTGTGCATTGCATGAGAAGCTGGAATCTTAATAATAAACATGTGCCAGATGATCAAGGATTCTCCGCCACCAACCAAATGCATGCCTGTTTTTGGAGGCAGCAATTTTGATAGCCCTCTTCATATTTCCAGAGACTTGGGAGCAGCCAAGAGGGCTCCTAGAGAAAGGTGTTAAGTGAGCTTAATAGCTCCTTACTGCAGAGTAGGTTAGCATATGCCCTTCAAAAGTTAATGACCCTACTCTTGTGTCATCAGCACACGATGTCTGACTCTCTGACTCTCTTTAGGTGCTCAGCATACTCGGAGCTTGAGCAAAGAAGACACCGAGGAGTGCTTTAGCAGATACATAAAGGCACAACACGTTTTTCTGTTACTCGGGCATACTTTTTTGTATTTTAATATACGTAGATATGTCTAGTTTAAATGAGTTTTGTTGTTTATTTTGAAATCTTGAGTAATCTTAAAAAGAAATTCTCTCTTGTTCCTTTTCAGAGGAAGTTTACAAACACATATGCATAGCTTATAAAACAAGGACATTTTCTCCTCTAAGAACAATGGCTATATTGGGGCAGGTTCCCTAGAAGCAGACCCAGAGACTGTATTCCTAAACAGGTATTTTCTTATGGAAGTGCTCCTAGGGAAGACAGGAAGGGGATAGGAAAAGATTAAAAGGAAAATTTTAAAAAGCCAAGCAAGAGAGTGGTCTTAAGCAAAGTACTGCATGAGGATAACCTGAGCCTCATCTCACAGGGGAACTCCAGAGCCTGGATTACACCTCATGGTTATCTCAACCTGAGGCCAAGATTCAAAGCACCTCAAAGCCAGAGGAAGACCCTCCCAAGAGAAGGGAAAAGGTATCTGAGGGGATATAGGCAAAGTGCTAGCAGCATCTTCTAATGGTGGAAAACTTTAAGGGGCGTGTAACATAAGAAGAAAGAAGTATTAAAAAGTGGGAGAAAGTATAAGAGAGGGAACAATTAAATATTCTTTTCAAAAATCAGGACAAAACTCAAAACATCACAGGGGACAGGTAGTATTGTTAGACTCATTATGAAGTTGGGGAGGCAGCCTTCAACATGGCCCCAAACACCCTTGTATTAATCAGGGTTCCCTAGAGGGACAGAACTAATAGGATACATAGATATATAAAGGGGAGTATATTAAGTTTAACTTACACAATCACAAGGTCCCACAATAGGCTGTCTGCAAGCTTGAAGAGCAAGGACAGCCAGTCCAAGTCTCGAAACTGAAGAACTTAGAGTCCAGTGTTTTAAGGCAGGAAGCATCCAGCATGGGAGAAAGACGTGGGCTGGGAGGGTAGGACCATCTCACCTTTTCACATTTTTCTGCCTCCTTTATATTGGCTGGCAGCTGATTAGATTGTGCCCACCAGATTAAGAGTGGGTCTGTCTTCCTTAGCCCACTGACTCAAATGATAATCTCCTTTGGCAACACTCTCACAGACACACCCAGGTTCAATACTTTGCACCCTTCAATCCAATCAAGTTGACACTCAGTATTAACCATCACAACCCTCCTCTCCTGGGATTCACGCCCTTATGTAGGCTCTTCCCACATTGAATCACGGTTGGTTTGTGTAGCCAATAGAATATGGCCGAGGTGATGGTGTGTCACTTCTGCTGACTAGGTTCCAAAAGATAAATTGGCTTCTGACTGTTCTTTTCTGGATTGCTTGACTGGGGGAAGCCTGCTGCCATGTTAAAGAACTCAGGCAGCCCTGTGGAAGGTGAGGAACTGAGGCCACCAGCCAACAGCTGTGTGAGTGAGCTGTTGGAAACAGATTGTCCAGCCCCCACTAAGCCTTCAGGAGACCTCAGCCTCTGCCAACATCTTGACTGCAGTCTCTAGAGAGACCCTAAGCCAGAGCCACCCAGCTCAGCCACTCTCAAATGTCTGGCCCCCAGGAAAGATGTGAGATAATAAATAGTTGATGTTTTAAGTCAGTAAGTTTGGGAGTAATCTGTTATGCAGCAATAGACAACTAGTGCAGGAAGCATGTTTTCAAAGCATGAGTCTGTGTACCTGTGGGTGGTACCAAATGCTGAGGTCCAGGCAGATCCAGACATTAAACCAAGAAGGAAGTCCAGAACTAGGCCAAGATGAAAATACAGGGGTCAGTACAGATGGCAAAGTCAACAACCAAGCAGCCCATGAGGGGCTGGAAAAATTCCCCATGCTGTTGAGTAGATTCCATGCCCCAAATGGGGACAGAACTGGTTCCAGATGGTTAAAGGAACAAGAAGTAAATATAAAACAAAACAAAAAACTTAGAAAGATTTTCATTATAAATCATTAAAATAAAACTTCACCTAAGGTAACTTCAATTATCTAGAAATTCATTTTTAGAGAACACTATTGGTTGTCCATTCAACAGCTATCCAGCCCGCTTTTCCATGATGGCAGAGCCCACCTGCTACTTAAGAGACTATAATAATGAGCTATTCTCTTTCCCTGCCTCCTTGTAGCTAGGTCATGGCCAATGGAACCCAAGGGGCAGTCTGCAAAAGGGGTTTTTGGAAAGGCTTTTCATAAAAAGAGCACCACGTAGGGCAAAATGCTCTGTTGTGCCCACCTCTGGATCTTTGATTTGATTTTCAAATTTTTTTGTGGGTAGATAGTAGGTGTATATATTTATGGGTTATGTAGATATATATTTATGGGTTATGTAGATATTTTTATACTTGCATGCAATGTGTTATAATCACATCAGGGTAAATGGGGTATCCATCACCTTAAGCATTTGTCATTTGTGTTTCAAACAATCCAGTTATACTCTTAGTTATTTTTAAACGTACAATTAAATTTGTTTTTACTATAGTCGCCCTGTTGTGCTAGCAAATAGTAGGTCTCATATATTCTTTCTAACTATTTTTGGTACCCATTAACCATCCCCACTCCCCTGCCTCCCACTCCCCGCCACCTCGCCTTTGGATCTCGAATGAGAATATGCTGCTTGGGTTTGCAGCAGCTGTCTTGCTATCTGAGGAGAAAGTAAAAATGTCCACAGAGGAGCTGACTCAGGTCCCTGACATCTGCGAGCAGCTGAATGAATGGACCCCAGAACAAGCTGCCTCCAGACGTGCTGTGGGAAAGAAAACTCAACTTCATTTTAGCGGGATATTCCGTCACTTGCCACCAGATAGCTCTGTTGCTGTATAGCAAACCATCCTAAAACTGTCACTTAAAAGAAAAACAAGCATTTATTTTACTCATGAATCTGGTGGTTGAATGGCTTAGCTGGGTGATACTTGCATGGGTTTCTCATGTAGTTGCAATTAGATGCTGGCTGCGCATAGAGTCACTTTGAAGGTGTTTTTACTCATATGCCTGGCACCTGGGCTGAGAAGACTCAGCAGCTCAGGGTAGGAAGACCTGGGGGCAGGAAGACCTGGGGTTCCCCAGTCACCTCTCTCTGTCTCTATCCTACCCATCATCTATCTATCTATCATATATGTCTATCCTATCTGCCATATGTCTATCATATCTATCCTATCTATCACATATATCTATTCTATCTATCTACCTATCAATCACCTATCATCTATCTGTCATCCATGTATCGTATCTATCTATTATCCATCTATGTCTATCTATCTAGTGACCTCAGGGAAATCAGGTGGGACCTCCTACATGGTAGCCAAAGGCCTCCAGAGAGAATGTTCCCAAAGAAAAGGCAAGGCCTTTCTAACCCAGCCTTGGAAGTCACATAGTCTCACTTTCCCCAAATTCTATTCATCAGGTAGTTACAAAGGTGGACCCTTCCTTCAAAGGGAGGGCATATAGACTTCACCTCTTGATGGGAGGAGTTTCAAATAATTTTCGGATGTGTTTTTAAGCCACCACAAGCAACCTAACTGATACTTTTGGGTCCTACTGTTTATTCCTCCACGTGATGACTTCCCACATTATCCTTACTGGGAGAGCTAGTCTCCTCTTCAGAACCCTTATAAACTTTCCATCCCAGAGAAACTTTTCTAGGGCCCAAGACGGTACCCAACTCTGGGGTGACTCCTTCCAGTTAGCAGGATAAGGCTTTTGAGACAGTGACCTGAAGGAGTAAGCTGTCCCTTATAAGGCCAAGATGATTCATTGAAAAGGGAGACTATTTTAATAACTAATGGTTTATACTTGGTGCCACTGCATAGTAGAATTTGTGTTTCTCTTAACCTTTCTTGCTAGCTGGGAAGCTAAGAGTATATTGGATACCAGTTGTAACTCTGTTGTGATTTGGGTCCCCCCACCCAACCCAAAGCAGACTCTAAAATGAGGAATTGGGTGCAAGTGGTTTATTTGTCAAATGCTTCCAGCAAGCACTATGAGGAAACAGGGAAGGGAGGCAGGGAAGGGTGAAAAGTTAACATAAACTGTGTTAATGAACAGGTTATCACAGGGCAACCTGGGACTGGGTAGAGCCATGCCTGGCTGCCCCACTGTGGTCAAGGAAGCTTGGGTCCTTGTCCATCATCTCCTGTCCTTCACTGGTTGGGGGTCACTCCTGGGAGCACTTAATAGCACTTCTGGGCTGCCCCACCTAGAGAGACACAGAAAGCCATCGGCACGTACAGGACTATCTACTGGAGACCTCCAGGGCAAGCCAAGGAGATGTGGCAGGGCACTCACAGTATCTCAACCACCAGCTCCCAGTACAAACATCCCTCTCCCGTCTCTACCATAGCAGACTTTCCACCACCTCAAATTCTTTTCTAGAAGTAGGCAGAGTACCCATTATTTTTCAAAAACAAGATTCATTCATTAGGGTTTGTCACATATTACACTGGAGTGTATTTAAGAAGTGAATCTTGGATTTGTGTAATGGAGGAGCCGCGGTGCGTCTCAGCTGATTATGATTCAAGCTGATCAAAAGAATGCAGGAGGGAAAAGTGCTCACCTCCAGTAGACCCCTGGTGCTCGTTGACTCATTAACCAGAAACTGATGATCCAGATCTCCTGCTTCTCCTTCCCACCCCCACCAGCTGCTCGCCTTTTTCCCTTTCACTGCTCATTAGCACCTATGGCAAAGGCACAATGGTGGGATCAGAACCACAGGAGTTCTTTTTTTTCTATAGATTCAGGCCTGCCTGAATGAAGTTTAAACCAGTAACAGAGAATATAAGTTTTTCATGTTTTTATTGTGATAAAATGTAAAACATAAACTTTACCATCTTAACTTTTTTGAGTGTACAGTTCAGTGGCATTCAGTGCCTTCACATTGTTGTGCAATCATCACCACCATCACCTCCAGAACTTTTTCAACAGATTGGAGAATTTGGGTTGTCTCTGAACTTTGTTTTTTCATCATGTCTCTGTCCCGCATTTATCTAGAAATTCAAGGATTGGCCGGATTAAGTAAAATGTCACTTCTGGAGAGCTAATAAAAAAGATTTTTTTAATAAAAATTATTTATTTGTATATATTTAGGGCATAGAAGTGCAGATTTCTTACATGCATATATTGCCTAGTGGAAAAGTCTGGGCTTCTAGTCAACCCATCGCCCAAATAGTGAGCTTTGTATCACACAGGTAGTTTTTCAACCCTCACCCCCCCAACCCTTCCCCTATCGTCTATTATGTCACTCTGTATGCCCAAGTGTAGCCATTGTTTAGCTCCTGCTTATAAGTGAGAATTTACAGTATTAGACTTTCTGTTTCTGAGTTATTTCACTGAGGGTAATGGCTTCCAGTTTTATCCATGTGGCTGCAAATCACGCAATTTCATTCTTTTTATGGCTGAGTAGTATTCCATGCTCTCTTTCTCTCTAGATATAGATATAGATAAAGATATATAGCTTTTTAATATCTGATATCAAAGATACTAAAAATAATGAACACTTTTGGTATATATGTGTGTGTATATATATACATATACCAAAATATAAGAGTTGGCTGGGTTTAGTAAAATATCACTTCTGGAGAGCTAATAAAAAAGTTCCTTTTTATAAAAATTATTTATTTTTATATTATATGTAAAGTTTATAATATACAATTTATATATTTAATATATATTAATTGTTTATTATATACTATATATTATATATTTATTTAATTTTTATATTATAATTTATTTAATTTATATATTACATATATTATATATTACATATATTATGTATACATATTATTATGTATACATATATTATTATGTATATTATATATTATATGTGTATTATATGTATATTATATAATACATGTATATTATATGTACGTTATATATTTTACATATATAATATACCTATATTATATGTACACATATTATACGTATATTGTATAATATACGTATATTATATGTACATTATATATTATACATACATTATATAATATACGTATATTATACATACATTATATATTATACGTATATTATACGTACATTATATATAATATGTATATTATACGTATATTATATATTGTACGTATATTATACGTATATTATATATTATATGTATAATATATTATACGTATATTATATGTATCATATATAATATATTATACGTATATTATATGTATCATATATAATATACATATATTATATGTATCATATATAATATATGTATATTATACATATATTATACATTATAATATATAATATGCTATATATTATACATATATTATATGTATATTATATAATATACATATATTGTATGTATAATATATCATATACATATGTTATATGTATAATATATAATATACATATATTATATGTATAATATATAATATACATATATTATATATTATAATACATATTTATAAGTATATAATTAATATAAATTATAAATTTATAATATATTTTTATATAGTTATATATTTATATAATATATACAATTTATATTATGTATAAAATATATACCAAAATGTGGGTATGTATGCACCAAAAATGATCATTATTTTTAGTACCTTTGAAATCAGATATTAAAAAACAAAGATGTATCATTTAGCTATTGCTATAATAAACCATTGGTATGATGGCTTAAAACAATGATCATTTATTTAGTCACTATCCTAAGGAACGGCAATTTGGGCAGTTCTGCCTATTTGGACCAGACACAGTTGATCTTGGCTGGGCATGCTCTGCTGTCAGTTGCTAGGGTGGCTGAAGACTGCCTGGTGTAGGGTGGCTCAGCTGGGATGGCTTGTCTCTGCTCCATGGGGGCTCTCATCCTCCAGCAACCTTATTGATATGGTGGCTGAGAAGGACCTCAAAAGCAGCAAGAGGGCCAATGCTCAAGAACTTTTCATGTCTCTGCTCACATCACATTTGCTACTGTCCTGTTGACCAAAGCAAGTTACATGATCCAGCCCAGAGTCTATGTAAGTGGGAACTACCAAAAGGCATGTACATAGAGAGGAATGAACAAACTGGGACCATATCTGTAATGAATCCACCATAGATATTATCCTTCCTGAGGCTATAATTCTATATGAAGATAACAGTTCTTCTGAGATTACTTAACATCCCAGGCTCTCTCTGATGCCCAAACATTCTCAAGAGTTGGTTACATTGTGTAACTGACATAATTGGGCCTCAGTTATGGCCCTAGCAGCAGTTGGCCATCTTTATAATCCACAAAACCACAGAATCCAAATCATTTTTTTTTCCTCTGACAGCCAGGTGGAAATCTAATTGGCCATTGTGGTTTGTGTTACCTCTTCTGATGGTCATCTTGTATCATGTCTTCTGCTCCTGAGAAATTTGAGAGGAGTTGGAAGAGGTTTGTGCCACTGAAGAAGGAAAACTAAGGGAGAAAGAAAACTGGGCAGAATTGGATTGGCTCCCCTCTTCTTCTTCTTTTTTTTTTTTTTGTGACGGAGTTTCACTCTTGTTGCCCAGGTTGGAGTGCAATGGCACAATCTTGGCAAACTGCAACCTCCCCCTCCTAGGTTCAAGCGATTCTCCTGTCTCAGCCTCCCAAGTAGCTGGGATTACAGGCCCGTGCCACCATGCCTGGCTAATGTTTTGTATTTTTAGTAGAGACGGGGTTTCACCATGTTGGCCAGGCTGGTCTCGAACCTCTGACCTCAAGTGATCTACCTGCCTCAGCCTCCCACGTGCTGGGATTACAGGCATGAGCCACCGCACCCGGCCCCCTCTTCCATTTTTAAACATTTGCTCCCATCTCCAATCCATACTAGGTTCTCCCCAGTGGAGTGGGGCCTATTTTGGTTTAATGATCCTTCCTATTTAAAGTGTTCTGAAATAAAAGAGTAAATATACTCTGTTTCTTACATCAGAATTTGAGGAAATGAAAAATATGTCTCTTTTTATTATTTGGTTCAATAAATCTGCAATAAATTGAGAAACCCATAACAACAGATTAAAGGTGTCAAATATATCTATTTTTTATTATTATTAGTTTTATTTCATAGAAATAATACTATCTCCTAGTAGTAAATTCCCTGTCCTTCTTACCCCAGAGCTCTAGTCTCCAGTCACCTGCCCAATATGCACCCCCATTACTGTTTCTTATATCCTGTATGGTTATACAAACAAACATATGCACATGTGTGTTACACACATATGGACACTCCCCAATTAATGATTTTTCGACTTCACAATGGTATGAAAGCAATACATGTTCAGTGGAAGCCATACTTTGAGTACACATACAACTATTCTGTTCTTCACTTTCAGTACAGTATTCAATAAGTTACATGAGATACTCAACACCTTATTATAAAATAGCCTTTGTGTTAGATGATTTTGCCCAATTGTAGGCTAATGTAAGTGTTCTGAGCACATTTAAGGTAGTCTAGGCTAGGTTAGACTATGATGTTTGCTAGATTCGGTGTATCAAGTGCATTTGCAACTTATGGTATTTTCAATTAATCATGGGTTTTTTGGGACGTCATCTCAAGTCGAGGAGCATCTGTGTAGTCGATTGAACCATATGAAATTGCCGCTCTGGAAACATGTTTGATCTATAAAAGTAGCAATGTCATATCAATCAATCTAATATTTTTAAATAAACAAGAGTATAGCAAATAAACTGGTCTGCATCTTGGGGTTTTTTTGTTTGTTTTTGGAGACAGGTTCTCACTCCATCTCTCAGGATAGAATGCAGTGGCACCATCATAGCTCACTGCAGGCTCCAACTCCTGGGCTCGAGTGAGCCTCCTGCCTTAAGCCTCCCAAGTAGCTGGGACTACAGGTATTCACTACCATGCCCAGCTAATTTTTAAATTTTTTATAGAGATGGGGTCTCACTGTGTTTCCCAGGCTGGTCTTGAACTCCTGGCCTCAAGCGATCCTCCCAACTCAGCCTCCCAACTACTGGAATTAGAGCTATGATTGCAGTGCCTAGCCAGGATTTTTTACTTACCAATATATCTTGGAGATCATTCTACATGAGCACATAGAGCTTGATATTATTCTTATCTGTGATTGCCTAGGTAGGGCTGCAGTTTATTTAACCATTCCCTCTTGGATGTACACTTATGCTTCCTTCCAGTTTTCATTATTACAAATATAATAATGAAATGAAAATATAATAATGACTGTCCCACTGAGCATTTGAACCTGGGCATCTGCAGACAGGTGGCCAGGCATATGCCAGACCAGTCCACTGTCTTCCTGCCTCGTGGTCCTCTGGCTCCCCAAATGGTTCAAGCCATTGGCTTATGTGTCACAAGACTGGTGGACTGATATTTATAAGGGACTCTGGCAACATCAACCAAAGTCTTTGCTCTTCCTGCTGTCCTCTTAAATTGGTTTGATGATAAAATCACAAAGATTTGGACATCCCACAAACTTTCCCTCTGTGGGCAGAAGTCTCTCCTGTCTGGAGGCCCTTCAGTGAGAAGAGATACTAGTTTTTCAGACAGTCCTGGTTTCAGTTTTTGACTCTGCCATGCAGCAGCTGTGTGACCTTGGGCAACTTACTCACCCTCTCTGAATTTCACTCTCCTCCGCTATAAAATAGTGTAAGATTCTGAAGTGAAACAACGCACCTGCCACATAGCAGGCCATCAAAAAAAAATGACCATTTCCTCCTTAAACCAACTTGTTTCCATCATCAAAACACTTAGTGCTTTCCTGGGAGAGTCAGGCCGGTGATGTGTCTAAGGAACTGTGAAAAAGGCAGTCTTCTACAAGTCTTCCCTGCTCTCTGGCTCACTACAGGCAGCATTTGTTTTCTGATCTCAGCAATAGCAACGGATTGTGATTCCTACTGTCTGAATTCTGGCCCCATCCTTGGCACAGAGAGATTGGCCTGAAGGTTTTATTTGTGAATAAATAAAAGCCAGAAGGCAAGACAACATATTATTCCCGTGACCCTTGTATTAATAACATCACCAGATGATGTCTCATTTCCTCACCTCTAGCTCAGTCCAGATGATCTGTAGACATGTACGGTTTTTTTGTTGTTGTTTGTTTGATTGTTGTTTTTTGTTTTTGTTTTTTGAGATGGAGCCTCGCTCTATCACCCAGGCTGGAGTGCATTGGCGTGATCTTGACTCATTGCAACCTCCGCCTCCTGAGTTCAAGCGATTCTTCTGCCTCAGCTTCCCAAGTAGCTGAGACTACAGGTGTGCACCACCATGCCCAGCTAATTTTTGTATTTTTTGTAGAGACGAGGTTTCACCATGTTGGCCAGGCTGATCTTGAACTCCTGACCTCAGGTGATCCGCCCCCTGTGGCCTCCCAAAATGTTGGGATTTCGCCTCAGCCTGGACATGTAAGTTATCCACCACCTCAGCCATCCCAGCTGTAGAGTATTGCAATAAGGAAGAATAGCAGGTCAGGGATGGAAAGGGAATCAACTGTCCCTAAAAGGAAAAACTGTTTTCTCTACTTATACAACACTTCTGACAGCAAATTTGTGGGTTTTCTACACCAAGCAGTGTGCCAATTCTCTGCAGACACTAACTGGGTGCCCCACAATTTAATTCTGACACTAATGACCCAGAGTCAGCACAAACCCCACAGTGAAGAGCTCAGTTCCACCAAACTGCCCCCCACTTCAGATGCCAACTCCAAGTAATTGATATCCAGGTTACCCACAGTTCTGTCCATCTTAGCTACAAATTGAAGGTTCCCATGACTCCTTCCTCAGGTTTGATGACTTGCTGTAATGGCTCAAAGACCTTAGGAAAACACTTTATTTATATTTACTGGTTTATCATAAAGGATATAAATGAACAACCAGATGAAGAAATCTATAAGGCAAAGTATAGGGAAGGGGCTCAGGGCTTCCATGCCCACTCCAAGTGCATCACCCTCCTGGCACCAACCCAGGAGCTCTCCAAACCTCAGTGTTCATGTTTCTTATGAAGGCATCATTACACATGCGTGTTTGATTAAATCGTTGACTATTGGTGATTAAACTCAGTCTCTAGCCCTTCTCCCTTCTGTGGAGGTTGAAGGATAGGACTGAAAGTTCCAACTCTCTAATCACATGATGTGTTCCTCTGACAACGACTCCCATCCTGAAGCCATCTAGGGCCCCACCAAGAGTCACCCCATTAGCATAAACTCAGATATGGCTGAAAGGGGTTTGTTATGAAAAGGACACTTCTCTCACCCCACTCATTCGGAAAATTCCAAGGATTTTAGAAGTTCTGTTTTCGGGGACAAAAAAACAAATATTATAACAAAAGTTGCTCCTATCACCCCAATCACTCAGGAAGTTACAAAGGTTTCAGAAGCTCTGTGCCAGGAACCAGTGGGGAGAGACCTAATATATGTTTCTTATTATGCCATAGGCCCTGACACTATGCTTTTATTTATTGATTTTAGAAGAATGTTTTTATCTTGACTTTTTAAATACATGCTCATTGTGAAATATTCAAGTGATGCCTAAAATACAAAGAAAAAGAGCAAAACCTTTCTGACTAGAAATCATGATTTTCAGCATTTGGTGAGCACCATCCCGGACCTCTGTGCTTGACTCACACAATTCAAATGAGCAAAATACAGATAGGTAGTCAACTAGGGGGAAAAGATCATGTTAAATATCCTATTCATTTACTTGTTTTTTTTTTGGTTTTCCAGCCCTCCCACCCCAAACCCTACACTGGAAAAGTCCATGAGGGCAGGAACTTTAGTTATCTTGTTCGTCATGGAACCCTCTGAGCCTAGTGCAGTGCCTGGCATTTAGTAGGCTCTCAAAAAATATTTGTTAAATGTTGAAATGTTTCTACTTAGAAGAGAACATTTGTGCACACCTGTGGTTCCAGCTACTCAGGAGGCTGAGGCAGGAGGATTGTTTGAGCCCAGGAGTTCAAGGTTGCAGTGAGCTATGATCCCACCACTACGCTCCAGCCTGGACAACACAGCAAGATGCTGTCTCTAAAACATATTTCTTTATTTGAAATTTTTTTTTACAAAATATTTCTTCCTAGATGTTCTTATGATTCTTTCTTTGACCTTGGAGTTCAATGGCTTCCCCAAGATATAGCTCAGTGTTGATCATCGTGTATAATCTTTTTCTGGGGCACTTTGTTCTATCAATGTTTCCTTTTTTTAGTAAAGTTCGCATATATTAGATCTTTGAGTAGTTCATTCCATTTTCCTGTTCTCTTTTTCAGAAACAGTAATCATGGATATGAGGGTCTCCTTTGTCTTCCATATCTATCATCTTCTTTGCAATTGTTGTTTATGTTGACTTTACCATTTCGTTTTGTGCAATAACCTCAAGGCTGACTTTATCTTCAGGTATATTTCCCCATATCCCTTAATTTCCTTATCTCAAGGACGCGTCCTATCTCAGGTCTTGTGTCCCGGGCTACTGTTGCTCATAGCAAAGCTCTTCGGGGTACACGCCTTCAGGGCTGTGAGCAGGCTCTGGCTGTCCTTCCCCACCCCTCCCCTTGCTTCCTCTCTGGAAGTTTTCCTTGACTAGGAGACCACGTCACAGGCAATAGAAACAGACAACCCACATGGCTGCTGCTTTTTTAGCCACCCCTTCACCCCTGACCTCGCTATAAGCAGTGGACAAAGGACATTCTCATCTCTCCCCTGGCCGGCCCATGAAACTGGACCTTGACCCTTTAAGAATCCTTGGATATATTTTTCTTGATGTGGAGAAATGCTTTTGGAGAGGTACTTACACTACTCAGGTTTGTGGCAGCATGTGTGCTCTCGGCCTAGATTTCCTTATGTTTGCCAGGAACGTGGCAGTTTGTTGTGTGATGCTGTGGCAGGTTCTACTTCACTGATAATGGATTATGTTCCCTCTGTCTTTTGTCCTTTTGCTGATGTAGGCAGAGTTCGAAAGAGGAGCAGAGCAAAGATGCTACAATGCTACTGTTGGTAGGTATAAAGACTTGGCCCAGATGAAAGAGATTTTTGCATTGGGGATTACAGGTCTGGAACCAGCGGAATGCCTATGATGCTCTCACTTCTCAAGTTTGCCCTCCCAGCCATGTCCATGGTGAAGAACACTGCTTAATGCACACACCACATGCCTCCCTAATGACGTTTCCCACTGTTTAGCTGCATCTTACCTCTGTTGTAATAAGAGTTATTTGACCCCCAGGGCATAGGCCAAGTACCCACGAACTTTTATGCTTCTTGAGAGTCATAGGTGTCCTGGTGATTCGCAGCCATGGGCAGGTGCTCCTAAAAGAATAAGTAGCATTCATTTCTCAAGATATAGCAGCTTCCAGTCTTCCTGTCACAGGAAAGGAGAAACTGGCTTGGTGAGGGAATATCCATACAGTAGACCCCAACTATCCAGTTGGCTGCCTTGAAATACTGCTGTGGGAGAGGCTGGAGAAAAGGTGAAGGAGTAGCTAATGCCCCTAGGTTGATAGAAGACAGCTCTTCTTTCCTCCCCCACCCAGAAGCTTCCCTCTTGCTGTGAAGTCAGAGGCAGAAGCTATTCCAGGGACAAGCTGCACATCCAAAGCATTCCGAGTTTTCTTCCTTACGCACCCAGATTCCAATTCCTGCCCCTGCATGTTGTCTGCTTCCCATCACCTTTTCTTCAATGCGTAAAACCTTAGTAAAGTATTACCAGTTATTATCCATGGGCAATTCACTTGTCTATATTGCCTGTAGAATGTCACATCAACCTTGATCTTTGATTTCATTATCAAGTTCTGACAGATTGGTTTTAAAGAACCAATTCCATGGGCTGGAGTCAGGGCACTGCCAATTTCTGAATGGCTAAATTTCCTGTGACCCGTCAGTTCAAACATCACCTGGGGATGCCCTTTTACAACAGAGGAGTTTGAGGTAGCCACAATTCAATGAATTAACAATGCTAGAGTTTGCACACTTTCTGTGGTTTGTATTAGCTTTAAATATCTGGCAATGTCCAGTTCAATGGACATTGACCACATGACAGTGATGTCCTTTATGCACACACTTGGAGCATCCTTTCTTCAAACTGTACTCATGTGAACAAATTACAAAGAATCTTGGTGGGAGTCCAAGACAGCGTGAATTATGCTATCTTGAGGCCCTTGCTTAAGCAAGGATATTGCTTTGTTTGCCTAATGTGATCTTAAAACATGCCTGCAAATTTTTTGACACTCATCCGTTCAAAAAATGTGGAGTTTAATTCTCCCCCTATAAAATATGACCTGGCCTTTTGGACTCACTTCTAATGAATAAAATGCAGCAGAAGTGTCTCTGAGTGACTTCTGAGCTAGGTCACAATAGGTTCAGCTTCCACCTGACAGGCCCCACTCTCAGAACTCAGCCACCATGTTTTAAGGAAGCCCAGGCAAGTGGAGGGGTCACAGGCAGGTGTTCCAGCCAACAGCCCCAGCTGAGGTCCAGCCCACAGCCAGCATTAACCATCAGAGGCATGAGTAAGCAGTCTTTTCATGAATTTAGCCCCCAGCCTCTGAGCTGCTGCAGTTAACACCGCGTACAGCAAGGATGAGCTACCTCTGCAGTACTAGTCAGCTAGGGATGCCATAACAAAGAACCACAGATTGGGTAGCTTAAACAACAGAAATTTATTTTCTCACAGTTCGGGAGGCCAGAAATTGAAGATCAAAGTATCTGCTGGAATTGGTCCTCTCTGGGACCAGAAGGGAAGGATTGGCTCCAGGTGTCTCTCCTTGGCTTGAGATGGCTGTCTTCTCTCAGTGTGTCTTTACGTCACCCTCTGTCATTGCCTATGTCTGAATTTTCTCTTCTTATAAGGATGCCAGTAATATTGGACTAGGGCTCACCCTAATTAATGACCTTGTTTTCACTAACTCACCTCTGTCTCTAAACACAGATTCTGACACACTGCAGGTTAAGACTTCAGCATGAATTTATTCAAGGGACACAAGTCAGCCTGTAACACCTGCCAAGCCTCCACCCACATTGCAGACTCATGTGCAAAATAAATGTGCTGGTGTTTTGAGCCACTAAAATTTGAAGTGGTTTATTTACGCAGCAAAAAAAAACAACAATATGCCTAAGGTACTTGACTTAGAGACTCAGGTTCTGGTGACTACTTCAGAATTTATTCAGCAAACACCCTTTGACATCAGGACTACACCATTTGGGGTGGTTCCCAAAGAACCCAGGCCAGGCCACATGCAAAACACTTGGGAAGGAGCTGCAGGGACTGCATATTCAATGCTATCTGTGTTCTGTTTTAATATTGTTCCTTGATTGCAAGAAATGGGACCCACTGAGGCTGTCTCCAGGAACTTTCTTCTAGGAAAAGTTATTCCTTAAAATAACTTTTTAAGGAAAAAGTTACCATAGGGATATTCTGGAACAGAAGAGGGATGCAGTCAAGAGCAAATCTAAGGCCAGAAATGGAAATATGTCTATAGGAAATAGAGTTGCACCTCTTGGCAGTTGACTTTGGGACCTGTTCTGGATGCAGGGAGTTCTGTGGCTTTTAATATAGGGGAAACATAGTATTAAGAGCACCCCTTTGGAGCCAGACAGCCTGTCAAAGCCTGGCTCCACCAGGTACTAACAGTGTTGTTCTGGAAAAGTTATTTAATGTCTCAATGCTTCTGCTTCCTTATCTGTTAAAATGGACAATCCAGTACCTATTACATGACGTTGTAATCTAGGATCATTTATATGATGGGTTAACTATTTATATATTTATTATATAACTTACCATGAATGAGTTTCACTGCTGACTCTTCTCTCTCCACCTGGCTTCCTTTAGTGACCCAGAGTTACTGCTCCCCCATTACTTTGGCTTGTACAGCAAATTCATTCATTGATTCAACAAGTGTTTACTTGGCACCTAATGTGTGTTAGGTGCTATTTTAAGCCCTGGGGTTGCAGCATTGGGTCAATGAGATAAATCAATCAATTGGGCATTGTGTCAATCATTCAAATATCCTTGACCTCATCAACCTTGATTCTATCATGCTCTTTTCAGCTAAAGTTCTACTTTACTTTTTGAATTTCTAGCAGATGCTCCCGCCATTCGGGGGCACGTTTTCCCTGCTTCTTAGCTCAGATCCTTGGAAGAGGCCCTCTGGCCCAGCTTATCTTTTCAAATCAAGTCACAAAATATTTCTGACCCACTTTCTGATTGGTTTCCTAGGATCAGGTGGTCACTCATCCAACCAACTGTATTCTAGGATGGGAGATGGGTCCAGGACCCAACCCACATGGACAGCAGGGCTCTGGGGCAATCACATGATGGGCAGCTTTGCTGGGAGTCCTTAGCACAGTACTTTAAGGATGTGGGAGCCCACCATGGACTCCTGTGGGAACTTGGAGCACTCCAAAGAATCCTTTAGTCAGTTTCATACCACACAGGCCCAAGGAGGGTACATGGCTTCTGGAAGCCACACACAGCCTGTTAGTGACACGCTGGGTATGGAGCCACGTGTGAGCACCTTGTATGTGTGAGTTCAGCCTGTCTGGTATGGCCAAGGCAGTTGGTGCCCTTTCCGTTTCCTCTGGACATTCACTGTTCTTGTGTGAGCCAGCAACTTCAGAGAGAGCTTTCTCTGGCTGAAGAGGTATACTTGGCCTCTCAACTAAAGACAAACAAAATCTAGGGGTACATACCCCAGCTTCCACACCCCTTGGGTAGGACAAGTCTGAGACGTGTCCCACATTACCTCCCAGAGGTCCCCAGCAGGACTGAGCCTCAGTTGCCCACACCTGTAAACTGCTCCTTATGCAAACATATTGATTCCTTCCCTTCCCTATCTCACTTTCACTCTCCTCCACCTGTACTTTCTGCAGTCACCTCTCAAATAAACCACTCAACACCTTGCACTCAACCCCTTTCTGAGGGTCTGCTTCTGGAGAAACACAGACAGAGATGCCTTCCAAGAAAAGCAAGGGTGAGGCCATATTAATAAGAGAGAAAAAACGAGGCATGGGGGAAATGCCTGGATAGAGAGACACACAGATGCAGATACCTGCAACGTTGGTGTTACGGAAACCATCAGATGCAACAGGAGGCTACTTGCCATAGTCTGGAGCTACAGAGAAAAGCAGGCTGCAGATGGCAAGGTGGAGCCATCGTGGGAGGAGTTGCTTGTAGACAGGACGCCTAACCAGCCATTCTTAAAATGTTGCATTCTTCCATTTTAATCTCACTCATTATTGAATCATTAATAATGATTTATATGACATTGACTTTTTTCAGAAATCTTGACTAACTCTTTGACAAGAGATTAATAAAGAGTGGGACTTCAGATGTCAAGTTTTTATGAGCAAAAGTGTCCAAGGCCGTCTCTAGATGGGTATTCTTGGCTGTATTCACCACGCTCTCCAGAGACTGAAAAGCAATTGTTTAGCTGGGTAGAGGAGCTGAGCTGAATTAAATTGACCTGCATGATACAGAAAGTAGCACTGAGCACATTTAACTAAGGAGTCTTTGAAAGAAATCTATTTTATTGTAGCTGACTGCTGAAATTATTTTAAGGAAGTGATTATCAATCTAATAATTTAAAATGCATGAATGATGTCAGCATCCAAAATTAAGGCAGACTGGGAGAACAACGTGCCTGCTCTTGAGTAAAAAGCTAAATGCATCTTTATTTCTTTCTGCTTTTTTTTCTCTTTTCAGAAACATGAATTTGACTGCTTTCAAAAGCCAATTGTTATGCCTACATCCTGAAAAGGGAGACGAAATTTCCATTTATAGTAGAATACCAGCAGCCTCACTTAATCCAGATACACATATACCTAAAAGCACTTTTGTTCCAAATATAATTATTACTCTGCGGGAAAATCTGGTATGAATCTCTTGGTTTGGTGGAGTTTTAAGCCTGTCTTTAATTTAAAATAACTTTATTAGAACCCCTAGAGATGAGAGTGGACACAGTGGGGAAAGGTAGTTATCATGATGAGAAAAACCAGGGATGCTGGAATTCCTTCATTGCAGGCTTCTGGCTGGAGTTATTAACTCAGCTATGGAGTCTGAGCGCTCTCACCACTTGGGCAATGAATGAATAAATGAGTGTTTAAAAGCTCTCTGAGCCTGCTAGGCCTGCCCCAGTGTGCATATATGACTCTCAGAGCATTGTGGCCATGGTCCGAGCAAAGCTAAATCCTTTCGTGAAAAGGTTCCCTCTCATGGGCTTCTGCCAAAGCCGTGTTCGCTAGGAAAGGCAGCAATTTTTTTTCTCCTCTTCAAAGGGACCTTTATGTACTAACTCACTCCCACCTACTGTGCATGTAAATTATTCTTCAGTGATATGGCCTCTATTTATGACTTTGATCCTTTCCTTCCCCCGGATGCCCAAGGAGCATGATAAGACGGGTGAGTTATCGGAGTGGCTTTGATCTCCTGCTCGCAAATGGTATTTTGTGGTGGAACATCTGAGCCCCCTCTGTAGCTGCAGGTGGGTTGAAGCTGAGCAGAGTTTGGGGTTTGTAAGATGTCCATCTCCTAGCATTAAACCATCTTCAGGACAAAATGGGATGGGACAGAAACGAGCCTATTTCTCCCCCAAAGGAGCAACTATTCACACACAATGATTCACAGGCACCCACAACTGCTCTCGCAGCAGGCAGGACAGTGCCATGATAACTCAAAGGTGCAATTCTCATCCAGAACGCCTTTCAAAAGAATCACACCACCGAGGCCTCATGCAATGGTGTTCCAGGATAAATAAGTCACTTGGGGAGAAAACAATAGAATCATGAGGGATGGGACCCTCAAAATTGTTTGCTCCGTCTCACATAGTAAAAATAAGCTTTTCCTTGTAAAAGGGGGTAAAAATGTAGGGCATAGAGAATGCTGGAAGGAGGAGGGAACCTCCACACTTCTCAGAGCCCTGAGATGATCGTTCCCCGCAGTTTGTCATCAAACTATTAGTGACTGCCGATTGTGTCTGGCATTGAATCTTCGGCGCACTCACAGTATAGAGACCAAGGACGGTGGACTCTCTTTCATAATGGCAGTGTAAACCACTTTGCATTAAGTAGGAATAATAACCTTTTTTTAAAGGATGTGTCAAAATAATTACATTTCTTGTTGCTTTCCTTTCTTCCACATCACATGAGCAAGCACATCAGCCTCACTTGAACAGATGAAAGAAGGACGTTTTTTCAGTGAGGGCTGTTCTAAGAGGAACACAGGACCAACAGTGAGAGGGCCTCCGTTCCGTCACAGCTGGCTGGGATTTTAGGCACTGCATGAGCTAATTCTAGCCAACATTGCGGATTTGGTTATACCTCTTCTTTCTCAGGTGACTAAGAAGCCATACTGTCACGAATATTTGCCCTGCGAATGTCTCGTATGATGTCTGCAATGTTGTAGATACTCCTGCCACTAGCAAATTCCCTCTACTGTGTTATTTTTCCTTTACTAAAGGTGATATCCTCCGAAAGATTCATTCTTTAACTCAGAAGCCAAACTTTAAAAGGGGACTTAGTAGTAGCTCAGATGTAGGTTTCATTATTTTGTGAAGAATTTTGTTCAAATGCATTTGCAAATCATTTTCAGAATTTCAGAATAAAGTCCATTCATGTTTTTCAACGGTGCATTCACAATACAGCAGATTTGAGCTTGGTGTGGCCTGTTTTGATGCAGGTTACCTGGTTGGCTTAGTTTAAAATTGATATCACAAGTGCCTTGAAGTGCATTTCATCAAATGTTTATATCTAATGAGATATTTAGGGGACAGATCATTTTTTATATCTTGAATGGCCTGGTGTACAAAAATCACCTTATCTTCATAAGGCAGGAGAATCATTCTAATTTGCTAAAGGGGGAACAAATTATTGATATCTTCTCATGTTTTCTAATAGTATGTTAGCAATGAATAGCCTTGATGTTCCAGAAAGCAAAAATCTCCGAGCTGAGGGAAAACGATTCTACCCTGCCACGCACACACACACACTCACGCGCACACACACTCACACTCCCTCACACTCACACACACTCACACTCACACACACACTCACACACACACTCACGCACACACTCACACTCACACACTCACACTCACACACACTCACACTCACACACACTCACGCACACACTCACACTCTCTCACACTCACACTCACACACTCACGCACACACACTCACGCACACACACACTCACACACACTCACACTCACACACAGACACACACTCTCTCACACACACATGCACCTGCAGTTTTTCCTTTGCTGTCCCCCCATGTGTGAGGAAGAGAAGATGTCTCCGGAAGTGTGAGCAGAGTAAGTAAACACGGAGAGTTTGTGATGCTTTGGTGACAATTATCTCTCCTTTCTGCTTCTGGCTGCTGTGGTTCCAGATGGTGGAAACGTTCCGTCCGATTCTTCCCTCATATTGTGAGTGCTCAAGCCACAATACCTAGAATCCTGAGCATTGTAAGTGCTTAGTAAACACCTGCTTCCAAACAGTGGGTAGATGTCTCCAACATGTGCCCACAGCCCCTGTCCAGCCCCCTTTCTCTGCCCTCCTGGGGAGCCTGATTCTATGGGCAGCGCCTGGCGTTTAAGTTTGCTTGAAAGCCCTGACTGATGGGGTTAGACAATTATGACCTTGGTTCCTAAAGAGCAAAGTGCTTGCTTGGAATGTTGAATTCCGTGCTGGGGCAGGGGGCCTTAGATAATGAGTGAAATACCTCGGTCCCTTCATCCCCACCACCACTACCCACCTCTTCCCAATCTCAGAAAAATGCCTCCCACAGCCAGCTTCCACAGGGCGACTGCATCAAGTTTTCATCCTGTCCGCCTTGTTAGACTGCACTCGCGGTGGGGGCATCGGATGATGCAGCGTGGCTGCAGCGTGGCTGCTGTCTTTTTGGCAAGGCTGTTGCGGGGGGGGGGGGCAGGCCCCTGGCCCCCCGCTTGGATTCGCAGACCCCACGGGGCCGCCTTGGATGTGCAGACACACCAGCGCGTGCGCGCTCAGCGGGCAAAGCTTTGTGCCCCGGGCCTCCTGGGACGAGGCTGCAAACCTTCAGATCCCAGCACAGACCCCCCGGCTTCCCTCTGCCCGCAAACTTCTCCTAATTAAGCCAGTCCATCTAATTACGGGGTGTTCCATCAAATATTTCTCCAGATGCTTCCGATGCAGCCTGCGGGCGCTGGTCAAAGCTGGCGAGGCTTGTGATCAGGGCTGCCGGCCCTGCGAGGGCCGCGCGGGTTCCCCTCTCTCCTGGACGTGCCTGTCTCTAATACTGCACAATCCGCCCTTACTCATTTGCTCCGTTGCCTGTCGAAAGCGCAGAGCATAATTACTAAAGTTAAGAAAACATCCCTGTAATTAGCCAGGCAACTCTAAGCACAAGAAATGGAAATTAGTCACAGTACCATAAATTAGTTTGTGCATACATTACGTTCAAGGATCGCCCTTGGGGCCCTGTGTTTGCAGTCTTTGGCGAGCAACCCCCTGTATCTCAATAAAGCATTCCTTCCCGGGTGAGTATGTCGCAGGAAGGGGAGTTTCGCTTGGATTACAAATTTTTTAATTCTTTCGTAGACTGCAGCCAGAATAAAGTCTAATATTCCGGCTGGGGAAACAGACACAAGAAAACAGTGATTTTTTTTCCTGTTGATTTTATTTTCCTTTGCAGGCATCTGTTAACCTAGGGCTATCAAGGTGTCTCCAAACAGTGGGCTCATCAATTGTATTGTTTCACTCATTAGGAGCAGTAGTTATAAACTCTTTAAATAACCCTGATTTTCAACTATTTTCACAGTCACTCCTCTTGCTAGCAAAAGCCAGGAAATTGGACTCAGCCACACACAACATAGCATTTGCATCAAAATAATACAGCAGGCAACAGCAAGCCACAATCACATCACTCAGAAGGAAGGAATAGAATACAAATTAAAGGAAGAATGTAAATTTTTTGCCATTAAGCTTCAATGACCATTTGAAATGGTGGAAGGCACAAAGGTTCTTGATGAGCGTCATCTAGTTTGATTATTCATACTTGTGTTTCTGCTTGAATTAAAGCAGGAGTGCTAGAGCCCGTTAAGGGAAAATATTTGAATTGATAGTGAACTCTCACCTTGCCGTGCATCCATTTACTTTTCAAATGAATACCAGATAAGTTAGTGCATTTTCTAATCGGCCTGTTTTCCAGTGAGTGCTGTCATTACATACCAATTTCTTTTAGAAGTGCTTGCTAAGAAACATTAACTACTCACAAATAAGGAGCTGTCTGTCACAGACTGAGGTCTTGAGCTCACTGGTTCATTTCTGCCAGGATAGTTGAGGGCTGTAGAGTCCACAGTTGCCTGGCCTGTCTAAGCTTCAGTCTTGTCCCTACTTCCCAAGCCAGTCCTTAAAGGTAGGCAGGGATTTTGCTACCTGCCGTGTTTCCAGAACCAGGTGGCATTTGCTCTAGTAATAGCCCAAACCAGCTTACCACTGAGTAACTATGTCATTGTGTGCAGGTGACCTGGGTCTACCCCCTGCTCTGATCCTAACTGCTGACCCAGACTTCAGATTCAAAGCTGACTGAGGACAGTCAGTGTATCATTCATTCCTGAACACCAGCTCCACAACTGGTAGGTACATTGACTCAACGTAGAGAAAATGGGAAATGTAAAGTCTGAGGGTTGTGTGTTTGGGAGAGGTGGGGTGGGGGTGTCTCTTTTTAAAATACATGCTCAAGTTTTGGACAAGGGCGTATAAGCAGAAACTGCTCCTCCTGAGTGGGGAAAGCACCAGAACATTGCTACTCCTCAAGAAGAGACTTAAAAAAAAAAAAAAATATATATATATATATATATATATATATATATATTTGTGCTTAATCAGGGAGAAAGAAAAAGAAAGCCCTTACTACCTGGGTCTACTTTTGGCATCATAAAGAGTTTCTTTGGGTTACCCCTCCTGTTGAATGTTACTGGTTACACGTTTGTTAAAATGTGTCCATTTTTTTAATCAAAAAATTTACTTTCAGGAGTAATCATGGGTAAAATATAGGGCATACCTAAGGGAGTGAAGCATCACTCACCAACCCTGAGTGATCTTGCTTCCACATGATTTTGTTTTGCAAATTCTGGTCTGTTCATTGACAGAACAACAACCACATTGATGTGAGCTCCTCACACATCTTCAGCCAAGGCACACAGAAAAAGGAAATGCCTGACAAACAACCCTTCTGAGTGAAGAATGATGGGATCTAATGCCAGGTGAGAAAAGAGTCCTTATCTGGTTGGGATCCAAAGGCTACTCTTATTTTTTTTATTTTTTTAATTAAAAAAATACATTTTGGTAGGCCAAGGCAGGAGGATCACTTGAGCCCAGGAGTTCAAGACCAGCCTGGGCAATATAGCGAGACCCTCTCTCTACAAAAAATTTAAAAAATTAGTTGGGCATTGGTGGTGCACACCTGTAGTCCCAGTTACTTGTGGGGCTTAAGTGGGAGGATCACTTGAGTCCAGGAGGTTGAAGCTACAGTGAGCTCTGATTGCAACACTACACTCCAGCCTGGGTACCAGAACGAGGTTTTTATCTCAAAAAAATTAATGAATAAAATATTATAATCTCAAAATTGGTTAATCCCATAACTAAATTAAAAGTCAAATGAAAATATAGGGAAAGCTGACCATTAAAGGAACTGTTGAATATGTGCCTGGCCACCTATGATAAGGAAGTAACCCAAGTCCACCCCCGGCAGTGCCCTCTAGACCTGACTCTGAGATTGTCCATGAGACTTTGTTGATTGGCCAGTGGATATCAACACATATGACACAAGCAGAGACTTGAAAAGCATTTAGCGTTGCCCTCTTGCTGCACTTGGAGATCACCATGTGAACAAGTCTGAGCTATCCTGCTGGAAGATGAGAGACACATGGATAAGAACTAACAACCTGCCCAACCATCAGACTTGCGAATGAGGCCATCTTTGGTCATCCAGTCACAAGACACCCCACAGATGTACGTTGGCAAGAGTCCAACAGGAGTCTGCCAGGCTAACCCAGCCCAGAAGAGCTGCCCAGACAACCTACAGAATCATGAGCTAAATATAACACTCAAGGTGTAGGCAAATATGCACAGAGTCTAAGACTTAGGCCCATTTTCCTAAAAATTCCCTTTTATTATTGAACCACTGAAATAATTTTTAATATTCTTAAACAACCAAAATTGTGGTAAGCATGTTATAGGTGCAATGGAGTCTGGATGGTGTATTTAGGACTCTCCTGGTGTGCCTCATTACCTACCAATTACACCAGACCATCTGACAAAGCCTGCTCTTAACCATACAGGTAACTGTATTTGAAATGACACTTTTGAATATTTTGAGGACTAAATGAGTGTGTGTGTGTGTGTATGTGTATGTTTGTGTATAGTAAATACTGTCTGTGCTCTGTCCCCATTCCCTACACATCCTTGTCATGTTTATGTGTGTGCATTCACTCCAGCAGCCAGGACCTCCTTTCTTTGGGAGAAACTATTCCTCACCCAACCCAACCACAAGGCTCTCATGGACTGACAGTCTTAGCTCACCCCTAACCCAGCCACAGGTGACTGACCCATCAACAGGCAAGTGACCCAAATCACACCAACCAGAATCCTGGCCTGGAATTTTCAAACTAAAGCCTAGGAGAGACAGACGGTTAGACTTATCAACAAGGACCTCTCAGCAGCTGTGTTCCCTTCCAGTCTGATATTCAGAGAGACAGAGAAAAAAAGAGACCAATAGAGTATATGTCATGGGCCTTCCCCATGAGATGAGATACCAATGTGCCTTTTTGTCCCAAGTCAGTTGGAGGTATGTTTCTGTCACTTGGCAACCAACAGATCTCGGGTTGACTGACACCTCTGGATTCCTGGTTTCCTAGCACTCTTGGTCTTATTTGAAATCCACTTGCTGAAGTCACCTATTAGACCTAGACTGACTGCTCCTTCTCGGTCATATCTTGGATATGGTGTTTCCCCTCAGGGTTCCTGAAGTCTGTTCTTTGTCCACTCACGCAGTGTGCTCCCTAGAAGAATAAAAACATGAAGTTCACTGCACTGCGGAGAACAGCATCAGCCTTTTCCTAACTAAAGCTCTTTACTTTGTTAGACATTAGCTCCCTCTTCTTTGCTTACCCTCCTCAGCCACTAGTGACCAGCATTAACCTTGAGGTTGTCTAAAGATGAAAGAAGAGACCTAGATAATTCATGACCAAAACAAAATCGTAGCGACTCTGTTTGACATAGAGAGGAATTGGACAACATTGGATCATTCATATGAATATGTGCATGTTTAATTAAGTTGGCAGAGACAACACTCTTGCCATGTGACACAGCGGCTCTCAAACTTTACTTGTTTCAGAAACATCTGTGATGCTTTTTCTATCCACAGATACCACAGTCCCTCCCCAGACCTCTTGGATACAGGCTTTGAAAGTGGGTTAAAAATGAGAGCAAAGGATAAAAATCACCAGATAAAAAATGGGCAAAGGACTTGAATAGTCATTTCTCCAAAGATGATGAACAAATGGCCAAAAAGCACATGGAAGATGCTCATCATCATTAATCATTAGGGAAATGCAAATCAAAACACAAAGAAATACCACCTCTGGTTGAATCCACAGATATGGAACCTGCAGATATGGAGGGCCAACTGTACTTGTCCTTTTGCAATTGGCTTATTTCACTATTTTTATTTGTATTATTTTTTATTGTTTTTTCCTGAATATTTTCAATAATACCAATAAAAACAGTTTAACAACTATTTACATAGCATTTACATTGTATTCGGTATTATAAGTTATCTAGAGATGATTTAAAGTATTAAGGAGGATGTATGTAGGGTATGTGCAAATACAACACCATTTTATACAAGAGACTTTAGAGTATCCATGGATTTTGGTATCTGTATTGTACAATTCCACTTATATGAGATACTTACAGTCAAAATCATAGAGACAGAAGGTAGAATGGTGGTTGCCAGGGGCTGGGGGGCGGAGGGAATAGGAGTCATTGTTTAATGGGTATACGGTTTCAGTCTTACAAGAGGAAAAGGGTTCTGGAGGTGGATAGTGCTGATGGTTGCACAACAATAGGAAAGCACTTAATACCACTGAACTGCACACTTAAAAACAGGGAAGATGGTAAATTTTATATCATGTGTATTTTACCACAATAAAATAAAAATGAAAAAAAGTTTAGTTGCCTGGCATTTGCTATGTGCTGTGAGTTGGCTTTAGCGGTGTAATGGAAAGAGTTCAGGCTTTGAAATAAGGGAGGCCTGGGCTCAATGCTCCGGCACCTGCACTGAACCTGCCACGTGGTGTTGAGTGAGTTACTTCATCTTTTGGTATTTAATTTGTACATCAATAAAATGGCAGCAATAATATCTACCTTGTACTTTTTACTCTTCTACCCTACCTTGTAGATATTATTTAGGATAAAATGACATAAGGTATGTAAAGATACCGGGTACATTGTAGTTCTGCCCCACATGCCCCCAGCTGTTAATTCTCACTGTAGTTAATTATCTCTTCCTTTTCTATCTTTATCTTCAAATATTCACCCATAGGAAGCCTTATTCACCCTTTCCACAAATATACTCTCAACACCGCCATCTGGGGAACCTTCCACTTACCTTTTCTTCCATGTAGATATTATCTTGAATAATACTTGTTTTAGTTACAGAAACTCATCTTTTGATATGATGAGATCACTGGTAATGTCAGTCTGAATGTGGATAGGACATGTCGGACAGCAAGGCTGCCTGGCCTCACTCCCTAGCGCTAGGACAGTGACCTCAGAAACAGAGCGCCAGCGCCTGGCTGAGCGTTCACTCACGTAAGTGTCTACCATCAGTTGTCTTGCTTTGCCAGACCCTGGTCCCCACTTGATGAAATCCGTCTTACCTTTCCCAGCCCCCACTAAACTGCCACCTCCTCCCTGAAGCCTGCCCTTTCCTTACCCAAATGTGACTGACCTCCCACTTCTCAACCTCCCTGATTTCTACCTCTCCAGCAGCTCCTACCACATCTTGCCTAGTGATCTGTGGACTTGTATCTGCAGATCCAGGCTCTGCAGTTGCTAACGCTGTACTTCTCTCAGCCTCATTTTCCACATTTCTAAAATAAAATGGGAATATGAAGAGTGCCTACTTCAGGGGCTTTCTGTGGCAATCAATTGAGTTGAAATACGTAAAGCCTCATATGTGAATGCTTGCTAATTTTTATGAAGGAGGAGGATGATGAGGATGAATTTTTCTGTCCTTACTATGAGTCCCAACAATCAGGGGCTATGTGGGCCTTTTTAAAATTTGTTTAAATTGGGCCAGGCACAGTGGCTCATGCCTGTAATCCCAGCACTTTGGGAGGCCGAGGCGGGCAGATCACGAGGTCAGAAGATCGAGACCATCCTGGCTAACATGGTGAAACCCCGTCTCTACTAAAAATACAAAAAATTAGCCAGGCGTGGTAGCGGGCACCTGTAGTCCCAGCTACTCGGGAGGCTGAGGCAGGAGAATGGCGTGAACCTGGGAGGCGGAGCTTGCAGTGAGCAGAGATCGCGCCACTGCTCTCCAACCTGCGCAACAGAGCGAGTCTCCGTCTCAAAAAAAAAATTTGTTTAAATTAAAAAAAAAAAATGACAGGGTCTTGTTGTCACCCAGGCTGGAGTGTAGTGGCCTGATCATGATTCACAGTAGCCTCAAACTCCTGGGCTCAAGCGATCCTCCCTTTTCAGCCTCCCAAAGCACTGGAATTACAAGCATGAGCCACTGCACCTGGTGAGAGGCCATGTTTTTGATTTTGGAATTTCACTGTACCTAAGGCCACATAGTACACCCTCAGGAAAGCAAACAAGTTAATGACAAATTAAAAGTAACCTGTATTTATTGCTGTCGCCTTTCCAATCATGGTGACGTGTCATAGGGTGGGTACGTTCTTCCTCAGAGACAGACCCCGAGCTGTACCCCAACCTAGTCTTCTCCCAATTAAATCTCCCTCCCTGGTCACCTCATTCTAGTTCATGAAGTGATTGGCATGTTTGCTTAGCTCTACGGCTGCTTCATCACGATTCTTTTAGTCAGTATTTTCACACTAGTATATGAGCTTTCTTATGGCTCACAACTATTTAATAAGGATCCCAAGCCACTAATCTGACATTCTGGACACAGAAGAACTCACATTCATCATGTACTCGGAGGAGATGTTTTTGAAGCGCCACGGCTATCCCTCTTCCCCCTTTCATTGGGCAAGTTTTAGTTTTGGCCAAGACGTCTTTTCTCAATGTCACTGGCTTCTCTGGAATTCAGTGTTGCAGTGTCAGCCTTTGAATACTTTTCCCTTTACCAGTTACAGGCAGAGCTCGGGAAAGTGCTGTACCAGCGTGTGCCAGCAGGGACCTGGGAGCCTGAAGGCTGCACTCGCTTCTGCCACAGCATTTGCTTCCTGGGGTTGCTCCACCCTGGCCCAGGAAAAAAGGGCTTGGGAAGAAACTATTTTGAAACAGTTGGGAAATTTATAGCAATGTAGTCTATACTATGCAATGTATTCTAATGCGCTTGGTGGACAGTCAAGCAGAAAATCGAACAGCCTTTTCAAAAGTGACTGAGATCCTGGCCAGGAGTGGTGGCTCATGCCCGTAATCCCAACACTTTGGGAGGCTGAGGCAGGTGGATCACTTGAGGTCAGGAGTTTGAGACCAGCATGGCCAACATGACGAAACCCCGTCTCTACTAAAAAAAATATACAAAATAAGCCAGGCGTGGTGGCGGGTGTCTGTAATCCCAGCTACTTGGGAGGCTGAGGCAGGAGAATCGCTTGAACAAGAGAGGCAGAGGTTGCAGTGAGCCGAGATCTTGCCACTGCACTCCAGCATGGGCAACAGAATGAGACTCTATCTCAGAAAGAAAGTGACTGAGATGCTGCCACTCCAGAGCCATCTCTCGTGATGGTGGAGCCTTGGGTGGCAGAGTCATCAGTCCCTGTTCATTCCCTCGCTGGCTACTCTGCAAATCAAGTCTCTAATTTAGCAAAGGCGAATCTTTCCCAAAATGGAAGGATGTTGGTTATAATTAAGTAGAAATCCTAGGTTTTCTACCTGCTTAACAAGTAGCTCAAACCTTGTCTTCTTGTGTCTTCAGGAAAGGCACAGCAAACCGTGCATCTGTTTACACTCAGATGCCTCTGGCCGGGGCCCTGGGCCACCCACACATCCCGAAGCCCCCACCCTCCCACCACTGCCATTTGCTAGCACGTGCATGGCACCAGTCGGAACATTTCACAGAGCTCAGGCTTTATGGGGGTGGCAGTGGGGGGGACAGCAACTGGTTTTTGGCCAGGTCACCTTTGTCTGTTAAATCAAGCAGGGAGGAAAGTGCTTTTTTTTTTGTTTGGAATGTAGAACTTCCACTCTGTGGAGAATGAACTTGAAAATGTATCAGTGAACTTTAGGAGAGTGATTTCATAATTAAAATAACAAGATCTGAAAACCCCCACTCAATTATTTATTCTCTTCATGTCCTGATTATCTTTTCAATTTGCAAAGGCAGATTTTGTTTATTTATTTTTTGGCCAGCCAAGTGTGCCAGCTAGCTGCTCCGGGGCTGCGTTGTGAACACTAGGAACGGTGTTCAATTATGTTAAGTTGGATTCAAATTTCACTTTTGAAACAACAACCAAAAAAATGCAACTGGGAGTGGGGTGTGGGTCTAACCTGGGTTCAGAAAGGTTAATGAGAAAACCACAAAATCCCACATCACAGTCTAAAGTTCCATAAAGAAACTGTCCTCTCTCACTCCACCCCCTCTTTCTTGTTTAATCTTGGGGCAAGGGAGGGTAATGTTAAAATTAACCCATTATGCTCTCAAGAACACTACATGCAAATTAAATGTGTTTGTTTTCCAAAATCTGCTTTGTTTTCTGCCTTCCCCGCTACCATCTCTTAATAACTAAATATCCCCTGCCACTGAGAATTATAATTTGGGAGGGGAGTTAAGCCATGGCATTAGCCAGGCTCTATACGCTTCTTCACCCTGTGACCCAAATGTTGGATTAATGAGGACATATGGCCTTATCCTGCTGATAAAGCCTTGGGGTCAGCCTTGGAGGCCACGCTGGCGCCCCTCCCTGGTGGTCCCCATTGTTCAGCCTCAGAGCCCAGGAGATTACCAAACCCGGCCTCTCAGACAGTTGTATACCTGACCTTCTGCAGCAGCTTCTGGGGTAGGGTGGGTGGATGGGAGAGAAGTCAGAACCTCACAGAAAGAAGGGCTTGCCTCTCCTGCAGGTCCCCAAAGCCACCCAGCCTGAGCCCTGGGGACCAGCAGCCCCGGCATCCAGACACAGGCCAAGCAGACCTCGGAAAGCCTCTCAAGGCAATCGCAGGCCTCAGGGCTGCCTGCTTATTTCCTGAGCCAATAACCACCACTACACACACACCCAAGGGGACACATGTGATTTCACTATGGCCTGAGGGACAAACGGACCAATGAGGCCCGAAGGGGGCTGATGGGAGAGGAAATTTCTCCCTTATTCTCTCTCCCGGTTGCTTCTTTCCACAATCTGAGATTTCTCCAAAGGGATCCTGGGGCCCTGGGCAAATCACACACTACATACTGAACCTGGATTCTTGAGAGAAAAAACTCTTCATGTTTATGAGGCTTCCTGGTTTACAAGATGCATTCATACCCATGAGCTCACTGATGTTGTATGGTACTATGACCATTTCTCTTACTTCACAGATGAGAAAATGAAAGTCAAGACAGTCTAAATGGCTGGTCCAGTATCCCACGGCGTATAACTGATGGGACTGGGTATGGTCCTCAGATCTCCTGGTCTGGACCTTCTACTCCTCCTAGCTCTTTCCTACTCTCCTATTTTAAAAAAGGAAAATAAAAAGGCTGCCTGCATCCTGCCAAGTGTAGGGGCTTGAGCAAGAAACTCCGGCCAACAGGGCATAACCCCTTGATATATACACTCATTGCCCCTCTGAAGTCCTGATCCCATCCACAGCATAGAGGGCATCTCCCTCAAGACCCCCATTGAAGTACCCTCCAGCCTGCTTGCAAACGGATATTGAGTAGGTATGAAGAGGGTAGAAGAGGCAACTGACTCTTTCCAAATCCAAGAACATCAGATCAATGGGAAGATAATTTCTGCTTCCTGCCATGACAGCATGCCAAGTTCCAGACTAGCTCTTCCACTGTAGGCCACTAGCAAAACTATTTTTAGACATTGGAAGGGAACACAAGACTGTGGCCCTGAGGGAAGAGAAACACACAAGGTGAGACCCATGATGGCCCAGCTGTCTACCTGGAGACACTGTCCAGACCACAGTACAGAGAGATGGAGACCAAACAGACCACGGTGACTGCATTCAGAGGTGGAGTCAAACATCAGAGTTTGGATCTGCTGACATGGCTGGAGTATGAGGTCAGGAGACTGAAAAGGATGGAGTTGTGCACAAAAAGAGCTCCAGAATCTGCATAAGGATCCTCTTAAACCTTTGGCTCAAGACCAAATTGCACCTGTGCAAAGAAAAGATTCATGAGAACAGTTCCTGGGGAGCTATGTGCTGGATGGGGATTCTGGAGTTTACAGAGGATGGAGACACGCTGGAGTTCTAACAGCCAGAGTGGAGAGACATCAATGAATATCCCAGGCATTGAGTCAAGACTCCCAAAAAGCCACACCTTGGGAGTAGGACTCAACTAGAGGTCTAAAGTGAAGACTATTCTAGACCCATCCTAACAAAGTTTAAAAAACAAGCTTCCAAGGGATCAAACTCATTGGCAAGGAAATTAACTGCCTGCCAGAACTACACTCAATGCTCAACAAAATCTAGAACTCAAGGGCATACAATCCAAAAATTGTAGACAAGCAAAGTAGGGAAATGTGACCCATAACCAGAAGAAAAATGAATCAATAGAAACAGACCCAGAGATGACAGCATTGTTAGAATTAGCAGGTGAGGGCTTAAAGCAGCTATTACAAATATGTTCAAAGGATTTTTTTAATACCATAATCAAAAACAAACAGGGAATCTCAATAAAGAATGGAAATCATTTAGCAAAAAAAAAAAAGAGATATCCCAGCCTCATGGTCCACCAAGTGTCACACTGAACTGCAGCTCACCCCAGCATGTACCTTCTTTTCAGCTTTCTTGACCACGATTCACCTCAGTCCCCTTTGTGCACCCCACTTCCCTTTCCAAATTCCCAGTGCCATCCTCTCCCTTTCCTGCATCTGCTCATGTGTACAATTGACCATCTTTTTAAAGACCAAAATAATGGGATGAGGCCATTTCTTACAAGTGCCAAGAATGGGAATAAGAAGATTTAAGAAAGACATCTACTTCCTTTTTTGTATTGTCACTGTCTATGTGTAGTATGCCATGGTAGTTCAGCTCACAGACTGCCTGTGTGAATCCTGGTTCCACTGTTTGCAAACTACGCAAATAGGTAGGGTGTATAATACCAGCTGCTATTACAAACAAAGCTTCACATCTCAGTGGCCTAGTACAATCGAAGTTTATTTCTTAACCCTTCTGGACATTGTCCTAGGCAAAGAATTCATGACTAAGCCCCCAAAAGCAAATGCAACAAAAACAAAAAGAAATAAATGGGACCTAATTAAACTTAATAGCTTCTGCTCAGTAAAAGTAATAATCAGCAGAGTAAACAGACAACCAACAGACAGGGAGAAAATATTTGCAAAGTATGCATCTGACAAAGGGCTAGTATTCGGAATCTACAAGGAACTCAAACAAATCAGAAAAAAAAATAATAATTCCATCAAAAAGTGGGCAAAGGTCATGAATAGACAATTCTCAGAAGAAGATGTCCAAACAGCCAACAAACATATGAAAAATGCTGAACGTCACTAATCATCAGGGAAATGCAGATTAAAACCACAGTGAGCCTCTCCCTCTCCCTCTTCCTCTCCCTCTCCCTCTCCCTCTCCCTCTCCCTCTCCCTCTCCCTCCCCCTCCCCCTCCCCCTCCCCCTCCCCCTCCCCCTCTCCCTCTCCCTCTCCCTCCCCTTTCTTCGGTCTCCCTCTCCTTCTTTTTTCGGTCTCCCGCTGTTATCGAAGCTGGACTGTACTGCCATGATCTCGGCTCGCTGCAACCTCCCTGCCTCGGGCTCCTGTGACTCTCCTGCCTCGGCCTGCCGAGTGCCTCGGATTGCAGGCGCGCGCCGCCACGCCTGAATGGTTTTTGTATTTTTGGTGGAGACGGGGTTTCACCGTGTTCACCGGGCTGGTCTCCAGCTCCTGGCCTCGAGTGATCTGCCTGCCTCGGCCTCCCGAGGTGCTGGGATTGCAGACGGAGTCTCGCTAACTCAATGCTCAATGGTGCTCAGGCTGGAGCGCAGTGCTGTGATCTCGGCTCGCTGCAACCTCCACCTACCAGCCTCCTGCCTTGGCCTCTTAAAATGCTAAGATTACAGCCTCTGCCCCGCCGCCACCCCGTCTAGGAAGTGAGGAGCATCTCTGCCTGGCCGCCCATCATCTGGGATGTGAGGAGCCCCTCTGCCCGGCCGCCCTATCTGGGAAGTGAGGAGCGCCTCTGCCCGGCCGCCCATCGTCTGGGATGTGAGGAGCGCCTCTGCCCGGCTGCCACCCCATCTGGGAGGTGAGGAGCGCCTCTGCCTGGCTGCCCCGTCTGGGAGATGAGGAGCACCTCTGCCCGGCCGCCCCGTCTGGGAGGTGAGGAGCGCCTCTGCCTGGCCGCCACCCCGTCTGGGAGGAAGTGAGGAGCGCCTCTGCCCGGTTGCGCCATCTGGGAAGTGAGGAGCACCTCTGCCTGGCCGCCACCCCGTCTGGGAAGTGAGGAGCGCCTCTGCCTGGCTGCCACCCCATATGGGAAGTGAGGAGCGCCTCTGCCCAGCCGCCCCTTCTGGGGAGTGAGGAGCGCCTCTGCCCAGCCGCCCCGTCTGGGAGGTGAGGAGCGCCTCTGCCCGGCCGCCCCGTCTGGGAGGTGAGGAGCGCCTCTGCCCGGCTGCCACCCGGTCTGGGAGGAAGTGAGGAGCGCCTCTGCCCTGGCGGCCACGTCTGGGAAGTGAGGAGTGCCTCCGCTCGGCCGCCCCGTCTGGGAAGTGAGGAGCGCCTCTGCCCGGCTGCCACCCGGTCTGGGAGGAAGTGAGGAGCGCCTCTGCCCTGGCGGCCCCCTCTGGGAAGTGAGGAGCGCCTCTGCCCGGGCTGCCCCGTCTGGGAAGCGAGGAGCGCCTCTGCCCGGCCGCCCTGTCTGGGAGGTTTTGGTATCAGGATGATGCTGGCCTCATAGAATGGGTTCATCACAGCACTATTCACAATAGCAAAGACATGAAATCAACCTAAATGTCCATCAATAGTGGACTGGATAAAGAAACTGTGGTACATATACACCATGGAATACTATGCAGCCGTAAAAAAGAATGAGATAATGTCCTTGGCAGCAACATGGATGAAGCTGGATGCCATTATCCTAAGTTAACTAATACAGGAACAGAAAACCAAACACTGCATGTTCTCACTTATAAATGGGAGCTAAACATTGAGTACCCATGGACACAAGAAGGAAACAATAGACACAGGGGCCTGCTTGAGGGTAGAGAGTGGGAGGAGGAGGAGGATCAAAAAACTATCTATTGAGTACTATGCTTATTACCTGGGGGACAAAATAACATGTATACCAAACCCCACGACATGCAATTTATCTATGGAACCAACCTTTATATGTATCCCTGAAAGTAAAATAAATGTTAAATAAAAAAAATAATAATAAAAATAAAACCACAGTGAGATACCACCTTCCTCATACAAGAATGTCTATAATTAAGAAGTCAAAAACCAATAGATGTTGGTGTGGATGTGGTGAAAAGGGAACACTTTTACACTGCTGATGGGAATGTAAATTGGTACAACCTCTATGGAAAACAGTATGGAGATTTCTTAAATAACTAAAAGTAGATCTACCATATGATCCAGCAATCCCACTACTGGGTGTCTACCCAGAGGAAAAGAAGTCATATGAAAAAGACACACGCACATGCATGTTTAAAGCAGCACAAGTCACGTTTGGAACGATGTGGAACCAACCTAAGTCCCCATCGACCAACAAGTGCATAAAGAAAATGTGGTGTGTATATATACTATGAAATACTACTCAGCCATAAAAAGGAACAAAATAGTGTCCTTTGCAGCAACTTGGATGGAGCTGGAAGCTGTTATTCTAAGTGAAGTAACCCAGGAATGGAAAACCAAATACGTATGTTCTCACTTATAAGTGGGAGCTAAGCTATGAGGACACAAAGACACACAGAGTGACATAGTGGACTTTGGAGACTCAGAGGTGGGGAGGCTGGAGCAGGGGAGGAATAAAAGGTTGCATATTAGGAACAGTGTACACTGCTCAGGTGCACAAAAATCTCAGAAATCACCACTATAGAATTATTCATGTATCCATAAGCCATTTGTACCCCAAAAGCTAATGAAATAAAAATGAATTAATTAATTAATTAAATTTTTGACAGTTTATTTCTTGCTCACACAAAATCCAAAGTGGATGTTTCTGGTTGGGAGGTGCTTTCCATGTGATCATTCGGGACTCCAGTTTCCCGGTTGGGAGGTGCTTTCCATGTGATCATTCAGGACTCCAGTTTCCTTGCATCTTATGGCTGCACCATTCCCTGGGCCTCAGACTCCTTGCTGAGCCCTCTGCACTCAGCTGCCAGATCAGGGCAGAGCGTGGGGAGGATCGTGGAGGAGGCTTCCACAGCCACTTCTGCACATAGTGCATTGGTCAGAATTGTCACGTGGCCACATCTAACTGCAAAGACAATGAGGAAATATATTCTAGCTAGATACTTAAGAGGAAGAAAAAAATGGGCCTTAGCCATCACGTAGCTGTCTCTGCCTCACTGTGAAAACCTGGGGAAGTTACTTATCTTTGAGCCTCAATTTCCTTGTCTGTAAATAGGCATAGAAATGCCTATTTCTTTTCTGCTTCAAGCATTATTCAGGGGGCTATTGTGATGGTTAAATGAGACAGTCCATATGAAGCAATTAGCAGGAGACTGGAACATAGTAAACATTTAAGAAACGTTGCCTATTACAATCATTACAACATTTGCATTTAATTAATTTCTCCCCACCCATAAAGTGTTTCTAACTTGTGGGCCTAAACCAGGGGTGCTTTAAGTTTTGGACATTATGTTGTTTCTTAGTCAAGAAGTAGTAAAACATGAATTATTATATATGCATTGGCCCTCTATATAATAGGATTTTCATACCCAACAAGATCGTTTTACTTAAAAAGGTTTGAGAACTACAGCCCTACAGGACCTGGAATGCTCTTTTGCACACAGTGGGTGATTAATATGCTGAATAAATGGGGTTTCTTGCCACCTCTCTTTTTTTTCTTCCATTACTTCTGCTTCCTGGTCTCACTTTTGCCTATTCATCCCATATTTCATACCTCCACCACCATCAGCACCGCCACACACACACACAACACACACGCACACACACACACACATGTTGACAAGCACTCAACCTCCTGATCTTCGCTTAGGGTGTAGACAGCCCTCCACCCACCCAGCCCAGTCCTGCTGTGTCCTGCAGCCTCAATACACAATCTCCAGGCCCTGCAGCCACTTCAGGGTCTAACAAAACCCCAGCCCCCTTGCTAGGTTCCTGAGAAGCTCTAGGAAAACAAGCCAGCTACGCTCACTCATACTTGATAGAGAACGGCCTTGCTGAAGCCTTTATCTGTTCTCAGATGGATATCTGTTCACTAAAATCAATTTTTAATTAGTTGTATTTTAAGCCATGCAAGGAAGGAATGTGTGAACACTGGTGAAAGTCTCTCCATAAGCCACAATACCAGGCTTTCTTTGAAATTTAAAATTGGTGTGAATAGGAAGGGACCATCACACACATCCCCATGACCTCCTTGACAAACTCTTTCTCCCTTCAAGTGGACAAGTTGGTCCCTCATTAGCTTTCGGTCTCAACTGCCCTGTCTGCTCCTCATTCCTCGGTGAGCAGGGTCATCTTTCAGCACAAATGGTTGTCACTGACCATCCAGTCTGAAGCTCAATATCCACTCTATGGATTCAGCATTCTCCATACCTAGAGGTGGTGAACTTTTGAGCCTGAGCTCCAGAAACACCTGGTCACTGGTGCTCCTGGAAGAACGAATGAAGCTGAGGCCCCCTCAGATTATGATCCAAGCACCCTGAGACACAAGAGGCTGATGCATCACTCACTTCTCTCTACTCCTTTTTTTGATCCATACATAACCACCTCTAAAGTCACTCAGAAAGAAAACAGAATGTCACTTCCCTGACTTATCCAGGGGTTTAATTTACCCCCAGCCCCAAGATGATGATCCATTTCATCAAATGTGTCAGGTTAACTTTCCTGTGCATTACACTTGATCAAGACATGAGCATTCCAATCTTCGGGCTGCTCTTCATTTTTCCAGGGCAAGATCAGCTGCCATTGATGCTGCTAAAATCTGGGGCCAGTGCAGGTGATTTCTGCCATCTTGGCTCCATGAGGATGTTCGAGGACAAAATGGAGCTGTGCATAAGAAAGTCCACAGTGTCGTGAATTAGACACAAGACTTGAGCTCCCATTTTCTTAAACAGAATTTACACCAGCTTCTAAGACCAAGAGGTAATCACCACACCTTATGTTAGCTGTGAAGTCTCCTCTTCTTCCTTAACCATTTCTTCAGCAGTGCTTACATAGGAAAATTATCTGATTCATGTTTCCCTCTGCTTTTTCTTTCTTTTTTGAGACAGGGTCTTGCTCTGTCACCCAGGCTGGTGTGCAGCGGCATGATCACAGCTCACTGCAGCCCCAATCTCCCAGGCTCAAGCGATCCTCCCACTTCAGCCTCCTGAGTAGCTGAGACTATAGGCACACGCCACTACCTCTGGCTAAATTTTTACTTTTTTTTTTTTTTTTTTTTTTTGTAGAAACGGGGTTTTGCCATGTTGCCCAGGCTGGTCTCAAACTCCTGAGCTCAAGGAATCCTCCTGCCTTGACCTCCCAAAGTGCTGGGATTACAGGCCTGAGCCACCGCACCCAGCTTCCCGCTGCTTTTCTTCTCTGGCCCCTTTCAGTAGCACAGTGATGCTGGGCACTATCTAGCACTATGTGCCAAGCCCTGTGCTGTGATCTTCATTGACCCTCGTGGGATAAGGATTGCCACATCCAGGCTGCAGACAAAGCTCAGATGCCCACAGCTCATACAAGGTTTCAAACCAACATCTGTTTCTCCAAAGGCTTTGGGCTTAAACACTACTCAGTGCTATTGAGGAGCAAAAAGAGGAAGGACCATGACTAAGACAAAAAAACTGGAGTTTGGGCTGTCTGGGTATGCCCTAATTCCTGCCTCACTGCACCTCTGTTCCTGTCTACACAGCCCTGGCTGGAAGAATATACAAGATGTCATCTTGCTAAGGTTGCAGCCTCTCTGCATTATTTCTCTGGTGAAGCTGTGCTCTTATCAATGTATTACCAAGAGCAACAGCTGGGTCCTCATGAAATTACGGATAAAGGGCCAGGCACTGTGGCTCACGCCTGTAATCCCAGCACTTTGGGAGGCCAAGGCAGGTAGATCACCTGAGGTCAGGAGTTCAAGACCAGCCTGGCCAACATGGTGAAACCCCATCTCTACTAAAAATACAAAAATTAGCCGGGCATGGTGGCAGGCACCTATAATCCCAGCTACTCAGGAGGCTGAGGCAGGAGAATCACTTGAACCTGGGGAGCAGAAGTGGCGGTGCACCGAGATCACACCACTTCACTCCAACCTGGGCGAAAGAGCAAATCTCCATCTCAAAAAAAAAAGAAAAGAAAAAAATTATGGATATTAGTTAGAAATACTCTCAAGTTTCCTTCGAAAATGTTCTTTATAATGACGTGGAATGGGAGAGAGAATATTTTAGGAATCACTGGAAAACCAAACAATAGAAGGAGCAGCATATGCCGGAGATGACCAAGGTTTGCCTGAAAAGGACAGAAATCACATTGCTATCTCAACTAGCGCATGGCCCTGCATAACTCAAAACAGGAGAGGAACTTTTGGGCCCTGCCCATGAAGACAGAACCATTTCCTCCTACATTTGCATTTTTTCCTTTGAAAATGCAGACAGTTTCCTGCATTGGCACACCGGCACGACCACAAAATAAAATAGGGAGACATTTGATTTAGGCAGAAAGTTCAAGTTTACTCACACCATCCCAAGGCAGTTTTGAAGTAGGAAGGAAAATGGCCTGTGCCAGGCACTGCACCAGGAGCTTCCTCTGGGAGCTATAATTACATTCTCACAACGACTCTGTAAGGCAAGTGTAATTCTCCCCATCTTCTACATGATGAAACTGAGCCTTGGAAAACTTAGATGATAGTTAACCCAGAACTGAATTAGAACCCACAACTCTGTGAGTCCAAGACCAGTATTTCTCCTACTACAGCGCCCTATGTTTAAACAGCCACATTATCCAGCCAGAGGATATCATCACGCACCATCAACAACTATCTCAGGAAATCTGGTGTATCCACCGTTTGCTAATGCACACAAGTGAGCTCATGGCTGTGAGTCACTATCAGGCAGATAACTTTTTGTAAAAGCCTATTAAAAACATTTTTAAATAACCTAAACTTTTGCAGCTCAAGATGGTAAATTGAGCACACACTTTGTGCGGTCCAGTTAAAATTTTGAGGTCCAGTTAAAATTGTGATAATGGGTTTTTAAAAATAAAACCCAGTAACAGCAAAGCAAATGGAGTGGAGGAAGCCTTAGCAGTTAGTGAGAGTTCAACACATTTTGGGAAGACAGTAAAAGGTAGAAGGGGGGTTAGGGGAACTGCAGGCAAAAACCTTGCAGGTGGTGCTGAGGTGGAGGAGGCCCACTTGCCTGGCAGAACCCTGCAGGCCCAGGAGGGGCAGGGACCAAGAAGTAAGCTGAGCACTGGAGGAATAAAGCTGTAGTTCTCAACCCTGATTGTACAGGGGAACGTGTGGAGAGCTTTGAATGGCAACAGTGCCTGCATGCTACCTTACAGATTCTGATTTAATTGGTCTCAGGTGCAATCTGGGTGTTGGGAGTTTTAAAAGCTCCGCAGGTGATTCTAGTGTGCAGCCAGGGTGAGAACCACTGGCTTAAGGTCTGTATGGAAACCAGTGTTTCCCCCACCCCCACCAGCTCACAGCTTTACCTTGAAGCAAAGAAAAGTCTACTTTGAGAAGCACTGGCAATGTAGAAAAAGAAATAGACTATCCTATATTTAACACTTTGGTGAATGCTGAATACTCACATAATCACAATAGTATAAATGTCAGTTATTGGTTTCTAACTTTCAGCCTTCCCAAATAGATGCGTAAAAATAGTTTTAGGCCGGGCGCAGTGGTTCACGCCTATAATCCCAGGACTTTCGGAGGCTGAGGCGGGCAGATCATGAGGTCAGGAGATCGAGACCATCCTGGCTAACACGGTGAAACCCCGTCTCTACTAAAAATACAAAAAATTAGCTGGGCATGGTGGTGGGCGCCTGTAGTCCCAGCTACTCAGGAGGCTGAGGCAGGAGAATGGTGTGAACCCAGGAGGTGAAACTTGCAGTGAGCCGAGATCGTGCCACTGCACTCCAGCCTGGGTGACAGGGCGAGACTCCATCTCAAAAAAAAAAAAAAAATGGTTTTAGAGACTTGGAACCAACCCAAATATCCATCAATAATAGACTGGATAAAGAAAATGTGGCACATATACACCATGGAATACTATGCAGCCATAAAAAAGGATGAGTTCATGTTCTTTGCAGGGACATGGATGAAGCTGGAAACCATCATTCTCAGCAAACTATCACAGGACAGAAAACCAAACACTGCATGTTCTCACTCATAAGTGGGAGCTGAACAATGAGAAC
This sequence comes from Pongo pygmaeus, assembly GCF_028885625.2. Taxonomy (NCBI): domain Eukaryota; kingdom Metazoa; phylum Chordata; class Mammalia; order Primates; family Hominidae; genus Pongo; species Pongo pygmaeus. Next base: position 15,795,840 of record NC_072394.2, read on the forward strand.
ACATGGACACAGGGAGGGGAACATCACACACCGGGGCCTGTTGAGGGGTGGGGGGCTGGGGAAGGTATAGTGTTAGGAGAAATACCTAATGTAAGTGATGAGTTAATGGGTGCAGCCAACCAATATGGTACATGTATACCTATGTAACAAACCTGCACATTGTGCACATGTACCCTAGAACTTAAAGTATAATCTAAAAAATGGTTTTAGAACATAGTACAGTCGTAGCTTGCTTAATGATGGGCATATACTCTGAGAAACGTGTCACTGTGCAATTTTGCCATTGTGCAAACATCATAGAGTGTACTTACACAAACCTGGATGGCATAGCCTACTACTCACCTGGGCTATGTGGTATAACCTATTGCTCTGAGGGTACATACCTATACAACATGTTATTGTACTGAATACTGTAGGCGACTATAACACAATGATAAGTATTTATGTATCTAATATATATCTAAACATAGAAAAGGTACAGTAAAAAAGTATGGTATAAAAGATGAAAAGATGGTACACCTGTATAGGGCAGCTCCATTATAATTTTATGAGACCACTGTTGTATATTCAATCTGTCATTCACCTAAACATTGCTATGAAGTGCATGACTACATATAAATAATTGTAACCTGACTATGTAAAATTAAAGAACTCTCCCTGCACTGCTGAATCAGAAGCCTTATAGGCAGGACACAGCCAGGTATACATATATTTTAACAATCTGATACACAGCCATGGTGGAAAGAAACTGACTTATTGTTATCATTTTCCTTCTCCATAAACTATTTTCCAAACTAGGTTTTATGGGGTGTCCCTCTCAATCTGCCCCCCTCACTCAGGCACACACCCCAAGCACAGGCATGTGTGCACACACACATATACAATGACATCTCAAATTTCCCATGTCATTAGGTGAGTTCAGCCTTTCCCCTGACTTGATGTTCATCCATTCTTCCATCCACCACCACCATGTCCTGCCAGGCTCCCTCCTGACCCCCCGAGACCACTATCACCAGCAGGCCCATGGCTTTGACACCAACTATCTCCACCTCCCAAACCAGCCACTTGCTGATGCTCCACCTCTTCTGGTAGAAGCTTCAGCCTGAGCCTTGAAGGCCCTCTGAGAAATAACACCAGTAGCACAGGTGTGAAAGGCTCCGCAGATGGCCCTGACTCTTCATCTTTCCCTTTGCCACGTGACTTTGCAGCTCCTCCCACTAGAGCAGCACAGGACATTTCCCACCCTGTTCACATCAGGTTTGGTCATGTGACTGGTTTGGCAAATGGACTGTGAGCAGGGGCAACATGACTGACAGCCTGAAAATCTTGATGATTGGGCATGAAACTTGGCCATCGTAGGAGCACTCCACCAGGTGGCTGCTTCCCCTTCAGTCTGAGTTCCAGATGGACACAGGGAAAGCAGATCCAAGATGAAGAGGAGCCAAGCCCAACTAGATCCAGATCAGGAAGTAGAGCTATGCTATTGACTGAGTTGCGCACTGCCAGAATTTATACATTGAAGTCCTAACCCCCAGTGTGATGGTATTTGGAGATGGAGCCTTTGGAGGTAATTAGGTTTAAATGATGTCATGATGGCAGGGACCCCACGATGATATTCATGTCCTTATAAAAAGAGAATGAGAGCAGAGCTTTCTCTTTCTCTCCTCTGTGTGAGGACACAGCAAGAAGGGGGCCATCTCCAAGCCAGGAATAGAAAGCCTTCATGGGGAACTAAATCAGCTGACACCTTGATCTTGAACTTCCAGCCTCCAGAACTGTGAGAAATAAATTCCTGTTGTTTAAGCCACCCAGTCTATGGTATTTTGTTATGGTTGCTCAAGCTAACTAATACAAGTTGCCAGCCAAGACAGTTTAAACCAACTCCCAGATAAGTATGTGATCCAACCCAGCCAAGACCAGCAGAGCCACTCAGCCAAGATCAGCCTACCCCCAGCCAACACACAAACAGATGAGCTGAATGAATACTTATGGTTGTGCACCCCAGAAGTTTTGTAGTTGGGAGCTATGTAGCATACATGGCAATTTTTAATTGGTATAGATAAACTCCAAATTCTGTGAAGGAAAAGACTCTGTCTTGTTAACTGTTATATATTCAGCACCAAGCACAGTGTCTGCCAAATAATAATACTAAAGAATAATTGTTGAGTGAATTGATAAATGAACAAATAAATGAATGCATGACAACCAAAGGAAAACACTGGAAGAGCTCAATGCTTATTTTGTGTGCTGGTTTTATTAGTCAGGGTCCTCCACAGAAACAGAACCAATAGGATTTATATTTGTGCATGTGTGTAATGAATATATATGTGTACACACACACACAAGATTTATTACCTGATTTACAAACACAGATGATTATGGATATTGGCAAGTCCCAAGATCTGCAGAGTGGAGATTTGGGTGGAGATTTGGTCTCCAAGCTGGAGACCTAGGAGAGCCCAATGTTTACTTACTATCCAAGTCCACAGGCCTGGGACTGATAGCTGATGGTACAGTTCCAATCCTAAGGCTGGTAGGCTCAAGACCAAGGAAGAACTGATATTTCAGTTTGAGTCCAAAGTCTGGAAAAAAAGCCAACGTTCCCGTTTGAAGGCCATCATACAGGAAACATTCTGTCTTACTGAGGGAAGGACAGCTTTTTATTCTATTCAGGCCTTCAACTGATTGGATGAGGCTCACCCACATTAGGGAAGGGAATCTGTTAAACTCTGTCTCTCATCTTAAATATTAATTGCATCCCAGCCAGATCATTTGAGGTCAGGAGTTCAAGACCAGCCTGGCCATCTCTACTAAAAATATAAAAATTAGCCAGGCATGGTAGTGGGCACCTGTAATCCCAATTACCTGTGAGGCTGAGGCTGGAGAATCACTTGAACCTGGGAGGCAGAGGTTGTAGTGAGCCGACATCACACCACTGCACTCCAGCCTGGGCAATGGAGTGAGACTCTATCTCAAAATAATAATAATAATAATAATTACATTCAAAAACACCCTCATAGAAACACTCAGAATAATATTTGACCACATATTTGGGCACCCAGTAGCCCAGTCATGTTGACGCGGCCAACATGCTTAACGCACTCTATGTGGTGAGTCCCCAGAGCAGAGGTGGCTCACCCACCACCTGTCATTTTCTAGAACACCTGTAGCAATGGATGAATTAAAAAGGGTGTGACTCTTTCTGGAGTGTGACATCTTTGCTACGCTACCAATGGTCAGTATGTGTTGTCCTCAGGAAATGAAGAGAGAGGGGAAGGAGGTGGCGGGGAGGAGAAAGAACAATATCAGCCCTGCACAATATCAGCCCTAAATTCCAGAAGTGCCATGTGGAGGGTTTTGTTCAAGCCTGGCTTCTCCATAATATGTTTTGATGGGTTCGAAATCGGCCTGATGCAGGCCAACAATAAGAGGAGAGTTGAGCTTACATAGCAGAAAATCTATACTCTCTAGACACCTGCTTACTGCAGGAGAATCCAAGGTATTGACCTTCAATTCAGCTCCCACATGAGCTGATGCTGAGATAAGGGGAGCTCATCTGTTCACCCTCCCAGGCACTTCCAGGCTCACAGCCTTAGCCACAGCTTTGTAAGTCACTAAATGGGCCTTTATTGACTATTGGGCCTTTATTGACACCTCCAGGACAGAGAAAGCTTATATCATTGGGTCCTGCTTCCTCCTCCCTATGTCAGTGATGCCTGAAATTCCTTTGAAAGAAGCTTAAAACGCAAGTGATGCTAGGAGAGAGAAATACTGCATTTAAATTCACAATTTACACCTCTAGAGATGTGGTCTCTCATCACACTATCTCTGCACTCTACACCTTCCTCCCTCCCACACTGCACCCCCAGGAAAAGAGGGCACCCATTGTATTATTCCTGGTTCTCCAGAGAAACAGTACCTACAGGAGACTATAGACAGATTAAATAGATGGATGGATAGATAGATGGATAGATAGATAGATAGATAGATAGGCAGGCAGGCAGAAACAGATAGGTAGGCAGAGATAGATAGATGATAGATAGATAGATAGATAGATAGGCAGGCAGAAACAGAAGATAGAGAGAGAGAGAGATGTGAAATTTATTATAAGATATTGGTTCATGCAGTTATGGAGGCTGAGAAGTCCTACAGTCTGCCACTTGCAAGCTGGAGACCCAGAAAGCCAGTGGTGCAGTTCCAAGGCCTGAGAGCTGGAGAGCCAATGATATAGATTCCAGTCTGAGTCTGAAGGCCTGAGACCCAGGAGCACTGAGGGCAAGAGAAGATTGATATTTCAGCTCAAGCAGTCAGGCAGACTGCTTCTGCTGAACTGTGAACACAATTAGAAATATTCCAGAAGATGCAGTTGCAAATATGGAGAAAAGGTCCAGAGAGTTTGTCAGATAAAACTTTCTTCAAGGAACTAAATGACTTGTCACTATACAGTTTAAGATCTGCAAATGCCAAGCTTTAGAATTTAGACATTTGGTGCCATAGGAATATTCTGAACCAAAATTTCATTCATTGTGATATGGTTTGACTCTGTCCCCACCCAAATCTCATCTTGAATTGTAATCCCTATGTGTTGAGGGAGGGGTCTGGTGGGAGGTGATTGGATCATGGGGGCGAATTTCCCCCTTGCTGTTGTGATAGAGAGTTCTCACAAGATCTGGTTGTTTGATAAGTGTCTGGTGCTTCTTCTTTCTCTCTCTCTCTCTCTCTCCTGCACCTGCTGCCTTGTGAAGACGTGCCCTGCTTCCCCTTCACCTTCCACCATGATTGTAAGTTTCCTGAGGCCTCCCCAGCCATGGGTAACTGTGAGTCAATTAAACCTCTTTTTTTTTTTTTGGACAGAGTCTCACTCTGTCACCCAGGCTGGAGTCCAATGGCACGATCTCAGGTCACTGCAGCCTCCGTCTCCAGGGTTCCAGCTCCACTTTTTAGCACTTAAAAGGGAAAATGAGCTTTATACCACATTATAACTGACTGTGTAGTGTCGAGGGGTGTGTGTGTGTGTGTGTGTGTGTGTGTTTGTGTCTTATGCATAATCAAGAAAGACTCAAGAGTTTATAAAGACCAAGAGGGCAGGCATGAAATATGTCATAGACAGATAGAAAGTGTGCTACTACCAAATATATTGCAAGCCAAATTTGTATTGGAACCAAACCTGAATTCTGATTTTTGTTCCTTTTAACTAAAATAGAAAACTTTTCATCATTGAAAGCTTTGATGGAATTCCCACAGAAGGAATTTAGATGAAACCAAAAATAATTTTTACTTTTCATTTTAAAATTTAAATTGGGTGCTGTATTACAAAGATATATTCCACAAAATACAATTTCAATGCCAAATCATCCAAGTATATGGGAAAGGTGATCTTCTAAAGGTTTGAGTTTTTTTATTTTCTCCTGGAGCACTTTGTCTAGATAAGTTTGATTCCTGCCTTCTGTAACTATGATTTCAAATATGACTTCTCTGAACTTTATAACCTTATTTTGAAGGAAAGCATTTTAAGAGCAAGGGATAAAATTCAATTAATTGAGATGACAGAAAATAATCTACTAAGTGAATATATCAGGCAATTGGAAGCTTTCATACCTTTCAAAAAGGAAATAACCTATTTCTTGCCTTGTTATCTAATGACACAGGAGTTTATTTCTCTTGAAGCTGTTACAAATCTACCTAATGAGGCCTAAACACTGTTGCCAAGCAATTAGAGTTTTTATTGTGTCACTGATTTCCTTCATTTCCGCAGTTGCTGATAATCATTAGCCAATACTGTCTCCATCTAAGAATGCACAGCGTGCGTATGTGTGTGTGTGTGCATATGCGCGCACACACACACACATTCAGCCTGCTGAGAATGCCCGTCGGGGAGACAGCCTCAGACAGTTACAAAGTTTGTAAATTTCTGCACATCTTATTTGTCAAGGCTTTTGTGCTGATCCACATTCATTTGCTATTCTGTGGCTGTTATTTATTTCATAGGTATTGAAAGATGGCAGCATTTACTAACACAGACACATGCACAAGTGCACACACACATAGGTGATTGTATTTTCCAAAGGTGACTTCACTAGTATCTTCTAGAACTTCCCTGTCAACAAGTGGAGTCTAATTCCCTTGCCCTTGAATCTGGACTATCTTGTGACTCACCCATAAACAGCAGAGTCCAGCAGAAGTGACTTCCAAGGCCAGGTCATAAAAAGTAATGCAGTTTCCATCTTAGGAGCTGGAACACCTGCTCTTACAAAGTTCAGCTGCCACCGCAGCCCAAGGGCCCAGAGGCCGCCACGTTGTGAGGAAGCCCAAACAAGCCCATGCAGATGACCACATGGAGACAGAAAGAAATTCCTGGCCCTCTCCATCTGCTGTGCCAGCTCCAGCCACCTACTGATGTCAACCACATGACAGAAGACCACAGCAGAGAATTCCCAAATTCCTGACCCACAGAAACCATAAATAGGAATAAAATGGTATTCGGAGATTAAGCCAGTAAGTTTTGGCATGCTGTTGCATAGCAATGCATAACCAGAACACTACATCGTAGAGCCTGGGTATGATTAGACTATTTCTCTATACACATTCCTTCTCTTAACCTATGCAGCAGATGTTATCAGTGCTGTCTACAGCCCCCTGACATTCATCATTTCCATACCAGCTGTCAACTTTGTACTGAAAGCTACTGTCACTCTTTGCCTGGGGGCTTTCCTGGCTCAGCCCATGTGGCCAGTGAGGGGCAGGCATGAAGTACCAGAGAGTTATTGCCTCCAGAGAAGCCCTTAATTAATGGAAATGGAAATTTTTAGATAAGTAGCCCAACTCTTACCACTCAGATGGAAAACTCCGATGCATGTTCACACCATCTACAGAGGTTCCGCACCTTCTCCCCAGCTGCTCACAGCAGCCTGACTTGCTAACACCTATCATGGGCTGCTCTGCCTGCTCTCCTCCCTACTGGTGCTTCCCGGCAATGTTTGTCTGCAAATTCTCACCTCAGGGGCAGCTCCAGAGGGAATGAAGACTAAGACAATGGGGAACCAGGCTGAAGGGCGGTTGGATCACCCAGCTCCTCAACTGCTGCTTCAGATCCCATGAAGAGTGGAAGGGATGCTCAGAGTGGAGCCTGCACTGTGCCCCACCTGAAACTAGATGCAGAAGGGGAATAAACACCCTCACTCATTCAGATTTATTAGCACCAGGAAGATGTACAAGCGAACATCAACACAATTGACAGATCATGCACATGTCCTGAGTGGGTAATTTTGCCACATACAGCCATTCCCTTTTCTTGCTCCAAATTTTGAAAAATGTTGGAGTTGGTAAGGATGTATTACATATTGACTGTATGCCTAGAGCTCTGTGAGACAAGAGTAACAATCGTGAGAGAAAAGGCACACCCCAATGTCACAGCACTAAGAATGCAGTCAGGGAAGCAGCCAGCTGTATTCACAGCAAAGCCACAGAAATGGCTCACAGCGACTCGGGTGAGAGGGTTGCAGAGAAGCAATCTCCACGCTGAGTGGTAATATCAGGGTAGGGATATCAATCATCTTCCCATTCCTAGGGAGCCGCTGTGCTTGGTGGAAGAGGACTTAACCAGCCAAGCTTGTGGGAACCCAAGCTATTTGCTTGGTACCTGACTGCAGAGGACACCTCCATGGTAATTGCCATTCGTGGAGTGCCTCCTCTGTGGCAGGCAGTGTTCAAGGGCCTTTATATGCAAGGTGGTGGCACTTTATGCAAAGGGTATTGTTCCTGAAGAAATCACATGATACAAAGCTGCATGATTCAACATAAATCCCAAGGAAGGAGGTATTTCTGATCACCAGCCATGTGGCAACATCAAAAACCAGTATATAGTTCACTCGACCTATCAGCTTTGAAATGACCCAATTCTAGATTAGTTTTTATTTCATGGAGACTTGCATTATTTCAAATTTGCAGCAAAAATATAAAATAACTAATATTGTATATAATACTAAATTCTCATAAAATATATCGTTATGACATAATCGTCATCTTCATGATTCTCCTAATAATTAAAAGCTAATATGTATTAGTTAATGTTGCCATTCACTTATCACATAATAATTCATAAAGAGCATCATGTTTTTAAATACCATGAGCCAAGCAGAGATGTTAACTCAATCTGCTATAAAGTAAATGTTGCCATTATTTCATTTCGTAATTGGGGAAAACTGAGGCACAGCGAGGTTAAGTAACTTGCCTACAGTTACACAACTGATAGGTGGTGGAAAACTGGGACTCCAGGCCAGGCAGTCCGGCTCTGGAACCTATTACGCTCTCCACCACCAGGCTCTATTTCCTCATTCAAACCTTACAATGGCCCTAGATGGACATATTGCATGAAATAACTGAGACTCGAGTGGTTTAGCCAGAATTCCAACCTGGTTCTATCCAGCTCTAAAACCCACATGCCTGCATTCAGCTTGGCTGCATCCTGCCTGCATCTTATTTCCTGGCTGTATCAGGACCAAGATAGACTTATTCCAGCACACATCAAAGCTGACCTTGTCAACTCAGATACTTTTAATTCAATATAAAATAGGAAAATGCAGGGAAAATCCGTTTTTACCATGAAACTTGATAAGAAGCAGGAAGACATAGTGGTTGGTGACCTTATACCAATAATAGCACACATTTATTAAGTCCCTACTACAGACCAGGCACTGCCCTGGGAACCTTCTGGATGTTAGCTCCATGAAGCCATATCACACCCTAACGAGGTCAGCCCTGCTGTTCCTCCGGCCGTGCAGTTATCTCAGAGAGGCAAAGAGGAATGGAACTGGGAGGGTCTGCAGTTGTTTCTCTTAATAGACTGCTCTCATCGGGTCTCTCCTCAACTCATAAAGGTGCAAACCAGCTCGGATCATGATGGGGAGGAGAAACAGGCAGGAGAGGTAGGTTGCTCAGAGGACAGCAACAGCAGTCCTTAGAATGCCCAGAGGTGAAAGCACAGAAAATGTTTCCTTCACTAGTCCCCAGAGGCCCCAGAAGAGCTCAGAGTTCCAGGTTAGGGATACCCTGTAAGCTTCCCGGAGGGCGGGCCCATCTGAGCCCATCAGAGCGCCCACTAGAGGGCAGAAGTGAGCAGAGGGGAATGAGGCGGGCACAAAAGGCACTGGGAGGGTGGAGGGAGAATGGATGCTGGTGCAGTGGCCAGAGAGGACTGGGAAATGAGGCAAATTGCCATGGTCCAGGTGAGATACGAGAGTCCTCAGGGACCTTTCTGGAACTTTGAGAGACTGTGGCTCATTAAGGACTATTAGTTACTCTGCTATGCCTAATGGTGCATGCCATCTTCAGGGCTGATTTTGCTGTCACTTAATTGAAATTTATCCTAATACATCTTCATCAGAACATTTGGAAATGGAACGGGCAAGGCAGCCCCACTGAGTATATCGCAAAAGTGTGGGCTGAAAACTGGTAATCCACACATAGTGCAAAGAGAACGTGTTATGTAATTCTCACTAAGGTACTGCCCTGCGCGGGAGCTGTAGAGCCCCGCCCAGAGCCCCTTACCAGCTACTGGGAGTGTTGGCTGCTAGGGATCTCAGCTGCCTCCCGCACTGCAGAATTGTCCTCAGGCCAAAAGGGAAGCTACTCACCCAGGAGGTTATGAGCCCATCCCATGCACTGCCAGAGCCCAAAGACCACACCTTACAGGGCTCATAGATGCCTCAAGGGACATGAACTCCACAGTGCAAGTCACACTCCAGAGCTCCCCAGGGGGCTGGAGCTAAATCCCAGGCACAGATCACAGCTTTGCATAGCATTAACTGATGAAGTAGAAATGAAGTTTCCAGTTACCTAGCAGGGAGGGGTTTTTGAGGCCTACTCTCCATAGGCCGGTTAGTTTCAACTAGACAATACTTTAGAAATTAGCCAACCCATTTTCATCAAGGGTGGAATCCTATGTGAGACACTAAAAACCTAGAAACCACCCAATAAGTTAGGTAAAGCATGGCACATACAACAATAAAGTACTACACAGATGGTGGAAATCTGGATATAGATGTAGATATCTCCTGGCATAGAAAGTGCAAATTCAGGCTGTAGAGACATGTGAATAGCATGGCCCCTTTATTTTACATTGATTGATTTATACACACACACACACACACACACATACACAATGTCTTAGTGATTGCGGTTCCTCCCAGATCAGGCTGAGACAAGGGCTTACATGAACATGGTCAGTGTATTTTGGAAAGAGACCACAGAAATGGGAGAGGGAGGCTAGAGAAGAAAGAGACAGAGAAAGAGGGATCATCACTACTGCTAACATCTGGGCCTAGGCCTGTTTGGGACTCTCTGGAGCACTATGTAGACAGCCTTAGAATCCTTCGCTTGAGGAACAGGACAGGAGCATTTTTATCCACTAGATATAGGCCCCATTGGTCGAGAGTTGCCCTACGAGGTGTTCATTCCTTTTCCCTTCCAGCGATCACCTGCACTGGAATGGTGGTCAGTGCTCCATCCTGCAGTGGCAGGGGTGCCCTGAGGCATACAGCAAGAGATAGGCAGGGGAGCTGGAGTTATACCTGCACAGCTGGTGGCCATGGCAACAACTGGAGTTAAAAGGTGGGTCAAGGGGCTATGAAGAGGGCACAGGAGGTATACAATCCACATAGAGAAGTGTCAGGAAGGATACTTACCAAACTGTTGATGACAGTCATCCCTGAGAAGCAGGATTCTTTATTCTCTTCATTATGCTTTCCTGAACAGTTTAACTTTTTTCATAAAAATATACAACTTCTTGCAAAAAAAAAAAAAGCCATATCAAAAGAAGAAATCATCGCATTTGACTCCCTCATTTTACAGATGAGTGATTCACATTTGGAGAAGGGCTCATGGACTCGTGGCTGGGAGCTGTCTGCAGTGTGAGAACAGTACTGTGGCCCCACCAGCCCTGGGAATGTAAAGGCTGTTGCCTACACAGCTGCAGCTCAGAGTGGACCATGAACAGACCAGGTGGTGCAGCCCCATGAGGAGCAAAGATGATGGGGCAGGATGTCCAGATCCAGACAATAGCCACACACCCCTGCCCCCAACCCTGAGGAAATTGCTATTCTGAATACCATCGCCAAGCAGTTTTGCTTGAGCTTGAACTTCATTATTACAGGTCAATTTCCCCAGGAGGCAGAAGCTGAGTTTTTTTAGGCAGTGCTCTTGGTATCAACACCTGTGAGGTGTGAATGAAGTGGATTGAGGCTGGACTCTGGACTGGAATGAGGTCTCAAGGTATCAGGTGATCCCATCAGGACCTCCAAGCTGTTGGAACAAGGGAGCTGACTTTACGCCCTGCACTGATGAATCATTGCGGTGTTTGTGCTTTTGGTGTTATATCTAAAAATATATTGCAAAATCTGAGGTCACAAAAATTTACCTTTACATTTTCTTCTGATAGTTTTATCATTTTAGCTCTTACATTTGGGTTTTTGGTCTATTTTGAGTTATATTTTTGTATACGGTATGAGGTAAGGTCCAACTTCAGTCTTATTGGTATGGCTATCCAGTTGTCCCTGCACCATTTGCTGAAAAGACTATTCTCCACTGAATGGTCTTGGCGCCCTTGTTGAAAATCAGTTGGCCATAGGCACGTGATTTTATATCTGGACTCTCAATTCTATTCCATTGTTTACATGTCTATCCTTTTGCCAATACTGCACTGTTTTGATTACTGTTGCTTTCTAGTAAGTTTTGGAATGCTGAAATGAGTGTTAACATGTTTTAACATGTCTTTTTGTAGACACATTCAATCATTTCTCTTGAATCTATGCCTGGGAGTGAAATTGCTGGTATGCATATATTTAGTTTCAGTAGAAATTGGGTAATAGTTTATACACATGATTTATTTTTAGTAACATGTGGATATGAGTTTATACAAATCAGTTTAATCAAAACCAATTACACACCTGAATGTCATCAGTTGTCCTGAATTGCAACTGTTCTTATGTTTTCATGGTGAGTGGTGGTGGCCTTGCTCTCACAAAGTTTTTCTATGACTTTCTGGTCAATAAGTTCCGTGGAGGTGGTGATCTCTGGGAGGCAGAGTCCTCTGGGAAAAGGGCCTCGGGTTGACTTGGGAGGTCACCCAGGGCAGGATCTAACACCTTCCTCAAGAAGACAGAAAGCAGAGAAGAGGTCACAAGCAGCAACTCAATTGGAGAGCCTCCATTGGCCAAGGCCACTGCATTGAAAGCACCTGTGGTCAAATCACAAAAGTCACCACTCTGGGGAGATGACCGGTGCCCCCTGTGATGGACCAATTCACAAAGAGCTCCCCTTCCTCTGCTGACTGAGCCCCATGCCTGGCTCAGGGTGTGGTGGACAGGCCTAGCAAGGCCAGGCATCAGCCTCCGCTGGTCACTCTCATGAGTGGGCTCCGCATGTGTGTTCTCAGGAGCCTGCCAGAGCTTGTCCTGCTGTGACTGTGCTGACGGCCAACAAGAGACAAGAACCACATCAAAATTAGGAGGAAAGCTATAGCCCACCCCAGCATTGGGCTGGGTGCTTCAGGCAGGCCTAACTGGCCTGCCCAGTTGCATCTCCCAGGGGTGCCTGACTTAGCATGGGTTCCCCCAAAGCAGGGCCTGAGATGAAGATTTGCATTCTGGTGGTTTGTTTAGGGGCTGACCCCCAGGAAGCCATGTGAGGAAGTGGGGAGAGTCAGGCAGGAGGGAACCCAGTGTGGGTAAGTGAGTGGGTGACTGCAGTGGGTGCCCAGGACGAAATCCCCGGGATGCTGTAGGCTGTAGGGACGCCTCTGGGAGGCTGTAGGGAATTGTCCCTCTGAGAAGTGAGGATGCTGCATGTTTTTCCATTAATTCCCACCCGTCATTGATGGAGGGTCACTCCCGGGGTGTTAACTCCCTGGTGCTTCTGGTTTGCCCCATGGATGAACACAGTCCACAGACAACACCCTCAGACAGAGAGACGCAGGAAACTGACCCGGGAGGGAGTGTCAGCAGGACACCTCCTCAGTGGGTTAAGTGAGTGGTGGCAGGCTACCAACAGCACCTGCTACATTCCCTAGGCCCAAAGTTAAGCAACCTACTCATCTGACAAAGGGCTAATATCCAGAATCTACAATGAACTCAAACAAATTTACAAGAAAAAAACAAACAACCCCATCAAAAAGTGGGTGAAGGATATGAACAGACACTTCTCAAAAGAAGACATTTATGTAGCCAAAAAACACATGAAAAAATGCTCACCATCACTGGCCATCAGAGAAATGCAAATCAAAACCACAATGAGATACCATCTCACACCAGTTAGAATGGCAATCATTAAAAAGTCAGGAAACAACAGGTGCTGGAGAGGATGTGGAGAAATAGGAACACTTTTACACTGTTGGTGGGACTGTAAAGTAGTTCAACCATTGTGGAAGTCAGTGTGGTGATTCCTCAGGGATCTAGAACTAGAGATACCATTTGACCTAGCCATCCCATTACTGGGTATATACCCAAAGGACTATAAATCATGCTGTTATAAAGACACATGCACACGTATGTTTATTGCGGCACTATTCACAATAGCAAAGACTTGGAACCAACCCAAATGTCCAACAATGATAGACTGGATTAAGAAAATGTGGCACATATACACCATGGAATACTATGCAGCCATAAAAAATGATGAGTTCATGTCCTTTGTAGGGACATGGATGAAATTGGAAATCATCATTCTCAGTAAACTATCGCAAGGACAAAAAACCAAACACCGCATGTTCTCACTCATAGGTGGGAATTGAACAATGAGATCACATGGACACAGGAAGGGGAACATCACACTCTGGGGACTGTTGTGGGTTGGGGAGAGGGGGGAGGGATAGCATTAGGAGATATACCTAATGCTAAATGGCGAGTTAATGGGTGCAGCACACCAACATGGCACATGTATACATATGTAACTAACCTGCACATTGTGCACATGTACCCTAAAACTTAAAGTATAATAATAATTAAAAAAAAAAAAAAAGAGTTTCCCCTGCCCCCAGTAGGCCCACTGACTAAACCATACAGATTAGAATAGAGCAGCCAGTGAGATCCTGACCATTATTTATGTTCCCTCCTCTGTCACCCCAGATGTTGGGGGAGGGGTAGAGAGAGTGGGAAAATGTTGATGCAAAAATGCAAAAACCCATGGCCTGGAGCAGATAAACTGTGCTTGAATGAATGGCTTGTTCTCTAGCAGAGAAGGAACTTTATTTGAATAGTTAATCCTCGCGTGTTGCAACAGCCCAAGATCACCCCGCAAAGGCTATTATTTGCCCAGAGCGTTACAGGCTGGGGAAATCTTCCTTTTAAACACCAGATCCTATAGCCAGGCTGAGATATTGGAAAGCAAATTGTGAGCCCCGTCTGCCAGCTGGGGGCATGCTGAGACAAAGGAAAGATTCTTGCTGGCAGAGCTCCCTGGCCAGGGGACCCTCATCTAGTAGGAAGGATTTTAACACATTCATTCCCATGTTACATGGCATTCCTCCATTCTTGAAGATGCTACGCCAAAAGTATATCTTTCTGCTTGTTATCAGTTTATTCATAGTTTTAGATTCAGCTATAGCTCATATGTCGTAAAAACCTAGGCCAGCTGAGGGGAAAACACTCTCCCCAGGGATCCATCTGATTTATAAATAAACAAGAGCTACGGCTGTGGGGGTCATGAAATGGAGCCCTCTGTGATTCTACAGGGAGGCTTCACACAGGATCTCTTCCGAAGACAAGGAGAACTTAAGGAACAAGAGTGTGTGTATGCCACAAAGTGATACTTCTAGTCTCAGCTCACTTTGAAAGGAACCCCTTAAGAACTTTACCCATAAAACTTCTTGAGTGAATTTGAGTCAGTTAAGCTAACTCAATTTGGTAGAAAATCATGCAACATTGCTGAAATTAACAGCCTCTCCAGCTAACAGGTAGAGAAACTCTAGAAACGACCCAATGGCATTGCATTTATAGTGAAGAAAGAAAAATAAGCTGAGCCTCAGTTCAGAAAAGATTGGGGGCATTTTTGCAAAGCCTCTCATAAACACAAGCGACAAGTCCATTTAAAATCCTAAATGAATGCTCAGAAAAATATCCAGGTTTCCCAATGTTAACCAACTGTTTGCTCACATCTATATGATTAATACATATCCTAAAGCTGAGATTTAATTTTTCCAGGATGCAAAGCCTGGTGCTTCAGCTGGTATTGTAATCCCCTATTTGGAAATTGCGAAGTTATGAAGAGAAGCCTCCCTCAAGACAACATCAAATAAAATTAGTCAAATACAGAGAAGGATACTATCATTTTCAAGATCACATGAAGGTATTTTTTAATTGAGAAGACATTTTAAAGGATGCTTATAAAAGAGATATAGTGAAAAACAAAAGTTATCCCATATTTTAGATAGGCTTTTATGTTTACTGTCTTTCAGAAGTAAAACTTTCAAGTCACATATTTGTTCAATAAAGATTTGCATGATTAGTTTGCTAGACACTCTTCTAGACACTAATGATATAACTGTGCTAAAGACAGCTAGCTGGGCTCCTGCCTCTTTGAGGTTACCAATCTTGGCCACAGGGGATAGGGGAGAGACTTCATATTGTGCATGGATGACTACTATTTTTTAAAAGGTATTAGTTGACTGACAACAATCGTTCATGCCTGTAATCCCAACACTTTGAGAGGCCAAGGCAGGAGGATCACTTGAAACCAGGAGTTTGAGACTGACCTACAAAGCTAGACCCTGTCTCTACAAAAAACAAACAACAACAAAAAAATTTTAGTTAAAAACTGAAAGGATTTTAATAGTTAAAAATCAGAAGGATCAAAAGAGAAGATGTTGAAGGATTCTGAGGAGTGAGCAAGGTTGTGTGTTTCCAGGTATTGAAAGACATCCCTTCCCCATACCAGGTCTCCAAATGAACCAAGGAAATACCTGGCCTCTCTCACCTGAACAATAGCTAAGTAATGATACCTAACTCATAGGGTTGCCACAGAGTATGTGTGCAAAGGCTGGTGGCACCCATGATAATCTGGTGTGACCTGCTGTTATATTATTAAGGAACTCACATAATACAGTACTTGGCACTAGAAGATAGTCTGTAAATATTAATTAACTTTTCTTACTAGACAGCTACACACACAGACAAACACATACCACCTTAAGCCAGGTTCTCCACATGGGCGGTGCATGACAATCCATTGGGTAAAAAAGAAAATATCAGGACATCTATTTGTAAGTTTTACTTAAAAATGGCAAAGTGATTAAGTTTTACTGAAATACATTATACTGATTGACAATAGTGCCCTTCCTGGGTCTGTGTGTCACAGTCTTGCAGAATTGGTACCGGAGGTTCCCCTAAGGGAATATGGGAATTCCTCCACTCCAGCTGAGAGTGGCACGCCCACTTGGTGGCTTCTGTGAGCCTCATTCAATGAATGCACAGATTATATGAATCCAGCTTTAGCTAAATAACTTTCTCAACTTGGGGAAGTGGCTTAAAAATATTCTAGACAAGAAACATGGATTGAAGATAATCCTAATATCACAAGCAGAAAGGATGAAAATAAATGGTAGAACTGACCCTTCTATTCCCACTACTTCCCATTAGCCTCATTACAAGGTAAAAATTATAATAATCTAATTAGTATGAGAAGAATTCAGCCCAAAATATTGAACTTACATTGAAGACTACTGATAATGAGCATATCCAACCACTGTTATAGAGAATGAATTCCATGTATGTGTGGTGGTTTGAAGATTTGAGGTGAAGGTGATGGAAAGTCACGCTGATAACCAAGACCTACATATAGTAAGCATCTGGTGTGCAGAAGCAAATATCTATGAGACTTCTAAGCAATGTTTACAATTGTGAGATACTCAGTTCAGTATTTTATCAAAGTTTCACACAGATTACTGAAAAATATTGAAGTTTTTAAATAAAGAAAGATAAAAAAGCTACCTACCATTGAGTAAACCCTTCTCTTTATGCCCCAGTAAAAATAGCTGCAATAATACAGAAACGACAACACGGCGGCAAGTTAAAATGCCTGCCTTTATTAGCAACGCGGTTGGAAATGCATAGCAAACAATGCTGAAGATTTAAAGATACACACATTAGAACAAATTATGCTTTACCAAGGTTTGCCAGAGAATTGAATGAAAGTACAGCTATTTCCAACATGTCTCGCTTTGTGGTGTTTGCTAGATTCCATTTCAATAGTGAAATACACCAAAGGCCATTTTTTTTATGAGCCACTAAACCATTACAGTCTCAATAGTAAATGACCAAAAAAGTGTTTAGGGTGGAAATCTGTTAAGTGTAATCACTAGTGGTGGAATGGCTGAATTATTGTTTGTTTTTTAAGAAAAAAATTACACTAAAGTTAACAAAGAAAGCACAACCATCAAATCCATTTACTGTGTCGTTCTTAGCAAATAGTGAAGCAAGATGAAGAAAACAACAGATGTCACCTATGAGGTTAAATTTATAAAAACGAGACTTGCCAAATATGATTGAATCTTTAACACATTTTATAATGAGAGTAGAAATGACCCCAAGAAATCTTTGGACCACACAGACTGTCCTTTGGACAATGTACCTAAAAGAACAGGGAAACTAAAAGAGTTCCAGATTTCTGGACTTCTCTGTGATGACAAGTAGCTGTCAATACTATGTGACCTCACACACATTTTTCAAGTAAGCAAGCACACAATCTATTACTATAGTGTAAAAGAGAAAGGAAGTTCTCTTTGTTTACCAAGGAGTGAAAAGTAGCTGCTTTTAAAAGAAAATATATCCCATAATGAGGCATTTTGAACAGTGTGTGTTTGGAAACATTTCCACTGTCACACAAATATACTTATTACCCAAAACTCCCATATTTGCACCCTCACAAACAGAATTTTTAACTTGTTATAAGGTCTTCTAAACAAAGAATTTTTCTTCATTCTGAGCAGATTTTTGAAAATATAAAAATGCAATACTTTTCAATCATTTTGTAAGACTGATATCAAGAAAGCTATAGTTTACTTAGCCAAATTCGAATAAAAATTTTTGAAAATTGAAAGATGTGATTACAAATGTGTTTTGTCACTTAGCCCAGCCATTGATGCACTTCTTCCATTTGGATATATAAAACTTTGTGAGGTTTATTTTTTTGAGACATTAAAAGTAAGAACTGAAATAAATTGAACTTAGAATCTGACCTTCAAATTTACTGTCTTACTCACAGAGATCAATTATCCCTTAATATCATCAAATAACCATTGATGTTCAAGTTTCCAATTGTTTCATAAATGTCATAATTTTTTAGTTTGTTTCTTTAAAGTATGTTTATTTAAATAAAGCCATGCGATGCATTTGATTGTTCTGTCAGATCTATTTTATTTTGTAGGACTTCCACTCACATCTCTCCTTTCTTTGTAATCTATTTGTTGAGGAAAGTAGGTTGATTGGCCCATATTACTTCATATAAGCTGAATTTTGCTGGATTCATCTCCATTGTATAGTCTATAAAATTCCTCAGTCCTCTGTATTTCCTGGGGAAAAAAATTATGGTTGCATATACAAGCTGCTCTTTTTTTTTTCTTGGTAAAACTACTTTATAGTAGAGTGGGTATTTCCACCAGTAAGCACATAATGTCTGGTTCTCATCCTTTTGGTCATAACAGGCATTGACAGATCTCTTTTTAAAATAATATTTTATTATAAAATGTGTGATATAAACAGAAAGTGTAAAACATACAGTTCAAAGAAAAATAAACATCCACATACCTACTACCCAGATTAAGAAATTGAATAAACTGTGTACAGTTCATATCTTCTTAGCTTCCCTTTCTCATCTCTCCCCAGAGACAAACAACAGAACTTCTGTATTAGTTATTTTTTTATTTCTCACTTCAATACATCTAACACCTGAGTCTGTATTCCTAAACAATATATTGCCACATTTTTTAACTAGGTAGGAAGTACACGTTTCTCTGTGTGAAGGAAGGACACTATTATCACTGTGAAATGAAGGCTTCTAGAGGAAATAAACTCAAGAGATCTTCTGGGATATAGTTTGTCATCAGCTATCCATGCAGTTTATAAGAGTCCCTTTTGAAAAAAATCAGAGGGCAAGACTTTGAATAAAAACCTAGAAAACTTGAAGCTTTGTACAATGAGGGTGTCTGGAAGGAATTCAATGGGACCAGTATTGAATGCCTTCCCAGAATATGGTCAATGAGCATGGGTTACTTTATATTTTCTATTTCTAAATTCACCATGCCCTTCCTTGGTCTTTCAGGCATAGGTCCAGGCAGAAGACTCTGTGAGCTGAAATGAGTGCTCTCAGTCCAGGCTGCAAGGCTGCAGGGCAGGAACTTCTTCAGTAGACGATCAGCGTGAACCAAAGGCTTATCAAAATTTGGGCTAGGCTAGCCTAGATGTTCTGTCTTCACATTAAAATACAAATTATACAATGGCAGTGACTATCTGGACGTTCTGTTACAAGTTGACTCTTGAGTCATTCTGAGCTATCTGTACTAGTTACTCTCTGTGTTTGGCAAACAGCCATCACCCTGGGATCCTTGTTCTCCATCCTTCTGGAGACTTCCTCTTATGATGGTCCTCTTATAATATAGTGGGATGCAGCAATAAAAGTATTTATGAAATTAAAAATAAAATTCAATAAGATACAGCAATAAAATGAAGAAACTATTTCTACATGCAAAAACATAGGTAAATCTCACCAACTAATGTTGAAAGAAGCCAGCATGCATGTTTTGGGCATCCATGTCTTCTTTCTTTGTTTACTCCCTAATTTTGGTGGAGCACACCCTCTAGTAGCTTTTCTGAGAAAAGTTATTTGGAATGTAAATTTCCTTTCTTAATATGTCTTTATTCTACCTTCATGCTTATTTGATAGTTTCACTGTTAAAGAGTTTTAGGTTGAAAAGCTCTTTGTTTTAATGTCAAAAGCATTACTCCATTGACATTTTTATTCCCGTTCATTTGTATAACACCTGGTTTTTATTTTCTAGTAGCTTCTCATCATCCCTGGTATTTCACAATGATGAAATTCCACTGCACTAATAATTGGTGGGAACATTCAATCTGGTAACTTCTTCCCTTTGTTATTTTTTTTCTTAAATTGTTTCAATTTTTCTCCTTCCCTTGATTTCTAGAATAGTATTATTTGGATGTTGAATCTCTGAACTGGTCCTCTAATTTTCTTTTTCTACTGTTCTCCATTTCCTTGCTCTGGGATCAAGGATATTTCCTCAACTTTATTTTCCAAGCCTTCTATTTTTATTTCTGCTATCATATATTTAATGTTTGAAATTTTCCAAAGATTCTTTTCTAAGAAAGCTTTTTATTGAAAAAGAACATCATATAAAAATTTGCAGAAACTGTATATATAGTTTAAATTTTTTTTTTTTTTTTTTTGAGACAAGGTCTGGCTTTATCACCCAGGCGGGAGTACAGTGGCACCATCTCTGCTCACAGCAACCTCCACCTCCTGGGCTCAAGCCATCTTCCCACCTCAGCCTCCCAAGTAGCTGGGACTGCAGGCATGTGCCACCATGCCTGAGCTAATTTTTGTATTTTTTGTAGAGATGGGATTTCGTCATGTTGCCCAACCTGGTCTCCAACTAATGAGCTCAAGCAGTCTCCCCATTCAGCCTCCCAAAGTGCTGGGATTACAGGCATGAGCCACCATACCTGGCCAATAAATTTTTAAAAATTAAATACACTTGCCTAACTACCACACAAGTGAGGAAATAGTAACGTATCAAAACCAAGAAATTTTCCTCCTCCGCATATTTGACCCTCAACAAAGATAATCACTATTGTACCCTTTATCACCATTGATAAGTTTTGCCTGTTTATGAACTTTATAGAAATAGAAACATACAATATACAATACATCCCTTTAGGTCTGGCTTCTTTTGTTCAACATTAGTTGGTGAGATTTATCTATGTTTTTGCATATAGAAATAGTTTCTTCATTTTACTGCTGTATCTTATTGAATTTTATTTTTAATTTGATAACTATTTTTATTGCTGCATCCCAGTATATTATTATGCCAAAATTTACTTACTCCTTCTATTCTTAATAGACTGTTGAGTTATTTCTAGTTTGAAGTATTTGAATAATGCAGCTATCAGCAATCTTGTACAAGCCTTTTGAGCACATGGGCACATATTTTTGTTGTCTATATAGGAGTGGAACTCTTAGGTCATGATGGCAGGGCAGGCAAGACCCAAACTGGGGCTTAGCCCAGGAAGGTTCTTGTCTTTGCTCAGGAAAGAATTCAAGAGCGAGCCAGTGGTAGAAGAAAACAGCTGTATTGAGATGGCAATGTTCAGCTCCGTGACTCTTCCTATGGAGCAGGGCCACCCCATAGGCATTGTGTGCTAAGAGTAGCAGCTCAAAGGCAGTTTTGCAGTCATATTTATACCCATTTTGAAAATGGGTATAAATTTATCCTACTTATTTATCTGTAGATTGCTGTAACTTGTTTATGTACATGTGGATTATGCAGAAAATTTCCAGAAAAGGGTGGTAACTTCCAGGTCATCAGTTCATTGCCATGGAAAGGGGCAGTAACTTTCTGGTGTCGCCATGGCAATGGTAAACCAGCATGGCACACTGGTAGGCATGTTTTATAGTGCTCCAGCCACACTGTTTTAGCTAGTCCTCAATTTGGTCCAGTGTCCAAGCCTTGCCTCTGGAGTTGAGTACCACCTCCTAACTCAATAAGGTGTGTGTATATTCCTCTATAGTAGATGTTAACATGGATTTCAAAACTGGTGGTAAAAATTTACACTCCCATAATCAGTATATAAGAGTTCCAATTGTAGGCCGAGCACAGTGGCTGATGCTTATAATCCCAGCACTTTGGGAGGCCGAGGCAGGCGGCTCACCTGAGGTCAGGAGTTCGAGACCAGCCTGGCCAACATAGTGAAACCCCATCTCCAGTAAAAATACAAAATTAGCTGGGCGTGGTGGTGCATGCCTGTAATCCCAGCTACTCAGGAGGCTGAGGCAGGAGAATCACTTGAACCTGGGAGGTGGAGGTTGCAGTGAGCCAAGATCACGCCATTGCACTCCAGCCTGGGCAAAAAAGAGTAAAACTCCACTCAAAAAAAAAAAAAAGAAAAGAAAAGAAGAGAAAGAGTTCCAATTGCTCTACATCCTCAACAACCCTTGGTATTGTCCTTTTTCTTTTTTAACTTGTGGGCATCTGGTAGGTATGTAATGGTAATTCACTGAGATTTTAATTTGCATTTCCCTGCTGTTTAGTGAAGTTGAGAAGCTCTTCACGTGTTTAAAAGCCTTTTATCCATTTTTTCAAATTGTGTGGTCTTTTCTAACTGACTTGTAGAATATTTTTCATATTCAATGTATCATTATCCGGTAATACATATTACTACAAATATCCTCTCCCACTCTGTGGCTTGACTTTTCACTTTATTCTTTTATGGTTAGTGATTATTGCATCCATTTAAGAAATATTAGGCCGGGTGTGGTGACTTCACACCTGTAATCCCAGCACTTTGGGAGGCCGAGGTGGGCAGATCACTTTGAGCTCAAGAGTTCGAGACCAGCCTGGGCAACATGGTGAAACTCTGTCACCACTAAAAATACAAAAATTAGCCAGGCGTGGTGGCGCATGCTTGTAATCCCAGCTACTCGGGAGGCTGAGGTGGGAGAATCGCTTGAACCTAGGAAGTGGAGGTTGCAGTGAGCTGAGATTGTGCCACTGCACTCCAGCCTGGGTGGCTGAGCGACACTTCATCTCAAAAAAAAAAAAAAAAAAAAGAAAAAAGAAACATTAGCTTTCCACAGGCCATGAAGATATTTTTTGCTGTTACCTTCTAAATGTGTTTACCTTTAATATTTAGATGCACAACCCCCTTGGAATTTGTTTTTGTATACGATGTAAGTAGAATCATTTATTGAAAAAACCACCCTTCCCCTACTGTGCTCTCGTGGCACTTTTGCAATACAATTAAGAGACTGAATGTTTAGGAATCTGCTTCTAGACCCTTGATTTCACTGGCCTATTTGTCTCTCTTGCATCTGTTCCATACCATCTTCTTATAAAGCACCAGTAATTAAATGAATCCATCATCTTGGTTCTTCTTCACAAGTGCCTTGGCTATTTCTGGTCCTTTGCATTTTCATATGCATTTTAGAATCAACTTAAAGATTTGCACACACACAAGAAAACCCTGCTGGTTTTTATTATGATTGCGTTGACTCTATTGATTAATTTTTTAAAAATTAGCAGCTGTATAATGTTAAACCTTTCAATTCATTAATGTATTTCGGTAACATTGTGTAGCTCTCTGTGTCAATCTCTTGCACATCCATATTCCTAAATATTTCATTTTTAATGCTATCAGAAATCATTGTTTTATAAAATTTGATATTCTAATTATTGCTAATATATAGAAATTAGACTGATTTTGCTATTTTGTTATTATATTCTGCAGCCTTGCTAAGTCCATTTATTTATCCTACTTATTTATCTGTAGATTATTTTAACTTTTTTATGTACCTGTCATGTGTTTTTATTTCTTCCTCTTTTTCTTCCTCTCTTCCTTCTCAGCATTCATAAGTTTTCTTTCTTTTTCTTCCCAATTTTCACTGACCAGAACCACCAGTATTATGTTGCATAAATGGGATGCTAGCAGCATCCTTTTTTTTCCCTCAATCACCAGGGAAAAGCTTTTAATAATTCACCATTAACTGTGATGTTTTCTGTGGGGCTTATACAAATACATAATATTAGATTAGAAGTTCTCTATAAAGGTTCTCTACCAATTTCATGAATCCAGACAAAACACTCACAGGACAAGCCAGGCAGAACAGTGTTATTACTCAGATAGACAGCAAGAGCAAACAGATTTTTAGGCTCCATGGCCAGCCAGTTCTCTAAGGCTCAGGAAAGCTGCCCAGGATGGATGGAGTCTCGTCCGCACATAACCCACATTGCACTGCAACTGAAGGAAATCGAAAGCGCTCCGCCCTGAGTTTCCACACCCTGCGCACCACTTGGCTCACTGAGCACAAGCATTGCAGGACATCCTATTCTAGGAGGAATCATGACATAGCCTGGACTGTTGTGGACACCTCCTTATCTCAAGATGTTGCATTTTCAGTTCATTCTGCCTAAGAATTGCAGGCAAGAGGGGGATAAGCTCAGTTGGCGAAGGTTGTCCAGGGACCTGTCCTTCTGCATTCTCATATATTCCTAGTATGGTGTGAGTTATTTAATGATGAATTTAAATTAATGCTTTTTTTTGCTTTTATTGAGATAATCTTTTGATATTTTTCTCATTTATCTCTGTTAACATAGTAAATGACATCAGTTGATTTTCAAATATTCAACCAACCTTGAATTTCTCACATCAACCCAATGTAATCATGATTATCTTATATATATATATATATACGTATATATATATATATGGCTGAATTTGAATTGCTAATAATTTGGGATCTTTCATCAATATTTATGATAGATATTGCCCTATTTTCCCTTCCTCTTTTTATATTTTTATATCAAGGTTATTCTGGCCTCATAAAACAAGTTAGGAAGTGTCTCACCTTTTTCTCTTCTCTGAGAGAGTTTATGTAAGTTTAGTGTTATATCATCCTTACACATTTGAAATATTTCAACAGTGAAGCCATCTGTCTTGGCATTTTATTGGAAAGTTTTCAAATAACAAATTCAATTTCTTTAACAAATCTAAGAGAAATATTCAGATTTCTATTTCATCATGTGTACTTCATGTTTGGTAATTTGTATTTTTCAAGGAAATTGAAAAATTAGATGAATTGTACAATTCATCTGAATTCCGAACTTATTGGCATGAGTTGTTCAAAATGCTCTTTTATGATCTTTCTAATATATGAAAGATCTGTAGTGATGGTCTCTTTCTCATTGTTTAAAAGTAGTAATTTGTGGCTTTTCTCTTCTGATTAAATCTTACTATAAATTTAATTATTTTCTTAAGTTTTTTCATTGAGCTAACTTTTTCCTGGGTTGATTTTCTCTGTTATGCCTGTTTTCTATTTAATTAATTCTGATGTTATCTTTCTTCTTTCTTTCCATCCATTTTCTTTACGTGTAATTCAATGTTTTTCTTAACTTCAGGAGAGAGAGAATTAGAACATAAATTGTCTTTTATAAATTATGCATCAGGAGCTACAAATTTCCCTCCAAGAACAGCTTTAGCCACCTTTCACGAGTTTCATGTGCCACATTTCACTGTTATTCGGTTCATAGTATTTTCCAATGCCCATTGTGATTTCTTCTTTAAACTATGGGTTATTTAGAAGAACAAGAAGAACACTGCTTAATTTCCAATAGAGATTTTCCTAATTATCTTTTGTTATTGATTTTTAGCTTAGTTCCACTGAAGTCAGAGAATATGCTCCCTATGTTTTTAATATTGTGAAATAAAGCTTGATTTATGACCCTAACTTATCATCATTGTTGTTAAATGTTACATATAATATACCTGAAAAGTATGTCTATCTCCAATTTTTGCTTGAAATATTCTACATATGTTATTAAGTCCATGTTGGTTGTCCAAATCTAGAATTTTACTGATTTTTCTTTCTCTTTGTTCTATCATTACTGAGAGAGTTTTAAAAATTTTGTAGCTATGACTATGATGTCTTTTTTTTGTTCTATCACTTTACACAGTTTGTAACTGGATTATTAACTGCATACAAACTTAGGATTGTTAGGTCTTCCTGTTGGATTAAACATTTTATCATTGTGGAAGTTTCCCCTTTATCTCGAATAATTCCTCCTCCTTGAAGTCTTGTGACTTTGTTTTTTGTCTAGTATTAACACAGCTGGATCAAATGGTATTTCCGGTTCTAACTCTTTGAGGAATCATCACACTGTCTTCCACAAGGGTTGAACTAATTTACCCTCCCACCCACAGTGTGTAAAAGCATTCCCTTTTCTCTGCAACCTCACCAGCATCTGTTGTTTCTTGACTTTTTAATAATCACCATTCTGATTGGCATAAGATGCCATCACATCCTGTACATGTACCCTGGAACTTAAAATAAATAAAATTTAAGTTAATTTAAGTTAATTTAAAAATATAGCTATACCAGCTCTCTTTTTGTCAGTGTTTGCATGATATATTTTTCAGACTTTTATTTTCAGACTTTCTGTGTCCTAATATTACAGCTATGTCTTATTTAAGCAGCACAGCACTGAATTTTTGATGCACTATGACAATATTGATTTTTAATTAAAACATTTAGTCTGTTTGTATTTGATGTATACACTAATATATTTGGGTTTAAGGCCAGCATATTACTATTTGTTTTCTATCCGTCCTACCTATTGTTTATTTCTTTTGTCTTTTTTGTTGTCTTCTTTTGGATTAACCAAGTTAATGGAAAATTATTCCATTAAATGGAATTCCCAAAAATTAAAATTATTCCATTTTTACCCTCTATTAATAAGTTATACCTTCTTTCATTATTTGTTATTTGACCTACAGATTACAAACATGCACCTTGATAGATCCTGATAAATCTACAGGATCAAAATGCTATAAATTAGTATCCTACAATTTTCAGACAAGTAAAGAATTTTAGATCACTAACTCCATTTACTCTCTCTGACCTCTTGTGCTATTGTTGGCTTTTAGTTAAGTATTTTAACCTCACAAGACAATATTATTTTTGGTATTTTGTACATTCAATATTCATTTAGATCAGGGTTTCTCAAACCTGGCACTGTTGACATTTTAGGTTAGATACTTCTTTGTGTAGGAGCTGCCTTAGGCATTGTAAGATGTTTATCAGCATCCCCAGTCTCCACCCCCTATATACCAGTAGCATCCTCCCCACCCTAGGTTATGGGCCTCAAAAGTGCCTCCAGTCAGTGCCAGTGTCCCCCAGTAAGCAAAACTGACTTCAGATGAGAACCACTAATTTAGACTTTCCACACATATTTACCATTTCTTATCCTTTGTTTCTTCTACCTTTCATTTCTTTCTTCATTTCTGTGCTTTTCTCTGAAGTAATTTTCCTCCTGCCTTCATGAGTGTTAATTCTCTGAAAATTGTACGATACTAATTTATGGCATTTTGATCCTGTAGATTTATCAGGATCTATCAAGGTGCATGTTTGTAATCTGTAGGTCAAACAACAAATAATGAAAGAAGGTATAACTTATTAATAGAGGGTAAAAATGGAATAATTTTAATTTTTGGGAATTCCATTTAATGGAATAATTTTCCATTAACTTGGTTAATCCAAAAGAAGACAACAAAAAAGACAAAAGAAATAAACAATAGGTAGGACGGATAGAAAACAAATAGTAATATGCTGGCCTTAAACCCAAATATATTAGTGTATACATCAAATACAAACAGACTAAATGTTTTAATTAAAAATCAATATTGTCATAGTGCATCAAAAATTCAGTGCTGTGCTGCTTAAATAAGACATAGCTGTAATATTAGGACACAGAAAGTCTGAAAATAAAAGTCTGAAAAATATATCATGCAAACACTGACAAAAAGAGAGCTGGTATAGCTATATTTTTAAATTAACTTAAATTAACTTAAATTTTATTTATTTTAAGTTCCAGGGTACATGTACAGGATGTGATGGCATCTTATGCCAATCAGAATGGTGATTATTAAAAAGTCAAGAAACAACAGATGCTGGTGAGGTTGCAGAGAAAAGGGAATGCTTTTACACACTGTGGGTGGGAGGGTAAATTAGTTCAACCCTTGTGGAAGACAGTGTGATGATTCCTCAAAGAGTTAGAACCGGAAATACCATTTGATCCAGCTGTGTTAATACTAGACAAAAAACAAAGTCACAAGACTTCAAGGAGGAGGAATTATTCGAGATAAAGGGGAAACTTCCACAATGATAAAATGTTTAATCCAACAGGAAGACCTAACAATCCTAAGTTTGTATGCAGTTAATAATCCAGTTACAAACTGTGTAAAGTGATAGAACAAAAAAAAGACATCATAGTCATAGCTACAAAATTTTTAAAACTCTCTCAGTAATGATAGAACAAAGAGAAAGAAAAATCAGTAAAATTCTAGATTTGGACAACCAACATGGACTTAATAACATATGTAGAATATTTCAAGCAAAAATTGGAGATAGACATACTTTTCAGGTATATTATATGTAACATTTAACAACAATGATGATAAGTTAGGGTCATAAATCAAGCTTTATTTCACAATATTAAAAACATAGGGAGCATATTCTCTGACTTCAGTGGAACTAAGCTAAAAATCAATAACAAAAGATAATTAGGAAAATCTCTATTGGAAATTAAGCAGTGTTCTTCTTGTTCTTCTAAATAACCCATAGTTTAAAGAAGAAATCACAATGGGCATTGGAAAATACTATGAACCGAATAACAGTGAAATGTGCCTTAAAACGTTGTCTTTTCATGTTCATTCTTAAGGATATTTTCATTAGGTATAGAATTCTGATTTGCAGTTATTTCCTTTCAGTGCTTTACCTTCAAAAAAGCAACAATTAGACTTATAGTTAATTTTTCAACAGAAATTTTGAAACTGTTAATCCACCACCACCAGCATCCTCCTCAGCTATTTTTAAGATTTTCTCTTGGTCTTCAGTTTTCATCGGTTTCAGCACGCTATCCTTAAGTACGGTTTCTTTGTATTCATCCTGTCTGAGGTTTATAGTGCTTTTTAAATCTGTGGCTCAATATCATTGATCAGCTTTGGACTATTCTTAGTCACAATCTCTTCAAATATTGGCTCTGCTCCATTCTTTTCTCCTCCTCTCTCTGGGACTCCAAATTCATATGCTCAGAATTGTTCACTGTGTCCTGTATATCCTTGGTGTTTTGATATGGAGGTTGCTGACTTTCAGCCTCACTCCTAAGTGATCGGAGTAGGTTCTCTGTTGACAAACCCATATATGGATCTTTGGGTTTTTCTTTTTGTGCTGCTCAGATTTCCAGGAAGGGCTTCTTCCAGTCTTTTACCTGGAGGGTGAAGATTTGACTTCCAGCTTTCTGAGAGGCTTCAAAAGAATGAGAATCTCAGCATGTAGCATTCATCTAAGCATTTGATAGCTTAATCCTGGTGTGTTCATTATGGTATTATTGTATTAATTGTAGCTGGCATCTTCCAGTCTAATAACCCCCTGTTTTACTTATTCCACAATATCTTTATATTAAAGGTACTGAGTTTAAAATATCTCTGCTAAATATAATGATTGCTGCAACTTTGGGTATAAAACTTGTATCAGCCAATAGATATTCTCTTCTGTTCTTAACTTCCTAAAGTTATCATAAATGGGTATTGAGACTTAACAAGTGCTTTTTCTGCATCAACAAATCACATGATTTTCTCTATTTTATTATTATGGCAAATCTACCATCCTTACTTTCCTGGAATAAACCCTACTTGATTCTGAAATATTTTATATACTGTTGGATTCAGTTGACTGGTTTTGTTTTTGTTTTTGTTTTTGGATTTCTGCATCTATGTTCATAAGTGAAATGGGCCTGTGATCTTTCTTTGTATTGTCCTCAGTCAAGTCGTGTAGCCAAAATGATGATATAAAATGGATCAGGCAGCTTTTTTTCTTTCCACTATTTTCTGGAACACATTATATAAAAGAGGAATTAGCTGCTCCTTGGAATTTTATTTTTAGAATTCACGTTAACCATCTAGGCATGTGAGGTTACTAGTCCGTTCTCACACTGCTAATAAAGACATATACAAGACTGAGTAATTTACAAAGGAAAAAGAGGCTTAATTGGCCGAGTGCTGTGGCTCACGCCTGTAATCCTAGCACTTTGGGAGGCCGAGGTGGGCGGATCACGAGGTCAGGAGTTCGAGACCGGCCTGGCCAACATGGTGAAACCCCCTCTCTACTAAAAAGTACAACAATTAGCCTGGCGTGGTGGCACGTGCCTGTAATCCCAGCTACTCGGGGGAGCTGAGGCAGGAGAATCCCTTGAACCCGGGAGGCGGAGGTTGCAGTGAGCCGAGATCGCGCCACTCACTCCATCCTGGGCAACAGAGTGAGACTCTGTTTCAAAAAAAAAAAAAAATGGTTTAATTGACTCACAGTTCAGCATGGCTCGGGAGGCCTCAGAAAACTCACAATCATGGCGGAAGGGGAAGCAAACATATCCTTCCTCAGATGGCAGCAGCAAGGAGAATTGGAACCCAGAGAAGGGGGAAGCCCCTTATAAAGCCACCAGCTCTCATGAGAACTTACCCGCTATCACGAGAATAGCATGGGGGAAACTGCCCCCATGATTCAATTCCTCCCACCGGGTCCCTCCTATGACACGTGGGGATTCTGGGAACTACAATTCAAGATGAGATTTGGGTGGGGACAAAACCAAACCACATCATGAGGTTTGGGAAAAAATAAGTCTTTGGCCAGTTTTAATTTATTTGATATCTATTGGTCTTTCAAGTTATCTCTTTGTCCTTACACTAATTTGGGGATATTATATATTTTTCTAGGAACTTAATTACTTCTGTAAGAGTTTTCATCCACTGGCATACATATATATTATTATTTTACTTTATTTAGATTCCCAGAGTGTCTGTGGTTATTTGCTCTTTCTCATTCTTCATTTGCAGAGATCAGATGTCAGCCTATCTTACTAATTTTTTTCAAAGAACTAGTTTTTTGTTTGAAAACTCATATTTAATTTTTTCTCTATATCATGAACGTCTGCCCTTTATTCATTTTTTTTGGACTTGCCCTATTGTGCCTTTTCAAAAGTTGTGAGTTGAATATTCACTATATTTATTATTAACCTTTCTGGTTTCCTTATTATTGTATTTAAAAGCTACAGAAAATCCTTGTAAGTGCTATGTTTAGTAATGAATCACTACTTTCAACTTTTGAAAAGTAGGATTTCATTATCATTCAGTCCTAAATATTCTTTCACTTATTGATTGATTTCTTTTTGAACTTGGTTCAATTAGTAATATATTTTTAATTTACAAATACATTGACTCTTTTGCTTTCATTTGTTATTAATTTCTACTGATTGCATTATGGCAGAGAAAGTAGCCATATAGAGAAAATACAGCTATTGGTTATTTGGAATGTATTGACACTGCCTTTATGGCTAATATATTGTTGATTTTCTTTTATTTTCCTTTATTTTTTTGAGACAAGATGTCACTCTGTTCCCCAGGCTGGAGTGCAGTGGGGCAATCGCAGCTCACTTCAGCCTCAATCTCCCAGGCTCAGGTGATCCTCCCACCTCAGCCTCCCAGGTAGCTGGGGCTACAGGCACACACCACCACACCCAGCTAATTTTTTGTACTTTTTTTTTTGTTGTTGTTTTTGTATTGACAGAGTTTTGCCATGTTGCCCAGGCTGGTCTCAAATGGCTGGCCTCAAGCAATCCTCCTGCCTCAGCCCTGCAAAGTGCTGGGATTACAGGCATGAGCTACCACACCTGGCCTATTGTTGATTTTCATAAATGTTGTGTATGTGTGATTAAGAAGACTCTGTCTCTATCTCTGTCTCTTTCTCTGTTTCTCTCTCTCTCTTTCTCTCTTTCAGTTCTATGACCTCGAGCAGGTATTATACTGTTCAAATTTTTGTATCTCTGCTTATTTTTAATCTACTTGATCTAATAGTTTCTGAAAGGGCTGTGTTAAAATCCTCAAAAACAACTGAAGGTTTATGTAATTCTCTTGCAGTGCTATCCGTTGTTGCTTGATATATAAAGGCCATATATAGTTATGGTGGATATATATCTTTGTTCTATTGTTCTTTTTGCAGTTATATAGCATTTTGTTTTGCTGTAAATGAACTTTTTGCCTGTTATTTTTTTTTTAAATTAAGATTAAAAAAAAAAAGAAAATTAAGATTGCTACACCAACTTTCTTTGGGTTCATATTTGCCTATTACAGCTTTTTTCATCTTATTTCCAAACTTCCTTTACCTTTCCATTTTACGAGTGTCTCTTGTGTACAATATATTATAGAATTTTTAAATCCAATACATTTACTATAATTACTAATATATTAGAAATTAGTCTACCTTCTTATGTTTCCTTTTTTTGTCTTCCAATCAAATAGATTGAGTTTACTTCTGCTGACTTAGAATACAGTTTCCCCACTCCTTTTTATGACTGTATATTATTCCATTGTGTGAATTTTCCATAATTTATTTAATGAATCCACTACTGATGGACATTCAAGTTGTTTCCAACTGTATTCCAATCATACAATCATATTCTAGTTCAAACAGTGAAGAACATTGTTCATAGTTTCTTTTTTTTTTTTTTTTGAGATGGAGTTTCGCTCTGTTGCCCAGGCTGGAGCGCAGTGGCGTGATCTTGGCTCACTGCAACCGCCACCTCCAGGGTTCAAGCGATTCTCTTGTCTCAGCCTCCCTAGTAGCTGGGACTACAGGCACCTGCCACCATGCCCGGCTAATTTTTGTATTTTTAGTAGAGACGGGGTTTCACCATGTTAGCCAGGATGGTCTCGATCTCCTGACCTTGTGATCCACCCACCTTGGCCTCCCAAAGTGCTGGGATTACAAGCGTGAGCCACTGTGCCCGGCCCCTTGTTCATAGTTTCTAATCCCAGCTCATCTTGCAGGTTTGTCTTTCTGGATGCCACTGACCCCAAGCACTGGTGGCCCTCTCACAGGCTTTGTCTTAGGTTAAGTTCTCCAGAAGCAGGCCCTGAGATAAGGTTCATGCGAATGTGACTTACTAGAACCCAACCCCAGGAAAACCTGGTGGGAGAGTGGGGAGCAGAACCAGGAAGGAGGCCAAATCAGGTGCAGTTTCAAGCTCATCATCAGGGAAAGTGACTTTTCTTCAGTCCACCCAACATGGGTCTTTCCTCACTGTGCCCAGACCAGGGCAAGCACACTACAGTGTTTATAGCCCTGCTCCATCTGGCATTGTTAAGGGGGACCCCTAAGGAGACATAAATTCCAGGCACTTCTGGTGAGCATCAATGGTGAAGAACCCTAAAGGCAGCCTGTGGACAGAGAGATGCAGGCAATGGCTTTGGGGAGCTAATATGCCTGGGAATGCCCTGGCTGACATAACCTTGTCTGTTGCAGTGTCCTGGCTCCTAACTCAGTCTGAGCCAGTGAAGGAGAGTCAGGAATTTGAAGGAAGCTCTCTAATGTCTTCCATTTTCAGCCTTAGAACAATGATGGGCTTTAAAGCAAGGCACCTCTATGCAGACGCTTGTCTACCATGTATAGATCATGACATCATAGGCAGGACATCACTTAACTGTTTTGTTTTGTCTTGTTTTGTTTTTTCAGACTGAGTCTCGCTTCATCGCCCAGGCTGGAGTGCAGTGGCACAATCTTGGCTCACTGCAACCTCTGCCTCCCGGGTTCAAGCAATTCTCCTGCCTCAGCCTCCCAAGTAGCTGGGATTACAAGCGCCCACCACCACGCCCGGCTAATTTTTGTATTTTTAGCAGAGGCGGGATTTCACCATGTTGGCCATGCTGGTCTCGAACTCCTCACCTCAAGTGATCCGCCTGCCGTTTTAAGTCACATTTTCTTCATCTATAACTGGAGATGACACTAGTTCTTATAGCAGAAAGCTTGGCTTAGTGCCTGGCATAGAGGAACTGGTCACACAAGTTCCTGTCGTTATTACTATTGTGGTGTTGTTGTTGTTATTGTTGTTGTTGTTGTTTAGAGACAGGGTCTCACTCTGTCGCCAGGCTGGAGTGAAGTAGTGAAATCACAGCTCACTGCATTCTCAAATTCCTGGGCTCAAGCCATCCTCATGCCTCAGCCTCCCAAAATAGCTAGGACTACAGGCGCACACCACCATACCCAGCTAATTTTTATTTTTACTTTTTGTAGAAACAGGGTCTCACTATGTTCCCCAGGCTGCTCTTGAACTGCTTGCCTCAAGCAATTCTCCTACCTCTGCCTCCCAAAGTGCTGGGATTACCAAAGTGAGCCACCTCGGTTGGCCCCTATTATTTAGCAGAACCTTCCTCAGTGTCTGGCAAACAAGACCTAAAGGACTTTGAGCTGCTTAAGCAACCACTAGAAAGCACCTTACGAAACAAAGATGCCAATGTATTTACTATTTATATAAAATACATAAACAGGAGGAAATCACATAAATCACAAGCTGCTATTTTCCTTAGAATCTGCAACAACCATATTATTTTATGGAAAACTGGACCATATTAAATTACTCAGGCCTCGGAAATCTGTAAACCTGTACAATTCCGCATTGGAAACAGCCATTTATATGTACTGTCACTTAAAACACAAATTATGGTTGGTGTAAAAGATTTTAATTCACATAAATTTACGGGTAAAAACTACATATCTAGAAGAGAACTACTCAGGGCTTGCCACACATATAAAGAGGCTGCCGGAAGTCCTGGCAGCTGGTTACCTTCTCTTAGGATGACAGGGGCTGGGTAGGGTGGAGGATAAGAAGGGAAGGTGCCAGGTGCAGCGGATCACACCTGTAATCCCAGCACTTCGAGAGGCCAAGGCAGGAAGATCACTTGAACCCAGGAGTTCAAGACCAACTGGGCAACATAGTGGGACCCCATTTCTACAAAACAAACAAACAAATAATTAGCTGAGGTGGTGGCATGCACCTGTCGTCACTGTAGTCCCGGCTACTCGGGAGGCTGAGATGGGAGAACTACTTGAGCTCAGGAGGGCAAGGCTGCAGTGAGGCATGATTGCACCACTGTACTCCAACCTAGGCGACAGAGCCAGACCTTGTCGCAAAGATGTATATATATTTGTAGTATCTGCTACAAATGTTTTTAAAATGTACTGTGACTCAGAACATGGTGAAATGTACAATTATGTGAATCCATTTTAGAACCCAACTTTTATTACAGGAAGCAGAATACCTTGTAATGTTATTACTTCTAAAACTTTTTTCCATGAAATGAACCTTGAAAACTGTGCTCCATCTAATAGGTCTCTGGACAATTATATATAATCATCTTTCCTCTTAGAAAGAACTACTTTTTAATCCAGTTCTCCTTATCCACATGGCAAGTCCATCATAACTTTGACACATCATATACCCTGAGCCAGTAGTCTAATGTATCATAAATTAATGCCAGCACCAATACAACATTTTGATCACCATATCTGTTACAGAAAAATCTAAATGTGTTAAAACCATCTGATAACTCTGCCCTCAAGTTTTCCAGGCCATTTAATTATTAAATTTCCCTTGTGAAAGGGATCTGTATTGTATGCAATTCAGACTTTGGTGGATGTCAGGGGTTTTTTTCCTGAGATCACCAGTGCTTTTAACCACTGCCTAAAGAGCATCCTGTGCTGATTAACATGCCTCGGATTAACTAGATTTTGCATGTGGCAATCATACTCCATTCAGCAGGGCCCATCTCTGGTGAATCGTGGACATTAATGACAGTTGCAAGAGCTCAAATATTATATAATCACTAATTACATTCTGTGCAATTAGTGGAGGCTCATCAGTGTGAATCACTAATGGCTGATCACCCTGTTCTCTCTGGGAAGAAATAGACGGTCTGCATAATTTTCTGATTGTATTAGCATAGACACAAACGTTATTAACGAACTTTGGCGACCATGAAGAGGCTCGATGCCTGTGATGGACAAAGGCAAGAGGCTCTGCTTGATGGGCACAGACACTTCATTTTGAACATGAGCACTGTGTTTGTGGTTTTCTGGTATGACTCACTCACTCCTCACCTTCTGAATGGAAACTGCCTGCAACATCTTGGCCACCCAGCCAATAAATAACTTGCACACAAGGCCAGTTTAAAAAAAAAAAAACTGCGGATTTGTATTTTCCTTAATTGGTTTTCAGAGAGCCAAGCTTTAAGAATCTGTGGGACATTTAAATACATAGCTGGTGACTAAATAGGAGAAACACCTCTGAAATGGTAGAGAGATTATCTGAATTTTATTTAACCCTCTGTATGTTGGGCCGCTGTATTAGTTTGCCAGTGCTGCCGTAATAAAATATCACAGGTTGGATGGCCTAAACAATAGAAGTTTACTTCTCACAATCCACAGGCTGAAAGTCAGAGGCAAGTTTGGCTTCTCCTGAGGCCTCCCCTCTCCTTGGCTTGCAGGTGGCCATCTTCTTGCTGCGTCTCCACATGGCTTTTTCTCTGTGTGAAGGCATCCCTGATGTCTCTCTGTGTGTCTGGATTTCCTTTTCTTATAAGGATATAGTCAGATTGAATTAGGGCTCACCCATATGACTCACTGTATCTTAATTACCTATTTATTTATTTATTTATTTGTTTATTTATTTATTTATTTCTGAAACAGGATTTCACTCTGTCACCCAGGCTGGAGTGCAATGGCACAATCTCGGCTCACTGCAACCTCTGCCTCCCAGGTTCAAGCTGTTCTCCTGCCTCAGCCTCCCGAGTAGCTGGGATTACAGGCACACGCCACCACACCCAGCTGATTTTTATATTTTTAGTAGAGACAGGGTTTTGCCTTGTTGGCCTGGCAGGTCTCGAACTCCTGGCTTCAAGCGATCTGCCCTCCTTGGTCTCACAAAGTGCTGGGACTACAGGTCTGAGCCACTGCACCTGGCCTTAATTACCTCTTTAAAGGGCCTATTTCCAAATACAGTCACACTCCGAGGTACTGGGACTTGGGCTTTGACCTATGAATTTTGGGAGAACACAAATCAGCCTACAACAGCAGAATGTTTACAAACTACAAATATTCTAACCCAAGATGTTCTTGCTGGAAGACTGACAACGGGCTTGACTACATGAACATCTTAAGGGTGTGTCCTTTGGTGGGGAGCTACACTGTCCAAAATGGTAGCCAACAGCTACGTGTGGCTACCATGTTCAATAGCCAATGTGACTGTTGAACACTGACATGTGGTGAGAAACCAAATTTTTTAATTTTTTATTTTAACTAATTTAAATTTAAAAACTAAAGAAGGGTAAAACTATTTTTCTGCTGAAGACAGCTTTATTGGGTTGGTAGAAATACATTTAATTTCAATCATTACAAATTTAGTGTCTGGATAGAGATGTGATAAAAATGTAAAATACACACTGGAATTCAAAGACTTAGAATGAAAAAAGTGAAATATTTCTTTAATAATTTGTATATTGATTATATGTTGAAATGAAAATATTTTTAATATCTTGAGCTAAATTAAATATATTAATAAACTCAATTTCACCAGTTTATTTTCTTTTTTTAATAATGTGGCTACTAGATAATTTTAAATGACAGGTCTGGTTTGTACTATATTCCTATTGAACAACATTGGGTTAGAGCTTTAGCTCATTGCTCACCAAAAGTGAGTCAGTAAATACCCTAAAATATGAATTCCTTTTGCCAAAAAGATTAAAGTTCCAGGTTCTTTTGTGTCCTCTGTACAAAGATTAAGATAACTGAAACCAATCGTTTATTCTTGGATACTAATATATTATTAAATCTCCCATTACTTGCCATATTTGTAAGTTTTCTCAATAATATTTTCAACAATAAAATCTTGTTAAACATACCTACATTTAAGAATCAGAAATAATTTTCCACGTAATGAAATGATTCTTTCTTATAAATTAATCCTTCTATGCTGGTGCCCTGGTTTCTTTTTTTTTTTTTTCCCAAAATGCCCCCGCTTAATTTATCTTCCCATCCTACTTGCCATTTTTTTTTCTGTCCTCCTGCCTCAGTTGCTAGGAAATTCCTAAGCAAAGCATCTGACGTCTGATGAGGCCCAGCGGCTCACACCTGTAATCCTAGCACTTTGGGAGGCCAAGTAGGGAGGATCACTTGAAGCCAGGAATTCAAGACCAGCCTGGGCAACAAAGCAAGACCCTGTTTCTAAGAAAAATAAAAAAAAAAATTAATAATTAGCCAAGCATGGTGTCTACTCAAGAGGCTGAGGCAGGAGGATAACTTGAGCCCATGAGTTAGAGGCTGCAGTAAGCTGTGATTGTACCACCGCGCTCCAGCCTGGGCAATAGGACCAGACCCTGTTTCCAAATAAATAAATAAAGGCATCTAATATCTTTCTTTCTTCTATTTAACACATGCTGAAAATTCACTCTAATTTCTTCATTTGCAGCATAGAAGAGCAAAGAAGGCCCATGGGGTCTCTAGTTATGGTACAACTTTTAGATACACCTGACACGGTCAGTGGTGGGACAGTGGGGGTTTTGAGGAGGTGTAGGAATTGAATTCTAAGGTTTTGTAAAAGACTTTGAGGGTGATTTTTGTAAATCACCCTACTTAACATTACAGCATTAAAAAGTAAAGAATTAAAAGTTAAACATTCAAACAGGGTAAAAGATTCAAGGTCAGAATAATTGGTTGGTTTTCTCTAACCCTTTCTTAAGCAGCTTAATCCCCAAATGTCATAAAGAACAACTAACAAACAGCAGACGGAACTTCTGGACACCTGACCCCATGACACAGTTCATTATTCCCCACTGCCAGTCCCCCTTAGCCCCTGATAGGGAATATCTAAAATTCCCTAAATGACCAGAGAATCAGTCTAGTGTCATGTCATCACTCTAAAATATAGGACAAGGGGAACAATCAAAGAGACAGTTTTTGTCTTATCACTTTGTTCTTTCTGGCATCAGTCAGACTTTAGAATAACAAAATCAATGCAAACATTTGTTGGAAGATGCCTACTTTGAAGATCATTTGCTACCTAACTATCTTGGTCATTTACATGGAATCCAGGGAGGATTTCAAAGAGTCTCTCTCCCTTGTTACTCGGATAAAAGGAAGACTCAGGTGTTGAGTTTGGTTTTGTGTGTGTGTGTGTGTGTTTTAATATTTGATAAGGCTTCTATTTCACACACACAAAGATTCCCATGTGGGTTTTATTTCTTTTTGTCCTTTAATTGAAGTTATGCAGATTGAATCAAACATGAAAAATGCATTCAGACCCAAAAAAGGAAAAAATATTTACAGACAGAAAAGTAACATGTAAGTGTGTGGTTTCATATAGATAAAGCAAATGTTTTTCAGTGTGTGCAGTAGTAGTAATACATTGCAGAGTGGCTTACATTAGAAAATGCAAGAGAAAAAAAGATTGGTAAACATAGCCAGCAGACAGATATGAAAGATTTACTCACCAAAACTTGGGAGGGGAATATGAGGAAAGGGTGTACATGAATAAAGTCCTCATCTGATATAATAAGTTCAGTAGAAAATGTGGAAAGAAACAAAATCAAGAACTAGTGGGAAGCCATGTTAATTAGAGTTATGGAGGCAACTACTGGAAAACAGAGAATCAAAGAAAGTTTAAAGTTGTTGAAAGGATTTTGCTTTTCATTGGATGACCTTTGGCACTCTTTGGTTTTCTTTAATACATACACAAGTATTATTTTCATAATATCTTTCCATTTGAGAAATAACAATCTAAACTCTGCATTTACATCTCTCATTTACTTCTCACCCACTGTCATCTGCCTCACATTCCCCAACCCTTTACCCTACCCTTGCCTAAAATACCCATCCTCTTTCTTTTCCTCTTTCCATCCCACCATGCTTCCCTTGCAACCACCAGACTTTCATAACGTCACTCAATCTGCTCTCTCGAATGACCTCCTAATTAGCAAATCCAAGGGACACTATTCAAGTGTGTTCCTCAAGGCCCTATCTTCTTTTCTCTTTTCGTTCTATTCACTCTCCATGAGCAATATCATCCTTACCTATGTATGTAACTGCACATCTATGTTGATGGCTACTAAACCAGTCTGTCTTCTCCAAAGTATTAGTTATCTACCAACAGCCTGGTGAACATTACAGATGATAGGATTGGCCCTTCAAATTCAATCTGTCCAAATCTCAAGTCTCCATCTTTTCTTCTTCAATCTGCTCTCACTCTACATTTGCTATTTTGGTAAATAGGTCCTACCCTGTTACCTAAGCCAAACACTAGAGAGTTATCCTAGATTTATGTATCTCACTCATGAAACACTGGAGACAAACTACATTAAAACATATAGGACTCACAGATAGGAAACCTGTAAAACAGAAGACATTCAAGAAGTACCATGCATTTAAGAAAAATAAATACCATAAAATAGAAGAGGCAAATTCAAGAAGCAAAAGAATAAACATCTGAAAAAAAGAAATGTTTGTCTTCATTCACAAATGATATGATTGTATATGTTAAAAATCAAAAAAGTCTACAAAAATTTACTAGAACTAATGAATAAATAGAATAAAGCAGTTGGATACAAGGTCAATATGTAAAATTAATTTTATTCTGTATATCAGCAACAAACAGGTGGAAAATAATTTTTAAATGCCATTTACAATAGTATCAAAAACATCAAATGCCTAGGAATGAATGTAACAAAATATGTGCAAGACATTTACACTACTATAAAGTATTACTGAAAAAAACTAAAGATCTAAATAAATGGAGAGATATACAATTTTCATGGAGTGGCAAACTCAACATTGTAGATAGCAATTCACCCCCAAACTGAGCTATTAAATCACCATGATTCTAATCAAAACCCTAGCAAGCCTTATTTTAGAAATCAACAAGTTGATGTGGAAATGCAAAGGCACTAGATTAGCAAAGACAATCCTGGGAAAAAAAACAAAGCAGGAGGACTTATACTACTAGCAGATTTTAAGACT
Organism: Pongo pygmaeus; assembly: GCF_028885625.2. Classification (NCBI taxonomy): domain Eukaryota; kingdom Metazoa; phylum Chordata; class Mammalia; order Primates; family Hominidae; genus Pongo; species Pongo pygmaeus. The sequence continues at coordinate 15,836,502 of NC_072394.2, forward strand.
TATTACAAAGCTGCATGAATTAAAACAGCACATCTATGCCAAGAAAAAAAACAAAGCAGTGTATCTGTGCAAAGACATATAGATAGATCAAAGTAATAGACTAGAGGTAAAAAATAGACCCATAAAGTCAATTAATTTTTTTTTTGAGACAGAGTTTTGCTCTTGTTGCCCAGGCTGGAATATAATGGCACAATCTCGGCTCACTGCAACCTCCGCCTCCTGGGTTCAAGTGATTCTCATGCCTCAGGCTCCTGAGTAGCTGGGATTACAGGCATGTGCCACCATGCCCAGCTAATTTTTGTATTTTGGTTTTTTTTTTTTTTTTTGGAGAGACATGTTGGTCAGGCTGGTCTCAAACTCCTGACCTCAGGTGATCCACCTGCCTCGGTCTCCCAAAGTGCTGGGATTACAGGTGTGAGCCACCACTGCCAGTCTTCAATTGATTTTCAATGAAGATGCTCAATAACTCAAAGGGGAAAGAAAAATATTTTCAATAAATAGTATGGAGAAATTTGAAATTTATATCTTAAAAATGAACCCTGACCTCCTACCTCACACCATTCACACAAAAAAAATTAAGATAAATCATAAACCTAAATGTGAAAGTTAACAAATAAAGTTCCTAAAAATATATAGGAGACTGTCTTCATGATCTTAGAGAAATATTTTTTAAGGCACAAAACTATAAAGACCATTAGAGAAAAAAATCTAATAAATTAGACTTCATGAAAATGTAAAATTTTACTCATAAAAAAAAGAACACCATTAGCCAGGTGCAGAGGTACACACCAGTAGTTTCAGCTACTCAGGAGACTGAGGTGGGAGGATCTCTAGAGCCCAGGAGTTTGAGGCCAGACTGGAAAACGGTGAGATTGTGCCTGGAGAGAAAAAAAAAAAAAAAACACTATTAATATAGTGAAAAGGCAAGCCACATACTGGGAAAAAATACTCTCAACCTGTGTATCTAACAAAAGATTCACACACATAATTTACAAAAACTCCTGTAAATCAAGAAGAGAAAGTCAAACAACCCAATTCTTAAAATGGACAAAAGACTTGAAGAGGTACTTGCAAAATAATATATCCAAATGGATAATAAATATATGAATAGGTGTTCAATACAATTACTCATCAGGGAAATGTAACTAAAGACCACAATAACATAACTTGAGACATTGAAAATTCTGATAAATACTACAATATGAATGAATCTTGAGGACATTATGCTAAGTGAAATAAACCAGTCACACAAAAGACAAATACTGTATGATTACTCTTACATGAGGTACCCACAGTAGTCAAATTCATAGAGACAAGAAGTACAATGGTGGTTGCCAGGACCCGGGGGGAGAGGGAAATGGGCAGTTATTTTTTGTGGATGCAGGGTTTCAATTTGCAAGATAAAATGAGTGCTGGAGAGGGATGGTGGTGATGGTTGTAACTGTATTGAGAGATGATGGAACCTAAAGGTATTTGGGTCATGAGGAATCCACCTTCATGAAGGGATAAATGTAGCATCTCAGAAGTGAATGAGTTTTCACTCTCATGGAACTGGATTGGTGGCAGCAAGAGCAAGTTGTTAAAAGTGAGGTTGTCAGGCATGGTGGCTCATGCCTGTAATCCCAGCAGTTTGGGAGACCAAGGCAGGAGAATCACTTGAGTCCAGGAGTTCCAGACCAGCCTGGGCAACATTGTGAGAGCCAGTTCCTGCAAAATAAAACAAAATTAGCCAGGCATGGTGGTGCATGCCCTTGGTCCCAGCTACTCCGGACGGGGAAGCAGGAGGATCACTTGAGCCCAGGAGTTTGAGGCTGCAGTGAGCCATGATCACATCACTGAACTACAGCCTGGGTGACAGAGCAAAACTCTGCTCAAAAAACAATAAGAAGAAAATAAAAATAAGTGTGGTTGCCTCTCGTGTTTTGTCCTCTTTGCATGTACACATTTCTGTTTCCACTTCTCCACCATGTTATGATGCGGCACATGGCTCTCAGCAGACACTGACCAGATGTGGCCACCCAATAGTTGACTTCCCAACCCCAGAATCATGAGCTAAATAAATATTTTTCCTTTATAAATTACCCAGTCTTAGATTTTCTGTTATAGCAACACAAAAATGGACTAAGACAGCCCACTTTACAGCAAAAGTGATGCAGCGGTAGTTTCGTGTCCATGGGGTCTACAAGGCCTGCTGCATTCAACACCAAGAGGAAGCTGCCAGCCTGGTCGACGAGTTATATCACCTGCTCAAAGCAAATCCAGTGTGCTGGCTGAGAGATAAACATCTTACCAGGATGAGGCTGTTTTCCAGAATATGGCACACACCCTAAGTCAATGACCCTTATATGGTACTGTGTCCCCACTAGATGAAACAAATAGATTTTGGGACCAAAGGCTGAATATAGAAGTAGTCTCACATATCATCACTTCCAGTGATTTATTTAGAAACATGTGCTTCTCATCTCTTCAAACCTAGTTTCCATGGGTGTAGACATCCTGCTACCCAGAAGGGGAACACTTCCACCAGAGGATGTAAGTATATCATTAAACTTCAAGCTGTGAATGCCAGCTTTGGGCTCCGCATGTCAAGAGACCAGCAAGCAAGGACTGGAGTCACCATTTTGGAAAGCATCAATTAACCCTGATCATCGCGAACAGACAGGGCGGCTGGTAAGCAGTGAGGGCAGGGAGGAATGTGTGCAGCAACCACTGAGTGCCTCTAGGTGTTCCCTTGCCCAGTTGTAATGGTAAATGGACAAGTATAGCAGCCACAGTCACAGAAGGGCATGGAGACCAGAGGCTCAGACTCCTCAGGGACAAAGATCTGGGTCACCCCAATAAGGAAGTTTCCTAGACCAGGACAGGTACTGGCTGAGTCTGAGGGAAATCTAGAATGAAGAATGCGGGAAGGAAAAGATGAGTATCAGCTTCAGTCCTAAGTTAGCTACATTACTAGGAGCTATATAGTTCATCCCACTAACTTTCCTCTTGTAAATTTCCTCAGGAAAAAACATTGAGAAACATGGAAGGCTGAATTTACATGCAGCAAGCAGACCTGAGAGGCACAAAGCCCATTCTATAGAGGATGCTACGACACTACCCAGATTCCTGCTTCAGGACGGGTGCATGCACTGCATGGGTGGACTGCATTTTGCCTCCTTAGGACTTACTTTTGGGTCCCTCTCCAGAAACAGCTCTTAGCTGATGGCAGCTGCTTGGCCCAAGCTTCAGCCCCTCTTTGAGGACAATATACATGCAATGATCACTCACTGCAAGGGTACAACTTGAAAGGCTGCTGGACTACAAATCTAAACATATTCCTTTGAGACAGTATCAATGCACTGAGATATACAGAAGCTCATTCATTTAGCAAATATTAAGCATAGACTATGGGTCTAAACTATTTCAGGAGCTTGATATATATCAGTGAACTAAACACAAGAATTTCTGCCCTTGTGGAGTTTACATTCTAGTGGGAGGAGATGTAGTAAACAATATACATAATAAAGTAAATTATGGCTGGCGCAGTGGTTCACGCCTGTAATCCCAGCACTTTGGGAGGCCAAGGCAGGTGGATTACTTGAGGTCAGAAGTTCGAGACCAGCTTGGCCAACATGGTGAAACCCTGTCTCTACTAAAAATACAAAAATTAGCCGGCCGTGGTGGGCAGGCACCTGTAATTCCAGCTACTCAGGAGGCTGAGGGATGAGAGTCACTCAAACCTAGGAGGAGGCAGAGGTTGCAGTGAGCCAAGACCACACCCACTTGTACTCCAGCCTGGGTGACAGAGTGAGACTCCATCTCAAAAAAAAAAAAAGAAAAGAAAGAAAGTAAATTATATGGTATGCTATGAAAAGAAAAATAGCACAGATAAGAAAGATGAGGGGCACTGAGGAACGGTGGATGGCTGCAACTTTAAAATGGGTTGTCCAGGTAGATCTCTTTGAGAAGATGACTTGAAGGAGGAAGCATGCAATTATGTGGGAGGAAAGAATACCAGCAGAGGGAACAGCTAATGCAGGGGTAGTAAAACGGGCTCAGACCTGGCGTGTTTGAGGGACAGCAAGGAGACCAGTGTAGCTGGAGGGAGGGAGTGACAGGAAGTACAGAAGGAGAGAAGGTCGAGAGGGTAAGTGTGGTGGGGCAGAGGGGAGGGGCAGACTACACGTGGCCTTGAAGGCCATTGTATAAGGATCTTGACTTTTACTCTGAAGAATATGGGAAGCTATTGAAAGATTTTGATCAGACTAATATGATCACTTCTATGTTGAGAGGACTCTTCTCCCTGCCAGGAGGCTCTGGCAATAATTCAAGTAAGAGATGATGTGGCTCAAGTCAGGGGGTGGCAGTGGGGGTGATGAGAAGATCCTAGATACATTTTAAAGGTGAAGCCAACCTGATTCCCTAATGTATTGACAAGGGTGTGATAAAAAGAGAGGACTCATGGATAACTCCAAGGTATAACCATTTATGTTGTATCTAGCGAGTGTAAATGGATGGGTTTGGGAGAGCAGTGGGAGTGAGGGAAAGAGTCCAGAAGTTTAGGACATGTTAAGTTTGCAATGTCTAATAGACTCTGTAGCAGACTGCTGGTGCTCTGCTGCCAAGCTAGAGATGCCTAGGAGTTTATGTTTTCCCAGAGCAGTGCCTAAAGAATGACTGATAAATGCAGGAATATAATAGCCCGGCTCCCATTTTTTTGCTTTGGGGCAAACTACCAGCCTGGTGGTGTGAACAGCCCTGTGGGATAAGGTTAAAGCTACCCTCCATGGAATTTTGCCTGAGATCACACTTTGTTTGGTTTCCTCACCTTCTCTGTCCTGTCCTGCTTCACCCACCCCGGTGCTAGTCTCCTCAGAGTAGCTCCTAATGGATCACATGTACACAAACCCTCGTCTAAGGTCAGCTGCTGAGGAACCAGATCCAAAATGATATCCAAGCAGACATGTCAAGCTCATGAGAGCTGTTTCAGCTAGAAAAATAAACTTGGATGTCAACCAGATGTAGATGGAATTTAAAGCTAGGAGACAGGGTAAGGTCACCAAGAGACTGAGTTGGTGTTATTCTTTCATTATAGAGATTTGAAGATAGAGGAGAGAGTGAAAAACTTTCACCTTAAAAGTAATTCAGGGGAAGTAAAGTTGGCCTATTCTTTTTTAAATATTATGAAACTGTAATTACAATTTCATCATACAAAACGTCAGAAGTTAGTACTTGAAGCTGGGCCATGGTTGTCCAGGGAATCATTATACCATTCTTATTATTTATGTTCATGATTGAAAATTCCATAATAAAAATTATATAAGTAAAATGTAAATACACTCACCTTTAAAAAATAAATAATTGCATTGTAAAGAACTAGAAACAATGCAAATGTCCATCAATAAATTTATCGACATGACGGAATACTATACAGCAATGATTATGACAAACCATAACTACATGAGATAATACAAGTGAATCTTATATTGTTGCACCAAAAAACTCAGACACAAAAGAGTACATGTTCTATGATTTAGTATATGCGAAGTTCAAAAACAGGAAAAATTAACCCACGCTGCTAGATAGGAGTGTGGTTATCTTTAGGAGGCTATTGACTGAAGGGGACATTTGGGGGGCTTCTGTGATACTGCTAATGTTTTTTTTCTTGATCTGGTGCTGGTTACATGAGTGAGTTCACTTTGTAGGATTCATCAATTGTACACTTATTGTATGTGTACTTTGCAATATTTACTTTACCATTATGAAAACTCTGAAGAGTCTGTGATTTTAGCCTGCCACAATCTCATGGATACTGGTAGAAGACACAAGATCCTAGGTCAGAGACAAAGGACTTCATTATTCACAGGAATTGTAAGCTTCTGTTTGTATCAGTTCCCTTTAACCCTCAAGACCCACATGGGTGACGTGGAGATTAGCCCCGGTGGAAGCTGCACACGCAGTGCATTTGCATCAGACAATCTTAGCCTAGGAAACCTCAGTCTCGTAAAGGGACTGTAAGCAAACGCTGCTTAAACTTTGTCTCAGATGGAGACATTATTTTTATTATACTGCACAGCAAACAAATCTGCCCCTCCTCAGAGGGAGACCCATCTCTATCTTCCAAGGCTATTCACTATATGAACATATTTGAAAAGATAGTCTAGAACAAAACCTGTTAGTGCCTTTGCTCACAAGACTTGCAGAAACATGAGAGATCTATAGAGAACTGCCTCTCAACAATATTGCAATCAAAATATACATTTACAAAGTCATTTAGGTAAATCATTACAGACAAGGCCAAAAGGAACTTCATTTGATATTCCACTTCTCCAAGTCCCAGAGGTGATCATGACTTGTTTGGTGCATACCTTTCCAGACTATTAGCTATACAATCACAAGTATCTATATCTATATACGTACAGATATGTATCTGTATATATAGAGAGAGATACATATCTATATAGATACTTATCTATATATGGATTCCTATATATGTACCATATATATAGTACATATATAGTATATATAGTACATATATAGTATATATAGTATATATAGTACATATATAGTATATATAGCACATATATACTATATATGGTACATATATACTATATACGTAGTACATATATAGTGTGTATATATACACACATATATATACACATATATACATGTATATATACGTATATGTATATATACGTATATATGTATACATGTATACATATATACATATATACGTATGTATACATATATACACATATACACACATGTATACGTATACACATATACACACATATATACATATATGTATACATATATACACATATATACATATATACACATATATACACATATACATATATGTATACATATATACACATATATACATATATACATATATACATAATATATACATATATACATATATACGTATATACATATACGTATATATACATATATGTATGTATACATATATACGTATATACATACATGTATGTATACAGGTATACATACATGTATGTATACAGGTATACGTATATATGTATATATACATATATACATATATACATATACGTATGTATGTATATATACATATATGTATATATGTATATATACATATATACATATATGTATATATACATACACACACACACACACACACACACCCTCACACTGTATATATAGAGAGAGAGACAGAAACAGAGATAGAGACAGAGGGAAGTTATTTGGGGGCAGTATGGAGTATGAATTAAAAATTTGACATCATTCTCTTCATGTCATTTTGCAACTTGTTTTCACTTAACAGGATCTTGGCATTTTTCTTTTCCTTCTTTCCTTGCCACTATATGCCAACAGATCTCCCGTCTTCTAAGCTGCTGCCTAGAGAGCCATGGCATGGATGTGCCATGGTTTAATTAAACATTCCCCTTTTGAATGGGTTCAGTTTTTTCTTTCTCTTATTGCAAACAGTGCTTCAGGACTATTGTCAGACAGGTCTCTATAAATTTGTGCAAATATCTACTTAGAGTGGGTTGAGGAAGGACAAAGAAGAAGGACTGCTGCCAAATTTACCCTTCAAAAACATCATCCCAGTTACATCTCAATGGTAGCTTATGAAAGTGCCATTTCCCCATGACCTTGCCAAAATGAAACATTATTGTTCACTTTAATTTTTGTCATTTGGAAAGGAAACAAAAATTACATCTTGTTGGCATTTTAGCTTGCATTCTCCCAGTCTCTAGTAAAGCTGAACATATTTTCATGCCTTAATTCTTAAATTACCATTTCTTAACATTTATGTGCCCAGAACTGTAATGGGCACTTTACGTGAACTATTTCATTTTATCTTCACAATTCATCCCTGATGTAATAGTGAGGAATGAGCCAACATTTTTTCCCAGGTGACAGGTGAGTAAACTGAGGCTTAGAAGCTAGAGAACTAGGGTGGACTCACACATCTAGTGTTTATGGCAGCAAACTCCTCCTGCCACTTAATTACACAGTAGCTGTTCTCTTCTTCTTTAGTAAAATAATCCAAACTTTAATGGGAGCAGCAACGTGTCCAGCTTCAAATTCATCCCTCCCAGCCTTCCCTGTAGGTAGAAATAGCCATGTGATTACATTGTTACCAATGCATTACAGCTGCAAGTTGAGGGTGGAGCTGTTTCCCAAAAGGCTCCTTGAAAGGAGGAGTAGTTCTAGTTCTTTTGCCTTTCCCTTCCTCCTCCTTCCTCCTTCAGATGTGATGACTGAAACTGCAGCAGCCATGAGAGGACCATGAATAAAGGTGGCGTAGAAAGATAAAAAGAACCCAGGACATTGACAGCATCGTGGGGCCTGTTCTCCTCCACCCTAGACTACCTACGTCTAGAATTCTGGTTACGTGAGCAAACCCACTCTGCTTTTCTGTTATTACTGACACAATGATGGAGCCAGGATTTGAACCAAAGCTATGCTGAGTCATTCCTTCCCGTCCAGGTAACACTCGCCACACAAACGCTATGCTATTACTACAGAAGTCACCATCTGTGGCCTATAAAAACTGGAGAAATCTTGCTCCAGCTATTCTTTCTCAGGATGATTGGAGTTGCAAGTCTTGGAAGTAGGAATAATTTCAACCTCATAACAGCAATAGAAAAGTTAGTGCTTGTGAAAGATAAAAGTAGAAATAGCCTAACACAGCATAACTTTCTTTATTGATAGTATCTACACAGGGAAGTGTGGATTTATAGAAAAGAACAATGTGACAAATGATTACAAACAAAGTTCTGATTCTGGCCTCACTGTTGTATTTGCTGTTGAACTTAGAAAAATGACAGTTTCTGTCTGTTTCCCTTTTCTTACAATGTTAATAAAATAGATCTTTGCGCCATGGGCTTGTGATGAGAGTCCAATGATGAAATATACATAAAAGCTTTTCAAAAAAAAATCAACATGTTCGGTGCTCTGAACCTGGAAGGAATCACTATACGAATACTGCATTCCTAGGGTACGTGTAACCCATGCACAGAGAACCCTATGGTTATTATTATCAGATTGTAGAGACCCCAATTTTCTCCCTCTTTTTTAGCCATTAAGTCATAAGAGACCCCATGAGACACAGGAATAAGGTCAGAATGGAGCGACATTGTCACAGTGAGGAGTAGGTGTGCCTGTATGTGTGCGTGCGTGTGCGTGTGTATAAGATTTAACCTTTTTCTCATTGAGTTTCATATATTTCATGCAAAGGATTGCTGAATATTCATTGATGTATCTAGTATCCACAAGTATGCTATTAGAAATGTATTACTTATCTATATTTTTGAAATGTTGAAATAATTCAGTGTTGATCCTTTGCAAGATAGGTTTGCTACCTTTAAACTGAAGTGACAATAACACCCAAGCTGTCTTCGGTTTCTCTCAAGTTGTGCTGATATCCTTGATGTCTCTAACAAACCAGAGACTGCCTGTGAGAATCCTCTATGTCACCATTAAATTGAAAAAGGCTTGAAATATCAAAACCTCACTTCTTGTAGGGAAGGGAAGCGAGAAAAAAGCAAACCGATGGTTATTCATGAATCACCCCCGGCCTGCCATGATAAATAACAGTGGCCTCTTTCTCCTCTTGGCTGGGCTCGTAATTTTCTCCCTGAAGGTGTTTTACCTGCACAGGAAGAATTGGACTGGAGGGATGTCTAGTAAAAATGATTTTTAAAAGCCTCTTAAAACGCAAAAGCCTGTGTTTGGGTTATGAGTCATTCTTTTTGCATACAGCAAACAATGTCCAATTAATCTCAGCCGACTGGGGAGATGGGACTAAGACAATTTGCCATGTTTAGTCTGTGGTTTTGTGACAACCTAGTGATGTTAAGAGAAAATTAAATACTCGATAAAAGAGCTTATTTTAAAAGATTACAAGCGAAGGGGTCTAGATTTGGGCTTCTCTTGCGACATTAAACATGAGGATTCACTGTCCAAATATGGCTTCTGCATATAAGGTAGGAAATATTTATGCCATTTCCACATTAAAAGGGTAGCTTATTATTTGTAATGAAATACAGCAATACAAAAATAATCAGTCAAAGTGTGGCTTCAGTGTGTTTTTATGTAGACGTCTGAATGTCCTTCCATTGTTTCAACGGAGAGCTGCTGTTTTCTCCTGCGCTGACAGGCAACGCTATGTGATATGTTGGCAAACAATTTTACTGTTTTCCTCTCTCTTCTTATGAACGATATTTATAGACTCCGAATTGCATTTGGTTCCGCTTTCCGACACAGTTATCTTCTTGGGCGTGGATTAAATGAAGATCTGGGTGTTGAAAGACATTTACATAAGTGCTATTTGTGAACAGGAAGGCCAGTTCTTCTATTATCGCCAGAACATTTAAATCTTAATGACTGGCATTGTTGTCTAAAAGACGGTGTTTTTCCTGCTGAGAAACTGCATTAGATTCAAGAAACGAAGCTCATTTCCATTCTCTCAGCAGTCTCTCTAGAAATGACATGCAGTGCTTGAAACTGTTTATTTCCAAATTCAGGCCTCCCTCGCATCAGTCATCAGCTTCAATTACCAGTTTTCCGGAGCCGAGCCATCAGGCAGTCTGACACCGGGGTCCGGCCTAATTCCCACCTTCTCCAGAGTCAAGAGCATAATGTGCGGATGAAAAGGTGCAAAATAGCCTGGACTTCATTAGCATGCAGGGCCTGGCTGTTCATTTGCCGGCTGCGAATGGAAGTTCTGACACTCGGAGCTTGCTGCAAAATGAGAAAAGTCCTCTTCAGGGGAGATGAGGTCCTTGGTGGTGAGGAAAGGTCATCAAAAAGACAGCCGCTGCCCTTGCTCCCTGCTCTCCATGACTGCTTATTGATTCCAGGAACACCTCATTACACGCCGGATCAACATATTATTGCCATGTTCTGGGACTGAATTGTTTACAAGTGTCTTTATCGCCAGCAAAGGCCTGCCCGGAGATGCATGACTACACTCATTTGGCTGTGACCCGCCAATTATGTGTTATCCGATATGTTGCTGGGTATCTTGATCTTTGCCCGGGTCTTCGCCTGGCATCAACACAGTCCCATTTACTACTTCTTTCTAACCACTCTTTGGGAAAGTAGCCATTAGCCTGTCAGTGTGTAAATGTGCGTGTGTGTGTGTGCGTGCGTGTGTGTGTTACCTCTGCTACAGGAAATCTGAGCATCGATGCTCCATTGCTTGCTATTCATGAGGTGCATAATCATTTGGGGGAAGGAAATTCTCACTCACACTCACACACACACACCTTCTTTTTATGGCATCCAGGGTAACCCACACAATTTGCAATCAGTATGCACAACAGAGAGCATAATGCAGCTTGTTATCGGCTCCCTCTGCTTACATATAGGCCCTATACGAGAGAGCTGTCATATTTTATTTGGGCATAGCTACTGCAAACCACTGCACAGGACCATTTTAATCTTTCATTACAGACACTTCTATGTCTCCATAAAAGAAAGAGTGGACTAGCAACTTGATTAAAAACTTAGTAAAGAGATTGTGCAAACCCTCCCACCCCCGAAAAGTGGAGCTACAGCCCTAGTTTCTTACTGAAGCCACTCTGCAATGCAAATGTGACTTCCATTTTCCTCCAGTGGTGACTAATGACATAAATTTAATGATGCTGAGAATTGACAACTTCTGTTAATTTTTGTGAATATTGCTTGGAGAAGGTTTAATGACTCCACCAAACATTAGGACCGTCTCAACCAAATACTAAAAAGGGGGCCATTTCATTTACATTTCCTGTTGCCATCAAGAATGGCTCTTTAATGAGTTTTCCACAGCAGGACGTAGCGACACAGATGCCAAGAAACTTGCCTTTATTTTTCTTGGAAGCATATATCCTTGGCAATGGGCACATATTAATATGATGAGTGAACTGAAACTCAAGAATCTAACTGCCTTCAGAAAAGTGACATCTGTATGCACATTCATTTCCAGCAATTTCCCAGATTTCTTTGGTATTTGTCTTTCTTTAATTTTTTCCAGGTATTTTTTTTCTCTTTCCAATTTTGAGAGAGGAGTTTTGTAAAGATACTGAGTTCTTTCAGTTCTTTCCAAAATCCCTTAGTTTTGGCTTTCTGACAAATCACTATTAATAACTGGAAAAAGCTGATTAAGACCCCCTCGTCAGGGTGCTTCAACTCAATTAAAGAGTCCATCAAGAGATGTTTACTCCACCCAGTGTTTAAGGACACTGCTAATTCTGTACTATTCTGTACTATTATCAACCAATAAATACCCTTTGGAAGAGAAAGAGATGATTGGAAGGATTACTCTTGGTTTATTTCGGGGGTACTATTGCACGAGAAGCTTGATCAAGGGATAAAGATGGAACAAAAAGAAGTGTTTACCAACATTCGTATCTGAGGATCAAGTCTCAGTGTGGTTGGAACTCAGAGAAGGACAAAAAGGGTAATTTTCAATAACTAGGAGTCATCCAAAAGGAAAGGGGCTTCTTTACAAATTTACAAGAGATTGTAATGGTGTAGCAGTGGGAATGCCCAGGCGGTAGGCACTTTGAGGTTGAATGCCCTAGGTAGAAGGGAGAGCCCCATCCAGGAGCTTCTGCCAATTGTTATAACCAGATCATCTGTTATTTCAATGATTAAAGAGAATTCCTCTCTGTTATGGCTTAAATGGCTCATCTTCTTTATGAATCCCTCAAATTGGCACCAAAAGATTCTTTTCAATTAACAGAATGGCCAGTCATCCTAGATCCTCTGGATTGCTTCCCGACCTTTAGGAGTCGCAGGTTCCTACGTATATTTTCCGATGCTGAATAGAAAATGCATACACACAGTCTACAAGCATAGTGGTGTGATTAGATGATCAGATGGCAACTAAGCCCCAAAAAAGAGCTTGTTTTAAAAATCATTTATTAAATATAACTTTGTGCCAGGAAACTTTCTAGAAAGTTAACATACATTAACTTATGTATTACTCACAACAACCGGGTGACTTAAGTATTGCTATTCCCCCTTTACAGATGAGGAAGCCTTCTTGCACATCTAATAGGGTTTTCCAGTGTGCTCAAGGTCATGTGGCAGAGGTAGAAGAATTAAAACCTGGATGTGACCCACGGCAGAGCCCACACTCTATTCTGCCTCCCCTAGAGCCAGCATCCACTACACATTTCCAAGAATCCTGTAAAGCACCCTTTTCTGCATACCAGCCAACGTGAATGCCAAAAGAGTCGCTAGTAGTGATAATAAATATGTCAAAACAATTATCTTTTACATGTCTGATATCCTTCGCCATGAGGTGGGCTATAGAAGCCTTCTTTGATTGATAGACTAAAATAAGTTTTGATACAAAAAGGCAGTTCTGGCCATTTAATTAAAAAGTGGTGGGGGTTGCAGGGAGAACATATTCCGGGAGCCGTAGAAGTGCCCCCACTGGTCAGTAGGAGCATCTGAGGAAGTCTTGTCAATCTTTGGCTATTATACTCATCCAAGTTGCCTGCAGATCTTCCTTTAGTGGTTCTACTAAAAACACAACAATACTTTATTTACTTCCTGTGGCCATCATAGCCAGTTCTCCCACTGCGTTACTCTGCCATTGGAAACCTAATAACGAACGGTCCAATCACAACACAGGAGACTGCATTCAAAGGCTTGAGGGATATCCGTGTACTGACTGGAAACCTGCATAAACATGTTCACAGGTGCTGGAATCTTCCCCTGTCTCATGTATTCATTTTTCCCTGCTGTCCATGAGAATGTTAGCTACTTTCTGGTGCCTAGGATAATGCATCATTCGGAATGTCTCCCGGACTACTGGCCTGGCTTAAATGAAGGGAGATGACTTATCCACAGGGATCTTCCTCCTCATTTCTCCTTCCTTCAGTGTCAGCAGCCTCTAATCTTCCAGCACATTCATGCTGCCCCAGTTTCTTCTGTAAGAGAAAGAGAGACACTGCTCTTATCAGTTCATTTACACTAAGACACCAGAGATTCAAATGTATACCCTATCTTTCCCTTTCCATCTCCAACAGGCAGTACTTGTATCATAAAAGAGGTCAATGCTTGACCCAAAGGAATGGTGTGTCATGATGGGGATGGAGGAGAGGTGTGGTATTTGGGAAGGGGAAGCCTTCCAGGTGATACATTCCAGTGGGAACAAATTTGGCCATTCCTGAAGTAGATGTTTACATCACCTAAGCCTCACTTATGCTGGGAGGATTTCAGAATTATTTAATTTTCAGAATGAGCAGTTGAAGACTCTAGAGAAATCTACTAGAAATGAGCTCTACTGATCTAATCTTAACCCAAGGGCAGATATATGCTGGTCACTCTCTCCACCCAGCCCTTCTGGGTATTTCTTTCAGCTTTGCACAGACACTCATGTTGAGACTCCACTATGTACTCAAACTGTACAGAGTGTTCTTGGAGCTCTAACTTGCATTTTCTGCCCTTGAAGAGCCAACAATAAGAGGCAACAAAAAGTGTCACAAAACAGTAAATGATTAAAGACAAAATAACAAGTGTGTATAATAACAGGTGCCCTAGGAGTTGAGGGGTGAGTGTGGAAGACCCCCGTGGACTAGCATGATGGGAAAGACTTTCTACATGACATAGGATAAGAGTGTGTCTTGGAGATTTGAATAAGTGGAAAGAGGGGTGGGTAAGCATGATAGTATCCAAATATAACCACCCTCAGTTTTTCCCATTCCATGTAGCTCTTCCCATCAATAGGAAGAGGGGCGGCTCACACCGTAGTCCTAATTGGAGGCTGCAGTGAGCTATGATCTCACTACTGCATGCCAGCCTGGACCACATGGACAGATCCTGTCTGTTAAAAAAATAAATAAATAATCTGGGCACAGTGGCTTACACCTGTATTCCCAGCACTTTGGGAGGCCAAGGTGGGCCGATCACTTGACGTCAGGAGTTCAAGACCAGCCTGGCCAATGAGGCAAAACCCCATCTCTACTAAAAATACAAAAAATTAGCTGGGCATGGTGGTGCGTGCCTGTAATTCCAGTTACTCAGGAGGCTGAGGCAGGAGCATCGCTTGAACACAGGAGGTGAGGTTGCAGTGAGCAGAGATCATGCCACTGCACTCCAGCCTGGGTGATGGAGTGAGACTCTGTCTCAAAAATAAATAAATAAATAAGTAAATAAAAAGAGGAGGAGCCTTTTTCCCTTCCCCTTGAATCTGGCTGCAAACTGTGGCTTGCTTTGTGACCAGTAGAATGAGATGAGAGTAACATTCTGGGACTTCTGGTTGCATAGGCCTTAAAAGGACTAGCAGCTTCCACTCCCTCCCGCTTGGATCGCAGCTGTCATGCAGAAGAGAAACCCATGCTAGCGTACAGAATGATTAGAGGTCATGCGGACATAGGCCCTGGGAGGTGAGAGAGTGTCTTGGACTTTCCACATAAATAAGCCCAGCTGACCTTTCTTAGAGAAGTGCCCAACGAGTCCTGCTAGAAATTCTGACCAATGGAATTGTGAAAAAAAATAAACTGTTGTTGTTTTCAGTCACTAAGTTTTGGGGTGATTCGTTAAGCAGCAACAGATAAGTGAAACAGTAGGATAAAGAGGAGTACATGCATGATGAGCTGCTTTCCACATGAGAAGTTGGCATAAATAAAACGAGAATGAGCACATACGGTATTAGGGAACCCTAAATTGGATAAACCAACCCGGCTAGAGCAAGCATTTCAGGTTAGCAACTAGAAGAATATAGATCAATAAATCAGGCCCAAATAGCTTTATTGTGGGAAGGAGCTCTTTAAGGCAGTCCATGTGATGCCCTCCATAGGAGATGCTGTCAGTGTTGATAGCTCCTTACCGGTCTACATCAGCGTGTACCAGCTCAATGACCAACCACCAGTTGTTTCATTGCCTGGGAACTTTTTCTTGGCCCCTGAAGCTCACTCTGCTTATGCAACAGGCCAGAAGTGCTGGGGAAATAATGCCAGCAGAGTAGCCCTCAGCCAGTGACTGATGGAATTGGTCTATAAATATTCCAGCTCAAGTGTGTGCTACATCATTTCCCAGAGCTCACAGTAGAATTAAATTCCAGGTGCCCACAATGGTAACCTGCTTTATAATATACCTTAATGGTTGCCTTCCCTTCTCTGTCTCTCAACTTCATTCCCTTACTGATGTTTCCAGAGATCACAGTAATCCATTGCTTGCTTTTGGAGAAACCCAAACTAAGATGCTTTCATTTTGCAGTTAAGAAAAATAAAGCCAGGATGGGGATTACTTTGAGCGGGTGCTATAAGAAAATGAACCAAAATTTGCAGTTCTTCAAACAAAACAGAAATTTATTATTGCCGTATAAGCAGTCCAGGATGGGAGGGCAGATTCTGCTCCTGGAAGTCATCTCGGGACCCAGGCCATTGGGGAACCGTTGCCTTCCTCAGTACACGGCTCTCATTAGCGTAATTCCCAGCCAGCAAGAAGGAACAGGGAGGTGCAAGTATGAGATGACAATTACGCACATCACTTCTACTTGCATCTTGCATGCCACTGGTGAATGCTTAGTCACATGGTCCTCGTGTCGCTGCACGGGAGGCTGGGAAACGTAGTTCAGCTGGTCAGCCAGGTGCCCAGCGAAAATAGAATAATGATGATGAGTGGCAGACAGGAGTCTCTGACCCTGGAAGATTAGTTTGTTGCCAAAGTGCCTATAGCTAGTTAGTGGACAAGTGGAACTATAAGCCTTTCTGCACACTATTTTTTCCTTACTCCCCTCACTTGGATTCCAACCAGACTGCAACAGGGCTCAAATGTCATGTTGAAGAGTCTGGTATTCTGCAAGGTTCATCTCCCCTCATCACAGAAACAGCAAAGCAGAATAAGCCTTTGGAGGCCCTCTCAGGCTCAGCCTACATGAGGTTGCTAGATTGGATTTTGTGGCCAAAGCAAATAGCATAAGGCCCCATGCTTTCAAACAGAGCCAGCCAGCCTCACTGCTAGCCCATGTAGCCCCGTGGTACAGATTTTTAGATGCACCTGTTACTTTACTGACAAACACCAAAACAATGTCTTAGAAACCATACAAACCACACAAATCAACAATGATGGGAAGGGCACCCCTATGTGACACTCAACCTGTCCGATTGGAATCCTGGCCAGGAGAGGGAGAGGAAAGAACCATGGGGCTAGCTGAAATCTATGGATAACAGAGATATTTTGTAGTCATCTCTGAAGAACCTGAACTTGTTTCTGTAGCTTCCAATTATCCACAGGCCGACAAAGCTGTTTCTTTTGGAACTCTGTATCACAGATGGAAATGCTAGAAGGTTAAGCCCACCCAGCACAGCTCATTTATACATTAAAATAGAAGAAAATGAGAGCAGACAGGTTTATCTAAGCGGATCCTATTCATAACTTTTACATGCTAACCTGAATTTTTCAAATTCACTTTTTGACTGGATTTGGGGTTAAGTTGGCTAATGTACAAATGGTCATTTAAAAAAAGGGGCAATGAAAGCAAATGAATTGTTTATTGGAAAAATTTGTTTAATGGCTCTGCACTGTTCTTTTATGTCAATTTTTAAAAAAATCCTTTACGCTCAATAGAGATTGCACTAAATTTTAAAATTGTTATTCTGCCTTAACCATTCTTTAACTTTTCCCAAGATACAAGGTGTATATTTTTTTACATGTAGGTTGAAAATTACCAAGGTTTGTTTCATTTAAGTTATTGGACACAACTCATTATTATATTTCTAATATTTTTCTGCAAGTGAACAGGAGTAGCAGTTACCTCTGATTTGAACCCTATACAGTAAGGTGGTACTTTGGATTTTTCCCCCCAACAATTTCCTGTTATGCTCAACAAACCTCTCTCCAAATGCAAACCTCAGTCTCAGTTAGTAGACTGTGTTGAAAATATGTGTCTAATCACCAAAAAAGCCAAGCATTTATCAGGATAAGCCTTCCAAACTCATCAACTTTAATGGTATCCAGACGGCTTTTCTGGAGAGGACTCATTAGTTTAAAAAAAAATTCTCAACATTTCCATGTTCTGTAGCTTTACTGACGTAGTCAAAAATATAATCCAAGCTCCCTGCCTTCTTGTTTAGTAGCCATTTTCTGCCCATATACTGCCTTGAAAAATAGTCAAACAAATGTAAAGAAGATAAATATCAAGCATAAATGAACTAGCACCAAAGGGGATAGGTTCTGTATATAAAAATGAGCAACACCAGTGGCTGCAGATTAAGAAACTGAATATGTTGGTGTTTAAAATTAGAATGGTTCCCCAAAGGATTGAAAATGTTCCATTTAAGAAAAGAAATGTTTTCAAATCACTCTGCTAACTAGAGGAGTCTGAATCAAAGTCAGAAATTAATAATAGGATGCAGACAGAGACCCCCAATCATAAATAGCAGAGATGATTTTTATATGTATAAAAGCCTGCATGGCCCAGCAATGCCTATAGTTCTATGGGGAAAAAAAACTAATGAAGTGCAAGAAGAAAATGTTAAAAATAGAAATGAATGTGCCCGGTAGAAATGCTATTGTCATACTCTTGTGACACAATGACTTCTTTTCTGGAAAAGTAATTTTTCAATTGAGCCCAGGCAAGCATTCTATTCATTGTAAAGTTGTATATTTAAACCTGTAGTCTGAAGGGTTTGCCTGTATTTAAAGCTCAATGCTACCTGGGCTCATTAGAGTACCAGGGCAAAGCTCTAGCATGTTACTGCTTTGATACTCCTCAGAACTTCTAGGTAGTTTTCAGTAGCTTCAAGTACTTAGATTGTCGGCAGTATAGGAAATAGAAAGTAGAATATTGAATGGGTGAGGTGTATACATCAAACATGTGGGAATGTATAGACAGAGAGATAAAGATCCTCCTCGAACATCCTATTATATTGCAGAGGGTGCAGAACAATTCCAGGATAAACACAGGCTTGGAGTAAACAGAGCTGCAATGTGCGGGTTGCACGAATTACAGCATCCTGAGTCTCATTCGAGATCAAATGGTTCCTTTCTAGACTTTTTATCAGGAACAGGCTCTGCTCTGGGTAACAGAAAGATAAAAGAACATAATCGCAGCCATGAAATCTTTAGTGTAGAGACAAGAAGAGCAAGGAGTGTTTAAATTCAGGCCTGTTTTAACAACACAGCGGCCTCATTCTACAAGTGCCTCTTTTCCAGTTTGGGCCAACTCAGCGCTTTGGCTGAATCTGTGACAGGATGTGTGCCCTCTCCACGGTTTTGGATAAACCTGTGCTTTCTGGGAAGTTGCTTTCAGGATGCGCGTGCACTGGCTGAGGGTGAAGATAGGAAGGAAGGACACTGGTCAGGAGGAGGATAGCCCCGAGCCAGGCAGGACAATATCCAGCCAAAACAATTTACCCTGCTTTCTGGTAAACGCAATTTATTTTTATGTATTTATATTTGAAATAAACAATACCTGCACGTGGGGAGAAAAGTGAAAGATTCAAGAAACGGCACAGTGGAAAGTTGGTCTCCCTGTAGCCCACCTACCTTGGTTCCTTTCCAGCGACAACTGTGAGCCTTCCTTGCAGATATTTCCATGCACAAATTGTCACTCAATTTCAATCCATGATCTTTAAAAACACAGCTCCCCATCCCTATCCAGCCCCTCCCAGCACCCAGGTCTTCTCTTCCCCTTCAGGTCATTCTTCACCCAGCCCCACTCCCCAACATATTTCTTCATCTTGGGGTACCTGACAGACGACCTGCTGACACCCTGATGACCCAGGCGCCCTTCTTTTTATATATATATAAGGGTTAGAGTTATTACTTAATGATAATTACTTATTTTACACATTGTCGTCTGCTGATGTTTAAAAGATAAGAAGACATTTGTCAGGGCGGGTGCCTGAGTCTCTCAGAGGACTCCGGGAGACCCTGCCAAAACGTTTCCAAACTGAATAGTCATTGGGCTGCCAGATAATTCAGAAACTATTTGTATGAGCTGTTTATCAAATTATTAACCGCACAGATGTTGTTTGGCTGAAGAGCAGCTGAATCCCCTCTCTGGCAGCCGCGGAGACAAAGGTCTCCAGGAATAATTGGAGATGTGCATGGAATATTAAATTAATTTACTGCTCTTAATTCTTATGCAAATTCTGACCTCCGATGGCGCCTATCAATTACCCCGCGCGCAGTGAAAGCGAAAGCTACAGTTTCTTTTCTTCTCTTTGCTTTTTTTTTTTTAAGAACTCGAAAAAGGAAATATTTGCAATAAGCAGGCGGTAGTAGCACTTCGTAACTGGAATTATTTAATTGAATCTTCAAGTTTTTAGGGATGTCCGTAGAGGATAAAACCCCAGCGCTCAGGGGAGAGGGTGGGAGGGGTACAGGGGGCGGAGGAATTTGTTGGTTTGACTGTACACCTGCGGGCGGCGGCAAAATACAGCCACGAGCAGGGACCAGTGATGTCAAATAAACCATTGGCTTGTAGGCCGACGCGGGCCTTGGGAATCGCGCTAGCTCAGCGTTAGCCCGGGGTTTCACCCAAGCCGGCGATTCGAAGGGAGTCGCGTTTCCTCAATCTGCATCGCTAGGGGCCTGGCGTGCAAGCGCCTCTGCGCAACTTTCCTCCACCGCTGCCTACAAGGGAGGCTCTGGTTTCCATTTACTTACTTTTTAGGAGTTTTAACCTTAGAAGGTTCCTGCTTTTACAACCGCTAACCCAAAAAACCTTTTTTTTTTTTCTTTTTGTTCTTTGTAAAACCAAACCACTATGCTGCGCGTTCATGTTCAACTCTGTTGAAATCCCGGGTGGGCCGAAATAAGATTTAATTGTCTCCTGCGTGGAGAAGTGACACCCACTTTTTCCCCTGCATTGAGCAAACACCAGGGCTTTGTCTGAGCTTGTGGCTTAAACGCCGTGCGGTTTCTGCACCCAGTTGGTGGGTTGTAAGACCGGAGGTTTCCAAGTCTTTCATCATGTTTCTAATAAGGAAAACCAAATCGGGCCCATAATGTCATCAGCCCTGGCCCGACCTCGGCAGCCCGATGATGTCGCCAGCGGCCCCGGCGCAGCCACGACGCGCCGCCTTTCAGCTCCTCGCAGTCCCCACAAAAGCCAGACCACAATATCAATTAATCATGCAGCGGGCAAACAAGGAGATTTATCCCGCGACAAACAGCCCCACCGAGAGCCGCTGAATGGGCGTGATTAGCATGTGAAAAGGCGAGCAAAACTCCGCGGTTCAACAGCTAAAGAGCAATTTGATGGGGCTGGGATGGGGAAATTACTTGATTAGCGTCCGTCGGAGGAGAACACGGTTACAGTCCCTCGGCCGGGAATCCGACCGGGGAACAAAACGCGCTGGTAAACGCGGCGACGTACAGGGAGCGCGGGCGAGGGAGGGAGCGCGGGGGCCGACATCGAGAAGCAATCAGGGTGGGGGCAGAAATAGGGGCTGACCTGCTAGCCCCCGCCAAACCCCGACCACCCTCACCTAGGGCTCCCGGGCGGACCCAAGACTTCACCCAGCGCTGGAGGTCGACCTTAATTTAAAGCGCTGCCCCGGCTCTGGCCCCGAAAGAGAGTGACAGAGGCGCGTGCGGGGGGGAAAGGCCCACCCACTCTGTCCCTGGAGTCCCCTCCAGTGTCCCCAGGGTCGCAGTCAGCGGCTGCCAGCTCCAGGGGCTCGGGCCCCAGGTTGGAGTAGCCACGCTAGCGGCTAGGCCGTTCCACCGGGTACCTCAGCGCTTCCTTTTGCCCAGGCAGCTAACTTTGGAGCCGCGCAAGACGTGTTTTCCCGCTCCTTCGAATTTAACCGCCCAGTGCCTGCCTCCTGGAAAAGCTGCCACGATTGGGCTTGGGCTTGGCCTTGGTCAAGAAAGGTTTCCTCGGCTGCGCCACCGTGGGGATGGAGGTGGGAGTTGGAACACAGACCCCTAGCTGAGTGCAGGGGCCAGAGGCTCGCGGGGGCACGCGGGGGTGGTTGGGGGCGGAGTGCGGCGGGGGGTAAGGGCGCGACCGCCTTGGGGCAGGGGCGGTGATGGAGTAGCTCCGGGCTCTCCCCGGACTCGATTGGACAGCGGCAGGCCGGCCTTTGATCCTTGGAGGCGGATACGCAAGGCCAGACCTGGCGGCGTGGCCAGTTGGGCATCGCGGTATCTTCCCCAGGCCTGGAGGGCAGTGCTGAAGGCCCGCGGCAGAGGTTTTGCTTTAGGTATACTTGGGCCTCGCAACTGAGCTGTTTGCGAACAGAGACCTGGCGAATCGCCAAGGAGCGGCGCGGCTCAGCGTCCCCACTTCAAGGCCAAGTGGAGAGTGAGGACACGCTGAGGCCCCCTGCTACCTATCATGCCATCTTAAGCGGGCACCGACTCCTTACCCGGAAAAGACCCTGGAACTAAAGCCTGCGCCTACACCAGAGAGGGGAATTTAAGTTTCCCACTCTCGACGTGTCTGGAACCTTCCCTCTAGCCGCATACCCACAACCCCCTGCTCCCTGGCTCCTCCCAGTGTCAAGGAAGGGGAAAGACTCCCACCCTGCCCCCAAAGTCTCAGACTAACTCGCTCCAGGTCACAGGACCCACAAAGAGGGCCTTTCCAGCTCGTGCCCGGAACAGGGGTGCAGCGGCGACCCTCCGGGATCTGGAGAGAGAGAATTTAACACGGCCTTCCTGAAGTACATTCACACAAATGTAAGAAAGACTTCAACGCACAGAATCGCCAAAGCCCTTGCCGTCTTAAATAAATCCTGCCCCTTGGCACAGAAGAACGGAGAACCAAGGAGTCAATTCCTATTTTATAAGAAAAAAAAAAGGAGGGGGAGGGAGGAAGGGAATGGATGGCCCCCACTGAGCGGAACAATTGTCACTCAGTTGAACAGTGTCAATTAACAAACCGCAGCTCTGGCAGACTTCGAAAGACTTGATTCTTTTTGAAATGTCTGTGGTGATGGGTGTGCAGCGAACCCCTGCTCGCCGGTCGCCGCTCACCCCGCTCGCCTCTCTCTCCCTCTGGACTCGGTGCTGAAGCCCCAGTGTAGCTCCCTTCTCCTTTTGTCCTCAGCTGGACCCGGAAGCCCTGACTCCCGGCTTGTCGCCTGTGCTGAGAGCTGAGAAGGACGTCGCGACCGGCAGGCCTGGAGGGCGCATTGGTGTGCAGAGTGTAGCGGCTGGTCTGCCCCTGGGAACCCCAGACCCGCGAAGCTGGAGGGTGCACTCCCCGGCCTCAGAGCCCCAAACCCGAGGCGCTGTCCAAACGCGCCAACGCTGCATGCAATGTGGCAGGGCACACCGAAATGCCCGCCTCGCACACCTGCCCATCTTTCTCTGCTCAACACGAAAGCGCCTTGTGGCTCGAAGCGCTTCCTTGGGGTGGCTAGGGCTGTGCATTTTAATTCCAAAGTCAAGAGGTTGAACCATCTCAAAGTTGGCGGGTGGAGGGGGCGGTGGCAGGGAACTAGGTGGCTGGATGCCTTTGCCTGCGGGGTGGCAGGGCTGTTCCTACCAATAGCCACGGCTCGGGGCTGGCTTTGTAGTTATTTTTCCAAGTTCTGCCCGGTGCCCATCATATTGCCCTGAAAAGCAAAAGAGGCCGCTGCAATTTATTCCAATGGGCGGTTTTTAAGAAGCTGGCAATTTGAACCGGCTGGGTGTTATTTAGTGCAATGTGAAATCAAATGATCCTATTTCTCAAATAACAGTGTCTGTGAGGAGAAGTGAATCCTCTGAAAGGGTAATTGTCTGCTGATGGTGTTTCCCATTATACCCGATCTTGGCCTAAATGGTGTTCGGCAGCGGGGCGGAGAGCGAGGGGTGAAATCAATGCGCTCCAGCTCGCGCTCAGGAGACAGGAAAAGGTAGCACAGCTGGCGTCCTGGCACGTCGAACGAACAATGCCACCCCACGCGTCACTGATCGACTCATCTTGCAGGTGTCCGAAATCATTAGACTTGAGTGATCTTGTGGACGGGGGTATAAGACTAACTGTTTTTCCTTTCGCAACTTTGGGAATTGTTAGTCTCCTGGCATCAGTCACACAGCAGACTGACGATAATCTGGGAAATAAAACCCAGTTTGAAGTCCCTTATCCCACCCCCTCCCCACCTCCATGTCATTACTGAGACGCTCAGTCCTTTCTTCCAAGGACTCACTTCTGTCTAGAACCTTCCCAGTCCAGCTTCTGGAAAACAAATGTAATTCCTGGGAAATATAATGCGTCCACCAGGCGCACATTATTAATGCTATAATTAGGTGTGGTACCTTTGGGAGAAACAGGTTGGTCCTGGGCTTTTAAATTGTTCTCCGTGGGCCCAGCCACTATTTTTGGTGGAACCAGATATAAGGGGGTCAATTTGTGTCTGAGAGAAGCACAGATGAGGAGCAAATTTAAGGAATGATTTTCATAACAAGGACAAAAGCGGCATGCGGGAACCAGCGCGTTGGCCTTTGGTCAGGTCAGTACCCCGAGGTGGAGCGTCAGCGGTAATATCAGAGGCTGCTTCTCCTTAAAATGACTCCGGCTGCAGAGGCGGCCGCAAGCAACAGCCTTGTCCGTAAACCCTCTTTAGTTACCACTAACCCACCTTGAAGGGAGTGGCCTCCTCTCAGGGCCTGTGGGCCAGGACAGAGAGGTGCGGCCCCTGGAGAAAGATGCAGCCAGGTCTGCAGCCGCTGGGGGCCCAGGACGCGGGGCAGCTTCGGAGCACTTCTCCTCTGGCTCCCACCCCCCAACCCCTGACTTGTTTTTTTCCTAAGAAGGGTTTTGTGTGTTCCAAATATCCTGGAATTGCAGTCACAACCTACATCCTCTGCTAATTTGGGGAATTTCAGGCTGAGCCTCCTAGAACCAATTTGTGGCTTGTTTCTGCTCTAGCTAGGCAGGTTTTGTTTACATATTCTCTCTGGGTGTTTTGAGAGAACACACACAGACAGACAGACACACAGGCGCACACACACACACTCATATGTTTTTTCTATACTGTGACCTCTGTTTACAAGCCCATTTGGTTGTTCATGATTTTCCCCTTCCTTGGTGTTACCTCCAAATATCTGGAGAAGCTGGGAGAGAAATGGTCATGGCTGCATATCCAAGAAGCCCAACCTAGGAAGCTTCCATCTTTGTCTAGGAGGAAGGTTCGGCCACTGCACCTGGAGCCCGAGGCACCGGACACCAGGCGCGCCGTTCCGGGGCTCTGTAGGGCCTCTCTGGTTGAAGGAAAGCGGGCAGCCTGGCTTCAGCCCGCCGGGTCCCCTTTCGAATGCCATTTCCCAGCTAAAAATCCAGCCAGCATAGCCTGGACGCCAAGCCCTCTGGAGCCCTGGTCAAGACGCTTTAATTTTCACCCTCCCGCTCTGGGTCTGAACAACCCCCCCGCCCCCCTCCCGAGGGTGTTTTTTCCTAGGGTCTTCTGGGGACATCCCTACCTCTCGAGGGCCTGCCCTCCTCGGGCTAAAAGTTCAGCCCTTCAACGCAGCCATGGAATAAGAGGCGACTCTCCCCGTGTCCCGCAAGTGGTTTCTCGAGGTACCCCTCTGAGGCTGCCGCCCCCAGAGTAGACCTGGCTCTGCACAGCAGCAAAAGCAACCGCCTACCTGGCCGGGGGCAGGACTGTGCCGCGGCGGCAGGGACAGTGTGAGCGCCGCCGGCCCCCTCACCCGGCAAGGGCCCTGCGCTCACACCTCTTCCAGGGGAAGGAGTGGCCACGCCTGAGCACCCCTACCCCACCTCTTCAGGAGAAAACAGTGCCGACTAGGAGTCCCTCCAGTAACCTCAGTTTAGATCGGGTTTTCGCGCCTCCCCTAGGAATCAGGCTGGAAACCCCGGAGACTTTGCGCCTAGAGTTTTGTGGGCGTCTCTCTGCCTCCCCGCAGCTTCGGGCTCTCGCAGGCTTCATCCACCCCCTCTTCCCCCGGACCTGCCTGAACCCCGCCGAGCACTAGGCAAGGCCGGGGTCTGCGGGCTGGGGAAAAGAAGGGGCTTGGGGTGGCCCAACCCGACCGCTACCTCGGCCGGGCCTGCGGGGAAACCCCACAAAGCCAAGGCGCGGGGTGGGGGCGGAGGGCGGGATCCAGAGAGAGACCCAGAGGGGCGCCCCTTCCCCCCAGAGGTCTCCGAATCCTAGGGACTCTGTAACCCCCGTGGCAGAGAAAAGAGGAATTTTTAAAAACAAATCTTCCCTTGCCTGAGGCCATTTTCCAGCCTTCCACGCGCCTTTGTCGGGGAAAGAGTCGATGACTCGCCCTGCTCATCGGCTCAGACCAGAGCTACCCTGAGCCCACACCTCTCCTCCTCTCTGCAAGACACCCCTTCCGCCACCCCCAGTCCCACCGTCCTCCCCTCTCCAGACCCACTGACCTTGGGAAGGCGCAGACCCACCGCTCACCAAGCCTCGCCCCGCACTGTGCACGGGAAGAGCGGGCTCCGAGCGCAGCCCAGTCCGGTTAGCTGGTCGGCGTCGGCGGGGCTGCCGAGGCGGCGCAGAGCTCCCCTCCCCCATGCCTTATAATTTAATCACGCGCGATATTAAATTATCAAGCTGCTCATTAATCATCACTCGAGTTATTGGGACTGAACACGCCGCCGCGTGTTTTGACAGCCCAGAACCATTCGCGGGGGTCGGGGTGTGTCTGGGTTTGGGGACTGTGGGATGTCTAGCCACTCTTGAGAAACACTGCGAGCCCCACGCGGGCTGGTGGAGCCTCTTGCCTGGAAAAAGATGTGGAAACGCGCAGGTTGGGCGTCAGAGTTTGGTTGAGGGTCTGTCAAAAGCTCAAACGTAACCCTCCCAGGCCACTTTCCTTAATATTTGGATTTTGATCACGATGATTAAGACAGCCGGTGATGTGTAATCAACAGCATCTAATTAAGATGCAGTTTTTCAGGAGGGTGAATTTGACCTTACTCTGTGCATCTTCATTGCCCAGTGTGGACGGTGTGAAGTTAATGCGGTTGAAATACAGATGGAGTCAGATCACCGAAGTCATCTCAAAGAATAACTTTTCCCTGATTCAAAGGGTCTCTCTTGCCTTTCACATACTACAAATGTGGAGAGAGAGACAAAGAATTTTAAAAATTAAATTCTTAATTTGGGGTATTCATTTTTAAAATGATTTACGCGTTTCGCCCTAAAGTGGTTAGAACCTGGTTTTATTTTCTAGGGTTTTATTTTTCCTTTTCTCTATTTCAATTAAAGGAATCTCTTTAAATGAATAAACCAATTAAATGAAACTTCTTATGATTTCATTCCATACAATAGAAGAAACAAATGCTCATTAAAATTTGTCTTAGTGGCACAAAGGAGAGTAATTAATTCTCAGCATTCACACCAGCAAAACGATAAACAAGAGGGAAAACATCCCCCAACTCTGGAAGAGGAGGTGTAGATGTGAATCTGCAAACCAACTTAAAAAAATATATAC
Source organism: Pongo pygmaeus (assembly GCF_028885625.2). Lineage (NCBI taxonomy): Eukaryota > Metazoa > Chordata > Mammalia > Primates > Hominidae > Pongo > Pongo pygmaeus. Next base: position 15,863,832 of record NC_072394.2, read on the forward strand.
CTAGTTTGAAATTAGTCTTTGGAAGAAGTGTAATTCCCAAATTAAGTCTTTTCCCACCTTAACATAAACCAAGGCTAGTTTAGCAGAAGACCAGTTCCTCTGGGCAAGAGCTGTGAATTTCAATAAGTTGGCAAGCCAAGTTTTCTACACAAATCAGAGATTAAATCAAGTTGTTTTCTCTTTTTAAAATATAAAGTATAAACAAATACCAAACTGGGGCATGTTCCAAATCCTCAGCAGCTAAATTGCATTTGACTTTTCTACCAGAAAATGTGATCAATTTAGTAAGCCAGTAAGTACATAAATACTACCCCCGCTTATGTTTTATCACAGAATATCATTGATAATATTAAATGTGTCCAAGACCGCTCATGAGTTATTTTCTCTTCTATTAATCTGTTGTCTGCATTTTTCTACCCTGTCCACAAACACACAAAGAGATGGGTATCAAAACTCAACACACACACATACTGCTAGGTGAAATTCATACATCCTAAAGAAGCTAGTGCAGGGGGGAAATGCCATAATATAGATGTGATATTTTTTCATAAGCCAATGGTGAAAAATATATTGACTATCTTTATCCAGGCAGTTCATGCCTACGTATGCTCTGCAATGACAAGGACATTTGTTGTCAGGGACTGAGAGATGGCTTTCAATGCCACGAGCTTTTTCTTGTAAAAGTGGGCCATTGGCTAAAAAATTGTATCTGAAGACTTTGTTTTAAAACTGGAGATTTTGAACATAACCTGAATTATCCAGACAACATGGTTTGGTGAACTTGGCAATCGTGTACTTCAAGACTACATGAGAAGCTTTTGAAAAAAAATAAAACATAAGGTTTTATTGAGTAGAGTCACCAAAAATGGGAAAAAATAATTCCTTTCATTCATTTGCCTATTTTCTTCATTGTACTGTTTTTGCACGATCACCCATTTGATGCTCACTGGAATGCTAAAAGTGTGAATTCGAGGTGAGAATTTATCTCCACTCCTGAGGCTCAAGTTATGGAACTTGTTCACCACTAGAGCAAAAGCAAGAACCCACATTTCCTGACTCCTAGTCCAGTGCTCTCTCCAAATAATAGCTAACATAAACATTTAATTTGTTCCTTTTCATGGGCCCTCCCTATCACTAAATAAGATTGAACACTTTAATTCTCTGAAGTTTTGTCAGAATGTAGCAAATTTGGAAAGCACTCTTGACTAGGGGTCAGTTCAGCCCTTAGTTATAGCCCTGTGACCTTGAACAAGTCACTCTCTTATTTTAGTTGGGTTCCCCTACAAGTCAGCCCTGAGCCAAAGATGAGTACAAATAGATTTTTCAGGGGGTGATCTCAGGAAGCAACACAGTAGGGGAAGTAGGGAAAAGAAGCAGGGAAGGGGAGGGAGCAATACAGGGTGAATTACCAAGCAAGTTACCATTTTATCACAACTGGAAATTAATACTACTAGAGAAATCTTGGGAGGCGGTGTAGACGCCTGCTTGAGGGACAAGGGAATTGTAGCATCCAATTATTGGTTGAGGACTTCTGGGGTGGGCATTATTTGCCCACACTGTAGAGTTGCCTTACAGGAGGTGAAGAAGACATTGGCCAAAGAAAGACCCTAGGTAAAGGGTCATAGATGCTGGCAGTTGGATGGTGGGCTGATGTGCACGGAAATGGTGAGTCCCACTGTGTTTTCCAAAAACAGCTGTGTCTGTATCTCCCAGCCCACGTGTTCTTTTGCAATTGACTTTGCCAGTTTTGCCAATTTCTTTGTGGAAAAGAAGTGGGACTTACTTTTCCACCCTTTGAATCTGGATGGGCCCTGTGACTGTTTTGACCAATAGAACACAGTGAAATTGACATTGTACTAATTCCAGTGCGGGTGTTAACTGGCCAAGCAGCTTCCATTTCTTGTTTCTTGGAATGCTGGCTCTTGGGACACTCCCTCTTAGAACCCAGCCACCATGCTGGAGACAGATCGGGTGAGCGTGCAGTTCAAAAGCCCTAGCTAAGCTCCCAGCTGACTGCCGGCATTAGCCACCAATGTGGAGTGAGCAATGACCATGAGAATGAGTCATCTTGGATGCCCAGCCCAGTGGAGGCTTCAGAAGACTGCAGCTCTCACATCTGACTTAAAAACACATAAGAGATCCTGCGACGGTTAGTTTATGTATCAACTTGGCTAGGCTATGGTACCCAGTAACTTGCTGTGAAGGTATTTTATATTTGTAGTTAACATCTAAAACCAGTTGACTTTAAGTATTAGAGATTATCCTCAATAATGTGAATGGGCCTCATCTGATCAGTTGAAGGCCTTAAGAGCAAAAATGGAAGTTTCCTGGAGAAGAAATTCTGCCTCAAGACTGCTGCATCAACTCCTGTCTGCATCTCCAGCCTGCCAGCCTGTGCTACAGATTTCAGATTTGCCAACCCCTGCAATTACATGATCCAATTCCTTTAAGTATATATATATGGTATATCTATATACAGGGTATATGTATACACACATACATATATATATACACACACACACACACACACACACAAATATATATATATATATATACCTATGTCTACAATTGGTTCTTTTTCTCTGGAGAACTCTGGCTGAAAAGGATCCAAGCCAAGAACCACCCAGGTGAGCCCAGTAAACCCACAGAACCATAAAAGTAATAAAAAGCCATTGTTTATCACACAGCAATAGATAATGAGAATAATCAGAACAGGAAGTGACATTGTCCACTCTGCTTCTTTGTACCTCAGTTTCATCATCTCTATAGTGAGTATCTTGTCCTAGATTGACATTTTAGCTCTTTCGAACTTTCTTGCTCTCAAATTCCCAAGACTCATCAATGAGATGGACTATTCTGCTGTCACTAAGTTGATAATACATATTTTGTTAACACCAAACTGAAAAAAAATGAATAAAGAATTAAATACGATAAGATGGACAGATTACTAAATTGTAAAAATTGTGGCACTGAAGAGGTTATAAAGTTAATTAAATAGTTGGTAGGTTAAGGAAAAAGTGGTTTTATTCTTCTTTATTAAGTTGCTTAAATAAACCTGAAATATTTCTGTGGTTTTATGATGAGAGAGTTTTTATTGGTGCTTTTGTGAAGTAATGGCAATGACCTTGTCTATGGGCTTTCTACAGAACAAGAGGTAACACTTCTCATCAATGATGTCACCAAAATATTCTAGAAATCAGGTTGAACATCGTAATAGAGAAAAAAACATGAGGTCCAATTATTTTCCTACTCTTAGAATGCCCAGGTGCATTTCCTGAGATTTGAGGGGTCATGGGAAGCTTTGTATTTCTTTTCCTTGCCCATAGCAGATAACTCTTTTCTTTCTGTTTTTTTTTTTTATTGCCCAAAGATAATGATGTCACAATTTCAACGTGTTTATTAGAAATTTATTCCTATAGAGAAATTCAGCTCTGAAATATTCAAGGAAACTTAAGAAAGGGAAAAGAATGTTGGAGAAGAAATCCCATGGAGTGTTAGAGTGCAAAGTGGTAGAAAATTTCAACTTATTGCTATCTTCGTTGCTCTACACACCTTGCAATATGCAGTTGGCCTGAGGCTCTCATTTCATTTCATATTGTCACTTCTAGACCACAATTTCATTCCCTCTATTTTTTTTTTGTTTGTTCTGTTTTTAAGAGATAGGGTCTCGCTACGTTGGCCAGGCTGAAGTGCAGGGGCTGTTCACAGGCACGATCATAGCACACTGCAGCACTGAACTCCTGGGCTCCGCAATACTCCCAAGTAGTTGAGACTATAGGCACAGGCCACTGCGCCTGGCCCGTCTACATTCTATTTAAAATTCATCCCACTGACTTCAGGTTCTGCTTGGGGATAAAAGAGAGCTGGAAAGAGCATTGCTCTCACCTTACAGCAACAAAGGCCAGAAAGCCAGTAAGTATGTCTGTTGTTGAAGGCACCAGAGTACTAATATCACAAGGCAACCAACTGGCCCAAGACTTAGGCTCAGGGTGAGACTTCCTGTGCGTGCCTGGAGCCCTCCATCTGACAGCTTCTGAGTGTATCCACTGAGTTCTTCAGTGCAAATTTGGAGCACGGAGAGGAAGTTGAACAGTTTCCCTTTAAGCAAGGTAGTATATTCTAATGGTCCTATAATAGGTCTTGAAATCAGTCTTAGTCCTCCAATATTCTTTCCACAATTCTTCTTTATAGAGTTGTTTTGGCTGTTAGAAACAGCTTGTCAATTTCTTAAAAAAAAAAAAAAAAAACCTGCTGGGATTTTGATAGGGAATTTGTAGAATTTATCAATCAATTTGGAGAGAATTGACGTCATAACAATATTGAGTGTCCTGACTTATATTTCTCTCCATTGATTTAGATCTTCTTTCATTTCTCTTAGCAATATTTGCAGTTTTCAGTGTGCAGTTCTAGCACATCTTTTGTCAGATTTGCCCCTAAATATTTCATGGTTTTTGATGCTATTGTAAATGGTATTTTAAATTTTTCAATTTCCTATTGTTTGTTGCTGGTATATAGAAATACAATTGAGTTTTATATATTGATCTTTTATCCTACGATCTTGCTAAACTCACTTATTAGTTCTCTGCAAGGCAGTAGAAACCAGAATGACACAGCCTGGTTTCCCTCCTCCCCATTATCCTAGGAGGACATTTGTCATGCAGATGACCATCGGTTGCCCTCTACTTCTCTGTCTTCTGCCAGGCTTCGAACAGGAGAAGCAACCTCTCCAAGCCTCGGGATAACAATGCTCACCTTGCCATGCTATAGTTAGGAGTAATAAGAACCTATATGTTGAAAGCCCAGCCAAGGTCTGAATCATAGCCCTCAGTATATGTCAGTGTCCTTTGATTAATATTCTAAGTTCTCCATGGAAACTCCCAAGCGCTAAATACCCTTTAGGTCCAAGTGTTCAAAGCATCTTCACTTGTTGGCCTATCATGATATGCTCCATTAAGGAACTAAAAAGTGTGTTTTTAGTTAATGCGCATGCTGTTTCTAAATAGCTGATGCTGTCAGAGTTCATTTCTCCTTTCTTACCCTGCAGGTTACCTTCATAGTGTCTGTACAGTCCAGGACATCCTCCACCTCTCTGTTTGAGGGTGTTCTATGGTGCTGGGACTCCTTGGGAGATTGCAAGCAAGATTGGAAATACTAGAGTTGTCTTAGTTCAAGTTGCTGTAACAAAATATGTTATACTGGGTAACTTATAAACAACAGGAAAGTAGAGTGCTCACAGTTCTGGAGGCTGGGAAGTTCAAGATTGAGGCACCAGCAGACTGGGTGTCTGGCAAGGACTCACTACTTCACTGATGGCATCTTCTTGCTACATCCTCAAATGGTGGAAGGGCAAAAGGGGCAAATAGGCTCCCTCAGGCCTCTTTTACAAGAGCACTAATCCCATTCATGAGGGCTCTGCCTCCCAAAAGCACCACTTCTTAATATCAAAACACGGGGGACCGGGCATGGTAGCTCACACCTGTAATCCCAGCACTTTGGGAGGCTGAGGCGGGCGGATCACTTGAGATCAGGAGTTCAAGACTAGCCTGGCCAACATGGTGAAACTCTGTCTCTACTAAAAATAGAAAAATTAGCTGGGTGTGTAGTGCATGCCTGTAATCCCAGCTATTCGAGAGGCTGAGGCAGGAGATTCACTTGAACCCGGGAGGCAGAGGTTGCAGTGAGCTGAGATCACATCACTGCACTCCAGCCTGGGCAACAGAGCAAGACTCCGTCTCAAAAAAAAAAAAAAAAAAAAAAAACCACTGGGTATTCAATTTCTACATATGAATTTTGGAGTATTGCAAACATTCAGACCATAGCAGGAGTTAACCTAAGGAGCAACCCTCCATCAATGAGTGGTGGGAGTGGATAGATTCAAAAGCCTACTTTCTCATCCCTCAGTCAAGATTATTCTGTTCTATCCTTCCATAGTCCCTTAGAGGTCCCCAGCTGAATTGAGTCACAGCTGTCCTCAGTGGTAACCTGCTCATTAAGGCCTCTTAAATCTGCTTCCTTTCCTTCTCTGTCTAATGGTCCCTGTCTCTCAACCACTTTCTGGGATAACCTCCAAAATAAACTAGTTGTGCCCCCCAACCTTGTCTTGGGATCTGCTTTGGGGAATCAAAAGTAAGATAGGTCATTTGACAAATGCTCAAGGTAGTTAGTAGCAGAACTAGAATTAGAACCCAGGTCTTCTGGTTCTAGACTATGTTCTTTAGTCTTACCAGATGTGGGAGTAATGCACTTGAAACAATGATAACACAGCATCCAGCAGTATGTAATTGGACACTAATAGCCCAGCACTGGCTCTGCATGCCATGCTTGTATCCTAAGGCTGGTATTAGGAATTACTCTTCTGAGTGGGTTCAAGTAGCAACATAATCAGCAAATGAAGTGGCGACTGAGGTGCAGGTCACTGAAGCCAAGAAGGGATAATTTTTTAAAGATAATGAAATAGTAGTGATATGGGATATTTTAAAATCTCATGGGGGGAAGGGAGCCTACAGTAGTGGTGCACAGCTGTAAGTATGACTTAATGAGGCAAGTTTTAAAAAGCCCAGAGGTACTGGTCAGCAGCATTTACTAGACCACGTGTTTCCATAAGCAAGGCATATGTACACATTTGACAAATGACTTATTAGTAGTGCAATAGCGTGGCGGTGCTGTGATATACTAGAAAGATGCCTACCCCATGACATTTTAAGTCAATTTTAAAAGTTAAATACAAGGTACTATATTAAATGCCATCACTGTCAATATCATAGTATATGAAATGAAAACAGTCTTATCAAAACAGGACTAGATAAATTGCATCATGTAAGATCCACAAAACAAAACTCTACATAACTGTTTAAAAGGATGAGGCAGATCTGTAGCTTTCCATATCCTGATACAGAAGGATCGCCAAGATATGTTAAGCAAAAACACAAGATGCAAAACAGTGTGTAAAGAGTGCTGCTATTTACATATTTTAAATGCTATAGTAGCTGGGTTCGGAAATGTAGAGGTGCTCAGATAGACAAAGATGTGCTTAGAATAACTCAGGAAGGCCAAGTAAGATACTGGTAACTCATTGCCTCCGGAAAAGGAAACTGGAAGGGTTGTGGCAGGAATGAGAGGGACATTTTTTGCTCTCTTTTTCACAATTGAATTTCCTATGATGTATTGTTTCAAAAATATTATAATAACGAAAAAATATTTGAGAGCTGTCCTGGAAGCCAGCCACCAGAGAAAGAAACAAGACCACTGACTGACATGGGATAATGTGGAAAGAAAGGCCCAGCCAACATCTATACCAAGGCCGCAGTATAAGAGTGAAGCCATCCTGGACATTGCAACCTCAGCAAAGTTCCGGTTGAATGTGCTTAATATGTGAACCATTCTCTTTACCATCTTTTTTCTCCTCCCGTGGAGCCGCCACCATGAAAGTCAAGCTGTGCAGTTTCAGCAGATACAAGATCTACTCCGGACACAGGAGGCGCTACGCCAGGACTGAAGGGAAGGTTTTCCAGTTTCTTAATTCAAAATGCGAGTAGGCATTCCTTTCCAAGATTAATCTTCAGCAGATGAACTGGACTGTCCTCTACAGAAAGAAGCACAAAAAGGGACAGTCAGAAGAAATTCAGAAGAAAAGAACCCGTCGAGCAGTCAAATTCCAGAGGGCCATTACTGGTGCATCTCTTGCTGATATAATGGCCAAGAGGGATCAGAAACCTGAAGTTAGAAAGGCTCAATGAGAACAAGCTATCAGGGCTGCTAAGGAAGCAAAAAAAGGCTAAGCAAGCATCTAAAAAGACTGCAATGGCTGCTGCTAAGGCACCTGCAAAGGCAGCACCTAAGCAAAAGATTGTGAAGGCTGTGAAAGTTTCAGCTCCCCAAGTTGGTGGAAAACGCTAAGCTGGCAGATTTGATTTTTAAATAGATTGGATTTTAAAAAAAATGTGAACCAGGCCATCCAAATGAGCTCAGTCGGCCCACAGATTCATGTGATATAATAAGTCATTTTGGTTTAAAGACACTAAAACCTACATGCACATATGAAGAAAGAAAGGAAAGAAAAATAGGAGAGAAAGAGAGAAGAAAAAGTTGAATAGAAAATGGTGACTTTTCCAAAGTAGAATTCTAACGTAAGTATGAGACACATTTTTGGTGACTCTTGTTGCTGCTAAATGGTAGCAAGTAGTTAACTGTGTACACATCACCATCCCTGAGTGGTGGTCTCCTATGATAGGGACCCAATGATACAGTAGAAAACCCACAGATCTTGGAGAAAGGCTGGACTAGATTTAAATAGTCAGCAAGTTCCTTAACCCCCTGAGCCTCAATGAAACAGGGATAATAACACACATTTTGCAGAGCTCTTGTGAGGCTTAAAGAAGTAGACTCCCACACCTGATTCTATGGCTGAAAGAGAGTGGGTATATAATAATCATTGACTTTTTGAACCACCACCATCCCACCCCAACTGTATCAGTTATCTAATGATGCCTACCAAATCATCCCCAAGCTTATTGACTTAAAAGAATATGATAATTTGTGATCTCATGGTTTCTAGGGTCAGAATTCAAGATCAGCTTGGCTGTTCAGTTCTCTCTTGAGATCCCTTGTGACGATGCAGTCAGATTTTGCCTAGAGCTGTAGTCATCTGAAAACTAGACAGAGCTGGAGGGTCTAACTCCAGCTAAGCCTAATTGCCGACTTACCAGCACTCACGTGGCTGGTACAACATCACACAGGTTGGCCCTGATACAGTGCGGGAGGGGACTACACAAGGGCATGAATTCCAGGGGAAGGAATATTGGAGGACTATTATGGGCTGAGTTGTATCCCCTCAAAATTCATGTTGAAGTCCTAACTCCCAGTACCTCGGAATGTGACTATGTTTGGAGATAGGCTCTCTACAGTGGTAATTAAGATTGTATTAGCCATTCTTACATTGCTACAAAGGAATATCTATGGCTGGATAATTTATAAGGAAAAGAGGTTTAACTGGCTTATGGTTCTGTAGGCTGTACAGGAAGCATGAGCATCTGCTCAACTTCTCAGGAGGCCTCAGGAAACTTACAATCACATGGGAGGCAAAGAGGGAGCAGGATGTCATGTGGCCAGAACGGGAACAAGAGAGAGGGTAGGGAGGTGCCACATACTTTTAAACAACCACATCTTGTGAGAACTCATTCACTATTGTGAAGACAGCACCCAGCCCCAAGCCATAAGGGATCTGCCCCCATGATCCAATCATCTCCCACCAGACTCCATCTCCAATATTGGGGATTACATCTTAACATGAGATTTGGGGGGTGAGGGCATAGATCCAAATCATGTCAAAGGCTAAATGAGGTCATCGGGGTGAGCCCTAACCCAATATGACCTGTGTTCTTATAAGAGGAGATTAGGACACAGACACAGAGGAACATCATGTAGACACAGGGAGAAGACGACCATCTATAAGCCAAAGAGAGAGGCCTCAGAAGAAATCAACCCTGCTGACACCTTGATTGCAGACTTCTACCTTCCAGAACTGTGAGAAAATTTATTTCTGTGGTTTACGCCTTGCAATTTGTGGTACTTTATTATGGTAGCCCTACAACCTAATACAGGGGCCATGATGGAAGCTGGCTTCTATATTGACCACCTTATTGCATTAAAAATAATGGCTTCTTCAGATACAAGGCCACTTATTGTACAATTCTATTTATATGAAATTTCCTGGGTAGATGAATCCATAAAGATAGAAAGTAGGTTAGCGGTAGCCAGGGACTGAGGGTACAGAGGAATGGGGAATGACTGCTAAGAGGTATAGGGTTTCTTTTTGGGGCGATGAAATGTTCTAGAATTAATAGTGTTGATGGTTGTACAACTTTGTGAATATGCTAAAAATCACTAAATTTTACTCTTTCAAAGGATGAGTTTCATCAAATGTGAACTATATCTCAATTTTTAAAAACATCTTGTTGGCTTCTTGTTGCTACACTCGACCATTATCCAGTATCTTTGGGGTGGTCTTCTGGCCTGGGTTCTGGTCCCAGAACTCAGCTGAGGAATGCTGAAGAAATATATGGCAGCCTTTATTCCTGAAGATGGCCTATAATCAAGTTGCAGTCATAGAACATGGCGTTAAAATACTCGCAAAGAGATTCCAGTTTAAATTCACTCCCAAAAAGTCCACCACTGGGAAGAAGCAATGCCCCCATAACACCTCCACAGGTCCACCCCAGCTTCCACTCCTGCAGCAGTGGCCCACCTTGGATATGACACAGCCTCTTGTGCCTCAGTTTGGCTGCTCCAACAAACACCTGCCATTGTGAGAAGAAGCAGAATATAGTGGTTGAGAATTAGGGCTCTGGTGCTACATTGTAGGGGTTATAACTCCACCCCTCCTTTGACGAGCCATGTGGCCTTGGTGGAGTGGCTTAACCTCGACATGCTCCAAATTCCTCATCTGGAAAATGAGGCCAATACATGTAAAGAGCCACGCACAAAGTGAAGCTCCATCATGTTAGCTATCGGATGGTATTTACTGACAAACATGCATGTGACCGCACACGTACAACCTGTAGCAAAATGAACCCATCGCCATTCCTCTTTGGTTACATTTAGAAGTCCCAGGAAATTCAGAATGCTTCCTTGTCCTCAGGGAGAGGTTGGAACCATTTGTTTATTGAGTGTTTTCTACTGGCCAGGCCTGTGCTAACGACGTCTTAAATATTTCATTTACTCCTTGCAATTACTTGATAAATAAAAATGTTGTTGCCCTCATTTTAGAAATGAGCAAAATGAGACATTCAAAATGTTGAGATATGCTCAGAGCCACACAGTCGCTAAGAGGCAGAGCTGGGACTGGAACTCAAGTCTACTGATTCTGAAGCACATGATCTTTAGACAACATGGTGCTGCCTGCGTGTCATTGACTTCTACCCCTGAGGCTGATGGGCTGAGATCTCCTCAACTGCCAGGGTTGACACAAAAGTAGTAAAACTGAATCCCAGCTTGAGGTTCCCAACTGAATGTCACCTACTGAGTCATCAGTGATGAATTCAGGTGACCAGAACCTGACCCTGCGTGGGCAGGTGACTGCAGAACCAGTAGAATTGATGAAAAGGACAGAGAGGAAGCTCAGGAAATGCCTCTGAGAGACAGAGATAAGTCATAAAATGCAGAATTTGGGCCATTACCTCTGATGACTTGCTTTACCTCCCAAAGGGATATTTTTCTTGTCTCCCTAAGAAGCAATGCTAGCTTGTGTTGGTTGAGGGATAATTCTACCAGGCATGATTCCAAGTGCATCACACAGATCACCACATTTAAGGCTCTCAATGACCCTGAGAGGAAGGCACTCTTATGATCACCATTTCACAGATGAGGAATTTGAGGCACAGCAAGGGTAAGTAATCTGCCCAGGGTCACACAGGTTGTAAGAGAAGTGACAGTATACCATGGAGAGGGGGCACCTGAGCCCAAATTCCCAACTCTTGTATTTGACTGCTTCTTGAGGACACAATGGCAAATGTTTGATGATTAAGTGTAGGGAGGTTGCTTTGTGTAGCAGTCATCATTGAGGTGTGCCCCAGCAATGAATGAAGCCAACGTTTCTACAAAGACTGTGAATAATTGCAGACAATGAGAAGTGGAACATTCTACATGCGGTGCCCTGTCACCTTGTAAACATAAATACATAGTCATCAAATAAATGGTATTTATTATGCAAACCCTTTGGTTTTAACCTGCCTGTGAATTGTAAGAACAGGCCTAGAGCGTCCCTTTGTTTCCAACCCTTGTAGTTAGGAGTACTTGTTGAACCCTGATGAGAAGTGCATCCAAGTGGCAAACAATTAAGAAATTCACCAAATGATTTTTGAGGAGAATCTTGGCATTCAAAGATTGTTCACATGTGACATCAGCACCTACAGCCTGTCACTCATGCACCCAGGGCTGCAGGGCTGCAGAGCTGCTCCTGCCTGGTACACCACGCCACGGGCCAGTCCTGCAGGGAGAAAAGAGTGCAAAGATTTGGTGTTTCAAGTCTATCTCCTCTGAGGATTCCTCTTTGTCTACAAAGGGATAATCCTGGAGACCTCATGGAAGCCCAATTCAAGGACTTCAGGGGAAATCATAGGCATATAAGAGCTGTGAGACAGAGTGAGCCCATCTCGTTTAAGTAGTGAGTCTCCAGCTAGAGGCAGTTAACTGCTCTATTATTCCATTTTTTGGCTGTTATTTAGCTTTTCTAGAACTCAAATATTTTAGAGACTCACTTTTTTTTTTTTTTTTTTTTTTTTTTTTTAGACAGGGTCTCACTCTCTCACTCAGGCTGGAGTGCAGTGGCGTCATCTCAGCTTGAACCTTCGCCTCCTGGGTTCAAGCGATTCTCTTGCCTCAGCCTCCTGAGTAGCTGGGCTTACAGGCATGTGCCACCACGTCCAGTTCATTTTTTGTATTTTTAGTACAGACAGGGTTTCACCATGTTGTCCAGGCTGGTCTTAAATCCTGAGCTCAGGTAATCCTCCAGCCTCCACCTCCCAAAGTGCTAGGATTACAGGGGTGAGCCACCACGCCCAGCCAGGACCCACATATTAATTGTTGGTTTATATGATATGAAATAAAATGAGGAAATCTATGTTTTTATTTTATTTATTGGAATCTGCACCCAATTCTTATTATTTTAAATTAGCTATTACAAATGTCTTTGTTAGCCAGGCATGGTGGCACGTGCCTGTTGTCCCAGCTACTTGGGAGACGGAGGCAGGAGGATCACTTGAGCCCAGGAATTCAAGGCTGCAGTGAGCTATGATCATGCCACTGCACTCCAGCCTGGTGACAGACTGAGACCTTGTCTTAAAATCAAATTAATTTAATTAAAAAAACAAATGCCTTTGAGCAAAGTGCTGTTAGTAACCTCATGTCTTCCTGTATTCATCAGGGTTCTTCAGGGAAACAGAACCAGTAGGAAACACACACGCACACGCACACACACACACACGTGTGTGTATATACATGTGTGTCTATATTATATATGGAGAGAGAGAGAGATTTATTTTTAGGAATTGGTTCATGAGATTGTGAGAGACTTCATTCTTTTCTCCTAAGGCCTTCAACTGACTGGATGAGGCCCATCCACATTTTGGAGAGTAATCTACTTTCCTCAAAGCCTACTGCTTCAAATATTAACAACATCTAAAAAAAAACTTCACAATCATGTCTAGACTGGTGTTTGATAAAGCAACTGACCATCATGACCTAGCCAAGTTGACACATAAAATAAATTCACAATCACACCTCTTCTCTTGATGACCATCACCTCTTTATTAGTCCATTTCACACTGTTATAAAGATACTACCTGAGACTGGGTAATTTATAAACAAAAGATGTTTAATTGCCGCATGGCTGGGGAAGCCTCAGGAAACTTGCAATCATAGCGGAAGGGGAAGCAAGGCACGTCTTACATGGCAGCAGGCGAGAGAGAGACAGAGAGAGAGAGAGAGAGACAGAGAGAGAGAGAGAGACAGAGAGAGAGAGTGAGACAGAGAGAGAGAGAGCAAGCTCGCAGTGGAAACTGCCAGACACTTACCAAACAACCAGGTCTCATAAGAACTCCCTCTCTACCGCAAGAACAGCAATTACCTCCCGCAAGGTCCTTTCCTCGACACAGCGGTATTACAATTCAAGATTTGGATGGGGACACAGAACAAAACCATATCAACCTCCCAGCAAGGATGGCATCTTACCTTCTATTCTTATCTTTCCACTTCCCAGTGATTTATGTCCTCCCTCTCCCTGTTCCATGTTTATCCATCTTTCCACTTCATCTCTAGATCTGCATGGTTCAACAAAGTGGCTACTAGCTACATGTAGCCTCTTAAATTTTAATTTTAATTATTAAAATAAAATTAAATTTGGCTGGGCCCAGTGGCTCACACCTGTAATCCCAGCACTTTGGGAGGCTGAGGTGGGTGGATCACCTAAGGTCAGGAGTTCGAGACCAGCCTGGTCAACATGGCAAAAACCTGTCTCTACTAAAAATACAAAAATTAGCCAGGTGTGGTGGCGCGTGCCTGTAATCCCAGTTGTTAGAGGGCGCTGAGGCAGGAGAATTGCTTGAACCCAGAAGGCAGAGGTTGCAGTGAGCTGAGATTGCACACCGGCACTCCAGCCTTGGCAACACAGTGAGACTCCATCTCAAAATAAATAAATAAATAAAAATTAAATTAAAAATTCAATTTCTCAGTTGCACTAGCCACATTCAATTGCCCAATAGCCATGCATGGCTAATGGCTACCAGATTGGATAGCACAAAATGGAATATTTCCATCACTGCAGAAAGTCCTATTGGACAGAGTCTCTCTGACTGGTTCTTTATTACAGCCTTGGCTTCATTATCTGGGACTCTGTCCTTGAGTGTTGGCTCTTAATATTACTGTTACAGGTTTTTATTACCATCTACATAGTCACATAAATCCTCACTGAGAATTTTATGGAAAGATATTTTGATGCATTTGTGCAATTTCTGCATGGAATGCTTGTGTATTAGTCAGGATAAGCAATGCCAGCTGCTGAGACAAATGACCTTAAAATATCAGTTTTTAATTGATTTATTTATTGATTTATTGCTCAATTAAGATTGATTTATTGCTCAAGTCACAGTCCCGTGCTTATCGCAGTCACTCACTTTTCTTCCAGGGCCTCAGAGTTCTCCAATGGATTCTTTGCACCTAGCCACGCAACTAATGGAAACAGGAAGATTGTGCAGGATGTTTTGGGGTCAGGCCTGGAAGTGGCTGCATCACTTCTGCCCACATTTCACTAGTCAGACTTGGTCATGTAGATCCACCTAACGGCTAGCAAGGATGATAAATGTAGTCTTTCTGAGTTCTAAGAAGGAAATTAACCAGAATGGTGAACACATCATGCTGTATCACAGCATGTAGCAAAATGTATTCTATGCATGCTACTCCCAATACATGAACCGTGTATCTGTAAAAACCCTTCTGGGTCACATAGTATATATTTTACACATCTCATACAAGGAAAATAAAAAATATAGGTAGCTTCAAATGATGAGGATCAAGGCAAAGGATTTATATAATATATATAATATATATAAGAGAGGATGGACTCTGGAATTGGAACAGGCCGGTGGCCAAATCCTACCACTCTTAATCCTACCACTACCATTGGTTTGACAAGAACACACTGATAGTGTGATTTTGGGCTAGTAGCTTCAACTTGTGGTGCCCTCAAAGGACTGTTGTAGATCCAAATGAGGCTACAAATGCTTGCACCAGTATACATGTCAGTGACAGAAGGAGTACATTTCAATGGCATACTCATACATGGGACATCACAGCTTTCCCCCTACTTCCTACATTTGATTTGTCTCTACTTTTTTATTTTGGTAGAGTCTTGCCCAGGCTGGCTGTTGCCCAGGCTAGAGTACAATGGCTCATAGCTCACTACAGTCTTGAATTCCTGGGCTCAAGAGATCATTCCACCTCAGCCTCCTGAGTAGCTGGGACTACAGGTGGGTGCCATCATGGCTGGCTAATTTAAAAAAAAATTTTTGTAGGGGGGCGGATCTCACTATGTTGCCCAGGTTGGTCTTGAACTCCTGGGATTAAGTGATCTTCCTGCCTTGGCCTCCTGAAGTGCTGGGATTATAGGTGTGAGCCACTTTGCCCAGCCTCATCTCTACTTCTAGATCAACTTTTCTAATGGGGTAGGAAGCAATGTCTTATATTTCTGCATAATGACTGCAAAATGAAATCTTTTCCTACTTTCATATCTATCATGGATTGAAATGTGTCCCCTGCACAATACATATGTTGACATTCTAACTCTCAGTACCTCAAAAGGCAGTCTTCTTTGGAAACAGGGTCAATGCAGATGTAATTAGTTAAGATGAGATCATACTGGGGAAGGGTGGGCGTCTAATCCAATATGATTGGTGCCTTCATAAAAAGGCAGAATTTGGAGACATATACACAGGTAGAACACCATGTGAACATGAAAGCAGAGGTCAAGATGATGTGTCTACAAGCCAAGGAACACCAAAGATTGCCTGCAAACCACCAGCAGTCAGGAGAGAGGCATGCAGCAGATTCTTCCCCACAGCCCTCAGAAGGAACGAACCATGTGGATATCTTGATCTTCAACTTCTAGCCTCCAGACCTGAAACACAATAAATCCTGTTGTTTAAGACACCCAGTTTGTGGTGCTTTCTTAGAGCAGCCCTAGCAAATTAATACAATATCCAAGCAGTTATTGACTCAAATATACATGATTTAATTAAAAGCAACATAGTGCATACATTTTAAAATATAAAATGTTGCTGCAGGCCAGACGCGGTGGCTCTCGCCTGTAATCCCAGCACTTTGGGAGGCCAAAGCGGGTGGATCACCTGAGGTTGGGAGTTCAAGACCAGCCTGACCAACATGGAGAAATCCTGTCTCTACTAAAAATACAAAATTAGCCAGGCGTAGTGGCACATACCTGTAATCCCAGCTACTCAGGAGGCCAAGGCAGGAGAATTGCTTGAACCAGGGAGGCAGTGGTCGTGGTGAGCTGAGATCATGCCATTGCACTCCAGCCTGGGCAACAAGAGTGAAATTCCGTCTCAAAAAAAAAAAAAAAAAAAAAAAAAATTGCTGCTGCATTGAGAGGCCAATCGGAACAGGACTTGTTGGGTTTCCCACTCAATTAGTATTAGATCATGTCCCCTTTGTCCAATCACATTTCTACACAACTGTCGATCATGCCTATCCAATAAAGTCCCCATAAAAGACCCAAGGGGACAGGGTTCAGGAAGCTTCTGAGCTGGCTGAACATGTGGAGGAGGTTCCTGGAGGGTGGTGTGCCCGTGGAGGGCATGGAACCTCTACACCCCTTCCCCCAGACCTCACCCTATAAATCTTTTCATCTGTATCTTTTGTGATATTCTTATAATAAACTGGTAAATGTAATGTATATATACATATATATGGAAATATGCTGAAATTAGAATTTCCCAATACTAGAATATATGTACAATTCTAATTTCAATATATTTTCCAGAATCAGTTTTGTTTTTGAGCTACAAAAACAACAATTTCATTGGTTCACCCTAAGATTCACGTGACTTCTGGGCCGAGACACTGGCTTCCCTTGCTGTTTGCTTAATGGGACCACTAGGGATCCATATTTTGAACCAGACTCGTTAATATTACATAGATTTCCAGCTATGTGACTTTGGCCAAGCCCCTTATCTGCCCGGAACCCTTTTTCCCCTGTAAAACAAGGGGGTGGGGCTAGACTCCCTCTAAGTTCTAGCTAAGACATTCTAGGACTTAGAGGAAGCCTTGATCTAGGCAGACTTGATGACCCTTGGTCCAGTGAGCTAAAAGCAAGGCTGCTTACAGAAATCAGCTCAGCTAAATAAAGAGTTTGAAGAAAAATATTAAAATAGAGGGCTCCAGCAAATTAAATATTCAAAGTGAAGAATTCAGAATTTATTGAAAGCCTGTCACCATTTAAAGTGCATAATTTTAGCATAAATACTCTAGAAATATTCCTTTTGTTTGCTATGTGTTATTGTTAATAAAGGAGATCCTACATCTAGATTTGTCATATGTCATTAATGAATCAACCATAGGATGCAAATTATAATTATTTTGAGTTATCTATTTACTGTTTAATTACATTTAATTTTAGATTCTCCTAAAATGGCCTAATAAAAATTTGGGGTGCTAAATGACTGCCTCATCTGCTTACTCTGTGCTACTTGCTGAAAATAGTTATATTAATTGTTTGGGGATTCTTTTTCTTAAAAAAAAAACAAAACTAACCTGGGGGCATGGTCCTAAATAAAATATCCTAAAAATTTAATGCTTTTCTTTTTTCTCCAGGGTTGTAGTAAAATGTAAGTTACACTAAACTCATTAAAATAAACCTTTGCACGTTACCACTGAATCAATTGGATATAATCTGAATAAAAACTAAATAAAAGTCACATGAGTGCTACCCTTAGACCAGGGCAAGAAGGCCTCTGCCCTGGCTTCTGTGTATTAGAGGGTCTGTTCTAGCCCTTCTCTGCCCATGCTGCTCCACGCAAGGCAAGGAGGTCCCATGGCCAGATGACAGGCCCACCTGGGGTGCTCACACACATACACACATATGCTCTTCTAGAACACATTCTAAGTACCCAACACCCTTACCTTCCCTGCTCAAAGGGGCCCAAGCTGCTTTCTAAGGCTTTAAAAGGCCTCTTGGCTGGGTCTTTCCTGCAAGGGTGACCATCACTGGCATGCTCACTGCCCGGCCAAGAGGAGGCTGAGGTGGGGTTGTGGGCAGAGTTGGGACTTGCTGGCTGGAGAAGAGGAGGAGAAGAGGCAGGGCACACACATCCCTGCCGGTGTGTGAGACCCCTCACAATGCAAGACTGGGCCTGGGGTGGGAAATGGGGTTGGGAGGAGCTGGAGAAGCAGGCAAACTAAATTCCACCCTGGTTTTCCAGGTTCTTAAGAAAGCATATTGATCAAAGTGGAGAGGAGAACACAAATTTTACCTACAGTTTGTTATCTTGAATTATAATTCAATATTTAGGCAGATGGTATGAGGGCCTCCATTCATACTCTTGCCCTGGACCTGGCAAATGTGAATGGAAGGCTGAGTAAAATCATAGTTTTGTGTTGTTGGCCTTCGAGTGTTCCATCTCTCCTACAATTTTAGTTTGTCACACCTTGCACCTTGTAAGTAAAATTAATGGCATAGAAAAGAAACCAAAAGAAGTGAACAATAAGAGACTAAAGAAACTCTACAGGCCGGGCAAGGTGGCTTATGCAAGTAATCCTAACACTTTGGGAGGCCAAGGTGGGTGGATCACCTGAGGCTGGGAGTTTGAGACCAGCTTGGCCAACATGGTGAAACCCCGTCTCTCCTTAAAATATAAAAAATACCAAAAAAAAAAAAAATTATCTGGGTGCGGTAGCGCACACTTGTAATTCCAGTTATTCAGGAGGCTGAGGCACGATAATCTTTTGAACCCGGGAGGCAGAGCTTGCAGTGAGCCGAGATCACGCCACTGCACTCCAGCCTGGGCAACAGAGTGAGACTCCGTCTCAAAAAAAAGGAAAGGAAGGCAGGCAGAGAAGCGGGCTAAGGCTTAATTTTTCTGCCCAGTGGGTTTTGGAATATGTTGGCTTCCTTCAGGAAGCTTTTTCCCCACGTTGATGATGATAATAAAACCTGATGCTTTCTATGTGCTGGGCCCACTTACTTACAAACACTAACACATATTAACAATCGAATCCTAAACTAATCCTGTGTTAACAGCCTCCCACTTTACATACGAGGAAACCTGGGGTGACTTGCACACGGCCTGGCAGCTGGGACGTGGATAGGGAATGTACACCCAGGCAGTCTGGCTCCCGGGCTCCTGCTAGAGGATCCTACAGGACATTAGGATCATTGTCCATTAGAGCTGTCTGCACAAACGTCTGCTTCCCAAGCAACTAGTTATCAACTTTTCCCTCTCGCCAACGATACTGGCACCTGGAACAATCCTTAGATTCAGCACGGATTTTCGAGTAAGGGGTTGGTCCACTGTCGGGGCTGAGCACAGCTGTTTAGCAGTTGAGGGTTTGTCTTTTTTTATGTGGTGTTTTGTGTCGCTTTTGAGTGCTGATATAATAGAACAAGCTTAGTACAGTGCCTGGCACTCAACAAATCCTGGCAAGAAAGGAGGTCGAGGAAAAGAAGCAAGCGAGGAGAGACGAAAGAAAGGGAGGGAATGCGTCTTGTAACATTAACGTAGCTTGTGCGAATTCTGGAAGGTGAGGAGAAAGGAGACATTGCGTCAAAGGGTAGAGGAGAGGGCACCGAGCGCCAGCCCCTCCGACGTGGTCCGCCCCGGCCTCACGACGCCCCGCCTCTGCCTCACGACGCCCCGCCTCTGCCAAGCGTCTTCCCCGCCCCTGCCAAGCGTCTTCCCCGCCCCTGCCAAGCGTCTTCGCCGCCCCTGCCAAGCCTCTTCCCCGCCCCATGCAGGTATTCGTCCCGCCCCCCACAAAGCCGACCTCCGCCCCGTCCCTCAGCGGCGCCCCGCCCCCACGGCGTCTTGCCCCGCCTCCTGCAGGCGGCCCGGCGCGGTGTTTACCCGCGGTGCATGGTGGGGCGGTCTCCTTCGGCAACCGCGGCCGAACGGCCGCCCAGAGGCTGTGCTGAGCTGGCGCAGCTGCAGCAGCATGAGCCGGACCCTCGCATCGGCCGTGCCCCTGTCGAGTCCCGACTACTATGAGAGGCTGGGCCAACTCCAGCACGGGCTGCGGGACAGGTAAGGGCACTGGGGCGGGGGTAGGGAGTCGGCCCGCGCCGAGGGTCTTCCGCGTGCCCTGCCCCATTTTCCTTCCCGCTCCCCCGCCCGAGGTTCCCCCGGGCCCAGGCCCACGCGCAACGCCCCCCAGGCTCCCAATGGGGCCTGGAGGACAACGTTTACTAGAGCCACCCCCTGTATTGGGGGTGCGAGCGGAGAGAGGTGAGAAACCGCCCCCCGCCCCCTCAATAGCAGCTAAAGCCTGGTCTCCGGTTTGAGGATGCGGCCGCGTCACAGAATTTGCCCAGAAGTGAAAGTGGGAGTTCTTCTGCCTGTCACTCTCCATCAAGCCTTGTGAGTTCTTCTTGTCCCCTTTTACACGCCCCCTCCTCACTCTCTCTTCAAATTGCCATCCCGCCGTGACAGCTACACTGCATCAATGATGACAGGTCCTGGAACGCAGACGGTTGTGTGTGTGTGTGTCAAACATGTGCCCCCGTTTAAACTCAGGAGACTTTTAGGGGGAGCGAGGGCTAGCTAGATTTCCAGCGAAGGGATGAAATTTCCAGCTAGAGAAGTCCAGCTTCCAGAGGGTTCATGATGCCTTTGATTAAGATGTGAAAGATGGGAACCACTGAAAACAGCTAGATCTAAGAGTGCATGTAGAGAGAAAATTATACCGCAATGTACTATGAATAACCACGTAAAAGATAAATTGCTGGACCTCTTATTTAGCTGCTAAGTTAATTGGAGTTGTAAATCTCATTAGTTGACAAGAAAGGAAATAGATTTTTGGATCTCTTGATAAACAAAACATTTAATGAGTGTTAAAAGTTACAAAATCATTCTAGTGAACAGGAGAGCTGTGTGTGTGAGACAATGCTAAAATGATAACAATAATTACATGGAAAATAAAGGCAGAAGTAAGTGATTTTGAAAAGGAATTACATTTATCTTATGCTAGATTTAATTCTTGTCAGATATTTATGGAGCATCTACAACAGGCTTCCTTAATTGTCGTTAGCATTTTTTTTTTACCTTGTACTCCTTTTCTACATCCTATTTTCTTTCTGACATATCACTACTCACCCATATCAGTGACCTCTTAATTTCTAACTTTAAAAAGAAATCTCTTCCTGCAGAGCCTTCCCTGTTTCAACCCATTCCCTAACTTTTGTGACTCTTGGCATTCTTACAGCACTCATAAATGGCATTCTTTTGAACATTAATTGTAAGTTATTTTTGTTTTCTGTGCTAGGGACACCTGGCTGTTTATAGTCCTTATGGCACAATAACTGTATAATGATTATGTACTTTATGGTTAACACTTATTCCTTTAATTATTAAACAAGGTGAGGCTGTTGAAAATATATAAGGAATTTGAATCAAATTTTATAGCCTGTTCACGGTTCTGCATTTCGAGGTTTGTTTTATTTTTAAGTCAGTACAAATCTGTTGCTGTGTGTGTTCATTTTTCATTTTAAGAATTTATAACTAACTCAAATTAATGCACATTGGACACAGTTATAGAGGCAAGTAATTCTAGATACAGAAAAGGCTGCAGTAGAAACATCAAAACCTGGATTCTAGTCCACGAACAATTGTGTGGCCTTGAGCAGGTTGTTCCACCTCTCTGAACCTTGGTTCTTTACCAGGAATGAGGGGGCTTGACTAACATGCAAAGTAAGGCCACAGATTTTTTTCTTTTTCTCTTTGCTGGAATAATGGGCCTTAAAGTAAAAAAAGAAAAAAAAAGCTGAAAGCTGTAGTTTTGCAAAGCAATGTGTAAAGAATATTATTGTCTGTATCCATTTTGAGTGTTTGGATGTACCTTTTTGTTTGTTTGTTTGTTTATTTGTTTGAAACATAGTCTCACTCTGTCACCCAGGCTGGAGTGCAATGGCATGATCTCAGCTCACTGCAACCCCCGCCTCCCAGGTTCAAGCGATTGTCCTGCCTCAGCCTCCCTAGTAGCTGGGATTACAGGCGCCCACCACCAACCCCAGCTAATTTTTGTATTTTTAGTGGAGATGGGGTTTCACCATGTTGGCCAGGCTGATCTCGAACCCCTGATCTCAGGTGATCTGCCTGCTTCTGCCTTCCAAAGTGTTGGGATTACAGATGTGAGCCACCGCACCCGGCCTTGGTTGTACCTTTTTAAACAAACAAACACAAACCATCCCACTGATCACAGATACCACTGTCTCCTAAAATTCCTGAGTCATTTCATAGGGTGCAACCCTGGGTAGTCACAGCTGCTTTATCAATCCAGAAACTTCTGGGAAGCGGGAGACAAAAAAAAACTCCCTCTTTCTCAGACCTTTTAGAGGTGGTCATTGCAATGTTAGCTGGTCAAATAGCCAACATATTTCTAGCCCAAGTCATCTTAGCTGTAGTTACACGTAGATGTAATTTTATCATCTGAATGTTTTCCTATGTGTGTACAGTGTTTTTTCTGCATTGTGGTGAAAGTCAATAATTGAATCTAAAAGAGTCTAATGGAGTGACTTGTTACAGTGTGTATAGCACCCACAAGCATGGTAGAAACTTATAAGTGGAATTGGCTCTTACGGTTATATAAAAACATCCTTTTAAAAGGGCCCATTAGCCAGCCGTGGTTTTTTCAGTGCCTATATTGATTCAGAGTAAGATATCATAATAGTCTAGAAACTGACACTGAGATATTAGTAGAGTAAACTGAAGATGGTATAGAATTGTGGTATCGAGACAAAAACAGAATAACAAGTGGCTTAAAAGTAGAAAACTCAGCAAGATAAGGACCACTTAGCTGTGTAAAACTGAAAGGTCCAAGTGAGGGGTGACTGAAAACATGAACTATGGGTAAGCATCCCAGGGATGGGTATTTCAAAGATTCTGAAATAAGAGATTTAATATGTAAGAATTGCAAGCCATGGAAAGGCTTTTCATTGAGGCAAATATCTGGTTTTTAGTATTAAATTTTAAAAAGACATGGAGGACTCAGCATTCTGAGGTGCTGCAGTGTGGATGAGGGGCTAGAAAATAGGCCTGTGAAGAAGAGTTAACAAGATTAGCACTGTTTTGCCTGGGAGAGAAAGCCAAGAGGAGTTTGATTATCAGGGTATGAAGTGTTATGATAGAGAAGTGTGAGCAGCAGATGTCTGCATCTGCTGAAGATGTTTTACAAATAAATTTTACATTCATTACTAAGAAGAACTTGCTGCTTGGGAGGTGGTGGATTTCCAAAGTGACTGTGGTCCTTTTTCACTAGAAGTCATAGGTGAATTTTAGAAATTATTTTAAAGTGGCTGGGCATGGTGGCTCACACCTGTAATCCCAGCACTTTGAGAGGCAGAGGCGGGCAGATCACCTGAGGTCAGGAGTTTGAGACCAGCCTGGCCAACATGGCAAAACCCTGTCTCTACTAAAAATACAAAAATTAGCTGGGTGTCGTGGTGCATGCCTGTAATCCTAGCTACTTGGGAGACTGAAGCAGAATCCCTTAAACCCGGGAGGGAGAGGTTGCAGTGAGCCGAGATTGTGCCACTGTACCCCAGCTTGGGCAACAGAGCGAGACTCCGTCTCAAAAAAAAAAAATGTGTGTATATATGTGTGTATATATATATATATATATATTTTTTTTTAAAGTAAGTTCTAGCTTACAAAAAAGTTGCAAATGTAGGACAAAGACCTCCAGTGTTCCTGTCACCCAGATCCCTCAACTATTAACATTTTATTAGATTTTTGACACTGAGATATCAGTTGAGTTTCTATTTAAATCTGTCTATCTAAAACCATTAGCCTTTTCTGATCTGTTTGAGAAGCGCGTATATGATGCCTCATCGCTTCTAAAATCTTCAGTGTGTGTTTCCAAAAACCAAGGGTGTTCTTGTACATGATCACACCATACAGCCCTCCTAGTGGTGAAACCAGTCTGCAGACCGCATCAGATTTCACCAGCTATCTTAACGATGCTCCCTTTTTTTTCCCCTGGTCCAGTGGCTCACCTGCGAACCGGGGTTGCATTTGGCTGCTGTGTCTCTTCAGTCTCCCTACATCTGGAATGATTCCTCAGTCTTTCCCTGTCTTTCATGTTCCTGACAAGTTCATAGAGTACAGCTTTCATTCTAGAGGGTGTCCCTCAAGCTGAGTCTATCTGATGGTGTCTCATTACCAGACTGCAGTCATGCTTTCTTAGGAATACAACAGAAATGAAGCACTACCTCAGGGCATGGGGTCATAGATGTATTTAGAGGTCTTCCTGTCCTTGTAATTTAATGACAAGTTGCTCACACTATCCAGTCATTCATTCTGCATGAACCCAGTACCCAATTGATCATGAAACTCTAGGGGGGGATTGGTAACTAATAAAAATTTCTAATGTGGAAGCAATTATGCTATATTTCCTTCACTTCTATTCTAAGTTCACTCTTACTAGTGAGAAGGTAAAGATTTGTGATGCTATTAGTTAAAAATGTGTGTTTTTGTAATTTTTTTCCTTTTAATCTTTCTTTTTCCTTTTTAACATAGGTATACTGCAACCCATGGGTTGTGTTCCCCAAGTGAAGATTCTGTGTCTGGATTTTGGACCCCATATTCCCATTAAATGAATTTTGGTTAAATAGTAGTTTCCATTTAACATTATGCAAAGAAAAGAAAGTTATGTAACCTGTAATGTAGCTAACAGTGACTTTTGGGATGATCTTTTTTTTTAAAGGAAAAGAATTATTCTGAAGATATGTAGAAACCGATAATTAAGAGCTCACAAATGGAGCATGGGGCCAGCCCCTTTCCCTCAGGAAGCCAACCTGAGATCACCTCTGTTGGAGTCCTTATCTTTATTTCACAGCCTTTTGTTTAGGATTCTTCGCTTGGATAGAATATTATGTGGTTTCTTTTTTGGCCTTTACTTAATGTTAACTTAGATGAGCAATTTAGCTTCGGTTAGGTGGGATTGAAACAAATAGTGGTGCTCGGATGGAACCCTCTGTGGCTAATCCTCCCAGGCACTCTTCTTGGGACTGAATGGCTTCATCAGTTTTACCCCCCAGCCCCCTGGTTTTAGCTGCCTCTGCTTCCTCTGCTGCCCAGTTCCCCCTCATCCTTGCCCAGGCTGGTTGTGGGGTAAGACAGGTTTTCTCCTTAGCTTATTGCTAGCACTCACCTGAACAGCACAGGTTCAGTCTTTACTGGTAGTAGCTCCAGGAAAACAGCAACCTGTGACAAATAATGGTACCATTACAGAGTTATAAAAAGAAATCCCTCCAAATTTGAAATGATGGTCTTAGAAGGCCTGGTCTTCATCAGATGTAAGTGAGGCCAGGTTTACTTTTCAGAGGTCTTTCTCTAGCTCATCCACTTGGCTGTGCCCAGGCTTGTCTGGTTGAAAACAGAGCAAGCCACCAGTCTTCAATCTGTACACAAAATCTGGTGGGACCCCATCACCGAAATGCCAGCGACTCAGAGAAGTCTGGCCATGTTACGTTGTATATACTTATCTTGTTTATTATTGTCTGTCCTTCTCCCTAGAATGTCAACTCTTTGAGGGCAGGAGTCTTGGCTGGCTAGTTCATATTAGTCTCCAGGCATAGAACAGTGCCTGAGTCATCGTAGGCACTCAGGAAATACTTGCTAAATGAAGGCACCTGCTTCCCAGACTTTTCCTATTGCATTTCCCCGTTTACTTTGTGGATTTTATTCTTTTGTCTCCTATTGGTGTTCGTTTTGTTTTTTAGATTTCCCTGGTGACTGCTGCATACTTTTGTGCCTTTTGTTTTAGATGCATCTGGCATTTTCTGCTTCTTAGACCAGAGAAGCATTCTCACAAAGGTGTGATTTGGTATTTGGAGTTTTTTTGACCTCTAATCAACACCTTGCGACAAAGCCATGATTTTGAAGAAGAGCATGGTCTAAATCCAACTCCCTATTACTTATCATGTAATTACTTATAAAATATTTTTTTTATAGTGAAAAGAAGAGATTGGACCTGGAAAAGAAACTTTATGAATATAATCAGTCTGATACATGCAGGTAAGAGATGACAGTGGGAACAGTTTTCAAGCCAGGTTCCATATATTAATCAAAAATTTAACCCTAATATTATGTCATAAGTATTGTAGTTAGAGTACTGGGTTTTTTGTTTTGTTTTGTTTTGTTTTTTTGAGATGGAGTCTTGCTCTTTTGCTCAGGCTGGAGTGCAGTGGTGTGATCTCGGCTCATTGTAACCTCTGCCTCCCAGGTTCAAGCAATTCTCCTGCCTTAGCCTCACAAGTAGCTGGAATACCTGGGATTACAGGTGGGTGCCACCATGCTGGCTAATTTTTCTATTTTTAGTAGAGACTGGGTTTCACCATGCTGGCTAGGCTGGTCTCGAACTCCTGACCTCAAGTGATCCCCACGCTTCTGTCTCCCAAAATGCTGAGATTACAGCAGTGAGCCACCGTGCCCAGCCTAGTTGGAGTACTCTTACCATTCTCTTATTTTTAGTGTGTAATAATTTGAAATAAACAGTGCAGTTTAATATAATTACTACCAAATAAATTTGGTTAAAATCGATATGAGATCAAAATGTGTTATTTTCATTATTTCATATTTGTTTTAAGAATCTGTTTTGCTTAAAAATCCTAAAATAAGACATAGCCTTATCTTTTTTATTGCAATTTAAACACATTGAGCTTGTGTGATGATTAAGACATAATACTGTAGTTGATCTTTCAATGTACTACTGTAGGCAGGGTTACCTGGTATCTCATTTGTTCATGGATATATGAGAATGACTATTAAAATTATAAGCAGTGAATAATATATTGTACGTATTATTCTTTTTAGGTTTCTTCCTCCACTATTAAGAGCAGATTTTAAATATTTTAGTTTGTATTTTATAAAAACTGAACTTTATCCTTAAGCCAAAAGTATGGCATTACCTCTTATATTATTCATATGAAGAACTTCTGGCTTTGATAGCATTAAGTTTGTAATTTATCCATGTCACACTATGAGTGAGAAATGAAAAGATCTCATCCAGAAGAGAGACAGGCCAGGAATCCTTTAAAGTCAAATTACCTATTAGGTCAGTTCTTTCCCTTGTCTTCAAAATTATTCTTTGTTTTTAAGATTTAGTGTACTTCAAAAGCTTCCAGTTGAGGTAGACAGCCATATGACTCTAGTAACTCTGAAAGAGACAAGAAATCAGTTGTTTTGTGTGTGGAAGAAATAGCCAGCATTGTGGATGCTGTGGCCTCAAGAGTGGGCGCGAGTCAGAGGGGATCCTTGGCAGCTGCCATTTTTCTAGCCCATGGCTAAAGGGCAGAAGATTGTGTGTAGACGTTTCATGCAGTCTGTTCTTGGGAAGCCTCCTGGCCTTCTGGTGGTGGGAGGGGGCAAGTGTGAGAAAAGGATGGGCACTTTTACCAAGCTGTCAGTTCACTGAGCTGCTGCTTCTCTCCCAGCCTCTTACTGTTTCCTGGAAGACAGAGGATATGATTTGCTAAAAATAGGCTTGCTTAGATTGCCTTTAGAAGAAAATCCAAACAAGGCTGCCTCCACCTAGTACCAGCCAGAAGGCAGAATCTGAGATGAGGGTCTGTGTATAGGTGGTAATTTATTTGACAAGGTGGTCACCTAAAATTGGAGAGCAGGGCTGGACAGACCAAAATAAGAGCTGTTCACTGCAGTGAGCACCTGGGGTTCAGTCCCTCCAGACCTTCAGAGGAGCCTTCAGAGGAGCAGTGTAGACTACCCTTCCGCTCTGCACGGTGTCTACTCCTGCGAAAGGAGAGGGGGCTGTATTCCTACCGGTTCCTGACCCCGGCTGGTAAGGGCAGCCCCAGGTGGAGTTAACTCCTTTACACATCTAGGTTTTTCCCTGCTGCAAACTCAGAATGGCAGTCCTGAAATGCCAAGTGCAGCTAAGGCAGAGGCAGATGCTCTCAGGTTATACCACATGCAGGAGGCTGTGGCGGCTGTGGCAACTGTGGCAACTGTGGATGGTAGAAAAAAGGTTGGGCCAGGAGGTGTGAGATGGGCACAAGAGGTGTCTCATCCAGCAGCCTACCAGACACACCATTATCTGCACCCTTTTTAATTTACATTATCACCGTCTCTCTCCAGCCTCTCCCTAAGATTCGACACTGACTGAAACGTCAGGCTCTTAAGCATGACGGGATCTTTTGTAATGTGGTATAAACTTCTAGGCTCTGTGGTTAGGTGCTTCAGTTCCATCTGAGCCTCACCAGCTCTGAGCCGGTGACCTTGGGGCAATTACTCCAACATTCGGTGCCTCCATTTCTTCTTCTGTCAAATGGGAACAATGATAGCTGTGAGAACTCAATAAGATTCATACAAAGCCTTAAAGCAGTGTCTGACCTAGAGCCAATTATTATTTATTACAATTTTATCAACATTCTTTTTCCTATTTTTTGCCTTTGAGCTTTCTGACATGCTGTTTCCCCCACCTGGAATGTTTTCCCCTCATCTTTTCATTTTTGACTTCATCAATTTTGATTAACTCTCATTCATCTTTCAGGTCTTTTTTTTTTTTTTTTTCCTGAGACGGTCTTGCTCTGTCGCCCAGGCTGGAGTGCAGTGGTGTGATCTCAGCTCACTGCAGCCTCTGCCTCATGGGTTCAAGCAATTCTCCTGCCTCAGCCTCCTGAATAGCTGGGATTACGGACACACACCACCACACCCGGCTAATTTTTGTATTTTTAGTAGAGGTGGTGTTTCACCATTCTGGCCAGGCTGGTCTCGAACTCCAGACCTCAGATGATCCACCCACCTCGGCCTCCCAAAATGCTGGGATTACAGGTGTGAACCCCCATGCCCAACCCATCTTTCAGGTCTTAGCTGAAAATTATTTCCACTGGGAAGGCCTCCTGGCCCTTTCAGCTAGGTCAGGTTGCCCGGTTTGTAGAAGTCCTTTTTAGTTTCCCTCATAGCATTCATCACGTATTTACTTATGTCATTGTTTTCTTTGTTGACCTTAGCGGAAAGACTTTGATCTTTAGAGTGCTGAATATGTGGATGATTGCATGGGTAGATGAGTTACTCACTCATGTGGTCAGCTTTGAAGGTCAATGTGGTAGCTGGAATGGAACTAGAATTTGGATGGAGAAGGCATGGTACAATTGTACCCACTCCAGGTAGACACCACCAGCAGCAGCTTTACTGAGTCCCTGAGTGTGAACGACAGTATGTTAGGTTCTACTTCTGTTACAGTTACTTGCGTCAAAAATGCAGAGACATGGGCAGCAATAAGACCAGCCTTCAGTTTTTATTCAGAAAGAAAAATGAGGACAGCCAACCCTGGTCAAAGCGCAGAATTATTAACACGATAAAGACTTTCTTGAAAATTGTTGGCCTAGGATTGGAAGTTTAAGATCTGTTGTT
This sequence comes from Pongo pygmaeus, assembly GCF_028885625.2. NCBI lineage: Eukaryota > Metazoa > Chordata > Mammalia > Primates > Hominidae > Pongo > Pongo pygmaeus. The sequence goes on from NC_072394.2 coordinate 15,893,480, forward strand.
AAACAACTTTGGACATCTCCAGCATCTTTGCAAATCTTTGTTTTGAGGGTGAATATTTTTGTCATTTTAAAATTTATTTTTGTTTGATGAAAGAATGTTGAATAATTTATTGAGCCAACAATTGAAATGGTGTATAACAGAGAAGAAGAGTTAGGATTAACAGCGTTGGTGCCATGAGAAAAGTCGACTGCACAACTTGAACTATCCAGTATGTTTTTTTATGTACAGAAAAATTGGAATGCAGAGTATGTTTTTGCTATTATGCTTTGGATAAGAGTCTTAAAAGTTTTTTTCACAGTTGGAGTAGTTACAGTCCATATATTATTATAAAATATTTTAATGGTGAATTATATTGTAGCAATTTCTAACAAGTATATTTATATTATCTAAATTAGAGCTTTTGGTATTTTACATTTTTAAATTTCTTTTTAATTTCTTAATTTTATGGGTTGTGATTTGTAGTTTGATTTAATTCCATATGAGCAGTTATTTTTGAAATTGTCATATGTAAGAATGTTAGTGAGCCATTCGTCGAACATGTCCACATAGACACTACTCTTGAAATCACATTTAATTGTGAGAAATAAATCCATAGAAATCTTTACTGTGTGAATGTTAGAATGTGGTCTTATATATATTTCTCAGGGGAGTTATGCTTAGAGGAAACCGATATGATACCTCAGTGGTACTGCATTAACTTTCTGTCTCCAAAAATGTGTATATACATTTTGTCCTTTGGGTTTCAGTGGTTTGGGTAAAATACCTTAGAATACATTGTCTCATTAACAATTTTGATAAAAAAAGTTCTCTTTCTTAGATTCATCCAAGTCTAGTCCATTGTTTTAAAACTGCTTTTAATTTTCTAGAGTTAAGCTGAAATATGTAAAACTAAACAATTATCTGAAGGAAATATGTGAATCTGAAAAGAAGGCTCATACTCGAAACCAAGAATATTTAAAGCGATTTGAGCGTGTCCAAGCTCATGTTGTACACTTCACCACAAATACAGAGAAGCTTCAAAAACTGAAGGTGACTTCCTATTTTTTACTATGTTTCATTTTGTTTGTTGTTGTGATGGTTTTTTTTTTTTTTTTCAAGATGAGACCTCACTGTGTTACCCAGGCTAGACTTGAACACCCGGGCTCAAGCAGTCCTCCTTTCTCAGCCTGCTGAGTAGCTGGGATTACAGGTGCACACCGTGTGTAGCTGTGTACCTCCCGAGTAGCTGGGATTACAGATGCACACCCCAGGTTTATGTTTTGTTTTTAATCTTTTTTTTTGCTAAAATGAGAAATAATGAGTACTAAGTTTCAGATCAGTGGTAGTCACTAATGTTTCGTTGTTCATACTTAGGATTAAGTATCAGCTTTTTCTGTGAATTCCCATGTGGCTAAATTTTATCAGAGAACTTGAAACTGCATTTTCCAAGATTCTTCTTTAGTTGAGGAATCAATGGGATATCTCTAACACAGGCAAGATCACTAGCCAGTACCTGGCACAGTGTAACACATGGTATTTGTTGGCTGAATGACTGAATTTGAGCAGCATTGGGGTTCCCTCTAGAAACTGATTCTGTCTTGAAAGGGTTCTTTTTCTGTGGTCTGGGCCCCTCTTCTCTGGCAAACAGTGCATTGGGAGAGTAGTAAGGGTAGAACTGTCCCCGAGGAGTTTGCCTTCATGCTCCTGGTCTGTGTGACCCAGAGTGACTGCCCTTGTAGCCCTCTCTGGTTCTGGCACCTTTTTCCCCTTGAAGTGCAGGTGCTTGGCTGCCTGCTGCTGCTTGGCTGCCTGCTGCTCCACAAATTATGCCAAGTGTGGAGGGCCAGGAGCTAGGCCTTTATCCTCACCGTTTGCACTGGTCAGGTGTTGTCCAATTTAACCCATCTCAACACTGGTCACGGGAGGAGTTGGATTCAGTATTCTGCCTGCTAGCCTGCTACTGAGCCCCCCTACCTTTTTTTTTTTTTTTTTGCCCTGCAGTTTTTCTTCAGCCTTTTATTGCAAAATTTTCAAATACACAGAAGAGTTAGCATAATTATTATGATGAACACTCATAATTCTCCACTTAGATGCAATAGTTGTAAATACCTTGTTATATTTGCTTTGTATGTGTATTTTTTTTTTCTCTGAGCCATTGAAAGTCTGCTGCAGGCATCATGACACTTCTTTCCTAAGCACTTGAGCATGGATCTCCTAAATGCAGGGACAGTCTCCTACATAATCATACCATTATCACATCTAAGAAGATTAAAAATGATTCCACAATTTGCTTTTTGAGACAGGGCCTTACCCTGTCATCCAGGCTGAAGTGCAGTGGTGTGATCATGGCTTATGGTAGCCTCAACCTTCTGGACTCAAGCGAGCCTCCCTCCTCAGCCTCGAGCTGGGACTATAGGCATGCACCACCATGCCTGGCTAATTTTTTATTTTTTTGTAGAGATGAGGTCTCACTATGTTGCCCAGGCTGGTCTCGAACTCCCAGTCTCAAGAAATTCTCCTAACTTGGCCTCCCAGAGTGCTCAAACAGGGTGTGCAGTTTGAGTCACTGCACCCAGACGTAATATCATTTAATTTTCAGCTCCTATTCAGATTTCCCCGCTTCTCCCAAAAAGTAACTTATTTTTCCAGACCAGGAGCCAACTAGGGCTCATGTATTGTTTTTTGTGTTATTGATTATTGTGCCTTTTTTGTCTCTTTTAATCTAATTTAGTCTCCTACCATTCCTCCCTTTTTTTCCCCCATGTCATTGGCTATTTTGAAAAAGCCAGTCCATCTGCTTGTAGAATGATCCACATTCTGAATCTAAGGCATCATTTAACTTGTACAGCATCCCCTGTATTTCCTGTGAACTGGAAATGTGGTCTAAACAAGCACTGTCCAGTAGAATTTTCTGCAGTGATGGCAATGTTCTGTATCTATGCTGATGCTATCTAATACAGCTACTGCTCATATATGGCTATTGAGCACTTAAAATGTGGCTTGTGACACTGAAGACTGTATTTTTAATTTTGTCAATTTTAATTAATTTTAATTTAAATAGTTACACCTGAGGTCATACTTCCAACTGCATCCCATCAGGAGGCCCATGATGTCAGGTGGCCCCTGGGTGAGGCTGACTTTGACCCCTTGGTTAAGATGATGATCTCTAGATGTCTCTATTGTAAGGTACATTTTTTTTCCTGTTTGCATGTTAGTAACTAATCTATAGAGTGATGGGTTGGCATCATGGGAATATTGTGTTCCTCAGTATCCTTTTACCTAATGGTTTTAGGACCTATAGATGAGCCTTGCCTGAACCAGTTATTTCTAGTGGAGGTTATGAAAAGTGATTTTCTGTTTTATTGTATCTTCTGTTAGCTGGCTTTCCTCTATAACGAAGAGTGTTTTCCCCCTTTTCTTTTCTTTCAACATCTTCTTTTTTTTTTTTTTTTTTTAAATCGTACAACAGCACCTGGTATTCCCAGGAAGTCTCCCATCCAAGTATGAAACAGGCCCAACCCTACTTAGCCTTCAAGATCAAATGAGAGCAAGCGTGTTCAGGGTGGTATGGCCATAGATCCTTTTTTTTTTTTTTTTAATGTTATGATGGACTTGTGAATTTCTGTTTACTAGTATGTTATCAATTACAGTAATTATTCTTTTTGTTGTTTTATTGTCTTATATTTGGCCAATTGGAGTCTCTCCAGATTGGCTCCTGTGTCCTTTTGACATAACCCCGTTAATTCTGAGCCTTCTTTGATCTGGGGCATAACAAGACATTCCAGGTTTACCTCACATTTTTTCTCCCTCAGATATGGAATTAGCCTCCTATCCAAGGAGCTGTGGTTCTTTTTAATGGAGAGGGGTATTTAGAAACCAAGATATATGGTTAAATGTGCTCAAGCAATAGCAAGTTTTAGCTCCCCAATTTTTTCTTTTAGTATTCATGAAAAATGTTTAAAGTTCAAAAAAAGTTGTCATTATCAGTGTTGCAAACCACTTTTCAAAGATTTCATGGAGAAAATGAAAGTGATGGGCAAAGGAGGGAATTTTGTCTTCCCAATAAAATAAAGGAAATAATAGAACATTTCTGCTTATTTTCATATTGAGGCTTCATTTAATTGTTGATTTCTTATTATGACCAAATTTGAGAGGAAGGAATTTGAAGGGAAGAATCATCTTTTTAAATTTTTTTTATATTGAGAGCATTCATTATATAAAATAGGATATGTTATTAAAAAACTTGTATGAGCTGCTTAAGACTATCAACATGGGAGACCATTTTAACATGACAAACTAGATAGGAATATGAAAAGCTTTATTAATAAACATGGTTCAAAATTATGTAGGTGTTCCTTTTTTGAATTTTGGATAAGGAATGCCTTTAAAAAAAATTCTTCTAGTAGCGTAAAAGACCAAATCATGGCACTATACTCAGGAAGGATGTGAGTTCCATGGAGAACTGGACTTTGGCCGTCACCCTAGGTCCAAAGCCAATGAATGTTTGTTGTGTGCCTACGAACCCAGACAGCAATGTCAGCGACCCCTCCAGTGATCCCGTCTTCTTCAGCAGGCTGTGCAGTGAGCTGAGGTTCAACATAGGGGATGTTTGTCTCTGGTGTTTTCCCATTTCTTTCTGCTTCTTCCTTTTGGGCCAGAGTCCAGTGGTGGCCCAGGTATGCCAGAAACACTTGTCTCCTCTTAATGCTGCCCATCCAGGTATCAGATCTTTACCTCCTTTCTTGACTGACCTCACATAAGTCTTGGGAGAAAGATGTTCACGGTGCATTGTCCATACACCCCAAAATGCCACAGGTATTGCACCTTGAACAGACTGCAGTTAATACAAATGAACTTCAAATTGGTAGAATTCCAGAAAGTGCAACCAAGTGAAGCAGTGTGAGAGAAGTAGGGGTTTTGCCCAAACTGGTACCAAGTGACTTTCTCCCACTTTGTAGAGGTGGGCTGGGCCCAGTTCATTATATAATGCTAAAATCTCCTAAAATGAGCTAAATACTGAAAACACTGTCAACTGATTTTATGACTCATAATACTTTATTTGGAGGCCTATAATAATTTTCAGGGCTTTTAAAGGATATTGACGTGTTATGTAGTTTTGAAAATACAGTGTTATATCTATGCTGCTACTTGTCAGTTGGATAAAGGGGCTGAATAAACACAGTTCAAAAATATAAATATTAGGTCTGGGCATGGTGGCTCATGCCTGTAATCCCAGTGCTTTAGGAGGCTGAGGTGGGAGGATCACTTGAGGTCAGGAATTCGAGACTAGCCTGGACAACATAGTGAGACCCCATCTGTACAAAAAATTTAAAAATTAAATTTAAAAATTAGCCAGCTCTAGGGGTGTGCACCAGTAGTCCCAGCTGCTCAGGAATCTGAGATGGGGGGAGGATCATTTGAGCCCAGGAGGTTGAGGCCATAGTAAGCTATGACAGTGACACTGCAGTCTAGCCCTGGTGACAGAGCAAGACCCTGGCTCTCCAAAAAAATTAATAATAATAAAAAATTTTAAAAACCCAAGAATGTGAATATTAGTATTAATGCTGTGAGGAGTGTACCCTCCTCTCCCTCATTCACCCCCTCCCCCCACCTCGCTCCCTGTATTAGCTGCTTTCATAGAAGGGGCCCCAGTTGGTCCTAACTTAAAGCAATTTCACTCAGGTGCCCATTATCCTTGTCTCAGGTTGGGTTCTCCCTGAAGCAGACCTGGAGAACAGGGATTTGAGGGTAAGTGGTTGATTTGGGAGATAAGGAATATCAGTAGTAAACGGGCGAAGGGAGGCAGGGAGGGCACTGGGTGTATTATTAAGCCAGCTACCATAGTCAGCCCGGCGCCGAATCCTACAGAGAACTTCTGGCAAGGGGTTTGCACATTTGGGATATGTGTCCAGCAGCTCCTAAGCAGCATTGATTGAGGACTGATGGGCAAGGTTGTAGGTGGTAGGGAATTAACCAAACGCTCTCCAGAGCAGCCTTCCCAGGTTCTGAGAAGCCTTAGGTACGGAGTCCCAGATTCCAGAACTTAGGAGTGCCCAGAAAGGTCCCAGGGACATGTGTAGAACATTGCCAGCATCTGCCTTAGCCTCCCTTATGGCAGTATGGCCAGGATGGGGCCTACATGTCAGGGCATTCAGGGAGGATCCCCATGGCAGGCACAAGAGTCTTCATCTGGTTAGGTCTCTCCTTGGCCTGAAATGCTGGCCCAGGCTTTTGAGGACAAAGCCCAGATGCTGGTCTCTGCCTGCACAGAGCAGCCTCACCCTTATTACTCCTCCCAACACACACACACACACACACTCTCTCTCTCTCTGTCTCTCTCTCTCTGTGTCTGTCTCTCTCACACAAATACACAGACGTGCACATTTTTCTCCTCATCTCTCCCTAATTTCCCCCCTCCACCTTCTCCTGCCATCCCTATTTCTCCCTCTTATCTCTGCCCCCTCTCCTATTCCTGTCTCCTTGCCTCTTCTTACCCCCAAATCTGTCTCCTCCAGATCCTCTAACTCTTCCACCCCCATATCTTCCCACTGTCTCTCTACATCTTTATCTCCTGCACACGTACACAAACACACACTCTCTCACACACACACACACACTCTTACATGCACCCACAGTACTTTAAGCATGCTGAACAATTTGTATTTCCTTGAAAGCACCACATTATCTCGTACCTCCTTCAATTAGAAGGCCTTTTTCCCCCTGCCCTGCCTTAGGTCTGTGTCATAATTATCTCAGTAAGCACTTCCTTCATGGTATTATAATTGTTTACATGTCTGTTTTCCCACTTCACTGTGAGCTCCTTGTCTTATTATTTCAATGCTCTCAGTATCTGACCCAGAATATGGCACATAATAAGCACTCAGTAAGCATCGAGACTTCCCCCTTGACTGAAATTAATTCTTCCATATTTTTTGTCTCATTCTGTTATGGACTGTGAACTACTATGTGAGAACTAATGTGGTATTGATGATACTCTTTATTATACCTTCCCAGTTAGCATTTCTGTTTAATAGCAGAGGTATTCTGAATATATAATGTCATTATTTAAAGATGTGATTCTCCAGGCCTGGACAACATGATGAGAACCCGTCTCTACAAAAAAATAGAAAAAATTAGCTGGATGTGGTGGCGTGTGCTCTAGTCCCAGCTATTCGCGAGGCTGAGGTAGGAGGATTGATTAAGCCCAGGAGGCTGAAGGGCAGTGAGCTGTGATCATGCCACTGCACTCCAGCCTGGGTGACTGAGCAAGACCTTGTCTCAAAAAAAAAAAAAAAAAAAGTAAAGTAAAATAGATGTGTTTCTCCTTGAAAATTCGGTCATTAGGTTACGTATGCCTATAAGGGGCTAATATTTGAGAACAAGTCTTTCAAACTCTGATTTGATTTCTGCTAAGGATTGTGACAGACATTGTGAGCAGGGCACAACCTTCATACCCCTGGAGGACAAAGTGTGTAGCAAATACCATTTTTTATCAACCAAAGTGTCTTGCCTGTTAATATGCATTAGTTGAACAAATAAACGTTCCCCCATATCTTTGGTAAAAGTTCACAATCTAAGAGGAAGCACAGATATTGGAAAAAAATAGGAGAAGAGAAAACAAAAGACTGTGAATCTTAGTCGCATCTCTCATACTGACTTGAGGATCAAATCAACCCATTATGTAACTCTGTACCCATTTCCTCAACTCTAATATGAGGAGACAGGGCCAGCAGATTTTAAATGTCGATTCAGTTCAATTATTCACTTATTCTGTAACTTAAGAATTAGCTGTGCAACCCTGAAAAACAATGAAAAAGGAAATCTGTAGCAAAAAAAAGGTAGTGGTGGCACTTCCAGGCAAACAGTAAAGTGATGGAGGGGAAATTGACTGAAGTGAGAATACAGAAAGTAACATAATGGAAAACGTTTGTGAGCATGGAGAGAAATCCCAGAGACCTGAAACTTCTGCCAGAACCTCCATCAACCCCCAGTCATTGTTAACAGATTTCATTAATTCAGCTGAAATAAATTACTTGTGCATACTGAGGAAGTAAATGGGAAGGTCCTGCTAAGTTTAGGTGGGCAGCATCAAGCCAATGCTGTGAAGCAATACAGTAATAGACAGAACAAGTTACCTGATGGATTAACTGAGTGCTCTTGGGTTTATTAAAACAGATTTCTTGGGTTGGGGCGGGGGAGATAAGGGAATTATTTATCCCTAGAGGGGCTCCAGACCAGGAGATGTTACTGGGGCATGAGTAGGCTCTGGAGAGCGCTGTGGAAAACTCCTGCTCTCCAGTGTTCAGGACGTGGATAATCACCAGGTGTTGTATGCAAAAAGAAAAAGAAAAAGAGAACAAAGCATTTTTTGATGGAAATCCATGGTCCCAGGGGATATAGACTTACAGTCTGTATCAATCATTAATTTATCATCATATCTCTCCGACTTCATTGTGCCATTTCTATTTGCATTATTAATTTAGATAAAGAGTATCTACAGTTCAGTGACTTTTTCAGTTGCATTGAGAGCAATCTAAATTGGGCTCTTAAAGATACTTCTTTCTGTTCTTTAGGAAGACTTTATGCAGTTATCACTTCCTTTTTCCTTTAGCAAAATGAATTGAATAAAACTCTCATATTTCTATGAGAAAATGCTCTGTCTTTGGAAGGTATGGCTCTGAAATGATCCTATAATGAGGAAATCAGGTACAATGCTCATTGATCTCAAAGAGCATAAGAAAACATTTGTAGTCACAGGAAAAAAGAATTTTTATTTAACCTGTAATTGTATGTTTATATTGTAATTCATCTCCCATTTCTTTTTTGAGATACTATCCCTTGGAATCTGTAAAGGATGCCTGTTTAAAGCTCTTGGGGCTAAAATGTAAACATCTCTAAGTTCAGAGGAATAGATGTGGAACAGAGAGATATAAATTGTATCTTTGTTATTGCTTTATCTATTTCTAGTTTATTATTTTATCATTTATACTGGCCTGATAAAATTTTCATTTAATTGGCTATCTATTTAGAGAATTACTGCCATCTATCATATAGTACTCTGCTGGAGAAAAAACATCCATACCTAACTGTTACTAAAAATGAGACAGCGTATATTAATAATACCTTTCAAAATATTTTGAGGGAAACAAATCAGTTTGGTTATTATTGCCCATTTGTTTTTTGTGTGTCAAAACAAAGCTCAGGCCTATTTTATGTTCAGAGAACTAAGGAAACAGCTTTCTAATTTCATCATCTCATAGGTGTGTTTCTAATTACAGTGCATACCTGCCTAATTTAGAAAATGTTCTGATACTTATCTTTGATGGACCACAATCCATGACTTTTTTAAGGCTTTAATTACTAGCGTACTGAATCAAAGTGCTTTTTTATGCCTTGCTTTTAAGAAAAAGTCATTTTAAGATTGAATCACTTTCACCAATTACAGTGTGGTGATGATGCAGACATCTTTATGTAGTTATTAGTGCCAGAGCAAACTGGATTCTGAACATTGATGTCTGCAGTATATTTTTATTCATAGAAAATGGAATTTGTTTTAAGTTGATGATCTAGCAAGTATACTCAATTGCTGTGACGATCAGAATCATGATATTTTGTAGATATCATATAGATAAGAAATCAGTAGGATTGATTTTTTTTTTTGTTTGGGGCAAAACTTCTAAAAGGAAACACTGTCTAATGTGCTACTTTCATAATAAAGGAATTGTATTTTTGTGATAAAGTATCAAACTGTATACATATATATACACACACACATATATATACACATATACATGTGTATATATATACAGATTTTATTCCCTAAGTTGATGAAAGTAAAAATCCATCAAATCTTATTTTATTTAAAAATTGTAGCATTTTGTAAAATTCAACTTTTGATATGTGTCATTTGCAAAATTGTTCATTTTCTAAGATAAGGTGAATTTCTTGGCAACATCAGCTTTTACTTTCTACTTCAATGCTCCCTGTATGTTGTAAAGACCGCAGCATACAGACAGGTGCTAGTTGTAAAAATATTTATCACAAAATCAAACTTTGTTTATATTCAGCTCGAATATGAGACTCAAATTAAGAAGATGCTGCTCTCAAAAGATAGCCTGGGACTAAAAGAGGAACTGACAGATGAAGACAGAGAAAAGGTAATAAACTAAATTAATAACCTTTCTGTTAACAGAGGAGTTCTGGAGTGTTTATATTTTAAGATATTGTTTTAAATAAAATCATCTTATTAGAAAGATCCCTTTGATTAAACCTTAAGTGATTATTTAAAGATTTTTGCTTACAGAATATTGCTTTAATATCTAATTTAATTAAGTTTGCTGAAAGGGAGTTACTTTGGGAAGAAAGGATAGACTCTAAAGAAAACCTCAGTGATGTCAGTAGGTAAAATTGTTTTTCTAAATCATGCCTTGTAGCTGCTCTTTTCTTAGTTTGAGAAGTGTTTTAAATGAAAAGTAAACAAAATACGGCATTTTGATTCTTTTATTTGTGTGAATATATATAATTTTGTACATTTTAACCTTTGCACAGAAAAAGTGGAAAGAAAAGATTGCATATCTAAGCAATAGACAAAAAGATCGGCAAGGAATACTTAAATAAATTCTGCTATGTATCTGCTGTAATGCAGGCTTCTAATCCTCCCACCTATCTCCATATAAATGATTCTGTTCAAGACCATAGATGTTTTCTTCACTAAAAGCAGTAAAGCTCTTTTAGATGAAATGTCTAAAAACATCTTGTAATAACTTGGAGCATGCTGGCAAGAGTAGTCACTTGTGACTATGTGTGAAACCCCCTCAGCCAGTCGATATTGTAATAAGCAAAAATGGTAGCATCACTCTGTTATTCAGAAAAGCCAACAGCTTGCTTGTTCCTTAGGCTGCAGCATTCATTAAGAAAAGCTTACTGGGCTGAAAGCTGGAAACAGATGATAACGGGATATGATTTTCATATTTAATGCTTTCCTTGGAAGAGTGTGTGTGCTACAGATTGATAGAAGAATCAACTGCTACTTTACTAAAAGACTTTCAGGTTTGCCCTATAGCTACCGATGGAATCGTTCAGCCAAGAAATTAACTTTTTCTCCTTTTACCTGCTTTATATATCTGCTAAGCAGGCTGCCTGGCTGCCAGTAAATGTTATTATGCAGTTAACTGTTTGGTATTTAAGACTCTTATCAGAAAAGAAACAGAGGCCACACTATTTTGTTTTTATAGTAGGAGGAAGGTTTTAGTTTTTCTTTCTTCCGTGCATTAGCAGGCATTAATCTGAGTTTATAGGAAGTTTTCGTTTTCCTTCCTCATAGATTAAAAAGTTTTAAAAAAACCCTAGAATTTAGAGCATTCTTTAAACTGTAAGATACAAAACACCAAGCCCCAGCAACCTTGACCTATATAAAAAGGCCTTTAATGATAAATGATGTATATGCCATTCGATGTAGGCCAAATGTGGTATGATGTGATAGACTTTTAAAGCATTCAGACAGTTTTTCTGTTTGACATTCGGTCATGAAATAATTGATGTGTTTTAATCTAGAAGCCAGTTAGTTCTTTCTATGCCATTCTTGATAGACATATTCTTAGCACAGCATTGTCAATGGTACTTCAGGAAAACGGAAGCTTTTTTTTTCTTTATTTACCCACTGATTCTTTACCTTGCATGTAGTTGTGGAGTCTCCTTTTAGGACATATTTAAAATTAGGGCAAGAGACATACAGTTGACAACCCCTTAAAATGTTACGTATAATAATTAGAAGTCTTTTCATTTATACAGAAAGGTGTCATTTCCTTAAAAGCTTTGACTATTGGCTGTATAAGAATCGATTAGGTAACACTTTGAGAAATTTATATTTTGCCTTTTCTAATTTTCCATTGGTGTTCAACCAATTAAAAGGTAAATACATTTCAGCAAAATCATGTTTTAGTTAATCCTTATACTAATTCCTGAACCATTCCTTATCATATGAGTTATGTCTTATTGTTTAGTGGAAATCCAAGCTTCTCTTCTTTGGGCAGTCATATGAATTAGTCTTGGTCATTGACCTCCAGGGCCTTTCCTGAAGCATAGTACAGTCACTGGTTGAATCAATAAATAGTTGTTAAGCATCTGTTCTGTTTGAGAAGCCACAGTAGGCCCCTCTATGAAGGCCACAATTTTCTTACCTTCAAAGTGCTTCTCACAAAGCAATGTTCTTTCTAAGGCACAGAATAGTGTGTGATAAAGTGTCAGTCACATGGGACAAGCATGAGGAATGAGAAGAAAGAAGGTTCTACTTCCTGTGAATTGAGTAACCCCAGCCCTGGTGGAAGAGGTGGTGTGTGAGCTGGCATAGAAGGATGGGCAGGATGCCAGTCAGTGGTAGAAAATGAGCTTGGAAATCTACCTTCTGGGATTTGGTACCTGGAACTATGGTACCAGGCTAAGAACTGAGATTTCCTCCTTGAATTTGTGTGTGTGTGTATGTGTGTGTGTGTGTGTGTGTGTGTGTGTGTGTTGGGGCAGGTGAAGGAAAGACTTGTGAGCAGAGCAGTCACATCCCATGTGTGCAGCTGTGGGAAGATGAGGCTGGCAGTGCTGTGCAGGATGAGCCTGGGGAGGAGTACGTGGAACTGAGGAAATCAGGCTCCATTCAGACAGGAGGAATTAACAGAATGGAGGGCCTGTATTGGGGATGGCCATTGAGGTGGGAAACACTAATAAAGGGGAGAGGATCTATCAAATTGGTGATCATTCTGAATTATAAAAAGATATTTTTTTAAGTGGCTGTACAGCTTTCAACCATAGGCAGTAACTTGGATGCCAAGAAAAGTCATCAAGTGGTGTATGTCCATTTTTTAAATATAAAACTCTGGCTCAGTTTTGGTGTAGGACCTCTATTTGCTTGCATCCAGTGGTTGCTCTTTAGAATCATACATTTGCTTAGAAGGATTAATAGTTAGTCTGTTCATCTGCCATGCTTGTTTCCACTATTAATTTACTTAGTCAGCTTACAAAAAATGTGTCTTACCAAAAAGGCATGTTTCAAGCCCCACTCAAATCCTCACGAATTTTACTATAGTAATTCTTCACCTCTATTATATATATTGTTATTTTTTATTTTGGGGGCAAACTCTATTTCCAGACATGTTTTTCTGGTTGAAGAACAGTGACTAGAGAATATACATAAAAACACATAAAAATGTATGTCCTCAAGAAAGATTGAGATGGCGTTTTTGAATGAGAGTATACATTTGGGGATAGGGGTTGTAAGGTTTCTTAGAACTATTATGCTGTGAAGTATATTCTACTAGAAGTAGACGCAAACTGATTATACTCTGTCAGGGATGGATAGGTGTGGAGGACCAGGGAATTTCATCACAGAGCTGAAGGCTTGTTGAGGAGCGTCACTTCCACTGTGGTAACCCTCCCTACAAGGATCAGGTGGGAGAATGGTTATAAAGGTGTTATTCCCACTTTTAATACTGGTAGTAACAATGGGTAATAATCACTGCACTTTTACTTTGCCAGGTGCTGTATTAACACTTTATGTGTATCAACTCATTTAATCTTCTCAACAACCCTGGAAGTAGAGGATATTGTTGCCCCCATTTTATAGTAAGGCTCAGAAAATTTAGTTAACTTGCCAAAAACTACACAGCCAGGCAGAGCCAATATTCAAACCCAGACTATTGGACTTCGGCATCTATGTTGTTAACCACTTTGCAACAATGCCCTCTAAGGTAGTATGGGTAAAAGATAGTATGGGTAGCTCTTCAAAAGTTGGAGAAATTCCTGGTGAAATAAAAACAACTTTAAATACTACATTTTTACCTAGACTTGAGGGAGGAAATGGTCTTCCTTGGTACTGTAGTATTTGAGCTGAATCAGGTGAGCCATGGCAAGCTGAGGACCCGCCCCCTAAACTGCCCATGTTTGTAATAAAAGAAGCATCCGTTTCTGTTGCCTTTGTTCGGCAGAAGAAATGCCTTACAGCTCGACTGAAGAAGAACTTGAAGGGAGAAAGCCTGCACGGCCACAGGAGGTGGCTGTGTGTCTGGTATGCAGGGATGAGCTCTGCAGTGGCTTTAGCCATGGATCTGAGCATGTGTCCGAGGTGCTCCCAGGAGCAGTGCCACTGCAGGAGAGACACACGACAGAGAAGACAGCACCCCAGTATGAGATGATGGAAAGGGTTCTTCCATTCCAGATGTGTTCCCAGGATCTGAGCACCATTCATAAGACCAAGGCAGCCACTGTAGGACCTGGCTCGTCTCCAAGGAGTAAAGGGACCAGATACCTTGTGTGGGGGAAACTTGATTGAAATAAATATTGCAGCAAGGGGGAAAGGAATCCTAAAACTATACTGAAGTGTCTCTATTGAAAGAGCAAGTGACTTAGGTTGGAATCCCCTGGGAAGGACCCTAACACAATGATTTGAGTGTTAAGTAGTTTATTTGGGAGGTGGTCCCAGGAAGCACAGATAGAAAAGGGAGGAAGATGGCATGGGGAAGGGAAAGCGGGCTGTAAGAGTGTGTGGTTGAGTGGGTTATCACTCATAGCACCTGGTGCTCTGTCCCATTGGGGAACCTTGTATGACTGTGTAGGGCATGCCTCAGGGATATCCCATTCAAGGAGTAGGAAAGGGCGGTGTTTCCCCTCCAGGTCTGTCACTGCCAGAGTGCCACGCCTGGCTCCTCTTCTGGTGCTGCACAGCAGCTGAGAGAAATGCTCGGGCCAAGAGGCACAGGTGCTTACAGGAGGACACTGGGCAGGTACTGGAATGATGAGGGCACAGGGATATGGGCCCGCCCTCTCACACCTGCTAAGGGAAATAACAGTGGGTGGAGGAGGTAGAGGTTATTCCTTAGAGTTCTCTGTATAAGCCCGATTTCTTATCCTTATTAGCCCACAGTGCCGCCTTCACCAGTAGCCTCCTTGAATCACTGCTCAACTATAAACAACACAAAAGTCTCCCTAGACGGGGGCTCTGAGCAGTTGCCTTCACGGGGAACGTGGCCCTCAGTTCTGCCATTCTCAAAGTTATGGCTGTACTTGATTTAAACAGAGCCATGACGAGTCAAAAAGTAGCCTCTCTGTGTTCAGCTGGACCTTTTTATATTAATTGATTTCTTATTTATATGTGTTTGTATTCAGAAAACAATTAGAAATTAACCCGAATTACACAAATTGTATTTCAAGTCCTGGCCCTAAAACTACATCTGCAGATCTGCAGACCTTTTTTTCAGGAGAGGGTAGAACATGCTCTTCTCTCCCAGCTCACTTGACAGTAAGCTTCCACATGGCAGGGCCCGGCCCCTTCTTGCCCACCGTACCACCCCACAGCACCCTGCACCTGGTGAGTGATGATAACCTGCTGACCTGAAAGGAGGAAGCGGGGTGGGCTGCTCTCTGAGTGAAGGGTACTTTCCATTTAATGTGGTGTTCGAGGGCAGATGACATTTGGACTCTTCACTCCTGCTTTTGGGGGTGCCTTCCAAGGAGCTGGTGGGGAGTGTGGCTCTGATGGACAGCTCCCCCATGGGTCTTTCAGGCACTATTCTAAGGACTTTCTATAATATACGTGTATAGAAATACACGTTGGTTACAGCAACCTTACAAAATAAGAACTATTTTAATACCCATTTTACAGATGAGGAAATGGGAGCTCAAATAAGTAACTTAATTTCTTAGTCACACAGCTAGTAAGTGGCATACTGGCCTGGAGTCTTAATAAATACATTAGTCTGCTTTTCAGTTACTGGAAGAAAGGATTTACTTAGGAAAATGGTGGGAGAGGGCCTTTTTTTAAGGGATTAGGCTACTCTCTCATAGTCAAGAAGGAAAGAAAAACAGTATTTTTAAAACTTACCTTTTGTGGGGACATTTGGCTAGCCAGCTGTCTTCCTTTGCTCTTCTCTGTGGCAGGATTCTGTGGCAGGTGTATTATGTGACAGAGGCTCTAACAAGTGAGAAAATTGTATTCATAGATAAAGGTGCCTATCGTGTAGTGGAATGAGGGAGAAGAGAAAAAAAGTGGATGACAAGGGGAAAAGAAATGTAAGTCAATTTAACAAGAAAAAGATAAATTTTGTGGGGAAACACTATTTCTTTTCTCCCTTTGATAGTAGAAAAGGGTTTATAGAAGCTCCATAGGAGAACGAGTATTGGGTTCTTGTTCTTTAGAAGACTTTCCAAATTCATATACTTACAGTCCATGAAATACTGTATTATTAGAAAAAGATACACTTCATGCAGTCTTAAAAAAAAAGTTAGTGCCTAGAACTTTCTTGGAAAAGAATCTGGTAGTAACAGTCACGATGAATACACACATATGCTTTGTGCCAGCTGTCCCACTTTTGCTAATCTGTGCCCTAGAAAGAAAATCTTTTGTTCAAAATGGCAAAAATATAGTCTGTGTGTTGCAACATTATTTGTAGCAGCAAAAACACAGAAGCAGCCTGAATGAGCAGCTGCAGAGGAGAGGCTGAACTAGGGAGAGAGAGCACCCTCATGATCAAGTACTCTGCATATGGCGCCCAGAATCCAGTGCATTCCTCATGATCTGGGCAGTGTCCAAAGAATATTATTAAGAGAGGAAAGCATGTTGCGGAGAGTTGCTTACAACATGCTCTCACTTTGTACAAGTGGCCAAACCTTACCAGCAAGGAATTAGTTGTCCTGGGTTTGAAGGAAAGTGTGAATAGGCATCCTAACTGGTTTGCTTCAGTTACCTCGTGGAGGGGAGAGAGAGGCAATGAGCTGGGGAAAATAAGTAACTTGATCTTTACATCCCTTTGCTTTGTATCTCGTTTCTATAATTTAATAATTTTTATACAATTTTAAAAATTAAACCTATGAAGAAGGGATGAGCAGGTGGTTAGTTCATTTTAGGAAGAAGGAACCTGCTTGTGGTTGAGACTGTTCTTTTAATTGTGGGGGAGTGTGAGTTGCTTACGTCCTTACTCAAATCCCTCAGAATTATAGAAACTGGAGGTGCCTTTCTATCCCTCTGATGTAGTTCTGCATATTTCTTTTGTGAATGGGGATCTCTAAGAGAGTTTTATCCTGAGTTACCCTACTTGGGGATGGTGGAGCATAGACAGGGGATATTGAATTGTATTATAAAAAGAAAGGGCTGTTACCTTGACATTTTTAGGTATTTGTTAAGCCTCTTAGGAAGTGTTACTTGAAAACTGTAACTTAACTTTGTATTACTTTGACCAAGACAATTGCTTAGGCCTATGGATGTGAAACAGTGGCATTTTGGAATGCCGAATTTCTCTTGAGGCTCATACCTGCTTTTCTCTTACTCTTCCATTTACCCCACATAGACTAGGTTTTATTTATCATATACAAGTTCTATTCAGGGTCTATTTTAGTGAGATCAGATTTTGAGTTATTTGAAGTTAGAAATTAGGCACAGGCTTCAGATTCATTATTAGGGATTTTTATGTTTGTTTTTAAAAGCTGTGTTCAGTAATGCAATTTGAGTTTGACTGACTCAGTTTTGAATATTGTAGCATAAGAGGTTTGCATTGGAGTCCTGGTATCTGGGTTTGAATCCTGGCTCTGTGAACATGGACAAGTTGCTCAACCTGGCTGAGTCTCATAAGAGTAGGGCTAATAATAATGGTTGTTTTCATAATATAAATCTCTTAGCTCCTGCGTGTCACTTCGTACATGCTTGATAAATGTTCCCTGCTCTTGCTGCTACCGTCACCACCATCATTACCATTGTTGTTCTCCACTAGGGTAGCCTTACTTTGATCCTGGATTCTTGCCACTTATTTAAGATAGAGAAGAGGTTGGTGTGGCGGTAGGGAGACTACCTATGAATTGAAGAAATAGGAGGTAATACCACTTGATGGTGACAACTCATAAAGATTGATTTTGTGCAAGATAATTTACAGAATACACCGTTAAAGCCTAATTTAACAGATACATCTTAAAATTTAGATAGTTCCAGTAACTGTTGAATTTCATGGCCAGAGATATCTCTTGGTGGCCTAAGTTGTGAGATTTTGGTGATGACTCCATTTATCATGGTGGCAACATGTAAGAAGAAGACTTAAAAATCACAATGGCATACTGTATTAGTTTGCTAGGGCTGCCATAACAAAATACCACAAACTGGGTGGCTTAAACAACAGAAATGTATTTTTTGAAGTTCTGGAGGCTGGAAGTCCAAGATCAAGGTGCCAACAGGGTTGCTTTCTGATGAGGCCTTTCTCCTTGAGTCATAGAAGGGGCCTTCTCACTGTGTCCTCATGTGCCCTTTTCTCTGTGTGCATGAACTGAGAGATCATTGGTATCGCTTCCTCTTATAAGGACACCAATTCTATTGGATTAAGGTCCCACCATTATGATATAATTTAACCTTTATTACCTCCTTTAAGGCCCTATCCTTTAAGCCACATTGGAGATTGGGACTTCAACATGTGAATTGGACACAATTCAGTGTGTGATATGTATATTGTGTAAAATATGTATAATAATTTTATAATAAACATATAACTTCAGGATTGTTACATATAAATTATTGTTAATGTATTTTTAAAAATCTTCTCAATGTGACTTAAGAACTTGCTTACATAGAAATTAAAAACAATAATTGTACCATGTGAAAAGCTGAAAATTTGGTCTAACAGCTTCATTTCCATTCTGCATTTAACTTGCTGCTTCTCATTCCCTTGTCTGTGAAGATAATAAGAAGAAGAAAAAATAAAGATTTACTTAGCATTTTGCAAAACATGAAGTATAACTTTTTTTTCAAAGTATATTAGTGGTTAAGGTCTGCCTTTAAATACTGTAGTTCATAATGATTAAGACATCATTACAATTCTAAACTTGTTGATCTCTTCTTATGTTCACTCCTCTTCTTTCCCCCAGTAAAGATGAATTCCTGATTTTTAAAAGTTATCTTCTGTTCACTAATAAATATTTTCAGTCATGTTCATGTGCTTTGCTATTGCTTCCCACAACTCCCAACATTTTTTAAGACTGCAGATGGATAACTGTGACAAGAAGAGAAAAAGAACTGAACTAAAATCTTGGATTATAGATTTATCTCTAGCACTCAACTACAGAAAGTAATAGGAAGGTGTGGAAAAGTTGGTCACTATGTCAGATCCTTAAATACTGATACATGCTGCTGCTTTTGGCAATAACATCTGTCTCTCAAAAACTTTTGAATTCCTAATACTATTCCTGTGTCAACAATAATGTGAAACATGGTATTCTCTTTTCAGCTTCCCTGGCTCAGAAACTGCTTTGAGAAGACACCTAATAATGTTCAGAATTTAAGATTAAAGAGTATTCTGTTTCCTGTTGCTAAGCTAATAAAATGACAGACTTTTAAAAAAGAAAAGAGACACCTGTCTTAGAGTCTGATCTCAGCAGATGGGAAACCTGCCAGCCTACAGAAACTCAGCTTACATTTCACTGGAGCCAGTATTTTACTTTGCAAGTGTGGAGCTAGTTCAAATGCAGCATTGCCTTATAGTGAGCAGCAGTTAATTTTTGCAAGTTTCTCATTTTTTGTTATAAAAGTTTATATAATTGCTGGTGGGAATGTAAAATGGTGCAAACACTTTGGAAAACAGTTTGGCAGTTCCTGAAAAAGTTAAACATATAGTTACCATACGAGGCAACAGTTTCATTCATAGCATAGCATTCAAGCATAGCAGCTTGCTGTGTACAAGATTGGACACAAAAAGTGGACAAAAGTTTATAGCAGCATTATTCATAGTAGCCAAAAAGTAGACACAATTTACATGTTCTCATCTGATGAATGGATAAACAAACTACAGTATATCCTTAAAACAATATTATTCAGCCATGAAAAGGAGTAAAATACTGATAAATGCCACAAAATGGATAAACCTTGAAAACATTGTGCCAAGTGAAAGAAACCAATCAAAAAAGACAACATATTATATGATTCCACTTATACATTCATAAATGTGCAGAATAAGCAGATTTTTACAAACAGAAAGTAGATTAGTGGCTGCCTAGGGCTGGGGACTGACTGGGGAGGATGGGGAGTCAGGCTAAAAGGTATGGGGTTTCTTGTTGGAGCGATGAAAAAATGTTCCAAAATTGATTGTGGTGATGGTCGCACAACTCTGCAAATATACTAAAAACCCACTGAATTGTATGCTTTTAAAAGGATAAGTTTTATGGTATGTGAATTATATCTCAGTAAAATGGTTTTCAAAAGTTTAAATCAAATTGAATTTATTAAACCAGAAAAAAGAAAAGCGAATAGCAATGTTAATATTCTTGACATAATTCTATATAAACACATTTTGGTAAATATCTTTTTCCTGTGTTTAGATTTATTTTATATAGGTATAAGCATACTGAGTATGTAATTTTTAAAATTTGCCATATCTAAGTATTTTTGTTATGACATAGTCTTTATTTGCGTCATTTTTATGACTTCGTGACCTTTCCCTATTTTATAGTCATATAAGTTGCTTCCAACTTTTTATGATTTGAAATAATGCTCTACGTGAACTTGTTTGTCCACATAGCTGTTTTTTTCTATTAGCTTTATTTCCTTATTATGATGGATTTCCATATAGAATTACTGAATCAAAGCAACAAGTATGGTTAGGACTTCTGATGCCAGATTCTTTCCTACGAGGATTCTGCCCATGTATTCAGCCACCAAAGGTGTGACAGCTTCTATTTCACCTAACCTTCCTCAGTACTGGGGGGTTATAATTTTTAAAAATCATCTTTATTTTACAATAATTTTGGATTTGCAGAAAAGTTGCAGAGATAGTACAAAGTGTTCCCTTGGATCTCTCACCTAGTTTCCACCATTGTTACCATCTTACATTACCATGCCACACTTGGCAAATCTAGGAAACTAACACAGATACATTACTGTTAACTGAACTGATTCAGATATTGCCAGTTTTTCCATTAATGTCTTCTTTTTTTGTTGTTCCAGGACTCAATTCAGGATTGTTATAATTTTAATTTTTAAAAATTCAATATAATGTTTATAGAATGATATTACATTGTTATCAGTCTTAGACATAGGGTTATAATGGAGCTGAAAAAATTCCTGTTGCCTAATGACTTAACATTGTAGTGTAATGCATTTCTGACATGTTTGTGGTGATGCTGGTTCAACAAACCTACTGTGCTGCCAGTTGTATGAAAGTATAGCAGAAACAATTATGTATAGTATATAATACTTGGTGATAATAATAATAAATGACTTTGTTACTGGCTTATTATTGGCCCAATTGACAAAATTGGATTATGGGTTGTGGAATAGAAAACAAGATTATATCAATGTTAAATTTTCTGATTCTGATCATGAACTTTGCTCAAGAACGAGCGTGTCCCTGTGCTTTTGGAAATGCTCACTGAAGTGCTTAGTGGTAGATAGGCAGGGTGTCCCAACTTACCCTCAAATGGTTCAGAAAAAAATCATATGCTTATATTTAAGTATACACACATACAGAGACAAACACATATATGTAGAGGGAGAGAAAATGATAAATGGGATAAAATGTAAACATTTGGTAAATCTGGCTAAACACTGTTAGGGGAATGTTTTGTATTATTTTTGCAATGTTTCTGTAAATGTAAAATTATATCAAAATAAAGCCACGCATGCTTATGCACACCTGTAGTCCCAGCTACTTGGGAGGCTGAGGCAGGAGGGTCACTTGAGTCCAGGAGTTCGAGTTCACCGTGAGCAACATAGACCACATCTCTATAAATAAAAAAAAATTGTTTAAATTATGTCAAAATAAAAAGTTACTGCTCCCTATAAATAATTCTGGCAACAACTAGAAATAGTGCGGGAAGACAACCTTCCTATTGAGTTGAAGCAAATCCTCAAGTACATGTTGCCTTTTTTGGGCCCTTGGATGAATGATGCGTCGTCCACAGACTTATTTTTACACATAATTAAGGGCCACTTTTTTATAACTGCTAATTTGTTACAGGCCACTAACATGCCATGTACTTATTAATTAGTATATTACTAGAGTTTGTTGAGGACCCAGAGTTCAGTATTCCAGGAAGTCTGGCAATGCTTGGCAAAATTGCAAAATAGTTAATAACTACTTGCTGTCACAGAGAGTGGTAAATGCTCCTCTTTTTGGGAAATAAACCTCTGCTAACAGTGTTGTCTCTTGAATTGGGTCCTTATTTTCACTTTCTGTAGTTCTGAAGCATTTACTATAAGTACATCATGGTTCCCTGCTACTTTTCCTGACTGTGCAGATAAGCAATCTGATTGTTGTTTCCAGTTCTTCGCTCTGGATTTGTTGTTCAGTTTTGCCTCTCTTAGGGGGTTGGAGACATTTGAGAATTACTAGTTGAGAGCAGTAACTCAGGGGCACTTCCTTTGGCCCTCCTCAGGTGTCTTTCTCGTATCTGAAATGTGCCTTCTTTTGTGCTTTGGCTTGGCCTTTAGCGGGTCAAAAGAGGAAGGTGCTTAGGCCTTCCGTGTCCTCCCTGTACTGGGTTAGTCATTGCTCTGGTGTTGGTGCATTAACACTTCATAAACTGGTCTTGAAAATGAAAAATTAAAGGCTTCTCAGACTTCTGAGTCTGATCACTGATTTGCTTCATGTCTCCACCAAGTAACTGCTATTGCACAGCCACTCTGAGGCCTCAGCCCTTTTAGCCCTGCTAAAGTCTCCATAGTAGCCCATCCCTCAGAGCCATCTATTTACACAACTAGTTTTTTTATAACAGGAAAAATGAAAGTAGTTGTTAGATTACAGTAGTGGTAATAGGTAATTTTTCCTGTTTTAAAATTTGTCTTTGTTATTGTATCAGTATAATATATATCAGCTTTTTTATTACAAAAGGAATAGAAGACACAGTATATTATGAATACTATTCATATTGGTGAGTCAGAATGTTGATTAATATCATTTTTGCTATTTAAACCATATGGTATAATGGAAAATTCTTTAAAATGACATAATGGCCTCTTTGGATGGTGAAATGACAGTATTCTATAAGGCAGGCTTGACCCAGCAATTTCAGTTCTAGAAAAGTATCCTACTGATATACTCGCCTGTGTGCAGAGAGACATACACTCAGGAATAATCACTGCAGCATGATTTGGAGTGGAAGATGGTGGGAAACAAACCAATGTCCTTCAATAGCAGACTGTTTACATAAATTATGGTACATCTATAGAATAGGATAATATGCAGCTGTTAAAATTGAATATAATAAAAACTATAATTATATAATGCAAAGTATGTCACCCTTTACGCACATACCTGCTAGTGTATCCAGGTCCTTTCTGCAAGAAACTTAGAGTTGCTTTCTCTGGGGAGAACAGCTAGAGGACTAAAGGATCATGGAGGTAGAACTTCCTTTTTCCTCTATACTTTTCTATCCTGCTGGCTCTTCCTGCTTCTCCTCCCTCTATGGGGAGAGATGGGAGAGATGTACTTTTCCTAATTTTTTTTTGAGACAGGGCCTCACTCTATAGCCCAGGCTGGAGTGCAGTGGTGTGATCATAGCTCACTGCAGCTTTGACTTCCTGGGCCCAAGCAGTTCTCCTGCCTCAGTCTCCAAGTAGCTGGGACCACAGGTGTGTGCCACCATGCCCAGCTAATAAAATACATATATGTATAAAATAATAATTATTTTTTTTTTTATATGGAGTTTTGCTCTTGTCACCCAGGCTGGAGTGCAGTGGCAAGATCTCGGCTCACTGCAACCTCTGCCTCCCGGGTTCAAGCGATTCTCCTGCCTCAGCCCCCTGAGTAGCTGGGATTACAGGTGCCCAAATATTTTTTAATTAAAAAAATTTTTTTAAATTTTTTATTTTGTAGAGTTGGAGTGTCACTATGTTGCCAAGGCTGGTCTCAAGTTCCTGGGCTCAAGCAATCCTCCCACCTCAGCCTCAGGGCCGGGAACTCTTCCTAATCTCAGATTAGCTGCACAACTTAATTTCTTTTCTAAGGATTTTTTATTCATTTGTTCATTTTCTTTTTTTGTGACAGCTTTATAGTTTTTATTATATTCAGAGTTGCACAGCCATAATCACAATCAATGTGAGCATACTTTCATTCCTGAAAAAGAAACCCCATACCTGTTAGGAACCACTCTTTACCTCCCCCGATTCTTTCTACTCCCCACCACCCATCCCAGCCCTTCAGTCCCCAGCCTGGGGCAGACAGTTAACTACTTCCTGTCTCTAAAAATGTGCCTATTCTGAACATTTTCTATAAATGAAATCTTACACTATATGGTCTTTTGTGACTGGCTTCTCATTTAGCATGATATTTTCGAAGTTCATCCATGATGTAACAGGTATCAGTAATTCATTTCTTTTCATGGCTGAAAATTATTCTCTTGTATGAATGTATTACATTTTATCTAGCCATCTAATGTTGGCCGTTGGCGTTATCTCCACTTTTGACTATCATAAATAATGTTGCTGTGCACATCCTTTTACAAGATTTTGTGTAGTCATATGTTTACACTCTCCATACCTCTGCCTGGATATGGAATTGCTGGTCAGATGGTAACTCTGTTTAACTTTTTCAGGAGCTGCCAAACTCTTCTAAAGTGGGTGCACCGTTTTATATTCCCATCAGCAGTGTATGATTCTAATTTCTCCACATCCTGGACAACACCTGTTATTGCCTGTTGCAGTGAATTCTTATAATTTTACGTTACCTCAGCATCCATTTTAAATCTAAGTTGAACCTTCTCATACCAGAAGCAGGACTCAGTCACCCCTGACACAGCTGGCAGTTCCACCCTCCTCCACAGTTCCTCAGTGTGGTTGGTCCAGATAACCTGCCTTACACAGCTGCTCTCTGGTGACCACTTCCCTATGGGACAGCTGGATGCAGCCTGCTTGACAGGTCCTTCTGACCTTCGCATCCCCCATGGACCATATGCCACCGTGACCACCTCTCAGTCACTGGGTAACCTCCCAGAACTCATGCCTGCTTGCTTTAAACTCACCAGTTAAAACTCCCCGGGCTGCCTGTGGGAAACCTGTTTGGATAACATCTGGGACTCAGTAAAGACGTTGGCTCATGTGTCCTTCCCCTCAACCCCTGCTTCTACCATGTGAGGACACGGGTCCCTTTTCTCTTTCTCTCTGCCTGCACTCCCTGACATTTGTGTGTGTGGCCTCGAGGTGTGCCATGTACTCCCCAGAACCTGTAAGTGATAATGTCTTTATTTCCATCTCATCTTTCTCCTAATTATTGGAGGGGTACTCTCCATCTTAAAGATCCTAAATTAAAACACCTATCATTCTTAGTATAGCCATTGATAATGGGCTGAATATTTGTGTCCCCCCCAAAATTCATATATTGAAATTCTAATCCCCAAGGTGATGGTTTTTGAAGGTGAAGACTTTGGGAAGTGATTAAATCAAGGGGGCAGAGCCTTCATGGGCGGGATTAGTTTCTTTATAAAAGAGGCCCGTGGAAATTTGCCTGCCCCTTCCACCCTGTGAGCACACAGCAGAAAGATGCTGTCTGAGAGAAAGCAGTTCCTTACCAGACCCAGAGTCTGCTGGCGCCTGCCTGGATCTTGGACTTCCCAGCCTCCAGAACTATCAGAAACAAATTTCTGTTATTTATGCACTGTTTAGTTTATGGTATTGTTATAGCAGCCTGAACAGACCAAGACAGCCATAATAGTGGGCAAAGTGATATCTTATTGTGCTTTTGAATTATGTTTCCCTAATGAATAATGATATTAAGCATCATTTTATGTGTTTATTGGCCATTCATATATCTTCTTTGGAGAAATGTCTATCCAAATCCTTTTCCCACTTTTAAGGTCTGTTTGTCTTTTTATTATGTAGTTATATGACTTCTTTATGTATTTTGGATACTAGACCCTTATCAGATACGTAATTTATAATATTTTCTCCCACTGTGTGGGTTATATTTTCACTTTCCTGATGATGTCTTTTCAAAGCATGTATTTCTTTTTTCAAAAACATGTATTCTATACTTTGTTTTTTTTGAGATGGAGTCTCCAGGCTGGAGTGCAGTGGCATGATCTCGGCTCACTGCAACTTCTGCTGCCTGGGTTCAAGTGATTCTCCTGCCTCAGCTTCCTGAATAGCTAGGATCACAGGCACCTGCCACTGTGCCCGGCTAATTTTTGTATTTTTAGCAGAGACGGGGTTTCACCGTGTCAGCCAAGCTGGTCTCGAACTCCTGACCTCAGGTGATCTGCCCACCTTGGCCTCCCAAAGTGCTGGGATTACAGGCGTGAGCCACCACACCCGGCTTACTTTCTTTACTATATTTGTTTTGTGAACTATCATTGTTATTAAAATTAAATCCTATGGACTTTACTGCTTTTTCCTCATTCATTATGTAGGAAGCCATGAGTTTAATAAAACATGGTAGGTGCTGATTTCAATAATCATGCTTTGTTTGACCTCCTTTCATTTCTGAAAAAAAAAACCCCACCTAGTTGTTTATACACAGTATGTTTAACTCACATCTCTTTTGGTGTTGCAGGTTGCAGTGCAGGAGGGAATTAACTCAGGAACAGCCATGTCAAGAGGATTGTATCAACCAGCAACAATCTTTATGGGCCGCCAAATGTCAACCGTCTCAAGCATGGGAGATTTCAGTACAGAGCACAAATCTCCCCAACCCACAAAGAACTTTTCAATTCCTGACCCACATTCACACCGACAGACAGCCCAGAGCAGTAATGTGACAGACAGCTGTGTAGTACAAACTAGTAATGACACAGAGTGCTTAAATAAGTCTGACAACATAGATGGAAAGGCATCTCTTCAGATTGGTGAGAAAACGCCAGTCACAGCCAGTGTATTGTCTGAGGAGGAACAAACTCATTGCTTGGAGATAGGAAGTAACACACGTCATGGCAAGAGTAATTTATCTGAAGGCAAAAAGTCTGAACTCAATTCCCCGTTACAGGAAAGATTAAGTCCAGAGAACAGAACCACTGATTTAAAGTGTGACAGTTCCAGCAGATCCGAGGGATCAGAGGGAGAAATACTGACACGGGAACATATTGAAGTTGAGGAAAAAAGAGCCAGCCCGCCAGTCTCTCCGATATCAGTTTCAGAATACTGTGAATCTGAAAATAAGTGGTCTCAAGAGAAGCATTCTCCTTGGGAAGGTGTTTCAGGTGGGATGAGAGGCTGAGTTTGGTTGCTGATTTTTCTGGGTGGTAGTGATCTTATGTAAGGACAAAATATACTCTCCAATTGTCTCTCTTTGTCATGAAATAGTATCTTTGCCAACAAATTCCCTTCTAATGAACTCTTAAATATGTACGTGCAAGTGAATTTGCTGATTTTTAAACCTACTGTGATTTTTTTAAACATTTGAAAACATGTTTAAGCTTTTAAGTTCCGTAATGAATTGTGTGTGGGTTGCTTCTCCATGTTTTTAACTGATGAGTAATTCTGCTGTGTGTTACCTTGCTTCCCCCTGAAGTCAGTGATTGGTAATCAGTTCATGTCCCCACTTGCAGATCATCTTGCTCACGGGGACCTAAAGTCACAAAAGCCCTTCAGAAAAATGCAGGAAGAGAAGGAGGAGGAAAGTTGGAGCACCAGCAGTGACCTCACCATTTCAATAAGTGAAGATGATCTGATTTTAGAGAGCCCAGAACCACAGCCAAATCCAGGTGGCAAGATGGAGGGAGAAGATGGAATAGAGGCCTTAAAATTAATCCATGCTGAGCAAGAAAGAGTTGCCCTATCCACTGAAAAAAATTGTATTTTGCGAACCCTAAGCTCTCCTGATTCAGAAAAGGAATCCTCCACTAACGCACCGACAAGAGAGTAAGCCATTCAATTTTTTTTTCTACTGTTCTGTTTTTAATTGTAGACATTTCTAGAGACCATTCCACTGGGAATGTATTATTGAGTACTCAGCCATGAAAGTGTAAATTCCTTAAGTCTCATAAGTAATCTTTTAGGCAAGACCTAATTTTCTTTCTGTCCTTCTTTCTTCTTTCTTTCCTTCCTCCCTTCTTTCTTTAACAAAAAAACTTTAAAAGTTTGAATATCATTGAATCATGGTGATTACAGCTTATAATTATATACACATAATCCCTGGTTAACTTATAAGTCATTCCCCAACCCCCTATTCTCCAGCCTTTCAGAAAATAAATCTGTTTTGAAGTTTTGGTACCACAGAAGGTGACAGTTAAACTTACTAGGAATGCAGCATTAGAGTCTGAGAACTTTATGTCTAATTAATTTGCTTAATCCTTTTATTCCTTGCCATAGTATCATTTTTGTCATCTGATTAAACATGAGTTAATAAGTTCTTCTAATTGTATATATAAGCCAGATTTCCTTTTCTGAATCTAAATAGGAAACATTGGAATCTCTAATGTTAAATGGGAACATCAGCGTTATACATTTTGAGAACTTATATTATCCGACTGATAAAAATTTGTATATGTTTTTGTGCTACTGATTGGAGATGCTGGAAGAAAACTTTGTAGAAAGTTCTTGTGTATCTACTGTGTAGAAAACTTGTTAACTGTTGAAAAGTGATTTTGTGCTGAAAAATGGCATTAATAACATCAAATCTCTTTTGGGGGTAGAAGGAACCTAAGTAAACAACCTAAGGTAGATCTCACCTTTTACAAATGAGGAAACGAAGGGCGGAGCAGAGTGGTGTCACATAGGTCTACTGGATCTGCTGGGGCAGAACACCCCACAGCCTGTCTGCCTGAATGTCACACCACTGCCTCACCCCCAGAATTTTCTGTTACACCGTAATGCTGGTCACCCTTTCATTTCCACAAAGCTGGCAGCAGTGAAAAGCCAAGTGGGCCTTTTTGTACGGCATATGTTCTCTTTAGAACACCATTGTACCTTTTAATATATTGCCTCTTAGCATTCATTGTCTACTTATGGTGAAAAGTTTATTAATAGGCTTTAATGTATAGATTGTATCCAAACTGATGTTCAGGAAATATTTATTAAGAGTATATCCAAGTGCAAAGTTCTTACACTATGGATGGAAGAACCAACATGGTTCCTGTCATTGGGAAATTTGATTTATTAGAGAGGCAAGGCAAATGCATTTTTCTAGTAATAATACTTCTCTCATCAAAGAGGCACAGGTAATACATATTACATCATCAGGAACTTTATTACTGGAGGTAGAATGTTATCTATCTCTAGTTTTGTGTTTGTGGGCTTATTTTTATGGCATGGTGGACAAGTTAGTACTTTGGTAGGCTAACAAGGGGACTAATATACTTACCCAGGACTCAGTCTTTTTCTGAGGTGAAAAAAATTGAGTATGTGTATGGAATTCCTACTAAACATTTCTCTAAGAGTCAAGAATGTTCATTCTGTCTCCATTCGAATGACTTTTTTTTTTTTTAAAATGATCTTGGAGGCATAAAGTCAAGCTCCTTGGAGTTTTGGCGTATAGTTTTCCAGTATTTATTGGAAAATATGGGCATGCGGGGAATTTTGAGTATTTCTCTTAATAAAATGCCCCCAGAATGAAAATGTCAGTCAGCAGTGGTTGTTTCTGTGTCTGTATTATCAAATTTGAGCCTACTGATTTTCTGGGTAAAAATATTTTCCAGGAATAGGTTGAAGGTGGTTTTAAATGATGCTAGTTAACTTGCTGACATCACCACTGCGTTTGAGGCCCCACATTTTCTTAATTTATTGTTTAACTGGAGCTCTTCTTTGCTCTGAGGGTTAATTATTGGTCTGAGACCATAGCATAGCATCATATTTATAGAGCTAGCACTATAACCTCAACAGTTCAATATTTCAGTTGACTTTAGGGTCTGTTGGGGGCCTGGAGAAAAACCACTTGAATGAATTTAATTAGCAAAGATGCATAAATGGGACAAAGGAGGACACATAGGAGCAAATGATCCAGAATGTAGAATCTGCGCAACATCTTGAAGTCTTTCTAGGCTTTGAAGGAGAAAGAGGAGGGAAAGAGCAAATAGGGTCTGGAGGAAAATGCAAGAAGGAATGCGGAGCAGAGAACACAGAGGACATGGGAGGGGCAGAGCAAAGGACCCCATGGGTGAGATGGGCCTTTTAGAGTTAAGGTTCAAAATGTCACCTAGGGTGAGGTTGAGAAAGGCCTGGAATATCAGGTTAATGAATTTAGAGTTCACTCTATGCTTTGTAGAGCTGTTGAAGGTTATTTTAGGAGGACAGTGTGATGAGGCTTGATTTAGGAGGATTAACCTGACAGCATTAGTTCATTAGGATTAATCATCCGTGTGGTAGGCAGAAGTGTAGATGGCCCTGAGATTCCTGCTCCCTGTTGTCTGTGCCCTGTGTAATCCCCTTGCCTTGAGAGTGGGCAGGATTGGGAGTCTGATGGATTTTACTCCTGTGATGAAGCTGTCATGTGACAAAGATGAAAGATTTTGCAGATATAATGAAGGTCCCAAATCAGTTGCCCTTCAGCTAGTCAAATGAAAATTATCCAAGGTGGACCTGACCTAATCAGATGAGACTTTAAAAGAGACTGGCCCTTACTGAAGCCAGTGGCACAACCTCAGCTCACTGCAACCTTTTCCTCCTGGGTTCAAGCTATTCTGCCTCAACCTTACAAATAGCTGGGATTACAGGTGCCCACCATCAGGCCTGGCTAATTTTGTTTTTGTTTTTTTGTTTTGAGATGGAGTCTTGCTCTTGTTGCCCAGGCTGGAGTGCAATGGCACAACCTCGGCTCACTGCAACCTCCGCCTCCTGGGTTCAAGCGATTCTCCTGCCTCAGCCTCATGAGTAGCTGGGATTACAGGTATGTGCTGCCATGCCTGGCTAATTTTTGTATTTTGTATTTTTTTTTTTTTTTGGAGAGACTTGGTGTCTCCATGTTGGTCAGGCTGGTCTTGTACTCCCTACCTCAGGTGATCTGCCTACCTCGGCCTCCCAAAGTGTTGGGATTACAGGCGTGAGCCACTGCACCTGGCCAATTTTTGTATTTTTAGTAGAGACCCAGTTTCACTATGTTGGCCAGGCTGGTCTTGAACTGCTGACCTCAAGTGATTTGCCCACCTTGTCCTCCCAAAGTGCTGGGATTAGAGGCGTGAGCCACCGCGCCCAGCCTGAAGCCAGAGAGATTTAAAGCAGCTAAGATACTCTCCTGTTTGCCTGAAGAAGCAAACTGTCATCTTATGGGAAAGACCACATGACAGGAAATGGCATGCAGCCTCTAGGGGCTGAGGGCCTCAGTCCTACAGCCACAAGGAAATTGATTCTGCCAATAACCAGTGAGCGTGGAAGAAGTCCCTGAGCCTTAGATGAGATTGCATCTCCAGCAGACACCTTAATTTCAGCCTGGTGAGACCTTGAGCAGATGACCCCACTAACCCAGATCCAGACTCCTGTCTCATGGGAACTATGAAATAATAAATTTGTGGCAATTTGTGATACAGCAATAAGAAAATTAATACAACTCATTGGAAGCAAGGATTGCATGGATAGAAGTGTCTACCCATAATGACTGGGAACAGGCTGAATTGGACATGTTCAGGGTTCCTTGTGGGAACACATGGTAACAAAGTAGCTGAGTGAGTGATTCAGCAGCCAAGGTAACCTGTGCTTCCCCTCCCCTTGTACCCTCACCATCTGAGCAAGTGCGTTTTCACACTCAGGTAAGCAGTAGTGGAACATTATAGACTGCTAGGGACTCTAAAAGTGGGTGTGCCTATCCACATTAACCAACAAGCAGTTTCTCATGCTAGTAGGTTTTTTGTTTGTTTCGCTTTTTTTTTTTTTTTGAGATGGAGTTTTGCTCTTGTCGCCCAGGCTGGAGTACAATGGCACGATCTCGGCTCACTGCAACCTCCACCTCCCGGGTGCAAACTATTCTCATGCCTCAGTCTCCCAAGTAGCTGGGATTACAGGCATGTGCCAGCACATCCAACTAATTTTGTATTTTTAATAGAGATGGGGTTTCACCATGTTGGCCAGGCTGTTCTCGAACTCCTAACCTCAGGAGATTTGCCTGCCTTCAAAGTGCTGGGATTACAGACGTAAGCCACTGTGCCCGGCCTGCTTTGTTTTATATATCAATGCATAATGATATGTATCCACCTTTAAAGTATCATTAAAAAATAGTTTCTTTTTTTTATTATTATACTTTAAGTTTTAGGGTACATGTGCACAACTTGCAGTTTAGTTACATATGTATACATGTGCCATGTTGGTGTGCTTCACCCAGTAACTAATTAACATTAACATTAGGTATATCTCCAAATGCTATCCCTCCCCCCTCCCCCACCCCACAACAGGCCCCGGTGTGTGATGTTCCCCTTCCTGTGTCCATGTGTTCTCATTGTTCAATTCCCACCTATGAGTGAGAACATGCAGTGTTTTTTGTCCTTGCGATAATTTGCTGAGAATGATGGTTTCCAGCTTCATCCATGTCCCTACAAAGGACATGAACTCATCATTTTTTATGGCTGCATAGTATTCCATGGTGTATATGTGCCACATTTTCTTAATCCAGTCTATCATTGTTGGACATTTGGGTTGGTTCCAAGTTACATTTCGGTTGGTTCCAACTTACAAGGGACGTGAAGGACCTCTTCAAGGAGAACTACAAACCACTGCTCAATGAAATAAAAGAGGACACAAACAAATGGAAGAACATTCCATGCTCATGGGTAGGAAGAATCAATATCGTGAAAATGGCCATACTGCCCAAGGTAATTTATAGATTCAATGCCATCCCCATCAAGCTACCAATGACTTTCTTCACAGAATTGGAAAAAACTACTTTAAAGTTCATATGGAACCAAAAAAGAGCCCGCATCGCCAAGTCAATCCTAAGCCAAAAGAACAAAGCTGGAGGCATCACGCTACCTGACTTCAAACTATACTACAAGGCTACAGTAACCAAAACAGCATGGTGCTGGTACCAAAACAAGAGGTATAGACCAATGGAACAGAACAGAGCCCTCAGAAATAATGCCGCATATCTACAACCATCTGATCTTTGACAAACCTGACAAAAACAAGAAATGGGGAAAGGATTCCCTATTTAATAAATGGTGCTGGGAAAACTGGCTAGCCATATGTAGAAAGCTGAAACTGGATCCCTTCCTTACACCTTATACAAAAATTAATTCAAGATGGATTAAGGACTTAAACGTTAGACCTAAAACCATAAAAACCCTAGAAGAAAACCTAGGCATTACCATTCAGGACATAGGCATGGGCAAGGACTTCATATCTAAAACACCAAAAGCAATGGCAACAAAAGCCAAAATTGACAAATGGGATCTGATTAAACTAAAGAGCTTCTGCACAGCAAAAGAAACTACCATCAGAGTGAACAGGCAACCTACAGAATGGGAGAAAATTTTCGCAACCTACTCATCTGACAAAGGGCTAATATCCAGAATCTACAATGAACTCCAACAAATTTACAAGAAAAAAACACAACCCCATCAAAAAGTGGGCGAAGGATATGAACAGACACTTCTCAAAAGAAGACATTTATGCAGCCAAAAGACACATGAAAAAATGCTCATCATCACTGGCCATCAGAGAAATGCAAATCAAAACCACAATGAGATGCCATCTCACACCAGTTAGAATGGCGATCATTAAAAAGTCAGGAAACAACAGGTGCTGGAGAGGATGTGGAGAAATAGGAACACTTTTACACTGTTGATGGGACTATAAACTAGTTCAACCATTGTGGAAGTCAGTGTGGCAACTTCCTAGGGATCTAGAACTAGAAATACCATTTGACCCAGCCATCCCATTACTGGGTATATACCCAAAGGATTATAAATCGTGCTGCTATAAAGACACATGCACATGTATGTTTGTTGTGGCACTATTCACAACAGCAAAGACTTGGAACCAACCCAAAAAAATAGTTTCTGTGCTTGAAAATGACCTGTGCTCCATCTACTCACCCCTCTTCCTTTAACCCCACCTGAACCCCTTGCAAGTACTGATCTTTTTAGTGTCTTGTCTTTTCCAGAATGTCAAGTAGTGGGAATTATGTAACAAGTAGTATTATCAGGTTGGCTTTTTTCACTTAGGAATGTATATTTAAGGTTATTCCATGTCTTTTTATGGCTTCATAGCTTATTTATTTTTAGCACTGAATAATACTCCATTGTCTGGATGTACCAGAGTTTATCCATTCACCTACTGAGGAACATCTTGGTGGCTTCCAGGTTTTGCCAATTGTGAATAAAGCTGCCATAAATATCTCTGTGCAGGTTTTTGTGTGGACATAAGTTTTCAACTCATTTGGGTAAATACCAAGGCGTGTCATTGCTGGATCATGTGTAAGTCTGTTTTTGGTATGGGGTTATTTAGTTTTTAAATTTTAAATTTTTGTAGATACATGGTAGGTATATGTATCTATTTATAGGGTACATGAAATATTTTAATACAAGCATGCAATGTATAATAATCACTTCATGGTAAATGGGGTATCCATCCCCTCAAGCATTTATTCTTTGTGTTATAAACAATCCAGTTATACTCTTTTGGTTATTTTTAAATGTACAATTAAATTATTACTTACTATAGTCATCCTTTTGTGCTATCAAATACCAAATACTAGATCTTTTTTTTTTTTTGAGACAGAGTCTCTCTCTGTCGCCCAGGCTGGAGTGCAGTGGCGGGATCTCGGCTCACTGCAAGCTCCCCCTCCTGGGTTCACGCCATTTCTCCTGCCTCAGCTTCCCGAGTAGCTGGGACTACAGGCGCCCGCCACCATGCCTGGCTAATTTTTTGTATTTTTAGTAGAGGCAGGGTTTCACCGTGTTAGCCAGGATAATCTCGATCTCCTGACCTCATGATCTGCCCGCCTCGGCCTCCCAAAGTGCTGGGATTACAGGCGTGAGCCAACGCGCCCAGCCGTCAAATACTAGATCTTATTCGTTCTTTCTAACTTATCTTTTTGTATCCATTAACCACCCCCACTTCCCCCTGCCCCCGAACTGCACTACACTTCCCGGCCTCTGGTAACTATCTTTCTACTCTGTCTTCATGAGTTCAATTGTTTTAATTTTTAGCTTCCCCAAATAAATGAGAACATGCAAAGTTTGTCTTTCTGTGCCTGGCTTATATCACTTAACGTAATGACCTCCAGTTCCATCTATGTTGTTGTAAATGACAGGATCTCATTCTTTTCTATGGCTAAATAGGTAAGTCTATGGTTACCTTTGTAAGAAACTGCTGAACCGTCGTCTTCCAAAGTGGCTGTGCCATTTTGCGTTATCACTAGCAATGAATGAGAGTTCTTGTTCTACATCTT
Organism: Pongo pygmaeus; assembly: GCF_028885625.2. Classification (NCBI taxonomy): domain Eukaryota; kingdom Metazoa; phylum Chordata; class Mammalia; order Primates; family Hominidae; genus Pongo; species Pongo pygmaeus. The sequence goes on from NC_072394.2 coordinate 15,928,711, forward strand.
GTCAGCATTTGGTATTGTCATTTTAAAATTTTAGCCATTCTAAAAGGTGTTTAGTGTTATGCAATTGTTTTAATTTGCAGTTCTCTAATGACATATGATGTCGAACATCTTTTCATATGCTTATTTGCCATCTGTGTATCTTTTTTGATGAGATGTCTGTTCAGATCTGTCACCCATTTTTATTTCAGTTGTTAGTTTTCTTATTGTTGAGTTTTAATAGCTCTTTCTATATTTTGGATATCAGTCCTTTATCAGGGGGATAGTGTGTCTTGCAGATATTTTTTCCCAATCTATGGTTTGTCTTTTCCTTTGAACAGTGTCTTTTACAGAGCAGAAGTTTTAAATTTTATTTTTTAAATGTATTTTGTTTGTTTGTTTGTGACAGGGTCACACTCTGTTGCTCAGGCTGGAGTGCAGTGGTGTGATCATGGCCCACTGCAGCCCTGACCCCCCCAAGCTCAGGTGATCCTGCCACCTCACCCTCCTGAGTAGCTGGGATTACAGGCACGTGCCACCACACCCAACTAATTTTGTATTTTTAGTAGAGATAGGGTTTCCCCATGTTGGCCAGGCCAGTCTCGAAGTCCTGTCCTTAGGTGATCCACCCACCTTGGCCTCCCAAAGTGCTGGGATTACAGGCATGAGCCACCATGCCCGGCCTTTTGCTATATGACTTTCAAGGTTGAGTTATACATAAAAGGCCTTGCAGTGTCTACCCTATTAGCTGGAACTCTCACTATGGGAACCACAAGCCACCATATTGAAAGTCTGATCATTCTAGGCTGCTGTGCTGAAGAAATTATGTGTAGGTGCCCCAGTCCATAGTCCTTGCTGAGCCTTATCCTTCCAGTCGTCCCCACCAAGGTGCTGGACATATAGGTGATGGCTTCTTGGACTCTCCAGACAAATCCATCCAGAGGCTAAATATCACTAAATGCCCTCTCTTGATAATATGTGAAACAGAAGAATCACCCAGCCACTCCTTGCCTGCTTTCCTAATCCGCAAAAGCATGAGATATAATGACTTGGTTGTTGTTTTAAGCTACTAAGTTTTGAGGTAGTTTGTTATGAGTCTATAGATAACGAGAAAAGGGGTACATTCATTTAACATTAAATATGGAACACCTGCTCTGTGCCGGGCATTGTTCTTGCTCTTGTGGTACTTATGATCATGCATGTGGAGAAGAGGAAGGAAATATAAACCAGTAAACAATTGTGTGAAAAGTATTATGACAAAGGGCCAGGCGCGGTGACTAACGTGTAATCCTAGCACTTTAGGAGGCTGAGGCGAATGGATTGCTTGCGCTCAGGAGTTCGAGAACAGCCTGGGCAACGTGGTGAAATCTCGTCTCTACAAAAGATGCAAAAAAATTAGCCAGGTGTGCTGGCGCACGCTTGAGCTATTTGGGGAGGGTGAGGCAGGAGGATCACTTAAACTCAGGAAGTTGAGACTGCAGTGGGTCGAGATTGTACCACTGCACTCCAGCCTGGGTGACAAAGTGAGACCCTGTCTCAAAAAAAAAAAAAAAAAGTATTATGATGAAGAATAAACAGGTTAAGTAGATAGAGAAGGCATGGGGGTACAGTTTAATATAAAATATAAGATAGTGGGGAAAGGTCTCTATGGTAAGATGGTAGTTGAGTAGGACCTGAAGTGAGAGAGTTGGTAAGCCACATTCAGTTGTGCCCAGGCCTTCTCTATCCACTTAACCTCATCTGTTCTTTGTCATCTTTTACACTGGTTTATGTGTTTGTCTCTTAGTTTATACTTCTTCTCTCCTCTGGGAGAGAGATGGGATATGTCTTGAGAAAGAGCATACTAGGCAAAGGGAACCGCAGTACAGAGGCCATGCAGTGGGGGCGTACTGAGTGTTTCCTGAACAGCAAAGTGGCTGGTGCACCTGAATCCGAACAGGTGTTGGGGAGAAGGGAGAGGCTGGAGTGAGAGACTATCAGTGTGCCACATCGTGAAGGGTCAGTAGGCTGAAGGAAGGACTTTGGGTTGAACTTCAGTTGAAATGAAGAATCACTCTGGCCACTTATGGAAAATAAACTTGGGGAAAGAGTGGGAGCAGGGAGTGCTGTTTGGATGATAATGCAGAGATCCTGCAGAGAGGTGCTGTTGCTTTGGACTGTGGTGGCAGCAGTAGGGTGGTAAGAAGTGGTCAGATTCTGGATATATTTTTATATAAAAGAACCAGCTGGAGGGCTGGGCGTGGTGGCTCACGCCTGTAATCCCAACACTTTGGGAGGCCGAGATGGGCCGATCACTTGAGGTCAGGAGTTCAAGACCAGCCTGGCCAACATGGTGAAACCCCGTCTCTACTAAAAATGTAAAAATTAGCTGGGTGTGGTGGCAGGTGCCTGTAATCTCAGCTACTTGGGAGGCTGAGCCAGGAGAATTGCTTGAACCCGGGAAGTGGAGGTTGCAGTGAGCCAAGATTGTGCCACTGAACTCCAGCCTGGGCAACAGGGGGAGACTCCGTCTCAAAAAAAAAAAAAAAAGAAGAAGAACCAGCTGGATTCTTTATGGCTTGGGTGTGGGTTATAAGAGAAAGGGAGTAGAAGGATGACTCCAGGGTTTGGGGACAGAGTGAGTTATTTATTGAGATAAGGAACATGTAGGAGGCACAGACTTGAGGGAAAGAAAATCAAGACGGGAGTTTTGGGTATGTTAGATTTGAGATGCCTTTTTGACATTCACAGGGAGATGCTGAGTAGGCAGATGGATTTCATGAACTTGGAATTCAGAGAGAGGTCAGGGCTAGATAAATACATCTGTAAATCATCAGGGTATAAATACATTTTAAAGCCATGGGCCTAAGAAGAAGACTGGAGAGTGAATATAAATAGGAAAGTGGCCCAGGGCATGACTCCACATTCAGGGTCGGGAAGATCAGAAGGAACCAGCAAAGGAGTCTCAGAAGACGCTGCAGGGAAGAACGAGGAGAACCAGGAGGGTGTTGTGCTGCAGGTGCCAAGTAGAATGTTTCACATGAGGTTTAGAAAGCTTAAATAACCTGCCCAGGTCACAGAGGTGCAGCTAGGGTCTAAACTAACAGTCTGATGCCAGAATGCATGCTCTTAATTTCTGTTTTCTACCACCCAAATCACAGCCAAAATGGTTGTTTGTTAGTACTGACTCCGTGCCAGGCACTGTTTTAACACCTTTATTTATAATCATTTAATCCTGTTACCATCATCATTTTACAGATGAGAAAACTGAGGCACAGGGAGTTAAGTAACATATTGAAAGTCATAAAACAGCTGTGTGTGCTCCAAACTGGCCCTCTGTGACCAGAGTTAACTGGTACCCTATGCTGTCTCCCAGTGAATCTTTACTACCTAGATAGTTGGAATATCATCAAAGATAATATTTTATAAGATTAAATAGGAAACTCAAAAAGCAAATTAGATTCTTTAATTAGAAAAAGAAAAAAGAAAAGAAAACTAAGCAGTGGCAATTTGACCTCTTGCTCCGTCCATATTGATTTTTGTGCTTTCCAACCTCAAATAGGCCAATGAAGTGCTACGTGCCTTTATTCAGGCTTGAACAAAGTACTTGTAAAGTTGCTTTGTTCTCTCTCCTCCTGGAGTGTGACTGAAAACAGAATGTAATGCTGCCTTTTAAACTAACTCAGATGAAAGCCTTGGTTTCTCAAGGTCATAAAAATGTGATCACACAGATTGAATCCCATCCAGTGATTTTAATTTAGCTCCTCTTCAAAGTTAAATGTAGGAAAGAAGTTATTGCATCTGAGAAAAATTTGTTGCTGAAAGTCATGTGCCTGGAATAATAGGTTTGAACTATGTTCATTTAGAATTTACCCTGAATTCACTTTATAAGGAGCTGGAAGCATATTTAGAAATTCAGCATTCCTTCAGATGCGATGATGCCTTCAGATGTCTGTTCTCAGCTGTCTGTTTTCATCAGCACAGTTGCCTGTTTCTCTTGAACATGACCTTTGGCACCTCAACACTGGTGGCCCCTGAGCCTTTTCTTGCCACCACACAGATTCTGTCCTTTGTTCCCAAAGTAAGGCTGTGCATTATACTTCTGGAAAAATAACCCAGTGCCAGTAGATGTGGCCGTCAGGGTATTCCCTTTGTTTTCTACCTGTCACTTCATTCTTATCTTGCCTGTGCTTTTCCTGTTAGCTCACCTAGTTTCTGAAAAATCTAAGACTTTCATTATCCTTATTTTGGTCTAAATTTGTAAAAATCCAAACCTACTAAGAAGGGAATAGTCCTGAGACCTGATCCTCAGCAAAGTAGGCAATAATCATAGTCACAGCCATTGTCACTTGGTGTATAGGAGATGTTAAAAGAAGTCTCCATTGGCCAACAGGAATGAACCCAGGTCTCCATCCTTTGCCAGCCGTCTCACCATATAGGCTTCTAGCCTCAGTCAGACATGGAGCAATGGCAGGGGTTAGATAGGAACTGAGAAGCACTTGTGAAGGTCACAGCCCAGGTCACCGCACAGGTCACTAGAAGACTGAAACCTAATCCAAGGACCATAAAAGGCTTCCCCTCCCCCATGCCTTGCCACCACATCAATAGGGATCCTGTATAGTAGCAGGAAACGATTATACAACTGAATGAACCACATGTCTCAGACCTTAGTTAAGTCTCTAGGAGGCCAGGCATGGTGGCTCGCTTATGCCTGTAATCCCCAACACTTTGGGAGGCCGAGGCAGGCGTATCACTTGTGGTCAGGAGTTTGAGACCAGCCTGGCCAATACGGTGAAAGCTGGTCTCTACCAAAAAATACAAAAATTAGTCAGTCGTGGTGGCACATGCCTGTACTCCCAGCTACTCAGGAGGCTGAGGTGGGAGAATCACTTAAACGTAGGAGGTGGAGGTTGCTGTGAGCCGAGATGGCGCCACTGCACTCCAGCCTGGGCAACGGAGTGAGACCCTGTCTGAAAAAAAATGGAGGCTGGGCACGGTGGCTCACGCCTATAATCTCAGCACTTTGGGAGGCCAAGACAAGTGGATCACCTGAGGTCTGGAGTTCAAGACCAGCCTGGCCAACAGCGCAAAACCCTGTCTCTACTAAAAATACAAAAATTAGCTGGGTGTGGTGGTGGGTGCCTGTAATTCCAGCTACTTGAGAGGCTGAGGCACAAGAATTGCTTGAACCCGGGAGGCAGAGGTTGCAGTGAGCCAAGATTGCACCACTGCACCCTATCCTCAGTGACAGAGTGAGACTCTGTCTCAAATCAGTCAATCAATCAATCAATCAATCAGGAAAGCTGAAGACAAGGGAAGGAGACAAAAACAAGGACACCCAAGGAAAGTTTAGCCTCTGATACCTACATTTGCAGCTGCAACAGACGATAAACACAGCCTAACTTCTAACCAGATGAACATAAAACCCCAGCTTGAAGGGCTGTGTACCTGTTCACCCTAAAGGACTATTTACCTAGTACATCATGCCTGGCTTTCAACAAAAAACATTACAAGGCACAAAAATTGCAAAAAAAAAAGAAAAATACAGTTTGAATAGACAGAGCAAGCATCAGAGCCAGACTCAGATATGGCAGATGTTGGATTTTTCAGACTAGGAATTTAAAATAACTGATTAATATGCTAGGACTCTAGGGCTCTAAAGGAAAAAGAGGACAACGTGCAAGAAAGGATAGGTAATGTAAACAGAAAGATGGAAATTATAATAAAGAATAAAAAAGTAATGCTAGAATTAAAGAAACTCTGTAACAGAAATAAAGAATGCCTTTGATGGGCTTATCAGTAGATTGGACTTGGTAGAGAAATGATGTCTAGCTTATTTCACTTAGCATGTTGTCTTCAGAATTCATCCATGTTATGACGTGTCAAAATTTCCTTCCTTTTTAAGGCAGAATAATATTTCATTGTACGTGTATTTTCTTTGTCCATTCATCTATTGATGAACATTTTGGTGGTTTCTAGATCTTCGCTATTGTGAATAGTGCTGTGATGAACACTGGAGTGCTAATACTTCTTTGAGATCCTTATTTCAATTATTTTGGGTAAATACCCAAAAGTGAGATTGTTGGATCAAATGGTAGTTCTCGTTTTAATTTTTTGAGGAATCTCTGTACTGTTTTCTATTTTACACTCCCACCAACAGTGTACTAGAGTTCCAGTTTCTCTACATCTTTGCCAGTGCTTGTTATCTTTTGTTCTTTTTGTGAATAGTCGTATGAACTGATATTTTTCTGTGGTTTTGATTTGCATTTCCCTGATGACTAGTGATGAGCGTCTTTTCATATACCTGTTGGCTATTTATATGTTTTATGGAGACATTGAAGAAATGTTTATTCAGGTCTTTAGCCCATATTTTAGTCAGGTTATTAGTTTTTTTGCTATTGAACTGTTGGAGTTCCTTACGTGTTTGGGAAATTAACCCCTTATATGTGTTTTGCAAATATTTTCTCTCGTTCAGTAGATTGCCTTTTTGCTCTGTTAGTTGTTTCCTTTGCTATGCAGAAACTTTTTAGTTTGATGTAGTCCCACTTGTCTATTTTTGCTTTTGTTGCCTGTGCTTTTGGTGTCGTATCCATGAAATCTTTGCCAAGGCCAATGTTATGAAGCTTTTTCCCTATGTTTTCTTCTAGGAGTTTTAGAGCTTCAGGTCTTATATTTAAATCCTTAATTCATTTTGAGTTGATTTTTCTGTGTAGTATAAGAGTCCAGTTTCATTCTTTTGCATACGGATTTCCAGTTTCTCCCAATACCCTATGTTAAAAGACTGTCCTTTCCTCATCATATATTCTTGATACCCTTGTCAAAGATCAGTTGACTGCATATGCATGGATTGATTTATGGGCTCTCTATTCTGAATGTTCCATTGGTCTATATGTCTGTCTTTATGCCAATACCATACTGTTTTGATTGTGGTAGCTTTGTAATATATTTTGAAATCAGGACGTGTGATGCCTCCAGCTTTTTCTTCTTTCTCAAGATTGTCTTGGCTTTTCAGGTTCTTTTGTGATTCCACATGAATTTTAGTCTTGTTTTTTTATTTCTGAAAAAAAATGCCATTGAAATTTTGATAGCGATTTCATAGAATCTGGAGATTGCTTTGGTAGTATGGACACTTTAACAATATTAAGTCTTCTAATCCATGAACATGGAATTCTTTCCATTTGCTTGTATCTTCTTTAATTTCTGTCATCAATGTTTTGTAGTTTTTAGCATGAAAGTCTTTTACCTCCTTAATTAAGTTTATTTCTAGGTATTTTATTCTTATTGGTGCTATTGTAAATGGGAATATTTTTGTAATTTCATATTCAGACAGTTTGTTGTCAGTGTATAGAAACACAACTGAGTTTTGTATGTTGATTTTGTATTCTACAAGTTTACTGAATTCATTTATTAATTCTAACAGTATGCATCTGTGTGTGTATGTGATCTTTAGAGTTTTCTATGTATCACGTCATCTGCAACAGGGACAATTTTACTTGGATTTGAATAGCTTTTATTTCTTTTCCTTGCCTAATTATTCTGGCTAGGGCTTTCAGTACTGTATTAAACAGAAGTGGCAAGAGTGGGCATCCTTGTCTTGTTCGTGATCTCAAAGGAAAAGCTTTCAGCTTTCACCATTGAGTATGATATTAGCTGTGAACTTTTTATATGTGACCTTTATTAAGCTGAGGTAATTTCATTCTATGTCTAGTTTATTGAGAGGTTTTTATTGGGAAAGGGTGTTGAATTTTGTCATTTATTCTGTGTCTGTTAGGATGGTCATGTGATTTTTATCTTTCATTCTATTACTGTGGTGTATCACATTGATTTTTATATGTTGATTCATTCTTGCATCCCAGGGATAAACATCTCACTTGGTCATGATTTATGATTCTTTTAATGTACTGTTGAATTTGGTTTGTTAGTATTTTGTTGACAATATTTGTGTCTGTATTCATTAGGCATATTGGTCTGTAGTTTTCTTTTTTGTGGTATCTTTGCCTGGCTTTGGCATCAGGGTAATGCGGGCCTAATAAAATAAGTTTGGAAGTATTCCCTTTTTTTCAGTTTTTTCGGAAGACTTTGAGAAGTATTGGCATTAATTCTTTAAATGTCTGGTAGAATTCACCAGTGAAGCTGAAGCTGTCTGGTCCTGGGGTTTTTTTTTTTTTTGATGGGAGTTTTTTGATTACTGATTCACTCTCCTTACTAGTTTTAGGTCTGTTCAGACTATTTCTTTATTATTTAGTCTTGGTATGTGTATGTTTTTAGGAATTTATTTATTTCTTCCAGGTTATCCAGTTTGTTGGTTTATAATTGTTTATATAGTTTCTTGTGTTCTTTTTTAATCTCTGTGATATCAATTGCAGTGTTTCCTCTTTCATTTCTGATTTTATGTATTTGGGTTTTCTCTCTTTTTTCTTAAGTAGTCTAGCTAACGGTTTGTCAATTTTGTTTATTTTTTCAAAAACCTCTTAGTTTTATTGATTTTTTTTTTCCTATTTTTTGTATTCTCTTTCATTTATCTCTAATCATTATTATTTCCTTCTATCTACTAACTTTGTGCTTGGTTTGTTCTGTTTTTCTACTTAAGGTGTGAAGTTAGGTTGTTGATTTAAGCTTTTCTTCTTTTTAAATGTAAGTTTTTATTGCTATAAACTTCTCTCAGTACTGCTTTTGCTGCATCTTGTAAGTTTCGGTATGTTGTATTTTTGTTTTCATTTGTCTCAGATGTTTTCTAATTTCCCTTTTGATTTATTTTGTGATCCATTGGTTGTTAGTGTGTTGTTTAATTTCCACGTGTTTGTGAATTTTACAATTTTGCTTCTGCTATTGATTTCTAATTTCATTCCATTTCATCAGAGAAAACCCTTGGTATGATTCAGTCTTTTTAAATTTGTAAGACTTGTTTTGTAACCTAACACGTGATCTGTTCTAGCGAATGTTTTGTCAGCACTTGAGAAGAATGCTATAGCTTTTGGGTGGAGTGTTCTGTATATGTTTGTTAGGTCCATTTGGCCAGTACTGTTGTTCAACTTTGTTGTTTCTTTGTTGATTTTGTCTGGTTGTTCTGTTTATTATTGAAAATGGAATACTGAAGTCTCCCACCAGTATTATATTGCTATGTATTTCACCTCATTTTCAAACTAAAAAATCTGTGAGTTTTTGGTTTGCTCTTTGCTCTTTTTTTTTTTTAATAAGGAAATTCAGGCAGTTTTTTAAAAAGATGATGACGATGACAACTCTTTTCCTAGAATTTTTTTCACCATTTTCTATTTAAGTAAATTACAACATTTTGGGGCAATCTCCCAAGTAAGTGTTAAGGTGCCCTACCCCCACTCTCCTGGAGCCAAATAAGTGGTAGGGGGTGGGGCGAGGAAAGAAGAGACGGGTGCAAGGGGAGGAAAAGTCAGGAAGGCTACTGAGAGCGTAGAGCCGACTTGAGCCTCTGTTGGGAAGGGAACCAACAGTCAAGCCAAATCCTACTATGGGTATAGCAAAACTAAACTTCTTTCAATACAAATTTGAGATCTAAGAGTAGTTTATTCTGGTGGAACAGGCTTACCCATGGTTTCAGAAGTTAGAGAAGAGACTCTGAGAGTCAAGCCCTGGTTGTTCAAGACCCAAATAAGGCAGGAGAAAGCAGAACATAGGCAGGTTTCCAAGAAAATGAGCCCAATAGCATTCAAGCCTCAGTGACAGGCCAGGTATAGGTACTCCAGTCAGTAGTCCCAGCCGAGCCCAGTAATTCCAGCCCAAGCTCCAGATGTGAGTTTAGGAATCATCAAATAATTCCAGTCCCTTTATTCCAAGTCACCCTCAGATGTTCAAGCTGAGGCCCCAGACATCATGGAGCAGAGACAAACCACCTGTACTGTGCCCTACCCATGTCCAGATTACTGAACCACAGAAGCCATGAGCATTATAAAAAGTTGTTGGTTGTTGGTTTATACCACTAAATTTGGGTAGTATTTTATTATACAGCAGTAGATAACCAGAATAGCCATGATGACTGGTTTGGCTAATTGAAGGAGATTCGTCATTCCAGATTTTGAAGGCTGCAGTATGAACAGAGGCCTGGAGATAAGCAAGCATGGCCCGTATCTGGGAACTATTGTTTCTCCAACTGAAGGAGTGGCTCACATGCCAGCAAATAGCACCACTGTAGGCCCAGGGGATGCATTCAGGGTCTGCAAAGTGTCTTTTCCTCATCTTTCCAGTCCCCACACAAGAGCAGCCACCTGGTCTTGCCTCATGCTGGCCCAGCCACACCAAAGGCAAGGGTTCTATGGTTAACTCGGATTTTTTAAAAGGACAAAGAGGAGACATGTTAGGGGCAGGACGCACATTTGTCATTTTAAAATATCTCCTTAAATTCTTTTCAATGAAACACAAATTTGAATTACTGAAAAGCCATCTATCAGAGTTTTTTTTTTTTTTTTAGACAGGGTCTCACTCTGTCACCCATGCCAGGGTGCAGTGGCATGATCTTGGCTCACTGCAACCTCCACCTCCCAGGTTCAAGCGTTTCTCATGCCTCAGCTTCCCTTGTAGCTGGGATCACAGGCATGCGCCACCATGCCTGGCTAATATTTGTATTTTTAGTAGGGACGTGGTTTTACCATGTTGCCCAGGCTGGTCTTGAACTTCTGACCTCAAGTGAGCCACCCTCCTCAGCCTCCCAAAGTGCTGGGATTACAGATGTGAGACACCGCACCTGGCTTCTGTGTTCTTTTTTAAAACTTAGTTTTCTGGCATTGTTGAACATTCAGCTATTATCTTGATATATCAGGATGCTGTTGATTGCCAATAACAGGAACACTGTCTGAAACACAGATGCTTAAACAAGAAATGCATTTGTTCTGACTCATTTCTGGAAGTCCAGAGGTAGAGCAGGCCATGGAGTTGGTTGGTACTGCCCTTCACTTTTGTTGTCAAAGACCCAGATCCTTTCCATTTCCCTACTCTGACATCCTCAGTGTTGACCTCTTCCTACAGCCAGGAGCAAAGTGGCAGCAGCAGTGCTGTTATGGACTGAATGTTTGTGTCCCTCTAAAATTCATATGTTAAAGCCGTAACCCTCAGTGTGATATTTGGAGAAGGGACCTTTGGGAGGTAATTTGGGTTAGATGAGGTCAGGAAGGTAGGGCTGTCATGATAGAATTAAATGTGCTTTTAAGAAGAGACGCAAGAGAGCTCTGTCTCTCCCCCACCATCTGAGGACACAGTGAGGAGTCAGAAGGTGGATAAATACCAAGGACCCAATCTAGACACCACAGCCTTATATAGCTTCCAAAGACAGAAAGAGACTCTCTCTTCTTGGGTCTCTGTTAGAAGCAAGGAAAGTATTCAGTAGACTTCCCCTTGCATCTCGTTGACTAAAATTTGTTCACAGACCCGTTCCTAAGCTAATTACTGGCAAGGGTTATTATAATTGTCCTAGACTAAGGAAGCCTTTTCTGTGGAAGACCAAATAGTAAGGCCAGGCACAGTGGCTCACCCCTGTAATCCTAGCACTTTGGGAAGCCGAGGTGGGCAGATTGCCTGAGCTCAGGAGTTCAAGACCAACCTAGGCAACATGGCGAAACCCTGTCTCTACTAAAAATACCAGTAATTAGCTGGGCATGTTGGTGTGCACCTGTAATCTCAGCTACTCGGGAGGCTGAGGCATGAGAATCACTTGAACCCGGGAGGCAGAGGTTGCAGTGAGCCGAGATTGTGCCACTGCACTCCAGCCTGGGCAACGGAACGAGACTGTTCCCCCGCCAAAAAAAAAAAAAAAAAAGACCAAATAGTAAATATCTTAAGCTTCTTTTCTCCTCTCCCCTCCCTCTCTCTGCTCTTTCTCTCTTTAAATATGTGCTCAAGGGCTATACAACAGCAGGCTGTGGCTGGATTTGGTCACCCCTGGCTTAGATTAATCACAGTCTACTCTGGAATGAGGCAAGGGGTTATTGCCCCATGAGTTATACAAGGGAGAGGTTGATTACTACACAAAATTGGGGTCCCACGAAAAGGAAGAAGGGAGATGGACACTGAGTAGGCAACTGCACGATTGCTAAATTTGGTCCAAAGAAAGGTTAGTAGATGCAGAAAACAGCCAAAGGGACTGAATCTGGAGACAGAACTCTACCCCGGCAAGGTGTTTGTCCTGTGACTGGTGGGTTAAAATGGGAATGCCACAGGCAAGTTGAATAGGTATTGCTTTCATAATCAGAAAAAAAATTAAAACCATCTTTCAGAAATGTTCTAAAATTCGATTGTGTGATGGTTGCACAACTCTGAGTATACTAATAAAAACCATTGAAGGGTACATTTTAAGTTAGTGAATTTTATGATATGTGAGTCATATCTCAGTAGAGCAGTTACAAAAAAAATCTCTTGAATTCCAAAGCTTAAAAACCATGGACCGCAGCTCTGTGGTGCTTCCTGTTTAGAGGCAAGGGCGCCTTTGGCTGTGTGGCTAGCTTCACGGCTTTCACGGATGGCCTTGGAAATCTTCCCATAATGGGAATGCTTTTAATGACCATTTCTTTTTACATATGTGCTAAATGTTTTTCAGTCCATGCAAAATATTTTACATTTTATAATTAAAGAATTAGCATGCTTACAGTAAAAATAAAACTGATACAAAAACAGTAAATTACAGGATTTTTTTGTCCTTTTTACCTCTTTTTAAAGTGTATTTTCTGTTTTTATGCAGTAGGACTCATTCACTGCATATGTCAATGCAGCCCAGTAGTAGACAGTCTTCAGGCTGGCTTTGCCCAAGCCTCAGATGGTACCAGTGGGCTCTGACTTCTCGGTTTCCCTCTGATCCACTCCCTCTGGATCAGCTCAGTTCTTAGGCCTTGCAGCTGGAGAATTTTTCCCTGGCATGCTGAATCAGAGGCTGTCATTGGCTCTGACCACATCATATGCCCATCCCCTATACAATCACTGAAGCAAGGGCAGAGTCCATTGGCTTTTACCTGGATCTCATGCTTCACTCAAACTGTATGGGTTAGGATAGGGGAGTAGTGGTTCATCAGAATAAAATTGGGTTCTGTTAATGGTTGCCAGGTGGCAGAGCCAACACTTTCCTTCTCTGCATCCCTGACTTCATTTTTTTTTTTTTTTTTTGAGTCAGAGTCTCTCTCCTGTTGCCCAGGCTGGAGTGCAATGGTGCGATCTCAGATCACTACAACCTCTGCCTCCTGGATACAAGCAATTCTCCTGCCTCAGCCTCCCAAGTAGAGCTGGGATTACAGGTGCCCATCACCACACCCAGCTAATATTTTGTATTTTTAGTAGAGATGGGGTTTCACTGTGTTAGCCAGGCTGATCTCGAACTACTGACCTCAGGTGATCCACCTGCTCAACCTCCCAAAGGGCTGGGATTACAGGCGTGAGCCACCACGCCTGGTCCCCTGACTTCATTTCTACCTGTTGTTGCCCATTTCATTCTTCCTTCTTTAGTTCTTTGTGGCATACTTTCCCTTTAATTCTCTTTAACTTATAGTTCTCACCTTTGAAGAATAGCAGTTGAGCTTCTAGTGACAGACTTTTGGAAAAACCAAGTTTGTTTTAAGGTGGGCTTTGACAAAGAACCTTCAAGCTTGATAACTGAGTGGGAAAGCTTCCCTTCAGTGAGAGAAAAGTGTCTGCAGATAGGCCAGGTGAATGAGACACCCTAAAACTGGAAAGTTAAGCAGGAAATAAGACTTTAATGTTTCCTGGGGCCTCCTGTTGTGGCATGCCTGTTATCCCAGCACTTTGGGAGGCCGATGTGGGAGGATTGCTTGAGGCCAGGAGATTGAGACCAGCCTGAGCAACATAGCAAGACCTTGGCTCTATAAAAATAAAAATAAAAATAAGTTAGTCAGGCATGATGGTACACACCTGTAATCCTAGCTACTCAGGAAACTGAGGTGGGAGGCTTGCTTGAGCCCAGGAGTTGGGAAATACAGTGAGCTATGATTGCATCACTGCATTCCAGCCTGGGCAACAGAGCAAGACCCTGTCTCGAGGAAAGGAAAAAAATAATTGTGTGTGTGTGTGTGTGTGTCTGTGTGTGTGTGTGTGTGTACGCATGTGCATGTGCTTTCTATACTTTTATACTGAATCTATTTTGAATTTGGGTTGGAAGCTTTAGAATATTACCTTAACCTACAAGAGAGATGTGAGGAATAGTTCTGAGTCCCCTATCTTTTATGGCTTTCAACTATTTTTCTCACTTCTTTTCTGACAGTTTTCCTTTGTCAGTGTAAATTCATTTTGATTTGCTTGTCATTTTGATGGACTGGAAATGTGTTTTTAAATCTGAAAACAGTACTAGTTTCAAATTTGTTTTCTTTCCTGTAGTGATTCTCAGATATATTTTAGTAAAATTATTCTACCTTTTCTTTTTGAGACGGATTCTCACTCGGTCACCCAGGCTAGAATGCAGTGGCACGATCTCGGCTCACTGTAACCTCTGCCTCCTGGGTTCAAGCGATTCTCCTGCCTCAGCCTCCCGAGTAGCTGGGATTACAGGCAGCCATCACCACACCCAGCTAATTTTTGTACTTTTAGTAGAGACAGGGTTTTTACCATTGTTGCCCAGCATGGTCTCGAACTCCTGGCCTCAAGTGATCCACCCACCTTAGCCTCCCAAGTGCTGGGATTACAAGCGTGAGCCACCACGCCCAACCCTACTTTTATTTATTTATTTTTTAAACAGAGTCTTGCTCTGTTGCCCAGGCTGGAGTGCAGTGGCGCCATCCCGGCTCACCACAGCCTCAACCTCCCAGGTTCAAGCAATTCTCCTGCCTCAGCCTCCCGAGTAACTGGGACTACAGACGTGTGTCACCATGCCCTGCTGGAATTATTCTACATTTGAGTAAAGTGGTCTTTTCTAAGTTCATAGGAAAATTAATCTTTGAATTTTGAGAACCGTCTCAAAATTGGTTTACTAAAACTTGGGCACCTGCTGTATAGTTTGCCTACTAGAAGATAATAAAATGAATGAGAGTACCAAATGAAAAATAATGGAAAGTATGGAAGTTGCTGATCTTGACAGATTCTTAAATCATGGACATATGTGTTAATGGTTTGATTTTTATATTGTGTACATATATTTATTGTTTACTAGTAAAAAAAGTTCTAATTTGTGTGATAAATGGAATATATCAATACTTCATGGCAAAAATTTTTGTGAATTTCAGGTGTTCTTCCACCTTGAATGTTGAAAAGCACTACTTTCCAGGATAACCAAATCCCTAAAAGAATTTCTGGTCATGAGACTGATGATCCTTACTGATCAGCTGTGTCACATATGATGTCCATGTGATGGAATGGACTGGGCATGGTTGTTTTAGGAGCATGACTGGCATCTGTAATCATGAGTACACTTGGAATGCGTTTCTTCCATTTCGAAAAGTCCACTTACCCGGAATTGGGACATCCCCTAAACTCTGACACTGACAAAAGAGGTCATTGCATCTGGTTCCCAGCTACTTCCATACTTTCCATTATTTTTCATTCGGTACTCTCATTCGTTTTATTATCTTCTAGTAGGCAAACTAGATAGCAGATGCCAAAGCTTTAGTAAACCAATTTTGGGAAGGTTCTCAAAATTATAAAGAGTAATTTTCCTAAGAACTTAGAAAAGACCACTTTACTCAAATGTAGAATAATTCTACTAAAATATATCTGAGAATCACTACAGTAAAGAAAACAAACTCAAATCTAACAGGCTGTCCTAGGAGAGCCAGTTAGCTTTTGTTGTTTTCTTGCTTACATCTCGCCTTCCCTTCTTCCACATTTAATCCATTTATTCATTCATAATACTTGTTCTTGTCCACTTTCATGTTTCTTATTTCTTCTTTTTGTCTTTGGCTTCCTCTTAGTAGCTTCTTAGACAAACAAGCACTTGAATAATAAACTGATTCAGCATCTTCAGTTTAATACAGGGCAGGTTGAGCATCCCAAATCCCCAAATCCAAAGTCCGAAATCCTCCAAAATCTGAAACTTTTTGAGTGCCAACATGATGAATGTTTATTGGAGCATTTCAGATTTGGGATACTCATATTCCAAAATCAAAAAATAAAAATTAAAAAAAAACACAATTCAAAATCTGAAAAAATTCAAAATCCAAATTCCCAACCATTTCAGATAAAGGATACTCAACCTATATTGATCCTCTAAGGGTTCAACAGCAAACCAGCCCAATCCTTTCAGCCGTCCTATATTTTATATCTACCATGCTCAGAGAGCAGGAGGCATGATATTCATAAGCCAGGCATTTCACTGGTATGGAAGTAGACCCCGAGCAGAGTCAGAACCCAGGATGGGACCTGCCCTACTCATCTGAGTGCCCCCTCAGTGGAGTATAACTCTGTACTAGACCCATTCCCATTCATCAGACTAAATTGGCCTCTGTGGAGACTCACTTATCCTAGAGAAGTGACATGGCAGCTTATTTCAGGGTCTCAACGTTGCCTGAGCCAAAATTCAGTAAGCCTATCCACCCTCCCATCATGCCTTCTGGTTTCCCTTCTCCCTGAATCCGCTCACCTAGTGTAACCCTCACCAGCCCAGTCTGAGCCTCCTCGTCTCCTCTCTTAAACACACGTGTATATATGGATAGAAACAGACAGACAGACATGGAACAACACAGCAGAGTCTGATGTTTTGTTTCATGATCCTGCATCAGCCTTTAATCCTCACAAAGATAATTCTACCTTGACAATACCAGATACCTTTTCATCATCATCATTTACCCTCTAGAGTTTAATGATAGAACTGATTATAATGTCTAGTAAATTCTTTTTGATATGTTTGTAGTATTTTAAAACTTTCTGAAAATACAGAGCCTAATTGTATTAAATTTGGGGAAGGCATAAAGTTGTATGATAATAAGACATTTACCCTCGTTGGGCCTCAGAAAATGACACCCCAAAGGGAAGGCCCCAGAAGTAAGTTTCTCTCTGATCTTCTCCCACTCTCCTGTACCTCAGCCTCATTTTCTCAGAGGTAAGCTATAGAAACTAGAATTCCTTTTCCTCAAAGTGAATCATAAAAACCTGAACCCATTTTCTCCAAAGCCAGCCATAAAACTTAAAAATATTACTCGAATTTCCCTCCTGTATTTCTGTGGCAGAGTTGGCCATAAAGAAATTCTTTAACCTACCCTGTTTGATTGTGAGTCGTAAGACTCCCCATTTCAGAAAGGGTCCTGCCCCATATCAGGGAGGAATAAACACTGCACAGAGACACCAAGAAGAATGAACAGACAGGCCTGGCAGAGTTTCCCTACTCAGTCTGTTAGCATACCTTCTTGGCCAAGCACAGTTCTACATGGTTGTCTGTTCTTCACTGAACTTCAGCATAAAAATGGAAAGTTTTCCCAATATCCTTAGGTCTTCAATCTGAAGGCTGCCATGTCACAGAAAACAATGATCAAATAAAATTTGTTGTGTTTTCTTTTGTTAACCTGTTTGTTATAAGGGTGTTGACTGTGACCCTTATAATGAGGAGGAAAGGGATCACCCCTTCTGACCCTACACCCTCCACATTCTTTTTTTTTTTTTTAGTAGATATTTAAAGCAGTCACTTTAGGTAGCTGATTCCATAATAAACCCTGGAGATGTGTTTTATATTTTTATTTATTTATTTATTTATTTATTTGTTTATTTTTGAGACGGATCTCGCCCTGTCACCCAGGCTGGAGTGCAGTGGTGCAATCTCGGCTCACTGCAAGCTCTGCCTCCCGGGTTCACGCCATTCTCCTGCCTCAGCCTCCCAAGTAGCTGGGACTACAGGCACCTGCCACCACGCCCAGCTAATTTTTTTTTTTTTTGTATTTTTGGTAGAGACGGGGTTTCACCGTGTCAGCCAGGATGGTCTCGATCTCCTGACCTTGTGATCCACCTGCCTTGGCCTCCCAAAGTGCTGGGATTACAGGCGTGAGCCACCACGCCCAGCCTGTTTTGTATTTTATTTTAAGAGACGGAGTTTTGCTATGTTGCCCAGGCTGGTCTCAAACTCCTGGGGTCAAGCAGTCCTCCCACATTGGCTTCCCAAAGTGCTGAGATTAGAGGCATGAGCCACCATCCTGCATGCTGTTTATACATCTTAGTTGGAGAACTCAGCCAGCACCCTAATGACTACACCCTTCTATGGGTGCTGATTTGGAAGAAACCCAGGGAAGCAAGAGTAAATTTTCCCAATCTTTACCTGCCCAGTCAGGAGGATTTTTTTCAACCTGAAAAAAAACAGAACCCCTGTTCTGTTAAAAGGGTTAAGTTTGGGATCCATAGAATTATCAAAGAGAGAATGCCGTTCATTTCATAAAGGATGTCTGCCACCATTACAAATGATTCTTGGCTATTAAAAATGGGTGATGGGTTCAGGCGGTTTAAGGGTGGAGGAAAAAATGCGTGATGGGTTCTCTCTTTAAGGGTGGATGGAAATACCTATTAAAAATTCTCCCAAGCCTTCCAGCTCTTCATTAAGACACTTCTTTAAAAAGTCATATGGGAGAGGGTTCGTTCTGAAAATTAAAATGGAACAGAATGATGAGATCTGTTCAGAGGCCAAAGTGGGGAAAAGGCAAGGGTTTTGCTTGTGCAGCCTGTGCTACAATGAAGAGGACCTTAGTACAGATGGATGGTGCCCTACTAAATGTAGCCCATAATTCAAGCTGTCAGCTTCATCACACTGCTTCCAGGTAAAGAGAAGGAGCCCTTGTTTCCTGGGTAAAGAGAAGGAGCGTTGTTTGCTGACCCCTGGTCCACAGCCTGCCATGGTTGCCTCGCTGTGCTGGCCTTTGTGTTGCTGTCTCCTCCTTCCCTCCTTTTTGGCATTGTGCTCCCTTCAAGTGGCCCCCTGGAAGGGACCACCCAGGGGGCTGCACAATGGAGATTGAGGTAGCCACCAAAACACAGGTTTTGTAAGACAGCCCTTTAAAAGAAAAATACTGTTTAACTATGTATGTGTTTGTCCTTTCTACAACTGTTTTGTGTGGCAAACAAAACCCTGTATACAAACTTCACTGTGGCCTCACATACAGCTGTTCCAGCCATCGGGTGTCAGGCTTGAGATAGTCGCTTCCAGTTTATTTTCCCAGGACACTAATTCTTGATGTGGTTTCTAGTTACATGCTTAGATTTATGGCCAAGAAATGTGATATCAAAACAAGCAAATTGCACTGGCTTTATTAAACTATTTTATCAGTAGTCCTCAGAGTTGACGGCTGGGCATTGCTCCTGGGTGAAATTTGCCTGTAATGCTGCTTAACAAAAGCTAGCAGCCCGGAATTCAGTTCTCAATAGCCATTTACACCTCTGTAAAAGGATTAGCGCTAGCCAATTGTTACACTGTTTAAATCTTAATTTGCATCGTTATGGGGGTAGAGCTTCTAAAGACCTCTCTGGTTCCCAGTTGAATTTGTGTACCTGTGGATGGGAGAGTCACTAGAGATTTCTCTTATTGATGAGGGTGCTAAATTGCTTCGGGATAACCGGTATGCCACAAATATTGAATTAGCCTCTCAGGTTCCAACTGGCAGACAATAGTCTGCTTTGGTTCATTAGTTATATTTTATAGCAGTTGTGGTCCTTGAGTATTTGGTACTTGGATGCATTCTTCTACATCTGTTTCAAGTAAAAATTTTCATGGGTCTTAGGAGGATTTTAAATGTTGTTTGTAAGCAACAAATTTCCTTGGGAATTATATGCAAAAACAAAAACCAGAACGTGATAGTTTTAAAAGTAATCTTTTTCTATCCAGACCATATGTTTTTAAAGATCAAAGCCTTTTTATGTTTAGAATTGCCCTGTCAATAGACAATAGATGAAATTGTCTTTTCATAATGTAAAGCTGGAACTACACATCTGTTTCAGATGCTCAGCCTAGGCATGAGTGAGTTCTAATTGTAAGATGGAGGAGGAGGGAGGTGGACAGGGAGGGAAACTAGCAGGTCAGGAGCATGGCAGGAAGAGAGGGTATTAAACTACATTAAATGGATGAAAATTGAGGGAGTTTGGACTGCTTGGTTGGAATGAAAACAAAGCTTGGGACATTTTAATGACCACCTTATCACCAGTTCCACCATTTTTCCCTCATAAAGCATTTGTTCATTTATTCAACAAATAGTTACTACGTATCCATCTCACGCATGGTGTTAGCCACTGAATTTAGTGATTATTGCACGTGGAGTAAAAAGAATTGTCTTGGTTGCTGAGAGTAGTCAGGATGGTAAATATAATTTAAACAGACTTTGCAGCCTGCAAGTTTTCCATGTAATAGACATGCCAGGCAGAAGGAAAGTAGATACAACTGCTTATAAATAAATATTGCCCTTTTAAGAAACATTACAGAAATTGAATGCACTGGGTGGAAGGGCTTTTGGGGAACTCCCCAGGAAAGGTTGTTTTGAGCCTATGGGGAAAGCCAGGCCAGCCATTCCTGGGGAGGTGAGCCACAGCAAAGGCTTTGGTATTCCAAGAAAGCAACCACAACTAAATTATTTTTTGTTTTTTAACTTTGGAAAATTTTGAGGCAGTGACTGGATGCTCATTGATCCTCACAGAGGCTAAAGAAATCGTCATGGTTTCAAAATTAAAATAACTGAAATAAGGAAGCCTGTTCATTTTGCTTTAATGTGTCTTTGTACACATGCTAAAAGAGAACAGAGGGGGGAAGCATCCAGAAAGGAACTTACACCTTAGTTGATTTGTACCTGAGAAGAATTTTTAGTATATGAGGTTAACCAACAGGTTTGTTTTGTTTTTTGGAGAGGAGGTAGGGGTTGTTTAAAAGAAAGAAAAAAAAAATGCAGCCCCAGACTGTTACCAGTATAACAGTAAAAGGAGTTCAGTGAGAGAAGGCAGTAAAGCAGCCCAGAGCTCCCTTATCGAGAATGTTTTAGTTTATTCTACTCACAAACCCTCTTTGTTGGGAACTGTCCAACCCCAGCTTCTGCCGGCAGGAAGGGGTACACTGGGATTGGAAGAAGGGAAACCAGGGCTCCAAGGAGCAGGATCAGGACGGAAGGTAGGGCCAACCCCATGAAAAGACAGAAGTTGAGTTTCCTAGCCAGTTTTTCTGCATCACTGGAAAACAATTGGAATTTGAAACAAAGGTTGGCTGCCTTGCCTCTTCCCACCTTTCTGAATACAGGGTATTCCTGAATTACATGTTCATCACTTAGGGACCACCTCTCCAAATAATACCATTTCGTTGTTCATTTCGGGATTTTTTTTTTTTTTTTTTTTTTTTTGCGGGGGAGGGTGTTATTTTGTTTGATTATTAGCGACTGGGTTATACTATGTTGCCGAGGCTAGACTCCAACTCCTGGGCTCTAGCGATCCTCCTACCTCACCCTTCTGAGTAGCTGGGACTGCAGGCTGGAGCCACCTTTCCTGGCTTGCTTCTTTTGAAATACAATTTCCTTCCCTAAAATTTTATTCTGGATGTGATCAACTACAGTGCTCTGTGACCTTCAGTCTCACTAAAAATATAGTGACAACATTTTATAAAACTTCTAAAAAGTAATATGTAAATTATGTAAGTGTAAGTTTCCCTGAAAAATGAACTGACAAAAGGCAGATTAATAGGAGAAAAGACTTGCAAAATTTGTTTTGATATGCATAGCACAGGGAAATTGCAGGAGAGTGATTACCCAATAACCCATTGGGGTATGTTTACTTTTTTATCCTTCTTCATAGGGGAGGGGAGATGGGGAAAGCTGGCAATTTGGGGCATAGTAAATGATTTTTAGGGGAAAATGAATGGACTTGAAGAACATACAGTGGCCTGGGACAAAGTCTGTTTGGCCTGCAGAGTAGACAGTGGTTTGTGAGGACATCTGTCCAGGTGTGTTGACAGACTTAGTCCTTCTTTCTGCAGTGTAAGTTGAGTTAATAAAAATTCAGAGAAGGGACTATAGGTGATTGTTTTCTTCTTCCAGCAGGTCCAGACTTTAGGCAGATAAGGGAACTTCAGAGAACAATTGCATCCTGTGCTTTGAGAGACAGGAGGGGGGCGGGGGAGGGAAGGTCAGAGAGACCTTGCATCTCTGCTTCAGCCCAGCATTTCAAAATGCTATATTTTGGGATATCAGCTTCTGAGCCCCAATGTTGGCGAACTTGTTACTATTTATGATCAGAGATCACACCATTTTGAGATTGCTATTCCTTGGAGAAAATAAAATCTGCAAATCAAGCCTATTGTGCCGCAAATGAAACACAAAAATTTAACTCACCAAAAAGATAACACTGGCAGGAATATGTACAAGTTATCTGGTAGGTTTAAGGAAAAGTTTATTTTCTGTAGCCCTCATACAGGGTCATTTTTGCCAAGAAGTAATTCTCAGTTTGCAATTCTGAACACAGCACTTTTTCTCTCTTACTAACTTTAAAAATCCCTGTACCTTGGGATCTGGAACTAGAAATACCATTTGACCCAGCCATCCCATTACTGAGTATATACCCACAGGATTATAAATCATGCTGCTATACAGACACATGCACACGTATGTTTATAGCGACACTATTCACAATAGCAAAGACTTGGAACCAACCTAAATGTCCAACAACGATAGACTAGATAAAGAAAATGTGGCACATATACACCATGGAATACTATGCAGCCATAAAAAATGATGAGTTCATGTCCTTTGTAGGGACATGGATGAAACTGGAAACCATCATTCTCAGCAAACTATCGCAAGGACAAAAAACCAAACACCGCATATTCTCACTCATAGGTGGGAATTGAACAATGAGAACACATGGACACAGGAAGGGGAACATCACACACTGGGGACTATTGTGGGGTGGGGGGAGGGGGGAGGGATAGCATTAGGAGATATACCTAATGCTAAATGACGAGTTAATGGGTGCAGCACACCAACATGGCACATGTATACATATGTAACAAACCTGCACGTTGTGCACATGTACCCTAAAACTTAAAGTATAATAATAATAAAATTAAAGAAACAAAAAAAATCCCTGTACCTTAATTTCAGTGTTCCCAATAGCCTAGAGTGGAGTTGTCTCCTAAATCTTGTGTGACTGAAAATGAAGCTAGAAAGCAATTATTTTTAATTTGGCCAATTTTTTTACATTTATTATATGCTTTAACTGTTGTTGGATAAGATAAGCTATGCATCTTTAAAGTGCCATTTGTGTCCACGAGTTACTTGTCATTCAGCAGGTTCCTCCACCTGCCAGACCTCACAGAGAACAAGGTGATGGTAGGGCTAGCATGTTGGTGCCAGAGACTGGACACAGGTTCCTCAAGCCAGTGCCCTTCCAACTGGAATGATTTTGGCAGGAATGTACATAGAAAAAGGAATTGAGGTCTTGAGTTCTAAAATAGTTACAGTGTTTTTATAACACATAGTCTTTAATATTTAATTCCATACAGTGTTTGAATTCTTTAGTTGAGTTCTTTTCAGCAAAAGAACTGATGAATATTTTGTAAACTAAAGTCTGCTATCTGGGAAGAGCACTGTTAGAGATCCTCAGCATAAACCAGCTCATCTTTTAGTCAGAGAAAGTTCTGAGTTAGAGTAGATCATAAGCTCTGTGCATAGTGCTTGTGGCCAGCTTATTGATCACCCAGTACCGAGGGGGAAACCCTGGACTGGTGTAACAACAACCATTATAAAAATACTGTCAGCCAGGTGCGGTGGCTCATGTCTGTAATCCCAGAACTTTGGGAGGCCGAGGTGGCAGGATTGCTTGAGCTCAGGAGTTTGAGACCAGCCTGGGCAACAAAGCAAGACCCCATCTCATTTTTATGAAAAAAAATACTGTAAAGATAAGTGTGTCATATGAATTTCTTTTATCTGGGTTTAAGTTTCAGCTTATCATTCGACATGTAGTATCATGAAGTTGTATGCTCAGCATTGTGCTGAATGCTATGAGAAATAAAAGTAAAAAATTCAGAAGTGCAGTTGCTATTCTCACCAGGCTTTTGCTCTTGTTGAGAAGACTCGGCAGAGGTGACTTAACTATGGAATAGCACAAGGTAAGAAGGTAAGATGGTGTCTCTTTTGTGATAAAGAATTCAGGGATAAGAAAGATCCCTATGAGTAAGGTAGTCGGGGAAGCTTCTAGAGGGTCATGAGATGAGCTAGTCTAAGTAAGCCTGACACTTAGATTGATAAGATCGGCAAAGAACAAAGGTTACCTGGCATTTGTCCTGGCAGGACAATCAAGCATTACTGAGCACTGGCGTGCATGCCATGGTGGTAGTGAGGGGATGTTGGAGGAGTGCAGATGCGGGTAATAAGTAGGTGCATTCTATGGAAGAATTTAAAAACAATAATGAGACCACTAAAAGTCAGTCTGCCTTCTGTTGTCACCATTCCTAAGGATGGCAAAGATAAAATACACCTTCCCATGGAGGGAACCTGCTCCCGCTGCAGCATCCACCAGCACCATGGAGTGTCAGCCAGTTTCCAGTACTGCACAGTACTAACCTTTTAGAGGATATCCAAAAACATGAAGCCATGGTCCTTGCTCCAGGTTTGCATCCTGGTTTGGGAAGTGGGACTAAAGGGAATCTAAGCTTGGAGATCATAAGCTGGTGGCCTGCAGGCCTACCTTGGGCTGCAGATAGGTTCTCTTTGTCCTGTCAGTGGGTAGGCAACCTTTTGAATTAGTCACCACATTTAAAAAATTGGGAGCTGTTAAATAAAAACAAAACTTGCAATTATAAACTTCCAGCTTCTCTTAAAAACTGAGAAGATCTAGGTTCACTGGGACACACACTCCTCAGGGAGAGCTTTTGATGGAGGCACTGGCCCCAGCTCTCCACAGCCCCACCCCACCAGCAGCCAGCATGGTCTCAGTTACCTTCCCTGTAGTCAGCTGAGTGCTCCCCAGGTGAGCAGTGAAGGACTGTTTCTTCCTCCCTTGCCTCACCTACTTACCTGCTCTTCCTCTGCCACCTACAGCACAAGGTCAGTCTCCTGACTGGTCTCTGGGCCTCAAGTCTCTCTCCTCACCAACTCCATCCTTGCAAGGCTGCCAGGCTAACCCTCTGAAAAACACTGCTTTCGAGAAACCAGCAATGGCTCAGAAATCCACAAGCTTATTGCTGTATTCTTTCCAGAGTTTCATATTGAATTTAATTTTCCATTGCTATCCTACTATGACCAACAGCAACCCCTACCCAGCCAAACTTGTCTCCCTTGCTGGTCCCCATACCACTCTTACCCTGTCATTTCCCATCACCTTTGCCTCTGTCTCTCCTTAGTTTCAAATGTCATCTCCCCTTCTCCCTAAAACCTGCCTGGCTTGAGTTCCTCCTCCTTAGTGAAGCCCCTGAGACTCCAGTGATCTCTCTGTGTCTTTACCGCTTCATAATTCCTGACTGTCTGATAGCCTGCCCTATACCTCTCACCGTTGATGACAGGCTCTCTTTTACTACCGTGAAATTGGCTCACCATTGGTGGGACCTCTTAAGGGCAGGTGTTATTCTGGAAATTGAGTGATGACAAGATAAAGGCTTCCAGGAAGAATTAGGATCCAGATTTTGCCTAGGCAATAAGAGGTATTCATAGGTACTGTAAGTCAGATAGGCCTGAAGTCTGGAAGCTTTGGGACAGCAGAACCCAGGAGTGAAGGACCCAACTCAGGGTCTGACCTATAAGAACTAAGAATCCAGGCTTAGAGTTTAGACAGAAGCCTGGGAATTGGCAAGGAGCTGGAGCACCAACAGTGCGGATAAGAGTCAGGAATAGCACTTGAATCCTGTGTGCCTGTTATTATTCCTTCCCAGCATAAAGGTACACTTCAGAGTAGGGGTAAGCCTGAGTCTGCAGTTGTCACTCACCCTCCAATAGACGGACCACGTCTCCTTCATCCTTATCACATCAGGCACATAGCCATCAACTAGGTCCAGTAACTTCACCAACTGTAGTGCTATTTACAAATTAGTACTTTGCAAATTAACATATTGCTTTATAAGTTGCTTTGTAACTAATCTTCATTTTCTTTTTGGGGTATGTGTTGAATATTCCCAACTACAAATGTGAACAGCTCCTTTAAAATAGAAACACTGTTTTGTCTTTGATATCTTCTCCTATAGCTTTTTAGAATCATGCATCCCTCAAAATAGACATTTTTTTAAAGACGGTAACTAATCTGTTTGAAGGCTACTGTGATACAATGACAGACCTAACCTAAAACAGTGACCAAATTTTTAGACTCTTATCACTTACTCAATAGACTGGATATAGATAATAAAAGATAAATCCCTCTTTCCATGCCTTCCTATTCTGATTAAGAATAAAGAAAATTTGACTGCAATAGGATCTGAATGGAAAACTAATAGCCATTTTTCTACATTCAGAAATAGAGGATGTAACCTATACTTCAGCCAGAAGTTTTCAATTTCTTAGCAGTGACAATTTAAGTAAATTTCATATGAGTTGTGGGGATCTAACTTTGTTATGATTGACAATATAAAATTAGCCTTTTCTGCTGTTAAGATTATCTAGCATACCTATCATTCAGGTGGAATGTGGAACAAGATTGCCCAGCTGTGGATTTGAACATCATTAAAGTCAACAAAGGGTTAAAAGTTACTTCCTCTGATGGGTTTAAAATTGCCACATACACGCAAACAAGTTTTTCAAACTGCCCCATTTTATGTCTTTGTTGAGAGACAGTATAGTTGCTGCATTTTAATGTCCAGATTATATTACAGATATATTTCAGTAAACCATGAAGAACCACCATAGATTCTAGAAGCTGGCGATCTGTGCTTAAATAAGCATCTCCTGCAGCACCTTGTTTATTTTATAGGCTCAGTAATCACAGTGACATTCTGAAAGAAGACCTTGAAGCTCACAGAGCAGCTGTCCTTCACCAGCTCCCAGGACTCCTACCTGGGGGTGGCAGCTATGAAAAGCAAGTCAAGTCTTACTGGCTTGATATTGCTGTCATGGTGGGATGGCCATTCTTGTTCCCAAATGCTCCAAAATCAAAAAGATCACAAAGTTGCAATCCTCTTATTTATTTTTTATTTATTTATTTATTTTTTTTGAGACAGAGTCTTGCTCTGTTGCCCAGGCTGGAGTGCAGTGGCCTGATCTCAGTTCACTGCAAGCTCCGCCTCCTGGGTTCAGGCCATTCTCCTGCCTCAGTCTCTTCAGTAGCTGGGACTACAGGCGCCTGCCACCACGCCCAGCTAATTTTTTGTATTTTTAGTAGAGACAGGGTTTCACTGTGTTAGCCAGGATGGTCTCGATCTCCTGACCTCGTGATCCGCCTGCCTTGGCCTCCCAAAGTGCTGGAATTACAGGCGTGAGCCACTGTGCTCGGCCGCAATCCTCTTATTAAAACACATCTGCACTGTTTACTAGCAGAGAATAGATTATTACTCAGGAGTGGTCAGTAGGTGCATGTCTGTGAAAGCCCCTCTGAAGGGACCTTGTTTGGCTGGCTGAGTGAGTGAGTGGCTTTGAGTCTGCTTAGCCTACAACATAGTGCCGTCTTCCTCACCTGTCATGTGCCACTTAGGCTGTTTTATGTTAAAGATATAAATAGGGAGGATATTTAGAGGATTCAGCTTAAATCTAGTACACATTGGACTCTATCAAAGGGTGGATGGAAATCAGGATAATAGTCTTTAAAGGGACCTTGTCACAAGAAAACTTCACCAGATTAAGTGGCTTTGTTTTACATTACCTTGTGTGTCTGTGCTAGTAATCTTGAAGCTATGGGAAATGCTGGAAATGACCTTCCTGGTCAGTAGCTTTTCAACCTAAGGCAGTAAAAGGCAATGCCAGAAAACCCTCTTTCAGTTTTTATCATGCAGAATAAAAACCACGGTCTTAAAATAATCCTTTACAACGTGGTGGAAGAAGCTGGGTTGGGAGAAGTCCTTCTGTGCTCTCTAGATCATTTGGTGATTGTGTGTTAGAAGGCTCTTTAATCTCCCGTTTCTTTCTCACTGCCTTTTATATCTGTTTATATACTATTTGGCATAAACCACAGTTGTGGTGTGTAGCATGGGAAGGATATATGCATTTATAATTCTCTGTGCAAGCTGAGTTGTTAAACTAAATGATTCATTTTGTGACTCTCTTAACCTAGGCTGCCAAACTGTGATTATGGGTGATAAGCCATGATGTCTGTACCTACTAGACTAACGATTGTTAGAGTTTCTCAGCATTCATAATAGAGCATTGATTTCCATTATGAAAGGTTGTGTTTTACATGGCTATTGATCTACAGTTATGTGTAAATCAGTCTTCCATAAGAAATGATCCTTCTTTATGACCACCACAAATTTTAAAATTAATATCTGGAGTCTTCAAAACTGTTTCTTTACCACAATCATTTTTTAGAGCCAGATAAAGAAGTCAAGAATGTTCTCTGCTGTCAGCATTATGTTCTGCTACAGTTAGAATTGCTGTATACATTGTGACTGGGGATGCTGTTTAACACGCACTGATTATCACTGGTTCACTGTCTAGCCTTGAAAAAAGTGCCAAGTGTTTGTGACCTTTGAGAGACAGCAGTCAGGTCTTTAAACACAGATTCTTCCTAATGGATTTTAGTCACCAGGCTGCCCCACTGCCCTCCTTGCTCTAGCTTCCTCTTGGGCCCCTTAGCACCCAGAAGTCCCTGCTGGGAACTCCAAGTCTCAGTGAAATAGACCTGTCTGCTTTGTGATCATCACCTGGCCAGTTTGATCAACCATTGCAGAAACACTGGTTTGGAGAGAATGATTTATTCTTGTTCTTTAATGGTTAATAACTCTGGTGTCATAGAATTCTTTTTTCTTTTTTTTTAAGACAGAATCTTGCTCTGTCGCCCAGGCTGGAGTGCCGTGGAGTGATCTTGGCTCACTGCAACCTCCGCCTCCTGAGCTCCAGAGATTCTTGTGCCTCAGCCTCCTGAGTAGCTGGGATTACAGGTGTGCACTGCCACACCCTGCTAATTCTTTGTATTTTTGGCAGAAGATGGGGTTTTACCATGTTGGCCAGGCTAGTCTTGAACTCCTGGCCTCAAGTGATCCGCCCACCTCTGCCTCCCAAAGTGCTGGGATTACAGGCATGAGCCATCACACCAGCCTGGTGTCATAGAATTCTAATCCAGGCAGGCAAGGCTTTGACTGGTTACAAAGTCCTTAAAGGAGTGTTTGGTGTAGCAGCAGCTCAACATCTGTCTCTTTAATCTTGATCTGTAAAATGAGACACCTGCCCCCATAGCATACTCTAGAGCAGCAGTCCCCAACCTTTTTGGCACCAGGGACCAGTTTCATTTAAGATAGTTTTTCCACGGACCAGGGTTAGGGAGGTGTGGGCAGGGGCATGGTTTCAGGATGATTCAAGTACATTGCATTTATTGTGCACTTTATTTCTATTATTATTACATTTTAATATATAATAAAATAATTATACAATTCACCATAATGGAAAGTTAGTGGGAGCCTTGAGCTTGTTTTCCTGCAACTAGACAGTCCTGTTTGGGAGTGATGGGAGACAGTGACAGATCATCAGGCATTAGATTCTCATACAGAACATGCAACCTAGCTCCCTTGCATGCACAGTTCACAATAGGGTTCGTGCTCCTGTGAGAATCTAATCTCCCCCTGATCTGACAGGAGGCGGAGCTCAGGTGGAGCTAATGCTCCGCCCTCTGCCACTCACCTCCTGCTTTGTGGCCCAGTTCCTAGCAGACCACATATCAGTACCAGTCCGTGGCCCAGGCATTGAGACCCCTGCTCTAGAAGATAATGTGAAGATTTCTGAATTCCTGCTCACAAAATGAAGCATCTTAAGAGAAAAAAAGAACTACTCTTGCAATCATTATTGATTTATGTTATATCAAGGATTAAGACCTTCATATGGGCCAGGTGGCTAACGCCTGTAATACCAGCACTTTGGGAGGCTGAGGCAGGTGGATTGCTTGAGCTCAGGAGTTCGAGACCAGCCTGGGCAACATGGCGAAACCCCATCTCTACAAAAAATAAAAAAAAAATTAGTAAAGTGTGGTGGCGCACACCTATAGTCTCAGCTACTCAGGGGGCTGAGGCAAGAGGACCGCTTGAGTTCAGAATGTCAAGGCTGCAGTGAGCTGTGATTGTGCCACTGCACTCCAGCCTAGGTGACACAGCAAGACGCTGTCTCAAAAAAAAAAATAACAAAAAGTCATATGCAAAGTTTACTATTATCATGTGGAAGATCAAGCTATTGTTTTTGACAATTATGAATTATAAAAATATGATTCATGTTATTTAGAGAAATTGATTTAAAAATTGCTCATTATTGTCTTCTGGAAAACATTTTAATATAAAAATGATTAATAAGTATTTTATGAGAAACATAATGAGACTATCCATTTATTTTTTTCCAGGTGCAACTAATTCTCTATATTAGTGGCTACTTTCAGATACGTTTCCCAATTGTGTTCTCATGCTCATACTGAAAAATTGAGTCAGCTTTGTATTGTTTGTATTATAGTATATAAAAATCTCTATTTTAGTCTGCCTGTGTTCAGAATTAAATTCAGGGTATTTATTACTCTGCCTTTAAAGTTAGGAAATATGGATACATTTGTTTAAATTTCACTTTTCTGATTGGAAGCCCTTTCAAGTACATGAAATTAATTATAGACAATTTAAACTATATTCCTTTATTACATTTTTAATTAAAGAATTACCTGACATTAAACTTTGTTTTTATATGTGTCGTCAATGTTATAAATTTTCCAACGTAAAGTAGACGAAACAGAAAAATCTCCTTTAAATCCTTTGTACCACTTTGCACATTTTCTGATGTGGTATGTTTTTGTAGAGCCATGGGCGAAGCTCCATTTAAGGAAGTCATGGCTCTTGCACTTCTTGCCTGATCTATCCCAAAAGAAATCTGCAAGTCAGCTTTCTTTTGTGCTTTAAGGGTTGCCTTAGTTGTTCAGAAGTCACCAACCCTAGGTGCTGTACCTCCTTCAACAGCTCATTTTCTGTTTGACTTGTGCAAGTCAATTAATCAATTTTGTCCTTTTGTGGGAAATAAGTATAATAATTTTAGGAAACCTTAGCTAGTTTTTCATGCTAGGACCCAAAGGGTAGATGCAATTGGGTGGTGTATTAGTAACAAGAGTCTTGCCTTCATTTTGCTTCTACAGAAAATCATGTGTATTAGCCACCAGAGGGACTGTTCTTTGGTAATTTGACTCACTTAGCTATTTAACTAATTTAATTCATCCAAATTAAACTTGCTTTCAAGCCAGAAGCATAGTTGACTTACTTATTGTAAGAAATATACCCACTGAATGGGCTAGAATTTGCTGATGACTGGTCAGTGCATTTTCCCAGCAGGCGCAGTCTGTTAAGAAACCAAATATAGATGCAAAGGTCAAAACAAAGGAATTGGGTAGTTTAATGACATCATTGTGGTACGGTGGTAACCAAGAAAGGCAAGTTGCTGAAAGGTCTTTCTATCAAACTAGTCAGAAGCCTTAGAATCAAAGGATTCCAATGACTCATCTCACTTTATTCAAGTCCTGGAAAAAAATAGGGTTAGGTCAGGCACAAGTAATAACAATTAAGACTTCTTAAGGAAGGTTCTGAACTGTACCTAGACTTACTTTCTTTTCCAGAGATTTTATTATGGAATTTTTCAAACATACAGAAAAGTAAAAGGAATCATACAGTGGACATCCATATACATACCACCCAGATTGTACTCCTGACATTTTATTGCACTCTCATATTTGTTTATCAATCCTTTATTTTCATACGTTTCTAAGTAAGTTGCAGACACTAATATACATTTAACTTTTTACCTTGACATTTTTAAACATTCGAAGTCTCATATACCCACTACTCAGATCCACCAGCTGCTCACATTTCATCAGTCTTGTTTTATCTCTCTCCCTAACGCTTTTTTTCTTGAGTAGTTTAAAACAGACAACATATCGTTTCGCTCACAAATACTTATACCTCTAACATATAAGGATTTAAAATACTATCATTTAACATAATCAACAAAATTCTTCAGTTTATGTAATACCTAGTCCTTGTCAGTTTGCCTTGCTTATCTGAAAAAATGTTTTTCTGCCTTTGTTTTGTTTGAATCAGAGTTCAAATAAGGTCCACATATTATAATTGGCTATGTCTCTGAAACCTCTTTTAATTTTGTGACATTCCCTCCCTGCTTTTTTTTATACTATTGATTTGTTGGAGGAACTGGGTCACCTGTCCTGGAGAATTTACATGCTCTATTTGGTTGGTATGTTTAACCAGTTCCTCTTTACTCTATTATCTGTAAACTGGTGGTTAGATCCAAATATGTGATTAAATTCCAGGCCAGTTATTTTAGCAAGAAAATGTTATGGGTGGTGCTGGTACTTAAAACTGGGCAGCACATGATGTTTCGTTACCCCATGGTTAGTGATACTAAGACCGATCTGTGGGTTCAAATGTCAAAAGGTTGATGACTCCAGGACGGAAGGTTACTATTATGTAATTTTCACAAAATTATTACCATTTCCTAGGTACATTCATTAATTTGGACTTACAAAATGGTGACTTTTCTAATTTGATTATTTCTTCTGCATTTATTGGAAGAACTTTTCCTTATCAGCTACTTGGTGACTCTGAAATGTATTTTTTGACCACAAAAGCAGGATAAATGCTTTATTCTGTTTCTTTATTTACCAATTTGCAGAATAATGAATTGTTGCCCTACCAGCCTCCAAAGGTTTTAAAATTTATTTTTATTTTGTCTTTACTGTGGTTTAAAAAAACGTAAAATTAGCCATCTTAACCATTTTGAACTGTACAGTTCAGTAGTGTTAAGTATCTTTACTTTGTTGTACAACAGATCTCCGGAACATTTTCATCTTACAAAATGGAAAGTCTATACCCATTAAACAACTCCCCATTTTCCCTTCCCCCCAGGCCCCAGCACCCACCATTCAACTTCTGTCTTTATGAATTTGACTGTTCTAGGTACCTCATTTAAGTGGGATCATACAGTATTTGTCCTTTTCTGACTGGCTTATTTCACTTAGCACAATGCCCTTAAGATTCATCTATGTTGTAGTATGTGACAGGATTTCCTTCCTTTTAAGGCTGAATCCAAAGGTTTTTATTTTTATTTTTTTAAATTTTATTTATTTATTTATTTATTTTTAGATGAACTCAAGGATTTTCCTGTATTCCCTGTGTTTCAGTCCATTGCAGTCAGTATCCTTTTGGTGCTTAAATTGTCCCATCTTTGACAGTGGGAGCTTCCTCAAGATATCCCCTCCCCACCTTCAGTTCTTTTGATACAACTTTGAGAGCTTCCTTACTTTCTGGTACAACAAGATGTTTCAGGTTCATCTTGTGCATTTCCTGCCCCAGACCTGAATAGGGCATTTCTTTAATGAACTTTGGTTACTTTTAGTATATAAATACCACAGCCTGAGCAGCAATATAGGCTTATTTTTTAACTCTTTCCTAATATCTTAATTTTTAAAAAACTGTAAGTAGACCATGGTAAGAGTGTAACAAAACAACAAAACGTCTGCTGTTGAGATGAAAATGCGATCTTCTTCTCTTCACTACATGTGGGAGACTGACCATCTATGCAGTGATTCAAAACCATTGTTGTGCTTTAGAATCACTCTGTGAGCCTTAAAAATCCCACTGACCAGACCAGGCGTGGTGGCTCACCCCTGTAATCTCAGCACTTCAGGAGGCCGACGCAGGTGGATTATTTGAGCCCAGGAGTTTATGACCAGCCTGAGCAACATGATGAAAGCCAGTCTCATGACCCAGTCTCTAAATAAATAAATAGATTAAAATTTTAAAGTAAAATTTTTAAAAAGCCCACTGGCCAAGCCACACCCCAGACCATTTTTCCTGGACTCTGTAGAGGTGGCCCCAGGCACCCAGATTGTGCAGAGCTCCCCAGGTTGTTCTGTATGCAGCAAAAGTTGAGAATACTCATTTAGCAATGAAATAACCAAAGTTTTTAAAAGTTTAAAAAAAAGGATACTTGGACTCAAAGCTCCCTCAGACCAGAATATGTTGAGTTCCAGACTTCTGGATAAACCATCTTCTACTAACATAATTGAGACCTTTAAAAATATGGGAATCTTATAATATTACAAATCTATAGTGAGTGTCCTGTTTCTGTTTTATAGACCTGGACAAGCACCAGACTCAGGCGTACCGAGGGCACAGGTGGGTCAGCATGTTGCCACCTTGAAAGAACATGATAATTCTGTCAAAGAAGAGGTAGGTAGCTAAACTGTCTGAAGTTTTCCCAATCACAAATGTGGACCACAGGGCAAGGTTAGTAATTTTTATTAAAAAAAAAAAAAAAAAGTTTTGGCCGGGCGCCGTGGCTCACGCCTGTAATCCCAGCACTTTGGGACGCCGAGGCAGGTGGATCACGAGGTCAAGAGATCGAGACCATTCTGGCCAACATGATGAAACCCCGTCTCTACTAAAAGTAAAAAAATTAGCTGGATATGGTGGTGTGCACCTGTAGTCCCAGCTACTTGGGAGGCTGAGGCAGGAGAATTGCTTGAACCCAGGATGCAGAGGTTGCAGTGAGCCGAGATCACGCCACTGCACTCCAGCCTGGCGACAGAGCGAGACACCATCTCAAAAAAAAAAAAGTCTCAAGATGTACAAATTATTCATTTGAGGAAATGTTATGTATTTGAAAAAAATAACGATAAGAAAAGTAGTAAGTGAGGTTTTGTGGTTGGTTGGTTTTTAACTTTCTGACCTCGGGCCTTTTGCATAATGTTTTATGTAGGAATTCATTTTCCAAGAAATTTCGAAGCATCTTATAACACTCTGGTTTTCCGTCTCCACTCCATACTTTAAAAATACTTCATAGTCATTCATGTCAATTCAGCAAATGCCTGTCGATCCATTACTGTACACAGGTATCAGCCCAGATCCATTGGAGGGAAAGAGACAAATAAAGTGTGACCCCCTCCTTCTGGGGTGTGACATCATGGGACGCATGTAATAAGAAAATGTCAAAAATGTGGGTTTTCGGGAAAGAGAGCCAAGCCAAGACTCCTGGAGAAGCAAGGAAGGCAGAGGTCATGATGGAGGGAGTACAGGGGCATGAGAGGTGATCTTTAAAAGATAGGCTTTTGATGGTACGAGTTGGGGGTGGGGGCAGAGGCGACAAGAAATGGCTGCTATGAGCCAAAGAGCACACTGGGAAACCCAACACATATTCAGGCAACAGAGCCATCCTGAGGCTGAAGCGTGTGCTCAAGTCTGGGGATGGTGAGAAGGAGCACAAGAAGTGGTTGCTGGCCATGGTGTGCAGCATCCGATGCCAGGCCAGGGAGAATGTGTTTAGTTTTGTAGCTTTTGAAAAGCCACTGGATCTTTTTGAACAGAGCTGTGATAGGCTTTCCTCAGTGCCTTAGGGAATTTCATGTTTGGTTTGGGACTGAGACATTGAAGGAGGGAGCCCTGCAGTGGTTCAGGCAAGAGGAAGGAGGGGCCTGATTTGGGAGCTGGTGCCAAGAGAGAAGTCGAAGATGCTAAACAGAACATGGAAACAGATGGAGCAAGTTCCCAAGGAAATCATGAGGGGAGGAACCGGAAGCCCAAGTTTAGAGCATGTCCATTGGCATATTCCTTCCTCATTCCCTAGAAAAGCCACATTCAGGGAAACAGCCTTTCTTCTCCTAGGTTGAACATCTTGGGAATGTGTCTTGTTTCAAAGCATGTTTTTTCATCTTTATATATAATATAGGATTTTCTGGCTTTGATTCTTTTTAAGGTGTTTTTAAAATTATTATCATGCTCATAGTTCAAGGATTATGTATCTGCACCTTCTGGAGTCAAGCCTTCCCTCTGTCTTGAAGTCACATGCCCAAGTGGCTGTGCCATCTAGAGCCCCTGGCATTGCCCCTCCAGCCTTCCAGAGCACCTTTAGTCCTCCTCAGACCCCTCTTTCCTTGCCAGTCTAATTAAGAGAGTAGCAGGACTTTTTTTTTTTTAAATAGCATTTCAAACATACATATATTCAGTGATAGGACGGACCCACTAATCACATGCCCACAACCCAAATTCACATGTGTTATCATTGCACCATATTTGTTTCAGACCCCCTCCTCCTCATCTTCCTCCTTTCTCCCATCTTCCTACCCCCTTCCCTTCCCCCTCCTTCTTTCCTCCCCCCACTTCACCCACCTTCTCTCTCTTCTGCTCTTTCTCTCTTCTCCCTCTTCTCGTCAAACTTCCTTCCCTCCCTGCTTTCCCTTAGGGGGAAGAAATAAATTATTACAAACATAGATACAGCCCCCTGTATGCCTTTCATAGATTTCATGCCCCTTTTCAAAGATAACCTAGATCGATTCCTTCTTTGCTGATGAACGTAGATCTTTTTTGTTTGTTTGTTTGTTTTTTCGAGACGGAGTCTC
The DNA here is from genome assembly GCF_028885625.2 of Pongo pygmaeus. Taxonomy (NCBI): domain Eukaryota; kingdom Metazoa; phylum Chordata; class Mammalia; order Primates; family Hominidae; genus Pongo; species Pongo pygmaeus. Next base: position 15,965,053 of record NC_072394.2, read on the forward strand.
ATTCTGTTGCCCAGGCTGGAGTGCAGTGGTGCGATCTCGGCTCACTGCAGCCGAGGCTCACTGCCTCCCGGGTTCAAGCGATTCTCCTGCCTCAGCCTCCCAAGTAGCTGGGACTACAGGCATGTGCCACCATGCCCGGCTGATTTTTTTTTGTATTTTTAGTAGAGACAGGGTTTCACCATGTTGGCCAGGCTGGTCTCAAACTCCTGACCTCGGGCGATCCGGCCCCCCACCCCCCATCGGCCTCCCAAAGTGCTGGGATTGCAAATGTGAGCCACCATGCCCAGCCGATGAACATAGATCTTAAGAAAGATACTGTTTGGGTTTCGTTGTCCCTTTGAGTTAGCACTGTCTTGTAACAACATTATTTCCCATGCTTGTTCACTGCAAGTACATCACATCTCAGGCATTTTAAGGGTGAAATATGTGTTGATCGACTGTCCTTTGCTATCTAATATTTTTTTAAATGATATTGTTTATATTAGAAACACATGGTCCACGTCCCAAACAACCAATCTACTCAATTTTTCCAATAATGGGAGGAGGTGCCGTCTAACTAATATCTAATGAATCAAATTATATTCTGCATCCCCTAATAGATCTTTGTTCCTTTTTAAATCATTCTGATCTCATTTTAGTGACAATCATAAAAATTACCAATAGATTAATGACAAAATCTATCCTTAAAAATGGAAGTAGGCCGGATGCGGTGGCTCACGCCTGTAATCCCAGCACTTTGGGAGGCCAAGGTGGGCGGATCACAAGGTCAGGAGATCGAGACCATCTTGGCTAACACGGTGAAACCCCATCTCTACTGAAAATACAAAAAATTAGCCGGGTGTGGTGGCGGGTGCCTGTAGTCCCAGCTACTCGGGAGGCTGAGGCAGGAGAATGGCCTGAACCCGGGAGGCGGAGCTTGCAGTGAGCCGAGATTGCACCACTGCACTCCAGCCTGGGTGACAGAGCGAGACTCTGTCTAAAAAAAAAAAAAAAAAAAAAATGGAAGTAAACAGGTAATTTCTCATCCAGTTAGGTTGTGACTGAAGAAATGCACAGCCCCAAAGAACAATATTACCAAAATGATGCAGGCGGGGCAAGCCTTGTGAACTGAAGGACAAAATGCTTTTGTGAGTCCTAGAACTGTTTTGGTTTACATGTCATCCTTTTCCGATTAGTAAAATGAAGTGTCTTTGAGTTGTTTCTGTGTATTGAAACCATCTACACATATAGTAAATACTACGGGTTAAATCTTTCTCTTTAGATAAAATCTTAAAAGTAAGTGATTTTCAAAATTTAAAAAAGCTGTACTAGAAACTACTTGGTTAAGAGTCTAATGAAGCTCAGAAATATTTACTTTGATCTCGGGTAAATGGCTAATTAAAAAGCCGCATGTAAATGATGTTTACCTGTGGGTCCCTGTGCTGTCAGCCTGAGTCAATCCCTTCTCTTGAGTGAATACATCATCAAAGCCGCAGAAACTCAGATTATGTTCCCTGGAGACCAGATAAGGTCTGCAGTGCCCACATAACCTATTAGGCAATTACATAATTGAGCTGCCTGCTTTTAAATCGGAAAAATTTGTAATTACTTTTTGTGGAAAAAAAAGTGAGTTGGGTGCTTCATTAAAATACAAGATGCCTTAATATTACTTTTCTCCCAAGTGATATCTGTTTCTGCCCTGGAGAACTTTGTCACAGCAGAGCAATTTGCTGGTGACACTCATAGGGTAGATCGGGGTCCTGCCCCCACCATACACACAGACCAGTTTTATTCACCAGGAAGATGCTTTCCCCAAATGCTGGACTGTTTTCTTGTTCTTATCTCCTGAATACTCATTTGCTGGGTCATATGAATATCTTCCCATTTAAAAAAAAATTGCTACACAGGTAAAATCCCTTCATTCCCTTTAACGTAGAACTTAAGTGTTGATGCTTGCATTTCTCTTTAAACACCAAGAAATTACTTCCAGTGTCCAAGAGGAATATTCTTGAACCTTGAGGAAGAGTCAGTTAAATCTGCATGTTAGGGGAAAATATTATCTGCTGTCCACATCCATTATTTTTAATTCTCTTGCTTTTCTGTGTCTGTGTTAGTAGCACTGGTTTGCATATAGAAGGGAATTTAATTTTATCAGATGCATTTACATTCATTTTCTCTTTGTATTGGTACCACTGATAGCAGAAATTGGATTTCTTTAGAGCTAGCATATGTTTTCTTTTAAAAACAAGCATTAAAAATCTTGAAATAGTAAGATAAAAAGAAAACTGGCCATTTTCCTACTATTCTACTATTTATATATAACCCTGTTAACATTATGGTGTATGTTTTTTAAATATTTAATATATTGATATGGGAGGCCGAGGTTGGTGGATCACCTGAGGTCAGTAGTTCAAGACCAGTCTGGCCAATGTGGTAAAACCCTGTCTTTACTAAAAATAGAAAAATTAGCCAGGTGTAATGGCACGCACCTGTAATCCAAGCTACTTGGGAGGCTTAGACACAAGAATTGCTTGAACCTGGGAGGCAGAGGTTGCAGTGAGCCAAGATCGCGCCACTGCGCTCCAGCCTGGGTGACAGAGCGAGACTCCATCTTTAATAATAATAATAATAATTAATATATTGAAAAACATAGGTTGCATTATTTGTATACATAAATACATAACCTAGTTTCTTTTTACCCCCATTTGCTGCAAAGTGAACTCTTTCATACCATTACATGTTCTATTTCCATCATTTCAAATGGCTTTACAGACGTCCCCTGTCCACTGTCACTTCAGTCATTTACCTGTTCAACATTTGTTTCTAATTTTTCCTCTAGCAAAAAAGTTTCAAAGAATATCTGTGCAATTCAGATTTTACAAATATCTATAATATTTTCTTAGAATGAATTCCTAGATGTAGAATTACTAGGTCAAAAGGTGGGTATATCTTTCAGGCTTTTGCTATGCATGGCCAGATCTCACTCTGGAAGGGTCATCAGAGTTACCAGTAATGGATGAAAATAACATTTCTCTGAGTTCTTTATGAAACTAGATACTATCAACTTTTTTTTTTAGGGGCACCAATTTGAGAGATGAAAATGACCTCCAATTTTCTTTTGTTCATTTGACCTTTTTATTACAATTGAGGTCAAACTTTTCTCTACCTATTTATTAGCTATTTGTATTTCTTTTTTCATAATCTGCCAGCTCATGTTCTTTGCTCATTTTTGTATTAGGTTAGTAATATTTTTTCTTATTGACTTGCAAAAACTTTTTAAATATAAATTTGGACATTTTGTTGCAATCTTTTTAGCACTTTAATTTTTGTCTATTAATTTTCTTAATGGTGTTTTAGATACAATGTCTTTTCTATTAATATCTTACATCTGTCTGTCTATATATTTGAATATCACAACCGTAAGTTTTTGGATGTAATTTAAGAGTCAGCCTAGATGATTCTTGGGGTTCTAGATAGAGCAAGATTAATATTTAAACTGAACATGGAGGAAAATTCTAGTAGAACTGGGCTAATAAAGGAATAGTACTGTAGGTGTAATTCATAGAACGATTTATCTGCCATAATATCTGAAATATGGAGGTGTCAACATCAGTCATTCCACAGATAGTTTGTGCCCTGGCATTTAATTTCCAAGCCCTTTCTCCTGGCTCCTGGGAAGGCTGAAAAGTGAGGGGGTGGTTTGTTGGTACTGACTTAGCCTTCAGACTGCTGAGACCAATGGAACAATCTCTAGTTTTCTCTTCTGGGCTCCAAAAAGAGAGCCTTTATTAATAACAGGTAAGTTGAAACCCATGCATAGTTCATTCATAAGCACTATCAGAAAGCTTGTGGTAAAATTGTTGTCTAATGACATTTTTTTCAGAGAATTAGCTCCAGTTTGCAGAACCCATTTAGTCCCAGCATGAGATGTAATAAAGCAACCTGTTAACTGTTCTCTGAGCTTCTCTCTGTGTTAGTGTCATCAGTCTCAGACTGCAAACTCCTTCAGATTGGAGGTTTCCTTAGAAATACACTTCTCTGGAACATCTGCAAACAGTACATCTTGAGAATGTATTACAGACATTTTCCTGACTGCAGAAGTTGTTTTTGCCAGGCACGGTGGCTCACGCCTATAATCCCAGCACTTCGGGAGGCCAAGGAACGCAGATCACCTGAGGACAGGAGTTCGAGACCAGCCTGGCCAACATGGTGAAACCCCGTCTCTACTAAAAATACAAAAATAAGCCTGGTGTGGTGACACACGCCTGTAATCCCAGCTACCTGGGAGGCTGAGGCATGAGAAACACTTGAACCTGGGAGGTGGAGGTTGCAGTGAGCCAAGACCCCGCCACTGCACTCCAGCCTGGGCAAGAGAGAGAGACTCTGTCTCAAAAAGAAGTTGTTTTTGACTAGAAATCTATGACCTATTCTTGTCTATCCTTGTCTGAGACTAACTTTTGTCTTCATCCCTGCTTATCATCTTTGAGAAATTATCTGTGGAATTATCTTAAAAGATACGTTCTTTTATAAACATTTCTATCAAAAAAGTAACAGAAATCCTGGAGATAAGTATTGAGTAGTGAAGATAAATGGGATAAAATACAGATAGTCCCTGACTTCCAATGGTTCAACTTACAATTTTTTGATTTTACAGTGGTGTGAAAGTGTTAGGCATTCAGTGGAAACCATACTGCAAGTAGTACAGTATCCAGTAAATTATATGTGAAAATCAACATTTTATTATAAAATAGGCTTTGTGTTAAATGATTTTACCCATCTGTAGGCTAATGTAAGTGTTCTGAGCAGTTTAAGGTAGGCAGAGCTAAACTATGATGTTCAGTAGCTTAGGTGTGTTAAATACATTTCTGACTTACAATTTTTTCAACTTGTGGGTTTATTGGATGTAACTCCCTTCATAAACTCAAGGAGCGTCTGTGTACAAAGTAAATTAAACTAGCAGTGCAGTATGCCCGCCACATTATTTACCTCACCATGGAAAAGAGGGCTCAGTGCAGAACTGTTGGCAATGGCAGTATTCTTGTCAAGCATACAAGGACTCATTAGAAAGGTGTTTGTAGTAGATTCCAGAAGCAAGTGCAGTGCAGTGGTCTGTGTAGGCAGTTGGGATGGGGGCAGTGATGGGAACCAGCCTTTGTCTGGCCTTCAAGGGCAGGACCCTACCCCTAGACTGCAGAAATGGGAATACTGAGCAAGTCATCCCAACAGAGTTATTACGTGGAGTGAAATCCAGGGACTAGTTTCTAGAAATAGAGGAAAAGCCCCTGGTCACTAGAACTGCACCACAGAAAGGTCCTGGCTGCAAGGCTAACGTGACACCAAGTTCTTTGGCCAAGGGGACTAGAACTCCTTAAATCTCCCAAATCAGCTACTCCAGCAACTCTGGTAGGCCATGGGTCCAGGAGGTCAGCCAGTACTAGGGAGGGAAGAAGGCAAGAACTCTGCAGGGACGCCAGGACTAAAGGCAGTTGCCTTGATGTGTCTGAAATGCCAAAAATGCAAGACCAGACCTTCCATCCAGACCTTCCGTCCGGGCCTTCCGACCGGACCTTCCATGCTCTGCTTTAGTGACTCTCCCTGTCGGAGTGTCTTCACCTCGTTTCATGTTAATCACAAAGAAGGTTATTTTTTCCACCTTGTTCACTGGATAGTTACATTGTTAACACTTCCCTCTTGGCTAATGATGAACTATGAACATTTGTCCACTTCTGCTCTTTATATTAATTTTAAACTCTCATGTGTATTTCCCACAATTGGTTTGGACACTACCCAGTATTTACTGTCATTGTCAGCTACCTGTGGGTCACCACCACCACCGCGGTTTCCTCTCCAGCTACCTAAGGAAATCGCCACCTGTCAATAGGAAATGAGAGAAACATACACTCTGGCAGCGGGATAATGTGACCAGTGGTTATCTACTAAAAGTTTAACTCTTATTACCAGCATATTTGTATTTCTTAGGGGAAAGTACTGACTTGAAAATCAGGAGACATGGCTACTAACCCAGGTCCTGAGAATTGCCCCTTTTTCTCCACCTCTAAGGTTGGCTCTGATAAAAACCTGTGTCCTCCTCCTTGCTCAGGACACATGAGGCATATAAGTAAGACAATGCCTTTGAAAAAGGATAGGCAGTGTGGTGGGTGAGTTTCCCCAGATCCCCAGATGACTTACAGGCAAAGTGCAGACCATCTTAGTACTTGATTGAAGACTGGGATTTAGAATAAGGGCAGTTATCTTTCTTCTCAGTGCATCCTCTTCAGCCACAAATTTTTCTGCAATCTTCCTGTTTAGGGGAAGTTCGTGGGTCATTTTTAGGAGGATGGGGATATGGGAAGGTCACATCTTTCCAGATCTTTTTCTCAGTTCAAAGTAATTCTGTCTGATATGCCTAGAAAATAGGATTCATGTAATGAAAGAATAAATTTTTCCTTCAGAAAGGAGGTCTGAGGCTCTGCCTTTTGCATATATTGAAGGGAGGATAAACCTGCCCAGATTAACAGAGGTGGTCACATTTCATATACATACTTAACAAGCAGAAGAACATTTCTGCATTACATAAGATTCAGCCCTCAAAAAGTGTATTATTGTGAGGGTAACTTGTAAAGAATTAGATTATAGTAGAAAATAACCAGGTGTTATTTTATCTTGACATTTTAATTTCATTTAAATGTAGGAAACAAATTAAATCCTAAGTAAAGCTTAACTTAAAATTGTATTTGAAGGCTATCTTTGAGATCAAGAGGAATGTGGCTACAGTTTATTTTTATTTCTTTGTGCGTTTTTTGAAACACTGTAGGCAACAGCATTATTGAGAAAAGCCCTTACGGAAGAGTGTGGCCATAGGTCAGCTATTCACAGTAGTGAATCATCTTGCAGCTTGCCATCTATTCTGAATGACAATAGTGGAATAAAGGAAGCCAAACCTGCTGTATGGCTCAACAGTGTTCCTACAACGGAACAAGGTAACTATTGTTAAAGTGTGTGTCCACAGCAAAAAGGCATTCAGGGTCATCATCATCTTTCTCAAGGTATACCTATAGAATGTCACTGACTAGTGAATACCTCTGATTTTAATATGCATAATATAGTATTTGTTTTATACCACCTTCCAATAAATATATGTGTTCTCCTTTAGTCTTAACAGGAATGGGAAATCTAACTGTAAGTCTGTAGTTCTAGTGAATTTATTTCTAATAAAATAAGTATGAAGAAGTTACGAAATCTTAACAAAACTAATCACTTGGCAGTAGATAATTTTGATCCCACAAAGATGAAGATGATTCCATAAAGTACTGTGAAGTTTTTGATACCACCTAATAGAATTACTCATAATTGTAAACATTACTTTTAATTATAATAGAACCTTATCAGTGTCTAAACAGTTGATTAAGAATCAATGAATTTATGCCCCCCAAATTTAATAACCAATTTTGAGCACCCAGAAACTGTGATTATTTTAGCTTTACTGCTAAGACATGCCATTTAACTGCTTTAATGGTTTTCCAAGACAGCTATGAATTCCTCAGGAATTGCTCGAGTTGATGTACATGTGCAGGATGTGAGACTTACTTATTTTATGTCCCACCCAAATTTGGTAGATGTCAGGCCCAGTTATTTTGCATGAAAGCAACGTAGTGGTACCTTAATTCAATTTTATTTTTAAATTTTTATTTATGAGATACCTTAATTTTAGAATAGGTTTCCTTTTAGGAATAGTATTGTTTCAGACAAGAAATACATTAACCAAAAAAAAAAAAAAAGGGAATGACAAACACCCAAAGGATCTATTCCTTAACTTTGAAATACACTTTTTTTATTATGCATTCAATTTTTAGAAGTTTCAAGTGGCTGTGGAGACAAGAGCAAGAAAGAAAACGTGGCTGCAGATATCCCAATCACAGGTAAAGCTATGGTTGCCTAAGAGTTTCAGACACAAGATTTAGCATTATTATATAATCAGAACATTTTGGGTCAGTGGTTTGTGGATTCCACTAAGAGCATGTGTATTCAGCTACTGCATGCTGGAGCAGGAGATTAATCCTAAGAGCAGAACATATATACTTATGTTAACATAAACTAAGGTGGAAAATCACTGTGTCTGTTGAATTCTTCATCACCATGTTATATATTTACACCTGTAACATCCTCCATCATATACCCTCTCAGCACCTGTGTCTCTGTAAAAAGGTCCATCTCCCTGGGGAACACCCAAGTCATTATATAGCAAACTATAGATGTTTCTGATTTTACTCTTTTCTTTCCTGTAGTAATTGAATATGTATATTAAAATAAGCAGATAATAAAAAATGCCAGATAGGAAGCTTGCGTTTGCCTCAGTTACAAAGCCTGTCTGATAATTTAAAAACTGTACCAATCAGGCTTCATCAAGACCTATTAAGATTTCTGCACATGTATTAGGCTTGTTTAGGTGGAATCTGAATGATATCATTATTTTTTTCTTTTTAGAATAGGAACAGCAGCAATTAGTATTCTGTACAGAGTTCTATTTGTCATACATCTGAATTTACTAGTACCTTATTTTGTAAAGTGGTGTACTACTTCATTATAAATTCAAAGGTCTGACTTTAAATATTTATACAAGTAAATACACCATTGCACCAAGGTACTGAGGCATGCATCTGCATATGTGGTAGTTTTGTTGTTTATAAGCAGAAAAGAATGGCTTGCTTTTATGGCAACGCAATTCCTGGCATGATTAATTTTTTAAACTCATGTTTCTGTGATGAACTCTGGTTTTGAAAAAGGAGTTCATGGTAGAGCAATTATTGTATATATTATGCATTCAGATAATATTTCACTCTAAAATGCAGAGTTTTTTTATTTTAAACATTTTCCCCAATGATATGTTTATTGTGTTTTTGGTCTGCATTTTCTGCAAACTCTGGTATGGCTCCCTGTTATTTTTATTAATAGAAATGTAGATGATCCCAGACTACAGATAACCATGAAGTCATTTGGATACTTTTCTCTTGCATTTACTTTTGGATGCAGAAGTATCTAATGGCCTCTGAATTTATTTCAGTTAAAATTAGAAAGGATTATTGAGGAGAAACCAGGAAATGACCTTGTTCATTCTTTCTTCTCTTTTCAGTATTCTTTACAATCATCCCTTGCTGGGAGTAGTTGACTCTCCCCAAAGTTAATGCAAATATATTTTCTCATATACTTTCTTTATAAGAAATCGGATAATTAAGTACCAGGGTTTCAAATCCCTCCTTATGCAGAAGTGCAATATGGCTAGAAGCAACCTGGGCTATTTGCCATTAAGATTTTAAAAGAAATTGTAATTCCAACAACCTGCCATTGATCCATCAATAGTTGGCAGTTAAAAAAAAAAAATGCCTTGTGCCAAAATATTAGACATTAAAAAAAGCACTTTGGAAATTTTTTAAAAACTTAGCAAAGCCATATACATTGTTAAGGTGTTACTGTTCTGTCCTTGCCAGTGTACTTCCCCCACCCAGGGACCTCCCATGAAATTCATGTTTGAAGGCCTCACGTACCTTGGCACTACTGATACTGTTGCTTTGTCCATCATTGCAGCTACTTTGATCTCTAAGTTCTTGACCATCATCCCTTTATTAAATGTTTGTGACTTTGGCATAACTATTTGGAGATTTCACTTTTGGTAGAGTAAAGCAAGTATGTAGTTTAATTTAAGATAGAGTCTGTCTGCCTCTTTATAATAGTTCTGTTGGGGTGTCCTGTTTGTGTGGGTGCATACTGGTTGTGTTTGTATGGGCTGCATTCCTTCTAGAATATTCCAAAGAAAAGAAATATTCCAGAGGCTGTCCCCTGAAGGTTGAGGAAATGTAGCAGTTGGGCTGGGGCTTTGGAAGCAACCATCAGTGTCAGCTCTTTTACTCCTTGCTCTGTTTCTCTACCCTCTCTGAGCCTCTGTATTGGGAAAGCAGACATACTACCCAATAGGGTTGTCTTAAAGTTTAAATGAAATCGTTTGTGAAAGTGCCAAGCAGATACTAGACACTCAATTTTATCTGTGATGTATGATAATATTCATGTGAACATTATTAGTATTCTTGGTCTTCTGTGCTGGCCCCCACAATCCCCAGCATTTCCAGACCAGCTATGAGGAGTCTCACAAAGCAAACTCAAAGAAGAACAGAAGTAGAGAGAATGGGGATGCAGCATCACAGAAAGTGCCATTGTGAGATGAGCCCCCAGAAGAGTGGACACTTTCAGTCTGTTCTTGTGGACCTGCGTACCTTCCTTGAGTTGTGGTAGCCGCTTGGGACCAAGACCCACACAAGCACAGTACTGCTGCAATACCTGCGAGACAGTGCTTCCTGATAGTACTGCTACGTTAGTTTCTGCAAGAAATTGCCACTTGAGAACACAATTGAGATTCAAATCCAGAAGGATAGTTACCTTATCAAAAAGGAATCTCAAGAAGAGTTTGATGATACTTTTCCAATTTCCACTTAGTCCCATGAGGACATCCACAGAGAAAAATCCGAAACAGCTGGTGAAGTACTCCTGAAGATCTCATTGGTCAAGGCCCAGACATCTCTGTCTCGGGGTGCCTATGTGCCCTTAGTAACCCTTACTTGCTCACAATGGAAGATGTTGCAGGGTACCTGATCGCCAGGCAGCAGACCTCCCCTTATGTGTGTGCTGCCCCACAAGTATTGATGAGCTAATGCAGCATTTTCCAAAATGTGTTATTTGCAATGCTCCACCCAGAAAATACATCAATTAATACATATTTTGTTTCCCAGCCCGGTGTGATTCTTCTCTCTCTCTGCAGTATGCATAATGCATAGAAGCATAGTGAAGACTTGGAGAAGACTTTCAGCAAAGGAATTGTTTAAAAGTGTGAGCCTAGAGTTTCAGATAAGTTATCATTTATTTGAAAATGGAATTCTTCCTGTTAACAGCCAACAGAATTAATGTTCTGTGGAACATGCTTTGTGAAACATACACACATATATGTGGAACACTTTTTAAAGCAGTGAGTCCAATGTGGGCACCAGTTTCCTCAATACGCTAAAATTATCTTCAGCATTTTTCTGTGGTTTCATTTTGTGGGAAGCTCCCTTGTGCGTGAGATTGCTTTATAATGAGATTTTGGGCTACCTTAGTGTAACTACACCCAGATGTTATGACTGACAGCTGCTTGTTACAGCTGTTCCTTGAATTGACAGGAAGGTTACAATAGTAACTTTAGGCGCCCAGAAGTGCTATTCTTCAGTGTGGGATCCTTCTGTGTGTCTTTATTTGCTTTTCAGCCATTTCAGAAGAAGTATAAGAGAAGACGTGGCTGAGGTGAAATCTGGGAAGTCACAGGAGGTTGGGGGTGGGAAGCTGTGAAGTCATACCTTTATCAGAATGAGGGGGTCCTGGGGATGTTTAACCCGAGAAGGGCACAGTAGCTCTTTAAATATTTGAGGAGCTGCCATATACCAGGTAGAATATTTATCGAGCTTAATTATAGAGTGTAGCTCAGTAACAAAACAACTTTCTAGCTCTTCATTTCAGCAAAACCAAGTTCAGTATCTTCCAGGTGTGAGTGTTTGAACCATGGCAGGATCCATGACTTTTTTTTTTTTTTTTTCTTTTGAAACAGGGTCAGGGTCTTGCTCTGTCACCCAGGCTGGAGTGCATTGTTGTGATCACAGCTTATTGCAGCCTCTATCTCCTGGGCTTAAGTGATCTTCCTTCCTCAGCCTCCCAAGTAGCTGGGACTACAGGCATGCACCACCATGCCTGGCTAATTTTTGTATTTGTTATAGAGATGGGGTTTCACCACGTTGCCCAGGCTGGTCTCCAACTCCCGAGCTCAAGCAGTCTGCCCACTTTGGCCTCCCAGAGTTCTGGGATTATAGGCATGAGCCACCTTGCCTGGCCCTGTGGCTCTTTAAAAGAGGCATCGTGGAAGAAATTATTGCTTCTGTGACCCCTGACATTCCTTCTAATGCCAAGGGACTGTGCTTCTTCCTCTATGCTAGTGGAATCCAGTGTGCCAGCATTCTCATCTCTTCATTTCCCTTTCTCATTTGCTTATCACCCCAAAACAGAGGTCTTCTTGGCTGGGGCTCCTCCTTAAAGAGTCTGCTATCACTTTGAAGGCATCTGCTTTGCTAGTCATTATTATGGAGCATGCAAGTTTTATGTGTTTAGATTTACATAGAAACCCTCCTGGGCACACACTGATGCCCCACCCACAAACACAGAGTCAGTATTCCATAGCCTGTGTGATCTGTTGTTGTGAATATAATCTACCCCTTTTATTAGTCTAGTTGTTGTTCACTAAAGAATCCAGGTGGAAATCAAAGATGAATTTTTATATCTATAAATGTATGGTTTTCTGTATGTAATAAGTAGTATATAATTAGATGTATTGATACAATATATATTAGTTATATATTATATATCATATATAATTATAGATAATTATATATAAAATCCTTAATTATATTAGTTAATAAAATTAATATTTTTATGTGGGCTGAATCCTGGGATACCAGGAACCACAAAAGATGGTATCCCTGCCCTCACTAAGCCTCCCTCATCTCTAACCTTTACAACAGTCCTATAGGGTAAACATTAGTACTCACCCTACAAGTGGTCAAACAGAAACTTAGAAAGGTGTCCTGCTCAAGGCCATGTAGCTGATGTGTTAGATCTTGAATTGAACTCAGACTTTAGGATTTGGGCCCTTGAACTCCTTCCATTTCACTACCCTGCCTCTTTTATTTATTTTTTTTTTTATTATTTATTTATTTATTTTTGAGACAGAGTCTCACTCCATCACCCAGGCTGGAGTGCGGTGGCACGATCTCGGCTCAGTGCAACCTCTGCCTCCCCGGTTTAAGCGATTCTCGTGCCACAGCCTCCTGAGTAGCTGGGATTACAGGCATGTTCCACCAAGCCTGGCTAATTTTGTATTCTTAATAGAGATGGTTTTGCCCCGTTTGCCAGGCTGTACTCGAATCCTGGCCTAAAGATACCCACCCACCCACCTTGGCCTCCCAAAGTGCTGGGATTACAGGCGTGAGCCGCCACGCCCGGCCTACCCTGCCTTTTTTATTTTACGAAAAAAACAACTGCATCAGGATGTCCGGATCAGTTAAACATCAGTGTACATCATAACAGAAGATGGGCTTTGCAAGGCTGCTTCTGAGAGCAATGATAAACAAAGCTTGCCTTTCCTTTCTCTTGGGTTAGGCCTGGAGAGGTGGGCAGCATGCAAGGATTTTCAAATGCAGCTCATCCCAGGACGTAGGTCTTTTATAAAGTGGGGCAAACCTGAGCCCAGCTGGGCTGCTGGGAGGTCGGTTTCCCTGAAATACTTCCTGACCTAATATATAGGTCAGTTTGCCTGAAACACTCAGGCCATGAGGAAAGTGATGCTTATCTAGATTGGGAGAGAAAGTCTGCCTTTTGAACTACTTATATCCGCAAAGTGAAAATTTCCCACATTGACAATTTTATTTGTATTCACATTAGTTTACCTTTCAGCATTAAGTGAGTTTTAGCTTTAGCAGATGATGCAGCTATGCTAAATGTCGTAAAAATACAGCACCTAGCACAGTATCTGGCACAGAGTGGGCACTTAATTTGTCAAATGAATAAAAATGGGGATATTGAGGAATTTTCTTAAATGCTTGATGATTCAGGACAGAATACTATCTCTTTCAGTCATGCACTCCACCAATACTTTTCCCACCCCACGTGCCCATCCTGGCAAAACTAGTCTCCTTAAGCTCCATGTGAAAGGGGCTCTCAGCTTTTATCTCAAGAGGATTAAGCCTCTAAGAATGTCCATTCAGCCTCTCATTCTTTTGACACCAATTCTCTTGGTCAAGCTGTGTTGAAAGTGGTTGCCTGACTGTGCCATTCCTCGTGGATATTCTTTGGCAAGCTGAAATATGCAGGGTAATACTAAGACATCCATTTAGAGTCTTTCCAGGAGGTCAGTATAGATTTGGAGGGTGCCACTTGGAGTTCTAAGCAGTGCTTCCCAAAACATGATTGCTTGAGTTTTACATCAATTCGGAAAAGGGCTGGAAAGATATAGTGGCTAGGTTGTCACTGGTGACTGGATTTATCCTGGGAGGAAAGACTGTAGTGATGACTTTGGGCTCCCAAAGCACAGTGGCATAACACCGCTAGTACTGAGGCTTTACCGAGAATGTGCTTCACCTGTCCTGTCCCAGAAGCATTTTCCTGATGAGAATCTGTCAAGACATGTTACCTGTTGTGCCTGGAACAGGAAACCCCCAGCTTGTGCAAAACCAGGGGAACCACTGTATGTTGCTGGATTGTCCATTGAAAGTCCACGTGGCCCCGTCTCTGCCAGGGGTCAGCCTGCTGGGGCTTCACCCATGGAGCCTGCTGCCTGCTACTTGCGGTAGCAAACAGTCCTCATTATATTGCAGGGCAGTCCTGTTTATTTAACATGGTCATTAAAGGATAAAAGGTACCTTTCTGAAGGGTCTTCTGGACTGGACGCTTCTACGTTCAAGGAGATGAACTCATAAATGCCAAGAGAAATTCTCCCCAGCGGTTCATGGTAGAATCCCATGTAGAGTTTTAGAACATACCCATGCCCCAGCCACACCCTTGTGCAATTATTTCTGAACCTCTGGGAGTGGCACCCAGGCATAAGTACTTTATAACACATCCAGGTAACTTCTTAGGTTTGAGAACTGTGGAGCAGGGGTCTCAGATCAAAAGAGCCCTTGTAGGTCATGTTTTGAAGCACCCTCATTTTACACAGGAGACTGAGAGAGAGACAAAATCGGGCTTTAAATATTTTAATAAAATGAGGGGTTGGAGTGTATTATTTTCCTAGGGCTGTTGTAACAAAGTATCACAAACTTAAAACAACTGAAATGCATTCTCTCACAGTTCTGAGAGCTAGAAGTCTGAAATCCAGGTGTCAGCAGGGCCCTTGCCTCTGAAGGCACTAGCTGGTGGCTCCTGGCTTGTGGGAGTATAAGCCCCGTCCCTCCCTCTGTCTTCACTTGGCCTTCTCTTCTGTGTCTCTGTGTCTGCTCTTCTTCTTAGAAGAACATCAGAAATTGGATTTAGGGGCCACTGTAAATACAGAATGGTTTCATCTAGAGAACCTTAACTAATATATCTGTAAATAACCTATTTCCAAATAAGGTCACGTTCTGAAGTTCTGGGAGGACATGAGTTTGTCAGGTTGAGGGGAACAACATTACTCAACCAACTACAGGGAATGAGGAAGGACTTCTTCATATTTTACATTTTTAGCATCCAGTTCATCTTCTACAGCAATTATTCCTGAACCTACTATAAATAATGGTAAAGATAATATTGCCATTTCTAATTTCTCTCATTAAATAAATCATTGAGTACAAATGTCTAAAATACACTGTTTTTTAAAAAGCTATTTAAATCAATAAAATACAGCTTTCTGATTAAGATTACTCAAGCTTTGAAAAGTTAAAGGTTTCATGAGGTTGAGAGTTGAAAATTCACCTCTCACGACTGAACAGTGTTAAATGGCAAGCAAAAGTGTTTCAGCTCGTTTTGGGAATGTTGGTTAAAGGTCAGTTTCAAGCCTGGAATTTGTTTTCAGGTTTAATTGTTGAGTTGCCCCATAGAAATTAAGACTATGATATAAATCTCTATTTTCTGAAGCAGCCCCAGACAACTCATGTGAATTAGGGTGGGTCTCTTCTCGTGCATCAGCCGTCTTTCTGAGAGTGCAGAGAGCAACCTTGACAGTGGAATTTGCAGGCCCAGGTCTACAGTGGAGTGGAGTTCATTGCAGAAAGTCTGGATGTGAAAAGTGATTCTGGTTACGGACCCAAACTTGTGTATCTTCCTGCCTCTTTTTAAAAAAAAAATTCCTAAATATATTTGATGACTTTTCTGTATTTTCAGAATTGCAAAAGCAGCCATATCCTATTGTCTCTCTCTCTCTCTCTTTTTTTTTTTTTTTTCAGAGACGGACTCTTGCTCTCTCACCCAGGCTGGAGTGCAGTGATGTGATCTCGGCTCACTGCAGTCTCCACTTCCCAGGTTCAAGTGATTCTCGTGCCTCAGCCTCCTGAGTAGCTAGGATTACAGGCACCCGCCACCATGCCCAGCTAATTTTTGTATTTTTGTATTTATAGTAGAGACG
Source organism: Pongo pygmaeus (assembly GCF_028885625.2). NCBI lineage: Eukaryota > Metazoa > Chordata > Mammalia > Primates > Hominidae > Pongo > Pongo pygmaeus. The sequence goes on from NC_072394.2 coordinate 15,981,194, forward strand.
GGGTTTCACCATGTTGGTCAGGCTGGTCTTGAACTCCTGACCTCAAGTGATCCACCCGCCTTAGCCTCCCAGAGTGCTGGGATTACAGGCGTGAGCCACTGCACCTGGCCCTATTTCCTTATTTTTTATTTTTATTTTTTGAGATGGAGTTTTATTCTTGTTGCCCAGGCTGGAGTGCAATGGCATGATCTCAGGTCACCGCAACCTCCGCCTCCCGGGTTCAAGTGATTCTCCTGCCTCAGCCCCCCAAGTAGCTGGGACTACAGGCATGCGCCACCACACAGTGGTGTAGATACAGAGTTTCTCCATTTTGGTCAGGCTGGTCTTGAACTCCCGACCTCAGGTGATCCTCCCGCCTCAGCCTCCCTAAGTGCTGGGATTACAGGCATGAGCCACCCCGCCCGGACCTTATTTTTATTTAAGCAGATTACTAGGCAAATGATTTCTGGATTCTCACTGATAATATTTATCTTTTGAAGTAACTTAAATATATCTCACAATTTTTATTTTATTTTGCAAAAAATGACCAAGTTTGCAGTGTCAGCAACACACCTAGTCCAATTTGAAAAAGCACTTAGGTGTAGAAATATGTGAAAAGTAACAATGCTGAGAAACTCAGTGGACAGAGAATATTTTCCAGATTTCATTTTAACTTCATATAGAAATAGCAATTATCCTTGCTTACTTAAACATGCCCAGTTCTCTGTCGGTTCAAGGTCGGTTTTTTAGCCGTAGTGATAGTATTGTTTGCATCTCCCTTTGTTGTTTTTTTCTGAGGCCAACTCTTCTTTTTTTTCATTAAGGATTTCTGCAAAAGCAATGGGCAGATTCCCTGCCTCCAAGACACCCCTTAGAGACTGGTGAACCACGTGTTTGTCTGGCTCTTGTAATGGGGTGTTAAAAGCACTTGTTCATCAGATATTTTCTTTTTATTTGTAGATTTAGAAGTATTTTAGCAGGTGTACATTTGCATATAAAAGAGGAAAAAGATAAGAAGTTGAAGCTTTTTCTTTCTCCTCTCCTCAACATCATCTCTCTCCCACCTCTTTATTCAGCATATTTTCACTTTCTTTCTGTAGCTGTTTCTATTTTCTGTACACAAAACGCATATCAAAAAGAAAAAAAAAACAGTCTCAGCAATCCTTCAGCACTTTGCAGAAAGGTAGATGATTGGGTTCAGGCAGCTTATGTAACAAAATAAGGGAAAATACATTTATCTCATGTCATCAGTCAGGAGTTAATAGACAAGGATAGATTTTTACCTTCTGGAGCTGTAGACTGCATGGGATGGCCCTGCTTGCCTTGCCTTACATTTTAAACTACAATATTTTCTACTTTTTAAACTAAATCTTGACACAGATTTGAGTATATAATCAATGCTTGAACAAAAGATTCAGAACTGAAACCTTGAGCATGCATGTGTGTTTGTTTCTGTGTGTATCAGAACATTCCAACCGAAAATGATCGTATTCTTTAGAAGTGTTTGTTTTATCTAAACATTTTCACTACTCAGTATTTTCTGAGAGTTTAACTTTACTAATGGGAGGAAGTGTTTCCCTGGATTTCTAAGTCAGGCTAGAAAGTGAAACCTTTAAAGCAACCACCCAATCCTCAAATTTTCAGACTTACAGTTTACTTGCAGCTGAGAAAACTAAATTATTTTCCCCTTGGAAATACATCAACTTTATCCCTACCTTGTTTGTAACAGACTAACTTGAACTTCTAGATTCATTACTTTTGCTCCTTTATTTGTTCATTCATTTAATAACTATGAATTTGCAGAGCAGCAACAAAGTGGAGCTTTTAACTGCTTGGTTCATCACTGTCTTTCTTCTTTCTAAAAAAATCCTGGGCCTGAATTGCCACACACCTCATGTCCATAACTTTACACTCTTGCTTCATGAAACTAGCATCCTGGCCAAGTCTTCTGGGCTGTTTCAGGAGGATGTCTGATTTGTTTGAGAACTCCTAGAAAAAGTACACTCTTGCCTCCAGTCTGAAACCTGGTCTGTTTGATGCAGACAGCCCCTTAAAAATCTTCATACAGCTGATGCATCCTCCCTGGATAACATGTTCCAACAACCCTTTCAACAAGAAAGCTTTTCCTAACATCTAGCTTGTATTCTTTGGCTGCAGTTTTTCCCTAAGTGTTCTTGTACCACTTTCAGTGAACACAAAAAGTTGCTCACTAACGTCTAGTTTCGAGGCTACAAATATGTTCTGTTTTGTCTGTGCAGTGTTTCATTTTTAAAAAGAAGAAAGAAGAGGCAGAAGTCTGGCAAGACCAGGCCCACTTTCCCACCAGGCAGCAATTGGCTGGAGCCAAGGAGCAGCTGTGCTCTGTAGACAAGTCATGTGCCTCCTTGCCTGCTACATAGCAGGCCCTTCCTGCTGCTCCTGCCTGGCCATAGTCACTTATTGGAGGTACTTGCTTGGCCCCAGAGGCATCTGCATCCACAGTGCCCACCCTCTCCAGTCTGTTTGCAATACCTGAACTTTCCTTCCCTTCTCCAACCTTGTTCTATGCAGACTATGTATTCTTTAATCACTTCTAATTTGTTTTAGCCAACCCTTATTAATTTTGTTTTTCCTATGTGGATCATCTCTCAGTCTTTCATAAATAGTTTTGTGCAACAATTCTGACTAAATAGGGGGGTGATGCATAGGGAGAGCGACTCCATCTCCCATGCATCTGATCCACAGTTGGGCAGCAGCAGTGCTAGGCGCTCTGCCCTCTCCCTCTGCTTTGACGTCTGTGGTCCTGCCTCAGTGAGTGTCATTCCTCTAGGTGAATGCACTTCATCTTTGTACCTTTTAAACTTCACTTTGCCTTTAGACCATTGGAGGGAGTGCGCACTGGGATTGGGGGCGAGAGATGTGCCCAGCAGTCCTCAGCCTGATCTTCCCAGCCCTTTATGACTCAGGTCAGGGCAGCTGCATCCCAAATAAAAACTGCCCAGGTGGGCTTCGGTGACCCTACTTGGAGTTGGAGAATGGCCACAGAGGCTTAAGAATGAAACACCAGTGAGGTGATTGGGAAGTGGTGGGCTCTGGTTGAGTGGGGCAGGAGAGTGAGCCATCTCAGGATAGGTGGTTAGCCAAAAGCTCCTGAGCCCACACTCTTCAGGAAGGAAGGGAGGGGGACCAGAATGGAAAGTGTGGAGCATAGAAAGGGCTCATCTTTTCCAGAGTATCAAAATGGTCCCGTGTTGCTAGAAGTGATTTCACTTCACATTGGTAATTTCCTCCCTTGCTAACCTCAAACCAATAATACTATCAGCCCTTCTTCTGTTTGGGCAGAATGCTTAATCCACCCCAAATCTGAAATTACCTCGGGACTACTAGCTTGATATTTCTCACAGAAATCCCCTTCTGATTGCCAGTGACACGTTTTCCTGGTTTCTGAGAAGCAGGAGAGCCGTCTCACTGGAGTCAAGTGATTTACCTTCAGACAATGGAGAAATGAATTTGCAGCACGCAGCTCCAGCTTCCAGTGGCCGGGAGGCTTTGTTTATCAAGAAGCTGCTCCTTTTTTTCAGATTTCCATCTTTGCTATCTTTTCCTTGATGAAATAAGTTTAATTGAATGTAGAAATAACATGTGATCATTAAGATCTGGACTTGTATCTTGAGAGCTGAAAAACTTTTTGGTTGATTTTTATAAAATAAAAACAAAATAGGGCATTTTTACCTCTTTTACACTGACTCCTTACCTTTAGAATTCAGACACTCTGTCTTTGATTTTGTTAATATTGTCCCTCTTTCACAGTTACCTTACAGTATATTTGAAGTAACATGGATGTTAGGATTAGCCAGAGGGCATCACAACACCATCCCATTGGAGCCATCCTAGGACAATGCGACCAGCTTCATCAGGAAACACTTTCGTCCCAGCGCCCCTCCACACACACACACATTACAGAAAACAGTACTTTCCCCTCTGTATGCACTGTGTCTGATGTTTTCTTTATTAGATTTTTCAAAATACTAGTTTCAGTGACCTAAACTGATTTCACAATCCAGCAATGTTAAAAAAATGTTGCCTTAGAATTTATCTTCAGAGCAAAGAATCCCTGATCTGTATATGTTTTAATTATATACTATTTAATATTCCAAAGTATAATGTTCATTTTAAATACTCATTTTTATCTTGACTGATTTTCACTAGGGCAAGGTAAGTTGTATTTTTATTCTTCAGTGTGATGGTAGTTTTAATCCAGTAATAGGGTCTCATGGTTAAGTTCTTAAATGAAGCCAGCAAAAGCAGGAATCCAACCTGTTGCCAGCCCCTAGCATTGACGGTGGGACTCCTTTTGTGTTACGTTGAAGATGTAGACATGGATGCTGTTTTGTCATGTCTGTGCTGAAACTCTGATTCTTCATCCTGCATTTCATCTGGGTGCCCTTGAAACTTACAGTAATGGGGAAGGTTGTGTCACTCAGGTTCTTTACGTATTTTTGTTTACTGTTTTTCCCAACAGTCTTCCCCAATTTCACTTATAGCAGATGCCATTAGAAGCCTGCATGGCCAAGAGCATCCTATGAACATGAGCCGGTGCAGGCTGCCACTGATCCCTGTGGACGCCTGGCTTTGCTCTCTACAAACCCATTCTCGCTCCTTCCCCATGGCAAGACTTGGTTAGATTTCCTCAGCTGTGGGACTCTGAGCTCATCCAGCTGTCACCACCCTTCCTGACCCTCTCCCCATTCCCGCAGTCCTGTCCCAGAGCCCCTGCACTCGAGTGTGAGAGCCCAAGAGCCAGAGCAAAGAGAGTTTCTGAGTGACCTGACCACCTAGGAAGACTTGCTTCCTCTTCTGGTTCATTCCCGTAGCTGCGGAAGTGAAACTGTTTTGCTGTGATGGGGAAACCTATCCACAGACCCACTCAAAACAATGACTACAATTTGGCTGCCTCAAATAAACTCATACAACTTGTCTTTGAGTCTTGAAACCCGGTTCAACTAAATTGTTTTTTGTTTGTTTTCAGAATGTCAAAAAAGTGACAGTTCAAAAAATAATAATTTGCATGCATTTGAGAAGTGTTAATCTCATAGGAAGAATTTAAAAAGCTTCTTTCTGGGCAGTAAAAAATGTAGTATTTCTGTGTTTTTCTTTAATCAATAGAAACAGAAGCCTACCAGTTGCTGAAGAAGGCCACCCTTCAGGATAATACAAATCAAACTGAAAACAGGTTTCAAAAGGCAGATGCTTCTGTGTCACACTTGTCAGGTAAGTAAGAGCAGATGGCAGTGTCCAGGGGCCCAAAGTGGCAGGCAGGGCTGTGTTCAGGGAAGGGTGGTTATTCTTTATGAAGGTTTCTGGAGTTTGCTCTGTAACGAGCTGTCACCAGGACAGAATGAGCTAGTACTTTTTTATCCTTAGCAAACGGACATGTGGAAAAGCCCTTTTGTTGTGTCCTAGACATGTGCTGGCCAGCATGGCAATGGCCCTCCCAGGCCCTGAATTCTGCCAAGCATGTCATGATAGTGACTTGTCACCAGTGACCCTGAGAAGACACACCCAAATTCCTTCTCTTCCCCACGGCTACTAGTGTCTTAGTTATTCAATGGGCAGTGTTGTACTGGGCTGCTTTCCCTCACCAGAACGTTGGGGGATTTAGAGTTCTTTTACTGAAAGGATTATAAATCCCAGGAATGCTAAATTTTATTATTTTATTTTATTTTATTTTATTTTATGTTATGTTATGTTATGTTATTTTATTTTATTTTATGTTATTTTATTTTATTTTATGTTATGTTATGTTATGTTATTTTATTTTATTTTATTTTATTTTATTTTATTTTATTTTTGAGACAGGCTCTTGCTCTGTCTCCCAGGCTGGAGTGCAATGGCATGATGGCTTACTGTAGCCTCAACCTACCAATCTCAAGCAATCTTCCCACCTCAGCCTCCCAAGTAGCTAGGACTACAGGTGCACACCACCACACTCGGCTAATTTTTGTATTTTTTTGTAGAGTTAGGGTTTTGCCATGTTGCTCAGGCTGGTCTCGAACTCCTAGACTCAAGCAATCCACCTGCCTTGGTCTCCCAAAGTGTTGGGATTACAGGTGTGAGCCACCATGCCCAGTGAGGAAAGCTAAATTTTAAGCTTAATTATAGTTCCTTCAATCTAAGATTTTGTTTTAATTGTAATTTTGTTTTTTCATACTTTGTTATTGTACATCTATTATGTTCAGTGGTTTTCCTTTCATTACACCAGTTTTTAGAGTATAAGTTACCTCAGTTTCCTTTGTGAGAGTAAATGGATTAATACAGCAGGAAATCCACATTAATGACTTTCTTAGCCACCATGCTATAATTTCATCTAGCAGAATGAACAGTGATTTCTAAATAGCATGTAATTCCCAGTCCATATTCAGATTTCCCAGTTGTCTCAAGGATGTCTTCTTCAGCCAGGCACAGTGGCTCATGCCTGTAATCCCAGCATTTTGGGAGGCCAAGGTGAGAGAGCTGCTTGAGGCCAGGAGTGCGAGACCAGCCTGGGCAATATAGCAAGACACTGTTTTTACAGAAAATTTAAAAATTAGCCACACGTGTTAGCATCTTCCTATGCTACCAGCTACTTAAGAGGCTAAGGTGGGAGGATCACTTGAGCCCAGAAGTTTGAGGCTGCAGCAAGCTATGATCACACCACTGCACTGGGCAACAGAGCAAGACCGTATCTAAAAAGGAAAACAAAAAATGTCTTTTTCAGACAGATATTTTCAAGGGACATACTTACGGTACATCAGACTTAGCTGTGTTTGGAGAGCTGTTTCCTAAATAATATTAGTGGTTAAAGTCAGTTGCGGCAGAATTCAGTTATTTTGGTGGTATTGAGGATTTGGTGACCAGTGCACATTAAGTGCCCAGCACAGTGCCTGATAGTGAAAAGCCCCCTGGGAGAGCTGGCCATTGTGGTGTTAGTGGTGATTTGAACTTGGCAAACATAAGACATTGCAGTTTATTGAGTTATAAAACAGGGCCTCTGTCCTGATGGAGGTTGTCATCACTTGCAAACTCTTAACTGTTTGCTTTCCATGACCTTCTTCACATTTGAGTCATGGAATTTGAATCCAGAGGGATATTAGAAAGAATGTATTCAACACCCCCATTTTACAAATGAGGCCCCAGGAGAGTAGCACCTTGCTCAGAGCCTTTCAGCTGGATAGCTGACACACATACTTTGGAAAGTGATTCCACACATCTGTTTCTGGTAAGTGTTATTTTCAGTAGTTAATTGGACAAGTGCAAAAGGTGAGTAAATTTGGCCGGGCACTGTGGCTCACACCTGTAATCCCAGCACTTTGGGAGGCCAAGGGAGGCGGATCACCTGAGGTCAGGAGTTTAAGACCAGCCTGGCCAACATGGTGAAACCCTGTCTCTACTAAAAATACAAAAATTAGCCAGACATGGTGACAGGCGCCTCAGCTACTCAGGAGGCTGAGGCAGGAGAATGGCTTGAACCCGGGAGGCAGAGGTTGCAGTGAGCTGAGATCGCACCACTGCACTCCAGCCTGGGTGACAGGGCCAGACCCTGTCTCAAAAAACAAAAGGATGAGTAAATTTGACATATAAGTTGTAGTCCCTTCAATGTGTATCAGAAATTGTGGATTATGGTACTATTAATAACCTTGTACTTAATGCATTTTTATTAATTTATTCATAAGTGAAATGACACTCTAGGTTGTATAGTCAAGCACCCCTAAATTCATTTCCCTTGCCCCATACTCAAAATTACACTACATGTTTTGCAAGATTCCAAATTTTCTGGCAGTAGAATCATGGAAGTGCTCCTGCCTGTGTTTGCTGTCACTGTCATTGTAGTCAGATCCTTTGGCTGTGTTTTGTCTTTTACCCTTACTCTCATTCTGATCCTAAGGACTTATCTGAGCCCCAAAGAGAAGCAGAAAGTGGGCTGGGAGGGTGTAGGGCAGCTTCATAGTGTTGTTAGAAGTAGCAGGGATGGGAGGTGCTGGTGCACTCTGCACTCAAGGAGCCCACCCCACATCTAACTAATGAAGAAGCAGTGCATGTTTCACTTACTTCTGAGTCTTTGGACCTGAAGGAAAGCCACTTAAATAAACCTCGAGCCCTAGTTTTCATGTCTGAAAAGACCTCCTCCTGGTAAGCATTTGGACACCCTCTTTGGCTGAATGTGGACACATTTTTAAAATAATCACTTTGCTGCAGAGTGTACATGCAAGCAGGCAGGTTACAGGTTAGAAACTCAGCAAATGCTTTTTGCAAAGATGCCCATGCATGCTGTATCTGTGATTTTGACTGCCAGTTAAGAAGCAGACCTGTAGCAGAAACATCCAAGGCTGAGAACTCCCAGGAGGCAAAGATCAGGGGTTGCCTTGCAAACTGGGGGCATTGTGGGAATATCCAAGTCTCTGGCTCCAAAGAAAGAGGTGGAGTGTGCATACTCCTCCTCAACCTTTAGAGGCTGGTAAAGAGTGGCCTTGATGATTTTCAGTGGAGATTCTTTCTCCTCTGTGGGATGGAAAATAGAGGATTTTACAGAGCATCTTAAGAGTGGATAAGGTGGGTAACTGTTATCCACAGGTCTCAATTATTTCTGAGCCCTGGTTTGCTGCCCGTGTGTCATAACAATGGGAATTATCCAGTGCTTTGTGACACAGTAGAGATCCATATGCCTACATGTGCATCTTAGTCATTTAAAATTGAACTCTTTGGATGATTTCAGTTTTCACTTTTTGTGGCTTCTGTTTCGGTATCACAGGAAAGCGCCCCACTCCCTTTCAGTATTCTACCAGCATTTCATTCTCTGCCTCAGAACCTCCTTTGCCTTCTGTGGCTTGAACAGCATCTTCCTCTGTTGGCGTTTGTTTCACCAAACTTACTGTGAGGCCACTTTATTCATTTTGTCCCATGGCTGCATGACAGCTAACGCTCACTCTCCATGTTTATGCTTATCACAGGTTTGAATATTGGCAGCGGTGCATTCGAGACAAAGACAGCTAACAAAATTGCTTCGGAAGCTAGTTTTTCATCTAGTGAAGGAAGTCCTTTGTCAAGGTAAAGTTGTGAAAGCCTTTCTGAATAGCAGCAACAAGATGAGAAATGTCACAACGCAATGAATTAAACTCTGGCTGCATATTATTTTGTTGTATGACTTGGAGGGTTATGGTTTGGGTTTTTGTTTATCTAAAATAACAGTTGAAACTTTAGTCTACCTTTGAAAATATTTGCACCAGAGCCAAGTATTGTTTTGCAGCTGTTGTTTCCTTGGTTTAAGACTCAATTGACACCTCAGTGAACCACAAATTAGCCTCTACAGCTGCTCGCAGTAGGACTGCTTAGAGACCACACAATGGAGGTTGTCAGAAAAAGGGCAGAGAGAAAACATCAGGCCTTAAAAGAAATAAAGTGGCATGTTTCTTCTTTTTGTGATGGCTAATACATAAACTAGTAATTGCTGGATATTCATTTTTATTTTCCTCTTTTTTTTTTTAACCAAGTGTTTAGGCTAGATTATTCTTTCCTTTTCTAATACTTTCTTGCTTATTTTCCATAAAGAACAAAATTTATCTTTTCACATTTGTCAAACTGTAGCACTCGCTTCTTGTAAGTTTTTTGAGCAGTGATAAGAGAGTTGTGTGCTGAATTTGTCATTAACATAAAATACTAATCATAGTAGCTTCAGGTCACTTAGAATTTATAGATGGGAATATAAGCCATCATCTGATGAAATACCCTACTCTTTTGCTTTGAGCTAAATATTGTTTAAAATGGCATAGCAACTTTCCTTTTGGAACAGCATTGCTCAGTAAAAAGGTGTCCTTCAGATGATTATATTACATTTGAATTAACTGCTTGTCTCTGATGAAATTTTAGAACAGGAACTTTACATTTTTAGTATAACATGTAATGTTCCATAAGAGAAAATGATTTGAGCCAGAAATGTTGAATTTTTTAAATGAAAAAAATCCTATTTTTATTCATATTTTATAAACAATACAATGTTTTTAGAACCTGGAGTATATTAAAATGAGATTGAATTTCTAAAATTATGGGTTTTAGAAACTTGACAAGTTCAGTTTTAGGGAAATAACTCATTTAATTTTCAGAAGTTATTATTTTTAATGCCTGAGTTTTCATCCATATTTTTGAAGGAAGTGGGAGGTAAACGGGACAGGAAGAGTGTTAAAGTTTTATGTTATTATGATTATATTATAAATTCAAGTACTAGGTCTCCTAAAAGAAATTTTAAAAGACAATAAATTCTACAGATAGTTTTCAGGGCTGAATGTTACCATTTGGCTTAATAATATATAGAGGCACTAAAAAACCCAGTTCTTCCTAAACAGTCTTTACATAGGTTCTTTGGGAAATTTTTAAAGACATTGAGAAAGCAATTGGCTTTTGTAGAACATTTCTCAGTCTAATAATTTCACACTTTGTCTATATTTTACTAAACTAAAATCAAACATTTTCCTCCTTCAAATTGAGGCAGAGGCCTTTTGTTATTAGTATTGTTTCTGTATGAAATTAATTTCCTAATAAATTACAAGTAATCTCATCATCCCCTTTAAGAAAACAAAACAAAAAAAAAACACAAAAAGGCCTTGAAGGAACTCTTGGTTCTAGGCACTTGATAATAATCCAGTGATGAAAAGGTCTGGGCCCAGAGTGCGTGGGTTTGGCGTGCTGTTTGTCACGGTTTGGTTCTTGTGCTGGGCTTGGTGTTGTTCATACGCCACCCTGGGCTTTGGAGAACTCCAGTTTTGCTGTTTGTGCTGGATTCACTGAAATTTCTTAGAGGCTTACATTTAAGGATCCCACTTACTGCAGTCACTCCTTGTGCTTTATTGCTTTTACAAGTGGTCTCGAAACCCGGTACTTGAGAATAAACATAACAGTGCAGTGCTGCTGTAGCACTTTTAAAATTCTTCTTTGCTCTATTTTGTCAGTGAGCTGATGAGCAACCTCAAAAAAAAAAAAAAAAAAAAACTCCGCTGGACCTAAAAAAAAAAAAAAAATGGCTTCCTCTGATGTCCTAGAGGCAATAATTATGATGTGCTAGTTAAGCCCAAACTACAGCTGAGGGATTTTACTTTAAAGCAGCGGCTTGGGCGCAAAAATGCATTTATAGCTCTTTGTCTGCACCTCATTATGTGTGGGCCTGATTCATTAAGTAATTGGTTTGCAGTTGTTTACATGAGTATTAAGGCCTTCTTTTCAGCCGCCTTTGAGAGATACATTGTGCAAATGTTGCCTGTGATGAATGCAGAATGAGGGCCAGAGGGTCCGTCCTATTGGCTAAACAGTGCACTCCTGTTGAAAAGCCAGAGAAAGGGATTGGGTGCTGCTTTGCATAGCAATGACTTTCTTAATAAGCGTTACAGATTAATACACACAAGCTATAAAAGATGCAAAGAGATACTCTTAGCACATTTATACATGCTCATTTCATTGTGATGGTGGTGGGGTTCGGGTGCTTTCATATTCCGTTTTTCAGAGCAGCAGCTTCAGTGCATGAGCCGTAATAGAATCCGATGTTTATTGTATTATAAATCACGGGCAAGTAGGCAGATTGGCAACAGTTTATTATTAAAGATTCTTTCAGTGTAAATCTTTTTCTACCATTGTATTTGCTTCAGCAAAATCATTTTGTGGTTGAGTGGGGATGAAAGGCATAATGTACGAAGGAGTGAGTCCTAATAGGAAGCCGTTCTCCAAGTAAAGACCACTTGTTCCCTTTTGTTCAGGGGTGCATGCCAGAGCTTCCTCTCCTCTGCAAACATTGTCTCGCTTTACCTTCCCCAGCAAGCGGTTTTCACTCTCCCGGATCCATTTGTTCAATGGAGAGCATATTTTAAAAGCCTGCCCTTAGCTTACTGGTTCCTGCCTTGTAACTTCAGCTTACTGGTTGGACCAGATAATGTTTTACCAAAAGGAAAGGGTGTGTGCTTGCAACATAATTGCCTGGGGGAAAGGTAGCAGAAGTCACCCAGCCACTGTACTCTGGCAGGGCCACCATGGGTGGCATTCTGTGCCAGCTGCCAGCCTTGCAGCCACCAGAGAGGCCAGTGGAGGGCGCCAGCCTGCAGCTGATGCTCTGATGGGGGTGGTGGCATTTTCTGTCTTTGCCTGGTCACTGTGCCATTTTCCCCAGGATAACATAAAGATTATAAGGAACCAATAGTCCAGTGAAATAAAAATGAGTTTTTCCTGAAAGTCCTTTAGGTTCTTATATAAAAGCACTCTTCTCTGTCTTGGGTTTGGCACATCTCCCTTCTTAAATTCCACTGAATTAGCAGCTTCCTAAATATGTCACGTTTCTTATCACAAGCCTACATACGCTGTTTTTTCTGCACAAAGCAAATAAGAACAATCGCTTGATTATTTGAAGAGAAAAAGTTAACAAGTTGACCTCAGGCAGCTGAAAGTGGCATCTTCTGTAGGACCCCTGATTAACCATCAGGGGGCGCTCAGACTTTGTTAAATTACTGGTAGGCCTTTAAAACCTAAAATTAGTGTTTACAGAGATTTGTTGGCATAGTCATTGGGATTTTTTTCTTTCTGGATTATTTTTTGCCTTCTGTTTTTCAGAAACATATGTCTTGTTTTGAGGAACATTCCAGCTGAAATTGCTCCTTTAGAAATTGTAACACTGATTTCCGCTAGCAGTCAAAAATTATTACAAATTTTAGAATTTGGAGTCTAAAGACCAGGTCTTCTAATAAATTAGCTATTTTCAGCCTTCTAATACGACTCCAGAACTGGAAGGACACGTCCTGCTGGGAGCCATTCCTCCTTATCCTGGACATCATAGACAGTGCTCCTGGCAGGACCCTCTGAGTCTCATTGCCACACTCAATTGCTGAAGCCTCAAAGTCACAATAACTTGGGTATATTTGTTAATGGACCATGGCTATTTTTTCTTTTTTAAAAAAATGATATGACAGGCCAGGTGCAGTGGCTCATGCCTGTAATCCCAGCACTTTGGGAGGCCGAGGCAGGCAGATCACTTGAGGTCAGGAGTTCGAGACCAGCCTGGCCAACATGGTGAATCCCTATCTTTACTAAAAATTAGCCAGGTGTGGTGGTGTGCACCTGTAATCCCAGCTACTTGGTAGGCTGAGGCAGGAGAATCGCATGAACCTGGGAGGCAGAACTTGCAGTGAGCTGAAATTGCACCACTGCACTCATCCGGGCAATGGAGCAAGACTCTGTTTCAAAAAAAGAAAAAAAAAGAAATGATGGCTGGGTGCAGTGGCTCACACCTGTAATCCCAGCACTTTGGGAGGCCAAGGTGGGTGAACCGCCTGCAGTCAGGAGTTCAAAACCAGCATGGCCAACATGGCAAAACCCCATCTCTATTAAAAATACAAAAATTAGCTAGACATGGTGGCAGGCGCCTATAATCCCAGCCACTCGGGAGGCTGAGGCAGGAGAATCGTTTGAACCCAGGAGGCAGAGGTTGCAGTGCATCGAGATCGTGCCACTACACTCCAGCCTGGGTGACAGAGCAAAACTCCGTCTCAAAAAAAAAAAAAGTAGATATTGACCATGAAATTGAGTCAATGTGTTACTAACATTAGGCTTTCCCTCTGTTCTTTTCTCCAAATTCCACCCCCTGCTCCCACCCTGGGCCAGGAATGAGTATCTGACACCCACCTCTGCTGCCACAAATCTCTCAGGAGACCCTTGTTGCCTGCACCCCTGTCAAGCACGGGTAGTCTGCACACTGCACACCCTTCCCAGCCAGCTCGCCTTGTCCCCCTGCTCAAGAACAGTTAACAACTAGACCGCATGTCATGCCCACATACGACCCACTATTTCATGTCCCTGGATTTTATTGGAATGCTCCTGCCCTACTCTTTTACTTGGTTAAGGCCTTCTAGATTTTTCAAGGCTTAACCTTCTGAACGTTTCCTAAGCAGAGACCTGGCTGCACAGCATGCCCCTCCTGTGGTCCCCCTAGCTATTTCTGTTATCATCTGTAGTCAGGGATAGAAGCCATTTCACAGTACCCTCTCTCCTGCAGTGGGGCTGGCTTCATTTCATTTATTTATTTATTTAGAGACAGGGTCTCGCTCTGTCACCCAGGATGGAATACAGTGACACGATCTCCGCTCACTGCAACCTTTGCCTCCCAGGCTCAAGCAACCCTCCCACCTCAGCCTCCCAAGTAGCTGAGACCACAGGCACATGCCACCATGCCTGGCTAATTTTTTGTGTTTTTGGTAGAGACGACGTTTTGCTATGTTGCCCAGGCTGGTCTTGAACTCCTGAGCTCAGGTGATCCACTCTCCTCGGCCTCCCAGAGCGCTGGGATTATAGGCAAGCCACCGTGCCCGGTGGCAGATTTCTTAATCGCCAGCACTGGATAGTCATTGCGCTTCCTGAGTGAGTAAACATGGATATATAGCTCCACCATTCGCTCCAGTTTTTTTTTTTATAAAAGTCAGTTTGTACAAGTTCCCTCACTTCTGTATGGCATCATGTACTTGAGCTGCAGGGAATCATGCATTTCATACAGTTATCTGCATAAGTATGTGTGAGAGAGAGAGTGTGTGTGTGAGAGGGTGTGAGTGTGTGTGTGTGAATGTGTGTGTGTGTGGACACATACATTTTCAAAGGGAGACTGGTGATGACTGAATATGCCCTCTGCTCATGCATCCCCAGTTTCAGGAAGCAGGACCTGGGTGAACACACTTGCAGAGAGCCTCACTGGGGTTCTTTCCTGGCTGCTGTCTTGTCTGCTGATGGAAAGGTGTCTGGCTTCGGGCTCTGACCTTGATGAGAGCTCTTGGCACATGCTGGAAGCCTGGAACGTCATCCCCCAATTCCACTGTCATCAGTTCTCAGCCAACCCCACTGTTGCCCTTTCAGCCAATTTCATGGTGTTTATTCCGGTGTCAGTCTCCTCACCGGAGCACGAGCACCTCAAGGGCATCAAGCAAGTCTGTCTTGTTTGCTGCTGCAGCCCCAGCACAGAGTCTGATGTCTTGCTCTGCCCCTGCTCTTGGAAGGCCTGGTTGAGGCAGTTTCCCTGTCTCTTCCCATTTCAAGGGCACCCACCCATCAGGTTCCTCGAGGAAGAAACTTCATGCATCTCAGGCCTGCCTTCTCTCCGTCTGTCCCCAAACCTCCCATTCCTTGGCCCCTGTGCCTAAGTACTCATCACCTCCACTTAGAACCCACAGCTGCACATCAGCAAACTGAGCACATGCTTTTGTTGATCCAAGTGTGCTGACAGTGCGGTGACACTGCTTACTGAAGTCTGCTGTCTGCAGGCTCTCACACAGGATTGTCTGTAAATTTATCACAATACTTCCAGGAAGGCATTACTGTCCCCACTCTACAGACAAGAAAACTAGTGCTTGGAGAGGTAGGGAACTTGCCCAGGATCACGCAGTGAGCAGAGTCTGTCTGGCCCCAGAGCTGATTCTGTCTCAGCTTCTGAAAGCAGCTCACATAGCCTGGCACATGCTGTGGCAGGGTTCTCCCTGCCCTACTGTTTTACTGCTTCTCAGGAGGCCCTGTGGGGCGGGTGTCTACAACGTGTGCATTTGAAGGAGTGTCCCAGGAGGAGCATTTTGTTCTACTTCTGCTCTACTGCTAGCTCGCTCTGTGTGTCTTAGGACACATCTCTCAACCTCTCTGGGGTCAACCACTGTACAGTGAAGGCTCTGGATTGATCATCTGTGAATGCTGTGTTCTAATTGAATAGTGGGTTTCTTGGCCTTGGGTATTCTGTGTCTCATTTTTGTCTTTACTTGTTGGCTCCACAAAGCAAAACCTATTGTCAGTAATCCTTACTATCTAACTTTATATTGATGTTGACTGTGTAGAGCAGTTCTAGCTACGTTAGCCTTTTATTCATATAAAATGAACAACTGACACGTAATTGTTACTGTTTTCCATAGCGCACTGTGTCATCCTGACTCCATGTGTAGAGTGTTCACTGTGTGCCGGGGCTGCTCTCAGATAAAACCTGTTCTGTTGGAAGTCCTGGCTGGCCCTAACTTTTTAAGTTTAACAAGGTTGAGAACAAAAGTGACTTTGATTAGCATTGTCCTAATCTGGTTTATCAATAGCAGGGGAATTTATAAGCAGTTACCAAAATGCATCCAAAATAAGATGGCTTAATGGCTAGGCAGAGGGGAGAGATGTGATGAAGTCAGTACAGCAGAATGGTAACAAGTGAGCGTCTCCCTAATGAGAATGGGACATTCCTGGTACAGCTGGGAGAAAAAAATGACCAAAGCTACTGGGAAATTCTGCAGAGATAATTATCCCATTATTTTTTAATTAATTAAAACTAATTAATTAACTTTTTTTTTTTTTTGAGACGGTGTCTCGCTCTGTCACCCAGGCTGGAGTGCAATGGTGCAATCTCAGCTCACTGTAACCTCCGCCTCCCAGGTTCAAGCGATTCTTCTGCCTCAGCCTTCCGAGTAGCTGGGATTACAGGCGCGTACCACCATGCCTGGCTAATTTTTGTATTATTAGTAGAGACAGGGTTTCACCATATTGGCCAGGCTGATCTCGAACTCCTGACCTCAGGTGATCACCCGCCTCAGCCTTCCAAAGTGCTGGGCTTATGCCACCACACCCAGCCGATTGTGCCATTCAAATGAGACCAGCGGAACATGGTTATATTTTAATTTACTCAGTTAATCGTCTGCAGTGTCTTGCCTGAAAATGGCTTATTTTGAAGTAGGACCTCCAGTCCAGTTGTAAACTTCTAGGAAAAAAATACCAAGTCTGCCCTCTGGGATTCCAAGAGTCGCCCCTGAGCCACGGTGTAGGGGAAAGGCAGGCTCTCTGGCTTGCAGCGTGGGCCTCATGTGAGGCAGTTCTTTACAACAGTAGTGGCCCTTGGGCCAGGCCCAGGCCACTGCCTGGGTCCATACAGCCCGCAAGCTAAGAGTGGTTTTCACATTTTTAAATGGTTGGAAGAAAATTAAAAGAATAATGTTTCATGACACGTGAAAGTTATATGAAATTCAAATTTCAGTGTCTATACATGAAGTTTAATTGGAATACAGCCACATATTTTAGTTTACAAATTGTCCATGGCTGTTTTTGTGCTAGAAACACAGTTGAGTAGTTGCAGCAGACCATATGGCCCACAAAGCCTGAACTATTTACTCTCTGGTTCTTTACAGAAAACCTTTGCCAACGTCTGCCTTACAAGATGGAAACATTACTTCTACACTCTCAGCAAAGATTACACAGTTAGATTCCGAGCACATAAGACCACATGGTGACCATATCCCATGGCCTACAACCTTAACTCTTTAATTTCCTTTACTTTCTGAAATGCAGTTTTGTTTTTCTTTCATCTCCTCTAGTAGCCAAAGTAGTTGGCTCTATCCAGCACACCATAGAAAGTTCTCAGGCTTCTCCATCAGCCTTGCCTTAGCTTTACATATTAGGTATGACCTAGAGAAAAAAATGTTGGCCCTAAGAATTCTGTATAATAAAAAATCAACTATGAATTTTAGGGTCACACTGACTTTCAGAGATTTTCCCAAAAGGAAAAATAATTGCCCCTTAGATATGAGAGTGGAGAACAAAACACTGGAAAGCACGCTCTGCCCTTCTCCGTGGGTAGACCACGCACCACGCACATTTAGCTCTGAAACATGTTTCCAGTGAGAAAACCAATCACACAGACAATTAAGAACCATTACACAATTAATTCACATTTCACTGGGATGTTTACTGGCTCCCTGTGGCTTAAATGTTCTCAAAGCCACACTGTGTAACCACAGGACAAACAGAAAAAGCAAGTTCAAGTGGCCTCATAGAGACATGGCTTCAGGAAATCATTTTTTCCTAGAGTGCCACATGCAGAAGTGAGGTCCCTGAAATGCTCAGTGGGTCACCTCCGTGGTGGGACTCAGCGTTGCTGGTTGATTGCTTTTGATGAGTTAAGTGACGACTAACACACACTCGCATAGATGTTCTCATGTGTCTGTGTTTACAGCCTTGTGCATGACTTTTTCTTTTTTTTTTCTGCTTCAGCTTTTCTGGGTTTTTATTTTTTTCTTTGCCAGCAGGGAAGCCAAAGAAACTTGAACTTGATCTGAAGTGCAATATTGAATAGAAATATGTAAATCAAGTATTGTATAATTGAATATTGATCAAATGCCTTTAAGCAGGGCCCTATGCTTAGTGAGGTTCACTTGTTCATTCCAAGTGAACATACTCATTAAGCACCTGTTAAGTGCTGTGCACCGCGTTACCCAGGTGAGCTGAAACAGGTGTGGTCACTACCCACATGGATCTTGCAGTTCAGAGAGGGAAGAGTGGCACATCAGTTGGCTGCACAAGTGGATGTGAAACAGCAACTTGACAAGGACTCAGTGGTAAAGATATGGAGTCAGAAGTGGGAAGGCTCCAGCAGGACAGCATGACACTCCTGGGGGATCCACCTTGGAGGCACTGCTTGAGATTTAGGTCTTTGTGCAGAAATCAATGGAAAGGCATTGAAGAATTTTAAGCGAGGAAGTGGAATGACCAGATTTGCATTTCAGAAAGCTCACTCTCATTGCCTAGTGGAAAATGGATAGTAGGGGACAAGATGAGTGTGTATCATCAGTTAGGAGGTTGTTGCAGAGATAGAAGCAAGAGCTGATAGTTTTGTTGACCAGTGTGCTGGCAGTGCCCAGGGAACTGGTGAGGACTGCAGGAAGTATTGTGGGTGGGGGGGTGGGGGTGGAATTGGCAGGACCAAGGGCCAGATTGGGTGTGAAGGAAAGAGGAGACTGGAGAGGGGCTTGGGGAGACTAGTGGGTCGGGGGTGCCATTTGCTGAGACGGGAGGAGCTGAGCTCACCACCACTGTGTCCTTTCTCCCATGTCAGGGGCTCCCTGCTGCCCCACCCCACCACACCTTGTTCCTCAGTCCTGGCCTGTGAAGGCCTCTGCCTTTGGAGGTGCCTGGCTTCCTCTGTGGTCCTGCAGCTCCCCCGATCACCTGCCACAGTGCTGTCCATCCTCTCCTGCTCCCGCCGTGGCTCTTCTTGTATGGACCATGGCTGGCAAATTAGCCTCTTTCCACCCATCCTAGCATTTTTGTAATCCACCCTCCCCTGCAGCACCTAGCCCAGTGTCCTCAGGTAGGGGGAGATGGGGAAATAATAGACATCCCTGCAATTGCATTTAGTGTGTGTGTGATGTGTGTGTCACTTTCTGTAAAATGGGTTCCTGCAGGCTCACCTCACTGTCAGGTCCCCACAATCCTGGCAGCTCCAGGACTGTCAGTCAGCTGCTGGCCTTTCCAGATGCTCGTAGGGGTCTTCCATGCTTCATGGAGAAATGGCTGTGAGCACTACTCAGTCATGGCAATTAAAGAAACAGGTACTAAATTTAAAGGGAGCACTGAAAGCCTAGAAAACGATACCTTAGCGGAGCATGTTTTTCTGAAAAAAAAAAGTAAATTATAGCAAAATGTAGATTTTTAAGCCAACAGTCAACCAGACTTGGCCCAAAGGGAAGGAAAAGATATATTTGCAGGGTTTCCTGTGTCCAGCAGAGCAAGGCCCTGGCCATGAGAAGGGTGGTGGCGGTGCGTGGGGTAGGGCAAAGTGTGGAGCCATGCACCAAGAATGGTTTCTCTCCCAGTGTCTCCTGTGACCATTCAGGCAATTCTTAAAGAATCTCAGCATCATAAAACATTCGAGTGACGCTCCCTGGGGAGACTTTTAAATTCATTAAAATTGCAAAAGCTCCTGAAAAGGCACACAGAGAAATCGTGTCCCGTGGAGCCAGTTTTCTTGCCATATTGGCCTCAGTCGAGACGGTCCTGGATGCCACAGACAGTAGCATTTATATGACACTTGCAGGGCGCTCTGCCAGGTGTTTGTTTTGAATTCCTTTCTTAAGCTGTTAGTATTGCTGCCACTGGTTTGACTAAGTATTTTAACTTCCTTACCAACATCTTGAATTCCCTACTGCAAGTGTTTGATTTTTAGCTTGCCTGAAAGCACTGAAGTTTGACGCATCACTGTCTTCCAGAAGACTGTTGAGGGAAACCGGTCCTCTGCCTCAGGGGCCCATGCGATCATCGTCCCCCAAGAACACATGGCCCCACACAGGCACAGCTCAGCAGGGAGGGGTGGGCCATGCAGACCTGCCGAGGGGACACACACAGGACGGGAGTGATGCTGTTAGTAGCGACCCTCCCAACAAGGCCACGCTGCATCCCGATATTTTCCCTTTACTTTTAAACTCTGGGAAGTAAGCGTAAAGTTCTGGCCTCCAGTGAATCAAAGTGCTTCTTCTCTAATGCGTTAATTATGAAAATATTAGTCTCATTGTCTTTTTCAGAACTTAGACTGTTTCTTTATTTTGCAGGCCTGAAAACAAAAAGAAACCCGTGATCAATTTAAAATCTAATGGTAAGAGAGATAATCGGACACTAGATTTTCTTTTTATGTTTTAACCAAAAAACTCTGTGACATGCATTTGTTGTTTACACCCTCATGTGAGTCCTGAAGCGGGCGTGCTCACAGGGACTGCCATTGCAGCTCTCCCTGGGGTGGAACCTGAGGGCTTCTGGAGGCTCAGTTCTTCACAGACAGGACCACACAGGTGCCATGGACCACAGGGGCAGAGCATTGTAATTTCCAAGTATGAATTTGCAGGGGATCCTGGCCTCCATGTCTAATTAATTATCAGCACCATATATTTTACCAATGAAATGTTTCTTGCCTCTCTCCTCATCCTCAGAAGCACCCATTGCTCATGACCGGACAGGCTCTTGAAGTAATTCTAACTGGTTTCCTCATACCCAGTTCCTCCCAGCTCCTGACTCTCTTCCACCTGGCCACCAGCCTCCAAACCCTGGTTTCCCCCGACCTTCCTGTATAAGGACGGCCAATGCCTCCCCGTGCCTGCAGGGTAGAGTCTGAGCTTTCTCCATTCCTGGGAGGCCCCAGCCCTGCTCTCCAGCTTATTCCTCCCAAGGTCGCCTCTTTGGGTCAAGCCACAGTCAGCTTTTTTCAGCTGTAGCACACCTATGCCTCTGTACCTTTGCCCATGTTGTTCCTTCTGTAGGGAGTTCCTTTTCCTTCTCCTCAGCCCAGTGAGCGCCTATTCATCCTTCAACACCCAGCTCACAGGAAAAATCTAGCCCTCCTACCATAACACTGTGGCATATCCCCTGCCCCGCTTGGGCTCTATCAGCTTCTGTCTCCTTAAACCCCTTATACCTTGAATTAAAGGTATAATTTGATTAATAGTTTTACTGACAATAACAAAAATATCTGCTATTTATTTAGCCCCAGTATGTCCCACTTTGCTAACCCAGCATGGAAACTAATTCAGAGCTGCTATAGAACCTAGGCTTAGGAATCTGCCTTTTTAGCAAGCACCCCAGTGTGAATCACTCTTCTAGAAGGACAGCTACCTACTGTGGGGGAGACAAGTACCCAGTGGGTTGTGATGGAGAGTATGGGCTTGAGTCAGATGACTTGGGTGGGACTCCCAGCTTGGCCACTCACTGGCATTGTGATTGTGGCCAATTTCTTAACCCCCTTCAGCGTCCATTTGTTTGCTCAGTGAAATGAAAACATTAATACTTACCTTGCCAGGCTGGTGCGAGGATGAGATGGGGTTGCGTATGAGAAGTCAGCACAGAGCTGGCACGTGGTGCCATGCAGGTGTTAGCAGAGTTAAGGGATTGTTGATGTAGTAGACGTGGTCCGCTCCACCACATCTTGCCAGACCACCCGCAGGGCACCTCAGCTCCAATTCACAGACGTGCCTACAGCTTCCTGCACCAAGCAGCTGTGTCGCTCTGCCTGAGGGCTTTCTCTGGCTGCAGGAGCATGCTCAGCCCTCACAAGGCAGCTCAAAGTACCAGGGAGTTGATGCCCTGGGTTGAGAGCAACCCTCAACCAACAGAGGCAAGTTGGTGGATCTGTAACCCCACTCCCTTACTCTTCACTGAGACAATCTGGGGAGAGTTCTGCAGTCTCTCAGGGGGCCCCCGCAGGCTGAGCCTTGCCTGTCCACTCACTGCCAGGCACCCACTCATCATCATACCCTTCATTGGCTTTCTGTCTTCCTTGTGTCACTGTCCCCATGGTTCCTGGGATCACCTCTCAAGTAAACGATGTGGACCAAAGTCCTGTCTCAGGGTAAACATCTCTGCTTATTCCCCTGCCACGTCTTTCCCTTCTCCTCTCTGCTCTCATAAAGAAGAGTGGGAGATGAAAGTGGAGGGGCAGCTGAGGTGGGGTGGCATCAGGCTGATACAACACCCCAGGGAACCCTGCTTCCATGTAACCCTGACCTTAAATCCCTATTCTACAATAAAGAGTTGGGCACAACAGAAGGGAAAAGGAAGTATCCTGCAAATTGTTTTCCATAACAGTGCAGAGGACACACTTTGAAATGTGTAATTTGTGCAGTATGACCTGCATTTGGGTGTGTCTGGTCAGGTACATCATGTGGTGTCCCTGTTAGGCATTTTGCAGACCAACACTCCGCTTAACCAGTCCTTCCATGCTGTGCTGTTTTGTAAGCTCTTACCAGAGTGCAAAAATGTTAAATGACTGGTTTTATTTTCCAGCCCTCTGGGATGAGTCTGACGACAGTAACTCAGAAATTGAGGCTGCTTTACGCCCTAGAAACCATAACACCGACGATTCTGATGATTTTTATGACTAACATGCTGTGACATCTGTTCCAAATAAAGTCTTTAAACAAACTGAAACCCTGTGTTCATATGTGATGTCCAAAATAAATATGTTCTTTTAAGTTTTCTCATTGTTTTATAGGAAAACTTAGGACTACATTGCTATTCAAGTGAAATTTTATGACATAAATATGAACTTGCATATTCATTTTTAAGTGTCATCATGAAGCAAAGTGATGAATGCAATGCCCATCAAAATTCAAGGTAGTTTCTATGTTAGGAATTAGCCAGCTGATCTTAAATTCATATGGAAATTCAAGAGACCCAGAATAGCCAAAACAATCTTGAAAAAGAAATACAGTTGGGAGGCTGAGGCAGGTGGATCACTTGAGGTCAGGAGTTCAAGACCAGCCTGGCCAACATGGTGAAACCCCATCTCTGTAATTTTTGTAAAACTACAAAAATTAGCTGGGTGTGGTGGCATGCACCTGTAATCCCAGCTGCTCGATCCCAGCTGCTCGGGAGGCTGAGGCAGGAGAATTGCCTGAACCTGGGAGGCAGAGGTTGCAATGAGCCATGATCACGCCATAGCACTCCATCCTGGGTGACAGAGCAAGACTCCTTCTCAAAAAAAAAAAAAAAAAAAAAAAAAAAACAGAGTTGGATTTCTCACATTTCCTTATTTCAAAACTTACTGAAAAGCTACAGTAATTGAGATACTGTGGTACTAGATAAACAGAAATCAATGGAATATTGACTCTCTTGATTCATATGTATCTACAATTGAGAATACAAAAACACTGTCACATTTAGGTCAATTAATTTTTGACAAGGGTGACAATTTCTGCTACTCAATGGGGTAAAGAATAGCCTTTTCAACAAATGATGCTGGGACAAATGGATAGCCACATGGCAAAAGAATGATCTTGGATCCCTACCTCACACTATATACAAAAATTAACCAAAATGGATCAAGAACCTAAATGTAAGAGCTAAAATTATAAAACTGTTAGAAGTAAACATAGGTGGCCAGGCACAGTGGCTCATGCCTGTAATCCCAACACTTTTGGAGGCTGAGGCAGGCAGATTGCCTGAGGTCAGGAGTTTGAGACCAGCCTGGCCAACATGGTGAAACCCTGCCTCTACTAAAAATACAAAAATTAGCCAGGCATGGTGGCAGGCACCTGTAATTCCAGCTACTTGAGAGGCTGAGGCAGGAGAATCGGTTGAACCCGGGAGACGGAGGTTGTAGTGAGCCAAGATCGCACCATTGCACTCCAACCTGGGCAAACCCGGGAGACGGAGGTTGTGGTGAGTCAAGATTGCACCATTGCACTCCAACCTGGGCGACAAGAACAAGACTTGGTCTCAAAAAAAAAAAAAAGTAAACATAGGTGTAAATTTCCCTAACCTTGGATTAGGCAACAGTTTCTTAGATATGACCGCAAAGGCTTAGATGTAGTTGCAAAAGATACCACCAGGAAAGTTAAGGCCAGGTGCAATGGCTCATGCCTGTAATCCCAGCACTTTGGGTGGTCAAGGTGGGTGGATCATTTGAGGTCAGGAGTTCAAGACCAGCTTGACCAACATGGTGAAACCCCATCTGTACTAAAAATACAAAAAGTCAGGCGTGGTGGCACGCACCTGTAGTCCCAGCAACTCAGGAGTCTGAGGCAGGAGAATCACTTGAACCCAGGAGGCAGAGGTTGCAGTGAGCCAAGAGAGCGCCAT
The DNA here is from genome assembly GCF_028885625.2 of Pongo pygmaeus. NCBI lineage: Eukaryota > Metazoa > Chordata > Mammalia > Primates > Hominidae > Pongo > Pongo pygmaeus. Next base: position 16,005,554 of record NC_072394.2, read on the forward strand.
TGCACTCCAGCCTGGGTGACAGAGTAAGACTCCATTTCAAAAAAAAAAAGAAAATGAAAAGACAATCTATAGAATGAGAAAATATTTGCAAATTGTACATCTAAAAATGGACTTGTATCCAGAAATACATAAATAACTTATAACTCAATAATTTAAAAAACCCAATTTTTAAAATGGGCAAAGGATCTGAATAGATACTTCTCCAAAGAAGATATACAAATGGCCAATAAGATGCATAGCATCATTGGTCTTCAAAGAAATGCAAATCAAAACCACAGTGAGGTACCCCTTCATGCCCTCTAGCATGACTGGAATCAAAAAGTCAGGTAACAGAAGTGGTGAGGAGGTGGAGAAATCGCTGGCAGGTATGTGAAATGGTGCAGCAACTTTGATAAACACTCTAGTAGTTCCTGAAAAGGTTAAACATAGAGGGATTATGACCTAATGATTCTACTCCAAGAGAAACGAAAACATATCTACACAAAAACTTGTACAGGAATGTTTATAGAGGAATTATTCATAAGAGCCAAAGAGTGGAAACAACCCAAATGTCCATCACTTATAAATGGATAAGCAGAATATCCATACAGTAGAATATCATTCCTCAGTAAAAAGGCATGGAGTACTAATTCATGCTACAACATGGGTGAACCTTGAAAACATTATTCTAAGTGAAAGAAGTCACTCACAAAAGACCACATAATGTCAGATTCATTTCTACGCAGTGTCTAGGATAGGAAAGTCCATAGACAGATGAGTGGTTGTCTAGGCCTGGAGTCAGGAGAGGAGTGACTGCTGATATGAGGGATTTTGGCAGGGATAATGAAAATGTCCTAAAATTCATTGTGCTGATGATTGTATAATTCTGTGGATACACTGAAAACCATTGAATTGTACACTTTAAATAGGTGAATTATATGCTATGTAAATTGCATGTCAATACAGTTTAGAAAAAGGAAATTGGTAATTCATACGTCTTGGGGTCTAGTGACTCGAGTGACTACAGGCAACTCTTGGTGCAACACTTTCTCACTTTTAAATGGTCACTTTAGTCAATGTCAGAAGTTAATTGTGCAACTCAGGAGCCCAGGGCTCATGGTGGGTCATGTGACTACTCTGGCTTCCTTTGAGCCCTCAGAATCTCTGAAATTGATTAAAGCATTGTGTGTATTTTGTTTTTAAATCACCTCCTGCTTGTCACTTACCCTGCTCAAGAACTTGGGAGTTGTCTTTGATTCACTCCTTTATTCATCTTTTCACTCAAATTACCAAGGCCTTTCCTGTGTCTTCCCTGCCATCCTCACCATCCCCATCTGAGCCTTCACACCTGAGTTTCTGCAGCAGATGTCTTGATATTGCCCTTGGCAACTAAGGAAAATCCTGCCATGGGTTTCCTTTTTCTTCTTAAAAAGGTATAACTTGGGTATTATCAATTTGCTAATAATAAAATAGCTGCTATTTATTGAGCACCCTATCATATCCCAGACACTTTGCTTGCTTAGCATAGAAACCAACTCAGGGCTGATGTAGAGACTAGGAATCTGCATTTTTAGCAGGCACCCCTGTGGGAATCACTGTTCTAGAAAGACAACTATCTACTATGGGGAAATAAATCCATCTCTGAAATCCATGTTTTTATCCATTTGATGAGAGGCAAGGAATGTTGGCTGTTTGGTTTTTTTGTTGTTGTTGGTTTTTGTTTTGTTTTGTTTTTTGTTTTTCTTCATTATGTTGTTCTGACTTAGTTGTTTGTTCTAATAAGAAAATATTTCATTCTTTGGTTTTTAAAACTTTTAAGCTTTATACTACAGCATTGTTTTTCTATATTCTCTCTTCCCTATCCACAATTATTAAATAATGGGAGTTGACTCTAATGGTAATTCTCCACATAGATAAGGGGATACATTATGGCTCGAAGCACACGATGGAAAGATTTAGAATCATGCTATTTTAGGACTGGAGAAGCTTTTAGAGATCACATGGTCTTTGAATTTTAGAGTCGAAAAGGACATTATTCATCAAAACTCATTTTAGAAAACTTGGTCAAAAATGATAAATATGACAGCAAAGTGAAGAGCAATATAGATACTAACCTGTCAGTAGACACTAAGAAGACAAGGAAAGAGAAGCGTGCCTGGCAAGGATTGAAGTTAAATGGAAAAATGTGACTTGCTTTGGCCAATGCAACGTGAACACAAGTAACCAATGCCACTTCTGGTTAGAAGCTTTAGTGCTATGTGTGATTCTCTGTGTCCTCTTTCCTGGGTCAGCAGCCATGGCAGCATGGGACAAGTGGAGCCTCCATCAGCCTGGCTGCCTCAGTGCCTAGGAAGAGCAGACCTCCCCTGCTAATCATGTTTGCACCACTGGAATTGGCAGGTTGTTACCACAGGAAAATTCTGGCCTATCCTGACCAATATACTATTCTTCCATTTACATACCATCTACGTATGCTCTTTTTTTTTTTTTTTTTTTTTTTTTTTTTTGTGAGACAGAGTCTCACTCAGTGGCCCAGGCTGGAGTGCAGTGGCAAGGTCTCAGCTCACTGCAACCTCCACCTCCCAAGCGATTCTCCTGCCTCAGCCTCCCGAGTAGCTGGGATCACAGGCATGCGCCACCATGCCTGACTAATTTATATATTTTTAGTAGAGAGGGTTTCACCATGTTGGCCAAGCTATTCTCGAACTCCTGACCTCAAGTGTTCTGCCCGCCTCTGCGTCCCAAAATGCTGGGATTACAGGCATGAGCCACACCACGCCCAGCCATTTATGTATATTCTGATTAGGCCACGTGTAATTTAATTTTGGAGTGGTGAGACTTGCAAGGTTTCCTAAATGCTCACTGAATAAACATTACACCTTTGAGGTTTTTTTAAAGAAAATTTGATTCTGAATAAAGAACATCTTTTTTCCTTTTCAGTTGAGAACCCCAAGTATCTGTGGTTAGACTATTTCTAAATGAAGTGGTAACAATTACAGTTGCAGAAGGTGAGGAACAAGTTGCACACCTTGGGGCAGGGATTGGGGGACATTTTTAGAACTGAGCTGTGGTAGTCAATAAATGGGAGCCTGTTGACAGGAAAACCTCCAGAAACCACAGCCTGCGGGGAAGCCCTCTGTGGTCTCTGGAAAGCAGGCACAGCATCTGGAGCATTTCCCTGGGTATTTGTATATATCTCCACTGGAAAATAGCAAATGAACTGGGTTCCTCCAACTATCTGACCCAAGAGGTAGAACTGAATTCTCCCTCCTCCCCCCATTTCTAATGTGGGCTGGACTTAGTGAGTCACTTCCACAGAACAGAGATGGGAAGGGGGAAATAGTAATGGTACAGTGGAGAAACCTGCCTGACACCACCTTACGTGATGAAGGTTAACACCCATGAGTCATGACTCGTGTGGATATCTGGAACCCTGACATGCTGCCAGGAGACGGGCACTTCTCCTCTATAGTGTTCTTTCTGAAAAATCTGAACCACAGCCCAATCATGAAAAATATCAGATAACCTTGGCACATTTGACAAAACACCCAGCCATTACTCCTCAAAACAGACGGTGTCATGAAAAGCAAGGAAAGACTAAGAAACTTTCACAGACCAGAGGAGAAAGGGACATGACAACTAAAATGCATTGTGGGGCCCTGGTGGGATCCTCGAACCAAAAAAAGGGCACTCATGGAAAATCTGGTGAAATGTGAGTAAAGTCTGGAGTTTAATATTAATGTACCATGTTGGTTTCTTAGTTTTGACAAATGTGCCACAGCAATGTAAGATGATAATATTAAAGGCAACTGAAACTGGGCTAGGGGTATATAAGAACTCTGCATTGTCTTTGCAACAAATCTAAAATTATTCCACATAAACTAACCTCCATCAATAAGTATTATTGACACTTGGGTGATACCCTTTCACACTTTTTCTATGCACATATGCTTTTTCATTCTCTTAAACGTTTCTATTTTTAATCTAAATCTTACCAGGCTTAAAAGATTGATACCCACTAAGAAAACAAAACAGGCCTTCAACCAGGGCACTAACTTGCTATTTGTCAGCAGTGCTGATGGGGTATACAGAGTCCTACATCTTAACATCTTTTACCTAGAGATCACATGCTGCACTGATGATAGTCCAGAAGAACGCCTAGGTTTGGTGCTAGTCTTTAAAACTTTGCTAACCATTTTCTTACTTTGTAGCAATAGAGTAGGCCTAGGGCCCCACACTAGTAGCAAGCAAAATTTTCCAGCTAAAATGTAACCTTTTTTTTTCTTTTTAGTTACTATTTATCTCAAATGGCTCTGGTTTAAAATGTATAGAAGTGGCCAGGCACAGTGGCTCATGCCTGTAATTCCAGCTACACAGGAGGCTGAGGTGGAAGGATCACTGAGTCCAGGGAGATCGAGGCTGCAGTGAGCCATGATCGTGCCACTGCACTCCAGCCTAAGCAACAGAATGAGGCCCTGACAAAATAAAAATAAATAAAATAAAATGGACAGCAGTGATATAAAGTTCCCTTTTAAAATACATTTTAGGGAAAAAGAAAACTGACCTTCAAAAATAAGCTTAAAAAAAAAATAGAACAAGTGCTAGGAGGCATGGCCAAGTGGAAGGAGGGGAAAGTTGCTCTGTTACCCTCACCAAATACCTCTCTGATGTATTTTGGGGTTTCCAGAGGATGAAGCTTCATGGGGAGGTCACATATGGGGCCCATGGCTGGTCCTGTTTCCCAGGTGAAAGCACTATCACTATCACAGCATAAGTTAATAACCCGATCTTCCCATTTATAAATCAAACTTTTGTGAGTTTGATTAACATGTGGATGCTGTGAACTGGTGAAATCAAGCACAAGGACTCACAGAGTTAAGGACTCAGCTCTAGATCTGGGGTAGCCACTCCCCACCAACTCCCGACTGAAGTTCAGATACAGCTTTATTATTTGGTCATTCCGCAGTCCTTTCCCCCCTCCCCCCCAAGTAAAGGAGATTTTTGTTTTGTTTTGTTTTGTTTTTTAATTATACTTTAGGTTCTGGGGTACATGTGCAGAACCTGCAGTTTTGTTACATAGATATACACGTGCCATGGTGGTTTGCTGCACCCATCAACCTGTCATCTATATTAGGTATTTCTCCTAATGCTCTCCCTCCCCTAGTCCCCCACCCCCCAACAGGCCCTGTTGTGTGATGTTCCCCTCCCTGTGTCCATGTGTTCCCATTGTTCAACTCCCACTTATGAGTGAGAACATGCAGTGTTTGGTTTTCTGTCCTTGCGATAGTTTGCTGAGAATGATGGTTTCCAGCCTCATCCATGTCCCTGCAAAGGACATGAACTCATTTTTTTTTATGGCTGCATAGTATTCCATGGTGTATATGTGCCACATTTTCTTTATCCAGTCTATCATTGATGGACATTTGGGTTGGTTCCAAGTCTTTGCTATTGTGAATCATGTCACAATAAACATACGTGTTCATGTGTCTTTATAGCAGACAGTGTGGCAATTCCTCAAGGATCTAGAACTAGAAATACCATTTGACCCAGCAATCTCTTTACTGGGTATATACCCAAAGTATTAGAAATCCTCAGCCCTTTTCTGACACTCCTTGTGTGTGGGGCCTTGTTATGCTAGTCACTTGGAATGCAGAGATGAATGTAGCACAGTCACTGACCTCGGGATACTCAAACTCCAAGAAAGGAGAAAAAAATGCACCTGAAGCATGGTGCGTTATGTACATGATGGTGGGAAAGATAACCCCGACTTACGATGCGATGCATCCTGACAACCTTATTATGAGCCAAAAATAGTGTTAAGTTGAAATGCATTAAGTAAACCCATCATGAGGTCAAAAATTTTAAATCAAACCATTGTAAGTCAGGGACCACATGTCCCCAAAGCTGAGAGGAGTGAATAATAATTTCTCCTAAGGTAGACTTAAGAAAGTTTCACATGAGAAGTGGCATTTATACAAGACGGGGTGAACCTGGAGGCATAAGGGGACATAGGCAGAGAAATGGCACCTGCAAGGCTCAATGGCACAAAAGAATGTGTGTAAATTAAACATGATTAATTGTCGCATGTAGCAGCATAGGGAACATGTGCAGCAAGGTGAGGGCTGAGTCCGTGAAGGTAGGTGAAAGTAACTGAGAAAGGAGTAACTGCAGATTGGAAGGGCGGAGACAGAGTATTCATTATTCACAGACAATATGGTTGTTAACAAAGAAAATCAAGAGACTTTGAGGGCTAAGCCTTAGAACCAGTGAGAGGTCGGCAAGATGGGTAGATATATGGGAGTGTTAGGGTGGTTTTGTAATGGTAGTTGCCTGTAAGTAATCCCAGCTACTCGGGTGGCTGAGGCAGGAGAATCGCTTGAACCCAGGAGGTGGAGCTTGCAGTGAGCCAAGATTGCGCCAGTGCACTCCAGTCTGGGCGACAGAGCAAGACTCCATCTCAAAAAAAAAAAAAAAAAAAAAAAAGAATCATAGTTACCTCCTAATTGATCCAAAAGCCAATGCGATTTCAGTCAAAATCCCAACAGGTCTTCCAGGTACTTAACAAAGCTGGTCATAAAACTCAGAAGGAATTTAAAAGGCCAAAATGTTGAAGGCAATTTTGAAGAATAAAGAGAAGAGGTCTTGCTGTAGCAGACATCAAGATTTATTATAAAGAGCAGTAATTAGGCCATGTGGTATTGGCTCGGGGATAGAAATATGGAGCAGAACACAGGCTCTAGAAATATTTCCAGGCATGAGAACTGAGTGTGGGACCCACGTAGTATTAGAAATCAGTGAGGTGATCCACCTTCCAATCAGGGCTGGACCAACTGGCAAGCCACATGGCAAAACAGAAAATTAAATTTCGACTTCATCCCTAACACGAAAGAAATTTGTGCTGGAATAAAGAACTAAGTATGAAAAAGAAAACTTTAAAACTTTTAAAGAAAAAAATAAGTCTCTTTATGACTTTGAAGCAAGGAAGAATTTCTTAGCCAAGACAGAAGAAGCAAAAACTCATAAAAATATTGATAAATATCACAACATGAAAATTTAAAACTTCTGTGGCTGAGCACAGTGGCTTATGCCTATAATCCCAGCACTTTGGGAGGCTGAGGCAGGTAGATGGCTTGAGCCCAGGAGTTTGACACCAGCCTAGGCAACATGGCGAAACCCCGTCTCTACCAAAAATAGAAAAATTAGTCGGTGGTGGTGGTGTGCTCCTGTAGTGTCAGCTACTAGGGAGTCTGAGGCGGGAGGATCAATTGAGCCTGGGAGGTCAAGGCTGCAGTGAGGTGAGATCACTGTCTGCCATCCTGGGTGACAAAAAAGAGAGAGAGAGAGAATGAAGGAAAGAAGGAGGGAAGGAAGGAAGGAAGGAAGGGAGGGAGGCAGGGAGGGAGGGAGGGAAAAAAGAAAAGAAAAAGAGAGAGAGAGAAAGAAAGGAAAGAAAGAAAGGAAAGAGAGAGAGAGAGAAAGAAAAAAGAAAGAGAAAGAAAAAGAAAGGGAAAGAAAAGAGACAGAAAAAAGAAAGAAAAGGAAGTTTTTAAACGACAAAAATACCAACCAAAAAAGACAAATCATGGGCTGGAAGGTGACATTTCTAGGATATATATCCATCAAAGACCTGTATCTGGAATACATAAAGAAACACATATTGAGGGCCGGGCGGTGGCTCACGCCTGTAATCCCAGCACTTTGGGATGCCCAGGCAGGCAGATCACGAGGTCAGGAGATCGAGACCATCCTGGCTAACATGGTGAAACCCCGTCTGTACTAAAAATACAAAAAATTAGCCGGGTGTGGTGGCAGGCGCCTGTAGTCCCAGCTACTCCGGAGGCTGAGGCAGGAGAATGGCATGAACCCGGGAGGCAGAGCTTGCAGTGAGCCGAGATCGCACCACTGCACTCCAGCCTGGGCGACAGAGCAACACTCTGTCTAAAAAAAAAAAAAAAAAGAAATACGTATTGAGAAAAATACAACTCAGTAGAAAAACACAAAGGATCGGAATGAGAAGTTAATAGAAAATGAAATCCGGATGATCAGTAAATGTAAAATGTTCTTGAACTCACTAGCATAAACTGTGAAAGTGACATAGGATAAGGTGCCATTCCATACCCAACAGACTGGCAGAGAGTGAGAGGCAGATCACGCTGACAATCGGGAAGGACTTCAGGGAAGAGGGACTTTGACACAGTGTGAAGAGCCCATTTGCAACATCAAGTGAAGTTACAGACGGGCATGTCCTGACTCAGCAACTCCATTTCTAAATGTATACTCTAGAGCCACGCTACCCAGCACAGTCAACACCAGCCACATATAACCTGAGCACTTGAAACATGGCCAGTCCAAATTATGAGACAGACACTGGATTTGAAGACTTGGTCTGCAAGAAATAATGTAAACTATTTTATTAATTTTTATATTGTTCATATCTTGAAATGGATATATTTGATATATTGGGTTAAATGTAGCATCAAAGTTAATTTCAACAGTTTCTTTTTTACCAGTTTCTTTTTGCTTTTTTTTTTTTGAGACGGAGTTTCACTCTTGTTGCCCAGGCTGGAGTGCAATGGTGCCATCTCGGCTCACTGCAACCTACGCCTCCTGGGTTCAAGCGATTCTCCTGCCTCAGCCTCCCGAGTAGCTGGGATTACAGGCATGCACCACAACACCAGCTAATTTTGTATTTTTAGTAGAGACGGGGTTTCTCCATGTTGGTCAGGCTGGTCTTGAACTCCCGACTTCAGGCGATCCGCCTATCTCGGCCTCCCAAAGTACTGGGATTACAGACGTGAGCCACCACACTCGGCCTCTTTTTGCATTTTCTAATGTAACTGCTAGAAAATTTAAAATTACATATGTGATTTGCATTTGTGATTTTATTATATTTCTATTGGCCGAAGCTGCTATAGAGAATTCTGGCCATTGTACACAAAGACAAGTCCAAAATTTGATTGTGGATTGTTTGAAATAGGAAAAATTTGGAAGCATTTGGGCCCATGGACAGGAAAATGATAAGAAACACATTGCTAGAGGATTTATACAGCTAATGAAACATATGTAAAAGTGAAAAGAGAAAAACAAAAATAATGTGTACAATTAAAAACAAAGTAATTCAATGAGTCACTTAAAGATAGAGAGGAAAGGACTCATGTAGAATAAAAGTAGAAAAACATGGATGGAAGGGATTTGTGAGCGCTTCAAGAAAGTGATTAGCTCTGGGGAAGAAAAAAGATTAGGGTGGGTGGTACACAGAGAACTTCAATGCATCAGTAGTGGCTTATTTTTTTAAGCAACTTGGTCGGGCACAGTGGCTCACACCTGTAATCTCAGCACTTTGGGAAGCTGACGCAGGCAGATCCCTTGAGCCCAGGAGTTCAAGAGCAGCCTGGCAAACATGCCAAAACCCAGTCTCTACAAAAAAAAAAAAAATACAAAAACTAGCCAGGCGTGGTGGCACAGGCCTGTAGTCCCAGCTACTCCAGAGACTGAGGTGGGAGGATCGCTTGAGTCTGGGAAGCAGAGGTTGCAGTGAGGCGACATCGCGCCACTACATTCCAACCTGGGCAATAGAATGAGACCCTGTCTCAAAAACAACAACAACAACAACAAAAACCCAAATACTCTCTCAACTTCATGTACTTGTGAGTGTAGAAAGACATAAGACATAGATATTCTTCAGTTATATCATCGATAACCACTAATTTTTAAACAATTTTCCTATGATTGCTTGCTATAAAAATGTAAAATGGTATATATGTTATTCACCCTGTAATTTTGGTTTATTTTCTTTTAGACTTTTTTCCAATGTATATTTTTTGGAACAGTTTTAATGTGTTTACTTATCATTTACCCTGACTTTTTGAAACCTAGTGTTGTAAATGTGACTTATGTTTACATAGCAAAAAAAAAAAAAAAAAAAAAAAAATCTATATGGTCTAGGCAAATACGGCAAAGCATCAACATTTATCAAATATTTGTCAAATATGGGTGGTGGCTACATGTTATTTGTTATGTTTTTCTCTGAATTTTTGTGTGCTTAAAACAGTTCATAATTTTAAAAAAGAAACAGGTCATGAAGAGTGCTATATTGATGCTAAGGAATTTGAACTTTATTCTATTGGCCAATATTTGGAAGCCATTGAAGAATTTTAAACAGGGGATGAGATTTCCATGTTGAGAGAGCGTTTGTATTCTGACAGTCTCATTTTAGGCTCATCAAGTCCACCAGCTAATAAAAGTCAAGAACAGAAATCACCGTATTTGATTGCTTCTGGCACACTTTTTTTCACATTTTAACAGTTCTGAAATAGGAATGCGTCTCGTCGGCCACACAACAGTCGTGGTATTGTTGTCATTGCAGAATGGGTGTCAGCTGCTTCGATAGAAGTCCTGGGGACAATAGTGGAGAACTCTGACATGCCGCATCACCAGTGTGCTTCATGGCACCGTGGATGACATCACGTGGGGAAAGTGACATCTGCCACTCAGAATCAAAAAGTGATTTGGAAGAGGCAAGTTTGATACGTGAAGGAGTTTTGGAAAAGCATTAACTCATTTGGTTGGCCTGTATTTTCTTTAATATACATGCATAAGAGTGAAAAATTTTTTCTTAATTTTTTAAAATTATGGTAAAATACATAGAAAATGTACCATCTTAACCATTACCAAGCGTACAGTTCAGTGGCATTAAGTATAGTAACACTGTTGTGTAACCATCACCACTATCCAGCTCCAGATCTTTCTCATCTTGTAAAACTAAACCTCTGTATCCATTAAACAATAACTGCCCATTCCCCTCTTCCTCCAGTCCCTGGCAACCACATTCTAACTTTCCTTTATTTTTTTTTTCTTTGAGACGGAGTCTCACTCTATTGCCCAGGCTGGAGTGCAATGACACTGTGTCGGCTCACTGCAACCTTCATCTCCTGAGTTCAAGCAATTCTGCCTCAGCCTCCCTAGTAGCTGGGATTACAGGCACCCACCACCATACCTGGCGAATTTTTTTTTTTTTCCAATTTGGATAACTTTAATTTTTATTTTATTTTTTATTTTATTATTATTAGACTTGAAGTTTTAGGGTACATGTGCACAATGTGCAGGTTACTTACATACGTATACATGTGCCATGCTGGTGTGCTGCACCCATTAACTCGTCATTTAGCATTAGGTATATCTCCTAAAGCTCTCCCTCCCCCCTCCCCCAACCCCACAACAGTCCTCAGAGTGTGATGTTCCCCTTCCTGTGTCCATGTGTTCTCATTGTTCAGTTCCCACCTATGAGTGAGAATATGCGGTGTTTGGTTTTTTGTCCTTGCGATAGTTTACTGAGAATGATGATTTCCAATTTCATCCATGTCCCTACAAAGGACATGAACTCATCATTTTTTATGGCTGCATAGTATTCCATGGTGTATATGTGCCACATTTTCTTAATCCAGTCTATCATTGTTGGACATTTGGGTTGGTTCCAAGTCTTTGCTATTGTGAATAGTGCCGCAATAAACATATGTGTGCATGTGTCTTTATAGCAGCATGATTTACAGTCCTTTGGGTATATACCCAGTAATGGGATGACTGGGTCAAATGGTATTTCTAGTTCTAGATCCCTGAGGAATCGCCACACTGACTTCCACAATGGTTGAACTAGTTTACAGTCCCACCAACAGTGTCAAAGTGTTCCTATTTCTCCACATCCTCCCCAGCACCTGTTGTTTCCTGACTTTTTAATGATTGTCATTCTAACTGGTGTGAGATGGTATCTCATTGTGGTTTTGATTTGCATTTCTCTGATGGCCAGTGATGGTGAGCATTTTTTCATGTGTTTTTTGGCTGCATAAATGTCTTCTTTTGAGAAGTGTCTGTTCATATCCTTCGCCCACTTTTTGATGGGGTTGTTTGTTTTTTTTCTTGTAAATTTGTTGGAGTTCATTGTAGATTCTGGATATTAGCCCTTTGTCAGATGAGTAGGTTGCGAAAATTTTCTCCCATTTTGTAGGTTGCCTGTTCACTCTGATGGTAGTTTCTTTAGTTTAATTAGATCCCATTTGTCAATTTTGGCTTTTGTTGCCATTGCTTTTGGTGTTTTAGACATGAAGTCCTTGCCCATGCCTGTGTCCTGAATGGTAATGCCTAGGTTTTCTTCTAGGGTTTTTATGGTTTTAGGTCTAACGTTTAAGTCTTTAATCCATCTTGAATTAATTTTTGTATAAGGTGTAAGGAAGGGATCCAGTTTCAGCTTTCTACATATGGCTAGCCAGTTTTCCCAGCACCATTTATTAAATAGGGAATCCTTTCCCCATTTCTTGTTTTTGTCAGGTTTGTCAAAGATCAGATGGTTGTAGATATGCGGCATTATTTCTGAGGGCTCTGTTCTGTTCCATTGATCTATATCTCTGGTTTGGTACCAGTACCATGCTGTTTTGGTTACTGTAGCCTTGTAGTATAGTTTGAAGTCAGGTAGCGTGATGCCTCCAGCTTTGTTCTTTTGGCTTAGGATTGACTTGGCGATGCGGGCTCTTTTTTGGTTCCATATGAACTTTAAAGTAGTTTTTTCCAATTCTGTGAAGAAAGTCATTGGTAGCTTGATGAGGATGGCATTGAATCTATAAATTACCTTGGGAAGTATGGCCATTTTCACAATATTGATTCTTCCTACCCATGAGCATGGAATGTTCTTCCATTTGTTTGTGTCCTCTTTTATTTCGTTGAGCAGTGGTTTGTAGTTCTCCTTGAAGAGGTCCTTCACATCCCTTGTAAGTTGGATTCCTAGGTATTTTATTCTCTTTGAAGCAATTGTGAATGGGAGTTCACTCATGATTTGGCTCTCTGTTTGTCTGTTATTGGTGTATAAGAATGCTTGTGATTTTTGTACATTGATTTTGTATCCTGAGACTTTGCTGAAGTTGCTTATCAGCTTAAGGAGATTTTGGGCTGAGACAATGGGGTTTTCTAGATATACAATCATGTCATCTGCAAACAGGGACAATTTGACTTCCTCTTTTCCTAATTGAATGCCCTTTATTTCCTTCTCCTGCCTAATTGCCCTGGCCAGAACTTCCAACACTATATTGAATAGGAGTGGTGAGAGAGGGCATCCCTGTCTTGTGCCAGTTTTCAAAGGGAATGCTTCCAGTTTTTGTCCATTCAGTATGATATTGGCTGTGGGTTTGTCATAGATAGCTCTTATTATTTTGAGATACGTCCCATCAATACCTAATTTATTGAGAGTTTTTAGCATGAAGGTTGTTGAATTTTGTCAAAGGCCTTTTCTGCATCTATTGAGATAATCATGTGGTTTTTCTCTTTGGTTCTGTTTATATGCTGGATTACATTTATTGATTTGCATATATTGAACCAGTCTTGCATCCCAGGGATGAAGCCCACTTGATTATGGTGGATAAGCTTTTTGATGTGCTGCTGGATTCTGTTTGCCAGTATTTTATTGAGGATTTTTGCATCAATGTTCATCAAGGATATTGGTCTAAAATTCTCTTTTTTGGTTGTGTCTCTGCCCGGCTTTGGTATCAGGATGATGCTGGCCTCATAAAATGAGTTAGGGAGGATTCCCTCTTTTTCTATTGATTGGAATAGTTTCAGAAGGAATGGTACCAGTTCCTCCTTGTACCTCTGGTAGAATTCGGCTGTGAATCCATCTGGTCCTGGACTCTTTTTGGTTGGTAAGCTAGTGATTATTGCCACAATTTCAGAGCCTGTTATTGGTCTATTCAGAGAGTCAACTTCTTCCTGGTTTAGTCTTGGGAGGGTGTATGTGTTGAGGAATTTATCCATTTCTTCTAGATTTTCTAGTTTATTTGTGTAGAGGTGTTTGTAGTATTCTCTGATGGTAGTTTGTATTTCTGTGGGATCGGTGATGATATCCCCTTTATCATTTTTTATTGTGTCTATTTGATTCTTCTCTCTTTTCTTCTTTGTTAGTCTTGCTAGCGGTCTATCAATTTTGTTGATCCTTTCAAAAACCAGCTCCCAGATTCATTAATTTTTGAAGGGTTTTTTGTGTCTCTATTTCCTTCAGTTCTGCTCTGATTTTAGTTATTTCTTGCCTTCTGCTAGCTTTTGAATGTGTTTGCTCTTGCTTTTCTAGTTCTTTTCATTGTGATGTTAGGATGTCAATTTTGGATCTTTCCTGCTTTCTCTTGTGGGCATTTAGTGCTATAAATTTCCCTCTACACACTGCTTTGAATGTGTCCCAGAGATTCTGGTATGTTGTGTCTTTGTTCTCGTTGGTTTCAAAGAACATCTTTATTTCTGCCTTCATTTCGTTATGTACCCAGTAGTCATTCGGGAGCAGGTTGTTCAGTTTCCATGTAGCTGAGCGGTTTTGAGTGAGTTTCTTAATCCTGAGTTCTAGTTTGATTGCACTGCTGGCTAATTTTTTAAAAATATTTTTAGTAGAGATGGGGTTTCACCATGTTGGCCAGGCTGGTCTCGAACTCCTGACCTCAGTGTGATCTGCCCGCCTCGGCCTCCCAAAGTGCTGTTATTACAGGCGTGAGCCACTGCACCCGGCCCCCTAACTTTCTATCTCTATGAATTTGCCTACTCTAGGTACCTCAGTTAGGTGGAATCATACGGTAGCTGTTCCTCTGTGCCTGTCTTATTTCACTTAGCATCGTGTTCTCAAGGTTCATGTACACTGTAGCATGTGTCAGAATTTCTTTCCTTTGTAAGGCTGAAAAATACTTGAATGTATGTACCACATTTTGCTTATCCATTTATCCATGAATAAACACCTGGGTTTGAGTCTGCCTTTTGGCTCTTGTGAATAATGCTGCTATGAATATGAGTGTACAAATATCTCTTTGAGACCCTGGTTTCAATTCTTTTGGGTACATACCCAGAAGGGGAATTGCAGGATCATATGAATCATATCTATTTTTAATTTTTGAGAAATTGTCAGACTGTTTTTCATCATGGCTGTGCCATTTTACATTCCCCCCAACAATGCACAGATCCCAATTTCTCCATATCCTCACCAACACTTTTTTCTTTTTAAAAAAAAAAATAGTATCCATCTGTATTAGTCTGTTCTCACTTTGCTAATAAAGACATACCAGAGAGTGGGTAATTGATAAAGGAAAGAGGTTTAATGGACTCACAGTTCCACATGGCTGAGGAGGCCTCACAATCATGGCAGAAGGAGAGCAAAGTCACGTCTCACATGGCAGCAGGCAAGAGAGCTTGTGCAGGGAAACTCCCATTTATAAAACCATGGAATATCGTGAGACTTATTCACTACCACCAGAACAGTATGGAAGAAACCTCCCCCATGATTCTATTATCTCCACCTGGCCCCACCCTTGACACCTGGGGATTATTACAATTCCAGGTGAGATTTGGGTGGGGACACAGCCAAACCATATTATTATCTTAATGAGCATGAGGTGATATTTCACTGTGGTTTTCATTTACATTTCCTTAATGGTTAATGATGTTGAATATTTTTTCATGTGCTTATTAGTCATTTGTATATCCTCTTTGGAGAAATGTTTATTCAAGTCTTTTGCCCATTTTTAAAATCAAGATGTTTGGTTTTTTGTGGAATGATTTTTTAAATCTATGTTTAAGCCTAAAAGAGTGTTTTCAATAAATATAAAACAAATATTCTAAGAGAAAAGGAAACATTATATCACAGGTTAAGTGGAAGGTTTTTTTTTCCTTCTTAGTGGTACATAAAATAACATTAAACCTTACAATTAATAGCATTTTATTTTATTTTATTTTATTTTTTGAGATGGAGTCTCGCTCTGTCACCCAGGCTGGAGTGCAGTGGCGTGATCTCAGCTCGCTGCAACCTCCACCTCCCAGATTCAAGCAAATCTCCTGCCTGAGCCTCCCTAGTAGCTGGCACTACAGGCACATGCTACCACGCCTGGCTAATTTTTGTGTTTTTAGTAGAGATGGGGTTTCACCATGTTGGCCAGGCCAGTCTTGAACTCCTGACCTCAAGTGATCTGTCTACCTCAGCCTCCCAAAGTGCTGGGATTACAGGCGTGAGCCACCATGCCTGGTCATTAATAGCATTTTAGATTCAATTAAATAATGGTTATAATGAGAGGATGATTTAATGAACTATTGTCAAATGGACTGAAATAATTTTTAAATATTTATATAAATGAAAGAATGTCAAACATATAAGAATGTAAGACTTAAAATATATTTAAATAAGAAATTATTTTGAATCTAAATATGGTATCAAATGAATTAGAATAGTTGAAATTTAGGTAGGAATAAACAGTTATAATTTCACTTCAGCAAGTAGAAGTTTGGGATGTCAAAAACTGAAGCAAAAAGGAGACAGTGCATCAGTATGCATTTGCTCTAAAGATTTTTTAAAATTCTATCATCCTTCCTAGGAAAAGAAGGAGGGGGTTCACTACCTCTTTAGTGAAAGAAGACCACATACAGTCCCAATTGATGCTTCACTTTTCACCCCAAATAGTCAAATTATATCTAGTAGACCTAGCCTATTTTGTTGTTGTTGTTTTTTGTTTGTCTTTCTTTCTTTCTTTCTTTTTTTTTTTGAGACAGAGTCTTACTCTGTTACCCAGGCTGGAGTGCAGTGGCACCATCTCAGCTCACTACAACCTCTGCCTCCCGGGTTCAAGTGATTCTCCTGGCTCAGCCTCCCAAGTTGTAGCTGGGATTACAGGTGTATGCCACCACACCCAGCTAATTTTTGTATTTTTAGTAGAGACGAGTTTTCACCATGTTGGCCAGGCTGGTCTTCTGACCTCAAGTGATCTACCTGCCTCAGCCTCCCAAAGTGCTGGGATTACAGGCATAAGTCACCATGCCCAGCCCTAGCCTATTGTTATTGCAGAAAATTGTTAGACTGACCCCCTGTATTTTTCTACTCCTTTGTCACAGATGCCTGAAATTTCTTTCACTGAATAAAAAGGTTCTTGGTTCATGATAAGAGATAACACTTAAAATACAATTGCCTGGTCACCGTCATCACTTATAATGGTCAGAGTCCTTAGCTGCAGACAACAGTGTCCACTCTAGCTTAGATTAGGCAGAAAGGGATTTATTGAAAAATATTTGACAACACCAGAATCTCCAGGAGAACTAGCCAACTAGGCTGTGTGTTCATATAGTCACTACAATGAAACCAGAAAAAAATGCCTAGTTCCCGTTCTAGTGAAAATGCTGCTGTCTCCACTGCCTGCCAACTGTGATGTCACAAACTCGGCCTTGACTGCTTGGGAAGACCTGACTCCTCTGCTGCTGTGCTTGCTGGAAGGCCCAGTTCTTCTACAGAGGAATCGTCCTGTAGTTTGCTTCTACATCCAGGTCTTACAGGGGTGCATATGATTGGGAGGTTCGAGGTCACATGTTTGCATCATAGCTGCATGGGAGTCTAGAAAAGATCCTATTACATACTCTCACCCCTATGACATAGGCAGGCAAACCCTATAGGGATTGAAATAGGAATGTGAGCTGAGTTGGCAAACTTAACAATAGCTGCCAAACTCCTGGACTGAAACACAAGCTAAAATATAAACAATGAATCAAGAAGTATAAATAGGCTGGGCACGATGGCTCACGCCTGTAATCCCAACACTTTGGGAGGCTGAGGTGGGAGGTTCACTTGAGCCCCGGAGTTTGAGACTAGCCTGGGCAAAATAGTGAGACCCTGTCTCTACAAAAGTAAATTAGCTGGGTGTGGTGGTCCCGGCTACTAGGGAGGCCGAGGTAGGAGGATCACTTGGACCCGGGAGGTTAAGGCTGCAACCATGGCACTCCAGTCTTCACAATAGAGCAAGACTCCGTCTCAAATAAAAATAAAAAAGAAGAAGAGGAAGAAGAAAAGGAAGAGGAAGAAGAAGAAGGAGGAGGAGGAGAGGAAGGAGGAGGGAGGGGGAGGAAGAGGAGGGGGGGAAGGAGGAGAAGGAGGAAAAGAGAAGGAGGAGAAGGAGGAGGAGAAGGAGAAGAAGAAGGAGAAGAGGAAGGCAAAAATAATAATAGTGAACTTTGTATCTTTCTCAACTTCAATAAGACAGGGTCCCAAGAAGAGACTAGGGTTTCTTGGATATCTGAAGTGAAGGAAGCATCAACCTTAGAGGAAGAAAAGGAATCATACAAAGCAGGGGACTAAGGCTGGAATAGACAAAACCTCCCCATTCATCATTTGTTACAGGAGAGCCTGTTACCTTTAGCAAGATAGGACAAATAGGAGTTGTCATCCATTCTAAATCCAAGCTGGGCCGGGTCTGCATTATGAAGTTTTCCCCCAGTTTTTAAGGGAGAAAGTTTACTTATACATTGACTTCATTCCCAAAGGATTCATTGAATGACTCACACAAGGAGGACAGTATATAATCTTGTTATTAGGTTAGTGTAAAAGTAATTGTGGTTTTTGGCAATAAAAATGGCAAAAACCACAATTACTTTTGCTCCAACCTAATACATTAGACACTTGTAGCTCAAGAGATGTTTTTTCCCTAAAGATCTCTGATAATTTACAATATTCGGGCTCCATGAAGCCAGGTATCAAAGACATTTGTAGATGTCACCACACACCCCACCACCTTCAAGACCTGTGGCATGACGTGGCCTCCAGAGAGATAGCTGACAACTTTAAGGCAAATTCAAAGCGGCACAATTTACGTGTAATAAAATGCTCCATGTTAAGTGTACAGTTTTGATAAATGCATACACCCATGTGATCACCACCACACATAAGAACAGTCAGCATAGGCTCTTAAAAAGAGGAGCCTAGGGCAACCCGCTTGGGTCCCCCTTCCATGCTGTGGAAGCTTTGTTCTTCGCCTTTCACAATAAATCTTGCCGCTGCTCACTCTTTGGATCCGCGCCGCCTTTAAGGCTGAAAAAAAAAACATGAGCCTAACAAGCAAGTATTTGTAATGTGTCTTCTCCATGTTCCCAGCCAGCGTATAAAATAGATACATTTGGCATGGATATTAGGTTTAGTGGGGAGGAATGCACAAGGCCATCACAAAAATGCCACCCACTCATTCCCGTTGCTCCATTCTTGCTTGGCAAGTTATCTCCTGACTGCGGTTGGCTTCCCTTATGGCCATCTTGGACTTCCTCAAAGCATGGTGGCTTCAAGGCAGCAAGACTTTCCGTGTGGTAGCTCAGTCTTCCAAGAGCGAGAATTCCAAGAGGCCCAACCAGAGCTGCAATGCTTCTTATGACCAAGCCTTGAAAGTCACTTCCGCTGTATTCTGCAGGTCAAGAAAGTCACTGGGACCAGCAAGGGGAGGGGTATGAGACCTCACCTCTTAATGGGTAGAGTTGCATGTGTATGCAACAGAAACTATCACGGAGCTGTATTTGGAGATTCTCTACAACAATAGGCCATAAAATGGCTTAAAGACTTTTTGGACAGAGCAGTGAACAGACGCTAAGGATATAGGGTTCAGGCTCTGCCAGGCTTGCTCAGGTGACACTCGCTGATCCCATAGAACATATCGGGGTTTCCTCTCTCCAGTCGCTTGGGGTCAGATGTGAATGAGGTGCATACAAATGGGGAGAGCCCTGTGAGCCTGAAGGAGGAGCCCCGGGCCTCACCACTGTTCTTAATTGTGGTGGTGATCACATGGGTGTATGCATTTATCAAAACTGTACACTTAACACAGAGCATTTTCTGACATGTAAACTGTGCCTCTATGAAGTTGACTTAAAGGGGTCAGCTCCCCCACCAAAGCAGTGTGGGCATTTCCCACAGGAACTTGGTGTGCCACAGCAGAAAGTCTCAGAACTGGTCTGGCGACAGCAGCATGAGCTCTGGATGAGAAGTCTACCATGACAGCAGGGCCTGGGCTTCCTCTGACTTCAGCCCTCTGAGGCCACCTGCTGCCTGGGACCCATCTGTTCCCTGCCCTGAGGGCTACTGTTGGGACGTTCTGCTAAGACTGAGTAGAGAGGTTTCAGCCAGGCTGAATATTGAGACTAAAGTTGAAAAGGAAGATTTGATTCTGGAATAAACAAATCGGAAAGAAGAATTCTCTGGAAGACTCCAGGGTGAGACTCCAGAGGCCTGTGTATTTGGGGAAGCCCGAGAAGCAGGGAACAGAGGAGCAGAGCTGTTGGAACAGCCTGAAGGTGAGCAAATGGGGAGAAATGAAAAGACCCCAGGCAGACCCCAGTAAAAGAAAAGAAATGTCTCCCAGAAGAGAGGCCAGAACCATCTGGAGCTTGGGGAAGTAGTCTGCCACAGCCCCAGCCTGGCCGCCACAGCAGGAATCTCTATGCACGTGCCGAAGGTGGCACCAGGGGCTGCACATGGGGAAGGAGCCCTTCATCTGCAGCACGTGCGGCAAGGCCTTCAGTCAGGGCTCCAGCCTCACTGTGCACCAGGTGTGCACACAGTGTGAAGCCATCCATGCACCCTGAGTGCAGCAAGACCTCAGCCACAGACAGCTCTTGCCTCCTGATGCACCAGAGGAGCCACACAGGCAAGAGGCCCTATGAGTGCTCTGAATGCGGCAAGGCTTTCACCTGCAACTCTGAGCTCCTGGTGCTCCAGGGGACGGATGGTGGGGAGAAACCCCATCGCTGCACCCAGTGCTCAGTGTGGGAAGGCCTTTGGCCAGAGCTCCCACTCATCTTTCACCAGACCACTCATGCCCGGAGGAAACACCAGCTGGTTTTCCTGATCAGATCCCAGTGTTGATGCCCCAGGGCTTCAGGTCCAACACTGAATCCAAGTAAGAGCAAGCTGAGCCTTTGTCAGCAAACTAGCTCCGTGCCAGGAGCTGCGGAACAAGGCTGGGGCAGACTCCCCCAGGGTCTTTGGAGAGACAAGATACACACACGTGTAAACATATACAAGTGACCGAATGCACCAGGTGACAAGACAGGATAAAGTGCTGAAGCATGTGAGAGATGGCAAGATTGGCCTGGAGGGGGTGCTGAGGTGAGGCAACCTGGGGAGGGGACCAAGCTAAGCACAAGGATGACTCCATGTGGGCCCCAGTGAAAGGAGAGACTGAATAAGAGAGTCTCAAAGCAGGCTTGAGATGCACATAGGGAAGTGGAGGTTTCAGGTCCGAAGCCCTGGTGTGTGAGGGCTACAACCAAATCCACAGTCCCGCCCACACTACTGGGCTTCCTGTGCCAGGGTGACCCGAGGTGAGCCATTGAGCATCACTGTCACAGCTGTCCAGGGCAAAACGGATGTTGTGTGCTCTGATTCAATGCCCTGGGTCCTCCACTGACACTGCCACAAGCAAGCTTGAAGCCCCAGGAGCAGCGGCACGGCTCTGCCTGCTTCCCACTCTCCAAATCTCTTAGAAGCACATCTGATTAGTAGGACCTACTTAGAGCACACCAGAACCCTAGCTGCAAGGGAGTCTAGGAAATGTAGTGATTTGCTTTCCATGCTCTGCAGTATAGCTAGACATACCAGAAGGGGCTGGAATGGATGTGGAGTACCATTCTACCATATCCACCACAGAAATCTACAGTACTAGTCCTGGAATACACTTGAGGAGGATTGTTCTCGACAGAGAATGAGGGGTAAATTCTGTGACTTTGAAGCACTAAAATCGACCTCACTGAATCCTGTCCTTAGGGACCCATCCCTTCAACTCCCCAGCAGAGGCCAATCCAGGGTCTTCCATTAACATGGGAAAGCACACTTTCGGCAGGCATAAACACACCAAGGCAAATCTCAGTGGGTTTACTTTACCTTACAAAGATAAGGCCCATAAAATCTCCTGCATTTGCTACCACTGGGACTTGGCTATCCTTGAACTTTTCATTTCAATGAATTGCTTTTCTAAACGTGCTATATGTGCTGCTCAAGTGAGCACAAGGAATTTTTTTCCTAATTTTGCCTCCTTTTTAAAGGGTCACCATGCCCCTCTGTCCTCCTGACTTTCTCCATTACCATGTGGTTTAATAGCTCAGCATGTACGTGCGTTACCAACACAAGATTTATTCAGGCCCCAGTTCTTTATTTGTAACAGCTTGTAAACCTCCTCCTCCTTTTCCTCAGCAAAAAAACAAGGAAACCAAACAGCTACCAATCCTTACAGCTTTTATCCAATACTCAAGCTTTCATCCACTCTCGATATTCCTGTCACTAACGGCTGTGTCATCGGCAGACTTCTTCGGCGACAATCAGATCTTGATGGATCACACTGGCAAAAACACATTAAAGAAGATTGCATTAATTCCAGCCCCAAATCCAAGCAGATAAGGATGATATGACTCAAGAACTTACCCTAAGTGACAGAAACTGAACTCCTCCTGAGGAAAGACTCTTTAGCATTCAGCAGCCGAGATTTCAAGTCTAACTGCTTTTGGTGGTGGTTTCATATGTGTATTTCAAAAATCACCTGGAAATCTCCAGCTCCTTAAGGCGGCTCCCTTTAAATCTTTTTGAAT
The DNA here is from genome assembly GCF_028885625.2 of Pongo pygmaeus. Taxonomy (NCBI): domain Eukaryota; kingdom Metazoa; phylum Chordata; class Mammalia; order Primates; family Hominidae; genus Pongo; species Pongo pygmaeus. The sequence continues at coordinate 16,027,919 of NC_072394.2, forward strand.
GACATGGTGTTGTCAATTGCCTCCTTCCACTGACATCTTCCGTGTCCTCAGGCCAGTCCAGCCACTGACACAGACTAATATTTGGTGACAGATGGTTCCATGAGCTTCTGGGAAGGCCATATCTCACTTTTGGAGTGCAAGTGATAGCCGAATTCCTCCAGAGCCTTATTTATTATACTATTACTGCACAAACTCATTAGATGTAAAACCCTCTGCCAGTCAACCTGATCCTGCTCTTCCCCAGCTGTCCCACTGGCAGCCCAAAGATGATGACAGATGATGACACTGACAGACAGCCCGACTGCCATCTTCTGCCTTCCCAAATTTAAAGCCGGGCATTATTCAAGCGAGGGGATGTGCCAGGGAAAAAAGCTAGAAAGCCTCTCTGGAGCACCCTGCGGTTTAATCACCACAGTAGTTAATGAAATGGTGTTCACAGGGTGCCACTGGCCAAGCCTTCCTGGCATTTGTGAGCACACTCATTGCCACTGTATGAAATCAACTGAAATCGGATGCATCTCTCCCTCCAGTCCCCTGGGAATGCTGTCAGTCTTGCCTCCTGGTCCCAATTCTCACTGAGGACCAGTCTTTCTCCCTGTTCAGATATACCTGCATCTAGTCGCAATACACACACATTTCTCATTGGCATTTTTGCAGCAATATAAGAAGTAGCACTTTATTTATTCACACATTCAACAGGAGCATCACTGGGGAATACTTGCTGTGCCCCAGGCACCATGCCAGGCTGGATACATGGAGAAATGAGTTTGGCATGATCCCTGACTTCAAGGACTTCATTGTCTTGTAGGGAAAGACCAGATCATCTCAAGGTGAATTGTTTAGGGCAATGTCTCAGCTGCTGTGACAAACAGGCCCCGAAATACAGTGGCTCAGAGAACAGGGATGTTCATTTTGCTCTCATTCATTAACAGCCTCCAGTTTGGCAGGTGGCTCTGCTCTGCACGTTCTGAAGCCCTTCCATTTCGTTCCATTTCATCCCTCCACCATCCTGGTCTGCATGGCCAAGCGAGTTCCAGGCACTGGAGAAGGGAGAGGGAGTGGGAGTCCTAGGAAAGAGATGTCCTTTTAAGGAGGACCATGGGAATTTCTCCAGTTCCATTGGTGAATGCTTGGCTACTTGGCCACATCTAGCCATGTGGGTCAGGAAACATTCACCACCTGGGCAGCCATATTCTCAGGAAGAACAATGTGAATTTTGGTGGAAAACTGGCAGTCTTTGTCACACAATGCTATGTGCTAAATACTGACAGGGGAACAGCTCAGGAGAGGCCAGACCTTGCAATGGTTAAACAGTCTGGTTCAGGAGTTGGACAAATCTACATTCAAATCCCAGTACTCAACACAGTGTCATATACATAGTAAGTACCCAACAATTATTAGCTGACAGCATTGTTATTTACTATTCCATGGAAACGCACTTGGATCGGATAGACTGCCTGCGAGCGGTTCCTGTTAGGCTTAGATAAGGAAGCAAGCTTTGGGCTGAGTCTCGAAGGTCCAGTAAGAGTTCAGCTCATGCACAATTGGGGGTTCAGTCATTCTGGGCATGAGTGTGCCAAGGGAAGTGTGTGAGCAGTGAGAATTTTCTCATACCAAGGGAGCTCATATTAGGCTCCTGAGGTTCACATTCTCACCCTGTAATAACATTGAACCTCAGCAAATCCCCTTGGGAGGATGAGAGAGAAGAGAGACTATCAACATACATCATGAGAATCAGTGAACAGGAACGTGCTGAAACTGAGGACAGACAGTAGAAAACCCAGGACTATGATCTAATGAGAAACTCACCCTCCATGTCTTGGAGGATAAGAATCCTAACTGGAGTCTTTATAGTCCTAAAGTCTCAAATGATAGTCTTTTTTAAAAAGTGTGCACTGCAGTCAGATAGATTTGGCAAATGCTTTATTTTTTTAACTTTTATTTTAGAATTAAGATATTTTATTTTAGAATTTAGAATTAAAATATTTTATTTTAGAATTAAAATACATGGGTAAATTGCATGTCCTGGGGGTTTGGTGTACGGATTATTTTGTCACCGAGGTAACAAGCATAGTACCCAATAGGTAGTTTTTCAATCCTCTCCCTCCTCCCACCCTCCACCATCAAGTAGGCCCTAGTATCTGTTGTTCCCTTCTTTGTTACCATGTGTACTCAACATTTAGCTCCCACTTATAAGTGAGAACGTGCAGTATTTGGTTTTCTGTTCCTGCATTTGTTTTTTTGGGATAATGGCTTCCAGCTCCATCCATGTTGCTTCAAAGGACATGATCTTGTTCTTTGCTATTGTGAATAGTGCTGCGATGAACATACGTGTTCCTGTGTCTTTATGGTAGAATGATTTATATTCCTTTGGGTATATATCCAATAATGGAATTGCTGGGTCGAATGGCAGTTCTAAGTTCTTTGAGAAATTGCCACACTGCTTTCCACATGGCTGAACTAATTTACATTTCCACCAGCAGTGTCTAAGTATTCCCTTTTCTCCACAACCTCTCCATTTTTTGACTTTCTAATAATCGTCATTTTGACTGGTGTGAGATGGTATCACGTTGTGGTTTTGATTTGAATTTCTCTAATGATTAGTGGTGTAGAGCATTTTTTCATATGCTCGTTGTCTGCATGTACATCTTCTTTTGAAAAGTATTCATGTCCTTTGCCCAGTTTTTGATGGAGTTCTTTGTTTTCTGATTGTTAATAAGTTCCCTATAGATGCTGGATAATAGGCTTTTGTTGGATGCATAGTTTGCAAATACTGTCTCCCATTCTGTAGGTTGTCTGTTTACTCTGTTGATAGTTCTTTTGGCTGCGCAGATGCTCTTTAGTTTAATTAAGTCCCAGTTGTCAATTTTTGTTTTTGTTGCAATTGCTTTTGGCATTTTCATCAGGAAATTTTTGCCGGGGCCTATGTTCACAATGATATTTTCTGGGATATCTTCCAGAGTGTTTATAGATTTAGGTTTTACATTTAACTCTTTAATCCATCTTGAGTTGATTTTTGTTTATGGTGTAAGGAAGGAATCCAGTTTCAATCTTCTGCATGTGGCCAGCCAGTTATCCCAGCATTATTTATTGAATAGGGAGTCCTTTCTTTATTATACCCCCCATGTGTGTGAGCTTCTTAAATTCTTGGAGTAGTCCTGTAATAAGGAAACTCTTGTTTTCCCCATTTTTCATTGAACGGTTTGATCACTGCATTCAACTGAGGTGCCTTGATATGGCCAATGAGCAAATAATTTTGAGACACGGTCTTATCAAGTACCCTGTTCCTGTGGATGTTGGCCTATGGTAAATTTCCACTAACCATAGCTCCTTATCCCTATGTGTGGTAAACTGTCTGTTTAGTGAGCCCCAACCCCCATAAGGCTCTCCTTGTATCTAATTCCTTTGAAGCTGGCTCGGCTCTGTGACTGTGGCAGAAGTGACAGTGCTGGTTCTAGGCCTAAGCCCTGTGAAGTTCTGGCAGCTTCTATTTTTGCACTTTAGGGGAAGCCAGCTGTCACGTAAGAAGTCCAACTACTCCGAGACCACCATGCTGTGAGGAAGCCCAAGCTCACCACATGGAGAGGACATGTGGAGAGAACCCAGGAACCCAGGCAACAGCAAGTGACTCCTTTCAGCCCCCAGCACTGGAGCACCAGAGGTGATGCCACAGGACCAGAGAGGAGCACCTGCCCGAAGTACAGACTTGGAGCAAAGAAGCAATTGTTGTTTTTTATGCCGTGTTCTGGGCTGGTCTATTACACAGCAATAGATATTCAGAACTGCATTTTCCATCTGGCTGAGTAGACTCCTGAGCAGACCAGCTAGGTCCCCTGATGCCTTCACTCTCCTTTCCTCTGTGGTCACTTCTTTCCTTATGGCCTACGTCCCCAAGCCAGCATCTCCAAAGAACAAGGATGGCCCTTCCCTAGTCACAACACTATCATCGCATGAAGACCATTGACACTAATTCAAGAATGCCATCCAATATATAGTCCATTCACATTTCCCAGTTTGTACAAACATCTATTCTAGCATATTTTTTTTTAACTCGAGGAGCTACTTAAGGCTTCCTCATTGCATTTGGCTTTCATGAATGTGAAGAATTCCTGAAAGGCATTTATTTCACTAAAGAAAAAAGATCCTCACTAGAAGTCAGCTGGGAGTAGTGACTCATACCTGTAATTTCAGCACTTTAGGAGGCAGAAGTGGGAGGACTGCTTGAGCCCAGGAGTTTCAGACCAGCTTGGCCAACATGGTGAAACCCCATCTCTACTAAAAATACAAAAATTAGCCAGGCGTGGTGTCATGTGCCTGTAATCCCAGCTACTCAGGAGGCTGAAGTGGGAGGATTGCTTGGGCCCAGGAGGTTGAGGCTGCAGTGGCTGTGATAGTGCCACTGCACTCCAGCCGGGGTGACAGAGCCAGACCTTGTCTCATGGTGTGATTATTACCTGGGCAACTCTTTGCTCCTTTCTGAACTAGGAACAACACCTGTTCTACCTATTCCTCAGGTTATAAGTTTCAGTAAAAGTCACTTACTTGTGGCGAACACTATTCTAACTGTTCTTGTCTATTTTAAAATGTGCTTTCACAGAAACTGTTTTCATTTCTGGTGACACATACAAACCTGGCGTGCTCACTGTTTGGCATATTGGCTTCTTCATGGGCCTCATCCACGTTCTCACTTTATTTTTTGATGGCGCAAGTATTTCTCTGTATAGTAATTCCATGCTGTGCCTTTCTCCTATGGAAACGTCTGGTTCCTTCAGTGGACCTTTTCTGGGTAGAGATGTATCACTCTGCAGGGTGTTGCTTAGAAGGAGTGAGACCTGGAGTGGGAGAAGGGAAGAGGAAGGTAAAACAGTTTTTGCAGCGCAGTATCAGGAGAGAGGGATAGTAACTCAACACAGGGCTTTCCTGCCCCTGTTGGTGGAAGAGGCAGTAGGACATTTCCAGAAACCCAGAGGAGTCCAGGATACGTGAGTCTAGAAACGCTAGTCATGGCATTGAAATCAATTTTTTGTTGGCATGAAGAACCCGGCATACACACACTAATTCTCCTTGGTTTGTGCATTATCTGCTCCCAAGCTGAGTAAATTCACAAGCTTCTTATTGACATCGCAGGGGAGGATGCTGAAGGTTACTGGTGAGTTTATACTGCCTTTACATGGTGTGGAAGTCATTATTTTACTGTAATAAATGTTAAACTGTTCACAAAGATATGCAAAGGTTGACTGGTGATCTCAATCCTTTTATGTTGTGAGTCCCCATTCTGCCAGTCCTCTAAGGAGGGAAAGGAACTATGACCCTTGGTTTAGATGGCTCCCCTCCTCCATGCTGTCCCCCAGGAGACCATAAGAAAACAGAAGGCTGTGGGACCCCACTGGCTATAACTAGGACCTTGGGAGTCTGATGTAAATGTTTACCTATTTTTTCCCAAGGAAACAGCATTGTCAGAACTGGGAAAGGACTTAGAAAAAAGAAGGCGAAAGGACAGATTGCAGTCTCCGTCTTCTGTGTGGCCTCAGGGGACGAACCATTGATTAAAAACGGAAGGTCAATATCATCTCTGCTGGGTAAACTTGAGATCCTTGAAGAGCCTCTCAGCCCAGTAGGACTCTCAAGCCCTGCTCTGGAGTGAGCAGAAAGGAAACGCAGTGGTTTCCCCTTGAAGGCTGATCTTGGCCTGAGCTCATCATTAAATAAGAAGCACGTAGATCTTTACGCTGCCTGTGCTGCCCTGGTCAGAAAGGCATTCGTCACAGCTCCAGGCTTTAATTTCCTAAACAGGCTAAGGTGAAAGTCTCTCCAAGGCTCTCTTTTCAGAAAATGGGAAATGATGTTGGCCCTGAGTCCAGAATAGCACATGGGTGCCTATTTGCATAGCTTGATCACAAGGCTTGTCTGTGACCACTCCTGACCCCTCCATGCTAACTCAGCCTCCGTCTGCTGAACACAGCCAGTCCCTTTTCTAGGGCAGCCAAAGCTTTGTTCTGAGATTTCAAAATAGATGTCAAATATTATTATAGCTGCAGTTTGGGATCATGGCCATCTTAGTGGTTATAAACAGAGGTTCTGAGGTGGCCACATTCCCACTGTGGGGTGGGGGTCCAGGAGAAGCTCCTCCCTCTTTGCCCCCACCCACCATCCCTGAGCCCCTGACCCTCTCCCCATAAGGATGTTCTGCGGGGCTTTGCATAGTTGTTTGCTTGGAATTCCCTGCCTCCTCACCTGTCAGATGAGACATAATCAGGTGAAGAACCAATATCCCAAAAAGATGGCTCTGAAAACAGAATCAGGTGTAGCATGGGGAACCACTGGAGACAGCAGATAGCCATGAATCTTGGCTCGCCCCATCTAGTGTGAATTTTCTGTGAACATAACCTCTTCTTGATGATTTCTCCTGCAGGTCCTGGGTCACCTGAACACTTGGCTCTGGGCAAACCTGGGAGTGGCCAAGACCTGAAGCAGGAACAGTCCCCATCCCCATGGTAGAAGATGCTTCCCTTTCCAGATCCCTGGCTGGCTGCTTGGTGCGACGCCGGCCGGCTTGTTGGAGGGTGCAGCCCCGACTCTGCCACAATTTTTTGAGCAGCAGTTCCCAAACTTGAGTGACATTGGGATCTCCTGGAGAGCGTATTAAAACCTGGATCCCTGGGATCCACCCCAGAGATTCACATCCAGAAGTCTGGTTTGGGGCCTGAGAATATGAATATTTCCTAAAAGTTCCCAGGAAATACTAATGCTGGACCAGGGACCACACTTTGACAACCACTGCCTTAGATCTCTGTGGTATCGAGTAATTACCCTCTGTCTCCTTGTTTTCTGAGCACATCCTCACACTGTGAGCAAACTATGATCCCAAACCATGGGACTCTTTTCTCTCCAGAGTTCATTTCACAGGTATTTTCTGAATTGACTCCTGGTGGAATGTGGAAAGGAATACAAGTGCTGAGTTGTGTGCTATAATAACACTTGCCACCAACCGCAGGAGTTGAGCTTTGAATTGGTTTCTGGTCAAAGGTAATCATAGATGAACGGAAGCAAAAGAATTTTATAGGCCGGGTGCGGTGGCTCATGCCTGTAATCCCAGCACTTTGGGAGGCCAAGGCGGGCAGATCATGAGGTCAGGAGATTGAGACCATCCTGGCTAACACGGTGAAACCCCGTCTCTACTAAAAATACAAACAATTACCCGGGTGTGGTGGCGGGCGCCTGTAGTCCCAGCTACTTGGGAGACTGAGGCAGGAGAATGGCGTAAGTAAACCTGGGAGGTGGAACTTGCAGTGAGCCAAGATGGTGCCACTGCACACTCTAGCCTGGATGACAGAGCGAGACTCCGTCTCAAAAAAAAAAATAAATAAATAAAAGGAATTTTATGGCCGGGCGTGGTGGCTCACACCTACAATCCCAGCACTTTGAGAAGCCAAGGCAGGCAGATCACTTGAGGTCAGGACCAGCCTGGCCAACATGGTGAAAACCCATCTCTACTAAAAATACAAAAACTAGCCGAGAGTGGTGGTGCATGCCTGTAATTCCAGCTGCTTGGGAAGGTGAGGCAGGAGAATCACTTGAACCTGGCAGGCAGAGGTTGCAGTGAGCCAATATCACACCACTGCAAAACAGAGCAAGACTATGTTTCCAAAAAAAAAAAAAAGAATTTTAGGAATGAAGGAGAATTTAAACTTCAGTGTCTAGTTTAACTACCTGTGAACCCATCTTATAAATATCCCATCTCCCAAAGTCCATTTATAAATTGGTTGTTTCATGCTCAGAACTCATCTCATGCAATCAGCATTCTACATGATGGCTAATGGAATGTTTAGATCAGTTCACAAAAGCTTAGTCACCCTATAACATGGCTGCAATTACTAATTTTGCGCAAAAACAAAAAGTAGGAAACTAAATTTTATTCTAACTTTCATAAGATGTTTAAACATATAGAGTAAATCAAAAGTTTATCTTCTAGGCCAGGCATGGTAGCTCACACCTGTAATCCTAGCACTTTGGGAGGCCGAGGCAGGTGGATCACCTGAGGTCAGGAGTTCGTGACCAGCCTGACCAATATGGTAAAACACCTTCTCTACTAAAAGTACAAAAAACAAAAAATTAGCTGGACATGGTGGTAGATGCGTGTAATCCCAGCTATTCGTGAGGCTGAGGCAGGAGAATCGCTTGAACACAGGAGACGTAGGTTGCAGTGAGCCAAGATTGCGCCATTGCACTCTAGCCTGGGTGACAGAGCGAGACTCCACCTCAAAAAAAGAAAAAGAAAAAGAAAAAAGTTTCTCTTTTAATAAACAATCATTTTACAATGTGTCGTATTACAAATAATTAAGATAAAATAAAATTAAATGAGAGAAAATGTAATTTGATATGGCATGTTAGTGGGGAGCTTAGTGGATATCTCACCAGAGCAGCCAGAACACTTTTGAGAGCTTTAGACAGGGACTAATTTCATTTCTGAACATGTAGACTTCTAGGGCAACTTGGAGAAATGGCTGATTCCAGAGCTGGCACAGGGAAAGTTCAAGATGAGCCTGGAACATCTTACTGTGCCATAAGAAAAGGACAAACTCTAAAAAGGTTGGAAACATCAAAAGGATGCAGGAGCTAATTTGAAGGGGCTTCCAGTGACCACATTGAGACAATATGAACATTAACATAAGCCAAAATAAGGCCAGGCTCAGTGGGTCATGCCTATAATCCCAGTACTTTGAGAGGCTGAGGTGGGAGGATCCCTTAAGGCCAGGAGTTTGAGACCAGCCTGGGCAACACAGACTCCATCTCTACAAAAGAAAAATTTTTTTAATTAGCTGGGCATGGTGGTGCATGCCTATAGTCCCAGCTACTCAGGAAGCTGAGGTGGGAAGATCTCTTGAGCTTAGGAGTTGGAGGCTGCAGTGAGCTATGACTGCGCCACTGCACTCCAGCCTGGATGGCAGAGCGAGACCCTGTCTCTATTAAAAATTAAATAAATTAAAAAAAATAAAAATAATGACAGCAAAGGATTATAACCCATAAATAAAAGAAGAATCCATCTGTCCCTGGTTATTATACACACATACACTCTTCGTGTGTGTGTGTGTGTATATATGGCAACTAATAACAAATATATATAAAGTATACATACATATACATTATTAGTATATTGTGTATATTATTTATGTGTGTATAGTAGTATACATTAACATACTGCATTATACTACATAGTATAATGTATTGTATAATAAATGGTAAATATAAATATACATTTTTAGTATGTTATATATGTGTGTATAGTATTATACTACATAGTATAATGTATTTAGTATATTATGAATATACTAAATTCGTATTTTAATATATTATGAATCTGTATATTATGAATATGTATATATGTGTTATTTTAGTATATTATGAATATGTATATATGTGTATTTGTATATAGCAGTTATACATTATTAGTTGGCATTCTCCTATGAAGAGCTTTCCCTTCTGGCCAGGTGCAGTGCCTCAAGCCTGTAATTCCAGCTCTTTAGGAGGCCAAGGCAGGTGGATCACTTGAGGTCAGGAGTTCGAGACCAGCCTGGCCAATATGGTGAAGCCCTGTCTCTACTAAAAATACAAAAATTAGTCAGGCTTGGTGGCACACACCTGTAATCCCAGCTACATGGGAGGCTGAGGCAGGAGAATCACTTGAACTCGGGAGGCAGAGGTTGTGGTGAGCCAAGATAGGACCACTGCAGTCCAGCCTGGGCGACAGAGCAAGATTCCATCTCAGAAAAACAAAACAAAACAAAACAAAGCTTTCCTTTCTCTCCTATTTAAGTAAAAAATGTAGAAGGAATGATGAAGTTAGAAACATCACCATTTGGGGCTGGGTGCAGTGGCTCACGCCTATAATCCCAGCACTTTGGAAGGCTAAGTCAGGCAGATCACTTCAGGCCAGGAGTTCGAGACCAGTCTGGCCAACATAGCAAAATCCCGTCTCTACTGAAAAATACAAAAATTAGCCAGGCATGGTGGTGCACACCTGTAATCCCAGCTACCTGGGAGACGGAGGCAGGAGACTCACTTGAACCCGGGAGGTGGAGGTCGCAGTGAGCTGAGATCTCACCACTGCACTCCAGCCTGGGTGACAGAGCAAGACTCTGTCTCAAAAAAAAAAGAAAGAAAAAGAAAAAAGAAAAAAAAAGAAAGAGAAAGAAAAAGAAAAAAGAAAAAATAGAAAGGGAAAGAAAAGGAAAGAAAGAAAGAGAGAGAAAGGAAGGAAGGAGGGGAGAGAGAGAGAAAGAAAGAAAGAAGAAAGAAAGAGAAAAGAAACATCACCATTTTGCAACCATAATGATATTGGGTCACACAGGAATCATCAATGGATGTTAGAAGTAGTACATGAACATATGATTAAGAAGAGGGCATTTACATATTCTCAAAATATTCACTCTCAAATTACTTATTAGTTACAAAGAGAAAAATAATGACTTTCCGGTGGAGAAACCTGGTGGTCACCACCTTACCCAAGAGATCAAGGTTAGTGCCGCCAGCAATGGGACATATCGACCTTCAACGCACTATACAGAGAAAAGTGTACTGCTGTCCTGTTCCTCCCCAAAATGCACGATCTAAAACTAATCATGAGGAAATATCAGACAAGCTCACATTGAGGAACAGCCTACAAAAGAACTGTTCTGCACTTTTAAAAAACATTAAGGTCAAGAAAGGCAAAGAAGGAAGAAGGAACAGTCCCAGATGGAGGCCGGGTAAAGAGTCCCAACAGCTCAGTGTAAATGTGTGACCCTGAGGTCCCAGACTGGAAACATTGCTGTAGAGGACATTATTAGGGTACGAAGGACAAAAAATGAACATGGACTGTTTAGTAATAACAACGTATCAATAGTTTTCCTGATTTTGATAACTGAGCAGAGGTTTTGTAAGTGAATTTATTTGTTCTTAGAAAATGCTGTCAGATATTCAGGGATAAAGGGGAACATGATCTCTCTGTCTTAGTCTGTTTAGAGTTGCTATAAAGGAATATTTGAGGCCAGGTAATTTTTTTTTGAGATGAGGTCTCACTCTGTCACCCAGGATGGTGCAATTTCGGCTCACTGCAACCTCTGCCTCCTGGGCTCAAGTGATCCTCCCACCTCAGTCTCCTGAGTAGCTGGGACTACAGGTGTGTGCCACCACACCGGGTTTTTGTTTTTTTTTTTTTGTATTTATAGTAGCGACAGTCTTACCATGTTGCCCAGGCTGGTCTCAAACTCCTGAGCTCAAGCAATCACCCACCTCAGCCTACCAAAGTGCTAGGATTACAGCTGTGAGCTACCGCACCTGAGCAAGGCTGGGTCATTTATAAAGAAAAAAGGTTTATTTGAATCTGTTCTGCCGGCTGTAGAAGAAGCATGGCACCAGCATCTGCTCAGCTTCTGGGAGGATCTCAAGCTGCTTCCGCTCATGGCAGAAGGCAAAGGGGAGCTGGCTGTGTAGAGATCACCTGGCGGGAGAGGAAGCAAGAGAGAGTGAGAAGGGGAGAGACCAGCTCTTTTTAGCAACCAGTGCTTGTGGAAACTAACAGTGAGAACTCACTCACCCCGCTCCCAGGACGTTAATCTATTCATGAGGGAGTCTCCCTCTTGCATGACCCAAACACCTCCTGTTTAGTCCCACCTCCAACACTGGGGATCAAATTTTAACATGAAGTCTGGAGGGAAAACATCCAAACTATAGCACTAACTTCACTCAAATGGTTCAGAAAACATGTGCGTGTGTGTGTGAGAGAGAATGACAAAACAAATGTGGCAAAGTGTTTACACGTTCAGTTTATTCAGACTGAATAAAGAGTGTATGGGCATTCTGTGCACCATTCTTGCAATTTTTCTGAGAGTGAAATTATTTCAAAATAAACAAGTTTTTCAAAGCACAGGTTTTCTTTTTTCCTGATGTGGGACACCGCTAACCCTCTTTTGTGCTCAGAGGTCACTGTCAGTATCTCCTCACTCCCAAATAAAATCAATGTGCAAACTATTTTATTCAGATGGCAAAGCAATTTCTTTGCCTCCCCCAGGGCACTGTTTGTGCTCCTTCCACCCTGAATCTTTCTAGCTTTGAGTGCAAGCTCTCTTTTAATTCAGGATTTCTTTCTTTCGGTCCCATCCAGGATCTTTGGCTTGGATTGGAAACCAGGTCTTAACAAATGGGTGTTAATGCTCAGATCTCACTTTCTGTTTACACTGTCCAGACACACCCCATAGTCTTGCACTCTCACCTTTGAGCGCTACCAGGGTCCAAGGCCATTGGTTAATTAATGTGTAACCAGGACCATTAGAATCCAGAGGATGAGGAAACTAGAGATGGGAATGTGGAGGCCTGGACCTCAAACTAGTGCTAGTGAAAAAGTGGGCAGCCCTCACTCAAGGGAGGACATGGCCTTACTTCTCCTGATCTCAGAAGATCAGCATTACAAGAAGGGAACAGAGAGGGACAGAGCATGTCATCCCTGTGCAAGGGCAGGCAGTTCGCTGGCTTGCATAGCAACTCTGCCTGCTGAGCAGACAGGCAGGAGTAGAAGCAGAGGGAGAAGGAAGGGAAACCTTAGCAGCCTGGCAGTGGGCGGAGGTGCAACTCCATCCACCCACAATGAGGTGGTGTTGATCAGTCCTCCCTGTGGCCAACAGCTTTGCACTGAAGCAAGGCTGGTCCTAGCTACACAGTTTGTTGTCTGTGGAATCTGTTTTCTCTCTGGATCAAGACAACTGGTCCCACAGAGATGTTCCTACCACCTGGCCGTAATGGGCTACTGTTCCAATTCTGGGTCCACAAAGAACAATGATTTCAGAGGCCCCCTAGACCCTTTTCCACCCCTGCTGCCATATACAAACTCTCTGGGAAAGATTTATACTTAATGAGGAGAAGAGTCTAAAACATGCTCAGGAACTCTCACTGCGCAATTTCATCTCCTTTAATGAGCACATCTCTCTTTTTTTTTTTTTTTTTTTTGGTGGTTTTGTTTCTTGACTCATTGTTTTTTCACCGCTGTCTTTTTTCCCATATAGATAATCATTCTGAAAATGTACTCAGTGAAAAAATAAAAACACAGGGGACAATGAACACAAAAGTCTTACCTTTCCAAGCAGGTGCTATAAATATTTGGCTTCATTTTCTTCTAGTTTCTCTACCAAATTTTGTTTTAAATGCTCACATATTAGATGAATAGATTCTTGTTCTATAATATTGAAATGATAAATAGCTAAGTATCCTTAGGATGTTTTGGTGTGCATTTACAAACATATGCTTACATTTAGGAATTTAAAGTTTCATGGTTTGTTACAAAAGTGCTACAAATTACAAAATATTACTATCTATAGATCTACCTTGGTCTTTAAAAATTGCTAAAGTATTTCCATATTAACATGCCATGTTGACCTAACCATTCCTCCTTTTTTTTTTTTTTTGAGATGGAGTTTTATTCTGTTGCCCAGGCTGGAGTGCAGTGGTGCAATCAAAGCTCACTGCAGCCTTGAACTCCTGGGCTCAAGCGATCCTCCCACCTCAGCCTCCCTGAGTAGCTGGGATTACAGGTACACACCACCAAGCCTGGCTAATTTTTTTTTAAATTATACTTTAAGTTCTAGGGTACATGTGCACAATGTGCAGGTTTGTTACATATGTATCCATGTGCCACGTTGGTGTGCTGCATCCATTAACTCATCATTTACATTAGGTATATCTCCTAATGCTATCCCTCCCCCCTTCCCCCACCCCACAACAGGCCCCGGTGTGTGATGTTCCCCTTCCTGTGTCCAGATGTTCTCATTGTTCAATTCCCACTTATGAGTGAGAACATGTGGTGTTTGGTTTTCTGTCCTTGTGATAGTTTGCTGAGAATGATGGTTTCCAGCTTCATCCATGTCCCTACAAAGGACATGAACTCATCCTTTTTTATGGCTGCATAGTATTCCATGGTATATATGTGCCACATTTTCTTAATCCAGTCTATCACTGATGGAAATTTGGATTGGTTCCAAGTCTTTGCTATTGTGAATAGTGCCACAATAAACATATGTGTGCATGTGTCTTTATAGCAGCATGATTTATAATCCTTTGGGTATATACCCAGTAATGGGATTGCTGGGTCAAATGGTATTTCTAGTTCTAGATCCTTGAGAAATCGCCACACTCTCTTCCACAGTGGTTGAACTGGTTTACAGTCCCAACGACAGTGTAAAAGTGTTCCTATTTCTCCACATCCTCTCCAGCACCTGTTGTTTCCTGACTTTTTAATGATTGTCATTCTAACTGGTGTGAGATGGTATCTCATTGTGGTTTTGATTTGCATTTCTCTGATGGCCAGTGATGAAGAGCATTTTCTCATGTGTCTGTTGGCTGCATAAATGTCTTCTTTTGAGAAGTGTCTGTTCATATCCTTCACCCACTTTTTGATAGGGTTGTTTGATTTTTCCTTGTAAATGTGTTTAAGTTCTTTGTAGATTCTGCATATCAGCCCTTTGTCAGATGGGTAGATTGCAAAAATTTTCTCCCATTCTGTAGGTTGCCTTTTTACTCTGATGGTAATTTCTTTTGCTGTGCAGAAGCTCTTTAGTTTAATTGGATCCCATTTGTCAATTTTGGCTTTTGTTGCCATTACTTTTGGTATTTTAGACATGAAATCCTTGCCCAAGCCTATGTCCTGAATGGTAATGCCTAGGTTTTCTTCTAGGATTTTTATGGTTTTAGGTCTAACATTTAAGTATTTAATCCATCTTGAATTAATTTTTGTATAAGGTGTAAGGAAGGGATCCAGTTTCAGCTTTCTACATATGGCTAGCCAGTTTTCCCATCACCATTAAATAGGGAATCCTTTCTCCATTTGTTGTTTTTGTCAGGTTTGTCAAAGATCAGATGGTTGTAGATGTGTGGTATTATTTCTGAGGCCTCTATTCTGTTCCATTGGTCTATATCTCTGTTTTGGTACCAGTACCATGATGTTTTGGTTACTGTAGCCTTGTAGTATAGTTTGAAGTCAGGCAGCGTGATGCCTCCAGCTTTGCTCTTTTGGCCTAGGATTGTCTTGGCAATGTGAGCTCTTTTTTGGTTCCATATGAAGTTTAAAGTAGTTTTTTCCAATTCTGTGAAGAAAGTCATTGGTAGCTTGATGGGGATGGCATTGAATCTATAAATTACCTTGGGCAGTATAGCCATTTTCACAATATTGATTCTTCCTATCCATGAGCATGGAATGTTCTTCCATTTGTTTGTGTCCTCTTTTATTTTGTTGAGCAGTGGTTTGTAGTTCTCCTTGAAGAAGTCCTTCACATCCCTTGTAAGTTGGATTCCTAGGTATTTCTCTTTGAAGCAATTGTGAATGGGAGTTCACTCATGATTTGGCTCTCTGTTTGTCTGTTATTGGTGAATAGGAATGCCTGTGATTTTTGCACATTGATTTTGTATCCTGAGACTGTGCTGAAGTTGCTTATCAGCTTAAGGAGATTTGGGGCTGAGATGATGGGGTTTTCTAAATATACAATCATGTCATCTGCAAACAGGGACAATTTGACTTCCTCTTTTCCTAACTGAATACCCTTTATTTATTTCTCCTGCCTGATTGCCCTGGCCACAACTTCCAACATTATGTTGAATAGGAATGGTGAGAGAGGGCATCCCTGTTTTGTGAAGCCTGGCTAATTTTAATTTTTTAATATTTATTTATTTATTTATTTAGATAGAGTCTTGTTCTGTTGCCCCTAGGCTGGAAAGCAGTGGCACAATCTCCGCTCACCACAACCTGTTTCCTGATTTCAAGCGATTCTCCTGCCTCAGCCTCCCAAGTAGTTGGGATTACAGGCACGTGCCACAGCGCCCAGCTAATTTTTTTTTTTTTTTTGTATTTTTATTAGAGACCGGGTTTCACCACGTTGGCCAGGCTGGTCTTGAACTCCTGACCTCAGGTGATCCGCCTGCCTTGGTCTCCCAAAGTTTTGGGATTACAGGCGTGAGCCACTGTGCCCGGCCTATTTTTAAATTTTTTAAATAGAAACTGGGTCTCCCTATATTGGCCAGGCTGGTGTTGAATTCCTGACCTCAGGTGATCCTCCTGCCTCGACCTCCAAAAGTCCTGGGATTATAGACATGAGCTATCACACCCAGCCTACTCTCTTCTTGAAACATGTTCTTCTCTTGGCCTCCAGGACATGCTCTTGATTTCCCTCCCATCTCACAGGCTATCCTTCTTCATCTCCTCTGAGATTTCTCCTTATCCTTTTTTTTTTTTTTTTTTTGACATAGAGTTTCACTCTTGTTGCCCAGGCTGGAGTGCAATGGCGCAATCTCGGCTCACTGCAATCTCTGCCTCCCAGGTTCAAGCAATTCTCCTGCCTCAGCCTCCTGAGCAGCTGGGATTATAGGCATGGGCCACCATGCCCGGCTCATTTTGTATTTTTAGTAGAGACAGGGTTTCTCCATGTTGGTCAGGCTAGTCTCGAACTCCCGATCTAAGACTCCAGACTCAAAGAGTGAGCCACGTACTGATCAAAATGAATCTGAATTTAAAATAACGTCTATACCTAGATACCTAATAATGAAACTTTACACTATCAAGAAAAAGATCTTTTTAAAATCTAGGAAGGAAAACTGATCACAGAAGAATGAAAGCATACGAGCATAAAAATTAAGTCCTTCTGGTTTCCACACTAGCTCTGACATTTATCAGCTGAGTGACCTTGGGTATGATACTCCATCCTGCTGTGTTTCCATTTTCTCATCTGTAATAATAATAAACATAACAATAATCATTATTTTTCTGAGACAGAGTCTCGCTCTGTCACCAGGCTGGAGTGCAGTGGTGCGATCTCAGCTCACTGCAACGTCCGCCTCCCGGGTTCAAGTGATTCTCCTGCCTCAGCCTCCCAAGTAGCTGGGACTACAGGCGCACCACCACGTGCAGCTAATTTTTGTATTTTTAGTAGAGATGGGGTTTCACCATGTTAGCCAGGATGGTCTGGATCTCTTGACCTCGTGATCCACCCACCTCAGCCTCCCAAAGTGCTGGGATGACAGGCATGAGCCACCGCACCCCGCCTCTCCTTATCCTTTAGAGTTCACAATACTGGAATACCTTGGGGCTCAGTCTCCAGAACTCTTCTCTTCCTTTTTAACGTGAAACCAAAGTAATTGCATCCGTATTTGTAGCTTTAAATCCACCTATATGCTGCTGACTTCCAAATTTAAGTGTCCAGCCCAGATTCCTCCCATGGATTTCAGATTCACCGATCCACATGCCTACTCAGCATCTCCACTTGGAAGTTTAATTTAAATATCAGATTTAACAAGTCCCATTTTGAATCCCTGATTTCTCCCCCAAGCCTGTCCCTCTGTCATTCTTCATGTCTTAGTAAATGACAACTTCATTCCTCCAAGTATCAAGGCCTAAATTGTTGGTTTCATCCCTTTTTCTTTTTTTTCGTACTCCACAGTTACAAATCCTGTCATCTTTTTCCTCACTGCCTCCACCCCTACTAACCTAGTCCAAGCCACCATTATCTCCCACCCAGACTAACAAGTCTCCTCACAGGTTGTTTCAGTTCGCTATTTCTGTGTAACAACTTGAAATTTAGTGGCTCAAAGCAACAGCACTTCATTTATTATTTCCCGTGATTCTGTGGGTTGATCAGGTAGTTACACAGCTTGATGTGATGTCGTTTGGGGTACTAGGATGGCTGGAAGGATGAGTGTGGCCTCACTCTCATGGCTGGGATTTGAGGATGACTATCCAGTAGAAGCTCAGCTATAGCTGTTGGCCAGGGACCTTCTCCACCTGGGTGTCAACTTTCCACATAACTGCTTGGGCTTCCTCACAGCATGGTGGCTAGGTTCTAAGTGGGCGCATTCCAGGCACTGAAAGGGAAACTGCATGTTTCTTAAATCACAGACTAGGGAACCACTTCTGCACACTCCTTTAGTCAAAGCAGTCACAGAATCTGTCCAAAGTTAAGTAGTGAGAAATAGTATCCAGCTTTCAATGGAAAGAGGCAAAGAATTTGTGGTCATCATTAGTCCACCACACAGGTCTCTCTGCTTCTACCATTACCCCACATAACTTCTAGACACTTCCTTTTAAAATCATAAATCCCTGGCCAGGTGTGGTGGCTCATGCCTGTAATCAAATCCCAGCACTTGGGGAGGCCAAGGCGGGATGACTGTTTGAGCCTGGAAGTTTGAGACCAGCCTAGGCAACATAGTGAGACCCCATTTCTACAGTTTTTTTTTTTTTTTAATTAGCCAGGCATGGTGGTGTACACCTATTATGCCAGCTACTCTGGAGACTGAGGCAGGAGGATCACTTGAGCCCAGGAGTTTGAGACTGCAGTGAACTCTGATCACACTACTCCACTGCAGCGTGGGTGACAGAGTAAGACCCTGTCTCAAGAAAAAAAAAACCAAAAACCTACAAAAATAAAACATAAATCTTAGAGCTCATCAACAGCTTCTCCTCTCCTGGCTAATTAGACAACTTAATCTGACCCTTGCCCCTTCTCCTGGCCCCTCTCTCCTGCTTCCTCCATGCAGTCCACATTAGTCTCCAGTGTTTCCCAACCTCACCATTCACAGTCCTGTCTGGAGGCCCTGGCAGTGGCTGTTTCCTCTGCCTGAATCCCATGGACCTTGGCACGCATAATCACTTCCTTATTTCCCACAGGCGTCTAATCAAAGAGCATTTCATCCAAAGGGCCTTCCCTCTCTAGAATAAGCAAAACTAATTAATGCCAGTAGGAGAAGAATGCGGTGTCTCTGGGTGGAGGAGAAATTGCCTGGAAGTGGCCTGAGGGAACTTTCTGGGGTAACGAAAATGTTCTACATTTTATTTTGGGTGGCAATTACACGGATTTTTTTCTGTTGTCTATTGCTGTGTAACAAATTGCTCCCAAACTTAGTTGAAGAAAACCATTGTTTTTCACCTCTCGGGATTTCTGCAGTATAGACACCTGGACAGGGCACAGTGGGGACAGAGTGTTCTGTGATGTCTGGGGCCTCAGCTAGAAAACTTGAAGGCTACGAGCTGCGATTATCCAAAGGCTCATGTATTCCCATATTTGGTGGTTGGTGTCGGTTGTTGGTTGACCTCAGCTGTGGCCAGAACACCTACTTACCCATGGCCTGTCTGGGGCCACTTGGCTTCCTCACAGTGCAGTTGGGTGGGTTCTGAGGACAAGCATGAGGTTGGTGGTGGTGCAGGCTGGGGGTGGGGTGGGTGGATGGAGAGAGAGAGAGAGGAAGCACAGGCAAGCATGTGCCAGGTGGAAGCTGTCTTGCTTGTCTAACCTAGTCTTAGAAATCATATCATGTAGATTGTATGCATTGACGTCAAGTCGCCAAGGCCAGTCTAAAATCAAGGGATGGGGCCAGGTATAGTGGCTCATGCCTTAATCCCAGCACTATGGGAGACCGAGGCGGGCAGATCACCTGAGGTCAGGAGTTCAAGACCAGCCTGACCAATATGGTGAAACACCATCTCTACTAAAAATACAAAAAAATTAGCCAGGCGTGGTGGTGTGCACCTGTAATCCCAGCTACTCGGGAGACTGAGGCAGGAGAATTGCTTGAACCCGGGAGACAGAGGTTGCAGTGAGCCAAGATTGTGCCACTGCACTCCAGCCTGGGTGACACAGCAAGACCACGTCTCAAAAAAAAATAAATAAAAATAAATAAAATCAAGGAATGGGATGAGAATAGTGAGAAAGATGGGAACAGTGTCATAGAATTTTCAGACATGTTTTAAAACCACCACAGGTCTGTACAATTGTCACAGCTTGTCAACTGAACACTTAACTGTGCATCATATGGTAGGTCAGTTACACTCCAATTTAAAAAACAGAAAATGGGGCTGGGTGTGGTGGGTCATGCCTGTAATCCCAGCAATTTGGGAGGCTGAAACAGGTGAATCACTTGAGGTCAGGAGTTTGAGACCAGCTTGGCCAACATGTTGAAACCCCATCTCTACTAAAAATACAAAAATTCGCCGGGCAGGGTAGTGGGCACCTGTAGTCCCAGCTACTCAAGAGGCTGAGGCAGGAGAATCACTTGACCCTGGGATGTGGAGGTTGCAGTGAGCTGAGATTGTGCTACTGCACTCTAGCCTGGGTGATAGCATGAGACTCCATCTCTAAATAAATAAATAAATAAAAATAGAAAAATGGGCCAGGTACAGTGGCTTATACCTGAAATCCCAGCACTTTGGGAGGCTGAGGCAGGAAGATTGCTTGAGCCCAGGAGTTCGAGACCAGCCTGGGCAACAAAGCAAGATGTCATCTCTACAAAAAAAAATTTTTTTAATGTAGTCGAGCGTGGTGGTACAAGCCTGTAGTCCCAGCTACACTACAGGATGGCCTGAGCCCAGGAGGTCGAGGCTGCTGTGAGCCGTGATTGCACCACTGCACTTGAGTCCCCAGTTATGGTCACTCCCCATCCCTTTGCCCCGTTTTATTTTAGTTCGTAGCACCTAACAAAACCTGTCACAGCATGATATATTGTCTTTTCCACCTGTTTGCTGTCTCTCTCTCCCCCAACCTGCCACCCCAAGAAGACTGTAAAATCTAGATGAGCAGGCACTTTGTGCTGTCCACCCAGCACCTACAACCACATCTGGTGCACATCAGCTGCTTAGTCAGGAGTTGTTGAAGGTAATTAAATGAATGGAGTAACTCCAGGAAGGGAGGTGGAGCCTACATAGCTGAAAACAAGTGGCAATCAGACCATTGATAAATAACAGTTATCAGTGTGTTAAATGCAGATCACCAATGTCACAGGCATTCAGACAAGGGAGAGAGCATCTCATCCTGACTTATGAGAGCTGGAAGGCTCCTTAGAGGTGACTTGGTTTAGCTCCTCATTTTCTGGGTGAGGGTAGTGGGATCTAAAGGAGATGAGAGGCTCGTTCAAGGACATACAGCAGCAGGCTTAGAAGGCAGGCCACGTGACGCGGGTCACTAGCAAGAGCTCCAGGCTCTCGGTCTTCTGCAGCAGGGCTGCCTCCTCCGCCAAGTGCAGCATCTTTTAGGAAAGGAGTGTTCCTAGCCTGGCAGTGCAGTTAGGTAGAAATGAATGAGATGTCAGAAACGGTATTGACTCTGAATTGGATGTTAAAAGTCAGACTCACACTTTGAGGGTTCTCTTTGTACTAGACAGAAGGAAAATGCATTTTCTTTGGAGTTTTAGGTCATTTGTTTTACCTTTTGTGGTGAGATCAGCCACATAAAAATATTCCTCATCTTTGGGTGTCATAATATCCCCCTTTTTTTTTTCTAACCATAGGCTAACGTGCTGTCTGTAAAAGGTAGTGATTTCTAAGCTGGTTCTCTTTAAGCAAGTGATTCCATGATAAACAGATAGAAACGTGTTCCTGCCATTCACTGGAAGAAAAGCTTTTTGATCCTTACCTTTGTTACATTTCTGAGAGCACTAATTAATTTAAGGCATTCTTCTATTGTGCTGGACTAAATTCTACACTATAAGCAGCTCCCACATTGTCAACCATAGCCAGATAATGACTCATTTTTGCATAACACAAGTGTCCAATTCCCTATTTTAGTTATTATTCAAGTTTATTGACTGATTCTATTTAAGTAACATGTGTTAGGACAAAGAAACACACTAGTCCAGGTGGAAGATTCATTTCAGAAAAGAGTATGGGGATTCACAGAACAGTGCAAATCAGGTTTTTAAAAAATAGAAGAAATGAGAAATGGTGCTTAAACACGTTGTATACTAAATTCCTAATGTATTTTCTCCTTAAAATTGATATCATTGTCTTACTAAGCAAAATTGGCCATTGGTGATTTAAAAAATGCATTAATTCTTCTCCCCTCACCCCCCCTCCTATCTTGTTTTAATCTTCATGACTAGCATTACCTTGAAGAAACCACAGCTGAGCCCAGGAGACATTATGGAACCAAATCTTGCCCATGACGATACTACTAACAGGCACAGACTTCATTCAAATTCAGCATCACCCAAATAGATGAATTAAGTTGTTTGCTTAAGCAATGAATGAATAATGAGACAGGGTGGGTTGCATTTTTCTTTTTCTTTCTCTTTGTAATTGTCATGAACCATACATTCCAATTTTCCAGTTTGTGCTTCAGTTAAAATCACATCAGTCCACTTAAGTTTCTTCAGGCTCTCTAAGAGCCTCTGCTGGTTTCCTCCCTTTTCAAAGGCAGTGACTCTCAGCCATCCTGCAGAGACAGTACATGTTTGTAGCTCCCACAAAGCTTTGCTTACAGTAGATACTCACCAAATGTTTGTTGAATGAATCTTTGAAGAGAGAATGCCCTCTGTACTCCCTTCCTTTCAAAATACAAGATTTCTGGCTGGGTGAGGTGGCTCACACCTGTAATCCTAGCACTTTGGGAGGCCAATGTGGGTGGATCACCTGAGGTCAGGAGTTCAAGACCAGCCTGGCCAACATGGTGAAACCCTGTCTCTACTAAAAACACAAAAATTAGCTGGGCGTAGTAGTGCGCACCTGTAATCCCAGCTACTTGGGAGGCTGAGACAGGAGAATCACTTGAACCCGGGAGGCGGAGGTTGCAGTGAGCTGAGATCACACCACTGTACGCCAGCCTGGGTGACAGAGCGAGACTCCGTCTCAAAAAAAAAAAAAAAAGTAAAAATAAAAATAAATAAAAAGAAAAGGGGTATTTCTAAAATCCTAGAAACATGTTTGGTATGGCTTTCCTTAGAGACAAATAAAATTTCAAGATGGATAATGTCTGTGAAATTTGTCTTAAGAAGGTAGTGAGTCACATATCCATGCTGATGCCTAACCTAGATCTTGTTGATCCTAACCCTGACCTTTTGGTTGGTCATTGTGTGTCATTGGCCACACGGAAAGCCAGGCAAAAAGCAGCACCAGGCCAGCCTAAGTCCATCTGCAGCCCTGGAAGCACTGTCATGTATGGCTCAGTTGTGGATAAGCAAGTGATTCAATGGTGAGTGAGCAAGTGAAGCAAGTATTTACCAGGTCAGTGGAAGGCCAAGTCTGGAAAGTGAAATAAGGGCAGACAGTGGAGAGCCAAGGATGCTAGACTCGGGAGTGTGAATTCCACCCTACAGATAACCAGAGAGGCTTCCACATTTTTTAAAAAATTTTATTATTATTATACTTTAAGTTTTAGGGTACATGTGCACAACGTGCAGGTTTGTTACATATGTATACATGTGCCATGCTGGTGTGCTGCACCCATTACCTCGTCATTTAGCATTAGGTATATCTCCTAATGCTATCCCTTTTTTTTTTTTTTTTTGAGACGGAGTCTTGCTCTGTCGCCCAGGTTGGAGTGCAGTGGCGCAATCTAGGCTCACTGCAAGCTCCGCCTCCTGGGTTCACGCCATTCTCCTGCCTCAGCCTCCCGAATAGCTGGGACTACAGGAGCCTGCCACCATGCCTGGCTAATTTTTTGTATTTTTAGTAGAGACGGGGTTTCACTGTGTTAGCCAGGATGGTCTTGATCTCTTGACCTCGTGATCCGCCTGCCTCGACGTCCCAAAGGGCTAGGATTACAGGCGTGAGCCACTGTGCCCAGCGGCTTCCACAGTTTTTGACAATGGCAATAATGCTCATGGAGGCCATTCCTATAATCACCAAGCAGATATTTAGGAAAAATGGCACAAGTACTTTGGAAAACAGTTTGGTAGTTTTTTACAAAGTCAAATATACACTATTATGCATCCTTTATTCCTATTTGTTCCAAAGAAACGAAAATGTATTTCCACAGAAAGACTTGTGCATGAATATTCATACTAGCTTTATTCCAAAAAATCCAAGAGCCCAAATATCCATCAATGAGTAAATGGGTAAACAAACTGTGTTATATCTATACAATGAGATACCACACAGCAAAAACAAAAACAAAACAAAACCCCAAAACCAAAAAACTACTGATTCACACAACACGGGTGAATCTCAAAAACATTATACTTAATATAGCCAGATATAAGACTATAAATAGTATGACTTCATTTACATGAAACTCTAATGAAACTAATGTATAGGGACAAAAAACAGATCAACGGTCGCCTGAGGCTAGGGCTAGGGAGGTAGTTTCTACCACAAAGAAGCAAAAGAGACCTTTTGGGGTGAAAAAAATTGTTTTATATCGTGATTGTAGTGGTGGTTGCCCAAGTGTATGTATACATTTGTCAAACCTCATTGAACTGTACACTTAAAATGGTTGCATTTAAATATGTGCAAATTATACCACAATAAAGTTGACTGGTTATAAAAAAAAGAGAACTATATTTGGGCATAGCTTTACACAAGGCCAAGGCGAGGAAACAGAAGAGACTTTCCTAGGGTGTTTATGGTTTAGTATGAAGCTGAGGTGCAGATCCATGGCACACTGCCCTGCACTTAGGAACAATGGGTGGCAGAATGGATTAAGTGGCCAAAGAAGCCTATGGACAAGAAATACAGAAGGAGGCAGAGAGAAAGAGACAGAGAGAGAGGTCGGGGAGTAGGTCCACCATGGCCTGGAGTTAAAGAATGATACATCATTTTAGAGAAGGTCTTATTTATTTCACTCTTCCATCAAGGCCTGTTCAAATCCCACTTTCTTCACAAATTCTTGCTTGAGTCCCTACCCACAGCAAACTTTTCATCTTTCCCTCTTTTGTACTCTTATAGTAAGTTCTGTTTAATTTATGTGTAAATAGCTATGGCCTCTTTTCTCTTCAACTGCTATTCAAATTGCTTAGTGCTAATTAATTTCAAATGTGCTTATGCCTTATCTCATATCTAGAACACAAGTTCCTTAAGAGAGTCCTGTACCTTGGATCTCCCCATAGTTCCTTAACTACAGCAGCTGGGCAGCTTTTGTAGATGTTCGTGATTCATCAATTTTCAGTTCCTAAAACTGGACCGGGTTAACATTTTGGGGTAAGGAAGATAAACCTACAATTCTATTATGATTGTACCTAGGGACTAAGTAGGGAGGTATTCTGGTTTGTGAACCCCTTGGTAATTCATTCCACTCCTCCTTTAATTGACAGACCATACTTTCTATCACAAAGCCAAGACCCTCTTCAGGCAAAGGCTTCTATGAGGCAAACTGAAATTGAGTTGATATAGTTACCCCATCCCATAATTTTATATTTCAATTTTTTGTTTGTTTTGTTTTTCCAATCAGGAATTTCAGCCAGGGCAGTCACATTTGTATTCGAAGCCTGCCAACTCTGACCCGAAATCAGGTCTCTGTTTAAGACACAACTTGACAAGTGGATTACATGTTCTAGTGAAAGGCAGATAAATGTCACTCATGTCACTATAAATAAAAGTCTGGGCCTGCTTATCAGCTTGTAGGGTTGAGGTCTTACCTTCAACACTTCTCAGAGTGCTTTACACTTTATTATCCTTTAAATGAGATCTTTTCCATCCAGCTTCTTCGAGGGAATTATTACTGTTCAGCTCTTTGAAACATATGGCTCCTGTCAACTCCCTGTCTTTTCCTTTAAGGAACAATACAACCTGTGGCCTTAAACAGAAATCTGCCAGAATTTTCTCAAATGTCATATTAGGGAATGAAATGTAGGAAGACTTTTTCATAGTAATGGCTCTAGGACACCTTCCATAGTAATTGATCTAGGATCTTGTACCTGCTTTACGAGCAAATCATGTTCTAGCAGGCTTTGGTTGCTTGGGGTTATGGTTTAGAGCATGGGATTGGTCATCTAAATCCATGTAATAACAAGTATGGTTTGCAAAAAAGGATTTTCATGGTTAGAGAAATTTAGAAATGCACAATCAAAAAGGCTCTAAGATGGTTGCAGAAATGTAGTCTGTTTAGCTCGATTTAATCCAGAATTCTCAAAGATATTTGACCACAGAACCTCCTTTTCACATATTTTTGGATACGCTACTCACAAAAATGTTTTTGAGTGACTTAAGGCATTAACACAGATTGAGACAGTTTAGAATTGAATTAAATAATATTTCCTTTTTTTTTTTTTTAAACTTGAGGCAAGGTCTCGCTCTGTTGCCCAGGCTGGAGTGCAGTGGCACAATCTCAGCTCACTGCAACCTTGACCTCCTGGGCTCAAGCTATCCTCCTGCCTCAGCCTTCCGAGTAGCTGGGACTACAGGCATGTGCCACCATGCCCGGAAATTTCTGCATTTTTTATGGAGACAAGGTTTCACCTGGTCTCAAACTCCTGAGCTCAAGTGATCCACCCACCTTGGCCTCCTGAAGTGCTGGGATTATAGGCGTGAGCCACGGCACCAAGCCAGAGTTAAATAATCTTTCTGTATTTATCAAAGTACACTTATTGAGGCCCTAAAAAGGCACATTTTTGTGTCTATATATCTGTATTACATT
The DNA here is from genome assembly GCF_028885625.2 of Pongo pygmaeus. Taxonomy (NCBI): domain Eukaryota; kingdom Metazoa; phylum Chordata; class Mammalia; order Primates; family Hominidae; genus Pongo; species Pongo pygmaeus. The sequence continues at coordinate 16,054,267 of NC_072394.2, forward strand.
TCTGTACATTTCTGAGCTATATTCTAAAGCTCAATGAGGACAGAACTGGATATACACAAAAGTGTTTTGTACATTTGCTCACCAATGTCATGTTCATTTGTACCAGTGAATTACACTTGGTGATAATGATTGCAGACTGTGTTAGGTAACAAGGAACATTTGAGACAAGATCTGAATATAACAAAATCCTGGAAATGTGAAAAATTAGCTTTGGATGGGTTCTGGGAGGAGAAACTCGTAGATCCCACTTCCAGTTTTACATTCTAAGACAGAGGTTCTCAAATTTTTGGTCTCAGGACTCGTTTATACTCTTAAAATCCCAAGGAGCTTTTGTATAAGTGGATTATATCTATTAACTTTTACTATGTTAGAAATCAAACCTGGGAAAATTTAAAAATACAAATTTATTCCCTTAAAAATAAGAAACCCATAAGATCTTACCATAAGCAACATTTTTGTGAAAATAGCTATATGTTTGCAAAAAGATCAGTAAGAATATTGGCATTGTTCTACATTTTTGGAAATCTTTTCAATGTCTGGTTTGGTAGAAGACAACTGGATTGTCACATCTGCTTCTGATTCAATTTGCTGATACTGCATGTCACAGAGTCCCTGAAAAATTTCAGTTACACTTAAGAATGAGAACAAAAAGGGTAAATAACATCCTAATATTATGAAAATAGTTTCGACCTCACAGACCCTCTGAGAGAGTCTCTGAGGCCCTTGGGGTCTCTGAATCACACTTTGAGAGCTACTGCTCTAAGAATTCAATTCAATAAAAGTATTATATTTATTGAGAACCTACTGGATGCCCACCACAAGATAAATACACAGACATGTCCTCGCCTCCAAGGAACCTGCAGTGTCCCCTTCCACACCTCATTTCCAACCAAATCTTAATATTCCAAGACTCAGTGTCATTCCATAATACTTCCTCCTTGTCATTTTTTTATCCCATTAGATGACAAGAGCTCTACTTTTTTCCTAAGAGTCTGTAGCAATTATTATCTGTGCAATTCATTTGGGATTTTAATCATACACCACAGAGGGAGACTTATTATTCATCAAACTGTAACTTATTAGTAGTTTATATTTTGTGGTTATATTTTGTCCTTGCTACTGATGGTAGGCTCTTTCAGAGCAATAACTTATTTTACTTATGGTGCTCAAGGTAAGTAGCGAAGACTGTGGACCTTACACTGGTATTTAGTAGTTTGATTTGCAACTATTCAGTGTGGCAGAGACAAAGCTATGTGCTCACCAATCCTATTTCCTTTTCCTGTTCTTGAGCATTCAGACTCTTTCCCAGTCTCTCCTGCAATTGGGTTAGGGCCATGTGACTGGGTTTGGGCCAGCAGAATATAAGTCACCACGAAGCCTGACCCTTAAAAACACCCAGTGCGGCCCTCCTGCCCTGTCTTCTCTTTTGGTAGTGACTGTGGTGGCCATGTTGAGCTGGCAGAATCCCAGGATGAAAACAGCAGGATGCCCGAGTCATCACATGGAAGACAGCTCTGGAGAGTAGCCTGATACCACATAAACAAAGCTAATGAGGTTTCAGGCATTACTTGTTACTACAGCAAAGCCTACCTTATCCTGGAATATTTGTGGAAAAAGAATGTTCATAAATGAAATAGGAAATAATGTAAGACACAATACTATGTACGAAAAGAGTCAGGAGTGATGTGGAAGATGAGAGTGGGCAAGAGTCAGTTTGGGCTCATGTGCTGGGACAGACTTTATGGAGAAGAGGGGAAGAGATAATTTGAATGAGTAGAATTTGAGCTGTAAAAAAGGTGGTGGGAAGACTACAAGTCTCAGCAAAGTGGGAATGAGCAGGAAATATAAGTGAGGGAAAATGAAGACAGAGTCAATATTAGAAAGTTAACACCATAGCAGTGTGGTGGCATGCCTGTAGTCCAAGCTACTTGGGAGGCTGAGGTGGGAGGATTGCTTGAGTCTGGGAGATGGAGGTTGCATTGCGCCACTACATTTTCACCTGGGTTACAGAGAAAGATCCTGTCTGAAAAAGAAAAAAGAATGAATGAACGAGAGAAAGAAAAAGAAAGAAAGAAGGAAATAAAGAGAGAGAGAGGAAGGAAAGAAAGAAGGAAGAAAAGAAAGGTAACACTAGATGGGGAGTGGCAAAATGAGGCCTGTTAGATTATTAAATTGTCCAAAATAAGTGGAACATGCTAATAAAATTGTGAGGCTTCTTCAAAGCAAACAGTGTGGAGCACAACGATCACTTCAATGGAGATCACTTCCTGGTTCTTAGCAAGTTTTGGCCTGTGCACTGGGCATGGTATCACTGAATTTTCACAGAAAACCTATGAAGTCTATGATCCTCATTTTACAGATGAAGAAACTGAAGCTTAGAGAGGTGAAGCATCTTGAAAATGCATTAGTCAGAATTCTCCTGAAAAACAGGACCAATAGGATGTGAGAAAGTTTTATTTGAAGAAATTGGCTCACACAATTGTGGGGGCTTGATGAGTCCAAAATCTGATGGGGTAGGCCAGCAGGCTGGAGACCCAGGGAGGAGGTGCATCTGCTGGCAGAATCCATTCTCGCTCAGGGAAGGTCAGTCTCAGGGGCTGTAGTGCTGCAGTGTCCACTTTCAGGTGGTACCTGCACATCATGCAGAACCACCTGTAAACCAGCTCTGAGATTTCTCTTCTCTACATTAAGTCCTGGCATTTCTCACTCACTCACTGTGGTCTACCTTTTGGTCCATGTTTCAGTCAACCAACCCATCAGTTATAGCACTAACTCCCTGAGTTGCAACATTAAATGCAGAAATCCTGCTCAATCGGCCCCTATCAATACATTCAGCCTGATTCAATTTTATGTTTCTTCCATCTTTATCCCACACCTTTAATTTCCATTCTCACACATATTCCCTGAATTTCTGACTAAATTAGAAAACTCAAGTAGTTCTTTTGGAGTGTAGTATGCCTCGTGGATCACATTTTGTGCCTCACCTTTTGGGACTGCTAGGACTTGAGTCTAGTTATAGTTCTAGAAGCCAAGAGGGGTAATGGGGGTGTGTCCTGAGGAGAATCAGCATTGTCTTGCGAGACAACTGTATCGGGGAGGTCATGATAGATTCCTTAAGCAACGAAAGGTTAGTTCCCTCAGGTGGGGGTGGAGAGGATATCTACTGGGGTGGAGAAAATGCTTCTACGGGCAAAGATGACTCATTGGAATTTACGAACTCAATGTCCCCAGTGCCATCAAGGTCTTTCCATATACCCCCATTCCAATTTTCAGGATCCTATTCATTCCCAATCAATGCCCTCACTTTAGAAGTAGACAACCTACAAAGTCAAGAATTCAATCTGCATTTTAATTCAGCCACTTACAGGATGTGATTCGGAGTTGATTTTTAACGATCTTGGCTCTGCAGCTACAGGAGATAAGGGTCTCTTTCAGGGCAGAAATAGAAAGTTTCAGGTCACTTATGTTATACTTGAGCTGGGAATTTGAATCCCTGAGCTCATCCTTTTCTTTTCCTTCTCTGTCCAGCAACATTAGGGGCAACCAATCTCATTATACTTGTTATTTTGGCAAATATGTTATAAAGTATCATACACATGGTCACCCAGATCCTGCTTCTTTTTAGTTTTGGTAATATTTTGTGTAATTCTACTACTTCATCATACCATAGACTATCAGTGTTTTATTTACTACTGGAAAGTCATTCCTGTTTCTAATCTAATCAGACTAGAGAACCACTTCCAGAAACCTCAGAACCAATTACGAAAATGCATCCCTAAGATTCCGTTCCACTTGAACCACTTCCAGTACCAGAATCTGTAGCTGTCAGCATTTTCTAGAGAGATGGAATCAACATGTGGGCATATACAAAGACATTTATTATAAGGATTTGGCTCACATAACTATACAGATTGGCTAATCCAAATCTGCAGTGTAGGCCAGCAGATTCAGGACTCGGGAGGCAGATTACATCTCAAGGCAGTTGGCTAGAGAATTCCCTCTTGCTTGGGGGCCAGACTTTTTTTTCTATTCAGGCCTTCAACTGATGAAATGAGGTCCACTCACATTATGGAGGGCAATCTGCTTTACTCTACTGATTAAAAATGTTTATCTCAACCCAAAACTGCCACAATTACTGTTTTAAATACATCAGGTTATTCACAATGAATTTTGTAAGGATAAAGAAGGAAAGGAAGCACTTGGTAGAGGGATCAATAGTAGGCAAAAAAAAAAAATTGAGATTTTTTTTCTATGATACTTACAATGTTAATGGGGCTTAAAAATGAGTTGATGATATTTAAAAACATCCTAGTTTCTAGATATTGTATATTTTCATATTGTTTTTCACATTAATATAATCCAGATACTAGCTGCGGCCTTCCTCTCTCCCGTTGAGATCTAGGCAAAAATGTTTCAAAACCTCTGGGTTCTCTGTCTGCATAAGTCCAAAGTCTGGTTCAGTATTTCTGCTAATTTCTTTTCTTTTCTTTCTTTTTTTTTTTTTTTTTTTAAGATAGCGTCTCGCTCTGTCACCCAGGCTGCAGCGCAGTGGTGCAATCATAGCTCACTGCAGCCTTAAATTCTTGGGCTCAAGTGATCCTCCTGTCTTAGTCTCCCAATTTGCTAGGATTAGAGATGTGAACCATCACACCTGGCTTCCCTGCTAATTTCTAACACTAATAAATTCTCACCTCTTCTGCTTCTAGAGCTCTGCTATGTTGCCCACCCCGTGGTGGTTCCAGACCACAGTGACCCCAACTGGAGACTTTTTATTTGATTTCTACAAGAAAAACCCATACCAAGCCTGAGTCTGACAGGCTTTACTGGACACATTGGGCCAGGGAAAGTGTCACAATACTTAGTCCATATCCTCCTGCCATCTTTCAAGTTTCTTCGCTCTTTTACCTGCCCCTTCTCTGAGTGCCAAAACTCCAATTTTTGTATTTCTATGCAAACCAATTTCACCACCCAGGTGAATTAGCTTGCACTCCCCAAATTTTGTTACTGGACTCTTTCCTTTGCAAGGGATAAGAATTTAGCCAAAGCCAGCTTAGGGAAAAAGGAAACTTTTGGCTGGGAGTGGTGGCTTACGCCTGGGATCCCAGCACTTTGGGAGGCCAAGGCGGGCGGATCACGAGGTCAAGAGATTGAGACCATTCTGGCCAACATGGTAAAATCCCATCTCTACTGAAAATACTAAAATTAGCCAGGCGTGGTGGTGAACATTGGTAGTCCCGGCTACTTGGGAGGCTGAGGCAGGAGAATCGCTTGAACCTGGGAGGTGGAGGTTGCAGTGAACCGAGATGACGCCACTGCACTCCAGCCTGGCAACAGAGTGAGACTCTGTCTAAAAAAAAAAAAAAAAAAACAAACCTTTTTTGGCTCACAGAATCAAAGGACAGACTTACTCAAACTGCAGGAAGAGAGGGATTTAACTGGAACCAGGGAATTAACCCTGCTTCTCTCATTGCCTACTGGCAACAAGTCCCAATTCTTATCTTTTAGCGTTCATGCACTGGAAAGATGCAGTCTTAAATTTCTTATGGTTCAAAGCTCAAAAATGCTGGTAAGGCTGGGCGCAGTGGCTCACACCTGTAATCCCAGCACTCTGGAAGGCCGAGGTGGGCGGATCACCTGAGGTTAGGAGTTCGAGACCAGCCTGGCCAACATGGTGAAACCCCGTCTCAACTAAAAACACAAAAATCAGCGGGGCGTCATGGCAGGCGCCTGTAATCCCAGCTACTTGGGAGGCTGAGGCAGGAGAATCGCTTGAACCCGGGAGGTAGAGGTTGCAGTGAGTCTAGATCTTGCCACTGCACTCCAGCCTGGGTGACTGAGTGAGACTCCGTCTGAAAAAACAAAAACAAAACAATAAACCCTCCCAACCCGCCAAAATGCTGGTTAAGGATTCTAAATGGCTCAACTTGGCCAGCTGTCTATCCCTGAACTGCCTATGGTGTACATGTTCCTATAATAGCACCTCCCAGGGAAACCAGAGGGGCTGTTTCCAGGTAAAAGGAGGAATTTCACCATAGACATAATACTTTGGAATAGTTTTGGCTATCCTTAAGTAAAACACGAGATGACTATTTCTCTAATTTCCACACTAGTAGTTTAAACAAAGTAGTCATCAGACCACAGAGGAGGGGGCAATAAATACTGCCTGACAGGTAACTCGGAGAAATACTTTCAAAGAGGCCTCATGAGGTGAGCATTTAGCATTGTGTGTGATGTGTGTCAAACCAACAGGGGATTCAGGGAGACTTCCAGGCTTCAGCAAACGGACAAATATACCTCCTCTTCCAGACCTCTCCTTTCATATGAAAAAAATTCGTTTGGGACCACCAGAAAACAAAGGATAAAAGTATCGTGTTAGAACAAGGACGGATGAAAAACGACCTTTGCTTGAACTGAAACAGAAGCTATGTGCATAAGTGACTTAACTCCTCTATAACTTGGCTTTCTTATCATTTACACGAGGGTGCTAACAGTACCCTCACAAGGCTCAAGTGAAGATTACATAGGACAATCCCTTAGTCAATGTCTTGGTACACTGTAAAGGCTCAGTAAATGCTGGAAAATCATATTAGCAACTATTTTCTATCCATAATTGTAGCTGGAAGGTTGTATTGGATGCTAAATACCGGCTAGATCCCATTCGGTAACTATTATACTTATTTATTTGCATAACAAGCAAATTATTGGTGCAAAGCAGCCATTATTACTGTAAAATACTTTAAAATGCTCCTTTTGATAGTCCAGGTACGTACTGCGGCACAAAACTGCGAGAAACCAGGAGATGGAAGTAACGAGTGAGTTTGGATGCTTCGATTCTACCCCAGATTGAGATGGGTGAGAATAGAGGCAAAAGAAGACATCTTCTTCCAAACAAGAGGTGACCAAACGGGCAAGGGAGACCTCCTCCCGGGCATGCAGAGCGCAGCGATTCTGTGACCAGGGAGCCGGAGGGCTGGGGCTAGGAGATCCCGGCGGAGCCGCGGTAGAGCAGTCGCCCGTGTGCCCCCGCGACTCAGACGCGCTCGGCCTCGCGCTCCGGCGGTGGGACCACCGAGGGCGAGCTGCAGCCTTGGCCACCCGGTCCGCCGCCGGACTCCGCCTCCCACAAGCAGCCCGGCGAGGCCCTCTTCGGCCGCACCCTCACCCAGCGGAGCCTCCTTCCCAGCTTCCCCGGCGGCGGCACCGTGACGTCACCTCCGGTCTCCAGCGCGCACGTGGGAGGAAGTGCTGGTGCCCTCAGCCGCTGCTCCCGTCTCTTTGGTTACGCTCGTCAGCCGGTCGGCCGCCGCCTCCAGCCGTGTGCCGCTATGGGAGTCCCGGCGTTCTTCCGCTGGCTCAGCCGCAAGTACCCGTCCATCATAGTCAACTGCGTGGAAGAGAAGGTGAGGAGGCGCCAGGCGGCCGCCACACTCGAGCCGGGGCCCCCGGCACGTCTAGGCCGCGGCCCTCGGGCTCTGCCGCCTGCCCCCGGGGAGCCTTGCCGGAGCTCGCGCCCTGCTGCCAGCCTCGCGAGCAGTCGCAGCCCCACACGTGGTGGGACGCGGGCTGTGGGATTCAGCACCCCGGGGGCGAGGAAGTCGGGACTCTCGGCGGGCAAGGGCCTATGGGGTTCCCGAACTCGCAGGAGGGTCGCTCCTCCTTTACCAGCTTTTTCCCGGCACCGGAAGGCCCCGCCCACTGCTTTGTTTCCTCTCGAGACCGCGCATTTTGGGTCTCGGAAGAGGTTCAGAGGCTGTTGTTGAGCAATGCATGCGAGGTCGGCTGAGCTAGTGGGTTATGGATGCACGGATTCGGAGGCCAGCTTTTTGACAACCTTGTAAGGGAATCACTGGCAGCGAGCTTTTCGTTGTTTACCAATCGTGCCTGAAAGGTTTTCTCCCAGTGTTCGGGACCATTTGTTGTTCTGGTTAGATTGGACGCTGAAAGCAGTATGTCAGGTCCAGGATGAGCGCTATAGAATTCTGAGAAGTTACCCTTCTGTATGTGCCCTGAGTACTGGACAGGGTGGGTGCTTGTTGAAATTTTCAAGATTACTGGATGTACTTGAGCAGTACAATTTTTGTTGTTAGTTAATAACGTAAGTAGATTTTTGGCCATTGAGTTTTGTTTTCATTGTTTTCTTCATTCTGTGCGGATTCGTTTTTGTACTCTTAATTAGAATTTCTGGATTGGAAAGGTTCGGAGGCACATCACGCGTACCTCACTCCTTAGTTTTTGAAGGCAGTGCTTGACTGTCACTGTGAACTTATTTCTGCCTTTTTTTTTTTTTTTAGACTTTCTTGGCTTCTATCCAAGGAGGAACCAAAAGCCTTGTTTTAGTGACATTCCCACTATTTCTTGTTTTTTTCAAAAAGCAACTGCTAAATTGAATACTTGTTTCCTTTGTAAAATTTTAATCGAACTTCATTGAACTTTATTTGCACGTGGGTTAAACAAAAAGCAACATTTCTTGCTCTACCCCTTCTCATCCCATTTCTCCACCTTTAACTATTTTGGTTCTGTCTCTAAGTATCATACTTATACTTTATCATTTTTAGATCTGTTAAATTCTAGCTGGAATAGGAGAGGATTTAGTCACTTATTCAGCCCTCCCTCTATACTCTTAATGGAGTAAATCACTAGATACATATTTTTATCGGTAAGCTTTATAACTAAGTAATTTGCCTTTTTCATTCTATCGCCTGTGTAAAGTATCCCTTGACTTAATGCTTTCTAAGGTCGATCTTGGCTTTTCTTCCCTTTAACCTCAAGTTTGTCAGCTGTACTTTTGCGTTGTGGGCATCCAAAATTAAATGATCAGGGCTTTGACTATACAGATTTAAAAAGCTGAAAAATCAAATAGGATAGTTGACTGTTGACACTGTGTAGATTCAGATTATGTACTGTGATTCTGTTTTTTGTGCTGCTTTTGTCTTTTTCCCTGGGGGTGCCTTTCTTTTTCCACTTTACATCTTGCCGCGCCCGGACTCTTATTTTACCAGGTAGTCTATCAAGAGTCATCTTTCTTCTTGAATTGTCCTCCTTGGGGTCTTCTTTATTTTTGTTGCTGTCACACCTGGCTATTCTGTAGGCTTGCTGGAAAGCTGCATCTGGGATTTTATTATTATTATTGCTATCATATCTTTCTTCAGTGGGAGGTACTGTTTTCTGGATCATCATCTTTCTTCATTTGTTTATTTATTTAGAGACGGAGTCTCGCTATGTCTCTTAGGCTGGAGTACAGTGGCATAATCTCGGCTCACTGCAACCTCCGGCCTCCTGGGTTCAAGCCATTCTTCTGCCTCAGCCTCCGAAGCAGCTAGGACTACAGGTGTGCGCCGCCATGCCCAGCTAATTTTTTTTTTTAGTAGAGACGGGGTTTTGCCATGTTGGTCAGGCTGGTCTCAAACTCCTGACCTCAGGTGATCCGCCTGCTTCAGACTACAGGCATAAGCCACCACACGTGGCCTTTTTTTTTTTTTTTTTTTTTTTTTTGTATTTTTAGTAGAGACGGGGTTTTGCCATGTTGGCTGCGCTGGTCTCTGTCCTGACCTCACGTGATCCGCCTCCCTGGGCCTCCCTTGTGCTGGGATTACAGGCGTGAGCCACGGCGCCCGGCCCATCTTTCTTCCTTTGAATCCTTTTCTTAGTTTTTATTCTTAATTTTTTTTTGAGACGGAGTCTCGCTCTGTCGCCCAGGCTGGAGTGCAGTGGCGCAATCTCGGCCCATTGCAAGCTCCGCCTCCCAGGTTCACGTCATTCTGCTGCCTCAGCCTCCCAAGTAGCTGGGACTACAGGCGCCCGCCACCACGCCCGGCTAATTTTTTTGTACTTTTAGTAGAGACGGGGTTTCACCATGTTAGCCAGGATAGTCTCGATCTCCAGACCTTCTGATCCGCCCGCCTCGGCCTCCTTATTCTTAATTCTTAAGAAATGCTGTGTTGGTTGTGAGATTTCCGAGTCATTGTAGGACCCAAAATAGCTCCATTCTACCCTTATACATGTGAATGATCATTAGCTGGGCATGGAATTCAAGGTTTGCTTTTTTATTTTTTCTTTCTTTGAGACGGAGTGTAGCTCTGTCACCCAGGCGGGAGTGCAGTGGTGTGATCTCGGCTCACTGCAACCTCCACCTCCCGGGTTCAAGCCATTCTCCTGCCTCAGTCTCCCGAGTAGCTGGGACTACAGGCGCGCCACCACGCCCGGCTAATTTTTGTAGTTTTAGTAGAGACGGGGTTTCACCATGTTGGCCAAGCTGATTTTGAACTCCTGGCCTCAGGTGATCCACGAGCCTCTGCCTCTCAAAGTGCTGGGATTACAGGCATGAGCCACCGCACCTGGCCAGGAATTCGAGTTTTAATATTAGGTTCCCTCAAAACTTTGAAAGAAATTGTTCTTTTGTACTCTCTCATCTAGTAGTGTTGATGACAAGTTCGATGTTAATGTGATGTATTTATTTAACCAGCAGTTTTATAGCATTTACCATGTTTTAAGAACTTTATTATAACTTGTTTGATCCTCACAACCACGTGACTCCTACTGTTATAATTATTTTTATTACATACAAATAATAGAAGCACGATATTTAGAGACAACCAATATTGTTATTATGTTAGAATAATTACTATGTTTATTGGCCGGGTGCGGTGGCTCACGCCTGTAATCCCAGCACTTTGGGAGGCTGAGGTGGGTGGATCACGAGGTCAAGAGACCCAGACCATCCTGGCTAACATGGTGAAACCCCATCTCTACTAAAAATACAAAAATTAGCTGCGCGTGGCAGCATGCCTGTAGTCCCAGCTACCTGGGAGGCTGAGGCAGGAGAATCACTTGAACCCGGGAGGCAGAGATTGCAGTGAGCCGAGATCCCGCCACTGCACTCCAGCCTGGTGACAGAGCGAGACTCCATCTCAGAAAAATAATGATTATTGTTATGTTTATTATTATTACAGATGAGAAAATGGAAACACAGCAGGGTCGAGTATCATACCCAAGGTCACTCAGCTGATAAATGTCAGAGCTAGTGTGGAAACCAGAAGAACTTAATTTTTATGCTCGTATGCTTTCATTCTTTTGTGATCAGTTTTCCTTCCTAGATTTTAAAAAGATCTTTTTCTTGATAGTGTAAAGTTTCATTATTAGGTACCTAGGTATAGATGTTATTTTAAATTCAGATTCATTTTGATCAGTACGTGGCTCACTCTTTGAGTCTGGAGTCTTATGTTCTTCGGTTTTAGGGAATGCTGTTTGATGATTTCTTGACCTTTTTCTCTTCCCTTTCCAGACTCAGGATACTGGTCCTCCTAGACTCATGTATTTTTATTTTTATTTTCTCTCTCATTCTCTGGCTTTCCTTGAAACCTCCCCCAACCTTTGGCGTTTTTGCAGCTTTGTTGCGGTATAGTTGGCGTAGAATAAACTGCAGGTAATTAAAGTGTACAATTTTCTTTTAACTTTTTTAGAGATGAGGTCTTGCTCTGTCACCAGGCTGGAATGTAGTATGCAGTCACGGCTCACTGCAGCCTCAAACTCCCGGGCTTAAAGTATATAATTTAATACAGTGCATACATCTGTGAAACCAGCACAACCAAGACAGTGAACGTGACCTCTAAAACATTCCTTCTGCCCTTTTGTAGTTCCTTTCTACCATCCCTCCCTGCCACCTGTCTTTTGTCAACCACTGACTGGTTTGCTTTCTGACCCTATGATAAGTTTTCATTTTCTATAATTTTTTATAAATGAGATTATGTAATATATACTCATTTTTTGCCTCAGTTACTTTCATTCAGTATACTTATTTTGAAATTCTTCCATTGTTGTATGTGTCAGTAGTTTCTTTTTTTTTTTGAGATGGAGTCTTGCTCTGTCACCCAGGCTGGAGTGCAGTAGTGCGATCTCGGCTCACTGCAACCTCCACCTTCCAGGTTCAAGCAATTCTCCTGCCTCAGCCTCCCGAGCAGCTGGGATTACAGGCGCATGCCACCACACCCGGCTAATTTTTGTATTTTTAGTAGAGACGGAGTTTCACCATGTTGGCCAGGCTGGTCTTGAACTCCCGACTTCAAGTATCTGCCTGCCTCGTCTTTTAATTTTTGGATAGTATTCTGTGTGTAGATACACCACATTTTATTTATTTATTCAGATGATTGATGAACATTGGGATTGTTTCCAGTTTTCGGCTTTCAGAAAAAAAAAACCTATGAACATCTGTGTACAAGTCTTTGTGGGGACATATGCTTGCATTTGTTTGGGGGAAAACATTAGGAGTGAAATGGTTGGACTGTATAGTAGGTGTGTGATTACTTAAAAAGAAAAACCTGCCAGACTTCTTTTTTTCAAACTGGTTGTGCCATTTTACATTGGCATCAGCAGCATATCAGGTTCCAGTTGCTCAACTTCCTCACCAACACTTGATATAGTTAGCCCTTTTAGTTTTAGGTAGTCCAGTGTACTGTTACCTTATTGTGGTTTTAACTTGCATTTCCTTCAGATGCTTATTTGCTTTCTGTATATCATCACGGACGGGGTGAAGCATATGTTCAGATCTTTTGCCCATTTTTACCTTCGGTTGTCTTACTTAAATGTAGAGTTTGTTACATGTTCTAGATAGAAATCCTTAGTTTGATATATTTTGCAAATATTTTCTTTTGATCTGTGGCTTGTCTTTTTACTTCTTAACAGTGTCTTGGGAGCAAACATTTAAAAATTTTAATGAAGTCTGATCAGTTTTTTCCCTTTATATTTCTGCTTTTTGTATTTAAGGAATCCTTTGTCAAAGCCAAGGTCTCCTGTGTTTTCTTAGAGAAGTTTTATAGTTTTAGTTCATTCTGTAGTTTCCATTTTTTGGTCTAGTCATATGGTGAATTATCAGTCTTTAAATGCTAAAGCCACCTTGCATTCCTTGGATAAACCGCACTTGATCATGTTGTATTATTTTTATATACTGTTGAATTCAGTTTGCTAAAGTTTTCTTGAGAATTTTTACGTCTCTGTTCACAAAAGATATTTGTAGCATTCTTGTAATGTCTAGTTTAGATGTCAGAATAATGTTGACCTCAAATTGAGTTCCTTCAGTTTTTTGGAAGAGTTTGTATAGAGTTAGTATTGTTTCTTCCTAAAATGTTTGATAGAATTTACCAGTGAGGCCATCTGGACTTGGAGTTTTGTGGGAAGGCTTTAAGCTGCAAATTAAGTTTCTTTGGTAGATCTAGAACTATTGAAGTTACCTATTTATTTATTTATTTTTTGGATGAGCTTTTTTAGTTTGTATCTTTCATAGATTTTGCCCATTTCATCTAAGTCAAGCTTGTCCAACCTGTGGCCTGCAAGCTGCATGCGACCCAGGATGCTTTGAATGCAGCCCAGCACAAATTCGTAAACTTTCTTAAAACATCATGAGATTTATGCACAGACCTTTTCTGTTTTTTCAGCTCATCAGCTATCATTAGTATTAGTGGCCCAAGACAATTCTTCTTCCAAAGTGGCCCAGGGAAGCCAAAAGATTGGACACCCCTGATCTAAGTAGTTGAATTGGCTGACATAAAGTTGTTCATAGTATTTTCTTACTATCCTTTTTTTGTTATTAAAATGTTTTCACTCCTTCTGTTTTTACTTCTCTTTTGTTTTCTTTTTTCTTCCTATTAACTTATTATTATCCTTTTAATATTGTTAGAATCTGTAGTGATGGTACGTCTTTCATTCCTGATACTTGTAATTCTACTTCCTTTGTTTTGTCCCATTATCAGTCTGGCTATACTGTTCTCAGATAACTAGCTTTTGGTTTCATTGATTTTCTTTATTGTTTTTCTGTTTTCTATTTCTTTGATTCTGCTCTTATATTTATTTCTTTGTTATGCTTACTTTGAGTTCGACTTGTTTTTTCTCTTCCTTGTTTATTAAGGTAGAAGCTGAGGTCATTGTTTTGAGACGTTTCTTCCTCTCTGATATAGATCTTGAGTGCCATAAATTGTCTTCTAGATATTGTTTAAACAGTGTGCCACAAATATTAACATGTTGTGTTTTCATTTTCATCCACTTAAAAATATATTCTAAAACTCCCTTTGACCCGTTGGTTATTTAAGAGTGTTACTTAATTTTCACACACGGGAGATTTTGCAGGTATTTTTTCCTGTTCGTGATTTTTAATTTAATTCCCTTATCAGAGATCATATTTAATTTGAGGTCTGTTGAAGTTTATCAGACTGGTTCAGAATATGGTCTCTATAAATGTTTTATGTATATTTGAAAAGGATACATTTTCTGCTGCTGTGAAATTTTGACTATATCTTTTGGATTTTTCTGTTTCTCCTTTCAGTTCTATTGGTTTTTGGTCTGTGTATTTTGAAGCTCTTTTATTAGGTACATAAATGCTTAACATTGTTCTAGTTTTTTGATGGATAATACACTTATTATGAAATGACCTTCATTATTCTTGGTTAATATTTGCTCAGAAATCTATTTTATTTGTCATTAATACAGCCAGTTATTCTGACTAGTGTCAGCATGGTGTATTTTTTTCTATCCTTTTATTTTAGCCTGTTTGCATCTTTATGTTTAAAGTGGACGTTTTTGTAGGTAACATAACAGTAGGGTCTGGCTTTTTTTTATTTTTATTTTTATTTTTTTTTGAGATTGAGTCTTACTCTGTCGCCCAGGCTGGAGTGCAGTGGCGCGATCTCGGCTCACTGCAAGCTCCGCCAACTGGTTTCATGCCATTCTCCTGTCTCAGCCTCCCGAGTAGCTGGGACTACAGGCGCCTGCCACCACGCCCGGCTAATTTTTTTGTTTTTTTTTTTTAGTAGAGATGGGGTTTCATTCACTGTGTTAGCCAGGATGGTCTTGATCTCCTGACCTTGTGATCCTCCCGCCTCCGCCTCCCAAAGTGCTGGGATTACAGGCGTGAGCCACCGCGCCTGGCCGGGTCTGGCTTTTTTATACAGTTTGAGAATCTCTGCCCCCTCTTTTTATTGGGATAAAACATACATGACATAAAATTACCATTTTGACTGTTTTTAAGTGTACAATTCAGTGGAACCAAGTGTGTTCAAATTGTTGTGCAGTTGTCACCAATGTCTATTTCCAGAACAATTTTATCATCCCAAACAGAAACTCTACCCGTTAAACAGTAACTCCTTGTCCCCCTCCCCACTTTCTATCTTTATAAATTTGCCTATTCTAGTTACCTTATGTAAATGAAATCATAATATTTTTCCTTTTGTGTCTGGCTTATTTCTCTTAATATAGTGTTTTCAAGGTTTGTCCATGTTATTGCATGTCTCAGAATTTCATTCCTTTTTAAAGCTGAATGATACTCCCATTGTATATGGGAGTATATGTCACACTCTGGACACTTTGGCTGGTTCTACTTTTAGTCTATTATGAATAACGCTGCTATGCACATTGGTGTACAAGTATCTTTTTTAGTCCCTGCTTTCAATTCTTTTGAGTGTGTACCTATGAGTGGAATCATTGGATCATGTAATTCTGTGTGTAGCATTTTGAGGAACCACCAAACTGTTTTTCTAGTCTGCTTTGTAATTGGGCCATTTAGAACATTTATATTTAAAACGATTATTGATGGCCAGGCATGTTGGCTCACGCCTACAATCCTAGCACTTTGGGAGGCCAGGGAAGATGGATCATTTGAGGCCAGGAGTTCGAGAGCAGCCTGGACAACATGGTGAAACCTCGTCTCTACTAAAAAAGTAACAAAAAACAAATCAGCTGGGCGTAGTGGTACAACACCTATAAACCTAGCTACTCAGGAGGCTGAGGCACAAAATCACTTGATCCCGGGATACTGAGGTTGTGGTGAGCTGAGATTGTGCCACTGCACTCCAGCCTGGGCGACAGAGCGAGCCTCTGTCTCAAAAGACAAAAAAAGATTATTGATATGGTTAGATTTAAATCTGTCATCTTACTATTTGTTTTCTGTCTCATCTGTTCATTGTTTCAGTTTCTTACGTCTTTTGAGAGGAGTTTCGCTGTGTTGCCCAGGCTGGAGTGCAGTGGCGCGATCTCAGCTCACTGCAAGCTCTGCCTCCCGGGCTTACGCCATTCTTCTGCCTCAGCGTCTTGAGTAGCTGGGACTGCTACAGGCGCCCACCACCAAGCCCGGCTAATTTTTTTTTTTTTTTTTTTTTTTTTTTTAGTAGAGAGAGGGTTTCACCGTGTTAGCCAGGATGGTCTCTATCTCCTGACTTCCTGGGATTACAGGTGTGAGCCACTGTGCCCGGCCTTAGGTTGTGTTTTTATGATTTCATTTTATTCCCTTTGCTCACTTATTAAGAACTCTTTACTGATTCAATCATAAGCTTCTTCACTTAATATACTTTAACTGCTTGGCTCATGCAGTCCTCCATTTATCAGCTTTCTGACCATCGGAAAATGACTTAAATGCCTAAACTCTAGAGAGCCGGAGCTTCTTGTTAAAACCAAACCCCAAGATAGTTCTTTTTTTTTTTTGGAAGACAGAGTCTTGCTCTGTCGCCCAGGCTGGAGTGCAGTGGTGTGATCTCTGCTCACTGCAACCTCTGTCTCCTGGGTTCAAGCCATTCTCCTTCCTCAGCCTCCCAAGTAGCTGGGACAACCAATGTGCGCCATGACGCCTGGCTAATTTTTGTATTTTTAGTAGAGGTTTCACCACATTGGCTAAGCTGGTCTTGAACTCCTGACCTCAGGTGATCCGCCTGCCTCAGCCTCCCAAAGTGCTGGGATTAGAGGCGTGAGCCACCATGTCCAGGACCTAGATAAATTAAGTAACACAGTTTAATTGAGCAATGAACAATTTGCCAGTTGAGTGGCCCTCAGAACCAGAAGAGGTTTGGGGAGCTCTCAAAAACAGAAGTGAGGTACAGAAACAGCTTGATCTTTTGGCTTATTTGAACATGGCCAGATAAGTTGGCAACCTGTGATTGACTGAAGCTCGACTGCTGTGATTGGCCGAGACTCTGCTTTTTGTTACAAAAGTATGCTCCTAAGTTAGGCTTTTCCTTAATGAACTTTATGTAAGTAACATTGCAGTTCTTCAAGTGAAGAATCAGTAAGGAGCAATCCTCAGGCCAAATTTGGTGTAAGTTAACACATTACGCTACACTGTGCTGCTCCCTACAGTTTCCCCCTGTGGTCGTCTCTGTGCAAGGGCTGAAAGCAGAAGGCTGCGTGTCCTCGTTTGTTACCAGCTGGGAATGTGTGTGTTGGGTGACTCAATTTTTCGCTGCTCTGTGCATGTCCACAAATGACTGCAAAAGTACCATGATTATTAATTTTGGGGTTAAAAATAAATTTCAGTGAGTAGACATATTTGCAAATATGGGATTCATGAATAATGAAGATTGGCTATGTATGTATCACAGAGGGTGGTTGTGTGGATTAGATGTGTTAATACCAGTTACAATCCTGTTACAGAAGCATTTGCTAAATGGCAGCTGTTTGGAAAATCTGATTTCAGAATTTTATTTGGTAAATTAATTTTTAGTGGTTTATGCGTCCAAGTAAAGGCAGAGATGTTTTTGAGTCTAAGTCTTGGTAATACTGCGTTGTAGTGTACAGTGTGGTCTTACTGTTTTCATGTAGTGAAATCCAGGTTTCCTCCACTGCCTCTTTTCTCTCTTCCATTCCCTTGAGTACTACTTTTGTGATAGGCATCACTCTGAGGGAAGGGAGGAAAATAATAAGGTGGACATTTATCCTTGACCCTACATTCTATTTTCTCCAATATGATTTTTTTTTGGAGCTGGTTACCACATTCTTTAAACAGCTTTGTTGAGATATGATTTGTATACAATAAAATTCACCCATTTAAAGTGTACAACTCAGTGATTTTTAGTATTTTCACAGATGTGTGTGTCCGTCACCACAGTCAATTTTAGAACATTTTAATCACCTTGAAAAGAAACTTGTACCATTTAGCTGTTGTCCCTCTAACTGCTGTCACCTTTTCTCCAGCCTTAAGCAATAACTAATCTACTTTATGTCTATATAGATTTTTCCTTGTCTGGACTTTCCCATGAGAGGAATCTATAGAATATGGTCATTTCTGGCTGGCTGCTTTCACTTAATATTATGTTTTCAAAGTTCATCCATGTTGTAGCACGTTTCAGTACTTTATTATTTGCTTATGGCCAAATATTGTGCCATTGTATGGATATACCACATTTTGTTCATCCATTTGTCTGTTGATAAACATTTGAACAGTTTCTATCTTTTGGCTATTAGGAATAATGCTGTTTTAAACATTCATGTTACGTTTCTATGTGGATATGTTTTTGTTTTTCTTGGGTATATACCTAGGGGTAGAGTTGCTGGATTATATAGTTTAATCATTTGAAGAACTGCCAGCCACTTTCCGAGGTTCTCACTCTGTTGCCCAGGCTGGAGTGCAATGGCATGATCATAGCTCACTGCAGCCTTGAACTCCTGGGTTCAAGCGATTCTCCTGCCTCAGTCTCCTGAATAGCTAGGACTATAGGCATGTGCCACTATGCTTGGCTAACTTTTTTTTTTTTTTTGGTAAGAGATGGGGTTTCTCTGTGTTTCCTACTGGTCTTGAACTCCTAGCCCCAAGTGATTGCACTATTTTATATTCCCACCAGTAGTGTATGAGGGTTCCAATTTTTCCACATTTTTGCTGTGAAGCAGGTTTACTGTGTGTTGCTTACCAGCTTGTCTGCGTCTGAGGAGACAAGGACATCCATGTACAGTGTTACATGAAGAGGGTTTATTATTTACAAATAGTAAAAGACAACAGAAGCCTAGGGTTCATTCTGAATGGGTCCCCCATGGCTCAGGAAACATGCCCAGGGCAGACAGAGTCTTGACTGCAGGGGCCACACTTGCATGGCGGGAGAGGAACCCTGAAAGGCAGCCCACTCTGGGTTATACACCTCAGGGTTCGTGTGACGCACTGAGCTAATGCTTTAAAAAAAGTCCTGCTTCTAGGGGTGAAGGGAACAAAGCCCACCTTGTCCCGGGCAGTTGCGCCCTTACTCAAGATGTTAAATTCCTGGGAGGGACAGGAGCAAGGCTGGACATTTTCAGGCAGTTCTTCCCTATTTCAGGATATTGCATTCCCATCACATTCTACAGTCACTTTTGAGAACTATGAGCAAGAAAAGGAACTGAGTTGGTGCAAGGCCAGCCAAAGAACTATGCCACACTTGCCAACACTTGTTATCTGACTTGGCTTTAGCCATTCTAGTGGGTGTGTGACGTGGTATCTCCTGTGGTTTTGATTTGCATTTTCTGATGACTGGTTGTGTTGAGCATCTTTTCATGTGCTTACTGGCCATCTGTATCTTTTGGAGAAATGTCTATTTAGGTTCTTTGTCTCCTCTTCCCCCTTTTTTTTGAGGCAGGGTCTCACTCTTGTTACCCAGGCTGGAGGGCAGTGGCACAATCTCAGCTCACTGCAACCTCCATTTCCCAGGGTCAAGTTATCCTCCCACCTCAACCTCCTGAGTAGCTGGGACTACAGGCAGGCACCACCACGCCCGGCTAACTTTTTGTATTTTGGGTTGAGACAGGGTTTTGCCATATTGCCCAGGCTGGTCTCGAACTCCTGAGCTCAGATGATCCACCTGCCTCAGCCTCCCAAAATGTTGGGATTACAGGCGTGAGCCACCATACCTGGCCTCTTTGCCCTTTTAAAATTGGGTTGTCCTATTATTGAATTGTAAGAGTTTTAAAGAATATATTCTGAGTATAAGTCCCTTATGAGATAAATGATTTGCAAATATTTTCCCACATTCTGTGGATTGTCTTTCCACTTTCTTGATGGTGTCCTTTGAAGAATAAAAGTTTAAAATTTTGTCCGGGTGTGGTGACTCACGCTTGTAATCGCAGCACTTTGGGAGGCTGAGGTGGGCAGATCACTTGAGGACAGGAGTTCGAGACCAGCCTGGCCAACATGGTGAAATCCCATCTCTACTGAAAATACAGAAAATTAGCCGGGCGTGGTGGTGGGTGCCTGTAATCCCAGCTACTAAGGAGGCTGAGGCAGGAGAATGGTTTGAACCCAGGAGGCGGAGGTTGCAGTGAGCCAAGATTGCGCCATTGCACTCCAGCCTGGGCAACAAGAGCAAAACTCAGTCTCAAAAAACAAACAAACAAAAAAGTTTAAAATTTTGATGATGAAGTGCAGTTCATCTGCTTTTTTCTTTTATCGTTTGTGCTTTTGATGGCATATCTAAGAATTCCATTGCCAAATTCAAGGTCACAAAGATTTACAGCTGTTTTTTGGAAGAGTTTTATAGCTTTAGCTCTTAAATGTAGGTTTATGATCCATTTTGAGTTGTTAGAGTTGAGTTGAGTTAAGGTGTGAAGTAATAGCCCAGCTTCACCTTGCATTGGCTATCTAGTTGTCCTACGCCATTTGTTGAAGACTGTTCTTTTCCCCATTAAATGATCTTGACACCTTGTCAAAAATCAGCTAATAATAGCTATGTGCATTTATTTCTGGACTCAATTCCATTCCATTGATCTAAATGTTTATCCTTGTCCCAGTACCACACTGTCTTGATTACTGTTGCTTTGTAGTAAGTTTTGAAATCAGGAAATAGAGGATGATTCTTACCTTATTCTTTTCCAGGATTATTTTGGCTATTATGGCGCCTTGCAATTTTATATGAAATTTTAGAAGCAGCTTGTCAGGTTCTACAAATAAATCAGCTGGGATTCTGGTACAGATGACATTGAATTTGTCAATCAGTTTGGGGAGTATTGTCATCTTAATGTTGAGTCTTCTGTTCCATAAATATGGGATGTTATTTATTTAGAACTATTTTGATTTCTGTCTGTCAACAGTATTTTGTAGTTTTCAAAATATAAATTTTGCATTTCTTTGTTAGATTTAGCCCTAGTTTTTTGATACTATTGTGAGAATGTTTTAATTTTATTTTTGGAATACTCATTGCAAGTGTATAGAAATGTAATTGATTTTTATATATTGATTTTGTATCCTATAACCTTACTGAAGTCATATATCCTAATAATTTTCTAGTGGATTCCTTAGGATTTTCTATGTACAAAATCATGTCATGTGCAAATATAGTTTAATTTCTTTTTTTCTAATACCAATATCTTTTCCTTTTCCTGCCTAATTGCTCTGGCTGGAACCTCCAGAATAGAAGTGGCAAGAGCAGGCATCTTTGTCTTGTTCCTGATTTTAGAGGGAAAGCATTTAGGCTTTGACCACCAAGTATGATGTTAACTGTTGGGTTATTTGTTTGTTTGTTTGTTTTTGTTTTTGCAGATGGCCTTTATGTTGAGAATTTCCCTTCTATTTCAAGTTGAGTTTTTTTTTTAATCATGAAAGTGTTGGATTTTTCTAATGCTTTTTCTGTATGAAGATGATCGTGTCATTTTGCTTTGCAGTCTGTTAATATGATGTGTTTAATTGATTGGTTTTTGGATGTTCAACCAACTTTGCATTTCTAGGATAAATCCTACTTGGTCATGGTGTATAATGTTTTAATACATTGCTGGCTTCTGTTTGCTAGTCCAGTCGTCTTGCAGTATCTGTGAGGGATTGGTTCCAGGACCTCCTGTGGATGCCAAAATCAATGGAGGCTCAAATCTCTGATATATAATGGTGTAGTATTTGCATATAATCTATGCATATCTTCTCGTATATTTTAAATAATTTCTAGATTACTTAAATACCTGGTACAATGTAAATGCTGTGTGAATAGTTGTTATACTGTATTGTTTAGGGAATAATGACAAGAAAAGGTCTGCACATGTTGAGTACCAACGCAACTGTCCATTTTTTTTCCTGACTATTTTTGATCCATGGTTGGTCTATTCCACAGATGTAGAATTGACAGATATGGAGGGCTGACTGTATTTTGTTGAGGATTTTTGCATCCATGCTCATAAGAGATGCTGGTCTGCAGTTTTTTCTTTTATGTTTTTGTGTGGTCTTGGTATTGGTCATATTGGCCCAATAAAATGTGTTCGGAATTGTTGGGAAGAGTTCATGAAGAATTCGTACAAATTCTTCTTTTGAATGTCTGATGTAATTCAGCAGTGAAGTCATTTAGGCTTGACTTTTCTTTGTGGGTAGTTTGTGGATTACTGATTTAATCTCTTTAACTTGTTACGGATTTATGCAGTTTATGTCTTTCTTGAATCATTTTTGGTAGTTTGTGTCTTTCTAGTAATTTGTCCATTTCATCTAAGTTATCTAATTTGTTGGTGTATGACTATTCATGGTATTTCTTTATAATCTTTTTTGTTTTTATAAAGTTAGCAGTAATGTCCTGTCTCTCGTCTCTGATTCTAGTAACTTGAGTCTTCCCTCTTTTTTCTTTCATCAAACTAGCTGAAGGTTTGTCATTTTTTGTTGATCTTTTTAAACAACTAGCTTTGTTGGTTTCATTGATTTTTCTCTATTTTTAAATTTTCGTTTCATTAGTTACTGCTCTCATCTTTTATTCTTTCTGCTTGCTTTAGGTTTAGTTTACTGTCTTTTGGTATCTTAAGGTGGAAAGTTAAGTAATTGATTTGAGATTTTTTTTTAATTAACTTTTTCAGAACCAAATACTTCTGAAGAGATATTTCTTAATCTAAGCATTTACAACTATAAATTTCCATCTGAACACTGCTTTATATGTATTCCATAACATTTTGTATATTGCGTCTTCATTTGTATTGATCCCAAAGTATTTTCTGGTTTCTCATTTGATTTCTTCCTAGATCCCTTGGTTATTTTGGACTGTGTTGTTTAATTTCCACGTATTTGTGAATTTGCCAATTTTTTTTTCTGTTAATGGTTTCTAATTTTATTTCATTGTGGTCAGAGTATATACTTTGTGTTATTTCTATGCTTTTACTTTTTTTAAGAGCATATTTCATGTACACCTGAGAATGTATATTCTGGTTTTAGGTGTAATGTGCTAGAAACATCTGTTAGGTCTCTGTTGATAGTGTTGTTCAAGTTATCTGTTTTTATGTTGATCTTCTGTTTTGTTCTATTATTGAAGGTGGAGTATTGAAGTCTCCAACTATCATTGTTGAATTGCCATATGTCTTGTTTTGGGTATTTTGGTGCTGTTATTAGGTGCACCTGTATTTTTAATTGTTATATCTTTTTCTTGATGGATTTACTTTTTATCATTATAAAATGACCCTCTTTACCTCCAGTAACATTTTTTTATTTGTTTTAGTCTGTTTTATCTGATATCAGTATGGCCACTCCAGTTTTCTTGTGGTTGCTCTCTGCATGATTATCTTTTCTCATCCATTTACTTTTACTCTTTTGGGTCTTTGAATCTCAAGTGTATCTCCTGTAGATAACACATAGTTAGATCATGTTTTTAAAATCCACTTTGACAAGCTACCTTTTTGTTGGATTGTTTGATCCATTCACATTTTAATGTAATTATTGATAGAGTTACATTTTACTTTTTTTTTGTATGTCTCATGTCATTTTTCTCTATTTCTCCTTTGTGCTTTCTTTTGCAATGAGAGGATATTTTCTAATATAGCATTCAAATTTTTTTATTTTCTTATTCAGTGGCCAGTTACTAGAAGGATTCTAAATTCATTAGTAATTTTTTTCCACTATATATTTTTTTCAAAGTCATTGTTCTAGAGCTTACCCTATGTATCTTATCAGAATCAGATTCAGATTTATATTTGCTTAGTTTCAGTAATACATGCTAAAATTTATTGAACTTTACTGCTATATAGTTCAATTCCCATCCCCCCTTTGCATATTATTGTTATATGTGTTACATACATTGACATAACCCAACAATACATTTTTTTAAGAGTTACTTTACCGTCTGTAGCCATTTCCTTAGCCCACTGCAACTTTGTTTCCATCCACCCCTTTTGTGCTATTAGGGCAAATATATTACACATACATTACATTCTACCTTATAAGCTCAACATTATATTATGTAATATTTATACAATTGCTTTTTAATTCAATTAAGAGAAGAAAGGAGGGAAAATATACTTGTGCTTATTGTTTGCATGGACTTGAATTACCATCTAGAGTCACTTGCTTTAGTAACTTTAGTAAACTTTTTGTAACTTTATAGCTTGAAGAACTTCCTTTAGTAGTTTTTGACAGTGTGGTCTGTTAGCAATAGTTCTCTCAGCTTTTTATTCATCTGAGTCTTTATGTCACCCCAATTTTGAACCATAGCTTTCCTGGACTGAGAATTCTTGGTTGACAGGGTTCTTTTGTTGTTGTTTGTTTCCACTTCTTTACTGCTTTTTATGTTATCCCACTACCTATTGGCTTGCTTGCTTTATTTATTTATTTATTTATTTATTTATTTATTTATTTATTTTGAGATGGAGTCTCACTGTGTCGCCCAGGCTGGAGTGCAGTGGCACGATCTCGGCTTACAGCAAGCTCCACCTCCTGGGTTCACGCCATTCTCCTGCCTCAGCCTCCCGAGTAGCTGACACTACAGGCGCCTGCCACCATGCCCGGCTAATTTTTTGTATTTTTAGTACAGACAGGGTTTCAGCATGTTAGCCAGGATGGTCTCGATCTCCTGACCTTGTGATCGGCCCGACTTGGCCTCCCAAAGTGCTGGCATTACAGGTGTGAGCAACCACGCCCGGCCTTATTTATTTGTTTTTGAGACGGAGTCTTGCTGTCACCCAGGTTGGAGTGCAGTGGCGTGATCTTGGCTCACTGCAACCTCCATCTCCCGGGTTCAAGTGATTCTCCTGCTTCAGCTTCCCGAGTAGCTGGGGCTACAGGCATGCACCACCACACCTGGCTAATTTTTTGTATTTTTAATAGAGACGGGGTTTCATCATGTTGGCCAGGCTGATCTCGAACTCCTAAATTGTAGATCTTTCCAGGGATTAGTTTCTGACGTCAGTGTTTGGTATTTGTGCCAACCCCAGGAGGGCTCCTCCCAGCCATCTTAATCCCTAGTTTTCTTCTGCAAACTAGCCTGTAGTCCAGGCCTGTATCTTCATTAGATCTATTAGTCTCCTCCCAATTGCTCTTCACCATAGTTTGCACTGTTTTGGTTTGTTCCTTTGTATTTGAGACAGGGTCTCTGTTGCCCAGGCTGGAGTGCAATAGTGCGATCTTGGCCCACTGCATCCTCGACTTCCTGGGCTCAGGTGATTCTCCCACCTGAGCCTCCTGAATAAGCTGGGATTCCAGGTGTGCCATCACACCTGGCTAATTTTTTTTTAGAGATGAGGTTTCATCATATTGCCTAGGCTGGTCTCGAACTCCTGGGCTCAAGTGCTCTGTCTTGGTGTCTCAAAGTGCTTGGATTATAGTTATGAGCCACTGTGCCTGGCTCTGTGTGTGTGTGTGTGTGTGTGTGTGTGTGTGTGTGTGTGTGTAGGGTCTCATTTTGTCACCTAGGCTATATAGTGCAGTAGTGGCACAATCAGCTCACTGTAGTTTCCAACTCCGGGGCTCATGCAGCCCTCTGCCTTAATATCCTAGGTAGCTGGGACTACAGGTACATGCACTGTACCTTCCTGATTCTTGATGGGGCTCCTGGACTCTATGTTCCCCAGGCTGGCCTTGAACTCCTGGGTGCAAGTGATTCTCCCACTTCAGCCTCCCAAAATGCTGATTACAGGCATGAGCCACTGGGCCTCACTCTACTTTCACTGTTCTTGAGAACAACCTTTTTTTTTTTTTTTTTAAACTTTACTGTGCATTTTTGCAAATGAATTTTGTTCTAAAATTTTTACAGATTTTCTTGATTTGCTTGCTGTTTGCCCTCAGGATCATTTCCAAAGGCTTTAAATGTTTTTGTTTTAAAAGTAATATTTACCAGTTTCACTGGGGTGCAGGTCGTTGAAGCTCTTCATGCTGTCATGTTAGAATAAAATCTTCTGATAAGACTTTATGTAGCAAATGATGATCAATGTCACACACCTTGCCTATTTTGTATCCTCTGTAGTACTTGATATAGACCTTGGCACACATCACTTTGAATCTAGTGAAATTACAATTAATTAGTCTAACATACTGGTTAAGGTACCATCTCTGAGTCATGGTTTTAAATCCTAGTTCCTGAACCTGTAGTAGTGTGACTTTGGAAAAGCCACTTAACCTCTCTAAGCATTTGTGTTCTTAATTGTAAGTGGGATACTCCAGACCTCACAAGGTTGTTGTGAGGATAGAATGGAATAATCCATGAGTAAAAGCCATTGTAACAGTGCTTATCACATGTTAAGTGCTCCGTAAATGCTAGTGGTAATTATTAGTCCTCATTCACTAACATCGTATAAAAATGAAGATCTAACACACGTACAACTTGAAAAAATACTAATCACCCACAAGTGTTAAAATGTCTTATTATAGGTTGAATTTTTAAGCCAAAATACTGTAATTTAAATTTTTCATTAGCCCTTTGACCATTTCTCTCTAAAATATCACCCATGTTTTGAATTTCTTTTCATAGTTCCAAGCTTCTTTAAGGGAAATCTAAAACTGAGTTGTATGGTTTGGCATATGACTTCCATCAGTGGGATACTCCTATTGCCCTGGAACCTCAGACATGATTCATAGTTTTTCTAATGTTCCTGTTAAATCCTTTGTAGGTTTAAACAAAAACAATGCATCTACTGAGCTATTGGTGGTGGTTTCTCCTCATAAGGTTGACTGGAACAGTGGGTTGGCGTGAAATTCATTTTAGGGATTTACTTCAAAACCTATGTAATGTATATTTATACAAACATTATTTGTATATTTGTATTATCTTTACTTCTTTAAATACCTTCTTTATCTTGATTTCTTGGCATTTTCACGCACAAATATAATGATGTCCCACCTGCCTATTTGGAATAAATATATCCCCTGCTTTATCCATGAAGTCACGAAGGAGCAGGCTTCCTACCAGGCAGAGCTACCTTGACTGCCAGCCTTCTGGTAGAGGTGCTCTCTGTTCCTTCCTGGGAATTGTTGCTCAGCCAGGGCACTGCACTGCCTTTCTAACCTAAGCCTTCACATTCTCTGGGGAGCTCCTTTCTCAAGTTGCCTGGTTCACATGGGACCTGGGTGGGTGAAGGGAGAGGAGAGGGCAGGAGTTGACCCACCTGCCTGTTGCTGTGACTGGCGCTGATGAATTATCCAGAAGCTGTCCCTTTGAGCCTCCTCTCTGGGCCTAGAGCCCTCTTGTGTTAGCCCACCTTTGGCAGCATATCTCTTCTCACATGTTGGAGGTACTGCACTCCATCTTCAGTTAGGGCTATTGGTTCCCCATATTTTAGGTATCCCTCATCATTCTCAGCCACAGAAATTCTGGTTTTCTGCCGTAGTTATACAGTAGATTTGTTTGTTTGGTCTTTCATGTGGTCTCGGGGTAGAAAGGGAAGACTGCAGTGTGTGTTCAGTCTGTCATCTGGGGAATCTAAAAAAATAATTAAAAGTCATTACTTGAAATACATTGGTTTTAGGGTTCAGAGTGGCTCTCCTTTTAGCTGCCCTTTGATTAAGGATCTCTCTTTAACTGAACAGGAAACATGTTGGTATAGCATTGGACAAGGTTCTTGAGGAGTCAGTTCTTTGTTGAGCATCAGAGTCTTCTCTTGATGAAAGGAATTCTAAAGTTACATAATAAGCGTGTTGAACATGTCTACAGTACTCTTGAGGGGAAAATATATTCAGTTTTCTTACTGGGAATACCTGGAGCTCTTTTCTCAAAATTAGGACCCACCTATTCCATACTTTATTTTTTTCCTAGGTGGTAGAAGTAGATCGTGTAGCTCCACTCCATATGAAGAGCTGTGCCTTTTCTTGTGCTAGGCACTAGGGCAGGGATTAGCCTGCTAGTGACGTCCTGTTTTTGTGAGTCAGGTTTTATTGGAATACAGCCATATCCATTCATGTTGTGTTGTTTATGGTTGCTTTCACTCTTCAAAGGCAGATATTAGTTGTTGCAGCTGAGATCATATGGCCAGCAGGTCTGAAATATTTACTGTTTGTTTTCCTGGGGGGCACAAAGAATGAGTTTTGATTTTCCTGAGTGTGGTGGGCCCTTGGACAGGATGAAGGTAGATGTGGACTTTGGGGTATAGAGGTTAGATGAAGAGGCAGAGAGCCTCTTGACATCATAGATTTTAATTTTGGGGTCATCAAATTATCTTTTTCTATAGACTCCACCCTGCCAAGAATTGACCTGCTTTTTTCTTTACCACTTATTCCACTCACTGTTCCTTATCAAGCCTTTTTTTCTTGATTCACAGCATGTATGTACAGAAGATTGCCTAATAGCTTCTTCTCTGTTCTGCCTTAAATCCCTTTTGTTATTCTTTCCCTCCAATTCTAAATGCAACTTGAAGCCCAGTTGCATTCCCGTGATTCCTTCTCAAAGATAGTCAATATCCTGAAGTTGGTGTTTATCATTCCTTTGCTTTTCACTATGCTTTCATTGCATATGTATTCATCCGTGAGCAATATTGAATGCTGTTTTATTTATTCATAACTTTCTGTAAGTGGTATACTGTATATGTTTTTTTTTTTTTTTTTTTTGGCTTAGCAGTATGTTTGTGACCATCTAGCTCTAGCTCTTCCAATCTCACTTGCATCTCACAAGTATATGGATGTTATATGAGTTTATTCTTTTCCTCATGGGCTTGTTTCCTTTCCTCTAAGTTGATCTGTTTACTTGTTTAAGAGATGAGATCTTACTCTGTCGCCCAGGCTGGCGTACAGTGGTGTGATCATAGCTCACGGCAGCCTTGAACTCCTGGCCTCAAGCAGTCCTCCCACCTCAGCCTCCGAAGTAGCTGAGACTACAGGCACATACCACCATACCTGATTTTAAATTTCTATTTCTAACAGCTTTATTGAGATATAATTTGTATATCATGAAATTGACCTGCTGAAAGTGTATGATTCAGTGGTTTTTAGTATATTTACAGAGCTGTGCAATCATCACTATTGTCTGATTTTAGAGGGTCTTCATTCTCAAAAGTAATTAGCAGTTGCTACCCATCTCCCTCGCCTGTCTCCACCCTCACCTGAAGCAACCATTAATCTACTTTTTATATTTGCAAACATGTCTATTTTAGACTTTTCATATAAATGGGATTGTATAGTACTTGGTACTTTATGACTGGCTTCTTTCACTTAACGTAATGTTTTTGAGCTTCATCCACGATGTAGTATGTACATGATGGGCTTTTAAATTTCTTACAGTTTTTGCTGTTACAAGTGATGTTTTATATGTGTTTGAGGAACTGTTATATTTTTAAGTGACTTTTATTGTTCATAGTAAAAATTAGATCTCATAGTCTTAATCTCTTGCTGAGGCTCTGGAAGAGAAAAACAAAGGAAGTAACATTTACAAAAACATAATTGAGTATCTCTGGCAGTGGGTAAGCCCTTACCTTTAGAGGAACTCAGTGTAGCTGGGATAGATTGACTAATTGTAAAACAGTGGAAGTGCTACAAGTGAATAAGCAAAATTATGAGGAAATTCAGAAGGAACAGTTAATTTCTTGGGAGATATGTACAAGGTGTTATAAAGTGAGTGACATTTGATTTGAGTGTAGACCCTGGAAATTAGTAATTTTTCAGGAAGTGGGTGTTGGCAAGGGAGGAAGAAGGAGTTCTGAAAGAAGCATCATGTGACGGCATTGAGAGATCAAAAGGCATTTTCCAGGAATTTACAAGAGAGTGAGTGGGCCTCAACAATAGTATGGCAGAATAGGAGACTAGGTAGGCTCCAGGCTCATTGGTAAACACCTGCCGTGAGAATCGTTAGAAAAATTAGGTAAGATTAAGATGTACATTTTTATGTTTTAGAAAGAGAACTCTGACAATGCAGAAAGTGAGCTGGAGAACAGAGAGTCTAGAGGTGGGGCAGACTAGATGAAGGTTATCGTGCTCTTTTAGGTTAGAGATGGTAACTTCTTGGTGTTCATGGTGGTGGGAATGAAAGGAGATGAAGTAGGTGAGCATTTTTTACGTTACTTTGACAGGACTTAGTGATGTGAGTGGTGAGGGAAATGAATTTTAAGATGACTCCTATGATTTCTCACTTGAACAACCTGAATGATTTGGGAATTTTCTAAACATCTCCTACATTGTCAAAAATAACTTGTGTTAGAAGCCCTCTACTTCCTACAGATAAAATATCTGCTTCAGTTTGCTTTAAGGAATAAAATAACTTATTATAATTTAAAGGTTACTTGAAGCGTTTTATTTCCAGTTCAGAAATGAAACACAAGTTCATACTGAGCCTAGGATCTGTCATTTTTAGACTTGAACAATCAAACTACTATTAATTATCACTTCCTCATAGCCAAAAGAATGCAATGGTGTAAAGATTCCAGTTGATGCCAGTAAACCTAATCCAAATGATGTGGAGTTTGATAATCTGTATTTGGATATGAATGGAATCATCCATCCCTGTACTCATCCTGAAGACAAGTACGTAACCCATTTTTGTCACTGATATAGCAAATCACAGAGGAAACACTATATTATATTACATTGTTTGGTTGTCATTATAGACCAGCACCAAAAAATGAAGATGAAATGATGGTTGCAATTTTTGAGTACATTGACAGACTTTTCAGTATTGTAAGACCAAGACGACTTCTCTACATGGCAATAGATGGAGTGGTAAGTGCTAAAATAATTAACTTAGAAGCCTCCATTTTGGTTTTTGCTGTGTTACCAGTGTCTAGAATGAAAATCAGCTAAATAATGAAAAATGTTGACAGTGATGAACTTGAGAAAGCAAGCCTCATCCTTCAGTCATTCATTCAGATGTTTTTGTGTGTGTGTTGTTTTGTGCTTATTTTGTGCCCAGTACTGTGAAATACTGGGGATGTTGGCGACTGCCCTTGCTTTTGAACTTTTGGCTTACCGTCAAAGGGAAGGAGGCATAGATAAATGGGTGAGCTTAGTTATTTATAGGCATTATAAGCACTAGATAATACATGCAGGGTGTTGAGGGAAGAGGAAGTCAGTGCTACTAAGGAAGTTAGGATATGGAGAAGAGGTGACTTTTGTTCCATTTCTTTAACAATGAAGAATAATTGGGAGATTGGTGGGTGGTGGTGGGAGATGGATGGGACAGGGTTTGGGGAGGGAGGACCTTCCAGATTTCTCAAATGTGGCAGGTAAACACACTTTCCATGTCTTTGACCACACTGACATGTTTTGGCAACTACAGGTGGTTTGAATTGAGAAGGGAAGTGTAGCAAAAGCTTAAGAAAACCTTACCATCTGGAGTTTGGATTGTATCCTTTAGGCAATGAGTAGTCATGAAAATGATTTGAGAGGAGTAAGTTACTGACCTATGATGATAATACCAAGTAACTCCTTTTATAAATGACCAGCAAACTCTATCAGGGGGGTAAGGTAAGATATAACTCTAAATTTATTTAGCTATGTGCAAGTAGATTCTTTTAATTTTAGTGCATCCCAGCGGCTAATGGAATGATTTTGGAAATCCAGAGAACTTTGAATCCAAGAAGATTAACTTTTCTGTGAGATTCATCTTACTCAGTGAAAAACCTTAGCTACCTGATAACTTGCTAAGTTGCAGTTAGAATGGAGTAAAGAGTAAAAAGAAAAGGAATATGTCTTGTTTAGAGCACATTTCAGTTTATATTCAGCTAATTTTTTTTTAAGAAATCTTTAGCTTTACTCCAGTGTGTTCTTTCTGCTACATCAAGTATAAAATATGTACACATTTATATGCATATGTATATGTACATGTTTATACACACTTTTTTTGTTTATATATAAATGTAGATATAGATCTTTGTACTTGAGAGGGCTTCATTAGATGGTCTCGTTCTACAGTAAAGGGAATTGTTTAAAGAGAATATTAAATAACTTACATTTAGATGTAAACAGGATATTTCACAGTTTCTTCCCACCCCAAAACTCAGTTCAGTAACTTCCAAAATCTTACAATCTAGTTCACTTTATTTGGGCTTTTCCAGTGAAATTGCATTTGGTTAGAGTGATTTAAAAGTACTTCTGGTTAAAACATTATTTCTTTTCTAACTGCTATGCCTTATTGAAAAGACAGAGTAATAATTACAAAGCTTATTGTGGGAAATAGAAGTGCACTGAGATTCTTCACATAAAGAAGTAGTTTTCTGTTGCTTTTATGAGACATTGTGGATCCCATTTGGAGACCATTCTTCCTTTTAGGTGTGGACATAGAGAAGGTCTTCCTGATCTTAGTTCAGTAGTAACTACTCATCAAATGCTGGCTGGGTCTTTTGAGTAAAGTGAGCTTTCTTTCTTGGGTGCCCTGAATCAAGCACCCTAACCGAGGGGAACTGGTGTTAGACTGGGAGGACTTGCAGTATAAGTGCTAGGGCTTCATAGGATGTTTGTCCATTTGACATGGCACTCATTCACCTGATTGAGCTCAGCTTTTAGGTTCTCAGTCCAAATTTAAGTTCTCAGGATCTGGTATCTGTCATGAAAGGATTATTAGACACATTACTTACCTTTCTTCCGTTTTAGTGTACTACTTTTATAAGAACAACTGATTCAAAATAATGTACAGATTTATTTGTGAATATTTTGATTAGTGTTATGGAATATGAAATACATTTTCAGGCACCACGTGCTAAAATGAACCAGCAGCGTTCAAGGAGGTTCAGGGCATCAAAAGAAGGAATGGAAGCAGCAGTCGAGAAGCAGCGAGTCAGGGAAGAAATATTGGCAAAAGGTAAAGAATATGCATCTTGAAGTTGGATTTTTTTTTATAAGATGTATGCAGAATGAGGGAGTGGTGGCAACTTTTTCTTACAAATAGGCAAGCTTTTAACTTAATAAGGATCCCAGAATATCCAGTGTTCACTGTTGAGGAAAAGTAATTCATGAAATCTACCAATAGGCTTAATAGGCTTGTTTATTTTCAAACTCTCCAGTAAAAGGGAGCCTTGGGAATAGGGAATTCTGGTGGAGAGTGCAGATTGTCAACTCCTCTCAGGGCCAGTGCAGCTCTTTAACAAACTTTTATGTCTCTGTAGAATAGAAATATAGTAAGTATTTTTTACTACTTTTCTCTGTGGCGGCTGTCAGAAAGCTATAGTGCTGTAAACATTTTCCTCAAATCAGCTTTGGTTTGCTTGCTTTTTGAAACTCAGAGGTCTATCTGAGGAAGCCGGAGGTGATTCGATCCACATTTACAGGCTGTTGCCAAGTCATTTGCATACTTTCAATATAGGTTGATGGAGCAGGCACAGTATGGTTCCTTCAAGTTTGGAGGGGTTGAGGTGGGATGTCTTCATTTTTGCAGTTCCCCAAAGCCTTAAAATTCCTGGTGGCTACATGGGTAGGAACTGACTAAGCCTCAGAGAAAAGGAAGATCAGGGAGTGTTGATGCCAGTTGGGACTGGTTCTCTCCTACCACACCTGTGTGTGAGGTAGGGTATGGTTGTGGCAGGTTTGTGTTTGGTGTTCTGCTACTTAAGGGGGTAAAATAGACCAGAAAAGCCACAGTGTCTTGGCTCCAGATAATTGTACTCTGCAGTTGAAAAAGGATGCCATAGTATAGTCAGCTCAGGCCTGCAATTACAATAAATTTTATATTACTTTAATTTTGCTGGAAGTGTACAAGTATATAGTTCCTTTAGCTGCAACTTGTAATTTAAGACTCTAAAACCTGTTTGTATTTATAACAATGTTTCTGATTTTAAGAATGCCTTTTTTTTTGAAGATGTGATGAAATATATTTGTTTCTTGAGAAGCAGCTAATAGTGACATAGAGGAAAAAATAGGATTTTTATGTTCCTCTACCTGATAATTGTATTTCTTATCCTGTAAAGCTGTGATGAACTTGGCATTTTAAATTTCATTTTTCTTAGGCACCTTTACTTTAGGAACTGTTATCAAAAATATGGCCTCTAACTGGTGTATATGTGTGTGTGTGTGTGTGTGTGTGTGTGTGTGTGTGTGTGTATTCTCTTACAGAGTGAAGAACTTCATTATTTTTATGTAACAATATAATATCTTTTGTGTACCATATATTGTTTTACAGTCTTATTAAAACATAATTTAAAAGGCTGAGTGCGATGGCTCATCCCTGTAATCCCAGCATTTTGGGAGGCCGAGGAGGGCAGATATGACTGGAGGTCAGGAGTTTGAGACCAGCCTGGCCAACACAATGAAACCCCGTCTCTACTAAAAATACAAAAATTAGCCAGGCGTGGTGGCAGGCGCCTGTAATTCCAGCTTCTCAGGAGGCTGAGACAGGAGAATCGCTTGAACCCCGGAAGGCAGAGGTTGCAGTGAGCTGAGATTGCACCACTGCACTCCAGCCTGGGTAACAGAATGAGACTCTGTCTCAAATAATAATAATAATAATAATAATTTAAATTTGAGAGATGGAATCTTATTTTCTTCCCAGTGAGGGAACATTGTTCCTCGGATGACAAAACTTCACTTTCTTTTGTATTTGAACTTTTTGTTTTTGTTGTTCTGGCTTAATATTGAGTAATTTATCTCACTTTTTATGGGGAGAACAAAACGTTGCCTCTTTTCTCTAGGTGGCTTTCTTCCTCCAGAAGAAATAAAAGAAAGATTTGACAGCAACTGTATTACACCAGTAAGTAGTCTCATACTTTGCTAGCTATTGCTAACTCTTAAATGATAGGTTAATTTATTTCTTTCTATCATTTTAGGGAACTGAATTCATGGACAATCTTGCTAAATGCCTTCGCTATTACATAGCTGATCGTTTAAATAATGACCCTGGGTGGAAAAATTTGACAGTAAGTTTCACATTTTGATACTTCAGAAAGATTAGGGTGATCATTCGAGGCTGTACTTTGATATGACTGACATTATTTATCCTTCTGCCCTGCCCCATAAAATGGTAGTTGACTGTTGGAGGAAAGAAGAGCTTCCAGGGTTATTGGAGTTGGGGTATCCTTGCATGGTTAGGTTTTAGATAGCTGAATTTTCTCTTAAAGCCAATTTTGTCCTCTTACCATCACTATGAAGCCATAAAATTGGGATTCATAATTAAAAAATATATATAGGAAAGTAATTTTTAAGTGGAAATTTCCATTATTACATATCAAAATACAGCAAGATTAGTAAGTTGTGGGGCTGCCTTAAATGGCCGTGTTCCCAAATATTTAAATAATATTTAAATGAACCTGTTTGTAATTTTAGGTTCATAAGCTGGCTTCCCTATTAATGAGAAATGGTAAATTATATTTAATAGATATCTGTTATTGATTATTCTTGGGGCATATATGGTTCAGCACTATATCCTTGCATAGTAGTGAAAATAGGAGCTTGTGAATGATCAGTTTTTCTGATGGCTAGGTCTGACCCAGACATTTCATTCCTTTCCATTCCATGTCGTAAGTTAATGAAGTAGTTTTGGTGTCACACACACACACACACACACCCCTACTTTATTGAGAAAATTTTCAATGAAGTCGTTTTGGTGTTACACACACACACACACACCCACACCCACCCACCCACCCCTTATTCAGAAAATTTTCCCGTAACACTTATCTCAGTTTTTCTTGAGACATATAATTCTTTTGATTTTTGTGCCTATAGAAAATTGGGGATAATCTGAAAGTGTTAAAAATTTTTTTATAGGTTATTTTATCTGATGCTAGTGCACCTGGTGAAGGAGAACATAAAATCATGGATTACATTAGAAGGCAAAGAGGTAAAGCTTACTTACCAATATTTGATTATATGTTCTATTTTTAAAAAGCCATTGAATAGAAAATATTTGGTATGAAGTGATATTCTTGTGGAATATATTAATATAAATACATGTTTCTCTCTTGTTTAGCCCAGCCTAACCATGACCCAAATACTCATCATTGTTTATGTGGAGCAGATGGTAAGTTTCTTCTTTGGGATTTGCTTCTTTTGGATTAAACCATAGCAAGTTGATGGGTTGGTGTGCAGTAATGGATTATTCATGGTTACCTGGAAGTTCCAAAATGCCTTGGTTATTTTATATTCGACAGGGAACTATTATTGAGTTGCTGTTTAATCTGTGATCAATAATCTTTAATTTCTTTTCTTCTTTCTTACATTTTTCAACCTTTTAACTCCCCATACCTTTAAAATGGAGAATTTCCCAAGTGTTTAATCCTTAGTGGCAGTCTATGTTGTAGGTCCACGTATCTAGAGGACTTCCTGTTAACTGGGAACTGCCAGGAAGTGTCAGGCTTTGGGGCTTTGCTGCTCATTTGGGTGCTCATTTGGGCTTTTCTTTGTGTTGGCGTCTCACAGTAGTTTATGGTAAGACTTCTCTCAGAATACTCACTGTTCAGTGTTTTTCTCATTTTTGATTGATAGCTGATCTCATTATGCTTGGCCTTGCCACACATGAACCCAACTTTACCATTATTAGAGAAGAATTCAAACCAAACAAGCCCAAACCATGTGGTCTTTGTAATCAGTTTGGGCATGAGGTCAAAGATTGTGAAGGTTTGCCAAGAGAAAAGAAGGGAAAGGTAAGAACTTTGAGATGGTAGTTGCCTCATTAAAAAAAAAAAAAAATCTATTGTGGTAAAATGTATATGACATAAAATATCATTTCAACCATTTTAAAGTATACAATTAAATAGCATTAAATATTTGAGTTGCCTTGTTTTTAAAATGGATGAAGATTGTGGTTGATTAGTTTTTTTATGTGCTTGTTCTGTTGTCGTTACCCTTCACAGAGATGTATCTTTTCTTTTTTTTTCTTTTGAGACCGTTTCGACAGAGACGTATCTTTTAAAGTACTTTAAAATTAACCTGCATTCAAAAACATGCGCACACTCATCCTTTCTACTTAGCACTTTTTCTGATATTGCCTATATCTACACGAGGCTTACTTCTCATAGATAATAATGCCCATAGCTTGTAATTTGTTTGTGGAAGTTATTTGTTTGAAATACTCTTCTTAAAAGGAACTACAGCTTCTTGAGACTTTTAAGTTACTCCCACTTTTTATGTATTTTAGGTTCACTTGGTTATGTCCAGCCTCCTTTAAAGGGGCTTCTGTTTCAATAATATGGTGCCTCTTGAGTCATATACTTTATGAGGGGAGTAAAAGACATCGTTAAGTGAAAAAAGAGATAAATATAGTGTATTATTTCAGATATGTAATACAATAAAGACAGTATACATGTATCTATGCACATCTATTCACAAGGAAGGGGTAATTGTTGGTTGGGTATAGGTCATCAGTTGGCAAACTTCAGTCCTCCAGGTTTGGCCTGTGAGCTATGTTTTTTACATTTTTAAAGTGTTGTTAAAAACAAAATAAAACATGAAAGACTATTAAACAGAGATCATATATGTCCCCCAATAGCCAAAATAATTTACTGTCTGGCCCTTTACAGAAAATGTTTGCTGACCCCTGGTCTAGACGTGGTTGATTTTATGGGTAATTTTTATTTTAAAATGGGTTGGTGAGCTTTTAAAAATTAAATACTTGTGATATTAAAATGGATCGTGCGTTAGAAAAAGCCTTAAAATTTGCTTGGTTGGAAAAAATTACTGGACGTAGAGTAGACTTGTTTCATCTTCATTCCTGTTCTTGCAGCATGATGAACTTGCTGATAGTCTTCCTTGTGCAGAAGGAGAGTTTATCTTCCTTCGGCTTAATGTTCTTCGTGAGGTATGTAGCAATAATCATTGAAATCAGCACTCTAAAGCAGGGTGCCTTTGATAGCTGTAATGGCAAAATTCCTTTTTGGTTGCAGTATTTGGAAAGAGAACTCACAATGGCCAGCCTACCATTCACATTTGATGTTGAGAGGAGCATTGATGACTGGGTTTTCATGTGCTTCTTTGTGGGAAATGACTTCCTCCCTCATTTGCCGTCGTTAGAGATTAGGTAGGTACATTTGTGTAGCTTTTCAAACTACTGTTTTAGGCTTCTTGACTTTACTGTGCCTACTGGTCCTAATTCATAATGTTTGTCTCTTGCTGACAGGGAAAATGCAATTGACCGTTTGGTTAACATATACAAAAATGTGGTACACAAAACTGGGGTAAGTTCATTCTTGAATGATTTCAAAACACAAATATTT
This sequence comes from Pongo pygmaeus, assembly GCF_028885625.2. Lineage (NCBI taxonomy): Eukaryota > Metazoa > Chordata > Mammalia > Primates > Hominidae > Pongo > Pongo pygmaeus. Next base: position 16,092,256 of record NC_072394.2, read on the forward strand.
GCTTTTATAAGAAGATCATTTTACATATATTTTATCACTTACAGGGTTACCTTACAGAAAGTGGTTATGTCAATCTGCAAAGAGTACAGATGATCATGTTAGCAGTTGGTGAAGTTGAGGATAGCATTTTTAAAAAGAGAAAGGATGATGAGGTAAAGTGTTTCTATTGCAGTAGCTAAAATTGCTCCTGTCTCTAATAGGCTGTGATGATCCTGTGATTACTTTTAATCTCTTTGAGTGTGTTTTTATATCATTATGGTGTGTCAACACTAATGTAATCATGAGTGGTCAGTGCTTTGATTATTTTATAAAGGTTGTGCTGCTTGCTCTGTGGAACTATGTATTGTACCCTGTTTGAGTTGCATTGTAATGTTTTTTCTGTCTTCATAATCTGAATATAAATCCAAACACATTTCTAATCAATAGGATTTGAAATGCGGGTACCAAGGCCGGAAGGCTATTGGGATTGAACTAGTGGCTGTCATGTTTTGAAGGCAGGAAGACAGGTTAAGAAGAATTGATAATGTAGGGAGTGTGGGTTGGATTATATCAGCCAGGGCAGAGGGTTGGGAGAACGTAGATCTGTGGAGAGCTGAATCTCTTAAGAAATTGAAACACAAGAAGGAAATAAAATAACAAAGCATTTGAAAATTGATTGCATATTATGGATGAGTGCTTACATGAAAAGTCCAGGTTCTGGCTTGGGCAGTTAGGAATTTGCTGGTGCCATTTACTAAGATAGCAAGCACTAGGGGTGGAATGGGTTGAGGTGGGGACAAAGTAAAAACTGAGTTTCATTTTGGAGATGTTTAATGTTGAGGGGGCTATAGGACACCTGAGAGGAGAAAAGTCCATTAAGCAGTTGAATGTGTATAAAGCTCAGGGCAGAAGTCTTTTGAAAAGAGATTTGAGAACCATTAACTAATGGAAGGTACTTGAAACTATGAGTGTACTATGAGTGTGACCCTGGGAGCTTGTGTGGAGTAAAAGTACCTTTAACAGAAGCCTAGGGAACCATGGACATTTAAAGAGAAAGAGGAGCTAGTTCTAGAGAGGTAGAAGGAAATTCCTGAAGAGATAAGAAGCCATGCTCAAGGGATCACAGTGAGATGGTCAGGCACTTCATCTGTGGACAGGGTTTGGGATCCACTGGTGAGCTGATAGGAGTGGAGGGGCAGCAGCCTGGAGGCAGAGTGATTGGAGGGTGATTGCAGGGTGTAGCAAGGGAGGCCAGCAGTGGGCAAAATAAGCAGATAATAGCTTCTTAGAAACAGTAAGGAAATCCTTTCAGAAACTGATTTTATAAAAGTCATGTGGCTATTTTAAGCAGATAACAACGTATATAACTGCTACATTGCTTCATGATCTCCCAACACATTAAAATGTGTCACTGAATCTTATTTTCTGTTTTCATCAACTTCGTATACTGTAGCTAGTGATCTCTTATTTTTAGAACTTTGGGTGTCATTTTATGTAACATAGTGAGTTGACTGTAAGCATTCTTTCGAAAAGCCTTCAGTACTTGGTAATGTTTTTGTGTGATGTCAAGAGTTTTTTGCATATAGAATTCAAATTACAGAACTAGCTTTGTCTGGAGGATCAGATGTCAACTGGAACATTTTTAACTACTTTTTCAACAATTACGGTGGCATCCCTTGATCTGCTGCTACATACTTTGTACCACTTGGTTTAAAAACCTCAAGTTACAGTAGCCTTCTACTGTCTCTTTAGCAGACTCTGCACCTTGAGTTGGCATTAGAGGAGGAAGTGTGGGATTTGGTAGACACCATAGTGTTACAGATTTAATTAATACGATTTTTCAGCTGACCTGGCAGGAGAGGGCATTTTAAAGCTTTGGATCTTTGTTGGTGTCCCTGAAGTCATGCCATGTCCTTCAGCATGATTGGACACCAGGGGAAACCCTCAAAAATGCAATAGGAAAGTTTCTGGATATATGTATTTTTCTGGGAAGTGCGTCCCTGGCATTTGACAGATTTCCAAAGGAGTTCATAGCACAAAAAAGGGAGAGATCCATAAGGTCCCCCCAGGTGGTCTTCTGTTTGTGCGTGACTACCACCGTTAGAGATAGGCATTTAACAGACCAGCAGAACAAATGGTAGAAAAGGAATACATTAATATTTGTTATTGGCTAAGCGTGGTGGCTCATGCCTGTAATCTCAGCACTTTGGGAGGCCAAGGTGGGCAGATCACCTGAGGTTAGGAGCTTGAGACCAGCCTGGCCAACTTGGTGAAACCCCATCTCTACTAAAAATACAAAAATTTAAGCTGGGCGTGGTGGTGGGCGCCTATAATCCCAGCCGCTTGGGAGGCTGAGGCAGGAGAATTGCTTGAACCCAAGAGGTGGAGGCTGCAGTGAGCCGGGATCATGCCACTGCACTCCAGCCAGGGTGACAGAGCGAGACTCTTGTCTCCAAAGAAAAAAAAATTGTTATTAAAGTTGAGCATTTAGGCAAGAAATGTGTTGCTTTTTATTGTATGAGCTTCCATGTTTGCCTTTTATCTTGGGAATGTTGTTCGTTTATTAAGCAAATATTTAAGTATTTACCAAGTGCCAGACAGTGTTCTGAGTGCTAGTGATACAGCAAAAAACAAAAAAGGAGACAGAAATCCCTGCCCTCATGGAGTTTACATTCTCTTGGGAGAGCTGGAAGATAAACACAGTAACTAAGTAAACCTCATTAAGTGTTAGAGAATAAGTGCCACAAAGAAAACTAAAGCAGGTGAGGAGGCATCTGGGAGGGGAGAGGTTGGGCGTTACAGTTCTAGAAAAGGTGACGAGAGAAGGCCTCACTGACAGCTGACCTTGATTAAAGATGTAAAGGATGTGAGGGAGCACACCGTGCAGATGTTTGCAGGAAGCATATTACAGACAGAGGGAATCGCCAGTGCCAAGGCCCTGGGGCAGGAGCATACTCAGGATGTTCACAGAACACAGAGGAGCCAGTGTGGAAGGAGCAGAGGAGGCAAAGAAAGAGCAGTAGGAGATGAAGTCAGAAAGAAGACGGAGGGCCCAGTCTGGTAGGACCCAACAGGTCATCATAGGACTTTTAACTTTCATTGTGCATCAGTGTAAGGTTTTGAGTAGAAAAGTTACAAGATTTGACACATACTGTAAAAGGATCACTCTAGCTGCCATGTTGGAAGTACTGTATGGAGGGAAAGGTCAAAGCAGTGAGCCCCAGCCCAGTGAGGAGCCTTTTTTACAGTAATCCAAGGGAGCCTGGATGGTAGCAGTGGAGATCATCAGAGGCAGTTGGATTCTGAGCATGTTTTGAAGGTAGAGCCAGTGGGATTGGCAAATAGATTAAATATAGAGTGTAAGAGAAGGAAAGGTGACAACAGACTGAAAGATGTTTTGAGCAACCCTCATGGAAAGACTGGGAGGTGCAAAGGTGGGGTGGGGATTCTATTTCAGACATGTGAAGTTTCAGATAGCCAAATGGAGATGCTAAGTATGGAGAGGCTCTGGTTGGGGAGTCATCAGCATGTAGATGGTGTTCAAAGCCATGAGACCAGGTGATGACTCCCATGGGAGGAGAGAAGTGGAGAGATCCAAGTACTAGGCCCAGGGGAGCACCAACAGTAACTCATTTGTGCCCAGTGTTCCATTATTGGAACGATAAGCTTGTGGGAGTTATTTATATCCTACTGCTAAAGGTCATCACCGAGGTCTGATTTTTCACACAAAAGACTTGCAACCTTTGGCATAAATGGGTTAAGAGGCTGGGGAGTTGAGGAACAAAGACACATAGCAAGAGGGAAGGAGATCAGGTGAGTGTAGCCTCCTGGAAGCCAAGTGAAGACTGATCCAAGGAGGAAAGAATCCTGGTCAGATAAGGACTGAAATCTGACTAATGGATTTCATAGTCTGCAGGTCATTGGTGACCTACACAAGAGAAGTTTCATTGAAGATGGGACAGAAGCTTGATTAAATAAATCAGTGGTTTCTATATCAGAGGAGGTTTTAGGGTAGTTGATCACCTGGGCTCCACTTTAGAGCAGGAGACTTATGTATCTGGCATTCAGCTTTTTGCCTGGCAGAAAGCACCAATTTCCAATTTCCTTAAGGCCTTATATTGCAGTTGGTAGGACTGACTTGGAAGTGTACCTACTAGGATGACCATCAGTATAGGATCCACTGGCCCCTGTTTTAGGCTGCAACAGTAGCTATGGCCACCCTAGCTGTCATTTCAGTTCCTTGATACTCAGGGAAACTTGGGCATGGGTATGGGAGGCCTGCGAATGGCCCAGAGTTAGTGGGAAACAAGATGAACACAAAATTCTGTCTAGTTGAAACCATGGCTACAATTTGGAAATGAGTAGGGGGAAGAATCAACTTGGGCTGGACCCTCTCCTATGAATTAAATTGGCCCAGAGTAGTAAGCCGTGCATACATCTCAATTTCCTTCCTTTTTTTTCATTGGATTGATATTTTTGGAATCTGGCCAGGGTGGTGGATAATGTTTGCATAGAGTTCCACTTCTGTTCTCCATTGTGCCATGCATGCTACAGAGTAAGAGCCCTTTTTAGGTAACAGAGTCTAATTAAATTGTCTTGCTGATTTTTTAAAAAATGGATACCTTAGTTATTAACTACCTTCAACTAAACCTTAGGAATTGTTGAGTTTTGTTTTGTTTTGTTTTTGTTTTTTAACTTGTATCTTCTCCATATTGACAGCCTGTTTGCTCCAGGATAAAACCAAGGGTCTTTGTAATGGCTTTGCATTTTCCTGAAATGATTCAAAAGCTTTCTGAACAGAATTACCAAGAACCATTAAATTGTATCTAAATTCAGTCTTCCATTGTTAAGTTCTGATAAGCAGCATTTTGAACATATACTCTTATTGCCTGGTTTAAATCATGTACCTAGATTTCTGGGGTCGTCCTTTAAAACTTAAGTTGCCTCCCAAATCATTCCTGGTAATGCTTAACTCTGACATTTTTGTGTAATTATTTGACAGAATATGTGGATTTTATACTTTTAGGACAGTTTTAGAAGACGACAGAAAGAAAAAAGAAAGAGAATGAAGGTAAGTTTTAATTGATTTCATGAGATTGGCAATAGCGTAATTTTACAATTTATGAGGAAGATGTTCATTACAGTAGCTTTATTCCTTGTCCAGTAGGACTTGGTCAGGGATGTAAGTGTCCACCCAGTTGCCTTTTTACCTGTAGAAAGAACACTGGTGTCGATTTAAAGAAGGTCCTCTAGGCTCTGATGTCTGAAGGGATACACTTGGGAGGTGAGAGGTGGGTGGCATTTAGCTATTTGAATGGTTTACAGCAATCAAGTATTGTTTTTTAAGTAAAAATGGTCAATCTTTTGTATCCCCTTGAAAGTTACTATACTCTTATTTCTACATCTTTGTCAGATTAATCTTTCTAGAACACAACATTCTAAACTTGTTTCTCTGCTCTAAAAGCACCACTGACTCCTTAATCCCCTCAGAATCCAATTCTGTCTTAGTTTGGTCTTCAGAGCACACTGTCATCCAGTTGAATTCCAGCCGTCCAGCATATCCCTTGTTGTCTTCTAAATACACCATGTCCCTGCTGACTAAGAGTGTTGCCTTCATTTGTAACCTCTGAATGGATTTTTGACTTTGCAGCTCACTGACATCTTACCTTTTCTACAAGGCCTCCCTTCTTGGTTATGCTCATAGTACAGGTTGAGCAATCCTTTCTTTTAACTCTGGTGCTTCCTACCTCTGATACATGTTTTCTTACTTAATTGCATAATATTTTATAGTCATTTAACTTCTTTAGTTCTTGTTTTCTTATCTTCCCTACTAGATTTTCAAGCTTGTGGAGTTTAGGGACTGTCTTTTACTATGTTTTGTTAGAATTAAGCAATTTCAGGAAACAAGAAGGGAGAAAAGTAGAGTTATTTATTGTTGCAGTGGGTTCAAAATCATTTAGATTGGGAGGGGCATATTTGGTTTCTACTTAAATATTATTATTTTTGCCAATATCTTTTATCAGTCAGCCAAGACTATCACCTATGTTAGCTATAATCATATCTAATTAATTGGAAATAAAGAGTTAAATTCTAGGAAGGCGAAGGGTAAATAAAAGTTGTATTTCCACAAAAATTAGCTGGGTGTGGTGACATGCGCCTGTAATCCCAGCTACTCGGGAGGCTGAGGTGAGAGGATCGCTTGAATTCAGGAAGCAGAGGTTGCAGTGAGCTGAGATCGCACCACTGCACCCCAGCTTGCACAACAGAGTGAGACTCTGTCTCAAAAATAAATAAATAAATTTAAAAAGTTGTATTTCCTAAGTATAACTCAAAATTCAACTTTTTTAAAACCTAAATTATGTTGTTTTTATTTGCCTGAAATTGTGTCTTGAATGCTTTCTGTAATTGTAAAAAGCAGTGGATTAGCATAATGAGACTTGAAAGATTTTCTCTATGTTTCAGTACAGTGTATTATATGTACTTTAGGGCTGAGTTATTAAGTATTATAGGCTGTTGTTTAGAAGTTATAAGTTACCATCAAATCAAAGTGTAGACAACCTTGTAATATTAACGATCATTTGGTCTTTTAGTGAATTCTGTAAAGTGCTTACAGTTTGGACTTTATTCCATTGCCCTTCTTTCTTTCTGTCATCTAACTGTGTTGTGATTTAATTTTAATTTCTACATTCATTTCCATTTATGTTAGAGAGATCAACCAGCCTTCACTCCTAGTGGAATATTAACTCCTCATGCCTTGGGTTCAAGAAATTCACCAGGTTCTCAAGTAGCCAGTAATCCGAGACAAGCAGCCTATGAAATGAGGATGCAGAATAACTCTGTAAGTGGCTTACTTTTATGTGACATTTAAGAATGATGAATATCACATACCTCTTGCAGGGGTGGTGTGTGTGTGTGAAATTTATCACAGCCTGGAGTTTTGTTTTATAGTTTTTCTTAATTGCTTTGCCTTGAGAAATCTTTAGTTCTGTTAAGTCCATCTTTATCAATATGAAAATATCCAAATGATGTGAAAGAAGAGCACGTAGGATTGTTGATACATGCGAATATAAAGAGATAGCTGATTCCAGTTTGGGTGACAGAGTGAGACTCTGTCTCAAAAATAAGCTAAGTGGCTGCAGTGTTTTTGTAATGCAGATGAACCGCACACTGCTCCCTTCTCCAAAGAACAGGGTGGTGAATGGTGCTAGAAGCTTGTCAAGGGACATCCATATGTCTCAAAGCTGGGGCAAGAGGAGGAGGATGGGTTTTATTCTCTTATTTCCCCTTTCCTTCAGTGGGCAGTTGTGAACATTTTGCAAAATAGTATTCCTTAGGTGTAAACTCTGGCTCTCCAATTCAGCATGAAATAAATCTGAATAAATATCTTAAGGTAGCCCTTACTGGTTACTCCCTGTTTGTGAACTCAGCAACTGCATACATTTATTTGCCCTGTGGTATTCTTCCATATTTGAACTTGGTAATCCAAACTCCAGAAGCAAATCAACCTATCCTGCAAGGCTGTACTTTGTCCACCACCTTCCTGTTGTAGTGGAAATAGACCATGAGCTCTCAGAATACCCAGTGGGACAGCAGCAGGGCTGAGGGAACAGACCCTGATCTAACAGTAGAGGAAGGAACATACACTTTTGCTATGATATATCCAAGGAAATTGAATAAGCTTGGATATTTAATTTTTGTTATTCTGTTAGTTATCCTATTGATGCTTATATGGAACAGAAATAGCTGATGCCCATCATTCAAGATTTTAGTGACTACCATCCCCACAGAGCAGAACTGAGAGTGACTGGTGGTGTCATATGCCCTGTTGATGGTAGAGTACTTTTTTTTTAAATCTTGGGAGGCAGGCAGATTTAAACTTCGCCAGCTGTGGTTGCTTCAAGAAGGATTCCAGTATTATCTTCAGGCCCGGTAGTATTAGGCCCCAGGACCAGACTGTGGATCGATAACATCTGCCATAGGAGTAGTAATGGGGAGACTGGTGATGAGGTTGCTTCTTTGATTCTGTCTTAATTAACTTCCCTTGCCACAATTATTTCTATATAGAGGAAGTATGGAATTCGAATCTTTGCAGAGTGGGATTTTCACCTAGAATGTTCTAAATTTAAGGAAATTTTGAAGTCAAATTACCAGTTTATTTAAAGGGAGCCATTAAAGTTACAGATTTCTCGTGTTTTATTTTTCTGAGCTGTTGGGTTGTAGTCTCTAGTACATGTCTACTGATGATTAACATTCTTAGTGTTTTATTAAATAGCTTCCATTTCCTTATATATGTGGTTTTATATTTAGCATTCTTCAGTGTGGTTTCATTATATCTAATTTGATGAAAAAAACAGCTTATGAAATTTGAATTTAATATGAATCTGGTATGTTCACAAAGGAATATTTTTGTTGGTAGAGACAGAGCAGTGGAGATTTAGCATTAAATGGTGAACAGCATTTTTTTCTAGAAAGTATATTATTATTTTTGTTTTCTAAAGATAGAGTTTATATCTTGTTAGTCAGTAATTAATTTTGTTAAAGTTTGCTCTTTACACAACTTCTCTGTAGACAGTTAATGGGAATGTCGCTCTCATAATTTAATCCAAATGGATTAGTGTAGGGTTGAAAAAACAATAGTGATTACTTACTGAATGGTTAACTACCATGTACCAGGTAGGCAGCATGCCAGTAATCTTTCACATGTATTGATGCATTTAATCCTTGCAATAACTTGTAAGGAAACAGAACGTTATCATCCCCATTTTAAGATGAGGCTCACAGAGGTTAAGTAATAAATTGTTCAAGGCCACACAGCCAGTAAAGGTTGAATTTGGTATTTCAGACTCAGATCTGTATAACTAAAATACAACAATACCTGCCTTGTTTTCCAAGTACAACAGTGCCTTCCTGTATTTATTTTTATTGGGTTTTTTTGACAACATTGTCTGTACCTTTTCATTAATAACATTGACATTATGTTTTTAAAAGAGACGTGCTCTAAGTTCTATGTGAAATATGATTTCATATTATTTTAACTTTTCTTGACCTGTGGTATGAACTGTGTTTATGCTGTGGATACTCTATAATTGTTATATCATTGAAATGGCCTTCTGTGCTCTCAGTTTAAAAAAAATTCAGTTTACTTGAAATAGCTAATATACTGTGAGTAACAGAAGAAAAACTTGACTGTGGAAATGTTTCTGCCCCTTATGTTTTTGGTGATGTGGTCCTTTAGCCTGAGTAACTAAAGTTGCAGAACATTTTCTTTTAATTTTTAAATATTAAAATATGTTAGGGTTATATTAAAATATGTTAGTTAAAATTAACCTATTATGTTAATTGAGTTAGGTACAAAGGGAAGATAGTACTGAATTTAAAATGACAGCTAAGTCTTTGAAATACTAATAAAATCTGCATTTTTCTAAGATGACTAATAGATTTTTATTTGTAGATTGATTTTTAAAACGGAACATATAAAGTAATTTAAGTTATCTAACACAGTCTTATTAAACTTGCTTTTCAGAGTGGTTGTACTAGGTTGAAGACTTAACCATTTAACTGCATTCTCACCAGCATTGACCATTTTATATATTATTGCATCTATATTATTATATATTATATGCTATATATGTAATACATTTTATATATAACATAGAGCTATACATATATATAAAATATATGTATGTTTTTTCCCCTCATAGCTTTGCCATTTGGTAGGTGGCAAATGATTGTGAATTCCTAACAGGAATTGTTACAATTGATTGTCACAAATGATTGTGAACCACCGAAGGAAAATAAAATTCAAGTACTATAATTTTAAAAAATATATAAAATTAAAACTTTTTTTTCTTCAGAAACTTTTTTTTTGCCCTAACAATGTTAATTCTTTTCAGTTTAAGCATAGAAAGTTTGGGTATTACATTACTTCTTTTGAGGGGAAGTGAAATGGAGCAAGATCAGTCTCTGTACCGTCTAAATATGTTTACCATCTCTATGTAGTAGCTTTAAAAATGTTACTGTGAAACACGGTAAGTAGTGGTGGTTGGATGTACCTTCTTCTGTAAAATGAATAATGAAATCCTTCTTCTGTAATGTCATCATTGTCTGCAGAGTCCTTCGATATCTCCTAATACGAGTTTCACATCTGATGGCTCCCCGTCTCCAATAGGAGGAATTAAGCGAAAAGCAGAAGACAGTGACAGTGAACCTGAGCCAGAGGATAATGTCAGGTGAAGCCATTTTTTGGTAGCACTTTGTTAGCAAATTGCTGAAATAGATGCAGTCTAATTAATGCTATTTAGCTTAGAGCAGCAGTGCCTTCAGATGCTTGCCTGTGATCTTTTTATCCATCAGTAATTAATGTGGAGGGTTAGAATAGTCAGTAAATTCCAGTGAGATGTGTAAGCTGTAGCTGTTAAACCTAAGTGTCTAGATTAGTATGCGTGCAGGCTTTCGTCCTCCAATCCACTTTTCCCTCTGAGACCAGGCACAAGATCAGCTAGATATGAGGTGTTTAGCTCTGACTATGTGATCTGAATGTTGCTGTTTGGAGACTGATGAAATTTTCAAGCTGCTTAACCTAGAAAGTTCAGTTATACTTAGACACTTAATATAGTTTGCCTTAATCTTCTCTATTGAAAGAGTTCTTCCTCAAAATGAAATATGCAGAAATCATTCTGTTAAGAGATCAATATGTATGTTTTTTAAAAACCACAGACTTGCATATGCGCAATTATATTTCATGACAGAGGAGTTTCCCTTTAACTGTATACTTTAAATTTAAAATAGGAAGCTGATTCTTTAATTCATCCTGAAGTTTGAGATCATTATATAATAAGATTAACAACCTCTCATGTAATTAAATCCAGATTTGAACCGTGGGCTCCAAGTGCAAAAGGCCAACAATCTCAATAATTGTAGCTCATTAAGAATTTAGGAAAACGATCTATTTCAAAGGTAAACAAGACAGTAGTCACCTACAGCTCATGCTTCTTTTACAGGACATGGAAAGTGTGTGATTTGTGTTTATGATTAGAAACTTTGCAAGGGTCATATGTGGTTCTGCACATTTTTCTAACATCCTTTGATTTCAGATCCATGTCTACTTGTGATTGAACATTTACTCTGTATATCTTTAGTTTCTATCCTCTACTTTCTGTACTTTGGATTTTCCTCTTACAGCATGTCTTTGGTTTTGTTTACTATGTAGCCATCATGATCAATACTAGTTTAATAGGTAACTTGATTTGTTTAGTATTTTATTGTTTAATCCTAGAGGATGATTAAGGGTGGAAATGCCTCTACCAAGAAATGCTTGGGGCTTTTAGCATTTTTTCATTAATATTTTCTGTAAAATAGTGATAATCCACCTTATGAATAGGAGATATTTCTAATTGTTATTCTATGAATCCTTTGTGTTGTGGGAGGGGTAGATTAAAATTGATACGGTATATTCTGAAACATGACTGCAATTAATATGTGAGATCTGGCACATGGAAAAGAGGCCTAAATGGAGAATCATCTTGATGTTTTTGATCTGTTCTGATGTTTTTAAAAGTGTTCTTTGGCTTCTTCATGTTCCTTAAATGTTAAATCTTAGAGAATAAGAAATGGATTCTTAAAAAAACATAATACATTGGGTGAAAATGTGGTTGGTCACATTGTATTTTCAGTGATGAATGATAATTTAGTGGATTCATTGACCTGCTTCTAGATTTTACCATAACATACATATGTTTGTGTGTGTGTATGTATACATAGATATATAGAGATATAGAATGTGTACGTCTCTCTATATATATCTCTATCTCCTTTCCTTAAGCCATCAACAGCTCTTAGCTGAAAGAGGGATAAGGCCCAAGCAAGGATAGAGAGAGTAGGTATACACATAATTTCTGCCTAATGTCTAGATTATTCTTTTATAAACTATTTTTTACATTTAAAAAAGTTACCTGTGTGAGTCTTAAGTAATTTAGTTGACTTTCTTTGTATGGTTTAAATATATTTTAACAAACTAAGGAACTTGAACTATATAAAATATCTTCAATATTTGAATCTTAAAATGTAGCTTTAGAATTGTACAAAGAAACATATAAAGTAGTATTAAAATTTGAGCAAATGTGTTCTATATATTTTTCAATAACATTTTTTAAAATGTGGTTTTATAATGGTCTTACCAGAATCAGTGACTGGGGTGTGTTTAACTGTCTTTAAGTTGATAATAAATCCTATGAAATTAGACTTTTTAGAAATAATTAAATGAATATGTGTTAGCATGAGTGTTTAACTCTTTCACATTTCCCCTGGGTATTAAATATAAACTGATTTGGGATATAAATTGGTAGACAGCCTGTTACTGAAGATGTGTTAATTCAGCATAAATGAGCTGTGCCTGGTTTTAGGTTATGGGAAGCTGGCTGGAAGCAGCGGTACTACAAGAACAAATTTGATGTGGATGCAGCTGATGAGAAATTCCGTCGGAAAGTTGTGCAGTCGTACGTTGAAGGACTTTGCTGGGTTCTTAGATATTATTACCAGGTACAAAAAGAATATTTTCCTCTGAATTTGTAGTTAATCATTTAAGAAAAATAGTAATTTCTTTTTTTTTTTTTTTTTTTTTGAGATGGAGTCTTGCTCTGTCACCTGGGCTGGAGGGCAATGGCGTGATCTCAACTCACTGCAACTTCTGCCTCCCAGGTTCAAGTGATTCTCCTGCCTCAGCTTCCTGAGTAGCTGGGATTACAGAGCGCACCACCACACCCGGCTAATTTTTGTATTTAGTAGAGACGGAGTTTCACCATGTTGGTCAGGCTGGTCTCAAACTCCTGACCTCGTGATCCGCCTGCCTCGGCCTCCTAAAGTAGTGGGATTACAGGCATGAACCACTGCGTCCAGCCCAGTAATTTCTGTAATAATAGTATTATTGAGCTGGATCTTGAAAACAAACCCAGGCTCATTTTTTAAAGCTCCCTATTCAGAAGTCCGTATTTGTAAATATTTGTTTCTGAAGACGTGGAAGCTTCTTAGGTATTAATATAGAAACAAAGCTAATTTTTGTTAAAAGTATTTTCAGCATCAAGTAATGTGGTTGACTGCTCTTTGTCTTTAAGATGATGAAAGGTTAGTGCTTTTTAAATTGGAGTTTAAAAATAACTGAGTGATGAATTGACAGTCACTAAATGACTGAACAGAAGACAAAGCCTGGAAAATACCAATAAGAATTCTAAAGGAATTTGAATGCTACTCTCTTCATAATATAGTGATGATACATGAAGCACATTCTAATTGGAATAACCTGTATCCTACCTTTTGATAATTGAAATGTCAGATTGGTGAGAGATTAGGTAGACATATTGAGGATTGTAACACTGATAGTTAATATCTGGTTTCGTGCTTAGAGAGCAAACCAAGTTAAATTTGGTGTGACCTGAGAATAGATGAAGTGTGTTGACAAGTAGAAAGTAACACAGTGCACTGAGTATTGACTGTTAAGTACTCTGCGTGTTTTACTCCTACTGTCAAGATTTAAATTCACTAGACACTGTCTTAACACATCTTAGATATCTCTTTCCTGTGAGTATAACTTGCTTTTGTTTTCTTTTTGCTGTGTTTACTCACATGTTTTTATAGTCAAAAGAAACTTGTCAGGTGAAAATATAATGGTGAATTTTAAAATGAAACTCATGGCTGTTTTACTTTCAACTGCTGTTCCAATAATGTCTCTAACCACCTTACATGCTCAGTAAATGTCTGCTGTGACTGCTTTTGGTTTTACTTGATGATGACAGCTCTAGAGATGGAAAGAAATGTCACCAAATGTATTTTAAGGATAAAAATCTTACCAAATTGTGTTTGTGAATATGAAGTTTGGCAGTAACTACTGATTTTTCAAAGATGCTTTGTAGCATTTTTAAAGTCAAAGAGCCATTGATATGAATTGAAACTTCAAACTTAAACAATTTTTAGGAGTCATGGAAAAGATCAGTATTTGGAATATATGCCAGAAGTCATGTGTTTTATAAATAGAATATTATAGGTTAACAGTCCTAATTTTTGTTTTTTTAATTGTGTTCATCATTAACATAGGTTTTTGATTTTGTTGTTACTTTTTAATGATTCTAGGGCTGTGCTTCCTGGAAGTGGTATTACCCATTTCATTATGCACCATTTGCTTCAGACTTTGAAGGCATTGCAGACATGCCATCTGATTTTGAGAAGGGTACGAAACCGGTAAGCTTAATTACTTAAAGTCATAAAGTTTATAGAATTCTGGATTAGATAATAATCTTGGGTCTTTAACGTTTTTTCTTTTTTGCAGTTTAAACCACTAGAACAACTTATGGGAGTATTTCCAGCTGCAAGTGGTAATTTTCTACCTCCATCATGGCGGAAGCTCATGAGTGATCCTGTGAGTCTCAGTATTTTGAGTGTGTGGGTGACAGGATTTTTGTCACATTTTATTAGTATCAGTTACAATTGTTTTGCAGCTGATAGTTAAAACAGTGAAGTACAGAAACAAAGTATGTTTTTTACTCCAAACACACATATATTTCCTGCTTTCTTTGGCCCTGCACAGTAAATCAGTTTGTTTTGGGGAGAAATTTTTTTGTTTAGTTTTTGATTTTTTTTGTTTGTTTGTTTTTAAGACGGAGTCTTGCACTGTTGCCCAGGCTGGAGTGCAGTGGCGCCATCTTGGCTCACTACAAGCTCCGCCTCCTGGGTTCACGCCATTCTCCTGCCTCAGCCTCCTGAGTAGCTGGGACTACCGGTGCTCACCACCATGCCCAGCTAATTTTTTGTATTTTTAGTAGAGATGGGGTTTCACCATGTTATCCAGGATGGTCTCGATCTCCTGACCTCATGATCTGCCCACCTTGGCCTCTCAAAGTGCTGGGATTACAGGCGTAAGCCACCGTGCCCGGCCAGGAAAAAATTTTTGTTCTCTGGCTACCTGTAAGTCTTTAATTTTATTTGTTCCAGCCATATTTGGTAGCCACCAGAGATGAGGAGACTGCCTTACCCAAAATCACCTGTGAACTTTGTTTTGTATGCTAGCTAGAAAGAGTGAGACCCAGCCGGGAAGTAGGAAGTGTTAGAATACGTAAACCCTTTACTTTCTGCCTGCCTGAAGCCCATAGTTGTCAGTTCTAAAATTCTTCTGCAGTAATGCTTTTTCATCTTTTAAAATAACATTGTTCATTTTGTTTTACTATACTTGGGATTAATGACCTAATGTCTCTTAACATTTTTTAAAAGGAATGCACTTTATTTTCTCATCAGACCTTATGACTTGAATGAAAGTCATATCAAATTCTTTATGACAGAGATGTGTGACTTCTGTTTTGATTCTTTACTTTTCTCCTTAATATAGGATTCTAGTATAATTGACTTCTATCCTGAAGATTTTGCTATTGATTTGAATGGGAAGAAATATGCATGGCAAGGTAAAATTTAGATGTTCTTTTCTGATAAAACTGTGAACAAACATAATTTTTGAAATGAAATAATTCTGTAAAAGATAAATATTTTAGCCTGGGCAACATGGTGAAATCTCATCTCTACAAAAAATACAAAAATTAGCCTGGCATGGTGGCTTGCACCTGTAGTCCCATCTACTTGGGAGGCTGAGGTGGGAGGATTGCTTGAGTCTGGGAGGTCTGGGTTACAGGGAGCCATGATTGCACCACTGCATTCCAGCCTGGGAGACAGAGTGAGGCCCTGTCTCATTAATAAATAAAATAAATAAATAAATAAATAAATAAATATTAAAAGGTAAATATTTTGAGAATTATATGTGAAATGTTGATATTTCTCCATCCAACCTGGGATTAGCAATGATTAATAGTAAATTTAATTATAACATTCTTAGAAGCAGTAAATTGAGTTGAAATAGGTTGATAATTACATCTTTGTTTCCTTTGTGATTAATTAATGGGGCTTGTTACATTCAGTCAGTAGCTCATTAACACCTTTTGAGGTTGCTGAGAAATACAGAAACACAGTAGTGTCCATGTGGAGATTTACGTATACTCCATGGAAACTTTTGAAAAATATGCTAGAAACTTTTATTTAGTTTAAATACTTAATGTTGATCATGACTTTTCCTACTAGTTTTTCATTCCATTAACAGATTTTGTAGGAATGGCTATATAAAATTTGTACTAACTTTAAGGTGTATTTACCACTCAACCAATATGTGATGATGATTGAATGTAAAATACAATAAAGAAATATCTCGGCCGGGCGCAGTGGCTCATGCCTGTAATCCCAGCACTTTGGGAGGCCGAGGCGGGCAGATCACGAGGTCAGGAGATCGAGAGCATCCTGGCTAATACAGTGAAACCCCGTCTCTACTAGAAATACAAAAAATTAGCCTGGCGTGGTGGCAGGCGCCTGTAGTCCCAGCTACTCGGGAGGCAGAGGCAGGAGAATGGCGTGAACCTGGGAGGCAGAGCTTGCAGTGAGCCGAGATAGCACCACTGCACTCCAGCCTGGGTGACAGAGCAAGACTCCGTCTCAAAAAAAAAAAAAAAAAAAGAAATATCTCTTACACAGTAAACCAGCTGTTGTTTCACTCTAAAGTCATCCTGCAGCAAATTTTTTAACCTTTTCTTCCACCATACATTGTCCTAGGGTAATAAACACATTTGGTAAAGTCATATTTTCATTTTTTACTTATTGTTCCCTGTGGTTGGAATGGCCAATAAAATGACTTACAGAGAATCTTGAGACAAAGGGGAATAAATAATACAACTTACAAATTGAAAAATCAGGAGGCTTTGGAGTTGACTTGATTTATTTAGTAGCAGAAATATCATATCACTTCAGTGGAATGATCATGGAAATGCACCCATTGGGGTTATATAAGTGTTGTGTGCTTCATGATCATGTATTATTACATGTTAAATGGATTGGAGATTCGGGTTTTTCAAGGTGCTTTGTGGAGGATGTCTTGATTAAAGCAGAGAGAGAAGATGCATAGGACAGTGAGGGATGTAAAAATACTAAGTAAATTAATTAAGAAGCAAATATATTTTTGTGTTTGTTAAATAAGTAAATTATTAAATCGTTGTCTGGGTTTATTAAGTAGATAATTAAATATATAAACATGCAGGTGACTTGTCAACTCTGTCATTGTGGTATATATTATTTCTTTCACTGACAGGGTATTTTCAATATAATTTAACTCTAGGGGAAAAGTGAGATAATGTACAAGAGTTCAGGTTTCTTCACATCCTCTCCAACATTTGTTATTTTGTTTTTATTAGTAATAACCATGCTAATGGGTATGAATGGTATTTCATTGTGGTGGCGATTTGCATTTTCCTAATGATTAGTGTTCATGAAACTGAACATCGTTTCATGTCCTTTTTGGCCATTTCTAAATCTTTGGAGAAATGTCTGTTCAAGTCCTTTGCTCAATTTTGAATTGGGTTAATTTTGTTGTTGTATTATAGAAGTTTTTTATATATTCTAGACATTAATCTTTTATTGAATGTATGATTTGCATATATTTTCTCTTATTCTGTGGATTATCTTTTCACCCTATGATGATGTCCTTTGATGCACACAAGTTTTTAATTTTGATGAAATCAAGTTTCTTTTTTGTTGTTTCCTGTGCTTTTGGTGTCATATCCAAGAAATCTTTACCAAATCCGACATCATGAATCTTTCTTCCTATGTTTACTTCTAAAAGTTACACAGTTTTAGTTCTTACATTTAAATCTGATCCATTTTGAATTAATTTTTGTATATGGTGTAAAGTAATGGTCCAACTTCATTCTTTTGCATGTGCATATCAAATTTTCCCGGCACCACTTGTTGAAAAGACCATTCTTCCCCCCATTGAATAAGTTGGCACTCTTGTTGAAAATCTTCTGGGCTCTCTATTCTAGTCCATTGAGCTATGTGTTTGTCCTTATGCCGATGCTATACTGTTATAATTACTGTAGCTTTGTAGTGAGTTTTGAAGTCAGAAATTGTGTCTTCCAACTTTATTCTTATTCAAGGTCCCTTGAGATTTCACATGAATTTTAGGATGGGTTTAAATTTTGACCTCAAATATTTTTGTATTTTATACAATGTTTTATATAAATATTTTTACTTAGCTTAGTAGTGAGAACACACTTTGCTTGAGGTAAAATTTAGTACTGTTGGGAAATACAGTTTCTTCCTCATACATGTTTTTAAAACTTACTTAGTGAAAGTAGTGATAATACTTAGTTAAGCTCTTACCTGGGTTGAGTACATCTTAATAGAAGATGAAGTATATCTGGATACGTCAACATTTTTAAACGTGTGCTTACCAACATTATATGTAATTTTTTTTTTTTTTTCTAAGACAGTCTCACTCTGTCGCCCAAGCTGGAGTGCAGTGATGCGATCTCAGCTCACTGTAACCTCCGTCTCACTGGTCCAAGCAATTCTCCTGCCTCAGCCTCCTGAGTAGCTGGGATTACAGGCGAGTGCCACCACACCCGCCTGATTTTCTTGTATTTTTTGTAGAGGTGGGATTTCACCATGTTGGCCAGGCTGGTCTGGAACTCCTGACCTCAGGTGATCCGCCCACCTCAGCCTCCCAAAGTGCTGGGATTATAGGTGTGAGCCACCGCACCCGGCCCAACACACGTAATTTGAAAGCAATATCGTTTTGGTCAATTTGCTTAGTACTATATAGATATATGGCATAGTAGTTTTGATTGCTGTATATTTTATATATGAATAGAGAATTTAAGTAATTCCATCAAGTTACACAGTGGCAGACCTGAACTCAGGTCTGCCTGAGTTAAGACCTGAACTCAGAAAGTCTGATACTAGAGCTCACATTTGAAGTGACTGTGTAATACCTAAGTTATTACCACTACTTGGGCTCCCTCTGGGTATTGAAAGAATTCAGTGAGATAATGCATGAACATAAGAAGTGTTCAGGAAACAGTAGCTGCTATTCTCATGTTTACTGTCAGCTCACTCTAGCTCTGTCATATCTGGATGTAAGGCATTCCTTTCTGTGCTGGCCAGTAGGGCAAATTTATTGCTTAGTAATTTTCTTGCTGTTGAGTAGCACTTCACATTGTTAACTGATTGGATTTAGCTTCTGGAATTGATATTGTAGAAAAGTCTTATTTTATATATATATATAAATGTAGTGGGTAGGATATATATATCTTATTTTATATGTATATATATCTTATATATATATCTTATTTTATATATATATCTTATTTTATATATATATATATATTTTATTTTATATATATATATATCTTAAATGTAGTGGGTAGAAAACAAGCTAGATGATGCTGTAGTTTCCCCTTGATATATTTCTCTTAAGTGTATGACTAAATAATATTTTAGCAATTTCCTGGGTTTTTTTCATGTGTTTACCAGTTATTGAAATAGCCTGACTCACATGTTAGGTATTAAGAGCCTTGAAATCACTCTTTTAGGCCATTCAAAATTCATACTAGAACTTAGTTTCTTTTTAACTTAAAAAAAAAAAAAAGATCAGGTGCAGTGGCTCATGCCTGTAGTCTCAGGACTTTGGGAGGCCAAGTTGGAGGGATTGCTTGAAACAAGGAATTTGAGACCAGCCTGCGTAACACAAGGAGACCTCATCTCTACAAAAAATTTAAAAAATTAGCTGGGTGTGGTA
Organism: Pongo pygmaeus; assembly: GCF_028885625.2. NCBI lineage: Eukaryota > Metazoa > Chordata > Mammalia > Primates > Hominidae > Pongo > Pongo pygmaeus. The sequence continues at coordinate 16,111,886 of NC_072394.2, forward strand.
GAGACATGTGCCTGTAGTCCCAGCTACTCAGGAGCTGAAGTGGGAGGATTGCTTGAGCCTGCGAGTTTGAGGCTGCAGTGAGCAATGATCGTGCCACTGCACTCCAGCTTGGGTGACAGAGTGAGACCCTATCTTTTAAAAAAAATCTCTTACTAGGTAGTGAAATTGAATATGATTCCTAACTTTGAAAATGCAATAGCTAAATAATTAAGACTTGGAAACCTTTTCATTTCTCATAATTTTAAAGGGAATAATCACAGATAACAGTGGTTTTGAGTAGCAGTAGTTTCAGAATTATTTAATGCTATTTAGCATTTGTCTTTGCTATGTATCGTAAAATTTTTATTTAGCCAAAATACTACTTATACTGTGTAGAGCAGAAAATACATATGCTTCAATAACTTTGTATATTTTTCTTATAGCATTGTATTAGTGATGTGCTTCTTTGAAAATTATGCTTCTGGGTCCAAATAAGTGCCCTTAATTTCAGCATACTGCAGAGGATCATTTTAAGCCCCAAATGAATAGCCTCTGTTCTGTCCCCTGCCCCCTAAGTTATTTAAGCAAGTCTTTAAAATTTTTTTGTATATAAATTAATTAGTAGGCCTTAAAATGTAAAAAGAATACTATGGAATTTTAGAGCAGGAGGAGATCTATGCATTCTGGTTGAACAGAATTGAGTATTTTAGTTGAAATGCTCTCATTTTACAAAAGATGAAACCAAGTACTAGAAAGATGAAAGGACACACTCAAGCCCTAGGGAGAGTAACTGGCTTGCTTGGGGGCATCTTAGTAACTAAAGTGAGAACATATACTGGTATCCAGGTAGCCATTTGTTCATTTATTTAAAATTTTTATCACCATGGAGTTAAGATTCAGAAAACATGATTTTTCATATAAGCCATTTTAAGAATGGAAAATACGTAGAATTTTTTCTCCTGCAACTACAGGGGAAATATTAGCATCTGAGTTTTGGCTTAATGAGACAATAAGAGTTCAGTTCCAAAACGTTTTTGTATCAGCAAGGAAACTCTACTAGAAACGTTCATTTCGAGCAATGGTAAGTTGGAATTTGGGTGATCCTGGTAGCAGGGGTGGTTCATTTACACTTGTTTTCCCAGGTGTTGCTCTCTTGCCATTCGTGGATGAGCGAAGGCTACGAGCTGCCCTAGAAGAGGTATACCCAGACCTCACTCCAGAAGAGAGTAAGAATTATACTTCTTAGTTAACACTGATCTGTATAATATACACTTTATATTTCTGTATAAAATTAGACCTTCCTTCTCCCGTTTGTCAGATTTCCCATAAAGGGGGGTATAAATCATTGATTTTATTTTCTTATTACAGACGTTGACTTTGCTTCTTAATTCATTATCTGTAAGTTGAGTAGTAGTTGAATAAAATGTTTTAACTTACAAGTATTTGTTAAATTTTTTAAAAAGCAATACTTCAGCAATATCCTTTGACATTTTGATTCTTATATGACATGCACATGCGAAAGTATCTTTTGCCTGTTGGGAAGATATTATTCATTTTCTCCATCTGCCTTTCCCTACTCCTCCTTTCCCCCCAATAATAACTACTTTGTTTAAAAGGTTAGGGTGAAACAAAAGCATATGCTCTTAGAGTGCTAACTTGAAATATGACATAAAAGGAGGCAATTTGTAATTAATACTGACAGTAAAAAGTATTCATATTCGGAAATTGCAAAGCTGGGCTCTATTGAAAAATTTAATACCATTATAATAAGCCTCTAGAAACAATTTCTTATCCAAAAGATTGTCTTTTAGAACAGTCTTTTTGTTACACGTATTTTTTGGGTCCATGTGATATTTTGATACCTATATACAATATGTGATGATCAAAATAGGGTAATTGGGATATCCATCACCTCACATTTATCTTTTCTTTGTGTTGGGAACATTACAGTTTTTTTCTTCTATTTTGAAATATGTAATAAATTACTAACTTCCCCACAGTACTATCAAATACTAGAACTTACTCTTGTCTAACCTATCACTTTAAAATTATTTTTCATAAATTTTATAATTCTTAACACTTAGATGCTTTCCCTTGTTTTATGCTCATAAAATTGGTCTTGCAGGTACAATTTTTTTATGTGTAGGTCTTATTCTTTTCTTTCCCTGTAGCCAGAAGAAACAGCCTTGGAGGTGATGTCTTATTTGTGGGGAAACATCACCCACTCCATGACTTCATTTTAGAGCTGTACCAGACAGGTTCCACAGAGGTATGTTACACAATTTGGTTAATTAGAAATGCACTTTTTAAAATTTTGGTAAAGTATGCATAACATAAAATTTACCATTGTAACCATTTTTAAGTGGTTATAATTCTGTGGCATTAAGTATATTTACAGTGTTGTATAACCATCAGCACTTTTTCAGAACTTTTTCATCTTCCCAAATAGAATTTCTGTACCTTTTAAATAATGTTAAATAATGTATCAGAATTTCATACCTTTTTATGGCTGAATAATACTGTATGTGTACTTTTTTATCCACTTATCTATTGGTAAATATTTGGGTTTGTTTCTGCCTTTTGGCTCTTATGAATGATGCTGCTATGAACACTCAAGAATCTGCTTGAGTCCCAGTTTTCCATTCTTTGCATATGAGATCAGGAATGCATTTTTCCACAGCCAGTGGATGTACCCCCTGAACTATGTCATGGGATTCAAGGAAAGTTTTCTTTGGATGAAGAAGCCATTCTTCCAGATCAGTAAGTTTCATTTTGTATATAATTGAGGTGACTGGAAGGAAGTTTAGTTAGGATTTTTTTCCTTGTTGTCTAAATGTTTATTTTCTAATAATAGTGAGAAAATTGTATTTAAAATAAGACAAAACCTTGCTGACTGAAAAAGGCTTGGGTTCAAAGCCCCAGCTCTTCATAGTAGCTGTGTCACCTTGTGCAGGGAGCTCTGGGAGTCCCTTTCAGGATATCCTAAAGGTCAAAACTCTTTTCATAATGATACTAAGATGTTACGGTGTTACTTGCTTTTCTTACACTTTCTCTCTTGAGTGCACAGTGGAGTTTTCCAGAGGCCTCTCAAGAGATAGAAGCAGAGGAGAGTAGCTATTAAATAGATACTAACCAGATATTAATGAGATTTTTGAAAGTATACAACAATGACTTTGTTTTGCTTTGTAAAAAAAAAAATAGCTTTTCATAAGAATGTTATCTATGTTAACATGTAGGGTTATCTTTTAGTATTTTAAAAATTTCTTAGTCGTAATTTTTAATGAGTAAATGTTCATAAATATAACCACTATAAACAAAAGCCCTTTGAGATTTAAGAATGTGAAAGGGTTCTGAGACCAGTTTGTGAACCACATTTCCAGGAATGGAACTGCTGGCCATAGAGTATGTGTATCTTCATTTTTTTTCTAGGTAATATTTCTAGGTGGTTTGTCAAGGTGGTTACACTGTGTTGTAATCCCAGTGGCAGTTTGTGAGAGATCTTGTTGCTCTACGTTTTGGCAAACCCTTGTCACAGCTTTAATTTCTGTCAGTCTGGTGGATGCTCATTGACATCTTATGGTTTATAGTTGCAGTTCTCTGAGTACTAATGAGATTGAATGCCTTAGGGTTGATAGTTAACCATTTCATTTATGTGGTACTTACTTTTTTTTTTTAAAGATATAAATGGTTTTTATTGTTTTTGTTAGTGCATTCTAATGATTTATCTTTTCTAAAGACTAACAAACATAGCAACATCTTATTTCCACTTACCTAAAAAGTTACAGTTTACAGATAGATGTTTCTTCTCTTGTTTCCTTCTAGAATAGTATGTTCTCCTGTTCCTATGTTAAGGGATCTGACACAGAACACTGTAGTCAGGTAAGTTTTCCAAAATTCCTGGTATTCACCCAGGACACAGCTCTGAACTTGCAAATCCATTTTAAAAGACCTTTGATTCACAAGGAAATGGCAGCTGTTAATCCACCAATGCTTCGAGATTGGAGAGTCCCTGTGTTGCAGACCTTAGAGCAGAGCCTCTTGACTCTAAATTATGTATATTGTTAAGGCTACTGATTTAACATGCTTGCTTATCTGTTTTCTGGTTTCCCATGACAACCTGTAATTCTTCCTGGATTAGGCAAGTGGGAGGTAAAGAGTAGGAGTATCTAGCAGTTTGTTATATAGGAACAAACAGAACTCTACACCCCAGAGGTTCACACAGCTTCCCTGTATTACAACAGACTATTTTACTTATGTTTATAATCATGGCCCTGCAGAGTTTGAAAACAAAAATATTCTGTAGTATATTTTAGTTAAGATGACATAGAACAGAATATATTTGTGAAAATTTTTATTAGCAATTATAAACTTAAAGGGCTAATTTCTTCTCTCTGGAAAACTAATTTATATCTCAGTTCGTTGGTGCTGACAGCATTTTCTATTGAGTAAAAATAATATAAAATGTAATATGACCATTTGGGCTGAAATCCAACAAATTGACTACTCATTTGTATTTTATAATGACAAATTTTGATGACAGAATTTAGTTGTCATTTCCTCCAATCTTTAGGTAAGACTAAAGCAAACACATCTCAGGTATTCAAGAATTTGATAAAAGCCTGCTAATCCTGAATCCTCCTTTTCCATCCATTTTTGTTTCTCTCCCCCTCAGGAAATATTTTAGATTTTTTTTTTTTAGATTTCCCTTTGTGAAGTATAAACATGTTTATTTCCTATCTTTAATGGATTCAGGTAGTAAATGATTGCCATTCTAGAAAGGCTTTTATTTAAAGAAAACTACTGTGAATTTGAAAAATCTTTCTGGATGAGTTGCTTACATTTATCTTTACGTATAATTTTTTGTTTATCTTTACACCTAATTTGTCCTGGCTCTTTGTCTTTGTGCTCTTTTGTTAAGGGTGGAGTACAGAATTGAAAGCCACGCTCCTAAACCCATCACCAACAATCTGGCTCTGACAGATTCAGTGTGAACACTGTGTATTAACCCTTGGGGTCTCTGGCTTTCATTAAAGCATTGGCGCTTCAGGCCAATTAATTCCACAGTTCTCTCTTTGGATTGTCACATGTTTGCTTGTGCTTCTTTTTCTGCATATATTCAAGGGCCTTCCTGCCTAACCCTCTAGAAATAGTTAATTCTACTTAACTTTCTAATTAGGATAGAGAGGCTTGCCCAGAGGAGAGTTACAGAATTAATGGAAACATTTTGGAATTTTTGTTTGGATGATGATGTTGTTGGTTGGTTGTTTCTGAGCCTAAAGGGGCCTTTGGTATTTAGTACACACTATGTTCACAAGATTATTAAATTCATAAAACAGGCCGGGCGCGGTGGCTCACACCTGTAATCCCAGCACTTTGGGAGGCCAGGGTGGTGGGTGGATCATCTGAGATCAGGAGTTCAAGACTAGCCTGGCCAACATGGTGAAACCCTATCTCTACTAAAACTACAAAAAATTAACTGGGCATGGTGGTGCACGCCTGTAGTCCCAGCTACTCAGGAGGCTGAGGTGAGAGAACCGCTTGAACCTGAGAGGCCGAGGCCTCATTGAGCCAAGATCACGCCACTTGGGCAACAGAGCAAGACTCCATCTCAAAAAAAAAAAAAAAAAAATGTATAAAACAAATTCCAGATCTAAATGCATATTCAGGTGTATATTGAAAATAACTTTATAATAAAATCAATTAAATTAGGTTAATTTGCTGAAGATTTGTGGGAGACCAAAGTTAACTTTTCCCTTAGGTAAAAGTAATTTTCAGTGTTTTCTCTGAAGGGTGGCAACATTGAGGCTGAGATCCAGTTTTTACAGCAGATTTTTGCATGTTTGTTTTAGAGCTTGTTGTACATTCCAGTGTTAAATTTGCTTTATAACTTTAACTTACAATTTTCAGATTTAAAAAATCTCAGAATATACTCACCAGTCATTTGCCAGTTATTTCTCTTTTGACTCCTGGCATTTTTTTCCTCTTCCTTATTTAAATACATCTAGTATTCCATTTGATATTTGAGAAATCGTTTCCTCAAGTTGAGTTTAGGTAAGTTCTTCCCATTGTATTCATTCTTATCTGTAGTGCTCAGAAGTATGTTATACAGGCTGTTGAAGTCCCTTAAATTCGTAGACAGACCCTTAGAGAATATAGTCAACTCTAACCTAGGAGATCACATTTTTTTCCCATTTCTAATTCCATAAATTACTCAACATATTAGCTTCTGCATGTGAGTTTTCCTCCCAATCTGTCATCTGGAGGGTAAGTGCATATGTGTGCTTTTACTTTTTCAAGGCCTGACGCACCTTGGCAGGGCCCTGGCTCTGTGCTTGAACCCCCAGGTCCTCAGGATGCTTCCTTCCTGCCCAGGCTGATCCCTTAAATACCCTTTGATCTCCGCCTCTTCCTCCTATTGTTTGGAGTGCTCTTCCTTTCTTTTCTCCACCTGCCCCATAGCCTGCTGTTTATTGCTTTGCTTTTCTTCTAAAGCATAATTTATACAGTTTTTATATGTGTTGCTTCCAGCAGTAGTGTTGTTAGGTTTTTGTTTTTTTTTTTCTCATAGCACCTAGCAGAGTTCTAAACCCATATTTAAAAAGCTCAGTTGTTCATAGTGTTGCAACCAGTGTTTGCCAAAGTCTTTGAAGAGCCTAAACTTTTTTTCTTCAGAGGAGTGTTTCTTAGACTTTTTGTATTCACTTTTGGATGAATCAGACAAGATATAGAATGTTTTATCCCTTCAAGGAGATTTTTTGTTTTAATGTGAATGTGTATGGAGATGGATTTTTTAAGTAACTATTTCTGCAGCATTTGCAAGGCTTATGCTTGGCAAGCAGATAACTCGAAATCCAAAGCCTGAAGGAAGTGGAATACATGCAGTCAGCAGTGGATTTGATGGTGGAAAACAGTTGGGAGGGTTTCCCTTACGATGCTGAATTGGTTAACCTCTTCTGATAGAATGTCACAATCCTATAAACTCTTTAAGTGTTTTAAAATGTCAAGTATATGAATCATGAGATTTTCCTGCAAGAACAGTTTGCCTTTGTATGCCAATTTAGCATTAATTATGGAATGTATCAGGGAAAGGTCGTGTAAAAATGAAACTTGATATTTGGAGTTTTCTGCTTTCTTTCTGAAGTGTGCTAACACTCTCTAACGGTAATACTTAAAATAGCATTTCTAAGGATAATTCTTAAAGCGAATCAGAGAAAGGTGTTCTATATTCCATTCCTTTTCTACTGAGACTTTGCTACAATATTTTCTTCTTACCAGCAGTGCTGAAAGTGCTACTTGTGGTATAAATAAAAGCACTGTTCAGTTTCCTTATTTTCAACCATGCTTAGGTTTTAAATTTTTATTTACTTTGCCCTTGATGTGTTTATGAAGACAATCAAGCATTTAAAATAGTGAGGTTACCTATCAAGGAAAGGATCTGTTATGCTACTTGGGGGAAAGCTGGTCTGGTACATAAAAGCTTGATGAGTCAACAATGTTTCACCTGCATTTGGAAAAAGTGGATAAAAATACTATTGTTTTAAAATACTTCAGTTTACAGAATTAGATGAAGCAATACAAATCTAAACACAAATCTCTTACCTCAGCTGGGCAGACTGTTGAGTCCATAGGCTGTGTTAACTCGTTTCCTTCCTCTGCTTCTCAGAGCTTGCATGAGGGTGCTTCTCTCTTTACCTCAGTATTACTTACTACTTCCCTAGATAAGCCTTCCACAAGTAAACCTTTTGCTTCTGATGATGGAATTTAAATGACATAGACATGAAAAAAAGACCTTCAAAAGTTTGGGTCCATATAAAAAGTTACCTTTTTGAGTCTTTGCCTAATGGGTTCCTGCTTAGTCTGTGTGTTTGACTTTTAGGAAGTTTGTTTGAATCTGAGTCATGGCTGTTATCACATTGGAAAAATACATTTCTAAAAACATAATAGATCTTAGTATACATTTTTGGGAACAAATTAAGATACTAAGAATCTTTCAACCCTTGGAAGCTTAATCCATTTTAGGAGAGAGTGTGTCTTCAAATTGTTCTCAAAGATCCAAGGAAAAATGATATTAATACTTTGGTATCATAAATGGTGTCCTTGTCTTTGAATGGAAACTTCCAAACTTATTTTTAGATACTCCTTTTCTATCTCCTGATGGTTTGTATTGTATTAAGTGTGTAGATCCTTTTGTTGAATGTGGTTCTGAGGGGAAGTAGGGATGATCTTGGAGATTGTCCTATTGACTTGGAAAGTTTTTCCCTTTCAGAGCATGAGCATGAATAATGGAATTTTAAGAACAATTTTATTAAGGAATAATTGGAAAACAAATGGATTTGTTTTCTCAAACTTTAGTTTCAGCTGTCTTATTAAATCTCTTGTTATAACCATTCTCCTGCAGAAGTGATTATCTCTGTGACCCTGGGATTTTCTCTTCTCCCTGGGAGCTTATTACCTTGGCTATTACCTTTATTTTCTTAGTTTCACGTCTTTCTGTGCATGACTTGGAGATCTTCATCTGAGCTCGATCTCCATTCTAGTTCCAGCCTTACCATTTTATTTACTTTCCCAACATTCCCATCCAAGATGTGTGTCGGACTGTTGCTTAGGCTCTGTTGGTGACCTCTTTATGGGTGTCCCTCTGCTCTCTCGCACACTGCTGCTGGGTTGTTCTTTCTGAAATTATCTTTGATCACTTTTACGTCCTCATTGACTACTTGCAAAGGCATCACATTATACTCACACAAACCCTCCATGACCATAACCCACTTCAGTTACCTTTCTTCCTGCCCCACTTCTGCTCAAATGCGTTTTTACTCTAATTTAGCCCTTCTCAACTGGAGTTCCATGGGAGAATTCTGCCTTGAGATCTTAAAGCGTCTGTTGTATGTATCAGATTGTAGGTAGCAGTTTGTGTCCTGTATCTCTAGAATGATACTAGCTATGTTTTCTCCTTGGGAGAATTGAGAATGTACTCACTCATCATTTTTTGTAGGGCTTAATTCCCTCCCACGTCCCCATTGAGAAGGGCTGCACCAGTAAAACTGTACTGTTCCTTGGTCCTGGGACCCTTTCCATATCTTTGTTCCGTTTGTTTCCTCTGCCACCCTGTAACCAATCCTGTCTCATCTTAAACCGCAGCCTCTTGGATGATGTTTTCCTTGGTCCTCAGGTGAAATAATTCCTTCCCCCCAGTACACACATACCTTCAGTCCACACTGACAAAGATGTTTATATGGAAGGTGTATACACACACATGCTTTGACTCAGCATCTTTTCTGTGCCTGTTGTTGCATTTTCCACTTTCTTCCTTATTTCCCTTATTAGAAGGGGAGGCAGGCTTGATGCCTGGCGGTGTGCATAACCCCCCTCCCACCATGAACCGTGCATGCAATAGGTATTCTAATAGTTTGGCAAAGTGCTAAAAAAGCCCTGCTGAAACACAGATACCTGCTTCAAAACACTTTATTTGCAAGTCTTGCTTTGTTACTTGACTTTTTATCTGCAAAGCCCTAATGAGCACAAATACTTAACTACCATTTTCTCTGTCATCCTCTTAAACCTTTATCACTGCCTGTCCTACCTTGCCCTGCCCCATGCCATCTTGCCAGTAGAGAAAATCTGAGCTAAAGACAGTTACCAGTGAAGAGTGAGTTGTAAGAAGAACTAGTTGAGTAATAAGTATTGTTCAGCTGTTATTGAGCTCATGGTATATTTATTGTAAGTGAATCCATTTTTGTGTACTTAAAATGAAAATTTCTGTAAAGCAGATGGACTCTAGTTAAAGTGGCAGTATTCAGAAAGAAAACTGCTATCTAAAAATGTCAACCAGGTCAATAAAACTTTTTTTAAAAACCTTTTTAACTGACTGTAAGTGTAATCATTGGAGGAATTTTGAAAAATATTTAAAAAAAAGGAAACAAGTTACTAACTTATAGAGAAAAATCACTGATAATCGATTGATGAATATGTCTAGTCTGTTGTATATATGTTTCCCATGTCATTAAGGTCATTAAGTATTCTGTTAGTAAATTTTTTTTTTTTTTTTTCTTGAGACAGAGTCTCACTCTGTCACCCAGGCTGGAGTGCAGTGGTGTGGTCTTAGCTCACTGCAACCTCCGCCTCCCAGGTTCACGCTATTCTCCTGCCTCAGCCTCCCGAGTAGCTGGGACTACAGGCACCCACCACCATGCCTAGCTAATTTTTTGTATTTTTAGTAGTGACAGGGTTTCACCGTGTTAGCCAGGATGGTCTCGATCTCCTGACCTTGTGAGCCACTGCACCTGGCCTTCTATTATTAAATTTTTAAAAATATTATCTGAGTTCTTCCTAAAAAGGAAGAACTCTAGTTTTTTTAACCAGTCCACTGTCATTCATACACTTAGGTTTTACAGTCTTTGAAACATTATGAATAATAGTGTTATAAGTATCCTTAAGTATAAATCTGGTGTATAACCAGAGTCCTGGAAGAAGCATTGCTGTGTCAGAAGACAGACTTAGGTACTTACCAACCTTTGGGATAGGTAAACAAACATACATACCACAACCACTGCCATCACTACCAGAAAAGTTCGACCCAGCTTATACTCAAAGCCTGAGTGTATAGCTTTTAAAAATAGTCATATTGGCCGGGCGCGGTGGCTCATGTCTGTAATCCCATCACTTTGGGAAGCTGAGGTGGGTGGGTCTTATGAGTCCAGGAGTTCAAGACTATCTTGGGCCACGTGGGGAAACCCCATCTCTACAAAAAATACAAAAATTAGCCAGGCATGGTGTTGCATACCTGTAGTCTCAGCTATGAGAGAGGCTGAGGTGAGAGGATCTCTGAGCCTGGGAGGTTGAGACTGCAATGAGCTGTGAGCGTGCCACTGCACTCCAGCCTGGGCAACAGGGTGAGACCTGTCTCAAAAAAAAAAAAAAAAAAAAAGCATATTTGTGTAGTTTTCAAATGGTGAAAATTATTTTATTACTTAAAAATCACACATTAGGAGAGAAGGGTACAAGGTCCAACTGTGAAGTTTAATTTTTTTTGTAAGTCCGTCCCCCACCCACCATAGATTTCTTAGCTATTTGTGTGCATTTTTTGATTTTGCAAATATTTCTATTGGTATATCCATCTTTTCTTTATTAAAATAAGAGCTAATCTGCCTCAAGATGCTTTGGGGTTTTTGCAATGGACTGAACAAAATTAAAGGTTATTTTATTTTTATTTGTTGTTGTAAACTCTTCGACCTGTCTACAATATCATTTTGAAATTTGAGTTGGGGCAATGTCTGTTACTTCTGTCATCACCAATAGTCAGCTAGAACATGACTTTTCCCACAGAGAAAGTTACATGAAGGTTATATGTACCAGGAATTAGAGACAGTTTGGTGAGGAAGACATTTAGCCATTTGTCAAACCCATTTATTAACTAAAATAATTTTTGGAGAGGACTTAAATATGAAAAATACCTCAGTCTACATGATAATTAAGACAGGCTGATATAATCAGATCATTGAATTGCTTCTTGTTCTTTTCCAGTATTAATTTTAAAGACCCACAGTTTGCTGAAGATTACATTTTTAAAGCTGTAATGCTTCCAGGAGCAAGGTAACAACAGTAAATTACCTAGATTTATTTTGTACAAATGGCTTTCATCCCTATTACTAAGTGTTGTCTTTTTAAATGGTCAGAAAGCCAGCAGCAGTACTGAAACCTAGTGACTGGGAAAAATCCAGCAATGGACGGCAGTGGAAGCCTCAGCTTGGCTTTAACCGTGACCGGAGGCCTGTGCACCTGGATCAGGCAGCCTTCAGGACTTTGGGGTGAGTTGACAGTTTCTAGCCCTTGTATATTTTGCTTTTTCTGAATCATCCCATAAAACAAGTCAGTATTTATGCCATATATATATATTTTTTAACTTTATGAAAATACTGGGTTTGGGCTGGGCACGATGGCTCACTCCTGTAATCCCAGCACTTTGGGAGGCTGAGGCAGGCAGATCATGAGATCAAGACCATCCTGGCTAACACAGTGAAACCCCGTCTCTACTAAACAAAATACAAAAAGTTAGCCAGGTGTGGTGGCGGGCGCCTAGTGCCTGTAGTCCCAGTTACTCAGGAGGCTGAGACGGGAATTGCGTGAACCTGAGAGGCGGAGCTTGCAGTGAGCTGAGATTGCATCACTGCACTCTAGCCTGGGCGACAGAGGGAGACTCCATCTAAACCAAAAAAAAAAAAAAAGGAAAAAAGAGAAAATACTGAGTCTGTTTCACACACATATTTTTGTCTCACCACCATGGCTGACCACCACTGCTACTATGTCCTCTCATAACATTGCTTACATGCTTAAAACCCAGCAAAGAGTGGAGCTCCATCTTTAAAACCTAAACAGACATTTTGGACAACACATTATTGTACGCCACAAACATCTAACAGACTATAAAATACAACTGTTTTGTAGATATTTTAATAACTTTGATACTGGTCTGCTTTTCTTCATTTTTAAAAATTAACTTCTCCATTTATGTATTGCTATATGTGTTGCATGAGAATTCTATTACTTTCTCTAAGACGTTTTACTATTTTTCTGACTGTTACTTCAAGGGAATAAAAGCTCCTCTTTACCCGCAAGAAAGTTTTAGCTGAATTAATTAATGTATGATGGAGACTCTTTTTCAAGTGTTAACCAATACATTGGTATAGAAGCCTTCAGTCTCTTAAATTTTTGTTTGCCCAGTGCTTGAACAGTGGTATCTCATAGTTGCTTGAATTGGCATTTCCCTGCCTACTGAAATTATCTTTTAATATGTTTATTAGTAATTTGTATTTCCTCTCCTATGAATTTCCGATTTTTATCCTTTGCCCTTATTAGTTAACTGAATTGTCTTTTTCCTAGCTGTAGAAGATACTATAGAGAGAGGGGACTTGTAAACAATAACAGGTAAAGCTGGTATAGAAAGAGCAACAGGCTTGCCATAATATTAATGAGTTAGGATTCATGCATTAATAATGATAACTTATAAATAGATGTTTCCAATTAGTGGGGAAACCTTAAGATTCAAAAAATTATTTAGGCAGAAGGTCACCATCAACATGTAATTTATACAGCAAATATTAAGAGGGATAGTGTGGCAGAGTGATTAAGAGCATGGGTTTTAGATCTTAAATGTCTGGATTCAGATACCTTTTTTTTTTTTTAACCACTTAATATATTTGTGAACTTTACCGAACCACTCTGTGCCTCCATTTCCTTATGTCTGAAGTGGAGACAGTAATTGTACCTACATATTCTTAAAATTATGAAGTTGTAAGAATTAAGTGAGCCTAATGTCTGTCAAGCACTTAGGGTGGTTCCTAAATGCTATGTAAACATTAGCTGTTATTGTCACTGTTTTGGAAAATCTTCATTCTTAGTAGCAGTAAAAGAAATGCAGATTTAAAATAGTCTTAACTTTTTGCATTATTTTAACTATTTTGGAAAGCAACGTAGTATTTCCTCTAAATAGAGCAGTGAGTTCAGAAGATACTCTTAACCTTTGGTCCAAATTCCTACCTCTTGGATTTGTGAGGAGGAAATAATTTTAGATGAGCATAATTATATGCCCAAATATTTATATTGTATTGTAATCTATACTACTAGTACGAAATGAGAGAAATGGTTTAGTAAAGTGTAAGACATCAACATAGTATTCTATAGGTTTATGTGTTGGAATTACAAAGATGAAGAAGATACAGGCAAGTATTTGATATAGTAAATTAAAAATAGCAAGATGTAGAGTAGTCATGTATACAGTGATAGCAAGAACATGGATCCTTAAGGACAAAACTGAAACATAATGCAAAAAAAGAAAAATATTCATATTATTTTTTGTGTGATGTAAGTTGTAAATGTTTAAATGGTTATCAATTAAGAGTCTTGGTGTGGCAGGTGAACATTTGCTATCACTATTACCATTATGTAGTTTTGAGTTTTAATTATAAACCACCTTTTTGTTTGTATTATCTGAATCAGATCTGTTAGTGAAGACGTGGCTATGAGCATTTGTTTTATTTGTGTCAGTTGTGTTATGATGGGTATATCACTATACAATTTTTTTTCCTTGTGTTGGGTCCTTTATAGCCATGTTATGCCAAGAGGCTCAGGAACTGGCATTTACAGCAATGCTGCACCACCACCTGCGACTTACCAGGGAAACTTATACAGGCCGCTTTTGAGAGGACAAGCTCAGATTCCGAAACTTATGTCAAGTAAGCTTTTACAAATCGGTTATTTTACGTTATAAATTAGATATCACAGCAAATGTTGGTTTCTAATCTTCGTTGCTGAAAAAGATTTGTTGTATCAGTGCAGACAGTGAACTTTAAAAACACGTAAGTTAGAAGAGTTGTAAGAGAATACCTTATGCAAAATCTTTCATATATTTTTTAATCTTTATTTTTGTGGGTACATTGTAGCTGTATATGTTTATGGGGAACATGAGATATTTTGACACAGGCATACAATGAGTAATAATCACATGAGGGTAGATGGGGTATCCATCACCTCTAGCATTTATCCTTTGTGTTAGAAATAATCCAATTATATTCTTAGTTATTTTGAAATGTACAATTAAATTATTATTAACTATAGTCATCCTGCTGTGCTATCAAATACTAGATCTTATTCATGGTTTCTAACTATTTTTTCATAGCCATTAACCATCTTCCCCTCCCCAGCTCTTCCTCTACTACCCTTCCCAGCCTCTGGTAACCATCCTTCTACTCTCTGTCTCCACAAGTTCAGTTGTTTTAATTTGTAGCTCCCACAAATAGTGAGAACATGCAAAGTTTGTCTTTCTGTGCCTGACTTGTTTCATGTAACATAACGACCTCCATTTCCATCCACGTTGTTATAGGTGACAAGATCTCATTCTTTTTTGTGGCTGAACAGTACTCCATTGTGTATATGTACCACATTTTATTTATCCATTCATCTGTTGATGCACACTTAGGTTGCTTCCAAATCTTGGCTGCTGTGAATAGTGCTGCAGTAAATGTGGGAGTGCAGATGTCTCCTTGATGTACTGATTTCTCTTTTTTGGGGTATATACCTAGCATTAGGGATTGCTGGATCATATGGTAGCTCTATACTAATTTACATTCCCACCAGTGGTCCACGAGGGTTCCCTTTTCTCCACATCCTCACTGGCATTTGTTATTGCCTGTCTTTTGGATAAAAGCCATTTTAACTGGGGCAAGATGATACCTCATTGTAGTTTTGATTTTCATTTCTCTGATGATCAGTGATGTTGAGCAACTTTTTATATACCTGTTTGCCATTTGTACATCTTCTTTTGAGAAATGTCTATTCAGATCTTTTGCCCACTTTAAAATCAGATTGTTAGGTTTTTTTCCTATAGAGTTGTTTGAGCTCCTTACATATTCTGGTTATTAAACTCTTGTCAAATGGATAGTTTGCAGATATTTTCTCTCATTCCATGGTTGTCTCTTCACTTTGCTGATTGTTTCGTTTGCTGTGCAGAAGCTTTTTAACTTGATGTGATTACATTTGTTCATTTTTGCTTTGGTTGCCTGTGCTTGTGGGGTATTGCTCAAGAAATGTTTGCCCAAACCAATATCCTAGAGATTTTCCCCAAAGTTTTGTTGTAGCAGTTTCATAGATTTAAGTCTTTAAACTATTTTTATTTGATATTTGTATATGGTGAGAGATAAATTTATGGTTTTATTCTTCTGCATATGGATATCCAGTTTTCCCAGCACCATTTATTGAAGAGACTGTCCTTTCCTCAGTGTATGTTCTTGGTTCCTTTGTCGAAAATGAGTTCACCATAGATGTATGGATTTATTTCTGGGTTCTCTGTTGTGTTCCATTGGTCTGTTATCTGTTTTGATGCCGGTACCATACTGTTGTGGTTACTCTATTGCTCTGTAGTATATTTTGAAGTCAGGTAATGTGATTATTCCAGCTTTGTTCTTTTTGCTCAGGATAACTTTGATTATTCTGGGTCTGTTTTTCATCTTGACTATATATAGTTAAATGAATAAGATAATTTGGATTTCTTCCTTAATCTTCAGTTAACACAGGCAAAAAAGTATGTGGAAATGATTGCAATTTATTTCATTAATTCAAGTGCAATTAAATCAGATGTGATAGATATGTATCGTCATCACTTAGTTGCCTGAAAGACAAAAGTGTCCCTTTCTTGATTCAAATTGTATCAGTGCTACCTACAATATAGCCAGGCACTGCTTTAGAAAGACTATACCTTTAACCCTATAGTTCTGGAAGACCTTAGTCTTTCCTTAACCCTTCATAATCTGTTTTGTGGACAGGTCAGAAATGTTGACCACAAAAATAATTAACATGGCATTTGGATTGCAGTGGGAAAGGGAAAAGATAGTTGAATGTTAGACTTCATAGATTTTACATTAATTTTAAATTGTGTTCCCATTTAATGTTATTTTTGAGCTCCGTTGCTATGCCCATTTATCAAAGAAGTGTAAGTCATGTGCCAGTGTTTCTCAAAACGAATGTCTTCATGAAGGCTTTGTTTCTCCATTCCTGGTTGTCTGGTTGCTACAAGGGCAGCATGGGGGAGAAGAAACAGTGTGGCAAGATGCTCACGTTTGTTAAATCTGGGTGTCATATATCATTAAAACATTTTTTGTAAATGTTTGAAATATTTCATAAAAATTTGATTTCCAAAAAACAGAGTGATACTTTGTTATAGATACCTCTCAGAGCTGTTTTTAAACCGAAGCTGTACTTATTAAAGAACGTGCCAGGTTAAAATGGATAATTGATGGGAAATATTTGTACTGTGCACCTAGCACTGTTGTAATGCTAGTTAAGTTACACACCAGAAGTCCAGATTTTCTGGATGTAGTACCCAAGAAGAAATTGGTTCTATAGGTCTTACTCTTTCAGGGCCCTCTGTTTTTAGTGTATTCACTCTCTGTCTCTGTTCCTCTCTCTGGCGGTGTAGCTTTGCTGTATGGCTTAATGACATTGAGTGGAGCTTTGTGAGGCTCTATCATGAAAACTATGGACTTCTGTTCGGTGAAGCACAGAAGGGGCACAGAGGTACAGAGTCAGTGGTCCTGCGGGAATCTGCTTGGTGCAGTGGTTAACAGCTGCTTCCCGTAAGATTTAGCAAATAACATTTCTAGGTATTTCCATATATTCAGTATAAAGTCATACCATGTACAACAGGAGAGTCTAATCATTTTGAATGAGCTATCTTTGCCCTAAGATTTTACCAATAAATGGTGAAAGCATATCCAACATATTTTTAAAGCCAGCTGTTATTGACACATTCCTTATCAGTTTCTTTTTTCTTGTGACTTTTTACCATTTACATGGATACCATGGCCTTCTGCTTCTAGCAGAAGGATCATGTTCCAATAATAAGGGAAAGAAGCCAGAAGGTTCTTTTATTTATTAGCTTTACACCAAAGGAGAGAATTTCATGCCCTTAGGGGCCTACAGTTCTATAGTTCTTGGTCTGCCTTCTTTGGAAATGGACAACTCTTGTTTGCATCTGTGTATTTTATTTCAAATAGTGGAGTCCCCTCTCTACTTCTATTAATATTACTTTGGTTAAATAACTCCTTATTTGCCATTGTTGTGGCTGTTATTAGATTTAATGTGTACTTACAAAATACAAAATACTTATAGACTTTAATTAGAATCTATTCCAGTTAGAATATCTTTATTTCAGTTACGTCATGAAAAAATTGGGAGATACGTTTTGTAAGGTAGGGATTGATTTAGAGCAAGAAACAAGTACCCTCTGCCTCGTGACTTGTAAACATTGACTCAACTGAGGATTAGTGCTGGGACTCTAATGACATTTAACATCTTTTCAAAGGGCACAGGAATGGGAGGAGTGAAAAAGTTTATGGACAAAAAATTGGCAATCATGTGATATTTAAATTGAGCCAACAAGTGGGGAATTTGGGCTACTCTAGGCTGAGAGAAAATAATGAGCTTTGAAGTACATGGCAAGTAGTTGGGTGGTATTAAGCATAGCATAACTGGTACAAAATTAGACTCGGAGCATACTCGGAACAGATTACGAGGGGAGGAGAGCTAATTTTTAAAATATTTTTAGTGATTTTTAAATATATTTTTAAAATGCATTTTTAACTACAGTACATGTTAATTGAATAAAATGTGGCATGTAGCAATAAAACATAAAAAACACCCATAATTCCACAGTCCTGAAATAAGCAGTGTTTCTTTTTATTATTTCATGTGTGCAAGTTTTGAAAATTAGATTATTGTACATGTATTTTTACATATACTTTTTTATTGAAATGTAATATATTTAAAGTGCCAAATCGAACTATACAGTGTAGTTTTTATGAAATGGGTATGTTCATGTATCCACCATTCAGATTCAGTAGAAACGCGTCAGTCCTCAGAAGCCCCCCATTGTGTCCTTTCCAGGCACTACCCCCTGCCCATTAAAGGGAACCGCTATCCTGACTGCAGTATCACAGTATCATACATTACCTTTTTGTTTTTTTAACATTATCTAATAGTTTAAAAAGCTGTTACATGACTACCCTTTTAAAAACTTGCCTTTTTTTCAGTCTTTGTTTCTGAGATTTATATTGCTTGTAGCAGTAGTTCATCCATTTTCTTTTTCTTTTTTTTTTTGGTCTCCCTGAGATGGAGTCTTGCTCTGTTGCCCAGGCTGGAGTGCAGTGGCACAACCTTGGCTCACTACAACCTCCACCTTCTAGGTTCAAGCAGTTCTGCCTCAGCCTCTTGAGTAGCTGGGATTACAGGCATGTGCCACCACACCTGGCTAATTTTTGTATTTTTAATAGAGATAGGGTTTCACCATGTTGGCCAGGCTGGTCTCCAACTCCTGACCTCGTGATCTGCCCGCCTCGTCCTCACAAAGCGCTGGAGTTACAGGCATGAGCCACCGCGCCCAGCAGTTCATCTATTTTCATTGCTTATAGTGTTGAATCATAGGACTATATCACCATTTATTTACCTATCCAGTAGGAATAGCATTTGGATTGGTTTCTGGTTTGAGGTTGCTGGATTGGACTGCTGTGAAACCTGTGCGTCCTTCAATGCACATATGTAAACACTCATGATGGGTATGTACTCCATAGGAGTGGAATTGCAAGACTGAAGGATTGTGTGTATGTTCAGCTTTAGTGAATGAAAGTGCCAGACACATTTCCCAAATCACATTCAGTTTGTATGAATTTACACTCCTCCAGCAGTGTAGGAGAGTTCTGATTGCTTCATGTTGTTGCCAACCCTTGGTGTTGTCAGTCTTTGCACTTTTAGCTATTTGACTAAGCAGGGAGTGAGTATCTCACCGAGCTTTTAGTTAGCATCTTCTTGGTAACTAAGTAGAGCATTTTTAAAAATGTTTATTGACCATTTGGATATTTTTGTTTGTGTGATGTAGTGTTCAAGGTTTGTGTGGTTTTTTTGAATTGGGTTGTCTATCTTTTTGTTTTGTAGGCGTTCTTATATTCTGGTTATGAGAGTAGTTTTATATTGGAAATATCTTTTTCCACTTGGCAATTTGCCTTTTTACTTTTTTATTGGTGTCATATGATGAATAGAGGTTTATGCCAGCATTTAGGGAATGTGGGTGAAGGGGATGTGGGAATTCTTTGTACTCATCTTGTAACTTTTAAGTTTGAAATCATCACAATAAAAAATTCAGGACAAAAAGAATTAATACTATATAATTGATGTGTTTTGATGTTTTAAGTAACAGTATCTTAAATATCATTTTCTAATTGCTTGTTTGTATGTAGAAATAAAGTTGATTTTTTTGATATTTGTATCTGACATCCTTACTAGATTCATTTCTTCTAATAGTTTGTATGTTCTTTGAAATTTTTTTGTGTACACAATTATGTCATCTCCAAGTAGTGACCATTTTATTTATTTTCTAATCTTAATGCCTTTTTTGTTTGTTTTTTGTTTTGCTTTATTGCACAAGCTAGGACCTCATAATTAATAAAAGTGATGATGGTAGATATTTCATTCCCAATCAGTTTTAAGGGGGAGACTTTTACTATTTCATCATTAAATATTATGTTTGCTGCAGTTTTTTTCTGTGTAGATAACCTTTGTCAGATTGAGGAAGTTCTTCTATTCTTTGTTTCTAGTGGGCATTGAATTTTATCAGATGCTTTTTTTCTCTAAAACCTGGGGGTTTTGTTTGTTTTTTCTTTGTTGTGTTAATATGGTAAATTACACTGATTGATTTTGAAATATTAAACCAACATGGCATTTCTGGAGTAAACCTAATTTCTGGAATATATCATCTTTTTATATGTCAGTACATTCTATGTGTCAGTGTATGGTGGGATTTTTAAAATCTATGTATTATGAGGGAGATTAGTTTTATTTCCCTTTTTTGGACGTTCTGGGGTAGGGTTTTTCTGGCCTTGTAAAACAAGTTAGAAAATATTTTCTACATTTTTGTTCTCTGTATGAGTTATCGTAAGATTGTTGTCATTTCTTAATTTTTAGAAGAATTCAATGGTCAAGCCAGTTGGGCTTAGAGATTCCTTTATGAAAAGGTTTTCAATTATAGATTCAAATTTTTTAGTTCTGGCTTTTCAGATTTTTCAGTAATTCTTATGTTGGTTTTGGTAAGTTCTTTTTTTTTTTTTTTTTTTTTTTGGTGGGAATGTGCCCATTCTAAAATTTCAAATTTATTGCCAGAAATTGTTCATAAGATTTTTGAATATATTTTTAATGACTGTAAGATTTCAAAATTAAGTGCTGATACTGGTAATATATAGTCACTCTTCTTTTCTTGATTAGTGTTGCTAGGATCTATTTAATTTTTTTTGAGAACCTATTTAATTTTATTGTTTTTTTTCCCCCAATGAACTAACCTTTGGCTTTGTTGATATATAGATATTTCTTCTTTTCCCTCCATGTACATTTGTTTTCTATTGATTTCTGCTTTTGTCTTCCTTATTCTCTTCTACTTTTTTGGGAGATGAAATTGGCATTCTTTTTCCAAGTTTTTGAGATGGAGACTTAGGTAATTTATTTTTGGTCTTTTCCAATATATGCACTTCAGTGTTACAGATTTCTCTCTAATCACTTTAGCCTTATCCCACAAAGTTTTGTCTCACATATTTATTATCATTTAGTTCATGGTATTTTCTGATTTTTATTTTTTATTATGTACCCATGGATTATTTAGAAGTATATTGCTTAATTTTTTTTTTTAATTTATAGGGCTTTTCCAATAATCTTTTAAAAATATATTTATTTCTTAACTGCAGGCTAAATTTCTAGAAATGGTATTGCTGGATCAGAAGGTATGGTGAATTTCTAGACTTTTGGTCAGTATCACCACATTAACCTCTAAATAAGAGTATACCAATTTATACTTCCTACAATAGCATGTGAGAATGTCTAATATCCCACTCCCACCAATACCAGGTGTATTTTTATTTATTTATTATTTATTTTTTTGAGACGGAGTCTTGCTCTTTCGCCCAGGCTGGAGTGCAGTGGCGCAATCTTGGCTCACTGCAAGCTCCGCCTCCCGGGTTCATGCCATTCTCCTGCCTCAGCCTCCCGAGTAGCTGGGACTACAGGCGCCCGCCACTACACCTGGCTAATTTTTTGTGTTTTTAGTAGAGACGGGGTTTCACCTCGTTAGCCAGGATGGTCTCGATCTCCTGACCTCGTGATCCGTCCGCCTCGGCCTCCCAAAGTGCTGGAATTACAGGCGTGAGCCACTGCGCCCAGCCACCAGGTGTTATTTTTTAAAAGTTCTTGGCTGGGTGCAGTGGCTCACACCTGTAATCCAAGCACAGATTTAACAGGCACAGATTTAATGTGCCTGTAGTCTCAGCTACTCAGGAGGCTGTGGTGGGAGGATTGGTTGAGCCTGGGAGTTTGAGGCTGCAGTGAGCTATGATAGCGCCACTGCCCTCCAGCCTGGGTAACAGCAAGACCCTGTCTCTTTAATATAAAATAAATAAAGTTCTTGCTAATTTGATAAGGAATAATGTGTCTTTGTTTTAAGATATGATTTTTCAGTTGCTACTTTGGTCATATTTTTACTGACCAGTTTTTCTTTTGTAAGTTGGCTGTTCTTGTCCCTTGCTGATTTAATTTGGGCACTAGTCCGTTTGTTTATAAGGTTTTAAAAACTCTGGAAGAATGAACCAGATACATCTCCACTCTAGAACCACAACTCTGTGGGTTAAGGAGAGTTGATGATGGTCTGAACTACACTGGCAGAGTGGATCCAAAGTCTGGAAGGTGGGAGGAATGAAAGGCTGAAAGTCTGGATAATTGAATATGAACAGTGAGGAGGAGAGGGAGAAGGGAATGAAGAGTCCTGTGTGTCCACTGTGATGCCTGGGTGCTTACTGAGGCCTTTCACAGAGTTTGGAAACCCAAGAGGGTGAAGGAATATGAAAGAATGTGATGAGTGAGTTTGTGGGGGTCAAAGTGCTTGAAAGACTTTAGAGGCATCTGTGCTAGGTAGTCATAGGAGTCAGGTTCTTGCTCAAGAGAGGACGTAGTTGGATAGAAATTTGGGGATTGTCTGCATATAAACTAGAAACGTAAAAGCTCAAAAAAGATTTGAATAGATTGATGGATTTTGATTGCTCTTGGTTATTAAAAAAAAACCTTGGAAAGCTTGGGTTAAGAGTTTGGACTTCCTAGAAGGCAACCATGTCATTTCACAAATCATTCCCTGATACTTCTGTAAGAAATGTATTGGATAAATAATTAGCTTCATCTAGAATGGTCATTGAAGTATGGTAAGTTCAGGCAAATGCTGCAGACAATGAAGAAAGGAAATCTGATATTTTCCTAATATTCTTTAAACATAGGCCAACATATGATTTGCCTTTTTTTTTTTTTTTTTTTTTTTTGGTCAGAGTCTTGCTTTGCCACCCAGGCTGGAGTGCAGTGGTGCAATCTCAGCTCGCTGCACCTCTGCCTTCCAGGTTCAAGCGATTCTCATGCCTTAGCCTCCCAAGTAGCTGAGATTACAAGTATGCACCACCACGCCCAGCTACTTTTTGTATTTTTAGTAGAGTCAGGGTTTTGCCATATTGGCCAGGCTGGTCTCAAACTCCTGGCCTCAAGTGATCTGCCGGCCTCAGCCTCCCAAAGTGTTGGGATTACAGGCGTGAGCCACCACGTCTGGCCTGTGTTGTTTTTTTTTTCTTTTAGTTTACTGTCATTAAGACTTCTGACATATTTATTTTGTGATCTCGTTACTTCTAGATTCAATATTTGTGTAGAACCAGTCTTCACCTATGTATCAATCTTTCATCCATTCATCCACATCTAGCTATAAGAGGAAGAAAAACACAAAAGGGAGAGAGAGGGCAAGGAAAAGCATTCTTAAGATGATTTGGACTTGGATGGACGGGATTGTAGAGTGAATCTAAGCGCCACATCTCTCTGTCGCTTCCTTTCTGTCCCTAGGGAGGTAGACTTGGCCAGGAAGGGGACCTGGTTCGTTTCACCCAGGCTGTCATGGCTTCGAGAGCACCTCTCTGCTCTTTCTGTCCCTTGACAGACTGGCTGTTCTCTTTGGAGTGATGTTGGGTTTTGGTTTGCGCTTCAGGAACCGCTGATACTGATTTTTATCTGATCCCTTCTCTTTACATTTTAAGTGCCAGATTTTGAGGGGTAGTATTATCCTTTTAAACAGAGCAGAGATTCCAGTGTTTTAGCCAAGATGTTTTCTTATTTTCTCCCTATAAATCCTGTATTTGCCTAGATGCTTACAACTAAAATATGTGTTATTTTTCTTTCCTATCCTAATTGGATATGAGTAATAATGTCAGTTGTAAACCTTTAAGATGTTGAGAGTAGTTGTTAAACCCCCCATCCAGTCCTGTTGAAACTGTAAGTTTCTGAGCCTCCTGATTAAGAAGCACAAAATCATGGGTGGTTCTCCTCTGCGTCTTCTGAAATAAATTAAAATGAAGTGCCATCTCAACCGACAGCATAAATGTATGTGAAGCTTTGAGATTGCACAGTGTAGTAGAGAGTGGTTACGAGAACATAGCCCCTGGCCTCACTCTGACCCTTAATAGTTGTGTGACCTCTGACAGGTTTGGTCATTGTCCCAGTTTCCTCATTTTGAAAATAGTACAGAGGATAAGAATATTTATCTGACAAAATAACCAGACTAAATGAATTTAAGTAGCTAAGCACTTAAAATAGTACCTTGTACATAATAAGCACTGTGAAAGTATTAAGTGATAAAAGATCATCTTTCCTTTTATAGAATTTTGAACTTTAAAATTTAGTCAAATAGCTTGTTTTAGTAAGATTGAGTTCTAAACCATTTATTCAGTCTAAAATATTTTTAGTATCATAATCATTTTCTTTGTGTAGTATGAAATTGCACTCAAGAAGGGCCATTTGGTCAAACTGACAACTGTCAAGTGTCTGCTGTAGGTATTTCTTATTGTTGGTGTTTGATTTGTCTTTGATGTGTCAGTTTTGGCTGATGAGTAATTGTCTGAGTACTGATAACTTGTTGGAATCGAGTGTAGCCCTGAGTACTCAGTCTGAATAAAGCATTTGGTTTCTGTAGCCCAGAGAACCTTAAATGTGACTTCTCTTCATTTTAGTCTGTAAACTTGTCAATTAGCCACGTTGAAAAGTGATTTTTGACTAGTGCAATCAGTAAACATGGAATCTTTTCTGTGATTGCCATGCTGATTAGGTAAATTGTCACTTGAGAAGCTATTGGCGAAGCTTGGTTTACGTGGCCTTAGAGCTCTAGAAAAGGGATAAATTTTTAAAGACCAAAGGAAAAAATTAATTGTCATTTTTCCACTCTCGCCTGTACCTTCTAAAGTGCAATTCACCATCTCAGAATTTTTTTTCTTCCTCTCGAATGGATCTTCTGTTAGAGCCATACAAATGAATGATAATAAGTTTGTTTTACCATCTACTTCATTACAGATCAGCCAGGAAATATTTCTGCTTTATGAATACTTCCAGGTTATATATGTTACTAAGAGCCATATAAAGAAATTTGGTTGAAAATAGCCTTGAAATATTTCTTTGCGCCTTTTTTCTTTTTGGATTGAAAACAAGGAGTATTTTAACAGTTGCATCAGAGTTTATTGAAAGTTTTGGAAAATTTGCTTAGGTTTTAACAAAAAACTGTAATTTTTGTATGTGCTGAGTTTATATGGAAAAAAGAAATTGTCCTGGAGGTGAGAGATAGAAAATGGAAAATAGAGAGGCACCTGGCACACTAGAAGTGATATATTAGGAATGTTTGCTGTTTTTTAAGACACTTCTAGGTGTATAGGTTAGACAATTATTTTCTCCTCCAAAAAAAGCATTTACACTTAGTAAACTTTACATTCCAGTTCTACTTAGAAATACTGCTGTGCTTAATCTAAGAACAGCATGTTTGAGTCTAATGAATATATATTATAGGTGGCGATGGCTTCATCTCCATTAGCACAGTTTCTAGGATAAAATATACAAGGTTTTTTCCCGCCTTTATTTTTCTTAAAACATTACATTGTTTCTGAAGGTTTCTCTTAATGTAGCTGTATCTTTGTATTGTCTTCATTCAATTTTAAATTTATTAGGGAGCCACTGTGGAAGCTTTCGTAAGTACCATGGAGAATGTGTATCCTGCGATTATACCATACATAAAAAGACACCAGGCAAGCACAATATGGAATTAAGTCCTAATGGTAAAAAAGGATATGTTTCCAGGGTAACCGCAGTGATTCCAGGGGATATGAAGTAGAGGGGTCCGGATGAATATTTGCTGTATTTCTTTTGACTTTCGCAAATTTTGTATATATAAGGGCACTAAAATGAAATACTTCTGGGAACATTTTAACTGATTCTCACTAAACTAATTTTGTACATGAGCTGAAAAAGTGGCTCAGACATTGATTTTACTTTCAGTAGATTACTTTTTCACACATGGTAACTCATTGAAAGTCATATATGTAAATGTATCTTAAGTTTTCCCATAGAAATAAACCATACAAATGAAATGATTGCTATTATTGTAAGAACTTTTTACTTTTATCTCTTCAGAAAATTGATTTTCTGATAGTGTATAGTCTGTAGTAATGACTCAGAACTTACTCTGGGCCTAGGGTGGGGAACTGTCTTCCTCTGCTTTCTGTGGAGTGTGTGGTAGTCAGCATCCTCCACATTGTTACTCGGTTTGACTGCTAGTAGTTTGGTTTTTAAGAGATAAAAAAGGAACTTAATTCCAATTGACTAAAGATACCACCTTTTAATAACAATGGGAATCTGCCTGGAAGTGACAGCTGGTGAAGGGCTTCCTGCACCTTTCTGAGAGGTGGGTTTGGCACCCATGGGTATGGCTGCAGAAGCTTTTCCAGCTGGCCATGGACTGAGGTGGGAGTGGGCTGTGGCAGCTGCAGATGGCTGCCCTCCTTCAGGTAGTTTGCCCACATAAAGAAAACTTTCTTCAGTCTGGCCTTCTCAGCATGTCGAGATGGGAAGGAAGCCCAGGGCTGAGGCTGCCAGTTATGAGCTAGAATCATTGTGAGCGGCTAGACATTTTATTGATTCCATGTTCTTTGTTATGGGACTTTTAAAGCACGATTCTACTTTTTTCTTTCTCTCTCTTTCTTAAGTAAAAACCATATATATTTTTGGTTTCTAACCAGAGATAAGCTTTCAACTCTTCTTTAAGTAATTTTGAAAAGCATTTTTCTAGTTTGTGTTTCTATTAAAATGTGAGCCTGAATACATTATGGTAAGCGTTGTTGTCCTTGGTCTCGGGAGTCTAGAGGAAGTTACTGTCCTCACATGGTGAACTCATTAGACAACTTCTGGAACCAGCAGTTTTAATTAGGTCACAGCAGACCCCGCTGAAGGTGAAGTGACTGCAAGCTGTGGTTCGTTGATACAGACAGGCCCAGATGTTTCTTTCATCCCATATCCCTCAGTTTATGTGGAAGAGCAGGAGCCATTTAATTGTTTCTTCTAGTTAGATGATGTTGCTAGTTCAGCTTTGTGTTACAAGAAAACTATCAGAAAAGATGGAGAAGTGGGTGGTCCCTTCATTAACGTGTTTTCTTGGTTTGTGTTGGAGAGATTGTGTGTGCTCTGCTTAATGTTAATGGTAGCAATTTATGCCTTCAGAAGGAAAATTTCAGGATTTCTGTTGTAGATACTATTCATTCAGTTTGTATTAATTCTATTTATGGAAAAGAACTAAACCTTTCCTTTTGCACAGCATTTAAAATATAAATGTAAAAACTGTGTAATATATGTGTCTTTACTTACACACACATACACACACACACACACACACACACACCACACGATTATGTGAGTTTAGTGGCCAGGGGTTACTAAACCTATTTTGTTATCAAAGGAAAAATAATAAAACAAAAAATTTGCTGACCTTGTTAGTTACTTACCTTTTTACATTTGTGGTGTGTGTTATTATGATACTAGTTTATTTGGTTTACAGTCTTTCTCAGATTTTTTTCAAGAACTTTTAATTATAAAATATTGGGTAGTTGAATATTGGTTACTTTTAAAATCTTCTTAACCCTTTCCTGTTTCTTTTTCAGATATGAGGCCCCAGGATTCCTGGCGAGGTCCTCCTCCCCTTTTCCAGCAGCAAAGGTTTGACAGGTAATATTAAAGTAGACAGGACTTTTAAATACTTTCTGACACCAGCATTTGGGGTTTATGGGTTTTATGGAAGCTAAAACCTCCGTGGTTTGAAATGTACTTTTTCCCACAAAAAACAATTTCCCTTGTGCCTATCCTTTAGGAAAATATATAGCTAATACTTTGAATTAAAAGACTCATGTTTAATATACTTCCTTACTTTTCTTGGTTTTTGGCCTTTATTTTATTGATGCTTTTGAGATGCCCTGAAAAATGCAACACAGCTTAAAACTGTATTAGGTTTTGGTCAGGCTAAACAAATTTCTTTTTAGAAGGGTTGTGCAGCTTAATGAGGCATAACTAATGGTGTTCCACTTTTATCATTTCTGTGCGGGCAATGCAGTGTTAGTACAGACCAACCATTGATTCTTGCTACAGACCTCTTGAAGTCCTAATCAGCTTCTTTGGTACAACTTTTTCAGGGCTGACAAGCCTATTGTAGGGCAGTGTCACTGTAGGTCAGTAGTTATTAGTTGCCACTGAAGACAGTTTCTTTAACTACTTAAGACTGAACTGAATTAAACGCAGAAGGGACTCAGAAGAGGATTATGGGATCTGCAGTCTAATAAGTACCATGGACTAGGAAGAATGTGACATGGTTTAATAACAAGGGATGTTTAACATGTATTCCTTCATTGATAAGTTGTGTGCTACTAAGTCAGATGGACTCTATGACAAGACAACTAGGCATGTTATGAATAATTAACATCTGTAGAATAATTTTTAAAGTTCAGCTTTAAGATGCATCATTTCATGATAGTTTTGCCAACATCAGTAAATGCAAAAACAAATTAAGCCCCATCATAATAAGGCTTTCTTTTTTGCCTTCCCAGTTTTAATCTGTTTTATTCTCTTCTCCTCTGCCATGTTAACAGTCTCTAATCTGTTCACATCTGAAATGAATACTGTTTTTATAAATGGGGTTCTAAATGCAGCTTCCCTTTTAAGAAAACTTTATAACTCTTTAGAGACTCCAGAACTTCATTTCATTGTTATCTTCAAGAGGATAAAAGGAATCATGTTATTTGATGTTTACTAATAGTATCAACTTTTAGTGCAAGTCTCATTAAATGTAATACGACTAGCAATGTGTGTATTAATATTTTGATTTTAGTATATGTTCTGAAAGCACACAGTATGTGCTGTTTCATTTTCCTCAGTACCACCAATTTTAAGCAGAAATTAAGGGGTAAATTTTTCCTAAATTATATACTTGGTTTCCCTATCTTATTGCTCACTTTCCATACTAATAATGGCAAATGTTTGTCTGCTTACAAAGTGTTAACACTGTATTAACATCCTTTAATAAGAATGATTTCATTTATTCCTCCTAGCAATGCATTGAAATAGATGCTGTTATTTTTACATTTTTGCAAATGAAGAAAGTGAGGCACAGAGAAGTTGTTCAGCAGCTTACCTAAGGTCACTCTTTTGTGCCATTCTTTACCAAGAAACTTTTCACTGGAACAAAACTTACCAGAATATTTACTCTGAGCATAATATAAAGACGTAGGGACTTCAAAGGAAGTAAAGGATCTGTTTCCACTTCTAAGGCCCCAACAGCTTTCCTCCCCTCTGTTCACATTAAAAGTTTTCCTAAGATCATCGTCATTGTCCCTTCCCTTGCCCTGCTGTCCATCAGGTTTTGTTCTTATTCTACCCTAGCCAAGTACTAGTATTATTCTGACTTTGTGAACCCAGCAGGTTAGTGACAAGTTTTGTGGGAATGTTTTTTGGTTTAGTTTTAGTCAGATACTTAAAATTATGCCTGAAAGCAAAAGGTAAATGTGAGCATAATAGAGTTCCATCATAAAAGTCTTACATCACAGACATTTAAGAAATATACCATTTTGTTCCAGAACCAGGTTTTACCAGTTCTTAGTTCAGTATGTTTCCACGACACTATTCTTCTGAGTGTTTGTTGAGAATCCTATTAAGAGAATTTTGAGTGTCTTTTTTTTATTACATTGCATTTCTTGAATAATTTCCTACTTTAAGATGGTATGTATAATCCATATATCCAGTAGATTTAATACAACAGGAACATCCTCCCAACACAGACACAGCCTAGAATTAATAGATACCCAGCGTTGGAGTTCCCTTTGTCACTTGAGTTCTGCCACATTGTTTGGGTTCTTCTTGTCAATGGAGGCCTCTTTTTCAGTCATTTGCAAGGCAGCCATTTAGTTTTTTACCTATGGGTGTTAAGCTCAATCATGAAAAATCTTTTAAAACTCCGATTTTACCATATGTATACATTTAAAATATTCAAATTGGTAGTAGTTCACATCTCCAGTAACTTTCCAAAACAATTTGGAAACTTAAGAATATTGTTGCCATCTATGATGCCAAATGGCTCAAATAAGTTGCCTTATTTATTAACTTCTTTTATTGATTGATTGATTGAGACAAGGTCTCTGTCACCCAGGCTGGAGTGTAATGTCATGATCTTGGCTCACTGCAGCTTCTGCCGTCCAGGTTAAAGTGATTCTGATGCCTCAGCCTTCCAAGTAGCTGGGACTACAGGCTCCCACACCACCATGCCTGGCTGATTTTTGTATTTTTAGTAGAGACAGGGTTTTGCCATGTTGCCTAGGCTGGTCTCAAACTCCTGGGCTGAAGTGATCTGCCTGCCTCAGCCTCCTGAAGTGCTGGGATTACAGGCTGAGTTACTGTGCCTGGCCTAATTGCTAATTTTTAGAATTTAGGATATGTCAGTTTCTGTGCTTCCATCCCAGATTTTAAAACATAATTTCCTAGGCAAATTTTTAGTTTTGTAAGTATTTGCAAAGTATATAATTAGTCTAGACATATGATAAACGTTGAAAATAAAGGCCTTTCTGTCATAAAAGTCAGAAGAGGGTAGTACATGACATCCTTGCTTTGTTCTTCTGTTTAATTTTAATTATTGATGATTTTTTTCATAAAAATTATCTTTGTCAAAAACATTATAAGTGATCAATTCAAACAAAAAGAACTTTGCATTTTTAAACTGTGGCTTTGTTCTTAACCTGTTTTTGGAACATAAAATAGTTTTGAATTGCATTTATAATGTATATTATTTATGCCAGCAGATCTTCCTAAAACTCAATTGAATTTTATTATTGTAAGACTCAAAAGAAAAACTGATCACAGTTAAGATGTGAATTGTATTTTTAGCCCGTGGGTTTTGCATTAATTGGCCCAGTTTTGAGGAGACTGGTTACAGCACAAACCTTAGTTTAGCCCTTCACTCCTGCAGAGACTGGAAGAGACCATTCCTCTCTCTGCACACGGAGCTGTTCTTGCAAAACAGATGGAGGCATTCTTGCTAAAATATATTTGTGCTAGTAATTATCCTGAAAAATAATTAAAAGCCCTAGCCATATGCATTTTCTTTGAGATAAAAACTTATCTTTAATTGTATTCTGAATTACTTATAACACATTGTTACTAGAGCTCTGGTTTCAGCCACCAACTATAAAGAAAAACTTTAGCCTTTCTAGAGTTCTTTAGAGAGCAGTTCATCTCTTCGAGCCATCACACAAAAATAATTATCTCTGGTGTTGTTTTAATAAAAAGAAGGCAAGCTCCAAGTGAAGGGAGGAGAGTGGGGGTAGAGAGGATGGATTCAGGCTTGAATAGCTGTGAGAAGAATGCTTTACCCAATGAGCCCAGCGCCAGGCTTTTTTCCCCTAAGACCTCGGAAGTGAAATTCTTATGCTGATATGGTTATAACTGATTACCAGCTAGTTAGCACTTCAGTGAATTTAAAGTTTTATTGAATTCCTCCTAACATGGTCAGCGGCCCCAAAGCTTCTGATGTTCAAATATACTGGAGCATTTGCCTCTGTTTATTCTTTGTAGTGCCTTCCATAAAATGGAAGTTATGGAAAGTGCCTTAAGGAGAAAGTAAAGTCTTAAATGGTGATTGCCTTTAGAAGGTATATCCTTGCTACATTGTTTATGTGACAGTTTTTAATTAAGTTATGATTTAGTACATTATACCTGTTGCTTTGCATCTGCAAAGTTAAAATAGGCACTTGAACACAATTAAAACATTTCTTTCGACTAGTAATCTGGGACAGCAAACTGGGTTATAATAGCCGTTGAATCTGTGTTCCCATGTAAACTGTACACCAAATGCCAGTCAGCCCATGCCAATTAGTGCTCATGTTGCTAGGTCACCGTGGTCAATTGAAAGCTGCATCAATAGAACTTGAAAAGGTTTCCTCCCAATCAGACCTTCTGACATATTGAACAGAATAATGGATGGGAAAAAACAGCCAAGTCTCCTACCCTGGATTCAAAATACTCAGCAGTAAGAATTCATTTGCAACCTGCAATTAAGTAGAAAGAATGGATCCAAGAACGAGTCTGGACATTTTTGAAAATAAAGCCTCATTCTCCTGTCTTATACATGTTTACTCTTTAGATAGCATCTTAAATGTAGCCATCTTGGTGATCTTGGGTCTACATCTTTAAGTGACTAAAAAGGAAATTTCCCAATTGAAAATGAACAAAATAATTTTTAAAAGTCAGAACTTCTCAGTTGAGTTTAAACATCCATTGTAATAAATGCTGATGCTTCATGAAACATGTTAGATTATACTGGATATAAGGGACACAAAGGTCATTCTGATACTCTGTATCCCATATGATAAATCCAGGTAAATTGGATTGTATTAACATTTGGAGATGATACCTGCCGATTTTAGGCTTTGTGCTGTATAATAGGCGTGGCTTCTGATGTAAAACTGGTACTTTCCTACAGAGGCGTTGGGGCTGAACCTCTGCTCCCATGGAACCGGATGCTGCAAACCCAGAATGCAGCCTTCCAGCCAAACCAGTACCAGATGCTAGCTGGGCCTGGTGGGTATCCACCCAGACGAGATGATCGTGGAGGGAGACAGGTAAATGGGTTGTGGGATGAAAAGCATACTGCTTACTTTATATTTCAACAAGCCTCACAGGACTCCATATTTTCTTACCAACATTTCTGGAGAAGACACTGATAGAGTAGCTTAGAGTAGCTTGGCTAAACTTGGGTCTGTCATTAAAAATGTATATGGGTTGAGTACCTGCTTCACTAAATAGGTTATATACCTTGAAGATGCCAAAGAATTTCTAACCCAAAAGCCCTTTAAATCATAGCAGTCAGTGATAATTAGTCCAAATATAGTCAGTCACCAAAACACATTGTTTTTCCTTTAAGGATATTGTTCTTTAATAGAACCTAGATCCCTCTTAATGGGTGATGATTTTCTAGAAGCTGGAAAGTAAGTCTGCTTTTTCAGCTGTTGTCTTTTAGAAGTCATTTTAAAATGTTGTCATTTTAGAAGTCTCCTGTCTTGATTCATCTGATATCCCTCCTCATAAAAGAAATCTCTGCTTGATAATCTTCCACATATTTTTCTTCTCAATGTAAGCAGCTGTATCACTGAATGAATATCATAATTCGTAGACAAATTTAGTATATGTGAGCTTCATGTCCTTCTCTTTACAGTATCCAGTTTTAGCAGCATTTAAGACTGAGGTCTATTTGACATAATTTCCTCCAGCAATTTGACACCCTGGCCAGTATTTACATGCTCTTAATGGAATCCTTACTAGAGAACAAGATTGGAATGCTATGATTCAGAGTAATGTGTATGGACTTTGGCACCTGCAGTGATGTGAAGTGGTTTTTAAATTGCTTACCTGGTGTTGCTTCCAGGCCTTTTGCAGTGCTTCACATATTAATTAGTAAGACCTCTCTTCTCACAGCTAAGGAACATATTTTGTATATATTTTTTATGTATTCTTACAAGTATCTCCACCTTACAAGAAGATAATCACCTTAATTGCAAATAGTTAATGTCTTCTGAGAGGATTTTGTTATGGTTTATTTAAATCAGTTTATCGAATTTTGCTTTGAATTCTTTCAGCCCAGGACCTCTAAATATCGTATCAGTGAACTAAGGCTCTTTATGTTACTATGGTTAGATGGCATGGCACTCGGCCGTTTCAGTGATGAGCATTTTTGAAGTGAGGTCGTATTTGTAACTGGAAGAAACCTTGGAGAATGTGTAGTCTAGTCACCTCATTTTCCAAGTCAGGAACTGAAACCCTGAAAACCCCACACAGTTGGGCAGGAGAACTGGGAGCTGGCTGCCTAGACTGCTGACCCCAGTTCTCCATTTTCCTCTCTCCTTTGGAGATCTTCCTTTTAAAGGAACTCTCTGCTGTTATAGGAGGTAAAATTCTTATTTACTTAGAAGATATAAACTAATTGGTAAATTTATTATTCTTTTAGGACTTTGAAAATAACATTTCTTCTTTCTCAGTCTCTTTTCCAGGGAGATACTTTTTATTAAATCACAATTGTTGAAGCAATATTAAATTGCAGAAGTTTGTTGTTAAAAACATAGAGTCATTACTTCATTGTATTTTTAGTGAAGTTTTATATGACCAAACAAGGCCTTAGCCTGCATTCTGGCCTTGAGTCTGCACATGTTCATGTTTCAAGTACTGAAGTGCTCTCTGGGTGGCAAAATGAGGTGGGAGTGGGTTCCATTTCAAAACCCTAGAGGCCTAGAAAAGGACTTATAATGAAGAGGTGTCAGGTTTATCTTTTGTTATACAGAAATGTTATTTGCAAACATACGAGGATATGTTATAAAGGTCATGACTAATGGATTGTGTAATAACCTTAATATATCATTTAATGCTCTACTATTTGTTGCTAAATAAAAAATCCCTAAAATCAATTGCTCATTTGGCCTTAACTGACTTAGCAGGCTCTTGCCTTGGTTAAACCAAAGTTACTTTCCTTGTGTAATAAGTCTAAATTGATGTGGGCATCTTACCACAGAGTGACTTGAATTACTACTGCTAGGACAGTGGGAAAATTGAGAACCACTGTCTGTACATGTTGTTTACACAAAACACTTAACTCTAGTTCATTTGTGTGCATTTGTGATTGTTAAGGTTTTTTGGTTTATTTTTCAGTAATAGCATTTGTGCTAACCTCCAACTTTGCAACAAGTTTGTATTAAAGCTCTGGATCAAAGCACCTTTTATGGGGCCTTTCCATTGCTGTACCTTTAACACATACTCAGTTTCCTTATGATGTGTTTTTCCATAGAGGTTTAAAATTAACTGACTTGCAGGAGTATCGGTCCAGAAAATAAACTCTTTCTTTTGTTTATTTTCAGGGATATCCCAGAGAAGGAAGGAAATACCCTTTGCCACCACCCTCAGGAAGATACAATTGGAATTAAGCTTTTGTAAAGCTTTCCCAAATCCTTTCATCATTCTACAGTTTTATGCTATTTGTGGAAAGATTTCTTTCTCAAGTAGTAGTTTTTAATAAAACTACAGTACTTTGTGTATTTCTTTTAACTGTGTATATTTCTACTGATCTGATCTCACTGTTTATGTTGCTTTCCAAAGATGTATGTTGCATAATACAGTGGATCTGAATTTATTATTGCTTATAAAACACATTTGATGGAATAGGAGTACTGGTTTTTCATAATGGTTAAAAATGAAACCAGCTGTGGATTTCAAAACACAGTGTATTCTAGATCATCTAAGATCCATGCTGATTTTTATTGCACAAGAATTAGGTTTGAACTCTTGAGCTGGAACCCTCAGCAAACTAGAGTATATATTGTTCAGTATTTCTTTGGAAACATTTCATTAATGTACTTGTCTTACAGAAATTTCTGGACTTTAGTAAAAAAATAAAGTTAAACTTTTAAAACTGTTTTGTGTTCTTGTTATTTTGCAGTATTTCAACTTCGAAAATCTTGACCAAGCATGGTTTTTTAAAACTAACTTTTGCAGAAAACTATTTCTATAATCAGATGTCCAAACCAAAGGACAAAGAAGTCAATGAAGAAGCAGATTTTAAAAGACAGGGTCAGCAAGACATAACAAAAGCTTTAACTTTGTTGTATTATGTCAGTGACTGATCTGGCTAACTCAAAAATCTTTGTGAGATAAATTACATTTTTACAAATTTAATGTAGACTTCTCCAATTTTAAGGACTTGTTTTAAATCTTCAAGTTGACAATTTTAATTAATGGCCAAATAGTCTATGCTCCTTAGCATATTTCTTGTATGTCATTAGATTGCAATTTGTACTCATGTTTTTCCTTGCTACTAAGTACACTATAAATTGCTTAAATGTGTGTTTGGAGTTCACATACAGCACTTACATATGCATTTTCATTTGATTGCCAAAACATATTTAGACACACATACAAAGACTATTGCTTTGTTTCAGTTTTTCCCTCCTAGCCCAAGATTGTGAAGTACAGTTTCTCTTTGACCTCCTGACTTAGGATATTTTTGCTTTAATATTCAACTGAAGCACACTTGTTAAACTTAGTCTGTGGGAAAAAAAATCTCACCTCAACCTTGAATAGGAAGGTATTTTGTAGCTATTGAGTTCATTGCTAATGATGGGTGACCAGAGCAGGATCCTTTATTGTTGAGACAAAGAGTCTCTCCATCAGGAATTACCAACCCAACCCTTACATAATTGCCTTCGCTCAACATTCAAGTGATAATGCCTTCTATTAAATTTCTCTGTAAGTTTATCTCCCAAATATTAAAAATGTAGATAGCCATCTTAGTAAAGCATTGCATATTCCAAAGGAGCTTATAAATGTTTTACTGTTCATAGTTCATAGTCAAAACCCACAATTCCACTCCTTATATTCTCATACCTTTAGTTTTGGCTTAGTTTTAAGCTGTCCTGAGACTAACTCAGTTTTTGACTGAATGTTTAAAGCACTGTTTGGAAGACATCTGAGTGAAAGGCCTGATGGAGAAACTGATGACGGCAGATTTCCTCTGCAGAACTGGCAGGTGTTCCCTCGCTGAGCCGGCTTCAGGCCCTGCTCCGTGACCTCACCCTTGCCTCTTTCTCTCCATCCTTAGTCTTCATCTCTTTCCAACTTGGCTCCGCGTTTGAATCTTCCAGGAAAATGCCCTGTCCATTTCAATAAGCAAAATGCTTTTTAGAGCTTTAATGTTTAAAGCTGTAAATATCTCCCAAATTGTGATGTAAAGAATTAGTTGGGCCAATTTTAAGTAGTTCTTGTACGCAATTATATTCTCTTTAAACGGCACATTTTTTCAGGGTCTCCTATTAAACAAAAATCTTAGAACCTGGAAACAGCCTGACTACTCTGGGGCTAAGGGCCCGTAATGAGCAGTTGTCTTCCCTTTAAAGATCAATTGGGGTAATGTATGTTAATGTACAAAGCCGTCTACAAACTGGTATTAGATTGCCATTTAGCGTTACAAAGGCAAATTGGGTGTAATGAGCGATAGGTTAATTTTCGTACGATGACGTGGGATGCCAGGAACAGGCCGGGTGAGGCCGGGGTCCCAGCACTCCTTTGCTGGGCGCGCCTGGACCGAACTGAAGGGCCCGGGCGCGGCAACCTCGCAGCCGGGGGCGGGATGGCGGCGGCGCCCGGGCCCCGCGTGCTACTCAGAGCTCAGGTCCTAGGTGCTTGGCTCAACTTTCCCCCAGAGAGGTCGGGAAGCGCCGGGCCCTCGGTGCACGTGGGGCACGCGCCCGGCGCCTGGGTCTCCCCCGCGGCTCGCTAGCCGCCCGGCCCAGCCCGCAGACCCCGCGGCTCGCCCTCCCGGGAGCCCCGCGAGCCGGCCGCACGCACAGGATGGGCGCAGAAAGCTCCTTCCTCCACCCTTGGGCGCACCCTCCTTCCTCGTCCGCGTCCCCGCACGCGGCGCCGCAGCTTCTCAACCTGCCGCTGCATCTCAACTCCCTGCAAGCAGCAGAGCTGTAGAATACCAGAAATGGTCTTCCTTCCGAGGCTGCCGTTTTAAGTTCCAAGTGTGAAAGTAACCGAATTTCGCTATGCTTAGAAATCTAAAACCTGGACATTCCCTTAAGAGTCAACTTAGAGTCCCCAATTTCTCGATCTGGCTCCGTCCCACTGACTGACGCCTCCTGCCCACCCCGAAAGGGTCCTGGAGCTGCGATCTCGCCAGACTCTATTCCTGGTGACCCACTGCTCTGCTATTTCCTATCAGGAAAAAGTCACCAAACGAATGAACTAGCAAACGGCCCATTTGCGATGGATTTCTCCTCCACTCAGTAAAGCAGAATCCTCCTGTGGCTTGTTTCTCCATGCCTTATTTATGGAATGAGGGCCAAAAGAGAACAGGCTTTAATTGATGTGTATGAAATAGGAACACAGCTGTTCACTACTGCAAAATAGTTTGCACAACTTAAATTTAGGCAATGTTCCTAGTTCCTAGTTACACTTTTTTAGAAGTCACCTAAACAATTGCTGAAGGTTACATGGAATTTCAAAAAACGAAAGGCATTTTATTCAATTGCAAGTAAACATTCTAAAGCAAAAACAAAACCAAACCCACCTCTCCCAGAAACTTCCATTACCTCTAAAGTTAAAAATAATAAAAACAAAAGTGATCCTGAAATCACAAAGTTATCTCAATACTTACTGGAGAGCGCAAATTCCTGATGAGATGTGAATGCAGTTCCGCAGTCTAGGCATCTACTTTGAAACTTCCCCAGATGTTCACCAAATCTCACTAGTAGTGAAAGGGTATTTATATTTTTAAAAATGTATCATCGTTCTCTGTCTCACTGGGTTGCAGGATAACAAGTAATAGTGTTTCAAAAAACTGTACTCAAATAATTAACATACAGGGTTTCATCCACACATCAGTGTTATGGTAAGCAGTGAGGGAGTATTATCCATGCTTTGAACTGTGTCTGAAATTTGTGTTGCCACCACATAATGCATTATTTTCTCTTCGGCACAAATTCACATCTAAAAATCCAATTGATAGGTCTTTATATAATTATGGCTCACAAATTTATTCTAAAAAGTCTTTTAAAATCATCAGTATTCAATGCAGTTAACAAAGCAAGTCTATGGAAGATGCTTGCATTTAGTGAACAGGATTGAGTCTCTGATTTGCTTTAAATTGAAAGTAAACAGTCACTAGCCGAATGGAGATTGAACACAACATCTGTGTTGATAGAAGTCTACTTGTTCTGACCATTAGGTTTTAGTTCTAGGCAAAGACTTAAATAGAAGACAACTGGGTTACATCCCCGTCCTTCCATATACAAAACACCCTTCTTGTGTCCTTCAAAACTGCACACACTCTCGCACACACAGCACTTCAATATACATCCCAACACAGATTACAGAAAAGTACCTGCAATCCCTCCGTTCCTCTCTGCAACTTTGATTCTGGCTTTTGGTTTCCGTGCCTCAATTGGAAAAGATAAGTTAGATTGTTGTAAAACCCAAAAACATTTAGGAAAAGGTCACATCTGCTGAGTAAGCATTTTTGAAACAGGTTTGCTGTGGCCTCTGCCAAACTTTGAGGGGCCTTTGTTCCACTCAGACCCTGCGCCAGTCCTCCCTCTCAGTTGTGGAGACACTTATCCTCCTCTTCAGTTAATGAGTTTCACCTAGTCTGGCCATTTGTATTTTTATAAAAGATCTGCAAAGCACTAATTGCAAAAAGAAGAAAACAGCTCGTTTTGCATTAATCAGAAGGTGGGATTCTATGGTAAAAACATTTCTATTTTAAGCTTCAAGAATCAAACCTTTCCCTAATTTCAGGATATGCACACATACACTCAGTAAGTCTCTGGGTGTAGAATGTTAAGCCCTTTGCAAGAATTATTTCTGGCTTGGGGTTTTTTACTGCTTAAAGGAATGCTGAAAGGAATAAGATATGCCCACACAAAATACACTTTCAGAAAATATTGTATATAAAAGTTGTTTCTTCTTAATGTGACATATTTCTTAAAGAAAGTGCACTTCTTCATCTAAAGGATTTTTGTTCCAGAAATAAACTGTCCATGAAGACTCATTTTCTTTAAATATGTTACCCGGAGCCCTTGGACTATAAGCTATTATTGTTTTTGTAGGTATTGGACTGTAACAAAAAACACTGCCAACCACGTGGACTTTTAGAACGTTTTCTACAAGTAAAATTTCAGAATTATTGTACTATTGTGAGGAAATCAAACTAATATAAACAAATCAAACTAATATAAACAAACATTTTGAAATGTGGCACATAATAACAGATTTGCTAGCTTAGTTAACATTTCTAAAGTCATTTCCATTAATATGCCAAAAAAAACCCCAAGTTGAGAGAATTTTCTGTGGGTGTACTGTACCATTTTCATACAAATTTGTCTGCTCAATTATTTGTTCTTACATAAAATGTTTTAAAAATTAGATCTCATTTTCTAAAAATTCTTTTACAGCCCCTTGATAAAGGGTGATTCACTTGCTTCTTTAGTGTTTTTTCTCCGTGTGTGAAAGAAACTGGGGTTTTAAAAAATTACTATACAAAAGAGTCTAGAAAAAGTGCAAGTTTAACTTCTAAAACACCTTCTTATGAATTCATGTTGCACATTCAGAAAAATGTTCTAACAATGAAGTGAAACACAATGTTTCAGCCCCAAGCTGTAATTCTAAAATCTCCAATTTAGAAGAGGTTTGGGGTCTCCGGTAACTATTTGTTTTGATCATTTGCAAATCGTGCTTTATCCATGTTATTTAATTTTCATTAATTATTTATAAGCACAAATTCTTCAGCTTTTAGTATTTTTAGTCCAATACCAGTCATTTATGAGTAAATTGAGCTGTGTTGTCACATCATGACAACTAGTATTTTAAAAACACACCAAGCCCTGTATAAACTAATGAAAAAGAAATGACCACTTGACTTTTAGAAAAAAGAACTCGTTTCTTTTAAGTTATATTTAAATATCCATTTGAAACATAGGAAATATAAATCGGCATATTAAAGAGTAAATACATTATTTGTACAATAAAACACCAACAAAACCAGTGCAACTCCTAAGTTCTAAATATGGTGGAAAATTATATTTTAGTTACGTATTCCTTATATCTTGATCACAATTCATCACCTTTCTTCTTGTCATGCTTTGAATATAGATTAATTGATGTCAATTTTAGAAATTTTACTTGTTTGTTCTAGTACTTTATCAAGGTATTCAAATTCAGACAAGAAAATACCTCAAAGAGAGTAAATACCATGTTTACAGAAGGATAGGGTTATTTATTTTCTCAGTTAATTTTGGGAGACCAGATTTCATATACAAATAGTATACAACCTTTCTTTCTTATGGTGAGCTGCATCTTAGGGGGGAAAATCCTCTTTTAGGGTAACATACAAACACTCGCTTGCCAAATAATCATCAAAACATTTTGAAATCAGCATTAAATTTAAAAAGCTCCATCAATCCATATAATCAGTATTTTATTTTGATTCCATTGCTCTATTACCTAAATGGCAATAATTCCTCTAAAATAATGTTGCTATGTGTATGATCCACCTTGAGCTACAATTCAATTTACTTTCAATCAAACATTAATGAAATTGCACTTAGGGGGCCCTTCGAAAATTAATCTCCCAAGATAAATTCCACTTCAAAAAAGACTCATTGTTAAAGCTGGGTTGATTTTTATAGTTACAAACGCCAACAAAGTTTCCAACTTTGAGAGCTGTAGTTAAGAATGCCGTGTGAACTTCTCCACTTTTCGCGTCATTTAAGAACTTCTAGGAGGAGAAAATCACCACCTCAAAGCCTCGTGGCATAATGTTACACTACTCGGTTTCCGGGCTGTCGCTGTCCCCCGCCCCCAGCAAGAAGTT
This sequence comes from Pongo pygmaeus, assembly GCF_028885625.2. Classification (NCBI taxonomy): domain Eukaryota; kingdom Metazoa; phylum Chordata; class Mammalia; order Primates; family Hominidae; genus Pongo; species Pongo pygmaeus. The sequence continues at coordinate 16,153,224 of NC_072394.2, forward strand.
CACAGCCTGCTCCTCTCTGAGACCGGTTCGTTTTGAATCGCAGTTTACACGCGCGCGTCGGTTTTCGCATGCCTCCCCCATCCGTTCTAGCAGTTTCTTGCAGACCCTTCGGCTGCACCAGGACCTAGCCCCGGGGCGCCCTCGCTGTCACCACGTCCTGCCATAGAGCAGGTTGGCGCCCAGGACGCCGCCGCTGTACTCCCCGGCGGCCGCGTCCAGGGCCGCCAGGCCGCCCCCCGGGCCGTGCAGCGCGGGTGGGCTGGGCGACAGCTCCTCCAGCTCAGGTGCGGGCGTCGGGGCCGGCGGCTGCGGACCGGCCTGGCCGGGGGTGGGCGTGCTGGCGCCGTTCTGGCACGGTTTGCCGTCCTTGACCAGCACAGGCACCGCCACGCGGCGCGGGGACGGCGGCGGAGGCGGCGGCGGGCCCAGGCCGCCCTCCTGCTGCAGCTGCTGCGCCGCCTTGTCCTTGGCCTGCCGTTTCATCTTGTACCGGTGGTTCTGGAACCAGATCTTGACCTGCGTGGGCGTCAGGTGGATCATGCTGGCCAGGTGCTCGCGCTCGGGCGCCGACAGGTACTTCTGCTGCTTGAAGCGCCGCTCCAGCTCGTAGACCTGCGCCTGCGAGAAGAGCACGCGGCGCTTCCTTCGCGGAGCGGCTGCCGCCGCCGCCGCGTGCAACGGAGCCAGCGACTTGGCGGCGTCCGCGATGCCCGTCAGCGACCCCATCCCGGCCACATTCACGCCCGCCGACGGCCCCATGAACCTGGAGACTGGGGAAGAGGCCCAAGGGGGAAGGCGAGTGAGCTCCAGGCCCGCCGGGAGTCGGTCCAGCCGCCACTCTCTTGACGCCGCCCGGCCCTCGCTGAATCCCAAGACCCCCTGAGCGCCGCGGCCTCCGGCCCCAGCACGCCCCGCGCGCCCTCGGTGGGTCCCAGGGCACCGCGCGCCCTCAACGGGTCCCAGGACGCCGCGCGCGTTCCCGGTCAGGTCCCAGGACCCCCCGCGCGCCCAGGGTCCCCGGAAACCCCGCGCGTCCCGGGACGCCCCGCGCGCCCGCTCGGCCCCAGGACCGCCTAAGCCGCGCGCACCCCGTCCCGCGCCCCCGCGCCCCTCGGCTGTGGCGGGAAACGCCTGAGCCGCCCGCAGCCCCGCGCTCCTGGCCCCTCTCACTTGACGAGTAGCGTGGGTCCGGGTTGGCGCCGTACCAGCCGGTGGCCGCGCCGCCCCTCATGCCGTCCGTGTAGGCGGGCAGCTCGCCCATGTTGCCCAGGCCGCCGTTGCAGTAGCCGCCCATGGCGCCGTGCGGGAACTGCGAGACGCCGGGCGGCATGTGGTAGGTGGCGGCCGCCGCCGCTGCCGCTGCTGCCGCCGCCGCCGCGGCCGCCGCGTTGTGACCCGCTATGGCGTGAGAAGGCTGCATGCCCGCTACGGTCGCCGCCTGCGAGGAGGGCCCAGGGGGCGGCGCGCGGTAGGCGGCGGCGGCCGCGGCCCCCAGGGGCGCCCCCAGGCCGGGTGGCGCGCCGTCCATGGCGCCGCCAAACTTCTTGTAGGTCTCCTCGATGGGGCTCAGGATGTCGGACACGGAGAAGGGCGTCGTGTGCTTTGGGCTCAACGACATGGCTCGGCGAGCGGCCAGGTAGGGGGGCCCGGGGCGCGCGCCGGCAGGACGCGGCGGCCGCTCGTCGCCGCCACCTCGGCCGCGGCAGCTGAGCCTGTGACGAGGAGTCGGCGGCTCGGCGAGCCCCCCGGGCTGCGGGATCTGGGGTTTATTTTAGTCCGGCGCCAGGTTTACGACAGACTCGGGGGGCGGAGCAACATCCCAAACGAGCAAACAATGGTCATTGACATCTTTTCCTCTCGCCCCCCCAGCCCCCGCCCCATAATGGAGGCAAAAAAGGTAAAAGGGGCAGTTGGGTGTTTCTTGTAAAGATCACTCCCCGTTGCTTTTCCCATCCTTCGCTCCTCCATCCGCGGCCGTTACCCCAGCCCTCGAGCACCAGAAATAGAAACTCGGAGGCTGGCGTCGAGGCTAGACATGGATTCCGCGCCTGGCCCCGTCCAGACCCCAGTTTTCTAAAGTGACTTCGCACCAAAGTCCGGTATAATTGCGGAGTGGGGAACGTGCTGCTAAGTTTGGGGGGAGGGTGTTGCGGGGGCTCGCTTCATCCTCTCCAGTTATCAGCCCCTCATTCTCTGCGTCACCTAAAGTGTTAAAAAAAAAAAAAAAAAAAGGCTCTTGGGTCCCACCGTAAGAGCGCATAAAGAGAGGAGGTACAATGACCGTCCTTTGCCATTGTAGGGCTCCCTAATTTATGCGTTTTTAGACCCTTAAGCATCATTTTCTGGGCAACCAAACGGGCACTTCCAAATTAGCTCAAAGTATCCAAGCCCAGAGAAGAGAGAAAACACACATACACTGATAAATACGCAGATGCTACCTTGTAAGTATTCTGTTTTTCCTCTGTGGGGATGGAGATTGAACAAGGGAAAGAGGGGGAACATTTTTATTTCCTCAAATGTTTCCTACTGAGTTTGCACTTGTAAAGTTGTTTTTTCTGCTTTCTTTCCCTTTGTGTGTGTTCTTACTCTTTCTCTCAGTAAATATCTCTGACTTAAGTTTATTCTCCCGTCACTACCATGATCAAAAAGAAGAGGAAGACAAAATATCAAAACTTCCAAATATTTCTAGTTGTTCGCAATGGGTCTTTTTGTTGTTGTTGGAAAAATATAACCTGTTCAAGCGATATGAAAATGGATGCAGAAATCAGGTGAAAATTATAGTTTCTTTGGAAAAATACAAAACCATAGATAAACAGATTTTTAAAACTTTGTCATCCTTTGACTTGCAGTTTTACCCGAATACTTAGACATTATGAACTCTCTACTAAATACTGAACAAGACAAAGCATAAGACAAAAGAAGTGTGCAAAGCATATTGATTAAATTTTGAAAACAATCTTGCAGCAATAATAATGATAACGAGAAAACGAAGATAACACTTCTAAGTTTTCCTGGAAACTGGAGCAGGAGAAAGAAAAACAAGGAGAGTGCTTTCTTAAGCAATATTTTATATTTTTTTCCAGAAAAGGGTGTGTGGAAACGATTTAAGTTTAACCTGACAGTACATGTCTTGAAGGCAAGAACAGTATTACATATTCCTTTTTCTGTTTGCTTTTAGCCCTTTGGTGGAAATGTTCTCCATGGTTTTGTTCTTATGATTTTAATAATTGTTTTATTCATCTTAGTATAGTTTTGCAAAGAAGCTGCCCTTTTTAGGGGGGAAAAAGCCATAGGTCACCTATGGGAAGGAAGTGACAAACGAATGTTAAGAGTAATGTTTTAATATACTGTAAAAGTAAAATGCAAGGTTACAGGAATTGTTTACAGACATCAGTATTGACTTAGCAAGATGAATATTGCTACAGTTTTAACACGATGCTACTTTTACAGGTCTTTTATGAACTTGAAACACATCGGCTAGGTCTTCATCCTCACCTGCACTGGAATTACCTACTTAAAAAAAACAAACTAATGATACACAAAGAAGCATTTATGTATGTATTTAAACACTTGCTGGGATCCTTCTGAAAACTACAGTTTGGATTTTACGTTTCTGGTTTAGTTTAAATTGTATTGTTTACTTGTATGTATTAGCTTAAGTAAAATAATAGAAAGTCATTTCAAACGTTTCTCAGAGACAACAGGGTAAGTAAAAAATAATTGTGTTATGACATCTGTGAATATAAAAGTTATTTGTGGCCCATTATATTTTATTTTTCAAGTTCAAACGTATTTCAAAAATGAAACCGATTATCATAATCTCCATATTCATTAGTTGTCCAAATTGAAAGGTGTTTACAATTTTAATTTTTTCCAAATGATTATTCTGTTTTCAGGCTATACATTTCATCTCATATAATTTTCTTTGTAGAACTTTGACATAGCAGTTAAAATCAAGTGGTTGTACTACAATTTTTGCTTATTTTGTTTTTCAACTGCATTGGGTCCTGTTATAAGTGCATATACATCTGGAATGCTTCCATCTTTAAATTAAAAGCACTTTATCACATCTGAAGGTTCTCTGCAGAGAGTCACTTTCTGACTGCTTAGGAACTTGATAAGCCAAATAGTATTGCATCACTATAGGTAAACAGTTCTGGGAAAGAAAAATCTACAATCTTTGACATTTCTTCCTGTCAATTGTTTGTACCTCATTCTAGAAATTACATATCTTCATGCCGGAAACACTATTTGGATGTGTGTGGATGATTCTGAAAATTGATATAGTCTGAAGGATGTATATGTACATTTATATACAGACACAATATAACCCAATTGATATTCCACTGAAGCTTTGTATTCATCTCATCAGATTATCGTGTACCTAAATTATGTGTGGAAATTTATACTTAGTAGATTCTCAAATATTATTGACTAAACTGCATTTCACAGGAAATGTATTTCTCAGGAGTGTTTTCTCATTGTTTTCCTTAAAAAACAATGCTGGCACCCAGCAAAATAATAAAATTAAAAAATAAAATAAAATGCAAATACTACCTAAGGGAATACAGTGAAAAGAATTGGTTCTCACTTTCCAATCCTTCAAGCCTCCTAGTTCTTCGCCTCAGAGGAGTTTGGTGTTACCTGTTTCTTTTGGAATGGCCTGTCCATCTAGAAGCATACTACCATTTTACATACAAAAGATTGCATGCTCTATGTGATTTGGTACTTTGCCTTTTTCATGGTTTAGGTTTTTATAGTTTCACACATTACAACATTGAAAGCAGACTAAGATAGGCTGTGGCAGATACAGAAATTTTTTCTAAACAAAAAGACAAGATTTTTCTAGACAAAACACTCCTGGCTTTCTGGCAAAAATGTGGTATTTGTTGAAAATCTCTGATGTGTTAGATAGCCTTAGTGCCAAAAATATTTAGCAAAAAAATTCTAAAGAAAGAGCCTTCTGCAGTTTGGATTTGCTGTTGGCAGGCAGAAGCTCAGCGAAAGGGACCTGAGAGGAGTTGAGAAACTTCTGACATACCCACTTTGAAGTGGGGGTCCAGCCAGTACTTAGAGGGAAATATTGTTTCTCTAGGTGGTGAATAGGTTTCCAGTGGGTCTTGTATTTCCTCATCAAGACTAACTGTTTGAAAATATAACTTTCTGCTTGACACCCAAAAATGTAAGTGCCTTTTAGAACTGAGACACTTGCTACATTTGCAATTAGTTTAAACTAGTTGTGAAATAATTTGATTAATGAAAGTTTTATATTGTGGAAGTAGCCTTAAAATATTGTCTTTGCGGTTGGGAAGGAATAAAGAAACATCTTAAGGATACTAGTATTTTGCAGCAAAATTTGAGGTTATAAAGAGGAAAATAAAACTGCCATAGAGATGAAACACAAAGTTTATTTGAATTATTTTACTTTTTTTTTGATGAATTCATCAGTTTCTGAGATCTGGTTCTCATTTCTTTTTAGTCCCTTTATAAGCCTTTTTCCAATAGTGTTCATTTCAATTATTTTAAATGTCTTACAATAAGTTTACACTTGCATTTATAAGGCTTTGTTATTTCTATGTGACACAGTAATCCTTTCATATTTTCTTCACAAAATACGAACTGGCAGTTTACTCAAAAAAATCTTGTGATCCTTTTCCTGAGATTCAGATATTTTAGACTGAAAATTGTTTTCTGACCAATGATAATTGGTATCAATAAACATATTTTAAGCTAACGCAATTATTAGTACAGTGTGAGAATGAATAGTAGGTGATGAAGACATTTTGTTGTCAAAATTATTATAATATGGTCCAATGAAATGATTCCTCCTCCCATCCCCCTAAGGAAAAAAACAAACAAGAAACCTCCCCTTCTAGGGTCAAGCTGTAACACTAGTTTTTACAGTCAGAGTAGAGAATAACATTGGGCTATGACAGGGGAGTAAAAATAGGGAAATTATCCAGTATGTCCCAATTCTCTCACCCTAGGATTAGGAGCTTGAGCCACAAATTCAGATTTTTCTATGTTAAAAATTATTTTTTAGAGTAATAACATGTATGGGAAAAACTGGCAATATTGAAATATAATTTTTTATTTCTGAATTACAAGTTTATTGTATATTTTGTGTATATAGAAGGTTTAAAATATTTTAGAACATAGTGGTATTTCCATTGAACAACATTTTTTAGGTGTTTTGGAATGTCATTAAATGGCTGTTTTATAGGAAAAAGAATCCTCTGAATTTTAAGCAAAACTATATTTCTGTTGGTTATTTTGTGAGAGGAGTTAGTTTTTCTAAGTGTTCTACCATGTTTCCAACACAACCTAATTAGAGTAAATACACAAAGCTTTTAAAAATACTTATTTTATAACTTCTCACATACTGTCACATTTTTCACATCTGAGATTTAGTGGCTTTAATGTAAACTCTTTTTCTCCTACAAGCCTCATTAAAGATGTGTCATCTTACATTTACAAATTACTTTTTAATTATCAAGGAAGGTATCAGTTTTTAACATCTGGGCTGAGTAATTGGGTTGTTGCCACCAACACTTACTTGAAGGAGAACTCCAATTTTTGATGTTTTGGTAAATTGATTATTAGGTTGTTGGATTTGGTAATAAAAACTTTTACTGTGTACATTTTAGAAGGAACAGCTATGACAATATAGTAATTAGAGAATAATTTGGTCAATTTTGTCCCCTTCTGTGTACTACTAATGTTGAGGGAATAGTTGACAGGTACTTGTATTCACATGTATCTGTCTGAATTGTAGGTTGAGAATTGTTCTTAAAAGGAAGCAATAGGCTAATTACCTCATAAATCAATGCAAATTTTCGCAGATTTTAAGCAATTTGTTGCTTAATAATTTGCATTAAAAAGCTTAATATGAAACAATTTCATTAATCTACTTTATTCAGACAGTAAGTGCCACAAGGAAAACCTGACTAATAAAGTTGCCTTATAAGATTTTCTCAAGTAAGAAAACCAAAACCCAAAAAACCTAATAAAATGAGAGTCTTAAACCACAACAGACGTGTCAGATGGACTTGAAAATTACTGATTATTGTCCCATAATATCCAGTTTGTGAAATAAATTGTGGGATCTGGCTCTAGTAAATCTAGGGTTTATTATAAAGTTTTTAAAAGTGAAGTACTAAATGTAAAAGGCAATTTGATCTTGTCACTGTGTAGGGAATTATGTAGGGGTAATACTGAAAAGGTAATTCAAACTGGTGTTTGTACTTTTAGAAATCATGGAAATTACACAAAAATGTCACAAACCACAGCCATTGGAATTTGGCCCAATATACCAAGCCAGAGAAATGAGAATTGCTTGAGAAAATCGGAACCAGCTTAAATGAAAGCAGCTTATCATTGGCATGTAGTATGTCTTTTAAAATGTGTAATTATCGAACAAAAGGAAAATAGAATATTTGGAGTAGATTACCTCTTCAAAATCAAAAAGCATATACTATGTATCCAAGATAAGTTTTTAAAAAACTAAACCATAAAAAATGGCAAACTTCAATGAGTGAAAAATTTTTTAAAATAACATATTCAAAAAAATTTAAATCAAATTTATATTTTTTAAAGTTCACTTTTTAATGAAGAACTAAATCTTGAACTGTAAAGGGTATATTAAGGTTAAATGTTTTGCATAAGTTATTGTTCTAGGATTTGGATAATAGAATAATTTACAAAGCCATTGTTTCAGTACATTATATGTTTACCATTACAAACATATAAACAAAATACTCTGAAAGGTCTGAATGGAAAGTATTATATGAAATTTTATTTTTCTATAAATATTGAGGTATATATATAATTATTTTTTGTTTTTATTTCTTAGCTACGTCTGCTGGAATGAGATGTATGATGATTTAGAGTTGGTTCTCTTAAGTGCAGTATTTCTTTAGGATAATCAGTGATAGTGCATATATGATTGGGCTACTGTTGTGAACATAATTGATGGCAGAATGCCTTGATGCAGCTCTTACCAACAATTTATGGAGACTAAAAGGGTGGTAGAACTGGTGGGTTAGAAATTGCTTTCTGAAGAACTGGAGGATCGAAGAGAAATCTGGGGTTTCCAGTGCCCTCTGAAATAATTTTTACATAAAACCCAGGTTTAGTAGGTACAATTGTTGTTGAAGTGCGCTGCTCATGAAAAGAATTTATGTGGCAGAAAGAGATTATTTGGTCATGGATATTGTATGAACAAATCAGGGCTTCTGTACCCATGTTAAAGGAAAAATGGAGAATGTTCTGTATATTTAATATGCACATGTGATTGTATTTAACTTTATAGGTAATAAATGATACAGGTAAACACACTTATGAAGATCAAACACGTTTCATGTCCAAGAAAGTCTAATCACGAATCGTCCTTAGCTTCCTGTATATGGATTGTCCCGTTCCATGTGTTCAAGCAAGATGTATCTCTCTCACATAGATATTTTTACTTAGAGACTCAAGAGGACTTATGTAAGGCAAAAAAGAAAAACATAAACATTTATTCTTCCTCTGCCTTGATTCATAAAAAATCCGAGGCAGTTTATATATAAATATATTTGTGCGCTTTAAACATTTAGTAAGACTCAAGACCTCATAAATAAGGATCTTATAAAAGAGTAGGAAGTTGAGATATAAGTTGAAAAAACATCAACTAAACAGGCTATAAAGCCTACTGAATTCCTATAGTTGAGCCTCACATTTGGATCTAAGCTTCCTCGTGGTCAATTGAAAAATTCAGTTATATTTTCCTTGCATTTAGGAAGAACACCCTCCCAATACACACACACATAGACTCAACATTTCTTAAGGAAAGAGGCATTTCCTAATACTCAGCTCTAAAAAAAAATTTGTCACAGGGCTTCATGGAGGGAACACTGAATATAAACATCTTAATAGTTCTATAGCAGATGGAATTATTTTTAAATATTGGCTTGTTATAGTGGCCATTCCTAAAAAGTCTGAGACCTCAACATCGAATCATCTCAATTAAGGACTTTAAGGTTTAGGAACAAAATATGGTTCAGGTTTGTAGCCTTCTGATTCGGGAATGCTTCATACTTTAAAAAAATGACTTCATAGATCATGCCTATAATCCCAGCACTTTGGGAGGCCGAGGCGGGTGGATCATTAGGTCAGGAGATCGAGACCATCCTGGCTAACACGGTGAAACCCCGTCTCTACTAAAAATACAAAAAATTAGCCAGGTGTGGTGGTGGGTGCCTGTAGTCCCAGCTACTCGGGAGGCTGAGGCAGAAGAATGGCGTGAACCCGAGAGGCGGAGCTTGCAGTGAGCCAAGATTGCGCCGCTGCACTCCAGCCTGGGTGACTGAGTGAGACTCCGTCTCAAAAAAAAAAAAAAAAAAACTTCATAGAAACCACAACATTGTTTGATATCCTAGTTATTAGAAAGTTCTGATACTGAGGCTAAATAGGTCACCATAATTTGCAGGTAACAGTCCTAGATCAGTTCTTTGATGCCGAACTGTAACTCTAGTTCTTTCCCACAAAGCACTCTAAATATAAGAGAATATTATATTATATTCTACCTATGTTTCCTCCTTTTCATACTAAAATCCTCCAGAGCAAAAAGATCTAGAATGAACACATACAATTATATTAACTAAGAATTTATTTAGTGATTACTATATGCTTAAGATTGTCTTAGTGCTTTAGAAAACTGAGGAAGGAGCCCCTCTGATATTAGAGAGAATAAACTTATTCCTGGCATTCATATCCTGACGTTGAGCAGCATTTTAAAATTATATATTGATGTAGTTTGGATGCTTAACCCCTCCAAATCTCATGCAGAAATTTGATCCCCAGTGTTGGAGTGGGGCCTGGTGGGAGATATTTGGATCATGGGGAGGCATACGTCATGAAGGGCGTGGTGCCTTCCTTCTGGTAGTGAGTGACTGCTTCCTTTAGTTCTTGCAAGATCTGATTGTTTAAAAGAATCTGGCACCACCTTCTTCTCTCTCTTGCTTCCTCTTGCCATGTGATGCCTGCCCTCCTTCACCTTCCATCATAAATTGAGGCACTCTGAAGCCCTCACCAGAAGCAGATGCTTCTTGTACAGTCTACAGAACTGTGAGCGAAATAAACCTCTTTTCTTTATAAGTTGCCCAGCCTCAGGTATTCCTTTATAGCAACAGACTAAGGTATTCCTATATAGCAAATGGACTAAGACATGTATACATAGTATGTATTACTTTATGTACTTTTATGTACTATTTGAAATTATATGTTTATATCCATGTGAATATATCCTGTATATATATGTGTGTGTGTGTGTGTGTGTATATATATATGTCTAAAAGAAAATGCATGTCAAATTCTAAATAGTTGACTTACTAATGAACTTTTCAGAACACATCCCATTTGTAAGGTGGAGATAAGGCAAAAATTGTAAACATTACTAATATTTATTTATCTTACTAACATACTAGTTACTTTCATGAGCTTTATGTGTTTATCTCATTTAATAGGTACAATAGAAGAGAACTTAAGTATCATCAACATTGACAGTTCAAACATAAAAGTCTTCTAAATAGGAGTGAAAAAGAAATCTTAAAGTTATTTATGGCTGCTCTCCTACATCTCTACAAGGTTAATAGATGATGATTTATGCAATTTTTTTTTTAGACGGAGGCTTGCTGTGTTGTCCAGGCTGGAGTGCAGTGGTGTGATCTTGGCTCACTTGCAACCCTCACCTACTGGGTTCGAACAATTCTCCTGCCTCAGCCTCCCAGGTAGCTGGGATTACAGGCACCTGCCAGCACATCCTGCTAATCTTTTTATTTTTAATAGAGATGGGGTTTCACCATGTTGGCCAGGCCAGTCTAAACTCCTGACCGCAAGTGATCCGCCCACCTCAGCCTCCCAGAGTGCTGGGATTACAGGCATGAGCCACAGTGCCCGGCCTGATTTGTGGTATTTTTGAGTAGCTGTTGTTAATGAGACTATTCTTACATTGCCAGATGATTTTGATGACTATTTTAATTGGATATTTGTTTTGTATACATTTTCTTTATAAGGGCAGCAGAAGGTTTGGAAGTTTCAAGTGGTTAGAGTAGAGTTAATGGAGCAGTAATAGAAGGTGTTTCTTTCCTCTAGGTACTACAGTAATGAAGTAATTTTCATTTTTGCTTTTTTCTTTTCTTTGAGACAAGGTCTCGCTGTGTTGTCCAGGCTGGAATGCAGCGGCATGATCATGGCTTACTGCAACCTGTGCCTCCCAGCAATCCTCCCACCTCAGCCTCTGAGTAGCTGAGACTACAGGCGGGCACCACCACGCCCTGCTAATTTTTGTATATTTCGTAGAGATGGGGTTTTGCCATGTTGCCCAGGCTGGTCATACTCCTGAGCTCAAGCAATTCATCATCTTGGCCTCCCAAAGTGGTGGGATTATAGGCATAAGCCACCACCATGCCTGGCTTGAAATAATTTTCTTAGATAATTGAATAATATAGTTTCTCAGGTATAGTGACAAATATTTGTAGAACACTGGCATTGATTATTATTAACTCAATATTATTAAAATTACTGAGGTGATAAAAGCTTGTTGTAAAACAAATCAAATAATGTGGAAGTATATAGAGCAATGCTATCCAGTAGAAATACAATGTGAGCCACAAGTATAGTTTAAAATTTTCTGGTAGCTACGTTACACATAATGAAGAGAAATAGGTGGTATTAAATAGAAATAGATTTAGGCTGGGCACAGTGGCTGATGCCTGTAATCCCAGCTCTTTGGGAGGCTGATATGGGAGGATTGTTTGAGGCCAGGAGTTTGAGAACAGCCTGGTCAACATAGTGAGACCCCCCCATCTCTCATTTAAAAATAAAAATAAAAATTGTATTTAACCCAGTATTTCCAAAATGCTATTATTTTCATATGCTATATACTCAACATAAAATCATTAAGGAGGTTTTTCTTGTACTAAGCCTTTGTAATTTTACACCTACTGCACATCTCAATTTGGACTAGTCACAATTCAAGTGCTCAGTAGCAGTGTGCTGCTCATGGCTATTGTATTGAGCAGCATTGTTCTAGAGTAGGGATCAGGAAACTATGACCTGTAGGCCAAATCTGGTCCAGCACCTGTTTTTGTGTAGCCCAGGAGTTAAGAGTGGTCTTTACATTTTTTAATGGTTGAAAAAAATTAGATGATTAATAATATTTCATGATGTGTGAAAATCCTATGAAATTCAAATATCAGTGTTCATAAATAAAGTTTTATTGAACACACTTGCACTCCTTTGTCTATGACTGCTTTCTTGCTACAGCAGCATAGTTGAGTAATTGCAAGAGACTGTATAGCCTACAAGCCTAAAATATTTAATTACTAGCCCTTTACAGAAAATGTGGGTCAACCTCTGCAAGGGTAAAAGAGAAAGTTACTTATGCATATACCCAATCCCACACCTGTTTCTAGAAGCAATCACTATTAGGGTATTTTTTTGTTTTTCTAGATCTTTCTATATATGTCTGTATATCTGTGTGTATACACACCCACATATATCCTATGGCTAGTTTTATTTATGTATCTATAACATATTTACACTTTTTAATATAATGTTATTACATATATATTCTGTGATTTCCTTTCTTTAACTCTATTTTGTATCAGTTTCCACATCAGTACCTATACATATGTTTCTCATCAGTACAAATACATGTTTTCACAGCAGTGCACATCTTCATAATTCTTTGTTTTTTTGTGAGATAAGTGTCTCTTGTTCTGTTGCCCAGGTCTACTCACTCTGAGTGCATTGATGTGATCTCAACTCACTGCAGCCTCCATCTCCTGGGCTCAAGTGATCCTCCCACCTTAGCTTCCCAAGTAGCTGGGACTATGCAGGTGTGCACCACCATACCTGGCTAATACAGAAATTTTTTTTGTTGTTGTAGAGACAGTGTCTCCCTATGTTGCCCAGGCTAGTCTCAAACTCCTGGACTCAAGTGATCCTCCCACCTCAGCCTCCCAAAGTGCTGGGATTGCAAGTGTGAGCCACTGTGCCCAGCTGATCTTCAACATTCTTTCTAATGATTATTTATATTCCATAATATAGTTTTACTGTAAATTATTTAACCAGTTCCCCATTAAGGAGTTGAGGTTTGTTCTTTCTTTTTCTTTCTCTCTTCATTCTTTTGTTCTTTAGTTCTTTTTTTCCTTTCTATTATAAACAGTATTGCAGTGAACATACAGATCTTTGTGTACTGGTACGGAAATTTCTCCAGGATAGATTTCTAGAACTAAAATTGGAACAGAAGTTAAGTTTTTTGTTTGTTTATTTAGAGACAGGGTCTTGCTCTGTTGCCCAGGTTGGAGGGCAGTGGCTCAATCATAGCTCACTGTAACCTTGGACCCTTGGGATCCAGGAATCTTCCCCACTCAGCCTCCAGAGTAGCCAATACTACAGGTGCATGCCACCATGCTCTGCTAATATTTTTAGTTTTTGTAGAGATGGAGGTCTTGCTTTGTTGACCAGGTTGGTCTTGAGCTCCTGATCTCAAGCCATCCTCCCACCTCAGCTTCCCAAAGTGCTGGGATTACAGGTGTGAGCCACTTCATCCAGCCAGTCAGAGGATAAATTTATTACACATTAGTGTAGAGGTTGCCAAAGTGCCTTCCAAAAAGACTATTAATTTACACATTAGTTTACATGTTAGCAGTGTTATGACTTTTCTCCCTACATCTCTCACCAACACTAGATAATAATTTAAAAGGTTTTTAACCAGTCTAAATTCAGTTTTACTAAGTACTTTAATATTTCTTTAATACTCTTCTACTTACAAAAAAATACTATTGCTCATTTAAACAACCAAAAAGAAAAGAAAATTAACGAAGAAATATATAAACTGTAAGGGGAAAGTCCCCTGAAAATAACACCCGGAAATACCACTATTATAGAAGTATTCCAGCTGAAAATTTTAGCCTACACTCTAACATATTTTTACTTTCAACCTTGTTGCTTTTTCTTGAGAGGATCATGGTTTAGTAAAAAGCAATTATGCTTTAGAATTAGATGGACTTCAGGCCGGCCGTGGTGGCTCACGCCTTTGATTCCAGCACTTGGGGAGGCCAAGGTGGGCAGATCACCTAAGGTCAGGAGTTTGAGACCAGCCTGGCCAACATGGTGAAACCCCATCTCTACTAAAAATACAAAAATTAACCGGGGTGTGGTGGCACTTGCCTGTAGTCCCAGCTACTTGGGAGGCTGAGGCAGGAGAATCGCTTGAGCCTGGGAGGCGGAGGTCACTTGAACCTGGGAGGCGGAGGTTGCACTCCAGCCTGGGCGACAGACAGAGTGAGACTCTATCTCAAAAAAAAAAAAAAAAAAAAAAAAAAAGAATTAGATGGACTTCAGTTGAATCACATTCTACCAAACTGTAAAATTTGGTGGCAAATTTTACTTAACTTCTCTGAATCTAAGTTTTCTCATCTGTAAAAATGTGAGGTTAGATTAAATAGGTTTAAGTAATAGATGAAATCACCCATCATAGCAATTTTAGAAAATATTTGCTTTATTATTTATTTTATTCCTTTCTTCTTTAGTATGTCCCAAAAGTATATATTTTTTTCTTTTCCTTTTTAGGTAACACCTCATAATTGGACCTATTTGTGAGATAAGGTGATATTTCAATACATGTGCAATGATCAAATATAATGTACAATGACCAAATCAGGATAATTAACATATTTGTCACTTCAAAAATTATCATTTATTTGTGTTGAGAACATTCAAAATCTTCTACCTTTTTCAATGTACCATAAATTATTGTTGACCGTATTCATCCTACATTGCTACAGAGCACTAGGACTTATTCCTCCTATCTAGTTTTAATTTTGTATCTGTTAACCATTATCTTCCTACCCCTGCCTTTCTCAGCCTCTAATAACAACAATTCTACTCTCTACTTTTATGAGCACAACTTTTTAGCTCCTATATGAGTGAGGACCTGTGGTATTTATCTGTTTTTCCAACTTTTCATTTGGATTCTTAGTTTTTTTGCTATTGAGTTCCTTATGTATTCTGGATATTAGTCCTGTTTCATATGTATAGTTTGCAAATGTTTTCTCCCACTCTACAGATTGTCTCCTCACTTTGTTGTTTCCTTTGTGGTGCAGAAGCTTTTTAGTTTGAGGTAGTACCATTTGCCTGTTTCTGTTTTTTGTTGCCTATGCTTACCCATAAAACCTTTGCCTAGACCAGTATCCTGAGGATTTTCCCTATGTTTTCTTCTAGTAGTTTTATACTTTTGGGACTTACATTTAAGTTTTTAATTCATTTTGGGTTGATTTTTGTATATGGTAAGAGATAAAAGTCCAGTTTTATTCCTTTGCATATGGATATCCAGTTTTCCCAGCACCATTTAGTGAAGAGGGTGTCCTTTCCTCAATTTATATTCTTGATGCCTTTGTTGAAAATCAGTTGACTGTAAATATATGGATTTATTTCTGGTTTCTCTTTTATGTCCAATTGGTCTATATGTCTGTTTTTATACCAATACCATGCTGTTTTGGTTACTATAGCTTTGTAATGTATTTTAAAGTTAGGTGGTGTAATGCCTCTAGCTTTGTACTTTTTGCTCAGAAGTGATTTGGCTACTTGTCTTTTGTGGTTTCACACACATTTTAGGATTAAAAAATTTCTGTGAAGAATATCATTGATATTTTGATAGAGATTGCATTGAATCTGTAGATTGCTTGCAGTAGTATGATCATTTTAACAATATTAATTTTTCCAGTCTGTGGGCATGGGAGGTCTTTCCATGTTTTGTGTCCTCCTTAAATTCTTCCATTAGTATTTTGTAGTTTTCATCGTGGACGTCTTTCACCTCCTTGATTAAATTTCTTCCCAAGTATTTTTTGGTAGCAATTGTAAATGGGATTGCTTTCTTGATTTTTTTTCAGATAATTCGTTATTGGTGTGTAGAAAATCTACTGATTTTTATATGTTGATTTTGTATCTTGCAACTTTACTGAATTCATTTACTAGTTCTAAGAGTTTTTTTGTGGAGTCTTTAGGTTTTTCTATCTATAAGGTCATGTTCTCTGCAAAGGGCCAATTTGACTTCCTCTTTTCCAATTTGGATGCCCTTTATATCTTTCTCTTGCCTAATTGCTTTGGCTAGGACGTTCAGTACTGCGTTGAGTAAGAGTGATGAAAGTGGGAATCCTTGTATTGTTCCAGTTCTTACAGGAAGAGTTTTCAGCTTTTCCATGTTCAGTCTGATGTTAGCTGTGGGTTTGTCATATATGATTTTTATTGTGTAGGTATGTTCCTTCTACACATAATTTGTTGAGAGTTTTGTTTTATCATGAAGGATGTTAAAATTTATCAAATTTTTTTGTGCATCTATTGATCATAAGGTTTTGTCCTCCACTCTATTGGTGAGAGGTATCACATTTATTGATTTGCATATATTGAGCCATCCTTCCATCCCTGAGATAAATCCTACTTGACTGTGGTGTACTATCTTTTTGATGTGCTTTTGGATTTGGTTTGCTAGTATTTTGTTGAGGACTTTTACAACTATGTTCATTAGGGATATTGGCCTGTAGTTTTCTTTTTTGGTTGTATCCTTGTCTCACTTTGGTATCAGGGTAATGCTGGCATTATAGAATGAATTAGGAAGAATTCCCTGCTCTTCATTTTTTGGAATAGTTTCAGAAAATTGGTTTTAGTTCTTCTTTGCACATTTGGTAGAATTCAACAGTAAAGCCATCTGGCGGTGGGTTTGTCTTTGTTAGTCTGTTTAGGCTTTCTATTTCTTGGTAGGTTATATGTATACATGAATTTATCTGTTTCCTCTAGGTTTTACAGTTTTTGGAGTATAGTTGTTTATTAATAGTCTTTAATGATCTTTCTATTTCTGTGGTATCAGTTGTAATGTATCTTTTTTTGCTTCTGATTTTCTTTATTTGTGTTGTGTCTCTTTTTTTCATAGTCTAGCTAATGGTTTATAGATTTTATCTTTTGTTTCATTGATCTTTTTTGTCCTCCCTCCTTTTTTTTAGACAGGGTCTTGTTCTGTCACCTGGGCTGCAATGCAGTGGCACAATCATGGCTCAGTGTAGACTTGACCTCCTTGACTCAAGTGATCTCCCACCTTAGCCTCCTGAGTAGCTTGGGATCATAGGACCACAGATATGTGCCACTATGCCTGGTTAATTTATTTTTATTTTGATATTTTGTAGAGATGAGTTCTCACTGTGTTGCCCAGGCTGCTGCTTGATCTTTATTACGTTTTTGTTTTTATTAATTTTGGCTTTGGTTTTCCCTTGCTTTTCTACCTTCTTAAGGTACATCATTAGGTTGTTTATTTGAAATATTTCTACTTTTTTGATGTAGATGTTTATTGCTATAAACTTTTCTCTTAGCACTGCTTTTGCTGTATCCCATAGGTTTTGGTATGTTGTATTTCTATTTTCATTTGTTTCAAGAAATTTTTTGATTTCCTTCTTAGTTTCTTCACAGACTCATTGACCATTCAAGAGAATATTAATTTTTATGTAGTTGTAAAGTTTCTAAAGTTCTCCTTGCTATTGATTTCTAGTTTTATTCCATTGTAGTCTGAGAAGATATTTGATATGATTTCAGTTTTTGAAAATTTGTTGAGACTTGTTTTTTTGTGGCCTAATATGTGGTCTATCCTGGAGAATGTTCCATGTGCTGATAGGAAGAATGTGTATTCTGTGGCTGGCAAGATGGCCAAATAGGAAAAGCTCCCGTCTGCAGCTCCCAGCAAGACCAATGCAGAAGGCAGGTGATTTCTGCATTTCCAATGGAGGTAGCTGCTCATCTCATTGGGACTGGTTAGATAGTGGGTGCAGCCCACAGAGGGAGAGCAGAAGCAGGGTGGGGTGTCACCTCACCTAGGAAGCACAAGGGGTCAGGGAACTCCCTCCCCTAGCCAAGGGAAGCCATGAGGGACTGTGCTGTGAGGGACTGTGCCATCCAGCCCAAATACTACACTTTGTCTCTGGTGTCTTCGCAACCCGCAGACCAGAAGATCCCCTCAGGTTCCTACACCACCAGGGCCCTGGGTTTCAAGCACAAAACTGGGCACCATTTGGGCAGACACCAAGCTAGCGGCAGTTTTTTTTTTTCATACCCACAGTGGCACCTGGAATGCCAGTGAGACAGAACCATTTACTCCCCTGGAAAGGGGGCCGAAGCTAGGGAGCCAAGTGGTCTTGCTCAGTGCATCCCACCCCCACAGAACCCAGCAAGCTAAGATCCACTGGCTTGAAATTCTCGCTGCCAGCACAGCAGTCTGAAGTCGATCTGGGACGCTCAAGCTTGGTGGGGGGAAGGGCGTCTGCCACTATTGAGGCTTGAATAGGTGGTTTTCCCCTCACATTGTAAACAAAGCCATCAGGAAGTTTGAACTGGGTGGAACCCACCACAGCCCAGCAAAGCTGCTGTAGCCAGACTGCCTCTCTAGATTCCTCCTCTCTGGGCAGGGCATCTCTGAAAGAAAGGCAGCAGCCCCAGTCAGGGGCTTATAGATAAAACCCCCCTCTCCCTGGGACAGAGCACCTGGGGGAAGGGGTGGGTATAGGTGCAGCTTCAGCAGACTTAAATGTTCCTGCCTGCTGGCTCTGAAGAGAGCAGCAGATCTCCCAGCACAGCGCTCAAGCTCTGCTAAGGGTCAGACTGCCTCCTTAAGTGGGTCCCTGATCCCTATGCCTCCTGACTGGAAGACACCTCCCAGCAGGGGTCGACAGACATCTCATACAGGAGAGCTTTGGCTGGCATCTGGCGGGCACCCTTCTGGGGCGAAGCGTCCAGAGGAAGGAGCTGGCAGCAATCTTTGCTGTTCTGCAGCCTCCGCTGGTGATACACAGGCAAACAGGGTCTGGAGTGGGCCTCCAGCAAACTCCAGCAGACCTGCAGAAGAGGGGCCTGTTAGAAGGAAAACTAACAAACAGAAAGCAGTAACATCAACAACAACAAAAAGGGTGCCCACGAAGAAACCCCATTGGAAGGCCACCAACATCAAAGATCAAAGGTAGATAAATCCATGAAGATGAGGAAAAACCAGTGCAAAAATGCTGAAGATTCCAAAAACCAGAATGCTGCTTCTCCTCCAAAGGTTCATAACTCCTTGCCAGCAAGGGAACAAAACTGGACAGAGAATGAGTTTGACAAATTGACAGAAGTAGGCATCAGAAGATGGGTAATAAACTCCTCTGAGCATGTTCTAACCCAATGCAAGGAAGCTAAGAACCTTGATAAAAGGTTACAGGAACTGCTAACTATAATAGCCAGTTTAGAGAAGAACATAAATGACCTGATGGAGCTGAAAAACACAGCACGAGAACTTCATGAAGCATACACAAGTATCAATAGCCAAATTGATCAAGTGGAAGAAAGGATATCCGAGATTGAAGATCAACTTAATGAAATCAAGTGTGAAGACAAGATTAGGGAAAAAAGAATGAAGAGGAATGAACAAAGCCTCCAAGAAATATGGGACTATGTGAAAAGACCAAACCTACGTTGGATTGGTGTACCTGAAACTGACAGGAAGAATGGAACCAAGTTGGAAAACACACTTCAGGATATTACCCAGGAGAACTTCCCTAACCTAGCAAGACAGGCCAACATTCAAATTCAGGAAATACAGAGAACACCACAAAGATACTCCTCAAGAAGAGCAACCCCAAGATACATAATCATCACATTCACCAAGGTTGAAATGAAGAAAAAGATGGTAAGGGCAGCTGGAAAGAAAGGTCAGGTTACACACAAAGGGAAGCCCATCAGGCTAACAGAAACCCTACAAGCCGGAAGAGAGTGAGGACCAGTATCAACATTCTTAAAGAAAAGAATTTTCTGTCCGGAATTTCATATCCAGCCAAACTAAGCTTTGCAAGCAAAGGAGGAATAAAATCCTTTACAGACAAGCAAATGCTGAGGGATTTTGTCACCACCAGGCCTGCCTTACAAGAACTCCTGAAGGAAGCACTAAATGTGGAAAGGAAAAACTGGTACCAGCCACTGCAAAGGCATACCAAAATGTAAAGACCATCGACACTTTGAAGAAACTGCATCAACAAATGTGCAAAATAACCAGCTAGCATCATAATGACAGGATCAAATTCACACACAACAATATTAACCTTAAATGTAAATGAACTAAATGCCCAGTTAAAAGACACAGACTGGCAAATTGGATAGAGTCAAGACCCATCGGTGTGCTGTATTCAGGAGATCCATCTCACATGCAAAGACACACATAGGCTCAAAATAAAGGGATGGAGGAATATTTACCAAACAAATGGAAAGGAAAAAAAAAAAGCAGGGTTGCAATCCTAGTCTCTGATAAAACAGGCTTTAAACCAACAAAGACCGAAAAAGACAAAGAAGGGCATTACATAATGGTAAAAGGACCAATGCAACAAGAAGAGCTAACTATCCTAAAAATATATACACCCAATACAGGAGCACCCAGATTCATAAAGCAAGTTCTTAGAGACCTACAAAGCGACTTAAACTCCCACACAATAATAGTGGGAGACTTTACACCCAACTGTCAATATTAGACAGATCAATGAGACAGAAAATTAACAAGGTTATTCAGGACTCGAACTCAGCTGTGGACCAAGTGGACCTAATAGACATCTACAGAACTCTCCACACCGAATCAACAGAATATACATTCTTCTCAGCACCACATAGCACTTATTCTAAAATTGACCACATAATTGGAAGTAAAACACTCCACAGCATATGCAAAAGAACAGAAATCATAACAAACAGTCTCTCAGACCACACTGCAATCAAATTAGAACTCAGGATTAAGAAACTCACTCAATACCACACAGCTACATGGAAACTGAACAACCTGCTCCTGAATAACTACTGGGTAAATAACAACATTAAGGCAGAAATAAATAAGTTCTTTGAAACCAATGAGAACAAAGACACAATGTACCAGAATCTCTGGGACACATCTAAAGCAGTGTTTAGGAGGAAATTTATAGCACTAAATGCCCACAGGAGAAAGTGGGGAAGATCTAAAATTGACACCCTAACATCACAATTAAAAGAACTAGAGAAGCAGGAGGAAACAAATTCAAAAGCTAGCAGAAGACAAGAAATAACTAAGTTCAGAGCAGAACTGAAGGAGATAAAGACACAAAAAACCCTTAGAAAAATCAATCTGGAAGCTGGTTTTTTGCAAAGATTCACAAAATAGACTGCTAGCCAGACTAATAAAGAAGAAAAGAAAGAAGAATCAAATAGACACAATAAGAATGATAAAGGGATATCACCACTGATCCCACAGAAATACAAACTACTATCGGAGAATACTATGAACACCTCTACACAAATAAATTAGAAAATCTAGAAGAAATAAGTTCCTGGACATATACACCCTCCCAAGACTAAACCAGGAAAAAGTCAAATCCCTGAATAGACCAATAACAAGTTCTGAAATTGAGGCAGTAATTAATAGCCTACCAACCAAAAAAAGCCCAGGGCTAGACATATTCACAGCCGAATTCCACCAGAGGTACAGGGAGAAGCTGGTATCATTCCTTCTGAAACTATTCCAAACAATAGAAAAACAAAAGGACTCCTCCCTAACTCATTTTATGAGGCCAGCATTATCCTGATACCAAAACCTGGCAGAGACACAACAAAAAAAGAAAATTTCAGGCCAATATCCCATGATGAACATTGATGCAAAAATCCTCAATAAAATACTGGCAAACCAAATCCAGCAGCACATCAAAAAGCTTATCCACCACGATCAAGTCAGCTTCATCCCTGGGATGCAAGGCTGGTTCAACATATGCAAATCAATAAATGTAATCCATCACATAAACAAAACCAATGACAAAAACCACATGATTATCTCAATAGATGCAGAAAAGCCCTTTGATAAAATTCAACACCCCTTCATGCTAAAAATACTCAATAAACTAGGTATTGATGGAACGTATCTCAAAATAATAAGAGCTATTTATGACAAACCCACAGCCAATATTGTACTGAATGGGAAAAACCTGGATACATTCCCTTTGAAAACCCACACAAGACAAAGATGCCCTTTCTCACCACTCCTATTCAACATAGTATTGGAAGTTCCGGCCAAGGCAGTCAGGCAAGAGAAAGAAATAAAGGGTATTCAGATAGGAAAAGAGGAAGTCAAATTGTCTCTGTTTGCAGATGACATGACTGTATATTTAGAAAACCCCATCATCTCAGCCCCAAAACTCCTAAAGCTGATAAGCAACTTCAGCAAAGTCCCAGGATACAAAATCAATGTGCAAAAATCACAAGCATTCTTATACAGCAGTAATAGCCAAATCATGAGTGAACTCCCATTCACAATTGCTTCAAAGAGAATAAAATACCTAGGAATGCAACTTACAAGGGCTGTGAAGGACCTCTTCAAGGAGAACTACAAACCACTGCTCAAGGAAATAAGAGAGGACACAAACAAATGGAAAAACATTCCATGCTCATGGATAGGAATAATCAATATCGTGAAAATGACCATACTACCCAAAGTAATTTTTAGATTTAATGCTATTGCCGTTAAGCTACAATTGGCTTTCTTTGCAGAATTAGAAAAAACTACTTTAAATTTCATGTGGAACCAGAAAAGAACCCATATAGCCAAGGCAATCCTAAGCGAAAAGAACAAAGCTGGAGGCATCATGATACCTGACTTCAAACTCTACTACAAGGATACAGTAACCAAAGCAGCATGGTACTGGTACCAAAACAGATATATAGATCAATGGAACAGAACAGAGGCCTTAGAAATAACACCACACATCTACAACCATCTGATCTTCGACAAACCTGACAAAAACAAGGAATGGGGAAAGGCTTTCCTATTTAGTAAATGGTGATGTGAAAACTGGCTAGCCATATGCAGAAAACTGAAATTGGACCCCTTCCTTACACCTTATACAAAGATTTAACTCAAGATAGATTAAGGACTTAAACTTAAGACCTAAATCCATAAAAACCCTAGAAAAAAACCTAGGCAATACCATTCAGGACATATGCATGGGCAAAGACTTCATGACTAAAACACCAAAAGCAATGGCAACAAAAGCCAAAATTAACAAATGGGATCTAATTAAAGAGCTTCTGCACAGCAAAAGAGACTATCATCAGTGAACAGGCAACCTACAGAACGGGAGAAAATTTTTGCAATCCATCTGACAAAGGGCTAATATCCCGAATCTACAAAGAACTTAAACAAATTTACAAGAAAAAAAATCCCATCAAAAAGTGGGTGAAGGATATGAACAGACACTTCTCAAAAGAAGACATTTATGAAGCCAACAAACATGAAAAAAAGCTCGTCATCACTAATCATTAGAGAAATGCAAAACAAAACCACAATGAGATACCATCTCACGCCAGTTAGAATGACAATCATTAAAAAGTCAGGAAACAACAGATGCTGGAGAGGATGTGGAAAAATAGGAATGCTTCTACACTGTTGGTGGGAGTGTAAATTAGTTCAATCATTGTGGAAGATAGTGTGGCGATTCCTCAAGGATCTAGAACAAGAAATACCATTTTACCCAGCAATCCCATTACTGAGTATATACCCAAAGGATTAGAAATCATTCTACTATAAAGACACATGCATACATATGTTTATTGCAGCACTATTCATAATAGCAAAGACTCAGAACCAACCCAAATGCTCATCAGTGATAGACTGGATAAAGAAAATGTGGCACACCCAGCAATCACATTACTGGGTATATACCCAAAGGATTATATATCATGCTACTGTAAAGACACATGCACACATATGTTTATTGCAGCACTATTCACAATAGCAAAGACTTAGAACCAACCCAAATGTCCATCAATGAAAGACTGGATTAAGAAAATGTGGCACATATACACCATGGAATACTGTGCAGCCATAAAAAAGGATGAGTTCATGTCCTTTGTAGGGACATGGACGAAGCTGGAAACCATCATTCTGAGCAAACTATTGCAAGGACAGAAAACCAAACACCACATGTTCTCACTCATAGATGGGAATTGAACAATGAGAACACTTGGACACAGGGCGGGGAACATCACACACCAGGACCTGTTGTGGGGTGGGAGGGTGGGGGAGGAATAGCAATTAGGAGAAATACCTAATGTAAATGACGAGCTAATAGGTGCAGCAAACCAACATGGCACATGTATACATATGTAACAAACCTGCATGTTGTGCACATGTACCCTAGAACTTAAAGTATAATAATAAAAAAAGAAATAAAATAAAAAGATGAAAAAGTTCTGGAGATGGATGGTGGTGATGGTTACCCAGCAATGTGAATGTAGTTAATGCCACAGAACTGTATACTTAAAATGATTAAATATCAATTTTATGTTATGTATATTTTATCACAATAAAAAAAAATTGGATGGGAACAAAAAAGAAAATGTGGCACACATACACCGTGGAATACTATGCAGCCATAAAAAAGAATGAGTTCATGTCCTTTGCAGGGACATGGATGAAGCTGGAAACCATCATTCTCAACAAACTAACAAAGGAACAGAAAACAAAACACTGCATATTCTCACTCATAAGCGGGAATTGAACAACGAGAACACATGGACACAGGGAGGGGAACATCACACACCGGGGACTGTTGGGAGGTGGCGGTAAGAGAAGGGATATCATTTGGAGAAATATGTAGATGACGGGTTGATGGGTGCAGAAAACCACCATGGCACATGTATACCTATGTAACAAAAGTGCATGTTCTGCACATGTATCCCAGAACTTAAAGTATAATAAAAAAATTACAAAAAAAAGAAGAATATGTATTCTGCGGCTACTAGATGAAATTTTTGGTAAATGCCTGTTAGGTCCATTGACTCCATAGGGTAGTTTAAGTCCAGTGTTTCTTTGTTGATTTTCTGTCTAGATTATTTGTCCAGTGCTTAAAGTGGGACACTGAAGTCCCCTAACTTCATTGTTTTTGGGCCTATCTCTCACTTTAACTCAATAATATTTGCTTTATATATCTGAGTGCTCTGGTATTGGGTGCATACATATTAAAATTGTTATATCCTCTTGCTGAATTCATCTCTTTATCATTATATAATTATCTTGTCTCTTTTAGAATCTATTTTGTCTTATATAAATAAAGCTATTCCTGCATGCTTTTGGTTTCTATTTGCATGGAATATCTTTTTTATTTCTTTCACTTTGTTTTTCTGCGTTTTTACCGGTGAAGTGAGTTACTTGTAGGCAGCATATAGTTGGGTCTTATTTTTTATTCTTTCAGTCAGTCTGTATCTTTTAATTGGGGGATTTAAATGGTTGTTATTAATAGATGAGGACTTACTCTTGTCATTTTGAATATCCTTTGTTCCTTTCTTCTTCTCTGATTGCTATTTATTATTATTACTGTTTTGGAGACAGGGCCATGCTCTATTGCCCAGGCTGGAGTGTGGTGACACAGTCATGGCTCATTGCAGCCTCAACCTCCTGGGCTCAAACAATCCTCCCACCACAGCCTCCTGAGTAGCTAGGACCATAGACACATGCCACCACACCCAGCTAATTTGTGTGTGTGTGTGTGTGTGTGTGTGTGTGTGTGTATGTGTGTGTATGTATGTGTGGAAATGAGGTCTCACTATGTTACCCAGGCTGATCTCCAACTCCTGGGCTCAAGTGATTCTCCTGCATTGGCCTCCCAAAGTGCTGAGTTTACAGGCATGAGCCATCTTATTGTTTACCTTTGCAGTTTATCTTTGCAGTTTGGTGGCTTTCTGTAGTGATAACATTTGATTCCTTTCTCTTTCTCATTTGTGTATCTGTACTACCAGTGACTGTTATACTTTTGTGTGTTTTCATGATGGTAGATATCTTCCTTTCACTTCTAGATGTAAGACCCCCTTAATTATTTCTTGTAGGGCCAGTATAGTGATGATGAATTCCCTCAGTTTTTGCTTGTCTGGAAAATACTTTATTTTTCCTTCATTTATGAAGGATATCTTTGCTGAGTGTAGTATTCTTGACTAGCAGGTGTTTTTCTTTCAGCACATTGAATAGATGATCTCATTCTCTCCTGGCCTGTGAGATTTCTGCTGAGAAATCTGCTGTTGGTCTGCTGGAGATTCCTTTATATGTGACTTGGTGCTTTTCTCTTACTGTTTTTAGAATTCTCTTTCTTTGTCTTGACTTTCATTTTTTACTTTTTAGAGACAGGGTCTCACTCTGTCTCACAGACTAGAGTGCAGTGGCATAATCATAGCTCACTGCAGCTTTGAATTCCTGGGCTCAAGGGACCATCCCACCTCAGCCTCTTGAGTAGTGAGGACTATAGGCACATGTCAACACACCCTGGTTAATTTTCTTCCCTCCTTCCCTCCCTCCCTCCCTTCCTTCCTTCCTCGACAAAGTCTCTCACTCTGTTGCTCAGGCTGGAGTGCAGTGGCATGATGTCAGTGCACTGCAACCTCTGCCTTCTGGGTTCAAGCAATTCTCGTTCCTCAACCTCCCAAGTAGCTGGGATTACAGGCATGCACCACCACTCTCAGCTACTTTTTTGTATTTTTTTTAGTAGAGATGGAGTTTCACTATGTTCGGCAGGCTGGTTTCAAACCTGGCCTCAAGTAATCCCTTGGCCTCCCAAAGTGCTGGGATTAGAGGCATGAACCACCACATCTGGCCTAATTTTTATTTTTATTTTTTGTAGAGACAGGATGTCACTATGTTGTCTAGGCTATCCTTGAACTCCTGGCCTCAAGTGATCCTCCTGCCTCAGTCTCCCGAAGCACTGGGATCACAGACATGAGTCACCACACCTGTACCCCAACTTAGACTTTTGACAGTTTTAATTATAATGTGCTTCAAAAAGGATTTGGGGGGCTGACTCTATTTCGAGATAGTTTTTTGTATCTGGATGTCTATATCGCTTCTAAGATTTGGGAAGTTTTTAGGTATTATTTTATTAAATAGGTTTTCTCTTTCCTTTTCTTTCCTCCCCCTCCCCATTCCTTTCCCCTTCCCCCTCCCTCTCCCCCTCTCTCCCCTCCCCTCCCCTCCCCTTCCCTTCTCCTCTCCTCCCCTTCCCCTACTCTTTCTTCCCTTCCTCTCCCCTTCCTTCTGCTCTTCTCCTCTCCCTTTCCCTTCTTTTCCTTTCCCTTTCTCTTTTCTTCTCTCTCTCTCTCCCTCTCTGTGTGTTTACAACCCACTAAAGCCTTGAGCTCCCAGGCTCAAGTGATCCTCCTGCTTCAACTTCTGGAGTAGCTGGGACTACAGATGTAGGCCACCATGCCTGGCTAATTTTTAAAATATTTTTCATGGAGTAGGGGTATATTAGTCCATTCTCACACTGGTATAAAAACATACCTGAGACCGGATAATTTATGAAGAAAAGAGGTTTAATTGACTCACAGTTCCACAGTTTGTACAGATGGCATGATTGAGGAGGCCTCAGGAAACTTACAATCATGGCGGAAGGTGAAGGGGAGGCAGGCACAATCTTTACATGGCAGAGCAGGAGAGAGAGAGAGTGAAGGGGGAAGTGCTACACACTTTTAAATAAACCAGATCTATGAGAACTCACTCACTATCGTGAGAACAGCAAGGGGGAAATTCATCCCCATGATCCAGTCACCTCCCACCAGGCCCCACCTCCAATGCTTGACCCCACTTCCAAAGCAATTCAACATGAGATTTGGGTGGGGACACAGAGCCAAACCCTATCATTCTGCCCCTGGCACCTCCCAAACCTCGCATTTCCCCCTGGCTCCTCCCAAACCTCAAATGTCCTTCTCACATTTCAAAACACAATTGTGCCCTTCCAACAGTCCCCCAAAGTCTCAGCTCATTCTAGCATTAACTCAAAAGTCCAAGTCCAAAGTCTTACCTGAGACAAAGCAAGTCCTGTCTGCCTATGAGCGTATAAAATAAAAAACAAATTAGTTACTTCCAAGTTACAGTAGGGGTACAGGTATTGGGTAAATCCTTCCATTCCAAAAGGGAGAAATTGGCCAAAATGAAAGGGTTACAGGCCCCATCCAAGTCTGAAACCCAGCAGAGTAGTCATTAAATCCTAAAGCTCCAAAATAATCTCCTTTGACTCCATGTCTCACATCTAGGGCACACTGATGCAAGGGTTAGGTTCCTAAGGCCTTAGGCAGCTCTGCCTCTATTGCTCTGCAGGGTACAGCTCCCACAGCTGCTTTCACAGGCTGGTGCTGAGTGCGTGTGGCTTTTCCGTGCACATATTGCAAGCTGTCAGTGGATCTGCCATTCTGGGCTTTGGAAGACGGTGAACCTCTTCTCACAGCTCCACGAGGGAGTGTCCCAGTGGGGACTCTGTGTGCAGGCTCCAACCCCACATTTCCCCTCTGCATTCCTCTAGTAGAGGTTCTCCTTGAGGGGTCCACCTCTGCAGCTGACTTCTGCCTGGACATCCAGGCATTTCCATACAACCTCTGAAATCTGGGCAGAGTCTCCCAAACCTCAGCTCTTGTCTTCTGCTCAGCTGCAGGCCCAACACCACGTGAAAGCCACCAAGGCTTGGGGTGTGCACCCTCTGAAGGCATGGCCCGAGCTGTACTGTGGTCCCTTTTAGCCATGGCTGGAGCTAGAATGGCTGGGACACAGGGTGCCATGTCTTCAGGCTGCACAGAGCAGCAGGGCCCCGGGCCTGGCCCACAAAACTATTTTTCCCTTCTAGACCTCCAGGCCTGTGATGGGAGGGGTTGCTGTGAAGCTCTTTGAAATGCCCTGGAGGCATTTTTCCCATTGCCTTGGCTCTTCTTTATTTAGGCAAATTTCTGCAGCCTTGAATTCCTCCCCAGAAAATGTTTTTTTCTTTTCTACTGCATGGTCAGACTGCAAATTTTCCAAACTTTTATGCTGTGTTTCCTTTTTAAATATAAGTTCTAGTTTCAGGTTATTTCTTTGTTTATGCAAATGAGTGCAGGCTTTTAGAAGCAGCCAGGCCACATCTTGAATGCTTTGTTGCTTAGAAATTTCTTCTGCCAGATACCCTAAATAATCTCTCTCAAGTTCAAAGTTCCACAGATCTCTAGAGCAGGGCCACAATGCCACCAGTCTGTTTGCTAAAGCATAGCAAGAGTGACCTTTACTCCAATTCCCAATAAGTTCCTCATCTCCATCTGAGACCACCTCAGCCTGGACTTCACTGTCCATATCACTATCGGCATATTGGTCACAGCCATTCAACAAGTCTCTAGGAAGTTCCAGACCTTCCCCCATCTTCCTGTGTTCTTCTGATCCCACCAAACTGTTCCAATCTCTGCTCATAATCCAGTTCCAAAGTCGCTTCCACATTTTCAAGTATCTTTATAGCAATGCCCCACTTCTCTGGTACCAATTTTCTGTATTAATTCATTCTCACACTGCTATAAAGACATACCTGAGGCTGGGTAATTTATGGAGAAGAGAGGTTTAATTGACTCACAGTTCCACAGGCTCTAGAGGAGGCATGGCTAGGGGGGCCTCAGGAAACTTACAATCGTGTTGGAAGGTGAAGGAGAAGCAGGCATAATCTTCACATGGTGGAGCAGAAGAGAGAGAGAGTGAAGGGGGAAGTGCTACACACTTTTAAGCAACCAGATCTTGTGAGAACTCACTATCATAAGAACAGCAAGGGAGAAATCCATCCCCCATGATCCAATCACATCCCACCAGGCTCCATCTCCAACACTTGGGATCACAATTCAACATGAGATTTGGGTGTGGACACAGAGCCAAACCATATCATGGGGTCTCCTTATGTTGCTCAGGCTTGTCCTGAACTCCTGGGCTCATGTGATCCTCCTGCCTCAGCCTCCCAAATTGCTGAGATTACAGGTGTGAGCCACTGAACCTGGCCTCTTTCATTAAATAGGTTTTCTATGCTCTTTCCTATCTCTTCTCTTTCTGGATTATTTGTTCACTTAATGGTGTCCCATGTGTTACATAGGCTTTCTTCATCCTTGAGAGCTTGTTTGGAGGTTCTAGTAGGGGAGCGCAGCTGCTTGTATACCCTTGGCTAAAGAATGGTCCTCCTCTGTTGGGGAAGTTCCTCCTCTTCAACCAAGCACGAAGGGAGGGACACACATGGAGTTGTGGGGGAGGAAGAGGACACCTGCTTAGCCAGACAGAATAGTCAAATCAGCCCTGGCGATTAGTGGGGTGACAGATGTTACTGCCAGATCACCCTCACGTCCTCCTCATTCTCTTCTGTTTTGTTTTTGGTTGTTTTTCTTTCTTCTATTTGATCTAGTCTGTTGTTGAAGCTCTCAATTGTATTTTTATTTCATTCATTGAATTTTTCAGTTCTAAGATTTGTTTTTTTTTTTGTTTAATGATTTCTATCTCTATTGAATTTCTCACTTAGATCATGAATCATCTTCCTGCTTTCCTTGTATTGTCTGTGTTCTCTTCTATCTTCCTGAGTTTCTTTAAGATTATTATTTTGAATTTTTTTTTTTTTGAGATAGAGTCTCACTCTATTGCCCAGGCTGGAGTACAGTGGCATGATCTTGGCTCACTGTAAGCTCTGCCATCTGGGTTCAAGTGATTCTCCTGCCTCAGCCTCCCAAGTAGCTGGAATTACAGGAGCCTGCCACTATGCCCAGCTAATTTTTGTATTTTTAGTACAGACGGGGTTTCACCATCTTGGCCAGGCATTATTTTGAATTTTTAAAAGGTATTTCATATATTTCCTTTTCTTTGGGGTCTGTTTTGGAAAATTATTGTGTTCCTTTGGCCATGTCATATTTTGCTTTATCATGTTTCTTTTGTCCCTGTGTTGATGTATGTGCAGTCACTTCTTCCAATTTTATGGAGTAGGTTTCATAGAGAAAGACCTTTTTCTGTAGATGTATCTATAGTGTTGGTTGAGTATGATACTCTGGCTTTGGTTCTGGTTGAGTGCAGTAGTGTAGTCTCCATATGATTTCTTCAGCTGTAATCAATGTCAGCAATATCCACAAGTTTCTCAGTGGCTTAGGCTGTGATTGTTTGTGGAAGCTGTGATTGTTTGTTTACTGAGGACAAGGACATTAAATAGGCTGGGTTTTGGGCCCCTGAGGGGCACATGTGGGTGGGCAGCATCCCCTCTGCTAGAGGGGGCAGATTTGCTGATGTGGAGTCAGTGGGTCCCAGGTAGGCTGGTCTCAGGTGGCAGGCCCCAGGTGGGCCAGTTCTTGGGCCCCTGTGGATTGCACACAGGCATGAGGCAGACTCACTGCTGGGATGGGTGGGGTCACCAGTGCTGGTAGCAGTGGGCTCCAGGGTTGGCTACCAATATGTCAAAGGAGATAGTTGAGAAGTAACATTAGTTTATCGGTGGATCTGGACCTGTAGAAAGATTTATTCCTTTGAGAATCATCTTTGCTTTCTGGAAAACTTCCTTAGTATCTGGGCCTGCTTCATGCTCATTCTATGATTCCTGTATTGGTTCCGCTTCCTATTTTTGCTCCTTATAATGACTGATTTCAAAACTGAACCCTTCATATCCTGATTAGCAATAGATCTCAAGCTTTTGATTGGTAAATTTCAGACTGGTTGCTGCTACTATCCTTCGCTCTCTCTGCTTTTTCCTGAATATCCAGCAGGGAGAGGATGAGTGCGATTGGCTTTGCCACTTCTCTTCGACATTCTGGAGACTTTACCATCATAGCAATCTCATGGGTTAAGGGAAGTGAATAGCCAATATTTTACAGAGGGATTTCATTCCCCTGCTTTATATGCAGAAAATTCAGTATTCTTATGGTTCCAGTAATCTCTCTCTGTGGATACCTATTTCCTAGTCATCCTACTTCCAGGTTACATCTTGTGATCTAGTCAGGCTGTTCTTCTCTTTATCCCATAGATATGCCAGCACACTCTGCCTCTCTGCCTTTTTCATGTCCTCTTCCCAACAATCCACATACTATCCATATATCAAGGTTCCGTTTAAATTTTTCTCTCTTCCATAAAGACTCTCCCAGCTAGGCCAGCCCTTCTGCTCTCCCTCTCCACTGATGTCCTACTCCAACTTAAGAGTTCCTACTAAATGATTTCATTTATCTTTTTTGTTGTTGTTTCATCATTGTTGGAAGACATTATGTGGAAAGACCTGGATCCTGATGCCAACTCTAGTACTAGCTTGGAATATATAATTGGGCATGAGACTTGACAGTTTCCACACATGTAGAATGAAGGGTATGCGCTTGTTACTGGAAAACATTACAGATTTGATTTTATAGAAATTCAAAATTTCTGTGAAGCAAAATATGTCATAAGCAAGTTTAAAAGATATATGACTGGGGAAAATGTGTGCAACATATATATGAAGGATTAATATTTCTACTATAAAAGTGACTTCAAAAACTGGATGTAATGGCACATGCCTATAGTCCCAGCTAGTTGGGAGGCTGAGGTGAGGGGATTGCTTTAGCCACAGGGCTCAAGACCAGCCTGGGCAACATAGTGAGACCGCCATCTCTTAACATTTTTTAAAAAGTGTCTTCAAGCCAATAGAGAATGGACAATTTACAAAAAATAATAATAACACAAATGGCTAATTATCACCTGAAAAGATGCTTGTTCCCCAGTGGAATTAGGTACTGGCACATAAAACAGCCATGAGAAGCCATTCTTTTTCTCCAGAAAGATGTACGTTGTATTCAGAGTTGGAGAATATAGGATCACAACGTCACAAGGTTGATAAGAGCCTAAAGTGATATAGTTTTTTTGGTCTAAAAATATTAAATATACTTCCCTTTGATCTATCAAATCCATTTCTAGGAAAGTATCCTGAAAAAATACTTGGACAAAGATATACATAAAAACTGTCTAGAGAGTAGTTAATTTGTAGTAGTAGGTAATTTGTAGTATTATCAATAATTTAAATTTTCATCAATAGGAAAAAGCTATATAGTCACTGCAAACAGTGAGGGCAGGCTGGATTCAGGTGCATTCACAGCCATAAAAATATCTCTGATATTTTGTTGACAAAAAAAAGGTAAGTTGTAAATTATGCAATGTGATCCCATTTTGGAGGAGGAGGGAAGAAAGCATTGTATATCTTAAATATATACTTATAGTTTTATCATCTTAGAAAATTATTTGGAAGGAATTATACCAAACAGTTACAAGCAGCTACCCCTAGGGAATAGGAATAGATGGGATTAAAGGGAGGCATTTTCACTTTTTAAATGCGGCTGTGATTGTTAAATTATCTATTTTTTACATGTTAACCTCCTTTTCCCAGTTAGTTAACTCTTTGGCTATAGATAATGTTATCTCTTCCTCATAGCACTTACCACAGTGTTGATCATTTAACTATTTGACTCTAATCTCTTCTTGTTTTCATGGTTTCTGATAAACAGTTCACTATAATTTTTGTACTTCTTCCTCTATAGTGAGGTGTCTCCCCTCCCCACTGTTTCTTTTAAGATTATCTCTGTCTTTGGTTTTCTGCAGTTTGAATATGATATGCCTAGGTGTCATTTTTAAATATTTATAGTGCTGGTGTTCTCTGAGCTTACTGAATCTTTAGTTTGGTGTCTATCATTAATTTTTTTTTTTTTTTGAGACAAAGTCTCATTCTATTGCCTAGGCTGGAGTGCAGTGGCATGATCTCAGCTCACTGCAACCACTGCCTCCTGGGTTAAAGCAATTCTCCTGCCTCAGCCTCCTGAGTAGCTGGGATTACAGGTGCCCGCCACCATGCCCGGCTAATTTTTGTATTTTTCTAGAGACAGGGTTTCACCATGTTGTCCAGGCTGGTCTCGAACTCCTGACCTCAGGTGATCCACCTCCTTCAGCTTTCCATAGTGCTGCGATTACAGGCATGAGCCACTGTGCCTGGCCTATCATTAATTTTGAAATGGTCATTATTACCTTCTGCTTGGTTCTCTCCCGCTAATGTTCCCTTGGTGTATATTATGCCTTTTGAATTTGTCCCACAGTTCTTGGATGCTCTGTGTTTTTTTTTTCATTATTTTTTCTCCTTGTATTTCAGTTTGGGAAGTTTCTATTAATATCTCTTCAAACCCACTGAGTGGTTTTGATTTATAGCATTTTCTTTTGATTCTTTCTTAGTTTCCATCTTTCTGCTTTCATTACCCATATGTTTTGCATGTTGTCTGTTGTTTCCCATTAAAGCCCTTAACGTAATCATAATTATTTAAAATTCCCTGTCTGATAGTCCCCAAATCTGTGCCATATCTAAATCTTGTTCTTATATTTGCTTTGCCTTTTCAGACTAGACTTTTTCTTGCCTTTTTTTTTTTTTTTGAGACGGAGTTTCACTCTTGTTGCCCAGGCTGGAGTGCAATGGCACAATTTCGGCTTACTGCAACCTCCACCTCCCAGGTTCAAGTGACTCTCCTGCCTCAGCCTCCCGAGTAGCTGAGATTACAGACACCTGCCACCACGCCTGGCTAATTTTTTGTATTTTTTAGTAGAGACGGGGTTTCACCATATTGGCGAGGCTGGTCTCGAACTCCTGACCTCAGGTGATCTACCCGCCTTGGCCTCCCAAAGTGCCGAGATTATAGGCGTGAGCCACCGCACCCAGGCTTTTCTTGTCTTTAACATGCTTTGTAATTTTCTTGTTGAAAGACAAATACTATGTATCAAGTAATAGGAACTGAGATAAATAGGCCTTAAAGGGATGTTTTTATGTTAATCTAGCTAGGAGTTGGGCTGTGTTTCATGTTTTCTATAGCTGTAGGTGCCAGAGGCTTCAGATTTCTGTAGTGTGCTTGCCTGTTGTTTTGGGGCTTCTTTCTTAAATGTAGTCTGAATCTTACAGCTCTTTCAGTTATAATCCACTGGACTGCCATCATACTGGTGCCCTGTTGGTCTAGTGGTAGGTAACATGTGGGGAAGTTCTATAATCTTCTGACAATATAGAAATCTTAAATTTATGGTTAAGATTAAAAGTTCTCTAATTTTATGATTTTATGATTATAGAATCAAATGATCTTGCTTATAAGTCATGTTTATGAATATGGAATTCTCATTCTAATGATGAAATCTCAGTCTTTTCGTGGGTCTGTGTTCCTGGCTGTGATCCTCACAAGTGTTTCTTGCCTCCTGCACCCTTTGGCGAGTCGGGAAGTCTAGCTGGGATTGGAGTTGGAGAATTGTTCTTCCCCCAGATGGGGCAAGTCTCTGGTAAAGTGCTTCTCCCTTGAGAGTGGGCATTTGTAGGGGAATGCTCTGGGTGTATTTCACAATGGTCACTTTTCCATTCCCCTGACAGAGCCTTAGAGGGGCTCTTTCCTGACTTTTTACTGCAAGAACCTGGTGGGGTTCCTGGAGGTAAAACCCATGAAAGTATGTCACCCCCCCGCCACACTCCCTTGGCAAGGCTGCATTCTCCGAGAGTTTCTCACTGTCACACCAGTCCACCTTTAACCTCCAGCAATTCATCACTCACCAATTAAGTGTTCCTTTCAGATTAAGACTAGCACTTCTGTTCCACATCAGCAGTTGATGGCTGTAACTCTCTGGATTCATCTGTCTCTCCAGATTGCAAGGTGTCTTTTAAATTTCCCAAAGGAGAAAAAGGCTACTTCTCATCCAAATTTTTGTCTAAATAGAGTTTAAATCCACTTACCCATTTATAATGGTGATGGCCTTTGAGGAAGCTGATGTAGGTGTCCTGAGCTGCATTTCAGGTTTGCAGGTGAGGTTAGGCTTGGAGCTTCTCCACAGCAGATTATACACATGCGACCAGCCTAGCCCATAGCTATGCTCCCAACAAGACCTCAGAGACCTCAGCCACCAAGCATGCATTTCTGTGTAGCAGGGCTAGAGGGACATTGCTCACAGGTGTGCCTATCAGGCAAGGAGAGAGAATATGCCTGTACACAGCTTCCCAAGAAGCCAACTTTCTCCTTCTGCAGGAGCTTTCGTGCAGGGAAGAGATAGGCCTAAGGTGTCCTAGAATTTATCTGCATTGCTGGGAAACTGCTATGTGTAGCAAGCTTTTTGAAAATACAGAGCTTGGGCATGGTATGGCAACTTTGTATTGCTTTTTGCACTAGAAGCTTTATTGTTAATGATGAAAGAGGGAAAAACCTTGATTGGTTGTTTTACACCTTACTGTTTTATTTTGAAGAAATATTTATGTTCCCAAAGGTTAAAAAAAAACCACCAACTCTTTTTTTTTTTAATTTTTTTTTTCTTTTATTATTATTATTATTATTATTATTATTATACTTTAGGTATATCTCCCAATGCTATCCCTCCCCCCTCCCCCCAACCCACAACAGTCCCCGAAGTGTGATGTTCCCCTTCCTGTGTCCATGTGTTCTCATTGTTCAATTCCCACCTATGAGTGAGAATATGCGGTGTTTGGTTTTTTGTTCTTGCGATAGTTTACTGAGAATGATGATTTCCAATTTCATCCATGTCCCTACAAAGGACATGAACTCATCATTTTTTATGGCTGCATAGTATTCCATGGTGTATATGTGCCACATTTTCTTAATCCAGGCTATCATTGTTGGACATTTGGGTTGGTTCCAAGTCTTTGCTATTGTGAATCATGCGGCAATAAACATACGTGTGCATGTGTCTTTATAGCAGCATGATTTATAGTCCTTTGGGTATATACCCAGTAATGGGATGGCTGGGTCGAATGGAATTTCTAGTTCTAGATCCCTGAGGAATCGCCACACTGACTTCCACAAGGGTTGAACTAGTTTACAGTCCCACCAACAGTGTAAAAGTGTTCCTATTTCTCCACATCCTCTCCAGCACCTGTTGTTTCCTGACTTTTTAATGATCGCCATTCTAACTGGTGTGAGATGGTATCTCATTGTGGTTTTGATTTGCATTTCTCTGATGGCCAGTGATGGTGAGCATTTTTTCATGTGTTTTTTGGCTGCATAAATGTCTTGTTTTGAGAAGTGTCTGTTCATGTCCTTCGCCCACTTTTTGATGGGGTTGTTTGTTTTTTTCTTGTAAATTTGTTGGAGTTCATTGTAGATTCTGGATATTAGCCCTTTGTCAGATGAGTAGGCTGCGAAAATTTTCTCCCATTTTGTAGGTTGCCTGTTCACTCTGATGGTAGTTTCCTTTGCTGTGCAGAAGCTCTTTAGTTTAATTAGATCCCATTTGTCAATTTTGGCTTTTGTTGCCATTGCTTTTGGTGTTTTAGACATGAAGTCCTTGCCCATGCCTATGTCCTGAATGGTATTGCCTAGGTTTTCTTCTAGGGTTTTTATGGTTTTAGGTCTAACATTTAAGTCTTTAATCCATCTTGAATTGATTTTTGTATAAGGTGTAAGGAAGGGATCCAGTTTCAGCTTTCTACATATGGCTAGCCAGTTTTCCCAGCACCATTTATTAAATAGGGAATCCTTTCCCCATTTCTTGTTTTTCTCAGGTTTGTCAAAGATCAGATGGTTGTAGATATGTGGCATTATTTCTGAGGGCTCTGTTCTGTTCCATTGATCTATATCTCTGTTTTGGTACCTGTACCGTGCTGTTTTGGTTACTGTAGCCTTGTAGTATAGTTTGAAGTCAGGTAGCGTGATGCCTCCAGCTTTGTTCTTTTGGCTTAGGATTGACTTGGCGATGCGGGCTCTTTTTTGGTTCCATATGAACTTTAAAGTAGTTTTTTCCAATTCTGTGAAGAAAGTCATTGGTAGCTTGATGGGGATGGCATTGAATCTGTAAATTACCTTGGGAAGGATGGCCATTTTCATGATATTGATTCTTCCTACCCATGAGCATGGAATGTTCTTCCATTTGTTTGTATCCTCTTTTATTTCCTTGAGCAGTGGTTTGTAGTTCTCCTTGAAGAGGTCTTTCACATCCCTTGTAAGTTGGATTCCTAGGTATTTTATTCTCTTTGAAGCAATTGTGAATGGGAGTTCACTCATGATTTGGCTCTCTGTTTGTCTGTTATTGATGTATAAGAATGCTTGTGATTTTTGCACATTGATTTTGTATCCTGAGAATTTGCTGAAGTTGCTTATCAGCTTAAGGAGATTTTGGGCTGAGACAATGGGGTTTTCTAGATATACTATCATGTCATCTGCAAACAGGGACAATTTGACTTCCTCTTTTCCTAATTGAATACCCTTGATTTCCTTATCCTGCCTAATTGCCCTGGCCAGAACTTCCAACACTATGTTGAATAGAAGTGGCGAGAGAGGGCATCCCTGTCTTGTGCCAGTTTTCAAAGGGAATGCTTCCAGTTTTTGCCCATTCAGTATGATATTGGCTGTGGGTTTGTCATAAATAGCTCTTATTATTTTGAGATACGTCCCATCAATTCCTAATTTATTGAGAGTTTTTAGCATGAAGGGTTGTTGAATTTTGTCAAAGGCCTTTTCTGCATCTATCGAGATAATCATGTGGTTTTTGTCTTTGGTTCTGTTTATATGCTGGATTACATTTATTGATTTGCGTATATTGAACCAGCCTTGCATCCCAGGGATGAAGCCCACTTGATCATGGTGGATAAGCTTTTTGATGTGCTGCTGGATTCTGTTTGCCAGTATTTTATTGAGGATTTTTGCATCAATGTTCATCAAGGATATTGGTCTAAAATTCTCTTTTTTGGTTGTGTCTCTGCCAGGCTTTGGTATCAGGATGATGCTGGCCTCATAAAATGAGTTAGGGAGGATTCCCTCTTTTTCTATTGATTGGAATAGTTTCAGAAGGAATGGTACCAGCTCCTCCTTGTACCTCTGGTAGAATTCGGCTGTGAACCCATCTGGTCCTGGACTTTTTTTGGTTGGTAAGCTATTGATTATTGCCACAATTTCAGCTCCTGTTATTGGTCTATTCAGAGATTCAACTTCTTCTTGGTTTAGTCTTGGGAGGGTGTATGTGTTGAGGAATTTATCCATTTCTTCTAGATTTTCTAGTTTATTTGCATAGAGGTGTTTGTAATATTCTCTGATGGTAGTTTGTATTTCTGTGGGATCGGTGGTGATATCCCCTTTATCATTTTTTATTGCATCTATTTGATTCTTCTCTCTTTTTTTCTTTATTAATCTTGCTAGCGGTCTATCAATTTTGTTGATCCTTTCAAAAAACCAGCTCCTGGATTCATTTATTTTTTGAAGGGTTTTTTGTGTCTCTATTTCCTTCAGTTCTGCTCTGATTTTAGTTATTTCTTGCCTTCTGCTAGCTTTTGAATGTGTTTGCTCTTGCTTTTCTAGTTCTTTTAATTGTGATGTTAGGGTGTCAATTTTGGATCTTTCCTGCTTTCTCTTGTGGGCATTTAGTGCCATAAATTTCCCTCTACACACTGCTTTGAATGCATCCCAGAGATTCTGGTATGTTGTGTCTTGGTTCTCGTTGGTTTCAAAGAACATCTTTATTTCTGCCTTCATTTCGTTATGTACCCAGTAGTCATTCAGGAGCAGGTTGTTCAGTTTCCACGTAGTTGAGCGGTTTTGAGTGAGATTCTTAGTCCTGAGTTCTAGCTTGATTGCACTGTGATCTGAGAGACAGTTTGTTACAATTTCTGTTCTTTTACATTTATTGAGGAGAGCTTTACTTCCAAGGATATGGTCAATTTTGGAATAGGTGTGGTGTGGTGCTGAAAAAAATGTATATTCTGTTGATTTGGGGTGGAGAGTTCTGTAGATGTCTATTAGGTCTGCTTGGTGCAGAGCTGAGTTCAATTCCTGGGTATCCTTGTTGACTTTCTGTCTCGTTGATCTGTCTAATGTTGACAGTGGGGTGTTAAAGTCTCCCATTATTAATGTGTGGGAGTCTAAGTCTCTTTGTAGGTCACTCAGGACTTGCTTTATGAATCTGGGTGCTCCTGTATTGGGTGCATATATATTTAGGATAGTTAGCTCTTCTTGTTGAATTAATCCCTTTACCATTATGTAATGGCCTTCTTTGTCTCTTTTGATCTTTGTTGGTTTAAAGTCTGTTTTATCAGAGACTAGGATTGCAACCCCTGCCTTTTTTTGTTTTCCATTTGCTTGGTAGATCTTCCTCCATCCTTTTATTTTGAGCCTATGTGTGTCTCTGCACGTGAGATGGGTTTCCTGAATACAGCACACTGATGGGTCTTGAATCTTTATCCAATTTGCCAGTCTGTGTCTTTTAATTGGAGCATTTAGTCCATTTACGTTTAAAGTTAATATTGTTATGTGTGAATTTGATCCTGTCATTATGATGTTAGCTGGATATTTTGCTCGTTAGTTGATGCAGTCTCTTCCTAGTCTCAATGGTCTTTACATTTCGGTATGATTTTGCAGTGGCTGGTACCGGTTGTGCCTTTCCATGTTTAGCGCTTCCTTCAAGAGCTCTTTTAGGGCAGGCCTGGTGGTGACAAAATCTCTCAGCATTTGCTTGTCTGTAAAGTATTTTATTTCTCCTTCACTTATGAAGCTTAGTTTGGCAGGATATGAAATTCTGGGTTGAAAATTCTTTTCTTTAAGAATGTTAAATATTGGCCCCCACTCTCTTCTGGCTTGTAGGGTTTCTGCCGAGAGATCTGCTGTTAGTCTGATGGGCTTCCCTTTGATGGTAACCCGTCCTTTCTCTCTGGCTGCCCTTAACATTTTTTCCTCATTTCAACTTTGGTGAATCTGACAATTATGTGTCTTGGAGTTGCTCTTCTCGAGGAGTATCTTTATGGCGTTCTCTGTATTTCCTGAATCTGAATGTTGGCCTGCCTTGCTAGATTGGGGAAGTTCTCCTGGATAATATCCTGCAGAGTGTTTTCCAACTTGTTTCCATTCTCTCCATCACTTTCAGGTACACCAATCAGACGTAGATTTGGTCTTTTCACATAGTCCCACATTTCTTGGAGGCTTTGCTTGTTTCTTTTTATTCTTTTTTCTCTAAACTTCCCTTCTCGCTTCATTTCATTCATTTCATCTTCCAGGGCTGATACCCTTTCTTCCATTTGATCGCATTGGCTCCTGAGGCTTCTGCATTCTTCACGTAGTTCTCGAGCCTTGGTTTTCAGCTCCATCAGCTCCTTTAAGCACTTCTCTGTATTGGTTATTCTAGTTATACATTCTTCTAAATTTTTTTCAAAGTTTTCAACTTCTTTGCCTTTGGTTTGAATATCCTCCCATAGCTCGGAGTAATTTGATCGTCTGAAGCCTTCTTCTCTCAGCTCGTCAAAGTCATTCTCCGTCCAGCTTTGTTCCGTTGCTGGTGAGGAACTGCGTTCCTTTGGAGGAGGAGAGGTACTCTGGTTTTTAGAGTTTCCAGTTTTTCTGCTCTGTTTTTTCCCCATCTTTGTGGTTTTATCTACTTTTGGTCTTTGATGATGGTGATGTACAGATGGGTTTTTGGCGTGGATGTCCTTTCTGTTAGTTTTCCTTCTAACAGACAGAACCCTCAGCTGCAGGTCTGTTGGAGTACCTGGCCGGCCGTGTGAGGTGTCAGTCTGCCCCTGCTGGGGGGTGCCTCCCAGCTAGGCTGCTCGGGGGTCAGGGGTCAGGGACCCACTTGAGGAGGCAGTCAGCCCATTCTCAGATCTCCAGCTGCATGCTGGGAGAACCACTGCTCTCCTCACAGCTGTCAGACAGGGACATTTAAGTCTGCAGAGGTTACTGCTCTCTTTTTGTTTGTCTGTGCCCTGCCCCCAGAGGTGGAGCCTACAGAGGCAGGCAGGCCTCCTTGAGCTGTGGTGGGCTCCACCCAGTTCAAGCTTCCAGGCTGCTTTGTTTACCTAAGCGAGCCTGGGCAATGGCGGGCGCCCCTCCCCCAGCCTCGCTGCCGACTTGCTGTTTGATCTCAGACTGCTGTGCTAGCAATCAGCGAGACTCCGTGGGCGTAGGACCCTCTGAGCCAGGTGCGGGCTATACTCTCTTGGGGCACCGTTTCCTAAGCCCGTCGGAAAAGCACAGTATTCGGGTGGGAGTGGCCCGATTTTCCAGGTGCCGTCTGTCACCCCTGGAAGGGGAACTCCCTGACCCCTTGCGCTTCCCCAGTGAGGCAATGCCTCGCCCCTGCTTTGGCTGGCGCACGGTGCGCTCACCCACTGACCTGCGCCCACTCTCTGGCACTCCCTAGTGAGATGAACACGGTACCTCAGATGGAAATGCAGAAATCACCCGTCTCTGCGTGGCTTGCGCTGGGAGCTGTAGACCGGAGCTGTAGACCGGAGCTGTTCCTATTCAGCCATCTTGGCTCCTCCCCCCCTTTTTTTTTTCTTTTTTGAGATGGAGTTTTGCTCTTATTGGCCAGGCTGGAGTGCAGTGGCATGATCTTGTCTCACTGCAACCTCCGCCCCCCGGGTTCAA
Source organism: Pongo pygmaeus (assembly GCF_028885625.2). Lineage (NCBI taxonomy): Eukaryota > Metazoa > Chordata > Mammalia > Primates > Hominidae > Pongo > Pongo pygmaeus. The sequence goes on from NC_072394.2 coordinate 16,195,458, forward strand.
GCGATTCTCCTGCCTCAGCCTCCTGAGTAGCTGGGATTACAGGTGCCCATCACCACACTGGCTAATTTTTGTATTTTTAGTAGAGCCATGTTGACCAGGCTGGTCTTGAACTCCTGACCTCAAGTGAGCTGCCTGCCTCAGCCTCCCAGAGTGCTGGGATTACAGGCGTGAGCCACTACACCCGGCCACCAACTCTTTTAAAAGTTGTTTTCAAGGGCTAAGAAATAGCATTTTGAGGTAATAATATTTCTGAATTTTATGTAATTCATATTTTCTAAATTGTGTATAATTCAGTGTTTTCCTTATTCTAATCAATCCAAGATACATTTGTGAATATATTTCTATGTCCCAGATACTACTTATATTAACTTCAGTATACTAATTAAAGAACTGAGCCCTGAAACTTAAGTTTTGCCCAGGTCACATTTGATGGCTAGTGGCAGAGTTGATTGGTTTTATGTAAATTGATCCCTTTTTTTAACAGTTACAATTTTGAAATATTTTATTTTATTTTATTTATTTTTGAGATGGACTCTCACTCTGTTGCCTAGGCTGTAGTGCAGTGGCATGATCTCGGCTTGCTGCAACTTCTGCCTCCTAGGTTCAAGCAATTCTCCTGCCTCCCGTGTAGCTGGGATTACAGGCGTGTGCCACCACACCCATCTAATTTTTGTATTTTTAGTAGAGATGGAGTTTCACCATGTTGGCCAGGCTGGTCTCGAGCTCCTAACCTCAAATGATCCACCCACCTTGGCCTCCCAAAGTGTTGGGATTACAGGTGTGAGCCACTGCACCTGGCCATTGAAAAATTTTAAATTAATATATAATTTGTATACATTAAAATTCACCTTTGAAAAATATTCAGTTCAATAAATGTTGAACTGCGTAGGGTCATGTAGCCACCACCATAGTCAAAATAAAGAATATTTTCATTAACCCCTCCAATTTGCTCTTTTTCTAAGTGTTTTAAAGTTTTAGATTTTATTCTTAGGTCTGCGACCCATTTTGAGTGGATTTTTGCGAAAAACGTGAAGAAGTGTTGACCTAGTTTCTTTTCTTTCTCTCCTTCCTTCTTTTGCAAATGAATGTCCATTTATTTGGGCACCATTTGTTGAACTGCCTTTTCGTCTTTGCTGAAAATCAATTAACATATATGTACACCAAAAATTTCTGAACTCTCTCTTTTATTTCATTGATGGGTATATCTATAAACCTCACAAGTTTTAAATTGATTAGTGTGGTTAAGCCCTCACACTTACTGTCATCACTATTTCACCACTTACTTGAGCTGTGACATGCCAAAAAAGTACAAAGCAAAGCTATTTCTCTCTATATTTTTGACTTTCTTAAGTGCCTCAGACAACGGTAACTCATTGACATTTATACCTCAGAGCTAAAATACAGAGATTACATTTGGATCAACACCTTCAGTACTTATATCCTGAAACTAATTATGTTGCCAGTATAATGAAATGAAAATGTTAACATGTTTAAGCCTGTCATGTGAAAATATTTCAGATGTCACAATGAAACCATTTATGCCATCCTTGTCATGGGTTGTCTCTGGTCCTATAATTACTTTCTGGCTTCTAGAAAATCCGTTTGAATATTTAAAATATTCAAGAATAAAACATTACTGAGAAAGCAGAGATGGCTCTTTCTCTGACCTCCTAGTAAAAGTGTCTTTGTTTTTGTCTAACTTCATCTTGGCTGCCCTGAGTTTGAATTGCGCATCAAGATTGGGGGTACCCTGACTTTTTCCTTGCCTACATCCAAAGCAAGACTTCCTTGGTTCCTTTGACAAGAGCTGTAGTCCACCAGATGATTTAAATCTAAGATACTCTTTCTCTCCAAGTCCATACTTAGTTGTAGGTAGATTTTGTCTCTATTGGCAGTGTCGGGAGTAGAGATAGAGCACCAATCACTAAAAACTGTGCTCCTCCCTTTACCTCCAGGATCTGGAATTCTGAATTAGTCACTCCTGGGCATAGCCATGGCTGTTGGGGGAGAGGAATGAGAGAGGAAGTTTTTCACCTTGACGCATCCTGGGAACCCTGATCTCATCTGTTCTATTCACCAGTAGCTCTCATTCTCAAAGTACCGTTCGGCGGCTTTCTTCGGCTTTGGAAACTTTCATCTCTGCCCTGGCACTCTTCACAGACTGAAGCTCCTTCCCACTCTGTACCATGCACATGGCTCAGCACCAGATTCCAAAAAGTTGGAGCTGGGCTTACAGATAGGAACATTCCTGCACCTGCTGAGGGTTGCACCAGGTTGCCTTCACTACACTGTGGTGTTTCCTGTTTGCTAAAGCCCTGGGCCTGTTTTCCAATTGACTGCTTGTGGAGTGTGACTCTGAAGGTACTCTGTCCCAACACTCTTGGATGACTCACAAAAGGCAAGTTATTGCCTTTTTCTTGATGTCATTTCCCTCTCTCCCTGATAAAGTGAGTAGTCCTCCTTATCACCCCTTTGCCGATGTCAGAGCACAACTCATTATGCCAGGCTTGGGGGTTTACAGAGTTCCTCAGCACTTTGCAACACTCCCTCCTCCCCACTCTACCCCAGTGTTACAACAGACCCTCTTATCTCCCTTTTCTTGAGGGCATTACAGCCAGGAATAACTAGCTGAGTGGTGCTAAATGAAATGTATTCTAAGCCTCCCATTAAGCCACCCACCCTCATTGTGCTTGTGGTACCTTATTTATAGGGACTCCTGTAATTGGAGAACATCTCTCCCCTTAGTTCTCTTTCTTTCCCTTCAAGCAGAAGCCAGCTGGGGTCAGAGGAGAGGCTGCTTTCACCTGCAGTCTCCATCACTCCGTCTGGCTTTCCAGATCTCAGTCTTATAGGGGGACACCTGCGCAAATGATTCCAGGGCATTTCGTCATGCCTGCCCTTGCCCTCTTTCCCAAGACACAACTGCCGGAGGCAGCCATTTAAAAATGTGGTATGTAGTCTTTTAGACTCCTTTATACATTTCCCTTTTTTACATACATGGGGTGATACTACATACTGTAGGCTTCTCTGTTTGTGTACTCCTATATTGATGGCATTTTTCATGTTCTCAGCTGCATGAAATTCCATCGTATAATTCTAGCGTGGTTTACTTCACCAGGTCCTTATTGACTGTTGTTCCTGTTGCTACAATTTTCAGATGTTGTGAAAACAGTCCCATGGACATCAGTGTATATACAGTTTTGTACACCTGAACAATGATTTTCTTAGAAGTGGAACTAATAGAACTTTCATTTTGATACGCTCTACCCTTTAGAAAAGTAGCACCATTTGGCTGGGTGCAGTGTCTCACACCTGTAATCCCAGCACTTTGGGAGGCTGAGGCGGGCGGATCATGAGGTCAGGAGATCGAGACCATCCTGGCTAATACGGTGAAACGCCATCTCTACTAAAAATACAAAAAAAATTAGCTGGGCCTGGTGGCGGGCGCCTGTAGTCCCAGCTACTCAGGAGGCTGAGGCAGGAGAATGGCGTGAACCCGGGACGCAGAGCTTGCAGTGAGCCGAGATGGCGCAACTGCACTCCAGCCTGGGCAACAGAGCGAGACTTCATCTCAAAAGAAAAGAAAAGAAAAGAAAAGAAAAGTAGCACCATTTATGCTCTCACCAGCTGTATATAAGGGTCACCTTTTCCCCCACACACTTGCTAGCAATGAACTTTAGCCTTCTTTTTCATCTAAGACCATACCCATACCAATGGAAACATGGTATTTTATTGTTTCAGTTTGTATTTCTGTAATTATTCATGGGACTGAGCATCATTTAATATACGTAATAGTCATTTGGATTTTTTCTGTGAATTGTCTGTTCGTATCTTTTTTCTACTATGGTGTTCATCTTTTCTGTGTTGCTTTGTAAGAGTTCTTTATATGGTAAAAATATTAACTCTTTGTTTTGTGTATACATTACAGATATTTCCCCCAGTTTGGTGTTGGTTTTTTAATTTCGATTCCAATGTCTTTTAATAAATGGACCTTAAAATTTTTATGCAACTAAATCTGTTGTAGTTTCCTTTGTGGCTTTTGGTTTTTCATTCTTTTCCTGATCAAATATTATAAAAATATTTAAATGTCTTTATTGTTCCAATGATTTTTAAAAATCTTTTACACCTGGAAGATCTGTCTTGTTATGAGGGTGATTATGGTAGAATGACTTCCCACGTGAATGGTAGAAGGGTCATCTGAAGTCACCTTTTGGCAGGTCTGGAATCTTATGAACACTGCAGAAACTAGGTAGAACCTAGAGCCCAGTTTGATGACATTGGTGTGTCTACACAGAGGTTTACACAGTTTCCTCAAGTGTTTCATTAGTAAATGAGAGGTAGAACCTGTGATTCTCTTGTTATTGTTATTAAGTTGAACAAACCTTTTATTTCCAGCCTTACTCAAATCTATACCAACTTTATAATCTGTAAGCCACTAACAAGTCAGGCTAGATTTTTCTGTATAAAGAGAAAGAGTCCTGGCTAAGCAATATGTTAATTACTATTGTAGCCACTCTGAGAAACACAATGGACACCCTTTCAAAATTTGTTTCAGATGTTGAGACTGATGATGACACACACACACACACACACCAAGAGTGTGAAAAGGTTAATTATGTACATAATTGTGGTCTCCAGAGAGAGCAGAGCAGGCATCCCAAGTGAGTCTCAAATGGCTTAAGAGGGCAGGAAAGGAGAAGCCTGGCTAGGGATTTTATTAGGGTTGTGGCTGGGGCTGGAGAGAGGATTCCTTTATGCAGGCAGTGGTTTGCATGGTTGGAATCTTCCCCCATTGCCAAAGGAGGGAGCCCCCAGACTTTCTTATCAGCTTACCCAGTTATGGGGCAGAGTGGCAGAGGGAGGGTGAGGCTCAAAAGCAGATAGCAGTCAGATGTCAAAAACCAGAGTTAGACTCCTTATAATCGCCAGTCACTGAGCAGTTACATTGACATATCCTTAGGCTCCTTCAAGCGCTGAAGGGTGGGAGCACTGGTATATCGGAGAGTTCGCTCCCCCAAAGTGCTAGTTTACGTTCATGTTTATGTAGTTGCTAATGGCAAGAAACAACCAACCAACCATTATTAAAAATAAAAACATTTGTGTCAGGAGCTTCAAATGATCATGATGTGGGTGTTGACCACATCTACCCTGAGGCAGCTGGATGGCCCTGACTTTTATGTTGAGACAGATTTTAAATGACTCAACCACGTGGACATACAACCACCTTGTACTCCTCTAACAATAACGCCTGTCCCTGAGTTTTTTTGTTACTTGGTGATTTAGTTACTAATGTCCTATGAATCATATGACAGCAATGCATTTATTTCTAACATACTGAGTATCAAAGCTCGGGTAAACTGTGGCTATTTTCCTTTGTGAAAATTCCATTCGTTGATATGTGATTTTCTCATTTCCTCCTGAAACCATTCCATCATTGTCAGTAATCTTATTCTCTCTCTTTAGGCAGCAGTTACGGCTCTTGACTGCTTGCTTTTCAGATTTTCTGTCTTTCTTGGTAACCACTTTGATCAGTACAAACTGACGTAGTATAGAATTTATTTCTTGGATATGCCTGCTTTTGTTGAGAGTGTAAATGGCCGTTTGAGTTCAGTGGGTTCTTTGACTTAGATTAACTACGTATATCTTTGTGACCGTTTTTAGTTTGAGATAAATTGGACTCCATGTTCAATACTAATTTTCAAGGCCTGAATGATTGGGTTGGCAAAACTGAAGAATCAAATATTACTCATTTTTCACCACTTAATGCTATGCTATGTGATTAATTTTTGCATTCTGTAAAGCTTGTCATATACCAGGCTGTTGTGTCATAAATTCCATTTGTAGTTATTTGTTTTTAAAAGATTAGTATTCTCTTCTTTTGTTTCTATACTACCATGCCTTTTTAAATCCTTTGATACATGTTTCCTACATAGGTTTTTGTTGTGTGTTAGATAGTTTGCTTTCATTTTCAAGGCATTATTCAAGTGTCTTTCACTGCAGAAATCCTTTTTATTCCATTTCTCTGCTTGTCAGAATTCCAAACCAGAAATTTCTGAGAGAGCAACAGGAATTTCACACTTAGATCAAGTTCATGAGGTTGAGAGATTTCTTTGCTAGACATATTTGGCAGAAATAAAAATTGTTAATATAGAAACCTCTCAAAAATTAAAAATGGGAAAGTAACAATCCTTGATCCAGCTTTTCTGGAAAATGTTGGACAAAATTTTACTTAAAACAGGGGCAATAATTTTCAAGTCATGAGTGATATTGGCTTCTTGTACTTAAAACTAAAACTTCAGTAGTAAAATGCAAATAAATCGTAATGTCAGCATTAACATGGATTAGATTTGTTTGTTAAGTCAAATGGAATTATATCAGTAAGCTCTGAACTCAGAAAAGTTTCAGCAATTACTGTACAATCCTGACAGAACCTATACTATAACATGACCAATGTAATCATTATAATCTGTCAAAATTACATTTAGTGTACCTACATGTTGATTATTGAAAGAGAACTATATCTTGTTCCTTATGAAAATAAACACAATACTAATATGATGATGAAATAATGCTATAAAAGTATAATCATGATGTTCAGACATAATTTCCCCAAAACAGGTATCTAAAATGTTAAACTTTAATCATCCTGTTGGCACAGTTGGCAGCATGTCAGTCTTATAAAATGTTAAACTTTAAAACAATCTGATGATCCTCCAATGTTACTATTTAATGTTGTAGTTTATGCTTATGTTCATAAGAAAATATGGCAATGTCAAATATTGTTCTCATTTACCATTAGAATGTTTCTGTTATCCTTCAAGAGGTCTGAATAAATCATGGAACCATGTTCAAGGGCTGCTGTATTAGTAAGTAGTTACTTATTTCTCTTGGTCAGTGAATCAGATTTTAGCATGTGATTGCATGGCATCTTAAAGCATTTGGAAAGGCTGGAACTAGGAGTGGCATGATGTTTTCATGTTTCTAATATGTAGAATCTGTACTAAAGATATAAAGATATAATAGCTAATTTTATGTATCAACTTGACCAAGCCATGGTGCCCAGTTGTTTAGTCTAATACCAGTCTAGGTGTTGCTGTGAAGGTATTGTTTAGACTGATTAACACTTAAATCAGTAGGCTTTGAGCTAAGCATATTACTCTCCATAATGTACGTGGGCCTCGTCCAATCAGTTAAAGATATTATGAGAAATGAGCGAGGTCCCCAGAGAAAGGAGTTCTGTCTCCAGCCTGGTCTGCAGATTTGAGACTTTCCAGCTCCCACAATCACATGAGTCAATTCATATATATATATATATATCCTTTTGGTTCTGTTTCTCTGGAGAACCCTGACTAACTGGTAATTAAAAGTTAATATAAATGCTCCTTGACTTATGATGGGGTTATGTCCCGATAAACTCACCATTAGTTGAAAACATCATAAGTGTAAAATACATTTAATACCCTGATAAACCCATCAGAAAAGTTTTGAAAAATGTAAGTTGGCCAGGTGAGGTGGCTCACACCTGTAATCCCAGCACTTTGGGTGGCTGAGGCGGGTGGATCACCTGAGGTCCGGAGTTCCAAACCAGTCTGGGCAACATGGCAAAACCCTTTCTCTACTAAAAATACAAAAATTAGCCAGATGTGGTGGCACACACCTGTAATCCCAGCTACTTGGGAGGCTGAGACAGGAGAGAATCGCTTGAACCTGGGAGGCCGAGGTTGCAGTGAGCTGAGATTGCGCCACTGCACTCCAGTCTGGGCAACAGAGCAAGACTCCATCTCAAAAAAAAAAAAAAAAAGAAAGAAAGAAAAAAGTAAGTCAAACCATCACAAGCCAAGATGCTATATTCTAAAATATAAAAGACCCCAACCCCATTATGTGACATTACCTTCTCGATAGTATTCCTCTAAACTCTGCTCAGCCTGCCTTTTTTTCTTTTCTTTTCTTTTCTTTTCTTTTCTTTCTTTCTTTCTTTCTTTCTTTCTTTCTTTCTTTCTTTCTTTCTTTCTTTCTTTCCTTCTTTCTTTCTTTCTTTCTCTTTCTTTCTTTCTTTTTCTTTTTTTTTGTGAGACAGGTTCTCACTTTATTGCCCTTTATTGGAGTGAAGTGGTGCAGTCATAGCTCCCTACAGTCTCAAACTCTTGGGTTCAATCAGTCCTCCTGTCTCAGCCTCCTGAATAGCTGGGAATACAGGTGCATGCCACTACACCTGGCTCATTAAAACAAATTTTTTTTTGTAGACATGAGAGCTAACTATGTTGCCCAGGTTAGTCTTGAACTCCTGGTCTCCAGTGATCCTCCTGCTTTGGCCTCCAAAGTGTTGGGATTATAGATGTGAGCTACTGTAGCCAGTCTTATCTTTTATATAAAGGATATCTGAATACTATTTTAGAAATTGGTTATTTTTAATTCTGCTTTGTCCTGAACGACTCTTTCTGCATTTTGTGACCCCTTAGGTACAATCCTCATACTGATGTTGAAAGATGGCTTTTGTGTGTGGTGATAAACCATGGGGAGAAGAATTATGGTATTAATTTCCTGCCTGGAAAGATAGAGATGGCTCCATTGTGGGACTTGCCCATGCATTCGAACAGCCTGTTTCACATGTCTGTAGACAAGTTATAAAATGAATGTTCCTGTTGTGCTAGGGCTGAGATGAAGGGAAAATTATATTCCTTATGCCCTCTTTTCTCACTTACAAGGTAAAATCAGGTTAATCTAGAAGGAGGAAGTAGTCACAGAACATTTATGTGGTCTGAAGTTTGTGTGTGGAAGTGAGAAGAGTCAGTTGTATTCTCTCTGATGGTGGCAGTGGCAGTAGTGTTACAGGTCAAAGAGATTCAGAGAGCACCGACTGATGCAGTATCCTCCTGCTGTCATTTCCATTGATCACTGCCTAGTTGCCAATTAGTGGAACAGCATAGGACCCCTAAAACATGTAGCTTCACATGATCTTTCCTTAGTGCTTTGGCCATTTGCTATCAACAATTTTTTTTTTTTTTGAGACAAAGTCTCACTCTGTCGCCCAGGCTGGAGTGCAGTGGCACCATCTCTGTTCACTGCAACCTCCACCTCCTGGGTTCAAGCAATTCTCATGCCTCAGCCTCCCGAGTAGCTGGGATTACAGGTGCATGCCACCACAGCCAGCTAATTTTTGTATTTTTAGTAGAGATGGGGTTTCACCATGTTGGCCAGGCTGGTCTCAAACTCCTGACCTCAGTTGATCCACCCGCCTTGGCCTCCCAAAGTGCTGAGATTACAGACATCAGCCACCGCGCCTGGCTGGTTATCAACACTTATTAAGCACCTGGTATATGCCAGAGCTTGTTTTAGCAGCTAGTGTTATGCAATATGAATAAAATCCAGTTTCTTCCCCTAAATAGATTGTTCCACTTTATAGTACAACATGACAAAGACTAGAACACAAATTTGTAAAAATTAACCATGGAAATACCATCCTTTCTTTTCTTTGTCTTGCCTACTTTGTCACAAATCAAATGTCTGTATAGGCTTGTGTCTCTTTCTGAATTCTATTCTATTCCATTAATCTATTTGTCTTTCCATGAACCAGTACCATACTGTCTTATTTACTGTAACTTTACAATAAGTTTGGATACCTGATTAAGTCCTCCTACTTTGTTCTTCTTCAAGATTATCTTGGCTAGTCTTGGTTCTATACATTTCCATGTAAATTTTAGAATCACTTTGTTAGTTCCTTAGAAAAAGTTTTTGAAATTTTATTTGGGACTGAATTGATTCTGTAGATCAATTTGGAATAATCACCTTATTTATGATGTTGAGTTTTCAAATCCATAAACATGGTGTGTTTCTTCTTTTGTTTAGTCTCTCAGTGTTTTATAGTTTACCTTATAAGAGTCTTCTTATAAATCTTTTGTTTGATTTATTTATAGGAATATAATTTTTAAAAGTTATTGTATAAGGTATGTTTTTAAATTTTCATTTTCTAATGGTCACTGTTATATACATAGTATATAAATACTTCAAATCCAGAAAATTTGCTAAATTCACTAACTAATAATTTATTTGTAGATTTGTTTGAACTTTCCATACATACAATCATATTGTCTGTGAATAAGGAAAATTTTAATTCTTCCTTTTCAATCCTTATAACACATCATAACAAAACTATGAATATAAATGAGGCTAGTTCAATATTCAAAAATTGATCAATGTAATTAACTTACCTTGTCAACAAATGAAAGAAGAAAAAGTATATGATCATCCCAATAGATGCAGAAAGAGAATGTGACAAAATTCGACTGCCATTCCTGATAAAAACTCTCAGAAAACTAGGACTAGAAGGGAACTTCCTCAACCTGACAAAGCATCTCTACAAAAAACCTGTCAGTAACATCACATTTGATAATAAAAGATAAAAAGAGTGTTTTTCTGGCCAGGCACAATGGCTCACACCTGTAATCCCAGGACTTTGGGAGGCTGAGGTGGGCGGATCATGAGGTCAGGAGTTCAAGACCCGCCTTACCAACATGGTAAAACCCCGTCTCTACTAAAAATACAAAAAAGTTAGCCGGGTGTGGTGGTGCACGCCCATAATCCCAGCTACTCTGAAGGCTGAGGCAGAACTGCTTGAACCCAGAAGGTGGAGGTTGCAGTGAGCCAAGATCACGCCACTGAACTCCAGCCTGGGCTGACAGAGCAAGACTCCATCTCAAAAAAGAAAAAAAGAAAAAAAAAAAAAACAGAGTGCTTTTCCCCTAATGTTGGGAACACGGCAAGGAAGTCCACTCACCACTCATATTTAACGTACTGGATGTCTTGGCTAATGCAAAAAGGCAAGAACAAGAAATAAAAAACTTATGGCGTGGGAAGGAAGAAATAAAACTGTGTTTATTTGCAGATGACATAATTGACTATGTAGAAAATCGCAAGGAATCTTCAGAAAAGCTACTAGAACTAATGAGTGAGTTTAGCAAGGTAATAGCATATAAAGTCAACATGCAAATATAATTATATTTCTGTAACTAGGAATGAATAATTAGAAACTGAAATCAAAATAGCACCAAAAAATGAAATAGCACCAAAAATGAGATTTTCAAATATAAATCTATCAAACTATGTGTAGGATCTGTATGCTTGCAACTGCAGAACTCTAATGAAAGAAATAAAAAATGGGCCGGGCGTGGTGGCTCATGCCTGTAATCCTAGCACTTTGGGAGGCCGAGGCGGGTGGACGAGGTCAGGAGTTCGAGACCAGCCTGACCAACATGGTGAAACCCTGTCTCTACTAAAAATACAAAAATTAGCCAGGCATGGTGGTTTGCGCCTGTTGTCTCAGCTACTCAGGAGGCTGAGGCAGGAAAATCGCTTGAACCCGGGAGGCGGAGGTTGCAGTGAGCCGAGATCGTACCACTGCACTCCAGCCTGGGCAACAGAGCAAGACTCCATCTCCAAAAAAGAAAAAGAACACAAAATAGATTGTAGACCTAGATAGATATAAAACCTGAAACTATAAAACTCTTCGGAGAAAGCAGAAGAAAATTGTTGTGATCTTTGGTTAGGCAAAGATTTTTTAGATATGACAATCCATAAAAAAAAAAGCTATTAAATTGTCAAAACTGGAAACAACCGAAATATTCTTCAATTGGGTAATGTATAAACAAATTTTTGTACATCTGTATGGTGGAATACATACAACCACATGGATGGATTTCAGATGTAGTATACTAAGTGAAAGAAGCTAGCCACAAAAGGCTACATCTTATATGATTCCATTATATGACATTCTGGAAAAGGTAACAGTCTAGTGACAGAGAACAGATCAGTGGTAAGACTGGGGGAATGGTTTGACTAGAAAGCAGTAAAATGAAGGAATTTGGAAGGAAGGATAATCAACTGTTTTGTATTGTGGTGGTTACATGACTGTACATTTGTCAAAACTAGTACCCTAAAAAGGGCAACTTTCACTACTATACGTAAATTATACTTCAACTTTAAAAAAGCTGCTACAAAAGGATAAATTAAAGTAGAATTGCTGAGTAAAATGATATGCATATTTTTATTCAAATGTCAAACTACTTTCCAGGAAGGTGGTCCAATTTAAATCCTCTTTCCCCATCCTTGCAGGAGACGGATTGGGCAGCAATGGGCTTTTCAATCATTTTAACTTTTGCCAAACTGATAAGTGAAAAATGTATCTTGATATTGTTTTATTTTCATTAAAAAATTTTTAAGTGAAGCCAAACATATTTCACATATTAAGTAATCATGAGTAGTCTTTATTTTTCTGAATTGTCTGTTAATGTTTTTTGTTTCTATTAAGGTGTTTATTCATTTCCTGTTTAATTTATAAGCACCTTTTGTTTGTTAGGAATAGTAACTTCATTTCTATTTGTCATTTTGATTCTAGCTTTATTATTTTGGACTCTACTTTGAGTTTTTTACTGATTAGTTATTCTCTTATAACTTTTATGATTATTGCTTCCACTACAACATTGTAGAGACTATGCCTTTAAGGTACTTAAGTATTTTCTGTAACCTAAATACTTGATCAAATTTTATAAATGTTTCCTGATGCTGGATAAGAAGGTAAGTTCTGTTTTTAAAGTAAAATGCTCGATGCTTATCATTTAAACCAACCTTTATATTATTCAGATAGATTTCAATGCTTCTGACTTGGATTGGAAAAAGCATATCAGAATAATCAGAAATTTATGCTCAGTTCACCTCTCTTCCATACGTTTTATTCTGATCCAATGGGACTCATTTATTCTGGCTCCTGCTTCTCTTGTTGAGAACAGTAGTATTATAGTCCTTCTTACTCAGCTCAGAGGTGAATCTCTCCCCAGAAATTGTCATCAGAAGTGTTAAGCCTCATCCCTGGGGGCAGTCTACATCCAATGACTGGTTGATAGATACAGGAATACAAAAGTCTGCCCTCCTTGCCTCAATGGGGACATTTTTGTTTGTTTGTTTATACTTTTCTTATGGCATTTTTTTGGGGGAAGTCCTGCAGTATTGCTAAATTTTATAAATTGGGCAATGGGGTACTCTTAAAACGGAGACATTCTTGGTTTCCTACTTATTATTACAGATGATTTAACCCCTTTTACACCATGGAATACTATGCAGCCATAAAAAACGATGAGTTCATGTCCTTTGCAGGGACATGGGTAACGCTGGAAACCATCATTCTCGGCAAACTATCACAAGAACAGAAAACCAAACACCACATGTTCTCACTCATAAGTGGGAGTTGAACCATGAGAACACATGGACACAGGGAGGGGAACGTCATACACTGGGGCCTGTTGCGGGAAGGGTGGGGGAGTAGGGGAGGGATAGCATTAGGATAAATACCTAATGTAGATGACAGGTTGATGGGTGCAGCAAACCACCATGGCACGTGTATACCTATGTAACAAACCTGCACGTTCTGCACATGTACCCCAGAACTTAAAGTATATTTTAAAAAAATGTTAAGCAAAAAATAAAAATAAAGACATAACAATGGACTTAAAAAAAATCTGAGCTGGGCACGGTAGCTCATGCCTGTAATCCCAGCACTTTGGGCGGCCGAGGTGGGTGGATCACGAGGTCAGGAGTTCGCGACCAGCTTGACCAACGTGGCGAAACCCCGTCTCTACTAAAAATACAAAAATTAGCTGGGCGTGGTGGCATGTGCCTGTAATCGCAGCTACTCTGGAGGCTGAGGCAGGAGAATCGCTTGAACCCAGGAGGCGGAGGTTGCAGTGAGCTGAGATCGCATCACTGCACTCCAGCCTGGGTGATAGAGTGAGACTCCATCTCAAAAAACAACAACAAAAAAAGGGCAGGACATTTTTTTTGAAGCACCACATTGGCTCCAGAGCTCCCTGCAGGATCTGCTGAGGGCTTTGTTGAAGTTCCTCTTGTGCCAATCCTGTTTCCACCATTCCATTACAGGTGTTATTCCTGAGAGTACTCTTGAATGCAACACAACCTCAGTCTCAGAGTCTGTTTCCGGACAACCTGACCTATGATAGTTACTTTTTGTTTACTTGATCTGTCAGAGATAGAGGGAGAATCAGAAAAGATTCTTTCCTTGCTTCTATTCTACCTCCTGCTGCCCTGCTTATATGAAAACTGATAAATTTATTATTGCAAGTGCAAGATACAAATATATAACTTTTGTATGTTTTGATGCAATTCTATTTAGAAATTACAAGTTCATGAAGCTAATTCATTTTGAATTGTATTCTTTTATTTGCTCTGATATTCTTTGCCCATTTAATATTTTGCCCTAATCTGTTTGATATTAGTATTGTACCCCTGCTTTTTTATTCTTTGAATCTGTCTGATAGACACTGGCCTGACCTTTAGCATTTGTGATATCACATTGTTGTTACTGAATCAAATAATTTCTCTTTTAATGTATTTTAATTATTATAATTGATAATTATTATAACTGGTATGTCTTATCTTGCTTCTGTCATTTTGTTTTGTGTTTCCTGGTTTTTATCTTTTTTTCTTTTGCCTTTTGTAGATAGTTCTCTGTGTGTGTACTGTGTGTTTTGCGTTCATCTTCAGTGATCAAAAAGGGATATATCCTGTTTTAAATTCTGCTAATGATTACCTTTAAGTTTCCACAAATAGTATTGAACCGTTATTTCTATACTCTTCAGAGACAGAAGAAAATACAAAGTCAAAGTCTGTTTTATTAAGCAAGAGATTTGGCATAATTTCATTCCTCTCCTCATTTCTGTTTTTATGTTACTGAGTTTTAGATCCAAATAGTTGGTAAATTTTTACATTATATTTTATTATAATTTTTGTGAACGGTGGTTGTATAATTTTATTTGCATTATAGATTTTTACATTTTTAAGTAAATTTAAAGGATTACCATTTTTTTTCTCTTTTCATTGTGGTAATAGATACAACATAATTTTTTTACATTTAATTTTGTTTTATAACCAAATTTTTTTTTTTTTTTTTTGAGATAGGCCTCACTCTGTTGCCCAGGCTGGAGTGCAGTGGTATGATCTTGACTCATTGCAACCTCCGCCTCCGGGGTTCAAGCGATTCTTGTGCCTCAGCCGCCAGAGTAGCTGGGATTACAGGTGGGCACCACCATGCCTGGCTAATTTTTTGGTATTTTTATTAGAGATGAGGTTTCACCATGCTGGCCAGGCTGGTCTCAAACTCCTAACCTCAAGTGATCCACCCGCCTTGGCCTCCCAAAATGCTGAATATAACCAACATTTTGAATTCCATTTCAGTTTATTACAATATAAACTACCAATCCATATGCCATCACCTCTTTCTCTCTCTTCCTCCTCTTAATCAAAGGTGAATTTACTTGTGTGTCTGACAAAGGAAAGCAACATCATTTAGGTGTGAGCTCAAGTTCTCTCAGCAAAAATGTGAAGAGTTAAATGTATGATGAAAAAAAGTATTTCAAATAATGTAATATTCTGATTGAGTGTCTGGTTGGCAGATTACAAATATTATACAGCTTTCTTTGAGAGAAATCAGTCTTGTTTCACATCATTGATGCTGGGAAACTGGCTTCAATCAGGTCTAGAATGGGTTGTGTAAAATTCCAAGGGGCCTAGAGTCATGCAGTAGACATGCTGAATTTCAACAAAACAGTCCACAGAAGTTTTGATTGTAATTATGTTGCACCCGTAGATCAATATATGGAGAACTATCATTCTGACAATATTGAGTTTTGCAATTCATGAACATTATTTAGGTCTTCTTTAATTTTTACCAGTAATGTTTTCAGTGTGTATGTATTCCATATATTCAAATTTATCTCTAAATATGTTATAGTTTTGTCGCTATTGTAAATGATATCTTTTAAATTTAGTTTTTGGATTGTTTGTTGTTAGTATATAAAAATACAATTGACTTGTGAATGTTTACTTTGTGTCCTGTGACCTTGTTAAATTCATTTACTAGTTCTAGTGTTTTTTGGTAGACTCCTTTGGTATTTTTTACATATATGATCTTATTTATGAATATAGTGTTACTTCTTCCTTTTCAATCTCTGCTTTTATTTCATTTTCTTGACTTATAGCAAAGATAATTTCAATATTGAATAGAAGTGATGAAAGAAAACAACCTTGCTTTATTTCCAAGCTTAGGGGGAAGGCATTCAGTCATTCACTAGTAAGTATTATGCTAGCTATACTTATTTTTTTTTCCTGGTGCCCTTTATCAGTTTGAGAAAGTTTTCTTCTAATTCTAGGTTGCTGTGAGTTTTTATCTTCAATAAATGTTGAATTTTGTCAAATGCTTTTTAGGCATATGGTGTTCTCCTTTTTTTTTTTGTTTTGTTTTGTTTTGTTTTTGAATTGGGGTCTCTTTCACCCAGGCTGGAGTGTAGTGGTGCAATCTTGGCTCACTGCAATCTCAGCTCAGTTTTCTTCTAATTCGAGGTTGCTGTGAGTTTTTATCTTCAATAAGTGTTGAATTTTGTCAAATGCTTTTTAGGCGTGTGGTTTTTCCTTTTTTGTTTTTTGAAATGGGGTCTCTTTCACCCAGGCTGGAGTGCAGTGGTGCAATCTCGGCTCACTGCAACCTCCGCTTCACGAGCTGAAGCTCAGGATTCTTGTGATTTAGCTTCTGGAGTAGGTGGGACCAAAGACACGTGGCACCACACCCAGCTAATTTTTTTTGTAGAGACAGGGTTTTGCCATGTTGCCCAGGCTGGTCTCAAACTCCTGATCTCAAGTGATCCACCTGCCTCAGCTTCCCAAAGTTCTGGAATTATAGGCGTGAGTCACAGTGCCTGGCCTGGCTTTTTCCTTTATTCTGTCAATGTGGTGAATTATGTTGATTTTTAAAGAATATTAAACCAATTTTGCCTTATTGGGATAAACCTTACTTCATTACGATGCATTATCCTTTTTATAAAATAATGGATTTCATAAATTTTAAAGACTTTTGCATCTCTCTTCTACTTCTCTATTTTTTGAGCTCTGCTTTTCCCCCCGATCTCTTGGTCTACTGGAGTATACCTTTTAATGCTTTTTTTTAAGATGTGTTTTTTTGAAAAAGCCTATAATACTATTTATTATCAGATATAAAAGTAAGTATAATTCTATAATATAAAATTGTCGTTGTTCATACATGACTATATATGTGTATCTATCTATCTGTCTGTCTATCTATCTATCTATCATCCATATATCCTCTCTATATAAATGGGAGTATACTATACACACTAATTTTTACTTTGTTGTTGTTTTTTAAATCTAACAATATATCCTAGAAATCACTCTATAGAGATATAGATATATTTCCCATATTCTCTCTCTCTTTCTTTCTCTTTGAGACAGGGTCTCACTCTGTCACTGAGGCTGGAGTGCAGTGCTGCGAAATAGCTCACTGCAGCATCAAACTCCTGGGCTCAAGCTATCCTTCCATCTCAGCCTCCCAATTAGCTAGGATTACAGGCATGCACCACCATGCCTGGCTAATGAAAAAAAAATTTTTTTGGTAGAAACAGGGTCTCCCTGTGTTGTCCAGGCTGGTCTCAAATCCTGGCCTCAAATAACCCTTCTGCCTCAGTCTCCTGAAATGCTGGGATTATACAGCCACCAGTCCAACTCCATTCTTTTAAATAGCTGCATGGTACTCCACGGTATAGATGTGCCCAAGTTATTCAGCTAGTCTGCTACTGATGGAAATTTAAGTTGTTTCCAGTCTTTTGCTATTACCAATGATGCTGCAACGAATAGCATGTATCATTTTATTGGTTTGCCAATATGTATTTTAAGTGGAATTGCTGGCTCAAAGCTAACTACATATATGATTCCACTACGTGCTCCCAAATTCTCCTCCAAAGGGGTTGTGCCATTTTTTTATTCTCACCATCAATGTATGAGACAGACTTGCCAACAGTGTGTGTTGTCATCCTTTGTAATTTTTGTCAGTCTGATAAATGAGAAATGGTATTTCAGTATTGTTTTAACTTGTATTTTTCTTATTGTGAGGTTGAGCATCTTTTTATATGGTACAAACCATTTGAATTTCTTTTTCTGAAATTTTCTGTTTATTTTCCTGGCCCATTTTTCTAAAAAGGGCATTGGCATTTTTCTTCTCTATGTCTACAAGCTCTTTCTACATAGGATGTCAACCCTGTGCCTTGATGTAAGTAGCAAAGGTATTTTCCCAGTTTGTCATTTGTCTTTTTACTTTGCTAATGGTATTTTTGACATGTAAAAGCTTTTAATATTTATTTTTAGGTAATTAATATATTTCCCTTATTCTTTCTGGATTTTTAAGTCACAACCTTACTCCTGTGTTATAGAAATATTTGTGTTTTTTTCCTAGTATTTTATATATCTATATATCTATATCTATATATATATATATTTATATATATATATATATATATATATTTTTTTTTTTTTTGAGACGGAGTCTCACTCTGTCGCCCAGGCTGGAGTACAGTGGCGCGATCTCGGCTCACTGCAAGCTCCGCCTCCTGGGTTCACACCATTCTCCTGCCTCAGCCTCCCAAGTAGCTGGGACTACAGGTGCCCGCCACCACGCCTGGCTAATTTTTTGTATTTTTAGTACAGACAGGGTTTCACCGTGTTAGCCAGGATCGTCTCGATCTTCTGATCTCGTGATCCGCCTGCCTCGGCCTCCCAAAGTGCTGGGATTACAGGCATGAGCCACCCCGCTCGGCCTGTTTCATATTTTTTAGATAGAAATCTTTCATCAATTTAGAATTTATTCTGATGCAGAGCATGAAGAATAGATTCAATTAAAAACTTTTCCATGTGACTGCCTAGTTGTCCTAAATCAAATACCTTTTTGCTACTAAAGCAGCTAAGATCCTGCCTTTATCATATACTAAATTTTAATATGCAGCTGTTTCTATATTTGTGTCTTTATTTATGTGTTTTTAAAGAAGAGTATATGGATGGTACATTTTGGGTCCCTGTAGCATAACTCTATGTTGCCTTTATACATCTTAGCTTGTTATAAAATTCTCATCTCATTGCCTCCCCTCTGCACCTCACCCCTTAGGCAGACATTTAGATTCTGGCATAAGCATTGTAGAGAAGTCCCTGTCTTAAAAAAAAAAAAAAGTACCTTCCTACCTCTTTTCAGGTATTATATCTTTTGGTAGGTGAAACTTGGATGGTTTTGTCTGTTTTAGGTTTGCTCCCTCTGCCTTACAGTAAAAGCAGATTCTGTTATTAAGCATCTGTTGAATTTGAGGAATGCGGAAAAGTAATCTGGTAAAAAGTATCTTCCTCAATTTTGAATCTATTTTGGATGTATTCTCAAATTGAGCATATAAGCAAATGTGTTAATGTCTTTAGGAGCCAGGCTTCTCACTGTAGAAGGAATATATAAATATGGAACAGGATAAAGCAAGGAATAACCCTGTAGGGATGAACTGGAATTGGAGTTATTGGTATAAATTCATGATTTCTAAAATAGGTATGTGCACGTTTATGTGCATAAATATATAGGTATGTGTATATATGTGTGTATTGTATGTATATGTATACGTACATATGTATATACATGCATATATTTCCTAGCTCTTTCCCCTACAAAGGCCAAGAAGCAAAGATGCCCCAATAGCGATGAGCACACCTACAGACCAAATCTTGGTCTCTAATACTATTTTCCATTAAAAGGAAAAATAGGGCTTTGTGAACAAATGGCTGATTCCAGGGCTGGGGTAAGTGCAAGATGATCCTGAATCATCTTGTTATGCCAGAAAATAAAGTAGTGCTCAAACAAATCATGAGTCACGTCGCAAGGACACAGGAGCCAGCCTTACATAGTTCCCATTGGCCAACTCTGGAACAATTTGAGGACCAAAATAATTAAGTATAGTAATGAATTTTTCTAAGTAGGAATTCATGATTACCTGCTGATAATAGATGGATTAATAAACAGAGGCAAAGGAAGGTCTTTTGCTTGCAGTAGAATGCTGAGCTGTAAGTATGGAGGGAGTGTAGGGGTTGGAAAATCATCATTTTTCAATAATTATGGTAAAGATGAGATCAGGCAAGAATCATTAATGGGTGCTAAATCTAGGGGGAAATTTTGGTGAGGAATTGTATATTTGTATGGTCTTAAAGTGTCTTCTCACAGACTGCTTATTAGTTACTAGGAGAAAATTAAACCCCAGTAATTATTCAGTGGAGAAATGTGGGCAATGTCTTGCCCAGGTGATCAAAATTAACAGTACCAACTGAGGGGAAGACAGACACTGTGTGCCTTCAAATGCAATACCCTGTGCAGTATTCTGGCTGGGTAGTTTTAGAGGATTCTCACTCTAATAGTCATTACAATATTTTCACTATAATTTCAAGGAAATGTCAGACAAACACAAAATTAGGAGAATTTCATTTAAAAGGAGTACCTGCTACTGGAGGAAACCAAACCAAACCATTTGTGTTTAATGGAACTTAATGTAGAGCAAGCTCATCCAACCCATGGCTCATGGGCTGCATGTGGCCCAGGGAGGCTTCAAATGCAGTCCAACATGAATTTGTAAGCTTTCTGAAAACATTATGAGATTTTTTTTGTGACTTTTTTTTTTAGCTCATCAGTTATCGTTAGTGTTAGTGTATTTTATGTGTGGCCCAAGACAATTCTTCTTCCAGTGTGGCCCAGGGAAGCCAAAAGATTTGACATCCTACTGTATAGAGTGAGGGAGGCACATCATCACATGAATGGTTGTATAATTAAACTCATATCAGGCATCATTAAACTTCTGTTTGTAGTTGGATATACTTCCCTTAGGAGCTGGGGAAGACATTTTATTTTGGAAATGGCTCATGCATTGTTTAGAATTTTTTTTTAAATAAAGCACTTAACACATGCCAAATACAAGAAGTAGGAAGAACATTTACATGATCTTCAGGAACATAGTATTAAGTAAAGGTGAAACCAAGAAGTAATAGTTTCTGCCTTCCTTGATTTTTTAATTTAATTTAATATTTTTTTTTTTTTTTGAGATGGAGTTTGGTTCCTGTCACCCAGGCTGGAGCACGGTGGCATGATTTCGGCTCACTGCAACCTCTGCCTCCAGGATTAAAGTGATTCTCACGCCTCAGACCCCTGAGTAGCTGGGACTACAGGCACCCGCCACCACGCCTGGCTAATTTTGTATTTTTTAGTAGAGATGAAGTTTCACCACGTTGGCCAGGCTGGTTTCGAACTCCTGACCTCAAGTGATCTGCCCACCTCGGCCTCCCATAGTTTGGGGATTATAGGCTTGAGCCACTGTGCCTGGCCTGATTTTTTAATTTTAAAGAAGACAGAACAAATACAGGAACATGCAAGAAGGTTTGACTATAACATGTTTTGTGGATTTCTTCCTAATCACGGCTTTCCGTTTGCTATGCTTTTGTGCTCAGAAAACACCTGAAAATGGTAGTTGCTTACACAATCAGATGCTTGACAATAATCCCAGGAAAATTATCCTTATCTTTCTTTTATAATGAATTCCAGGAACAATCAGGTCAATGGAGCATCTTCGGTGCTGTTGAGAACTACCAATTTTGTGACAATCATTGAAATTGTGCTGCATTACAGTGTCTTTGAGGACATACAAACAAACCAGTATGTAAATAACATTATTTCTCTTTTCAGCTGTGGTTTTCTTTTTCCATGTTAATCAAATCCAGTGTTATTGAAGACAATATGGCATGGAAAATTATATCTGACTTTTTTTCCTCAGGTGGTTATTATTTTACAATTATCTACCAAAATAGAGGTCAATATTTCATCAGTTTCCATATGTGAGACATTGTCCTCCTGTGTTATTTACAATACATGAAAGCCTACTTAGCAAACATGAAGAAATAAAATACGTTCAGCAATCAAAAATTGGAACATGACTGCCTGTTACTAAATAAGATGAGCTAGGGTTGTGAAATAGGCTTTTATGGGAAGACTGTTTCAAATTTATGAGTGATGATATGAGAAACTTTTTTTTTTTTGGAGACAGGGTCTGGCTGTTGCTCAGGCTGGAATGCAGTGGCCTAATGTTGGCTCACTGCAACCTCCACCTCCTGATCTCAAGCCATTCTCCCACCTCAGCCTCTCAAGTAGCTGGAACTACAGTGGAACTACAGGTGGACAACACCACACCCAGCTAATTTTTGTTATTTTTTGTAGAGACGGGGTTTCACCATGTTGCCCAGGCTGGTCTCAAACTCCTGAGCTCAAGCAATCTGCCCGCCTAAGCCTCCCAAAGTGCTGGGATTACAGGCATGAGCCACCGTGCCTGGCCTGGGAAGCTCTTTTAACAGAGGTGATGTAAAGTAGAAAAAGCAGTGGGCTCAAAAGGCTGCTGCCAACTGCCTAGGTGACCTTAGACAAATCTTCATACCTCTCTGAGTCTCAGTTTTCTCACCTGCCAAGTTGAAGGGTTTATACTGGATGATTTGTGAGGTCTCTCAAGGAGATTAAATACAGTGGCTATGCAGCCTACAGGGTCACACCCAGTGCAGAGCACAGCTCACCTGGCAGAGGCTGGAGAATGGGGACAAAAGAATAGGATGAAAATCTTTGGAGAGAATTGAATGATTGCCTCTACAACTCTTGCAAGTCAGGGTGTATCCCACCTCTTCCAGAAAGTCAGGTTCCAGAGAAGACAGCAGGAAAGAGGAAGGTAGGATGTCAGGATAGTGCAGGATACCAGACAGGACTCAGGGCAGGAAAGAGGTGAGAAGCAAAGTGGAAGCCAAGGCTTTATATATGGAACCAACCAAAAATGAGCTGTACAAAAAGGAATGAAGAGCTGTAATTGGGCTAATAACAAAGGCACTTCAAATAAGATTGGCAGACTTTGCTAGAGATGCCTCAGGGCAACCAGAGTAATTGCAGCGTGCAGAAATGAAAGTCCTTTTAAACTTCTGTTGACAGCCTGCGATGTGCTTGGGAGTTGCTGGAAATAAAAAAAACTGAATCACACATAGCCCGGCCTCTTAGGAGTTTAAAATTTGGAGGGAGAGACAGGTATGTATGCCACTAACCGGGCTATCCTTTAGTTTGCAAATGGCACTAAAACAGCGGTTCAAATCAAGTGCTGTGGGAACACAGAAAATTAAATATGGTTTAATTAAATCTGATAGGAAGGATAAGGAAAGACTTGGTAATGGAAGTGATATTTAAACTGGGCCTTGAGAAATGAGTAGGATCATCAGGTGGAATGCTAGGGGAGGGTAGAAAGGACAGCACATGCAGAAGAGTGAGAGAATGAGATGGTACTATGTGTCTGCCACCCAGTGAGAAGCTGAGTGTAACTGGAGTGGAGGGAGCACTAGCTAAGTCGTAGAGGTAAAGCCAGAAGACACACTGTCCCTGGATGGGGAAGGGCTCTGACTCTTATGTTAAAGAATGTGGGCCAAAATCCAGTAAGAGACTGGATGGTGTCATTAGTACCAGCCACTTGGGCAGGTTTCTAGCCAGCCAGGCCCAGCCCGTTAGAGGCTAAGGGTGGAGGAGAGGATGGGCTGGCAGAGGGAGGGAGGAAAAGAGAGGAGTTAAATCAGTCTTGCAGTTTGAAGCTAGAATGAGTGGTTAGGAATTTTAGTGAAATTCCTAAAGAAGAAGGAGATGGTTTGAAGGGAGAGAGATAATAAAGTAATTTGGGTAAAGTTGGAAACATCCATGAGAGGCTTACCATTAGGCTATTGATAATGTCATTCTGGAACTTGAGCGAGAGCCAGGGCTGGGTTTAACTACTTGGGAATGGAGGAGGTACTGAGGTTTACTCAGATCTGATGCCCCTCATTGCTTTCCATAAAGAATGTGGTGATGTCAGTCACATATATGCCTGGTTCTGTGGAGATGAAACTGTCATAATTCCTGCCTTTGGGTGGGTGGTGAGATAGATGATAACTAACTTTAGTGCCAAACACTATGGTGAGTGCTAGGTGTAGGTCCACAGTCCCTCATCTGGAAGACTTGAGGCAGATGTGTTATGAAATTCAGAATTTAAGGCAATATGCTACATGTACTATATTTTACATAACTCTCCAGTGGGATCTGGACCAGCATGCCGTAATCAAACCCAACTTTGATTTCTAAAGTAAAGCCAGTGTTTCTAAAGGGAAGCATGAATATCTGTATTTGACTACAAAGAGTCTCATGTCAGTTCAGATTAGGTCAGGCCACCAAAAAAGTTTGCATCAGAATTACAAAAAAACTTTTAGTTTTTGGAGCATTTTACATTTCTGAATTGTGAACAAAGTAGTGTGGATCTGTTGAAAGTCTTATGAGAGCAAATACTTCCAACTTGAGTCAAAGAAGGCTTTGCAAAGGAGACGGCACTTGAGCAGGGTCTTGAAGAAAGCGTAGGCTTTCAATGAGCAGAAAATAGGAATCAGAGGTAGGATAAAGGAGACGGCATTTCTTTTTTTTTTCTTCAACTTTTATTTTAAGTTCCAGGGTACATGTGCAGGATGTGCAGCCTTGTTACATAGGTAAATGTGTGCCATGGTGGTTTGCTGCACAGATCAACCCATCACCTAGGTATTAAGCCCAGCATTCAGTAGCTATTTTTCCTGATGCTCTTCCTCCCCCCACCCCACCGACAGGCCCCAGTGTGTGCTGTTCCTGCCATGTGTCCATGTATTCTCATCATTCAGATCCCACTTACAGATGAGAACATGCAGTGTTTGGTTTTCTGTTCCTGCATCAGTTTGCTCAGGATAATGGCTTCAGCTCCATCCATGTCCCTGCAAGGGACATGATCACGTTTCCTTTTATGGCCGCATAGTATTCCATGGTGGATATGTGCCACATTTTCTTTATCCGGTCTATCACTGATGGGCATTTGGGTTGATTCCATGTCTTTACTATTGTGAATAGTGCTGCAGTGAACATACATGTGCGTATGTCTTTATAGTAAAATGATTTATATTCCTTTGGGTATATACCCAGTGATGGGATTGCTGGGTCAAATGGTATTTCTGCCTCTAGATCTTTGAGGAATCACCACACTGTCTTCCACAATGGTTGGACTAATTTACACTCCTACCAACAGTGTAAAAGCATTCCTTTTTCTCTGCAACCTTACCAGCATCTGTTGTTTCTTGGCTTTTTAATAATTGCCAGTCTGACTGGAACGAGATGGTGTCTCATTGTGGTTTTGATTTGCATTTCTCTAATGAGCAGTGTTTGTAGGCCACACAAATGTCTTCTTTTGAGATGTGTCTGTGGGTTTTTTTTTTCTTGTAAATTTGTTTAAGTTTCTTATAGACTGGATGTTAGACCTTTGTCAGATGGATAGATTGCAGAAATTTTCTCCCATTTTATAGGTGTCTGTTCACTCTGATGGTAGTTTTCTTTTGCTGTGCATAAGCTTTTTAGTTGATTTAGAGCCCACTCATCAATTTTTGCTTTTGTTGCAATTGCTTTTGGTGTTTTCATCATGAAATCTTTGCCCATTCCTATGTCTAGAAGGGTATTGCCTAGGTTGCCTTTTAGGGTTTTTATAGTTTTTGGGTTTTAATTTAAGTCTTTAATTCATCTTGAGTTAATTTTTGTATATGGTATAATCAAGGGGTCCAGTTTCAATTTTCTGCATATTGCTAGCCAGTTCTCCTAGCACCATATATTGAATAGGCAATCCTTTCCCCATTGCTTGTTTTTGTCAGGTTTGTCAAAGATCAGATGGTTGTAGGTGTGTGGTTTTGTTTCTGAGTTCTCTATTCTGTTCCATTGGTCTATGTGTCTATTTTTGTACTAGTACCATGTTGTTCTGGTTACTGTAGCCTTGTATAATTTGAAGTTGGGCAGCGTGATGCATCTAGCTTTGTTCTTTTTGCTTAGGCTTGTCTTGGCTCTTTGGTCTCTTTTTTGATTGCATGTGAATTTTAAAATAGTTTTTTCTAATTCCGTGAAGAATGTCAATGGTAGTTTAATGGGAATAGCATTGAATCTATAAATTTCTTTTTCATGATATTGATTCTTCCTATCCATGAGCATGGAATGTTTTTCCATTTGTTTGTGTCAGAGAGGACATTTCAATAGAGGGAAGAACTGGAGTGAGGGTGCAGGGGAAGGAAAGTCCCTGGTTTGTGTGGTCATTTTGGGTAGTCTTGGATTACTGGACCATAGGACTCATGGGAACGAATGGCAGGTTCAGGTGGGTTGTAACTTGAACATTAAGAACTTTGAACCATCTTTGGCAAGATTGAAACTTGAAATTTTATCCTGCCATTAGTGGAGAATGTCATTACCACATCTGCCATCTCTGCATTTGGAAAGGGGAACCTGGTCTTGTTTGGTTCTTGCTCTGTGCCAGTGCAGAGGGTTGATTAGAATGGAGGGAGACTGAGGTAGGGAGGCAGTAGGCATCGTGGAAGAGAAAGATGATGTGTGCTGGTGCAAGCTCAGTCATGGAGAGGATGGAAATTTGAGATCCGTGCATCAGCAATTTTGAGAGCCAAGTTAGAATCAATGGGACTCGATGAGTAATTGAATAGAAGGGGTGGAGGAAAAGGAGATTCAAAGACTGATTCCTGGCTGAAGCTCAAGGACAGAAAGCAGGACAGTATAGTGAGTGATGAAGATTGAGTGCTCAGGAATCCATCCTGGGCTTATATCTCAGCTGTCACTTCCTACAGGAAATAGCTTAAACTTCTCCTCATCTACAAAGGAAAATAATAATGGCATCTTCCTAGGAGGATAAAAATATGGCATAAATGAGTTAATCTATATGAATACTAATCACAGGGACTGACACATAGGAAACATAGCTCACATGTTTGTGAATCTTGATGATTTTGATGATGAGACCCCAAGAAGATGTGTATTTCTTTTTTTTTTTTTTTGGAGACCAAGTGTTGCTCTGTTGCACAGGCTGGAGTGCAGTGGTGTGATCTTGGCTCACTGCAACCTCCGCCTCCCGAGTTCAAGCGATTCTCCTGCCTCAGCCTCCCAAGTAGCTGGGATTACAGGCATGCACCACTACACCCGACTAATTTTTGCATTTTTAGTAGAGACAGAGTTTCACCAATTTGGCCAGGCTAGTCTCAAACTCTTGACATCAAGTGATCTCACCTGCTTCAGCCTCCCAGAGTTCTGGGATTACAGGCATGAGCCACTGTGCCTGGCTCCTAAGAAGTTTTTTATTCTGTAATTGTTTATAGATTAACTTGTAGTTATAATATCTGTAAAGTTGTAGTCCTCAAGGAGGACCTATAGTCTTTTCTGTCCTTAAGGTTCTGCAATTACATGAAAGTTTCTTATGTTTACCTCTTTGAATATTTAATATATCTAGTTTTTTCTCAAAAATGTAGGCCGAGTAGACAAAAGTCTGTCAATATACTCTTATCTGTTTCCTGGCTGTAAGAAAACATATGTACTCTATTTTTCTATCTATAATATGAACTTTAAAAAAACAGCCAATTGCCAAAACACTGCTATTATTGAAAAAAATTAAATATTACTGGAGGTGGCAGGGACTGTGGGTTTAAGTTAAGGGAAATAAAAAGAACTCCTCATGGACAGAATTTTGTGAAGGTGAAATTCAGAAAACTAGTCACAGATATTCAAAATGGTATTGATCAATATGACAAATGCTGAAAGATGATTTGGAATTTCAATCTGGTTGGAGAGCTGCTTGTCAATTAGGCTGTCATAAGGATTCCTGTGTGGCTTGGCCTCTTTAAAATTCTTCAAAAGAATTACTTAGTCTCCTGGATGAAAAGTATATCATTGGACTCCTACCTATCAAGCAGTGTCCAGCTCTCCAGAGCTTAGGTCAGATAGCTTGATGCTCAGTGCTTTCTGAAGCAGATGTGATGGAGGCTTTGTGAGCATCCTTCAGAAAGCATTTGCTGCAGGAAAACGGGAAAGTTGATTCAGAGGTTGATCATGGTGTGCCTGAAGTGGAACTTAAGCAAATCGTTGAAAAATTTCAAAAATCACTGACCACACTCAAATACTTAATCAGGAAAGAATTGCAATTTACTGAGACCCCAGGTAGAAAATTCAAATGCAGACTGAGAGACACATGGGAGAATGTCTGTGGCAATTAAGTTTCACATATGCTGAGTTACATAAACTTACAACATTCAGGATTGAGAACTAGTGTTATCTATAAAATATTTTCTCTTAGGTGGCACATTGATTGCATTATTTTTACAAATCTCACATCATCTTTAGCAAAGTGTTCTGCATTTGGAAAACTTTCTAATATATGTTCTAATATTTTCTAGAGTTAAAAGATGTTTTTGGATTTTTTTTTCATTTTGAAATGCAATTCATACACCTATTTTATAAATAAAGTAGTGGTGACACGAATGTATTCAATGTTAACAAATGTTCTCTAAGAATGAGATGAAGAAATCATCAGTAGCAAGTCCAAATTTGAGAGAAAATGAATCACTCTGAAACAAAATCATTTGGGGGCATTACTCATACAATATAATAATATCAAACATACATAAAATGTTATATTTTCATATGGATCCTTGAATTATGGAGGATTCTTCAGTGGCTTTAATATCAGGGAACCAGATTAACTCAGATTTGATTCAGTCAGTCCAAATAAGGCAAAACCCAAATGCTTCTGAAACTATTTGACAGACAAATTAGTATCAGAAACTCAAGATATGAGGAGAAAGGCTATGTGCAACAAGCACTGTGAACATTTAACTTTTCACGTTCTGCATAGATGAATCCATAGTAAACTGGAATAACCATTACAAAGTTAAGTTGTTTGTTTTAATGAGCTATGTCTACTTAGGGAAAGTTAATGTAAGACCTCTACCAAGGATCCAATTCAAACAAGCAGCACTCTCCTTTCTTTCCCTTTTATCTGAAATATCCATGTAATTTTTATTTTGGTCTTGAGTTTGTTTCTTCATTATATTTTGCCTGTATAGGTAAGACCTAAAAGAAGCAATTAAAGGTGGCATAACTGAAATTAATATGGAAATACACACATGCATAACAGCCAGGAAAATAAATTAACTGATCCTTTTGAGCACTTGAAGACAATTCATATAACATCTAATTTGAAAGTATTATAGGTAACAGGATTTGCACACTCCATTTAAAAAATAAATCTAATTTTAGCAAGAAATCCCAGCAATAAAAAATAAACATAAAAGAAAACTCCAGTAAATGAAGACACTTGTGTTTCTGGGAAGGATGGCTAAACTGGGTAATGGGACCCAATTCTTCTCAAATTAGATAACTGACTTAATGCAATTTAAGGTTTGTTTTTGAGGACTTTTAGAAAATAATTCTAAAGTTCACCTGAGAAAGAGATAAAGCAGATATTTTAAAGCCAGTCGAGGAGATCACCTATTAAATAAAATGTAAAAGCATGCATTAAAGCTATAGTATTTAAAACAGAATGATTAAGGTATAAGAAGAACCAAATAAATGTAGCAGAATAGATGGCCTCCAGATTTGATAAGAGAAGCATCACAGATCAATAGGTAAAAGGCAAGTAATTTAATAAATGTTTTGAGAAAGTTGGCAAGCTATTTGGTGGAAAGCGTAGTTTTTCCTTCTCTGCCAAAATCCTATGTACATTTTATAAGAATAATACAATGGACTTTGGGGACTTGGGCGAAAGAGTGGGAATAGGGTGAGGGATTGGGTACAGTGTCTACTGCTCGGGTAATGGGTGCACCAAAATCACTGAAGAACTTATTCATGTAACTAAATACCACCTGTTCCCCAAAAATCTATGGAAATAAAAAAACATCCTATGGGCTGGGCGCGGTGGCTCACGCCTGTAATCCCAGCACTTTGGGAGGCCGAGGTGGACGGATCACAAGGTCAGGAGTTCGAGATCAGCCTAACCAAACCAGTGAAACCCTGTCTCTACTGAAAATAGAAAAGTAGCTGGGCCTGGTGACATGCGCCTCTGCCTCCCGAGTTCAAGTGATTCTCCTGCCTCAGCCTCCCAAGTAGCTAGAATTACAGGTGTGCGCCAACACGCCCAGCTAATTTGTGTATTTTTAGTAGAGATGGGGTTTCACCATGTTGGCCAGGCTGGTCTCAAACTCCTGACCTCAGGTGATCCACCCGCCTCGGCCTCCCTCTACTAAAAATACAAAAATGTGGCAAACACCTGTAATCCTAGCTACTCAGGAGGCTGAGGCAGGAGAATCACTTGAACCCAGGAGGCAGAGGTTTCAGTGAGCTGAGATGGCGCCACTGCACTCCAGCATGGGCAACAGAGCGAGACTCCATCACAAAAGAAAAAAAATTATATGTAAATTTTAGATACATTTAAGATTAAATGTACAAAAAGTAATAATATTTGGAAAAAATTTGATAAATATTTAACCAATCTCTAGAAGAGGCGAAACTCTCTAAGCATAAAACTAATGAAAATAATCACAAAGAAAAAGATCAGCATTTTTGAGTTTATAAATTTTATTTCTGTAAATACTAAAAACTAAAGAGAAAGTATGAAAATTTATGACTTCCAGGCTTGGGGTGGTGGCTCACGCCTGTAATCCCAGCACTTTGGGAGGCTGAGGCAGGTGGATCACTTGAAGCCAGGAGTTTAAGACCAGCCTGGGCAATGTGGCAGAACCCTGTCTCCACTAAAGATACAAAAATTAGCCGGGCATGATGGCTTAAACCCGGCAGACGGAAGCTGCAGTGAGCCAAGATCTTGCTACTGCACGCTAGCCTGGACAACAGAGTGTGACTCTGTCTCAAAAAAAAAAAAAAAAAAGGAAAGAAAATTTATGGCTTCCAAATATGATGGCACTAGAATCCCTATAGACACATGGACAAAGAACAAGAATAGGTAATTTTGCAAAATAAGCCTAAATAACAAAAAGGTTGTGAAAAATTCAGACTCATCCATAATTAAAGAAATGTCCACTAAGACAGCAATGAGAAACCACTTTACTTATAAAATTAGAAAAAACTGAAAATTGATGATGCTACTGAGGATGTGTTGGGGCTGGGGCTCTCATCATGGCTGGTGGGAATGCGAATTGGTACAGCCAACCTGGAAGAGGATTTGGCAGTTTGGATCAAGGGCAGGAAAATATTTATTATAGCCTTGGACCTAGTAATTCCTCTTTAGGGGTGTATACTGAGAAATAATCAGAAATGAAGTCAGAAATACAAAGTTGTTCACAGCAGTATTATATTATTTTCATATCAGCAAGTTCCATTATGTAGTTCATTAGAAATACAATATAATTTTTGTGTTTTACCAAATATCAAATTTTTAAAAATTGAAATTGTAAGTTTTTGCAAATTTTACAACCATTCACATAGTGCCAGTTAACATTTAAAAGTTTTCATGTGCCCGTTCATACTTATTTGGATTCTATTCAGTAAGTTAACTATATAAGGTGTATTTAAATCTAGACTAAAAATAATTCTTATTAAAATAAAGGCATACCCAGGTATCAACTTTAGTAAACCATGGGTTTAAAAAAATATTTAATGAAATTTAAGGGTATGTAT
Organism: Pongo pygmaeus; assembly: GCF_028885625.2. Lineage (NCBI taxonomy): Eukaryota > Metazoa > Chordata > Mammalia > Primates > Hominidae > Pongo > Pongo pygmaeus. The sequence goes on from NC_072394.2 coordinate 16,226,878, forward strand.
GATCTCATTGTGATTCACTTTTAAAAAGTTATATTTCCTTTTTTCCCTTCCTCTGGATTTTCTCTTTAACCACAGATAGAGGAAGTTATGAAGGGAGAATAGATACCCCAGCTCCTTTCTCTTCCTGCTCCCTCATCTCCCAGCTGGAAGCCAGAGGGGCCCAGGGGCCCAGAGCACATGGCACAGAGAGGTCAGACTCCCAGGGCACAGAGCAGAGCAGGGTAGAGAAAGGTGGAAAATGGGCCTAGGGGAGGGGCACACAGAGACTTACCAGCCTGAAGATGAATGAAAATGGCTGCTTATTCCCTGTGGACAAACACAGTTACTGTTCCTTGCTGCTCAGCTGCACAGGCTCAAACTGTGCTTCTGATCATTCATGGCAGAAAGATAATCTTTGTCTGTGACCTCTAAACTCCTGGGCTCCTTCTCCATTGCTCTCCATTGGAAAGGAAACCCATGTGTCAGCCACAAAAGAGACCTTATTTGTCTTTCAGAAGAAAGTGCTAATCCATAGTGCTTAAGGGGGTAAGGTCTGACAAGTCTCAAAAATTCTCATCTAATAGCTCATTAATGAGCTTTAATAATGATTATAAGTTGCTTGAAAAGTTCTAATCAGAAAGAGAAAATAACATGAAATTACCGATCAATACATGCTCCTGCTCCCAGAAATAACTGCAAGTTTTATTTAATGTAAAGTCACAATGGTAGTGGAAAACAGAAAAATGTCAGAGGTAATGAGTGGCAGATTGCATTGGCTACAATATCTCCCTTCCTGCATGCTACGGTGTGATTTTGACGTTCCTCCTACCCAATGGTAAGGTGTAGATCTTCCACTTAACCTGGATAGATTTCTGTGAGTCAACAAATAGAGATAGCATAACGGATGTTATATGATGTCTGAGAAGTCATAAAAATGTCACACACTTCTGCTTTGTTCTCTTGGAGAGAACAGAATCTCCATGTTGTGAGGAAGCCCAAGCAGCCTGTGGAGAGGACCCAAGACCGCTGGTCCACATCTTCAGTTGAGCTCTTAACTGATAACCTCTACCATGCTACCAACCATGTGAATGAACCATCTAAGAACAGATCCCTAGTACTCAGTTGCACCTTCCCAGGTGATGCCACGTGGAGCAGAGATGACCTGTTTCCATCCAACCCCGGATCATTGCAGATATCTGAGCAAAATAAATAATTGTTACTGTTTTAAGCCATCAAGTTTGAAATGGTTTGTATGCAGTAAATGGACCAGTGATGAATCCTCGAAAAGTGGAAGACAAATGAAATTGAGCAAAAGAAGAAACTATCCCAAGATATTCCTAGGGAGGCCTACTACAGAATGGGTGCACCTGTTCAGTGAGTCCTGGGAAGGACTATTTCTGGTTAGAACTGGAGGCAGCCTGGCCAACCTGTCCCTACTTCTATGAGGTGTCGGGCAGCAAAACAGAGAAAAGGGAATGATGAAAATAATTAAAAATTTAAAAAGGGCAGGACATGGTGGCTCATGCCTGTAATCCCAGCACTTTGGGAGGCCTAGGCGGGTGGATCACCTGAGATCAGGAGTTCAAGACCAGCCTGGCTAACATAGTGAAACCCCATCTCTACAAAAACACAAAAATTAGCTGTGCGCCTGTAATCCCACCTATTTAGGAGGCTGATGCGGGAGAATTGCTTGAACCCTGGAGGTGCAGAGGTTGCAGTGAGCCGAGATTGTGCCATTGCACTCCAGCCTGGGAGACAAAGCAAGACTCCGTCTCAAAAAAAAAAAATAAATAAATAAATAAAATAAATAAATAAAATAAATAAATAAATAATAAAATAAAATAAAAATAAATAAAAGATTAAAGAAGCCAGAAGAGTAGTTCTATGAAATTCAAAGCTGATTCTTCCAAATATTAATAAAATAGAATTGTGGTTATAAAACAGAGATCTGTTCCAATGAGAAAAGGTATATAGTTACAGATGCAGAGACTTATAAAAGATACAGATACAGATGACTTATAAAACATTGCTGTGGGCAATTTTGTACCAACACATAAAAAACCATAAATGAAGTAAATATTTTTGAAAAAATAGGTATATAGTTGAATGTATTCCTAGCACCATATACTGCAGACTCACAGGAAATACAGAGAAGAGAGAAATAACTTTAAAAAAGTATCAAGAAGGAAACAAATGCAGAGTGTGACCCAGTATTTGCAACAAATCAGTAACTGGAAAAGAAGGGGGTGAAGATAATCCTACATGAAAGGTGTAGATACATGGCAACTATAAGGAAGAGTTGGCTCTTTTTTGAATCCTGATTTGAACAACAAAGCATAGAAATAAAATTTTGAAACAATAGGGGAAATACAATTATGGACTGAGTACCAAATTACAGAGCTGGTCCTGGGGTGAGGCACACGAGGTGCCTTGGGGTACAAACTTTAAAGAGGCACTGACCCTGCATTAGCACAGCCGAGGGAGCAACGCTTCCTTCATTTTCATGCCCTAGGTGCCTTACTTACTTCACCTGAGTCTCATACCTGTCAAGTATTATACCTTTTTTTGAGGTATAATAATGGCATTGTGATTACATAACAAAATATTTGCATTTTTTAGAGATGTGTATTACATCATGGAGAGGTGAAATGATGTGTCTGGGATTTGCTTTAAAACAGTTCAGCAAGAAAAAGGGATAGATGAAGCAAATGTGGCAGCACCTAGGTAACTGTGGAAATTGCATAATGAGTGTTTGGGGATTTGTTATATATTCTTTTGAATGGTTGAAAATTTTCATTATAAACTTTGTTTTAAACTGGGTAACAGCATGACAACATAAATAATGGCATCACCCAAATGGACATATTTGCTAATCTCCCAAATTTTCCTGTCCACTGGTGTCCTTTATTCTTGGCCTGCCATCCTCTTCCCAGGATGAAACGCAGACAATGTGCCCCTCCATGACTGGTGTCCAATGCTAGGAAATTCAAGGCATCACTGCCCTGGGTCTCCCCTTGGTAACCTGGACAAGGATGGGAGACACTGTGGATATGTACTTTACCTGAAACTTTAGAAAGATAAAAGGAGTCACTTGAGGCCTCCCAAAGGAAACTGGGAGTTGAAGTGGGCTTAAGGGACTTAGGGTCAGATCTTGGTTCAAATCCCAACTCTGCCGTCAGCAAAGTACTTAACTTTTCTGAGCCTTGGTTTCTTTGGCTGTGAAAACAGGAATGTTAATATTTATCCTAAAAGGATTGATGTGGGAATTAAGTGAGATGACATTTGTGAAAATCCTTAGTACCTTGCCTGGAACGTGGAAGCTACTCTGTTTCTTCCCTCTTTCCTTGAAGGAGAGATGTCTTTGGCATCTTTAGGCTGCAGTTGTGCATTATGGAGGTGAGAATTCTGTTTTTTGGGGATATAACCGCTGTTACCCCTGTTCTTACTCAACTATAGTCTGAATGACTGAGTTTTGTTCTTAAAGACCCTCTGTGTCAAAATGCTACTGTGGAGTTTTTTTTCTGGGAAGATTCTGACTGTGTTTTCAACCACTGAGAGCCCACAGCTGTTGAATTCCACTTTCCCCTCCCTGTCCCCCAGTACTGGGCCCCTCACCCTGAGGTTGCTGCTCTCCCAGACCACATTCTCACATTGCCTGATTCTATGACCAAACCAGATGAGTCTACCAGATGAAAAGTCACTTTGCCAGTGTCTGAATTTTCCTCTCCAGATCTTCCAGAAGTCTTGCTGAGGCCTCTGACCTTTGCATGAACACCTGGTGGCTTGTGAGAGACCCAAGGCATTCTGATGTATAGCCCAGCTTGAGACTTAGAATCTGTTTTCTCCAGCCATTGATTCTAGGGCAACAAAGAAGTTCCTGCTCAACATTCTGTTTCATGTATGTAGAAAAATATGGACATATACACAAAATATACATATTAATGTTTGAGGTTTTGGATTTAATAGCAACAGGAGTTCATAAGCAGGAGATATCAGGAATGGCTTCAACGAGGAGGTGAAGGGGAGTTTTGGAGGTTGAACAAAATTTAGATAAAGGAAGAGAAGGAAAGATGAAAGGCATTCACAAGCTTGACTCCCATCCAGCACCCTGTTAGATTTTCTTTATAATTTGCCACTGGAAACCTCCAGAAAAGTTATCAAATGGGTTTGTTTTAGAGTAAGCTGAAAAAAAAAAGATAATATTGGAAAACTCAGACCATAGTTCAGTATCATTTCTGAGTGTTTGTGAGGGTAGCACGTGTGCAGCCATAGGTAGAGTAGACCTATGATGTCCCAAGACAGGGTTCCTCTGTTCTTAACTTGTGCTAAGGTAAACCAAGGATGATGTAAAATTTCTGTTATTAGTACAGCCTGTATTTTTAATCTTCCTCATCACAATAAGCCAAAAGCCTTACCACACAGTTTGATGTGAAGATTTATTTTTCAGACCAGTATATGACTGAAGTAGCTGGGTGGGCAGTGCGTAGGGGTAAAGGTGACGGAGGATCATTGGAGAAGCTCCTATAGGGAGAGGAGACGAAGCTCAGGTTGGCAGAGCTGCTGAGGTACACCAGGCCTGGGTGCCCTCTGTGGCCTGATGATCCCCTCCTCCCTGGAGTCTTCTCTTAGGATTCCGTGATGTCGGCTACAGAAAACAGGAGTTCCCACAGCAGTGGAAGCACCCAGCCAATGACATCAGAATCTGTGGGGTGGACCCAGCATATGCACTTTTCAAAGCCCTCTGGTTAATCCAATGTGCAGCTAAGGCTGAGAATCTCCACTCTAAATGTTTAGACTGCAGTTGCTCTGGGTCCTGACTGCAGATTCAAACCACATTTCTTGAAAAATTATCCTGTCTTTTAGGCCTATCCCCCAAGACTCTGCTATCGCATGGGGTGGGTCAACCCAGGCATTGGTAATTTTAAAAAACTCCCCAAAATGATTCTAATGAGCAACCAAGGTTGGGAGCCAATGTTCTAATTTTAAGAAAATAGCTAACAACTAAAGCCAGAACCTCCCCTCCACACGTCACCTAAGAGGTGGCAGAAATAGCTCAACAAACAGTCCTACAAGCAGCCTAACTCTCATCTCTTTGTCAGGAGGACACTGGGAGGGGAGAGTGGGCCTTGGAGAAGGAAAAGGTTAGTAGGGTTGGGTTATCCCCTTCCTCTATATGGGGGGAGTGGGAGTGCTGAGGGAGTCACAGGGGGCTTCCATAGGACTCCAATAGAGAGAGGGCCTGCCAGAAGGGAGAACGATGACAGTTCTTAGCAAGGTAGTTCTCCCATGTCAGGGAACTTTAGGAGGTGCTGCTGCTGGATCTCCCCCAAATTAGCCACATATCCCAGGAGAGCTGATACATGGAGCCTGCCTTGTTGTGGTCTTCAGGGCCAGGCACTGTCAGCCAGGGCAGCAATGACTTCAGGGGAGAAGGAATGCCAGCTGCTGCCAGCTGAGGAATGAGACAAGTTTCTTCCTTCTCTCCTCATCCCAACATCATTTTCCAGCCCTGTGTATTCCATTTCCCCACACTCCATGCAGTTAGGGTCTCTGCTGAAGCCCACACTGGGGACAGGAGGAAAGGAGATTTCAATGGAATTCTATGGACTGAATTTAATAACCAAAAGCAACTAGAGGAGAAATTCTCTGATAGGCCTAAGATGAGGACTAGAACAAGGGACCTGATGTGGCCAAATTGGAAGCAGAGGCTAGAGAAATAGCAGCCAGTTTCTGTCTATTGCCTGCTGAGTAAAGACCATTTGCTGCATCAGTTACTCAGATGTTGTGTCCCTCTACAAGATTCGAAGTTCTTTGAGGGCAGGAATACACCTGATGCTTTTGAAACAACCAAAAGCCAGGCCCGCACTGGGCATAGAGCAGAGGCAGGTTCTTCCCCACATCCTGGATAATCTTTACATTCTGCTTGGTCTACTTGTGGCACAAAGGTTTTGTTTTAAACTAAGGCTTTCTCACCTCATTGTTGGGGGGGATTAATTATAAAATAAAGGTATAGCTCAGGTAAATTGTTTTACAGTACATGAGCAATATGGCATTGGCAACAATTTTAAAAAGTTTTTGGAAGGTTACATTTGACTTTGAAGCTGGATATCTGTAAGTTCACAGATATTCCCTGACCCCAGCTTGTGGTGCTCCTTGGCAGCCAGTGATAATGCCTGAGACTCGCATTTTATACTGGCCCTAAAATTCAAGCAGTTTTGGAGGCCTTTATTAATCTCTTAAGTCAACCAACCTCTCTCCACTTAGAATACTGGAAGGATTCTGAAGTGGAAAGGTATTTATTGAATGTATATTGCAATGACTTACCCTGAAATCACTGTGTTGGGGAATTAATTTACATGAAACATTGCAGGACATTTTATTGCTTCAGTTCTCCCATACTACCTTTGTTCTGAGAATCTGGAGGTTCCTTGGGAATAGGATGGAAAGACTTCTACACCTTGGCCCCCTAAATCAAGAGGAGAAACAGGCTTGCCATTTTAGTGTTAAAATGAGTGCTGATGCAAACATTTACCTTTTTATTTATACTGATAATCTAATGAATAATCTGAAAATATGGCCAGGGGAGGAGGATTGCCAGGAATGATAAACACATAGTAAAGTGGTTTGATATGCAGGAAACTGCTTCTAAAATACACTAGCTGGTGCTTACTGAGGGAAACAATTACTCTTCGAATACAACCTGCTTTCGTTCTATAGCCATCTTTTTCTTCCTCTTTTTTTTTTTTACAAAGATATTTATCTTAATAGTATATTTCCCTACAGACTTTTTTCATATTCATATTTTACAAGGATACAAATCATCTATGTTCAATTTTTTATTCCTTTTAAAAATTTAATATATAGCATAAATGTCTTCAAGTTATTATGTAGTATTCATATCTATAATTTTAATGCTAGAATTATTTTGTTAAGTAACTTATAATAATTTATCTAAATATAACCTAATATAAGAATTTGAGTTTGCCTCCAATTTTACTATTATAAAAATGCCATTTTTGCTATTATAAAATGTATTTTTAGGATGTGCCTTTTTATTATTTTGAACTTCTTAAGAGCAGGTTCTCAGAAGTGAAGTTTTGGGGCACAATGTTTGAAATCGTTTTAATTCTTGACAAAATTGCTGAATTTCTTTCCAAAATGACTATACCAATGTACAACTCTCCCATACACAACTTTCTTTTTATGGTCTTATGAAAACCTTCTTTTATTTAGTGAGAAAAAAGTGGAAGACATTTGTGTTATCATATGCATGATAAACTCCCCAAAGTCTCTCCAAAATGAAAATGAACTTCATGCATATTTTTAGAGAAGAGAAAAGTTAGAGAAACATGGTGTTGGACTATCACAACTGTGTGTGTGTGTGTGTGTGTGTGTGTGTGTGTGTGGTGGGTTTTGTAAAGAATTGGGGCCTAATGTACCTAACAAATGACTAATCTTTTGCCTGAAAAATAGGCTGAGCTGACCAGATGGTGAGTGGAATGAAATCACTTTCCTACCATTATGGGCAAGATTTCTAACTCTTTGTCACTCACTCTGTTCTTCCTAGGCAGTAAGTCAATGGGGATGCTTGCTTATAAACGACAGGAGGCAAAACCCCATCTCCGCCCTAATTTCTCATCACTTGCTCAGTACCTATTCATTTAGACTTTTGTCTTTAATACGTGTATTTTCCCTTGGCAATACCATAATGTCTTTTTTTGTCTCTTCACCATAATCATGATGAACAAAAATGTAATGCACATAGTATTCCTTCATTTGAGTCTTTCTTTTATTCTTTTAATTTCAAACTGCTGTTCTTCCTAAAGGAGGACTGTGTTACAAAAGAATGAAATTTTCCAGACAATGTTTGGTACATAATAGTTTTAAGAGGCTTCATGTTTGCAAGAGACAAATTAAGCAGCCTCCCCTAATATGTAGACAACATCTGTTACACAGTCACCATTAATGATAACACTGGGATCTCTTTTGTGGATGATTTTCATCCAGCTGCACCTACCCATAAAAGGCGCCAGCAAAGAGGGCTACACATTTATCTGTCAGTTCAGAATGACTTTGGAAAACGGCACATAAACCTAAAGCAAATCTTTGTTAACCTCTGAAATCAGAGCCTCCATAAATCACTGCTAAGGACAGCTTATAACCTCCTCACAGCCAACTCATCATCTGCATTCAGTGTTTGATAAGATGCTCCAAATCTTAGGCTGGTTATATGGAAGAAAGCTACACATCAAGAAACTAAGCCTTATGTTATGGTACCCACCTGTAAAGAAACACACATACCCATTGATCAGTCAATTACAAGTTTTTGCTCCAAAGCTTTATTTCAGACAACATTCCCACCTGCACCAATGGATCTATTCCTAAATAATAAAAACCCTACAAAATCCTTGGTAGGGCTAATTAGCTATGGCTAATCATTTGATTTGATGACTCGTTATTATTTGAAATTAAACATTAAGATTCTTAAATGAAAACCATTCAGAAAGCTAGTAGAGGGGTTCCACTTTCTTTGCAAGACTGAGCTGTATGAAATCTCTTTCTTACAATTTGGTTGTGAAATGTATTCTGGTATATTTTCATCTCTGGGTTTCCCTGTGGATATATATCTTATAGTGTAACATGTCAGTTTACTCATTTAACACCTATTCAAGTGCCCTCTCTGTTTCAGTCCTGGTGCTAGATGCTGGAGATATGTGAAGGAACAAATAAATCAAGTCTCTATGCTCAGGTAGTTGTATCCACCACAGGCATAGAGAAAAAACAAATGGCTCAAATTATAAGTAAAGCAAGAGTGATTGAGGGTTGGCATTTTAAATGTGATGTTCAGAGAAGGCCTTTATTTGTACAGAATCCTAAATGAAGCAATGGGGAGAGCAGTGTGAATTGGCAGGAAAAGAGCATCCCAGGCAGAGGGAACAGCAATTGCACAGGCCCCAAACTTGGCAAGTGCAAGAAACAGCACAGAAGCCTGTCTGGTCGGATGCTGATGCAAGAGGGAAAGCAAGTTTGTGAAGGTAGGCAGGGGTCAGGCCTTGGAGGGCCTTGAAGTCCATAGTAAGGAGTACAGGTTCTACACTGTGTGAAGGAATGCTTTAGGAGGTTCTTGAGCAGTGGACTATTGTCTGGCTTATATTCACTTTGGTACAACACCAAATTCAACTAAGTGCAGTTTTCATGCTAGCTGAAAGATCTCTCTGAGCATAAATCGTAATGTAACTCAGCTTCTCCACCTGTTAACAGTGGGTTTATGGATTTCCACGGTGTTCACAGATGGCTTTCAGAGAGTCCACAGAATGCTTGTAAAATGCATATTTTTGCATATATTTAAAGAATTCAGACCTCACAAAGGCTAGAACCACTGATCTAGAGGACCCTAAATTCAGTTTGAGCTGTACTATTCCAGGATTCTTTAGGTCTTCAACATAGCTGGCAGTCTTAGCAACTTTTTCAGTGAAGGACCTAATTGTTCATTAACTCATTTTCTTTCCTTATTCTGAACCTATTTATGCCTAGTGTTCCATTTTTGGAATGCTAAGCATGTGGGAGTTATTTTTATTCTTCTGCTCAAGGTCATTGCCAAGGTCTGATTTTTCAAATTCAAAAAATTGCAACCTCAAGCATAAATGGGTTAATCACATGTATAGTTTCAAGTCTCTTTGTCCCATCTAGTAGATTACATTAAATTCTTCATCCCTTTCTGAATCTGTGTCCTTTGCCATGTAGCTTTGTAAAGAAGGGGTGTACTTTTGCACACCTGACTTGTTTTGGCTAGTGGGATATTAGCAGACAAGAAAGAGCTGGGACAGCACTTGTGAAGTCTTTTTCTTTTGCCTCCATCATTATCATGAGAAGAACATGGCCAGGCTAACCAGCCAGTGCCAGGGGGATGAGAGTCATGTGAAGCAGAGCTCAGTCACCTTAGCCAAGCCCAGGCTGGATTGGTTGATGCCCAGACACGTGAGTTAGCTCAGTTGAAGTCAGCTAAACTGCTCAGCCTACCCAAAGATCTGCAAGCGGTTGAGGTTCTTATTGTTCTATGCTGCTGAGATTTCTTTTGAGGATGCTTATTATGCAGCAATAGTTAACTGATATGCCATATTGCTACCATATTTGTAGCCTCCTTTTTAAAAGACACCATACTGGAGATCCTGAATTAAGTTCTTTTGTACCCATTTTGGGTCCTGATTCAAAACTGAATTCCCAGTTTCAAATTGTATAACCATGATAATCAACCCTGGTTGTTTATACTTCCTTATTGGTACACACTCCAGCTTTTCCTTCAAAAGCTGCCACAGCTGGTTACAGAGGCCAAGTCCTAGAGGATTCCACGAGTGACAGAAGGGTGAAATTTGCAGCCCTAATCTCGTAATGCTTGGACTCAGCCTGACAGTGGTATATGCCACAACATCCTAGCTGAATATAAGAATGCTAATGAAGGATACAAATCCTCCTTCAGACCAGGGGTATAAGCTGTCGAACCTTGCTAAATGGCTGTAATGAATGTAAACTACAGCATACCAGCTGAACCTTGGGATACACTTAATTGCCCAGGGTGGCTTAATCTTCAGCCCTGCCAGTTGCAGAAGGATTATTTGTCTTTGGTGAACTCAGTGGAGAATTGAAAGTAAATTTGTTTAAACGATAGTAGAGTTTAGAATAGGCATAACAGAAGAATCATAAATAACCATGACTGAAATGTAAACTACAACCAAATCTAAGCCCACTCTTTGTCTAAGGATTGCATCCTTCAGGAAGGAGGGAGCACCAGTTTCTTGATTTAGGCTTTTATTAAGCCATATTATGAGTCACTAGGAGAACAAATGGGTTCTATTTAAAATAACAGGCATAGCCAAAGCAGCATGACCATCATTTCAAAGCTACATTTCCCTGAATGAGCCTTCAAAAGGGAGGGGATGTCAGAGTTTTGCTGATTTTGAACCTCACTATCCCCAAATCCCACTTCTTCCCCAAATGCATAGAAACAGGATAGCCTTGGATCTTAATCACACTTTTTTCTTAAAAAAAAGTTTTTTTACTGGCTGGGCACAGTGGCTCACGTCTGTAGTCCTGGCACTTTGGGAGGCCAAGATGTGAGGATCGCTTGAGCCCAAGAGGTCGAGGCTGCAGTGAGCTATGAGTGTGCCACTACCCTCCAGCCTAGGTGTCAGAGCAACCCTGCCCACAAAAAGTTTTGAAAAGGTGATATAAGTAGATGGTAAAATTTCTTTCAAATGATAGGAAAATAATGAAAATTAAGCCTTTCTCATACACTGTTTATCTTTAATCCCTCAATTCATTTGAGGTAAGTGGGTTGTCTTGCTCTTTGTGATACAAATTATCCAAAAATGTATTGAAATATTGAATAATTCTTTGCATTGTTTGGTTTTTAAGATTTTGTGAGTACTAACATAAAGACCTAGAGATTATTTTCTCAATACTGTTAACAAGTTGATTGCCTCAATTATTTGCCTGGCTTCAACTACACAGACTGACTTTAAGTGCAAAACAATAATGAGCATCTTTAATAATAATGACCATCTTTTCTCAATACGGACAGCCACAAACAGTGTTTAAAAATATATCTAACTCATTATTCATGTACAAAAATGTGTATTGTAGAGGAAATGATTATAAATTCTTCATGTATATTGACTTCTGTGGAAGACTCCTATTTGCCTAGCACAATCTCTTCTTTCCTTCTTCCTATAATAGAAGCTTAGTTTTATTTAGGACGAACATATTATCCACTAAAAGGCCACATTTTCCAGTGTCCCAGCTAGGTGACCAGGCCATGTGTCTAGGTTTTGGCCAATGAGTTTAAAGCAGAAGTGTTATATGGTATTTCTTGAAGAGTGGAGGCACATCTTTCTTCCTTACTTCTCCAGCTACTTTGGAATGTGGATGTGGGCGGCTAGGCCTCCAACTGCCTGCCATTTTGGGTCATGAGTAAAAGGGTCATTCTAGAGATGGTAGAACAGACGACTTCAGAGAGCCAGGTTTCTGATGACTTTGCAGAGCTGCCTTGACAGTCCTGAACTGTATGCTTCCACATTTATTTTGCAAGAGAGAAAAATAATTTCTATCTTATATAAGTGTATTATTCAGGGTTCTCCAGAGAAACAGACCGATAGGAAACACACACACACACACACACACATTTCCTATTGGTTATAGGATATATAGATTTGTCCCTTAGTATCCACAGGAGATTGGTTCCTGGACCTCCCGTGGGTAACAAAATATGTAGGTGCTCAAGTCTCTGATATAAAATGGCATAGCGTTTGCATGTAACCTATGTATATCCTATTTACCTCTTCCCATCTAACTTTTTTTTTTTGAGACACTGTTGTCCAGACTGGAGTGCAGTGGCGTAACCTCAGCTCACTGCAACCTCCGTCTCCCGAGTTCAAGCGATTCTCTTGCCTTAGCCTCCCAAGTAGCTGGGACTACAGGCATGTGCCACCACACCTGGCTAATTTTTGTATTTTTAGCAGAGATGGGATTTCACTATATTGGCCAGGCTGGTCTTGAACTCCTGACCTCAGGTGATCTGCCCCCCTCGGCCTCCCAGAGTGCTGGGATTACAGGCATGAGCCACCGTGTCTGGCCCCTTCCCCATATACTTTAAATCATCTTTAGATTACTTATAATACCTAATACAATGTAAATGTTATGTAAATAATTGCTAACTGTATTGTTTAGGGCATAATGACAAGGAAAAAATGTCTGTACATGTTCAGTAGAGATGCAGTTTTTTTTTGCAAAGTTTTTAATCTGAAGTTGAAGCTACAGATGCCGAGGGCTGACTATATACAAATACACATACATCTATATATAAAGAGAGAGAGGGAGAGAGAGAGAGAGAAAGAGAGATGATAGAAATTGGTTCATGATTATGGAGGCTAAGAAGTGATTTAGTCTCATGATTTGTCATCTTCAAGCTGGAGAATCAGGAAAGCTGGTAGATAATTCCAGAGGTGTAAGTCCTAGTCCATGTCTGATGACCTGAGAACTGGGAGTGCCAATGTTGGAGAGCAGGAGAAAATGGATGTTCCAGCTCAAATAGAAGCAAATTCACCCTTCTCCACATTTTTGTTCTATTCAGTCCTTCGACAAATATGATGATGCTTACCCATACTGGTGAGAGGAATTTTCCTTACTCAGCCAACGAATTGAAATGCTAATCTTTTCCAGGAACACCCTCACAGACATGCCCAGCCCAGAAATAATGTTTTGCCAGCTATCTGGGCATCCCTTATCCCAGTCAAGTTGACACATACAATTAAGCATCACAAAATGCTACTGTCATTTAGGGTTTTCTGTCATTCCCAGACAAACCTAATCCTTATTGCTGTGCTTTCATATTGCTTCTGAGCTTCCGAAGCAGCAGCAGCAGCAGCAGCAAATCATCTCATGGCACCTATTTCAGTCCCTGGCAAATGTGGGCTTGGTGCAGCATAAAAGAGCACTATTAGTACAGAGTCAGTGTTGCTTACATTCAGTGACACTGAGTATGAATTTCAAATGGTGGTATAGGAAATGAATGAACCAATTCTGTTTTCTTTCCTGCCACTTGATAAATGATGTCCCTGTTTTGGCCCTGCTATTACCTTTGGAGGTATTTATGAGGCCCAGTGCCTTTATAATAGCCTGTCAGTCTCCTGTTTTCAAATTAGTCAATTTTTTGCACCTCAGTGCTTATTTAGGACATGGACTACTGGATCTGCCATTCCTAGCAGCCCCAGGAGCTGAGAGATGACATATTCCTGGGTTTGGTTCTTTCTTTCTCTCTCTCTCATCCTCTCTTTCTCCCTCCATTCCTCCCTCCATCCTTCCCTAACTTTTTTCTTTTCTCTTTCTTTCGTCTCCCCTCCCTCCCTTCCTTCCTTCTTCCTTCCTCTGACATACAGTGCATAATTTTAAGTGTATAGCTCCACATACTATATATATCTACAAATATTCACATATGTAAACACCCATGTATAACCACCATTCCATTCCAGACAGGGTACATTTCTTGTCTGGCATGGAATGGAACCTTACCCTAGAAGGTTCTCTTAGGTTCCTTCCCAGTTCATAAAGACTTCCACCAGAGTTAATGACTATTCTGACTTTTATCTTCATAGATTACTCTTTGCCTGTTTCTAAGCTTTATATAGATGGAACCATACAATGTGTGTTCTTTTATGTCTGGCTTTTTTCATTCAACATATTGATTTTGAGATTAATCCATGTTGTTCCTTATATCAAAAAATTAAAGAGAAGAAAAATCAGTGAATTGGAAGCTAAAAGGATTTCACTCTGATGTGGAACAGAGATAGAAAGAGACTTTAAAATCATTTCATATGTGAAACACATCTACATGAAAGATTAGTTGAGATATAGATGATAGACTAAATGACTCCAACAGTCATCTAATAGGGAATACAGAAGTGAATGGAGGTCATGGAAGAGAACAATGTTTAGAGGGGTGATAGCTTAAAATTTTCCAGAATTTGAGAGAAGCCACATGTCCTGAAGTCAAAAGGGCACTTTCAACTCCAGAAAGGATAAATAAAAATAAATCATCTAGACCCATCATAATGAGGTAATGGAAGAGCAAGGATGAAGCAACAATCCTAAAGTGCACTGAGGTTCTGACTCCAGAGTGATAGAGACATTTTAGATCTTCATTAGGAGGGGGTTACATAGATGTATATATTTATCAAAACATATCCAATTATATACTTAAGAGCTATGCATTTCACTGGATACAATTTTATCTTACTTTATAAAGGGTATTGAGAGCAGGGTTGAGGGAATCCCCTGCTTTCCACTCAGAACTGTGGCTAAACTGAGCAGAGTTCTCATTGCTACAATAAATGTCAAGGACAGTAGAGCAATATCTTCAAGATGTTGAGGGAAAAATAACTGTTTACCTATCTTTCAAGAATGAAGGCAAAATAAAAATATTTTTAGTCATACAAATATTATTTTCAGATTCTCTCTAAAATAACATTTTTTTTAAGGATACACTTGAGTAAATTTTTTAAAAACATACCAGCTGGGCGCGGTGGCTCACGTCTGTAATCCCAGCACTTTGGGGCGCTGAGGCGGGCAGATCACGAGGTCAGGAGTTCAAGACCAGCCTGGCCAATATGGCGAAACCCCGTCTCTACTAAAAATACAAAAATTAGCCAGGCGTGGTGGCACACGCCTGTAGTCCCAGCTACTCGGGAGGCTGCAGCAGGAGAATCACTTGAACCCAGGAGGTGGAGTTTGCAGTGTGCTGAGACTGTGCCACTGCACTCCAGTTTGGGTGACAGAGCGAGACTCTATCTCAAAAAAAAAAAAGAAAGATATCACAGGAGATTATGGGCTATCAGAAACAAGTGACTATGTCAATTGGTAAAGTATATTGGTAAAATTAATTATTTGTTGACTGTAAAACTAAAAAAAGAGAAACCTCTTTTGGAGTGTTAAGAAAGGTAAAACTCGGGCCGGGTGTGGTGGCTCAAGCCTGTAATCCCAGCACTTTGGGAGGCCGAGATGGGCGGATCACAGGGTCGGGAGATCGAGACCATCCTGGCTAACATGGTGAAACCCCGTCTCTACTAAAAATACAAAAAATTAGCCGGGCGTGGCGGCGGGTGCCTGTAGTCCCAGCTGCTTGGGAGGCTGAGGCAGGAGAATGGCGTGAACCTGGGAGGTGGAGCTTGCAGTGAGCCGAGATCGTGCCACTTCACTCCAGCCTGGGAGACAGAGCAAGACTCCATCTCAAAAAAAAAAAAAAAAGAAAGAAAGGTAAAACTCACATTCTAAACAATAACAATATGAGGAAGGGAGTGTTGAGTGGTATTCAATGGATAAAGTATGCTAAAGTCATTGTGGTCTGTAGGAAATGAGACATATTGAATAACTGTTGGAAAAAAACGGACAGATAATTGTACATGTTAATATCTGAAAGGCTACCATTAAAAGAATAAAGCTTTTGACCAGGTGTGGTGGCTCACACCTGTAATCCCAGCACTTTGGGAGGCCAAGGCAGGTGGATCACTTGAGGTCAGGAGTTCAAGACCAGCCTGGCCAACACAGTGAAACCCTGTTTCTACTAAAAAAATACAAAAATTAGCTGGTCGTGGTGGTGCGCGCCTGTAATCCCAGCTACTCAGGAGTCTGAGGCACAAAAATCCTTTGAACCCGGGAGGTGGAGGCTGCAGTGAGCCGAGATCACGCCACTGCACTCCAGCCTGGGTGACAGAACGAGACTCTGTCTCAAAATAAATAAATAAATAAATAAATAAAGCTTTCAAATGAGCAGAGGATAAAAGGAGGGAATATGTAAAATGTTACCAGTACAACAAAAGACAGAAAAGAAGAAAGGCAAAGGTAAACATAAGAGGATGGTAATCATAAAATAGAAGTTCAAATATTTTAGTAATCCTAATACATAAATCAAGATGAAAAAGTAAAAAGACTTACCATGCAAATATTGATCAAAAGAAAGCTCATGTAGCAATAATGTCAAAAAAATTAAAGTGAAAAACATAAATAGGGATGATGATAAAAGTCATAATCTACAACAAGGAAATAAAATTCAAGAACTGTATGTTCCTAACAATGTGGCCTTGAAATAAAGCAAAGACTGACAAAATTACAAAGAGAAATTTACAACCAGAAATTTTAGTGGGGGACTTCTGATTTTCATGTCATGCCTAAAAAGACCCTCTCCTCTGCCCAGTTATCAAGAGTTATCTTCATGCTTCCTCTGAACACCTTTACTTTATCTAGTTGCACAGTTGTCATGGATTATTTAGATTCTCTTGAGGAAGGAAAGTGCTTCATTCTCACCCTGGACCTGCAGTTGTGGTGTGGTTGTTCTTGGTTACTGGTGTCAGTTCTTTACCATTTGGCCTCCAGTTTTCATCTGCATGGTATTGAGCAGTGTAGATGAGTCATCTGACTCTCTTGTCACCTTGGACAAGAACAGCTTCCTTTCCTTTGCTTCCTATCAGAACACCCTCCAAGGAGTTACATTGCTATGGTTTGAATGTGTCCCTTCCAAAATTCAGATGTTGCTAATGTGATAGTCTTAAGTGTTGGGCCTTTAAGGAGTGATTAGGCCATGAGGGCTTTTTCTTCCTCAATGGGATTAAGGCCTTTATAAAATAGGCTTCATGCAGCATTCAGCTAACTTGCTCTCTTACCCATCTACCTTCTGCCATGTGAAGATACAGCAAGAAGGCTCTCATCAGACACGAAATTCTGATGTCTTGATTTTGGAATTCCCAGTCTCCAGAACTGTGAGAAAATAAATTTCTATTGTTTTTAAATTACCAAGTTTCAGGTATTCTGTTATAGCAGCACAAAATGGACTAAGACAATTTATTCCAGCACTATGTCCTTCCAATCAACCACAACCCAGATCTGCTGTATGGATCAAAGTTTTCAATGTAGATATTTTCATAGTTAATCCTTTCCCCCCATATTTTACAAATGTTTAATGGTAAATTTACTTATATTTGGTTGAAGGTTTCTTTTTGTTTGTTTGTTTTGGTTTGTCAATGATTTTATGAAAGTACTGGAGAATTTGTTGTAACCAGGATGCATCCATACCCAGAAGTCCATGATTCAGGGTCCTGGTAACTTATAACATTGTAATTTTTTCAAGAGGGTTGAGATAGTTAAAGATGTATGTGTGAGTGTGCACATGCTGTGTGTATACCTTTATCCTCTAACATGCTTTGACTATGGAGTAACAATTCATGATTTTTCTTCTCCTTGATTACTCTATGCAAGTGGAAGTACTCTGGTATGCTACCATATAAGGTGTATATTATATTTGTTTGCATTTACATAAAACATCCATATAAAACAGATCCAGAAAGCTCAGAGAACACCAAGGAGGATAAATGCCACAAAACTACACCAAAGTGGATTATTTTCAAACTACAGAAAATCAAAGATAAAGAAAAAATCCCAAAAGAAGCCAGAAGGAAAAAAATGCCTTTCCTCCAGAGTAGCAAAGATAAAATTACATTTGACTTCTCCTCGGAAACCATGCAAGCAAGAAGAGTATGCAGTAAATTAATTAAAATGCTGAGAGAAAAAGACACCAACCTAGAATTCTGTGCCTTGAGAAATTATCCTTCCAAAGTGAAAGAGAGGGACTTTCTCAGATAAACAGAAATTGAGGGAATTTGTTGCCAGTAGACCTGCCTTACAAGAAATATTAAAAGGAGTCCTTCAGAGAGAAGGAAAATGATATAGGTGAGAAATTCAGATATACATTGAAAAAAGAAGTACATTGAAGAAGGGATAAGTGAAGGTAAAGTAAAACTTGTTTTCTCATTCTTGATTATCAACAGATAATAGTTCAAAATAATAATAGCAATAATGTATTCAATTGTGTATGCCTATGTATGTCTATATGTATACACACACACATATATGCTTATGTATAAGTGAAATGAACTACAGCAATGATTAAAGGCATAGAAGGATAGAATTGGGATTTTTTTTTTGGAGGCAGGTTATCACTCTTTCACCTGAGCTGGAGTGCAATGGCTCAGTCATAGCTCACTACAGCCTCAATTTCCTCGGCTCAAGTGATCCTTCTGCCTCAGCCTCCCAAGTAGCTGGGACTACAGGTGTATCCCACCTTTCCTGGCTAATTTTTTAATTTTTTCTTGTAGAGACATGGTCTTGTCATGTTGCTCAGGCTGGTCTTGAACTGCTGGCCTCAAGTGATCCTCCCGCCATGGTCTCCCAAAGTGCTAGGATTACAGGTGTGTGTCACTGTTCCTGGCTAGGATTATTTAGCTATTATGAGGTACTCACACTACCCATGAAGTGGTATAGTATTATTTGAAAGTGGAATTGGATTAGTTATAAATGTATATTGCAAACTCTAGGGCAACCACGAACAAAGTAAAACAAGTACAGCTGATATGCCAAGAAAGGAGAAAAAATGGAATTACATAAAATGCTCAATTAAAAGAAAAGGCAGAAAAAAAGTGGAAGACAAAAATAGAAGCAAAGAACAAGGACACTAGTCAGGATTCTCCAGAGAAACAGAACAAATAGGATGTGTAGATATATAGATAGACAAATAGCTAGCTAGCTAGCTAACATTGATTATGAAAATTAGCTCATGTGATTATAGAGGCTGAGAGGTCCCATGATACGTCATTTGCAAACTGGAAGATCAGAGAAACTGGTAAAATAATTCAATCTGAGTCCAAAGGTCTGAGAAGCTGGTGGGCCACTGGTGGAAGCCCTGGAGTCCAAAGGCCAGAGAACCTAGAGTTCTAATGTTCAAGTACAGGAGAAGATGGGTGTCCTGCCTGGTTCCAGAAGAGAGAGCAAATTCTCCTTTCCTGTGCCTTTTTATTCTATCTGGGCCCTCAACAAATTGGATGGCACTAGCCAACATTGGTGAGGGCAGATCTTCCTTATTTAATTCACTGATTTAAATGCCCTTCTCTTCTGGAAACATCCTCAGAGACATACACAGAAATAATGCTTTGCCAATTATCTGGGTATCCCTTAGATCAGTCAACTTGACACCTAAAATTAGCCATCACAGACAATTGAAACAGTAACAAATTTAATAGATATGAATCCAACTGTATCAGCAATTTCTGAACATCAGTGGTCTAAATGCACCAATTAAAAAACTGTATCATAAAACAAGAACCAACTATGTATTATCTACAAGAAATGCACCTTAAATATGAAGACAGATAGATTAAAAATAAGTGGATGGAGAAAGATATATTATGCTAACATTAATCAAAAGAAAATGGGACTATGGAGGTGCTATGGACAGAGGAAAAATAAAACTAAAAAAATAAAAACTAAAGTGAGAGTAGCTATACTAATTTTAGACAGAGACCTCAGAGCAAGGCAAGTTATCAGGGATAAAGAGGAGCATTACAAAATGATAAAGGTGTCAATTCTACAAGAATACATAACAATCCTTAACTTATATGCACCTACCAACTGAGCATCAAAATGTACAAGGCAAAAACTTATAGAATTTCAAGGAGAAATAGAGGAACCCATTAATGTAGATTGAGACTCCAATACTCATCTAATAGAAATGGACAGGTCCACCAGACAGAAAATCAAAAGGACACAGTTGAACATAACAACACTGTTAATCAACTGGATATAATGGACATCTATAGACTACTTCATTCAACAGCAGTAGGATATACATTCTTCTCAAACTCACATGGAACGTTAAAGATACATCACATACTAAGCCATAAAACACACCCTATAATAGATTGCTCCCCAGCTCTTTAGTAATTAGAAGTAAAAGTTGCACATAGAGTAAGTTGGCAATTCAGAAATATATTTTAATCCATCATTTAGAGATAGAGTTTGTTTTAGTTGTTTGACAAAAAGAAGATAAGCAAGATGAACTGCATTTGGAGACAATAGTTAATTTCTTGTTGGCACATATAAAAATATACTTCCTTCTTTAGGACCTTTAATTTTTGAAATACTTTTGAATTTTGTTATATGTATGACTTATTTTTGTTTTAATCAGTCACAAATTTATTTTGGAAGTAGGTGATATTTTAAAACCTAAGCAAATCCAGCAATTTCACTCCTAGGTATATATACAACTGAAAAGTATACATCTGTTCAACAATATACATAAACTAGAATGTTTATAAAAACAATATTCAACCGGGCATGGTCAAATCCCAGCACTTTGGGAGGCCAAAGCCAGTGGATTGCTTCAGCCCAGGAGTTCGAGACCAGCCTGGGCAATATGGCAAAACCCCATTTCTACAAGAAACACAAAAGTTAGCCAGGCATGAGGCACATGCCTGTAGTTCCAGCTACTCAGGAGGCTGAGGTGGGAGGATCGCTTGAGCCCGGGAGGTTGAGGCTGCAGTGACCCAAGACCACGCTACTGCCACTGCACTCCACCCTGGGTGATAGAGCAAGACTCTGTCTAAAAACAAAACACAAAAAACAAAAAACAAAACACCCAAAAGACAATATTCATAATAGTCTTGTGCTACGGTAAGAAATATGTATTTGGTCTTTGTCCTTAGTTCCTACACAGAGCTTCTAAAAACCTTGAACTTTTCTGTGTGATAGGGGTTGTAGGAGTATCTTCTGTTATTCATAACATGCCCCTTTCAACCATAACTAAGTTTATGTTAATAAAGTGATTTTTGGTGGGAGCCCTAGACAGCTTCATGATGAGGGCTGGTTGCCAGAGCAACCAACCATATGATTACAGAATTGGAACTTTCAGCCGCACCCCCAGACTTCTGAGGAGGGGAGAGGAGCTGGAGATTAAGGTCCATCACCAATGGCCAATGACTTAATCAATCATATCTATGTAATGGAGCCTCTATAGAACCCCCTAAACAACAGGATTTGGAGAACTTCCAGGTTGGTGAACACATTGAAGTGCTGGTAGGGTGGTGTGTCTGGAGAGGGCATGGAATCTCCATGCACCTGCTTCTTTCATACATTGCCCTATGCATCTCTTCCATATGGCTGTTCTTGAGTTGTATCCTTTATAATAAGCTGATAGTAGTCAGTAAAGTGATTTCCTGAGTACTGTGAGTTCTGGCAAATTATGGAACCTGAAAAGGACTGGGTGTTCTGGGAACCCCCAACTTTGTAGCCAAGTCAGACAGAAGCATGGGTAGCCTGGGCACATAATACTTGTGACTGGCATCTGAAGTAAGGGCAGTCTTATGGGACTGAGTGCTTAAACCTGCAGAATCCGACACTAACACTCTAAGTAGTGTCAGAATTGAATTGTAGGACACCCAGTTGGTGCCAGAGAATTGGAGAACTGGTTGGTGGTATGACAAGAGCCAACACATTTGGTGTCAGTAATGTTGTGAGTAAAAGTAGTTCAGAGCCCCAAACTGGAATCTACCTAAATGCCCATCTACAGTAAAACGGGTAAATAAATTGTACTATATTCACATAAGGAATTTAGCAGTGAGAATGCCATGAATGAAACTACATGGAATTACACAGGAGAATCTCATAATTACAATCTTCAATTTCAGCTAGACACAAGAAAATATATACTGTATAATTCCATTTATATAAAGGATAAACCCCAGCAAGACGAATCTATGCTGTTAGAGGTCAGGATAGTGGTTATTCTTGGGTGGGTAGTGACTGAGACGAGGCACAATATGGGGGCTTCTGGAGGTGCTGGGAATGTTCTGTTTCAGGCAGGGGTGTCCAGTCTTTTGGCTTCCCTGGGACATATTGAAAGAAGAAGAATTATCTTGGGCTACACATAAAATACACTAACAATAGCTTTTGAGAAGTGTCTGTTCATATATTTGCCCACTTTTTGATGGGGTTGTTTGATTTTTTCTTGTAAATTTGTTTAAGTTCTTTGTAGGTTCATTCTGGATATCAGCCCTTTGTCAAATGGGTAGATTGTAAAAATTTTCTCCCACTCTGTAGGTTGCCTTTTCACTCTGATGGTAGTTTCTTTTGCTGTGCAGAAGCTCTTTAGTTTAATTAGATTCCATTTGTCAATTTTGGCTTTTGTTGCCATTGCTTTTGGTGTTTTAGTCATGAAGTCCTTGCCCATGCCTATGGCCTGAATGGTATTGCCTAGGTTTTCTTCTAGGGTTTTTATGGTTTTAGGTCTGACAGTTAAGTCTTTAATCCATCTTGAATTAATTTTTGCATAAGGTGTAAGGAAGGGATCTAGTTTCAGCTTTCTACATATGGCTAGCCAGTTTTCCCAGCATCATTTATTAAATAGGGAATCCTTTCCCCATTTGTTGTTTTTGTCAGGTTTGTCAAAGATCAGATGGTTGTAGATGTGTGGTATTATTTCTGAGGGCTCTGTTCTGTTCCATTGGTCTATATCTCTGTTTTGGTACCAGTACCATGCTGTTTTGGTTACTGTAGCCTTGTAATATTGTTTGAAGTCAGGTAGCGTGATGCCTCCAGCTTTGTTCTTTTGGCTTAGGATTGACTTGGCAATGCGAGCTCTTTTTTGGTTCCATATGAACTTTAAAGTAGTTTTTTCCAATTCTGTGAAGAAAGTCATTGGTAGCTTGATGGGGATGGCATTGAATCTCTAAATTACCTTGGGCAGTATGGCCATTTTCACAATATTAATTCTTCCATGAGCATGGAATGTTCTTCCATTTGTTTGTGTCCTCCTTTATTTTGTTGAGCAGTGGTTTGTAGTTCTCCTTGAAAAGGTCCTTCACATCTCTTGCAAGTTGGATTCCTAGGTATTTTATTCTCTTTGAAGCAATTGTGAATGGGAGTTCACTCATGATTTGGCTCTCTGTCCGTTATTAGTGTAAAGGAATGCTTGTAATTTTTGCACATTGATTTTGTATCCTGAGACTTTGCTGAAGTTGCTTATCAGCTTAAGGAGATTTTGGGCTGAGACGATGGGATTCTCTAAATATACAATCATGTCATCTGCAAACAAGGACAATTTGACTTCCTCTTTTCCTAATGGAATACAGTTTTTTTCTTTCTCTTGCCTGATTGCCCTGGCCAGAACTTCCAACACTATGTTGAATAGGAGTGGTGAAAGAGGGCATCCCTGTCTTGTGCCAGTTTTCAAAAGGAATGCTTCCAGTTTTTGCTGATTCAGTATGATATTGGCTGTGGGTTTCTCATAAATAGCTCTTATTATTTTGAGATATGTCCCATCAATACCTAGTTTATTGAGAGTTTTTAGCATGAAGGGCTGTTGAATTTTGTTGAAGGCCTTTCTGCATCTATTGAGATAATCATGTGGTTTTTGCCTTTGGTTCTGTTTATATGCTGGATTACTTTATTGATTTGTGTATGTTGAACCAGCCTTGCATCCCAGGGATGAAGCCAACTTGATCATGGTGGATAAGCTTCTTGATGTGCTGCTGGATTCAGTTTGCCAGTATTTTATTGAGGATTTTTGCATCAGTGTTAATCAGGGATATTGGTCTAAAATTCTCCTTTTTTGTTGTGTCTCTGCCAGGCTTTGGTATCAAGATGATGTTGGCCTCATAAAGTGAGTTAGGGAGGATTCCCTCTTTTTCTATTGATTGGGATAGTTTCAGAAGGAATGGTACCAGGTCCTCTTTGTACCTCTGGTAGAATTCGGCTGTGAATCCATCTGGTCCTGGACTTTTTTTGGTTGGTAGGCTATTAATTATTGCCTCAATATCAGAATCTGTTATTGGTCTATTCAGAGATTCAACTTCTTCCTGGTTTAGTCTGGGGAGGGTGTATGTGTCCAGGAATTTATCCATTTCTTTTAGATTTTCTAATTCATTTGCATAGAGGTGTTTATAGTATTCTCTGATGGTAGGTAGTATTTCTGTGGGATCAGTGGTGATATCCCCTTTATCATTTTTTATTGCATCTATTTGATTCTTCTCTCTTTTCTTCTTTATTAGTCTTGCTAGTGGTCTATCAATTTTGTTGATCTTTTCAAAAAACCAGCTCCTGGATTCATTGATTTTTTGAAGGGTTTTTTATGTCTCTATCTCCTTCAGTTCTGCTCTGATCTTAGTTATTTCTTGCCCTCTGCTAGCTTTTGAATGTGTTTGCTCTTGCTACTCTAGTTCTTTTAATTGTGATGTTAGGGTGTCAATTTTAGATCTTTCCTGCTTTCTCTTGTGGGCATTTAGTGCTATAAATTTCCCTCACACAGTGCTTTAAATGTGTCCCAGAGATTCTGGTATGTTGTGTCCTTGTTCTTATTGGTTTCAAAGAAGATCTTTATTTCTGCCTTCATTTCATTATGTACCCAGTAGTCATTCAGGAGCAGGTTGTTCAGTTTCCATGTAGTTGAGCGGTTTTGAGTGAGTTTCTTAATCCTGAGTTCTAGTTTGATTGCACTGTGGTCTGAGAGACAGTTTGTTACAATTCCTGTTCTTTTACATTTGCTGAGGAGTGCTTTATTTGCAACTATGTGGTCAATTTTTGAATAAGTGTGATGTCGTGGTGAGAAGAATGTATATTCTGTTGATTTGGGGTGGAGAGTTCTGTAGATGTCTATCAGGACCACTTGGTGCAGAGCTGAGTTCAATTCCTGGATATCCTTGTTAACTTCTGTCTCGTTGATCTGTCTAATGTTGACAGTGGGGTGTTAATGGACACACTCTCTTATGGCAATGGGTAAGAGTTCAAAAGTACTGGCAGAAATTCCAATTTTTTTTAAATGTTTGCTTGGACATTTAAAATGTTTGTCACTTCTGCCTATATCCCATTGGCAAAAGCAAGTCATATAGCCAAGACTAACATCAATGAAAAAGGGAAGAGACTTGTCCTATTGGGAAAGAGGGGAGAGTGAATATTTGTTGAACATTAGTACAATCTAACATATACGCCCTATATGGTACTCTACAGTGTTACCTAATGTGTGAGCCAAAGATACAGAAACGTAAGAATCATTCCACTTTGGGAAGTATAGTGGACTGAGAACTTCCTGAGGGATCCTTCTACTGTGGAATAATTAGACCTTTGCTGGACTTAAGTATGTAAGGAAAATCTCCAATGGGGGTGGGGAGGAGTAGCAAAAATAAAAGTAAGCCGAAACCAGAGTGGAGAACAATAAGCCAGGCATGCACACACACAAAGGCCATTATCAGCATTTCCAGGGTTAAAGGGTGTGTGTGTGTGTGTGTGTGTGTGTGTGTGTGAGTCTGAGAGAGAAAGTCTGGGAGGAGAGCTGGGGATATAGAAAGCAAATTCAAGGCTCCAGGATTAAGCTGACAACCTTTGAAGGGGATAAAAGTGATCCCAGGTCATTAGTACCCCTGGATCTTTGTAGAATCACTTACAAATCCACTCTGGAGTAAAGACTGTTCAGTTTAGGCTTTCAAGTTTTCTATACACCAAAGGTCCAAATATGAGCTCAAAATCAAAGATTACAGAACACACACACACAAAGTTCATGAGGAATGAGAGCAGAAACAACAAAAAAACAGATTAAGACCCCAAGGACTTCAGACATTGAAATTTCACCTATAGAATATAGAATAACTATGTATGGAAGATGGAATCACAAAAATGAAGAATCAGTAAGAGACTAAAAAATGACAAAGTGGATTTAAAAAGAATCAATTAGAACTTTTAGAAATAAAAATATAGTTGTCTCCCATCCAAGTATTAACTCGCCCTGACCCTGCTTATTTTCCTAGATCAAACAAGTTTGGGTGCATTCAGGGTGATATGGCTGTAGACAAAATATAGTTGTTAAAAAAGTTATTGGATGAATTAAACTGAAGACTAGACATAATTAAAAACTATGACAGAGCTGAAGAAATTTCCCAAAACGCAGCACAGAGAAATAAAGTGACAACACAAAGGGACAACACAATTTTAAAATGGGCAAAGGATTTGAATAGACATTACTCCAAAGAAGATACACAAATGACCAATAAGCACATGAAAAGATACTCAACATCACTGGCCATTAGGGAAGTGCAAATTAAAACCACAACCAGTGCCATTTTACATCCACTAAGTTGGCCTTTAAAAAATGAAATAAGTGTTAGCAAAGATGTGGAGAAACTGGAACCCTTGTGCATTGCTGGTGGGAATGTAAAATGGTGCAGCCACTGTGGAAAAAAGCATGGTAGTTCCTCAAAAAATTAAAAGTTATCATATGATCCAGCATCCTACCTCTGGATATAGACCCAAAAGAATTGCAAAGTACTCAAACAAATATTTGTACATGAATGTTCATAGCAGCACTATCAACAATAGCCAAATGAAACAACCCAAATGTTCAACTGATGAATAAATCAACAAAATGTAGCATATATAGCCAATAGAATATTATTCAACCATAAAAAGAGATGATGAACTGATTCATGCTACACTATGGATGAACCTCAAAAACATTAAACTAAGTGAAAGAAGTTATACATAAAAGGTCACATATTGTATGATTCCACTTATATGAAATACCTAGAATCCACAGAGATAGAAAGCAGACTAGTGGGCCAGGAGGGAGTGAGAAGTAGGGATTGAATGTTTAATGGGTATGGGCTTTCCTTTAGGAGTGGTGAAAATATCTTGGAACTAGAAGGAGGTGGTGGTTGTAGAAACATTGTAAATGTGCTAAATACCACTGAATTGTAAAACTTTAAAATGGTTAATTTTGTTATGTGAGGCTGGACTGTGGGGGAAATGTTGACTTGAAGAGTCAATGGGCCCTTCAGGGACATACATCCTATAGAGTCAGAAATAGGAAATCTGAATTTCTAGAGGAGGATTTGGGCTTGAGAGGTATACGAGTGAGTTACCCTTGCATGGATGGTCATAAATATATATAAAGAAAATATGAACAAGAGATAAGGAGTCATGAAAGATAAAATGAGAAGATGTAACAGATATCTAGTCAGAATTCCAGAAGAGATAATACAAAGAATGAGAGGTAATATTTGAAGAAATTGTGCCTAAGATCTTTCTGAAACTGATGAAAGATATTAATCTACAGATATAGAAAATGAAACTCTTGGCTGGGCACAGTGGCTCACGCCTATAATCCCAGCACTGTGGGATTATCCGCCGAGGCGGGCAGATCACACTGAGGTCAGGAGTTCGAGACCAGCCTGACCAACATGGTGAAACCCTGTCTCTACTAAAAATACAAAAATTAGCCAGGCACGGTGGTGCATGCCTATAATCCCTGCTACTTGGGAGGCTGAGGCAGGAGAATCGATTGAACCCAGGAGGCAGAGGTTGCAGTGAGCCTAGATCGTGTCATTGCACTCCAACCTGGATGACAAAGTGAGACTCCATCTAAAATAAAAAATAAATAAATAAATAAAAATGAAACTTTTGCATACTAAGATAAATAAAAGGAGAAACATACTTAAATTATAGTGGAGCTGCAGAATCCTGAAGACCAAGAGAAGACCAAAAGTTAGATCACCAACAAAGTAATGGCCGAGTTACAGCAGATTTCACATCAGCAATGGAAGCTAGAAGAAAGAAAGTACCAACCTAGAATTCTACATTGAGCAAAAATATCCTTTAAGAATGGACATGAAATAAAGACACATTCACACAAAAACAAAACCAGACAGTCATAATATATTTCTTTCTTTATTAAATTTTTTGAGACAGAGTCTTGCTCTGTCGCCTAGGCTGGAGTGCAGTGGCGCGATCTTGGCTCACTGCAAGCTCCGCCTCCCAGGTTTATGCCATTCTCCTGCCTCAGCCTCCTGAGTAGCTGGGACTACAGGCGCCCACAACCAAGCCCAGCTAATTTTTGTATTTTTAGTAGAGACAGGGTTTCACCGTGTTAGCCAAGATGGTCTCGATTTCCTGACCTTATGATCCGCCCGCCTCAGCCTCCCAAAGTGCTGGGATTGCAGGTGTGAGCCACCGTGCCCGGCCAATAAATTTCTAAAGCATATTCTTTGTTTTTCATAAAGCTATATTTATTCAATTTAAATGACAACCTTTATTCTGAAATTATATTCTTCCGAATTTTAGGGGCTAAAATATGTTTTCTTTTACATAATAATATTGATAGCAAATGGTTTTTTTTTATTATTATTTGTTTGTTTTTGTTTTATGTCCTTAGCTGGCAAAATTAATGCCAGCAACTAAGGCCCCAATTTTTTTTTTTAATGCAAATCTACTGGTGCTTAAATCTCAGAGCTTAGGAACCACAGCCTATGTAAAGGCTAATCTTTTTGTTGCATATTTCACAGTATTGAATTCTTTCTTGGTGAGTTCTCCCTACAAGTTACGAAGCAGGATAAAACTCAGTCTTTCATTAAGTCAGTGTAAATATGGCCTTAATTTCTATCACCAAAGAAATGTATTTGTGTTGTATACCATGGTTACAGCATATTTTATTAAAACTAATTATATTAGTACCTACCTGTAGAGTATCAATTTAAAAATTATAATGCCATTTCTATGATGTCATTACTTTTATAGGACTAGCCTGTGTCACATGTGTGAGCATCGTTAGTGCAATGCAGAAACAAAGAAGGCTGGATGTCCAAGCAGGCCGCTTTTCTGGGTCAGGGTTTCAGTGGTACCATAGATGGATGCCAGTCTCAATGTACACTTTGGCCCATTTATCTTTATAAATCATACCATATAGCTTCGTTATTACATACATTTAAACGGAGAAGAAATATGCATTACAAGAAAGCATAGTTTAGTGGGTTTCATGTGTCAGAAACAACTCCATATTTCATAATTATTTTTATGTCATTAGCTACCCTTGATAAAGAACAATTGTATATAAATGTACAAACTGGAACATAATTTTGTAAGACCTTAAAGAGATCTTTGTAAACTGCAGTGTGTCCGCTTATAAACAAATCAAATCAATTAATCACCATTTCTTCAAAGTGTCAAAAACAAAAGAATAGCTGGACATTACTTTTTATAATCAGCTTCAGAGAAAATACAGGAATAATGATCAATGGCATTTTGGAGCAGATAAAACTGCTGAGTTTTATGTTTGAGTCTATCATTCTGTGATTTGCTATAATAGTATTCCTTCCTATTAGCTGTTCTCAGCAATATTAGTTCTATATTAATTTGATATGAACATTTATATTAAACTTCAAAATTACTTCTGGTAGTATCCAGAATATATGTCAGAGACCCCTAAAA
The DNA here is from genome assembly GCF_028885625.2 of Pongo pygmaeus. NCBI lineage: Eukaryota > Metazoa > Chordata > Mammalia > Primates > Hominidae > Pongo > Pongo pygmaeus. Next base: position 16,256,476 of record NC_072394.2, read on the forward strand.
GCAACTTCTGTTTTCCTCTTAATTAACATTTGGTCAAACGACAGCTTCAGATTTTTCAAGACTAGTAGTGTGCCTTGCAGTGAACATGCATAGGCTGGAGCATCTAGCCAATTTAAAATGTAGTTATCAGTGCTTAGTTATTCTTGGTTTTCTTCAGATAGTGAGCCCGTGCAGACTTGTTCATATCCGTGGTTATTTTAAAATAAATCCAAGAAGGCAGGATTGAGATTACAGAGCCCAGAAGAGCATGGATCAGGTATCCATTGGTTCAGGATTTGCAGGCCTCCTGTTTTGATTGCAGATTTCACAAACGTCCGAAGAGGGCTTATCCAAAGCTGGCTTTTGGATTTTAGCCAGTTTTGTAGCTAAGAAGTATGGCAGGACACTGCACAAAGATGCCCTTGCTCCTATACGCCTCATGGAGGCACTGAGAGAAGAAATCTACAAAAGTCTTGGTTGCAGAATAAATGGTCAACAGTGGGACGGGGAACATGCCACTGCCAGATGAGAGGTTCAGAATCACCCCTTTAGATCTTTCCACCAAAGCACATTCTTTAAGAAGGAAAATGAAACTAGAAGAAATGTCAGAGCTAGAAGAAGGAAAGATGAGCAAAGGATTTAGTAAGCATGGTATATCTAAAGTTTGTTCTACATAAAATACAAAGTTCTAATCTGTGGGGCCTGTCTTAGTTCAGGTTCTTTCCTGAGCAGACCCTAAGACAAATATTTAGGTATAAATCCTTTATTTGGGAAATGATGCCAGGAAGCATCAATAAGGGAGTGAAGTGTCTTAGTCTTGAGACAGGAAGCCAACAGTGTGTGTAAGAACTGTCCACTGAAGCTGCTGGTGACTTCCAGGCTCAACTGGAGAGATACAGCAGGTCAATCAATAGCATCTGTGGTAGGACTGGAATTCAAAATGTATAACACTAAAATATTAAACAAAGTAGGGTTTCAGTTGAGAAGTGGGTGATCAGAGTTAAGTGTTCTAAAGTATTATTCAAGAAAAATATTAAGTTTTAGGCTTTTGTAACAAAGTACCATAGACTGGGTAGTTTATAAACGACAGAAATTTATTTCTCACTTTTCTAAAGGCTGGAAGTTTAAGATTACAGGGCCAGCATGGCCAGGTTTTGGTGGAGACCCACTTCTGGATTGCAGACAGCTGACTTCTGGTTGTACCTAATGTGGCAGAGAGCAGAGAGAAGGAGAGAGAGCTTTCTTGTGTCTTTTAATAAGGGGACCAATCCTATTCACCTAATCACCTCCCAAAGTCCCCACTTCCTAACAGCATCACACTGGGAGTTAGGATCTCAACATATAAATTTCAGAGAGACACACAAACATTTGGTCCATAGCAGAAAGGAAGCCAAGAGAAGGTGCATCAATGAGCAAGTAACTGCTTGCTGTTGACAACAGGGCTCAACTCCACTGGGAATCCTCTGAAAATCTGTGTGTAGCACATTTTAGAATTTTCTCACCAAAGAGTGATGAAGTTGGGACATTTATCTACTAATTGCTGTTTTGTACTGGCTGAGAATTGCCTTTTGATGTCAGCTTTTCTGGCCTGCAGAATATGCTCCTGCAATCAGTGAAAACCCTCAGAAGAGATATGCAGGTGCTTGAGACAGGCAGCCATCAATGTGTGTAAGAACTGTCCACTGAAGCTGCTGGTGACTTCCAGGCTCGACTGGGGAGATATGGCAGGGCACTCAACAGTGTCTGTGGCAGGACTGGAATCCAAAATGTATAGCACTAAAATATTAAACATCAGCAGGCTTTCATTTGAGAAATGGGTGATCAGAGTTAAAAGTTCTAAAGTATTAAAGGAGAAATGTTAAGATATTAGTATAAGACTATTAAAGTAAATGTGCAAGGTAAAACTTCAAAGTTTCTACTAAAAGAATAGAAATAGATTGTATAACTTCTAAATCAGTTAAGAGGGCAGAGGAAGAGATACAAAAAGAAAAACAAATAATAAAGAGAAGTATCAGATTGACCTGGGTGCAGGTTACAGGTGATAAGTAGAGCAATAAGAGAGAAGCTGTGGGGGTGGAGCCTAGGCATGTGCACTTTTCACAAGCTCCTCAGCAATTCTTACACATCCTATAGTTTAGGAACCACTTGAATATAGCCAGAGCAACATTCTCAATGGCTTCCTGGAAAATTTTCATGGGAAATAAACACGTGGCAGAAGCAGTCTTTGGTTTCAAAAAGCACCTCCTTGTGGCAGCTTTAAAATGCAGCTGCAAATTCTTTAAACCTCTTTTTATCAACAGTTGTGACTTAGTCTGCTTGTGTTGCTATTTAAAAAAAAATCTGAGACTGGGTAATTTATAAAGAACAGAAATTTATTTCTCACAGTTTGGGAGGCTGAGAAACCCAAGACCAAGGCACCAGCAGGTTTGGTGTCTGGTGAGAGCCCTGTTTCTGCTTCCGAGATGGTGCCGTGTTGCTGTATCCTCCTGAGGGGATGAATGCTGTGTCCTTGTGCAGTGGAAGAGCGGAAGAGTGCATACCCATTCCTCAAGCCCTTTTATAAGGGCCAGAATCTCATCCACAAGAGCTCTACCCACATGACTTAACCTTCTAAAGGCTCCGCTTCTTAATACTATCACTTTGGATTTTAGGCTCCAATGTACAAATTTTGGGGGCCATATTAAGACCATAACAAGGTAGGACCTATCTTCTCCCTTTAAATCTGGGTGGACTGCTTTGACCAATACAGTGTGGCAGAAGAATTACATTGTGACCAAGACCAAGTCATAAAAAGTCATAAAGCTTCTGTCTTTTCCCTAGGGAATCTTGGGTTTTGGAACTCTAAGGTGCCCAGGTAAGAAGTTCAGTTACTCTAAGACCACCATGCTGGCAAGGGCACATGTAGTCATCTGGTTGATAGTCCATGACAGTCTGAGCTGAGCCCACTTTTAGCTTTCCCAGCCCGGGGACCACACATGGGAATAAAGAAGCCTTCTTGGAGGTGATTCCTCCAGCACTCTGGCTCTAGCCTCCAGTTTAGATTATCTGAGGACCTAGACACTGAGAATCAAAGATAAATTGTCTCTACTCTGCCCTGCCTGAATTCCTGGCCTGCACAATCTGTGCACAGAATCAAATGGTGTTTTATGCCACGAAATGTTGTGGTGATTTGTTAAGCATCAATATATAGCCAGAACACCTGAATTAAAAATCTGTCAACCATACAAAGAATGTCACTGTGCTGCTGTATCTCCATGCCTCCAAACCCAAACCCAAAAGCTACTGGTGCCCCTGTGTGTATGAGAGAAAGTGAAGGGATCTCAGTCAATGCAGTGGAGATGAAAAGAAGCCCAAGAAAAGCAGTAACAACTAAGGGTATGAAGCTGGAGCCTGAGGAAAGGTACTTGCACAGAACTGGTGTCTCTCTGTGTTGGCGTATTCTGCCCATAACCACCTATACATCACGTACATGGTCTTCACTTATGACCATGCCTGGAATTCAACCAAATAGAGACTCTTTATCCTCCTTCTGAAATGCCAAGGTCTGTAGGAGACTGAGTCCTGCAGCTATTTACATTTTAATGTCAAGTAATTCAATACTGCTTTCTTCCTGACACCTCAGAGAGCTGCTATTCTGGGAGGAATAAAAAATTTGAAAGAAATGGGAGTGGAAATCTAGGTGACAGTTCTACGAAACCCTTTGAAGAATAGGGCAGAGTGCCTCTGTCTTCCCATCGCCCCTTTTCTCCTCTGACACTTTTAAGTCTCTCCTTTTCTCCACCACCTCCTTTAGGACACTTGCCTCCTTCTTAGAAGGAAAGCAGTCCCAGATTTCAATTCCTCTTTCTTTCTTACGAACTCTAGTGGCTCTTTCTTCATTTGGGTGTTAGAGGAGCTCTCCCTACCCGGGGTTCTGTTGCTCTGAGAATGATGGCTGCACCAGCTGTAGTTCTATGGGCTGGGATGTGCTGTGGGCACTGCCCTTCCCATTTTCACTCCCTGACAGCGCTGTTGCAGCTGCTCGAATGCATTCTCAAAAACACACCAGCCACAGCCAGGGTCTATTCACTTTCTTCCAAAGACTCCAGTGTGACATAAAGAAAACCTATTTCTTCTAGTAGCGTTACTTTGACCAGCTTTTTTTTTTTTCTAGAATTACCCCGAGATGATCCTAAAAGACCTCTTCTTTGCTTTGAGGCTTACTTTCACCAAAAGAATCCTCATGAGTAGGCACAGTGGGTCACACCTGTAGTCCCAACTATACCAGAGGCTGAGGGGCAGAAGGATCACTTGAGCCCAGGAGTTCCAGGCTGCAGTGAGCTATGATTGCACCTGTCAATAACCTCTAAACTCTAGCCTGGGAGACATAGCAAGACCCCATCTTTGAAAAAAAGAAAAAGAAATGAAGAAAAGAGTTCTCATGTTAGCTGAGATTAGCTTTCTCTGGAGCTGCCCAGCACATAGAGTGCTGATGATAAGTGGATTTATTCTGATCCCCATTCCTTTTACAAATGGAAGTCAGGTGGGGAAGGAGGGGAAGGGAGTTGGGTTTCAGGTAAGTATGCACTCAGGAATGAGAGGTACCTTTGCTTCCTGCCTTCATTGTGGCCCAGATGAGCTGCCTGCTCCATGATAGACACATATGATATCTGTGAGATGTAATTATAACAGCTAAGGTCGGACTATGGATTGACAGATGGTGTCTGGTGGTGATTTTTCTAAGCATCCTCTCTGACATTTCACATTACAAAAGATAGCTTTTGCCTTTTATTTGATACTACTAAATGAGCCATTTATTTTGTAGCCAGTAGAGCAAGAAGGTTAAGATACTAGCTTGGGCTTTAGACAGCATGGATTTGAATCCCAGGTCTGCTGTTTACTGTGTAATTTCAAGCAAGTAACTTAATCCTTTCCACGATGCTGTTTTCCCATCTATGAAATGGTTGCAGTAAGTAGTACTGTCACATAGGGATACTGTCAGGATTGAATGAGTTAATACATAGAAAGCACTTGCAACAGTACCTGAACATAGTAAATACTCAGCAAACGTGAACTACGATTATTAAAAATCATTTTCTTTTAATGAGTGATGAGCAGTTATCATCTAAAATTGACTTGTTGTGATCTCAGCACTCTTCATTATAAAGGCAACTTTATAATGCAATATAATGCATTATAAAGGCAATAAAAATACAGCCTCATTTTGCAATACTGGGAGTTAAATCGGCATCAACAGCACTCTCCGTCTTTGGTATTGAGAGCTTACCTGGCTGGGTATGGATAACTTAGACAGCAAGAGAATTACTTCAGAATTAAGACTTCGGATTTCACCTGGGTTGGGCAGCTCCTGTTTTGAGCAACACTTTTCTCAATCCTGTTTCCAAATGTCTTCTTATGAAAATCAGGACCATCGCTATTTTCCTTGTGGATTTTGAATAACTCATAGTTCTTAGGCAGCCTTGACCCTTTCACATGAAGTTTTTTCTTATAAAGCCTCTTATATTTTAGAGTGGAAGATTGCTCAGTCCTCCATCTCTTGGGTAAACAACCCACATCACGCCTGGGCCATGTCTCTTTTGGGAAACCAAAGAGAATAAGGTACTCTTATTGAACATGGATGGTTAGTGCCATCCTGGAAACAGGACAAAGCAGAGGTCTGTGGCCACCTTTGGCATGGTCTTATTTGTTTCGAGGACAAGTTGCTGTATCCTTTGGAAGAAGATTCCAGTTAATGAACACTAAAGTACCCATAGAGACACAGATAGCACACTTTAAGTATGAAGACAAAACTCAACTGTGAACAATTGTTGGGGTATGGGTAAGAAAGTAGATGCTCTGAGATGACCTTGGAGATAGCTTTTAACATCTTTAGAAGTTACCATTAAGAAGAAATCTCCAAGAGGGTGACCCCTATTAAAAACATCTGGTCTATTCAAAAGTGTGCTTGCAAAGGAGGGAAATACAAAACTACCAATAGGCCAATGCCACACTAATAATTGCTGCAGCCAAAATCCATCGATAGATGCTAAAACCAGAGGGCAAAAGTTTGAAGAGGAACAGGCTATTTTCATGGTCTAAGTACCCCATCCCAAGATATTTGCTAATTACAAAGAGGAAAAATAGTAAACTTACGGTGGAGAAACCAGACAGATAGCACTTTATCCAACAGATAAGGTTAATATCACCAGTGATACAACATTAACATCATACACCCTTGATATCATGTACTGAGAGAAGCCCAACATCACTTCGGTGATATTCTTGCAAAAAAAAAAAAAAAAAAATGCGCAGTTTACTCTCAATCATGAGAAAACACCAGATAAACCCAAATTGAAAGACATTTACAAGGTAACTGACCAGTACTCTTTACAATTTCAGGGTCATGAAAGATAAGGGAAGACTGAGGGACTGTCCCAGATTGGAGAGGAAATAAGATACAACTGAATGGAAAGTGGGGTCCTGGAATTGGTCCTCGGCCAGAAGGACAGCAGTGGGGAAACTGGGGAAATCCAAGTAAAGTCTGTAGCTAGGAAGGTCACACCAGAGTTAATCTCCTGATTTTGATAGTCACACAATAGTTATGTCAATATGTTAATATTTGAGGAGTCTGGGTGAAGGGCAGATGGAAACTCTCTGAACTATTTTTGTAATTTTGGATAAGTCTAAAATAACTTCAAAATACAAAGTTAAAGAAAAAAAATTTAAAAGTGTCCTTTTCAGCAGGAAGTCTCCAAATATAGAGAATTGTTTTGGCAGGTTTAATTGGCCTGGCAGATGTGAAGCCATAAACTGGCTTTTAAGAAAAAGGAATTATAATACAGAACTATTCAAAGCAGATTCTCCTTACCTTAAGGGAATAATTGAAATACCAAAAATAAAAAATAAAAAAATCAAAGCTTGTCCTGTTGACAAAATATACCATTGATATTGTGAAAGTAAACATTCAATAGCATATTATAAAACGTATTTATGAGTATGTGGAAAAGAACTTTATATTTGTCCAACTGACATCTTTTCACAGCACATCCCAAATCCTGACTTCTAAAAGCATCGTAGAAAACCTAGTGGTGTTTTTCTTTGGTTAAAGCTGTCTTTGTTATCAAATTTGGCATTATAGGTGAGAAAAGAAAAAGAAATATGTACTTTTAAAAAATTAAAAATAAGTCTGTCTTAACTCCAGAGAGAAAAATAAGCAAAGGCTCATACAACCTGATTAAGGAGTTTTAAGATTGACTAAGGTACTGACATTGGGGAGACTGGTACAGGTGTGTATTTTTCTTTGAGAGACTCCTTTGCTTTTCACAGCGTTGGCCCAGGGCTTTTGGAGTGCACTTTCCCTCTCTATTAACTTTTTCAGGAGAGCTGAGCACAGCCTATCGCTTGGATCTTTATTAAACTAGAGCTCTCACAGGCTCCACGTTCAAGATTCATTAGGTGACAAATGCCAGGAAGAAAGACGGATCGTCTGGAAGGATCCTGGATTGTTAATGCACTTCAGAGTTCTCTGATCATGATGATTAATAATCTATGTAAAAGTGACATTTTAATGAACACCTTTCATTTATACCATGCTTTGTGGGCTTTATAGCATTTCCTCATTTTATTTCATCAACAACCGCGAACATTGAGTACCTACCAGGAGTGGGACTCAGATTCTGCCCTTGAGTCACCGCCAGCCAAGCTGAGGAGTGCGGTGGATGCACAGGACTAAACCCCTCCATCAGTTGAAAGAAAACCTAGAAATTGGGCACCAAGGTAGGAGAGAGATGCAGCCATTTAGGGGAGATGGAAAGACTATCTGGTTTAGGTCAGAAGGCTGTTCTAGGCCTGCAGTGGGGAAGTAGGTGGCAGGGGCGGGTACCCAGCCAGGGAAGTGAATGGTAGTGAAGCCCATGACATGTTTTAAAGCAAGAATGTACAAAACCACATTTACAAATGTCTATTTGAAACAATATGTAGAACCAGTCAAGACTGGTGGAAAAAGCTGAAGAAAGAAGACTAACTGGTACCTGTTATTAATAAAATTAGCTGATACTCATTAAGAGGTCACTTAACCGGAGCTCATGCTAAAGGCTTTATGCGAATAATCACATTTAATATAGTCCAGTATTCCTCAGAACGTAAACTCGGGTTAGTTGATCACAGAACTGGGACTTTATTTTATTTTATCATTATTATTATTTTTTGAGACGGGGTCTCCCTCTGTCGCCCAGGCTGGTGTGCATTGGTGCAATCTCAGCTCACTGCAACCTCTGTCTGCCAGGTTCAAGTGACTCTTGTGGAGTAGCTGGGATTACAGGTGCGTGCCACCATGCCCAGCTAATTTTTGTATTTTTTTTTTTTTGTAGAGACAGGGTTTTACCATGTTGCCCAGGCTGGTCTCAAACTTCTGACCTCAGGTGATCCACCGGCCTCGGCCTCCCAAAGTGCTGCGATTTACAGACGTGAGCCATTGCGCCCAGCTGGCTGGGACTTTAAACCATTACTTCACATTCAAATAATTATAATGGTAGTAATAGGAAGATAATGAGGGAGATGACTTTGTACTAAACACCCACAACAGACAGGTGCTGTACTCAGTGCTTTGCAGCCCAGTGCTTTGCCTGGACTTGGGAGAATGGGCAGGGGAAGAAATGAATCAGCACTCTGAATGCAGACATCCTTGAAATATTTTGTCAGCTTGTGAGCCTGAAGATAAGGCTGTGCTGCTAATGTATCAGGAAAGACCAAAAGGGCAGCTGGTGGAGAGGGAGAAGGGGCACTGTTTTGCTTTAAGTAAGCTGGGGACCGCTTCCTCGTGTTGGGGGGAAAACGATGATACGCAGTAAAAGAAGAAAAAAGGACCAGTCTCCTTAAATTTCACCGAAATAGTGCAAACTAAAATTTTTCAAGAGTATAATCAATTATTGGGCGGTCCTTAGTGAGTTTGGAATTATTAAAAATAAATAACGCTTTTTTTTTTTTTTTTGAGAGAGAGTCTTGCTCTGTTGCCCAGGCTGGAATGCAGTGGCATGATCTTGGCACATTGCAACCTCCATCTCCCAGGTTCAAGCAATTCTCCTGCCTCAGCCTCCCGAGTAGCTGGGATTACAGGCATGAGCCACCACATCTGGCTAGTTTTTGTATTTTTAGTAGAGACAGGGTTTCACTATGTTGGCCAGGCTGGTCTCGAACTCTTGACCTCAGGTGATCCACCTGCCTCGGCCTCCCAAAGTGCTGGGATTACAGGCGTGAGACACTGTGTCTGGCCAAGTGATCCAATTTTTAAAAGATGGGTAGGTTTTAGGTAGTAATGTCCTTTATTTTCTGAAGTCTGGTATAAAAGGCAGGAATTTTTGTTCATATTAAAAAGTCATCTGGAATAGTTTCAGAATTTTATGTCTCAAATTACTGCCTTTTATTTTTGTGATTGTGTTTGAAAAGATACATTTTTTAGCTATTCTTGTTATTATTGCTGGAGTTATGCATGTAGAAATATACATTCAAACAATGTAGGAGGCACAAAATGAGCCGTTTAAATCGCCTCGTCCTACTCCGCAGAGACTGCTTTTAATTCTGGTGGTTATTCACACTGCATTTAAATTGTTTACTTAACTCAGAAAGGACACATAGTTTTAATGCTTATTAAGAGTTTCATTGGGTACAAAATGGTATAGCATATTGTGTCACTTTTATGAAGAGGCAATGGCCCATAATACATTCTAGACACAGACTTTATTGAAGTTTTCAGCAGAGAGCTCTAAAATGTCGACATTAAATGTTAAAGTATATTTTTAGTACACGACACAACCATGAACAGCTTCATTCCATTACTAAACAGTCATTAAAATATTCATCCAAATTCTATTTGAATAACTTTCATGCCTTGTAAAATCTGAAGAAACTTTTAAATTGATGGGGTATTAGAATGTTTAAAGAAATAAATTTGCTTTTAAGACCAGCCTCATCAGAATTTGTGAAGGCTATATTGTGGCATAAATGTGTGTATTATAAATGTTGGGGAAACAAAAAGAAAAAAATCATATAAGAATGGATAACTTCCTATTGAATGTAATATTACCAGATTTTTGTTTTGGGATTTTTATTAAAGCAGTCTTTAGTATTGTCTTCTCATATTTTCAGTCACATAGTTGAACTCAAATCAGAACATGATCCTCCAACTTTATATTCATTAACAGTAAGGATTCAGACAAGTGTGGATTGCCTTGTTTATGTTGTGGCCTCTGCATGTGAACCCTCTGGGTTACTGCTGCAACACAGATTTTCATCCGCTTCCTCATTTGATTAATTAACCCAGCTTCGGTCATTGTTTCAGCAGCTCCTGCACAGGCAGCCTCTCCGGCCTGGCCCACCAAGTCTCCACTAGAGCCTCTTTCATTTCACCCAGGGAGTCTGGGGAAGGCGCTGGACAGCAGTGTTCATAAATTCCTTTGTGTAATTGCATAGGATCAGGGTGATAAACTTTAAAAGGGTGTTTGCATCAAAAGTGGTATTTCAATTTGCCCTGTTAAATTATTTTCTCCTTTTGCTGATAGGTAGCATGCCTAATTTTATGAAATGCCGTTATGTTCACGGAAAGGAGATGGGAGTGGGGAAGGGTTAACCTAAGGGAAAATGCTGCAGCCCATCTCAGCCCCTCACCCAGCCTACATGTCCATTAAGACCAAAATTCGACCTCAGGGCGGAGCTGCCCTTCAATACTGTTCCTTCTGTTGTCTCACCGTGTTGTAGCCCATGGTGACCGCAGGTGCTCTGACACAGACAGCAGTCCTCTGCCTTCCATGGCACCCCTCCCAGGGGAGGGGGAAGTCCTGGCTGGTCCTTTCCTTGACTCACCCAGGGTTGGCACAAAGGGCAGCTGGTGGGGGAGGGGCAGAGGTGCCGGAACAAAGGGACTCTGTCACTCTTTGCAGGGTAAGAGTCCTTAATCGGCAGTCCCTCATCCCCAAGGGGTAGAATTACCTCTTAATCTAATTTATTTATAACCTAAACTCATTCTTCTGAGAAGGGTTCTATAGGAGTCTTCAGCCTGGCAAAGGGGCCTGTGGGACACAAAGTGTTAAGAACTTCTGGACGGTGGCACCATTCTTCCCTCCAGCTGAGCAGTAATGGCCATTTCTGAGTGCTCAGCCACTCTCTTTGCCTCCCCTCATCCCAATTCCAGCCAGATACATAGTAAGGAATCAATCAAGACTCATATTTTTAAAATCTCTTTATTATTTATGGAATTTTACACTGCCTGAGGCATTTTTGATTGAGGGCGTAAAGACTGTGTGAAGAGATGAATCTACATTGCCACTCCCAGCCCATTCTGTAACCCCTGCCACTGCAGATGTTCATTTCAGAGTGGGCTGAGGTTCCACAGAGCAGCTGAAGAGCTGTGAATGGTGGTTAATTGCAGTGATGTTAATTAGTATGTTATAGGAGGTAAGAAGAGGGGATTCACATTTCTCTTTTTACTGCTTCAAACAAATGATCTAGATCTTTGCTACATAAGCCACTGGCCACATGTGGCTATTTAAATGGAAATTAATAACAATTAAAGAAAAATTAAAGATCAGTTCCTCAATCACACTAGCTACATTTCCAGTGCTTGATAGCCACATGTGGCTAGTGGCTGCCATATTGGAGAGCATGGATACACTACATTTCCATCACCGCAAATATCCATGGACAGTGTGCTGCTAGTTCTCTACCTTGCTCACCTGCTGACTTCAGAGCCTAGCCTGGGCCTGTCCTTCTGGCTTCCTCCTTCCCCCACCCCCCACCCCACCCCTTTGTCTCCCATCCTCATGCCTCTCCCCACCTCCCTCACCCCACCAATATCCTTGTCATGGAAAGGTGTGTGTAACAGGGTTCCTGCTGTGAGTTCAGCTCCACCGTTTTGAAGTGGTTCAGCATATTAACTACCTACCTCCCTGCGATGCCCTGTGAATTAGGAAGGGCAGGCATATCCTTTTCTATTTTTTTGGTAACCAGTGGCGAAACAGGCTCAGAGAGCAGTGATAAGTAATTAACTTGTCCAAGGTTGCACATGGACAAAAGCCATCTTCTGATTTCTGGTACAGGCTTTTTTCTCATGGTTTGTGCTTTGTAAATGTTTAGGGCAGTCATGGTCTTAATTTTAAAGATACTATGTTCAACATTTCCTGTGTCTCTCAGCAGGGTTTCACTGTGGAAGTGCACGGGAGTGCAGCAGGGAGACCTCGCTGACCGTCTCGCTCCTCAGCCACAGGCCACCTGGCTTTGTCAGTTTCCTTATCTGGAAAATTCATGGAGGGAGTCATTACAAAATGATGCTAAGATTTCCTCTGGTTCCAATATTCAACATATTTTTTGATTACTTTTTACTCATATGGCTTGATTTATTTCCCAAATGATTCAAGGACCCTTTTCAAAAGGTTCTCCTCTTGCTCTGGAGCAGCCGTCACTTTGGCAGCTACCTACTGACAGTGCAATAGCAGGCCATCTCTAGGGTGACACCTGGAATTGCCTGCCAAGCCCTTGCCGCCCAAAGTGTGGTCCTGCCCCAGCAGCGCCAGCGTCTCCCTGGAGCTCATGAGAAATGCAGAATGCCAGGGCTGCTGAACGCGAATCTGCATTTTATCCAAATCCCAGGTGATTCGTTTGTATCCCAAAGCTTGAGGAACTGTGATCCAGGCCCTGGGGAAGCAAGAATGAGCACAACTCACCTGAGTAGAACTCAGCCGGAGGGGAATCAAGCAGACATGGTGGACGTGCCCAGCTCCAGACCCTCCTAGCCACACTGGGACATGGCTGTCCCCTCAGGGTTTGTCCAGGTGAGTCTGAGCTCCTTCCCTGGGTACAGTCATTCTTTCGGTGTGGAGAACACCTTCGGCTCTGGAGGCTATTTACTCAGGGACTCATTGTCTGCACTCACAGCCTCTTTCCTCCATCTCATTAGTACTCAATTGAAGCACTCTGATTTGCAGCAGGCTTTTTACGCACACCCAGTGGTCCTGTAAGACCTTTAAAATTAGGATTAGAATACTGGTTCTAGAGGATACACCTGGAGTTAGGTGGACCTTGGGCCATGTGCTTATAAGTCCCCGAAAGGCTCAAGGGAATGCTGACTTTACATTCTGGGAGTCCACAGGAGGCCTAGAGAAACATGAGGGAAGGAAGAACAGGATTTCCTCAGATTGGGATTTGGGAAATGGCTGTTTCAAATAGAGGAGAGGACAAGGTGGGATTTAGTGTACAAAGACCCAAGGCACCGTCCTCAAAGGCACAGACAGCACCATCATGTCATCCAAGCCCTACGGAGATGGGTGACCGGGATGTTCTGGGGCTGGCACTGGACACCTGCCTGCTCCTGGGAGGGGAAACGGTGATCCATCTGCAGGAGCCCCTGGCCATGGTGGCAGCCAATGGCTGGATGTGAAATTCAAGCTAGACCTGGACGTTCCTAATCTGCCTTACCTCACGGATGGGAAGAACAGGATCGTCCACAATCCTGGACATCCTAGATCGTCCCGTGGCGCTCACAAGCACGCTTCTTCAGAGTGGTGAGACTGAAGAAGGAAAGGTGCCAGGAGACATCAGGGAGGACCAAATGGTGGAATACCACGTGCAGCTGAAACAGCTCCACCACGACACTGACCATGAAACATGGAAGCCTCCATACTCGGAACTGCAACCTGGGCAGCTGAAACATTTCTCCTTGTTTCTGAGGAAGTCATGGTTTCCAGGGGGAAAGCTCACCTTTTTGGATATTCTTACCTGTGATGTCTTAGATCAGAACTGTATGTTTGAGCTCAAGTGCCTGGATGAGTTCCCAAATCTGAGGACTTCATGCACCCCATTGCAGCTTTGGAGGAAAGAGCTGCCCCTGTGCAATTTGCCTGTTCTTCAGGATGCCAGTCAGCAGTGAGATGGCCCCGGTGGGGACCAAGAGCGTATGCTGAGCAGGACACAGACGCACACTGCGTGTTTCGTTCCATCCTGTCTCTAGGGGCCTGCACTCTATCTTCTCTGCTCTTTTCAATAGCACTTAGGCTAAAAAACAAAACAGAAAAGTCTGAAGCAGAGAGAAATTCAAGATAGAACTCTAAGACCGGGTGGCTTAAACAACAGAAATGTATTTCAGTTCTGGAGGCTGGAAGTCTAGGATCAAGGTGTCAGGAGGGCTGGTTTCTTCTGAGGCCTCTCTCCTTGGCTTGCAAGTGGCATTTCCTCCCCATGTCCTCACATGCCCTCCCCTCTGAGTGTCTGTACCCTGATTTCTTCTTCTTCTAAGGACACCAGTCATACTGAAGTACGGCCTACCCTAATGAATTCATTTTAACCCAGTTAGCTCTTTAAAGGTTCTATCTCTAAATATGGTCACATTTTAAGATACTGGGGGTTAGGACTTCAACATGAATTTTGGAGCACATGGCTCAGCCACTCATCTCCACAGCCTCTTCTGAGGAATGAGAGTGGCTCTTTCTGCATGCATTTGTCACACCCTGTGTCATGTGTCCCTGTGCCTTGAGTGTCCAAGTCAAAAGTAACCATATGGGCTGGACTTCGAGAAGCCACTTGCCCCTCAGGTGTTTTGGACACTGAACCTGACCAATGGGGGCTCTGCAAACCGGGGGTGCCTCCCTGACCCAGTCAGATTCTCCCTCTAGGAAGGGGGACTGCCACATTCTGGGAGCTCCTTTGTCATAGGAAAAGACCAAGTCACTGGCTTTGAGGATGGACCTGCGTGAGGGCAGCTGTGTGTCCCAGGCTTGGTCATGAGAAGCCAGAGAGATGGCCCAGCTGCTGTTTAGTCTCCATGTCCCTCACTACATAGTTCCCTGTGCTAACTGCCTCCTTGCAGCCCAAAAACTCTACTTAGTACAGAAAGACGCATCAACAGTGGACATTCCCAAGGAACACATGGGGAAAGAGGCCATTAAGATAGGCCATTAAGTCATGAGTGGCCTCTGGAGACCAATGCTAGGTCTAGGATAAAGGCAGAGTAAGAGCTCAAGTGTCTGTGTCTTTGGGGTCCCCCAGATGCAGACCCTGAGACAAAGATTCATGTGCAAGTAGTTAATTGGGACCAA
Organism: Pongo pygmaeus; assembly: GCF_028885625.2. NCBI lineage: Eukaryota > Metazoa > Chordata > Mammalia > Primates > Hominidae > Pongo > Pongo pygmaeus. The sequence continues at coordinate 16,271,514 of NC_072394.2, forward strand.
CAAGGAAATGGAAAAATGAGAAAGTGAAGGGAAAAAAATCTGGTAATGAGCAGATTGCCACTGAAGACAACTAGGGCTCAGTCCCACTGGGGGCCTGTGGGAAATGGCGAACATGTCTCAGTGTTGTTCCACCTGGGGCCAGGAAGCTAGGCCGTATACCCTGCAACTTCCACCTGAAACTGCGTGAAGACCATGAACTCCCCAGCCCTAGCCACCTGTCTAATGGGCCCAGCACCCTCCTGCTCACCTCCAGGCAGAGACTTGCAGATGCTGGCAGCAGGAAGCCAGCACAAGGGAAGAGGGAGTGCACAGGGGCTGTGGGCAGTGGCTGCATTCTGCGGCAAGCTCTGCCTCCTCCCCTGAGTCACAGAGCAGGAGTTCCAACCACAGCTCTCTCTGCTCAAAGCAGCTGGCTGTTCACTGGGTGAAAAGGACTGCTGATTTCTGAGCGATGCCTTGTGGTCAGACTATCAAGTATCAGATCCTCTGTCACAGACACAAAAAGCTGATTCCTTTTGTCTTACCTTCTACATCTAACTCTCCTTCATTTCATACCCATTCCACACAATTCATCTTACCCTACAGAGGCTGATGAGGTAATTCTTTTGTTTTGTAGCTAGTAAAGAAACATGGAGAGATCTGGAAGTAGATACTTAAGTAAAATTCCTTTTAATAATTCTTGTGGTTGGACACAGTGGCTCACATTTGTAATCCCAGTGCTTTGGGAGGCCAAGGTGGGAGGATAGCTTGAGGCCAGGAGTTTGAGACCAATCTTGGAAACATAGTGAGACCACATCTCTACACAAAAATAAAAATAGCTGGGCATGGTGGTGCATGCCTGTGGTCCCAGCTCTTGGGAAGGCTGAGACAGGAGGCTCTTTTGAGCTCAGGAGTTCAAGGCTGCAATGAGCTATGATAGCATCACTGAACTACAGCCTGGGTGTCAGAGCGAGATCCTGTCTCAGAAAAAAAAAGAAACAAAACAAAAGAAAAACTTGCAAATCTCTCAGATTAGGGAGCCCAACACTATGCCCAGAAGAACAAGTTAACTTTACCTTTTCCCCACATTAGACAAAAAAGTAATCATTTAATTAAAGCAGTAAGATCAATTGGCTACTGAAAAATCTATTTTTTTGGTACACTTTATCATCCTGGGGGGAGAGGGGAGTTGCTCATGTCGTCGAAACCATGGAAGGCCCAGGAGTGAGAACAGCCTCCGGAGTGTGCCCCTCAGGTGGACCCTCAGCCTACTCCCCCTCAGTTCTGGAGGGACACTCGTTGGCCGGGATGGCCACTTGGCACCCAGTGGAGGTGCTGGTGTACATACAGGCTTCCCCGAGGATGCCAAGGGGTTGGCCCAGCCCCCACCAACCAGGATGGGACCTGGTCACTTGCTGCCAGAGGAGAACTGGCAGAACCCTGCCCTGTGGAGAAGTCACCCAACTGCCTTCTGCAGAGTGGGAGGGCATCTTTGTCCTCCCCCACCCCTGCCCACTCTTCTGGAATAGGAGAGGACGCCCTGGTAGATCCCACCTCCACTCCCAGAATGCTTTGCTTTGTCAGAACACTGGCTTGATTATAAGATCGGGTGCTTAACTTCTCTGAAACAGGCTCCTCTGCAGAAGGACAGATTGGCTATTATGATCTGATTAGACGACGACGAGAAGGAGCCTGGCCTAGAAGGTGCTCAGTACTTGGCAGCAGTGATGGTCATCGTCTTCAGGTGCGAGAGAGTCTGGGGCCAGCGACCTGGGGCTTTCTTTGTATCATTTTATGAAGAAAGGTAAAAATACCACAGGCAAGAACAAGCAACAAAGGGCGGACGGGATTTTTCATCTGCAGCTTTGAATTGATACCTTTAAGTACTGAGCTATTCTTTTGTTAGGACAGAACACGTTATTCCATCAGAAGGGAACATTTTGGGGTGGTGGAAGTGTTCCACGTCCTGCGTGGGGTGACAGTTACACGCATGTCACATCAGCAGCCTGAGGAGGGAGGGGAGAAGGGCCGGGCTGGATACCTTCAGCCTCTTCATCGCACTCCAGGCACCAAGTGCAAGGGCAGGGAGTTTTCATTATTTAGGGAATGCAACCCTGGAGTAGAGGACACCTCGCGGAGACATCTCGAATCCCGCAGGTGTCTGAGCTGCGCTCCGCGCTCCAGCCGGGAAGCCTTTTCTTATCCAACCGCGCCGCCCCGCGGAAAGCCTGGGTACTGCAGACGCCCTCACCGGCCCACCGACAGCTGGTTTTGAAGCGGGGGCTTAGGAAAGTAAAGGGGGCAGTGTTCGGAGCCACGATGCCTTTGATGTGAGGCGGTTCCACCCAACAATCAACGAATCAAGCTGGAACTGCAGGCCCTCCTTTTGTTGGGGGGAGGACCTTAAGGAATGTCACCCCCTTGTCCCCTACCCGCTGCCCCACGCCCAGCCTCTCAGAAAGGCACCAGGCGTGAGTAGAGTGCGAGGCGTCCACACCCTCGTGTCCTTTCCATTCCCGGACACCTTTGCACCCTAGCCGAGGCCTCAGCACGGAGTGAGGGTTGCCTGGGGTACTCAGCTGGGTGGGGGGCGTTCTTGCCTCCCGGGCCCTGACCCCACGGTCTGGGTCGGCGCGGCGTCTCCCCCTGGCGTCTGGACTGTGCGCCTGCCCCGCTTCCAGGCGACGAACGGCAGGAGCCGGGGGTCCGGCGGGACCCGGATCCAGGGCGGGCGGAAGGCGAGGGTCTCTCCTTCCCAGAACCCCCAACCCCGCAAACCTGCACCCAAACCGGGTCCCTCCTCCGCATCGCTCCCGCGCTCCCCGGGCCGCCTCCCCACGCGGGCACCCACTCTCCGGGCCCTCGCAGCACCGCCCTCCCCGCGTCCACCCGCGCGGCCGACGCCGCCAGGGGCCCTGAGATCGCGGAGACAGCGCGCCCTGGCTCCTGGTGGGGTCCTCCCAGTGGCCAGAGCGCTCCTGGACCAGTCGGCTGTGGTCTGTGCCCAAACACGATGGAAACCGGGGCTGGGACGGGCGGTGGTACGCACGTGGAGAAAAGGCATGGCGGGAAAACCACAGCCGGACAGGTCCACTCGCACCTCCCAGGCACCCGCCGCCGTCTGACTAGCGGCTCTCCCCAAGGTTCCAAGTCGCCGCCGTCTGTTGGCACCACTCACCGGGCTCCGACCCGGGCCGCGAGTCCGCTGATGCGCAGCTGCCTCCCGGCGGCTCCCGGACTCTGCCCGGACCCGCGCGCAGAGACGCTCGGGAACGCTTGGCTCGGGCGCCTCCTGGCGGCGGCAGCACGCGGCACACGCTCGGTTCTCCTGCCCGAGGGGGCGCGTGGAGCGTAGGCGGGATCCGCTCGCGGGCCTGGGCTGCTGGCCCACATTTCCCCGCTTGCTCGGATGGCGGCGCTGAGGCCTATTCGCCTCTTTATTAATAACGATGCCTCGGGAGGGAAAAAATAGAGCCTTTAAAAATCAGAGTGCGAGTGTGTGTGTGTGTGTGTATGTGTGTTTGTGTGTGTGTGTGTCTCGGGGCGTTGGTGAAAGCAATAAAACTCAGATCGCTTCCTTGGCGAGATAGCGGCGGCTATAATGCGCCGGGGGGATCAGGGGTTTATTTGCAGATCCTGGATAAAAGATGATATATCGACACGGTTTAGAGTGTCACTGCGCCTGGCCTCTCAGGAAGCCACAAGTACATATTTCCTGAAATACTGCCCAGCACAGTATCTAATCCGCCCGCCACTTAACACCGGGAGGGGAACTTCAGCACCGCACAAGCGCGCTCCCGGCTTCCTGGTTCCGGGTGGGGAGAGCCCAAACGGGAAGGATCTGGTGCGCCTAGACGCCCCCTCCCCTGGCCTTTGTCTTCAGTCCAAGTAATCACTTAGCGATGGGCCTTAATAAATACGTCTGAGAACTGTCCTTATGCTCGGTAAATATTGGATTAGCTTTTCAATGACCAGGCTCTTGAAAAGGCTCGAGAAATCCACACCAGGTCTCAACTAAGCCCAACAGTCAATAGGTAAGGAAATAAGTTATTTCCCTATCTGAGGTGGGGAATGTTGAGAAGGGGGGCTTCCACTCGTACCAAATTATCTGATTCTACTAAATATGACCGTTGTACTAAAGAGGAAAGGGGGCGCATCCAAGTTTCCCATTAGTCGGAATTTCCACCAGCTCAGTTCTGCTCATTAAGGGCTGAGTGACTTTGTGGGGAACATATCTGGGTTCCATTTTTTATTTCCACAGAGCTCAGCATAAACTATTTTTGTTTAGTACATATGGTTTATTTGGGGACTGCTTATGGGAGTTTTGACCTGGCAATTGCAGGGGAGAAGGCATGACCCAAATTATTTCCGACTGCCTCGCGCCAATTTGGACCGCTTAGAGGAGGCAAAAAATGGGCAAATTCTTTGGAAGCCCTGCTGTGTCTCCCTGGTACTGAATTTTGTAAGCACGCGATACAGGAGACATTGAAAATTAAAGAGGAAGTATCTCCCTTCTCCAACATGGGGAGAGACGCGGTTGGAAGAAGTTTCTGAAGTGGTTTCCCATCGCACCAAGAGGCCAGTGGGATGGATCCCCGCGCGTAATTCAAACGAACGCGCGTGTCTTTAGCTCTTCGGGGTTGGTAACCAAGTGGCGCGGCAGGGCGCAAGTCGCCTTGGAACGGGCTGCAGCCCAAGTCTAGCTGGGCCCGGGACTGAGCGGCACCCTTGGCCTCTCAGAACCTTTCTCGCGGTGAGTGGAAGGGCGGCTCCGCGCGCGGGCGCTTCGGGGCCGGTCGGTTGCGAAATCAGGGGGGTGGATTTTCATCTACCCAGGAGCCGCTAAGCCCGTAGGGGACCGAGCATCACCCGGGCCCTGGGTACCCTGAGTTGCCTCCTGAGCCCCAGGACGGTCCGATGGTGCAGAGCTCCCAGGCAGAAGTTAGTTTCCTGATACACACACAGGAAGGAGTGAGCAAAGTGCGCACAAATGAGCCAAACCCCGAAGGCGCAGATTCGCGGACTCCCGTCCCAGCGTTAGTCAAGGAGACAGAAGAGAGGAAGGAGAGAAGTGAGGAAGAGAGAGAGATTATGAGAAAAAGAGACTATGAAAGTAGAGAAAGAGATTATGAGAGCGAGATGATGAGAGGAGAGAAAAAGAGATTTTGAGAGAGAGACAGAATGAGAGAGATCCAGCTTTCAGTGTCACGGGGCCTAGGCGGGGCAAGCGCCCTCCGAAGCCATCAAAGACAGGGGTGGCTTTTTCTCCCCTCCTCCAGCCTCCTCCCCAATAGATATAGCACGAATTTTTAATGCGTCTTCCTTTCACAGACAACAATACAGGGTTTGAAAGCCGGACACAATTTAGGTTTTGTGCGGGTCCCTCCTCGCGCTCCCTCGGCCCAGCTGGCCATATGGAATCCAGCATGGAGCCCGTGGATGACAAAGGGACCCAGTGACAGGCCCAACAAAACCCCAAGGAGACTTCTGCCTGACTCCGGGATTCACTGCCCGCGATAAGCGCGCTGAATGGTGCGGGGTGGGGCGGGGGGTGGGGGGCGGGCCCCTTCTCCTTCTTCCCCTCTCTCTGTCCCCGCGATCCTTTCTCTGTCCCTTTTTAATATGCACGCCTCTAACATCTCCGGCTCCCAGCTTTCCCATTGTGCGGTTTTGTACCGCCCGCTGTAGATTGGGCGAAGATAGACTGCTGAAGCGGACCCCGCGCCGGGTGCGCTCCCAGGGCGCTGGGGTTAGGGCCACACAGGGCTCCACAGGCGCTTTTATTGACTCCATGGGGACCCGAGGACAGAGAGAGGCGGGCGCCGGGCCCACCTCCCGGGCTCCCGGCCGGCCGCAGGAGCGCACACCCAGATTGCAGGCCCGCGGTCCTGGCCACCGCTCCAAATGTGTCCTCAATGAGCAAGTGGTGGAAGCCTGCCAGGGTGAGGACCTTCCACGCTTCCCCCTTCCTCTCTGGAAACCTGAGGGTCTGTTGTGATCATTCTCACTCTGGAAGCCCTGGGGCCTGGAAGAGTCAAAATGGCCTCAGGCCTTCTGACAGCTCCGCTCCAAGAGACTTGAAACCCTCACCTTTCCTCCCAGGAGGATTTTGGGATTAGGGGAAGTTGCAAGTGGATGTTGAGTGGTTAGTACCAGGGCACGTTGGGCGTTCAATTATTGCACAACAAACTATTTGGGAGAAATTCGTTGGCCTTTAAAAACAGTAAGACATAAGCCCCCAAACATTGCCAAGCTAGTGTGGAGAACAAAGGGAGACCTTTTAGCATTTAGAAAAACTGCCCTTTCCCCGAGGATGAGCCTGGAGATGGGAAAGGACCTTTACTGGGGTATTAGAAAGACTTCCGAGCCCTCAATTATCCAGGCGCGGTGTGGAACGCGGGAATAAAGTGTCATCGCGTCCCTGGGCTGCTGCGCTGAGCGCTATCGACGCACAGATTTGGTCCCACGGATAATCATGTTTGCTTTAGATATTGAATTAAACCTGATCATCAACTAGAGGGAGCGAGAAAGTCAGCTGGGACCGTTTCTTTTGCCCGGCCTCCTCACTGCCACCCCACGCCTGGCCCAGCCTTGATGGTGCAGCTTCGGAGAGAACAGAGATACAATTTCCAAATGCGCCGACTTTCAGTCCCCCAGCGTCTCGCAGCACGCGCTGGGCTGTGAGCTACAGAGTCCCAAGTGTTTTTAGAAACCCGCGAGAGAGAGGAGAAAGGCTCATCCTCCAGTTCGCCAGGCTTCCTAAGACGCTCCCCCGCGTGGCCAAGTGTGCGCCAGCATCCGCCAAGGAGATCTTCCTCCAGCAACAAGGGTGGGACGGAATCAGTTCCCCGCCGGAAAGATGGATGCGCCCTTCCCGGGCGTGCCCGGGCCTGTGTGCCCACTTCCCTTCCGGGGCGCTCACCCCACCCCCAAACCTCTACTTCCTAGCAATTCACCCAGTCCCACACTCAAGGGCTGACCTGGGGAGACCGCACATCGCCGAACGCTGGAGGGAAGGAGGCCCGGGATCCAGTCCCCGGAGAGAGGCCTGGAAGCCCGGAAAGGATGGGAGCGGAAGGGAAGGGGGAGCCAGGGTTTGCTGGGATTGCCAAAGACTCTCGCTCCCTGGCTTCCTGGGGCCAAAGATCCTAGAGAGGGCTGCAGTATCCCCTCCCTCCCCCGAGCCCAGAACCCCGCGTACTCCCCCCAAGCCCCCTAAGCCAAAGCCTAGCGCGCCCTGACCGCTCCCACCCCCAGCCTTAGCGGTCTCCTAGGTCAGCACCAGCCTTCAGATTTTGAAAAGGGGTGGGAAGTGGGGAGAAGGCAGCCAGTCTTAACCTCAGACCCCCACCCACCCACTTTCTTAGCGTGAGGTAAGTCAAATGCAACAAAGTGAAAGTCATCGAGTGTAGTGGCTTCAACAGCTTCTCAGGCTGAAGGAGCCACTCGTAGATTTGGGCCAGCGAGGGGGGTTTGCTCTCCTCGCCTTTGCGGCTCCCGAAGTCACTTTTCCTCCCGCAGCCGGACGCTGCCGCCCGGGGTTCAGACAGCGCGCGAGACCAGGGGAGAGGCCGGGGAGGGTGGGCGACCCTGGGCTTCCGGCCGACCGCTCGCAGGCCAGGCCGGAGGCCGAGCGTTCCGGTCCCCGCCCCAATCCTAGGCGCGGGGTGCAGCCTGTGGTCGGAGGGGCCTGCACCGGGAGCCCCGCCCGCCCCACGGCCCCGGTGCCCTCGGCCTCCCCGCCCGTGGGAGCCCCGCGGGCGGCCAGACCCGGCTCCCAGGCCCGGGCCTCCGGCCCGGCGCAGTAGGACAAACGGGAGGGCAGGGATTTTTTTCTTTTTTTCTTTTTTAAACACAGGATTTTTATTAAAATTCATATTTAAAAAATCGAAAGCTTTCTGCGCCCGGCGCTCTTGGGGAACCGCGCCGAATAGCTGAGCTCCAAGTTCTGGGCTCAAGGCCCGGAGGACAGGGCAGAGGGCTCCCTGCCTACAGGGTTTTCTTTTCCATATTTGAGAAATGTTTGCACAATAAAATAAAAAGAGAAAGGAAGAAAGCAGGGGAAAACGCAAAAAATAAAATAAAATAAAATAAAATAAAATAAAAAATAAAAAAACCAAACCCAAACAAACCACAAAGAAAGGAGTTGGACCCAGACGGGAAACAGGCCGGTCCTGAAGGTCATTTTGGCAACAGTCACCACCGATATTTACAACGAAAAGCGAAATCTGCCACCAGTTGTCAGAACGTTTACATGGCCATAAATATTTAGCATTTTCTTATTTTTTTTAAAAAAAGGAAGAAATTCTCTATATTTTTAAAGTGTTCTCCACTTGCTTTAGAAGAAGACGGCTGACAATATCGCTACTCACACAAACATATTTTACAAAATTCACGAAAGCTGGGGTGGGGGGTCGGTCTTTTTCTCGTTTTCAAGTGACGACATTAACGCTGGGACGGTTTGGTCCCCCCGGGGAGAGGCAAAGAAGCGAAGCTGCGCAAACATTCTGTAAACACGGCGTAGAGTTCAGCCCTCTCCAAAGGTTCAGAAGGAGAGGCATGGGCAGAGCTGGGTGGGTGGAATCTGCCACTCCAAGGAGACGCAGGCAACCTCCCGGCGCCTACCTAGTGGAGCCGAGAGTCAACTCGACTCCATAATAATAATTATAATAATAATAATAACCACCATAAGGACCGAGGCCTCCTCGCCGCCACCGCCGCCGGGGTGGGGCCTGGGCCTGGGGCCGCGAGTCTCGTTGGGGCGACGCTCACCAAGTCCACTGCTGGGCCTGGACCAGGGGGTGTGCTGTCGGGTACTGGGGGGTGCTGGCCGAGCTGTACTGAGCGTTGTACTGCATGTGCTGCAGCGACTGCGCGCTGTAGGCCGAAAAGGGAATGCCCGCCTGGAAGGTGGCGGCTGCCAGGTCCTGGGCTTTGAGCGCGTGACACGGTTTGCCGTCCCTGACCAAGACGGGCACGGCCACCCGGCGCGGCGAGGGCAGGGGCGTCACCTCCATACCTTTCTCGGCCCGGGCGCGCTTCATCTTGTAGCGGTGGTTCTGGAACCAGATCTTGACCTGCGTGGGCGTGAGGCGGATGAGGCTGGCCAGGTGCTCGCGCTCGGGCGCCGACAGGTACCGCTGCTGCCGAAAGCGCCGCTCCAGCTCGTAGGTCTGCGCCTTGGAGAAAAGCACCCGCCGCTTCCGCTTCTTGCCGGCGTCCCCCCCGCCGCCCGGGGTCTCCTTGTCATTGTCCGGTGACTCGTCGGCCGAGGGCTCCGGGGACTTGGAGCTTGAGTCCTGAGGGGGCGCGCCGGCAGCCAGACCGTGCACTGGGGGGAGGGGGAGAGAGAAGCGCGTCAGGCGTCTGGAGGCCGCGCGCAGCCTGCACCAGACTCCGAGCACCCTGGATCCTCCGTGCGACCCTGGACCTCCGCGCCTGGCAGCCCAGCCCCGCTGCCTTTGCCATGACCCCTGCCTTGCTCTACGCCTGACGAAGACGTCGGGGCCTCCCAGGGTAAAGAGGGAAATCGGTAGGAGTGGGGGCTAGGGGCTCGAGTTTCAAGGGGCTCACATAGTGTGGGTGAGAATTTAGGGGGGAGTGGCACTGAAGATCATCGCGGGTTAAGGGCTCCGGCGCCCTTAAGCGGTTTCCTCTCCGGCGAGACGTGGGCAGATTTTTAACAGAAAAACCCCACAATCCCAGCATTGATCGGCTCGGCCATTTAAGGCAGGTTTTTGGGGGCTTTCGTTTCTGCTTTCGGGCCTTCTAGACACCCCCTGCACCGCACAAAGCGTCCTCTATGATCGCGCAGGGGGCAGGGTGAGCTATTTATACCCGGGCCACCCAAAGCCTCCCCACCCTCCACCCGTACCCGGACGAGGCTCGCTGGCTACCTCCAGGGGGCCAGGCCAGTCCCTCCCAGCGGCCAGAGTCCGGGGGCTGCGGCTGGAGCCATCAGTCCCGGTTGACATCATATACCAGCCCCTGAGAGGTATAGCCCTTCTCCCTCTTTCTCCTTAATTTCTCGCATTGAAAAAAATTTTGGAGACCAAGCTCTTTCCCGGAACTAAGGGGGCTTGAAGAGGAGGGCAGAGGACATCCTATACAAGTGTTAAAAATCTTTCTACGGATCCGAGTGAGGGGGTCCGGGCTTACATGGCCCCTTCCCCTTTCACTCCCAGCGTCCATCCCAGGCTGCGGCCGCAGGAATGGAGGGGACCACGGCCTCGGTAGCCAAGTTTTGCTACTTACGGGAGTACTGAAGGCCCTCGGTGCTGGCCAGCCAGCGCGTGTACGGGTTGTCGCTGCTGTCGTAGAAGGGGTTCTTCAGGGGTAGGCTCTGCACCGCGTCCAGGGCGCCCTGCCTCAGCGGCCCGGCCCTCTTGGCTGGCTCGGGCCCCTCGTTCTCTTCCTCCGGCCCTTCGGCCACAGAGCCCTCCTCATCGTTGGTGTCCGGCAGGTCTAAGATGTCCTTGACGGAAAACCCCGTCTTTGTGTTGGTCAGCGACATGGTTCGAGACCCCAAAATTTATGTCGCAAAGTTGTAGCTTCTCTTGGTCAATTCGTGGCGCTACCCTGCCCCGGCGGGCGGGGGAGGGGGGAGTTGGGGGGAGGGACTGGGGGAGGGGAGGGGGGAATTGGCTTTAATTATTGGGATAATTATTATTTTTAAAAAGAGAAAGAAACTGGGGATGGGGAGGAAAAAAATGAAGCCCAACCCAGTGCCTCTCTCTGTCTTCTTTGAAAGCACGCGGAAATGGACGCAGGGAACCGGGCGGCCTGCGCGCCGAGCGCCGCGGGCCCCGGCCTTAGTTTCTAACTCCAGGAGGGGTGCCAAGGCGGCGTCAGCTCGGGCTCCGGCGGCCGCTCGGCGCGCGGTGGCGGCTGGTGGCGAGGAAAAAATGGGCCATTGCCCGAGCGATCAGTCCATATAAGGCTGGGCTCCACTCACGAACCTGGGGAGGGGGGGAGAGGGGGAGAAAGAGAGGGAGGGAGGGAAAGAAAGAGGGAGGGAGGGGGAGCGAGAGAGGGAGCGGGAGAAGGGTGGAAAAAAGGGGGAAGAGACATTAAAAACGCAAAGGTTGGCCACGTGTGGGCGGGTCTTGGGAGTCAAGTGGATGAAGACAGTATTTGCAGATGTGAAATTGTGGGTTTTGGGGAGCTCCGCGCTCCCAGCCAACGGCCCTCTAGAGCAAGATGAGAGGTGTAACGTGTCAATTAATTGCAAAGACGGGGCGAGCCTTTTTTTTTTTAAACCCAGTATTTACATACAAAGGGCCACCGCATCGCTCGCGAGTCCACACACTTGAAAGGGCCGTTTTAACAAATTGCATCTTAAAAAAGGTGGGGGTGGGGAGGAGGAGGAGAGAAAACAAAACAGAAACCAGGAGGAGGGAAAAAATCCTCTTTAACATTCACCGGTTCCTACCTCCCCGCCCCCGCGCGCCCACCCCCGGCAAGCCGGAAAATTGGCGATTTGTGGCGCCTTTGGAAAAGGGGGAGGGGGCGAAGGCCGAGCTGCGGAAATCTCTCCTTTCCATCGCTGGTGGTTCCCTAAACAAGATCCGGTTCAAATGGCAAGAGCCCAACTTCTGTAAGCCTCCTAGGTCAATATTTTGGTTGAGGCTTAAGGATGAGTGCTAGAAATGACAAGGCAAGTAATTGATTCCAGTTAACCGCGAGAGAGCCCGAAACCCAGGAGAGAGCTCCGCTCCGGGCCGGCCAGAGCCACCACCAAGCGACCCGCCCCCTTCCAGCCGCCCTTTATTTGCTAAAGACTCATTTATTTCCTTCACTCCGCCTCCCCCCACCTCCCACCCCCAACCCCCCGCCTCCACCTCTCTGCGGCCAAGGAGGACGCGCAGCTCACTTTCTGCTTTGCGGGCGGTCCCGGGGAGGGCGGGGTAAGAGTGAGGAGCTCCAACTTCGGCTGGGGTCGGACCCTGGCCCTGCTGCCTCTGGGCTCTGCGGGCCTCTTTCCCCGGGTGGAGGAAAGGGCAGACGGCCCTGCTCTTTCCTGCCCTCTATTATCCCTCCCTCTCCGGCCCCCTCCCTCTCCAGCCTCCGGCTAGAGGTGGAGCAGCGGGAAGGCGGCGAGGCGGGATTGCGGGGGTGGGGGTGGGGGTTGTGTCTCCAGCCTGGGTGAGGACCCAGAAAGCTGCCGGGGAGGGGGGTCGCTGAGTGGCCCGACGATGCTGCGTTTTCTCCCCAGTTTTCTTCTCCCACGCGAGTTCTTTAGCATGGTCTCCTTTTGGACGCCCTGGGCGCGTTCGGAGTAAGCGCTCCACGTTTCCAGGTTAAGTCAGGTTAGTGTGAAGTTTCCAACCACTCGGCTCTGGGAACTGAACTTTCCCGGGACTTGCACTTCCTCCTTGGCGCTGGGGTTGGAAAAGACCACGCAGCACTTACCACCTCTTCTTCTAGTTAAAATTTTTTTGGGGGGGTGCACTGGGGTAGATTGGCTACCTGATGCTCGTTCGCCCCAGAGGAGTGTCAGGAAGGAGCTTTGTCTGGGGGCGGGGAGGGGCACAGAAGGCCACCCCTGCGGGGTCCAGGTCTAGTCTTCCCACAACCTGGGCTCCTCCGCGCGGGCCAAGCTGAGCGCGCGGTCGCCGGGTCCTCCTCGCGCGCAGCTGCCGCGGCTGCCGCCGCGCCCCAGCTGCCCCCGGGTTGCCAGCGCCGGGTGAGGGCACCTCTCCCCGAGCCTCTCGGCGGCTTTCTGCAGCCCTGGCTGCCTCGCCCCCAGTATGTGACGTGGGTGACAATGGCCCAGGTTAGAGCGAGCCCCTCGTCGGCGCGTCCTGGGTGGTCGGACCCGGGCAAACACAAATACAAACCGATTGCTAAGCTGCGGACAATGAGCGAAATGTAGACAAATGTCCCGCTCCCGTTGGAAGCCTTTGTCCCGGCTCGGTTTTTGCATTTATTTCAGTGGCGAAATAATACATGATTGACGCTCTCTTTCAATGTGTCCTAACTGTTTGGAATAAATCTAAGGTTGTTCCTAGTTGTCATGGCATTCAACCCTTTTCAATGGACTATCTCTTCATTCATTTCTGAATCCGTCCACAATATTAAGGAAACCCCTTCATGTCGACGCTCCCCGATTCCTCTTTCTCCTCCTACTTTTTCTTTTCTCCTTTCTCCCCCTCCTTCCCCCCTTTTTTCCCCTGGAAGAATTAGAAACTTGTTTGAATCGTCTTCCTCGAACCCATTACTTTTCGTGCTTTTTTTTTTTTTTTTTGCTCGCTTTCCGTCTCTGTCTTTCTCAGCGCCCCCCCTCCCCCGCCCTTTCACGTGGGAGCTCGTCTCTCTGCCCCGTCGGAGGAGGGAAGTTGGTTCTCCAGGAGTCGGGGAAGCGCCGAGTTTGGATCCAGGGGCGGGAGTGGGCCTGCCACTGATATTGTTACTCAGCTGCTAAATAAATAACTGGTGAGAAAAAAAGTTCCTCAACCCAAGCGTTGCAGCAAAGACCCTCCTTTTGTTCCTCCTCTTATTCCTCAGTCCTAAGGGGGCGGAGGCTCTCTTGGGGTCCAGGGCAGCCACCAGGATGGGGACCCAGAATACGACCTGGTTGGGCCAGGCGAATTCTTGGGTCAGGTGGCAAAGGGGTCTTTGGCAGCAAGTGTCGTTTCTCGCATATCCCCAGAGCCATCTTAGGTGGGGGAGTGCCCGCAGAGGCCTCCCAAAGCGTGTTCATTTCTTCAGCTGGGAACCACCTCGCTGAAGTTCCATGTAGTTCCCAACTTTTCTCCCCCTTCCCCAGCATAGTGACCCTTTCTTCCCAGGATCTAAATCAGCACCGCTGCTATTGATCAAGTCCCCTCCCCTCACCCGTGGCAGCCTGCAAGGTCCACAGAGCACCTGAGAGAGGATTGCTTTCCTAGGGGAATCCTGGCTCCTGGAATTAATCATGGGGAGGGAGTGCTGCCATAGGCGCCTAGAGAAGGAGGCCCTCAGCCCAGTTCTCAAAGGTCGGGTTTGCCTTTGCACCTGCCCCTTAGCCTCAATGACCAGCCGAATCCTTCTGGGTCTCAGCTTGCGGTGTCCTCTTGCCAGAGCACCTGAGGCGCCCACTTCCCCTGCCCTCGCAGGACGCCTCCTGGACTCTGGCCCCTCCCACACTTTCACCCCAGCTAGTCTTCCAGTTTTTATTTCCCCTGGCCTGGGGGCAGCTGGGCAGGGAGGGAGAGAACTGGAGAAAGCTTCGGCCTTGCCTCCTCCGCTGTCGGTGCTGCCGGGTCCACAGCACTCAACCTCTCCCGGGACCTCGAGACTACATTTCCCCATCACTTCTCGTCCGTGTGGTTCCCGCGTCCGTTTCCAGAGCGTTAACATTTGCAATTGAAAAGGCGCTGGGAGACCGCTGGGAGGCCCGTAATTGAAGGGGAGAAACTGGGCTTGTTAGTGGAAGATCATAAAATGCAAGTCCCCCAGGAGCGGCCTGTGGACGCCGGGAGGTCTGCGCAGGCCCAGCTGGCGGCCAGGGCAAGTCCGGTGCCCACAGCACAGTCCAGTGTCTCCTCAATTTCTTGGGCCCGGCTTGCGCCCAAAGAGCCTAGGGGCCAGGCGCCAAACGCACCTTTTCTGTCCCAATTAAACAGGTGATTACATCCTGAGGACTCCCCAAGAGGCCTCCCAGCGAGTACCACAGCTAGGCCTTCTAGAGCCCGGGAGCTTCGGTTCCCTGCGATCCCGCACACCCCGCAGGCTGAGAGGCCCTGCCCCGCTCACTTCCCCCTCCGGAGGGTTCTTCAGTAGTGGCCCACCACTCCCACCCTGTCCGCGTCTGCCGGCACCAGTTTCAGCTCCTCGTCTCCCCCACTCGGCATTCTTCAGTAAATTCTTTCCAGGTACCATCTTGCACCCAGGCGAGTTCAATGTCCTCCATTCCGTCAAGTTCGGGTTTGAGCTTTGGGCTCAGCTGCCGTGGTCTGGAGACCTCGTAGGCACTCTGCAAGATGCTTCGTTCTGCTGCATGCTTGGGGAGGAAGTTGAGGCGGGTGCTGGAAGTTCTGAACCCAGCGTGCCCCGGGCCGGAGGAGATTTGCTTGGTGTCTCCTTAGAGTCCCGAACACCGCGCACCCCTGCTGGGGTAACCTGAACAGCTGGACCCCCCAACTCCATCTTTATTATCAACATTGGGGCCCCAGGTTCCGTACCCATCTCTAGCTCTATTCATTCTTCCTAGGTTGAGAACGGACGCATTGGGAGTCCTAGGCCTGGGGGAAAGGCAGGAGAGGGGAGGAAGAGAACCTGTGCCCCTGGAAGCTAGAGGAGAGCCTCGCTCTCTCTGCTGCTCTGGGTTCCGCAACGAATTGAGTTCGGGTTCAGGCGGCTGGAGCGGGCGCGGGGAGGCTGAACAATCGCCGGAGGCCCAGGAGGGGAGGCGAATGTACACAGGCTAAGTGGCCCCACTCCAGGACAAGTGGCCCTCTAAGTCGGCCCAGTGTTTACCTGTTTACTTTCCCAGGTAGCTCAAACACGAGCGCCTTTTCTGCGCTCCAGGGCACGGGAGCCGCCCAGAGGCACCCTGCTTTTCCGGCTTCTGCCCTCCCACGCCTCAGCTTTACGCCCCCTGTTGTGGGGGTGCGCTCTAAACAACAGCAAACCAGGCAAGAAAGGAAGATACAGGAGAGCAGGCGCGGCCTCGGCACACCCTAAGGAGGGGAGCCTTTCTTGTGCCTGTGGAAGAACTGGGCTCCGTGGACGGCATCCGACCCTCCCCCCATCTCTGTTCTGGGCACCTCTTTGGAGACGGCGCTCGGTTCGCATCCTTCCCCGTTCAAGCCGGCGGTGAAAGCTTGCAGTGCAGGTACCTGCCCCCTGTCCTCCAGGGGAGTTAAGGGCAGAAAAAGTCTTCGGGGGTTGGGGATGGGGTCTTGGGGCCTGCTCTAAAGAGGGGGCGACCTTGAGGAGCCCAAAGCTTCAGCAGCCCTAGGCGGCACACCTCACACTCCCCATCCACAAAAGCGCTTCCAATCATTAAACACACAAGGTCTTTTCCCTTTATTTGGAAACACTAATTTGTTTGACTTCATTTCATTTCTTCGTCTTTTTTTTTTTTGGAATGAAAAAGGGTTGAAAAGAAACTCCTTTCCTGGTACAGTATGTGGCTGAGCTCTCAGGCCCTCGCACATCCCATCTCAGATAACAACCTTCAAGTGGATTAGTTTATTGTCTGGTTAGCGCCAAGGTGCAAGCGTTTGTCTTCATTCACTCCGGAAACAAAGCGCGTTGCACCTTCCTGCTCCAGCAAGGATTAACGGCGCGGACACAAAGGTTTTGTTGGAGGGGGAAGGTTTATTTTATCTTGGGTTGGAGACTCAGAGCGTGGCATGCACTTGAAATCAATGGGGAAGGAAAATGTCACCCAATCTGGTCCCTGAGTGTGGCGATAAAGACGTTCACCTTAAGGATGGCATCTCCAAAACAGCCCCACTTTGGCTTCGCCTTCCAATGCGGGAACAGGGGCTGCAGGAAGCAGAGGTGTCAGCTCTCACGTCCTGGATGAAAGAAATAGGGGAATGTACCCCAGGAACACTACCCCGTGCTGGGACCTTTGCTAACCAGAAAATGAAAATCAGTCCCAGCTCCAATTGCCCTCACCTTCTGTCCCCGGAGAAGGAAACAGGGTCATAGGAAATCCCTTCTGTCTGTGGGGTGGCAGAGTGGAGTCTCTGGGTTGGGGAGGCCTAAAGCTGTGTGAGCCTGCAACTTTGGAGAGGCCAGACCGTGCCCGGCAGATATCTGGCAGGAGAGACTCACAGCCATTGGAGAGGTGGACGAGAAAGTGGGCATTAGTGTGAAAAGAAAGGAAATCTCAGCCTGCCTTGGGTTCAAGCCTAAGGTGAGTTTTTTTTTCCCTTTGGTCCATAATATATTAACTCTTTAAATTGCCCCAGGAAGGGAAGAATGAGTGGATGGACAATCCTCCCAAGTCAGCTAAGAAGGAGTTGGATAGATAAGTTCTGCAGGCCCAGAGACTGAGTTCAGATTCTGTGTCTGGGGGAAAATCCCCACCCCGTTCCTACAGAGTGGCGGGAACCCCATTGATGCCACGGAGAGAACCGATCCTGGGACCTAGAGCCTGGAGTCCCCCTGCGATTAACTGTGGGTGCAGGAGGAAGGCATCTAGGTGAGCTCCCTTCTCCCTATTCTTTTTCAAGGCAAAATATACAACAATTTCCCAATTATCTGCCTCCCTCCCTCCCTCCCCCAAGGGGCAAATATCTCCCGAGGATGTAAATAGTAATAGAAATTAGTATTTGTCTTTCTGTTAATCAGCCTCATTGTGTGGGCATAAGACCCTGCGGGCATATGTTAGGACTTTGATAAATGCACTTTAATAAGATCTTTAAAAATGCATCCAATAAAATAAAAGGCGAGGAAAGCCGTTTAACTTTCATGGATGTTAAATTGAACACGAACTGTGGCTCCGGGCATGCTACAAAATGGAACCGGCCTCTCTCCAATATTTTCTTTAAAAACCTAGCTTTAAGCCCCCCTCGGGCCAAACGAGCCTGTCCCAGCCAATCCATTGTCACCGGTTTATTGGGGAACCAAACGCCACGTCCCCCTGGGCGAACTCCTTGGCTTTATTCGTTCGCTCTGCTCTAATGATTAAATATGTTACAATGAGATTACGCATCGTCAGTGTTGCCTTCAGGAACGTTCTTTCAGCCAAGCCCGACCTTCCCCGGATGAGGGCGATTTCAATACGGGAGATCTGGGTTTCTCCAGGAAACACGCGCTGAAAGCACTCTCTTATCTGAATTTACTTCTTAACACGTGACAAAATCATTACCACAAGACTTTGGAAAACAAGCGGCTCTCCTGACGGGTTAGCATTCAGCACTTAAAGCTGGGTCGGGCAGGCTGATGTGAAAAGTAGTTGTCGGTGGCGCGGGGAAGGCACGCTCTTAGCTCGAGCTAAGGGCTGGGTCCGGAAAGGACAGGGAATGCACCCTTGGGCCCTCGGGCACAGAAAGCGGGTTCCTAGGGCTCTGTCTCTCTCTCTCCAATGGGAGCACCAGAGGTTCACAACCTTCCCCTAGACGCAAAGTCTCCTTTCCACCCCCAAGAGCCACTAAAATCGAGAAGGCGCCAGGGGAGCGCCAAAGGGCCTCCTGGTAGTGTGTGCGTGTGTGTTGTGGGAGGAGGTTGGGGTGGAGGGGGCGCCCCTCGGAGACAAGGACCCCACCGAGGTTCATTTCTGATCCTCTGGCGATCTCTACTGACACAAACGAGAACTGTCCGGCGCCGGGCGCGGCCCAGGCAACACTCGCCTCCCAAACTCCAGTCTTCAGTCGCCTCTCCAGAGACCTCAGTCCACTGAGCGGGCCCTCAGCCCCGGCTTCTCCTGTCTGCGACTCCCACCACTTGCCCTCCTGCTCATCACCACCGTCCCCTCACGTCCCAGTTCCGTCTGAGGAGAAGCCCCTGTCTCCACTGGGCGCCATCTCCAAATTACCTTCGGGACTTCTGCCTCTGTTTCAATCCCCGATCCCGAGCTCCCCGCGACGCACAGGGGGCGACTTACCCGGTGGAGGTGGGTGCAGCGGCCGCCCCTTCCTCACCGCGGCCCCGGCAGCCGGGGCACAACCGGCCCCGGGCATTCGGGATGGAGCTAACCAGGCGCTTCGCGCGCCCGCTCCGCCTCCTACTCCCGGAGCTGCGGCGACAGTCCCGCCGCATTTCAAGGCGCGTCTTTATCTAGTACTCCACCTACCCGGACCCCCCTCGCTCTGCGCCCTTCCCCCACCGCGCGCCCTACCAGGCGGGGCTCAGGGGACCGCAGGCGGGGACCGCCGAGGGTGCCGCGCCCCTCCCTCCTCCTCCGCCCCCCAGCCCCGCACCTTCCCAGCCCCTGGGACAGTCCCGCTTTCCCTGACCGCACCGGAAAGTGCGCAGCGGCGGGAGCACCTGGCCTCGGCGGCAGGTAAAACTTTTCCTGACTGCAGGCGCGACAGAGGGGCCCTGCCCGTCCTCGAGTGCTCCCCACTCCTGCCGTGATCCGCAAAGTCGGGGAGAACTTTGGAGGCCCCGCACTTGCCCACCTGCTGCGTCCGGACTACGCGGCTTGGGGACCTAGCCGAGTCACGACCCGGGAGAGCGAGGGGCTCATAACGGGGGTCCGCCGTGAACCCGAGCTCTGGCGCCGCTCGGCGGCGACGACGGTGCCCCGAGACCCCTCTCTGCTGGCAGGCCGCGGTGACCGTGCCCGGAGCGCGTTCCCGCGCCGGGCGACTGTGGCAGGAGGACCAGACAGTCAGCGCCTGGCAGCGAGGGCGACGCCGGGCTTCCTCCATCGCCACCGCCGGGCTCCGCTGCGGCTCCCGGGCTCCGCCGGGTGACCCGCGCCACCCCCATCCCGCGTCCACCGGAAACGCGCGCGAGCTGGAGGCTCACCTGGAGCGCGGCTACGACGCTGGAGCCTCGGCTGGGCGAGCGCGCAGGTCCCGGCCGCTCTTTATCCCGAGTCGCGGGCGGCTGCCGAGTCGCGGGCGCTCGGGCGGCGGCTCTACGCGGCCGGCGAGCGCTCCCCCTCCCGGCTCCGGGCTCCTGGCTCCAGGCTCCCGGCCCAGCGGCCCCACCCTCCTAGCTCCGGCCCCGCGGCCACCGCGCAGCCCCAGCGGAGGGGGCAGCTCCCCCGCGCCGCGCGCGCTCTGTTTGTTTTCCTTGCCGGACTGACGTGAGTCAAAATATTGGCCATATGTTCAGCGGTAATAAATTGGGTATGAGCGCAAACACACTTGGGCTTCGATGGCTCTTTCAGCTGCCACATGGTCGGCTTTGCGGGGAGGGGGCTTCCACCCCGCTTCGGCCCCCTGCCCCCAAACGCGCGGGTAGATTCCCTCCCTCCAGCGCCCCTCTGAGCTGGAGATCTGGGACCCCAGGTTTCTCCTGACCCTCGCCCCTCCTCCGTCCCCAGCAGTGCCTTGGACTCCGCAGCTCCTGGCGAGCCCGGACTGCTGGTTAACAAGGTCGCCATCTATAAATTGCTCGGTCGCTAAGACGCCATAAAACCAAAGGGCCAGATGTGGCACGTTATTTATGTGTGAAACCGCGTTTACACTAGATACGCGGATCCAAGGCCGATAGCACGACTTCGCGGGAGGTCACAGACCTCTCGCCCCGGCTCCAGGCTCCTCCCCCAGCACGATCTCCTCTCCAGGTTGAGGGGTGTCGGTCTTCCCGGGAAAGGGACTCACCCCTGCAGCCCAGGAGGAAAGTGATTTCAGTGCGCTTGTGCCAAAATGCCACCCGTCCAGGATTAAAGGAAGTGTCTGGGGTTTATTTCCGTAGCTTTCCTGTTTCCCCTGCTCTTGCCTTCCTTTTATTACGGGCCCCTGGGAGGCTGTTTTATTTTCCAAGCGGTTGATACGTTTCATGGGATCTAGGTCTGACACAGCAAGGGTAGTGTGCTAGAGATGCCCAACTCTGTGGGTGGGTGGGAGTTGAGGGAGGGGTCTCCTGAGCCCTGAGGGAAGGATTTTGGGAAGTGGAGCAGTTCACCTGGCTGAGGGAGCACCTGAAATTATTCTTGCCTCGGGCAGGTGGTCGACTCCAGTATCGCATGTCACCTGTCTTATTTAAATTGAAGGGCAGCCGCAACACTGGGGGAGGCAGCCCTGGCCTCGGAATATGCAATCCGGTGGCCCTGGGTGCTGCAGGAAAGGGAAGTAAATACTCTGTTCTAATAGAAAACAATCGTTTTGCTTTCCTTCTTCAGAAGGCGGCCTTAGGACTGCATGTCCCCAAACTGGTCACCTCGCACTTTACTCACATGAATTCATTAAGAGTCATTGTCTCTCCATTGCCATTATTTTACTATTTCTTGAAGTGAACCAAATTCTCTCTGTGGTTAATAAGCACTGAGCCAGGCCCCCTACCTTGCTTTTCATCTTCAAAACACCTGGGGTTCCCTGAATGACATCTTCCTTCTGGCCAAGGAAAATAAGAGATGAAAAATGTTGCCCTACTGCAGGGAAAAACATAAACATTTGACTTTACTATTACCTGTTACCCCAGGTCTGTGTTCACTAGATAACTGTCCTTGGGTGGTTGTTAAGGGTGGAAAAATGATGCTGTTGCAAGACGGTGGGAGAGAAGGGGAGAACCAACATGGGCTGGGGGTAGGGAGGAGAGACCCATTTGATAGGGGCAAAAAGAGCTATAAAATGAACCTCTTAACCTGAAGTGCTGAGCAGGAACAGTGACTCTGTGGTTTTGCTCTCTTGGGCTTTAGATGAGCTCCTAGAAAGCTTTAGCTAACTGCAGAAAAACCTGGGACTACCTTCAGGCCTGCAGGAGTGGTTGATCTTGGGAAATTATACTGTTTTTCACTCTTTTTTCTTGGATTTTTACATCTTTATTTATGGTTAAAAACCAAACTATAGGGTCTATTTTTGGGTTTACATTACCTCTAGGTGGAAGCGCTGAGATCACAGATCAATTGCTTCTTTGGGTGAACATATTGCTTCATGACCAAAATTAGACAAGGGGATTTGAAGGCAGGCCTTCACATTTGTAGTCTTCGTGGGAATGGGTGTCTTTGTCTCACAAGTGCCCTGTGAAGAGGCTCATGCTTTCTTCCTGCATGTACCACAGAGATATGTGCTAGGCAGAGGATTGAGACGCAGACAAGGAGCTTAGAAAGTCAGTGTCTGGTGCTCCCAGGGTGGAAAACTGAGAGAAACGAAGCAAAGAGTACATCAAGGCAGGCTTTACATCATTCCCTAGTTAGGAAAACCCATTTTAAACCAGCAAATGTAGCAGGGCATCCACTAGGTAACTGATAATAAAAATCCATGACAAAGAAGATGCAGTGGGGAGCAAGCATAAATGAAATACGACTGCTTAGATACAACTCCTGTTTCTTCTCTTTGGGCTTATTCAGCAATCCGGTGCTAAACTTCATACACTACACTCTCCAACCTCAACAGATTGCATGCTTTTCTTAGTTCCACCATCTTTTATGCTATTCTTACTTCAGAAACATTCCTGTCCTACTCACGAACTCAAAATTCACTGACTTTTCACACTGGAGAAACCTTCCTCCACGAAGTTCCCCCCAGAGGCACCATCAGCTACAGTTGTTCCCCTCTGGGAGTGATCAGTTCTCACTTGCAAGTTGACACACAGTCAGCTGAAATAAGTACTCCAGCGTGTTTTGACTTGAACTAGGATATAATGGAATTGTCTTGAAAAGAGTTATTCAAAGGTCCTCTCATGGAGAAGTTCTTTGCTTGTTATAGCTGTTGGCACTGCTATGCAGTTGATTCAATTAAGGAAGCTAAGTGCCTTGCTCACACCTTACCTGAGCCTCACATGTGGCCTCCAGAGAGGCACCATGGAGGTGAGAGCTGAGACAGAGTCTGAAGGAAGTAAGTACCCCAACCCCAGACCACAAAGGGCTGTCAGGAAGCAACGTGCATCTGCAAAGATCCCAGTGCACAATGGGGAGCTGAAGATGGGCAATGCCTCTCCGTGCGCCCTCAGCAAGTGAAAGGTTGAATGTGCTCTCCAGCAGACTTGATGCTTTTCCTTCAGTTCCTTCAGCAGCAGAGCCAGAAGGCAAGAGGCATGGTCTTATGAGGCTCCTGGGCTTTCAGAAGCCAAGAGTAATACCAGTTCCTTCTTATCTCCTGCAGAGAACCAGAGAACTGGAATAACAGACACTGCAGGACACAGATTGTTTTGTTAAACAGTTGGCCACAGCCAAAGAATTTGGCAACATGTATAAAATCTTCAAGAAGCAACAATCAAATTCATCTAGAGACAGAAATTAGACTAGCGGTGGCCTAGACTTGGGAGATAGGGGCTGGGGGGCTGGGGAGTAAGGGCTGAGGGTGGTGGGGTTTCTTTTTGGGGTGAGGGAAATGCTCTGAGATTGATTTTGGTGATGTTGCACAGATCTGTGAATACACTAAAAGCCGTATTCAGTAGACATTAAATGGGTAAATTAATGTACACATTAAATGGGTAAATTGTATGGTGTACAAATTACATCTCAATAAAATAAAGCTGTTTAAAAAGCCAATGCATCTCTTGTTTATCTGGGCTAGAAGGTGCTGGGATAGAAGCTAGGAGGGGAGGGAGGCACTGGGGGAAGATAGGTGATCCTGGAAGTTGTTTTCCGTCTTCCCAATTTTTATTCTGAGTATTTTCAAGCACACAGAAAAGTTGAAAGAATAGTGAACATTTGGGTATCTTCCACCTGGATTCAACATTTGTTACTATTTTGCCACATATACTTTATCACTCTATATAAGTGTACTTTCATTTTGTTGAACTATTTGGAATGAAGATTGCAGAAACTTCCCCATGGAATATTTCAGCAGGCATCTCCTAAGAATACAATTCTTCAATATAATCACAACACCATTACCATACCTTAAAAATTAACAATAGTTACATAATACTGTGTGATATTAATTCCTTATTTACATTTCTCACATTTTACCAAAAACAAAATGTATTTTTATAGCCAGTCTATTTTTTCCAGATCCAGGACTTATTCAAGGCTCATGTACTGTATTCGGTTTACAAAATATTTTAATGTCCTTATGCTCTTTTGATTTACAACAGTCTTCCTTATCTTACTCCCTCCCTTCTTTCCTTCCTTCCTCCCTGACATTGACTTTTGAGAACCCAAGGCATTTTTAGAACACCCTACATTCTGGATTTGCCAGATTGCTTTCTCCTGGTGTTATCTGCCTTGTTCCTCTACCCCTGCATAACCGGAAACTGGATGCCAGATCTGGAGTCACGATGAGGCATATGCTACACATTTGTGGGAATAATGCCACATGGTAGTGTGTCACATTGCATCTCATTAGGAGGCAAATCATGTTCTTCTATTAGACAGGCTAAGTTTGATCACTTGGTTAAGGTGGTGACCACCAAATCACCTCATGTGAATTAGTAAGTGATTAAGAAGTCACTGAGGGATAAGTGACCTTTGGCATTGTTTCAGTATTCTTTGTCACTGAGTAAATATCCCCATATTCTCCAACAACTTTTCACCTAGAGCCTTGTAGCATTCATTGTCTGAATTCTCCTGTTTTTTTCTACATGTACTTGGTTTTTCTCCTCCATTTCCATTTCTTTTAATTTTGTTTTCCCTTGTAGTGTTTTCCTTGTCTTTGGTCCATTCTACTGGTGGCAATGAGGGACACTATTTATCTCAGCTGCTGGCATTCAAGACTAAATAAATGATTGACTCAGGCATCCTGTTATTGCTTTCCAGTAAAAAGATGCAGCAGAAGACTAGAGGTTTGCAGTGGAAAATCATGTCACTTTCCAGTAACATTGGTTTAGAGAAGTATTAAATTTGACACATAAATCTGATCCTTTGGTTTTTGGTTGGAGGTTTTGTATTTGTGGTGTATTTATCTTACAGATGTGAAGCCCCTAGACTGGAACAGTACTGAATTGCACTGAGTCCTGTGGTTAGGAGGGCTCCAGGCTCAAGGCAGTCTAGAGGGTGGGGCAGTTGTCTCATCACAATGGGTTCACCATAGATTAGCTCCTTCTCTCTCGCACTGCATGGATCACAGTCAGTGCCCCCTCCTTTTCCTTTGTCCTTCATCCCTTTGGGGGTTATGAGTACCCCACTAAGAAAGGGAATGTCAAGGCAGGGCATATCGCTCTGGCAGGTACAACATGGAGAATAAATAATGAACCTAGGTTTTTCCTCGAAGGCATCATGCAAATGTAAATATTGGAAGTAAAACACTTAGAAAAAGATATGCAGAGAGAGTGGATTGGCATTTCATGGAATTATGCTGGATTCATGGTCGCCGACTCTCTGACATGTCTAATGTGTTAGGAGTGGGAGAGCGAAGGCAGGAAATTATACTTAGTTATACTTTTCCCATCCTGAACAACCTTCCATA
Source organism: Pongo pygmaeus (assembly GCF_028885625.2). NCBI lineage: Eukaryota > Metazoa > Chordata > Mammalia > Primates > Hominidae > Pongo > Pongo pygmaeus. The sequence goes on from NC_072394.2 coordinate 16,296,398, forward strand.
GGTGATGCACAATCCATCAGCTGAATTACAAGGTTTGCTTTTGAGCCCTCTAGGGTTTTCTTTGAGAAGTTAATATTTATCTGACCCTGGTGAGTTTACGCGCTTTGGGTGATCTTTTGGGAAAAAAGGTATCATGGCTGATATCACAATAAAGTAAATGATAAGGCCTGGTCAATTTCAGCAGCAGGAGAAGAAAAAATTACATTTGGACCCAATCACAAAATTGTCATCTAGATTATGGTTGTCAAATTTTAACTGGTGTTGACGTTCTGTTGTGGATAGAAACAACTCGTCATAAATCTCAGCGATTCTTTGACAGTTTTCATTTTCAATGGGAAGCATCATGGAAGTGAACTTGATAAAGGACTTGGCAATGAGGAAAAGGTTTCCTTCTTTTTTTTTTCCTCTTGTCAATTTAGAGATCATCTGAGAATTTATAAATCTTCTTGGGTTTAACATTTAAAATTGTTTGCAGATCAACTGTTTATATTGTAAGAATTTCACTTCAGAGAAAATGGCATGGCCATTCTGCCTGCCACAGAGGGAATGAAATGACTCTAGACTTGTTCTAAAATAATTCAATTGACACATTAACAAGCAAACTGTTTTTACGTAAACGGTGTGTTTACTGGATGTATTTGTTTGCTGGGGGTGCAGTAACAAGTACCACAAACTGGGTGGCTTAAAAAGCAGAATCTTATAGTCTCCCATTTCTGGAGGCCAGAAGTCTGAAGTCAAGGTGTTGGCAACAGTGGTTCCCTCTGAGGGTAGTGAAGGAAGGGTCTGTTCCAGTCCTATCTCCTTACCTTGTAGATGACCATCTTCTCTCTGTGTCTCTACCCATCTGTCCATGTTTCTAAAGTTTCTCTTTTTACAAGGATGCCAGTCATATTGGAATTAGGCACCACCCTAATGACTTAAATTTAACTTGATTATGTTTGTAAAGACCCTATCTTCAAATTAAGTCATATTCTGAGGTACTGCAGATTAGGACTCCAACATACCTCTTTCTGGACAGGAGGGGGCACAATTTAACCCACGACACTTTGTATGGGTTTAGGGTGGGGATGATGAAAGGTCATGGAAGGCCCAAAGGCTCCCAGCCATCGTACACTCGTGATGCCAAAATTTAGTCCAATTCTAGTGCCTGCCTCTGAGTACAAACGCCTTGGGTTTGGGTGTGCAGTGCGGTGGTGGGCCTCTGGGATTTGATGGTATATGACTTTTAGGCAGATGAAAATAATTTGGGATAGCAATCCCATTAGGAAAGTGGGCATATATGTATTAAATAAAAAAGACAAGAAAGTTTCCTGGATCTCTTTTTCCTGCCGGTGAAACAATGATGAACTTGGCCTATTTGAGCTCTGCCTACTACGGCCCTTTCACATCTTTTTTTTTTTTCCACCAAACCTACTTCTTTTGGATATTACAATATCCAGCTGTATGTCTCTGATAGACATCTAATTCTCACTGAATTAATGGGAGATTTTAGGCTTAATAATAACTTCCAGTGAATATAAAGATGTAATTATAATGCCTCTCTCTTTATATGACTCATGACTTTTAGGAGCTCACAGCATACCAAGCATGGCCTCATTACTGTAATCCTTTTACCATCACTTGGACCCCAGTTATAAGCATCACTACCTCCACCTTAGGGGACGAAAACCCAAGGAACAGGACAGCAAGGTCTATTGTCTGATGCTGCAAAGACGGACAGACAGGGCCCCACTGTTCCTTTAGTATATCCTTTATTCTGGAGAGTTCTCCATTTAGCTAGATTGTCTTCCAAAGCTATCCTTGTTCTCCATTTTAGCCTCCCCAGTTGCTGTTTGCGTATGCTAGCTGGTGTCTGGGGCAGGAGCAGTTCTGGATGAATTGAGAAGAAAAACGACAAAACTTCTATTATAATGCACTGTTTATTATTGGATCAATATGATCGATGACCACCTGTCAGATCTGTAACATTATCTGGGAACCAGCAGATGGAGCTGTTACAGATAGCATTCAGAGGTTTGTTTATTCTCCTGAGCACGTGTTTCCATCCTGGGGGAAATACCACTTCATTGTTACAACAGTGGAGTTGTCTGTGGCCAGATGTTGAGCTCACCTTTTCTCTTGGTCCACGTCTGCAGAACTGGAAGGTCGTTAGTATGCAGGGCCAACGTTTTTACTTGGAAAAGGTAGGATGACAATCTTCTACCTCTCACAGGCCCTTATGGCAGAAACAGATGATTTCTGTGAACGAGGAGAAAATTAGATGTATTGTTTTTCCAGAAACCGCACACTTCGAATCACAGAAGTGTTTACATAGGGCAGGCTGGAGGGGACAAGAGAGACCTCGGTTGATGGTGACTCAGTTCATAAACACAGCATCAATATTGATAGACTCCAAAAGATGCATATGCAGGACATCTCTCAGGATTTGCAGGGACCAACTGTCCAGGTGAACATCCCGTACTGTTCGTTCCAGCAGGACACGGCAGATGCTTCTTTCTTGTTTTATGGAGGGTGGTGGTGGATTACTCTTCCCATCTTGTGCTTTTGAGGATGCTCCAAAAACTTAAAAAATTTATCCATGTTCCCTTTCACACGGTGGGTGTTTCTTTCCTCAGGCAGAAGGAAAACTTACCAATGGTTTTTGAATGTGATAGGAAAGACCTTCTGCAAGGAGAGAGTGGGACTCCTGCTCTCTGCCTCTGGTGAGGTCAGAAGGAAAGGAAACATGGGGGCCATACGGAGGTGGAGGTAACAAACTGTTCCAACAGCCAAGGTTGATAAGTGTTCAAAAGTGTGCCCAAGTCCTTTTCCTCTCCAGTGGTTAATACTGAATTGGAAAACGGTGTCTGAAGAATCTCAGATGATGTAAATGTGAGATGAAGAGGTGGGGTGGGAGACCCTGTGTGATGGTTTCTGAATTATGAGTCTTTAAAACCTACCTGCGGCCGGGCACGGTGGCTCACACCTGTAATCTCAGCACTTTGGGAGGCCAAGGTGGGTGGATCGCCTGAGGTCAGGAGTTCAAGACCAGGTTGGCCAACATGGTGAAACCCCATCCCTACAAAAATGCAAAAATTAGCCGGGCATGATGGTGGGTGCCTGTAATCCCAGCTACTTGGGAGGCTGAGGTGGGAGAATCACTTGAATACGGGAGGTGGAGGTTGCAGTAAGCCGGGATTTCACCATTGCGCTCCAGCCTTCCAGCCTGGGTGACTGAGTGAGACTCTGTCTCAGAAACAAACAAACAAACAAACAAACACCCACTTGCTATTTTCCCTGAGGGAAGATGGTATGAAGTTCATTAGTATCAACTACTTCCTAAAATGTTTTGAGTTAAAAAAAATTTTTTTTCTTTTTTTAACCAAAACTACAAATCATTGGTGAGATTTTGGGTCAAATGTTTATTTTATTCCCTTCTAGCTGACATCATTTTAAGAGTAAAAATTTAAACTACAATAAGTTCTTGAAGAGTGGGATTTTTATGTGTAAAACACTTAAAATTTAATTTAGAGCTAATATAATTGTTTTGTTTTAATCTGTTGTTGGAAGTATTTCTAGAATATATCTGTCCACAATTCTTCCAATGTGATTAAAGTATTCTAAAGATAATTGAGCATTTTAAGAGGATCTTGTGATTTCTGGAGTTATTGCACAATTTCTGAAGACAAGAAGAGTGTGGGTGATTAGACTGGGTCCTAATGCTAGAGAATGACCTGGGTTTTTCCTTTTTGGGTGGGAGAAGTAGATGCTTTATCCCCGGTATGAGCAAGTTTATTCTAATGATGGTCTTTCACCTTTCTCTAACGGGTAGCATGTCAAAAATTGGTTGGGGTTCTGATTAGTTCATTCCTCGTCAATTAAAGCTCTGGTATTTAGAATATAACTTCCCAGAGGGTCTTAGGAGGAAAGTTCATTTTGTTCTGTTTAGGTTTTTAAAGATTTGTTTATTTATTATAACTTTTTTTTCCACAACAAATAGAAATGAAGTGCTTTGCAGGAGAATTCTAATTTGCATAGAACCTTATGTGGATAGCACTGGGTCTACGTGTACACACATGCAATGTACATATATTCATGTACACACATAAACATATACATATAATATTATCATACAGTATGCATTGCTCTGTCTGCCTTTTTTTCACTTATCAATGTATTTTGAAGATCTCTGCAGGTCTCTAATCCTTCTTAATGGCTGCATAATATTCCACAGTATCAATGCATCACAATTTCTTTAACTTACCTCCTAATGGACATTAAGTTGTTTCCAAGTTTAACTCCAATTAATACTGCACCAAAACAATCCGCGAATGTACTAAACTTTGAACCCATAAGAGAGTATTTATTTAGTTTCCTAGAAGAATTTCTGGATTAAAAGGCTGAATTTAACACTTTTCTACATACTGCCAACCTAAGGCATTAGTCTGTGTGTCTACCTGCTGGTCAGTAATGTAGTTCCTGGAGAAAGTGGATCTTAAAAGAGATGAATAATTAAATCTGCAAGTGTTTTAAATATCTCTTCATAGCATTCCAAAGTATAACTCCCTTCTCTGCTTCCCATAACCATGGCAATCAGTCTCTTTACTTGCAGAAGAGGAAGGTAGTTGCTGTCTACTTTCTATACTTCTTGGCACTTGTCCTACAACAACCAGTCTTATCATATTTTTATGCTAGTAACTTTCACTGCCATTGCAAAGTCATTTCTTTGAGTTGTCCTGAAAAGAACAGGATCTCAAGGTGGGTGGTGGTGGGCAAGGATCCCACCAGGCTTAAACTGAGGTGACAACAGAATTTCCAGTGGTAGGGATCCTCTGGATCATGAGGAAGACATGCAAGCGGCACTGGGAATGGACAAGAGCAGGGCTGGAACACATAAAGTGGACCTGAGACGGTGGCACTGGGCTTTATGTGTGCTACAGGAAATAGAGAAGAACCTGAAGGAGAGGGTGTTTATTTGAAAGCAGTGAGTTTGGAAAATGATATTGAGGAAATAAGCAGGCTGAATAGAAGGCACCAGAAAAAGAATGCCAAGAGACAAAGTGAGCGACAACACTAGGGGACAAGACAATGGTAATTCCATAATTAGGTATGATCTGAGATCAATATGGTCTGTTTGCTTTGTGTTCACTTGTCCTTCATTCAAATGCTGCTCTCTGGTGCTATTTCTTGCCAGGCTTTTCAATACTTTATCTGACATGTGCAGTGCAGTGTGTGTGTGTATGTGTGCATTTTCCTTGAGGGCTATTTTAATGCATGATTTGTGAGTAAGTCTGGATTCTCAAAACATGGCAATGCCAAAACAGAGAGAAGAAGTTGCTCATTGCCACCTCTGAGGTGCAGTGGCAGTTCTCTTCAACAGGGACCTGTTTTCCAGAATCCAAAGAAGGGTATAAATATAGCATCTTGCAAGTTATGCAGCAAAACAGGTAAGAGATGGCCCCTCTTTTCCCTTGTGTTGAAATGTTGGTAATGCTATTTTTTAACATGAACAATATAGATATATTGTGGAGGAGAAAACAGAATTTACGTGAATTTTTATGATAAAACATGAGTGGCCAAGGAAATTTCAAACCTGCTGCTGGTTGCTTCAGGCTGTACTACTCAAATAAACCAAAACATTTATTTTCATGTACTTTGAACTCTGATTTCATCATCTTTTCCATCTGGACTGTTAGGTGGGGACAACCAGACTATATTTCTTTAATAGTCTACGTAATCATTGAAGGGCCTATCTTTGCCATTTTAAAATGAGGATCTATGCATGTTCTATGAAATTCATCCTATCCCACTTCAGTTCATCGGCTGGCCCAGATAGATTACTTTAAAGAAAACTGGGAGAAGACCAGCCAGCCTGAGAACCTTGGAGAACTGTTGGCTTTCAAATGGTTTCTGAAGTTAGGCCGATGTTTACTCTCTGTCATGGTTTGAATGCTCGCCCCTCTAAAACTCATGTTGAAATTTAATTGCCAATGTAATGGTATTAGGAAGTGGGGTTTTAAAACATGATTAGGCCATGAGGGCTCCACTCTGTTGGGTGGGCTTACTGCCTTTACAAAGAGGCTTTGGAGAGTAGGCTGTCTCTCTTCTCACCCTCTCACCTTCCTCCATATTATGACACATCAAGAAGGTTCTCGCTGGATACCAGCACCTAAATCTTAGATTTTCCAGCCTCCAGAACTGTGAGAAAATGATTTTCTCTTCTTTATAAATTACCCAGTCTGTGGTATTCTGTTCTAGCAGCACAAAAGGGACTAAGACACGCTCATTCCTGCTTGTTACTACGGCATGGCTCCTACGAAGAGTGCCAAAACCTGCAGGGAAGTTGTGCTTTGGATGAACCTCTTACTTCTTGGGCACGGAAGTCCTTTCACCAAGAGCAGAGACAGCCCTTGCCAAATCTAAACTCATCGGGCCTATGTTATTTCAGGTGAAAACACTGTGTTTGTTCCAGGTACAAACACATACAGGTGACTCGTCAGGTTCTAAGATGGAACATAATGACACAAGAGTACCAGGCACAAAACCATGCTCTCAAGCCACTCAGAAGGCACTTTAGATGATGAAAACCAAACAGAAGCTGAGAGACCAACCTCCCCACCCCCATCACACTCAGCAAGCTGAGCAGAGTCACAGAACACACACACCTGGGTGGAACAGATGGTGCCCCGGTGCTATTGTTATTTTACAGTCTGGCTGAATGGCAAACTGAACTGTCAAGGACAATATGTAGACTATTGCAGTTAAACAGGGGATTGTGTCTCCCAAGAAAGGATTCCACCATTTCGGTGGAGTTAAGTATCGCTTCTCCTCACAGGGGAAGTGAGGACAGCTGAGATTTTCCAGGAGAAGTGATTTAGATTATATAATGACCCTTAATGAATTATTTCCAGGCATTGTCTGCAGTGTCATATTGCTTGAGCTTTCTGTTAGCAGCTTCCTGGAAAAGAACTTCTGCTTGTCTGGGTCTTGAGTTTCTGTTGCTTACAGCAGCCAGAGTTGCCATCTGTGCACATACAGAACACATATTTTAAATTTTGACATTTCCAAAATATGACTGCTTTGCAAAATTATTTGGATAAAATATGTCTGATGGGAAAGCACACAGCCTGTGTGTGAGAACTTGGGAAGCAAACTGACGAGAGGTTCCTGGCAGTTTGTATTAATTCTTAACATGCAAAACAGCCACATGTTGGAAGCTAATACTGTAGCAAGGCTGAAATCTATTATTATTTCAGAGTATTAGCATTGTTTGGTGCAGAATAACTTAACCGTAATGACACATTGAGAAATCAATATGACACGAGAGCCAGTGTGCATTTTCTTAAAGATGAACTGGCTGATGGTTTTAGCAATGTTTTAACAGAAGGAATAAGCAAATTTCAAAAGTAAATGAATCAGAAGCTGATAAGCAAGTAATACATTTGTAGTACACAAATGATTTTGTTTGAGTTTGCGATTATCACCATATTGTTCTAGAAATATATAGTACGGCCTTTTACTTTGTGTACCAATTACTCCACATGTCCTATAGTTGTATGAATTTTATATATTTGTCATTCATAAGCAAGGAACTCAAATTTTCTTTTCTTAAAAAACACTCAATTTAGTATTGTTTGACAAGATGGTATGAAAAGTTGAAGGTGGAGAGAAAAAAAGCTGGATTGTAATTTTAGTGACCAAAAGAGAAAATAATATCCTCCTCTAAGATTCCTTACTCTTTTTTGTCAAAGTGGAAGTAACTTAACTTTTTGCTGCTAATTATATGAAAATTAAATTCTTGTTAAAAGTAATTTGAGTAGTGCAGAAGTATAAAGTGAAAGGTGAAGTTATCTCTGTAATCCCACCCCACCGAGATTACAACTGTTAACAGTTTGATACATGTATTTCTTGATTTCTAAATGCATAGGTATAAGCAAATATGTATAAATAAAATAATTGAGGTTATTTGGAATCCACTGCTCCATAAGCTGCTTTTTCATTTGACTGGATCTCTAGGACGCCTTTCCATGTCAGTAAATATAGATCTAACATTTAAAAAGATACTCCATAATTTATTTCACTAGTCTACCGAAAGGTATTTAGTTGGTTTCAAATTTTTCACTTTTATAATCAATGTTGTAGGCATTATTTTGTACATATCTTAGAGTATAGTTTTTCAATTATATTCTTAGGATGAATTTCCACAAGTGGTGTTGCAGCCTTTTTTTCTCCTAAATTTTTAAGCAAAATACCTAGGTTTTAGGGTATAAACCCCTCTCGTTACCTACAAAGTGATTTATTATCCACAGTGAGACTGAATTCCTGGCTGAATTTCTCCTGTTACCAGCAGTCGTGGGAGATGGAATTCTAAGGGGGCCCCTGAGTTTCCAGCCCTCTTGTGTACACACCGGAATGAAACCTTCCCTTCTGCAAATATGACAGGATATCACTTTTGTGACTGGGTTACTCACCAGTTAACTTTGAGTTAATCACAGGGGATATTATCTGGGTGGGTCTGACCTAGTCATGAGAGCCATTTTGAAGAGGGTAAAACATCCAGGGTGACCTGGTGCTTGCCAGGAAGGAAGCAAACAGCCTCTTTGGGAATTACCTAAGGGCCTAATGGCCAGGAACCAGAGCACCCCCTTGAAGGTGAGAGGAGTCCCTGGCCAGAGACCTGTGTCCTACAACCACAGGGAAATGGATTCCATCAACAACTCATGAGCTTGGGTGAGAACACTGAGCCTCATAAGAGATAACAGCCCCAACCGACATCATGAAGTACCTGAGCAGAGGACCCCCATTAACCTGTACCGACGCTAAGTTTGCCTTGGTTAAGTTCCTAACTTAGTGGTAATTTATCACACAGCAATAGAAAATAAATGTGACAGCAAACAGAGGCAGGGTACTTCCAGCATGTTCTGGATTTTCTCCAGCTATCATACCTGGGGAAGTGAACCCTTCCCTAGCACCTATCCTACAGAGAATGTGGTAGCCAGCTCTAGGGGTGAGCCCGAGGCTCTGTGGCCGTAGCCTTCTTTGTAGACACCATAGTTTTCCCTCAGGAGGATTTCTCCAGATAAGAATAATCCAACTTTGCCTTCTCAGTTCTTAGAACTTAGGTCAGCTAACTAAAAGGCCTTTCTTAGTGACTTTTGTTACTCTAGCAGTTTTAAATTATTTAATTGACTTTACCTTTTCTCAAGAGATAAATAACTAATTAATACTGGTATGGTCTATTGATTCTTATTTTATTACGAGGATTATAACCTACTACCATCTTATCATTTTGATGCTCAGGTGGTCCTGGGTTTTTCCAGAGGGTGCTCCATTAAGCCGACCCCAGTGTCCTTCTGGACCATCTCATTATTTTTTGAGCACTTATTTATGTGTTCTGGCACAACAATGTATTCTAGACTTATCTGGTACTTTCCATGGATCCTTTCCTTTCTCTAGACTTATCTGGTACTTCCCATGGATCTCCTCTCCTCTCCTCTCCTCTCCTCTCCCCTCCTCTCCTCTCCTCTCCTCTCCCCTCCCCTCCCCTCCCCTCCTCTTTCTCTTTCCCTTTCTTTCTTTCTTTCCTTCTTTCTTTCTTTCTTTCTCTTTCTTTCTTTCTCTTTCTTTCTTTCTTTCTCTTTCTTTCTTCTTTCTCTTTCTTTCTTTCCTTCTTTCTTTCTTTTTCTTCCTTTCTCTTTCTTTCTTTCTCTCTTTTTCTTTTCTTTCTCTCCTTCTCTCTCTCTCTCTTTTTGTTTGAGGAAGGGTCTTACTCTGTCACCCAGGCTGGAGTACACTGGTGCAATCACAGCTCACTGCAACCTGGACCTCCTGAGCTTAAGTGACCTCCCACCCCAGCCTCCTGAGTAGCTGGGACCACAGGTACACACCGCCATGCCTGGCCAAATTCACTGTTTCTAATTCCCTTTTTTAATGGTGGGAAACCTGGCTCTGATTATTTATTCATTTGCTCAATCCCACATAATATAGAAAAAGCTTCAGTGTTGCAAACACATACCGTTCAGATAAACAAACATTCTAATTGAAGTTCAATATCTATTTAGTTCTTTTTGGTTTTAAACTGAGGAGAAATAGAGTACTGCATTCAAAATTACTTGGAATAGGTTTTTTTAATTAGTTAAACATTTTTTTCTTTTCTCCAGTATGGATATGTTACTCATTTGAAGTAATATTAGATTCATTTGTTTCTGTTTGGTTTATCCTATTTTAATTTTCTTTTCTTTTCTTTTTTTTTTTTTTTTGAAACAGAGTCTTGCTCTGTCTCCCAGGCTGGAGTGCAGTGGCACAGTCTCAGCTCACTGCAAGCTCCGCCTCCCGGGTTCAAGCCATTCTCCTGCCTCAGCCTCCTGAGTAGCTGGGACTACCGGTGCCCACCACCATGCCTGGCTAATTTTTTGTATTTTTAGTAGAGATGGGGTTTCACCATGTTAGCCAGGATGGTCTCGATCTCCTGACCTCGTGATCTGCCCACCTCAGCTTCGCAAAGTGTTGAGATTACAGGCGTGAGCCACCGCGCCTGGCTTAATTTTCTTTTCTATCCTTTTTTAATTATCCATTTTATTCTTTTTTTTTTTTTTCTTAAGAGATGGGGTCTTGCTATGTTGCTCAGGCTGTTCTCAAGCTCCTGGTCTCGAGTGATCTTCCCACCTCAACCTCCCAAAGTCTAGAATTACAGGCATGAGCCACGGCACTCAGCCTTTTTTTTTTCTTACTGAGCAGGAAATATCTCGATAAGAGTTTATCTTCAGAAGTCCTTTTTGCCCCAGAAACTGAGTTTTAGATGCAGGGATCCTCTTCATCTTAAATGGCGTCCTCTAGGGAAAAGGTGGTGGTTCTCAGCTGCTTCAGCACAAGCTCTCCAAGCCCGTCTACTTAGCATGAAAATCTAGGAGGGGTGAGCTGAAGAAGTGTCCTCATCTCCAGGAAAGTCCTTATGATGGAAAGACGCGTCCTTGAATGGATAACATCTCCTTACCAAACACAGTGCCCCATTGCATATACATGGATGTAGCATCAAAGTATAGACAGCAAGCAAAAAACACAAAGAGAAACGTACACAACACAAGTCTGCCAAATCTCTCTCAATCATACAGGTTAAGGGAAACAAAAAAATAAGTATCCTGGATTGGAATATGGATTGAAAAAATATTGCTTTGGAGGAGAATATTGGGAAAACTGGTGAAATGTGAATAAAGATAATATTAAATATATTTGATATTATATAATGGCGTTGTATCAGTATTCAATTTCCTGAATTAAATATTTGCTCTGTGGTTTACAGAGATGGTTCTTGTTCTTAGGAGATACATGGTAGATAATCTAGGGGTGAAGTGTCATTATATTTGCAACTTACTCTCAAATGGTTCACACACACACAGAGACATATACACACATCCACACACATCTAATATACACATACACACATTCACATACATATATATACACACAATCCACATATCCATACATAGACATCCACACACACATCCTCATACACATATTCACATTCACACACACACATACACGCACCTCCACATATACACCTCCACATATCCACAGATCCACATATCCACACATTCACATACATCTACCTATATGCATACACAGATTCATATACATACATATACACACATGTGCACACAGCCGCACATCCACATCCACACATATACACATCCACATATTCACATACATACATACACACATCCATCCACACACATCCACATACACACATTCACATACATATATGTATGCAGGCATCCACATGTGTACATATACACACCCATACATTCACATCCATATATATCCACATATACTTATCTGCATATACACATGTACACAATACACATATCCATACATACACATTCACATACATACATGCACACATACACGTACACACATACACATACACACCTGTGCACACATACAAATGACAAAGTGTGAGTAGCTGGTGAAGCATATATGGCAGTTCATTGACATTATTCTTATAATTTTCCTGTAGTTTTGAATTTCTTCAAAATAAAAAGTAAAAATATTGATAACTAATAAGACAGATCAGTTTTACATATGACAGACTGGCCACATCATGCATCTATGTTGAAATCTCTACACTTTTATTCAGACACCCATGTCAGAGTCACAAAAAAGAGACCACATTTTAAGCTACAACAAAACTTCCATAAATTTCAGAAAGAAAGTAAACAGTTTCATTATTAAACAAGAAATAATGAAAATAAAGAGTATTCTATTCAAGAAGTTAAGAAAACAGATCAACAAAACATCTAAATAAAGCAGAAGGGTGGTATTAAAGGAGATAAGAAATCAGAAATAAGTGAGTTTGTAAACAGAAAAACAATCATGCTGAAGAAAAAACCCAAGCACTGGTTCTTTGAAATAATCAGTGATGTAGATAAACTATCACTGGTTTAATCTAAAAACACATTGTTATGGAGAGTTGTGCAAAACCTACTCATGTAGTTCAACCTATTAATAAAGCAATGAAGAAAAATTATACTAGAATCTCAAGAGTTGCCCGAAGTCATTTAATAAATTGTAATGCTCTATATGGGGGGGTGCCCTTCAGGCCTAAGCTTCATTAGCTGTGTGCAAAATCCACCGAACTTCGCCTCTGGATCCCAGGGTCCTGCGGGCACAATTCAAGTGGCCGCCTAGCATAGAGTTGCGCTTGCCTCAGCCAAGGGATGTGCAGGTGGGAGTGGCTGCGGGAATCTCCACAGGACTCAAGGCAGTGTCCAAGAGAAAATGTCCAGTGCATACCTGCCAGACGGAGGGGAGCAACTCCTAGCTGAGTGAGGATTGCTGAGTGCCTGGCCTCTTCCCCACATGCCAGCCATATTCACCCATGTGGGTTCCGGGGAAGAAGCTTGGCCCAAAACAACGACCAGGAAATGGAGGAGGAGGTGGGCATAGACAGGTGGAGAGCAGAGGCTACCCACACCTGTGCCTGAAGGGGACATGAAGACGAAGATGAGAAAGGTGGGGAGAAGTCTTACTCTTGACTGAGGGAAGCCTTTTGATAACTAACTGGACACCCTGATTTATGACACTGAGACTGTGGCTTAAAGTGTTCATAAGACTTCTGCTTCCCAGGAATGAGCTGAAAAATCAGAGGCTCTGGCGGAGTTTCCATCTGTGGCAAGGAAGGATTCCCCCCCACTGAATAAAGTGAACAGGGCCAGTGGGAGATAAAAGTTAGGTGTGTTTTGCTGTCATCCTTCTCTCAGTTTATCTCTCTTCTTACATTTTACTATAAATTGCAAGAAGAGACCAAATGATACCTTCAGCTCTTTTCTTGGAAATCTCTTTAGACAAACGGGTTCATCATCAGAAGCATATTATGCTTTCTACGTAACTGCAGATGACAACTTTGCTAAGCTTTCTGCCACTACATAACAAGGATCCCTTTCCTCCAGCTTCTAAGAACATGCTCCTTACTTCCTTTTGAGCTCTCACTGGCGGCACCCTCAAAGTCCAGATTTCTACTAACCAATCTTTAGACTTTTTCTATGATGCCACTCAAAATCCTTCCCGCTGCTGTTCACTGCCTAGTTCCAGAGCCACTCTCACATTTTAATTTGTTATGGAAGCACTCCACTTTCAGGTACGAAAATCTATACTAGTTATCCATTGCTGCATAACCAATTATAGTAAACTTAGCAGCCTAAAAGAGCACACATTTATTTCCTCACAGCTTTTTGTCTTTTGTATTGTATTGTATTTGATGGAGACAGGGTTTCACTTTGTTGCCCAGGCTGGTCTGAATCTCCTGGGCTCAAACAATCCTCCTGCCTCAGCCTCCCAAGTAGCTGGTAGTACAGGTATGTGTCACCATACCCAGCTAATTTTTTTTTGTAAAGATAGGGAGGGTATCTCATTGTTGCTCAGACTGGTCTCGAACTTCTGGTCTCAAGCAATCCTCACTCCTCAGCCTCCCAAAGTGCTGGAATTACAGGCGTGAGCCACCATGCCCAGCCTGTTCACAGTTTTTGAAGGTTGGGGATTCAGGCATGGCCTAGCTGGATTATCTGTTCTAGGGTTTCTCACACAGCTGAATCAAAGTGCAGAATGGGGCTGGGGTCTCATCTGAAGTTTCCACCAGGGGAGCGTCCACATCCTGGCACACAGTAGGATTCAGTTCCTTCTGGATTGTTGAATTGATGGCTCCAGCTCCTAGCTGGCTATTGGCTGGAGGCCACTCACAGTTCTCAGCATGTGGGCCTCCTCTACATGGCAATTTGCTTCATCAGAACTGACAAGGAAAAGAGTCTACTAGCAAAACGGAGGCACAACCTTATGTAATCTAATCATGGAAGAAGCATCTCATCATCTTTGCTATATCCTGTAACTTTACAAGATAAAGTTTTGTAACTGGCCTCTGATGAAGAGTTGAAGATGAATTTTGAAAATACAGTCTTACTTCACTTGGAATAAAAATTTAAAGTGAATATTATAAATTTATTGAAATTGTTTAAAGAAGTTCCTAAAAAGGTGCCTTTGGGGACAGGTTTCTCTACTGTGAGTGTCATCCAAGCCAAACTAGAAATGGTTTAGCTGTATATTACGCCCTGTGAGCAGAACTGTTGTCAATCCAATCTGGGTTATATATGTTAACAAGTGAGAAGAAGGCTGGTTTGTTGTGTTAAAAACTTTACATATTTTTCTTTAGTTCTCTTTTTGGTTATGCCTTGCTATAGAACAAACTACCGTCGACACTTAATGGCTTAAATACAAGAACCATTTTATTATCTTTTTTTTTTTTTTTTTGATACAGGGTCTCAGTCTGTTACCCATGCTAGAGTGCAGTGGTGCAATCATGGCTTATGGCTCACTGCAGCCTCAACCTCCTGGGCTCAAGCAATCCTCTGACCTCAGCCTCCTGAGTAACTGGAACTACAAGCACATGCCACCATGCCTGGTTAATTTTTGTATTTTTTGTAGAGACAGGGTCTTGCTATGCCGCCCAGGCTAGTCTTGAATGCCTGGGCTCAAGTGATCCTCCCACCTTGGCCCCCCAAAGTGCTGAGATTACAGGCGTGAGCCACCATGCCTGGCCCATTTTATTATATCTAGTGATTTTTTATGTTAGGATTTCAGACATGGCTCAACGGGCAATTCTGCTTTGCCTGGCATTGGCTGGGATCCCTGGGTATTATTCAGCCAGTGGCTACTCTGGTCTGGAGGGTCTAAGACATTTTTGCTCACCTGCCTGGAGCCTTGGAGGGGATGGCTGGAAGATTGGGCTGTACCCCAGATAGAATCAGGGTTTCTCTTTGTGGTCCCTCCAACAAGGTCACTAGATTTTCTACTTGATGTTGTAGGGTTCCAAGAGAAAGGAAGTAGAAATTCCCAGCCTCTTGAGGTTCAGGTCCAGAAAGTGGTAAAGCATGAGTTCTCCCACATTTCATTGATCAATGTGGTCACAGAGCCTCTCCAGATTCAATGGGAGGGGACACATCCCACCTCCCATGGGAGGACTGTTAAAGGAGGTATTGCCCAGATTAACTGTCCCACAATTGTAACTGCTGAGCAGCAAAAAGCTAAGAGTGTAATTGCAATTGTGTATGATAATTGCCTATACACATCTTCTCAAAGGAGCATGTCCAGTTTTTACAATTTTTTTTCTCATTATGTTTGTTTTGATTATATTTACTGAAATGTATGTTCCCTCTGATTAACCTAAAAATAAAGTTTGGGCTTATATTTTTAAAATTTTATTTTTCTGATAATTTATTTTCATTGTATTTTACGAAAGTATGAATCTGAGGATGATAAAAAATTTAGAAAACCGTGGTTCTTACCCTCAGATAGTTTATTATATATATTATAATAAACTACCCTCAGATAGTTTATTATATTATATTATTATTATAGAAGATAAGAGTGTTAAATTAGGGAGCAATGTACACATGCTTCCCCCCAACAAACCCACTGTAAAGTTGAAAAGTCTTAAGTCCAATGATCATATATCAGGGACCATCTATACTGGATGGACTATCTGATGGATTGGAACAGGAGGGCAGTAGGGGGGCAGCCAGGACTCAGCCCCTGCTCCTGTTCCCAAGCCCAGCTGTCTAGGACCTGGGCGTCCATTCAGAATAAGGATAACTGTTTATTCTCACAGACATGGGATGTGCTCAGCAAACCTGCATGGCTGTTCCCCAGCAGAGTGAGTGCTTTTTCCAAATCCTCCCAGAGAGATGGCTATCCATGGTCAAGCCATGAGCTGTCCAGCCAGAGGGGCAGCCATCTCCAGTTGGCATGGAGGCCCATAGATACTTGTGGCCATGTGAATCAGAGTCCTCATGGTCCTCATAAGTGGGACATCAGAGAAAAAGATATTCAGAGTGTGTTAGGCTGTTCTTGCATTGATATATTTTATAATGAGCAATTATAGACTGGGTAGTGTATACATAAAAGGTTTAATTGGCCCACAGTTCTGCAGGCTTTACAGGAAGCATGGTGATGGCATCCGCTTGGCTTCTAGGGAGGCCTCAGGAAGCTTACAATCATGGCAGAAGGCAAAGGGGGATCAGGCACTTCACATGGTGAGAGCAGGAGCAAGAGAGAGAGTAGGGAGGTGCCACACACTGCTGAACAACAAGATCTTGGGAGAACTCACTCACTGTCGTGAGAATAGCAACAAGGGGATGGTGCTAAACCATGGTCTAATCACCTCCTACCAGGCCCTGCCTCCAGTACTGGGATTATAATTCAACATGAGATTTTGGCAGGGACAAATATCCAAACCATATCACAGAGTTAAATGTAAAGGCTTGCATTTGGAAAGCCACACCCAACAGCACAAGGTTGGAGGAGAGATGACATGGAAAAGAGGGGCTTTAGTTGACAGTAAGGTCAATATAGGTCAAGATGTCTCCCCCCACCAAATTAACTTAAAAAAAGAGAGAATGTGTTCTTAGATTCTGGTCATGGAAATTCATATCTGGAACAAAGGAAGTGAGAGTTCCACCGTATTCCAACCTGCTGAGAAAATGTATTCATCCACTCATCAATTATGAATGAGCTATCTCCTGGGGTGGATGCTAGGAATACAGAAACGAAGGATACAAGGCCAGCCCCGGGGATGCTGCTCTGTCTCTATTAATCAGAATTTGGTATTCCTTTGTGGGATACCTGCAGAGGGGTTCAGTTCTGATGCTATCCTTTCATGGGGATGTGGAAAATTAGAGTGAATCCCTGAGGACAGAACTGGGATGTGAAGGACTCAGATGATCACATATAGATGATGCGTAAAGGAACGGACGATGTTTGATTTAGTGAATAAAAGAGAGGGGACTCTTGTTGCTTTTTTTATGTCCAACACTTATGACCAATCTGAAAGCCACTAGCCATATGGGACTATTTAAAGCTAATTAAAATACAATAAAATAAAAATTCAGTTTCTTAATTGTAGTAGTCACATTCCCAATGATCAATTGCCGCAGGTGCCTGATACTGGATGCACAGATGTGGAATATTTCCATCGTCACGGAAGTTCTATTGGAAAGTGCTGGAAAGGCTTCCATGTGGGAGATGATTTGTTATCTCCATGGTTTATTTAGATGTGAGGGTTGAAATAATGATGATAGATCGCTGAAAATTAGAGCAGAATAGATTTTAACTTTGTATTAGGAAAAACTTCTGAGCAGACATAGCTGTCCAGAGACGCCTGCAGGCAGTAAATTCCCTGTTACTCTAAGAATTCAGCTCAGGGTCGCCTGACTGAGATGCTCTGTATGATTGCTGGGGCTGGCCTTTCTCCCCTGGAGGATTCTCCGTGGTGTGGAAGATGTTCTTTATCACATGTCTCTTCTGTTCCAGGGGCTCAGCTCCATGTCTTCCCTGCACAATCCCATTTATCATTTCATTGCAATTCTGCAAGTCAGGTAATATTATCCCCACTTTTACAGATAAGGAAACTGAGACTCAGCCAGATAAGTTGTTCAGGTTCTGATAAGTGTAGTGATTCAATGGATCCAGGCTGTCAGATTCCAAAGCTTGTAACTGGGACAATTTGATTTTGACTTTTTAAAATTATGCTCAGTAAATACTAGTTGATTGAACAAATTTCCTCAAGCACATGTTAGTTTCTAAAAAAACAAACACTTTTTTTGGGTGGCTTATATCTCAATGAAAGTAAAAATAAATTATGTAGAGAAGAAATGAATTAATAATAAAATATTAACATCAGTTAATAGTTCTTGGTAGAATTAAAAGTATTTTTTTCCTATTTGTCCTTTTGTTTTAATTGTTGTTTACTCAACAAAACAAACAACTTAAGAATGTAATATGGGCCCTGAGATAACTTAGTGCCTACACAGAGTATCAGTCAACTGTTGCTGCATAAGAATCCACCCCCAAAACATAGTAACTCAAAACAGCAGTGGATTATTACTTCTTGTGATGGTGTGGATTGGCTGGGTGTTTCCTTTGTTGGCTTCTCTAGGGCTTTCCTCTGCGGTTGTATTCAGCTTGAAGTGGGTGGGACTGGAAGGTCTACATGGCCTCACTCAGTGCTGGCACTTGGAACTGTCAGCTGGGGTAGGCTTTTCACGTGGCCCTTGCCCTCCAGGATGTTTCACCTACTTCCTTACAGAGTAGCTTTCAACATCATCCAAGAGTGTTCCAAGGGACAAGGGTGAAAGCTGTAAGTTCCCTTGCAGCCTAAGCTCTGGACCATGCCACGTTCTGTGGCTCAAAGCCAGCTGACTTTTGGGATGGGGAAATAGACTTAACTTTTTGGTGGAAGGAGCTGCAGGACATTTCAGCTATGTTTTTAAAAACCTTCCATTTATTGTAAAGCATGCATTTTACCTCACAGAACAGGGCAGAGAATAGTCTAGGGATTGTCTCAAATACCATCTTGAAATGTTGGATTAATTTTTTTCTGCTCTGTGAATAATTTTTTTAGAATGTTCATAGCTGCTATTCATGGTATTCTTAACTCTGTATACATCCTATTTTTGGCCTGTGGTGGCTAAAATATAATCCTGAACACTCAAATGCCTAGGCTTTTCCATTTTGAATGATTATGCTCAAGTAGAAATAATAGATGGAAACCAATAGTTTTCATCCAAGTGAAGGCACTCTAAATGATATTTTCAGGAGGGGTTGATGATTGGAAGATAAAAGAAATAAAAACATGATCAAGGAAGCAAACCCAAATGTTTACCAACATATGAATGGATAAGGAAGTGTGGTATATAGACACATATAATGAAATATGATTCAGCCTAAAGAAGAAAGGAAATTCTGTCGCATGCTGCAACATAGATGAACCTTGAGGACATTATGCTAAGTGAAATACATCAGTTACTAAAAGACAAATACTGTACGACTCTGCTTATACGAGCTACCTAGAGTGACAAATTCATAAAAACAGAAGGTAGAATGATGGTTGCCAGGGGCTGGGGAGGGAGAATGGGGAGCTGTTGTTCAGTGGGCACAAAGTTTCAGTTTTGCAAGATGAAAGATCTCTGGAGATCCGCACAATAATGTAGATCTACTTAACCCTACAAACTGTATACTTCAAAATGGTTAAAACGATAAATTTTTATGTTTTTTAACCATAGTTAAAAATTTAAAAATCAAAACAAAGAAAACTTGATCAAGGGCAAAAAAAAAAAAAAAAAAAACGTAGTGCACTCATTCAGAGGTCTTATCCCAGAGTACGGTTCCCAGCCATGGTCTACTTCTGTGCCTTTAGTTTGGGAAGACTTGCTTCCCAGTGAGAACAAAATCAGGAGACCCTTTGAAAGAGGAAAGTAAGGCCAGGCGTGGTGGCTCACGCCTGTAATCTAAGCACTTTGGGAGGATGAGGTGGGTGGATCATGAGGTCAAGACATCGAGACCATCCTGGCCAACATGGTGAAACCCTGTCTCTACTAAAAATACAAAAATTAGCTGGGTGTGGTGGCACGTGCCTGTAGTCCCAGCTACTATGGAGGCTGAGGCAGAAGAATCGCTCGAACCCAGGAGGTGGAGGGTGCAGTGAGCCGAAATCACACCACTGCACTCCAGCCTGGCAACAGAGAGCGACTCCGTCTCATTGAAAAAAAAAAAAAGGGGGAAAGTAAATAATATCTGGAGAAGACAGGGTTCCTGTCTTAGAAAAGCCCAAATGCAGCCTGTTGGTTGGAGCGGTTGGGTTAATAAGCCACTTCACGGTGACCAGAGGACTTGCTTTGTGCCATTTGTTTCAACTGCATTGCCGTGTAGGCACCCACTCAGCTCAGGGCCTTAAATGCCACCTGCCATAAAATCAAAACCTTACAGTTGCCAACCATTTCATCTGGTTTTGCCCTGAGAATCTGCAAACCCCCTTCCATTGGTCAGCAGTTTCACAGCCGAAGAGATAGGTAATGTTCTTGTTGAGATCAGTTCAACATCAAGACAGTGGAAATTTCTTGCAACGACCTTCTTCTTCTGTGTCTGTTGGTCGCATAACTTATGCGTGTTGGTATCTCTGTTAGTGGTGAAGTCGGCTGCAAACCACAAAACACCTGACTGCTGGGGAAGATATTAACAGGGACTTTTTTCCTTCTGCATAACAAGAAGTCTTGAGTAGGTAGTTGAGGTTGGGTAGAGGACACTTCTGTTTCAATTCCACCATCCCTAGAGCTTTGGAATATGAATGGATTCATATTGCCTTGTGGTGGCTAAATGGCTACTGTCCCCCATCCCTGCAGGCCTCACATTTGCTTTCCAGGTAGGGAGAAGGGTAGGGGCACACTAAATGGCAAACAAATGTACCAGCTGAGTCTGTGTGTTCATCTGGAATGCAAAGCTTTTCTGGAAGGCTCTCCTAGCAGACATCTCACTGGCCCAAACCAGAACCCTGCCCTATGACCACTGCTAGCTGCAAAGTGGCTGGGGGTGAAGAGGGTATTTTTGGAGTGGGCTTGCTCAGGCAGGTAACAAGGCTACTGCAGTTAGTCATCAAAACCTTCTTTTTTTTTTTAGGCAGAGTCTCACTTTGTCACCCAGGCTGGAGTGCAGTGGTGCGATCTCTGCTCACTGCAACCTCTGCCTCCCCGGTTCAAGCAATTCTCCTGCCTCAGCCTCCTGAGTAGCTGAGATTACAGGCACCCACCACCACGCCCAGCTAGTTTTTGTATTTTTAGTAGAGACGGGGTTTCACCATGTCTGCCAGGCTGGTCTTGAACTCCTGACCTCAAGTGATCAGTGCTGGGATTACAAGTGTGAGCCACCACGTCCCACCCATCAAAACCTTCTTAAAGGGGGGCACATACCTATAATGCCCCCTGCTCCACACACCACTGTCTCTCCAGCAGTCACAAGCCGGAAGTGGAGCTCCACCCTTGTGGCAGTGAATGCTTGTGTGTAGCCCTCTGAACAGCCAGCCCATGCCTACCATCCACGTCCCAGGTCCTACTCCTAATAACTTCCTTTACAATGATAAATCCCTTAAAGATGGGAAAATTCGCATGTCTCGATCTATTTGCAGGTATACCATACCTTGAATTTTGTTTGTGCTTAATATATATTTGCTGATTTTCTGAAGTGATTGAATTCTTTTCCTCTAAAGACAATTCCAGACTGTTCCAGGGGTGAACCTTGGGAATGGAGAATGGGAGCACTTCTTAGCTGGATCTTAGGAACATTGGAGTTTTCTACCAGATAACACAGAATGACATTATCTTTCTGTAAGTTCTCTGTTACGGCTGGTGCTTTAAGCTCATGCCTCTCCCTCCAGCCTCCGTCTCTTGCTGGGTCTCTGTTGGCAGGTGTGTACCCAGGTATATCCAGTAGCTGAGTTGGTGACAGAAAGAACTGAAAAAAACACAGTCTCCAACCTCCACATGATGAAAATCACAGGGTTGTTTAAATAGAGGGGGCTATTAATATAGATTTGTCCTTTTCTCCGTCCTTCTGCTTAATCATTGTCAGGAGGGTGATAGAAGTCTGCACACCGACAAGGCTCTGGAATAACTAATTGAGTGCTATAAACTTCCAGCCAGGATTGCAAGGAGGGACAGTTGGCCCTCCAGGGTGCTCATTTTGTTTTCGGATCCTGGCACAGGTGGGTCCCAGGCTCCTCTGCCAGGGTGACTGTGTTCAGGGCCTCTGGGAACCATGGGCTGATTTGTATGTTCTCATTGTAACAGTTTCTGAAGCCTCAATTTCTGAGGTCTTCCATGGCACACTATAATTTCAGGATTGACAATGATGCTGACAAGAGTGAAAAGAAAACATATTTAGGGAAACGGGAATTTCTCTCAACCTTTATTTTGACATTCAGCAGTAGATGATGGATGTTTTAAATTACTCTTGATAAGAAGCTATCAGTAGGAGTTATTTTGTTTCACAGATACCTGGCAGGTCAAAAACACACTCAAATTGAACAAATATTCTCAAATTAAGTACGGGGAATAGTAAGGCCGAGTAGCTCGTGCTGCAGAGAGGAAGCACATCTAAAGCTACAGTGAGTGCTCAAGGGAGCCACTCCTACATCATTTCCACAAGAAGCAAAGAAGAGACGATGGCTGGGAGTCAGAATGGAAATTAGGTGCTTGCTAGTTTAATCTAGAGAGCTGGAGCTGACTTAAGGAAGAGGTGGAGAAAACCTACCACCCAGGCTGTCGGGAAGCTGGGGAGCTTGGACTGAATGAACACATTGTTTCAAGGACTCTTCATTTTCAAATGTCTTTCACAAGTCACTTAATCTCTCCGAGGCCTTAGTTTTCTCGTCTATAAAATGGGGTGGTAACATCCTCATTGTTGCTGTGAGGGCCAAGGAAGTGATGCATATGAAACTGCTTTGAAAACTGTGATGTACTCAGCTACGTGGGAGACTGAGGCTGGAGGACCGCTTGAGTCCAGGAGTTTGAGGCCAACCTGGGCAACATTGAGAGACCCTGTCTCAAAAAACAACACAAGAAAAACAAAACTGTGATGCATTATGCAGCTACTTTTCTTTGGATAAATAATATTTGCTAAGTAAAGATAGTAGATGTTCCTCCTTTGCAAACCATTTTCAACTTCTAACACAGCTATTAGAAGTTGTAAGTTACATATATAAAATTTATATTATTTGTAAATAATATTCATTGTGCAGACATTTATTGAGCACCTCTGTGTGCCATGCACTATGCTTGTGGCAGAGATAAAAATCCAGTGATAATTTTCTCACTGTAAATTCTTACAAGTTCTTTCATTCATTCTTTTTTTTTTTTTTTTTCTGTGACAGGGTCTTACTCTGTCACCCAGGCTGGAGTGCAGTGGCACAATCATAGCGCACCGAAGCCTCAACCGCCTGGGCTCAAGTGATTCTCTTCTCTCAGCACCCGCAAGTAGCTGGACTACAGTAGGGGCATGTAACCATGCCAAGCTAATTTTTACATTTTTTGTAGTCGTGGTTGTGCCATGTTGCCCAGGCTTGTCTCGAACTCCTGGGCTCAAGCAATTTACCTGCCTTGGCCTCCTAAAGTGCTGGGATTATAGGCATGATCCACCACGCCCAGCCCCTAAAAGTTATTTCTTTAAAATTATTGGGTTTACATGGAATACTATGCAGCCATAAAAAATGAGTTCATGTCCTTTGCAAGGACATGGATGAAGCTGGAAACCATCATCCTCAGCAAACTAACACAGGAACAGAAAACCAAACACCGCATGTTCTCATTCATAAGTGAGAGTTGAACAATGAGAACACATGGACACAGGGAGGGGAACAGCACACACCGGGGCCTGTCAGGAGGAGGGGGCAAGTGGAGGGAGAGCATTAGGACAAATATGTAATGCATGCAGGGCTTAAAACCTAGATGACGGGTTGATGGGTGCAGCAAACCACCATGGCACATGTATACCTATGTAACAAACCTGCACGTTCAGCACATGTATCCCAGAGCTTAAAGTAAAATAAAATAAAATAATTCAAAAGATACAGTTGTTGGGTTAAAGTAAGTGCAAATTTTAAAGATTTTTTATGTGTATTAACGAAATTGTTTTCCAGAAACAGCTTACTCTTTCATAGTTTATGAGAAGTGTTGGTTTTTCTGCCCTTTTGACAACACAGGGCATCATTTGAAATTTTTGTGCTGTCTTGGTTTATTATTTTAATTTTCATTTATTTTGTTGTTAATGCAACTGGATTTTTAAAAAATGTGCTTAATGTATTTTACTATTATAATCATATTAAATTAGTGTTTTGTATAAAGCGCCCACAGCAAAACCAAGCAAAAAAGAATATTGTCCTGTCTCTTTCTTCTACTTGCTGGATCATGGTTCTCATGAGTGGACGAGAAGGAAGCTGTGGGCTTTAGCGGGTCTAGAGAGAAGGTTGAAGTGACATCTAGGAAGGAGGGTCTCCCTTGGAGTCTTGGAGGGGCCATCAAGGGCTGAGAGAGACCGTGGTGGGGCAGACAGCACCATCCAGCCTCTTCCACAGAGGTGGCATTTTCCAGGCTCTGGCTCCTATAAAGGTGTGGGTGACTTCTGAAGCTGGATCTATAGGCCACCCCACAGCAACAAATGGTCGTGGTTGGAAATTCAGATGCCTTGGGAAGTACCAGTGATAACACTGTCTAGTGGCTGTCTGCTACTCCTGGTTGCTTAAAAAGTTTTTTGTGTGTGTGGTAGAATACATATAATATAAAATTTCCCATCTTAACCATTATTAAGAGTACAGTCCAGTGGCACTAAGCACATCCATATTATGCAACCATCGTCACCGTCCATCTCCAGAACCTTTCATCTTCCAGAATGGAAACTCCTTATCCGCTGAACAATCACTTCCCATTCCCTGGTCCATTCAGCCCCTGGCAGACTCCATGCTATGAATGGAGGCTCTGTCTCTATGAATGTGGCCACTCTAGGTACCTCATATAAGTGTGATCCTACAGGATTTGTCCTTTTGTCATGGGCTTATTTCACTCATGTGTTCAAGATTCATGCGTGTTGTAGCATGCATCAGAATTTCCTTCCTTTTTAAGGCTGAATCATATTCTGTTTACTCTTGCAGCCCCCTTTGGGGCCTTATGAGGCTTCTATGTTCATGGAGGTGCCAGCATTGTGCTGGGGACCCAACCTAAGATGAACCCACCTGGGAAAACCTCATGGAACTGAGCTGCAGGGCCTTCCTCACTGTCCTCCCCCTCCATCCCTCTCAGGTCCCCAGAGGAGACCAGGAGGCCTCTCCTGATTCATCTGAGGAGGGTTTCGTGGGCTGGGAAGTGTCCTTCCACTTACTCAGAGCTTTTCAGAAGCCAAATCTCTATCTTTCTCCGTATAATAGGTTCTCTCCCTGTTTTTGCAGGGAGTTGGTGGTGGGATTTGTGACAGTATGGAAATAGTAAAGACAGGCACAAAGGGTAACCATACAGGAAAATATCTATTACCAGGTGAAAATTCCCCTTTTAAAAAAATGTAGGCTGGGCACCGTGGCTCACACCTGTAATTCCAGCACTTTGAGAGACTGAGGTGGAAGGATTGCTTGAGCTCAGGAGTTGAAGACTAGCCCGGGCAACATAGTGAGACCTCATGTCTATAAAAAGTACAAGAAATTAGCTGGGCATGGTGGCATGCACCTGTCCCACCTACTCAGGAGCCTGAGGTGGGAGGATGGCTTGAGTCCAGGAGCTGTGATTGTACCACTGCATTCTAGTGTGGGCAATCCTGTCTCAAAAAAAAAGTGTAGAGTTTGAATATTTTTTTTTTTTTGAAATGGAGTCTCACTCTGTCACTCGGGCTGGAGTGCAGTGGTGCGATCTTGGCTCACTACAACCTCCATCTCCTGGGGTCAAGCAATTCTCCCGCCTCAGCCTCCTGAGTAGCTGAGATTACCGGCACCCACCACCACACCCAGCTAATTTTTGTATTTTTAGTACAGGTGGGGTTTCACCATGTTGGTCAGGCTGGTCTGGCTGGTCTAGAACTCCTGACCTCAGGTGATCCACCTGAGGGATTATAGGCTTGAGCCACCACGCCCGTCCGCACAGTTTTTTTTCAAGAAAGAAATTTATGCACACCTCTTTGGAAAAGTAGGCAACTGAGATGGAATGGTCATTCTAGTCCTGTACAGGATTTAAAAATATAAGAGCACTTTTGCCTTCTCCTACTCTCATGAAGCTGAAATGGTTTATTTATATAGCTCCCACCTTAGGCGTGAACTTCAAATTAAACATAGTGTTATCAATTAATGTAAGAGAAACCCATCCAGAGAGGAGAGTGAGGCAGCTATAAAACCAGGTGGAATTGAATGCTTATAAAAGAAGTTCAACAATGTGATCTTCATGTCCTGGACTCCTGGGAGATTTTCCTTGAACTGGTTCACGTAGTCAAAAGCCTTACATTCTTTTCTGAAGGACAGTTGAGATCATTTTAATCATAATGGAGACTATATGCCGTGAAAGTCTTTAAAAGAATGAGTGAGAGAGTTTGCACGGTGAAGGATACAGAGCAGGCTGGCTTTGAGCTCACATTAGCATGCATCACCTCTTGTCTGGAAGCACCGCGTACCCTCACCAAGACTCATGATAACTACGAAAAGTGAAGCGAGGCTGGGAGAGAGGCCACGGATGTTAAGCATGTTAACATTTCCATTACGTCTAAAAGCAGAAAATGGAACAAATAAAGCAGGTTGGGTTTTCTTCCCCCAGTATAATGTATGCCAGAATGTCACAAGAACTCATTGTCTGCAGTGAATACAAAAATATGGGCAATTCAGGCTGAACAATGGAAACGTTGGTGATTTCATAAAAGCATCCCATTCGCATTAAGTTCATCTGGCTTTGTTTTACCCTTATTTTTTCCCCCAATAAAGCTGTGTCTTGAATAATATGATCTTTAAAGTTTAAGTTGCATATTGAAGTGCTTCTTCTTTTCCTCTCCACTTTCTCTGGTTCTGAAATGCAAGAAATGCAGAATAAAAGACAATTGAACCATCGTATTTGTTTTTTCTGCCCCTTCTCTCCAGTTAAATGCTGTTGTGATTTTGATGTAAACATCCTAGTAATTTTCACAGGAAGTGGGTGCAGGGATCCTAGCAGTGTGTCTGTTCAATGGTACTGTTAGGCGTCTTTTTGTTCAAAGGACGACTTGTTCCAATGCCCTGGCACTGGTCCAGTGCAGGCAGCCCGGGGACTTGGTGGGCCACCAGGGCAGGTGGTCCAGGAGCTGGACTGTGCACTTAGAGGGGAGGCTGGGTGGTCTTTTCTTTCTACTCGGGATCTCCCGCTCTTAGAAGACCGGCCTTTTGGGATTGAGTCTTTGAGGACTCAGAAGTGATTTTGACCTTGAGCTGACATTTTCAGAGTGAACGAGCTTGCTGAAAGGATGGCAATGTGGAATGTTTGGCTCTCCCCATGATTACAGAGTTGAGTTTAAGAGACAGAGGGAGTAAAAGAAGACGACATTTGAGTTTTTGTGAGTCTTCATCCTATTCCTTTCTGCCTCTCGTTGGAACTGACTGCCAATTCAGAACAAAACAAATTGTGAAAACTCCCCTCCTGTGTCACTCACCCCTGGCCCTCGGGGCCCGGAGTTGGGACAAATTAGGATGGCTTTTGACATTAGGCACAGGTCATAAAGCCACAAAATTTGTCTATCCACAAAGAAGCAGAACCTTTGGGTAGACCCATACACCCATACATATATCTACACAAAACACTGTGTTTTCAACCCAACAAGAAAATAATATTTCTCAGTTCAGTGGAGGTTTGTTTGACTTCCTCAGCCTTGTTTTCTTATCCCTGTTTCCTTCCTTCCTCCCTCCCTCCCTCCCTCCCTCCCTCCCTTCCTTCCTTCCTTCCTTCCTTCCTTCCTTCCTTCCTTCCTTCTCTTTGCTGATCCTTCTGAGTCTTGAGTCAGGATACAGGGCAACACTCAAGACTGCCCTCATGCCCTTTCCTTTCCCCTGTGATGACGACTCCCAGACATGTTTCTCAGGCCTGCAGCTTGAGTGCAGGTGATGAGCTGAAGGCTGGAAAAGTTGAGAGCCCAAATCAGTTCAGAAAATTTATTAATTTAAATTTTTTAATTTAAAAAAGGATTTCATATTTTACCCAAACAGAAAATGATCGATACCCATGTACCCGCCAGCTTAATCTGACTGATGTTAATATTTCCCCTGTCTTGTCTTCGGATCTCTCTCTCTCTCTGTCTCACACACACACATATACACACAGACACACACACACTCACACACAAAGTTTTTATTATTTTACTGCTTGTGCTCTTAAACTTTAGCTTGTGTTAGAATCCCCTGGAGAATGTGTGAAAAGGAAGGTTCTGAGTTCCAAGTCCAGGAAATTGGATTCAACAGGATGGTGGTGGTAGGGAGGTGACCCACATCTACTCTTTCTCCTGGTGGATTGTAAACCTTCAACGAGTGTTAGCTTTTAGTAGTAATTGTAACAGTGGCTGCAGCAATATATATTTCTTTTTTGTAAATCCTTTGTATCTTGTAGTAATTTTAGACTTACAGAGGGGTTGCAAAAACAGTACAGAGAGTTCTGTTTATACCTCACCCAGCTCACCCCACTGTTATTGTTTTATGCAATCATAGTGCAATGGTCAAAACCAGGAACTTACCGTGGATGCAATGCTAGTGACTGAACTCCAGGTTTTATCTGGATTCCCTCATCTCTTCTGCTATGTCCTTTTCCTGTTCTCAGGTGGAAGCCAGGACCCCACATTGCATTCACAGTCATGTCTCTGTAGTGTCCTCCCGTCTGTGATGGTTCCTCCGTCTTTCTTAGTCTTTCACAGCCTTGGTAATCTTGAAGAGTACTGGTCAGTTATTTTGTAGAAGGTCCCTCAATCTGGGTCTGTTGCACATTTGCTTCATAACAAGCACCCGAGTGCCCCTGACACAGGCTGTCCTCAGACCACGTTTGGGAAGCACGGCTTTATACCTGGTTTTGGATCAAGCTTTTTCCAGGTTGATCCCCATATGGTTCATAAATATCGAAATTCCAAAATATAATCTATCCCCAGATTTGGGAGCTCTTCACTTTTGGAGATAACCAAAAGCATGTGTTCTAAGCCTTGACATGTTTTGAACAATTCCAGTGAACTGTACCATGTACCCTGGCTTTCTAAAGTGACTACTTTGCAGAGAGAAACACTCCTTGGAGACGTGATGGAATGATAGCTTTTTAAGGGATGGCAGAGGGACTGAAGAGCTTACTTAATTCTATCTCTCTTCATTTTACACAGAAGAAAACTGAGGCCCGTCATAGGGACATGATTTGCTCAAGGTCTCAGAACTGGTTGTTGGAAGAACCACAAATAGAAACCAGGTTTACTCATTTTCAACCTCGCGTTCTCCGCCCCTCATCCACCCCCTGATTGTTGTTTATAAGCAGTCGCTTTATCACACCCAGCAGCAGTGATGAGCTCATACCCCTCCCTGGGCTGGCCCAAGGACACAAGCGGGCACAGGGCTGAGGGTGGGGCTCCTCATGGAGGTGGGCTGGGGGCATGCTTTGCAGCCTGTGTCATCCCCCAGCGGCGCCGCTGGTCTTGGCCACACCTGCCATACTCAGCTCCGACCTTGCAGAGCTTGCTGCACGGCCCCACATTTTTAAACAGAGCTTTCTCCCAAGTTGCAGGAGCTTTTGTTACCCAGCACAGCGGTGGGGGCTGCTCATGGCATGCAGAGTGACTCCAACAATGAGGAATGTGACCAGGTAAGTGTGGTAGCCTCCTGACCTGCGAACGAAGAACACGGAGGATGTGGAGGCTGGTTCTACAAAGTGCCTCAGGGTGACTGCTGTTCAGATGAACCAAACCATCAATGTGCCCTTTATCTACTCTTCTCCGTCACTCTTGCTTCCTGCCACCCCCTCACAGGTGAGCTGCCTGTCTTGAGCACAGGAACCGCATCTGAGGAAACCCAAGCTAAGCCTGGAGGTGAGCGCCCGTTGCCTAACTGCCTAGCTCTGTCCTTCTCAGCCAATTGTGGCTGTGCAGGAAGGTGGGCCCAGGGGTGCTAGGTATTTTTTTTAGGGTGGGGTGTGGTGGTCAAGTTTACTGAGGTATGATTTATCGGTAGGACGATTCACTCTTTTTAGTGTGCAGTTCTGTGAGTTTTCAGCAAATAAATACGATAGTTGTGTAGCCACCACCAAAGTCAAGATATAGAGCAGTTCTGGCACTCCCCACAAAATTCCTTCATGCTCATTTTAAGCAACACCCTCCCCACCCCAGCCCTTGGCAGCCATTGACCTGCAGTTTAGCCTTTTCTGGTAAGTCATGGAAATGGAATCAGACAGTGGACAGTCTTTGGAGTCTAGCTTCTTTTCCATTGCATGAGGCATTTGAGATTCACTCATGTTGGTCGTACCAGTCATGTGTTCTTTTTATTACTGAGTGGTTTTCCAGGACATGGATGGACCAGTGCTTCTCTTCATTCACCCGTTGAAGAAGATTTGCATTATTTTGGGGTAATTATGAATAAACCTGCTATAGACATTTAGGTGTATATTTTTGTGTGAAGATAATTTTTCATTTCTTTAGGGTAGGGGAGGACATATGGTAAGTGAATGTTTAACTTTATGAGAAGCTTCCAGGCTGCTTATGGATGCAGGTTCCAGTTGTTCTGTGCCTTTGTCAGCACTTGGTATTGTCAGCTTTACTGATTTCCAAGTGGTATCTCATCGTGATTTTAATTTGCATTTCCCTGATGACTAATGATGTTGAGCATCTTTGTTTGGGCATATTAGCCTCTTGTATTTCTTTCTTTGGTAAAGTGCCTATTTGAAGTTTTTGGACATTAAAAAAAATGGGTGCTTGTTTTGATTTTTTATTTTTTTCAAGAGATTCTGGAAATTGAGATTTTTACATGAAATCTTCTGATTTTTAAAAATAAAAACCAGACGAGTCTCGATGGCTCACATCTGTAATCCCAGCGCTTTGGGAGGCCAAGGTGGGCAGATCACTTGAGGCCAGGGGTTTGAGCCAAGACTGGCCAACATGGTGAAACCCCATTTCTACTGAAAATACAAAAATTTGCAGGGTGTGGTGGCACATGCCTGTAATCCCAGCTATTCAGGAGGCTGAGGCAGAAGAATCGCTTGAACCTGGGAGGCGGAGGTTGCAGTGAGCTGAGATCGCACCACTGCACTCTAGCCTGGGCGACAGAGTGAGACTCTGTCTCAAAAAAAAAGAAAAATTAAAATGAGAACCAATCTAAGAGATTTAGAGAGAGCAGGTGGCTTCTCCAAGATAATGAAGCACTGGGTTTTCAATCCCAATTCTTCTGAATCTAAACCCAATGTGCCTGCTGCTACCCCAGGGATGTTCACATAAACAAATCCAGAGCAAAATACTGAGCAGAAAACCCCCACTTATGGCCACATTCTGTGAGTTCTCCTTCATGGTCATACTGGTATCCCAGAGATGCCTGAATCTGAAACTTGCTCGCTGAGGGGCTGAGACAATTTTACTCTCATTAGGATTTACCCAGTAATGACTCAGGTAAAGATCTCACTCAGAAATAGACTAGGGTCAAATTCGTAGAGACAGAAGGTAGAACGGTGGTTGCCAGGGGCTGAGGGAGGGAGAAACGGGGAGTTGTTTTACTCATACAGTTTCAGCTTTGCAAAATGAAAGGAGTTGTGGAGATGGATGTTGGTGATGACTGCACAACAATGTGTGTTAATGCCCTGGGCTGCACGGTTAAGAATGATTCAGATGATCGCTTTTATGTTATATGTATTTTATCCCAATTTAAAACAAATAAAAAATAACAACAAAAAGAAATAGACTACAAAGAAACAAAATGCTGTTTTTCATCATTCTCACACCAATTAATCCCCAGAGCTGTCTTCTGATTTAAGACCACTACTGTGTCTTCATTTCAGGGACAGATGAACCCTGTCTTGAGACAGCACCTCTGGATTTTATGCCATCCTCATGAGTGACCAAGGTTTCTTTAGAGCTTTTATGCTCACGAGCTACATTTTGCATTTGGAATCGAGGGTACACACAGTGCTACGCTATAAAGACATTAAATGCGAGTCTGCTATCTTTTGAATGTCAGAGAATCCCACATAAACATGGTTAAAGAAATAGATGCACCCTTTAGGAAAGGGGTCTCAACAAAGCACTCTGCTCTCCTGTTCAGTGGGGAGGTGGGTCCGACGGTGGCGACAATGATTTTCATGGATGTGTTTCAAGGCTGTTGTGAGCAGATGCGTCAGATTCACGAGGGACGGCAGCCCTTGGTGGGGCTGGGTTCAAGCATTCTGAGGGCCCCGCCTGAAATCCACGCTCTCATTATCAAGGAAACCACGTGCATCCCTGGTCCTTCTTAAGAATCTGTGTTCAAGGTCATTATGGATGCTCTGTGATTGTGAAGGCTCTTTCAGGCCCACCCTTCCCATGTGATGGGATGGTTTCACTGGGTCTCGTGTGCTCAAGGTGAGCTGGGTTTGTATAACCAGCAGTGACTGTTATTCACTGGGAAATGTTCAAAGCCTTAGGGCCAAAACCTGTTTCTTTATCTATAACAAAGGGAAAGTCCCCAAGTGATCTGGGTAGATCATCTTAAAAGAGAGGACTCTTCTATTTTATAGTTTTCCAAATAGTGAGGGATAAATGGTCAAAAAGGTAAACTCTCTGTCCCTCAGCAAAACAACACACAAACAAGTGATAAAGCCCCCCTTGCCAGCATAGGGGGACTCTTGCAATGTTTGCGGGTGGGTTTAATCTCCCTGAGCTGGGATAGACCTTCCTTCCGTTGCACTCCTAGAGGCTTCAATGTTATAGGATGGCACTTCTTCATATTTAATCACTTCTGTACAGCTTCCTACATTTTTGCTATATTCACAAATCATTTACATTTACTTTGTAATTTTCATTAAATAGATTTTAAACCAATTTAAAAAATTTACTTAGCCGTAGCCAGTGGCTTTTAAAGTTGAACATGTATCAGAATCACCTGGAGGTCTTGTTCAATGATGTATGGCTGGATCTCCCCCTCAGGGTGCAGTAGGTCTGGGGAGGGGCTGAGAATTTGCATTTTATCAATTTCTCAGGAGATTCTGATGTTGCTAATTAGAGGGCT
The DNA here is from genome assembly GCF_028885625.2 of Pongo pygmaeus. Lineage (NCBI taxonomy): Eukaryota > Metazoa > Chordata > Mammalia > Primates > Hominidae > Pongo > Pongo pygmaeus. The sequence goes on from NC_072394.2 coordinate 16,329,441, forward strand.
ACAGTTTGACAAATACTCATCTAAGCAATAGTATCCCAGGAATCATGGATTTGATATGGCTTTTTAAAAAGGGGTGTGTTGGCTGGGGGTGGTGGCTTACGTTTGTAATTTCAGCCTCTGGGAGGCCGAGGTGAATGGATCACTTGAGGTCAGGAGTTCAAGACCAGTCTGGCCAACATGACAAAACCCCGTCTCTACTAAAAATACAAAAATTAGATAGGCATGGTTGTGGGAGCCTGTAATCCCAGCTACTCAGGTGGCTGAGGCAGGAGAATCGCTTGAACCTGGGAGGCGGAGCTTGCAGTGAGCTGAGATTGCGCCACTGCACTCCAGCCTGGGAGACAGAGTGAGACCGTGTCTCAAAAAAAAAAAAAAAAAAAAAAAAGAGTGTGTTTTTTAGATTGCAATTAGAAACACAGAGACATTGAGAAGTGGGCAATAATAAAGCCACTTTTCGTGAAGTAGTGAGATCCCCTCCCTACAGTGGGTGTCCTTGTGAAGGAGACCAGGGTGGCGCTCCCTGTTGGCTGTCACCCACCCCCTGGTGTGGGTGTGCCTACTGATAGAGCCAGGGGCTGATATCCTATCTGGCTCTCTCGAAGGCACAACTTGGGGCAATTCCTTACCCCTCTTTGTCCCCCAGTCTTCCCATATAAGCAGGGAGGTGATGACACTGATTGACATCTAAGGGTTCTGTTGCTCCATCCTGGGGCCTTTTTGAAGATGGTTGCCTGATGGAGGCAGCCTCCAGAAGAGAGGCTGGAATCCCCCTCTGCGGGGTGGCGGCTGCACTGTGATGTTTCAGGTATCAGCACTTTCTGAACTGCACTTGACAAAAACCCACCTCAAACTGGCTTGAGCAAGAAAGGAAATTATTAGCTCATGCCACTGAAAAATGTACGTCGGGATTCAGGTTTGGCTGGAGAATAAAAGGGTGCCATCTACTTGGTCTCATAGTCTCTTTTTCTTTCACCTGCCTGCTCCATCCTCAGGCAGGTTTCCTCCCAGGCAAAGGTAAAATGGTCACCAGCAGCTCCAGGCCTATGTCTTGCCAACTTAGCACCTTTTCTCAAGGGTTTCAGCAAAAGTCTCAGCACTGACTCTCATGGACTCTCATGGACTATATTACGCACCCATCACTGAACCCATTACTCACTGGAGCAGATACAGATTTTGTGGATTGGCCAGACTTGGGTCTGGTTTCTGCTCCTGAAGTGGTGAGGTATCACCTACACCTAAGAGTTGAGGAGGCATGGCTCTCCAAAGCATGTTATCAGGAGCTATTACTAGAGAACAAAAGTATGCTGGGAAGGAAGAAACCCACAGTTGTCCTCCCAGATTCATCTGCATCAGTGGTGATCAAAATGTGTTCCCTGGATCGAATGGGAAGCATCAACATCACATGGGAGCTTTTAGAAATGTGATTTATGGCTGGGTGTGGTGGCTCACGCCTGTAATCCCAACACTTTGGGAGGCCAAGGTGGGAAGATAGATTGAGGCCAGAAGTTTGAGACCAGCCTGGGCAACGTAACAAGACCCCATCTCTACAAAAAATTTTAAAATTAGCTGGTGTGGTGGCCTGCATCTGTGGTCCCAGCTACTTGGGAGGCTGAGGCAGGAGGATTGCTTGAGCCTAGGTGTTCAGGGCTGGAGTGAGCCATGATTGTGCCATTACACTCTAGCCTGGGAGACAGAGTGAGACATTATCTCTAAGAAAAAAAAAAAAAAGGAACAAGAAAAAGAAATGCAATTCTCAGGCCCAGCTGTGCAGCCATTGATGTAAACCAGAGGCTCTTGACCCTGATTTCAACTTGAATCACCTGGGGTATTTTACACCATCTAGACTCTACTCCCAACCAATTTTACCAAGGCAGGGAGGGGATGGGTATCCAGTCACTGGTGTTTTAAAAAAATGTTTCTCCAAATAATTCTCATGGCAGCCAAGGTTGACAGAACCACTAGCTTAAACAGACTCTTGTTCTCTGCTACTTCTCACTTATGAAATGGCAGTAGATAAGACTGTGGACAGTTTTTCTGCTGAGAATGGTGGTGCATTAAAGGAGCTATTACTAGACTTGGGAGATGGCAACTTGAGCTGAAGATGTGATGGTTTTTAGTTTTTTAAATACACATTAAAATCAATATAGAACTGATTAAAATTTCTTCTGAGTACCAGCTAAAGTTACCTTGTACGCTATTGAGTATCCCTGGTGTAGGGGCAGGAACACTGGATTTGAATCCAGAAGACTTGAAGTTGAAAGCCAAGTTTGGTGATAGCTTGGAGAAGCCATGAAATCTCTCTTTATTTGCATGATGGGAAAGATCTCAGACAACTTTAAACCCCAAACAGAGAAACAGGTGATGGCTTCAGTGGAGATGATGAGTGGGGTGAAGGCAGCCATTAAAGACAAGCACAAAAACCAAAAATACAAACAGGCAGTGAGATGGTTAGAATAGGATTACAGAATGTCTGTTGCTTTTTTTTCTTTTCTTTTTTTCTGGAGATGGGGTTTCACTCTGTTGCCCAGGCTGGAGTAGAGTGGCATGATCTCAGCTCACTGCAACCTCAGCCTCCTGGGTTCAAGCAATCCTCCTGCCTCTGCCTCCTGAATAGCTGGGACTACAGGTGCATGCCAACATGCCCAGCTAATTTTTGTATTTTTAGTAAAGATGGGGTTTCACTATGTTGGTCAGGCTGGTCTCGAACTCTGATATCAAGTGATCCACCTGACTCAGCCTCACAAAGTGCTGGGATTACAGGCATGAGCCACCATGCCTGTCCTACCAGAATATCTGTTGCTTTTGATGGGCTCAGTTTTGTGGAGAATTGCGAAAGTCTATGTGGAGGAAGGATCTCAGGTGGAAAAGAGGAAGAAATGACATTGGCTAGCTGGCTAGGACTGAGGGTGCAGGATGGAGAAAGTATGCAGGAGTTGACTGAATCCAGAAAAAAGAGTTTTGGATTTGGTTTAATTCGGGCAGGAAGTCAGCCCCTGAAGCAGATGTGTGACTAAACGAAGTGTGAAATGCAGGAGAGGCTCACGGCAGAGACGACATTGGGAACCCAAGAAAGGGGCTAGAGAGCCCAGATGGCAGGCAGTGGAGGCCTTTCCTGGGTATTCCCACTGGGAAAAAAAAGGAAGGAAATAAGAGACTCAAGCGACTTTGAGGAGAGAGCGACTGTTTTAGTGTGGAGATGTTGAAGACCAGCATTTCAAGCTTGGGGAGCTGGATGGGTGGGCGGTGGTGGGGTCAATAGAGGGGAACCTGTGGAATGAGATGATCTGAGGGTAAACACCTGTGCGAATGGCAGGGGATAATGTGTAAGAAGGACAGGGTGCCTGTCCCTCAGGGACTCTGGTCTAACGGAGTCTTTCCAGGGCTGAGCGCCAGAAAATAGAACCAGGCTCTGCCCCAAGTTTCCGGCCGACTGCACTTCACCATGTGCCCTGTTGGACTCTGACCTCCTGTTCTCACACCGAGGCATTTTAGCTATGGTCAGTGTTTATTTAAGTTACTTCCCCTTGAGTTCACTGGCACAAAACACTGCCCGGTAGGCAAGTACTGCCTGTGCCCCATGGGGTCTGGGACAGTGCCCGTGGGTGTGTGTCCAGGGGCATCAGGAGTGCAATGTCCAGGCTCTCTGTTCTGTGCAGAGGCCCCTGTAGAGCCAGAGTGCTACGAGGGGGAAGGGGAATGTCTGGTTTACATTTTAATTTTGAAGATATTATTCAAATGTGGTACCATTTTTTCAGATCCGTACGCAATTTTGCCCATTTCATATTAAATTAGTCATCTCATAGTTTGCATTCTGTTTCATTGTTTGGAATTTTAAACACAAATAAAAACTCCAAGTGGTCCGTCCCATGGAGACAGAACTGAAATAACTCAAAGTTTGCATCTTCACCTCTCTAGGCATCCTGCTATCATTGTTTATTTGGAATCCACCATTCATGGTGAATCTGCAGCATCCCAGGGCTTGTCTTGTGATTGCACCTGAAGGAAAGGCTGCTCAGACAACACAGCCATAGAAACCCACTTTTGAAACAGCCTGAGTCCACATGATTCAGGTGCCTGTTGTAGAACTGAGAATTCTCTGAATTAACTTCTGAGTAGGATGCAATGTTTATTAAAGGATCTGTAATAAAAATATGCTATTTTGAAACTTACATTTATTTATATAAAATTATAACATCATTAATCATCAAGAATTATTTAGACCTTTGATCAACAAAATATTTTTTTTTTAGAGAGGAGGATTTTATTCCTGATCTCTTTAAGAATTGCTGGACCATGATAATAAAAAGCAGAAAAGTTTTATCAGGATTAGTATTATTGTTAACTTTTCTACAGACAATGCCCCAATGACCTGCCCTTGGTAGATCACTGATTCACTAGGTGGTTATGAGGATTAAATGAATTAAAACAATTAAAGCACTTAGAAGAGGGCTTGATATTAGCTATTACTGTTTTTTCTACAACACACAAATCCCACTGCTCAAAGAATCCACGAGTATTTGATGAGGGCTGCTCATGAGTCTCAAAAATCCTTACATTAAGAAGGTGGAAATAGGCCAGGCACAGTGGCTCATGCCTGTAATCCCAGCACTTTGGGAGGCTGAGGTGGGTGGATCACTTGAAGTCAGGAGTTCAAGACCAGCCTGACCAACATGGTGAAACCCCTTCTCTACTAAAAATACAAAATTAGCCAGGTGTGGTGGTGCACGGCTGTAATCCCAGTTACTCAGGCATGAGCCACCGTGCCTGGGAAGTTTATTTATTTTTATTGTTTGTATGGTATTGTATTGTATGACTATGCCTCCATTTATTTATCCATTCTACAGTTCATGAACATTGGAGTTGTTCCAGATTTGGGCTAATAGGAACACAATGTTAGTTGCCTTTCCTTGGTTACTAACAGGGTTGGGCATCCTTCATATGTCTGTTGGCTATTTGGATTCCCTTTTTTGAAATGCGTATCAGGGTTTTGGGGGGCCCATTTTTCTATGTTTTGTTTATTCCTTACTGATTTATAGACATTCTTTATGTAGTTTGAGCTCTCTGTCAGTTTTACGTGCCCCTAATATTTTCTTCCACTCTGTGGCTTGCCTTCTCGCTCTCTTAATGTCTTTTGATTAACAAAATTCTTATATTTAATGTACTCAAATTTATCAGTTTTGTTTGACCTTCTAAAAGCTTTTTTTTCTTGGTCTTTTCAACTTGGTTTTCACATATACTCCACCTGGAATTGAATTTTGTATATGGTTTGAGGTAGGGGCCTCATTTCATGTTTTCCTTGTGGATACTCAATTGTCCCAGCCACGTGCATTTTTAAAATAGTTTTTTCTCTATCCTCCTTCAGTTTTATCTTTGCCATAAATCAAGTGTCCATATATATCTGGATCTCTTTAAGAACACTCTATCCTATTCCATTAATCTATTATCTGTCCTTGAACAAACACTAGGCTGCTTTAATTAATGTAGTGTTATTTTAAGTCTTGATACTGCGCAGAGCAAATCCACTCTCTTCTTTGTTCTTCAGGAATAGCTTAACTACTTTTGGTCTTTTCATTTCCATATACATTTTAGAATCTGCTTGTTGGGATTTCGGTTGGGACTACAGTAAATCTATACATCAAGTTCATGTAGGATTGGTATTTTTATGACATTGAGCCCTTCAGTGCATGAATACGGTGTTGCTTCTCATTTATTTAGGTCTTCCTTAACAAAAATTTACAGTTTTCTGCATAGAGGTCTTGAAATGTTTTGTTAGATTTATTCCTAGGTACTTGCTATTCCTTTCAACACAAATGTAAATGATATATTTTCCTTTTAAATTAATGTTCTAGCTGTTTGTTACTAACACAGAGAAATGTAGTTGATTGTTGTGTAATGAGTAGCCTTGTAAAACTCATAGTTTCGAATATCTTATTCTGTCAGTTTTCTATATATTCAATAATTATCTTCAAAATAACAATAGTTTTGCTCTTTCCTTTTTAAATCTTTGTGCATTTTAGTATATTTTTCTTGTCTTACTCTATTGTCTGAAATCTCTACTCTAAATGTTGAAGGGAAGTGGTTATTATGGGCATCTTTGTCCTTATCATGATTTCCAGAGGAAAGTATTTAATATTTCACTATTAAGTTAGATGTTTGCTGAAGATTTATTGTAGGTAAACAATATCATATTAATAAGTCCCCTTCTTTTTCTAGTTTGTTGATAGTGTTTATTTTAAATAATAAATGAATGTTACACCTTATACTTGCTTTTTTGCATTTGTGAAACAATCACGTTTTTACTTTATATTCTCAGTGTGATGAATTACATTGATTGATTTTTTTAACATTAAGCCAGCTTTGTGTCTTTGAGATAAACTAAATTTAGTAATGAAGTATTCTCCTATTTCATATCCCTGACTGCCTTTTTCTGTTGTTTAGAATTTTTGCATCTACAGTCATACATGATATTCATCTGTCATCTCCCTTCTACTATGAATTAAGGTTTCAAGTCTATGTTAGTCTCAAAAATGAGTTGAAGAATATACTTTCTTCCATTTTCTGAAAGACAGTCTAAAAGATTGGCGTTATTTCTCACTTAAATATTTTGCGAAATTTATACATATGCAACTTCATTACCTAAAAAGGGCCATCTTCCAAATTACATTAAAATTTACACAATTACATAAAATTTCAATTGTAATAAGTTATAATCACGTAAAATTACAACCACATAATTAAAAAATTTAAAATTACAAATAGATAAAAATCACATAAATTACAATTTTATAAAAACTACATAATACATTACAAAATTACATGACAAAACCTTCCTCAAAACAGGCTTTGGAGTCAGACTGTCTCTGTATGAATTTTGGCGCTGAGGACAGGCTGTGCAATCCTGTGCCAATCTCTTTATTCCTCTGACCTCTCAACGTCCTTATCTACCATGTGGGTTTGCTAATGGTCCCTCTACCTCCTTCAGATGTCAGGAGGAGTAAATGAAACAATGATATGTGAATCAATTCACCCTGAGCTTGGTCTATAAAAGGTGTTTAATATTTGGTAACAACATTCATGATTATATGTTAATAATTTATTCACTCAAGTGTTTATTGAGCATCTATTGTGTGGCCAGGCAAGCTGGATACTGGGAAAGCAACGGGGGGCAAAATTGGATGCGGCCTTTCATGCACCCGGAGCAAGGATTCAGTGTTTGTTCCCGCAGAACCATGACCCACCCCCACTGAAATGAAATGGGGGCCAGTGTTTACTGGGCCAACTCTGCGTACCTCTTTTGAGCTCTGCATACTGCTTTTGTGCCAGATGGGCAAGAATAAATGAAAGCAGCCATTTCTGCTAGGGAGCAATCAGAGCTTAATATTGATCTTTTTGGAAACTGACTCGTAGCAGTCATAGGCAAGGGCCACTTCCTTGAGGAAATGAATGAAGACGTCTTGCTTTTCCTAAGCTAGGTTCCCCGTTTGTATTTCTTGACAAGGGCCAAATGTGTCATACAAAGGACTGTTTTCATTGTCCCTGTTTTTCACAGTTTCCTCCAAGCCCCACCAGCTTCTCTGCTGCTGAAGGGAGTTTACCAGGAAACAGGTGCACAAAAGGAAGGACTTGCTGAGGCCCTGGCAAACTGGAAACTGAATCCAGGTGGCCAAGGTCTAATCCTCCCCTACACCAGGTAATTTCTCTCCCTTGCACCTGAGCTTGTGAAGTCAATAGTTCTCAGGTGGCCCATGGCTCCTCCAGTACTTCTGGAAATCTTTGCACCAGTGCCTTTTTTTTTTTTTTTTTTTTTTTTTTGCCACACATGGCTTTGAATCTCTGCCACACATTTCTCAGATGGTTTTATGAGACCTCAGGAATAATATCTATTTCTTGGCTTTGTGTGAGGACTCAGTGAGACATGTTAGGAATGCTGTGATATCTGGTTGGCAGCGCAGATAAGGGCTCATTTATTACACTGGTTGTTGTGTCAGGTGGGGCAGTCTATCTGTAGATATACAGATACAAAGATCAATGAACATATAGATGGAGATACAGCTATAGATAGATGCACATGTACACATACATATAGTATATTCACATACATGTATTAATTCAACATTTTTTCTTTTTTGAGATAGAGTCTGAGTCCGTCACCCAGGCTGGAGTGCAGTGGTGCGATCTCGGCTCACTGCAACCTCTGCCTCCTAGGTTCAAGAGATTCTCATGCCTCAGTCTCCCTAGTAGCTGGAATTACAGATGTGTGCCACCACCACGCCTGGCAATGTTTTTTTTTTGTTTTTTGTTTTTTGTTTGTATTTTTAGTAGAGACAGTGTTTTGCCATGTTGGCCAAGCTGGTTTTGAACTCCTGACCTCAAGTGATCTGCACTCCTTGGCCTCCCAAAGTGCTGGGATTACAGGTGTGAGCCACTGTGTCTGGCCTAATTCAACACTTTAACAAATAATCTAGTGCCTACTAGGTGCAATTCACTGTATTCATATTTACATGAATGGATCAATTATTAGTCCTATTTGTGAAATCCAAAAAAAGAATCTACATTTGAGTTTATGTAAGAAGTGTTGGAAAAACTGTTTTCCCAAATGAGCTAAGATGGAGCAACGGGACTTTTAGGGGTGGGCTTCACAAGTTACCTGCTAATCATTGACCTCAATGTAGGCTAATCCCGGGCAGTGAGAGATGGCCATTCGAGGGCACCACTGCAGAAGACCTGGCATTCTGCCTCCTTGTGGAGTCAGACTTTGGCCCCCTGCAGTGTTTGCCATTGTGGGGGCATCAGATGCTGATGGGCAGAATGAATGTGGAGGAAGTTGGCTTCACTAGGGCAAGGAATGAATGGCCACCACTGCTTTTGTGCCAAAGGACTAAGCCTCCCTGGGAGAGAGGACAAGAACAGGCTGGAGGAGGGGTGCCCTTCATCATCTTGTGAGCATCTGGGCCAAGTTCAGGGCTGGTGCTCTCGTTCAGATAGATTTAGCTGGTGGTGCAGAGATCCGTGAGCTTGCTTTTACAGGACTTTAATGATATATAAAAGCAGCAAGAGGTGCTCCTGACTGTGGATTAATTTGGAGATGACTTTCTCTGTTGAAGAGTGGCAAGACTCTCGCGAGTTCTTAAAAATGCACTTGTTTGGTATGAGAATGAAAAGCAGTGGCTGAAGAACCAATCTTCAATGGGCAAGCCTTCTCTGGTAAGTTAAACAAATTCAGGCTGGGATTTAGAGGAATTCGTGCTTGTGTAAGGATTAGGGCATGCCAAAGTAAAAACTCCAGTATGCAAAAGTATTACTGAGAGGCGATTTAGAAATACAGATACTTGCGTTATTTGACAGATCTGGAGCAGTTACTGTCTGCTGCAAAGGTTGCCATTACGGATGCAAGAGGAAAGGGCCCTCATGATTTCTGTTTGATTGTGGCCACCAAGACTAAATGGTGGAATGTAGGAATTACAAAAGCATGGAGGAAGGGAGGGAATTTTTGCAACTCATGAATAACATTGTAAATGGAAAAGCCTGGTTTACCCCTTAAAAAGGAATAAAAGACTTGAGTTTACATGAGAAGTGTTAAAAAAATATTTCCCGTATACCCTTGCCTTCTGGTTAATTCCATTTTAAAATTGTAATTTAAAGCTAAATTAAAAGTAAGCCAATGTTGTGGAGGCATGGAGTGGAATACAGGTACCTGGGCCCCACTTCCCAAGATCTGGATTTAGGTGGTCTGAGATAGATCCTAAATTCTGAATTTCCAACAAGTTCCCAGGTATGCTGATGCTGCTGGTCTTCACGTCATACCTGGGGTGGCACTGAGTGAGAGGTTGTTAGTTTTCCATTTTTGAAGGTATTGAGCAGAGAATGGTTCTCAAATTTGGCTGCATTAGAGTCAACTGAGGAGCTTTAAAAAAGCCCTAGTATCCTGACTGCATCCCAGATCAACAACAGCAGAAAGTCCAGTAAAAGCAAGCTCATGGATCTCTGCACCACCAGCTACATCCATCTGAACAAGAGCACCAGCACTGAACTTGGGCCAGATGCTCACAAGATAATGAAGGCTGTGGGGTTCAAGCATCTGTATTTTTAATAGCTTCCCACATAGTTCAATGTGTAGCCAAGGTGAAGAACTGCTGCTCTAGGATGAAATTATTTGAGGCAATGGCAACCAAAGTCTTAGTCATCATGAGGTGTCAGAATCACTTTGGTGACCACGAATATTTTGTAACTCTTCCTGTCCTATCTTGAAATGAAATTCACAGATTATATAATCTACTTACATGCATCATTAAAAAAAGTTCTTTCTGTAATATAAAGAAGAAACAAAAGAGAAGTTGAAAAAGGTAACTTTTGGTAAACACACACACACACACACACATATTCAATAGGTAGATGCTTGGGCACAAGTTCTCTAGAAGACGTAATAAACTATCCAGGTGTTTGTCTTGTAAGAATGTGATCCCAACAGCCCCAGAGCCAGGCCAAGCCTGGAGCACAGGACCAGTGACTCTGACACTACCGGCTTGGCGTCATGGTGCCGTGGTTTTCCATACTGGTGAAAAACGCTCAGTAAATTTCTCGACACAACAACACACGTTGACTGACTCTGGGTTCCTGCATATTCCGCTCATACTAAACCAGGCGATAATGCTCTATGATTACGTGTCAGAGAGTTAGGGTCTAGGGTAGGTAATTAGCAACTGGTTGTTCACCGACATGCATTTCGGGCTGAATTTTGAGCGTTTCAGAAATTCTAGCTTCCCTCTTCCTCCCCCAAATGCGAAGATGTCTCTACTATAATTGAGCAATCACAAACGGCCCCCTCTAATGTCTCAGGGCTCCCCGTTGAACACTCATGTGGAATAAGGAGTGAAGGTGAGCTCACTGAAATGCACTCGATGCCAGTTCCACCTTCCACACCGGAGCAGCGTCCCGCAGACCAGGGCTGGTGGGCGAAACTGGTGGGCAAAATGGGGTGGGCTGGATAAGGACTCCCACCCTAAATGGCCGCAGGGGCCCATTCAAGGGAGTGGAGAGAGAAGGGCTGCGGGCTTCCAGCCAAGCTTTACCCTCACTGAAAGTTCAGGTTCAGGGCCCAGTCCCTCAGCGTGAAAAGGGACCCTTATAAAGAGGTAAAGGAGCTTCCTTCAAATCCCCTGCACCCGCGCCCCCTCCCTCAAAGATAATCCTGGGAAATATTTAGCGATCTCCAGTGCCCTCTAGTGGCAGATACTTGTCATGCCAGGCACCAGAAGATGGTTAATTTAATTTTTATTGTTTAAAAACATCACACAAGCAGGTTCATACAGTAACAATCTCAAGCTTTCTTGCATTTCCTTTTATCATCCCGATTTTACTACACACCTAGAGAACATTTCCATTCCTTTCCTATGCATTTACAAATGATATATATGTATATTATATATTCGTTTCTATATGTTACACAGAGATGTAGACATGTAGAAATATATATTATATGTGCACATATGAAGTGTATGACATACATAAGCATAAAATATATTTTATATGACATATATGTGTATATATTTTATATTTACAAATGTAAAAATATTAAAAAACTTTATATAAATATATAAAAATATAATACATTTAGTTATATGCTTTACACAATATGTTTATATAAAGTTTATGCTTATATTGATAATATATTTTATGTACTATATAAAGTCTGAAAATATATTGTATAAGGTTTATTTTTATTTTTATTTATTTATTTTTGAGACAGACTCTTGCTCTGTTGCCCAGGCTGGAGTGCAATGGCACAATTCACTGCAGCCCTGAACTCCTGGGCTCAAGGGATCCTCCCACCTGAGCCTCCGAAGTAGCTAGGACTACAGGTGTAAGTTGCCATGCCTGGCTAATTTTTTGTAGAGACAGGATCTCCCTGCGATGCTCAGGCTAGTCTTGAACTACTGGGTTCAAGCAATCTTCCCGTCTTGGCCTCCCAAAGTGCTGGAATTACAGGTGTGAGCCACACACCCGGCCTGAGATTTTTAAACACAAAGTGATCTGACTGTTTTACTGCTGCGTGCTGTTGTGCAGTGTGGAAATAACCTGATTTGTTTGATTTTTCTCCTCTACAGATGGACGTTTAGATGGCTTTCATTTATCTTCCATTACAAGAATACTTTGTACATATATGTGAGTTTTTCTATAAGAAACACTTCCAGCTTTTCATTTAAGTCAGAGACTCAAATCTGAAATGCAAAAGCTTGTAAAACTGTGAAGTGTTAGAGATCATCCCGCCAAAGGAGTGAGCTGAAGGGAAGTTTTATAAAATTGGAATGGAAGGAAAAGGCTGGACAGGAGTGGGATGGCGTGGCTGAGAGGGAGATAGGAGGCTGGATATGGGTGAGGGGTGGGAAGTGTGGGATGGCGTAGCTGAGAGGGAGATAGGAGGCTGGGTATGGGTGAGGGGTGGGAATTGGGACCGCTGTTTTCACCTAAAGCTGTATTCAGGGCCTGTGGTTTTTGTTTTTATATTTATTTAGAAAATAGATAAAACTTTTATCTGGTTCAAAATTCGACAACAACAGAAAGGTATTAGATCTCATCTTCCTCACTCTTCTGTCTTCCAGCCGCACCGTTCTCCTCCGCGGAGCCAACCAAAGTAATCAGCGTCTTCTGTATCCTGATAGTTCATGCATAAGCAAAAAAGAAAAAAAAAAGTTTCTTTCTCTTTCTCATTTTCCCTTCAAAAACCACCAATAATTGTACCTGACTTACACAGCCTGCCCCTTTTTCTCATTAAATACTGGGAGATTATGTCATTAGGAAGAAACAGATTTCTTCATTCTCTTTGCCAGGCATTCTATTATGTGGATGAGCTGTTATTTATTTAAGCAGTCCCCACCTGAAGGACATCTTGGTTGGTTCCAATCTTTGCTATGACAACAGTGCCACAATGAGTAGCCTTGTACAACTGTCATTATGTGCATGTGTGGGGACACATGTAGGATACAGTCCTGGTAGTGGAATTCCTCTCTCAGAGGGTTTTTAAAAAAGAACTGCAAGTTGCCGTCTGTGGAAGCCTTGCCAGTTTGTACCCTTGTGTGATCCGCTTCACCTCTACCAGCACCGGAGTCACTGAGTGTTATGTTATTTGCCAACTGGATAAGTGAAAAATGGCATCTCAGGGTGTGTTATGGGACATGTTAAAGTATGAGTGCAGCCAAATATCTTTTCAAACACTGATGAGGGGCCCTGGAGTTTTAGTGCCTTTCTTTAGAGGAATCTTGGGTGCTGGTCTTACTGAATCGGAGCCTCTTCCTCAATCTGCATCGCCTTAGCTGACCCCGGTGCACTTTAGGGCATTACGTGGATTTGGGGTTTTCTCATTCTGCTCTCCTTCCTTTGGGAGTGGCCTCCGAGGCTGACGTCTTCCCATTCCCCTTGCTTCCCTCCTATCTCCATCTCAGCCACGCCATCCCACTCCTGTCCACAAGCCGGGTGCATGAGCCATTCCAGAGGGACTTTACCTCGCTGGAATGAACGTGGTAAGGGGCCTGGGTGTTGTGCTCCTCCCTCCGTGGGCTCTGGTGCTCTGGCTCCCAGTCTATGACCCGCGATCCTCTCGCGTCCCATGTGCGTGACCTCTCCGTCCGATAGCACAAGCAATTCTCAAACAGCCACTTGAGCTGGACGCCCCCAGACATGCCCTGCACTTTCCCAGCTTTACATCCTGGCCTGTGTTGCCCCCTCCACGTGTGATGCCCTCCTTGAGTCCTGCAGGGGTGCATGGCTGCCTGCTCCAGCAGGTCAACCCTAGGGCCCATGAACTTCCCCTACACACGCTCTTGTGGCACCAACTGTCTTCCTAGGTGGTGGCCACACCAGGAAACATTTCCCAGCCTCTCATTTCTCTTGAAAATTGTGTCATCAAATAGCAGCACATGTTAAACAGTTAAGAAGAAAATTAACATGCAAAATTAACAGAAGAAAGGGAAGAAAGAGAAAATGCAATCTGCCCAAAGCTGTTCTTGACAATTTTTGGAGTGATTTAATATTATTTTAAGTTTTATGAAGAAAGTACAATCTTATTAATATTTGTATCTTGTCATTTCATATTCACTGCAATTTAATATGTAAAAGTTACCACAGGGACACTAAGTGGTAAAGAGTTAATGGTCTTCCCATCCACTAAGTGCACGGAACCAGAACAGAACAGGGGCCTGATTCCCACTGCCTGAGGCCAAATTTCCATCCACACCGAGCATGCTTTTCAGCATCTCCACCTTCAACTGCTATTATCTCTCTGCCCTAGCTTCTTCCAGCGCCCCAGGGAAAAAGCTCCGTCACATTTTGGAGGGAAATAAAGAAATAGAACTAAAGACCTATTGGATTTCAGTCTTTGGTTGGTGGTTAATAACCTAGATAGCTCAGGCGTTTTCCAGGCTGGAGTGCAGTGGTGCCATCATAGCTTACTGCAGCCTCGAATGCCTGGGCTCAAGCAATCCTCCTGCCTCAGCCTCCTAAGTTGCCTAGTTAATTTAAAAAATGTTTTGTAAAGACAGGGGCTTCACTATGTTGCCCAGGCTGGTCCCAAACTCCTAGCCTCAGGAGATCCTCCCGCCTTGGTATCCCAAAGTGTTAGGGTTATAGACCTGAGCCACTACACTTGGCCCAAGCATTTACTTAAAGAGGTGGGATGAGCAAAGAGTTCCTGGAGGGAAGCTAGCTTTCACCTGCCTTCCTGCTACCTGGAAGGTGCTGTTTATGAATTCAGGATTCATCTGTCCACGTTGATGGTTTTCTTAGCTTGTGAGGTTACTGAAACACAATTATTATAGATAGAAAACTTTCCCCAATGGCCCCTTGAGACAGGTTGAATAATGTCATTTAATCTCTATAACCTTCCTCTGAAGTAGGCATGGTCACTCTCTCAATGATGAGAAAAACAGGAGAAGGGAAGTCCATAGGAGGACGGAAACTTGACCTCGGGCAGTGGGGCTCAGGACCCTGTTCTGTTCTGGTTCCATGCACTTAGTGGGTGGGAAGACCACTAACTCTTTACCACTTAGTGTCACTGCGGCAGCTTTTACACATTGAATTTCAGTGAATATGAAATAGCAAGATACAAATATTAATACAATTGCACTTTCTGCATAAAGCTTAAAATAATGTGAAGTCACTCAAAAAATGGTCAAGAACAGCTTTGGGGCAGATCCATCCCTCCCTCCCTGCCTCCCTGCCCCCCTCCCTCCCTCCCTTCCTTCCTTCCTTCCTTCTTTCCTTCCCATGGAGAGATTGTTACAGGGAGGCCTATGGGATCCTGCCTAACTGGTTTTGGTGGCAAATGCTATGTGGGGGCTTGTAGGAGGCAGCGCTGTGCTTGCTGGAGTTTAGCTGTAACCTGAGTTGGGTTTGCATCCAGCTGCTGGTTGGTCCAGGATGTCTCCAGCTGCTCTTGGAAACCAACAAAAACAGTAGTGAGTTCCAGAAATGTTGGAGTAAGATGGTAACTTGGTGATAAAAAGTCTTTCTGGAGGAAAAGGGAAAACACTCCCATTTTATTATCTGTGAAATCTGGTGGCCAGTGAAACCCCTTCCCATTGACTTGGGTGGGGAAGGCAGATACTTAGATTCACGTTCCCAAAGGAGAACATTATGCAATGGAAGATGTAGCGTCACAGTATATCCCACTCTGTCAGGACTCTGTGCTGCACATAGACTCTGATGTGAATGGCGTTCTTCCTCCCTTGGGTTGTGCAGTGCCCAGCCTGGGCAGCTGTATACTCTAGCCCTGGATAGGTTGATTTGTTTAAGGAAGGCTGTTTGCTAGCAGGTATACAGAGATAATGCATTTTATATGTAGAGTTAGTGTCTTTTAAAAAGAGAAAGCTGAAGAAGCCTGAAGACATAAAAAACAATCTATTTACTCCTGCACCTCTCCCTTCTGCAGACACAGAACTTCCCTGGCAGCTCTGATCTGGGGGCTTCCTGTAGGTGCAAAGACCTGGTTCTTCAGACTCCATCCATGGAAGGAGGGAATACAAGTCATGGGGAGGTGGGCTCTGCACGGGGTTCCAGACATAGCAAAACAGGGCCCGGCATAGGTAGGAAGGGGAAAAGGAGGCCCTAGTCAGAGGGCAGGGCAGCCTCAAAGTTGACCCCAAGGCTGGGACCAGGGGGTACTTCTGCTCCCTTCTGCACCCAGAGTCGGAAGAAACAGTTCATTCCTCTTAACCCTTTCATTGAATCCTCCCTGCAACTTGGCACCCCTGAAACCACATAGAGAAATCACTTCTGTTGTAAACCCTTTCTTGGTGGCCGCCTGTGGCAGCAATGACTTAAAGCCTCATCACTCATGGTAGTTGTGTTCTATAAAGCTGCCATGAACACTGAACTAGTAGACACTGAATCGTTGCTCCTAGGAGAAGCATAGAGTTAGATTCCTGCTGGCCTCTGGTCATGTTTTGTCAACTGATCGGTACATAACCTCAATCTATGTATGTTTCTGTTGACAGATGCCTTGTTTGAGGTATAGTGTGAATCCATTAGCACGGAACTCAGGACCAGCAATGGTGCGACTCAGGCCTGAAGGAAGCTTTTCTAGCACATGGATTTCCTCTGTAAGGCACCTCACAGCCTCTCGTGCCTGGGAACTCTAGCCAGCACTGCAGCACGATGCCCGGGGCCATTATAAATGTGAAATTACCAAAGAAACCCCACAAAAATGTGAAAATCATGGCACTAAATAGACCACAAAAAGGATGCTTGTTTGCAGTATGAGAACTGAAACCAGAAATTTCTCCCCACTCTGCCAGTGTCTTTGAGTGACCAGGAAATTGCTGGGAATATTCATTTTGGGATAACAAATAAATTTTATCAAGTAGCTGAATTTGCAAATATGGAGTCCACAAATAATAAGGGTTGTTTGCCTCTTGAGTTAATTGGCATTTAAAAACAATGTCCTTTTCCAGTTTGTTCATTCATCGTGGTCAAGGTCTCAAAAGTGATTCCTCCCAGGGGTCAGGTGGGCAGTGCCAGGGTCTGGTGCTGACTCAGGTGGAACAGAGGTCACTGGCCTTTTCCAAAGAAGGCTGTAGCTCCTCTCCTCCTGCAAGCTTGATAGGGGTTGGGCCCCATCATTTTTTCTTGGGAGGGGCCCATGGTGGCATCTGTGTGAGTGTGGGCCAGGGATGTCTCTGGAAGAGGGGGTTGCAGACTGAGATTTTCTGTTTATTTGGAGGTGAATTTGGGGTGCTGAAGGGCACTGGGTGGTCTAGGGCTTCCTATGTCTTCCCTTAGTGCTACTTCTGGGATTCCATTTTGTCAGAGTTCCTGGTATTTCTTGAGAAAGCTGGAAATCCAGTTTTTTTTTCTAAAATCAGAAATGTCAGGGTTTAAAAATATAAGCAGCTAACTAAAAATTCAAAAATCCCTAACCATTGTGTAAGCCAAATGAAACAGGCATAATAAACATGAGCTGCTATGTTCCTAGGTGCCTGGTCAGCTGGGATACAGGTGAGGGGCTGACGGCAAGTGCAGGTGACCCCCTTGCCCACTGCCTGTCCATTCCATGTGTTGTTGCTTGGACCCATTAACATTGTCTGCCACATATTTCTGTTTGAAGAAAGTTCTGCTACTGTGGGTGAGTCTTGTCTATATTGAGAGAGAGCAGGATTGAGCTGCAGTCGGTTACAAAGTCTACCTTCAGTGGGATATTATAAGGGTTCACATGAATTGAATTAACAACATTTTTGTATCTGAGGCTACACAATCCTAAAGGAAATGTGACTTCTACAGAGAGAATGAAGATGTTCCTAGCACTTTCAAGTATATTGAGCGTTCCTCCAATGAGTGTATTTTTTTCATCTTGTGCTTCTTGTGTATGAAAGCTTTCTGTGAGGTTATGTCCATGAAAACAAACGCCTTTTTTTCTTTTCCTAATAAAAGCAGAATAATGAAAGATAAGGATAAGGTTACACCATGGCTACAGTGGTTGTCAACAAGCCTTTTGAGATTGTCTTTTTCTGTTGAAATCAGTTAATGAATTGGAGTTTTCCACTGAGCTCACAGAAGGTAGCTTTTCAGATCTGGGAGCAGATAATCAGAGAGACACTTTTTCCATGCAGCATGTTGAAGGGCATCATTTGGTCTTGTGGCTACACCAACTGAGTCTGGTCCAGGACCAATCTTGCTAATTACCACAGGTGGACCTTTGGCCCAAGGAGGCAAACAAGGCTTTAGGGCACTTCTCCGTGGCTGCCTTGGGACCCTTCAGAAGTGATGAGCTGCCAATCTGGAAGCCGCTTGGGTGATAATGATTCTCCAATGGGCTTTTATGTGGATGAGCAACATGACCTAAGGCACCAGGGACACCAGAAAGGACACTTTTTATGCAGCTTGAAATGTGAGTAGAGAGCAAAAGAGATTTCAAAAGATGAGCACCGCCGCTCTCTCGACATTATAAAGTGTCTTCTGCGTGACAACAGTGCATCCTTGTGCATGAATTGCACTTAAGCTTTGTATTTTTGGAAAATAACAATCTGTGTTTTCTGGTTACTATAGACCCAATGTGGGCCTAGAGGTTTTATGTGTGCAGGACCTCATTCATGTAACACTTTCAGTGATTGAGAGAGGCAGGAGTGGTTCTTGCCCCCATTTTACAGGGGAGGAGACTGAGATCCCTGAGCTAGTGAAGGATCCAGCTGGGACTCTCGAGTTGAAGTCTGTGGATCCCAAAGCTTGTGCTTGTTGAGGATCAAGAGACGATAGAACTTGCAGTGGCTTGGATGTGGCAGGAACTCATTTCACTTATCTTTTCTCAAGACATGGGTGGTGGGAGTCGTCAGGCTGATAGAGCATCTGACGGGAAGTTCAAAGAACTTTAGCCTGGTTAGTAGTGTGTTTGGAATCACCTTGTAGGGTTTACCTTAAATCATGGGGATTGTTGCAAATTCATTATCTATGTAAAAAAAAAGCCTCTCAGTGATGCCAGGGGAGGGCCATTGTGGATTACTGCTTGATTAATCATGGCTGAGTAGGGAGAGTTGCTGTCATTTTCCTTTTTCTCTTGTTTCTGTGACGTTCCTCACCTTCCTATCTCAGCCAGATGTCTTCATCAACCCCATCTCCTCCCAGCTTCTTGGGAAACTTACCACATCTGTTTTCTTTTTGCTTTTGAATAGTCTTTTTCTGTCAACTGGACTCTTCTTATTTTCTTTTTCACCAATGTTGCAAAAGTTGAAAGAATTGTACAGAGAAAATCACACACTTACCACCCAGATGCCACAACTGGCATTTGCTGTATGTGCTGGATCACACAGCTGGTCTTCTGTCCATTCTTCTAACTGCCCACCAAGACTTTAAAAAAATGCATTTCAAAGCAGGTTGCAGACATTATACACTCACTTCCTACACACTTCAGCCTGCATACCACTGACCAGATTTCAAGATTCATTTTTGTTTCTTTTTCTGTTAAGTAAAAATTTACAGTGAAATGCATAATTCTCACATGTAGCATTGGGCAAGTTTTCCCCATTAGCTTTTAATACATCTGCTAATCTCTTCTACTAAAAAATCAAGCCAAATCTGCCCTCACCTCAGGCCCATTCAGCTACTGCCCTGACTTGCTCCTCCTCATTTCCAATCAGACTTTTTGACAGCACTGTACCCGTTTCTTCTCTTCAGCCTCTCCCTGCTCCCATCTGGCCCCTTCCCTACCCATCCTGCCATCTTCACTGAGGTTACCAATTCCTTCTGTGCACCAAATGAAGGGATATTTTCTAGTCATCACTCTCCTTAGCCCTCGGTGGCACCTCAAGCTCCTTTCCTCTGGACACACTCCCTTGCCTGACTTGCAGGGTGTCACGCTCCCTGGGCTTTCCCCCAAGCCCTCTGGCCACTTTCTTTCTCTCATTTGAAGTCTCCTTCACCATTTTCTCCTCTGAAATTAAGTATTGGAATTGCTTAGGGCTCAGCAATTCCATACTTTTTTTCTGACTTCATATTTTCACTGACATGATCTCATCCTCTTCTGTGGTTTCAATTTCTGCCCCCACACACACGACCCTCACATTTGCATGCTGCCTGGCATCTCTCCTGGAGCTCTAGGCCTGTATTCCAGCTCAGTGCCCCTTCTTAGATGGTCCAGAAGCATCTAACATGTTCATGTCCAAAACCTGAATCGGTCTTTTCTCTTCACACTTGTTCTCTGTCTTAGTTCATTTTGTGTTGCTAGAATGGAATATCTGAGGCTGGGTAATTTATAAAGAAAAAATGGTTTGTTTGGGTCACGATTCTGTTGGTTGGAAAGTTCATGATTGGGTCTCTGCATCTGGTGAGGGCCTCAGGCTGCTTCCACTCACGGTGAAAGGGGAACCCTGGCTCGCAGAGGTCACTGGTGAGAGAGGAAGCAAGAGAGAGTTGGGAGGTGCCAGGCTCTTTTTTAACAAGCAGCTCTTGCTGGAACTAATAGAGTGAGAACTCACTCACTCCCACGGGAGGGCATTATTCTGTTCATGAGAAATCTACCCCATGACCCAAACACCTCCCACTAGTCCCCACTTCCCAGCATTGACACACTGGAATCAGACTTCAGCAGGAGATTTAGTGGAAACAAACCATGTTCACACCGCAGCATCCTCCTCTAGGATTCCCCCAGCACAGGGAGTGGCGTTACCATTAACCCAGGGGGCATTGCTGGTCCCTCCTCCACTGCCAAATTGTATTGATTTTGCTTCTTACAATTATGTCTTGATGCCACCTTCTGCTTCTCTTCACTGCCATAGTCAGGGTTCATATCCAGCTGGGCTCCCACCCTCTTGATGCCCTCCCAGCATGCATTCTCCACCCAGTAGCCAGAGTTCTGTTCTCAAAACACTGACCTGGTCCTGGTGCTCCCCTGCCTACACCCCCCAGTGGATTTCCAGTGTCTTCTGTCTTTGCAGGGATTGCAAGGATCTTCTGGGTCAGGCCCCTGCCCACCTCTTCAGGCCCCTCTCCCTACCCCCCGACCCCACCACTCTCTGCTCTCCAACCTCACCATCCCATCATGCTTTGGTTCCTCCCACTGCTGACCTCTGCCCATACTATTCTCTCTTCAGAAAGCCCTGCCCCTCTCCTTGCCTGCCCAGGCCTCCCCATATACCCTACTTGCCCTGAAAATGCCTCCTTCATGTTATGTGTCCCATGACGCCATATGCCTCTCCTTTCAGATACTTAGCGTGGCCACACTTTTATATTTCACTGTGAGCATCTTTGATTAATGTCCTCTTCCTCATGGAAGCTTCATGACTGTATTTTTTTCCTTTGCCTTTGTTTGATCTTCAACACCTAGTGAAGTGCCTGACACATATTAGACACACAACTGTTTGCTGACTGAATACATGAAATTTCATTCTTTACATTTTCCTAATTTTTTAATGGAAGGCAATTAATATTAGCCAAGGTACCAAAATTGGAGAATTAGTGTAATAGCTGTGGTTCAGATTTTAAATAATATTTTGATAAATCTGGGACATCTAATTCCTTGGGCAGGAAACAAAGGCTTACTCATGTCACCTCAGTTTTTAAAAAAATTTGGACAGTCATCATATACTCTGCGGCTTACAGAGCAGGGGCAGGAGACCTGGAGCTTGGAGCCTGAAAATCATGTGGCTATTAAGGGTGAATGCCTCCTGGTCATGCTGTTATTCTTGTTTGCAGAATGGGACAGTCACATGCCCCTGGGGTCTCCAGGACTTGTGAGAATGGGATAATATTTGTGTGTCTCTGCAAAAATGGTAAAATCACATTAGTCCACTGCAGAAGGGGCAATCATGTTTAGGATCAGGATTCCACCAAATTTTCCTGTTCTGTCTTGCAAAGGGCAGGATGCCACCTCTTGGACCATAGTGGAAGGGGCTGCTTTATTGGGTCCTCCTGCTTTGGAGACTTGAGAACTGGGCTGAATCAGTGTCAATCTTATTATTATTAATGTTGCGATGATTGGTATTTCAGTAGGATTGGCTCTCTGTAAGCTCTGGCCATCCCATCAGGCTTCAGTGGCTTGCAAGAGCTTGACCATGATGCTCCAGCTGAAGGGCACTTTGGTCCCTGGTGCCAGGGTGATGGGCAGCTTAGTGGGAATGCACCTCCATCCGAAAGCACAGGGAGCCGGTAACCCAGGGGATGGGCTCTCGAGAAGCTGCCAACCCAATACTTCTGGGAATTGGCTTTCTCTTTTCCTTGTTGTGGAAACCTCACCAGCTGCTTCATGGGGGAGGTTAATTAATGCAATTAACAACAAATGCCTTAATTGCAGATGTTTAGAGAGACACTTTACTATTATTATTGTTATTATTGTTTTGTGTGCAACTCTCTGCACACTTGGATATCTCTTTATTAAAGCAAATAAAACCATAATTAGGTGCAGCCCAATTCAAACAGCAGCAGCAGCTTGGAGCAGGAAACCATAATTCAAGAACAAGAGGCGTTCTCGACAAATATTATGTTGTCTGCCTAGTAACTGGTTATGTGCCAGGGTGCTGTGAGCCGCTTCAGGAGAGCTCTTACCTGCTTTCTCTAAAGCCTGGACAGACGGGGGAGGCCGGATTGAAGGAGACAGGCCGTGGGGAGCTAGGGCCATGCTGGCAGCCCCCTCAGAGAACAGGCCCTTGAACAAGCCCATGGGCCGGGGGAGCTTGTATTCCAGGAGGCTTTGATCAGAAGCTGGGAATTACACAGGAGCTGGGAGTTAAGGGAAAAGAAAAGGAAGACAGTTTACTGCTCTTAAATTGTGGTTTTGGAGGATTAGAAGAAAGGAACCAGAGATCAGGTCAGCATTTCAAGGCGAAACAATTGATAAAACACACATTCCGGGCCTTGACCATGGATCAAGGCCTTGACCATGAAGTCTTTAGCTGTGTTTCCCGATTGCACAGACGGCTTATAGTGTGAAGTTGTGTGCATCGATATGCTAATTACGGCCTCTTTAAGTGAAATTAATGCCCGGATTGTGTGCTTAGAGCAGCCCTTCATTATTCCCTGTGATATGAAGATGTGTTGGAGATTCTTCCCGGCCTCTCAGTGACACTCTTCATACAAAATTTATCTCTTTTATGGGTTTGAAGCTCTTTCAGATACATATCAAAGACCTTTCCATGCCTCTACCCTGCATAATACATTCTGCAACAGCTTATAATAAATCATCCTCCTTCTCTGACTGGTTAGCCGTGAGCAAACATGGCTATTGCTGGCACCGAAAGGATGCGAGATCCTCATATTTAATGCTTTGCCTCTTATGTTACTACTGTCTGTCCTTCCATCTTCCCTGGGGAGCCCCACAAAATAGCAAGGGGCTGGAATCACCCCCAATGCTGTTCTGATTTTAAAGCCATTGTCTGGGTTGATGATATAGAAAATGTAACATGCTATTCTTTCATGTTGAAAGAATCTTTTCCTCTCATTTGCCTCATTTTCTGATTTCACAAGTAGACGTGGCATAGGTACCCACTGTATTTCCAATGGACTTAGGTTGACAAGGGTGACCATATTGGTGGTTGCTAATGAGCTGAGCATAGATGGGCTTTGTTGCATCTTGTTGAGGAGAAAAATCAAATAGAACAAAGGGAAAGATTGTCCAAAATGGTGGTCTCTGGGCTAGGAACTGCACCATGGCTGCTGGCTGCTAACACGGGAGGCGGATCCCACTCTAACATGGGTGACTTGGGAGAAAGCCTCCCTCAGAGAGGTTCCCTGTGTGGGCACAGAGGGATCAGGTTTTCCAATGCTCATGGGTCAATGGGGCTCTTGTGTTTGGTGTGAGTGGTGGAGTAGAAGGATAGGTATTTTTTTAAAAAAAGAAGCAGAATTTGCTTTTGGTGTGTTTATTCCCAAAGGCCAATGTGTGCTAAAGGAAATGTACCCTGTGATGGATATGGCTAGCTGAACCCCCTTTCCTCACCCAAATCTGCTTGCTTTTTCTTCTGTAGAAATTTATAGCTGGAGAGATGGTTGCATAGAATAAATGGGACACTTTCCAGATTCTCTTGCAGCTAGCTGTGGCCACTGAGGTTGACTGAAGATTAAGTAAAATTCCTGAAGTCATACAGCTAGAAAAACAACAGAGGTAATATTTGAACCCATATCTGTTTGATTCCAAAACCAGTGATCTTTATTGTCTCCTTTCATTCTCTTAGAGGATGGAGAATTTCAATCAGGTAGTTTTTAAAATTTCCGGAGAATAAAGAATACACTTAACAAAAATGGCTTATCTTAAATTTATAGTATTATCATTAACTACAGATAATCTATTGAATAGGTAACATATATTACCATACATCAACAGATAAAAACATATCATTGGGACAATTACTGAATGGTTTCTCATAAGTTATAAAAGTATTTCAATTAGTTTTATTGAGGTATAATTTACATACAATAGAATCTGTAGACTTTTAGTGGATAGCTTGATTAATTTGGCAAATGTACACAGTCGTGTAACCACCCTCACAATCAAGACGTAGGACATTTCCATTACTCCAAAAGCTCTCCAGGCTGCTGTGTATTCAACCCATCCTTGCAACTCCAGCACCTGGTAAACACTGACCCGTTTTCTGGGACTATTGTTTTGCCTTTTCTAGAATCTCACATATATGAATTAACTCTTGCTTTCCAATTATTATATTGGTGCAGTTTTTATTAGAAGGCTGTTTTAGAGTAGAAAGTTTGGAGTTTTCATTTCTAGCACTGCATATTGAAGTCATGTAGACCAAGTGGCTATTGCTTTACAGACTCAGTCAAGTGTTCTTTTCCCTATTGCAGAGGGAATGGGATTTACATTGTAAGCAGCCCTATAAAAATGGCCATGCACTTCCTCAGAGCTAATCTGCCAGTTACATAAACTGAGCCACCAGAATTTACTGATGACACTTGTGAGTAGGTGAACTCTGTATGCACTTAAAGAGGAATGTTTAATATTTGTGTAGAATATTGGAAATGTCCAAGTCAGAGCAGGTTAATTGGATGCATGCAGTAGTTGGGAGGTGGGCTGAGGATGCTTCCAAGCTCTGAAGGCTCTTCCAAAAGTCCCATGACTTTCTTAAAGTCTGAGGCCCCCTGCTAAGTTAGCAAATGTTTTGTCCAAGTGTAGATCTGAAAAAATGCAGCATTGTCTCTCTGCAGTTCTTACCAGAGCCAGACCTGCAAAGTCAGCTACCTCTGCGGTCAGCTGTGTTGGGTATTATTCTTGGAGTCCTATGGACAGAACCAGAGTCTTGACTACAAAAGCCAGTCATGGCTGGACTCCCTCAGACGCTTCCCTATATCTGCCTCACAGTGACTTATAACCCTTGAGTAGGTAGGCCTAAGAAAACAACTTCTGTTTCAGGATATTTTAGTTTGGATTTCCCCAGAAGCAGACACTGAGACAAAGATTCGAGTGACCATCTGGATAAACATCCTCAGGGGATGGGGCAGTGCGACAGGGAAGGGAAGCCAGTTACACTGGCAACTGGAGGACAGTTCCTCTAGGAAACTCTGGGAGATGGTGGCGAGCTCGCAAAGAAGAGGCCAGGAGGCTGAGGTCCTGGTGCTCCCAATCCCTGTCTGTGGCTGGGTGAGGGCTGCGTCCAGAAGCAAGGGATCGCCAGGACTCCTGGCTCATCCTGCGAGCTTGTGGTCAGTGCATTCCAGAGTACACAGGAAACAGCCTTTGGTGTGCAAGGGTAGCACTGAGGGGCTTGGGCAGGGCACCTGCAGGGATTGCTACGCAGACCATACCAGGTTCCCTTCTTCATGAACTGTCTAAACCGTGCCTACCTTCCCTGCACTTGCCATACACACTGTGTTCCTCATCAGTTTGCACTGGGCCATGTCTCTTTAGTATCTTACCATTATTGCCTTTTCTGGAAGACTTCTAGGATCTGCCTAGATAACTCCTCAGCCATCAGACCTCATCTAAGCACCCTTTTCTCAGAAAGGCTTGCCCTGGCATCCTGGTGAGCGCAAGTCCCCCTGCCACATGCTGAGGGGGCATTGGTGGACAGTCCTTCCCAGTGCTCCTCAAGAGGCTTTTCAGCAGAAAACCACATTTTCCAGACTCCCGTGGGGCTGGGCTTCTGGACGTCATCGGGAAGTGTCTTCGTAGCACAGGTGGAGTGGAGCCTGCCTTCTGATTTTTCCACTTTGTGCTTTCTGCATTCCTGTGCATTTCTGGCAAGCAGACCTGGAGATGTGGGGTTGTTCTGTGGTTCCTTTCCAGCAGTCAAGTCTTGTAGTGTCAAGAGATCAACAGAGGGAAGGTCACTCATTATTTTGCCCTTGTTTATCTATCTGGTGTGCTGTGGTTTAGACCAATAGTTGAGATGATAATGGTTTCCTTACTGATCTTTGGATCACAGAGAAGGTGGTGTGTTCCCAGAGCCTCTTGATTCTCTGTCTCCCTGATGGTCCCATGGTTGGTGGTTGTCCTTGAGGAACAGGCCCATGGTATTGCTGAGAGTAACTGGAAGTCTAGCCTAGAGTCTGCTCCTTCTGCTCTTCCAAAGATTTTGTAAGCACTCAGCCCACCAATTAAATACTCTCTGCTACAAAATAAGATGTGATGGCTTATGTCTCCTAAAATTGAACTTCAGTGGATATATCTCATTTCACCAATACTTGTTTTAATTTTGTTTTATTTTTAAAATTAACACATAATAATTGTACATATTTATGGGTACAATATGATGTTTTAATACATGCATACCTTGTGTAATGATCAAATCAGGGTGATTAGCATATCTGTCACTTCATGCATTTATAATTTCTTTGTGGTGAGAACAATTGGAAACCTCTTTTCTAGCTATTTTGAAATATACATTATATTATTGTTAACTATAGTTGCCCTACTGTATTTTTTAAATTTTATTTTTATTTTCCACTTACTTCTACTTGGAAGCAGTTTTATATTTATTTGTGGGAGTATATAAAATAGGGGTCTTCTATTCAGAAGGTGCCATGACGATGGGCTTATATCAGCTTTAGCTAGTATAATAACTTAGGGCAATGGTTCTCAAACAGGGGTGACTTTGTTCCCCAGGAGACATTTGGGAATGTCTGGAGACTTGGGTCATCAAAACTGAGAAAGGTGCTTTTGGCACTGAGTGGGTAGAGGACGGGGACACTGCTTAGCATCCTATGGTGCACAGGACAGCACCAACAGTAACGAGTTACCCACCCCAAACTGTCAATGGTTCTGAGGTTAAGAAACTCGGATTTATGGACTTCTTTCTTTTTTTTGAGACAGGATTTCACTCCCATTGCTCAGTCTGGAATGCAGTGGCACTATCTTGGCTCACTGTGCTTGGGTGATCCTCCCAACTCAGCCTCCCAAGTAGCTGAGACTACAGGTGCACACCATCACACCAGCTAATTTTTTGTATATTTAGTAGAGATGACATTTAGCCCTGTTGCCCAAGCTGGTCTTGAACTTCTGTGCTTAAGTGATCTGCCTGCCTTGGACTCTCAAAGTGCTAGGATTGGGCCGGGCAAAGTGGCTCATACCTGTAATCCCAGCACTTTGGGAGGCCGAGGCAGGTGGATCACCTGAGATCGGGGTTTAATATCAGCCTGGCTAACTTGGTGAAACCCTGCCTTTACTAAAAATACAAAAAATTAGCCAGGTGTGGTGGCAGGTGCCTGTAAGCCAGCTACTGGGGAGGCTGAGGCAGGAGAATCACTTGAACCCAGGAGGCAGAGGTTGCAGTGAGCCGAGATCACGCCATTGCACTCCATCACTCTTGGGCAACAAGAGTGAAACTCCATCTCAAAGGAAAAAAAAAGTGATAGGATTACAGGCATGAGCCACCATACCTGGCTGGTTTTCTGAAACTATATCAGATAGTGTACAGGATCTTTGAGAGAGCAGAGAGCTTGGTGAAATGCACAAGCACAACCCAGACTACTCCAGGAATCATCTTGATGCTGCCATCCCATGCCTTTAAGGACTAGATGCCAGAAGCCCTCCTGGGCAGGGGCGTGATTATTGATCCTTACTGTGCAGAGAAGGACGTGGAGGTATGCTTGTCTTGACACAAGCTTGGGTCTGTTCTAGTCCATGCTTTCCTGGACTTCCACACCCTTCCTTTTGTAGGACGTCTGTTTGGAAAAAAATCACTAATAACCTGACTGAATGACTTGTAAGTTCTAGCAAGTAATAGAATGGCATTTGTCTATTTTATCCAAATTGGTAATGTTTTGAAAGATTTTATGACTTTAAGGTAGTCATTTTGTCTAGTCATATTTCTGTGTGGGGAGGTGTTATATATTTATGCACACATAGGCTATTTGTTTAATTTTTAAATAATTCAAGAATATATTATCATCATAGAAAACATCAGACAATAAAGAAGTACACAGAGAAAAAAGTGAAAATACCATTTGAACCCCTCTCCCTCTTCGCTTTCAACCCCACCACCCCTCCCAAATGTACCTGCAGTTACATTCTGGTGTATATTCTAGATATTTGGTTTGCATATATTTTCTATGTGTTTACATGCACAAACATGCATGTAGAAAAGGCATGGTCTTGTTTTCAGGATTTGTCTAATCTTTGTGATCATATGTATTATTTTGCAACTTCCTTTCTCCATCTCCCCTCCCACACTTTCTTTTTCTTTTAGCTTGATGTGTCTTGAAGAACTTTATACCCGGGAATGTCTGGCTTCACCTCATTCTATTGGCTGCTGCATAATGTGGCTTGGGACAGATATGCTGCATTCAGGCAACTATAGAGTGACGATCACAAGCTCTCAACCTGCTGTCAGCCTGCTGAGGTTGAAATTGTGGCTTCACTACTTTGTACATATGTGATCTCGGACACTTTACTTAGCTCCATGTTGCCTGTTTTTCTCATTTGTGGTCTGGTTCTTCATCTGTTAAAAAAAAAAATGTGAGCTTGTTGAAGTCATCCAACATATTAACAAGATGTGCTTATACTGTAGACACCATCTACCACATTTTCCCCAGGTCTTGACATGAGAATGGATGCAGTTTGAATTGCATTGAAACGTTACTTCTTCTTTTCTAAAATTTTCTTTTCCTTAGAAAAACAATTCTAAGCAGATGTAGTTGAAACCCAGGTTTTGAAAATTCTGAGCTTAAGAAATTATATTTTATATAGTTTCCTAGAAATTTTTCCTTCATGACCTGCTGGCTACAGGCAGGATATCAGTTGATTCCAATGATTCTGTATTTCACCTTGGCATGTCTTTTATCAGAAATCATATGGAAACTTTTTAATTTATGGGCTTTTATTGCAATCTTCAATTCACCCTGAGTAGTCTATTATGAAGTGTTCTAGAGGTTCTTATTGTCCCTTATCAGAGAATTGTATCTCGATGCAATTCATCTGTAGTCATTCTTCACAGAGAAAATCTTTCATATTACCTTTCTTTCATCATATAACGACAACTCTTGAATACATCATTATTCCACAATGAGCTTATAAATTATTATCATTAGGCAATTTTTCATATAATCTGATTTTATAAACTGTTTCTTTTTATTATCGTTAGAGGAGAACCAGTAAATGCATCTGTCTGTTTTGATCCACCATGATAAAAGTAATAGAAAAACTAAGTGAGGACATCTTACTGAGTCGCAAACATACTGGATTTGTAATGACTTCAGACCAGGATATTCATGTGCAAATGGCCCAGCACCATGGCCCTCTTTTATGAGTCACAGTGCCACCCATAGTGGCATCTTAATTGGTAATGCTGAGCTATCCAGATGTCTTAAACTGAATTTTTTTCCCCACAGAAATGAGTTTTTATTTTTATTTTTTCTTTTTTGTTTTGATACAGGGTCTTGCTCTGTCACCCAGTCTGGAGTGCAGTGGTGTGATTATGGCTTACTTGAACTTCTGGGCTCAAGCAATCCTCCCACCTCAGCCTCCAGAATAGCTGGGACTATAAGCGTGGATCATCACCCCTGGATAATTTTTTGATTTTTTATAGAGACGAGGTCTCACCACGTTGCCCAGGCAAGTCTTGAACTCCTGGGCTCAAGCAATCCTCCCACCTCAGCCTCCTAAAGTGCTGGGATTACAGGCATGAGTCACTGTGGCTGACTTCCAGATTTGCGTCTTAAAGGGCTGTTCCATTGAAGTAAGTTTTGAAAATGTAAAATAAAATATTTTTAAATGAAGAAAAAGCCAAAGTAGATTACAAAGTAGAATATGTGATCTGCTATGTGTAATGGTAACCTAAGAAAGACCCCTCACCTGTGACCTACCTACCTCCCGGAAACCTACTTACCTGTTCTTAGAGAATGCATGTTTTTTTCATATAGAAGTATGGAGGTACATTTTTCACATATGGCTTTTAGATCAGCATTGTCCAACAGAGATTAGTGTGCTGATGATGCACATATTTATCCTCTGTTCTGTTCAGTATGGTGGTGGTGGCTGCATGTAACATTGAGCTTGTGAAATGTGGCTACTGCTACTGAGGAACTGAATTTTAAATTTTATCTAATTTTAACACTTAAATAGTTTCATGTGGCTTGTGGCTATTATCTTGGATAGTGCAGTTTTAGGTTGTCCTTAGTTGTAGTATGTATATTCTGTGTTACTGCTTGTTTCCAATAGCATGGATAATTGAAAACTGACTACCTTTCTTCCCCCCAATCCAATTAATCCTTGAGATGAGTAGGACACATAACATTTATTAGGAAGAAAACAATTTTTTTTTGAGACGGGATCTCGCTTTGTCTTCCAGGCTGGAGTGCAGTGATGTGATCTCAGCTCTCAGCTCATTGCAACCTCTGCCTCCCAGGCTCGAGCAACCCTCCCACCTCAGTCTCCTGAGTAGCTGGGAC
The DNA here is from genome assembly GCF_028885625.2 of Pongo pygmaeus. Taxonomy (NCBI): domain Eukaryota; kingdom Metazoa; phylum Chordata; class Mammalia; order Primates; family Hominidae; genus Pongo; species Pongo pygmaeus. The sequence goes on from NC_072394.2 coordinate 16,360,251, forward strand.
CACAGGCGCACGCCACTGTACCTGGCTAATTTTTTTTGTATTTTTTGTAGAGATAGGGTCTCGTTATGTTGCCCAGGGTGGTCTTGAACTCCTGAACTAAAGCGATCCACCCGCCTTGGCTTCCCAAAGTGCTGGGATTACAAGTGTGAGCCACGACGCCCAGCCAGGAAAGCAACAATATCAACAATAACCAGCCTTCTCAGGGTTCTGGTTGTGTTCTCACACATTGCCTGGGTTAACTAATCAAATTTTCCCACCAGTTATAAGGGAGGTAGTACTTTTATCTTATTTTGCAGTTAGAGAATGAAGGAAGCACAGAAAGGTTAAGTGACTTGCCCAAGGCCACACAGCTAGTGGCTGTCCAGCTGCCCTCTTTCATATCCCATCTATGTGTGGGTTTGGCTTTCGATTCTGCTGCATTTACAAATGTGTCTACCCCTGTACTGCTTCCACATAGCTTTATTAATATTTACTAACATTTTATATTAAGTTCTGATAACTGCAGGCAAGTCTCCCTGTGTGTTCTTTTTCAAATTAGTCTTTATCCATTCCAGAGCCTTTGCTTGTTTATATTAGGGCCTCACAACTTTGGTACCATTGGTACTTGGGTCTAGATTATTCTTTGTGGTAGGGTCTGTCCTGTGTGCTCTAGATGATGAATAGCATCTCTGGTCTCTACACCTAGACTTCAGACATTGCCAAATGTCCACTGGGGCCAAAAATCACCCTTTATTATAAACTATAATTCTGTATAAATTGTAGAGTCAGTGTATCAAATTTCAAAAACAGTTTGGTTTGAGTGTTGATTGAAACCCTGTCAAATTAATAAATTAGTTTTGGGAAGAATCACTATCATTGTAATATTGAGTCTTCTCAAACATGGACCCATTTCACCTCAACATCTTCTCAATCTCATTTCATGTCTTTTAATAACGTTTTATAATTTTCCTCATGAAAGTTGTGTGCATCTTTGTTAAATTTATTCCTGGGCGTCTTGTAGTGTTTTGCTATGATAAAGAGATTTTTTTCTTTTCTGATTCCAGGAATTGGTCATTACTGGTGTAAAAGAACATTAGTAATTCTTAATGTGTCTTGCATATGAAAGTCTTCTTGAACTCTTTTATTAATTCTAATAGTCTGTCTGCACATCTAGAATTTTTTATGTAGATAATTATATTGTCTGTAAAATAATCACAATGTTGACCCATTGTTTAACATTCTTACACCTTTAACTTCTTTTCCTCATCTCATTGCATTGACTAAGACCTCCAAGAAAATGCTGAATTCTCACAGGGACAGAGGGACACTTTCATTTTGCAAACAAAGAAACAAAGACTTGGGCCTGTCCAAGGTCATTCAGTGGATTAGAACAGAGTTAAGGCTAGATTCTAAGGTTTACAAACTTCTTTTTCCTTTATTCCTTCTTGCTGCTTTTTTTTTTTTTGGTTAATTTAGTTAACATAAAAACAATTTGCTGTCAGACCCTTTTCATTTTAAACATATTAAAGCCTTAAAAGAAAGTTACTTACAGTCTTTTATTACCTGCGGAGTATAATGCATCAGCACACTGATATTGACACGAAACCTCTGTTACTCTTTCATTACAAAAGCATGTCAACTCTTTAATATCTACTAGTCTGCAAGTATGTTTCCCCTTGGGAAATGCCTGCAGTAGTGTCTTCCTGTTAGTGAGAGATATCAAGAGGATCTGAGTCCTATAATAACAATAGCTATGTTTGATGGATCACTTAAAATGAAGCAGGTACCGTGATAGATACTTTACAAGTATGCCCTCACTATGTCTTTATAACAATACTCTAAGGTGTATATTATTATCCCTGTTTTACAGATGGGGAAACTGAGCTTCAGGTATTAGGTAATTTGCCCAAGCCCTGTTGTTTTTAAGTTTGCTGAGCCTGGACTCAGACCTGGGTTGGACACCAAAGTAAATGGCCTACTTGCTATAGATTTTGGTCGCCGTTAGGTGTACAGACGTAAAATTAATATTGGATGAATTCAAATTCAGTTTGACGGGTCTAGGAATTAATTCTTTTCACTGCTTTAGCTTAAGCAAATGAAGTTATCTCCTAGCATTACTTCCACATAAATACATACAAAGTAGTAATAGATTTGATTTAGTAAATGCCTCCAATATGCTGGGCACATCATGCATATTATCTCTTATGTGTGTAACAAATTTGAAAGGAAACCCTTGTTAGTACCACTTTAGGGATCAAGAGACTGGGGTTCATAGAGATTTAGTAACAGGTAAGAAGGAGCACAGCTAGGTTGCACACTGCTTTTTGCACCACATCAGGCCCACCAGTTGGCTTGTGAGCCCAAAGCTGTGTTTTGGTCACAGTAGATTCACAGTTGAAAAAATATAGTCCAGCAGCTGCATTTTAAAGAATCATTTCCATCATTATGCAGTATGTGGAACCCAAGAGAGGCTTCTATAAACATGAGTACATGTTCCCAGACAAAGGAGATAATATCGATGACAAACAGCCATTATCTAGAACATCTGTTAGGCTGTTTCTCCTGGTTTTAAATAATGCATGGCATGCTCTAATTCAGGTGTACTCTGAAAACCGAGCAGCTTCTCCCGTGATTTCTGTGATCTCTGGGTATGATGAATGAGAATATCTGTTGATCATGGAGTACACCACTTAATCAAGCACTTTGGCTGCAGATCAAATTTTCTATATTTTTAACTATAATTATAGCTATAACCAACACTACTTATCTTGCTTTATAATTTACATAGTGATTCCACATTCAGTGTCTCGTAAGCATTTAATCCCCAAAATGGCTCTGCTCGGCAGTCATTAATATTGTCCTCACAATAGTGTTTTTGAGATTGCCCACATGTATCAACAAAGAGAGACAACCAAGAGATATTGTTCTTTGAGAAGAATGGATTTTTACAATATGGTTTAATGTGGTACCGTTTTAGTTTAATTGCATTCAGAAGAGAACATATATTAAGCAGTTAGTTGATATCTCTGGGGGTAAGAGTTTCAGAAAAGCTTCTTCATTCTATTTTACATATGCCTGAATTCCTTTTATTAGTTTTTAAATTTAAATTTTATAAATGCAAATGGTTTATTTAAATATATATTTTACACAAATACAAAGTCACACAGGGATATTGTTTAAAAAATCGTACAGTCCCATAAGGCTGGTAATAAGAGAGATATTCTACCTTGTCACCTCCCTCACCCCCACCAGTATTAGAAGGCAACAACTCTGAACTCTTATAGAGCACCGTTTTAGGGATTAGGAGACTGGGGTTCATAGAGATTTAGTAACAGCTAATGAAGAGCAGAGCCAGGTTAGATATTTATTACTCCATCTTAAATTGAGTGGTTTTACTGTTATTTGTTATTGTTTGGTTTTAGATATTATATATTGACTTCCTGCTGTGGAAGATGAGGATTCGGACCTCTTCCGTACCTTCCTTCCATCCCTCATCATTCCACTGTGGTCATATCATTAGTCAATATGAGATATGCACATTATTATGACTCTAGGTGAATACCACTTGCAGCCAAGCCACACCATGTGCTGTGTAGACTTACATTTCTATTCATGTACAACTTCTCCTCCAAAGTTGGTAATAGTCTCTTTTTAAAAAACTTTTGCTTGTTATTAAAAGAAAATCACTCATTCATTTTCAAGCTTTCTGCTGGGATCCTGTTTCTTCTCAAGATGATGCAGGCCAGGGAAGGTTCAAAATTGAGACTTTAGCATGAGAGGGTTCTTTGCTTCACCCAGGGAAGAATTCAAGGTCAGTGGTGAGAGAAAGCAACTTTTAACAAGCAGTGCCTGGCTCATAGGCAGTGTGCTCAGCATCAGCAATGTACGCTGGCAACTGTATTTATACCCACTTTGAATCACATGCTAATTAAGAGGTGGGTTATTGAGAAGTTTCTGGAAAAGAGGTGGGAAGTTTCAGGAACCATTTAAGTTAACTTCCAGGCTGTTGCCATGGCCTGTTGCCATGGCGTTTACAAGCTGTCATGGCACTAGTGGAAGTGTCTTCACGGTAATGAGCAGTTAGGCCAACTGGAGGTGGCTTTCATTGCTGTCTGCTGGTTTTAGGTGGCTTCTTGCCTGCATCGTGTTCTGACTAGATCCTGCATCCCTCAGCGGGGTTGTGACTCTAAAATAAGTCCTGCCAGTCTTCTGCCTCAAGGACATTCAAGTATTTTGGGAGAAGTTTCATCATCTTGATGACACCCCTCCTAGATGTCCCCATCCTCTTGTCCCAAGATTGCAGGCCTCTCTCCCGACCTGCTCGGCCACCCTGGAACCTCCCTGAACTGTCATCTGGTTCTTTCTGCTTTTCTTTTGGGATGGATCTCACCTCAAAAGAATGTTTTCTGGATCCCACATCTTTCTTTCTTGATTTACTGCCTCCACCCCTGCCATTTCCTTGCCTCTTTTCAATTTCCACTCCTTTAAATCATTTTAGAAGGGTTTGAGGAAGAAACAGTGATCAATACTTGCATTCGATCTTCCAGGTTTAACCTGAAGTTCCCTATATTTTATGACCAGAAAAAAAATAAAGATTTTTTTCCATTTGGGTAGAGAAACCTATATTTTCAAATTCCACTACTTGAATTATTCTGTGCCTTGTCTTCATTGTGTGGGTGCACCATTCACCGGGAACTTGTAGAATCCACGTGGGGAAGCACCTCTCAAGTTGCTTTCTGCAAAAGGGTACCCAAAAGAGACACAAAAGTTTGGCCTCAAAAGTTTGAAAATGTCTTTATTTTATCTTTGTGCTTGTTGACAGCTTGCTGAATACAGAATTTCAGGTTGGAAACACTTTTTTCTAGCTTTGGTGGTGTTGTTGAGAAGTCCAACAACAAAGGATTCTTAATCCTTTGTATACACAATTTTATTTTCTTTATGGAAATGTTTAGAGCCTTCTCTTTGTTTCCAATACTCTAAAATTCCCAAATAATAGGCCTTGGTATAAATCTATTTTCACCTATTTTGAAGAATATTTGATAGGGGATTGCAACCTGGAGACTCATGTCTTTCAGTTCTGGTAAACCTTATTGCATTAATTTATTTACTTTGAAAAAGAATATTCTCCTCTCTGTGTTTACATTCTTGAACTTTCATTGCTGGTTATGGACCCTCCTGGACTGATCTTCTAATTTTAAAGGTATTTTAAAATTTAAATTCTATCTCTCTTATTTTTTTTAGAAGAGCTTTTGTTAACTATTCTTCCCAGACTTCTTCTGAGTTTTTTTCTACTATCATATTTTTAATTTTTTTTTTAAGAGACAGAGGCTTGCTATGCTACCCAGGCTGGAGTGCAGTGGCTATTCACAGGTGTGATCATATAGGGCACTGCAGCCTTGAACTTCTGGCCTCAAGTGGTCCTCCTGCTTCAGTCTCCTCAGTAGCTGTGACTACAGGCATGCACCACCATGCCCAGCATATTTTTAAATTCTTAAGAGCTCGTTTTTTGTTCTCTGATTGTTCCCTTTCTACATAATATTGTTCTAGATTCATTGATATAATAGCTTCTTTTGATTTCTCTGAAAATATTAATGATACTTTTTTGGTATAATTTTTGTCTTTCTACATGGGCTCTGTTTCCTCTAATTTATTTTTTCTGTTTTTTTTAGGGGGGATCTACTTCATGCTAGAGCTTTTCTTATATGTCTAGGGATCCTTAGCTGTCTGCTCAAATTTAAATGTGGAGCACTGAAAAGTAGATTGGAAATTTTGAGCATATAGTTAAGGCTTATCACTTATGGATTCCACTGTGTGGTAATCTTTTCAGGCCATCATAGGAGAACTCTTGATGTCAGGATCTAGGTCCTTTCTCTTGTGTTAGTCAAATTTCCCAGAGAATAATCTTCTCATTTCCTTTTGGGCAGTATACTTATTGGCCAGTGAGTCTGGGAGTAAATAGATTTGAGGGTTCCAATATTCGGTATGGAAATTCCATAAAATGAACTATTTGTAGTGTGGACACCTGTCCTCCCATGTGCCTGGTATCCCCCAGGCCAGAAAAGTTCTACTTTATTTCCAAGAGAGTCAAGCTCAGTCTTCTAACACAGTGAGGGAGATGCAGCTCTCTGGAAGTGTGTCTTCCTCCATAGGTTTGCATCCAATTCCCCTATGTTCAATTCAGGCCCAGCTGGGCTCTCATTCTCTGGAGTAGGTACCTCCAGAATTGTAGACTTCATGGGTTCTGAGGTTTTGCTTCTGGGCACTCCCATGACCAGGTTAGAGTTATCTTTCTCAGGTGTGCATAAGTCAGGAAGTCTATTATTTGTTGCAAGTCCTTCATCAGCTGTCTACCACCTCCCCAAATTTTGTTGCTGCAATCTACTCTCCCATTCTCCTTGCCTCTTTTTAATCCCTCCTGCCCCACCCCACCCCACTTTAAATCATTTTAGAAGGGTCTGAGGAAGGAGCACTGATAAGTGCTTTTGTTTAACCTTACAGGATTAACTGGAAGTTCCCTATGTTATATGACCAGAAAAAAGAAAAAAATATATATATATTTTTCATTTGGGTAGAGCAAACTTTGTTAAAATTCTACTACTTTAATCATTGTGTGACTTGCCTTCATTGTATAGGTGCACCATTCACTAAGTATTGGTGAAATCCAAGTGGGGAGTGAGTTTTAGTTTTATGTAATAAGTAACAAAACAGCTCGGTTTTTCTTTCTTTCTTTCTTTCTTTCTTTCTTTCTTTTTCTCTCCTCTCTTTCTTTTTCTTTTCTTTTCTTTTTTTTTTTTTTTTTAAGAAACAGGGTTTTTTTTTGTTGCCCAGGCTTGTCTTTCACTCCTGGGCTCAGGTGATCCTCCTGCTGTTACCAAAACACTGGTTTGTTCTAGGTGCTGGTGCTTGCTGCACAGAAAGCCAATTACTGAGACAAGGAGTATTGCCAAGGAAGAAGGCTTTAATCGGGTGCTGCAGCCATGGAAACCTCAGTCTCAAATCTGTCTCGCTGACCAACTACAATTGGGCGTTTTTATCATAGGGTAGGAATATAAGTAAGTGTAGGAAAACAGGAATTATGGAGGGGTAAGGAAGAGGAGTTGGTCTACAGGAAGCAGGTGGTCAGTTAGGCAATCATGATGGGTGAGGGGTTTGGTGTCTTATTGTCTAGATGCAGCGATCTGGCGAGTTTCAGTTCCTTGATACCATCTGGGAGGTCTGACAGTTGGTTTTCTGAGGAAGGAACTCAGATAAGACAAATGCATTTCAAGCTTTAAGACCAAGAAAGTATATTTCTATGTTTATCCAAAAAAAAAAACCCAGTGAACATCGATTCTATGGGACAATTGGGCCAGTTTCCCCACCTCAGCCTCCTGAGTAGCTGGGACTACAGGTGTGAGCCACCATGCCTAGCTTAGCTCACAAATGATTTCCCTAATTCATTAGTAGGCTGTGAAATCAGTTCATTGGATTATGGGCAATTTTGATTTTTTAACTAATGAAATTGAACAGACTAGAACAAAATGAGTAAAATAGAAAATATGAGGGTTGTTATATATGGTAAGTGTAAGAATTATTTTATAAAATTGTTTTATATTGATATTAAAAGCATATGTGTATTACATTGTGATATAAATCTCATTTCTTATTCAGAGTATGTCCAACAACATTTGAAGGTCATGCTTTTGCTAAAAGTTATTGAACTTAGCTAGAGAATTTTTGATGTTTGCCTTTCCAACCAGTTGAGTCAAATTCAATTTAGTGGTTGTAGGACATGCCCTAATTTGAGGGCTTTTGGAAAATTTTCTCAGTGGGTTGATGAAGAAGGTAAATGGTTCTTGGTCACTAGGCATTTTTGTTTGTCCACATAAACCTTTCACTTTTCTATCCTAGCTCAATCCTACACTATGCTATCCTAGGAAGACTACCTCTTGCATGTAGCTGTTGAGAATTCAATCTCATATCACTTGTCTCATGAGTTTTGATTGTAAATTAGGCCATACCTCAGCGAGTTTCAAACTAGAGCCCGCCTAAGGACAAGCATGATTTCCAGTGGAATTGTTACCTTCAAATTTAAATGAATCTCAGGATGGTATTACATTGTCATGTTGGAGGGGTGTTTCATTGATTGAAATCTTGAGATGATACAGCCTAGTATAGGAGAAAACTGTATTTGTAATTTTGATTTTTTTAATCACAGAAAATGTGATTTTCTAAAAATGACTGCAGCAATATTTTCCATTTCACATGCTCTTTCAGGACTGTGCCACTCCCCCATCAAGAAACAGCATCTTCACCCACTCAGGTGGGCCTTTGCAATGGCCTCAATGAATTAAGCATAGTGAGAATGGTGCTATGCAGCTTCCAAGGCTGGGAAGTAAAAGGTTATACAACTTTTGCCCGGCTCTCTCTCAGGATCCTTATCTTTAGAACCCAGCCGCCATGTTGTAAAGAAGCCTAGGTCCCATAGAGAGGAGCCAAGGAGCTCAGCCTTCGACCAAGCTGGGATCTCAGCTAACAAGCATGTTAGTGAGTTGACCCTCCTGTGGTCCACTGAATTACCCCAGCTGATACTGTATGCAGCAGAGATGAGCCATCCCCACCAAACTCTGCCCCAAATGCAGATTTGTGAGAAAAATAAATGTTGCCTTAAAGCCACTATTTTTTGGAGTTATTTTTAATGCAACAGTGGAGCAGGATAGGGTAGAGTAGGACAACACTTAAGGAGGACAGAGTAGTGGCAGGCTATTGTAGATGACACATTACCTACAATGTCCACTATCATGGTCCCCTATTTACTAATAGAATCTCTACAATAATGCATCCATCTGGAAAACTATGTTTTCCAATCTCCTTTGAGAAGAAAGTAGGCCAATGTGTCATGAGGAGGAGTTACTGGGTGGAACTTCTGGGAAAGATCACTAAAGGGATTATTCAACTGGGAGTTACCTTTTTGCTCTTGCCCCTTCCTCCTTTTTCTGTTCATGGACTTGGATATAGTGGATGGCTTCAGAAGCCATCTTGTGACCATGAGATGACTTGAAAATGCAGGCTGTAGTCTACAGATGGCAGAAAAAAAAGAGCAGTAACCTGGGATTGATGATACGGGGGAGCCTTCGAACCAGCCATGGAATATCTCCAAACTTCAATGTGAGTGATAACAAACAGCTCATCTCTTTGGACCACTATTATTTTGTGTCTCTGACTAGAAGTCCAGTGTCAACCTAACTGATACAGATGGGTACTAACTGAAATTATCAGAATGGTGGTCACTCTAAGAGTTCTACTGAATGTTAAGTAATACTAACTACATGAGATTTAATATCTCCAAATATTTAAGATCACCTATTAGGCTATGCATCACTCTTTACTTTTGTTATCTCATCTAATCATGAAACAGACTTACAGCGTTATTAACAAGCAGCTATTCTTAGCTCCCATTTTATATAAAAGGCAACTGAGAACCAAAGACATGTGGAGAATTGACTCAAAATCACAAAGCTAAGTGACAGAGTTGGCTCTAATTCCGTTGCTCCAAGTCAGAAGTTGTAGCTGTTTTGTGGAAGATGGCATAGAATAGCATTTAAGGAGGAAGGATTGGGGGCCACAGAGAATTGAGGTTAGGTCTGTCACATGATAGTGCTTTGATCAGAGGCAAGTAACAAAAGTTCTTTGTCTCTTCATTGGTAAAGGGAAGGCTAACACTATCTGCCTTACAGGGATGCCATGAGAATTAAATGGAATAATGACTCTGTGGAAGATTGTGTTTTCTAAAAATGGCCACAACAATATTTTCAATCCCCATGGTTGCCTTACAACGTGATTTTGATACTCTTTTCATCAAGAGATGAGCTCTGTGTTCCACCATCTTAAATCTGAACTCACGTGTATGGTGGAAATGGAACTATGTGACATCTACGGCTAGGTCATAAAAGGTGATGCAATTCTTACCTGGTCCTCTTGTCCTGTTTGTTTTTGAAACCAGCCACCATATTGTGAGGAAGCCCAAGCAGCTCATGGAGAGGCCCACATAGAAAGAAACTGAGAGGCCAGGCACAGTGGCTTTTGCCTGTAATCTCAGCACTTTGGGAGGCTGAGGCGGGTGGATCATAAGGTCAGGAGTTCGAGACCAGGCTGGCCAACATGGCAAAACCCTGTCTCTACTAAAAATACAAAAATGTGGTGAGCACCTGTAATCCTAGCTACTCAGGAGGCTGAGGCAGGAGAATCACTTGAACTCAGGAGGCGGAGGTTGCAGTGAGCTGAGATTGTGCCATTGCACACCAGCCTGGTTGACAAGAGCAAGACTCCATCTCAAAAAAGAAAGAAAGAAAGAAAGAAACTGAGAATCCTGGCCTCCCACCCTGCTTGAGCTCTCAGCCAGCACCAACTCACCTGCCACAGATCTGAAGAATCCTGGAAATGAACTAGACTCCATTTGAGCTTCCCCAATTGACACCAGATGAAGCAAAGATGATGTTCCCCACTGGTCCAGGCTGACATGTCAGATTCATAAACTAAATAAATGATGTTTTTAAAAAGCCACCAAATTTTTGAGTGGTTTATTTATGCAACAGTAGATATATGGGAACAGATGTGCAGCACAGCATCTGCTGTTTAGTAGTACTTGATGAAAGCTCACAGCGATTATTATTACTAATATTATTCTATTGTTTAAACTGCATTCTTTTCTCCTGACCACTGACCAAGATATTTGGAAACTGGACTGAAAAAATCAGGAGACAGAAATCTTTTTGGAGATTTCTCTACAGAGCCTGAATGAAAAATGTAGGATTCTGACTCATGACTACAGTTTAGTGCCCATGGAATTATAAAAACAGAAAGGGTTCCATGTCCCTGTCTTATCAATTCCTCATCTTTAGATTGGCAAACATCCAAACTACTAAAACGTGGTATTTTCTCCGCGATCAGAGCTTTTAGAGGGGAGGGGCTGCAACTTATTCTTCTAGGGGCAGGGAAGCCCCTAAAAATCTCCCATGACTCCATGGGGAAGCTGAAGGAAGTTTGAACTGAATTGTTGGTCCAGTGAAGTACCCTGGACCAATGCAGGGGAACCATGAACACCACTGATATGATGATCAAGGTGGCATGGACTGCCTCATGGGGATTCTGAGGACAGAGATAATCAGACTTCAGGGTTCTATTCACCGTCTCTCCTGTGAATGAAGCAACCTCTGGCTGGGGTTCCTTTCACAATAAACATCGATAAGCTCGTAGACAGCTATTTTGTCTTTGTTTTTCTGGGCTGGTTATGCAAACTCAACTTTCTTCATTGCTCTTTGCCAAATCTCCTCTACTGTTTTTTCCACACACACTTCAAAGTGAGAAGACTAAATCTAGACGCAATTAGAGTTCAACCAAGCCTGCTTAAAACAAAAGGGCTGATCCCTGACCCCCACATTTCATACATGTGCAAGTGCTCCTAAGGGCATCATCCTCACATGCTACCTTTATAACTTTTATTGAGCTTAGGGTTCATTATAACTCCCAGATTTTCTCTATCCCCTGATATCTGTGCTGTTTTTTCTTCTTCCCAATTGTTACTGCTTGGCATAATGTAGCCAATCCCAATTAATACACTTGGCTGACAGGGCCCTCTGTGATTCTTACCGCTTTTCTGGCTTAATCTTACCATTCTCCCGCTTGTTCATTACATTCTTGGTATATTGGCCTTCATTCAGTTTTTTAGTCCAGCTAGCTCTTTTCTTTTTCTTTTTATTGTTCAATGTGCCTGGCATTCAGTAATCTGTAGCAAATGCAGTCAGTGCTCCATTCATATCCCCTCAGCATTCACTATCAATGGCTTCCTCCTCAAGCATATATGCATGTCTCCACCTGGGGCTTCCTGGGGCTTGGGAAGCAAGCTCTACTGTGGGTAGGGAGGGCTGGAGGTGGAGATTGGGTGGAGTGGGGCGGGGGGAGAAGGAAAGGGTTGATCCATTGGAAGCAGCTCTCAACCATGGTGGATGGAAATTTGTGGATCAACAATCCACCTTCATGTTCTACACCATCTCCCCAAATTCCCAAGCTGGAAGTACTGTGCCTCCATTGCTCATAGCACTAACTTGCCCATTGGCACTCTCCCCTGCCTTATTTCCTCACTCCCCTTCCCATGTTTATTGAAGTAATCTCCCAAATAACTACATACACTCCAATCCTTTTCTCAGATCTAAGACATAAGGGTTTATTGTATGTTTGTGGTTATTATTAACAGCAGAATGGCTACGGTAAAACAAAATGTCTCAACAAGGCACCTCACAAGGTGCAACCAGCTTCAGTTCATAGAGGGTGTTTTGCAGTTGAAATACCTGTTGTACTCCAATAGGGTTCACATTCATTCATTCAGCCATTCAGCAAATATTGATTGAGTGCTTACTCTTAGCCAGAGGTAGGGATTTTAGCATCAGAAGTGGCTGCAAGTGGTTGCAAATCTGAGTTAGAATTACTGCTGGGAAAAGAGGAAGGTAGCCCTAATTCCGGGGAAATCGAAAGGCAGCCCCAGTCCCTTCCCACTCCACTCTCTGACTCCATTTCCCTTTCCCTCCCCTCAGCATTCTGGCTGCTCCTTAAACCAAACTCAGTCAGCTCCCCTCTGAAGTTTTCCACCTTCTTCATGAGATCTTTAGACCTCAGCCCCCTTTCTTTAACAGCTGCTCTTCCAATCCCTTAGCCTGAACTGGTTCCTCAGTCTATCTCCTCTATCCCCTCTTCTAAGCATTTAGTTTCACCTCCCTCTGCTTTGGCATCACCTATTACCTAGATATGTCCTAGACTATGGCACGGCACATGCCTACTTGGAAATGTGTCTCTCTTTCTAATTTGTAATAGACATACATGGCAGCTGTTGTTGCCATACCCATATCCCACTGCTCTTACCACTTCAGGGGCACACTGGCCCGATTTCCAGCTGGCTGCACCTGCATTTATTGATCTGAGCTTGACTTGCCACCTGTGCAGCGATCACCCACAGGGATGGCAGGCTTGATAATGGGCACTTTCAAGGCTGCTTCCTTTCCCTATCCCACCTCCCTATTCCTCTACCGATGTTTTCTTCACCTTCCAAATAAACCACCTGTGGCTGAATCTTTAATTTAGGATCTGCTTCTGGGTTAGCCCAAACAAAGATTTAGTTTTAAATTTATAGTTAATTTTAATCAAAATATATGGATTTCTATTTCTTGTTCCATCAAGTACAGACACTATATCTTAATTCTTTTTTTATTTTATTTTACTTTATGTTCTGGGATACATGTGCAGAACATGCAGGTTTGTTACATAGTTATACATGTGGCATGGTGGCTTGCTGCACCTATAAACCCATCATCTAGGTTTTAAGCCCTACATGGATTAGGTATTTGTCCTAATGCTCTCCCTTCACTTGCCCCCACCCCCCGACAAGCCCCAGTGTGTGTTGTTCCCTTCCCCGTGTCCATGTGTTCTCATTGTTCAACTCCCACTTATGAGTGAGAACATGCGATATTTGGTTTTTTGTTCTTGTGTTAGTTTGCTGAGGATGATGGCTTCCAGCTTCATCCATGTCATTGCAAAGGACATGATCTCATCCTTTTTATGGCTATATAGTATTCCATGGTGTATATGTACCACATTTTCTTTATCCAGTCTATCATTGATGGTCATTTGGGTTGGTTCCATGTCTTTGCTATTGTAAATAGTGCTGCAATAAACATACGTGTGCATGTGTCTTTAGTAGAATGGTTTATATGTCTTTGGGTATATACCCAGTAATGCGATTGCTGGGTCAAATGGTATTTCTGGTTCTAGATCCTTGAGGAATCGCCACACTGTCTTCCACAATGGTTGAACTATTCAGAACTTGTTATCGGTCTATTCAGGGATTTGACTTCCACCTGGTTTAGTCTTGGGAGGGTGTATGTTTCCAGGAATTTATCCATTTCTTTTAGATGTTCTAGTTTATTTGCATAGAGGTGTTTATAGTATTCTCTGATGGTAGTTTGTATTTCTGATTATTTTCAGTCTAAGATCAGATATTTTCCCTCCTTTCTCTTCCACCTTTTCTCTACTTTTCTATATGTATTTTTAGTTCTGTCTTCACTTTTACAGTGTTTACGTTGCTAACATTTACATTCTGTAATAACATTTGAATAATCTTGGGATTTTTTTTCCCTATAAGTTGTTTCTAAAAGTTGAAAACCAATAAACTAAGTATACATTATTATGCCTTTATATCTATCTAGAATTGCAGGGCCAAGTGGTTTTGCCTTTCCTTTTTCATGAGTTCCATGACAAGAATCCTACGTCACTCAAAGGAGGATGTTTCTAGCACCAAGGGCAAATAGAGTCCCCTTTACACCCACCATTGATTTCTCACAATCATGTCACAGTGTAGTCTGTTTTGCAGTGCGAGCTTGATTCTCTTGTGCAGTTTTGTTTCCCTAGTACTCCTCCTCTTATCCCAGGTTTTGCTTTCTGCAGTTTCAGTTACCTGCAGTCAACTGTTTTTATATTTTGAGAAAGAAAGAGAACACACTTACCTGATTTTTATTACAATATATAGTTATACTTTTTCTATTTTATTATTAGTATTTGTTGTTAATCTCTTACTGTCCCTAATTTATAAATTAAGCTGTATTATAGGTATGTATAGAAGAAATAGTATACATAGGGTTTAGTACCATCTGTGGATTCAGGTATCCACTGGGGTTCTTGGAACATATTCATTGAGAATGAGGGAAAACTACTATATATTTTTTTTCTTGAAGAGATATGTCACCATGTCACAGCTATTTTTAAACTTCTTACTGATTCTATTAGTTGGTTTCATCCCAGTCTTTCATGAATATATTCTTTGTGGAGCCTACTTATTTTCTGTTCTGATTTGGAGTTTTGCTTTACAGACCCACTTTATAACTCTCACCCTTGCATTTCTTTTAGTTGCTCTTTAGGGCTCATTCTACTGTTTTTTTGTATACGACTCTTTCAGTCTATTAATTTTTATTCTTCTTTTGTTGTGGCACAGCCTTAAGTAATTTCTGTGAAAAAGATATTAGGAGATTTACTTTCTGAGTCCTTGAATTATTAAAAATGTGCTTATTTTATCTCAGATTTAATAATAGTTTTGTTGGGTATAAAATTCTTGCATACATTAATTTGAGTATAAAATTATTGTAAATTAATTTTCTGATAGAAACTTGAATACTTTTCTGCATTGGCTAATAACACCCAGTATTGTTGATGTTAGTATGATCCTCAATCCTTTGTATATGATCTAAGTTTTCTGTCTTTAAGCATTTTATATTTTCATTATATCCTTGGGATTCTGATATTTCATAAGTATGTACACAGTTCTGAATCCTTTTTCACTCATTTTGCTGGCATGCTGTGGGCCATTTAAAGATGGAGATTCAGATTAAATTCTCTGGCAGCCTTTCTTCTCTCATTGCATGTCTTTGATAATCCCCTCTTCACTACCCCCGTGCCCCCGCATTTCATCTGAAACTGCTAATGCTCAGATCATTTTCCTGAATTGATTCTCTATGCATTTTACCTTCTCTATTATGATCTTGGCCATTGTATATTTGCTCTGGATTCCAGGAAATTACCTTGACATTATTTCTCAACATTTGCATCTGATTTTCAACCCCAGAAAACATATTTTTTTATTTTATTATTATTATACTTTAAGATTTAGTGTACATGTGCACAACGTGCAGGTTACTTACATATGTATACATGTGCCATGTTGGTGTGCTGCACCCATTAACTCATCATTTAGCATTAGGTATATCTCCTAATGCTATCCCTCCCCCCTCCCCCCACCCCACAACAGTCCCTGGTGTGTGATATTCCCCCGTCCTGTGTCCATGTGTTCTCATTGTTCAATTCCCACCTATGAGTGAGAACATGCGGTGTTTGGTTTTCTGTCCTTGCGATAGTTTGCTGAGAATGATGGTTTCCAGTTTCATCCATGTCCCTACAAAGGACATGAACTCATCATTTTTTATGGCTGCATAGTATTCCATGGTGTATATGTGCCACATTTTCTTAATCCAGTCTATTGTTGTTGGATATTTAGGTTGGTTCCAAGTCTTTGCTATTGTGAATAGTGCTGCTATAAACATACGTGTGCTTGTGTCTTTATAGCAGCATGATTTATAATCCTTTGGGTATATATCCAGTAATGGGATGGCTGGGTCAAATGGTATTTCTAGTTCTAGATCCCTAAGGAATTGCCACACTGACTCCCACAATGGTTGAACTAGTTTACAGTCCCACCAGCAGTGTAAAAGTGTTCCTATTTCTCCACATCCTCTCCAGCACCTGTTGTTTCCTGACTTTTTAATGATCGCCATTCTAACTGGTGTGAGACGGTATCTCATTGTGGTTTTGATTTGCATTTCTCTGATGGCCAGTGATGATGAGCATTTTTTCATGTGTCTTTTGGCTGCATAAATGTCTTCTTTTGAGAAGTGTCTGTTCATATCCTTCGCCCACTTTTTGATGGGGTTGTTTGTTTTTTGTTGTAAATTTGTTTGAGTTCATTGTAGATTCTGGATATTAGCCCTTTGTCAGATGGGTAGGTTGCCAAATTTTTCTCCCATTTTGTAGGTTGCCTGTTCACTCTGATGGTAGTTTCTTTTGCTGTGCAGAAGCTCTTTAGTTTAATTAGATCCCATTTGTCAATTTTGGCTTTTGTTGCCATTGCTTTTGGTGCAGAAAACATATTTTTAATTTCCAAGAGCTCTTTCTTATTTTTTGTTCATTTTTTTAGAGCATTTCATTCTTGTTTTGTAGATGTGATATAATCTTAAATCCTTCTGAGGTCATTCATTAGAGTTTTTTTTTTTTTTTTCTTAATTTCTTCTTTGGTTGCCTGAATTGTGTTTGTTTCCTCTGGTGTTGTTTAGTTCCGTTTGTTTGGTGCTTCTGCTTCGTGTAGTAGTTAGTATTCTCTATATTCCTGGCGATCTCTTTTGGTGTTCATTTTTAAGAAGGAAGACATGGATCCATTTTTCTAGGTAACTGGTGTGCACTTTTGCTGCTATTAGTTGTGTGGCTTGGGTGAGGTGCCTGCATGAGGGCAGGGCTAACTGACTGATAGGCTTCACATTAGAGAGAAGAAGCAGGCAAGGAGGTTTTGGGCCTGGGGACCCCCAAATGCCAGAATGAGGAGGGCATGGCCATGGGTGCTTTTACACACTCTAGGAGTCCTGGATCCTAACTCCTAGAAAGCGTGTTCAATTTAGAAAAGAAAGCTTTGTTGTTGCTGTTGTCTTTCTCTTCCCCAGGAGCCAGAGGTACAAGCTGGGTGCGTGGCCTGCCCTCTTTGTGCTCAGAGTTGGAGGAAAAGTAGGGCAGTGTGTAAGAAATGAATGGTGCAGTGGGTTGGGAGTACGTTTTTAATTCCTCTCCTCTTTTGCAGTCCCTTTTCCTCAATTGCTCAGCCCTGGTCTGCTGGCTGAGGAGCCTGTGTCCTGCTGGCAGGGTGGCCCTTTCCCTGCTGTCCCCTCCTGTGCCTTCTGAGCCACCGTTTCCCTCACACAGGCTTGTTCATCAACACACTCCGGCCACTCAGGCCCTAGCATTATTTTTTAGAAACCTCTCATCTTTTGCTTGTTGGTTTCCTTACTGTTATCCTTTGCTCTTAAGAGATTTTTATTCCTTGATTCCTCCATGTTCAAGGTGTCTTAGGAGAAGAGGAAGACAAATAGTATGCCCTGTCTCTATCTACAATTTGTCCCTTTTTTTAAGATTTCTACTTTGGATTAATTTTCCTGGTATTAGAACAAGTCCTGCTTTTGGCCAACCCCAGGTATGGGAAATAACTTGGTGTTCTTTTCGACTGATGTTTCAGTATTTGTTCATTTGAGGAGAGGTGTCTGTGAGGGGTGCTGGACAGCAATGGCTGGTGGTGGCTTGACAGGTCCTTGGCCATCCCAGGTGACTGTGCCTAGTCCCTAACTCACAGGCCCCAGCCCACAAAACAAAAGCCAGTTCTTAGCCAGCACCATCCGCTCTAGGTAGAAGTTCATTGACCACCTGTAGTTACCTAAGCTTGACTCCTGGGAACACTGATTCCCTACCCCTAGAAGCTTATTTAAAAAAATCTCCTTTGGCCACACTAGATGAGACATGCTCCGGTGAATGCAGTTTTCTTCACGTGACTCTATTTCCAGTGGCGTTTGGGCATCTCTCATGGAGAGCTCTCCCATTCACGGGCACCTCTGTGCAGGTGGGTTTCCAGGAGAGCCCAGCTGGGAGCACAATTCGGGAGAGTTTCAGAGCCCTCCTTCTGTGCCCAGCAGAGCCACTCTAAGATCCACTGGCGCTGGGACTGCGCCCACTCTTGGCTGCCTTTCCAGGCCATTCAGCAGCCCATTGTTTGCCACAGCCACACTCGAGTCTCTCGGGCTGTGCCCATTTCCAGCAACTCTGAGCGGGGTCACCAATTAAAGGAGGAAACAAAACGTTTCCTGAGCCGGCGGCCTCCGGCTGGCTCTGCTTCCTGTTGCTGTGTGAGTGCGGGATTCTCGCGTTGCCCACGGCTCCCACCGTTCTCCGTGTGTGTCTCTCTCCACGTCTTCATTATTCCTCATTAGCTTTGGTTTCCTCTCTCCCCCTCCCCTTTTTACACGTCTGTTGTTTCCAACGCTTTAGCCACACAAAATGAGGGGTGCCCTTTTCCTGTCGCCTCGGGAGTCACTCCTCCCTCTGCCGTCACCTGCGGATGCCAGGCCATGGCACTCGGCCACTTCTCGGCCACAATGGGAGCTCTCAGAGCCGGGCGGCGCGGCCTGGGCCGGGTGCCAACATGCCACAGCGAGGCAGCTCGGCCTGCAGAGGGGCGTGAGCCTGGCAATCAGACCCTCGCAGAGCCGCCACCGACTTGCTGTGGGGTCTGGGGCAAGTCACTTGACCTCTGCTTAGCTCCTCGTCCCGGAGAGGAAGTGAGGATGGCTTCCCTGGGACGCTGGGGGAATCACCAATGAAGGCAGGATGCCTCCTGGCCCAGGCCTAGAGACCCACTGCCAGCCTCTTGGATGGCTGATTTTGTGCATGCTCTCAGACACAAACACACACACACAAATACACATGCACATGTGTAGACACACGTGCAAGCATACATATATTCATGCATTCATATATGTACTCATAGACAAAAACATAAATACATATGCACACAGACATACAGACATACATTTACACACAAGCACACATGAACAACCAATGCAGACACACACAAACACGTTCACACTCAGGCACAAAAATATTTCCACACCCACACAAACACATTTATATACAGACATACACACTTTTTGTACACTTATACACACAGTCAGACTTATTCTTACCCAAAATATGCACATATACATACACACATTTACACACAGACATACACACTCACATACAAATGCATGTTCACCACATCAAGGATACATATAAGTGTGTGTATATGAGTGGGTTTCCCAATGAAACAAATATAAACCAAATAAAATTTCAACTTCTCTTTATGAAAACAAAACAAACAGCTTGAAATCTCTGGGATTTCGCCTGTTCTTTTCTTGTTATACAGCAGTCAAAAGTCCTTGGCCTGTGTGTGCTAGTCACTGCGCCAGGCACAGTGAGGCATATGACAAACAGCTGATGTGGCCTCAGGCCTTGAGGGACTTACGGGCTATTCGGGGAACACAAGCCAATGACTCAGGGCACTGAAGTGCTAACACACTCGGGTAGAGAGCTTATGGGAGGGTCCAGCTGTGGCACAAAAGATGGAACGTTGCATCCTGCCAGAGGAGGAAGATCAAGGAGGGCTGCATGGAGGCAGGGGCTCTTGATTTGGATGGCCCCGCCAGATCAGGGCAGACCACTCATTTAGCCGGGCTTGGTGTCAGAGCCACAGACAATGACTCTGACTCCAGACATGCATGTGGAAAGTGTGGGAAAGAGCAAAGGGTCCCATCAATTCATTCTTCTTTGAAGAGGAGGCTTCAAGTGCCTGCCATGACCACAGTGGGTTGGGGGATTCTCAGCTACATCTGGGCCACCGCAGGCATCAAAGCTGGAGAAGCAGAGCTGACCGCCACTCGAGCACCTTCACACCTAGCCTTGTTCGACACTCTCAGTGAACTCCTTGCACATTTTTCTTCTGTGGCTGTGTATCTGTGGTGATAGACTGTATTTTTCAAAGGCAGTTGCATCAGTATTTTTGTTCCACATGCTCTTCCAGAATCTTGCCTCATTTGCACCAAGAGGTAGTGTCTGTTTCCCTCCCCTTGCACTTTGTTGCAAGGGTATGGCTTTGTTCACTACTTTGGTGAATAAAATGTGTGACCTTGGGGCTATGCCATGGAAGGTGGTAGGGTTTCCTCATGGCTCTCTCTTTGGGTCAAGTGCCTTGGGAGCCTGGCACACATGGGAAGTCCAACTGCCCTGAAGCTGCTGTGCTGGAGAGACCATGTGGAGAGACCACACAAGGACAGAGAGAGATGCTGGGGTCAGGGAGGACCCCCTGCTAGTCCAGCCCCAGCTGTTTGCATCTCCCTGGAGCCGGCACCAGCCATGAGTGAGGGGCTTTCTGATGACTCCATTCCAGCCTTTGGGCTGCCCAGCTGATGCCTAGTAGAGCAGAGATGCACTCTTCCTACAGAGCCTTATGCAAATGGCATCTTCAGGAACCAAACAAACTAGCTGTAGGCTTAAGCCACCAAGTTTTGTGGAGGTTTGGTACCCAGCAACAGACAATTGGAGCATCTGTTCAAGCAAATGTTTGGTCACGTTTGCCCTCAAGGGCTGAGACAAACCTTGCAAAATCTTGGTTACTCTTGGAGGTCTTATTCAAAAGGCAAAGTCTTCACATGTGGACTTATTAAAAATTTCACTCCTCCTGGAACACTAGAGAGGAAAAACTCAAAAGATCCAAGGTGCCTCTTTACAAGCAGGTGGCTTTATCTAAACACACAATCATACAAACCACCTGCTGTCCTGCCTTTTCACGAACTTGGCTTCTTTTCTACCAGGTGTAGGGAGCACAACCAATCAGCATAAACAACACTTACATTGGGCTTAGAAAGTCTAATGAAATGAAAATGACAATCCTGGCATATTTGGGATTAGTCTTTGACTCCGTATGGTTCATTCTGCAAGGCAGGCTGACCTCCCACACTAGCAAAGGGACAGCCCCTTACAGCTAGGGATCTCTAGAATGGAGAGCCGCCTGTTCCATCTGCTTCATGATGCATGAAGTAACTTGAATGTGCCTGCTAGTCAAGTCATGGAAAGTTAAGAGACAGAGAGAGGACATCTTGACTTAAAAATACATGTTTAAATGCATTTCCAATCCACCCTGGGTGAGCATTTTCATAAAATACAATAACAGGCTGGGTGTGGTGGCTTACTCCTGTAATCCCAGTGCTTTGGAGGCCAAGGAGGGAGGATCACTTGAGCCCAGGAGTTTGAGACTGCAGTGAGCTATGATGGCACCCCTGCACTTCAGCCTGGGCTACAGAGTGACTCTGTCTCTAAAACAATAAAAATAAAAATACAGTGCAATGACAATGAATTACTAAGAAAATAAAATAAAAATATACACTAAAATTCAAGCCTAAAATTATTATTAGATTTAACAGACCTAAAGTTACCCTGCTTAATTGGTATCAAAGTCTCTAAGTGGTTGTCCTCCAAATCTCCACCGATCTCATTGCAGATCAGCACAAATCTTCAGTGCACCAGCTCAGGTGCCCAGGACCACTCACTGACTAGCAGAGGTCTAGAAAGCAAACAGAAGCTATTTTCAGGAAGGCAGGGTTGGAATGGGAAAAGTGCGAAGGAAAAAGCCATAAAATATGTGGGACCCAGGTGTAAGAAGTAAGAGAAGTGGGCTGTCTTCAGCAGGGGAAGCGCCAAGACAGAGAATGTTAGGGTTCCATACAGACTGACTTTTTTCACTCTTTGTTTTTTAGCCTGAGGTTGATCTTAGGATCAGATTAAGAAAATGTGACACATATACAACATGGAATACTATGCAGCCATAAAAAATGATGGGTTCATGTCCTTTATAGGGACATGGGTGAAGCTGGAATCCATCATTCTCAGCAAACTATCGCAAGGACAAAAAACCAAACACTGCATGTTCTCACTCATAGGTGGGAATTGAACAATGAGAACACATGGACACAGGAAGGGGAACATCACACACCGGGGCCTGTTGTGGGGTGGGGGGAAGGGGAGGGATAGCATTAGGAGATATACCTAATGTTAAATGACGAGTTAATGGGTGCAGCACACCAACATGGCACATGTATACATATGTAACCAACCTGCACGTTGTGCACATGTATCCTAAAACTTAAAGTATAATAAAAAAAAAAGAAAAAGAAAAAACACTGAACAGGAACACACACACACACACACACACACACACACACACACACACACACACACAAAGAGTCTCCACTGGAGAGAGGGTGGACAGGGCATGAGGATTTGCAACTTCTGGCATTCTGGCAGAGACTGGTATTAGGGCTCCTTTAACTAAAAGCAAATTCTATTTCCAGTCCTTCAGAGACACCAAGTAGGCTCCAAAGAGCCTGGCCAAGCACACAGTCCTCACCCCACGGTATTCTTCTTGGACATTTGAACCTTGGAGTTGCAGGAATTCTGAGGATGCTTCAGCATGTGTGTGTGTGTGTGTATGTGG
The DNA here is from genome assembly GCF_028885625.2 of Pongo pygmaeus. Taxonomy (NCBI): domain Eukaryota; kingdom Metazoa; phylum Chordata; class Mammalia; order Primates; family Hominidae; genus Pongo; species Pongo pygmaeus. The sequence continues at coordinate 16,382,923 of NC_072394.2, forward strand.
TGTATGCCAGCCCAGTATCTAGCAATCAGCTTCCATGGTGGCATGACACTTGTAGCATGGCTGACAGATATGTCCTTTCCTTCTTGGATAGTGTCTGTTCTAACACATGCCATTTGGGATCCCTTGGAATCTTCATGTACAGAACTGGTTGCTGCCTCATTGAGTCGGTGGGGACAGAATAGCTCCTGGTTGACAGCATGGGTTGTGCAGAAGGACGGACCCTGCAGGTAAATCACAGCAGATCTCGGCCATGTTTGCAAGTATGTTACTTAAAAAATTCCAATTCTAATGCATTTAAGAGTTTTCATGATTCACGTCATTTTCACCCCTCTTTCATTCTGCTGTGCTTTCTTGGGTGAAAGGGAAAAGCATAGCCTTACAATTCACAGGCATCACCCACTCCTCTCTCGCCATTATTGCATCTCACGGCCCTCAAATCTTACTGATGTTTTGTTACCACTTACAGCAATTTGAGGTTATTATAGAGTTTCAAATCCCAACATTTTTGGGGGGAGCCTTTATAAAAATCTCATACGATATTTATGCCAATTTAATAAAATATGATGATACCCAGCAATTTCACTTTCATCATTTAGACCAAAGGAATATTTGTACACATGCAAGAGGCAGTATGTGAAAGGAAATACATTATGGCAATTTTGGGAAAAATACGAATTTAGAAATGCCCTAAATGGCCATCAAAACAAGGATGGACAGATAAACTCAGATTCATTCATACAACGGGAGGCTCATGAGACATATCTGTAAGTGGGAACATGGAAGGGTCTCAAGTTGCACTGTTGACCGAGGAAAGCGATTTCCAGATAATACACGCAGCATGATAGCATTGCTGAAGGAAACAGAACCTCACAAACTATAAAGCATGACCACAGGTTTTCTAAGGGTACATACCTCATAGAAAATAATTTGTAGTGCAACACCCAAAACGATGACAGTATCTCCTGTAGTAGGAGAGGAGGAAACCAAGAGCGGTGGTGCTCAAAGGGGATTTTTAGTCTTACTTATAATTCTTGGAGTTTTTTTTTTTTATGAGGAAACATTACTCATGTCTTATTTATGTAGTAATAAAATCATGTAAGAAATCTGGGTACACTGATGAGCATGACTATCACCCCGGCAACCTCTATCTGAGTAAAGGCCAAATAAAGATGAGAGAAAGAGACAAAAGCACTCACAGAACAGTGCTCAAGGCCAGGGCCCATGACTCCAACTGCCAGAGCCTCTAGCTCCAGCTCCACCCCACAACCCACCCGGACTGCGGCAGCCCTCAGAGGTTTCCTGGGCTTGCTGCCAGCTGTGGGGTTAGGAAGTTAAGAGAATAAACCCTGGAGCCAAGACACCTGGCTTCCCATTTTTCAGATCTTTCCAAGTGATGCGATCCCTGGGGAAGTCATGCACCCCTTAGTGCTTCAGCTCCCTTGAGTGTGAAGTGGGTACAAGAATATGGGGGTGTTGTGGGAGTTAAATTAAATCATATGACCAAACCTTTAGAATGGTACCTAGGACAGAGACATCTCCACGTAAATATTATCTGCTACTATTAATCTTCAAAAGCTTTCTTTTTTCTTCCCTAGAAGTTTCTTTAGGGACTCAGATGTTTAATTTCCACTAAAATCAAGCCAGCTCCAAAGCCTCCTCCTTTATTTCAGATCCTTGATAAGTAGCATAATGGGAAGGTTTAAAAGAAAGTCAGGTCCAACATTTCCTTGTATGAATGGAGAAACTGAGGCCCAGAGATGCACGTCTCATTGCTGATCCTCCCAGGAAGTTAGCAGAAGAGCTAGCCCAGACCTCCTGCCTCCTGACCCCTCTGGCCAGCTCTGTGACCATTGGCACTACACACTCCTCTGACAGAGGAAAGAGTGGGAGCTGAGCTGGGCACCTTGGCTCATGCTTGGAATCCCAGCAGTTTGAGAGGCTGAGGCAGGAGGATTGCTTGAGCCTGGGAATTCAAGACCAGCCTGGGCAACATGGTGAAACTCCATCACTACAAAAAATATAAAAAATTAGCTGGGCGTGGAGGCGTGTGCCTGTAATCCCAAGCTACCTGAGAGGCTGAGGTGGGAAGATCACCTGGGACTGTAGTGAGACGTGATCACGCAACTGCATTCCAGTCTGGGCGATGGAGTGAGAACTTGTCTAAAAAAAAAAAAAAAAAAAAAAGGAAGCTGGAATTGGCTTGTGGAACAACAGAATTGTAATTTTTCTCAAAAGACTGACTTATCCCACTTTGGAAAATGGGCAAAATACTCCTGCAGCTCTGGCAACATTCTATGGGGTCCTCAGTTATGACCGTGACAATGGTACAGACAGGCTCGACCCTGCTGGTGCCACAGAGCAGGGACTGTGGGAGCCTGAAGATGAGCTTTCATGGCTCCAGGACAGGACAGAGAGGAGGCACCTCTGCAGGAGGCTCGGAGATTGAGACGTGCTCATTGCAGGCAGGCAGCTGCCCTTCCCATGGATGAGAGCAGCCCCTCTCCTCTGCAATATTGACCAGCAAAGAAAAAAAAATCCATCTTAATACTTTTTCAGTGGAAAATGAAGCAGTTTATTTAATATTATTTGGATAACAAGCCTCCACATGAACAGGATTCGAATGTCAGTTGTCTTAGGGGAAAAAAGATTTATTGGTTGGTAAATATTGAGAAAGAAAAGCTGATAAAGAACAGTTTCAGCTGCGGCTTCTGCCCGGAGCAGGAGAACAGGCCTGTGTTGTATTTTGGGGCCCTGGGAAGGCAAAAAATTGTGAATGTCTTTCTTTGTTGGTGGGTGTAAAAGTGGAGCCCGCTACAAATAATTTCTTATTTCTCGTCGCATAGATTTTAAATTATGTAGCTTCCCTACCTTGTTAAGTATTAAAGCGGTCTTGTTTAAGGAAGAGACACTTAAATAATGAAGCTTATGTATCTTGTTTTCAGACATCAATATCTGGCTTTGAGTGGCACAAAGAAATAAAGGAATGTGGATTCAGACCTCACTGGGATGCTTGGCAATTCTAATTCTACCCCAGACTGCAAATGGACACACAACTGTTGTGACTTTTGTTGAAGAGGAGAAGGATGGGTGAGCATGTGACGTTGGGAAATTGTATTTTCTTCTTCGAGTTCTTCTGTTTCCGAATATTTAATCCTACTGTTCTCTTCTGTAGTGAAGGTCTCTTTAGTCAATAATCTCTTTGCTGAAATTGCTTCGGGCAGCACAGAAGCTGGATTCAGAAGCACACAGGTCTGCGAATGCAGGCTTCGGCCAGCCTGATGCAAGGAAAGACTGCCATCTCGTGGTCAGCTTAATCCTGGCACCTTGGTGAGGGCCAGGCTGCAGAAAACCAGGCTTGGGGAGGAAATGGTGCTGCAAACTGATTTCTGCTGGACAGTGTGGACGCCCTTAGAAAACACCCAGAAAAGAGCTGAGTGCCCTCCAAGGTAGGCTTCAGTGAATCCTCTGCAGGTGTGTTGTCATCCCCTGAGCCAAACACATGCTTCACACACACGCTGCAGGCTGCGTGAAAATGAGGTAGAAATGTGGGGAAAACATAATCCCATGGAGAGAACAAAGAGCTGAACACGTAAATGCCTCCGGCGTGCCTGGCAGAGAGAGCACTCAGGCTGAGAAAAGGGACAGTGACTTGTACCAAAGGTAGGGAAGTAGCCTCTGGGGTCTCAATCAGCAGGGCATCTGGTCAACCCCTCAGACAAAGTCAGGTCTGAGCAGGCAAGATCCATGGATCTGATTTATTAATATTTTTACAATTAAATAGAATCTGATTGTACAACTGTTACATGTGTTGTAAGAAAAAAAGAAAAAAACGAACAATATAGAAAGGTACAAAGAAGGAAATAAAAGACCGAAAGCGTCCTCACCTTAGGGACCCATTATTAACGTTTAGGTGGCCAATCTTCCAGACATCTTGCTACGAATATATTCCAACGGAAATTAAAAATGTATTTTTTACATAAGTGCAATCAGACCTTGTACTCCTCTATCCCATAACCTGCTTTTTCATTCAACACTATGAGAGAAGCGTCTTTCCAGGTCAATAAATAACGGTTGGCCTCATCGTTTTTTTTATCAATTACATAAAGCTAATGGTATGTAATACTGATTTCATACCTGCTGTATGCCAGGCACATACATGATCTTGCATAATCTCATAACAACTCTACCGAACAGGAGTTTATATTATGCCCATTAAGCAGATGAACAGGCTGTGGAACAAGAAAATTGATCAGCACGGCCAGGGTATCTGACCTCAGAGCCCAGGATCTTGACCAGTAAGCTAGAAATGAACCATAATTTACTTACTAGTTTTCCAGTGATGGACATTAAGCTATTTCCTACTTTTCTGGTATAAAAAATAAGATTGCAGTGAAATTTTAGGGCATATACATCTTTGCACCTTAGTGAGTTCTCTCTAAGTTAACCTGAAAGTGGTGGGGTGTGGGGTTTGTGGGTCAAAGTGTATGCTCAATTTATGCTTTACTATGTGCCCGACTTCCCTCCAGGCAGCATGTGCCGGCTCACACTCCCAACAGCTGCACAGGAGAATTTCCAGTGCCCCATGACCTTGTCAATACCAGGCTTCCTCATCAGTTTTTTCTCTCCTTTATTTTTCTCTAGAAAAAAAAACAGCCTTTGAAAAAATTGTAGGAACATGCAATGTGCACTTGTAAGTGCTTCACCCAATGTAGATCCACCTGGTGTTAACCTTTTGCCACATCTGCTCTCTATTAGTTTTTATCAAACTTTGGAGTTATCTATAGGCATCATAACACTTGATGCCTAAACATTTTAGTGTGTGTCTCTTAAGAACAAAGACACACCCTTACCTAAGCATAATATAATTGGTACACTTGGGAATTGCTAAAATACATTGCTAAAATACAATTTTCTAATACAAAATCCACATCAAGTCATTGAATAAAGACTTCTTGACTTAAAACGAGATTACATCCCATAAACCCATATAAGTTGAAAAAATGTAAGTAAAAATGCATTTAATACACTAAATCTGCTGAATATTATAACAGCTTTGCCTACATTAAATGTGCTCAGAACACTTACATTAGCCTATGGTTGGAAAAAATTATCCAACACAAAGCCTGTTTTATAATAAAGTGTTAGATATCACATGTAATGTATGGAATAGTGTACTGAAAGTGAAAAACAGAATGGTTGTACGGGTTCTCACAATACGGTTTCCACTGAATGCCTATCACTTTTGCACCATTGTAAAACTGAAGAATTGTAAGTTGAACAATTGTAAGTTGGGGACTGTCTGTACTTAACAGATTTTTGTCTTGATCCAGAATGGAATCAAAGGTCACATATTGAGTTTCACAGTCATGTCTCTTGAATCCAGAACAGATCTCCAGTCTTTTTGTGGTCTCTCATGACATTGGCATTTTGAAGAGTTTTATAGGGTATACTTAGACCTGGATTTATCTGATTGAGCCTCAGGATTAGATTTAGCATAAATATTGTTGGCAGGCATATTATATAGATGCTGTTGCTTCCTTCTCAGGGCGTCATATCAGGAGGAACAACAAGATGCCAATTTGTCCACAATTTGTGACATTAACTTTGATCACTTAGTTAAGTGAGTGTTGGCTATATTTCTCCATTGTAAATGTATCCTGATCTTTTGTGATTATTAAGTGACCTACTGGGTGATACTTTGAGACAGAAGATCTTGCTTCCCAACAATCTCTTACCCAGTGATTTTAGAATCTATTGATCATCCTTGCCTGGATCAGTTGCTGCTTTGCTGGCTATAAAGTGCTCTTTCATTACCCATTCTTTCTACTTTTAAAAAAAGTTATCACTCTTCTATAAAGAAAAGCTTCTTATTCTATCCCTCAACTGTTTTAGTATCAGATTGTACTCATGGCTTCTTTCTCTATCCAGTGTATTTCTGTAACTATCCATTTTGACAGCCAAATCATCCCAAATTTGGCAAGTGGCAGCCCCTTCAAGCTGGACCTGTGTCCTCTGAGCCCCTCTCTGCTCTCTGGCATGAGATGCTCCAGGCTCATCTTGCACTTTCCTTGCCTCAGGTCTGGCATCAACCATTTCTCCAAAAGCCCTCCCATCTTTGCTTATATATTTGTTAATATTTAATCTCTCATTATTATTAGTTTTAAAATTTATATAAAATAAAGTTGACGTTTTTTGTGTAGTTGTAGGAATTTTAATATAGGTATAGGTTTGTGAAGCCACCACTGTAATTGAGATACAGAGCAACTCCAAATCATCAAATTACACACTTTAAATATATACAATTTTTAATTGTCAGCTATACCTCAGTAAAACTGGGGAGAAAACATACAGTTTCATGCCCAGAAGCTACTTTGTGCTTCCTGTCTGTGGTCAAACACGTCCTTCATCTCTGACAGCTGCTGATCTTATCTCTGTCTTTATAGTTTTACCTCTTCTAGAATGTTACAAGAATGAGATCGCACAATATTCAGCCTTTTGAGTCTGGCTTCTACTTTCATTTAGCATAATGCCTTTGAGATTCAGCTGTTGCATGCATCAATAATTCGTTCCTTTTTATTGCTGAGTGGTAGATATTCCATCATGTGGATGAATCACAGTTTGCTTATCCATTTACCTGTTAAGACAAATGGGTTGTGTCCAGTTTTTGTTGATTATGAATAGAGCTGCATAAACATTTATGTATAGGGTTTTCTTGTGTGAACGTAAGTTTTTATTTCTCTTGGGTAGGTGCCTCGGAGTTGGATTGCTGAGTCACACAGTAAGTGTATGTTTCACTTTTTAAAAGCCGTCAAGCCTCTTCCAGAGCAGCCAAGCCAGTCTGCGTTTCCACCAGCAATTTCTGAGAGTTCCAGTTGCTCTGCATCCTTGCCAGTGCTTGGTATTGCCAGGTTTTTTATTTTTTAACCCATTCTAAAATATGTTTAGTGCCCCTCCATTTTTTTTACCTTTGTAAATGTGATAGGTGAATTTTAAAAGTCAATCTCAATATATATTGGCTGTTAATAATACTATTAATACCTATTACTGTTAATAATGCTAATAAGTAACTATCAATTTCATAGATGAAAAAGATGATTTATGATCTTTAAAATTTTGCATTTTTATTATTAGGAAAGTCAGAAGGGCTCAATTTTAAACAGAGAGAGAAGCGGATAGAGAAGTGTGTTCTTGCCTGAAGGTGTCTTTCATCTTGGGCTGCCTCTATCTATTTCTGGGATCACTGGCGGCCCTTGTACTCCTATCCTCAGCTCTTTCTGTAGGCTTTTTCATTTCATTGAGGACATGGATGGGAAAGCATGTTCAGCCCATTCTCTCTCCCTCTTTTGATTAAAAGGAGGGGAGGCAGAAGTGGAAAGGGCAAAACCAATTATAGGTTGTAGCCTACACTATCCAAAGCAATGTATATATTCAATGAAATCCCTATCAAAACACCAATGACATTCTTTAGAGAAGCAGAAAAAAATAATCCTAAAATATATGTGGAACCACAAAAGACCAAAATAGCCAAAGTTGTCCTGAGCAAAAAAACAATCCTGGAGGAATCACATTACCTGACTTGAAATTGTACTACAGGGCTATAGTAACCAAAACAGCATGGTACTGGTATAAAAACAGACACATAGACTAATGGAACAGAATAGAGAACCCAGAAATAAATCCAGACATGGTCAGTGAACTCATTTTTGACAAAGGTGCCAAGAACATACACTGGGTAAAGAACAGTCTCTTCAATAAATGGTGCTGGGAAAACTGGCTATCCATGTGCAGAAGAATGAGACTAGACCCCTGTCACTTTCTACCCACAAAAATCAAACCAAAATGGATTAAAGGCAAATGTAAAACCTCAATCTACGAAACTACTAAAAATAAAAACAAAAACAAAAACAAAAAAACATTGGGGAAGTTCCCCAGGACATTGGTCTGTGCAAAAATTTCCTGAGTAATACTCTAAAAGTACATGCAACCAAAGCAAAAATGGAAAAATGGGGTTATATCAAGTTAAAAAGCTGCTGGCCTAGGGTGGTGGCTCACGCTTATAATTCCAGCACTTTGGGAGGCCAAGGCAGGTGGATCACCTGAGGTCAGGAGTTCGAGACCAGCCTGATCAACATGGCGAAACTCCATCTCTACTAAAAATACAAAAATAAGCTGGGTGTGGTGGTGCAAGCCTATAATCCCAGCTACTCAGGAGGCTGAGGCAGGAGAATCATTTGAACCTGGGGAGACAGAGGTTGCAGTGAGCCAAGATTGCTCCACTGCACTCCAGCCTGGGCAACAGAGTGAGATTTTGTCTAAAAAAAAAAGTTTCTGCACAGCAAAGGAAACAGTCAACAAAGTGAAGGGACAACCCACAGAATGGGAGAAAATATTTGCAAAATATCCATCGGACAAGGGATTAATAACCAGAATATATAAGGAGTTCAAACAACTCAAAAGGAAAAAAATCTAGTGATTCAATTAAAAATGGGCAAAAGATCTGAATAGATGTTTCTCAAAAGAAAATATACAAATGGCAAACAGGTATATGAAAAGGTGCTCAGCATCATTGATCATCAGAGAAATGCAAATCAAAACTACAATGAGATATCTTCTCACCCCAGTTTAAAATGGCTTATATCCAAATGACAGGCAGTAACGAATGCTGGCAAAGATGTGGAGAAAACGGAACCCTTGTACACTGTTGGTGGGAATGTAAATTAGTACAGCCACTAGGGAGAACAGTTTGGAGGTTCCTCAAAAAACTGAAAATAGAACTACCATATGATCCAGCAATCCCACTGCTAGGTATATACCTGAAAGAAAGGAAATCTGTGTATTGAAGAGATATCTGCACTCCCATGTTTATTGCAGCACTATTCACAATAGCCAAGATTTGGAGACAACCCAAGTGTCCACAAACAGATGAATGGATAAAGAAAATGTGGTACATATGCACAATAGAATACTATGCAGCCATAAAAATATGAGATTCTATCATTTGCAACAACATGGATTGAACTGGAGGTGGTTGCATTAAATGAAATAAGCCAGGCACAGAAAGACAAACTTCACATGTTCTCACTTATTTGTAGGAGCTAAAAATTAAATCAATTGAACTCATGGAGATAGAGAGTAGAAGGATGGTTGCCAGAGGCTGGGGAGAGGAGTGATGGTGGAGGTAGGATAGTGGGGAGGGGAAGTGGGGATGGTTAATGGGTACCAAAATATAATTGAATGAATGATGTTCTGTCAATTGAATAATTGATAGAATGAATAAGATCTCATATTTGGTAGCACAACGGGGTAACTAGTCAATAATAATTTGATTATACATTTAAAAATAACTAAAAGATTATAACTGGAATGTTTATAACACAAAGAAAAGATAAATGCTTGAGGTGATGGGTACCCCATTTACCCTGATGTGATTATTACACTTTGTATACCTATGTAAAAATATCTCATGTACCCCATAAATACATACACCTACTATGTATGCACCCATAAAAATTTATAGAGTGTGGTTGTCAGAGCATGGAGTCATGTTCCTACATAGTGCTTAAAACTTCCACTAGGAATTATCATGCTCAATTCAGCTTGTTCCAGCTCTAGAAAAACAAGAGCATCAGCTAGGCTCTAGGTACCATGCTGCACTCCTGAGACAGAAACAAGACCCTAGCCTTGTTTTCAAGAAGCTCATTCCAGTGGAGACAGGGTGGGAAGGAGACACAGACAAAAGCAGCCATGGGGGTTAATGTGTCTTAACAAAATGACCCATATGTCTGACCCAGGGAGAAAAGGAGATAGCTTTCAGAGGCCAGAGCTGAGCTCTGAGTAACTGTGGCTGCCAGAAACTGCCTCTTCCTTTCCAGCACCGGCTTTCCCAACCTGAAAAACTGGTTCAGTCTCACATGTGGATCCTGAGGATATATAAAGAAGACATTTTACAGCCGTCCAGGGAACTCTGATGAGATCTGAAATGTTCTGTTGGTTCTGCAGCTATAAAATAACCTGCCTAGCACAGAAACATATACCGACCATGCCTGAAAGAATGAATCTGGCTTTTGAAAGTGCTCAAATAGAAATCTGTTTACTGAGCAAAGCCATCATCCTGGCTGACTTACAGAAAATTGATAGCACCATTGTCCAAGATTCATGCTGTCTCCTGGCACATCAGAGACAGCCCCAGGGGACTTGATATCTGAAGTCATTTTCTTGGAGTTAAGGGACACTGTCCATGGGAACCACAAACTGCACTGGTCCAAACATTTGGTCAATGCAGCATACATACAAACCCTGATTCATCTAGGAAAGCCACCTTCTCATCCTTCGGCAATGTGTCAGCATTTATGTAGGGGGGACTCTTTGCTCCCAGATTTGTACCTAATATAGAGCTTTAGTGGTTGTTCATAGTGAGTGCTTTCATCAGTCAGGAGATAAAACCATACCTTTTAACAGGCATAATTTTATATAAAAATTGTTAACTGGGTTCTTTCGCAGAAAGGCAAAAAGAGAACTCTAAGAAATCATGGTGGTGGCAACTGCAGGAAATAGCTACTTCCCCTAAGGGTGAGGGAATAGAAGGAAGAACAGAGAACTATTAAAATGTAGAAGCTCAGAGGAGGGGCCCCATGGAGCTGCGACTCAGATATCTGAGTGAGGCCGCATTGAAACTGGGTCTGTGTATACTGTAAAAACTGCAAACTGGATGGAGTCGCTGCTACAGGAAAGAACTTCCAGTGCCTGGGTTATCATTGAGGAAGTGATGCAGACAATAAGAGGAAGTATTCAGGAATAGGAGCTAATCAGAAACAGGAAGTGCTCAGGAACAGGAAGTATTCAGGAGCAGGAAGTACTCAGGAACAGGAAGAAGAGGGCCACTTTCCCTTCCCCAGCCTCACGGTCTACCTTTACTACCCACTCTTGGTGGATCCCAAGGAGCAGCTGGCTGGGCAGAATGGTGGATGCAGAGTTCTAGCCCTGACATTACAAAGCTGGGTAGAAAAGGATAAGTTTGGAGCTTAGAGATAATAGCTCAATAACTGGCAAATTGTTCAATAGATATTTTTGAGTGACTGGATAATTTTACATGCAATAAAAGTCCAAGCTTTGACTTTCATTCAAAAATTTATTAACATTGCTAGGATTGCTTTCTCATGGGGAATTCTCATTTGTGCCAGACTCTCTCTCTCTCTCTTTCCTTCCTTCCTTCCCTCTTTGCTTACTTCTTTCTTTTCTTTTCTTCCTTCCTTTTCCCCCTCCTTTCTTCCCTTTCCCCCCCTCCCTCCCTCTTTCTCTCCCTCCTTCCCTTTCTTCCCTCCCTTCCGTTCCTTTCCCTTCCCTTCCCTTCTCCTTCCTTTTTTCCTTCCTTTCTTTCTTCCTTCCTTCCTTCTTTCCTTTCTCTTTCTTATTTTTTCCTTTCTTCCTCCCTCCCTCTCTCCCTATCCCCATGTCTTGTTTCTTTTCTTTCTTTGTTTCTTTCTGAAATTTGGCCTCAATGAATCTTCTGAGACAATTTAGCATCCTCAACTGTTTTCACTGCCTCCGTCTCTGTGTTCTGACCTTCCCCATGCCTGTTCTGGGGTATTGCAGGTTTCTGTGACACTGACAGAATGTGACTGATAGCACCTCTTGGCCCATGGAATCCCAGACAGGACTCAGAGCCCCACACTTCTTATCCTTGGATAAAGCATATGACTTCTTTGAGGCTCACTTTTCATGAAATGGGAATGAGAATATGGTCTTCACCCATCTTACATGGATGTTATTAAGATAGAAATGAGACATAAGGCTGGGGGTATTGGCGGACACCTGTAATCCCAGCACTTTGAGAGGCCAAGGTGGGGTGATAGCTGGAGGCCATGAGTTGAAAACCAGCCTGAGCAAGAAAGCAAGACCCCATCTCTACAAAAAATTGAAAACTTAGCTGGGTGTGGTGGCGTGCACCTGTAGTAGCTGGGTGTGGTGGCGTGCACCTGTAGTCTCAGCTACTTAGGAAACTGAGGTGGGAGGATCTCTTGAGCCTGGGAATTTGAGGTTGCAATGGGCTGTGATCACACCACTGTATTTGCCCAGGTGAGAGAGTGAGACTCTGTCTCTAAATTAAAAAACAAACAAACAAAAAAATGAGATATAAGATGGATAAGTGAATTAAAAACTTTTCTAGGTGAAGTTTGCTGACTGAACATATGTGTGTGCATTTTTCTCCTCCTAAAGTCCCACTGGAATAATAAGAAGCAATGGATTGTTTTGAAAAAGGCAAAACCCACTACAATGGAAAAAATAGGAGAAGAAATGACAACAACATGGTTTGGGAGTTGGAATACAGATAGATGACTGGTAACTGATGAAAGAAAACAAAGCTCAGAAGGCTGTAGTGGGGAAAATTATAAAACAGCAGATGTGTGCTGCAAATTCCATAAACCTTGGGAACTAGGGGCAGCAGATACTTCTGAAATTGGGGGTAAGGCAGAAAGACTCAAATAAGGAGGATTTGTTTAGTAAGCACTCAGATCTCTATGTCTTCACCCTACTGTGGGCAGCCAGGCCACTGCCCACCTGTCTCAGCAAAGGCTGGCTGGAGAGGGTAAGGCATGGTCTGGACACCTGGACTGTGCACTGCAGCAGTGCGATGAGGGGCAGCTGGATGCTGATGAGCCTCAGCCTGCTTTCCTGACCTGGATCCCAGGATGCTGCAGTCAGTCTTCACCTTCCAGTCAGGAGACCTGGAGAGTGTTCTCTTGGGAGTCTGTCCAGCCAAAAAAGAAAGAGTTAAAGGTACTGAAATCAGCAGTTTCCCAGAAACATGGCCCACCTGGAGTCTCCTACAGTGGAGCTGCAGATGCCGAGTGTGGTTCTTGCACTCTGATCTTCCAGTTAGCATTTAGTTCCTTACTCTGAAATGCTAGCAGAAAACTAAGAGTTACTCATGGGATTCATTTCCTATGACTACTATAACGAATTACCATCAACTTGGGGCTTGAAACAACACACATTTATTTTCTTGCAGGTCTGGAGGCTAGAAGTCTGAAATCAATTTCACTGGGTGAAGGCAAGGTATTGGCCAGGCTGGTTCCTGCTAGAGACTCCAAGGAGTATGTTCTTTTGACTTTTCCAGCTTCTGGAGGTGCTTAGATTTCTTGGCTTATGGCCCCTTCATTCCAATTTTTGCTTCTGTTGTCACATGGCCTTCTGTCTCTGTTGATCTTGCCTCCTTCTTTAAAGGACCCTGGTAATTACACTTAAGTCTAGCTGAGATAATGCAGGATAATCTCCTCATCTCAAGATTCTTAATTTGATCTGAAAAGTTCCTTTTGTTATATACAAGTCCTGGAGATTAGGGCATGGGAAGCCCATTATTCAGCATATCACAATTGTCTCATGAATAATCAGGATTTCCCTGAAAGAAGTAAGCCTAAGGCATCCAGACCTACATAGAATCATACTATTATGCACCATTCTGAGGGGGCGGAATTAAGAAAATAGTCACAAATAATTTTCTATGATCTGTGATTCTAAAGAAGAACCTAGTTGAGAAAGACTGACTTAGAATAAAATAAAGCTGAAAGTAATCAGACAGAAGAAGCATAGAATAGTTAGGAAGAAGACACTCTAGAAACAGACTATTAATACTTTATGGCAGTGGCCCGCAACCTTTCTGACACCAGGCACTGGTTTCATGGAAGACAATGTTTCCACGATGGGGGTTGAGGGGGTTGGGGGTGGGGATGGTTTTGGGATGAAACTGTTCCACCTCAGATCACCAGGCATTAGATTCTCATAAGGAGCACACAACCTAGATCCCTTGCATGTGCAGTTCACAATAGGGTTCACACTCCTGTGAAAATCTAATGCTGCCAGTGATCTGATGGGAGGCAGAGCTCAGGCAGTAATGCTTATTCACCAGCCACTCACATTCTGCTGTGTAGCCTGGTTCCTAACACGCCATGGACCTGGCTTATGGCTCTTGGTTTGCAGCCCAGGGATTGGGGACCCCTGCTTTAGGGAGATAAGAAAATAAATTGCAATAATCAAAAGAGAAAAAGATGTTATAAAAAACGTTCAGAGAATACAAATAAACTCTTGGAAATGAAAATAACATAGCAGCAAAGAAAACCTCAAAATAAGTTTCCAGATAAAGTTGAGGTATTCTTACAAAAAACAGAGCAAAAAGAAATAGATGGAAACCAGAAGAGAAAGGAAAATTAGAGAACGAGTCCAAGAGATCCAACATCTGATTAATAGAAGTTGCAGAAATAGGATTAAAGAAAACTTATGGAATAAAATAATAAATGGAAAAAATTCAAAAAACTTTCTAAGTTTTTTAGAACATAAGTTTTCAGATTGGAGGGGTCCCCCAAGTTACTATCATAATGGATGAAAATAGGCCCATGACAAGGCACATCATCACTGTGGTCAAAAAGAAGAGGTATATCTATCTGTATCTATAGATATACGTATATCTATCTATATCTATAGATACACATATATCTATATCTATATCTATAGATATACCTATATCCATATCTATAGATATACCTATATCCATATCTATATCTATATCTATATCTATATCTATATCTATATCTGTAGAGAGGCTTATAAAGAACCTAGGATTAGGAAGGATTTGAAGTTCTCAATGCCAACTAGAAGGCAACGAAGCATGCTTTCAAACTAGTGAAGAAAAATGATCTCCAACTAGAATTCTACTCCCAGCTGAACCACCGCCAGAAGCTATTCAAGGTGTGTGTTCCATCAAAATTACAGAGTAAATCCAATAGAGGAAGACAAGAGGTATAGGAATGAGAAGATCCAACACAGGAGGTTACCGAGTGGCAGCAGACTCTGGAAAAGACCTGTTGCATTTGGCTGTGCAGGATGTACACTGCTCAACTTCTGGTCATGCCATTCTTTTCATTTTCTCTTTGGGTGACATAGAAATAGAGAGAAATCAGGACAATTTAGAGCCCCTCTGAAGGCTCCTGGGGAGACTTCCTTAGGAAATTAAAATCAATAGAAAGCCTCATGCATTAAGAAGAAATTTAGACAATTGATAGCATTTGTGATTGAATGAACGATAAATACACAGAAATCTAAGCAAATCAAAAGAAAATAATGATTAACTTTGGAGTATTAATAACTACAAAAATTACATCATAATAAGATCTGAGGAGTATTTACATATTCGTAATAATTCAAACACTGATGATTTATCTCTAACAACAAATTTTGAAATAATTATGTTGGGAGAAGCCAGGGTTATGGGAAAGTGGCATGTGTGTACAGAGGGGTGATGTAAAAGTCAAGATGTAGCAATAAAAACATATTCTTCAAGAAAGGTCAGCATATGCCAAAACAATCAGCTAAGATCCGTGAAGGGGGCTGATGAGTAGGGGAAATGATATTTTATAACAAAACTTGAATTGTTAGGCTCTTTAAACTGTATGTATTTGTAACTTTGCTAAAAATAGAAACTAGTAAAAGTTTTAAAAGTTCTTTCAACTCTGAGCAAGTCATTTAATCTCTCTTAGCCTCGATTTTATCCGGGTGAGTGTGCACGGGGCATATGTGTATCATGCCTGGCACAGCTGAAGTGCAGAGTGAAGGCTAGTGTTACACATGTCGTCAGCATCACTGTGAGCTGATGTTACTGCCATAGAGCTTGCTATGCACAGAGTTGTTGTCTGAGTCAGAGCAGCAAAACTGAGTCCCTGGTACACATCATTTAATTACCTGCACCTGTGCTCCCCTCTTACTTCTGGCTTGCCAGGAATTGCTCACATTGACACTGACCCAATTGTCCCATATAACTAATGTTTATGGTTTCTTTTGAATAAACATAGAAATTGACTCTCCCAGTCTTAAAACTTGAGAAAGTTACATTTGTCTTACCTGAGTTTCTTCCTCAGGAAACCAATAATCAGGCCTCGCAGATTATATCAAGGACCTGAAACTCATCAGATCACTGCACCTGGACAGTGAGATGCCAGACCCCCCAACCTGTCATGACTGCCTAACCGGCCACCTGCTTCCTGAGGACCAATTCCTCTCCCCTACCCTCCCTAATACCTATTTTCCCACATGTGGTTACATTTCTTCCTTGCTATGTAAACCCCTAATTTAAGTCAGTTGAGGAGACGGATTTGAGATTGATTTCCTATTTCCTCAGCTGCAGCACTGAATTAAAACCTTCTTTCCTGGCAATACTCATCCCAGTGATTGGCTTTCTGTGCTGCAAGCAATGGGACCTAGACAGAAACCCTGGTGTTTTGGTAACATCAGCAGGAGAGGTTATGCCCAGGTGTGCGTGATGGTTGAGGTCAGAGTTGGGGATCCTGTCCATTCCCGTGGCTGGGAAAAGAAGCTTTCTGGTCTTGGAGATGAGGCAAATCTTTAGCTCTTGGAGAAACATTAGAGATAACCCGTGTGGAAGCAATGGTGCCAGTAAACCAAGGCAACACAGCTTTGTTCAGTGAACGATGACAATGAGGAAGTCAGTCATTTCTAACCTAGGAACAGCTGGCAGCAACCTGGTACCTGTCTGAGCTCATCCCTGGTGCTGAGGTCTGGAGACGCAGAGATTGTTCTGGATGCTCTTTTAGAAATGTGGGCTCCTAAGGACGTGTCGGGGATCATCTCCCCCGGTCCAGACCAGCAACGGCTCTAGACAAAAGGGCTCTGGGACAAAAGTCCATTCTCCTAATCAGACTCCAGGGGCCACAACAGCTGAGAAAGGAAGGTCTGGCTGTAAGTAGAGCAAGCTCTACAAACAGGTGCGAAGGAGTGCCGCACTTCCCTGTCTCTTTCTCCCACCATCTGGAAAGCTGGTGAATATTTCCCCTCATCATCGTCTCTCATTTCTATCTTTATGTGTCCTTAAGTAACCACATTGTATTGCAAGGGAGTGTAAGGAATATGGGTTCAAAATTTTGAAACAGGAAGACTGGATTCAAGAATAGCCCATGTTACCCCTGACTGTGTGATTCTGTGTAATTTTATCTCTCTGAGTTTTCATTTCCTCGTCTATGGAATAGGGGTAACAATTGCTTCCCTAGCTACTGCAAAAGGTTTAACACAGCTTAACTAAAAGGTTTGACAAAGGGCAAATGGTACAGCATAGGTCAAAACTGCTTTGTAAGGAGCTGAGAGACAGGAAGGAAGCCAGCATTTATAGAGCGCCCACCCAGTAGCAGGTGCACGGTAGCTATGGTGATACCTGCCCTTGATGTATATTCTCCTCTTCACATTGATATGGTGCTGTAGGTGTTAGGACTTTTTCATGGAGCAAGAAACTGAAGGTGGCGGGAAAATAACTGCCCAAGTCACATGTGAATGGATGTGTGAATGAGGTCCTTAGGATGTCACTGGCTGGGTGCTGGGGCTTCAGCAATGAACAAGCCATTATATCCCGCTGGTGGGAAATGAAAAATAAAGAAGTTAATAAGTAAACCAGACAAGTATAGAAAAAATACTATGAAAAAATAAACGAGTACCTGTAAGACGGGCTGTCTCACACTAAGGGGTCAGGAAGGGGCTTTCTGAGGAGGTGATATTGGCACTGAGACCGGAACAACCAGAAGAATCAGCCATGTGAGGATTGTGGGGAAAAGCATCCCAGGAGACGGGAAGAGCAAATGCAAAATCCCCAAGGGGTATTGAAGTGTGTGCAGAGAAAACCAGCACAGCTGCCACACTGTGAGCAAAAGGTAGGGAGAGGATGTTGTAGAAGATGAGGCTACAGAGGCTTAGAGGAGCCCTTCTGGGCCTTAAAGTTCACAGCAAGGAGACGGATGTTCATTTGAGGTGTGTTGGGAAGACACTGGACAGGTCTAGGCAGGGGCTGCTCCGTGTGGTTTGTACTCTCGGTGTGGCCATTGTTACATGGTTTTGTGTTTGGCGGCTCCCCAGGCTTTGTTTCCGTTAACACCAATTTGCTGGGAGAAATTGCACAGCTGGGGGATCCCCCTCTCCACGCGTGGTTTCAGCACTTGCCTGCCACCCCTAACCAACTTTAGGCATTGGGGGTGGTGTTGGGGGTGGGGGTGGCTGTAGGGAAAGAAAGAGTCAGGGCAAAACCCCTAAGGCCAAAAGAAGTGCTCTTCTTCCCTGCCAGTAGTGAACCAACCATCAAAGCAGGGAGCTGGTGATCACTACAGAAGGCAGTCCTGAAAATCTTTGGCAACAAGCACCAACAAGCACCAACAAGCCATCAACAGCCAAGCAGTTCTGTTGTTGTAAATAAAGACGCTCTATCCTTCTACCAGCTGGGGTGGGCTTTTTTGGCCAATAACAGACACATGGAATTTCAGGACCTCCTCAAAAAATACTTTCATTGATCTACCTCTGAGGACAAATAAATAAAAAATGTAAAGAAATATTGACTGAGTGTGGTGGCTCATGCCTGAAATCTCAACATTTTGGGATGCCAAGGTGGGAGGATGGCTTGAGCCCAGGAGTTTGAGACCAGCTTGGACAATGTAGTGAGACCCCAGTCTCTACAGAAAAGTTAAAAATTAGCTGAGTATGATGGCATGCACCTATGGTCCCAGATACTTGGGAGGCAGAGGTGGGAGGATTCCTTGATCCCGGAGGTCAAGGCTGCAGTGAGCTGTGATCATGCCACTGCACGATCATGGCTCACCGCACTCCAGTCTGGGTGACAGTGCGAGACCCTGTTTCCAAAAAAAAAAGAAAAGAAAGAAAAAGAAAAATATTAATGAAAACATTTTTGCAAGGTAATTATTTGGTAAAATATGCATTTCTATGTAATAATTGATACATATGAAAGACTCTATTATATTTCATTTGAATTGATGAAGCATTGTATTAAAACAAACATTGAACCCACCATCCACCTTGAGAAAGTGGACATTACCAAAACTGTTGAAATTAACTGCATGTATCTCCCTGATTCCATTCACTTACCTTCCCTGGAAGGTAACCACTACATTACATTATTTGGAAGTACAAAATTTATTTTTCCTTCTTCCTTTTCTGAAGAGTTTCCTTTCACATTTTTGTTTTGAAAATTTTTAAACCTATAGAAAGTTGCAAAATAGTACAATAGATACCAATTTACTCCTCATCTAGATTCACTAATTGTTAACGTTTTGCTTAATTTGTGCTTAGTTATCTACCATCTATGTATCTATCTATGTATCTATCTATCTATATCTATCTTTCTTCCTTTCTTTCTCTGTCTCTCTTTTTCTCTAATCTTTTCTGAACCCATTTGAGATGCAGTTATGCACACATAACCTTTGATCTGCAGATGCTCTAAGACCAGGGATCTTTGCCTACACCAAAATCAGGAAATTTTGCATTGGAACAGCACTGTTATCTAATATGGTGTATATTCAAATTTCCCCAATTGTCCCAGTATGTGTCCTTAATAACTGTTTTCCTGTGTGTTTGCTCCAGGATCCAGCCCAGGTTCACACATTGCATTTGCTGACTTATCTCTCTAGCCTCCTCTATTCCAGAACAGTTCCTCAGCCCTTTCTTCCCCCATGACATTGACAATTTTGAAAACCCCAGGCTGTTATTTTTGGAATGTCCCTCATTTTGGATTTGTCTGATTGTTTCCTCATGAGGAGATTCAGATTAATAAAAAATCAAAGCCCCTTTAAAGGCTTCAAACTAAATGAAATCTGCTCTCAATTTGCTTCGACACTGGGGACGCTATTGCACAGGGGAATTGAGCCTGGATGGCATAGTCCACCTCTGGAACAGATTTCAGCTAAGCTGGGTAAGGCTGGTAGCTGAGTTGTCAGCCTAACACTCCAACAGAGCTGACAGGAACTGTAGATACCCCTGTTACACCCTGAGTTAAGTCTTTATTTCCAGTTCATCTCTGCAGTGGGCCTTCCCAACACAGAGGTCTGCTCTGTTCCATGCAGACTGAGATTATCGTCCATGAGGAATTGCTGAGATGTGAGATGAGGCCCTGGGTGCCAGTGAGGTGGACTCGATGGCTGGCAGATGTTCACTGCACTGGCTGCTGGGACAGAGGCCAGCAAAGTGAAAACGCATGTGGAGTCCCAGTAGGCAAAAAGCAATTTCCTGAGCTGGAGGAGGCTGCAGTTTTACCCTTCCCTGCATTCAATGGCTATGGGGAGGCTGACGGCAGGACTTGAGCCTGATGCTTCATTTCCAAAGGCCCAGCCTTCAGGAGCCCTCATGTCCTGCACAGGCAAGAGGCAGTTCTTCACGTCCTAAGTGTGCGGGGCCTCAGCAGTGCTCCTTGGACACTGCTCATGCTGATATTAACCAGCCCCAAATGCATTAACCCCCCGGAGGCTTGGGTTTCCTCATGAGGTGGCACAATTTAACTGCAGGCCTTGCTGAGTGGAATTTTTCACACATTTATTTCCCCTCTAAAGGGCTTGCATGTATAGCCACATTTCTCTCCATTTCTGAGAACAGCTCATGGGGGAGTGGGAAGCAGAAATGGCTGCAGCGTTGCTTGTTTTGTTCCTGGCATTGGGGATGAGGACTTTCCACTTCATCTCCCCTCTTCCTGGAGATGAGGCATGAGACACTGGCTTCACCATGATGAGGCTGCTGAGACAGAAGCAGGAAAACAGGAAGGCCGTGGGCTCCAGAGCCGGGTCCACTCACTGCTGTGCCTTCCCATGGTTTAGCTTTTTCCAGCCTTAGTTTCCTGAACTGAAGAATGCGGATGACAATACTCACAGGGCTGCCAAGAGGACGGCTGTAGACACCCATACATGGATGCTGTAACGTCAGACACTCTAGAATGTCACTTGGTTCTTAGCCTGGGATCTGCTGAGAGTCCCTCAAAATTCTGGGAGTAGAATTCAAGAGATTTGTAAACTTGAATAATATAATCGCACCTTTATTAACATGGAAAGTGATGCACAACTTAGCATTTCCTTCAATTCTGTGGACAACAACTCGTGGCAGTGTCAGTAGTACCTGTGACTGTCATCAATAGAAACCATAGATATTTTCATATTACATTACAGTTTTATAGGCATTTCAAAACATTATTTACACTCATCGTGACTTCAAAATCATGTTAACAATTAGCCTTACAGCTAGATCCTGCTATTTAGTGTGCCAATTAATAATCACAGATATTAGCACATCATAAATTTGTTGTAAGATGTTTTGATAACTGTAGTTCAGTATAAGTGGTTTCCTTTGTACTCCTGGGTATTTTACTTAATGTGCTTACAAACATTTTGAGAAGAGATTCAAGGGCTTTACCAGATGTGTCCTGTGTTCAAAAAATGGTTCAGAAGTGCTGCTCTGGCTACTCGGGCTTTGGGTAGTAACTTTCCCTTCTCAGGAGCTCTTGCTGGGTCCTGGCTGAAGACGTGAGGTGGCTTTCTAACTCATAATTTCTTCCTTTGCTGCCCTTCTGAAAATGGAGATAGTCAGTAGGAAGGCAAAGGCCTCGAGGGGATCTGAACTGTTCCCCAGTGTCTTCAGATTGGTGGATGACAGACAGGCCTGCCAAGGGCATTCATATGTGGAACAGAACAGACATGCATGAAGTATCAGAGTTGTTGCCCAGATTACACCAGAAAAGTGAAAAACGAACTGAGCTGCAGGTCAAATTGAGGAAGCAATGACTCTCTTCTCTTCTGCAATGAGGCTGAGAATTAGAAATCCCTGCTGGGCACAGTGGCTTACACCTATAATGTCAGCACTTTGGGAGGCCAAGGTGGGCAGATCACCTGAGGTCAGGAGTTTGAGACCAGCCTGGCCAACATGGTGAAACCCTGTCTCTACTAAAAATACAAAAATTGGCTGAGTGTGATGGCGCATCCTGTAATCCCAGCTACTTGGGAGGCTGAGGCAGGAGAATCACTGGAATCCAGGAGGCAGAGGTTGCAGTGAGCTGAGATTGCGCCACTGCACTCCAGCCTGGGTGACAGAGCAAGACTCTGTCTAAAAAAAAAAAAAAAAAAAAAAAAAAAAAGAATTGGAAGTCCTCACAGTCACGAGCTAGGAGAGGCAGGAATCTGCCTCTTGAATTCTGGGAAATAGGGATGTGAAGCTGGAGGCTCTAGTGAAGCCTCTCAGGCTACTTTCTCTTGGATGCCAGTTTTGACCAACAGACAGAGAAGTGCATGAACACCAAACTACAAAGCTAGACTTGTGGGCCAGCTTGTCATACCCAAATCCAAAAGAATACAGAGGCAGGAGATCCAGGAAGAAAAGCAAATAACTTCTAATCTGGACACTGGTCGAATCATGCCTTCTAATGGTGCAGCGCTGGGCAAGTGGCTTCACCTCCTTGACCTTAGTATTCTCCTCTATAAAATGGGGGCATTGGGGATGATATCTACCTCTAAGGATTTAATGACAGCATATAAATAGAGCCTGGCAGGTGGCAGAAACATGATATATGTTCAGCATTGTTAGTTCTTGAGGTGGGTAACTGTTGTTTTTTCCCAACCAAACTCCATCCGCCTCTTGTTCTGGTGACAGTACCTGGACTTTCCTTTGGAAAATCACCTTCCTCAGTTCTGGCCAGGGCAATCAGGCAAGAGAAAGAAATAAAAGGTATTCAATTAGGAAAAGAGGAAGTCAAATTGTCTCTGTTTGCAGATGACATGACTGTATATTTAGAAAATCCCATTGTCTCAGCCCAAAATCTCCTTAAGCTGATAAGCAACTTCAGCAAAGTCTCAGGATACAAAATCAATGTGCAAATATCACAAGCATTCCTATACACAAATAACACACAAACAGAGAGCCAAATCATGAGTGAATTCCCATTCACAATTACTACAAAGAGAATAAAATACCTAGGAATCCAACTTACAAGGGATGTGAAGGACCTCTTCAAGGAGAACTACAAACCACTGCTCAATGAAATAAAAGAAGACACAAACAAATGGAAGAACATTCCATGCTCATGGATAGAAAGAATCAATATCATGAAAATGGCCATATTGCCCAAAGTAATTTATAGATTCAATGGTATACCCATCAAGCTACCAATGACTTTCTTCACAGAATTGGAAAAAACTACTTTAAATTTCATATGGAACCAAAAAAGAGCCTGCATAGCTGAGGCAATCGTAAGCAAAAAGAACAAAGCTGGAGGCATCACGATACCTGACTTCAAACTATACTACAAGGCTACAGTAACCAAAACAGCATGGTACTGGTACCAAAACAGAGGTATAGACCAATGGAACAGAACAGAGCCCTCAGAAATAATGCCGCATATCTACAACCATCTGATCTTTGACAAACCTGACAAAAACAAGAAATGGGGAAAGGATTCCCTATTTAATAAATGGTGCTGGGAAAACTGGCTAGCCATATGTAGAAAGCTGAAACTGGATCCCTTCCTTACACCTTATACAAAAATTAATTCAAGATGGATTAAAGACTTAAACGTTAGACCTAAAACCATAAAAACCCTAGAAGAAAACCTAGGCATTACCATTCAGGACATAGGCATGGGCAAGGACTTCATGTCTAAAACACCAAAAGCAATGGCAACAAAAGCCAAAATTGACAAATGGGATCTAATTAAACTAAAGAGCTTCTGCACAGCAAAAGAAACTACCATCAGAGTGAACAGGCAATCTACAGAATGGGAGAAAATTTTCGCAACCTACTCATCTGACAAAGGGCTAATATCCAGAATCTACAATGAACTCCAACAAATTTACAAGAAAAAAACAAACAACCCCATCAACAAGTGGGCAAAGGATATGAACAGACACTTCTCAAAAGAAGACATTTATTCAGCCAACAGACATATGAAAAGATGCTCATCATCACTGGTCATCAGAGAAATGCAAATCAAAATCACAATGAAATACCGTCTCACGCCAGTTAGAATGGCGATCATTAAAAAGTCAGGAAACAACAAATGCTGGAAGGGATGTAGAGAAATAGGAACACTTTTACAGTGTTAGTGGGAGAGTAAATTAGTTCAACCATTGTGGAAGACAGTGTGGTGATTCCTCAAGGATCTAGAACTAGAAATACCATTTGACCGAGTAATCCCATTACTGAGTATATACCCAAAGGATTATAAATCATGCTACTATAAAGACACATGCACAGGTATGTTTATTGTGGCACTATTAATAATAGCAAAGACTTGGAACTAACCCAAATGTCCATCAATAATAGACTGGATAAAGAAAAGGTGGCACATATACACCATGGAATACTATGCAGCCATAAAAAATGATGAGTTCATGTCCTTTGCAGGGATATGGATGAAGGTGGAAACCATCATTCTCAGCAAAATATAACAAGGACAGAAAACCAAACACCGCATGTTCTCACTCATAGGTGGGAATTGAACAATGAGAACACTTGGACACAGAGTGGGGAACGTCACACACCAGGGCCTGTCATGGGGTGGGGGGAGGGGGGAGGGATAGCATTAGGAGATATACCTAATGTAAATAATGAGTCAATGGGTGCAGCAAACCAACATGGCACATGTATACCTGTGTAGCAAACCTGCATATTGTGCACAGGTACCCTAGAACTTGAAGTATAATAATAATAATAAAAAGAAAATCACCTTCCTCTATGTGTTTTGTGTGGAGCCAATGCTGCCTAAATCCTGCAGTGCATACGCAAGTTGGTGTTGGCCAACCAGAGCATCCTTACTGCTCTGCACCTTGATAGATTTAGGTTTGGCCCATTATCAGGCCAGATTCGTGAGAACTCCATCCTAGACTTATACTAGAACCATCAAGGAAAAATAGTCCTTGCACTGAGGCCACTAATCCTGGCGCTGCAGGCATCAATCTCAGCCCTATAAGGATACAACTCCCCTAAGAAAGCAGAACTGAGAGATGGAGGTGGCATCATTTGAGCTCCTGACTCCCATGGTGCCTGAAGCTAGAAGACTGCTGGAATTTTTAGTTAAGTGAGCAATAAATCTCTTATTTCTTTGAGCTAATATAAGTTTGGTTTCTGCCCTTTACAGTTACAAGGGCATTGCATAATTCCATTCATTTTTGTCTCCCTCTCTATGGAAAGAGTGGCTAGGATGGGTTAAAACCAGTAGTCAGGAGGACAAGTAGCGGAGGTGAGGACCAAGGGGACAAACTAGGGGATTCTTCCTCCACCCCCAGAGATAAGAAGGCGGGCTCGGAAAGCTGCGGTATTCACCGCCACTCCTGCCTGTCTGTGGCTGAGTGTCTCACTAGGGGTAACTCTCCAGCACTTCCAGGGAGAATGCCTTGATGCAGTGATTCTGGAAGCCAAGAATAAGCACAGGGACAGTTCCCGGTGGGAGACGTGGCAGGCCTGGCAGAGACTGGCTCAGAGGTCACAGCACTCTCCAACTCTGCTTCATCTCTCTCAAAAAACCCAAACAAACAGCAGTTTATTGAGGGATGATTAACCTACAATAATCTGTATATATATTATTAGAAGTTTTTATTTTTAATTTTCATGGGTACAAGGTTGTACATATTTAATGCATGCAACTTGGTATGTGTGGAGATAAGTATGCAAGGTGAAACCATCACTATAATCAAGGCCATAAGCGTATCTATCACCTCCCAAAGTGTCCTTGTCCGCTTTTTATTTATTTGTTTTTGTGATAAGAACACGTAACATAAGATCTATCCTCTTAATGAATTTTTAAGTACACAATACAGTATTGCTGGCTATGGACACTCTGATGTACATTAACTCTTTAGGACTTACTTATCTTTATAACCAAAACCTTGTGCCCTTTGACTAATACCTTTCTCTTTTCCCCTCCCCTCAGCTCCTGGCAACCATCATTCTACTCTTTGCTTCTGAGTTTAATTATTTTAGATTCCTCATGAAAGTGGTATCTTGCTGTAATTTTCCTTCTGTATCTGGCTTATTTCACTTAGCATGGTGTCCTCCAGGTTCCTTCATGTTGTTGCGAAGGCAGGATTTCCTCCTTTGTTAAGGCTCTTTTGTGTGCATCCATTACATACGCATACTCTGCTTCATCTCTTGAATGCTGCCTCCCAAGATGCTCAATCATGCATCTTCTTTTTGCCCACTTCTCTTAAAGTATAAATCTCTCTCATCCTCATCAAAACTTGGCTCTCTGGTGTTCCAGTCTGCTAACATTCTGCTAGCCAAGGTGGCACTTTGTAATAAACCAGGGGTTCCAACCACACACCAGATTTTATATTGAATGACCCTAATGCTTAAAATGGATAAAAGTGGAGCTGCTTGTCGGAGGGCCAGCAGGCTCCACGTCCTGCGTGCATGGCCTCACTGGCCTGCTGTGTGCTGGTCTCGGGGTGCCCTTCGGTATGGTAGCATCCTTATTGCAAGTGAGAAACTAGTCTCCTCTGAATCTTTGATTTCAAAAGAAATAAATTTCGAGCCTTTTTAGATGGGTCGGAGAAGAAAACGAAGGTGAGAAAAGTCAACCAAAGCATGAACATTCCCTGGCAAACTCACAGCAGGGTGTGGTTTGGAGCCAGCCTTGAACCCTGCATGCTTCCAAAATGGCACCTCCTCTCAGGTTTGGTCTTCACAGGCTCCTGGTGGAGCCCAACGTTTCATGGGAATTGGCTACACTTGGAGAGCCACAAGCATGTGCCATGTGCCTAGCATTAACTGTCATTATCTCCTTGAATCTGAACAATGCTCCAACTAGTCATTGTTAATGCCATTGTACAGATAAAGACGTTGATCCTCCATATGGACAGTGGAATAATGAAGCCTATCTGATTCTCTCTTCTGTTAAGGTCTGTGTTAGCTTGTCTTAGAGATGGTGCCTACAGCCCTCCCCTCCACATAGGCTTTTATCACTCTTCCTGTTGGTAGGTGGAATCTGTTTCCTGCTCCCTGAATCTGGGTGAGCCTGTGACTTGCTTTGATCAGTAGAATGAAGCAGAAGTGACACTGTGTCAATTCCAGGCCTAATGGTTGAGAGATCTGGGAGTTTCTGTGTTGGCCCGCCTGGAAGTGGGCTGCTGTGGTGTAAGAACATCCATGCTATCCTGGTAGAGTGATGCCATGGGAAAAGGCCCTGGAGGATGAGTCAATACGCGGAGGAAGAGGCCAACCAGCAGCACATGCAGGTGCAGATACCTGACAGAGGCTGTCTGGGAGGCTCTAGCCCCACCCAGCTGAACACAGGAGTGGCCACAGCTGACATGGTGTAGCTTTAATAACTTATTTTAGTTTAATAATAAATTGTTTCAAGCTGCTACATTTTGAGGTGGTTTTTTATGCAGCAATAAATAACTGAAAGAGTTTGCCTCTCTTTTCATTGAAAAGTAACTTCTTGTGGCAAATGGTCAGCTCTGATGTTTTTCAAAATTAGGAACAATCGAGCTATATTCTTCCTGGAGCAATGGCAGACAACGAATTGGAACCAGGAAAAGCCCAACTTTAAACCCTGGCCTCCTGAGAAAATCAGCATCAACTTCACTCCCTGCAGTCCATTCTAGCCAGATTTTGTTTGGTAGTGGTGGTGGTCTGAGCTCATAGCCAGGAAATTTGAATGCAAAAATTTCCACTTTTGGTGGGTTGTGACACAGTCTACATTCTACTTTGGGAAATACTTGTGTTTTCCAAGGATAGCTTAGTTTATCATGTGAGATTCTGCTTCAGTGGCCATCCTTATGCTGATACTATGTAAAGCGACAGGATTGTCTCTCATCTTAGAAAGATCTAGATGAGGTTTTTGCTTTGCTAAGGGGCGGGATTTTAAGCCCTGGCAAAGGCAGGTAACCTAATAGTTGCCTCATCGATAAAAATTCTGCAGAAGCAAGGTGCTTGGGAAGGTGGGCCTGGAATAGTAGTTTTTCTCTGAATGTGGGATAGTTCACCTCTCTATGTCAATTTTTACTGGGTAGGGCTTGCCTGCCTTATGTTTTTAAAACAAATGTTGGTTCTATATTTGAACTCCCTGAGCCAACTTTGATGAAGGGCAGGAAGACAGAGCCAAGATGGCAAAAGCATTCTGCAGGCATCGGATTCCCTACATGGTGGCTTCTCATGT
Organism: Pongo pygmaeus; assembly: GCF_028885625.2. NCBI lineage: Eukaryota > Metazoa > Chordata > Mammalia > Primates > Hominidae > Pongo > Pongo pygmaeus. The sequence continues at coordinate 16,410,887 of NC_072394.2, forward strand.
GATCATTTTCCAGCCCCCGAAAGCCTTTTGGGAACTCAGATGGAAGCACTTATCCTCAGACATGTGGCTCATTCTTGTTTCCTCCAGGAGCCAATAGGTGGTAGCAATGGGCCAGTAAAGAAGCACCTGCTAAGGTGGGTGGTTCAGCCTAGCTGTCAAGGCGATAGAAGCAGCTATGCGGTTTAAGTCAAAGAATACCTCTAGAGAAGTACTTTAAGTCTGAATGTATGTGATGCAGACACTAGCTTCTCAAAACAGCCTGGCTTAGCACAGACTCCATCTTCCAAGGATTTTTCATCTCTCTGAGCTAGAATATCTACCTTCTTCTCAGATGGGAGTAGCCAGGCACATTGGGAGTAGCCAGGCTGCATCTGAGCACCTGCCAAATGGTGTGCAGCCTTTGGGGGTTGTGAAACACATGCCAGTTGTGTTTCTTTCCCTGGTAGGGGCTGACCGTACCCTGGGCATGTGGTCCAAGTCCAGAAAGGTGTGGGGAGGCACAAACATGCAAACAGCTGGATGGGCAAACACAGGCACAAACATCCCATAAGCACTGACTGTGGGGATATGTGGAGGCTGTGAGGATGAGAAAGACATGATGGAAGGATGATGAGGCAGGGATTGGCATGAGGCTGGGCTGCTCAAGGAAGGTTTGGTGAAGATGTGGAGTTTGGGAAGAATTTGGAAGAAGGAACCCAGCTTGGTGGGGAAAAAATACTGTGGAGGTGGAGGAAGCATCGGAGGAGCTGCTGTGGTGGACTTTGATTGGTCCAGCAGATGAGAAGTCTTGGGCCAAAGCAGCTGTTGGCTGGTGGGGTGGGGGGACCCAGGAGCTGACGGTGAGAAACATTAGTGTGGGGATTCCTGTGCACCAGGTTATGGCCCATCAGGAGCGGCAGCCGCGTCAGTGTGGATAATATGAATGTCATCAGCAAACCAGATTCAGAGGCACTCACAAGGCCTGCCTTGCCTGACACCTTTTATCCCACATTCCTGTTCTTGAATAAATACCTTTTCTTGTTCTTGAATATTCCTGTTCTTGAATAAATACCTTTCAGGCCTTCAGAACTTTCTAGACTTCAGTCTTTATTAGAAAAGTTGGCATCATAAAGATCACAGTCTCTAGGGGGCCTCCTGTAGCTCCCCGACCCCTATTACTGCAAGTGTTCCGTACATCTTCTATTTGGTGTGATTTACACAGACGCACACTGTGAAGAACCTCACTGGGATAAAAAGACCAGAGATGTCCCAACCTGGGGGCAATGATTTGCTTTTTAAGAACAATGTCTTTCAAATGTTATTGACCACAAGTTATACAGAAAATACATTTTACAATATAACCTGGTATACACATTTTAATGTATAATTTGTAATTGAAATTAAAAGTTCGTGAAACAATTTTCACTTTGTATTATATCTTATTTTTTTTAAAAAAAGCTGACAGTGACACTCTAAATGGATCCGATGACCCCAGCAGTTTTCTTTTTACAGTTTGTATTTTTCTTTCCAACCAAGATACCTCTGGGTTGACTTCTAAAAACAGATGCTCTCACTGCTTCAGAGACCCCCATTAACCTGCTTCTTGTGATCACTTGACTGGGTACTGGGCAGAAGTCTGTCTTCTCGATAGGAAAGAGCAGTGCTCAGCAGATTGAGAGAACAAATTGTAGAACTTAAGACAAAATCAGTGACAGAAAGCCTAGAAGCAAGGATTTGATTTACTCACATAGAGTTGATGTGATTATGTGGTTAGCATGTAATTGCCTTGGTTGCTTTCTTTGGGAGTGTTTCTCCCCCATCCCCCACCTGTATTTTAAAAACCTTAGGGTCAAGGAGCAGGCAGTATAGCCTAAAATAGGCTTGTGGTACCAATGTCATGGACCCTTCCTGAGGGATGTGCAGTTTACTGCTCCTGGTGTCTTTCTGGGCATTGTGCAGCAAAATAGTTAAAAAGCCAGAACTCCAGCTTTCCAACACTGAGCCTGGATCGCAGCTCCTCCATGTCTTTGCTGTGTGAACTTGTATAACTTCAACTGTCTGTGCCTCAGTTTCTTTACCTGCATGGGGCAATAATCACAGTACCTACACCACAGGGTTACTTAAAAGACCAGAGGAGAGAATGCTGTAACATGAGCTCAGTGCTGGGGACATGTGAGCTTCCCCTGTTGGTATCTGATAGGGCTCCCTAAGGCTTCTTGTTAGACAATATATTTTTACTAGCCTACTTCCAGCAATAGGCTGGAAGTGATAATAAAAGCATATTCCTTTCTTTAAAAAACCATATAAACTTAAACTTTTAATAAATTTTGATAGGCCTTTCCATGAATAAACTGGCTTTTTGAGTCTCATAAGATAAGCTAATTTTTGGAAAAATTTTGCTTGTTAATATCTTACAGCCAATCCAGGGTCAGTAAAATCAACAGAGAAATGAAATACAGGCAGGTTAACAAGTTTCAGCAATATGTCACAGTGGAACCCTTTAAAAAATACTGGCCAGGCTATAGTGTCAGTAAGATTCCAAATTATTGTCTAATAGTCATCACTTTCTTGAACTACATAGGAATGGACTAGATAAAAAAAATACATTTCGAAAATCAACATAGTTTTACTCATATGAGATTGCATGAAAGAAGTTACCCTGAGATGTTCATGGCAAGCAACATGATTCCATATATTGATGCATTTTATTTTTCCATTTGTGGCATTTTCTCCCTGCTCTGTTGTGGTCACAACTGCTCTGTTGTGACCATGGGAATGTCAGGTATATAAAAATACCCAAATAATGAGCCCTTTCCTAAAATGATAAAGAAAACCAATTTTTTTCTTTCTCCTTGTCTTCTCCAGCCCAGCTTCATACTGACCTTAAAACTTTGGGCAATAAACCTGTCATATAGTGTTGCGTGCTTGGTTCCATCAGCATTTTTTGGTGTGTGTGTGTGTGTTAGCCAAAACAAACAGCATATTGTCTACTACGAACATGCAAGGACAAGTTTTTTGGAGGAGCTTGGGTAAGCGTTGTGCAGGGACTTAAATTTCGGCTTCATGTGCATGACAGTTGAAGGCTCCCTTGTCAGTCAGCCTGGTGCAGCCTAGGAAGGGGGAAGAAGGTGAGAGAAGGAAAGCAGTTGTCTCCTAGGAATACAATGAAAGGTGGGGCTGAGGGGAAAGACAGGAGAAGGACAGACATGCAGGCGGCCTCTCTGATCTAACAGGACACCAGTAATCCGTGTTGCTTTCCAAGATCCCTGGGATTAGCACAAACACAATTGATGCGTATTCCACAGGTGCCTAGTATGGAGGCTTCCTCAGGCTACCTGAGAGGAATAATTTTCCTCTTGTGGGATGCTCTGCTTAAATTCACTTTGATTATTTTTCTGGGGTTCGCTATGGTCGCATTAAGATTTCTAAGGTAGGAGGCATTATTGTTTCTTCTCTCTGTCTTGCACCTGCTAAGGGTGATCAGTCACTTCCTATCTGAAAAACCTAAACTTCCACCCCATTGTCACCCTTAGCCCAGGCCCACATCCTTCCTTAGCTGGATAATGGCAGTGGTCTTGTCTCCTATACCTGTTTCCTGCGTCACCTTTTCAACTTGTTCTCCCTCTTGGAATCATAATCATCTTTCTAAAATGAAACACTGACCATGTTATTGTTGTAAGCTCATGGACATCCACTGCCTTCAGGGTGATATTCTAACTCCTTAGCATGGCGTGCAAGACCTTTCACCATCTGACTAGCCCTGCTCACTTATCCCAGGAGCACTTACCTTGCTACAACATACACACCTATTCTCTATGAGTCCATACTTCAGTTCCTTTGTATGTGTTATCTTCTCTTCCGAGAAGGTAACCTGCTCCCCATCCCTGACTCATTCCATGTCGTTCTGTGACAAACTCCTACTTATAAACATTCATCACAAATATTACTTTGTTAACCCTACAATGATAATTGGAGACTCCAAAACCCAATTTCAACAACTGACAGAAAGCCAGAAAGAAGATAAGTAAAGAAACAGAGGACTTGACCAACACAGTAAAGCAACTAGATCTAATAGATAGGTACAGAACACTCCACTCAGCAACAACAGAACAACTTCCTCTCAAGTGAACATGGGACATTCTCCAGGACAGACCTTATGTCAGGCCACAAATCAAATTTCGGTGGATTTCAAGAAACAGATATATTCAAACTATCATCTGTGACCATGATGGGGTCAATTTAGACATCAATAACAGAAGAAAAACTGTAAATTTCACAAATTTGTGGAAATTAAACAAGCCACTCGTATACAATTAAAGGATCAAAGAAGAAATCACAAAAGAAGTTAGAAAATACTTAAAGATGAATGAAAATAAAAACACAACATACCAAAACCTATGGGATTCAGTAAAAGTAGTGATTTAAAGCTGTGAACACATTAGGCCAGAGGTGGTGGCTCATGCCTATAATCCTAGTACTTTCAGAGGCCAAGGCAGGTGGATTACCTGAAGTGAGGAGTTTGAGACCAGCCTGGACAACGTGGTGAAACCCCATCTCTACTAAAAAAAAATACAAAAAATTAGTTGGGCATGGTGGCTCCTGCCTGTAGTCCCAGCCACTTGGGAGACTGAGGCAGGAGAATTGCTTGAACATGAGAAGCAGAGGTTGCAGTGAGCTGAGATCACACCACTGCACCCCAGCCTGGATGACAGAGTGAGGCTCCATCTCAAAAATAAATAAATAAATAAATAAATGAAGCTTTGAGCATATTAAAAAAGAAGAAAGATCTCAAGTGAACAAATGAACTTTACAACTAAGGAACTAAAAGACCCAAATTAAACCCAAAGTTAGCAGATGAAAAAAATCATAAAGATTAAAGCAGAGATGATAAAATAGGGAAGAGAAAAATAATAGAGATCAACAAAACCAAAAGTTCACTCTTCAAAAAGGTTAACAAAATTGATAAACATTTAGCTAGATTGGCTAAGAAAAAAGATAGAAGACTCAAATAACTAAAATCAGGAATGGAAGTGGGGACATTACTAACTGGTTCGCAGAAATAAATTAGATTATAAGAGAGCACTATGAACAACTGTATGCCCACAAATTAAATAACCTAGATGAAGTGATAAATCAGAGACACAAAGCCTATCAAATCTGAATCATGAAGAAATAGAAAATCTGAATAGACCTGTAGTTAGTAAACAGACTGAATTAGTAATCAAATACCTCCTGAGAAAGAAAAGCCCTGGACCTGATGCCTTCTCTGGTGAATTCTCTTAAGCATTTAAAGAACTAATATTAATCCTTCTCAAACTCTGCCAAAAAATTGAAGAGGTGGGAACACTTCCTACCTAATTCTGTGAAGCCGGGTGTTGACTGGTACCAGGCCAGACAAAGACATTACAATAAAAGAAAACTACAGATCAATATATATGATAAACTTTAATGTAAAAATCCTCAACAAAATACTGGCAAACTAAATTCAGCAGCATACTGAAAGATTTATACACCATGACAAAATGTGATTTATTCCTGGAATGCAGGGATGGTTCAATATGCAAAAATGGGTCAGTGTGGATCTGTCTTTATTTTGCTTTGTTTTGCCAGTGAGCTTAAGCCATTTTTAAAAAGCAAGAAAATATATGTGAATATAAAGGTATTCTCAAGTTAGAGTGACAAAGAATGCAAATGATTTCAACACTTTTTATATTGATTGCATGTTAAAATGATAATATTTGGATATGACTGGGCTAAATACAATATATTATTAGAATAAAAAAGTTGGTCAGTGTAATATACCACATTAACAGAATGAAGAAAAAAAATCCACAGGATCATTTCAATTGATTTAGAAAAAGTATTTGACAAAAGTCAACATCCTTTCATGATTAAAAAAAAAACACACTCAAGGTAACTACCTCAACAATATAAAGGTATATATAAAAAATCCACAGCTAGAATCATACTCAATAGTAGGAGGCTGACAAATTCCTTTAAGATCCTGAACAAGGAAAGGATGCCCACTTTCACCCCTTCTATTCAACATAGTATTGGTAGCTCTATCCAGAGCAATTAGGCAAGGAAAACAAATAAAAGGCTCCAAATAGGAAAGGAAGAAATAAAAATATCTCTGTTTGTAGATGACATGATCTTATATGTAGAAAACACTGAAGGTTCCACAAAAAAGTCTTAAAACTAATAAACAAATTCAGCAAAGTCGCAGAATACAAAATCAATATGCAAGAATTAATTGCATTTTCATACACTAACAATGAATAATTCAAAAATAAAATTAAATGAACCAATTCCATTTACAACAGCATCAAATATAATAAAATACTTAGGAATTAGTTTAACCAAAGAGTGAAAGACTTCTACACCAAAAATGATAAAAAGTTGGCTGGGCACAGTGGCTCACACCTGTAATCCCAGCACTTTGGGAGCCTGAGGTGGGCGGATCTCCTGGGTCAGGAGTTCGAGACCAGCCTGGCAAACATGGTGAAACCCCATCTCTACTAAAAATACAAAAATTAGCCAGTATGGTGGCATGTGCCTGTAATCACAACTACTCAGGAGGCTGAGGCAGGAGAGTTGCTTGAACCTGGGAGGTCAAGGTTTCAGTGAGTCATGATGGCACCACTGCACTCCAGCCTGGGTGACAGAATGAGATCAATCTCAAAAAACAAACAAACAAACAAATGAAAGAGAATGATAAAAAGTTGCTGAAAGAAATTAAAGAAGACATAAATAAAAAGAAAGATATTTATGTTTATGAACTGGAAGGCTTAATATTGTTAAAATGACAACACTACACAAAACAATCTACAGCCTTAATGCAATCCTTTTCAAAATCACAAGGGCATCTTTTGCAGAAATAGAAAAATTTGTCCTAAAATTCGCATGGAATCTCTAGGGGTTCCAAATAGCCAAAAACAATTTTGAAAAAGACCCAAGTTGAAAGTCTCACACTTCTTGATTTCAAAATATATTACAAAGCTACAGGAATCAAAACAGTGTGGTACTGGCATAAACACAGACATATAGCTCAATGGAACAGAAAAGAGAGCCCAGGAATACATAGCCCCACATAGAAAGTTAAATGATTTTTGACAAGGTTGCCAAAACTATTCAATGCAGAAGTATTATCATTTGTTGAAGGCACTTAACAAAAGATACTAGGAAAACTGGATATTCATGTGCAAAAGAACAAAGTTGGACCTTTGACTAATGTTATATATAAAAACTAGAGATCATGGTGGATGGGAAGCAGGACTAGACTGCAGCTCCAACTTGGACGGACAGAGAAACAGGGGGAAGCTCACATCGTGAATTTTTGCTCCAGAGTGATTAGAGGAATAAATCAGAAAACCTGAGAGGACCCACAGACCCCCTGAAGGAAGTGGATTGCTCCTGCAGGACCCAGGAGATACCCCAAATACTGTGCTGTTATCCATGGCTGAGAGATCCAAAGATGGTTCACATCACAGGACTCTGCAGACAACCCCAAGTACCAGCCTGGAGCCTGGGTAGACTTTCTGGGTGGCTAGATCCAGAACAGAGATAACAATCACTACAACTGGGCTCTCAGGAAGCCACAAAGAGTACTACAACAAGGGAACCCCTGTGGGACAAAAGAAACTGAACAACAGCCTTCAGTCCTAGACTTTCCCTCTGACAGAGCCCACCCAAATGAGAAGGAACCAGAAAACCAACTCTGGTAATATGACAAAACAAGGTTCTTTAACACCTCCAAAAAATCACCCTAGCTCACCAGCAATGGACCCAAACCAAGAAGAAATCCCTGATTTACCTGAAAAATAATTCAGGAGGTTAGTTATTAAGCTAATCAGGGAGGCACCAGAGAATGGTGAAGCCCAATGTAAGGACATCCAAAAAATGATACAAGAAGTGAAGGGAGAAATATTCAAGAAAATAGATGGCATAAATAAAAAACAATCGAAACTTCAGGAAACAATAGACACACTTATAGAAATGCAAAATGCTCTGGAAAATCTCAGCAATAGAATTGAACAAATAGAAGAAATAAATTCAGAGCTCAAAGACAAGGTCATTGAATTATCCCAATCCAACAAAGACAGAGAAAAAGAATAAGAAAATACAAACAAAGCCTCCAAGAAGTCTGGGATTCTATTAAACAATTAAACCTAAGAATAATTGGTTTTCCTGAGGAAGAAGAGGAATCTAAAAGTTTGGAAAACATTTTGGGGGAATAATTGAAGAAAACTTCCCCGGCCTTGCTAGAGACCTGGACATTCAAATACAAGAAGCACAAAGAACACCTGGGAAATTCATCGCAAAAAGATCATCACCTAGGCACATTGTCATCAGGTTATCTAAAGTTAAGACGAAGGAAAGAATCTTAAGAGCTGTGAGACAAAAGCACCAGGTAACCTATAAAGGAAAACCTATTGGATTAATAGCAGATGTCTCAGCAGATACCCTACAAGCTAGAAGGGATTGGGGCCTTATCTTCAGTCACCTCAAACAAAACAATTATTAGCCAAGAATTTTGCATCAAGTGAAACTAAGCTTCATATATGAAGGATAGATACAGTCTTTTTCAGACAAATGCTGAGAGAATTTGCCACTACTAAGCCACCACTACAAGAAATGCTAAACAGAGCTCTAAATCTTGAAGCAAATCCTGGAAAAACATCAAAACAGAACCTCTTTTAAGCATAAATGTCACAGGACCTATAAAACAAAAATACAACTTAAAAAACAAAAACAAAAAACAAAAAAACCAATGTATACAGGCAACAAATAGCACAGTGAATGGAATGGTACCTTACATCTCAATACTAACATTGAATGTAAATGGCCTAAATGCTCCACTTAAAAGATACAGAATTATGGAATGGATAAGAATTCACCAACCAACTATCTGCTGCCTTCAAGAGACTCAACCAACACATAAGGACTTGCACAAACTTAAGGTAAAGGGGTGGAAAAAGACATTTCAGGGGAATGAACACCAGACTGAGCAGGAGTAGCTATTCTTATATCAGTCAAATCAGACTTTAAAGCAACAGCAGCTAAAAAAGACAAAGAGGAACATTACATATTGATAAAAGGCCTTGTCCAACAGGAAAACATCAGAATCCTAAGCATATATGCACCTAACACTGGAGTTCCCAAATGTATATAACAATTACTAATAGGCCTGAGAAATGAGATAGACAGCAACACAATAATAGTGGGGGACTTCAATATTCCACTGACAGCACTAGACAGATCATCAGGACAGAAAGTCAATAAAGAAATAATGGATTTAAACTATACTCTGGAACAAATGGACTTAATGGATATATACAGAACATTCCATCCACCAACCACTGATTATACATTCCATTCAACATTGCATGGAACTTTCTCCAAGACAGACCATATGATAGGCCACAAAATGAGCCTCAATAAATTTAAGAAAATTAAAATTATATCAAACACTCTCTCAGACCACAGTGGAATAAAACTGGAAATCAACTCCAAAAGGAACCTTCAAAACCATGCAATTAATACATGGAATATTAAATATTTTATACAATATTTAATACATGGAAATTAAATAACCTGATTCTGAATGATCATTCAGTCAAAAACGAAATAAAAATGGAATTAAAAAACTCTTCAAACTTAATGACGATAGTGACACAACCTATCAAAAACCTCTGGGACACAGCAAAGGCAGTGCTAAGAGGAGAGTTCATAGCTCTAAATGCCTACATCAAAAAGTCTGAAAGAACACAAACAGACAATCTAAGGTCACACCTCAAGGAACTAGAGAAACAAGAAAAAAGCAAACCCAAACCCAGCAGAAGAAAGGAAATAACCAAGATCAGAGCAGAGCTAAATGAAATTGAAACAAAAAAAAATACAAAAGTTAAATGAAACAAAAAGTTGGTTCTTTGAAAAGATGAATAAAATTGATGGACCATTAGCAAGATTAACAAAGAAAATAAGAGATAAAATCCAAATAAGCTCAATAAGAAATGAAACAGGAGATATTACAAGTGACACCACAGAAGTACAAAAGATCATTCAAGGCTACTGTGAACACCTTTATGCACATAAACTAGAAAATCTAGAAGAGATGGATAAATTCCTGGAAAGATACAACCCTCCTAGCTTAAATCAGGAATAATTAGATATCCTGAACAATCAGTAACAAGCAGAGAGATTGAAATGGTAATTAAAAAATTACCACCAACAAAAAAAGTTCAGGACCAGACAAATTCACAGCAGAATTCTACCAGACAGTCAAAGAATTGGTACCAATCTTATTGGCACTATTCCACAAGATAGAGAAAGAGGGAACCCTCCCTAAATCATTCTATGAAGCCAGTATCACCCTAATACTGTCAGAGGCATCTGAACCAAAGCGACTCCATCTTGAGTGAGGGCTAGGAAAATGATGCTGGGCCTTGCTGGGCTGCATTCTCAGAAAGTTAGGCTTTCCTAGCCTCTAGATGTTTACAGTTAAGGGAACAAATTAATAATGTTTACTAAACAGACCCAGACTTGGGAGTGTCCAGCTATCCTAATATCTGGAGAATGAAGGTATTCCTAATTTTGCTTTGAAGATAATATTGATTCTTGCAAAATATAGTAATTAAGAAAATTAATCCTTTATCACAAACCCTTGTAGCAGAACACATCTCCCCATATATACAAGCATTGTACCTAAGGTGGACGCGTTCCATCTCTTACTTTCAGGAATGTCCTACACTGTCTATGGAGTAGCTGCACTTTCACCACTTTATTTTCTTAATAAACTTGTTTTTACTTTGCATTGCAGACTTGCCCTGAATTCTTTCTTGTGCAATATCCAAAAACCCTCTCTTGGGGCCTGGATCAGGACCCCTTTCCTATAACATCTTTCTGGCGACAACAAAGGGACTATGGTGTGGAATCCCCCTTCCCAAATGCTACTTTTAGGTAAGTATTGGGGTCCTGTAACATATTTCTGGCAAACCATGGAACGGACAATACTGAAGAAACTCCCCAACCCAAAGGATATAGACTGTAGCACTGATTGGATGACTCTGAGCAAGTGGTGGGGTACCTGGGTAAAGAATGGGATTGGATTAGAGGCCCAAATGGGGGAGTTAGAGTCTCTCCTAAGCCAGAGTGGGTTAGAGGCCCCTCTTAATGAAAGGCAAGAACGCTTGACCCACCTTGGGTGAGAGGCCTGACTTAGGAGGGTTAATGTCCCTTCCAAGATTTAGGGGCTGGAGGCCCCTCTCAGTAAAGTCCCTCTCAGCTAAGAATGAATTTGGCACCACAGGCTATGCTCTTTGTATTAATCTTCCTTGTTCTCCTTGCTGCATGAATCAATTTCTCAGTTGCTGTCTGTTTCGCTGTCATTTTCAGAAGACTTTATTTAACGGGTCTTAGGGATTTTAACTTACTCTTTTCCTATGTGCCTCCTGATTTCTGTCTGTTTACTTGTGAAACATTGGGAGCAAAAACCATTGAAGGCTCTGTCTCTAAAATTGCTGATTGAGATTTGGTATTTAACAGTTATAAGCAATAAAATTAAACAGATGTGGTTATGTTTGGTTGCCACTGTGCTGACTAGGTGTGATCTAGAAGCACTAGGATGGAAATCAGGGGACTTTTCTCCTTATTGTTTTGTTTCATTTTACACACTAAAAAACTTCTTTCCTTTCTTGGATTCAGGCAAACTGGCTTTGCTTGTTCAATCCACACTGCCGCTATTTCCCAGAACCTGCTTGCTCTGGTCATTTCCATCGAAATCCTCTTCATTTCCTTTGCCTTATTTGACATTTTTGTCAAAGTCCATGTTGTGGTTTATCTGAGATTCACGGCTCGGCTCACTTATGTTATTTGGATAAAGTGAATCATGTTTGATGAGAGGAAAGGAAGGAAAATAAGAAAAAGAGCTAGATATACCAGATGATTCTTTAATACACCCCTCCCCTCCCCGCCATTCAGCGGGCAGTTTTGGGTGGAGCAGACCCTCCTTCTCTCAGCTCTGATGGTTCAGATGTGTCTGTCCTTTCTCCCTCCAGTCCACCTGAAAGTTCAATTGAGAACCCTTTGTCCCCTCCTACATTCTACTCTATACCCACCACTCCCTGAGGAACTTAGCCCAGTGAGTACTACTCATAGTGAAGCCTCCTATCAGCCTCCAAAGGGAAATCTTTGTCCACTTACGGAGGTGGCAGATGGGGAAGAAGTCACTGTGAGAGTATATGTTGCCTTTTCTATGTCTGATTTGGCTCTATGTAAAGAGAAGTTTGGTCATTTCTCTGAAGATCCATGAAAATTCATAGATGAGTTTGAGAAATTAACTCTGACCTATAGTTTAACTTGGCAAGATCTGCATGTTTTGTGTTCTCTGTGTTGTACGGTGGAAGAGAAACAATGCATTTTGGGGACAGCTAGGACTCATGCAGATGAAGTATTGGCTCACAATCTGAACCATAATATTTATCAGGCAGGAGGTATAGCAGTTCCAGATCAAGATCCAGAGTGGAACTATCAAAGGGGCAGTGAGGACTTGGGGAGGAGAATTATAAGGTCACTTGTTTGTAGGAAGGGATGAAGAAATGTATGAAAAATCCCATTAACTATGAAAAGGTTAAGGATGTTTCTCAGGGCAAAGATGAGAATACAGCTTTATTTCAAGGGCATTTAGTTGAGGCAATGAGGAAATATGCTAAAACTGATACTGCTTCAAGGGAAGGACAAACCCTCTGGGAGTGCATTTTATAACCCAGTCTGCCCCTGATATCCATAGGAAACTACAAAAACCAGCCAGGGGTCCCCAAACTCCTACGGACAGCTTTTGGAGATGACATTTTTAGTTTTTAATAACAGGGACAAAGCAGAGTAAGCAGAAAGAGCAAGAAGGACCTCCCACAAGGTGCAGCTCTTGGCTGCAGCCTCAAACTTACCTCCCACGTGGGGCTGCCCTCCTAGCTGTTGGCCTGGACAAGGGAAGCTGAAAGGTGGGAAGCCCAAAGCTGGGAGTCTGAGTCACTGTGCCTTGGGCATAAATCAGTGTGCACACTGTAAAAAAACTGGCCATAGGAAGAAGGATTCTCCAGGGTTCGGAAGGGAGTCACTGGGACCTGAACCAATGATGGCCGAAATAGCCGGGCAAGCCCAAGAGTGATGGGGTCCGAGACCTTCCACTGAAGCTCCCATTGGACAACTAGCCATGTCTCCAGAGAAGATTTGGGTAACCCTTGATGTGGCAGGTAAGAATATTAACTCCCTCTGGACTGCTTACTCTGTTTTGACCCATTATAATGGGACTTTGTCACCCCAAAACAGTATAGTCATGGGGATAGATGGACAGTCCCATAGACACCATTTTAAGAATCCTTTAAGCTGCTCATCAGGGACTTTGGTTTTTCTCCTGAATGCCCCATATCTTGTTGGGAAGGGATTTGTTAACTCAGCTGCAAACAGTAATATCTTTCATAAATCACAAGGCAGACAGAAATTGCTCCTTCTCCTTTCCTATGAATAAATATCAGGCTTTGTTGCTAAACATCCTTATATAATTCTTAAAGTATGCCAGACTGAATCCAGCTACCTATTTACCTGAACAGGCACCCTAGATCATTCTTGTATACAGATTATGGAGCTAGTTTACTCTAGCCATCTGGATTTAAAGGATGAGCCTCTAGATAATCCTGAGGTAGAATGGTTTACAGATGGAAGTAGCATTGTGCACCAGGGAAACTGGAAAGCTGGGGCTGTTGTCAGTCAACATGAGGTAATTGGATCTCAAGCCTTACCAGCTTCTACCTTAGCTCAAAAGGCAGAATTAATAGCTCTTATTAGAGCCCTGCAATTGGGAAGGGACCTAAGAATTAACATTTACACTGATTCTAAGTATGCCTTTCTGGTACTTCTGCTCATGCTGCTATCTGGAAGGAATGGGGACTCCTAACTGCTAAGGGTTCCCCTGTAAAACATTACTTAGAAATTCGGAACATATTGGATGCTGTTTTGCTGCCCAAGGAAGTAGCTATAACCCATTGTAGAGGATATCAAAGAGGAGACTGGTGCGGCTAAGGGAAACTCCTTTGCAGATGCAACTGCTAACGCAGCAGCACTAAAGGAGCCCATAGGACTTATTGGCATGTTGGTGCCCTCTGCCACTGCAATGACAGACCCTAGATATACTAAAGAAAAGCAAGAATGGGCTAAAGGTCAGGGTTTAATTAAAGATCCTCTGGCTGGCTTATCAATGACAACAAACTGTTATTACCAGGTGCTAATCAGTGGAAAATAGTTAAGCATTTGTGTGACTCTAGTCATTTGAGAAGAGATTCCCTGTTTCAATTAATGTCTCTCCTTTTTATAGGAAAAGACTTACTTAAAACAGTAAAGCAGCTAACTCAGGCCTGTGAACTCTGTGCCCGGAATAACCCAAATAACTGATCTTTACCTCCTCCTCTAGTAAGGCCTGTTCAGCACACAGGAACACACCCTGTTGAAGATTGGCAAATATATTATACTCAAATGCCCCCATGTAAAGGGTTTAGATATTTATTAGTATTTGTTGACACCTTTTCTGGTTGGATTGAAGCTTTTCCTACCTGGTCTGAAAAGGCAATTGAGGTTTCTAAACTCCTACTAAAGGAAATAATTCCTAGATTTGGTCTGTCTAAGAGCTTGCAGAGTGATAATGGCCCATCTTTCACAGCGACAACTACCCAAAACATATCTTTAGCCCTAGGAATTCAGTACCACCTTCACTAAGCATGGAGGCCACAGTCTTCAGGGAAAGTAGAAAGAGCTAATCAAACTCTAAAAATGACTCTTGCTAAACTATGCCAAGAAACATCAGAAACCTGGTTGTCTTTATTACCTGTAGCCTTATTACTGGTTTAAATAGCCTCTAAGGCAAATCTGCAGCTCAGTCCTTTTGAAATAATGTATGGCAGGCCTTTCTTAACTACAGACAACCTAATAGACATAGATACTTTCAAGCTACAGAATTATGTGATCAACTTAGGGCAAGTGCAAAACGCACTCCTTGAATATGGAAATCAAAGATTCCCTTCCCCCACTAAGGAAAAGAATCTTCTTACAACCCAGCCAGGAGACTGGGTCCTATTAAAAACTTGGAAGGAAGGATCCCCAGCAGATCAACTCTCCCCCAAATGGAAGGAATCCTATCAAGTTCTCCTTAGTACCCCAACTGAAGTTAAACTGTGAATAAACAGCTGGGTCCACTTATCTTGAATTAAACCTGTCTCTTATGAAGTTCCACAGGCCAATGGAACACAAGAGACTGATCCTGTTTATTCCTGTGAGCCAATCAGTGACCTCTGACTCCTGTTCAGAAGAAATGAGAGGGATGAGTACCATAAAGATATGGATTGGCATTCTACTTTTGGGTATACGTTGGAATCATGCAGAGACTAACTTATTTACTGAGTGGGCATAGACTTTAGCCTCTTTACATAATCAGACAAACTGTTGGATATGTGGACATTTTAACATACCAGCGGCCCAAGGAGGAACTTGTGTATGATCAAAACTGAATGTTTTGTGTATGTTCCAGACTATACACATGATATTACTCAGGCTATGAAAGCTTTAGACACTCAGGTCTCTGCCATTGATGTGCTATCAGTCGACCCTATATTGGCTTGGTTCCAACAACTGCCCGGTTCTTGGAAAGCTTTCCTGTTTAGTTTACTTGGAATGATTTTACTTATTTTGCTTTGCTGTTGTGGAATATATTGTGGTTGTACTCTTTGTGTAGAAATGCAAGACAAGCTCACTCAATGCTTTCTTAAATTGAACACTTACTAATCTTCCAGATACCACCTTTTGTCGGAACTCGGAGTTAGTAATGACCTTCACTATACCAACACTCTCTGACTGAGCTTCTCTCTGCCCTGATGCAAGAGACCCTAATAGGCAGGAATATCACCACCCTTATTAAGCCTGAAGAAGTTACAGAAGATGGATCTTCATCCCTCTGCAACCCTTAGAATTGAGGGTCTTCTTGTAAAGGGAGGGGGGAGATATATCAGAGGCATTTGAACCAGAGCAACTCCATCTTGAGTGAGGGCTAGGAAAATGAGGCTGGGCCTTGCTGGGTTGCATTCTCAGAAAGTTAGGCATTCCTAGCCTCTAGATGTTTACAGTTAAGGGAACAAATTGATAATGTTTACTAAACACACCCAGACTTGGGAGTGTCCAGATATCCCAATATCTGGACACTAATTTTGCTTTAAAGACAGTAATATTGATTCTTGCAAAATTTAGTAATTAAGAAAATTAATCCTTTATCACAAACCCTTGTAGCAAAACACATCTCCCCATATATACAAGCATTGTACCTAGGGTGGATGTGTTCCATCTCTTACTTCCAGGAATGTCTACTCTGTGTATGGAGTAGCTGTACTTTCACCACTTTACTTTCTTAATAAACTTGTTTTTACTTTGCACGGAGGACTTGCCCTGAATTCTTTCTTGCATGAGATCCAAAAACCCTCTCTCGGGGCCTGGATTGGGACCCTTTTCCTATAACATCCTTCTGGCAACCACAGAAGGGATTATAGTGTGGAAAATCTCTTCCTAAATGCTACTTTTGGGTAAGTTTTGGAGTCCTGTAACATATTTCTGGCTGCCGCAGAAGGGACTATAGTGCAGAAACCCTGACCCAAAGGCTACCTTTGAGTAAGTGTTGGGGTCCTGTAATAATACCAAAACCAGGAAAGGACATAACCAAAAAAGAAAACTACAGTCTGGTATTCCTGATAAACATAAATGCAAAAATCCTTAACAAAATGCTAGCTAACCGAATCCAACAACATATCAAAAAGATAATCCACCATGATCAAGTGGGTTTCATACCAGGGATGCAGGGATGGTTTAACATACATAAGTCAATAAATGTGATACACCAGAAAAACAAAAACAAAAATCACGTGATCATCTCAATAGATGCAGAAAAGGCATTCAACAAAACCCAGCAACTTTATGATTAAAGCTCTCAGCAAAATCAGCATACAAGGGACATATCTCAATATAATAAAAGCCATCTATGACAAACCCACAGCCAACATAATACTGAATGGGGAAAAGTTGAAAGCATTCCCTCTGAGAACTGGAACAAAACAAGAATGCCCACTCTCACCCCTCTTCTTCAACATATTACTAGAAGTCCTAGCCAGAACAATCAGGCAAGAGGAAGAAACAAAGGGCATCCAAATCAGTAAAAAGGAAGTCAAACTGTCACTGTTTGCCGATAATATGATTGTTTACCTAGAAAACCCTAAAGACTCCTCTAGAAAGCTCCTAGAACTGATGAAAGAATTCAGCAAAGTTTCTGGATACAAAATTAGTGTACACAAACCAGTAGCTCTTCTATACACCAATAGCAACCAAGCTGAAAATCAAATCAAGAACTCAACCCCTTTTACAATAGCTGCAAAACAAAACAAACGTAGGAATATACCTAACCAAGGAGGTGAAAGACCTCTACAAGGAAAACTACAAAACACTGCTGAAAGAACCTATAGATGACCAAACAAATGGAAACACATCCCACGCTCATGGATGGGGAGAATCAATTTTGTGAAAATGACCATATTGCCAAAAGCAGTCTACAAATTCAACAAAATTCCCATCAAAATACCACCATCACTCTTCACAGAATTAGAAAAAACAATTCTAAAATTCATGTGGAACCAAAAAAGAGCCCACATAGCAAAAGCAAGACTAAGAAAAAAAATTCTGGAGGCATCACACTACCTGATTTCAAACTATACTATATAAGACCATAGTCACCAAAACAGCATGGTGCCTATACAAATAGGAACATAGACCAACGGAACAGAACAGGGAATCCAAAAATAAACCCAAATGCTTACAGCCAACTGATCTTCGACAAAGCAAACAAAAACATAAAGTGGGGGAAAGGATACCCTTTTCAACAAATAGTGCTGGGGTAATTGGCTAGCCACATGCAGAAAAATAAAACTGGATCCTCATTTCTCACCTTATACAAAAATCAACTCAAGATGGATTAAGGACTTAAATCTAAGACCTGAAACTGTAAAAATTCTAGAAGATAACATTGGAAAAACTCTTCAGACATTGGTTTAGGAAAGGATTTCATGACCAAGAACCCAGAAACAAATGCAATAAAAACGAAGATAAATTGCAGGGACTTAAACTAAAGAGCTTTTGCATGGCAAAAGGAATAGTCAGTAGAATAATTACAGATAACCTACAGAGTGGGAAAGAATCTTCACAATCTATCCATCTGACAAAGAACTAATATCTAGAATCTACAATGAACTCAAACAAATCAACAAGAAAAAAACCAAAAAATCCCATCAAAATGTGGGCTAAGGGCAAGAATAGACAATTCTCAAAAGAATACATACCAATAGCCAAAAAACATATAAGAAAACACTCAACATCACTAATGATAAGGGGAATGCAAATCAAAACCACAATGAGATACCACTTCACACTCATTAGGATGGCTATTATCAAAAAACAAAACAAAACAAAACAAAACAAAACAAAACAAGTGTTGGCCTGGATGTGGATAAATTGGAGCGCTGTGCATTGCTGATGGAAATGTAAAATGGTGCAGCCACTGTGGAAAACAGCATGCAGTCACTAAAAAAAAATTAAACATAGAATTACTACTTAATCCAGCAAGTCTACTTCTGGGTACATCTACATATCAATTGAAAGCAGGGACTAAGACAGATATTTGTACACCCGTGTTCATAGTAGCATTATTCACAATAGCCAAAAGGTGGAAACAACCCAAGTGTTCATCAATGGATGAATGGATAAACAAATATGGTATACACATAATTAATGGCACTGAAATACCTTCAGCCATGAAAGAAAGGAAATTCTTTTACATAATATGGAGAAGCCTTGAAAATGTTATGCAAAGTAAAATAAGCTAGACACAGAAGGAAAAATATTGCATGACTCTACTTATATGAAGTATGTAGAATAGGCACCTCATAGAGATGAACATAAGTTAGAGGTCACAGGGGCTGGGGGCTGAGGAGTTATTTTTTACTGGGTACAGAGTTTCTGTTTGGGTGATTTAAAAAGTTTTGAAAATAGTGGTGATGGTTGTACAACATTGTAATGTAATTAATGGCACTGAATTATACACTTAAAAATGGTAAAATGGCAATACACCATTGGCCATACATATATCATATTGATCATATATATTTCACCACAATTAAAAAATAGTAAAAGCAAACCCTATCCACAAAAAACACAAATGATTAAAGCATTTTAAAATATGATAGTGAGTATTTATCTGATCTTTAAATGGGAAAGGTAATTCAAAGGATAAATCCAATAAGAAACTCATAAATGAAAATATTAATGGAAATTTTCCAAACAGGAATTTAAATCCCTTTAATTTCCAAAAGGGTGTATAAACAAAATAAAGATGCATCCAGAAAGACATTTAAAAATTATAACATTTGACAAAAGGTTAATCCTTAAAATATAGTATCATATAATTTAATAAAAATCACACCACACCCCACAAAAATTCATGGGCAAAAGCAAAATATGATAACTCACCAAAGAGAAAATACTGTTATTTAATAAATATTTTATTCTTTTCAGCCTCATTGGTAAAAAAATAGATTATAATTTTTAAAATGAAATGTTTCTTCCCAATTATCACGAGAATATCCAGGACTGGTGAAAGATTATAAATTTCTCCAACAATTTTTGAATGCCTTTTTAATAGTATGTACCAAAGAATGTTTGTATTTTTTAAAATAATAATTTGACTTCTAGGAACTTAGCCTAAGAAAAGTTTCCCTGACTGCAGTATATAATTAAGAATTATATTCATTTTGCATTATTTAAAATTGTGAACAATTGGTAACAGAATGAACAACAGGGGAATATTTTGGAAAACAACATTTCATCATGTTAAGGAGAAAAGCCAGAAGATAAAATTGGATATAATGTAGTATCACAATTAACTAAGTGTGCATGAAAATACACCAACATTTTTATAGCTGTTGGTGATACTTTGGCCCCTTTTTTCTTTTTTGTACTTCTCAAATTTTCTATAATTAACTGCCATTTTTGTAATGAAGAAGAAAACCTAACCAATGGTTTTATATAATAAGATAATGACTTAGAAAATCTGAAAGAGTACTATTTATTTTGATTCTTTGGAGACAAATAAAGTAAAAAAACAAATCTTCTTTCTAATTAAGTCAAAATGATTTGGGAACAAAATGAAATCCTGATAGAATAAGAGGGTATGAAAATATCTATTTCAGGAGACCTGGCTTCTGGCTTTTCTAGAATCATTTGTAGGTAACAATTATTACTGTTATTCCTGCAGACTCAGTAGTTTAGTCTCAAAATATGTGATCTGATCTTATTTGTTTGGGTCCCATATTTATGCAACAAATATTAACTGAGCCCTTACTCTGTGTCTGAGACTGTCACAGAGGGAAAAAAGAATGTTTGTTAATAACAGCTGCTGCTTATTGAGTACCTACATGAATGTTGGAGGTGTTACAACTCTACAAGGTGGAACTATGATTCCCTCTTTACCAAGGAGGTAACTAAAGACCAGAGAAGAACTTGCTCCAGATCCCATAGCAATAAAGCAATGGACGCGGTTTTTAACTCATCCCACAGTCTTTCAGTTGCTCCATGCCATCATGCTTCCAAAATAGTGAGTGATGGCATTCCATTACAGAACATAGATACATCTTGCCATGAGCAGTCTTCCGGCCCCAGGCTTGGCTGTGCTCTCTCCCCTGGCATACTCCCCTGTGCTATGTGCCCCTCCCACCTCTGAAGTGCAAATGTGCCAGCTGGACAAAACACCTAGATCCCCAAGAAGGGTGCGGAGCAGGCAGCTGTCTCCCAATGCATGCTGGTCTGACAGGTTTGCTTTGTGCCCAGATCCTATCAAGGTCTTGAACCTCTCCTGAGGGAGAGTTGTTGACAGAAAGGTGTAGAGGGATAACATATTTGTCAGCAAAATCACTAAGGGGTAAGTAGAGCTCTGCTGGCAGCCCAGTTTCTGTGGGATAAAGAAACACATGCCCTTAGTTGGTTATGCACACAAAGCAACCAATAGGTCCAGGCTTTCTGGCTCTCCATCAGCTTAATCAGACTGAAAATCACTGAGGTATTAAAACATTTTGGAGAAACTCAAACAACTCAGCCCTCAGGTGCCTCATCTTGTAAAGTTTGCATGCTGAGCCAGAACTAAATAATTTCCAAGGTTTCCTACAGTTCAAGGAGCTTGTGATTTTGTTTGCACAAGACTTGGAAGAACATTTATCATTTAATATTAAATTAAAATCTAAGATAATACTATATTTCTAGAATGGTCCCAAATAGATTTAAAATAATTACATTTTCATAGGAAAAAGGCTGGGAGAGATTTCTAAAAATATTTACAATGTGTGATCATAGGTGATATAAATTTTTTGCTTATTTCTCTTATGGGTCTTGGTAATTATTAAATTCTATATTATTTAATTATTAAATGTGTATATTGTTTAATTATTAAATGTCTATATTGTTTAAGCAGTTACTTGCAACTGAATGTAACCTAACTAATAGAAGAGATTATTTTAGAGTGTTTGGGGAAGGGTCTCTGAGCAGGTGACATTTAAATGATGTGAAGAAGTGAGCCATGTGAAAGAATAGGGAAGGACATTCTTGGCAGATGGAACAAGAACAAATTAGTTTGTTCCAGGACAGCAAGAAGGAAGACCAATGTGTCTGGGGCACAGTGAGGTGGGGGATGAGGTCACCAAAGGGGGAAAGGTAGACGGTGAGAGTGTGTATGGGTTAAGAACCAGGGCTGGAGAGGGAGGCATGGTCTAGACCACAAAAGCCTTGGAGTGGTACCATGTTCTGTGATTCCAGGTACAATGTAAGTAAGCCATGGTTGGGCTTGAGTATAGTGACATGTTCTGATTTTTGGTTTAGAAAGCGAACTGCTGAAGGCAGAAAGATCAGTTACGAGCTATTGCTGTAGTCCCTGTGTAAGATGATGGTGGCTTGGACAGGGTGTCAGCCATGGGGGTGACAAGAAGCAGTCAGGCTTTGTTGATGGATTGGATATGGGGTGTGAGAAGTAGAGAGGAGTAAAAAATGACTCCCAGGCTTTTTGTCTAAGCCACTGGGTGGATGGTTGTGCCATATTCCAAGAAGGTAAGACCGTAGGAGGGAGGAGCTTGGGGTGGGTTAAAAAGAAAGTTTTGCTTGGACATATTGAGTTTTATTTATTTATTGTTTTTTCCAAAAGTTTTTTTTTTGTTGTCATTTTTTTTCTTTTTATTATTATTATTATTATTATTATACTTTAGGCTCTATGGTACATGTGTGCAACATGCAGGTAAGTTACATATGTATACATGTGCCATGCTGGTGCGCTGCACCCACCAACTCGTCATCTAGCATTAGGTATATCTCCCAATGCTATCCCTCCCCCCTCCCCCCACCCCACAACAGTCCCCGAAGTGTGATGTTCCCCTTCCTGTGTCCATGTGTTCTCATTGTTCAGTTCCCACCTATGAGTGAGAATATGCGGTGTTTGGTTTTTTGTTCTTGCGATAGTTTACTGAGAATGATGATTTCCAATTTCATCCATGTCCCTACAAAGGACATGAACTCATCATTTTTTATGGCTGCATAGTATTCCATGGTGTATATGTGCCACATTTTCTTAATCCAGTCTATCATTGTTGGACATTTGGGTTGGTTCCAAGTCTTTGCTATTGTGAATAATGCTGCAATAAACATATGTGTGCATGTGTCTTTATAGCAGCATGATTTATAGTCCTTTGGGTATATACTCAGTAATGGGATGGCTGGGTCAAATGGAATTTCTAGTTCTAGATCCCTGAGGAATCGCCACACTGACTTCCACAAGGGTTGAACTAGTTTACAGTCCTCAAATTGTCCCTGTTTGCAGATGACATGATAGTATATCTAGAAAACCCCATTGTCTCAGCCCAAAATCTCCTTAAGCTGATAAGCAACTTCAGCAAAGTCTCAGGATACAAAATCAATGCACAAAAATCACAAGGATTCTTATACATCAATAACAGACAAACAGAGAGCCAAATCATGAGTGAACTCCCATTCACAATTGCTTCAAAGAGAATAAAATACCTAGGAATCCAACTTACAAGGGATGTGAAGGACCTCTTCAAGGAGAACTACAAACCACTGCTCAAGGAAATAAAAGAGGATACAAACAAATGGAAGAACATTCCATGCTCATGGGTAGGAAGAATCAATATCGTGAAAATGGCCATCCTTCCCAAGGTCATTTACAGATTCAGTGCCATCCCCATCAAGCTACCAATGACTTTCTTCACAGAATTGGAAAAAACTACTTTAAAGTTCATATGGAACCAAAAAAGAGCCCGCATCGCCAAGTCAATCCTAAGCCAAAAGAACAAAGCTGGAGGCATCACACTACCTGACTTCAAACTATACTACAAGGCTACAGTAACCAAAACAGCATGGTACTGGTACCAAAACAGAGATATAGATCAATGGAACAGAACAGAGCCATCAGAAATAATGCCACATATCTACAACTATCTGATCTTTGACAAACCTGACAAAAACAAGAAATGGGGAAAGGATTCCCTATTTAATAAATGGTGCTGGGAAAACTGGCTAGCCATATGTAGAAAGCTGAAACAGGATCCCTTCCTTACACCTTATACAAAAATCAATTCAAGATGGATTAAAGACTTAAACGTTAGACCTAAAACCATAAAAACCCTAGAAGAAAACCTAGGCATTACCATTCAGGACATAGGCATGGGCAAGGACTTCATGTCTAAAACACCAAAAGCAATGGCAACAAAAGCCAAAATTGACAAATGGGATCTAATTAAACTAAAGAGCTTCTGCACAGCAAAGGAAACTACCATCAGAGTGAACAGGCAACCTACAAAATGGGAGAAAATTTTCGCAACCTACTCATCTGACAAAGGGCTAATATCCAGAATCTACAATGAACTGCAACAAATTTACAAGAGAAAAACAAACAACCCCATCAAAAAGTGGGCGAAGGACATGAACATATTGAGTTTTAAATGCTTATTTGACAATCACATTGAGATGCTAAGGAGATAACTGATGGTCGCATCTGGAACTCAGGGAAGATGTATGAGGCAGAAATATACATATGGGTGTCATTGGCATAGAAATGGTGTTTGGAACCAAGGGACAGAGATCGCCAAGAGAAGGAGGTAGAGAGAGAAGAGAAGAGCCCAAGGCTGAGTCTCAGGTACCCTAACAGTTAGAAGTGCAGAAGGAGAAGCCTGGAGAAGGGGCTGTGAAGAAGTGGTCAGTAGAGTAGGGAGAACGAGGAGGGTGTGGGGTCTTAGAAACATGTGAAGAAAGTGTTTTCAGGAGGTGGAAGTAACCAACTATTTCAAATGTTGCTCAAAGTTTGAGTAAGACAAAGATATGGCATTGTCCATTGGATTTGGCAAAATGGAGATCCATTATGACCTCAAAGAGTGTGCTCAGTGGCATGGATTAAAGAGAAAAAGAGAAGTGAATCAATGGAGTTGTCAAAACATGTGCCTTTGTTATGAGGGTGCATGGGGGAATGGTACAGTAGGTAGAGAAGAACGTGGAGTCCTGGGAGGAGCTTTTGAAGACAGAGAAACTGGAACATGTTTGCATGCTGTGAGGATAGTCCAAGAAGATATCCATGATGTAGGAGAGAGAATTACAGGGAAGAATCCCTGGGAAGGGGTAGAGGAGATGGGGTCTGGGCAAGAGTGGTGAACTAAATTTGGATAGAAGATGGGTCAATTTATGTATGGAGCTGGAGGGAAGGAGGCTGCATGGAGACAAATGCAGCTGGGCTGGGAAGTTAGTGGTGGGACTACAAGGCTGTTCTCCTCCCTCCTTTTTTTGAGACAGGGTCTCACTCTGTCTCCTAGGTTGGAGTGCAGTGGTATGATCATAACTCACTGTAGCCTTGAATTCCTGGGCTCAAGCAATCCTCTGACCTCAGCCTCCTGAGTAGGTGGGACTACAGGTGTGCACACCATGCCCAGCTAATTTATTTTTATTTTTTAGTAGAGACAAAGTCTCCCTATGTTGTCCAGGCTGGTCTTGAACTCCTGGGCTCTCACCTTGGCCTCTCAAAGTGCTGGGATTACAAGCGTGAGCCACCTTGCACAGCCAGTTCTCCTTTCTTCTGATTGATTTTGCTCTCTCCATGAAATAAGAAACAAAGCCATTGTATTTGAGTGGGAAAATGAATGAACTAGGGTGGGCAGTTTTCAAACTTTTTGGTCTCAGGACCCCATTACTCTCTTAAAAACTGAGGACCTCAAGGAGTTTTTATTTGTATGGGTTATCTCTATCCAAATGTACTGTTTTTTTAACTGAAAAAAATTAAATTTAATTATACATTTTTAAAGTAAGAGTACTAACCCCATTACATATTAGCATGACTCATTGTATTAAAAAATAACTATTATCCAAAACAAAAAAATTAGTGAGTATGGTAAGAACCAGGGATGGGAAGTGAGTGAAGTGGCAGTTTTACCTTTCTTTCCCAAATTATTTTAATGTCTGGCTTAATAGAAGATAGCTGGATTCCCATAACTGCTTCTGCATTCGATCTGCTAAGATGACACACTTCCTGTAGCCTCTGGGAAACTCCACTCTACACTTGTGAGAAAAGGAGAATGGAAAAAGTAAATAACTTCTTGATATTACTATGAATATTTTTAGACCACACAGGCCCCCTGAAAGGGTCTCAGGCACCCCATTCACCCTTGGAGAGATGCTGGACAAAGGAAAGGTAGTAAGATTGCTTGGCAGAGCCTGGGCTCAAATTCAGGTTTGTCTGACTCCAAGTTCACAGAAGACTATCAGAACAGTGAGCCTGGGTTGACCAGCAGCCTCAAACAAGGAACCATGGTTCTCCACTCAGCCAGTAAGTTAATGCTGAAATGCTGTGGTTCAAACACCGCTTGTGGTAAAAAGACCAAGAGGTATCAGTTTAACCAAGAATATTTCAAAGGCTAAAATTTTCCTGAAGTTTCTATAATCTCAGGAAAGGAGAACCCTGAAGGGTGGTCGTAGCACTGGCTCAGCTGGCACTGTCTGGGGCTTAGAGCTGTACTTTGTGTTTCCAGCTGCAGTTTCTGATTTCTTTTGGTTCCATTCTATTTAACCATTCTCAGAAGGTCCACTGGATAGCAAGACCTGTGGGAGAAGCTTGTATGTGGCTGCTCACTCCTTACACACTGTAGGCAATGGGGAAACATTTTTTGAACAGATTGACCCTAAGGAGACAAACACACATGGGGAGCCCCATCCCATCTCTTCAAAGGTCTCCCTTGCACTCAGCAGACCCCTGCTGCAACCAGGGGTGTAGAGGAGTGTCTGAGGATGTGAGAGCAATGCTTCTGCTGACCTGGTCTCTTGGAAGCTCCTACCTACCCAATACGATGTCCCGGGGTATCTAAGCCACCTTGAGTTTCCTTTAAGTGTTATCAACAGTCTCCTTCATGTTCAGGTCTGGGGGTCAGGATTGCAGCTGCAGGAACAGCTGAACTTGGGAGCTCACTTTGCATTACAGCAGGAAAGATGTTGATAAACCCTTAATCTTCATTTCCCACACAGACTTCACTACCATTGGTGTATTGCTTCTATCAATTCTACTGGAAGGTAGGGAGCAGAATATCCACCCCAAAGGGAGAAAATACTACAAATGTGGATTTGGGATGATGAAAAAAAGCTCCAGTGAGGGTATAATTAGGGTCTAGCTCCACCCTTTGTGCAACAGTGTCATGTAACCTCCACAAATACTGGGACTCATTTTAAAATGATGTGCTCACCCCTGACCCTTTCTGCTGTGTATTTACTGACTTCCTTTGTCATCAGTGATTCAGATCTGGGTGTTTACTTCATGAGCTCAGCCAGTAACCTTGAAGAACTTGAGTTTCCTCTACTATCGTTTTAACCAAAATTCCTTTTTCCTTCTCCAGGCTGTTTCCCTTGTAAGGTTCATGACCCCCAGTGAGGATGAAACTGCCTGCAAGGTTTGTCTTCTCTCCTGTTCACTGGTTACTCAGCCAGGCTGATTCACGGGCTTCTCAAAGGAGCTTGTTTATCAGAAGCTTGTCTAAGACACCACGTCTTCCAGAAAATCTCACCTGAGTCACCAACAGATTCCTCTAAGAATCTGTAAGCCACTCCTGACCAGCAGGAAACCCCAACAGAGGCAAAGAATAGCAAATTAAATATTTTGTCAAGAAAAAATGAGAGGCTGGGTGTGGTGGCTCATGCCTATATCCCAGCACTTTAGGAGTGCTAAGCGGGTGGATCATTTGAGGTCAGGAGTTTGAGACTAGCCTGGCCAACATGGTGAAACCCTGTCTCTACTAAAAATACAAAAACAATTAGCTGGGCATGGTGGTGGGTGCTTGTAATCCCAGCTACTGGGGGAGGCTGAGGTGGGAGAATCGCTGAAACCCAGGAGACAGAAGTTGCAGTGAGCCGAGACCACACCACTGCACTCCAGCCTGGGTGACAGAGTGAGACTGTCTCAAAAAAAAAAAAAAAAAAAAAGCAAGAAAGCTCCCATTTAGATCACTGAGACAAAAGATTTCTTTTTGTGCCAAAATGTTCCACTAGGCTTCCAGTTTTCACCACATAACTTGACAGCCATGCAAGACTTAACTGTATTTTCATCTATCCTTTCTCTTTCATTTATTTCTGTTTAATAAGCTCTCTGTCCATTGATTCTAGTTAGTACATTATATATCTTTTTAATCACTTACCTGCAGTGAGCATCTTTCCATGTTGGTAAATACCTGTGCTACTACTGTTACTACTGAGTACTTACTCCATGTCAAATCCTCTGCCAAGCATTTTCAAGCATTGTCTCATTGCCTTCTCGCCACAACCCTATGAAGATGCCGTGACTGTCCTCATCCAATGGAGGAGGAAGCTAAGGTTGAGAACAACTAACACAGCTGTGAGTGAACAGGTAGGATTTAAAGCCAGGCGGTATGATTCTGGAGCCTATGCTTTCAATCACTGTTATTTTACTCTCCTCCACTCCCCAAATATACTGCATTCTTTTTTTGTGATTGTATTGTATTATTCTCTCTTAGATGTGCTATGATTGATTTCACCAATGCTGTAATTACACTTCAGTTGGTTTTAGTTTTCACTACTACAAACGGTGTTGCAACGAATGTCTTTGTGGGCAAATCTTTACAGGTCACGAATGACCCTTTCCTTAGGACACATATTGCCAAGCTGATCTCCAGAAAGGTAGTACACGCCCATCATATTGTACAAAAGAACCCTTTGCCCTCCACCCTTGACACTAAGTTGCGTCTATTTTTTAATTATTGCTGTTAGGATAGAAGAACAAGGCTGACACATTGTTGTTTCAGTTTGTAAGCTAGAACATTTCATTGCACATTAGCTGTACTCCTCAGGTGTATTTCCTGTTCATGTCCTTTGCCCTCTGAGGTTTGTCTCTTTATCACAGATTTGAAAACTTTTTGTATATGTCTTATATTTTTAGAATTAATAAATTTAGGGCATAAATCCAATAGAAAGAAAAGCAGACTAATTCTGTGTTTTGCATAGCATCTTACCTCCTATCCTTCCTCTATATTGATAGTAAAGCATAAGAAATGATTCCTGTGCCCAGAGGTTGAAAGCAGGTCCATTTTAACAAAGTCACTTGGAAGCATCCCCTTTCTCCAAAAGAAGCTCCCAGCTTCTCCTCCTGCTCTTCAGTCACAGAGGAAGGGAAGATGTTGGAGAGGAGCATAAAAACTTAATCTGGGCCAGGCGCGGTGGCTCATGCCTGTAATCCCAGCACTTTGGGAGGCCGAGAAGGGCGGATCATGAGGTCAGGAGATTGAGACTATCCTGGCTAACACGGTGAAACCTTGTCTCTACTAAAAATACAAAAAATTAGCCAGGCGTGGTGGCAGGCGCCTGTAGTCCCAGCTACTTGGGAGGCTGAGGCAGGAGAATGGCATGAACTCGGGATGCGGAACTTACAGTGAGCCAAGATGGCACCACTGCACTCCAGCCTGGGTGACAGAGTGAGACTTTGTCTCAAAAACAAAAACAAAAACAAAAATGACAAAACAAAACAAAACAAAAACTTACCCTGTAGGGTAAGTTTTGTCAAACTGTAGGGGCCACATCATCAGACAACTGGCTTGAGCAGGCCCTATGCCATCTTTTATTGATAATGATGAATTGGGAGCGGCCAGGCCTGGTATGTGAGTTTTGGATGTGATCCTAAGTGGAGTTGTCTTGTTTATACTTATTTTCCCTTTGTTATTATTTTGGCATTAACATCAATAATTCCATACTTCTAGGGTGTAATTCCAGTGTAATTAAACTTGAACAGCCCAATGTCACACAATTGATTACATACAGCATTTCTTTCTAAGTATTTCAGGTCTAGGAGTGTGACCAATGCCTGGGGGTGTTGAGGGCTAATTCAGGTGCCACCCTGCTGGTCTGATGGCTCAAGAGGGCTGGTTACACACAAACCATGGAGTTCATGGGATGTAGATCTTCAGAGCTGGTGGGCTAGGTGTGACCAATGGTTTGGTGCTTGAATCTCAGGCCTCTCTTAGAAGGCTGGCTTCTCCACCCATGCCCCAGAGATCCCATAGGTCCCTATTGTTCTGTCCACAGTCTCATAGACCCTTGATCCCACCCGCCACAAGAAGGGTCCTCAGGAATCAGGCTCTGACATGGAGTGTAGTGTGCAGGCTGTATATGAAGCAGCACCCTTGTAGAAGGGGAGGGAAGGAGGCAAGAGAGGGCAGAGGGAGAAGTGGAGCTGTGATTCCCATCCAAGGACAGCCTTGGCCAGCTCCATAGGGAGATCTGCAGCAGGACGACCTTTTCGAGTTGGCCTGAGTTGGTCAAGATAGCCAGCTCTCCACTCCCATAACAATCAGCTGTGGGACCTGGGACAGCCTGGGAAGGGGTTTCAGTGTGGGTGGGGCACTCTCTGACCCAGACCCTGAGGCTCTGATGGTTGGAGGCCCCTGGAGGCAGTGCTTTCCCCAGCAGCTCTGCAAGTGTGGAAGGAGATGGGGTCAGCATGCCTTGCTGTCCACCACACCCCTCCTTTCTCTGCTTCTCCTGCGCTACTAGCTCTTCTTCCTCCAGGCTGTCTGCATCTCAGAGAAGTCTTTTCTTGACACTTGCTCTCATTCCTTCCTTCTTCTTCTAGGTATGCCTCTGTTTTGATATCATCACAGCCCCTTCCAATGTGATGTGTCCTTCCACTCTACTGCAAATATTCCCCTAAGTCGCCAAAAGTCCAGGTGCCCAGCCTGTCTCCCCTGACCCACCTCTGACTTCAGCTGCAGCTGGGAGACCATCCCCGGCATCTTAAGGCATCTGGATTGGTGATGGGCAAAATGCCTTCTGCCAAGTCACTGGCTGAATGTGTAGGTGCTGCCAGTCTTGCAGGTGGTTGAGGATGGCTTTGTCCTGCCCTGATACTCCACAGGTGAACACTTGATCCTAACCTCTCCTGGCCTCACTCAGGTGTTCACTAGGGACAGAGAGCAATGCCAGGACACAGTTTTGTCCCACTGATGTAACCAGGTCACTGCCCCAAGCAGAGGATGGCCACGGTCATGAGGAAAGAGCAAAGGGAAGCCTGGGGGGGCCGGAGAGTTGGGGTCAGGGAGCGGGCGGCCTAGAACTCATCCAAGGTTTTGGACTGCAAGACCATGTGTGAGACGCGGCTCCAACTACCTGGCCTGTGCCCCACTGTCCCATGGGATTCAGTTGCAAAACACAAACCCAAAAATAATACAAGAATTTCAAGATGGCAAACGCAGAACGATAAGCCCCAAGCACGAGTTCCTCTTGCAGCTTCCAGCTCTGCCATCTCCTTTCAGTCCCAGTCTCAGGTTTCTGGGTGCCAGGAGGGCAGTTCTGCCTGCATCTCCGTCATCTCTCAGATTCGACAGGCCCAAAGCCAAATTTCATATTCATCTCCGAACTAGTGTTACCCCCCAAAACCTGGGGTTTGTTTGCCTGGTGAGTAACAAACAACTCTCCATGAGAATTCAGGTTTTGATCAATAGGATTTTTATTCCTAAGGTAAGGAGAGCAGCGGAATACTTTCCAAAGGAGTGCTTCCCCAAGGGAAAGTGACAGGAGGGCTTTATGGGGCGATGGAGAGGGGAGAGGATGCGTCATGGCATGTGGAGGAGGGGTCCCAGTGGCACAGACGCAGCGAGTCATCACGCCAGCATGTAGGTTGCATGTTATGGTAATAAAGCTGTGGCTCCTCCCAGGGTGGAGACGCTAGCATGGTCACGTGGAAAGTTCGCTTGGATATGTCTGCAAGTTGCTGAGGTCTGTCAGGAGCTGGTTCCAATGACTAGGTGACCTCATTCCACTCAAGGTTTGGGAGAAAACCAGCTGCAGGCCGGGCGCGGTGGCTCACGTCTGTAATCCCAGCACTTTGGGAGGCCGAGGTGGGTGGATCACGAGGTCAGGAGATCGAGACCACCTTGGCTAACACGGTGAAACCCCGTCTCTACTAAAAATACAAAAAATTAGCTGGGCGCGGTGGCGGACGCCTGTAATCCCAGCTACTCAGGAGGCTGAGGCAGGAGAATGGCGTGAACCCGGGAGGCGGAGCTTGCAGTGAGCCGAGATAGCGCCACTGCAGTCTGGCCTGGGCGAAACAGCGAGACTCCGTCTCAAAAACAAAAACAAAAACAAAAAAAAAAAAAAAGAAAGAAAGAAAAAAAGAAAAGAAAAGAAAACCAGCTGCAAGGCAGGAGGCTGTAAAACAGGCCGATTGCTTAAGTCAATTAAATTTCTATGGTCCCTGGAGACCCTCCCCATCTGCTTACACTAGCACCCTACCGTCAAAGGTACCCCCATTCACCCAGGACAGGTTTTAAACTGGGTAATCATCTGTGTTTTATTTTTCAGAGGCGTGTTATTGATAAGCACAAGGTCAGTCTATCGGGTTTCCAACCTCCTTCCTACACACAAACACACACACACACTACAGCCTCCCCACATATACATACACAAATTCACACCAACACACACATTTACACACTCCCACATGCATACACACTCCCACACATACATGCACCCACACACTTTTACACACGCACACACATGCACACACATTTACACACTCACACACGCACATATACAGCCCCCCACACTTGCACATTCACACACACTCTCACACACACACACTCACACCTGCCTTTGATTCCGTGGGTCCTGGCATAAGCCAGAACTTGACTCCTATCGCTGTGAGTGTGGCCTGAAGCAGGATGGACTCAGAACACACTTTTTTTTTTTTTTTTAAAGACAGAGTCTCTCTCTCTCTCTCTCTGTTGCACAATGGCACAATCATGGCTCACTGCAGCCTTTACTTTTTGGGCTCAAGTGATCCTCCCACCTCAGCCTCCTGAGTTGCTGTGACTACAGGCATGTGCTACCATACTTGCCTATTTTTTTTTTTTTTTTATAGGGCTGAGATCTCACTGTTTCCTAGCCTGGTTTCAAATTCCTGGGCTCAAGTGATCCTCCAGCCTCAGCCTCCCACAGTGCTGGGATTACGGGCATGAGCCACCGTGCCCAGCATGAGGACAATTTTGATGATGACTGGCTTTTGCTCATGGTCACAAGGATAAATTCCACATGACTGGGAGTTATTTTTTATTTATCCTTTTTTAGGCTTTTAACATATATTATCAGTTGAACATCATTAGGAATTATTGTAAAGTTATATTTGTATTGACGTAAATTACATTGTAAAGACTTTTTGAAGCGTGAGTTTTTGTTGGTTTGCACCCTTTTCTTTCTTTACCTTCTTCTCTTTTTTCTTATAATAATTTTGTATCGGATTTGACTTCAATCATTTTTTTGGTCCTTATTTTTCCATGAAATTAGACTTTTGGAGCTTTTAAAAGGGAAGCGTACTTTGAGAAGTTTTCTAATGTCATAGCTCCCGAGGGCTCTTCCCTTGTCGGTGTGAGTGTGAACAAGCCTGGCAGCTGGCATTGAGATCTTCTGGGTCTGTGCCTCTTCCACATTTCTCTGGACGTTTCCTTTCTGTTGTCTCTTCTGCACCTGCACTGTTCAGGTTGGATTCTGATCTCTGCAGTTTATTCTGAGAGAGTTTGAGGGGTCAGTTTTGAGAGCATATTGTTTGCTCCGGCCACTCAGACCTTAACTAAGCACTGTGGCAAATGCCTCCTGGCTCTGAGGAGAAAACTGGGTTCAGGGCTTTCAGATGCCCCCTCACCTCCCTCTCCTTCCCCTTGCACAGCCCATGCTGACCCTGTAGCTACTGGGTGGTTCATCTCTATCTGCTGGTATTTTTCGGGTTCCTGGGGTTTTGGTTTCTCTGTTTTAATATTTCTGTGTGTTGTGAAGGGGGCGATGGGAAGGCTTCAAAAATCATGCCACCCTTGCCACTGTCTTCCGGTATCCCCTCTTTATACTCTGGGATCCTCTGCCGCCCTGAAGAAGAAAGGCCACTCAACACTGTAACATTTCAGAGACACCTTTATCATCTATTTTTATTTATTTATTTTGAGACAGGGTCTCACTCTGTCAGCCAGGCTGGAGGGCAGTGGCCCAATCATGACTGACTGTAGCTTCAACCTCCAGGACTCAGGTGATCCTCCCACCCCAGCCTCTTGAACAGTTGGGACTACAGGCAAGCACCACCATGGACGGCTAATTTTTTTGTAGAGACAGGTTTTCTTCATGTTGTCCAGACGGGTCTCAAACTCCTGGGCTCAAGTAATCCATGTGCTCCCTTGCTCACATTATTTGCTGCCTGTCCCAAGGAGAGCCTTTGAACCTCTCTGAGCCTTGGTTTCTTCATCAGTAGTGAGGCTCGCCCCTGCTACGTCACAGGATGGCTATGAAAATGCAGTAAGTTATTGTTGAAGAAATCACATTCCAAATTGTGCAATTCACAATGTAAGATCTTGTTATTATTATCATTAGAGCTCATGATCAGTCTGAGTATCCATCTATGTTTAAGGCATAACTGAAGTACTAGGGACAATGTTTATGAATATATCACTGTCTTTGCTCTTTGTGGCTTCCCCCCAGTTGCCTCCAGGAGGAACAGGATCATTACGAAAAGAATGCCGAGACAAGAATCTATGTCCAACTTTTGAGATAGAAAGGAAGTTTTTTTTTTTTTCTTTTTTGCTTCTCAACTTTAGTATTGGAAGCTAGGCTTCAGGGAGAGACCAAAGTGTTTTCTAATATCAAAAGCCCAACACTGTGGGCAATTTCAAGACATTTACTATGAGTCAGGAATAGAGGGAATCTCAAGGCATGAGGTAAGGGAAGCCCTTGACACATAGAAAAAAGATAAATGGATGAAGTACCTGCTGGACTTGGTACAACAGGAAAGGCAGGTGGTCAGATGTGCACATGCTCTGGTTTTCTGGTTCTGAACCAAAATCCTGCAAAGGATGTGTTGGATATTTTGAAGGATTAAATGTAAAATCAGGGGGACTTATTGCCCTTGCTTGCTCTGAGACTTGGAAGGAGGAGCTCACTCACAGGGTGATGTGTGGACTCCATGAATGCAGGAAGGAATGGTGCCATGATAGAAGAAAGAGGTGGCCAGACAGATGAACCAGAGTTAGTATTCTGATCTCCTCACGGTTTACACGTGGCACAGAAGGAGCCACATGCCCAAGTGGGATGACAATGGCTTCAGTTATCTTTATTTAGCTGCCCTACAAACCATCGCAAAACTTAGTAGTATAAAAACAACAACGATATTTTTATGCTCAAGGATTCTGTGGGTCAGGAATCCAGAAAGGCCACTGTGGGAATGACTTGTCTTTGCTCCATAATGAGGTCTCGGTTAGGAAGATTCAAATTTCCGGGGGCTGGAATCATCTCAAAGCACCTTTCTGTCATGGCTGGTGCTTGGACTGGAATGCCTGAAGAACGGGTCAGCTGAGCCTGTTGACTGGAGCACCCACATATGACCTTTCCATGTGGCTTGGGCTTCCTCTCAACAAGGCCGCTACAGGGCAGCTGACTTCTAACATGGCAGCTCACAGTTTTAACAGAGAGCATTCCAGTGAATAAAGGCAGAAACTTTCATGGTCTTATATACCATAGCTTCAGAGGTCATAAACCTTTACTTCAGCCGTAATCTATTGGTCAAAGTATCCACAAGTCTTCCAGATTCAAAGAGAAAGTACAGAAACACCACTTCTCAATGGAAACAATGTTAAAGAAGTGCAGCTATGTTTTAAAAAGGTATCTAAGAGTGTGGCTTGAGAACCACACGGACAGGGGAAAATGCTAGCACCTAAAAGCTCCAGGGAAGGTAACCAGGCTGAAGACCAATTAGGAGCCAGGAGGGCTCTGCAGTCATGGTGTCATGCAAGAGCCATGGTGTTGTGACTCAATAAGAGAAACCATCTGACTCTTAGAGAGCTGAGAGAAGACCATGAGTTCTCCAGGTGCAGAGGCCAGCAGAAATCACCAGCAAGGTTCCCTGGGATAGACTCACATGAGCCACACCTCAGCTAAATCAGCCTGCACACACTCAAAGACCAGACCCACTGCCCCTCAGCCACATCTCCACAAGGATAGACAGGAGTCCAGGGAGACCTGCCGCAACCTCCAGGGGGACTCTCAGCTGCCCCAGGCGACATCTTGGGAAGGAGACAGGGTGCTGCAGTTTGAATATACTGAATATTTCATGGATGGAGCCTCTTTTAAGTAAAAGGTAATTAATTAAACCGAAGAAGACAAAAATACTGTGAATTAGCAACCTATGTCTCCCACTGGGGATGGTGGGGCCCCAGAGAATGATGGAGGCAGTGATGGAAAGTAAGGAAGCTGCATTTTTCGGCTGGGTGCGGTGGCTCACACCTGTAATCTCAGCACTTTGGGAGGCTGAGGCAGGCAGATCATGAGGTCAGGAGTTAGAGATCAACCTGGCCAACATAGTGAAACCCCATCTCTACTAAAAATACAAAAAGTTAGCCGGGCGTGGTGGCAGGCACCTGTAATCCCAGCTACTAAGGAGGCTGAGGCAAGAGAATTGCTTGAACCCGGGAGGCAGAGGTTGCAGTGAGCTGAGATCACACTATTGCACTCCAGCCCAGGGGGCCGTGTGAGACTCTGTCTCAAAAAAAACAAAACAAAACAAAAAAAAGAAGTTGCATTTTCTTTTACATCTGAGTGGAGTGAATATCAAACACACCAGCAAAGGACACTTGCACATATACTTTTTTTTGGAAGTGATGTCACAGAACTTCTGCAGCAAGGTCATGATAGACCATGCAGCTTCCAACTTGGACACTGGAACATCTCAGTCTTAAGTCACATGTAGGAAGTCCAGTATCCTGAGGCCGCCATGTTGGAAGGAAGCCCAAGTCATGTGCAGGGCCTTGCGTTGGTGCTCCAGTCAGCAGGCTCATTCTTCTGGTCACCCCAGCCTGGGGTGTCTCCAGACGATTCCAGCAGCTGCAGTCACTCCCAGTCAGGTATCCCCAGCTGAGGCCTCAGACATGGAGTGGCAGAGAAAACCACCCTCCCTTTTTCCCACTTTGACATACAGAATCCTTGGGTGAAATCAAATGGGTATTCTTTGGCACCGTTAAGTTTTGGGGTGGTTTGTTATGCAGCGGGGATCACAGAAAAGCAGGGATGGCATTGTTCTTGCCAGTGTGTTCTCAACCTTATGACATACCCAGTGCCTTCAACCTCCTTCAACCCTCAATGCTCAATGTATAGCTGCAAATTTAGGCCAATCTACTTTTAGCAGAACACTCAAAAAAACTTGGCTGCTCTATCTCACTGGGGGCCATTCTTGCTTAGACTGTTGTGATCAATTTGAATACATATGTTCAAATTTAAGTAAAAATGTCACAATTTCACATTGTGGAGAGTTTCTGATTACCTTATGGAGAGGTCAATTTTCTTCCTTATTTTTTTAAAAAAAAGAATTTGGTAAACAGAAATCCAAAGCAAGCAAGCGCGCGCACACACACACACACACACACACACACACACACATATCAAGGTCATAAATTCTCTCAATGCCTAGCGCTCTGGAGAATTGATTGTGTCTGACATGACTAGAGTTAGGTGAGACAATGGCCAACATTCCTCAGTAGAAGTTCTTCGAATACCAGAATTTAGGAGAAAGAAACAAAGTACTGGACCCATCTGAAGAAGCCCCTCTGCCTTGCCGCATCCAGAATCCATCCCCCAGTCCCCATTGGTAGCCTCTAGTTCCCGGCCCTCAGCTGAACTCTTCACTGTGCTTTTCCCTAAGTTGTTCTTCAGTTTTCAGAGGGATTCAATGGGCATAGGGTCTGGAGAGACTTGGGTTGTCAGTTCAACCATGTAATTGGATTGTAGAATGGAAGAGACATATGGGATGTTAGGGTGGGAGAGGAGGGGAGCTTTTCCAGAAAGAAAACCCAGTTCAGAAGGCAGGGCTGGAGTCCTGGCCACAAGCTGAGTGGAGTGATGGTGACGGGAGAGTGGGACTGGGGTAGCCATCGAGGTTAGGGAGTGGTGGGAAGCAAGGCTGGTGAGCAGGAGGGATGGTACCAGGCTTCAGAGCATGACAGAAGGAGATGAGAACCAGGACAGGCTCAAGCCAGCCCAATCAGCGACTCCACAAACACAGGTGGTGAGATACTTCCTCTCCCCAAGAGCCATTTCCTGGAATTGTTTTTGAATCTCCAGTGAGATTTGAGATTCCAACATCTACAGAAATATGATAAGCATGGACTACAACATCGCCCTCATCTCCTCAACATGGGTGCGCTGGTGAGCAGGACTGCAGGCCCGAGCAGGGGTGTAATGTGTCTGTTGTTGGCGGGCCTGCCTGACAAACCGCAGACAGCTCTTGTTCAAAGCCAGCGTTTTTAGGCAACACAGAGGGGCCCTGCCTAAGAGGCATCCTCCACAGTCTTCCCATTCCAGTCTGATGCAGTGGGGAAAGGCATCCCAATGTGTGACGTTCTTGAGCCCATGTCCTGCACACTGTGGGCAGGTGTAGTAGGCAAGTGTGGCTTGTCAATTACTTTAAAGAGAATGTCTTCCCAATTGGCTTCCCATCTTCCCTGAACAAAAGCTTTTGGGATTTTCTTCACCAGCCTTCTCTCTTGGTAGAATTTTCCATTAAAAAGCTGCCTGAAGTCAGAGGCATATTCCCCTCTCCTAACCTTTTCAGTTTTGTATTCCATGTGACTGGGTCCAGCATATACATTTTAAATAGAATTATATGCATAGAAATAGGTTTTTCTGATTGTTTGATAAAAGTTTATTAATTGCCTACCATGTACCTAAATCCTCATTTAATCTTTACAATGCCCTTATGCAATTAATGTTATTATGACCCATTTTACAGATGAGAAAACTGAGGCACAGAATAAGGAAACATTTTGTCCAAGGTCACACAGCTAGCAAGTGGCAGAGCAAGGTTTGAGCCCAGGGAGTTTGGCATCAGCCTCCATGCCCTAATTAAATATCACCGTTGGCTCCTGCACCATCCAGCTATGCTCCACATTTTGATTTTGAACTTACATTGCAAAAAATGTCATCTTATTTACTCAAACAGAGTTCCCCCCACTCCACACCTTACTCAACTTTTCCTTCAATCTGATTTATTTCAAGAAGAGGATAAATGTTCAAAAGTCAAAACTTCAAATACCATTTTTCAGCAAAGAGGTTCCACAATCTTTATGTAGCCTCTATTTCTCCAGGCATAAAATGAACTGAGCCAGGTGTGGTGGTTCACACCTGTAATCCCAGCTACTTTGGAGGGTGCGGCAGGAGGATTGCTTAAGCCCTGGAGTTTGAGACCAGCCTGGGCTACGTAGTGAGACTCCATCTCTACAACAATAAAGAACTGAAACAACATTCCAAAGCATTGCCACAGCCAGAGGCTCAAATATTTATATGTGTGCTTCTTGGGAGAAAAGATTACATCTTGATTAGGTTGTGGTTATATGAGTATGCATTTGTCAAAACTCATAGAACTGTATACCAAGAAAATGGAATTTCCCCATATGTAAATTGGAAAATTTAAAAAGTTAGAATGAAAGAGCATAAGTA
This sequence comes from Pongo pygmaeus, assembly GCF_028885625.2. Lineage (NCBI taxonomy): Eukaryota > Metazoa > Chordata > Mammalia > Primates > Hominidae > Pongo > Pongo pygmaeus. The sequence continues at coordinate 16,450,046 of NC_072394.2, forward strand.
TTTGTGTCAATAATTCAACAGAAGAAAATAAATCTTTCATGTCTACTTAAAAGTGTCAGGGCAGAAAATAATACAAATGTTCTCTTCAGTAGTTCATCAAAAATACATGTTCGTAAATTATTCTGAGATCTACTTCTCACCACATAGTGAGGGTACAAGACTCACTTAGCACATTTTTCACAATAGCTCTAGGATTCACCCCTCCCTTCACATTGAATATGCCTTATCTTTCCCGTAGGAAACACTGGGGAAAAAACAGAACTGGGATTTGATTTACAACTTCATGGAGCTGTTTGGAAACCTAGTGTATTATCACATCACCTCTGGTGATAATCTTCAAGCCATCTGTAGTTTGGTCTCAAAGAAAAGAAAGTTTGGCCTCAATTTATAATTGAGCAACACACCTCTGAGGCTTTAAAAACTGCATGACAAACACACATTTATTTGTGGTTGTGACCACAAAATCTATTGGACCTCACGTGGGAGAGGTCCTCAGTGGCCCTTATAGGGTGGGCTGGAGGTGCAGAACCTGTCTACTCCACCTGGCAACACTGGCCTCGATTTCCACTTTGAGCAGTGAGAGAAGCAAGGTTATAAAAAGCAACTTCTAATTCAAACTGACACATTTTCTCAGAATGTGAACATAAGCAAGCCATTTCTAATTCCAATACTTAGAAATAACCCCTTTTGACATTTTCACAAAAAAATGGAATGAAATATATTTAAATATCAGGAGAAATGTCGTTAAATATTCTCTGTCATCCTGTTCCTTATATTTTTAGTAACAATTTCAAATACAGAAAGGTGACAGAAATTATAGGCAGAGAACACCTGCATATCCACCACCTATATTCTGTTACTAATCTTTTGCTATATTTGTTTTATTAAATATCTATTCATTTCTCCATCACTGTATCCATCGATCATTCCATCTTCTGTTTAACAGATTTCAAAGGTTTTAGTCTGTTCGGGCTGCTGTAACAAAATACCACAGACTGGGTCACTTACAAACCACAGAAATTTATTTCTTACGTTTCTAGAGGCTGGGAAGCCCAAGATCAAAATGCCAACAGATTCAGGGTCTGGTAAGGAGCCACTTTCTGGTCCATAAATGATACCTTCTTGCTGTGTCCTCACATGGTAGAAGGGTTAGCTGTCTTTCTGGGGTCTCCTATACAAGCGCACCAATCTTGTTCATGAGAGCAGAGAGCAGAGACCCTATGATGACCTAATTACCTCCCAAAGGCCCCTCTCTCCAACCTCATCACATTGGGGATCATGTTGCAGTGCATGAACGTTCGGGGCACACATACATTCAGACTAGCCTCAAGTAAGTTGCAAAAACCAGTACACTTCAGCATGCACACAAGTAACTAGAGCTCAATATTTCTTTATGGCTCTTTGCTTAAGAGAGATTTACATACACTGAAATGCACAAATCTTGAGTGAACAATTCAAAGAATTTTGACTCATGCATACACCTGGGTAATACACACCCCTGTCAAGCTATAAAGCATTATCGTCAACCTACAAGTTCTCCCTTGTCTCTTCCTGGTCAAATCCCCACTCCACTCTCAAGAAAGTACTGCTCTGATTTTTTCACCTCATGTTAGTTTTTTGATATCATGTTAATTTTGGTTGCATATTACTCTATTGTACCATAGTTTAAACAATTTTCTATACAGTCATGTACTACGTAACAATGTTTCCGTCAATGTCAGACTGCATGTATGATGTGGTCTCTGGCTGCATAGAGAGCATGTAAGTTAAGTGTTTCGCTGAGACTTAGGATGCCTTGAGGATGGAGTGGTTAATTCATTCCTATGGATTAAAAATGTTTCTGGAATGCACCACTTAACAGGGCAGAGACAAGTGATGTGGTATGCTCTCTAGGACCTGTATAGAATAATGTCTCCTTGGCGGAGCTTGCAGTGAGCTGAGATTGCACCAATGCACTCCAGCCTGGGCGACAGAGCGAAACTCCGTCTCAAAAAAAAAAAAAAAAAAAAAAAGAATAATGTCTCCTCAACCTTTTTATGGCATAATAGAAGAATAGGCTGGTTTATGGTGTAGGCTTATGGGAAGAGAGAGGAAATAGATAAATAGACTTATTTATTGAAAATAAAAGAAAGGGCTGGGAGCAGTGGCTCATGCCTGTAATTCCAGCACTCTGGGAGGCCGAGGCGGGTGGATCACCTGAGGTCAGGAGTTTGAGACAAGCCTGGTCAACATAGTGAAACCCTGTCTCTACTAAACATCCAAAATATTAGCCGGGCATGGTGGTGTGTGTCTGTAATCCCAGCTACTCAGGAGGCTGAGGCAGGAGAATCGTTTGAACCCAGGAGTCAGAGGTTGCAGTGAGCCCAGATTGTGCCACTGCATTCCAGCCTGGGCAGCAGAGTGAGACTCCATCTCAAAAACAAAACAAAACAAAACAAAACAAAACAAAACAAAACACAAAAACAAAAAGCCAAAAAAAAAGGAAAAAAAGAAAAGAAATATTGAATTCTTAAGAGCTTTGGGTCACTAAAATGAAGTAAATATATGTCCATGTCACCATCATGCAAAGGCACTCAAGCCTTTGAAATATACTCCATTTATTTACTTTTCAAGAGTTTGAGCTGAATTCACTTAGAAAACCCCATGTTCTGTGAATAGACTAGGTTTATGATGATGATTTTTAAACCCAGTAACTTATACATTCCTCACTGCCACCGCCTTATGCATGGGTGGTCACTGTATTACTCCCATTTTGCAGATGAGGGAGTGGAGGTGCCAGGTTGTTAATGGGCTTGTCAGAGACAGCTGGAAGTAAGTGTCAGGAGTGAGACTGGAACACTGTATACCCCCACCTGGCTGCCTCTCTCCCGCAGAACATGTAGATTGAAATAAAATGAGCCTGACAGGGGTTTCACCCAGTTCCAGACCATTGCTTCTCCCTGCAGAGCTGGCTTTGATGAGGGCCACCTCCATAGGAAAGAAATCAGCAGAGGAATCAGCTCTGGATTCTCAAGAAGCCAAGGTGTATTATAATAATTCTGCTTTCAAAACCCCCGGGACAGGCTAAGTAGCCCACCCACCAAATGCACACAGAATGACTGTCATCTCTCCAGCAGATGAGACACCTGGGAGGTCAAGAGAGGAGCCCGAAGCCCATGTGGAGGCTTGTGGCTCACAGTAGCCTCAGCCACCAGGCCTCCCTCCCTTCCTTGAAAGCTGCAGAGATGTGCATGCCTGCAGCCTGTTGAGAAATCCCGTCTCAGGCCAGCCAATCTGAACTCCACTCACACACACTTTTCTAAGGCCTGAGCTGAGAAGGGGCCCCCAGATGTAGATGTCTAGGAACAAATCCCAGGCATCTGGTGGGATTTGCTCTCTGGTTACTGCTCATGCCTCTCCCGTCTTCCCCACTCTTGCATCTACTCTCTGTTTCAGACACTTGGTTTTGTGCAGCTTCTCCCAAGCCAGACAGGAGGCAACACCCATTGGAAGCTGTTGGTGCCGCAGCATGCCGGCCTGGGCTGAGATGGTGTGAAAACTCAGCCTGTCCCGCTGTTTCCTAAATCTCCCAGGCAGTGACAGCCTCTTGGCCTGCTCCACTGGCAACGCCTGCCGTGGGGTCCCACCAATTCATCATATCTCCAATGTGCAGTTGCTGCAGGCAGTGCGATCTCTTGGCGCTTCGCTGGGCTGCCACATTTGGAAGTGATTTGGGACTCAAAAAGGCTGTGGATTGAGGAAACTCTCAAGCGTTGTTCCCTTCTATTTCTGGCCACCTATTTCTGAGCTGAGGGAGTGGGATCTGGCCAAGTTGAGCCAAAGTGAAACTGCTGAAATCAAGAAAGATAGTAGCCAACGTGACAGCAGTGGGTGGTGAGAATCCCCTCCTCCCTCTCAGTTTGGTGGACTGTCAGTCCGGACGCCTGAGTGGGGCCTCACCAACCCTACCTGCTGCTCTTGCTGCCAGGCCTGGCATCCGTTTTCCATCTCTATGTGATTGTTTGCCCTGAGCCCAGTGAGTGCTGTCTGCATCTGTGGCTGCTGCAGACAGCAGCCTGATTTCTCAAGCTGTAAATTGCTTTGATTTCCCCTTGGCCTACAGACCACGCCAGAATTCCCCTTCCTCTTCTCATAAGTGCAAGCATCCCTTTGCAGTACCTAAAGGCTCCTGACGCAGTGGAGGTCCTCAAGATTTTCCTCCCCTTAAGCTGGTGCACCGCCCCCTCCCCATTCTGCTCTTACGCCTCAAATCCAATTGCATGGACGTCACCAACTGCATGTCAAATGGTGATGTTAGAAACGACTTTCCCTAATGATCCAGAAAAAGTCCCATTTTTCACAAAGGTTTTTTTTCTTTCTCCATGGGTTAGTTTTACATATGACTATTGTTTGCAATAAAGATCAAGTTTTGCAATCCATCATGCTCCCTTCCGACTCCCCTGTCCCCACGGTAATGTCTCCCGCTCCATGTGCGAGTGCCCTCCCTCCTCCCTCAGCCCCCACCCTTTGGTGGGCTGTGCCAACAGTGTAGCAAGAGGAATTTCTGGAAGGAGGCCAAATTTGGCTTCAGATCATTTCTCTTCAACACACACTGGCCTCTGAAAACCAGATTCTGTTTGTCATTTGGTTTGCTCTCCCAGCGTTGTGTCATTCCAATGGTAATGCTGATGGATTTCAAGCTTGCCTCGTAGAGTAACGCACAAGGTTTTCATAAGCACATTAATCTTAAAAGAAAAACTGTCAGATGCAAACAATACCCATATGACTGATGTTGTAAAGACACAAACTAACTCTTAACATCCATTCCCAAGGAATATTATCTTACAGGGGCCTGATGTTGCCTTTAACTCTCTTCCAACATAGGTACTTGTGCTGCAGGGTTTTGTGGCACCTAAAAAGCTTGCTTTCTATACCAAAAGGCTGAGGATTAATGGCCTATCTGCTCATTTGCCAAGTCCAAATAATAGGCTTGCTCACATGCTGGTGTAAATAAGACCATGATTACAAGAAATATGTAATTTCATTAGTTTTCACAAAATGTAACATAAGCAGTCCTTATGAAAACCAAATTGGAAAATCATTATTCCTCAAGAAAAGGGACTCTGATCTCCGCAAAACACTAAAATCTCATTAGCAGATGAGACATGCTGCCCCAAACTCTTTCCCTGGTGGAAGAGTTCTTAGCTCACAAGCTGATTTGAAGGCATTTTCCCATTTTGTTCAGAGGTTTGCAAAATGTGTGGTATGAATTAAATATATGATATTGCTATAAATGTGTGCCAGGCCATGATCAAGAACAAGCTAGTAGCTTGCATTAATTTAATGGTGTTGAAGTGTTCCACTGTAATTAAGCATCTGAAATTCAAATAGAAACAGTCATTAGGCTCAGCGATACAAAGCCACCAGACCAAAGACTATAAATTATTTCAAATAGAGGCCTCAAAAAAATGTTACAGGGTCTGAGATGAGGTTCTTCAACAGGGGTGAGTAGTCACTGGCATTTAGGGCCATCAGTATTAATGAATACGGTTATTAATGAATACATTGAGACTGTCGACGGAGGAGCCTGCATTTGTTAGCAATTGCCATATTTGGCTAAAAATTTCTGGACAAGTTTAGGCCCAGATACTGTGATTCCACCTTCCTTCTACAAGGTCAGTGTGGTTCATCACCTGAAACAGAGGTGGGGCCAAGCAAGACAACTTCATAAAAAGATAAAGGAGACTCAAGCCTTTAATGTTCACTGCTAGGCCCTGAATTCTCAGCGAGGGTCTCCTCTGGCTGTAGACAGACCTCATGGCACTTGGGCCGCTCAAGGGTCCAGAATCCTTGCAGCCTGAGAAGGCAGCAATATTTCCCAATGTTCAACATAACGACAAATACCTGACTTTCCTTTCATTTTAATGCCCGCCTTTCATGGAAGTGAAAGATTGTTGTGAATTTGGCCAGGCAAGAGGATTGCTTGTCCTTCAGATCACTCCCTGAAGGACAAATATTGTCGTTAGGAAATATTATCCAAAGCTTAGGAAAATATTGTATCTAAACTCCATGGACATTTTCAAGGGCTAATGTTCTTTCACAAGACAGCATAATATTTTTTAAACCCATAACTGAACCATTGGATTTAGCAGGCAGGGCAAAATCTTGCTATCCTCCTTCTACAAAACAAGCCAGCTGAGAAATACAGGCCTTTCCTCAGGACACACAGCTGGTGAATAGCCGAGCCGGCATAAGAACCGAGGTCTTCCGATTTCAAGATCAATGTCTTTTCTAAAAAGCAAAATTGACTCCTGGTAGGAAACAGAATAAAACTTGTGCTACCTTAAATGACTACATTTGCCACTGTGTTGCCTATTTCACAATACACTTTTACTTATTCAGAAGTTTGAGTAACAAAGATAGCAATGATTTTAGAAATTTTTTAGTAAGCCTTTTGACAATATAATGAAAGCAAAGGATTATTTAAGATACACAAATTTGCAATCAGTGGATTTGTGGATCCAGAGGCCATCCATGGCACCTGGGATCTCCAGTTAAAATGTAATGGATAGATAATTAAAATCTGTAAATTCTATTAGGTCTTCACCTTACAAATCATCTACCAAATATTTTTGAAAACAGGCTTAGTCAAATTCCCCAATTGCCTTCGTTGCCTCTCCTCCCATCAGCCGCCTCCTGGTGGAGGCACTGGTGAGCACTCAGAGCATCCCAGTGGGGCTCTAGAGGGGGCTACAGGAGTCGTTCAGGGACTGGGTAGCCTGCTGGTCAGAAATCCCTTCTGGGAAATTCTGAGTGGGCTGCATATTAAACCTTAGAGGAGGGTTGGGTGTTCCTGAATTGAGAACAAAGTGTTTGTGCCCCAACGTTCTCATCCCCTGAATAGCACAGGGAAGTAATGTGCACTCTGGAGTCAAATGCCAGGTTCAAATCTTGGTTCAGGCACTTTCTGGTTTCCATGGCTGGAGGTGAGTTGTCATTTATAGCCCTCAATTTCCTCGTTTGTACAATGGAGATAACTTGGTTAGTTTAGCCTCCCAGGGCTGTTGTGAAGCTCAAGCAAGGTAGTAAGTGGAAATGCCTGGAATGATGCCTGGCACATAAAAGTTGCTCAGCAAGCCTCAGCTCTTCCTAGCAAGGCCAAGAAGGAGCACATCAGTTTACGACCATATGGACCCGGTGGAGTGGGGTAGTTGACCGTGAGGCAGCTGCTGTAATTTCTTCGGTAACCAGGCAAGACCCGACCTTGAGCTTTGCTCATCAGCTGCATTTGTAGTCCTTGTGGGGCTAAACATCCAAGTTGGCATTTTTATTCACTTAAATTGATAACGTAAAGAATGTTTTATCAAAAAGGGGCCTGTCTTCTTTGGAAGTGACTGCGTTGTCTCCTTTGTCCCCTTTAATTGTTCATTTGCTCTCTGTGTGCAGCTGTTGTGATTTTCTAGTATTTCAGATGCAGGTCCTCTCATGCAGGGGCTTAGCACTGGGTCATAAAACTATTCTCACCTCAGGAGTTTCACCTTGGAAACAGCTTCTATTCCTAGGCGTAAAAGGAATGTTCCCTGGAAATAGTCTTTTTTTTTTTTCAAACTTAAAAACACCTTATCTTTTTTTAAAATTTATTATCTTTTTAACACAGGAAGCCTCTTCACCTCTTTTGAAATTCAGAGTTCCAATTCTGCTTTCATGACCTGAATGGTGAGTATAATGCAATTCAGGTGATTCCCAGCTGGAAATACTAAACAACACTTTTTTTTTCTGTGCTCCAGTGACTGCTGCAGAAAGGGACACTTAGAGGGGCCTTCATTATTAATGAGATACAGTTGACACCCTGGCTTGGGCAGCCATTTCTCAGTGTGTGCTCCCATCTGGGGCAGCTCTGGCTTGGGATTAGAAATGACTCAAGACAATCCACCAGTGGTGGGAGAACTCAGACTTCCTTGCACTGCCGGGAGCCAGCTGCAGATGCCTCTGTGGGGGAATGTGCAGCTGAAGCAAAGGATCAAGAAGTCCTAGGAATGATGACACTGAAGGTCATGGTCAGAGCATTGCTGCATCTGAGCTCCAAACCACTCTGTGGTTTCTGAACAGAATCTGCTTGTGGTTATCAGGAATAATGTGATAATCTCTTTGCTGTCCAAAGTTACCCACACAAAATTTCTGAGACTAGAGATGAGAAAAACAAATGGAACAGGATGGCCAATGTCCCATTCCAGAGAAAACAAAATGTATCCTTAGGTAGAGTGTTTTATGCAAGATCATTATGAATGGTGAGAGGACTTCCCCTCAGATTACCAGGCCATCACCCATCTTTGCCTCCCATTACATCAAAACCTGACATTTTTCAAAATCATATCCAATAGCATCTGACAGCTTCTACACATGTTAGGCTTCCATAAAAGTTCTAAATATCTGCTTTATTTTATATTGGTGTGTCAGTAGGTTTGTATGTCAATAAGGCTAATAAAATAAAAAATTAAATAGTAAGGTCAAAAATGGATGATGAATATTCCAGCAGTGATAGCCAATATAGTAGTTGAAGTTGAACATTAAAATGTTGGGGAACATGATGGAGTATAGAGTTGAGCATCTGAAGAGGAAGCAGGCCAGCTCTTTAAGAAAGACAATTTGGGTCTAAAAAATGTTTTCCTTGATGGACACATTTTACTGGTGTTCTTCATGCTGATTTGGTGATAAAGTTAAAGCTGGAAAACTGTGCTTCATATGACATGAATAAACTCAGCTTCAAACTTTACATTTTTTTTTTTTTTGAGATGGAGTCTCACTCTGTTGCCCAGGCTGGAGTGCAATGGCATGATCTTGGCTCACTGCAACCTCTGCCTCCCAGGTTCAGGTGATTCTCCTGCCTCAGCCTCCTGAGCAGCTGGGATTACAGACACATGCCACCACGCTTGGCTAATTTTTGTATTTTTAGTAGAAATGGGGTTTCACTATGTTGGCCAGGCTGGTCTCAAACTCCTGACCTCAAGTGATCCACCCAGCTTGGCCTCTTAAAGTGCTGGGATTACAGGTGTGAGCCACCACGCCTGGCCTCATCTGTGTATTTTAAGTAAGCAGGAAGTGTAGCTCTCTAAATTGTAGGTGAACAGGAGGTTAGCATTTAGAAAAGAAACAGAGCAATGGACTCTGGCCTGTCTTTAGAGAGCTATTTGAGTTCAACCATGTTTGGGAACAAAACACTAAAAGCCTTAAAGACCATTTTAAGTGGACTACATAGTGTTTTATTTTCCTGTGCTCCACACAAGGGGAGTTGGATGTTATAATAATGAAGCTCTTGTTACTGTCATTTCCCAGGCTTCTGTTGGTGGAAGGAGACTAGGTGCTGAGGATAAGTTTGGTAATATTTTCCATGAAAAACTAAGAAGGCCAACTCTCACCAGACTCCTATCATCTTGTCATATTCATGTGATGACCCAATTTACCCAACCCTCAAAATGAGGGACACTTGGCAACCAAGCTCTGCTCCTCTGCTGATGTGACTGTGTTCAGAAAATTCAACATATGCCTCCTGGAAAATCTACACTCAAGGCCCAGTGGAAGAATGTAGGATCTGCTTCCTGACCTTGAATAGCTTCTGATATAATAAGCATGGGCAAGAAATGTATTGGAATATAGCTTGTACATTTGCTGGATTGTGTTGAAGCCAATCTCAGATGCCGTTTCACCAGAAAATGTTTCAGTATGTCTTGCTAAGAGATTAGGATTTAAAAAAAAAACAAACACACAACACTACTATGCACCTAAACAATTAACAATAATTTAAAAATATTTTCTAACATTTTGTCAGTGTTCACATTTCTGTGGTGGATCAATAAATGAATTTTTGCAGTTGATTTGTTTGAATCAGAATTCAAACAAGGTCAACCCTCTCCACTGGTTGATCTATCTCTTAGGTCTCTTTTATTTCTTCTAATTTTACTTTTATGTGTTACATACCCTTCTGTTTTCCACTGCCATTTACTTACAGAACGTGTTAGGACATTGTTCTGCAAAATTTCCCACATTTCAGATTTGGCTAATTGCATCCTCATGAGGTCATTTAAAAGAACCTTTATCTTATAATTCCTGTAAGCTGGTGATTAGATTCAAAGTTTTTATCAGATTCAGTTTTACTCCATGGGCCTGGGACTTCCTATTGCACCATACAGAGACACATAAGGTCCGGTTGTTTCTCTCTTTGTGATATTAAGATTAATAATTGGAGACCAGGAATGGTGTCTCACACCTGTAATATCAGTGCTTCAGGAGGTTGAGGCAGGAGGATCACTTAAGTCCAGGAGTTCAAAGGTGCAGTGAGCTATGGTCGTGCCACTGAACACTGCATTCCTCTAGCCTGGGTAACACAGAGACACCCTGTCTCCAAAAAGAAAAAAAAAAAAGAAAAAGAAAAAGATTGATCATTTGGTTCAGATGTTAGCCTTATTGATGAATAGGATTTCATTAGGGCCGTGAAAGACCTGAAGACAATTTTTTAACTCTGAAGTGTTCCGGGTATAGCTAATAAACTAATATCAAAAATAGAAAGCTCATATAGGGAAGCAAAGCAAGATGAAGCTAGAAATATGAATAATAATACTTTAAAAACACACATAACAGGCCATGTGCTAAGTGCTTTGTATATATATACTTAGAACAGAGTCTGGTGCATTGCAAGACTAAATAATGATATTATTGCCATTGTTAGCTTGAACCACTTTACTCTACAACCTCCCTAAGTCAGCCTGGTAATCCAGAGGAGGTGAAGATTCCTCCCTAGGCAGAATGACCTGGTTGCTCAAAAGTGAGAAATGGGAACTCCTCTCCTTTCTGTTTTTGGTAACATTGAGCCTGGACTATTTGTGGAATGTTTGGCCATAGGTGCTGCAGAGTAGGGAGGAGGAGTACTGAAAGTTGTAGGTTGGAGAATAGCAAATAGTTGTAGGTTGTCAAAGGCATTTTAGAATGAAGAACTGGTCAATTACTGGACACAGAAGGAATGGCATAGAATGGCGGGATAAGAGGCCAAGAGAGCAGGTTCAGAGCTTTGGTAATGGTCAAGCTCAGACTTACAATTCTATGGGTTGTTCCTCTACTAGGTGACCTGAAGAAAGACAGATCCATAGGTCACACCACAAATTTAGGTTAATCCCAGCAGGTTAAATATGGAAAATGATGCCATGAAAGTACTAGACAGAAGCATGGAATAATTTTTTATATCATGGAGGAAGGAAAGCTTTTCTAGTTGTAACACAAAATCCAGAATCCATTAAAAAGAAAAGACTACTCTGACTCCTAAGAGTCAAGAACTTGTACATCCAAAAAAAAAAAAAAATCACCATAAGCAAAATCAAAAGACAACTGAGAAACTGGGAAAAAATATTTGCATCTTATATGACAGATAAGTGCAAATCTTTCTAATATGTGAAGATTTCTGAGAATCTGAGAAAAGGGCCAACAATCCAATATAAAAATAAACAAAAACATTTCACCAAACCACTACAAAAGGCCTTAAACATGTGAAAAGATGTTTAATCTTATTCTTAAGAAGTGAAATGCAGATGTAATTGTAATAACTTTAATGATATGTAATAATAACTTACCATCCATCCCTATTAGATTGGCTGAAAAAAGTGACTGTTGGGGGCAGAAGATGGTACAACCCTTGGAGAGAACCATTTGGGAATATTTATCAAAAGTACAAATGCATATATTATTTGCACAGAAATCCTTCTTCTGGAATTTATCCCACAGATGCATACCGGTGTGCCCACAAAATAGCAAAGAATTAGACACAATTCAAAGGCCAAAAACACTTTGGTACCTCAGTCAGTGGGACACCACGCAGCTATTAACAGAGACTGTGAGGCTTTTCATGTGTTGTTATGGAAAAATCACTGGAGTCAGTGAATACAGGCAAGTACAGAAAGAGTACCTGGCATGCCACCTTTTGGGTAAGAAAGGGAGAGAAAAGACCATGTACTCTTATTTGCATGTATTTGCAAAAGGAAACAAAAGAAACAGATTAAAAACTGACCTCAGGGAGGACAGGGCAGGGTGTAAGAAGAAGGCTTCTCAAGGTGGACCTTGAGAAGGTCCACCTTTACATACATAAAGATGTATCATATGGGCCCTCAAGTCATGCGAATATCTTACACATTTACAAAAAATAAAATTTAAAAATGGCTGGGCGCAGTGGCTGTAATCCCAGCACTTTGGGAAGCTGAGGTGGGTGGATCACCTGAGGTCTGGAGTTCAAGACCAGCCTGGCTAAAATGGCGAAACCCCGTTTCTACTAAAAATACAACAATTAGTCGAGAGTGGTGGTGGGTACCTGTAATCTCAGCTACTCAGGAGGCTGAGGCAGGAGAATCGCTTGAGCCTGGGAGGCAGAGTTTGCAGTGAATTGAGATCATGCCACTGCACTCCAGCCTGGGCAATAGAGCAAGACTACGTCTCAAAAGAAAAAAAAAATTTTAAACATGAATGGTCCTGGGTCTGAAAGGTATACAGCTTGTTCAGAAAGGAGAAGGCTTGTGTACCAATGTGTAACAGGAAGCCCCAGCAACAAGGTGCACCCTGCAAAAAGCACTCACTGGGGAACAGTGGCCCATGATTTTGAGGGGGCAATTTTAAAAATATGTCATGGAAGGGGAAGCACTTGAACTGGATCTTGGTTTCAACAGGTGCTGATTGAGGAGAAGCTGACAGGCAGTGAATAGCAGGAGGAAAAGCTCAGAGGAGCAATGTCTGGGTGAGTGTGGGCAGCCGCTGAGAGCACCATGGGCCTGCTGGGAGCAGAGGGCACTGGAGGACAAAAATGGCCCTTGGGGTTAGCACTGAGGGGCCCCACCTGTCCAGATGGGAGCCTGAACTTTATTCTGCAGGTGGTGGGGTGCCATTAAAGGGATTTGAGTCCCTTTGAATCCATCGGAGCTGCAGTTCTATTTATCTGTTCATGCATTTCCTGTGTGTCTAAGACAGTGGGCACTGCTCCAGGTGCTGGGGCACTGAGATGAACACCGCTCAGCACCCAGCCAGGAGCTGGTGATCTCCTGCGGAGACAGGTTTATCAAAAATGACTAGAGGTCATGTGCTGAGGGAGGCACTAGAAGTCTGAACCAAGTAACAGGAAACAGGTTCAATTCATTCATTTTAGGGGAAGATGGAGGCCTAGGGGAGCCTCCAGAGAAGTAGAGATGCTTAAATAGAAAGTGGAAAGGCTCATGTGGTGGATGATTAGTGTTGTAGAGATTCGGGAGGAGAGAATGGTTAGTGTTGTAGAGATTCGGGAGGAGAGAAGATGCTGGAGTCAGGAATCCAATCAGCAAAGCAGGTGAATCAAGGCATCTAGGAGAGGTTGTCTGGAGCTGGAATGAAGGGGGTTCCAACTGTACGAAAAGTACCAGTGAAACAGGACAAACAGGATTAGGGGTGATGGTGGTTGAGGTGAGGTCATGGGGAGGTGGTGAAGTGGAAAAGAGGGTGCCAGAGTCACAGCCAGGAGAGGGGCAGAGCTGGGAGAAAGAGCCTGTCAGCCTCCTAGGGTCCTGAAGGCCTGTGTCATGGGGCGGGAGTGCAGGTGGTATCTGGAAATGAGAATCAGGGCTCTGGGAAGAGGTGGCAGCTGGGGAGGGGGCTGTGATGTTGGAATTCCTGTGAGCATGGCTTGAAGCAGTGGATACAGCAGAGGTCCTCCAGAGAGGAAAAAGTAAGACTAAAGAGATTGAGAATAGTTACATTTTAGGGTGCAGGGGCTGAAAGGAGGAATGAGTGAAGGAAGAGAAAAAAATCACAAGATTTGGGCAATCGTGGGGAGATTAGGGCCTTGAGAGCAGAAAGGCAGAAGGGATGGAGGGCAAGGCATGATGCAAAGACCACTCCGGAGAAGCCTGGAGCACGTTCTGACACAGCCAGCAGCAACGGAGGACGACAGCAAGAGAGGCTGGCTGAGCCAGAGGTGAGGAGAGTGAGGAGGGAAACAGCACTGTCCTTTCCATGGAGCTCGAAAGTGAGGGAAGACAGGAGGGTAGGCCAGGGGTCCATGTGAAGCGGGGTCACGGTCCCACAGCAGGCTGAAGATGGGGCTCCCTGAACTGCAGGGCTGACCCCACCATCACATAAGAAGCCTGAAGACTGGGCCCAGCCCTTGGCTTTGGGGAAACCCCAGTTACTAGCAGCTGGGCAGAGACCCAGAAGACAGACAATGGCGGAGAAGTTGGTGTCTGAAAGTCAAAGTTAAAGGAAGCAAACAGAGGTGATTCTGCCCAGATTCCTCCCCCACTGAAGCCCACGGGGGCCCTTGACTGGGCTCCTTGACTCCTGCCTTTGCTTCCCTCTGCGGTCCAGCCCCTCAAGGCCTCCAAGGGCTGCTTTGATTTCCAGGGGTTGCTCCCAAGACTGAGTGTTTTAGGGTGGGAGTACAGAGAGGAAGAACATTGTGAAAGTGCAACTCAACTCAGAAGAGATTTTAAAAATGAGGCTTTGTTGCTTTCCAGGGAGGAATATCTAGGATGCCAGCAGGCTATGGCTTGCAGAAATTCTGCCTTAGTGAATAGCTAAGATCATCTCACAGCTAGCCAAGCAAGGAAGTCTGTCCAAGCATCTTTCCTCTCTTGGCATTCCAAGCTCACAGCTCATCTGGCTTCCTCTTGATTTCTCAGTGCTCTCATGGTTAGTCTTGAAAACCATGATAACAATTATGTATTATATGAAAATTGTCATCTATTATAGCTATATAATATTATTATAATAACAATCATTTACTGAGCACTTGTTATGCAGCTGACATTGTACCAAACACCTTATCTTTTTCATCTCATTTAATTGTTGGCCGTCCTCACAAAATGGGTTCTGTTGTGACTTCATTTTCCAGATGGAAAAACCGATGTTTGGAGGTTAGATGACTTGCCTGGGTTACAGGATGCAAGTGGGTGAGTCAGGAGGCCTCTTCAGGCTGAAGTCAGTGTTCCACCTCCCAGGACTTGGGCCTCTCCCCTCGCTGGATGTCCCCCTCAATTCAGTAACCGCACTTTAACCTGCCTTTTGGGCTCAGGAGTGATCAACCTCAACCCTCTTTCCTGCTCTCTGCGCCACCACATCCCACACTGCCCAGCTCCTTTCCTGAGCCAAACTGTCTCAAGCCTGCTTTCCTGTGACTTTGCCTCTGCGACCACCTTTGCTTTCCCAGGAAGACGTTTCCTGTCCTTCCTTTGGCCTCTGGACTTCCGCCTGTCAAACTCCACCCATTCGTCAAGGTCCGTCTGAGATGCCAATTCCTTCCTGAAATGCCCCGTGTTCTTTGGCGGCCCATGGCCTCCTCAGTCTCAGAACTGTGTGTTTACCTTGTTCCCTCCGCTTACAGTGGGGCTCAAAGTATTCTGCTACAGCACCCCCTCCTGGTTCCCAGAGGTAAATGCCCTGCCACTCCGGAAAGGGACCTCAGCCTGCGTTCTAGATAACCAGGGCGGCATTTTTTTAATGTTTTCTATTCTGTCCTTCAAATGGACAAAAATTTCTATCCTGTGCCATGAAGAGTCTACACTTGTTTTGATATCAAAATAATGTTATTTTCCAAAATCATTAGGTGAGGTTGAGATTTCAGGAAGATGTGCTTTCCCGTGGCAGGCCCTTCCTCCATCCCACTGCCAAGCACTAACAGGAGAGGCACATCCAAGTTTAAGAAGCAGGTGAGCAGAACACAAAGTCCTCAAAGGCAAAAACTGCCTCTCGCCCTGCCTCACCAGCGGGTGTCGACTGTAGAAAGAATGAACTTTATATGTGCTCAAATGGATTACATGTTAACATCACCTCTTAAAGGGTCTGAAAATCATTTATTTCTCAGTAGATGTGGGTTTTCCTTGTGATCAAAATGACTTGATTAATTTGCTCAGTGAAGCTATTTTTTAGAGCTGGTATGAGCCCACCAACATAGTTTATGTTCCCAAGTTCTAATTTGTGGGGTCCCTAGGAGGTTCTGTTGCTTTTCCATTTCAGAAACCTACATGTGCTGGAAACAGAGCCAGACCACATTCTTAAATGGCTGCATTTGTCCCAGAGCCCTCCCACCTCCATATTCGTTGCCTTTCTCTTGCCCCTGAGATTCTAAGAGACCCGATGTTAACCTAACTCTGACATGGCCCTGCTGCAGCTCAGCCCACCCCCTCCTTGCTCTTGGGGCACCACAGGCTAAATCATTTCCTTTTGGCAAGAACTCCCACCTTCTCAGAATAATTCCTCCTGCCAGGGCAGGGGGGCTGTGAGCTGGCTGGAGCCACCCTGGCTTCTATCTCTGTGTGATTGGGTAGCAATGATTTTATCTCCATGCCTTCATCTTTGCAGCAAGGAAACTGTTATAACAAACCCACATGGTTGGCATGGCATGGGCTGGGTTTCCTGGCAGGCAGCTGGTGTACTGGGAACAGTTATTGGGATTGATGCCTGTGACGGATGAGGAACAAGGCTGACCAGGAGAGAAGTCTGACTGTGATGCAGTAGCAAAACAGACCCAGGCTGATGTTCCGTGGAGCTCTGGTGCTGGGATGGTCCTCAGAGTTGTCCTCCATTGAAGCTTTTGTACCCTACAGTGAGTGGTCCCCAGGAAGGGGGTGTTTGCTTGGGTTTTATGGTTCTCTTTAGCCTAGGGCAATGGAAAGCAGGCTCTGCTGTGAGCCACCAATCTTGAGGGAATGAGCGTATCAGTGCTGGTGGGGGGATCTGGGCATGCTGGGCAGTGTTAGCTACAATACACAGCTGCCCAGCCTCACGGTGAACAGAGGCCATGAGCTCCCTACAGCACTCCACCGCATTAATAAGGACGAATAACTAGGAGCCTGCTTATCCCAAGAGTACAACATTTTCATAATAGAAGATGTCACTTCACTAAAATCTTAGACATCAGGCACTTCAGGGAATGGGGAGAAGTTATAGTTGGGGGCAACCCAAGAGAGGCGTGAATTTTTTGAAAAATGGTAATTTGGGATAAATGGAAGAGTCGAGTCTCACTGTTCCTTAGTCAGGAACCCTTGTCACAAGCAAGGGCCTGTTCAGAGAGCCAGTCCCTGATCCCCAAGCCCAGGCTTGATTTGTAAGGGACTGGGCCCATTCCCTGAGGGAGCTCCTGGTGAAAGAACATGTTCAGAAGGCAAACAAGGAAGGGGAAAAACCACACTCAGTACAAGAAAGCATAACAGTAAGCACAGAAGTAAAATATCTTCTTCTTTCTGGCAAAGGAAGAGCTTGATATTACAGTGGGTTTAGCCAGAACAAGCCGGTGATTCCTGTTTAGCACAGGGCCCAGCATTTCAAGAGGACTGGACCTCAGGAAGAACCATAGTTCTCCCATGTTATAGGAAAATACCTGGCCAGCTGTGGATTGCCATCTTCCTCGGCTTTCTGAAACTGGAGAGCGTATAGCTGTCACTCACCACCTCCATCACCTCCATCACTCATCTTCTGTTGGCAACAGACGCTGCTGACCCTGTTTCCCTAGTGAGTGTCACTTCAGGGTCTTGAATGCAGCCCTGTGAAGTGCTTCTGAACCAAGGAAGAATGTGACAAGCTAATGGAAACTCAGAAAAATAGGGCTGTTTTCTTCTCGAGATTCCATTTAAGATGGCTTGATTTATACATATTTCTATTGGCAAATCATTCACTGCACGTTTAACAGATGTCCTATAAAAGAGACACAAAGGCCGGGAGCAGTGGCTCATGCCTGTAATCCCAGCACTTTGGGAGGCCGAGGTGGGCAGATCACCTGAGGTTGGGAGTTCGAGACCAGCCTGACCAACATGGAGAAACCCCATCTCTACTAAAAACACAAAATTAGCCGGGCGTGGTGGCTCATGTCTGTAATCCCAGCTACTCGGGAGACTGAGGCAGGAGAATCACTTGAAGCTGGGAGGCGGAGGTTGCGATGAGCTGAGATTGTGCCATTGCACTCTAGCCTGGGCAACAAGAGAGAAACTTCGTCAGAAAAAAAAAAAAAAACACAAATTAAAATGTATTAGTTTTTTAAAAGTATAGAAAAATAAGCAGGGCATAGTGGCTTATACTTATAATCCCAGCACTTTGAGAGGCTGAGATAGGAGGATTTCTTGAGGCCAGGAGTTCAAGACCAGCCTGGGCAGCATAGGGAGACAAAAAATTAAAAAAATTCGCCAGGTGTGGTGGAATGTACCTGTATCCCAGTTACTCAGGAGGCTGAGGTGGGAGGATGGCTTGAGCCCGGGAAGTCGAGGCTGTAGTGAGCTGTGTTTGTGCCACTGCACTTCATCCTGCTTGACAGAGCAAGACCTTGTCTCAAAAAAAAGTATAGAAAAATAGTATAATGAGAATAATGGCCAGTGATTCAGCATCTCCTGTCATCAAGTGTTTTCTGTGGTTAGGTCATTTGGCCCTGGCCATGACCCTATCATATAGATGAAAACACTGAGGTCCATGAGATCCGTGAGATTAAGCCTCAGGAGGTGGAATCCAGAACATGGATTTCAGCCTGAGGACTTCTGAGCTAAAAAAAAAATGCCTAGACTTGTCCATATTGTGCTTTTCTGTAGCCAGGTGGTTTTCTGAGTTTGAGGTGCATATGCATTTTTTGACCTATAAATACTGAGCCTTAAAGAGGATGTGTAGATCCTCTGTGTGCTTACTTGATAATGAAATACACACACACACACACACACATGCAGGCACTAGCCATGGGTAGTAGCTCTAATAGTGTCTGGTCACAAATTTCTTCAATCTTCCTAGCAGCCTAAATACTAGAGCTGCAAAGAGAAGCTCTGAAGGCACAATGAGAACAGAGGGTCATTAATTAAGTCCCCACTCCCTCTGTAATGAAGGGCAGGTGAGTACAGCCTAAAATGGCAGAAGAACCTCAAGCCTGAGTCGTAATAAAACGCCATCAAACCCTGCCTAAAGCTATTCATCCAAATTAAAGTTCTGCTGAATGCCAAGCCGCAGCCAATTCCACAACTCCTCTTCCACAGTTACCTACACCCCAGTTTAAAGAGAAAGTAAGATGAAAGTGCCTGATTCACTCTGCCCAAATCAGCTGGCTGATATCGCAAGCATGAACACATGTCCCGCACATGAAATGACCAGCCTCTTGCAAAACGAACTGGGTTATATTTTGGATAACAAAATTGCATAACAGAGATTAAACCACACAGAATTTGGGCTCAGGCAGAGGTGTTATTATGCAAATGAAATGGACAGTACTGTTACAGGGTACCCATTACAGGGGAGCAAACCTCTCGCCTTGTTGGCCTGTCAAAAAGCGATATTCCAAATGTAGAGCATTTCCCAGTCTGACGGATGTTAATTCAATTAGCCACTTTGCCAATGTTGAAATGCCTAGAAACCTTGTCAAAACTCATTTTCTCAGCATACCCGTTCATAAAATCTACAGTCCTGCACCCTCGTTCAGCATCTGTTACTGCATTTCCTGTAACCCTATAACCCTTAAGCTTCGGGGAGTTGCTGAGAAATACCAAATATTAAATGTCATTTTAAGGACATTTTAGTTTCTGTTGTTGCTATTAATTTTCATGTATCTTTAAATTATTTTAACATCATCATATAACACAGTTAATTTTATTAAAGTAGATGAATGTAAAGAATATTTTACAAGACACTTTAAAAAAACTGATGAGGTTTCTTAAATATGCATTTCAAGATCTTCTCAAGAGGTGTCCATGCAAGATTTTAAAACATAAACAAGACCCAAAGCTCCTCAAGAATTCGCGTATTTGCTCTTTTAGTCTTAATAATGACTTAGTCACAACATTTTATAGCTAAAAAGAATCTGAAAAACCATTGCTTACAATGCTGTACTTTTATGTACCTTTTGAGGACGTAAAGGTCCTACAGTGATGCAGTTACTTCCAGACTTTTTGCAACTTGTTTAAAAAATGAAATGAGGTTTGTATTTTAGAATAAGCTTACAAAACAATAAAAATCAAATCAAATCAAGCAGTTTAGATTTTAACATTTATTACCAAGGTGAGGCTAGCGAAAATGAAAAGGAGCTTTCTTTTATTTGATTTCTGAGACTTGGAAGAGCATAAGTGAAGTGTTCTATCAGGACCAGAAGTCTGGGTCTGGATAAAAGCAACACTCAGATCTGCAATGCAGTAGTCCCTAGCCAGTGAGCAAAAGTCACCCCCGTTCTAAGCTGCATAGCAATGAAATAATGTTAACAATCCCACTAGTCATAAAGATACAAACTACACTGAACCCTTCAGAAGATTCTGTATTTCTCAGATGGCATCAGAAGCTTGAGGGTTATGATTGCTCTGTGACTTTACATATCTAGAGAACTGTGCTATTTAACAGTGCTAAGAGTCAAGTTCAACTCCCACCTCCTCGGACAATGAAATCATTCTGACTCCCCTACTGGGTAGCATTTATGATTCATTGCCACCTCTCCCAGAGTTGATCTGTCAGCCCGAGAGGCTAAGTCAGTCGCTGACTCTCTGCTGCTCCCCACCCCCTCCAGCTTACTGTACAGTGAAGCTGTACAGACGGTTATACCTAAGCAGGAGGCTGGGGTCACCTGTGTGAGGGCAGGAAGACAAAGGAATCTTTAAAGACCACAAACCTCAGGCAGCCAACCCAGCCTGGGAAGGCAGTGTTCTCCCTGTTTCCAGGAGGGGTCAAAGTGACATAATGTGAAAATGCCCAGGAAGGCTGTATTAGACATGGATTTAAATATATTTTCATGAGCCACTGTAAGGTGTTCACAGAGGTGAGACCAGTGAGCCACCAGCCTTTCCTCCGGCATCCAGGAAAACACTTGTGAAGCAAGAAGTATCATGTTACACCAGCCCTTCTCTTCCCAGTTTCTCCTAAAGCAGATTCTCAAACTTTAATACGCATTAGAATCACCTGGGCAGCTCTTAAAAATCCCAGTGTCCAGGCCACAGCCCAGAAAATTCAATCGGAATCTCTGGGGATGGGGCCCAGGCATCAGGGCCTTCCAAGGCTCCCTTTGGTGAATTCAATATGCAGCACCAGTTGAGATTCGGTGTTTCTTAAAGAACCCTTTACAAAAGCAGGACTGGTTGAAGTGGTGTCTATTCAACGGCACAGAACTGAACATCGACTCTAGATGGCTGTTCAGTCGGCTTATTGCAGGACTGGGGAGAAGCACTCACCCGCGGTGGCGATGCGGGTCTTTTCCTGCATACGATCTACAGACCCTGTCTAATATTTTCCATGCCAGGCAATGAGATCACAAACTCCAAAACATTAAATCAAAACCGGAGGCATTACGGGTCTTCAATAAAACTTCATAGTCTGTACACAAGGGGGAGGGAGAAGAAAATTAAAACCATCACCAAGCTGCGGACATATTATATGTGTGTGTGTGCGCATTTTTTTGTGTGTGTGTATGTATGTATGTATGTATGTATGTATATGTAGCAAGCATTGGGATAGCATAGCAGTTAGAGACAAAAATATGTAGAACAATAATTAGTTAAAAGTGATTGGCTAGGCAGACAGTAAAAAATTACTCACAAGTAAAAATAATCCATTTGTGCCTTAAAGAAAGCTCATCATAAAAGATACTTGATTTCTAACAAGGAAAATGATTTATGCCATGGTGGGTGGAAATAACAGTGATATACATATGAGAAATTAAATGAACATGAAGGAGATCCTACTTTCATGAGAATATTCAATTATAAAGGACTTCAAGACTTCGAGTTTACAAAACCCTGTAACAAAGTCTTTATTCCAAAATAGCGGTGTTTCTAAATAGTATGCTGGATATAAAAAATAAAAGCCTTAACATCTAATTCTAATCATAATTTTAATAATGGAAGAAATGGATAACTGAAGATGGGGGCAGTACTTTGATTTTAACACCTGCAGTAACTGCAGGTGTTAGCGTTCCTTTGGCAAACCTTCTACCTATCTCATTTTCAGGGCTTGAATTATGTTTTTGTGTGGGTGTGTGCTGAAGATTGGAGAGGACTGATCTTTAATAAGAAACTAGACAAATCCAGGCAAACAAGGACTGGCTTGACATTGTGTTTAATCAAGACAAAGGGCTCCACATGGGTCCTTCAGCTTCCTTGTCCATTATTCAGGTTCTATTACCATGTAGGAACAGAATTTCCAAAGCATTACCCTTGCATTCAAGGGCAACACACTTCAAGCTGGTTCCAATTAGGCTGGGCCAGTGTGGATGTCTCACACGCGTCAATATTTGCAGCTGAGCTAGTCAGATCTGCAGGGGTATCCTCTAGACAGCAGGAGACCCTCCTTACTGCTGCCTTTGCGAACAATCCTGCAGGCATTTACACCACCTCCCTCTCAGCTCCCTTCACAAATGCCATTTCTATCCTTTGTACCCCTGGGGCTACTCTTAGATCTCCCCTTTTCCAAACACCTGGGAGATATGCCACATGGACATTTCAAGTTTCCCAAATAATTTCCATTTTATTAGTGACATTTAGACTTAATACTGTCACTTAAACATTTTTTGAGTGCTCACTGAAAAGGTGGAATTTTGACCCATGTCTGGAAATTTCTGCAGGCATTCATGTTGATGAAATAAAATTAAATAAGATCTAATTGCACGGTAGAGGTCATTTTATATAAGAGGAAATTGAGGCTTATTTGACATGCTCATTGCCAGGGAAAGAGAGACATAATAGCAATCTGCAGAACTCGATTTGGGGCTAGTGAGAATATACACACAAGAATAGCAAGAATGCCAGATCCTCCTGAAGGCTCTAGAAACCGTTTCTTCCTACAAAGGGTATCAACCCTCTGTAGTTTATTTTTATCAGCCAAATTCCACGTTTAAAATGTTTCTACTCCAAAATAAATGTTATTAATGTAGTAGTGAGATCCCTGCATTGCAGGGTAGAAAGTATCTTAGATCTTCGTTGCCAATACTCAATTTCCCCCTATTTATTTCTAGTGTAGGTTTCACGCAAATCTGTTTTCTAATTTGCTTTTTTCTTACATCTCTGAACAGAATTGAGGAGCACTGGTCTTCCACCGTTTTGTTAATCACATTGAAAATGTTCACCTATTCTTGTTTATTCATTTCACTTTAGGAAAACGAAAAAAGTTTTCCTGGCTTCTCTCGCCATACATTGCCAAGGACATTGCTCGCTGGTAGTGGCCAGTGTCAGCGGAAACGGTGCTCCATCCACCACTGCTGACCCAACTCATTTTCGATAATAAACATTTCCAGGGTAGCGAACATCATGGAGGCCTAGGCAAAGAATCAACTTTACGACCACCTTGGTCAGCAGCAGGCCAAATGAAAATAAGCCGCGGGAATGGGTCCGCGAAGCCAAGGACGTTATTTCTCGCTCTTGGGGACTGTTTTAATGCCAGTTGGCAGGGTCCTCAACACCTTCCATTTGGGGTCTGGAGAGTCTGTGTGTCCTAGTCAGGAGACGCAGGTTCTGTGCAAAACGCACTCCCCACCTCGTCCTTGAGGATCCACACTGTTGGAAGGACGCTCTGACCTCGCGCTCCGAGGCAGCGCTCACAGGCGCCAATTCAGAATCCAGTCTTCCTCTCCCCTTCCTCGCCCTCCTCCTTCCACCGCCGCAGTCACTCCCCGCGGAGTTTCGTTGCTTTGTCGCACAAGCCAGCTTTTGGTCTGTTAGTTGTTCGCATTCCCCGAGGGTTTGCAGCTCCCGATCTGGCTCAGCTCTTCTTCCCATAGTTTCTTTGCAGCTAGCAGCTCCTCATTTCTCTTTTCGTCAATTTTCTTCTTATTTTTAAGTATGATGTGGCGGATCTTTTTTGCAAAACTATGGGCATGTGTACGTTTGGAGCTTGGTACTAAAACCTGATGCATAAAGTGCGTTTTTAGCCCGAGCTGCTTTTTTTTTTTTTTTCTCTTCAAAAGTAAATTTAAGAAGAAAATTAAGAGACTCAATTTGACTTCGACTTTGAACCACAGGACTCACGGCTCAGTGCTCTTAAAACTCTTAAAAACACAGTGAAAGCGCAGGTCCGGAGCAGAGCCAGGACTCATGCAGGAGCGAAAGCGGGCCTATTAAGGCCTGAGGCTAGGACGTCGTGAGGAAGACTCAGGATCCCGGCCCTGCGGCCTCTGCGGGCTGCTGCTGGTGGGTACCAGCGTTCGTTGTTAGGCCCAAGTCTGGCCAGGGCTCTCGAAGAGTGCCACCTGTGTTTTCTGCCCTCTGTTACTTCCCGCAAGAACCGAAATGCGCACCTGTATGTCCAAGTTGGACTTAAATCAGCTTTTTCTTAAGGTTTCTCCTGGAGACCTTGAAATGCATGGGCCCGGGGAACATCCCGGCCTGTTGCTTGTTTTAACTCCCGGAAACAAACCCACCAAAAATCAAAGCGAAGTAGGAGACATGAAGTGGGGGCGACTGTAGCTTCAAGAGCGGCCCTGTCACCGAACCCCTGGGTGTTTAGCAGTCGGAAGTTTCGGGTGCTGAGTTCACGGCTCAGGTGGCGTGCAGCAAGGGAGTACTCATCGGTAACCCCCCGTGCCGCCAACCCCCAGTCCCCAGAAGGGCAGGCACCCCTTCGCGCCTCCTTTTTGACTCCCGCTTTTGGCACAGAGTTTACCTTTCTTTCTTTTCCTGCCTTGGGAAAACTGGGCGAGGGCCCGAGGCCTCTGGGGACCCTCAAATCCATCCTCTGCCCTGCTAGGAGTCCAGCCCCAGGTGGAGGAGTTTTGCCCCAGGTTTCTGAGTGCGCCCTCAGCTAACAGGCTCCCGCGACCCTGGAAGCGGAACTTTGTTGCACTCCGCGCCCAGAGCACGCTGAAATACGGTGCCAAAGCCAGCCAAGCAAAAACGCAGAATCCGCGAGCTCTTTACCTCTGTGCGCTCAGCGCTGACTAGTAGCTGTCCCCGGGCCATGGAGAGGGCTAAGCTGCCTCCTTGGGAGGTGGGAGAGACGTTTCTTTTCCTTCTGGAATCTCATTTTAGGGCCACCTCTCACCAAGCCCAGCCTGCAGCTCGGGAACCCGCGATACCCGGCCGGGGGACGACAGGGGGCGACAAACTGTAAGGTTTTCCCTATGCCGGACCGTGCAGAAGGCTGCAGCGAGGGCTGTGTGCTCCCGATCGCGCACAGCTGGCTGCGGGAAAGGGACCAGGATTGAGACGAGGGCTCGCGGACTCTGCTACCGGGGAGAACCACCCCCTCTCATCGTGCGCAATCCCCAGACTCACCCCTCTACAGTCGCCCCTAGCCACGGGAGGCCTTCACGGGGACGGGGGCGGAGTTTTCTCCTGGACTGCGACTCCTTGCCACTTTTCCAAGCTCCGCAGCAGAGGTGGGGTGGACGTTCCCCTGAAAGGGTAGTTGGGCGAACCAGCTCTCACGGTGTCACGACCGGCTTTATTTCCTCGTCTTTGAGTGTGCCTGTTGACTCCTCACCTACTGGGGGGAAGAAGCGGCTTTAGCTGCTTTTCCGGATCACGAGTATGAACTGGACTGAGGCAGGGATGTGGCGTTCCTTTATCTCAGAGACTCCAAGGTCTGGAAATCAACCTTTCTTGGTATCTCGCGCCCGACGAAGCTAGCAGATTCCGCAACGGAGAGCACTGGGCAGGGTGCGTCTCCACTCCCCGCACCCCCGGAGCCCCGTGCATACTGTGCGTGCTTAGTCCTCTCTTCGCTGCCTTCGCGGAACTCCTGGCTTAGGCATGCCCACTTTAATCCAAACCATTCCCTTTCCCTGTTCCTTACTCCAAACCTACGCTGTCATGGACAGGCCTAATCTTCTACATAGGTTCCCCTGCTCCCACTCTCGCACCCTCCTGCCAGTGCACTGACCCTCAAACCTCCTCCAGGTCTCCAGGACCTCCCAGAGCCAGAGACTGTACTGTGTTCATGCCGCCGGAGAGGAAGAGTTCACTTCTTTTAAACCTGATTTTTCTTTTTCCAGGGGTAATTCTTGTCTGTGGCCCCACCGCGTGCTCTCTCTAGAGAGCCCAGGAATTATGAGCCAGTCACCCCTAACAGATACATTTAGACAGGTGGATTAGGAGCCAGGGATGCTCTCTGGCCCCACAACGGAGGGAAAGGGGTCGGGGCCTCCGCAGCCATGGTTCCCCAGGGTGGGCTGATAGGGTCCACGTGCTCCTCAGCCACAGTCACCGCGCTGGCGCCATACTCAACTCTGGGTGGCTAAGGAGAGCTAGACCCTTGGGGTCGGCAGGAAGGAGGGGAGGAAGGTTCTTCCCTCCAGGGGAGCGCTGGGAGTCTCAGAAACCTCGGCTGTTCCTACTCTCTCCCCTGTGCCCTCTTCCTGGTCTAGCACATTCAGCCCAATGCCTTTGGTGCTTACTGGGCTCAACCTCAGAACTCTCAGATCCTGACCCCCCTCCAATCAGTTCATGTTCAAAATCACGAGTTTCCTCCTCCTGGCCTCACCGCATGGCTCCCGGGCACGGTTAGCTGCGCAGGTTGGGGAGTTCAGAACTGCTTTGGTGCAGGGTAGAAACAGAGAAATTGTTGATGTTCAATCTCAGGGGTAAATAATTCAGGGCTGCGCAAAACCTCATTTAAATGAAGGAGAAATGACCATTCTGTGGTTTAACAGACTTCCTGAAGCTGCAGGTGATGGGAGAAAGACGAGGCCAGGCCACCCGGGATAGAGTGGTGCGAGATTCCACCGCCAGGGAGAAAGGAACTTGTCCTTCAGGCCTAGAGCTGGAGCTGTGAATTTGGCCTCCCGCCGGTCGCGCTTGGGGGCAGGAGGGCGCCGGATCTATGAGCCTCTTAGCAGCAGATCGGGATCCTTTTACCTCCTGCCCCTTCTATCACTTCTTGGAGAGGGATGAGTTCTGGTGGCTGGGCCCGGCTGTAGGAGACAGGATTTGGACCGTGCCCCTCTCGCGTCACCGAAATCACCCCCACTATTCCAAGAGTGGTTGGCTATTAAACGTTGTGAAGATTTCCTGAGAGAAGGATTGAAGACCTGGCCAGGAATGGGACACAAGTTCCGCCTTGTGTCTTCCTGCCAGGAGCCCTGCACCGCGCTGGACGCTCACCTTGACACTCCCAGCCAGCTGGGGTACTGATCCCACTCTTCCCCGGCTGCTGCCCCGGGAGTGGGGAGGTAGAGAGAGCCACACCCTAAACACCTTGCCACGATAAACTTTTATTCTCTATCTTATTATTAAGGGTGGCGGAAATAAAACTAAAACCAAAACGAAAACGAGTACTAGTATTAACACACTAATCAATTTGAGATGACTTCCCCATCATTCCCAAAGCCAGAGGAGGGAGGGGGCTACAAGGGGCTCAGAGCAGTGGAAGGTCCCAGGCCCAGCTGGGGTTGGGACGAGTGTTTGTGTGTGTGTGTGTGTGTGTGTGTGTAGAGGGGTGGGTTCCGGGGGGGGGGGTGGTGGAGGAGGGCCGAGAGGGGAGGATAGAAGGAGGGGGTAGAGTTTCAGGGCGGGGAGGGGGGCGCTGGGGCGCCGTGACGGGAACCAATGAGCTGCCAACTCGCGCGTCTCCGGCGTGACTGCCGAGATTGACGTGGAGGACACGTCAAATTGATTCCCGCACGCTGCAGCCTCCCGGTCAGACGAATTTCTCCCAATCGGATGAAGTTCACCCTGGGCCTGGGGTCGCGGGCGTGGAGAGTGTCCTGGGAGGGGGCAGCAGCGGCGGCGGCAGGCCCTGGAGCGGGCGGCAGCGCGCTCCGCTGCCGCTCACAGCGCGTCTCCAGCCCGCGGCTGGGCCGCCGCGGCTCTCGGCTCTCGCGCGCCCTCCCTCTATGCCTCTCCCCCGGCGGCGGCGGCGCCCAAGCTCTCCCGGACTGCGCCGGGCCCAGCCCCGGCCACCCCGGCCACCCCGGCGCCAGGCAGCTGGCCGGCCCGCGCGCTATGGGTAAGGGGCGGGCGACAGGCAGGCCTCGGGCGGGCTGATGAGGTGGGTCGGGTCCGCGTGCCTCCCTTCCCTCTCGTCCGCTTTCCCTGGGCGACCCAGTTCTGGGTCCTGGAGAAGCTGCATTCTCCTCTGGTCCCCAGCCTTCAGGGGGCAGTTCAGCAAGTCTGGGAAGGGAGTGTTCCAAGTAGACGCGCTAAAAGTCGCGAAAGGGCACGGAGGGCTACAATGCGCGGCGCTCCACTCCGCGGCTCCTCTGCGCCCTTGCCCACTCCAAGCCGGACCCAGGCGGTTTGCCCTTGGACTCCGAGCTGTCTGGGGACCCACAGGTCACCTTTGGAAGTGCGCCTGGGTGCAGTCCCTCGCTCCGCGTGGGGACCCTTGGCTAACCCGCCCGGTGTTTTCTCCCCCTCGGCTCACTCTTGTCTGGCGCATCCGCAGAGCAGACGTATGGCGAGGT
The DNA here is from genome assembly GCF_028885625.2 of Pongo pygmaeus. NCBI lineage: Eukaryota > Metazoa > Chordata > Mammalia > Primates > Hominidae > Pongo > Pongo pygmaeus. The sequence continues at coordinate 16,478,355 of NC_072394.2, forward strand.
GAACCAGCTGGGCGGTGTGTTCGTCAACGGCCGCCCCCTGCCCAACGCCATCCGCTTGCGCATTGTGGAGCTGGCGCAGCTGGGCATCCGACCCTGTGACATCAGTCGGCAACTCCGCGTATCCCACGGCTGCGTGAGCAAGATCCTGGCGCGCTACAACGAGACCGGCTCCATTCTCCCCGGGGCCATCGGGGGCAGCAAGCCCCGCGTCACCACTCCCAACGTGGTCAAGCACATCCGGGACTACAAGCAAGGAGACCCTGGCATCTTTGCCTGGGAGATCCGCGACCGGCTGCTGGCCGACGGCGTCTGTGACAAGTACAATGTGCCCTCGGTGAGCTCCATCAGCCGCATCCTGCGAAACAAGATCGGCAGCCTGGCGCAGCCCGGACCGTACGAGGCAAGTAAGCAGCCGCCTTCGCAGCCTACGCTGCCCTACAACCACATCTACCAGTACCCCTACCCCAGTCCCGTGTCGCCCACGGGCGCCAAGATGGGCAGCCACCCCGGGGTCCCGGGCACGGCGGGCCACGTCAGCATCCCGCGCTCATGGCCCTCGGCACACTCGGTCAGCAACATCCTGGGCATCCGGACGTTTATGGAGCAAACAGGTCAGTTGTGGCGGCCTCCGTAGCCTTCTATTAAGGGGCAGAACCTGGGGCGGGCAGGCTTGCAGGAGAGGACTCACACTCGCTCTCCTCCCGGGACCGGTTCTGGCTCAGGGGAGGGCTCCACACAGGCCAGGGAGGCTGGGGGTCCTGGGCCTTTTGTAAGAGGCCTCGGACATCTTGAACTTTTTATGACAAATATGGAAAATATTTCCCAAATAGAAGAGCAATCGCCGACCACAAATTTGGAGGCCTGAAATTGCGCTTTTTCATTCTTGCAAAAAGTATGCAAGCCCCTGTTGCCAAATCTAAGGGGGAAAAAACCCGCTCCATTTTGAGACCCTTTCTTTAGCTCTCAGAATCCTTCACGGTTTCCCAAGGGTTCTGTCCCCCACTCCCAGGCCCAGCGGCTCTTCTGAGTTAAAGGAAAAGGGATCTTGTGGTCGATTGAGTGGCCTACATCTCTAAGGTCCTGTGGCCTTGCAGGTCCTGGAGTTTGGGGTGATGGCTGCTGGGGCTGCAGCCACCTTCACAAGGATTTGTCATTTATCTGCAATTAAAGCTCAACAAACTATTGGTCAAGTGGGTGACGAGGAAGATGGGGAAGGCGGGAGGTTTGGAACAACTTTGATGCCTGGCTGGGAAAGAATCCGGCCAGAATCGGGTCTGGATTTCTTTGCGCTGTCCCCAGCTGCCAGGAGCTGGCCAGGGGATGGCACACTCTTAGGTGATCAGACTCAGGAGGAGGGCAAGAAGCAAAATTCACCGTAGCCTAGGAGGAAAGAGTGGTGGCTGGAAAGAAACTGTGAGTGCTCAGCTCCAGCAGCAGCAGTGCCTCTGTGGCCCTGCTCTGGCTTTGTGTCTCCTGGTGGCTCTAACCCAGCCTAAGGCTAAAGCTTCCCATGGAATGGCAGTGGGCAGCTGGTCGGGAGGTTACCCCACCAAGCCTGCATGCAGATCTGGAGGTTTCCCTTGGTTCCTGGCACACACAAGGGCCCGGGGAGCAGCTGTGTGCTTCTATCTGACCCGTGGGGACCACAATGTTGACGCTTCTTTTGGGAAACCCTGGGCGTTTCCAGAGGCAGTTCTCATAGAATCGTCTCCCTGCCCTCCAGATGCCTGTGCAGATGTTGAGAAATGAATACAATTTTCATGAGGTTGCTGTAGCTTTGAACTCGGAAGTTTCTGGGAGCCGTGTCTGGACAATGGAGCGGCTGCTTTGGCCGAGTCTGCCCAGGCTTTGACTCAGCAGCAGCCTACCGTTCGTGGGAAACGGGTTGAAGGCTACGAGGACCGGGCAGCAGGCCTGGCTGCCTTTCCTTCGCCCCACCTGGAGTGGTGAACATCCCAGCCCCTGCCTGCCGCCCTCTGCCTCCTGGTGGAGTGTCAGGCAACTTACAAATTTTGTGGGACCCCTGGCCGTGTCTTCAGATACAAATTGGGTGGTTGGCCACACGTGTGCCCAGGGCAGATTCGGAGGCACCTTTTAATCCGTCCTCTGTCTCCTGCAGGGGCCCTGGCTGGGAGCGAAGGCACCACTTACTCTCCTAAGATGGAAGACTGGGCCGCCGTGAACCGCACGGCCTTCCCCGCCACCCCCGCAGTGAATGGGCTCGAGAAACCTGCCTTAGAGGCAGACATTAAATACACTCAGGTAACCAGGAGGCACGTGAGGCAGTGACCTTAAGTAGGGAAGCAGAAGGTTTGGGGAAGTGGGGAAAAAGAGAGAGAAAGAAAAGAAATAATTTCCAGGCAGAGAGATGGTTGTATCTGGCAGCCGGCCAACAAGCGTCCTTTCTGTCCTTTCCTCAAGCGTACTAGTTTGGGGGAGTCTGACTTTCGAGGGGTTGACTTGCCTTTGCCAAGATAGCTTAGCTAAAAAAGCTGGAACTCCAGATCACAAATCCACAGTCAAGGGCCTTCTTTCTCTAAATCCCGATATGAATACCATGACCCCTTCCAATCATTATTTGTAACAGTTTGAGTGAATTCTTAGAAATCACTTTGCCAAAGAGTCCTGACTAGGAAATTTAGAGGCCGGGCCTCGCATGGGGATAATGGATGGGGACGGGACATGGGGGAGCGATAATGGACGAGAACCCCCGTTTCAGTGATGGCGTGGGCTAGAGAAGGCAGGATTTTCTGCTGCTGACGGTCCCTCTCTATCCCCACAGTCGGCCTCCACCCTCTCTGCCGTGGGCGGCTTTCTCCCCGCCTGCGCCTACCCGGCCTCCAACCAGCACGGCGTGTACAGCGCCCCGGGCGGCGGCTACCTCGCCCCGGGCCCGCCGTGGCCGCCTGCGCAAGGCCCTCCGCTGGCGCCCCCCGGGGCCGGCGTAGCTGTGCATGGCGGGGAACTCGCGGCAGCAATGACCTTCAAGCATCCCAGCCGAGAAGGTGAGGAGCGCAGGGAGGGGGGCGGGTGGATGCTGGAAGGGTTAGGAGGGGTACTGGGGAGCAGGTGTGAGCCTGGGAAAAGGGAGAGCGGGTGGGGAAGAGGTGGGTCCTGAGCATAAACCCTTCTTCTGGGTTAACGTTAAGCCTGTAGCTTCTTGGAGCAGGTTAGTTCTGACAGGTGTCCCTATAAATGTACCCGAGGTTGAGAGAGACTGGCCCCAAGACCGTCCACTCCACTTATGAGGGGAGAGGAGAAAGGGGGTCCTTCTGGCACACAGGACGCGTGGGTTTGGATCCGGTTCTGGCACCTTCGACCAAGTTCCTGCTTCTTTCTGAGTTTCTGTTTCTCCATCCAGAGACACGTCTAGCAGGCACCCTCCAGGCTCACCTTTCTGTAGACCTGTTCCGGCACCTAAGCCCTTTAGGTGGGGTTGGACTTGCTAGTGGCACCTAACCTCCATCCCAGACCCTTCCCGTCTCTGCCCCACTGCCCATCTGTTTTTTTCCAGGTTCCTTAGAGGAAAAAAGGCCTTTTGATTCTTTTTCTTAAATACACACTGTGGGGAAGTAGAGGCCATGTGAATCAGTGTCCTTTACTCTAGGCTTAGGAGCTTCCTGTGGTTGGTGCTGGTGGTGGTGGTGGAGGGGGTGGGTTCTCTCTTTCTGTGGAAAATGTGCCTGGGAGTCTTGCCTCCTTTTCCGCTTCCTCCTCCTCTTCCTCTTCCATAAGTCCACTTCCTGAAAAGTCAAGGAACAGATTTTAGGTATTTCACTGACAGTCAGTAGTGTGAGGGGCATCTTCTCACACTACCAGGAGGGTTCCAGTTTTTCCTTTAACTTGGGAAAAGCTCACCAGCCCTTGAGTCCTCATTTTCTTTGTTGTTAAAAGGAATGGCTTGATTTGCTAAGTTCAAACTTGCCGGTGCTTAGGTTCTGAGCACCAGAAATTTGCAACTTCAACCAACCTGGGAAAGGAAAGGGTCACCCCAGGGTGTCCCAGTCCCAGCAGAGAAAGGGACAAGGCACAAACCTGGGGGACAGCGTGGAGTTCCCAGATTATAAAAGGATTTTTACTAGCTGCTTTGCCTCCACCTGTCCAGGGCTGGAAGCGAGGTGGATGTAGTGGCAGGTGGCAGTGGGCAGGCAGGGGACAGGAGGGCCATCCTCCTTGGTGCTGCCCAGGCAAAAAGTGCTATTTCCAAGTAGTCTTGATAAGATAAGGGCATGCCCTGGGGAGTAGGGGTGGGAGGCAGGAAGGAAATAAAGATGCCATCCATAACAGTGAAATGAAGGGAGAAAAATGCTTTTTCTATTTCCACCTTTCCTAGAGCACAGACATCCTGGGATATTAGGATAATGTTCACTTGCCTAGTTATAGACAAATCCAAATAAGGAAAATTTATAAAAATTGGGATTTGGAGCTCTTTTAAACTTTAAGTTTAATTTAAATAGGATACTATCATTTGCTCATTTATAGAAAAATCCAAGTGAAGGAAATGTTAAAAGTTGAGAGTAAGAACTCCTTTAAGCTTTATGTTTAAGGATAGTTAAGGGGTCGCAGATGAGCACTTCACTCATCCTCAGCCTCCAATCAACCTGTTTTCTCAACAACTGAGGTTATCTGTCGAAATCGAAATCAAAATAAATTTACCACGTTACACAAATCACTTAAATAAGCAGGTTCTTTTGAATTAAAAAAGTATAACCACAGATTTGAAATATTTTCCTGGGTTCATCTTAAGGAGAAGAAAGACTTAGAAAAAAGACCCACAGTCTTCAGAGGAATGCATTTGTTTTCAATAGAGCCACTTTGCCCTGGAGGCATTTTAAACTCTACATTAGACACAAATTATAAAGTGCAGATAATAAGCCAAAGGCAACACACACAGTTCCTAATTCTAAACTACCTCTCTTAATTTGAGGTGGAAATTGTGGGGTAGCTGATTTTAACATTAAGCCTCACTGGTGATTGATTTTCTTTAGAAGACACTTTCTTTTTCAGAGATACAGGGCCATTGAACAGTGCTGGCATTTAAGTCCCTTTTACCATTATATCGGTTTCCTATTATGTAATATCCCACCTGTTTTTAAAAACTACAGCAATAATTTGTTACTCTAGTTATTAAATTAATAATTTAATTTTGTTGTCCTCCAAGTTCTTTAAAGGTTCTAATAAAAGATAATCAGATAACTTGGGGACACCATTAGCAATGATTTCTCAAGCTGGCATGCAACTGTCTGTGTTCGAACAGGAATGTAGAAAGAATCATTCATTATGTACCTATATTCATAGCCTGAGAATTACATACATACTTGGGTTATGGATTTTTACTCCTTAGTGGTAGAACAGCTGACTTCAAAGATCTATTCCCTCAACACAACTGGTCTTTGGAAAGACAGAAAAATAATAAGAATCACTGCCTTTTATTTTCTGATCAGTTCTTAAGAAATTAATATCTTCAAAGAAACCTGTCCCAGAGGAAATTTACTATCAGCAATTGTTCAATTCATAAGAATAGTGAGAATAGTATTCACTGAATTTCTTTTCAGTAAGAACAAATTCTTCTGTGTAATGAAAAGCAATTTAATACAATAAATGCTCAGTAAAAGCAAATACCTTTGATCACCTAACACATACACACCACACACACACAGTGCAATATATATCAATATGTCCTCCAAATTAGTGCAAATGAACAGCTTAACAGTTACCCTAAGTGAAACTTAATCAAATGTCAAATTGAAAATTTAGCATTTAATTAGACATTAATTGATTAATTGTGTTATTTAATTAATACTATAATTAATTTTTTTCTTAGTTTTTTAAAAGGTAGTGAGTCTGGGTTTCCTATTATGTAGGCAAAAAGTATGATTTACATTTCCCATCCCCTGAAAGGAAACTTTAATTTTTGGGAATTGAGAAGAATAGAAAAAGTTTTGCTTAATCTTCACTTGGAGAGGCTGACATTCTAGGAATCTCCACCCACATCCAAATGTCTTTTCACAGCCAGGGCACGACCATCTCCCCTTCCCCACCCTTAGGTGACAGACACCACCAGATGTTCCCTCAAGAGAGCTGGTATTTACAGGATGTTTTCAGAGACCCTTGAAACCTCAGGGTTTTAAGTACCTCCTCATGGGGCTCAGGAATGACTAAAGATTTGGAAATCAAATCTATAAGATATTGCATGCGCACAAAGAAAATGTATTGCTTATATTTGTTAAAGATAACTTGCAGCTTCGCTCCAGTTACCTCTGCCTCAGGATTGGTTCTTGGAGGATCCTAAAAGTAAACTTTGTCAAAGAGCAGTAGGGTGCTGGCATTGTCGCACCCGGACGCTGGCAACCCCAGCCTCCGTTTGACCCAGCCCCGGGGATCCCTTCCCAGACCCGTGCCTCCCCTCAGCGGTGGTCTGAGAGTGCCCTGCAATTGCTGTTGAATATTTAAAAAATGCCTCTCTCCATTCTTAGCCCCTGAATTAAATGAATCTGACCTAGGCCCTGGCCTCCGAGGGCCCAGAAGTACCCACTCATGTTGTCCTATGGAGGGAATGGAGGGCAGGAGGGGCCCTATGAGGAAGGATGGCTTGGACAGGGCTAAAAACACAGCAGGATTCACCCCTGTAGGGTGGGATGCAGTCGTCCTGGGTGTTTATTTTTCATGAGTTCAGTTTCTTGCTTGTCTCTAAGGTAACCGTCCCTTGGCTGAGAAACCTCCACCTCCTCAGATGTTTTCTAAACAGGTCCTCACTTTGAAGTGTGTGTCCAGGGTAGAAAGAAAAGGTCTGAATACTTGTTAGCTGGGCGGCCACAACTTTGTTTAGGAAAAAGAGCTGAGAGCCAGGGAAAAGCAGAGGGGCCACTCTGTTCTGGGAAGGTCTTTAGACCTCTTTAAAACCTTAACCAAACCGTGTGTTTGTGTGTGTGTGTGTGTGTGTCTTGCACAGACGTGGTTGGCCCAGCTCTGCGCAGCCACAGCAAGCTGCGCCTGAGGCTGAGGCGAGGGAAGTTGCAGGAGAAAAAAAAATCCAGAGTTCCCCTCACTTCAAATCGAGGCGCTCCAAGCTCCCCCTTTAAAGGAGGACTTGGGGAAAAAAGAAAATTGAAAATAGGCCCCTGTAGGTATAAACAAACTGTGGATCCTAGTGTAGGAGAAGCAGAGCGGCCCAAGGTTGGGAAAGGAAAAACAGGCTTGCGCAATCGTGGCGTCACTTTCTGTCTTCCGGTAGCAAAACTTGGGCCCCTTCCCAAACCCCTAAATAATAGAGTAAGGCGCAGAATACTGCCCGATCTGGCAATCCCACTGTCACTTAATCCGGAGGCCCACACGTCCCAGGACGTGCTGTGCCCACAGTGGTGAGCGCATCTGGATCCCCGGACCTCGTGGGTACAACGAAGTCTGCCGCTCACTTAAAGCGCAACTGCCTCCTACGTCGGAGGAATCCAGGCCGCTCCAGGGAAATCTCTGGTGGCTCATTTCCCGCACAATTTCCCCCTGCCCACAGCGAGCTCCGAGCCGCAGGTGTCAGCGGACTCGACGCATTGGCTGCTCTTCGCACTTGTGCGCGCGCCTGGGGTTTGGAAAGGGTGAGGGTCCGCGCAACGTTAGAGTCCCGCTCCCTTCTGCGGAAGTCTCCATCAGACCTGAAACCTTCCCAGCCCTCTGCGCCCTTCACTTCCTTTACTGAGCAGGTGGTGAGGGGGTTGGACGGCAACGGGAATTGCACCTGGCCAGCGGTCAGTGTTTGCAAATGGCCTTGCGAGGAGTCCCGCTTGCCAAGGCTCTCCTTGCAAGTGGCTCTCCTGGCGGGAGAGGAAGGGCTGGTCGCCCACGGAAGCTTGGGGTCTCTGGAGAGCGCGAGTCTCTGCTTCCCTCTTCCAGAGCCTTCAAGGGTTGAGCGCTCACGACCTCGCTTTGCAGGCGTCCTGAGTCCCAGTGCCTCTCGCACTGCGCGGCGCTAGGCAGTGATCCGACGCCTCTGTGCTTCCTCCCGCAGCGGCTGACAGGAAGCCTCCCAGCCCCGGCAGCAAGGCCCCGGACGCCCTCAGTAGCTTACACGGACTGCCCATCCCGGCCTCGACCTCCTAGGGGCAGCTCTCCCCGGACCCGAGCCCGGAGGGAACGGCAGGCGGACCCGGGCGCACAGGTCTGCGCGGCGGCCCCGGCAATCAGCGCGGTCAGGATCGGAGGACTCGCGGCGGAGGAAGCCAGCGCCGGCCCGCGGGGTGCACGGCCAGCCAGCCCCCAGGCCCAGCCCTGCCTCTGGCCCGACCCACCACACTTCCTTTATTGGCCTGGGTTTTTAGGCTTCTCTGAACTTTGGTTTTAGACTGTCGCACCCTCCTCACAATCCTTGCTCTGACGTGGCCTCTTTCGCTCTGCCAGCCTCAAATTTCTTTTTTGTCACTCTCTTGTCCGTCTCCGTCTCGCCTCTCTCCCTCTTTCCTTTCCCCCTCTTTCTTTCTCACTCTCCCTCCCTTCCCTGTCTCTTTCCCTTCCTCCCTACCTTCCACCCCGGCTTTCTCCGACCTTCCAGGGCTCCCTCTGCCCTTCCACTCTCTTTTCCTTGCTCCGACCTCTGCTCCAGTCCCGCTCCTTCCCCCGTCTCCTCTATCTAGTTCTCTATATGCTCTCAGCCCTTTTTCCTGGTCCATCCCTGTCGTTCCCTCTCTCTCTCTCTCTCTGGTTCTACTGTCAAGGGCCCTAGTTCCCTTTGTTTTACTGCTTCCCCAACCCTCCCTCAGTCCCTGAGAACCCTAGAGCCATCTCGGTGACAGTCCCTTCTCTGGCATCTGGGACTTTGTAGCCTTCACTCCTCTGAGCCCCCCAGCCCTAATGGAGGGGGGCTCAAACCTAGGAAGTGGACAGAAAAGCCACAGCCTTTGTTTTGTATATATTTTTTGTAATAACAAACCCTAAAAAACCCTCCATGAACTGTCCTCTCCCGTCGATCCCCGCAGCATATTGTCTGGAAATCTGTTTTCTCAGAGCCCAGTGGCCGCCGGGCTTCTCTTCCCTTCTGAGATGATGTCACCCCAAAGAAGACTGGGGTAGGAGTAGGGAGCACAGGGGTTGTTGGTGTTTTCAGTGCTTAGAAAACTGGGTGTCCTGCAGGTGTCTCCTCCCACCCCTCCACTTGCAACACTTGCTAGGGAATCCGACCAGTGGTAAACACATCAGCACTTTTTGGTGTTCAGGGGTCAGCACATTTGTTAATTTAAACCACAAACTGCTTCCAGGTACAAAGGTTCATTTGGCCTTCTGGTTTGCAAGGGATGAGGGTTAAAAACAAAACAAAACAAAACAAACCACCACCACAACAAAAAACAACCCAGAAAGTATCTTCTAGAGCCAGCTGCAAGAGCTGTGAGCTGCTTCCAAGTTAGGCAAGCTGGTGGTGGTACCCTGGACATAATGCAATTCTGTAGTCATAGCAATATCCCTGGCGAGAGCCTAACATCGCCTGTTAAAGGTGGCTGCCTCTGAATAAAGGAAAGCGTCTGAAAGGTGTGTGGTGAGGTGAGCAAGTCTGTTTCTGAGCGCAGAGTGTTGAGTTCTTACTCCGCAGCTACCGTCTCCCCTGAGTTCCTAGGATGAACACTATCAAGGGAAATTATTTTCTTGGTTTCCTCATGAGCACCTGCATTCCAGGTTGGTCAAGAAGTGGAAGAGAAAGCGAAATGGAAATGGGGAAGGCCTTTGCCAATGGGGTGGGGAACCCTTCTTCCCTCACAAGGGATGGGCGTGTTAGCCAGCCAGAAAATGCCAGGTGAGCCCTGAGAAACTGAGCTAGAGAGGCAATATGCAGAAACTACCTTAAAATGCAGTTAATTCTGAAAAGAGTAAAATGGGCAAAAGGCAATGAGCCAGAATGGAGGATTTCTTCAGAACATTTCTAGTATTCTAAAAGCTAGAGAAGACAATCCCAGGCTACCAAGTAATCTAGGGGGTTTGCACTACAAAGGGGCTTCCGGCTAATTGTTTTTTTTCCCTCCCTCTGTTTGACTTTCTAAAACTGGTGGAAGAGATTTTTGAATTGAAGTTGCTGTTTGTGAGTGGAGCTGCCTGCTTGGTGTGTGCACTGGTCCCACCTAGGGGACCAGTGGTAAACAGTTTTTATTTCAACTCTTTGTGATAGTATCTGTTGAAGGTATCAATTATAAAACAGTACCTACCTTTTTCCTAGAGACACTCTTCTTCTCAGATTCAAAGTCTCTTGTCTTTTTTTTAAAGCTTTATTTTGTAGACAGTGTTAGTGATGGCTAGGGATTTGATTTATTTTCTTTAGACCACATAGCAAGGTATGAATTAGATGGCTTGTGCTTGGAAACTGGGTGACACTATCTCATCAGAGAGGCAGGACTGAGACTTGGACTTTGAGACTGAGGTCCTCAGTCTTCCATGGCAGCATATCCTGTAGAAGAGCTTGTCATACTGATAATAGGAAAAAAGTATGACAGGGAAGCATGTTCCCAAGTCCCCCATCCTTTCAGCCTGTCTCCTTGTGCTTAGATGAGCATTGCATGCTCAGTCGTGACATCCTGGACAGAATTTTCATGCACCCATTTGTGCTGCCTGGAGAAGGACTGGCTTTCTCAGGCCAGGAGGAAGACATCACATCCTTTTCTGAAGGAATGAGAAGAATCTATATGACAACTTCTACCTTTGAGTTGTCACCATCCCCATTTCCCTGCTATGACCCACTTCTGTGTTTGAGCTGATCAGGGTTATGGGGGAGAAGAGCTGGGAAATGCGCCCCAGGGTGGATGCAAAGCACCTGTGTTTTAAGCGCCACCTGCAAAGGGAGGCATTTTTCAAATCTGCCTCTTGCTCCCTGTATCCTGTGGCTGGAGGCGGGTCTTTCAGTTCCCTGGCTCTGGGGCGAGCATTCACAGAGGATAGGCAGCCTTCGTCCCAGAGCCAGTAGGTTCTGACATTTCATGTGGGGTGTGGAGGGACATACCCCCTCTCTCGCAGCTGAGGGTCACGCAACATCTTAGTGAACTTGGCTTAAATCTCTGCTCCACTGTATGTGTCAGGGGACTGAGATCTCTCTGAACCTGTCTGTGAAATGTAGCCTTCAATGCAGTAACGCTCACGGTGACCTGGCCTGTAGGAAGACTGGCACTGGTGTGGCTTCACCTCTCTGGAGACAATTTTGCTTATCTGTTAACAAAAGTTAGAGGAATCACTTGTAAGGTTGGTGGGAGACCCAGAATTTAAATATTTTCCAAAAGATCCCATTGGAATATTGCACTTTTGCTCTTTGTTCGTCCTGATCTGCGAAGGCACTGAGAGCTCATAATAAAATTATGCAGCACCACGTCAGGTAGAATAATTTGAGAAACAATCACTCCCTAAAAGCTGTTTGTCTTTGCCTTTTATTTTTTTAATTTAAGAATAAGGTTTTTTTTTAAGAAAAATACAGAGATGTAACCCAAAGAAAATAAAGACATAATCAGATAGCCCTCTGATTTTTTGAAAGAATAGAAATAATATATGCGTGTCACTAAAAAACTCAAGCAGTACAGAAACATTAAAATGAAAAGTGGAAGTTCTTCCTGCTCTCATTTTTGTTCTTAAAGGTGAATGCTGTTATAGTCCTTTGTGAATCTTTCCAGGAAAAACATGCATGTGGGAAGATATCTGTTTCTGTCTATGTGTTATTTAAAAGTGCACACTAATGAGTTGTGCTGTGCACACACAGACATGAGCTGAAGATCTGCTCTTTGTGTACCACCAGCTTCAGCTCCAGTGTACCCACTTTATTCTCGTGAATGGATGTCTATTACCGAGGATTTATTAAAAACAGGGTATTTGTAAAGAGGGCCAGCTTCATGCTTTAAATGAATAAAGACAGGATTTTGTTGTGTTCATTATTGGAGGAAGTACTTGCAATGGATTGTAATAACTTCCCTGCCAAAGGTAGCTGTTTTTTGGCAAGAAGTAAGGAAAACAAACCAAAGGAAAGGAGGATTGAGGGGCAAAAGGCATGAAGTTTTGCCTTTCTTGAATATGCCCCAGTTGTTCTACAGATCACCGAAGGGCATTTCACGGTGTGAGGGGAAGGCTTCCTCTCCTTTGGAGGGACTCAGGCTCTCTGGGCCAGGAAAGAGACATGGAGGCAGAGGGGTGCGGGAAAATCGTATGTGAAGAAATACTGGCTACAAATAAAGTTTAGATTTTCAATACTGGCACAAGCATTTTTTTTAAAACAATTCAATTTTTTTTAACTTAATTCAATTTACTAAAATCCACGGGAATTAACCTCCTGACGAGTGAACCCCACTCACTGACAACTGTATTTCTGCCATTTGTGTGTTTCTGGTAAGAAGGATGGAATTTATTTAATTGAACTGTGGTTTCTGTAAAGCACACTGTAGATTTCCTGGCATCAGCTTCCCTAGCTAGGATTACATTGGCCTGGGTTTCTTTTCAAAAGAAACTGTACCTGCCCCATGTAATGCTGGACGATATGAATTTAGAATCTTGCTAGAATGTGCCTGAGGAACTCAGTTGAAAGGATTGTGCATCCAGGCAGGGTATGTAATAAGAAACATTTGAATCCCTTCTTTTAATGGGCAAGATTTATGCACAAAGTGGTATTTGGTTTTCACCTTGACTTTGCTGTCTGAACCATAGCCTTACTCACTGAAGAAATGTCCTATGGTTGAGATATTTCTAGCCAAACCTTTGTATCTCAACCTTAAATTTTTTTTCAGTTCTTTTTTTTTTCTTTTTTTTAACAGAACAAGGAAGAATCACACTGTCTTCTTTTTCAAGACCATAAAATGAGAACCACACATTTAGCCCCAGTCCAACTTGGGAATTCTAAACACTTGGAACAATTATACTCAGTTTAGTCTAGTCCTTTCTTTGGAGTTGAAACCAGTTGAAACTCCTGCTGCACTCTAAAGAGCTCTTGTCCAGGAGATGCAGCCTGTGATTCTTGTTGGAACACACATCTGTTTCTGGCTGGCCAAATCCAAAAGTGGAATCCCAATTGCAGTTTTCATGGGTGGCAGAATTTCAACTGCATTATAATGTAACCACCTGGGTTGCCTTCACTTTCCTTTTTCTTCTTAAGGATGAAATAGGCAGATAAGTATTCATTCAGCTATTAAATTACATTTCCATCCTGTAACGTCTTATTTCCTTTTTCTCTGGTGAAATATATTGACTTGATGGATTATCTGCAGTGTCATTTCTTATATAGACCTCACAATTTTAACTTTCAGGGTTTCTTCCAGTCATTTGTGGATGTGGTTTTAGCTTTGTAAGATTTTATTTTACCCCAAACAACAAACAACAAAACAAAAATTACTAGATGGTTTTGATTTAACAACAATCTCTTGGATGAAAAGTAAGCAAGATATTTAAATGAATGGAAAGAAACTGACTTCTTAAAAAGTTGAATTGGAGCCTGAAACTTGTGAAACATAAAAAATAAAATGCTTCTCTGGCAAACAAGTTGTAATATGATGAGCTTGAACTGGGAAGCTGAAAGTATTATTCTGGCCACCAGGGGGAGCACATATTGTTCCAGGAGATAAAGACAAGCATGAAGATAAATAATACAATGTAAAAGATCTGTCGTTTTGTTAAAGTGGCAACTTTCCTGTTGTGAAGGTCTACTTACAAGAGAAGGGCTCCTGTTGTTGTTGTTGTTATTATTATTATTATTGTTAGCCAGATGCTCGCACATGTGGTAAAAAATGGACTTTCTAGGCTCATCAACACATGACTTAGCAAACAAGTTAGCTTAGACATCAATAGCACCTTGGAAATAAGTTTCACTTCCAACTTTGACTGTAATATATACATATATTGAAGTATTTGAGTTTAAAATAAACACATGTGAATTTTAAAAGCAACTAGCCAGGCACAGTGGCTCACACCTGTAATCCCAGTACTTTGGGAGGTTGAGGAGGAAGGATTGCTTGAGCCCAGGAATTTGAGACCATCCTGGGCCACCTAGCGAGACCTCATCGCTACCAAAAAAAAAAAAAAAAAAAAAAAAAAATTAGCTGGATGTGGTGTGCATGCCCATAGTTCCAGCTACTTGGGAGGTTGAGGCAAAAGGATTCCTTGAGTCCAGGAGAGGGAGGCTGTAGTGAGCTGTGATTGCACCACTGCACTCCAGCCTGGGTGACAGAGTATGACTCTGTCTCAAAAACAAAAAACAAAAAACAAAAACCAACCTAATCTAAACTGATATTTTTGGGAAATAAAATCAGTTTCATTTATATTTGTGAAATTTTAATTTTTTTGGTTCATTTGAGTTTGTCTCTCATTTTAAGCAACTTATCTATATTTAGTGATCTTTTTGAAAGTTTTAATCATTTAAAGTCACAATACAATATTTCTCTGTAAGGACCAACATATTACAGAGGCAACAAACAGCAAGGAAAATGATTATCTTCCCACTTTCTATTTATTTTAGGATAAAATCCAGAAAGATCACCATGGGTGAGGCAATGATAATTTATTTCTTAGATTTAAAAAAAGGAGCCTCTCTTACCATATGTAATGTGGTCTTTTGCACATATTTAACTCAGAATACCAGCTGTGGAACATCTTTATGCAGGAAGCAGTTTAGGAAAAGATAGGGGATGTGTAGCTAAAAGTTGGCAGAGCTATCTGGTTCAAAGTCTCAGTTTTACCACTTACCAGTTGTGTTGCTTTGGGTAAATTTAGGCAAAACCTTTCAGCCTTAGTTTCCTCGTCCGTTTAGTGGAAATTATACCTCTCTCCCTGGGCTGCTGTGAGAATTAAATGTAATAGTATACATAAAGAGTAGAGACTTGCTTTGGGTCACAGTCAGCTTTTATTAGTGTTGTTATTACTGTTGCTGTTTTCTTCTTTTTCTTTGTACAGCAACATTTTATGGTGAATTAAATCATGTTTTAACCTTGTAGACCACATTGGCTATCACATATATATACATATAAAATATATATGTAATATATATATAATATGTTATATATAAAATATATATGTAATATATATAATATATTATATATAAAATATATATGTAATAGATAATATTACATATAATATATATATTACATATAAAATATATGTAATATAGATAATATATTACATATAAAATATATATATTACATATAAAATATATGTAATATAGATAATATATTACTTATAAAAATATGTAATATAGATAATATCTTACATATGAAATATATATGTAATAGATAATATATTACATATAAAATATATATGTAATAGATAATATATTACATATAAAATATATATGTAATAGATAATATATTACATATAAAATATACGTAACAGAGACAATAGGTTACATATGAAATATACGTAACAGAGACAATAGGTTACATATGAAATATACGTAACAGAGACAATAGGTTACATATGAAATATACGTAACAGAGACAATAGGTTACATATGAAATATACGTAACAGAGACAATAGGTTACATATGAAATATACGTAACAGAGACAATAGGTTACATATGAAATATACGTAACAGAGACAATAGGTTACATATGAAATATACGTAACAGAGACAATAGGTTACATATGAAATATACGTAACAGAGACAATAGGTTACATATGAAATATACGTAACAGAGACAATAGGTTACATATGAAATATACGTAACAGAGACAATAGGTTACATATGAAATATACGTAACAGAGACAATAGGTTACATATGAAATATACGTAACAGAGACAATAGGTTACATATGAAATATACGTAACAGAGACAATAGGTTACATATGAAATATACGTAACAGAGACAATAGGTTACATATGAAATATACGTAACAGAGACAATAGGTTACATATGAAATATACGTAACAGAGACAATAGGTTACACATGAAATATATGTAACATAGACAATAGGTTACATATAAAATATATGTAATATGGATAATAGGTTACATATAAAATATGTATGTAATATAGATAATAGGTTACATATAAAATATATATGTAATATGGATAATAGGTTACATATAAAACATATATGTGATATAGATAATAGGTTACATATAAAGTATATATGTGATATAGATAATAGGTTACATATAAAGTATATATGTAATATATATGTAATATATATAATAGGTTACATGTAAAGTGTATATGTAATATATATAATGGGTTACATGTAAAATGTACATGTAATATATATAATGGGTTACATGTAAAATGTACATGTAATATATATAATGGGTTACATGTAAAATGTACATGTAATATATATAATGGGTTACATGTAAAATGTACATGTAATATATATAATGGGTTACATGTAAAATGTACATGTAATATATATAATGGGTTACATGTAAAATGTACATGTAATATATATAATGGGTTACATGTACAATATACATGTAGTATATATAATGGGTTACATATACAATATACATGTAATATATAATAGGTTACATATAAAATATATGTAATATATAATAGGTTAGACATAAAATATATATGTGATATATATAATATATCACATATAAAATATATATGTGATATATATAATATATCACATATAAAATATATGTGAAATATTATTGAATATATTTCATATATTTCATATTTCACATATTCATATATTGAATATGTGATTGAATATATCACATATAAAATATATATGTGATATATAATATATGTAATATATAATATATAATATATGTAATATATAATATATAATATATGTAATATATAATATATAATATATGTAATATGTAATATATAATATATGTAATATATAATATATGTAATATATAACATATAATATATGTAATATATACTATGTAATATATAATATATGTTCTGTATTATATATGTAATATATAATATATGTTCTGTATTATATATGTAATATATAATATATGTTCTATATTATATGTAATATATAATATATGTTCTCTATTATATATGTAACATATAATATATGTTCTATATTATATATGTAATATATATGTTCTATACTATATATGTAATATATAATATATGTTCTATACTATATATGTAATATATAATATATGTTCTATACTATATATGTAATATATAATATATGTTCTATACTATATATGTAATATATAATATATGTTCTATACTATATATGTAATATATAATATATGTTCTATACTATATATGTAATATATAATATATGTTCTATACTATATATGTAATATATAATATATGTTCTATACTATATATGTAATATATAATATATGTTATACATGTAAGATATATTATATATGTTATACATGTAATATATATAATATATGTTATACATGTAATATATATAATATATGTTTTACATGTAATATATATAATATATGTTATACATGTAATATATAATATATATGTTATACAGATAATATATATTATATATGTTATACATGTAATATGTAATATATGTTATATATGTAATATATAATATCTGTAATATATGTTATATATGTAATATATAATATCTGTAATATATGTTATATATGTAATATATAATATCTGTAATATATGTTATATATGTAATATATAATATCTGTAATATATGTTATATATGTAATATATAATATCTGTAATATATGTTATATATGTAATATAACATATATGTAATATATGTTATATATGTAATATAACATATATGTAATATATGTTATATATGTAATATATGTTATATATGTAATATATGTTATATATGTAATATATGTTATATATGTAATATATAATATATGTAATGTATATATAATATACATTATATATGTAATATATAATATATGTAATATATAATATATGTTATATATGTAATATATAATATATGTTATATATATAATATATATATAGAAAAAACTATTTTTTAAAATTGTTTCTTGAGACAGGATCTCACTCTGTCACCCAGGCTGGAGTATAATGGTTTGATCATAGTTCACTGCAGCCTTGAACTCCTAGACTCAGGTGATCCTCCCACCTCAACCTCCTGAGTAGCTACGACTATAGCCGTGCACCACCACACCTGGCTAATTTTTTTATTTTTAATTTTTTGTAGAGATGCAGTCTTGCTGTGTTGCCCAGGATGTTTTTGAACTCCTGGGCTCAAGCCATCCACCCACCTTGACCTCAGCCTCCCGAAGTGTTGGGATTACAGGCATGAGCCACCACACCTGGCCTTGGCTATATATTCGATTCGTTAATGATCCAGAGCCCATCAAGACTGCTAACGCAAGACTCTGAATTTACTGGAGCACTCAACAGCATCAGAGGGAAGAGCCACCGTCACCTACTAATCATATCTGATGGCCCTGGGACATTCACCAAGACCTTAAGACTACTTGATGATTTCATGGCTAGAGCTGTGAGGATTAACAGCCAGCAGGTCACTGCCATTACTGCAGTGAAGCAGAGTTTGTGTAGCAAGTCCACTTAGATCAATTTAATGTGATCATGCTTTGTGTCATGTCTACAGATCCAGAACTGGTGTGCAGAGACCTCGTCCTACTTGGAAAACACATTCACCTCAAGGGGGCTGAAAAGCCTGTTGCATCTGCTGCTGACTTTAGTGCAATGATTACGGGCAGCCATGTTGGGCTTCAGTTTGTGTCTCTTTGATGATTAAATGACTTTCGTTAAGGCAAAGCTACATATTCTAGCTGCTACTGGAGACACCACAAGATAGCACAAAAGCCTTTAACTCATCATCTTCAGGAAGAGTTACATTTCAAATCTTGGCTCTTTGAAAGATCCTATCAGATTTTTACAGCCATTGAGAGAGGAAACGTCCTGTCCTTCTCAGGTGTGATTTGAAATTCAAAATGTAGGTAAGAGCTTCATATATTGCTGAACTTTAACTAGAGGAAATCCACAAATTCTCAAAGCCTTCCAAGGCACACACACCAAATTAGTGACAAAAGACAACTTAAAAGGTAGCAGTAGAATTTACTGTTACAGTAACATTCACAAACATTCATCAGGCCTTCTTACTTAACAGTGCGTCTTAGTTTTAGAGTGTCCACAAGTTTGTTCCAGATGTCTACAGCCCTATTAGTCATCTGTGAAGGGTGCATGCTAATTGAATATGGCAGCTGAGTTCTGATTCCAAATTTTTGGAGTTTGTTCTCATAAACCGGATGCTTGCAAAAGTAAACAAAGACATTAAAAGATTTATGAAGAGACTCTGTCACATATTTTGAAGTGCAAAGTGTAAATGAATTTTTACAGGCATATGGATTTCATTTCTCTGATAATATGCATGAATTTAAAAATTAAAAGAAAATGTGCTGGCTACAATATGTTTTACGTTCTTGTTGAAACTTTGAAAATAATCAAAGGTGCCTAACATATTCAAAACCATGCAGACTCCTCTATCCTATGATGTCATTTGAACCATCAGATAGTGATTAATATTACCCCAAAAGGATGCTTTTCTGAAAGAAGCTCCATAGAGGCACTTGCAATTTGAATTTCTATTTTTAAGCACATTCCACAGCTTATGGCCAGTCTCATTTCTTCCTATATAAACTTCCAGGTTGCTATGCTCAGCACACTATCACTCTCTTAAATTTGGATAACACCATAGTCAAGTCTAACAGTTGAGGCTTCATGATAATATTTACATTGAGGCATAAGAGGACTGAGAGAGGAAAAAAGTGCAGGGAAAGCATGTTCAGCTCCTTGTGGTCACATGGAATGGATTCTGTCAAGAATGTAAAATAACATTTGTATCTGAGTGGTGCTTGGAATCAATTAAAGATCTACCAGTTCAGTCAAGATTGCAGCCAACATTTTATTTTTAATTGTCTTGATAACATAGCCTTAGAGAATTATTCAGGTTACACTAGGCTCAGCATCAGAAGGAATTTTGGCTGCAAGAATTTCATTTTGTTTAGTTAAACAAAAACAAATTAACACAGATTTTTTTTTTCTTGCAAGTTCCACTTTTAGCTGTGATGTTATCAATCGGTAATGGTGGTAAGTATTGGTCTGGTAAAAGGTTTATTTTGAGAGTTTAATACAAATGAAAGTAATAAATGGTCTAGTTCACTTCCATCTGTTTTTATCCATGTAGAGCTTTTAAACTTGTGATTCCCTTGAATAAAAATAAATTTCTCATACCCTCACATGTGTAAAGTATTCAAAAGAAGTATTATGGCTTACAAAAGAGAGAATAGTAGGAAAAAAAGTTAAAGGCTTGAAAGAGCCATATTTTTGATGAAACTCTCTTTTATAGGTATCAATGTGGTGTCCCTTATTTTCCCCAAACTTTTCTGGAAAGAAAGACGTGACATTGATGGCATCCAGTGTGAAGGCCACAGTTTTAAAAGTCAAGAGTACAGGAAAGCCAGCTGCACAAATGGAGGCTGTCATCTTCTGATATTAAACTTGCTTTTATGAAGTATGTAGGCTTTCTCTACCTCCAATGATAAAGGCTAATATTTATTACACTCTTACTAGGTACCATGTATATTTCAAAATATGAACACTTTCTAATTCAGTCCTTGCAGACTTCAGGGGAAGTACTATTTCTATCCCTGCATCCCAGATGAAGAAACTGAGGTAACATAACCTGACTGAGGTTACCCACCTAATAATGGCAGGGCCAGAACTTGAATTTATACAGTTTGGCCTCAGAGCCCTGCTTAATCCCTGCAAAACCAGGAGATACCTGTAAGTCCTTCAGTGGCTCTTCTCTCCCTGCCCACAAGTGAAGAGTCTACCCTTGAGATCTTACTTGTTTCTGATGTCTGTATAATGTCACAATTGGAGAGTCCCTACATTTGCAATAGCCTCCAATGCAATGCAGAGTTATTTGTACATGATATTTGCAACATTACTGTATATATATCAGCCATCTATTGCTGTGTAACAAACCATACCAACATGTGGTATCTTAAAGCAGCAACAATTTATTATTTATCATGATTCTGTGTGTTGGCTGAGTGGTTCCTTAGCAGGTTTCCTCTGGGCTCACTCATGCAGCTTCCTTCAGCTGGAAGTTGGCTGGGCTGGAAGGCCCAAAGTGACCTCACTTACGTGGCTGGCCGTGGCTGCTGACTGTTGACTGGGGCTCTCAGCTCTGCTCTGCATGGCTTCTTTTCATCCAGGAAGCTAGACCAAGTTTCTTACCTAGCAGTCCCAGGGCAGCAGTCTAAGAGGGTGACAGTGGAAGCCGCAAGGTCTCTTAAGAGCCAGCCTTGAAAGTTGGATAATATCACTTCTACAGCATTCTAATGGTCAAAGCAAACCACCAGGCCAACCCAGATTCAAGAGATGATAAAGTAGACTCTACCTCTTTATGGAAGAACAGCAAAGTCACATTACAAAGGGGCACACATACCTGGATGGGAGAAACTTATGGCCAAATTAGGCGATCTACCAGAGTAGACATCACTAAAAAGATAAATAATTGATATTAAAAGGGTTTTTCAATTTCTAAAATATTTTAAAATATAGTTTTTGCAACATCATATTTACAATATTATTTTTAATGGTTGGAAGTCACTTGTGCATCTTATTTCAGGGTTCTCATTAAAAGCACTGGCTATCACTGTGCTAAACAAACATTAGGTATGAAATTGGGTGGCCCTCTGAATTCTTATCAAATTAGATATGAGTGAGAAAAACAAATAAATGTCTTTTGAAAACTTCAGTCCGGTTGTCTGCATCCTGAAGGGACTGTGGGAAGTATGAAAAGGTAAATATGTTTGATATTTTATTTTGATGTTTATATGCAGAAAGTAAACTGGAAAACTGAAGAAGTTACATATATACATGGAATATATTTAAAATATATATATATTTTTTTGCCTGATTTTGGCTTAAATCATGCAGATGGCTCAATTCTTGTTTTTAGCTTTGTTTTGGGTCTGTAGGCAGCCACAAAAGCAGATAAGTAACACAGTGCTGTGAACAGGTCATTTTGATTCTACTGTTTTTGGTAGGATCAAAGGCAGAAAGTTAATCTAATGCAAATGCTTGTAACTGTCGGTTTTTAAATTCTGTTGGGTGAGGGCAAGGTTTAAGTAAGCACCTGAAATGCTGGCCACTTACATGGAACCTGAACACTTGGGATTTTGAGATGCAATTGCCCAATACTTAATGTTCTATGCAAAAAAAGAATTTTTTTTTTAACTGAAGCTTGCATTCAGTTTAGAACTAGGAAAACAACCTGCTGTTTATACAGAGGAGAAAAAAATTCCTTGCCTTTATATGAAAACAGAGTAGCTCCACCTCTTTCAGCCCTGAAATGCGGGCATACAAGTTCAGTGGCATCCAGGAGCTTTGGCTCTTTTACAAGTAGGAGGACCATCTTAAGAATGCATGACAGGCAATACCACCAGGTGAGCCTCCCTACTGCCTTCCTGTCTTGGTGCATTTTCTGTTGCTTACAGTAGAATACTTGAAACTGGGTAATTTATGAAGAAAAACATTTATTTCTTACAGTTCATGGAGGCTGAGAAATCCAAGATTGAGGGGTTGCATCTGTTAAGTGCCTTCCTGCTGGTGGTGACTCTGTGGAGTCCGAGGTGGTGCAGGCCATCACATGGCAAAGGGCTGTCTGTGCTGGCTCTTGTCTCTCCTCCTGTTATAGAGCCATTAGTCCTAATCTCCTGATAACTCATTAATCAATAACCCATTAATTCATTAACTCATTAATCTTTTAATCCATGAATGGCTTAATCCATTCATGAAGGCAGAACCCTCATGACTCAATCACCTCTTAAAGGTCTGACCTCTCAACATTGCCACATTGAGAATTAAGTTTCAACATGAGTTTTAGAGGGGGCAAATATTCAAACCATAGCACTTTCCAAATGCAGATTTTCACTTGTGTTTGTAGAAGGTGGGACCTGTCATCATGATGTCAGAACAACACGGAGGCCAAGAGTGAGACTCTGAATTCAGACCCGAATCTGAGTCCTTGTTCTGCTGCTGACTGTCAGTGTTAACTGGGGAAGTTACTTGTTCTCCTTCAAGCCTCAAGTTCTGCATCTGTAAAATCGGTGAGCCATCCATGGGTGAACCATTGGTAAAATGGGTGACTCCTTGACCCATGAGATTGCCGTGAAGGTTTCCCTGTAAACACTCTTAGCCCAGGATCTTGGCCAGAGATCATTATTGGCAGTTATTATCTAATTATGGAATTATACTTTGGGATCTTCAAAGATAATAGATCTCAGATTTTAACTTCAAATATTGCCCCCAAATTGTTTGCAGAACTTTCAGCCTAATGACATCCTCACATTTTCCCCCATCCTAATAGATCCACCTAATTCAGTTAAAAAGAATTCAATCACATCTTTTTAAGAACTAATCAAGTGAAAAACTCATGAAATATATTTTTGACTGACTTGACTAATCTAGTTGGTAAAAGGAATTGATCTAGAAGGTTAGCTCTTTGTGTTCTGAGCAGGGTAGTTTCATGGGTGCGAGACCCCTGTGCAATCTCATACTGAGTTTAATGCTTTGTTGTTACCCTCTTGACATTCTCAATACTTTTTGAGCAAGGGGCCCCACATTTTCTTTTCACACTGGGCCCTGCAAATTATGTTGCTGGTCCTGGTCCCAGGAAATACAGTTTACAAGGCAATAAAGGCCAAGATAGTCCTGGAGAAGACTGCACCAGGACACCTGGTTGGCTTGTGAAAATGAATGAGTTCAGAGTCTGCAAGAGGGAGGGCACAAGCCTTTCTGAATGTCGTAGTGGTTGATTTTTATCTTCTCCCTTGATAAATAAAGAGTTTTTTTAAACATTGAGAAAACAAATAACAGTTTTTCCAATTTATAGGCAGCTTCATAATGTTCACTGAAATAATCATAGACATCTTTTCCCTCTGGTGAATATTCACATAATCATGGAGGGACTGAGAATTTTGTATATATGATATTAGAAACGCTAAGTCACAAAGGAAAAGACTGAGACATTTGGCTAAATACAAACCAAAACTTCAGCTTATTTCAAAACATTATAAATAGCATTAGACAATAAAGAATACATCTAGGAATAGAATTGTAATGTATAGCAAAGCTTTAACAATTCATCTAAGAAGCTCTTATCAATCAGTAGGAGAAAGTGGTTGAGTGAAAATAATATGATTTATATAACAGTCACAAACTGCAAGTGAAAATGCCCAGTAAGCAAGAGAAACAAATGTCCACTTCAGTAGTGATCAAAGAAAGGCAAAATAAAATCAGCTACCTTTTTTTTTTTTTTTTTTTTGAGACGTAGTCTCGCTCTGTCTCCCAGGCTGGAGTGCAGTGGCGCAATCTCGGCTCACTGCAAGCTCTGCCTCCTGGGTTCACGCCATTCTCCTGCCTCAGCCTCCGGAGGAGCTGGGACTACAGGCTCCCGCCACCACACCCAGCTAATTATTTTTGTATTTTTAGTAGAGACGGGGTTTCACCGTGCTAGCCAGCCTGGTCTCAATCTCCTGACCTCGTGATCCACCCACCTCGGCCTCCCAAAGTGCTGGGATTACAGGCGTGAGCCACTGCGCCTGGCCCCATTTTTTTTTTTTTTAAACCGAATATACAAAGATCTGTTAAAATGTTGAGGGGCCAGGGGAGCCTGGTGGTCCGCAGAGGGAGGAAAAATCGGTGCTGCTGTTTCTGGAATCCCATCTATCAGTGCAAGGCTGGGGTCCCCAGTGAGCTGACTCAGATGGAGATGAGCCTGAGGGTTGCCTGTTGGTGAGCGGTGAGGCCAGCTGAACTTCCTGGATGGAGTGGGGACTTGGGGAACTTTTCTGTCTTACAAGAGGATTGTAAAATGCACCAATCAGGAACTTTCTCGCTCTACAAGAGGATTGTAAAACACACCAATCAGCACTCTGTAAAATGCACCAATCATCAGGATTCTAAAAGTAGCCAATTGCGGGGAGGATTTAAAAAAGGGCACTCTGATAGGACAGAAACGGAAAATGAGAGGGGACAGTAAGGGAATAAAAAACCTGGCCACCGCAGCCAGCAGCAGCAACCCGTGCGTATCCTCTTTCAGGCTGTGCAAGGTTTGTCCTTTCACTCTTCAGAATAAACCTTGCTACAGCTCACTATTTGGGTCCCTGCTATCTTTAAGAGCTTTAACCCTCACCCCTAAGGTCTGTGGCTTCATTCTTGAAATTAGCGAGACCATGAACCCATCGGCAGGAACAAACTCTGGACACATTGGGAGCTGTTCCTGGGATCAGCACCTGGAGGGCAAGGGGGGAGAACGAAGCAGGAGTGGGCGGCGGAAAACTGTCTGCCATGCTGTAGGGGGCAGCTCTGAAGTTGAGTGGCCCTCCAGAGCGGTCCCAACTTCCGGCGAGAGAGTCGGAATCTTAAATTCCGGAAGTTGGCCAGGTTGAGCATGGTTTGGGGGTGAGTCTGCAGCTAAGGCCACCCCTCAGGGTTGGCTGCTGTGGCCTGGGCGCTGTGGCACTCTCAGCAGCTGCTCGATGGGTCCTGCGTTCCAGCACATTCCACACCATCAGAGGCGGAGCTCGGAGGACCTAGGATGTGAGGACTGGGGTGCTGGGGAGGAACGGGGAGGAGGTGGATGGATATGATTCCCTTAGCTTTTTGAGGGCCAGTATGGGATTCCACGGATGCAGCTGACCGCACATCTGGGCCCAGAAGTGGGGCACGCGGACGCTTCCACCGGTGCGCTGGGACATAGCCGCTGCCTCTCCACGCTGCGCCCCAGGGCCAACCACAGGCCCGCTCGCTGCTGCCAGTTGTAGATTTCCCTGTGAATTACCTGCAGTTTCACTAGGCCTATCCACAAATATCAGTTTACAGTATGCTTACATTTTAATAAAAACTATTTACATAGCAAAGGTCTGGAAGTATATACAGTACATCAAAGTATTGAAAATGCTGTCCAAGTGGTCGTTCAGGAGTTAAAAAAATTTTTAAATCTATCTGTATTTCGAAAATTTTTCAATAAAGATGTTTAATGTGACAGTATATTTTAAATTTCTACTAAAAGTGGTGTAAGAGTAATAAATGCCAAATAGAATCATTCAAGTTTATTAAAATATGTGACTATAAAATTAGAAATAAAGAAGGTTTAGAAAAATAAAGAAATGAAAAACTGTGGAAGTGTAAGCATAGTAGAAAAGAACAGTAAAGGAATAATGTAGGGGGGATGTAAAGACAGTGAGGTAAGAAAAAAGAAGGTATGGCAAGAAGAAGGTAGAAAACTAACTTTATTCATACAATTTTTCTTCTGTGAGTCAAGAAATTAGAAGGTGAAAGTGTATTGAGAAAAGATTAAAAATGCAAAGAAAAAAGTGATCTGAAATTTTCATACATCAGTGGTAATAACATTTAAATCAATACTGGAATTTGAATTTAAAAAGGGAACTCTTTTTTTTTTTAAGGAAAAAATCTTTGAATTATTGTCAGAAAAATTGAGGAACAATATTTTAGTTTTCCACTATTTAAACACTTTTACTATTAGCAGGGACCTACGATGACAGCATTTTATTAGTACAGGAACAGAAAAACAATGGTTTGGAAAATATAATTGAAACTGGAAAATAAATTGACCAGCCTAATTTTATTAAGAAGACAAAGGAAAGAAAAATATCACCACAGGAATAAAATGTGGCTGTGTTTAACTTATAAGTGAGAGCTAAATAATGAGTACACAAGGTCCTAAAGACAGAATTAAGAGACTCTGGGGACTCCAGAAGCGGGGAGGATGAGAAGGGGTTGGAAAATTACCTACTGGGTACTGTGTCCGCTATTTGGGTGATGGGCTCATTAGAAGCTCAAACTGTGCATTACACAATATACCGACGTAATAAATCTGCAAGTGTACCCCCTCAATCTATGTATGAAAAAAATTCCCAGAAATCTAAGCCATTGATTTTCAAATGTTTTAAGTTGGGAACCCCTGTTTTGCTTTGTTTGTTTTCTAGAGGGGATCTTTGTGCAGGAGCCCAGTGTATACAGCAGGTAAGGTGGTAATGATGGCTGTTCTGGCTGGGGGTGGGATCCAGCCGCCTCTACCCTGACAGTTAAGCACTTTCCCTTCCCCTCTCCTCCCTGCATCCCCCGTTCCCAGCCCAAAGTACAGGTTTTTAATATTTATGTAATAATGGATAATACAGGTTTAATATTTATGTAAAAACGGATCAGAGCGGCCTTGAGACCTCATACTTAGCGTTACACTTGAACTGATCCTTTCACCCACATATCTAACTAAGCAAGTATTACATTTAAACTTTCTCCTGAGGCCCAGAAAGATGCCCTTCACATCATGGAGAGTCATTTATAGTATTTTGGAAAACAAGTCTAAAACACAAATTTGTGTTCTCATTAGGAAGATTTAAGTTCCCCGAGGAGAAGACCAAATTCATTTATTGAAATGTGCGTGTAGGAGTTGAATTGTTGAATTGTCGAAAGATGTGTTGAACCCTCAATCCCCATTACCTGGGAATGTGATCTTATTTGGAGACAGGATTTTCGCAGATGCAACTAAGTTAACATGAAGTCATTAATGTGGGCCCTAATCCAGTATAACTGGTGTCCTTATAAGAAGAGGAAAATGCCATGTGGAGACAGACATACTGGGAGGATACTGTGTCACAACAGGGCAGAGGTTGGAGTTGATGCAGCTACAAGCTGCAGAATGCCAAGGACTGACAGCTACCCTGAGATGCAGGGAAGAGGCAAGGAAAGGTTCTGTCCAGAGTCTCAGAGGGAGCCTGGCCCTTCTCACACCTTGGTTTTGGGCTTTTGTTGTTGTTGTTATGAATGGCAACCCTAGGAAACTAAGGCAGTATGCCTTAGTTTTTAATGCCAAATAATTCCTATTTTTAATAATAATTTTAAGAATAAAGGGAAAACATTTATTCTCAACGTCTTAGGTAAAGGCAAGCCCCTCAAAGACAGTTTCTATGTCTGATTTATTTTTCCACTGATGTAGTTTACAGAACTGTGCCTGGCATACGTTGGACACTCAATGATTGCTGGCTGAACAAATAAGGAGATAACCACGTGGAAGATTTGAGTCAAATCCTGATTGAGGGAGGTTAGAACCTGAACCTACACAATGCCAAAATAATCATCTTTGGAGGGGAAATGTCTGTCATCTTAATTTTGGGGATTGTGTGACAGTCATATAATGTTTTCAGAGGTAAAACACGGGAGAACGGAGTCACATGAAATTTTATACTATGACTTTGGTTTTAAATATAAATCCAGGCAGCACCAGCAACATTTTAATTAGGGTTCACGCTCTTGAAATTTTACTTTTAACCAGAATTTGAGCCAAAGCTATGGGAACAGTTGAGGAACCCAAGATGAAGGTCTTTGAGCAAATCACCCACTCACCCCTATTTTAAAGGGCCACTCTACCAATTAATTTAATTCCTAGATGGTATAAGTTTAGGCACATTTTGCCTTTGGTTTCAACTTACTATATCAATAATTCCTAGTTACATAAATATGCAAGAATGAGCAAATGGATATTCTCGATTTTCTCAGGTACTGTGGGTGCTAGATGTGTTCAGGCACACACACACATAGACACACACACACGCACACACTTTTTTTTCAATTGCAGAGTTTTTTTTTTTAATTGTAACTTTTTTTTTAAAATTTTGAAATAATTCTAGACTTACAGAAAAGTTGCAAAAATGATATAAGGACTCTTCACCAAGATCCCCCAAATTTATATTTACGTCTAAATCCTTCAGTGAAAATTTCCAAAAGACAAGGACATTTCCTATAAACCACAGCACAATTATTAAAATCAGAAATTAACATTCATATGATGCTGTTATCCAACTGATAGACTTTCTTCAAATTTCATCAATTGTTTCCTTCATCTGGGCCAGGAGCCAGTCTAAGATCACACATTGCATTTAATTTGTGTCTGTTTAGCCTCCTTTCATCTGGAACAGTTCCTTAACCACTGTTTTCATAACCTTGAGACTTTTGAGTACAGGTTAGTTATTTTGTAGAATGTCCTTCGATTTAGGTTTTTCTGATTTTTTTTTTTTTTTAATGATGAGATGCAGGTTTGAGATTTCCGGCAAGAAAGTCACAAAAGTGATGCTGTGAGCATTTCAATTTCTTCTATCTTGAGGCCCACGGTGCCCTATTGTTCCATGACTGGTACACATTGTCATGGGCTGAGTCATGTCCCCTAAAATTCAGATGTTGAAGCCCTAACCTCTAGTTTCTCAGAATGTGGTAGGATTTGGGGATAAGTTCTTTAAAAAGGTGATTAAGTTAAAACGAAGTCATTAGGGCGAGCCCTAATCCAACATGATTGGTGTTTTCATATGAAGAGGAAATCTGCTGGGTGTGGTGGCTCCTGCCTGTAACCCCTGCACTTTGGGAGGCCGAGGTAGGTGGATCACTTGAGGTCAGGAGTTTGAGACCAGCCTGACCAACATGGTGAAACCCCTGTCTCTACTAAAAATACAAAAATTACCTGGGTGTGGGGGCACACCTCTATAGTTTCAGCTACTTGGGAGGCCAAGGCATGAGAATTGCTTGAACCTGGGAGGCAGAGAATGCAGTGAGCTGAGATTGCACCACTGTGCTCCAGCATGGGTGACAGAGTGAAACTGTCTCAAAAAAAAAAAGATAAAATTTGGACAGACATGTACAAATGGAGGATGCTATGAAGACTCAGGGAGAGAGTGGCTGTCTGCAAGCCAAGAAGAGAGGCCTGGAAGAACAGTCCCTTCCCTCATGGCCCCCAGAAGGAAACAGCCCTCCTGATGCCTCGATCTTGAATTTCCAGCCTCCAGAAGTATGGGAAAATAAATTTCTGTGATTTAAGCCACCCAGTCTGTGGTACCATGGTAGCCCTTGCAAACTAACACATATGTTAATGTTGATATGTTGATCACTTGATTAGATGGTGTCCTCAATTCCCTTTATTGTAAAATTACTATTTTTTTCTTTGCGAGTGATAAGTGTGTTGTGGGGAGAGAGTGAGACTACAGATCTCCTGTTCTCCATCATGCCTTCAGGCCACACAGTTCAGCATCCACTGATGATTCTGTTTTTTTCCCCTCTGTGGGGCTTTGCTTTACTTTTATTTATTTATTTTTATTTCAATAGGTTTTTGGAAAACAGGTGGTGTTTGATTACATGAATAAGTTCTTTAGCGGTGATTTCTGAGATTTTGGTGCACCCATCATCCGAGCAGTGTACACTGTACCCAATGTATAGTCTTTTATCCCTCATCCCGCTCCCACCCTTTCCCCCGAGTCCCCAAAGTCCATCATATCATTCTTATGCCTTTGAATCTTCATAGCTTAGCTCCTACTTATAAGTGAGAACATACGATGTTTGGTTTTCCATTCCTGAGTTACTTCACTTAGAATAATGGTCTCCAATTCCATCCAGGTTGCTGCAAATGCCATTATTTCATTCCTTTTTATGGTTGAGTAGTATTCCATGTTATATATATAACATTTTCTTTATTCACTCGTTGATTGATGGGCCTTTGGGCTCGTTCCATATTTTTGCAATTGCAAATTGTGCTGCTATAAACATGGATGTGCAAATATCTTTTTCATATAATAACTTGTTTTCCTCTGGGTAGATGCCCAGGAGTGGGATCGCTGGATCAAATGGTAGATCTACTTTTAATTCTTTAAAGAATCTCCACACTGTTTTCCATAGTGGTTGTACTAGTTTACATTCCTACCAACAGTGTAAAAGTGTTTCCTTTTCACCACATCCATGCCATCATCTATTATTTTTTGATTTGCAGGAGTAACGTGTTATCTCATTGTGGTTTTGATTTGCATTTCTTTGATAATTAGTGATGTTGAGCATTTTTTCATATGTTTCTCGGCCATTCATATATCTTCTTTTGAGAATTGTCTATTCATGTCCTTAGCCTGCTCTTTGATGGGATTGTTTGTTTTTTTCTTGCTTTGTTTCTTTGTAGATTCTGGATATTTGTCCTTTGTCAGATGTATAGATTGCAAAGATTTTCTCCCACTCTGTGGGTTTTATGTTTACTCTGCTGATTATTTCTTTTGCTGTGCAAAAGCTTTTTAGTTTAATTAAGTCCCATCTATTAATCTTTGTTTGTATTGCATTTGCTTTTGGATTCTTGGGCATGAAGTCTTTGCCTAAGCCAATGTCTAGAAGGGGTTTTCCAATGTTATCTTCTAGATTTTTTTTATGGTTTCAGGTCTCAGATATGTCTTTGATCCATCTTGAGTTGATTTTTATACAAGGTGAGAGATGAAGATTCAGTTTCATTCTTTTACATGTGGCTTGCCAATTATCCCAGCATCATTTGTTGAATAGGGTGTCCTTTCCCCACTTTACGTTTTTGTTTGCTTTGTTTAAGATCAATTGACTGTAAGTATTTGGGCTTATTTCTTGGTTCTCTATTCTGTTCCATTGGTCTATATGCCTGTTTTTATATCAGTACCATGCTATTTTGGTGACTATGGCCTTATAGCGTAGTTTGAAAACAGGTAATGTAATGCTTCCTGATTTGTTCTTTTTGCTTAGTCTTGCTTTGGCTATGCAGGCTCTTTTTTGGTTCCACATGAATTTTAGGATTGCCTTTTCTCTAGTTCTGTGAAGAATGATGGTGGTGTAATATTTTGATGGGAATTACACTGAATTTGTAGATTGCTTTTGGCAGTATGGTCATTTTCACAATATTGATTTTACCCATCCATGAGAATGGGATGTGTTTCCATTTGTTTGTGTCATTGATGATTTCTTTCAGTAGTGCTTTGTAGTTTTCCTTGTAGGGGTCTTTCACCTCATTGGTTAAGTATATTCCTAAGTATTTTATTTTACTTGCAGCTATTTTAAAATGGGTTGAGTTCTGGATTTGATTCTCAGCTTTGTAGCTGTTGTTGTATAGCAGGGCTACTGATCTGTGTACATTAGGTTTGTATCCTGAAACTTTGCTGAGTTTATTTACTAGTTCCATGAGCTTTCTGGATGAGTCTTTAGGGTTTTCTAGGTATGCAGTCATGCCATCAGCAAACAGTGACTGTTTGGTGCCCTCTTTACTGATTTGGATGCCCTTTATTTCTTTCTCTTGTCTGATTGCTCTGGCTAGGACTTCCAGTACTATGATGAGTAGAAGTGGTGAAAGTGGGTATCTTTGTCTTGTTCCAGTTGTTAGTGGGAATGCTTTCAAATTTTCCCGTTTAGTATAATGTTGGCTGTGGGTTTGTCGTAGATGGCTTTTATTACCTTAAGGTATGTCCCTTCTATGCCAAGTTTGCTGAGTGTTTTAATCATAAAGGGATGCTGGAGTTTATCAAATGATTTTTCTGTGTCTATTGAGATGATCATGTGAGTTTTTGTTTGAAATTCTGTTTATGTGATGTATCACATTAATTGACTTGCAGATGTTAAACCATCCCTGCATTGCCTAGTATGATACCCACTTGATCATGGTGGATTATCTTTTTGACGTGCTGTTGGATTTGGTTAGCTAATATTTTGTTGAGGATTTTGCATCTATGTTCATCAGGGATATTGTTCTGTAGTTTTCTTTTTTGTTATGTCCTTTCCTGGTTTTGGTATTAGGGTGATGCTGGTTTCACAGAAGGATTTAGAAACGATTCCCTCTTTCTCTGTCTTTTGGAATAGTGTCAATAGGATTCGTATCAATTCTTTGAACGTCTGCTAGAATTCAGCTGTTAATCCATCTAACTTGGACTTTTTTTTGTTGGTAACTTCTAAATTACCCTTTCAATCTCACTGCTTGTTATTGGTCTGTTCAGAGTTTCTGTTTCTTCCTGGTTTAACATAGGTAGGTTGTATATTTCTGGGAATTTATCCATCTCTTTTAGGTTTTCTAGTTTATGTGTGTAAAGGTGTTCATAGTAGCCTTGGATGATCTTTTGTATTTCTGTGGTGTCGGTTGTAATATCTCCCATTTCATTTCTAATTGAGCTTATTTGGATCTTCTCTCTTCTTTTCTTGGTGAATCTCACTAATGGTCTATCAATTTTATTTATCTTTTCAAAGAACCAGCTTTATGTTTCACTTATCTCTTGTATTTTTTTGGTTTCAATTTCATTTAGTTCTGCTCTGATCTTTGTTATTCCTTTTCTTCTTCTGAGTCTGGGTTTGGTTTGTTCTAGTTTCTCTAGCTGCTTGAGGAGTGACCTTAGATTATCTATTTGTGCTCTTTCAGACTTTTTAATGTAGGCATTTAATTCTGTGAACTTTCCTCTTAGCACACCTTTGCTGTATCCCAGAGGATTTGATAGGTCATGTCACTGTTATCATTCAGTTCAAAGAGCTTTTAAATTTCCATCTTGATTTTATTGTTGACCCAAAGATCATTCAGGAGCAGGTTATTTAATTTCCATGTATTTGCATGGTTTTGAGTGTTCCTTTTGGAGTTGATTTCCAATTTTATTCCAAGTCTGAGAGTGTACTTGCTATTATTTCAATTTTCTTAAACTTGTTGAGACTTGTTTTGTGGCCTATCGTATGGTCTATCTTGGAGAATTTTCCATGTGCTGATGAATAGAATGTACATTCTGCAGTTGTTGGGTAGAATGTTCTGTAAATATATGTTAAGACCATTTGTTCTAGGGTATAGTTTAAGCCCATTTTTTCTTTGTTGACTTTTTGTCTTGATGACCTGTCTAGTGCTATCAGTGGAGTATTGAAGTCCCCCACTATTAATGTGTTGCTGTCTATCTCATTTCTTACGTCTAGTAGTAACTGTTTTATAAATGTGGAAGCTCCAGTTTTAGGTGCATATATATTTAGGATTGTGATATTTTCCCCTTGGACTAGTCCTTTTATCATTATATAATGTTCCTCTTTGTCTCTTTTAACTGCTGTTGCTTTAAAGTTTGTTTTATCTGATATAAGAATAGCTACTCCTGCTCACTTTTGGTGTCCATTTGCATGGAATATCTTTTTCCATTCCTTTACCTTAAGTTTATGTGAGTCCTTATGTGTCAGATGAGCCTCTTGAAGACAGCAGATACTTGGTTGGTGAATTCTTACCCCTTCTGCCATTCTGTGTCTTTTAAGTGGAGCATTTAGGCCATTTACATTCATCATTAGTTTTGAGATGTGAGGTGCTATTCTACTCATCGTGCTATTTGTTGCCTGCCTGAAAATCTTCATTTATTTTTTAATTAATTAATTTATTTTTTATTGTCTTGTTGTTTTACAGGTCCTGTGAGATTTTTGCTTTAGGACATTCTATTTTGGTGTATTTTGAGGATTTGTTTCAAGATTTAGAGGTCCTTTAAGCAGTTCTTGTAGTGCTCACTTGGTAGTGGCAAATTTTCTCAGCACTTGTTTGTCTGAAAAAGACCATATCTTTCCTTCATTTATGCAGCTTAGTTTCACTGGATACAAAGTTCTTGGCAGATAATTTTTTTTAAGGAGGGTAAAGATAGGACCCTAATCTCATCTAGCTTGCAGGGTTTCTGCTGAGAAAATCTGCTGTTAATCTGATAGGTTTTCCTTTATAGGTTACCTGATGCTTTTGCCTCTTAAGATTTTTTTCCTTTGTCTTGACTTCAGATAACCTGATGATTATGTGCCTAGGTGGTGATTTATTTTTTATGATGAATTTCTGAGGTGTTCTTTGAGCTTTTTGCGTTTGGATGTTTAGATCTCTAACTAAGCCAGGGAAGTTTTCCTCAATTATGTCCTCAGATATTTTTCCAAACTTTTTGATTTCTCTTTTGCCTTGAAACACCAATTATTCTTAGGTTTGGTTGTTTAACATAATCCCGATTTCTTGGAGGCTTTGTTCATTTTTTTCTTCTTTTTTTTTTGTCACCATTGGGTTTATTTGAAAGCCTTGTCTTTGAGCTCTGAAATTCTTTCTTCTACTTGTTTGATTCTGTTGCTGAGACTTTACAGTGCATTTTGCAATTCTCTAAGTGTGTCCTTCCTTTCCAGAAGTTGTGATTGATTTTTATTTATGCTATCACTGGACTTCACTTTTCTCTTGTGCCTTCTTGATTAGCTTAATAGTAAACCTCCTGAATTCTTTTTCCAGCAGTTCAGAGATTTCATCTTGTTTTGGATCCATTGCTGGTGAGCTAGTGTGATTTTTTGGGGGATGTTAAAGAACCTTGTTTTTTCATATTACCAGAATTGTTTTTTGTTTCCCTCTCATTTGGGTAGACTATGTCAGAGAGAAGATCTGGGACTCAAGAGCTGCTATTCAGATTCTTCTGTACTACAGGGTGCTCCCTTGATGTAGTGCTCTTCCCCTTCCCCTAGAGATGTGGCTTCCTGAGAGCTGGACTGCAGTGATTGTTATTTCTCTTCTGGATCTAGCCACCCAGCAGAGCTACCAGGCTCTGGGCTTGTAATGGGGAGTGTCTGCAAAGAGTCCTGTGATATGATCTGTCTTCAGTTCTCTCAGCTGTGGATACCAGCACCTGCCCTGGTGGAGACAGCAGGGGAGTGAAGTGGACTCAGTGAGGGTTCTTGGTTGTATTTTTGTTTAGTGCACTGGTTTTGTGCTGGTTGGCCTCCAGCCAGGAGGTGGCGCTTGCAAGAGTGCATCAGCTGCAGAAATATAGGGAGGATCAGGTGGTGGGTGGTAGAGCTCCCAAGATAATATGTCCTTTGTCTTTGGCTACCAGGACGGGTGAGGAGGACCATCAGGTGGGGCAAAGTTAGGTGTGTCTGAGCTCAGCCTCTCCCTGGGCAGGGCTTACTGCAGCTGTTGAGGGGGATGGGGGTGTGGAGGCCAATGGAGTTATGTTTCCAGGAGAATTATGGCTGTCTCTGCTGTGTCTTACAGGTTTCCAGGGAAGTGGGAGAAAGCCAGCAGCCACAGGCTTCCCCCAGCTCCCATGCAGCCCAAAAAGCTAGTCTCTCTCCCAGCATGCCCCCCTGCCCCGCCACACCCCAACAGCACTGAGTTTATTTCCAGGCAGCCGATGAGCAGGGCTGAGAACTTGCCCCAGGCTATAAGCCTCCCAGCTGGGAAAGCAAGCCCACTCACAGTTCCTCAGCTGTCTCACACAGCCTGCAGGGGCAATTCACCTCCTTCAAAGGGCCTGTGGATTCTTTCAGCTTTCCTGGTATGTTCCTGTGGTAGTTCCTGGAGTAAAATTTCACAACGTGGTCTCTGCATGCTGCTCTGTCTGAGTGGGGCTGCAAGTTAGACCTGCCTCCAATCAGCTATTTCCCCCAACTGATGATTCTTGCTTGAAACAATGATTATTGTGGTGGCAGTCAAATATATTTTTAAAGTAAACTATTTTATCAAAGTAAAGCATATACAGAAAAGTGTACAAATTAAAGGTTCATATCTTGATGAATTTTCAGATGGTGAACACATCCACGTGGCCTCTGACTAGCTCAAGAAGAGAATAATATCTGTACCCAGAAACTTCCTTTTGTCCCTCTCAGTCTCCATATCCCACTTTCCCTCAATGCTAACTGCTCTCATGATTTCTTATCCCAAATTAATATTAATTTTTCCCAATTTGTCCTAATTTCCATTTATATCAGTGGAGTAATTCATTATGGATTATTTTTGTCTATGTTTTCTTTCAGTTAGCATTCCTTTTATGACTGTATACTATTCCATTGTGTAGAATATACCACTATTTATCTATTCCAATGGGGATATATATTTGGGTAGTTTCCAGATTGGGGCTGGTATGCATAAAGCTACTGTGAATATTTTAAAAGTATTTTTGTTGGCATGTTTTTGTTTCTCTTCAATAAATATCTAGGAGTGGGATTTCTGGGTCATAGAGTGTGTATATGCTTCTAGAAACTATGAAACACTTTTCCAAAATTGTTGGCTTCAACGTACTCTTCCCACCAGCAATGGGTTACTCCAGTTACTCCAGATCCTCACCCATGCTAAGAAAGTTTTGCCTTTTTCATTATGTCTATTCTAGTGGGTGTACAGTGATATCACCTTTTGGTGTAAATTGTATTTTTGGAAGACTAATTATGCAAATGCTTTTTATTGACTTGCTGGACATTTGTATACTTTCTTTTGTAAATCTTTTGCATATATGTATGCAAAAAATCTTTTGGGAGATAGAGATAGAGAGAAAGAGAAAGAGACAGGTCTTGCTCTGTCGCCCAGGCTGGAGTGCAGTGGCATGATCGCAACTCACAACTAACTGCAACCTGGAGCTCCTGGGCTCAAGCAATCCTCCAGTCTCAGCCTCCCAAGTAGCTGGGACTACAGGTGTGTGCCACCATGCCTGACTAACTTTTGTATTTTTTGTAGATACAGAGTTTCATCATGTTGCCAGGCTGGTCTCAAACGCCTGGGCTCAAGTGATCTGCCTGCCTTGGCCTCCCAAACTACTGGGATTACAGACATGAAACACCCTGCATGGCCCTTTTGCTTATATTTTAATTGGATTGTTTGCCATCTGCTTATTGGGTTATAAGACTATATTTCCTGTATTGGTTTCCTAGGAATATCTCTTTTAATATAATTTTTAAGTGGTTGCTCTATGGCTAACAATATGCATCCTTCAATTATCAAAGCTTACTTAAAGTCAACCTTGTACCATTTCTCAGTTTCTGCTTCGCACCTGGTCTGAAATGTTTCACTTCCTACTTTACAAATGTAATAACCTTACAAGAGTAAACTCCCCTGAACCTGTTCCCCTGACATATACTTCAATATACTTTGTAAACCTCTCCTTACAATGTTATATTTTTCTCTGTATAGTCTGTTGTGTTTTAAGACAATTATGAGAAGAAAAGAAACTCCATGTTATTTTATATTTTCCTACTCACTTATCATTTCTCATGCGTTTCCTTCTTTCCTGTAGATAGACATTCCTATCTAGAATCAATTGCCTTTGGCTTGTGGAACATTCTTTACTATTTCTTATAGTACAGATCTGCTGGTGATGATTTTTTTTCAGTTTTTATTTTCTGTGAAAATGTCTTTGCCCTCATTTTTTGAGGTTCTCAGTGTTCTCTTTTTATTGTTTTGCAGCAGAATGCCCACATAGAACATAATTGCAAATATTTGGCTGTGCAAATGAGGAGCCAGTGCTTAAGTACAAATGGGACACATGTTTCTTTTGTTTTACATAAATATTTACACACAACTCAGGTCCTACAAACAACTAGACTCTAGGTCTGGGCAGCAGAGAAAATTCCCCTGGGCCTGCTTCCCCCAGCGATCAATTTATGGAATTGATCATGGTCATTGATTGTGATGCTGATGGTCGAACGTGATCACAACGCACCCCTTTTCCAGAGCCTTCCCCCACCCTCCACAGACATGTCTGGCCAGGACAGACAATTGGAGTTTCTTAAAGGTCAATGGTCTGCAGCTGTTGAGTACTCACCACGATTCTGTTGTTTCCTGTTTCTGTGGAGGAGACAAATGCACTTCATGACTTTCTTCAGCTCCTCTTACAGGACCAGCACCAAGGCCCCCGACACCTCCAAGGACATTGGACCTTGTCCTTGAAGAAGCCTTTGCCCTTTTCATCTTTAAAGATCTTCCTCCAACAATCTAGGGTCCCTGTATACATGATGTGGGCTCCTTTGAGCTCAGTGTGGGAGGATAGGAGATCATGTTGGCCATGGCCCTCATAGTCTTTGCAGTAACTCAGCTTGCCAGGGTGTGCATGTTCTTGGGGCTGGGGAGCATGCCCTCAGCTGTATCCTACTAGCGGAAGGAGGCTGCTGTAGATGATGATGTCTTGCATGAGATGCTGAAGCCCTGGTACAGGCCCTGGGTCCGTTGGATTTTGTGATCCTCACCAGCCAGGTGCCCAGGTCTTTGAACTCATGCACTGTGCCCAATTTCCCAATGTCGGCTGCCAGGAAGTCCTGGGAAATCCAGGGGGTACATGAAGCAGAGTGAGGTGGTGCCAGCCAGGCCACCCAAGGCCGGGTGGCCAGCGAAGCACCTCCAGAATTGCATGCGCTTGTCTGCACCCCCAGGAAGAACTGCTTGTACTTATCCTTGAAGGCAAAGTTAAGGGCTTGCATGGGAAGTAATGGATGGCACTGGCAAGGTTGCCCTTCCAGGAGGACAGCCCCATGCTCCTTGGAGATGCAGAGGATGCAGTCCATCCACCACGTTTCTTGCTGCTTGTGAGCTGCAATCTGCTACTGGCATGTTGCACCTGCAGCAGCAGCAGCTTGACCTGCTGGATCTGAGCCATGGCCATCTGGGAGTCCTTGGTGAAGGAGTTGGACTGTTCCATCATGGTGGCAGGCAGGACAATGGAGTGTGGAGTGCTAGGGAGCAGAGGGAGGTGCTGGTGGCTCAGCCCTGCCATCTTGGACCAAAGGCTACCCTCAATGTTGAAGGGTATTGTCACCGAATGTTAATCTCTGGGTTGACAATCTCTCTCTGCCTTTCAGCTGGCACTACAAATGTAGTGTTCTATTGTCCTTTAGTTTCTATTGTTTAGGACATGAAGTCAGCTGTTGTATTTGTCTATTATTTTCATACTGCTATGAAGAAATACCTGAGACTGGGTAATTTATAAAGTAAAAGGTTTAATGGACTCACAGTTCCACATGGCTGGGGAGGCAAAGGAGACAAAGGCACATCTTATATGGCAGCAGGCAAGAGAGCATATGTAGGGCAGCTGCCATTTATAAAACCATCAGATCTCATGAGACTTACTCACTATCACGAGAACAGCAAGGGAAAAGCTGACCCCCATGATTCCGTTACCTCCCACTGTGGGGTTTACGGGATTATGGGAGCTACAATTCAAGATGAGATTTGGGTGGAGACATAGCCTAACCGTATCAGCTGTCATTTGTAATTATTTTTTTCTTTTAGGTAATACATCTTTTCTCTCCACTTTCTGTTTTTGAGATTTTTCTTTTTACTTTTAGCAGTTTTACTCTGATATATCTAGATGTGCTTTCTTTGTATTGTTTGGGGTTTGCTGAACGTCTGGAATCTCAAGTTGATGTTTTCCATTGTATTTAGTTATATTTTGGCAATTATTTCTTCAAATATATATATATTTGGCATCTTTCTCACTCTTTTCTCCTGTCGGGCTCCAGTTACACATATGTTACATTGTTTGATATTATCCCATAGATCTCTGAAACCATCTTTTTTCTTTCTACCCTTTAGATTGGATAATTTAAGTATCTTTAGAAAAAAGAGGTCCGGGTCCAGGCACAGTGGCTCATGCCTGTAATCCCAGCACTTTGGGAGGCTGAGGTGGGCGGATCACGAGGTCAGGAGATCAAGACCATCCTGGCTAACACAGTGAAACCCCATCTCTACTAAAAATACCAAAAAATTAGCTGGGTGTGGTGGTGGGCGCCTGTAGTCCCAGCTACTTGGGAGGCTGAGGCCGGAGAATGGTGTGAACCCGGGGGGCGGAGCTTGCAGTAAGCCAAGATTAGGCCACTGCACTCCAGCCTAGGTGACAGAGCGGGACTCTGTCTCAACAAAAAAAAAAAGAAAGAAAAAAGAGGTCCGGATACTATTGGGATACTATTGATAGGTGATCATGTAAATTTTCCAACTTTTTCTTTAAGATTGTTTTGACCACATTGGCCCTTTGCATTTACATATAAATTCACAACTTTCTACATAGAAAAAGTCTGTCAGGGTGTTGATTTGGATTGCTTCAGATCTAGAGAGTAAATTGGAGATAATTGATATAAATAGAAATTTGAGTCTTCTAATTCCTGAAGATGGTGTACCCCTCTATTTATAGTCAGATGTCACTTAAAGATGGGGATACATTCTGAGAACTGTGTCAGGTGATTTTGTCATTGTGTGAACAATACCAAGTGTACTTACACAAAGTTAGATGGCCTAGCCTACTACACACCGAGGCTATGTGGTATAGCCTATTGCTCTGAGGCTACAAATCTGTACAACATATTACTGTACTGAATACTGTAGGCAACTGTAACATAATGGTAAGTGATTGTGGGTAAGCATATCTAACATAGAAGAGGTACAGTAAAAATATGATATAAAAGATAAAAAATGATGTACTTTGTTTTAGCTTGTTCTTGCATTGCTGTGAAGAAATATCTGAGGCTGGGAGAATAGAGGTTTAATTGGCTCATGGTTCTGTAGGCTTTACAGGATTCATGGTGCTGGCATCTGCTTCTGGTGACACCTAGGATGATTACACTCATGGTAGAAGGCAATGGGGAGCCAACATGTAACATGGTGAAAGCAGGAACAAGAGAGAGCCAAAGGTGAGGTGCCAACTTTAAACAACCACATGCTCATGTGAACTCAGAGCAAGACTCACTGGTTATTTTGAGGACAGCACCGAGAGAATGGTGTCAAGCCATTCATGAGGGATCGACACCCCAATCGAATCACCTCCCACCAGGCTCCACCTCCAACATTGGGAGTCATATTTCAACATGAGACTTGGTGGGGGGCAAATATCCAAACCATATCACACCTGTATAGGGCACCTACCATGAATGGAGACTGCAGGAATGGAAGTGGATCCGGGTGAGTCGGTGAGTAAGTGGTGAGTGAATGTAAAGGCCTAGGACATTACTGTACACTACTGTAGACTTTACAGACACTTTATACACTTTATACAGAGTGTATCATTTTATAAACTGTACACTTAGGGAACACTACATTTATAAAAGTATTTTTTTCTTTCTTTAATAATAAATTAACCTTGGCTTACTATAACATTTTTACTTTTTAAAACTTCAATTTTTTTAAAAAAGTCTTGACTTCTGTAATAATACTTAGCTTAAAACATGAACACACTGGATAACTGTATAATTATTTTCTTTCTGTATATCCTTATTCTATAAGCTTTTTTCTACTTTTTTAATACTTTAAGTTCCAGGTTACATGTGCACAAAGTGCAGGTTTGTTACATAGGTATACATGTGCCATGTTGGTTTGCTGCACCCATCAACTCGTCATTTACATTAGGTATTTCTCCTAATGCTATCTCTCCCCCCTCCCCCCACTCCACAACAGGCCCCAGTGTATGATGTTCCCCACCCCCATGTCCAAGTGTTCTCATTGTTCAATTCCCACCTATGAGTGAGAACATGTGGTGTTTGGTTTTCTGTCTTTGTGATAGTTTGCTGAGAATGATGGTTTCCAGCTTCATCCATGTCCCTGAAAAGGACATGAACTCATTCTTTTTTATTCCAAGGTGTATATGTGCCACATTTTCTTTATCCAGTCTGTCATTGATGGATATTTGGGTTGGTTCCAAGTCTTTGCTGTTGCGAATAGTGCCACAATAAACATACGTGTGCATGTGTATTTATAGTAGCATGATTTATATTCCTTTGGGTATATACCCAGTAATGGGATGGCTGGGTCAAATGGTATTTCTAGTACTAGATCCTTGAGGAATCGCCACACTGTCTTCCACAATGGTTGAACTAATTGACACTCCCACCAACAGTGTAAAAGCATTCCTATTTCTCCACATCCTCTCCAGCATCTGTTTTTTCCTGACTTTTTAATGGTTGCCATTCTAACTGGTGTGAGATGGTATCTCATTGTGGTTTTGATTTGCCTTTCTCTGATGACCAGTGATGGTGAGCATTTTTTCATGTGTCTGTTGGCTGCATAAATGCTTTCTTTTGAGAAGTGTCTGTTCATATCTTTTGCCCACTTTTCGATGGGCTTGTTTTTTTCTTGTAAAGTTGTTTAAGTTCTTTGTAGATTCTGGATATTAGCCCTTTGTCAGATGGGCAGATTGCAAAAATTTTCTCCCATTCTGTAGGTTGCCTGTTCACTCTGATGGTAGTTTCTTTTGCTGTGCAGAAACTCTTTAGTTTAATTAGATTCCATTTGTCTATTTTGACTTTTGTTGCCATTACTTTTGGTGTTTTAGTTATGAAGTCCTTGCCCATGCCTATGTTCTGAAAGGTATTGCCTAGGTTTTCTTCTAGAGATTTTATGGTTTTAGGTCTAACATTTAAGTCTTTAATCCATCTTGAATTAATTTTTGTATAAGGGGTAAGGAAGGGAGCCAGTTTCAGTTTTCTACATATGGCTAGTCAGTTTTCCCAGCACCATTTATTAAATAGGGAATCCTTTCCCCATTTCTTGTT
The DNA here is from genome assembly GCF_028885625.2 of Pongo pygmaeus. NCBI lineage: Eukaryota > Metazoa > Chordata > Mammalia > Primates > Hominidae > Pongo > Pongo pygmaeus. The sequence goes on from NC_072394.2 coordinate 16,521,356, forward strand.
TTTGTCAGGTTTGTCAAAGATCAGATGGTTGTAGATGTGTGGTATTATTTCTGAGGCCTCTGTTCTTTTCCATTGGTCTATGTATCTGTTTTGGTACCAGTACCATGCCGTTTTGGTTACTGTAGCCTTGTAGTATAGTTTGAAGTCAGGTAGCATGATGCCTCCAGATTTCTTCTTTTTGCTTAGGATTGTCTTGGCTATGTGGGCTCTTTTTTGGTTCCATATTAACTTTAAAGTGTTTTTTTCCAATTCTGTGAAGAAAGTCCGTGGTAACTTGATGGGGATGACATTGAATCTATAAATTACCTTGGGCAGTATGGTCATTTTCACAATATTGATTCTTCCTATCCATGAGAGTGGAATGTTTTTCCATTTGTCTGTGTCCTCTTTTATGTCATTGAGCAGTGGTTTGCAGTTCTCCTTGAAGAGGTCCTTCACATCTGTTGTATGTTGGATTCCTAGGTATTTTGTTGTCTTTAAAGCAATTGTGAATGGGAGTTCACTCATGATTTGGCTCTCTGTCTGTTATTGGTGTATAGGAATGCTTGTGATTTTTGCACATTGATTTTATATCCTGAGACTTTGCTGAAGTTGCTTATTAGCTTAAGGAGATTTTGGGCTGAGACGATGAGGTTTTCTAAATATACAATCATGTCATCTGCAAACAGGGACAATTTGACTTCCTCTTTTCCTAATTGAATACCCTTTATTTCTTTCTTTGCCTGATTGCCCTGGCCAGAACTTCCAACACTATGTTGAATAGGAGTGGCGAGAGAGGGCATCCCTGTCTTGTGCCAGTTTTCAAAGGGAATGCTTCCAGTTTTTGCTGATTGAGTATGATATTGGCTGTGGGTTTATCATAAATAGCTCTTATGATTTTGAGGTATGTTCCATCAATACTCGTTTATAGAGAGTTTTTAGCATGAAGAGCTGTTGATTTTTGTCGGAGGCCTTTTCTGCATGTTTTGAGATAATCATGTGGTTTTTGTTGTTGGTTCTGCTTATGTGATGGATTACATTTATTGATTTGCGTATATTGAACCAGCCTTGCATCCCAGGGATGAAACTGACTTGATTGTCGTGGATAAGCTTTATGATGTGCTGCTGGATTCGGTTTGCCAGTATTTTATTGAGGATTTTCACATCAATGTTCAAAAGGAATATTGGTCTAAAATTCTCTTTTTTTGTTGTGTCTCCACCAGGCTTTGGTATCAGGATGATGCTGGCCTCATAAAAAGAGTTAGGGAGGATTCCCTCTTTTTCTATTGATTGGAATAGTTTCAGAAGGAATGGTACCAGCTCCTTTTTTACCTCTGGTGGAATTCGGCTGTGAATCTGTCTGGTCCTGGACTTTTTTTGGTTGGTAAGCTATTAATTATTGCCTCAGTTTCAGAGCCTGTTACTGGTCTATTCAGAGATTCAACTTCTTCCTGGTTTAGTCTTGGGAGGGTGTATGTGTCTAGGAATTTATCCATTTCTTCTAGATTTTCTAGTTAACTTGCGTAGAGGTGTTTATAGTATTCTCTGATGTTAGTTTGCATTTCTGTGGGATCGGTGGTGATATCCCCTTTATCATTTTTTATTGCATCTATTTGATTCTTCTCTCTTTTCTTATTAGTCTTGCTAGTGGTCTATCAATTTTGTTTTCAATCTTTTCAAAAAATCAGTTCCTGGATTCATTGATTTTTTGAAGAATTTTTTTGAGTCTCTATCTCCTTCAGTTCTGCTCTGATCTTAGTTATTTCTTGCCTTCTGCTAGCTTTTGAATTTGTTTGCTCTTGCTTCTCTAGTTCTTTTAATTGTGATGTTAGGGTGTGGATTTTAGATCTTTCCTGCTTTCTCTTGTAGGCATTTACTGCTATAAATTTCCCTCTACACACTGCTTTAAATGTGTCCCAGAGATTCTAGTACATTGTGTCTTTTTTCTCATTGGTTTCAAAGAACATCTTTATTTCTGCCTTCATTTTGTTATTTACCCAGTAGTTGTTCAGGAGCAGGTTGTTCAGTTTCCATGTAGTTGTGCGGTTTTGAGTGAGTTTCTTAATCCCGAGTTCTAATTTGATTGCACTGTGGTCTGAGAGACAAGTTTGTTGTGATTTCAATTCTTTTACATTTGCTGAGTAGTGCTTTATTTCTAACTATGTGGCCAATTTTGTAATAAGTGCGATGTGGTGCTGAGAAGAATGTATATTCTGTTGATTTGGGGTGGAGAGTTCTGTAGATGTCTTTTATGTCCGCTTGGTACAGAGCTGAGTTTAAATCCTGGATATCCTTGTTAACCTTCTGTCTCATGGATCTGTCTAACTTTGACAGTGGGGTGTTAAAGTCTCCCTTTATTATTGTGTGGGAGTCTAAGTCTCTTTGTACGTCTCTAAGGACTTGCTTTATGAATCTGGGTGCTCCTCTATTGGGTGCATATATATTTAGGATAGTTAGCTCTTCTTGTTGAATTGATCCCTTTACCATTATGTAATAGCCTTCTTTGTCTCTTTTGATCTTTGTTGGTTTAAAGTCTGTTTTACCAGAAACTAGAATTGCAACCCCTGCCTTTTTTTTTTTTTTTTCCCATTTGCTTGGTAGATATTCCTCCATCCTGTTATTTTGAGCCTATGTGTGTTTCTGCATGTGAGATGAGTCTCCTGAATACAGCACAGTGATGGGTCTTGACTCTTTATCCAATTTGCCAGTCTGTGTCTTTTAAGTGGGACATTTTAGCCCATTTACATTTAAAGTTAATATTGTTATGTGTGAATTTGATCCTGTCATTATGATGTTAGCTGGTTATTTTGCCCGTTAATTGATGCAGTTTCTTCCTAGCCTCGATGGTCTTTACAATTTGGCATGTTTTTGTAGTTGCTGGTACCAGTTGTTCCTTTCCGTGTTTAGTGCTTCCTTCAGGAGCTCTTGTAAGGCAGGCCTGGTAGTGACAAAATCTCTCAGCATTTGCTTGTGTGTAAAGGCTTTTATTTCTCCTTCAGTTATGAAGCTTAGTTTGGCTGGATATGAAATTCTGGGTTGAAAATTCTTTCCTTTAAGAATGTTGAATATTGGCCCTCACTTTCTTCTGTCTCATTGGGTTTCTGCTGAGAGATCCACTGTTATTCTGGTGGGCTTCCCTTTGTGGGTAACCCGACCTTTCTCTCTGGCTGCCCTTAACATTTTTTCCTTCACTTCAACCTTGGTGAATCTGACAACTATGTGTCTTGGGTTGCTCTTATCAAAGAGTATCTTTGTGGTGTTCTCTGTATTTCCTGAATTTGAATGTTGGCCTGCCTTGCTATGTTGGGGAAGTTCTCCCGAATAATATCTTGAAAATCATTTTCCAACTTTGTTCCATTCTCTCCATCACTTTCAAGTACACCAATCAAATGTAGATTTGGTCTTTTCACATGGTCCCATATTTCTTGGAGGCTTTTTCATTTCTTTTTACTCTTTTTTCTTTAAACTTGTCTTCTCACTTCATTTCATTAATTTGATCTTCAATCACTGATACCCTTTCTTCCACTTGATTAAATTGGCTATTGAAGCTTGTGCATGTGTCACGAAGTTCTTGTGCCAGGGTTTTCAGCTCCATCAGGTCATTTAATGTCTTCTCTACACTCTTTATTCTAGTTAGCCATTTGTCTAACCTTTTTTCTAGGTGTTTAGCTTCCTTGAGATTGGTTTGAACATGCTCCTTTAGCTCAGAAAAGTTTGTTATTACTGACCTTCTGAAGCCTACTTCTGTCAACTCATCAAAGTCATTCTCTGTCCAGCTTTGTTCCATTGCTGGCGAAGAGCTGCAATCCTTTGGAGGAGAAGAGGCTGTCTGGTTTTTAGAATTTTCAGCTTTTCTGCTCTGGTTTCTCCCCATCTTTGTGGTTTTATCTACCTTTGGTCTTTGATGTTGGTAACCTACAGATGAGGTTTTGGTGTAGATGTCCTTTTCATTGATGTTGATGCTATTCCTTTCTGCTTGTTAGTTTTCCTTCTAACAGTCAGGTCCCTCAGCTGCAGGTCTGTTGAAGTTTGCTAGAGGTCCGCTCCAGACCCTGTTTACCTGGGTGTCACCAGCAGAGGCTGCAGAAGATCAACTATTGCAGAACAGCAAATATTGCTGCCTCTGGAAGCTTTGTCCCAGAGGGGCACCCGTTTGTATGAGGTGTGTATTAGTGTCTTCCACCTCCACATCTCATCCCAAGAGATCTTCTGAGGCAATAACACACATGGAGCTGTCATCTCCTATGATAGCAATGCTTTCTTCTGGAATACCTGGTGAAGGACCTGCCTGAGCCTGTTTTACATTAAAATGTTTTTTATGAGTAGAAAGAGTACACTTTAAGATAATAAAACACTATAGTATAGTAAAGATGTAAACAAATAGCATAGTTATTTATGATCATTATCAAGTATTATGTATTATATGTAATTGCTTGTGCTGTACTTTTATATGACTGACAACACAGTAGGCTTGTTTTCACCAGTATGAGTAATGTTACAGTGACTAAGCCATCACTAGAAGATAGAAATTCTCAGCTCCATTATAATAATCTTATGAGACCACCATTGTACATGGTATATACAGTCTGTTGTTGTCCAAAACATTGTTATGTGTTGCATTACTGTATTTAGGTTTTCTTTAATTTCTCTCAATAATGTTCTCTAGTTTTATGTGTAGAGATCTTGCACTTTTTTTTAGGTTTATTTCTAGGAATTGGATGCTATTATTAGCATCTGTAGAATCAGTAGGATCTGTTTAAAATTTCATTTTCTAGATGTTTACTGCAGTGTATTGACCTCTGTTGCCCCAGCTAAAATTCACTTACTGATTTTAATAATTTATAAGTAGATTATTGTGTATTTTAAATACACGCTTTTATGTATTCTGTAATTAATGACTTTATCTTTTTCCTTTTCAACCTGTATTTTTTACATTTCCTTTTCTGCTTTATAGTGTGCTAGACTAATATTTAACAGTGGACATCTTGTGTCAATCCTCATTGCAGGTAAAAACTTTAAATAGCTCACCATTATGTATCATATTTGTTTTAGATTTTCACATATCATTTTTATTATATTAGGAAAGTTTCCTTATATTTTTAATTTGTTAACAATTTTTGTTTTCTATTATGAAGTTATTGAATTTTTTCAAAAGCTTGTCTGCGTTTCTTATATAGTCATATGATATAACTTTCTTTTTATTCTAGCAATGTGGTAAATTATGTTGTCATCTTTGAATTTTAATCACCTTTGCATTTCTGAAATAAACTCAAGCTGGTCATGATATATTATTCTCTTATGTATAACAACTTGATTTTCTAATCTTTTGTTAAAAATTTTACATCTGTATTTACAAGTGACATTAGCCTGCCAATTTCCTTTTTTGTAATGGCTTTTTCAGATTTTGGCATCAAGATTATGCTGGCCTCAAAACGATTCAGAAACTTTTTCTCTTTTTCTATATATGGGTCATAGAAAATTTTCAGCTCTATTATAATAATCTTACGAGACCACCATTGTATATACAGTCTGTTGTTGACCAAAACATTTTTATGTGGTGCATTACTGTATTCAGGTTTTCTTTAATTTCTCTTAATAATGTTCTCTAGTTTTATGTGTAAAGATCTTACACATTTTTTCATTTATTATCATGATAATAATAATAAATGACTATGTTATTGAGTAATGTCTTTTCTATACTATATTATAGTATCTACCATCTACTATACTATACTGTTTATTATTTTAGAGTGTACTCTGTTCTGTTATAAAAAAATTAATGTAAGTCAGCCTTAGGCAGGTCCTTCAGGTCCTTCACTATATTGCCCAGGTTGTTGGTACATGGTTTTAAATTAGTTGTTTATCATGTTCTCTCATTATGTAGAGATGTTCTCTCTTTCATTCCTGATATTAGTAGTTTGTGTTCTCCTCCCTTCATTTCTAGAATCCACTTCTGACTTTCTAGATTTTTCTCTATTGTATGTTAGTTTTGTTTCACCAATTTCTGTTATCATTTTTATTATTCTCATCTTTGTCATTTCTTTGGGTCTAATTTGCTGTTGTTTTCCTAATTCTTGGGTTGCTCATTAATTCTACCTTTATTATTTTCTAAAATATTCACTGATGACTATACATTTTCCTCTGTGTATGGTTTTATCTGTATCCCAAAGGTTTTCATGTCACATTTTTATACTACTATATCACATTTTTATTACATAAAATTTATAATTTCTATTGTGATTTCTTCTTTAGCCCATAGGGAATTTAGGCTGTATTACTTACTTTGCAAACACTGGGATTTTATTAGTTATCTTTTTTCTATTAATTTCTAGTTTAATTCTGCTGTGACCAAAAACATGACATCTCTGATGTCAAACTTCTGATATTCATTAAGATTGCTTTATTACCCCTTACTTACATTTACTTTTATCTTTATGTTTACTTTTCTTATTTTTTACATGGCTTTGAAAACAATGTCTATTCTGCTATATCCTACATATGTCAAACAATTCAAGCTTATTCATTGCCTTATTTAAATCTTCTATATTCCTGATTTTTTCTTCTGTTTGCTCTATTTAACAAAACCCTGATAGGCCTAGACGTGGTTTTCTTTGTATGTTTTTCTCTTCGGGTTCATAGCACCTCCTAAATGTAAGACATTCTGTCTTCCATTGCTTTTGGAATGTTTTGGGTCATTATTTCTTTAAATATTGCATCTGTCACATTCTCTCTCTCCTCTACTTTGAGATTCCAGTTATACTATGTATTATGCTTTTTCATGTGTCCTGTATTTCTTTTATGTTCTTTTCTGTATTTTCCATCCGTTTTTCTTCTGTGCCTCAGTTTGTTTAATTTCTATTGATCTTTCTTCCCCCAAGTCTAATCTGCTTTTGGACCCATCTAGTTTAGCTTTTATTTCCAGTTTCTTTATTTTTCAGTATGGAACTTGGATTTAATTCTTTTCTAAAATTGGATTTATATGCTGAAATTTTTTGTCTTCTATTTTCTAGAACATGTTTATCACAGCTGTTTTAAAGTTCTTTTCTGACAACTCTGTTAACTGGGTTACATTTACATTTACATTACATTCTATAAGACTGTTCTTTAAACTTCTGTATTGTCATTTTGTCTTATCTCCTGGTATGCCTGGTACTTTTTATTAAATACCAGATATTATATATAATACATTTTAGTGATAATTGGAGGTTCTGGACAGTCGTATCTTCCTGTAGATAGGGTTTATTTGTGCTTCAGGCAGGCTGTGATGGAAGGAGAGATCATCAGTCTAGCCCCAGGAGGTGAGCCAGTGTTTGTCATGGCTTGTTTAACTCTAGTTTGCCTTACTCCTAGGGTTCATCCCTGCGACAGTCCCTACCCAAAGCCTGTGGTGTTTTCCAGAGCTTCTCTTCTTTGTCAGGCTCTGAGTTCTAATTTTTGTTCCTCCCACCCAGCTTTGTGAGACTGCTTAAAGCTATGCCTAGTATATCTCAGACTTTTGGAGCTGTCACTTTCTTCTCTGTTCTCCTCCCCTTCAGTTTCTGGGCCCCTAGGCTGCTGCTTTGGAATCCGTCAGTCTCTCAAGGAGAAAGGCTGGACTTTTTTCTTCTGTCTTGGATCATGGCTCTTCAGATTCAGGCAGCCTTCACAGTACTCTGATATCTCCAAAGAGGTATTTTTCATGATTTTTTTCCAAGTTTTCTAGTTGTTCTGGATAGAGGGTTTGGTTTATTCTAAGCTAGCCCACCATAGCTGGATTCACACATACAACTTTTAGAAGGCTGGGCACAGTGGCTCACACCTGTCATCCTAGCACTTTGGGAGGCCGAGGTGGGAGGGTCACTTGAGGCCAGTAGTTCAAGACCAGCCTGGGCAACATGGTGAAACCCACATCTCTACAAGGAAATACAAATAAAAAAATTAGCCTGCTATAGTGGCAAATGCCTGTGGTCCCAGCTACTAAGTAGGCTGAGGTAGGAGGGTTGCTTGAGCCCAGGAGTTGGAGGCTGCAGTGAGCTATGATTGTGCAACTGCACTCCAGCCTGGGTGACAGAGCAAGACTCTGTCTCTACCCCCACCCACTGTTTTTAAAGAATAAATTCTCGTCTTGTAGGTTATAAATCTGAGACTAAGAATGATTTTCTCAAGGTGACATGCCTGTTAAGTGCAGAACCAGAATTCGAACCAGGTCTTTTGAAATTAAGTCCTATTTAAGAGCCCCCAGCTCCATGTATCAACCACATCTAAGGATTGGCACCTCGGTGAAGGCAACAGTGAAAGTGTTTGGACATGTCAAAAAGGGAGAGAAGGAGCGAGCTGAGTGGTGGCTGTTTTGCCAACAGGGGTCAGCTTAGCTTGTTTGTTCATGTAGCTGGTGTTCTTATCCTGAGTTTGGTTGGAGCCACACTTCCAATGGAGACAGTCACATTCATCACTCATACACAAACACAACCTACGACTTGCAGCCACACATATGACTGTGCCTGCAACAGATCCAAAGATGTATATACAGTAGGAAAGCTGTTCAGGCAATATTGGTCCCAGTAGTCAGTTGACTCAGAAAACTGGGCAAGGATTTTTACTGCTTTTGGGACATGTAGGCAGTGATACAAATGGTACCTTAGGCTGGAAAGACAATTGGCTAGGCCTAAAAGGGATTAGGCATGTAAGTGCTTTATTCATAACATAAATAGTGCAAACCACAAAACTACTGTTACCATGTTCCCTCCTGCAGGGACCAAGCCAACAGAAATCGCCAGTGTGGGGTGAAGTTTGACCTGAATTGGAGCCACATGGAGAATGCTGCCTCAGGGTTGGGGTGGATGGGGAGGCACTGAGTACAATGAGGGAGAAGCCAATTTGATACTTTGTGGAAGAGGAAAAATCATAAGATTACTGCTTGGTGGCCCCAGAGGACTGGGATGACATGGTCTTGATTGTTTCCCTCATTTCTCCCTGCAAAGTCATGGTAGCTGGGTAACTGTGATTGTCAAGATGGAGGCTGGGATTAAATTCTTGCCCCAATTCCTTTGCCCTCCACACTCAAGAATGAAAAATGTTAGTTATGTTTATAAATAAAAAAGTTTTTTCACTGACCCCCCCTCTTCTGACAAATGCATGTGAAATGGGCAGACTTACAGTTGACTTTTGAATAACATGGAGGTTAGGGGGTAACAGTACCACCCCCAACATCATCTGCCACCAAAATCTGCTTATAACTTTTGACTTCCCCCAAAACTTAACTACTAATAGGCTACTGTTGACCAGGAGCCTTCTTGATAACATAAACAATTTACACATATGTCTATGTTATATTTATTATATACTGTATTCTTACAATAAAATAAGCTAGAGAAAAGAATATTACTAAGAAAATCATAAGGAAGATAAAGTGTATTTACTCTTCATTAAGTGGAAGTGGATCATCATAAAGGCCTTCATCCTTGTTGTTTTCACGTTGAATAGGCTGAGGAGGAGGAGGAAGGGGAGGAGTTGGTCTTGCTTCTCAGGGGTGGCACAGGTAGAAGAAAATCCATGTATAAGTGGACCCACAGAGTTCAGACCCAGATTGTTCAAGGGTCAGTTGTATTTCCCTTCTCATGTTTTCTCTCTGCTTTTCAGGGGGAAGCAACATTGGAATGGGAACTTTTAGTGCTTCTTCTGCTTCCTCTTCCCCCAAGGAAGGAGCTAATATACTTGGTAAGGACCTACTGTTTTTAAGGTCTGTGCTGCCCAAGGGTGGGGTTATGGGGCTTCAAACACAAACCCCAGGGCCCAGTTTTTCCTCTTTTGTGCTGTCTCTCTCATGAGTGAGTAAAACATCCCTGGATCCCCTGGCTCCCGTGCCACAAGCAACCCAGGGCAAGTCTTTCTCCTCCTTTCACTCTTCTGAAGCCCTCTGCAGGGAGATCCAGTGAATCTACCTGGAACTGGTCAGGGAGCCAAAGAGGTGTAGGTTTCCCTCTTTCAAAGTCAGGCTTAGAGAGCCCCACTGCAGCTTCAAATCTAATCTACATCTTTCCATCTAAATACTGCCAAATCTCCTATTAAAGCTGTCACTTTGACCCCCACAGGGTTATGTGCCATTCTCTGGGGAGAATCACCTTGAACCTAATCCTACAGGAAGAAGAACATCTGTCTCTGTTTCTTCAGACATTTTTGCTCCCAGCGGCTGGATGTGCATTCACTGGCACTTTGACAAAAGCAGGACATGCTGTAAATATTTCTCAGTGTGCTGATGCATTTTATTGAACTTGTAATATATAAAAGGGTGAATCACCATGTTGCAATCATAAAAAATTCCACTTTTAAGCATGTCTTCTTGGTCTTCTAGATTCCTAAAACATAAGTCTCAAGTGCTTTTGGTAAATGGATATAACAGAACACCATTACAACTGTGAGCAGCAATAAGCAAAAGAAAGGAAACAAAGAACCCACAGCGGAAGCAGAATTGAGCAACCAAGCAAACAGGCATGAATGGAAGCACCATATATAATGTTGACTTGTGTTCAAACAGCCCCCTGAGCTTCTCGGATAAAGGTGCTACCTGAAATAGAAATAAGATAGATATTTTTCACACATTCCTCATACCCTTTTTCCAGTCTTGGTTACAAAATTTATAGGGCTTTAGGTTACTCCTCAACCAAAATTATATTACAGGAGACCTCAAAACAGTTGCTCTTGGGAACTTGGGTGCTGACCTGCTGGTATGTCCTAAGATTACCTTGTTTTTCCATCAGTTCTGATGCCTGAGCTCTGGGCAAGTGAGATCTCTGGGTTTTTGGAAGAAGAACTTGAGGAAGGTAAAGTCCATCTTTGTCAATCCTGGACCTCATTCAGGGTGGTGACTTGGAACATCACTCGTCTTATCCCAGGGCACATGTCTGCACTCATAGTGATGGAAATTACTTACTGTTAGAAAACCGGGCTGCAATCCTCTAATTTGAATTGCAGGTGGTTCTGTGAATTCTACACTGGTGAGGCTAAGAGATTTGGAACACTGTCCACATTGTCACTTGCTGCCTGTTCTCCTGAGTACGCTCAGCATTTGAGTCCCCAGTAACTGTCAGGGAGGCTTAGTAGGTAACAAGCATTCTGTTCTATTTTCTGAATGAAAGTATGAACACTTTTCCTAGAAAATGTACCCATGTGGAGTGGGAAAGGTGTATGTGGAAAAGGTGAGGAATTGACAGCCTAAGGAGGAAAAGGGGCGGTGGACTGAAGAACTGCTTCTGCGTAGGGGTTGGCTTCATCTGAGGAGGTGACCAGCTTGCCGCTGTGCCTGCAGGCCTGACACATGCACATACATGCCTGTTAGGTCATCAACCCTGCCAAGTCCTCAACATCACCAAGCAAGGAATGTGTTCCATAGTCCCTCAAGAAATGACTCCTAGAATAGCTTGGAGAGATGCAGCAACCAAAAATCTGGCAGAAGTATTCAGTAACAGCCTCTGTGGTTTGGTCTTTGATTCCCCAGCAAAACCCAAGGAAACTCTTGGGGCAGCTTGTCCTTCCTGAAGACCCCTTTTGGGGCCACCCTCCAAGTGGGACCTGCTGACCCTCCCTTCCTGCTGCTCACGCTCTTTGGTAGTCCCTTCCCACACTGATTAGAGCTGATCCATGTTAGCAACAGGACACTGTGGACATGACAGTGTGTGACTTCTGAGATGAGGTCATAAAAGACACTGTGGCTCCCACTGTGCTTCACAAGGACAACTTGCTTGGGGGAGGGGGAAGCCAGCTGCCATGTTGTGAGGAGGCTCAAGCACCTCATGTGGAGGTTCATGTGTGTAGGGACTGAGGCCTCCTGGAAACAGCCATGCTGAGCCCGTTTCCTTCTCGGTAAAGTGTGAATGATAATAAGATACACCTCATATAATTTTATGAGGATTAGATGACATAATCCCTGTCAAGTGCTCCATGCATTCTTCAAATAAATAACTTTTACTGGTTGTATGATGCTCCATGATATGGACATATTACAGTTTATTTAATTAGTTCATTTTAGGTGGACATGTAGGTTGTTTCCAAATCTTACTATTTTTATAAATCACTTCGCAATACATATTATTGAATGTGTGGATTTGTCTAGGTCTTAGATTACTTCTTTAGGGTGTGTTGTTTACTAAATTGCATCAGAGGCTGTGAGAATGAAGGTTATGAAGTCTAATATATGAGCAGGTCCTCCTACTTCTACTCATCTTTATCTCACCAGGGTACCATTATCAAAAGCTGAAAACTGGGCACACAAGAGACCATGCTTTTATGCATGGTTATGGCGGACCCCCAGGGGACATCATCTGTACGAAATGGGACGGATAAGTGGATGATTTTGCCACAAAATAGAAAATGGACAGTAACAGGCATATGTCTCTTGGGTAGCCTCTGAACCCCTGAGAGAGGAAGACCTGTGGATATTTCTGTGAGCTTCTGACCACACTACAAATGTAAACATTTGTACTTCTTCGAACATGTTCTTGGTTAACTCAGTGTTCATAATCAATATTTATTTCAGCTTTTCTGCAAATGCTTATCTTTCCTAGTAATCAGATCTCCTAAGACCTCTGGGCTTTTTGGCCTCTCAGGGGAATGGATCTGATTCCACGCTAGGCTGGATATGCAGGATTTAACCAGTTGTATTAACCTAGCTTATTGAACATTTTCTCCATCCTTGCTCATGTTGGACAGTTCTTTTATAATAAATTAAGTGGTGTTTTTTCAGGGTTGTCTAGTTTATTCACTTAGTTTGTCTGTGTACTCTTGCACCTTTGCACATTGAGTTTTCTTACTTCTTTAGTATGTTTTGATATGTAATTATAGGCCACTTTCCTCTACCTCACTTTTTTCTTTCAAAGTTCTAGTTGTTATTAAATTTACTCTTCCTGATGAGAAAATAGGAGACTAGAAGATAGGTGTGAAGAAACTGTAGGTCATGTAAGATTCTACACAGGTTAAGCATATAGTTAATTCATTTCTTTTCTTTCATTCAAAATTAATGCTTTTCTTTCTTGCTTCTCCTCCTCCTTCTTTCTTCTCTGTTTTCATTCTGTATTCCTCTGTTATCCACTTATATTCTGAAATTTTTACTTCCCATTTTTGATTTGCTGGTTTCCTGTTGGACCTTTTCTATGATCACCATTTCTTGTTTTAGAGTTATTTACAGTCTCTTAAATTTTCATTTTAGGGCTTTTTAAAATTAATGGTTAGCATAGATACAGGAAAGTGCACATAGTACAATAGTCTTAAGTACAGCTTGCTGAATTTTTATGAAGGTATAGATCCATGTAACTACCATTGGGATCAAGAATCTAATAAGGCTTTCTCATGCCCCTTCCCAGTCTACACCTCATCTCTACCCAGAATGAACCACTGTTTTGACTTTTATCAGTATATATTGGTTTGCTTGTTCTTCACCTTCATATAAATGGACTCATACTGTGAGCACTCGCCTGTGTCTGGCTTCTTTTGCTTATCATTATGTCTGTGAGATCCACTCATGTTTTATGGGTACTAGTAGTTTGTTCTTTTTTATTGTGGTGTAGTATTATATTATAAAAATAAACCATAATTTGGGCCAGGTGTGGTGGCTTATGCCTGTAATTCCAGCACGTTGGGAGGCCAAGGCAGGCAGATCACAAGGTCAGGAGATTGAGACCATCCTGGCCAACACGGTGAAACCCCATCTCTGCTAAAATACAAAAAAAAAAAAAAAAAAAAAAAAAAAAAAAAAAAAAAATTAGCCGGTCATGGTGGTGCGTGCCTGTAGTCCCAGCTACTCAGGAGGCTGAGTCAGGGGAATTGCTTGAGCCCGGGAGGCGGAGGTTGCAGTGAGCCAAGATCGCGCCACTGCACTCCAGCCTGGTGACAGCGAGACTCCATCTCAAAACTAACAAACAAACAAAAAAACAAAACAACACCCCCAATCCCATAATTTATTCATTCTCTTCTTGATAAGACAATCATATTCTTATACAGCATTTTAGTAAGCTTCACTAGAAACAATATCCCATAATTAAAATAGGAATCTTTGTATTGTGTTAAAAAAAACTCTATTTAGATTCTTTCATTAATTTCCAGCTCTAACTCACTCATCAAAATAATAAGACAACCACCAAATTGGGACCCTTTGCAGTTCATTATCACAGAATTGACTGAAGTATGTATCTTCTCACTTATGATATAAGCATCTTTTTCTTTATTTTATTGTGACATTGAGATACTGAAGCTTAAATATGCTTTCCTCAAAGTTCCATTGGTAATCAGGAAAGAATTGTGGTCAGAAAAGACAGAGAAGACAGTCAAAACTGGTTTGAATGCCTTGAACATTTATTCATTAGTTACATTTCAGGTAACATTCTTCTCCCCTTGTATAGAGAGTTTCAGGTGATATGAAATAGTTGAAATGAAGAGGTCTACGTAAATTTTAAGACAATAAGTAATTCATGATCATTTCCCCTGATCACTTGAGACAGAAAGAGGGCTGAAGGACTGACAGCTGGCAAAACAGGTTCCCCAAAGGCAGGACCGGACAGACACTGCCCTGTTTTCTTTGGAAGCTATTTGTCACCGTCAAAAACACATAGTGGCCTCTCTTTTAGCTCTATTCAAACAAGAATATAATTTGTATCCTGACATTTCCCTGAAAATAGCAAATTTCATTTGTCAGCTGGGTGGTTTTCAAGCTTCATATCCACTGTTGTAAAGGTGAGTTGAGCTTTTTAAGAGTGGCTTTGTTCAGCAATGTTATTTCCTCATGAAAATCCATAACTTGACTTTTCACGCTTATATCCTTTCACATCCTCTTGCTGTCTCCATGAAACTTGACAATTATTTATTTTTGTATTATATGCTTATTAAGCTCAACTTCATTCTTTAAATAATCATATTAGTATTCATGTTTATGATTGTGGGTCACTGATTCTTCAGCTATTACTTTTCATTCATATCTCTTCTTATAAAAGAAGGTAATAATTTAAATATATGAGTCAAAGATGATATTAAGACCGTCTTTTAGAATAATCTAAAGCTCAGCTTTGAACGGAAATTACAGTTTAGCCATGATAGAACTGTAGTTTCATTGTAACTGGGAATAAAATGAGTTGCTTTTCACATGAGGTAGGAAAGTATGGAAGAATTAAGAGACTTTCATATTAGAAAAATGGTAAGAAAGTGACTACTATATTATTACATGGGTGTATCTCATCCAGCCCCTTTTTCCTTAAAATAATTCCTAAAACTGTGAAAGAGAAAGACTTGTGAAGTTGTATTACTTTTTTTCCTCTTATAAAGGAAGAGCACCTAAATTGTAGAAATAGTAGAAAATAAACACACTTTAAAACAGAAAAAAAATTCATATTAAGATAGTTACAGCAACTCCTATATTGAAAGCGTGGAATTCTGGAGCTTGATGATACCTAGGAGATGTTTTAGTTCAGCAGTTGGCAAACCATGGCCCCTGTGCCAAATCCAGCCTGCTGCTTGTTTTGGTGAATAAGATTTGATTGGAACCCAGCCACACGCATGTGTTTATAGTTTGTCTATGGCGGCTTTCATACTACATGACATAGTTGAGTAGCTGTGACAGAGACCAAATGGCCTGCAAAGCCTAAAATATTTGCTATCTGGCCCTTTACAGAAAACATTTTCTGATGCTTGATCCAGTTCCCAGTAAAGAGTTGATTATGCAGGAGAGTGCTCTTGAACATATTGTGATGTGCCTGGGCCTTCCGCACAAAGCTTACAGTCTAATTGGGAAAGTTAAGTCATGGACATTAGTACAATTTGGAGGAAGAAAATGACTAGCGCCCTGGAAAATACAAAGGGCTTCAGGATTTCAGTGGAGCCTTGGGGAAGGCACCATGGAAAAGTTTAGGCTCAGTTTGATGAATGGATAGGTTTCAACTATGCCAAAATGTCTGTAGGATATTCCTGTTCAAAGGAACATTGATAAGAAAGGCTGAAAGATGGGAAAGCACCGTGCATGCATGAGGACCACCAAGCAGATCAACTGGGCATGTGCAAGAGTGGGTTAGGGGATCCATCCGGAATGACAGGGCTGGGGGATCCGAATGTAGGCTGAGAATGATGTCTTTTATGTCATAGGCTTAGAGGGGGTTGGAGGAAAACATGATCATTATAGTGGCTTAAAATATATCCACAAACCCTTTGATACTCTCTTCAAAAGATGGGACTGGATTCCTCTCCCTTAGGTGTAGACTGGATAGGATTTGGTGAGTTGCTTCTAAGGAACAAAGTCATGTGAGGATGATGGTGGGTGATTTTCAAGACTAAGTGATGAAAAGCACTGTGGCTTCCTTCTTGCTGTCTCTTGGGTCACTTGCTCTGGAGGACGCCAGGTGCCCTGTCTTGTGGATACAATGATAGCCCTATGGAGAGGCCCATAGATTGAAAACCTGAGTCTTTCTGCTAACAGTCAGCAAGGAACGGAGGTCTCCTGACAACGGCCATGTGAGTCAGCCCTCCTGGAGGCAGATCCTCCAGCCCTGGTTGCGCTGTCAGATGGCTGTGGCTGTGGCTGAGAGCTTGGCTGCAGCCTCATGACATATCTTGGTCTAGAACAACCCAATTAAGCCACTCCTGGATTCTTGACCCTCAGAAACTTTGTAAGATGTTTGTTGTTTTAAGCCACTAAGTTGGGGGAAATTTGTTATATAGCAATAGATAATGAATAGAATTATTACCTTTATGGTGTCACTTTGGGCAAAATAAACCTAGTAATTTTCATTAATTCATTAATTCATTAATGCATTCACTGACTGCATTCAATGGCATGTGATCTGTGCAGTGCCCTGTGGGAGCCTTGGTCTTCAGGCTTCATGGAATGTTGCAGCACATGGGATGGGCCTTGCTAATGAGTGACTACCGTGGGCATTCAGTCCCATTGTAGTCCAGGAGAAGGGGAATTGTGGCACTCACTTGTTGCTCTTCCCATAGAGTTCCTGACACACCAATAACCTCCTACCTCTCTACCCATGGGATTTCAGGACTGTTTCCAGTAGTCCCCATCATTGTAGAGTTTATTTCTAAAAAGCCCACCCACGCTATAGATGAAAGCTCAAACACAGAGGCTGAGAAGTCCAGGGACTTACAGCTCATAAATGACAGGGTCAGGACCTCAACCTGGTCAGTTGACTCCAGGCCAAAGTTGTCGTTGGCCCTTTTTTGAGAAGCTAAATATACCTTTGCTTACAAATTCAAAGAAAAGTGATTCAAAACTTCCTCCGTCAAATGTCTTGATTTTAGGATTCACAAGTAGAAATAAAATGAGTGAAAAAGCACTGAATTCATGTGAGAAGGGGTTCCAAAAATATAGCAGATTTATTCACTCATTCATTTATTTATTAAATATGATGATCAGGCCATTACGCTAGTGATCCAGATAAGAAATGATTCTGATCTCTCCCAAGCTCAAAATGAGAGAGAGACTTCTTACGTGAGAAATGCTAAAATAGAGGTATCAACACAGTGCTACCTCTAGTCAGGAAATAGTGCAAAGAACACACACACACACACAACACACACACATACACACTACTTTTTCTACCTCAACAAACTTAGGCTGTGGATTACCCACTGCATGTTTTATGATCTCTAAAATATGGAACATTGTCTTGTGTGTATTTTACCTGTAATAGCCAGGAAGAGAATTTCTTTTTTTTATTAAATTTTTTAATTTCCATAAGTTATTGGGGAACAGATGGTGTTTGGTTACATGAGAAAGTTCTTTGGTGGTGATTTGTGAGATTTTGGTGCACCCATCACCTGAGCATTATACACTGCACCCAGTTTGTAGTCTTTTATCCCTTACCCACTTCCCACCATTTCCCCCTGAGTCCTCAAAGTCCATTGTGTCATTCTTATGCCTTTGCATCCTCATAGCTTAGCTCCCACATATGAGTGACAACATACGATGTTTGGTTTTTCCATTCCTGAGTTACTTCACTTAGAATAATAGTCTCCAATCTCATCCAGCTTGCTGCAAATGCCATTAATTCATCAGGAAGAGAATTTCTTTGTGGTTAATTCAGCTTGACTTTTAAAGCTTTTAAGGAAAAAATAATACGTGGTTATATGTAAGGTGTAAAGTTCATGTCATTAAAAGGTGCTTGTCTATATGGCATGATCCGAGGCCCCATTGGCTTAAATATCTCATCTCTTACTTGTCAAAGTGCATGAATGTCCAGCATTAGAAATGCAGTTCCTTGGGGTCTGGAGGGCATTGAGGGCTCCCAGCTCTGCTTCTTAAGTGCATCTGCTGCTGCATAGTGTCAGGCTTAAGTCTTAGCATCCATACCTTGTCAGCAATTAGGTGACAGCTAACTGTGGTCAAGGCTTTCTGGAGACTGAATGAAGAACTGGGGTGGCACAGGTAGTGAAGGAGGGTGAGAGGCTGGTGGGGCCATGACAGGGCATGTTGGGGGTTGGCAGAGCCCAAACTTCCCTGCTTTCCCTGGAACTGGCTGCACCAAGAAGTTGAGGCTCCTGGTTTGTTTGGAATCAGGTATGGTACAATCCATTGTCCCGTGGACCAGTGTTGTCATAGAGGCCCAGGTCTCCTAAGACCCAGTAGAGGTGTACTGTTTTTGTACGTGTGTGCACTAGTTACCTGTTCAAATGATCATTCTCTTGGGCAACAGGTAAAAAAGTTCCTTGCCTTAATTGGTTCCTCAGGTAAAGCACAAATAAGTCACTAGCTTGACAGTAGAATCAGCAGCAGTTTTTTTTTTTTGTTTTTTGTTTTTTTTCCAGTAAGACAACAGAGAGCTCACAGTCCCGGAAAGAAAAAGTTACTTTCTTGCCAACATTGGTCAAAAGTATGATTCTTTTAGAAAAATTCAATGAAGATTTCCTCTCCCAACCCCATCAAGGCAGGAAATGGAATTGAATTTCCTAAATGAATGAATGTTTTCATAATATTTATGGTTTTGGATATATGTGATCATTAAAATGTGCTTCTATTTGCTCTGCGAAGTGGAGACAAATTAGAACTGATTGCATGTGGAGATTTTGTTTGTTTTGTATCCTTTTGTATATGCTACCAAATCTCAAAACCATTAGACCAGGAGGAACCTGGAGAGGCCATTGGATCCATCTTATGTCTCTCTACTTCAAAGTGTGGCCCTTGGACTAGCAGCATCAACATCTTCCGAGACCCTGTTAGAAATGCAGTGGACCCCATCTCAGACCTAATAAACTAGAATCTGCTTTACTACAAAAAAAAAAAAAATTCCTTGCCTTAAGCTTCCTTCCTACCACATTTAGGGGGTTTTCTATTGGTCGGTGAGGTATTATTTCTCTAGTATTAATTTTCTGTGCATCCTTGTAGAATTATTTTATTTATGTATTTATTTTTAACAGATAAGGTCTCATTTTGCTGCCCAAGCTCGAGTGCAATGGCACAATCATAGCTTACTGCAGCCTTGAATTCTGGGCTCGAGTGGTCCTCCCACCCCAGCCTCCCAAGTAGCTGGGACCATAGGTGTGTGCCACCATGCCTGGCTCTTATAGAATGTATAGAATGACTTTAGCTGGAGCATTGGTAGATATTTTTATATCACCTTTCAAAGTTATGTATCAGCTATGAAAGTCACCTTCTATTTATGGTAATATTGGTTTTCTACTTATGGTAGTGATGTCGAGTTTCCATTTAAAGTATATTTATTTAAGTAAGAAAGCAACTAGATTTATTGGCATGTTTTAATTAAATACTAGCTGAATGGTCAAGGTGATAAGCAAATAACTGATATTTGATGGAATGGGAAAAATTAATTTCGAAACTTGTTCTGGTAGAAAAGGAACAAAATTAACTTTGAAACAGCATTTTGTCCAAGCTGAACTGGATGCTGTGAGATCTTTGTTTTTAACTCTGAACCCCCTTACCTTATTCAGGTTTTGCTTTGTGAGGAGGAGGTTATAGGGAGTGAGTTATACTGAACCCTGGACAGTCTAGCATGTCTCTGAAAGAGATATAAGTTTTGCAGTTAAGCCAAGCTGGGTTTGAAATCTGGTTTCTCCACTCGCTATTTGAAATCTTGTCTTCACTCAGACCTCAGTGTCATCATCTGTAAAATGGGTGGGCAGTTCTGGGAATGTTTGTGGTAAGAAATAAACGAGGAAACGTTTGCAAATACTGAGCACGCAATCAATACTCGATAACCGGTGGCTGCCAGGATTACCTCCTTGTTTGATGTTCACGAGGAGCCTGGAGTTGCCGGTCATTCGGCTGCACGCCTCCTGGCTTTGTGGACAGTTATCTTGGAAGAAGAGTTGGGGGCTTGTGGCTGTTTCAGGTGTGTGTCCAGGCCGTGCTCAGCTAGCATGACTGCTGTATGTGGCACACTTTTTGTGCTTTTTACTTTTAATGCCTGTAAGAAAGCAACTCATTTTCTTCATTTGATGTGATTAATAGGTGTCCCACGGAGAGGCCGCACCCGGGAGAAAGCGCTGACGCCTCCGACCCAGCTCCGCGAACAGCAGCGCCCCCTTCTGGCCCTCGTCCCACCGGAGCTGCGCTTGCGTGAACAGCCCTTAAATGCGTGTTTGCCCTGCTGCACCTTTGTCCCAGACATTTGTAAAAAGTGCAGGATTAGAGTCACACTACCACACAGAGCATTTTTCCGCTTTCCTGTCGTGCCTGTAGATATACTTGCTCTGGATTTCCTTTGTCACAGAGAGCGCTAGCCACGGAAGCAGAACCACGTAGGAGATTTGCTCCTAGAAGGGCTGACCTGGCTGCTGCTGACTGCCTTATCTACTGATCAAGGCTCCCTGGCCACTGGAATGTGACCTTCCGACCACTGGCTGAACAGGGTCAGTGCAATCACGCCTCAAATGAGCTTTTGATGAGCCTAAATGGAAGGAATCCGCACAATACAGGTGTGCTGTGATATTCTAGGTTGGCCTTTGATGCTTGAGCTAAAGGACTTCATTTTAAAGTCCCTTGGTGGAGACAGTGAAAGGCTGGCAGAGGGATAGGATCTGGAAAAGATGCATAATAGGCGTTGCTTTTTGTTAGTAATGATAATAATTTACATTTTAAAAAGTATTCAGATACAATATTATTAAATCTGTTTGTTTAAAATTAAGCTGATCATTAAAAAATCAGCTTTAATCCAATTAAATTTTTTTTCCAAAGGAGAGACTAAAACTCGAATATTATCACTGTAAGCAATCAAGAATTTTATTATGAAAATTGTCAAACACATAGCAAAGATGAAAGATTTCTACAGGAAACTGTTATACCCACTCTTTAAGTCCTGCCACCAACATGGTACTGTCCTTGCCCCATTGTATGTGTATCCATCTATCCAGAGAATGTGGGGATTTTATTTTGATTCACAACTCTCAGAAATTCATTTTGACTTCTAAGAGTTCTTTTGCACCGTTACTGTAAAACTATCCAGAATAACTTAAGATCATCTGATTAAATGTATACCAGATAATAAAAATAAGAACAGTACAAATATTTCCAAAGAACAAAACTTAACCATCGCAAAATTTCAGCCTCATCAGAATTCTGGATCTCAAACAGAATGCAGTTAACTCTTTGAAAATGGAATTGGAAGGGTCTGTCTCTTGATCTAGGGGCTGGTTCCATGGGTGTGTTCAGTTTGTGCAAATTTGTTAAGCTGTAGATTCAATAAGTAGTTTTATAAATAAACAATAAAAATGAAACTGTGCAGCAGTTTTATATTTTGGGAGCAAAATGTTTGTCTCCTCAG
Organism: Pongo pygmaeus; assembly: GCF_028885625.2. Classification (NCBI taxonomy): domain Eukaryota; kingdom Metazoa; phylum Chordata; class Mammalia; order Primates; family Hominidae; genus Pongo; species Pongo pygmaeus. The sequence goes on from NC_072394.2 coordinate 16,543,072, forward strand.
TTTCCCATTTGCCCAGCTGGCCCTGGAATCCTGACATCTTTCTTCCTTGGACAAGGCATAGCCATCTCTGAGCCTCTGTTGTCTAACATTGGGTAGGGGATGTAAAAGCCCATGCTTGATTTGGGGTCTAGTATTTCCATTTGTCCAGGTTTCACTGTAATGGTACCAATAATTTGAATTCCTTTGCAGGTAAATTGACCTTTATTCTGTAAATGGTGCTGAGAAGTCCTATTAGTGAGGTGCAAGGAGAAGTGGGTTTGAGATCAGGGAGTCCTGGTTTAGCACTAGGAACACAATACAACTTTTTTTGTTTTTGTTTTTGAGACAGGATCTCCCTCTGTTGCCCAGGTTGGAGTGGCATAATCACAGCCACTATAACCTCTATCTCCTGGGCTCAGACTATTCTCCCACCTCAGCCTACCAAGTCCAAGTAGCCGGGACTACAAGTGTGGGCCACCATGCCCAGCTGATTATTTTATTTTACTTTTGTAGAGATGGGGTTCTTGCCTTGTTGCCCAGGCTGGTCTTGGAACTCCTGGCCTCAAGTGATCCTCCTTCCTTGGCCTCACAAAGTGATGGGATTACATGTGTGAGCCACTGGGGCTAGCTGTGATGCAACTTTTTAAAAATTTATTTATTATTTTTAGTATTTTATTGTTTTCCAACTTTTATTTTAAGTTCATGAGTACATGTGCAGGATCTGCAGGCTTGTTACATAAGCAAATGTGTGCCATGGTGGTTTGCTGCACGGATCATCCCATCACCTAGGTATTAAGCCCAGTGGCCATTAGCTATTCTTCCTGATGCTCTTCCTTCCCCCACCTCCACTCCTTTCAAAAGTCCCCAGTTTGTGGTTCTCCCCCACGTGCCAATGTATTCTCATCATTCAGCTCCCACTTATAAGTGAGAACGTGCGGTGTTTGACTTTCTCTTCCTGTGTTAGTTTGCTGAGGATAATGGCTTCCAAATCCATCCATGTCCCTGCAAAGGACATGATCTTATTCCTTTTTATGGCTGCATAGTATTTTCTCTATCCAGTCTTTCACTGATGGGCATTTAGGTTGATTCCATGTCTTTGCTATTGTGAATAGTGCTGCAATGAACATAGTGTGCATGTATCTTTATAATAGAATGATTTATATTCCTTTGGGTATATACCCAGTAATGGGATTGCTGAGTCAAATGGTATTTCTGCCTCTGGGTCTTTAAGGAATCACCACACTGTCTTCCACAATGGTTGAACTAATTTACACTCCCACCAACAGTGTAAAAGCATTGTATTTTCTCCACACCTCACCAGTATCTGTTGTTTTGTGACATTTTTATAATAGTCATTTTGACTGGCATGAGATGGTATCTCATTATGGTTTTGATTTGCATTTCTCTAATGATCAGTGATGTTGAGCTTTTGTTCATATGTTTGTTGGCTGCATGAATGTCTTCTTTTGAGAAGAGTTTATTCATGTCCTTGGCCCACTTTTAAATGGGGTTGTGTGTTTTTTTCTTGTAAATTTGTTTAATTTCCTTGTAGATTCTGGATATTAGATCTTTGTCAGAAGGAAAGATTGCAAAAATTTTCTCTCATCCTGTATGTCATCTGTTCACTCTGATGATAGTTTCTTTTGTCGTGCAGAGGCTCTTGGTTTAATTAGATCCCAATTGTCATTTTTTTTGCTTTTGTTGCATGATATAACTTTTAAATGTCATCTTCCCTTTCCCATTACCTCCTGCCTTCCCCTGCAGGGCCCTGGGCCCCGAGTCATAAAGGTATGCTTAGGTTTTGTCCAATTATTCTGAGAACTGTGAGGGCATGGAGATGAGGTGGGGACCAGGAGGAAACGTTTGGAAGTAAAAAAGCCACATAGAGGCATAAAAAATAAAAGAGGGGCACTATAGGAATGTATTGATTGAATTGCTACCATATCTCTTATTTAGACTTTGGACAGATAGGAGAAATATCCTTTGCATATCCTTCTTGCTGTGGCTGGTAAAAGAAATCTATGCAACATGAGATTTATGAAAACACAAAAGTGTGACCTCAGGCTCTGAGTTGGAAAGAGAAGCTGGTAAGTTTCATCCTTCCTGTGGCCTTTCAGAGTTTGCCTTGGTTGCTTTCTCTGCCTATTTCCTGAGTTGAAGTCCACAATCAGCTATCACCTACTTTCCTGCTCCTGTTTGTAACAAATGTCCAGAGATCTTCATGGGTGCTGTCTCTCTTCTTTGCTTTATTCCCTTCTTTGTGTTCTCCAGTAGGGCTGTCATCCCCATCACTGCATTGTCTCTCATCAAGACCACCGGTGGCCTGGTCCTGGCAAAGTCAATCTCCAAATCTTACCTGACATCTCAGCAGTATTTGACTTCGGTGACCACTTTCTCCTTTTTGAAATGCCATCACAACGTGCTCACCTGCTTTTTTTCTGTTTCCCTCACCTCTCCTCCACCCTCTTTCCTGCTAGATGTTGGCATGTCTCAGTCCTTGGCCTTCACATGTACTTTCTCATATGTTGACGATGTCAACAGATCCATAATGTTAAACATTGTTTATACTTTATGATTCCTAATTAATTTTTCCAGTCTGAGCTTCTCCCCTGAGCACCAGATTCATGCATGAAACTGCTCCCTTAACATGTCTTTTAGGAAACTCCAGCTTAACATAGACTAAGCATTTTACCCATCCATGACATTCCTTTCATCCCAAGCCTTCTTCATTTCAGTAACCAACATTACTATCTCTTCAGTTGCCCAGACACATTTTCTATTAACCTTTGTAAGCCTCAGTTTCTGATCTGTCTGGTGGAGCTATGCTAATAGTATCAGCCTTGGAGCCTCAGTTCCTTCATCTGTAAAAGGATCATTGTAATAACCGCTTTGCCTACTTTATTGGGTTGCCATAGGATAAAATAAAAATGCTTTGCCAATTGTAAAGTGCTGTACAAATGCAAACTACTGTTATATCATTGGAGGATTGGAGGTACCTCATTTAAATGTTTATATAATAAATTTATCTTAGATTCTTTTTGTAAATAGACTGTGCTTTTTGATGAACTGGCACATTTCCTCCTGGTAGTTGACAAGGGTACTGTCACACAATATGTTTGTTTCTTTGCTTTGACTTACAGGAGGCTCAGAGCAAAATGTAATGTTTAGCTGTACTCATTCTTCTTCTTTTTTCTTATTTTTATTTTTGAGATAGGTTCTCACTCAATCGCCCAGGCTGAAGTGCGATAGCACAGTCATGGCTCACTGCAGCCTCCACTTCCTGTGCTTGGGTGATCCTCCCGCCTTAGCCTCCTGAGTAGTTGGGACTGCGGGCACACACCACCATGCCTGGCTAATCTTTATATTTTTTGTAGAGACAGGGTTTCACCATGTTGCCCAGGATGGTCTTGAACTCCTGGACTCAAGCCATCTGCCTTCCCAGGCCTCCTAAAGTGCTGGGATTACAGGTGTGAGACACCATGCCTGGCTACTCAATATTCTTGAGTTAGCTTTTAATTATGATTATGTTTTCTTTTTAAAAACATGTTTTATTAATTTTTTCTCCCTATTTTAATCACGGTGGTACATTCATCTTTCATTAAAAACATTTTTAATGAAATGTTTTTAATGTTTGTGTGTGTGAAGTTTTAATGTTTGTATGTGTGAAGATTCTAGGTATAAACAAATAATAGATCAATAAACGAACAAGTAAATCCCATGGCCATGACCCATTCTATTCAGAGATACATTATCATATTTTATCATCATTACCTGAAATACAATTTTTTAGTAGGCTAAATTTAGTGGGCAATGAAAATGAGATAACTGTTAATTGAAGTCTTTCTTATTTTGTGCATATTTCTTAAAATATATATTTTTTGATAAATCTAGTTACTGTTTTATGTTATCACAGAGCAAGTTTACTTTTTTAAAACAATAAGCCCGGTTTGTAACATATGGAGCATTGGAAATATAAGCTGTAAACTGAAATAATATGTTTTCTATAATAATTATGAATTCAGCTGGATGGAACAGAAAACTTAAATGACAGCAGCTATCCTTTCCCATGCAGCGGGAAGGCGAGTGGTGGATGGCTCAGGGCCAGCGCAGGGCTCCCGATGTTATAAATGTCCAGGTTGCCTCCCTCTTCAGGCTCGGCATCCTAACTTGGAGATTTTTGCCCTCAGTATCACAGGATGGGTCTCCAGGCATTGAGACTGCATTCCAGGTGGGGAAAGGAGGAAAGAGCAAAGGTAAAAATTCAGCTGAATCTACACTGCTTATCTGGAGAACAATACTTCCCCAGAAGCTCCATTTGGTACATTTCTGCTTATGTCTAACTGGACAGAACTGAGTCACATGGCCACTCTTAGCTGCAGGGAAATCTGGAAGGCTCTATATTTTTAACCAGGCACATTGTTGTCCCAAACGAAATTGGCTTTCTCTTAGTAAGGAAAGGAGAAAAATGAATATTGGATAGGCAGTTAGCACGGTTTGTTATGTTCCCCAATTTCTTTTGCTTTGGGAGTCAAATTTCTGAACACAGAAGATATTTCTAGAAATGTAAATAGTATTTCAGGAACTTATCATACTTCATTTTTTAAAATGAAAATCTCACTTTGACAGTGGTTTTGAGAATTGGATGAGGCACATGGGTGAAGGACCTATAAGACTTCCCTGATGTGTAGTGACTCAAATGATGTCAAACATTCATCATCATGACTTCTGAAAAACTGTACCACTTTCCAGCTTTTGTTTCCACTTTTCCCCTTTAAAAAATTTGTAAAAGTTTAAGAGGTGCAAGTACAGTTTTGTTCCATGGCTGTACTGCATAGCGGTGAAGTCTGGACTGTTAGCGTATCCACCAACCAAGTAGTGTACATTGTACCTATTAAGTAATTTCTCACCACTCACACCCCCATCCTCCCACCTTCTGAGTCTGCAGTGTGCATTATTCCACTGCCTATGTCTATGTGTACACATTATTTAGCTCCACCTTGTAAGTGAGAACATGTGGTATTTGACTTTCTGTTTCTGAGTTATTGCATTTAAGATAATGGCATCCAGTTCCCTCCATAATGCTGCAAAAAACATGGTTTCATTCTTTTTACAGCTGAATAGTGTAATATATACATATATGTATATATCACATAATATATAACATTTTCTTTATATATCTAAAATGTGATATATATATATTTCTTTAGTCAGTCATCCACTGATGGACACTTAGGTTGATTCCATATCATTGCTATTGTGAATAGTGCTGCAATAAACATAAGAGTGCAGGTATCATTTTGATATAATTATTTCTTTTTCTTTGTGTAGATACCCAGTAGTGGGATTACTGAATTGAATGGTAGTTCTTTTGAGAAATCTCCATACTGTTTCCCATAGAGGCTGCACTAACTTGCGTTCCCACTAACAGTGTGTATGCATTACCTTTTCTTTGCATCCTTGCTGACATTTGTTATTTTTGACCTTTTTTTTTTTTTTTTTTTTGAGCTGGGGTTTCACTCTTGTTGCCCAGGCTGGAGAGCAATGGTGCAATTTTGGCTCACTGCAACCTTCGCCTCCCAGGTTCAAGTGATTTTCCTGACTCAGCCTCCCAAATAGCTGGGTCTACAGGTGCCTGCCACCACACCCAACTAATTTTTTGTATTTTTAGTGGAAACGGGGTTTAACCATGTTGGCTAGGCTGGTCTTGAACTCCTGACCTCAGGTGATCCACCTGCCTCAGCCTCCCAAAGTGCTGGGATTACAGGCATGAGCACTGCACCCGGCCTATTTTTGACTTTATAATGACCATTCTGACTGGTGTAAGATGATATGTCATTGTGGTTTTAATTTGCATTTCCCTGATGATTGGTGATGTTGAGCATTTTTTCATATGCTTGTTGGCCATTTGTATATTTTCTTTCAAAAAATGTCTCTGCATGTCTTTTGCTTACTTTTTAATGGGGTTATTTGCTTTCTTTTTTGTTTTTTGAGTGTTTGAGTTCCTTGTAAATTCTGCATATTAGTCCCCTGTCAGATGGATAGTTTGCAAATATTTTCTCTCACTCTGCAAGCTGTTTGTTCACTCTGTTGATTGTTTCTTTTGCTGTGAAGCTTCTTCATTTAATTAAGTCCCATTTGTCTATTTTTGTTTTGTTGCATTTGTTTCTGAGGTATTAGTCATGAATCCTTTGCCTAGACCAATGTCCAGAAATGTTTTCCCTAGGTTTCTTTCTAGTATTTTTATAGTTTCAGGTCTTACATTTAAATCTTTAATTCATCTTGAGTTGGTTTTTGCATATGGTGAGAGACAGAGGTCTGGTTTCATTCTTCTGCATATGACAATCCAATTTTCTCAGCACCAGTCATTGAAAAGGGTGTCCCTTCCCAAGTGTGTGCTGTTGTTGACTTTGTCAAAGATCAGTTGGCTGTAGATATGTGAATTTATTTCTGTGTTCTCCATTCTGTTCCACTGATCTATGTGTGTATTTTTATACCAGTACCATGCTGTTTTGGTCACTATAGCCTTGTAGTATAATTTGAGGTCAGGTAATTTGATGCCTTCAGCTTTGTTCTTTTTGCATAGGATTGCTTTGGCTGTTTGGGTTCTTTCTGGGTTCCATATAAATTTCATCACCTTATTTTTGTATAATAAGCTTCTTATTCCAAAATACATTAAATAAATATAGTATAAGAATTAATTTTTTGATATTACAGTTTCAGGGAAAGACACACTCATCAATTTACTCAACGCCACAGTCACTAGTCAAAGAATATCTCATGGGACACATTTGAACTGTGTGCCCTATTTGGGTGAACCCACAAAATTTTCCTTCATGTGTTTATGCCAAGTGAGGTGTGAAGTGGCAGCATCTTCTACACATGTTGAGTCTCTTCCACATGTGTGCCATTCACATACATGTTAAAGCACTTTCATGTTCAGCCTTTATTTTGCCCTATGTTTTTCTGCACTACATTTATTAAGTGCAATTTGTGTGCAACATAACCATTAATTCCCCCAAAATTGAAGAATTGGTGAACAAAATGTGCAGAAAAAAGAAAAGAGGGAATAATTTTTACTACTTTACATTTTATGTATAAACTTAATTTTAATTTTCATATTGCTGTTCATTGCTTATGTCAATTTATTTTTGTTGTTCAAGAGATACATTTTTCTATCTGTAAATGTTTTAAAACTTAGGTTGAAATGAAGTACATTATATTCCCTGCCCATTAATATTTATGAAAAAACTGAAGGTTAATGACTTTTAAGTTATGGACAGGTTCTCATGAATAAATTAAAGTTTTTCAGCAAGGGATAGCTGTGTGTGTTTTAAGTCTCTGGGTAGATTTATATAGTAACAGAGAATGGGAAACTCAAGTTTGTGATTTGAGGCAAAATATATAGGGTATTGTTGTATGCATTATCTTGCTTCTCAGCAGCTTTCTGGGAGCAGGCACAGTAATCCGTTATTCAGCAGTCGTAATGGCTTTCTGCTCTGTCAACTTAGCTTTGGTGGAACTACATTTCCCAGAGCTCCCTCCTCTGCGTAGCTCTAGTTTTTTGTTGTGTGGGTCTGGAAGGCAGAAGGGAAGCCTCAACACTTGTGAACACTCACTCATCTGGAGGATGTGGGCAGCACTGCGCTGGACCCTCAGTTCCCCCAGCTCCCATCCACCTCTTCCTTCAGCTTTTCCAAGTCCTGGGCTGCATGGGTGCAGCTCTATGGCATATGCACCTGTTATCTTCTCAGTGTTAACTGCGTCATCAAGTTTGATGGTGGTGAGAACAGAAATGGGCTCCAGTCTGTCCCTTTGGGTTCCTTCTTCACACCTAGCTTTTCTTCCAGCTAGCCCTTCCTGCTGACCTCAGTGACTTCAGGCCTCTGTCAAATGCAGAAGCGATGGCCTTTCTAGGCTTTTCCACCAGCTCCCACATTGCTTGACCAAGATCTAGTCCACGTAGTGAGTCCCTAATTCTATGCCACCCATGAGGTTCAAGCTCCCTGAGTAAGCCCTGACTGTTTACTGATCTAGAAATGATCAGACTCAGAGAAATGATATCCCTCAGACTTGGCAGTGCAGCTCCTTCGTGGACCTGGGGGAGGTGAGCACAATTTATTCAACTCCTGTGCCAGGCCCTGGCTCAGCACTGTTATTGCATTTAATCTTCACAACAGGTATTATTACCATTTTATAGGTAAGGCAGCTCGATTTTTCTTAGGGCTAGCTCTCCAAATACTTTTTTTTGTCTTAGAACAAGCTGATGTCCAAAATTTGCTTTTTATGGAAAATCTGTCGTTGTAAAAATATGACTCTGGAGACAAATTTTCTGAGAGCAGTAAATACCAGAAGCCCAGCCAAAAAGCTTCAGCACCCTGTTGAGATTGGGAAAAGGCAACACTGACTTATTTTCACTTAAGTTTGTGACTTAGAAAAAAACTAACAGTGATGGTTTTCTTCTTCTCTGTTAGGCCTGTGGCTGCAAATTCTTTGCATGGTCGTTTATTTCACTGAAGCGAATGACAGCCCAAAAGTCCTTGAGATACGTGAGCTGCAAAATTCTACAGCTGTATGTTCATTTTCCAGAATTCCGAAAAGTGCAGTGCTCAATTTGGTAAACATCACCTCCATGGAAAATAAGTTTACCCAGGTTGTGTATTTGAATATTAAACATACCCCACCATGAATCATGATTGCTGGTTGATCAGCTGCCTAACCATTTCTTTGTGTTCATTCTTCCTCGTGTCTTTGACTACTCCAGGCTGGCATTCAAATGCCAGATCCTGACCATGTTTCTAAAGAATACATTTGAATGCAATTACTAAGCCTCCTTTAGAAGTCCAGCAGCCCTGTCCATTATAATAATTGATAGTCTAGAAACTTGTTAGAGAGAAAGGAATTTAATCAAAGGTAGAAGTAATTTATAGGGTAAGTCCGACATATACATATTTTCTCTAAGCCTTGATTTGATTGGTTTTCATTTTTGGGATGTGTATTTGACATTTGAAACAATTTTGGTCAATAATGCTTTCATGTGAGGCTTAGAGTTCTTTGACCTGTACATAGAAAATGAGGGAGAGCCAAGAGAAATTTGGTGCTGGTGGTGACTGCTGAACTTTCAGGATCATTAAAATATACTGCTAACTGCATGAAATAAGCACATTTGACTCAGGTTTCTCCTTAGGGATGGTATTGGCCAGTTTCTCAGGAGAGAAGCCCTCTTCCTCTCCCTTACCAAAGACTCTGTCTCCAGTTAAACAGGGAGCTGCTTCTTTGGTTATTAGTGGCTGCCCCACCTTGGTGCATCCTTGGTGTTTAGCACTGATCACCTTATGTACCAACATCTTCCTACTAGAACCCTGAGATTCTTCCTGAGCTTTTCCTGGACTTGGGAGCGTGTTGGCCTAGGCACATGCAAGCTGTAAATTCTTGGGAGTTAATGTAGAAGCAATGGCCTGTAGCCATTGGTAGATGATAGATAGGAACTGACGGGTAAATACACAGCCACACCCTGCCACCATGAGGGAGAACCATCAGGTGTATTCCATGTAGTTCCTTATAGTTCCCCAGTGGGATTGGGGCCCAGTTGACCATAGAAGGAACTTCCTCCTTTGCCCAGCCTTTTACTGTATTCCTTCCCTTCCCTTACTTCCTCACTCCCCTAGCAGTGCTTTCTGGGAATATCTCCCAACTAGACTCTGCACATGAATCCTTGTCTCATAGTCTGCACTGGGGGAGCCCAAATCAAGATGATGGTCTTCATCTTTGTACTTGCTAGGACTTCCTTTGAGAGCTAAGCCTGAAGAGTAAAGCCTCTTGTGCTGATCAGATGAGTAGATTATTACTGGTTGGCCCATTTGCAGAAGGAACCACCCAAGAGCAGACGAGAGAACTGAGTTCCAAGGCATGCTTCTGCAGAGACAAGGTAGAGAGGAGCAGAGAATTGGGTGCTGATCAGCAGCGGAGTGGACGAAGGGTGAAACTTCACTAACCTGGAGCAGAGGTCTAAGCCCACAGGACACTGGCCAGGAGAGTCTTGTTTCTCTGCATACTTGGCAAGGCACTTCATCTTCTTCTGTCTTCTCTTTACCCTCCATGTATGAGCTGATGACTCTAACATGTCTAGTTCTACCTCTACACAAACACCTAAGAGATGCTGACAGCACTCCTCACAATAAGTGACAATTGCTGCACCTGACGCCCTTGGTGGACCTCAAACTCCGCATGTCCTGAATCAAGTTCATTATTTTCCCTCCATAATCCTCCTTTTCACCCCACCACAAAACACTGAATATTTTCCATCTTCAGCATTACTTCCTTTAGCTAAAAGCAAGCTCTGCACTTCTAAGCGATTTGCTGTTCCTATCTTCCACATCTGACTCCTCACCAAAACTGCTCCATTCTGTCCTGTGAATACTTCCTGAATGAGGCTTCTCCTCCCCATCACTGGTTTCATGTTCCCATCATCCCTCATCGCACCTGTTCAGTCATCTCATGACTCCTTCCACTCTCCCCCTTCATTTATCCCTCCATTTTGCAACCAGAGCAGTCTTTCTAAATGGTGAATCTGACCATGTTGTCCCTACCACCAAAACCTCTATTACTTACAAATAAAGGTTTAAATCATTTTTTCTGGCATTCAAGGCTGTCCTGTCCTCGTTCCATTTATCCCCCTCTTCCCTCTTTTCTTATCTTGCATGTTCTTCTATCTCCATGCTCCATGTGCTGGAGACCAGCACTTTTCCAAAGTGTGTTCCACAGAATGCGGATACTTTGAGATGCTCCTCTGCAGAAGGGTTTCAGGGTAAGAAACTGGAGAGCACTGCTCCCTTTGCCTCACTCTTGGATAGTCAAGTGGTACATTAGGACATTCTAGACTCTTGAGAAGTCCTGAAATGAAGAAATCTGTTTAATTTTGTTTAACTTAATGTTTCCCAACTTATGTGACCATGGAATCTGTTTCTCCCCTTTACAGAATAGCAGCTATTATTAGTCTTGTAAAGGACTAGTATTCGTTGGATACATGCCACTTTTTCTAACCATACCAGACTTCACATCTGAAACATGTCAAACTCCAGGACTAGAGTTGTTTTTTATTTATTTATTATTCCTCAAGCTCTTTACTTAGTCTTAAATGATTTTACCCCAATGTGTCTCTTAAATGCCTGACTTATCCTTCGGGGTCTAGCTCAGATGCCACACTCATCATGCAGCCTCCTCCGAGGCCCCCCAGCATCCGTGCCCAGCACTTTTGGTGCCACTGTGATAGGAATGGTTTTGTTCTGTCTTGTAGTGTAATTAACTTACATACTTATTGAACTGCAAGATCTTTGAGGACAGTGTTTAATTTTCTTTTCTAAAATATGATACCTACAGTGCTGCACAACTACATTGACTGCAAGTAATGACGGATCAAGCTTTTCTTTCTGAATTGATTTTACCTCAGGTCATTATTCTCTGTGAACAACAAGCAACAGAGGAGCATGATTTCTTCTGGGTTGGATCTGGTTCGAATAACAGCTGGGCTGCCCACAAGTTGGTGACTTTGGCAATCTATGGAACTTCTCTGAGCCCCAGTTTTCTTACAGGGCTGTTGTGAGAATTAAATGAGTTAATCTATGGTGGTGGTGGTGGAAGGAGGCTTAGCATGGTACCAGCTAAGTACCATAAATTTCAAAACCACAATGATAATAAAGATGGTGATGGAGATGACGCCCACAGTGACAATGGATGACAAGCACTTAGCGGTCTCCAGGTACCAGGCCCCATACCAAGTGCATTGCAAGCACAATTTTATTTAATCATCACAGCAGCCATATGAGGTACATGTTATTATTCTCATTTTACAGATGATGAACCCAAGGCTGGGGTCTGAGCTGTGTAGTCTCACTCCAGAGCCTGTGGTCTGCTTAACCATCACCCAATACTGTAGACTGACCTAGTAAAAATATTTACTAGTTGTTATTTTTATTCACAAATATTGCAAAATATGTGGAATTCAACAGAAAAAAGGATACCAGAAACTGCTGGATTGGAGGAGACTTTGGTGTTGAAATCTATATTTGTCACTGTCACTAAATTGTGAGGTCTGGAGCCAAATAAGGCTGACCTAAACCTCACTTCTTTTATCTGTGAAGTGGGTATCCTTTTTCCTGTTGAATTCCACATATTTTGCAATCTTTGTGAATAAAAATAACAACTAGTAAATATTTTTACTAGGTCAGTCTACAGTATGTGTGATGTACCTCATACGGCTGCCAGCTTGTGGTTATGCAGATTAGAAGCATTGCACATAAGTTGTTAGTTCATCTTTTCACTAGATGGAGGGAAAGAATAAATTCAACTCTGAAACTGCATCCCACTTTCCTCTGAAAAACAAACAAGCAAGCAAGCAAGCCAACAAACAAAAAACACAAAACCCCAAAACCTCCCTCTTTAAAATCTGGGACTGATGACAAAACGTATCTGGAAAACACGGAGCCCATAACAGTCCGGGAACAGGTGCAGCTGCAGATCTTTGCTTGTGCGGATGAGGAGCCGAGAGGGTGGTCATCGCCCATGACCCCGAAGCCCACTGAGGCTGTGTCGTTGGAGGCTCACATCCAGCCTCTCCTCTTTAACGCTTTGCTGCTGCCCAGCTGCAGTCTCCTTTCCATCTCCCTCCGCCGCCCGTTAGACCCCAGCTGCTCTCCCTTGGGCCAGCCCTAGGTCCCCTTGTGCCACCCTTACCACAGCTGCGGAAGTGATGTGGGAATCACAGGGCGGAGCGAGTGATTTATGGACAAACCCCGTCCGTAAACTCCGAGACAGAGGCAGGGTACGGGGCTAGCACGACGTTCAAGGCTCATCGTGCTTCACTCCAGCTCACCTACTCAACCGCACTTTCGCTACCCACCTGCAGCCCTTCTGTGTCAATCACCTGGGGCCTCTCACGGCTAGGGTTTCAGGCTTCAGTGTCCTTGTTCACCCTGGAAGCCTGAAAGTTCAAAACAACACCTGATTCGCTCTTGTTCTCTCATTCTGGAATCTATTTTCTCTCCTTTAGCTCTGATTTAAATCGATTTTCAGCACGCTCCATGATGCAGAGCAAGTGTCTTTTCCATGAAGGCTTCTCTTACGGACCAAGACAAAAGGTATTTTACCTGGAAGGTCCCCTTCCCTCATCATCTCTGCCTGCAGAGTGGTTTCCTTATCTTCTACGATAGCCCTTAGTATTTTCTAATCTATCTTATGATTGGAAGTTGACATATTTATGTTTCAACTGTATTGTAAAATCCCTATCAGATTAACCAGCCACGTCTCTCTTTGGCAGCATCCAAGCAGATCTGGTCTTGAATATTGCTTCTGCAACTCTCTCTCGCTTTGATGTTGCATAAGGTAGTCAATTTCTCTCTTTTATTCATTGTTAGTGTTATGGTTATTGAATTTATGTAACTGTTAGCTAATCTCCAAACCCACTTTTTCCAGCTAGACATAATTCTACAGCCTCTTTTAGGATTAGGTATGGTCATGTGACAGAATTCCAGCCAGAAGAGTGTGAGCAGGAGTGATGTTTGCCATTTTGGGGCCTGACCCATGAAAACTTCCTGTGCAATCCTCCGTGCTTTTTTCCATTTCTGCAGCAAACTTGGGTGCCATGTTTTGAAGATGGGGGTGTGGTAGCAAAATTTCAAGATGTTCTCCAACGATCCTTGCCTCATGGTATTCACGCCCCATGTAATTCTCTACTTCCTGAATACGATGGATGTGTGCCACCAATAGGATATTGCAGAAAGGGCAGTGTGTGACTCCCAAGGCAAGGTCATAAAAGCTATGTGGCTTCTGCTGTAACCTCTCTTGCATCATTCTCTTTGGTGGAAGCCAGTCACTATGTCATAAGGACACTCAAGCAGTCTTGTGGAGAGGTCCATGTGGTGGGGAACTGAGACCTCCTGCTGGCTGCCAGCACAAATTCTCATTTATGTGAGTGACCATCTTAGAAGTGGTTGCTGCAGTCCCAGTTCAATCTTCAGATGACTGCCACCTTGCAAGAGACTCTAAGCCAGAACCACCCAGATAAGCCACTCCCAAATTTCTTAGGTATGGAAACTGATAATGCCTATTGTTTTAAGCTGCTAAGTTTTGGGGGTAATTTGTTATGCAGAAATAGCTAACTGATACAGGGGGCCACAAAGTGAAAGGGGCTTAGGTCCCTGTGACTCCCTAAATAGGAGCTGCCCACTGAGACTTGGGCTTTGTCTCTAAGTGGGAATCCCAAGGCTTAAGCTCCTTTAGCTTTATGGTAAATCTGCCTTTGTTAGACTCCAGTACATGTCTCTGCTTATTCAAGTCTTTTATGGCTGTTAGTAAAATGTTGTAATTTTTTTCCTGTAGGTTTTGAATATTTCCTTTTTTTCATTTTCTTTTTTCCTCCTGTTTATTTCTATTTCTAGCCATTTAATAGTTGGTTTTGTCTTTGTAGATTGAATGGAATTTAAATGATTTGTTGTATGTTGATCTTTATATTCTGCAACTTTGCTCAATTCTCATGTAAATAAAGAAATTTGCCAGTTAATCTTGAATTTTCTAGATAATCATATCGTGCAGAAAATAATAGTTTTCCTTTCCTTTGTCAGTGTCTTATTTCTTTTTCTTATTCTATTGTGTTGACAAGTACTTCTAATAGGATATTGAATGGTTATGGTGAGAGTAATTTGGTCTTGTCATTTACATGTCTCGCCATTAAGCATGAGACTTGCTGGAGACTTCTAGTAGATTGAATTTAGCACATTCTTTTTGATGTCTAGTTTGCTAAACATGTTTTTTTTTTTTTTTTAACCAGGTATTGTTTTGAACTTTATCAAATCATTTTTGACCTCTATTGAGATTATCATATAATTTTTCTAATTTAATATAGTAACACAGTTGTTAACATAAATAGATCTTTGTAATTTCAAATGGGTCTTGTATTCTTAATATAAACCTTATTTAGATGTAACATATGATTCTTTTAACATATATTGTTGATTTTGACTTGATGGTATTAGACTAAGGTTTTTGGGTGCATATTCACTAAAGAGTAGCACCTATTATTTTGTTTTCTCGAGTTATCTTTCCCTGATTTGGATATTCTTGTTTTTTTTAACTAGTGAAATGAATTGAATAACTTTTCGTCTTTTTCTGTTCTCCTGAGCAATTCCTGTATTAGAGTGTCTGTTTCTTTAATGTTCAGTAGTACCTCATCCCTAAATCTGTGCGGGCCTAGTGTCCTTTTTTTCCCCCTCTTTTTTATTGAAGGGCTAAAGCTTTGAATGCTTTTGAAGTTTCTTCCAAAGTTTATCATCTACTCAGCCTTTCTGCTTTTTCTTAAAGTTAATTTTACTAATTAAAAAAGTCTTCTCTACAATTCTCTTTCTTATTCTTAAACTTGTTTATTCTCTACTAATTTCTTAGATTTTCTAAGGCTTCGCCTATTTTATTAGTTTTTAATAAAATAGCTTTTGGCTTAATAGATTAATTGTAATTCTTTGGTGTCATATTTTAGTAGCTTCTTTTACCTTCATTCATTCATTTCATAAATTTCCTGTATGCTTATTTTGATCTTTTTCTAGCTTCTTGAGCTAAAAGTTTAGATAATTTATTTTTAATCTTTCTCATTTTTAGATAAATGCATGAGTGCTGTAAATTTTTCTGAGTACAGATTAATCGTTATCTGATATGCTTTGATATAAAATGTTACATGGCTTATTAATAGTGTATAATTTATAGTTTGAGTTTTAGTAGCTCTTTGGATCAGTGTTTTAAATTTTTAGATAGTTCTTATTTTCATCTTCTTTTCCCTATTTATCTTCTCTGTTTCTCTTCTTATTCTAATTTTACATAAATATGGTCACCATATTGATGTATGACTTTAAATTTGTTGATATTGTTAAATCCTTAATATTTTTTGTTCCATTGGCCATATCAATGAGAGCAGTAATTAGGAATTTCCTACCATGATAATAAGTTTGTCAATGTCTCATTTTGGTTTTGAATCAATTTTTGCTTTATAAATTTTGAGGTTACTTTATTAGGTGCATTCAAGTTTAGAACTGTTAACAGCTTTTTGAAGACAGGGCCGTTTTATCATGATGTACCACCCTCTCTATCACTCTTAATGATTTTTGTCTTCAAATCTATTTTGTCTAATTATCACATAGTTTGCCCAGCTTGTTTTTGATTAATATTTACCTGGCATTTATTTTTGCATCTTTTGTTCAACCTTTACATGTCCTTAGCTTAAGTTATGTGTCTTGTAAACAGTGCAAGCTGGCTTATGTTTTTGTTTTATTTCAAGCTGATAAGCTCCCCCTTCCATTAGTGAGTTTCATTCATTCTGGTGTATTGTAATTATTTATACATTTGAGCTTGCCTATTCTCATCTTGCTTTTTAATTTCTATTTGACTCTTTGCTATGCTTCTATTTTCTCCTTCATTGAATTTAGATTGAGCCAAAGTTTCATGATTTATTTATTTTTATTTTTATTTTTTTTTTTCAGACAGAGCCTCACTTTGTCACCCAGGCTAGAGTGTAGTGGCGCAATCTCAGCTCACTGCAAGCTCCGCCTCCCGGGTTCACGCCATTCTCCTGCCTCAGCCTCCCAAGTAGCTGGGACTACAGGCGCCCGCCACCATGCCTGGCTAATTTTTTTTGTATTTTTAGTAGAGATGGGGTTTCTCCGTGTTAGCCAGGATGGTCTCGATCTCCTGACTTCGTGTCCGCCCGCCTGGGCCTCCCAAAGTGTCATGATTTATTTTTATTAGATTTTCTCTCTCTGCAAGTTTAGATATTATGTACTTATATAATTTACATATCTTATTTCCATTTTATATCATATTTTATTTCTATTATTTCAGTGGGTCCCCAGTGATATTTAACCATATTTATAGAATGTAACAATGTCTAAAGCCTGAGCTCACATTTTTGGGGGATATAGGTGAGTAGGTGAACGGAGGAGAACCTAGGGAGTCTATGATTCATAGAAACCTCTGGCCAGAGTCCAGGCAGCATGGAATTGTGAGGAGGACAAATAGAAAGTCGACAAGACCGGCAAAAGGAGCAAGCCAGGAAGCCCAGAAGAGCACAGAGTCTCAGAGGCATGAATGTCGGTCTCTCATGGGACTGTTTATGGACCTGCCAGTGTGCATGTGCGTGTGCTCCTGAGTATGTGAATGTGTGTGAATCATGCTTGCACATGTGTATGCGAGTGTGTATGTGTGTGTCTGTGTGTGTTTGTTACTCTGAGAACTGAGAACAAGGAGAGGCAAAGGGTGAAAGGCAAAGGGTAAAATGGAAGCAGTAAATACATCTGACAGTAAGCAAGGGTTCATTTTCACTGGACATGGTACCAAAGAGCAAAGTCTGAAAGGGAAGAAGGCAGTGAGGGAGCTCAGCCCTTCCTGTCACAGGGGAAGAACACGTTAAAGATGGATTTGGAAGAGTGGGTTTCTTTCCAGAAGAGAAATGGATCAAGAGAAATTCCATCTACTTGGATCAGAGGATACAGGTTGACCTAGAATAGTGACCTAGGCAGACAGGACTGGTGTAGTTCAAAAAATCTCCTTTTTCACAGTGAAAGCCCAAATGACGTTATTTCTGAGACTTTTATCCTGTGATGTTGGTGTTCTGTTTTGTACATTAGCTATCAGCACAAGAATCATTTGTTGACAATGGTTACTAAAGAAGTTTCAGGTCTCATCTCAATGTAATCTGTACTCTGATTAAATTATAAACAGATTTCTAGAATTGAACAATGATAGTCCATATGGTGTAGGAAGGGAGAATTCAAATAGAACATTCTCTCAGTCGGTGATGAGAGCACTAGTGACATGTCAGTTTATGAGAAACAGGTATAGTACATAAAATATTCCCTTGTCTGGTTTACTTCTTTCCACAGTCAGGGCTATGAAATCTTTTCTGAACTAACTGACACACAAAATGAAGTTAATTAATATGATTTGAAAAAATATTATGTTTTTCATTCTACATGGTGTTTTTTGTTGCTAATAGAACTAAAATTTCAGCACATTCACTTCCAACCCAAAATGAAATGCAACCTTTCAGTGTGACGCAGGCTTTCTTCCTACTCTATTTCCTGTCATAATCTATGTTTTGGTAAGTAAGAGGACTAATGGACTATGCCTTATGCTTATAAAACACCTTTTATTTTACCATCTGTAAGCCTTAGCTAAACACTACTGATAGTCCAGAACAGATACAGAGACAACAATGCAATGAATTAGAGAATAAAAGCACTAATGGGAGGAAGCAAAAAATGGAAACCGAAGCTGTGTGCTTTATTTAAATGGTACAGTTCCTGTTTAGAAAATGAAAATCAAACTATTTGAAGTCACTTTGGACTACTGAGTTTTCTTTATATATATATATATTATATATTTTATTTCAATAGCTTTTGGGGTACAGGTGGATTTTGTTTACATGAATAAATGCTGTAGTGGTGAAGTCTGAGGTTTTAGTGCACACTTTGACTTAGTAGTGTACATTGTACCCAATATGTAGTTTTTTTTTAATCCCTCACCCTCCTCCTCTGAGTTCCCATTATACCACCCTGTTTGCCTTTGTGAACCCATAGCTTAGCTCCCACTTATTAGTGAAAACATGCGGTATTTGGTTTTCCATTCCTGAGTTACTTCACTCTTTGAATAATGTCCTTCAGTTTCATCCAGGTGCTGCAAAAGGTATTATTTCACTTTTTTAATGGCTGAGTAGTATTCCATGGTGTATATAGACCACATTTTCTTTGTCCACTCATCTGTTGATGGGCAAGTAGGTTGTTTCCATATCTTTGCAATTGTGAATTATGCTGAGATAAACATACGCATGCAGGTATTTTTGATATATGACTTATTTTCCTTTGGGATACCGAGTTTTCTAATGCAGGTTTTGCTGTGACCACTAACTGGAGAGGCCTTGGTGGCCTGTCATCTCCTTCCACTGTGGGTCTCACTGCCTGGGAATTCACATTGTTCCTTTTAGCAGGCCTTCACCTCACATCTTTATCCTGGCCCCTTTCCTCGTTGCCACACCTGGGCTTCACACCTCCCACTGGCTTCTGTTTGCTGCCACATAAACTCCAAATGGCTGTGACCAAGGGCCAAGTTCACCCTTCCATCCCACCTTGAGTTCTCACTCTGACACCCAGGAATATCAGCACTGGAGTCAGCCGCATGCTCCCCGTGGGATACTGGCTGCCTCTTCTGGACGTGAGAGAATTTGAGTGCAGTATTTCTCTAGTTGCTGACCCTTCCCAGCTCCTCCTTTCAGGGGCTGTGGTGTCATCCTGGCATTGTCCTGTCCTAACCTAGCCTTGCTGGTCTCCATGGCTGCAGCTGGATATCCAAACACCCAACACACATAATCATGGCTCTGTGCCGTGAGGAGAAGACAAGACCTCCCCAAACCATTCTGTCGAGCTTTCCTATGGTTGGGTTCTGGTTGTATTTCTCTTCTTTTCTTTTGTTTTCTTTTTTTTTGAGATGGAGTTTTGCTCTTTGTTGCCCAGGCTGGAGTGCAGTGGCACGATCTCGGCTCACTGCTACAACCTCTGCCTCTCGGGTTCAAGTGATTCTCTTGCCTCAGCCTCCCTAGTAGCTGGGACTACAGGCTCCCACCACCATGCCCAGCTAATCTTTGCATTTCTAGTAGAGATGGGGTTTCACCATGTTGGCCAGGCTGGTCTCGAACTCCTGACCTCAGGTGATCCATCTGCCTTGGCCTCCCAAAGTGCTGGGATTACCGGCATGAGCCACCGCACCTGGCCCTGGTTGAATTTCTTGAGAGAGTTGCGTGATTCACCCTAGAACTCCCTCATTCTGCTCAAGCAGCAGGACAGGCTCCCTTCAAGCCAGGGCCACTGTTAATCAGGAAAAAGAGGTGATCAAGAATGTTCTCAGTTCAAGAGGGTCAGAAACATAATCAACCTTTGGTTGATGATGAGAGGCCTGTTTTAAAGTTTGGTCCTGAAGCCCTAAGCATGCGTTTTCTGCCCATGAGGCACCTGGGGAGGAGGCTGGTTGGGAGAGAGCTGGGAGGCTCTGCAGAGCTCCTTCAACCAGGAGGCTGCCTCCTTCCAGGGAGAGTCACGCAGGAGACAGCTGAAGATGCTGTCATGATTAGAGCCAGGCCAGTATTTCTTCTCTGTGGGAGCATCCCATTGGCCAGGTCGTCATTCCAGAATCTCAGATGCATGTCTTTCAATTTCCATTCCATCCCCGCTGCAGTCCGGGTCAGGATCTGGCCTCTCACCATCCTGGGCTGCCTATTTCTAGGATCTCTCCCTCTCACCAATCTCATGCAGCAACCAGCATTACATTCCTGAAATATGGGTTGTTGCATGTCCCTCTTGTCTGCAGGATAGAGTGTCAACTTCTGGGTGTCCCACCAGCTTCCTCCACACGTCCTTATAACCTATTGTATTGATTTAATCTCATTTCCTAAGGGGTCTCTGCACTTGGATGCTCTGAACCTGTGTGTAGTTGGTTCCCTTAGCCTGGACAGCTCTTCTCTTCCTCTTTTCCACGGATCACGAGACTTCACAATTGTGAAATCCTTTCTTTAATGCTTGCTTTTGTGGGAAGAACCCCTGAGGTAATCAGTGGGGTTCATTGAGGTCCCCTCCTCTTTTCCTCTACACCACTCTTTTATGCGTCCTGTCTAGCCTCCTGTTGAAAGTGCCTATTTCTGGGCTCCAATTAGGCTCATTCATTCTCCCTCTTTTCTTTGAATTATCATGAACTGAACTGATCTGTCTTTTAAAAAATTATCCTTGTAAATTGGGTCTATCTTTTAAGTATTAACCTTATTTCTCTCAATTCAACTTATTTCCAAATAACTATTAGGCCTGCCCATTAGGTGATAAGTTTTTTTAAAATAATTTGTCACTGTAGAAATATTCAAACATATGCAAAAATAGAGAGTATAGCCTAGTGAACTCCTACATCCCCAGCACCCAGCTTTGTCACTCCTCCATATTATGTTGAAGTAAATCTTAGATATCTTTCTACTATAAATATTTCACCATATTCTTTTAACAGCTAAGGAAACTTAAAAAATAACCATCATACAATTTATTACTTAAATTTATTAATATATTTTTAATGTCAGATGGTAAGTTTCTTACAGGATGGAGCTGTTACACCCTTGTCACGAACGAGCCTACAGTTGTAGACTCATGCTCACAAAGGGTGCTCAGCTCCCTATTAATGAATTGATTGATGAATCAATTAAATGATGTTGTGATTATTGGCTATCACTGACACTTGCAGAAGGTAGCTCTTTCTTGTGCTGATTTCATGTTAATCTCATCTAACTTTAAGGAGCTCATTTCATGACACATGGGTTTTAAAGGCCAGTACTCCTCAATTCATGGACACTCTTCTAACTCAAAGTAGCTATTAAGGAAACTAACCTTAAAGTAAGGATGACAGGGACCTTAACGTACCAATTCCATTTCCAGCCTTATAGACTCAACCAAGTTATTTAATGTTTCTAAATCCAATTTTCTTGTTGGAAAAACAGAGTTTCTAATAGTACCTATCTCCTAGGATTTTTGTGTGGGTTAATTGAGATACAAAAACACAAGGCAGTGTTGGGTACTTAGTAAGTGCTCAATAAATATTATCTGTTCTCATTTTTTATGCCTGCAGAGTATTAATATCCTTTTTTCTCCCACTTTTAAATGCTGGAAGAAGATTGAAAATGGCAAGTAGCATCTCATAAAATGACACAGGATAATTTAGAAAAGTGGGGAAGTATTTATATCTTAAGTCAGCACTGTATAAACATCAATATGAGCCAACAATATTGTGTGCTCTCCAAGTGTTTTGCAGAAGCAGTGGGGCTCCTGCTGAGACGTGGTCTTGCCAAACCCCCTCAAGCTCCAAAGATGGTCTTTACAAAATCTTTCTTCTCTATTGCCCCGGGCCATGTTCTTCCAGAAAACTGCCTGCAAGCAATTTCCTTAATCGGGTTGCTAAGGGCAACCCCAAAGAAACAACATACCAAGCTATCTGTCTGTCCATCCGAATCTCAAAAGCTTTCCTTGTGCTTCCTGCTGTGACCAAAGAAGCATTCGAGGCACATGTGAGAGAACAGCTTTCCAGAAACCACACTTGAGTCCACAGCAGAGCAGAAGGAGCAGGAGGCATCAGGACCATTTCCAGATTTCTCTCTGGCCCCGATTGTCTAGATTTGCATCCAATCACTGCAAGAGTTTATACGAAAGTTATTAGAAAGATTTGGGTTTCGCACAGAGTTATGAAAACAAGGTAGAAGCCTGATGTCTTCATTTCCCATGAAATCTTGTGGGTGTAAATGAAACATGTTTTAGTCTCAAATCCTGGAGCTGTGGGGTTCACAATGGAGAAATATCCAGATCTCTTGAACAAGACTGGACGATAACCAGGGACAGTTCCCTTTTTTCCCCACATTCGTTTATGAGTTGGTCAAACTGTTGTCTACTCACAGGGGATTCTTAAACATGAGAGCTATGGGACAATCTCTTTTCAGATCCTGACAGTGTCCCTGGGAAATCTTTCTGTTCTTAGTAAATATCAAGTCAGATAGATCAGTAAGGCTGGTGATGGAACTGAAGGCAAAACAGGAGGCACTAAATCACAGACCATGCAAATTCATGTAATTCTTAGCTTTGGGAGGTGTTTAATGCTGTGTAATAAACACCAAAAATCTCAGCAACATAAAACAACAATCACTGATTCTTTAAAAATCATGGGCCTCTAGGTCAGAGAGCTGATCTTGGCTTCAAGTTCCCAGTGGGTTCAGGCTTCCTCCATCTGTCTGTCATTCTGGGACCCGTGATGACCCAGGATGTAGTCAGCTCATGGTTGTTGTTGAAGTCAAATAAGGGTGAGCAGAAATGTGATGTTTCTGAAGCCCTCGGCTCAGAATTGGCACACTGTCATTTTTGCCCATATCTTATTGCCCAAAGCACAATATATAGACAAGCCCAAAATCAACGGAGAAAATGAAGTCCATTCACAGTGACTCATGGCAAGGGTGGGAAGGAAGCAAGAGTTGCAAGCAGAGAATACAGTTTACCCCGCAGGGTAACTCAAGAAAGTCAGCCTGGCAGGGCCAAGGTCAGTCTTACTTTTTTGGCAACTGGGGTGGCATTATACATCGGAGGTCAGTGGCCCATGGCTGAGATTGTGTATCAGGAACTACAATCCAAGCAGCCTAAAGTACAGCCCAGGCTTGTGAATTTGGAAATTTCCATTTTTAGGAAATTTGATATTGCTCTGTGTGCCACCCCCATATCCCAAGGTATAAGCAGTGCAGTA
The DNA here is from genome assembly GCF_028885625.2 of Pongo pygmaeus. NCBI lineage: Eukaryota > Metazoa > Chordata > Mammalia > Primates > Hominidae > Pongo > Pongo pygmaeus. The sequence continues at coordinate 16,566,388 of NC_072394.2, forward strand.
GCTAAGTATTTTTAGGACACGCAAATCTACTATATTTTGTCAGCTACAAGATAATAGGGCACACAGGATTTTCTAAAGTCGCAATTCCAAATGGCATGGACTAGAAGCCAGGTTTTCTCACTCCATGTCAAGGGCTATTCTTCTTCTCTCTCTCTGTCTCTAACAATAATGCAATGATATTCTGAATTTGGTTGTAAATGACATTTGGAATTTGATATAAGCTATTTGATTTTCCTTCACAAATTTGTTTATAGCAATTTCCTCCCAGAACACACTGATAAAGAGAAATAGATGACAGTTATTGATGAACCCTGCTGCTGGCAGTTATTAATCAGCCATTGACTTGATGAAGCAGCCATGGATGCCACACCTGATGGCGAGGCATGTGACCTGGGGTCCAGCTGCCACGGGTCATCCACGCGGCTTTGGGAGTGTTGGGAAGCTACTGCTTCCGCATCTCCAAGGAACAAGCATCCTGTGAGAGTGGAAGTGAGAGGTCAGTAAAGACAGACCCATTTTTTGAGCCCTTACTCTGCCAGGCATTGGGAAACAGAGAAACAGAGTTTCTGTCCTTGTGAAGCTTCAGCCTAGTGGATTATTTCTCTACAACTATCATGGAACATTAAGAAATAATTTCGAAAGAGTGAAGGGCACGGTAGGCACATTTTACATAAGTCATTTAATTGGCTCTTCCAAATGCCTCTTAAAGGTACGTGGTGATCTCATTTTACAGGTGAGAAGACTGAGGCTCATTGAGTTCTAGTAACTTGACAAAGCCCCACAGCAAGCTGACAGATGAGTCAGGATTCCAGTGCAGATCAACTGGACCCCAATGTCTTTGCTTTTCCCACCACATGACTTACGGAGAATGGAGCATCCCATTTCAGGAGAATGTGATGTCTCTGAAATTCTGTCTTCAGCAATGTCCTCTTTCAAATTTTATGTGTTCTTTGCTACCTCCATTTGGGCAGAAATTGTGTCTTATAAGAATTTAACCCCCTGAAGCAATTGGAATGGTACTGGAAAATAAACAAAACAAAACAAAACAAAACAAAATAAAACAAAGCCAAAAAACAAACAAAAAAAACCCCATTAATGTTTTAAAAGTAGAAATGCAAACACAGCAACAAAAAGTAGCCCTAATTGCAAAGCCCAGTAGAATTGTGCTTGAGATGATTTGCTGCTTTATTTTTGGAAGCCCTCCGTATTACCCACACTATTGTCAAACTCTTCTTGAGCAGTGAACATCAAGAGATCATGGATTAAATGGGAAAATTAGTGTCAAGATTACATCAGAAGAAAGGCAAGTATCACATCATTTCACTACCCACAAAAATACATTCTTTCCCTTTCCCTCCACTATTTTAAGACCTCATTGACTTTTTCTAAAGTCCCAATTTCCATTTAACCTCTGTGCCAGTCAAGACAGCAGTCCCAAGTCTCTAACCTTCTTCACCCAATGATCACTCTTTGAACTCACCAAGCATGCTACAAACAGAAGGAAGCCATTAGCAGGGGGAGTTGGAACCTATATAGCCAACCATAAATTAGAAGTCCAAGGAAGCATTTTCAACCACTACGAGGTCACTCAGGCTGACTGCTGGCAGTGGCTTCTCATCGATGACAGGTCACTAAAGAATTCTCTCTAGGCGTCTCATTTCTGGTGGCAGCAATATTACTGTTTGGACTTCTGAAATGATTTTAGTGATGCACATGGCCGCCAGAAGCAGGAATTCTGGAATCAGAGAGGAGAAACCATTTACCTCAGGGGCTGAAGGAGCCTTTGGGCTTCCTGGCTAGAGTGCTGAGGAACTTGGTGCTCTCAGGCTGCTGGTGGGAGGAGAGACCTGGGTTTGAGGAGGTGACCGGCCAGGCTTATGGACGGGGATCCACATGATGACTTTCTCCAGCTCCTGTGCACTCAAACTGCCATAAAATCAGTAAGTGGGTTTGTGCTTTGAGCAGCTCTAGTAATTCATTTGGGGTGTCTTTATAGTTTACAAGGCACTCTTGCTTCTGAGTTTCCCTTGGAAGCTGAGGCCACTCCCAGAGGCCCAGTAAAGAGCAGTGGCCAAGTGCACAAACTGGGCCTGGGCTCAGATCCCAGCTCTGTCGCTTTCTAACTGTGTGACTTTTGGCAAACTACTTAACCTTTCTGTGCCTCTGTTTATGCGTCTGTAAAATGGTGGTAAGACTAGTACCTATCCCAAAGAGTTGCTGTGAAGTTGAACTGAGTTAATATTTGAAACACTTAGAACTGTGCTATTAAGGCATTAGCCTAAGCTTCTCCATTTTAATAGGTGAAGATATTTGGAAATCTATAGAGGATGATTTGCTATAGTTTACTCAAGTGACTTGAACCTAACTTCCCCTCCAAAGTCTGACCATTATTCCACACGGATGTTCCTTTATGCAATTTTCTATCCATCTATCCCAGCCAGAGTTCCATTTCTTGCTGTAATTCGAATATTTTCACACTGGGTTTTCTAGGAAAGGTGGCCGAGGGAGGGCTATCTTAGGTATACACTTACACTTTTTAAAACTGTTCCTGTTTTGTTGTGTGTACTTATGCTCAGGTTTTGAGTTTACCCCTAAATCTCAAAAGAAGTATATTGAAAAGTATGAAATTGCCATTTATTATAATGATGAAATCAACTTCCTTAATAATTTCACACATGTCAATGCATAGAAATGATTTCAAATAAAGTATGTTTCTGTGAACATAAAACATTTACTTGTTATGACACTGTAATCAGGGAGTCGCAGATTCTAGGATATGAAATACTAAGCACCCCATCTCTACCAAAATAAAAAAAATTTAGTCCGGCATGGTGGCACACACTGTAGTCTCAGCTTCTCAGGAAGCGGGGGTGGGAGGACAACTTGAGCCTGGGAGGCTGCAGTGAATTGTGGTTGTGTCACTACACTCCAGTCTGGGTGACAGAGGGAGACTGTGTCTCAACAAACAAACAAACAAACAAACAATAAATAAATAGAAAGAAAGAAATACTAAGCAGACGTTTGATTATCTCATACCCAGGTTGTATCTGGAGATAAGGGTATGCTGGAAAGAATTCTGGACTAAGAATATGGAAGTCTGGATTCTAGTCTCAAATACTTATTGCTTTCATGGTGAACCAATTATCTCTTGAGTTTTAGTTCCCCATTTGTAGAATGGCACTGGGTGACCTTTCCATTTCCTCCTCATTCCAATATTTCTATTACTCTGTCTTGGTTTGGGTTTCTTGAGAAGCAGAGAGGAAAAGTTAATTGGGAGGCAATCTCAGGAAGCACTGTTAGGGGAGCAGGGAAGTGAGACAAAAGAGAAGGCAGCCCATAATGGTGCAGCACCAATCCATTTACCTCTTGGGGCCATTGGAGCTTCATCCAGCTGGAAACTCTGGGAGATAGTGTGGGACATGCCTCAGACTGAGGGAGCTGGGGTATTTACACCCCAACTCCTGTCAGTCAGAGCTTGAGGGCTGTTCTTAGAAGGCTCTTCTGGTCTGCCACATGGAGGAAAATGGTGCAGGAAGTCCTTTTGGCTGAAGTGTACAGGTGCTGATGATGAGAAGGTGGGCACTATTCCCTGAAGTGGTGTAGGACAGGAGCACCTGCTGTTTGCTACACATTGACCTCCCAGGTCTGCCTGTGATTTGGGGCTTATAGAGATGTGTTGATTCTGTCTAGTCAAAGTGAGAGTCATTGCAGAACCAAAACCGGAATCTTAATGGTGACTGTGCAATGTCATTTGGTCTGGTGATTTTACCCAGAGCATCTCAGAACACTAGTATTGGTAGTATGTAGCCTTGCTAATAAATATATACAAGCACATGTTGAAATGACTTGTTATTATATGACTAGAGCAAACCCACGTCATCCCCATGATGTCTTGCTGTCACAATCTCATTCTCTCTTGGGGTCTGACCTGACTCCTCAAGCAAGAGAACAAGGCTTGGCAAAGAGCTCTCCAGGAATGCACAGCCCCATGTGCCCAGCAGAGGGCATCAAATATGACAGACATTGGAATGACATCTGCTGTGTGTGCAGAGCAGACTGACTGAGTGGAACCATGACCAAAGAGAACTCACGTAGACTCAAGTGCTTCTGGGAAATTTGAGAAACTTCCCTGACAGATAATTTACTTCAAGTCAGATACCTCCCCAATAATTGAAAATCCTGCCAATAATGAGGCAAGAGAAGTGGACCCAAATTCCTATTTCCTTGAATCTGCTCTTCAGTTTGTTCATGAAATTTGCTCACCTGATAAATCTTGCTCGAGAGCCTGCCATGCTCCAGCATTGGGGACCCAGCAGTGAAAAAACCAGTACAATCTGGCCCTCACGGAGCTTCCCTGATGTGGTTTGGCTCTGTGTCCCCACCCAAATCTCATGTTGAATTGTAATCCCCATGTGTCAGGGGAGGGACCTGATGAGAGGTGATTGGATCATGGGGGTGGATTTCCGCCATGCTGTTCTTGTGATAGTGAGTGAGTCTCACAAGATCTGATGGTTTAAAAGTGTGGCACTTCCCCTTTTGCGTGGGCTTTCTCTCCTGCCGCCATGTAAGACTTACCTTGCTTCCCCTTTGCCATGATTGTAAGTTTCCTGAGACCTCCCCAGCCATGCAGAACTGTGAGTCAATTAAACTTCTTTTCTTGACAAATTACCTAGTCTCAGGTAGTTTTTTATCGCAGTGTGAAGATGGACTAATACATTCCCTTTTAGTGAGAAGACACAGGCAATAAACAAACTACTAACTAAATGCACAGTGTCAGGGAAGAGAAATTTTAGGAATAGGAACGAGGCAGGGTAGGGGAGTGTAGAGGTTCAGGAGTGGTATTTTAGTTTGGTGTTGTGCCCAGGGCAGACGCTCAGATAAAATGCCTTTAAGACAAGATCCTGTGGACTGGAGGGAGGACCTAAGGAAGCAATGCAGATGGCTGGTAATGGAGGGTCCCAATTAGAAAACACAAAAGATCAGAAAACCTAAGGCCTGAGTCAGGGTCAGTTCCTGAAGTGGGGCTGAGCAGGGTGTTGGGGATGAGTCGAGGACAGAGAGGGCCTGAAGGTGAGATCAGTCATCAATCAGGTTAGGCCTTATGAAGACTTTGGCTCTTACTCTAGGTAGGAAGTAGAGGTCTGGCATTCTCTGCCTTTCATTTGGAGGGGATCCCTCAGGAATGGAAGGGGAGCAAAGCTGGGAAAAGTAGCAATAAAGTACCTGCAAATGTTTTATATAGATTTTGTTCACATCTCCAAAAAAAGTGCAAAAACTCCCCTAGCTCTGCATTTTCCAGCCACTGTGGACTGAATTGTTCCCCTCCCCACCAAGTTAATTTGCAGAAGCCCGAACTCCCAATGTGACATTGTTACGGGGTAGGGCCTTTGCAGGATGATTAGGTTTAGATGAGGGTATGAGTGTGGAACCCTGAGGGTGGGATCCTGAGGGTGGGGTCCTGAGGGTGGGGCCCTCCCCCTCTCTCTCAGCCATGTGAAGATATAGGGAGAAGGCAGCCATCTGCAAACCAAGAAGAGGGTTCTCACCAGGACCTGGCCATGCTGGTACCCTGACCTTGGGCTTCCAGTCTCCAGAACTGGGAAAAAGCAAACAATAAATGTCTGTTGTTTAAGCCCTCCAGTCTGTGGTATTTTGTTACGGCAGCCTGCGCTGACTAAGGCACCAGCCAATTTTGTTTCTGTTTTCCCTCCCTGAAGTCAGTGAGGATGGGAGCTCTCTAGGTAGCAGTGTGAGGGTCTGAGGGAGACCACCAAGGGACATGGGTGGAGAGGGGCAGTTGTGGGTCTGAGAGGCCAGCAGGGGCCAGACCATGCCTGCTTTGTAGGACACAGTGAGGGGCTGGTACTTCAAGATCTGTGGGAATGGGAGCGGGAGCCCAGGGAGGGCTGCAGGGAAGGACTTGGCTCTGGCTGCTGTGGAGGGAGAGCAGGTGGTGGGAGGGCAGGGCAAAAAGTGAGGAGTCCACAAGAGACAGGCAAAGTATGGGCTAAGATTGCAGTGGCTGAGACAGGGGCAGCCGCCATGAGGATGACCATCAGGAACGCCATAGAGTGGGTTGTTCCAGATGACTCCAAAAGCCCCCTCCAACTCTAAAGTTCCAAACATTGGATGCTCAGCGCATTAGCAGTGTCAGATATATATTTCTTAACCATACCAGAGGAGGGAGCTGGGGACTATTTGGGAGGTAGAAGTATCAAAACCTGTGGGCTGAATGAGGCAGTGTGTGTGCCTGTGTGTGTGTGTGTCTGCGTGTGTGTGCCTGTGTGTGTGCCTATGTGTGTTTGTGTGTGCGTGCGTGGCTGTATGTGTGTGTGTCCGTGTGTGTGTCTGTGTGTGTGCCTGTGTGTGTTTATGTGTGTGTGGTGTGGGTGGGAGTTGATGAATGGGGAGAACTCTAGGAAGAGTCCCAGATGCAGGCTTGAGCAAATGGTGCAGTGGAAGGGCAGACAGGTGGGGTGTGTCACTGGCCAGACGGGGGGGTGCAAGAGAAATCATCAACCCTTGCTGTAGAGGTCCCAGGACACCAGAACTTGAGCAGTGGCCTTGGTGACAGGGACACTGCCAAGATCAGATGCTGGAGGGCCGTGTGGAGAAACACATGAACCTGGGGCCAGGTGGGCAGCAGAAAACGTGAGACAAAGCAGAGGAAATGGGGGCTCTGGGGATAGGAGGGAGGGGCTCTTGGGCCACTGTTGATTGGGTTTCCTTTGAGGGCTTGGGGCCTTGTCCTGGGCGAGCACCTTCTTATAGGATGGCACTGGGAGACCAGCAGGTGACAAGGACATTACAATGTGGTATCCAACACCTGGGTCACTGCTGTAGTAAACAGAGTTCTGTCTTTTTTCTGAATGTAGAATTTTATGAGCCAAACATTAAATTCTTTATTTTTTAAACATGAAAATTTCAAATACAGACTGGTTCACCATCAGAAACACCACAGAGAGGGTTGTTCCAGAGGACTCCAAAAGCCCCCTCCAACTCTAAAGTTCCAATCATTGGATGTTCAGAGCATTAGCAGTGTCAGATATACATTTCTTAACCATACAATAGATTTCCTACTTTAACTACATAAATTTGTTTCAAAACCAACCACTATTAGGGGCGTTCTGTGAACTTACTTCATGTGCCATTGAATTTCTAATAGGTGATATCTAATTTTAAATTGTAGTTTAGAGAAAAAATGTTGCTATTCTATTGCTGAAACATAATTGATATATAAGGAGAGTTTGCCTTTGAATATATTTCTTTCTCTGTATATATTTATTTTAGATTTCATGAGTGAGTATTTGATTCTTAAAATATTGAGGACATTGCAAAAACATGATTTTACTGGATTTTTCAGAATCATAAAGAAGAGTAATTCTTTTATAGTTTAGTAACTATGTAAAATAATTTAGACACTTTTGACCTTATTTTCCTGATTCTTTGAGATGAGGAGGTAGTAATTGCAATTTCACTTTTTCTATTGAATACAAAACTAAATGAAGTGTATGACACAATGCTTTTCTAACCCAAATTCCACAGTGCAACGTGACTTTGACTAGAAAAGTCTTTGAAACTAGAACAAAAGAGTGAGTGGAAAGGGAGACTCAACTAGCACCAAGTAAATACCACATCTGACAGAAGAGTAGATTATTTTCAGTCCACTGAAGGATGTGCTGGATGAAGCAGTGTGTTTCCTCTCATCGCATTGCCTGAACTCTATTTATATACTGTGAAATGTTCTGGGATATTTGTTGAGCTTTAAATTTAGTAAAGCAATATTTTATTGTTCTAGCAACAAAAAAATAAGTTATTACATTAATTAGAAAGTGATCTGAGAACCTTATTTTGATATAGGAGGGGGGAAGAGAAGTGCTGGGAAGGGAAGGGCATGGTCCCTGGCTAGGACTCCATCCCTGGGTTTGTGCCCATGGACCTAGGTGAGGACAGGTATTTCTGTTTTTGTGTCCAAATGTTGCATTTCCCAAGACCACCCTGGCCGACCATGCCCCCATCCTGTGCCTGTAAAAACCCTGAGACCCTAGCAGGCAGAGACACAAGTAGCTGGACGTCGAGAGGAATGTACCGGCAGAAGAGGATATCAACAGACGCCCACAGACGCCAGGCCAGTAGGCCATCGACCAGTGGAACTATGTGGTGATGGATTGGCAAGAACCTTGAATCCTGGACATGACCATTCTACAATGTTATTGTTAAATTTTTTTCTTGAGCAAGGTGTGTATAAATAAGTAAATAAGGGCATAATGTCAGGTAAACTGAACGGCTGGAAAGTGGCAACCAGGATTTAGTTATTTGGCATTATCACAGGTTTTTCAGAAACACTCAATTTTTAGCAAAAAACAAGTCCCCTCCAAAATTCAATCTAGTGCAATTGATTTGCATATGGTTTAATGCCGTTAACAGTCTATAAATAATGGACTCAAATATTTGAAGTTGTAGATGCTTTCATACAGTTTTAAACAAACATAACTTGTATGCAAATGGTTTAGAATACCAGAAACATTGCAAGAATGCTCTTTTAAAATTCTGAAGATATTGCTTTATTTTAAAGCATCAAGGATGATTTAGATTTTTTGGAAAAACAGAGGTGGCATGAAGATTTCTGAACTCGCTCACACACAAATCCGTCACAGCCGTTGTGATCTATAAGCCAAACTTGTGTGAGAACTTTTCTTTTTTGAATAACAACAAAACAACAAAAACCCTCCTAACTGAAACTGGGAAAGGACTAGAACCTTTGTTTTCTTACTAATGTGAGGTTGGAAACATATTGGCTTTCAAGTGAATTGGCCGTGACCACAGCAGCACTTGGATCTGAGGGAGCCGAGATTGCAGGCAGATGTGAGTTTGGCACTTGCATGCCCACGTTAAAAAACTTCTCTCCTTTCTCCTACCCACACATTGAGGCTGGCCTTGCTGGAGAGGTGCAAACTGATTACAGACTCACGTTACCTGGAAACATGCCATTGACTTAACATGGGGCCTGTCTACTTAGGCTCTGATTTTTGAAAATGCAACCTTTATCCAGAATATTTGACAAATGCTCAGAATGCTCAGAAATGTATTAATATACAGCCAGACAGCTGTCAAAGCAGCAGGCTTCTCCCCTGGAGAGTTCATTAACCTCATTTCCACTTGCTGAGTAAGGAGCTCTGTCTTGCCTGAGAGGGACCACGGTACCAAAATGTATGGATTCCAAGTGAGGAGTGAGAAAAATAACTGAAGTTTGAGAAAATAAGGGTTTCTTGATAAGGCCCAAAGACTAGCTCATTTCCTAGTATGTGTTTTAAATGCCCGTTTTCTGTTTATTTTACTTACCTATGCATTTATCTATTCATCTCTTTTCAAAATGCTTTGAAGGTGCAATGATACGCTATTTTATGAACTAATTTCCTTAATATACAAAGAGCTCTTATAAGTCAATAAAAATGTCAAAGCTTAAGAACACAAAGAGAAGTGTAAATGATTTTGAAAGATTTTCACTTGTTAGTCGAACAGAGGTGAAAACTTTGAAAATACACTGAGATAACCAGTGATAATGCATACTGCTGGTGAGGTTGTGTTAATTGGAGTGTAAACTAGTACAAGGTTTTTGGAAAACAAGTGGGCAATACTTTCCAAATTTGAAATGCATGGATTTCCTTGTCCCAGAAATTCCACCAGAATTCTTCTAACAGATAAGAAAGACTCCCATTCTGTAGGTTGCCTGTTCACTCTGATGATAGTTTCTTTTGCTGTGCAGAAACTCTTTAGTTTAATTAGATCTCTTTTCTCGATTTTGGCTTTTGTTGCAATTGCTTTTGGTGTTTTAGCCGTGACTTGGAACCAATCCAAATGCCCATCAATGATAGACTGGATAAAGAAAATGTGGCACATATACACCATGGAATACTATGCAGCCATAAAAAAGAATGAGTTCATGTCCCTTGCAAAGACATGGATGCAGCTGGAAACCATCATTTTCAGCAAACTAACACAGGAACAGAAAACCAAACACGGCATGTTCTCACTCATAAGTGGGAGTTGAACAGTGAGAACACATGAACACAGGGAGGAGAACAGATGGACACAGGGAGGGGAACATCACACACCGGGGCCTGTCAGGGGGTTGGGGACAAGGGGAGGGAGAACATTAGGACAAATACCTAATGCATGTGGGGCTTAAAACCTAGATGATGGGTTGATGGGTGCAGCAAACCACCATGGCACATGTACACCTATGTAATAAACCTGCATGTTCTGCACGTGTATCCTAGAACTGAATGTTTAATTAAAAAAAACCTGGGAATTATAACTTTTGTTCTGGGGAAAAAAAAGAAAGGCTCCCTCATGTGCACAGAATTTGAATATGGTACAGTGGCTAACTCTGGGGTTGGGAACTGGATACCAGGAGGCAGGGTGGGAGAGAAAGTCATTTGTTCTCTGTGCCATTTGCATTGTTTAGGTTTCCTAAGCATGTGCCTGTGTTATGTAGTCACAGAAAGATAATTTAAAAATATATTTGTTGATGCATAAATGACTATAAATTCACTATACAAGAAGAAATGGCTTACAAAATTAATCCAAATCAAACTAAATGATAAGAAAGTGATAAATGAATGTAAAGGGAAAACGGAGGTAGGAGCACTAGGATGAAGCCAGGGTGAAATCCTGTGTTATGTGTGGATGCTGCAGGTGGGCTGAAGTTCCTAGCAGCAAATAAAATAGTGAAGGGAAGTGTCACAGGGTGAGACCTGATGCAGGATGTCTATCTTTTGCCAGAAGTAGAACTATCCTAGTCCTGAGATTAAGAGAAATTTCTCCTGTGGGTCCTCACAGAAAGGATTTAATAAATAATGTCCTCAAAATCAAGCCCAGGGTAAATGCAACAGTAAGTTTCAATATCAGTCTATCCTTGAGGTAGATTAGATTATGGTCCAAATTCTCATTTCCTCCATGTAATGGCTGTCCTTTCTACCTTTGCCTGGAGACTTAGCAGTGCCTCCCACCACAGCAGGCAGAAGGTACATCTCACTCTACCCTCTGACATCAGCTCCCTCATGGAACTTCCTTTGGCCAATGAGCTGAGAGCAGAGGCGTGAGTTGTGTCCAGCCACAGGGTTTAAATGTGGTTGTGTGATTTGGCTTGGTCTTTTGAGCTTCAGCTTTCTCCGTGGGAAAATCATGCCCTGCGTAGCCATTGCTCCTTCAACCTGTGTCCTGGAATGAAGACACATGGAACAGTCTGGAACCTAAAGCAAAGCCTGGAGTTCAGCTGAGATCAGCTAAGGTGTGGCTGGGACCTGTGCATATGGAATAAATGTTTGCTCTTATAGGCAAATGCAATGTGGAAGTTGTTCATTACTCAACATTATTGCAGCAGAAGCCTGGTGAATATATCCTTAGAGACAGAGAGAAGGAAGTGAGAAGAAGTTCAGGAGGAGGCTTTTGAATTGCTGGGGATAATGGGAATAGGCAAGCACTCTAATAAGAGGATATGAGCTTCCCCTAAGATCAAGACCCTATTTGAAGACTTCAAGACATTACTGATGATGAACGGATTACTATATCAGGTAATACAGTGCTCTGTGAGTGAACTGCAATAGTAATTACTTGTATCTCAAGAAAACCACCTCATGATTCTGAGGACAAATCCTGAGGTCATTCTCTGAAAGAATGAATAGAAATTGGGATGGATAAATAAAATTGTGTGTGTGTGTGTGCATGTGTGTGTATGTGAATGTGTGTGTGTATGTGTAAGTGCACGTGCACATGAATGACTATGTATGTTTATGCACTTGTGCATGCATGTACATGTACGTGTGTTTGTATGCATGGGTGTGCATTATGTGTGTGTATGCCTGTGTGTGCATGCATGCATGTGTGTGTGTGTGTGTATGTGTTCTCTGTGGAGGGAGGAGACTGGAGATTCTCTTCCCCAACATTTGAGGCCAGTTTGCCAAAAATCTTGGTGCTAAATGTATGTCCAGGTTACAGATCCACACGCAAATGCAGACCCAACAACACTGAGGCTCATCTTTTGGGTTTCTCCCCATCTTCTTCACCATGACTCAGTTCTCCAGGAAAACTGTTGTTGCTACTTTCAGGAATAGTCCAGGGTGAGAGCTTAAGGTAGAGTCTGGACATGTGCATGGAAGCACAGCCATGATTCTATCTAATTGGCTCAAACAAAAGTCTTGGACAGTGTTTTGGCTTTTTTTTTTTTTTTTTTTTGAGACATGATCTTACTCTGTCACCTAGCCTGGAGTTCAGTGGTGCGATCATAGGTCACTGCAGCCTTGATCTCCCAGGCTCAAGCAATCCTCCCACTTCAGCCCTCTGAGTAGCTGGGACTACAGGTGCCCACCACCACACATGGCTAATTTTTTATTTTTTGTAGAGGTAGGGTTTCACTATGTTGCCCAGGCTGCTCTCGAACTCTTGGGCTCAAGTGAACCTCCCGCTTTGGCCTCCCAAAGTGCTAGGATTATAGGCATGAGCCACTGTGCCTAGCCTATATTTTTTGTGATTGGTTTTCTGAGTCTATATAAAAAAAAGGATGTTCTTCAGCTATTTGGGGACTTTTGGCTCCACCCCAGGCCCATAAGTGAATGCAACAACAAGGTTTAATGACTATTGGACACTGTGTTTATCGAGAGACATTCTGCAGGGAAGCAGAAACAACATAATTGCCTATAAAAACATCCTTTAAAAAGTTAGCAGTCTAATCCATAAAAATGAATTTTGGCGGGTGCAAATGTAGCCAGGGCCAAGGCAGGGCGTGTGGTGGATGGGGGCAGGAAATCCATTTAGGCGCGGAGGCTTGCCTGCTGTTGTCCCTGGAGTGCGCCGTCCCCTCTCTTGTTCCTGCTTCTTTTTTACTCTCCTTCCTCCTCAGCAGCCATCCTTACAGGTTTGATGTGTGTCCTTCTTTCCTGCCTTCCTGCTAGCTCTGAAGGGCATTTTTATTTGACATGGATGTGTATGGGGGATGTCCCCTTGCTCCTGACGCTTTTTCACTCAGCACTGTAGCTTTAAGACCTACTCTTGCTGCTCCCCATGCACCTGGTTGGTTGCATTAACTTCTTCATGGTATTCCTGACTGTTCCTTACTGCATTAGTTCTCCATCTCCCAATCACCCGCAGCTTCCCACAGGTACAAACAATGCTGGGTGAACATCCTGGTTCACATCTTCCGATGGACCGGGGTGGGGACTTCCCTGCGGTATGTACCTAGAAGCAGATTCCCTGGATCACAGGGTGCTTGTAGATTTAGAAGATGTAGAGTAGTCCGTATGTCTCAACTTGAAGTAATTCTTGCATTTTGTTCTTCCTTCACAGCCCTTCCACACCAATTCCTCCAGTTGGTCTCCCATTTCTGTTGTGATGCTGCCTTCCTGCAGGCTGGGTACCTCCCAGTCATCTTTGTCTTCTCTCTTCCCTTTCCCTTCATATCCAATCAGCTTCCTCATGCTTCTACCTCACCAGATCTCCCATCCACACTTCATTTTTTCATTCCCACCGTCACAAGTCTGTATCAGGTACTGATCATCCTTGAATAGATGAACAGTTTTCTCATTGTCCTCCACTTCAGGGCTCTCCCTACATGAGCTGATTGTAGGTAAAAATGCACATTTGAATCTGGTTACTCCCTGGCCTCCAACATCCAGTGACTCCTCACTACCTTCTGGGCTGGAATCTCAGAACCTATGGAAAATGACTCTGGTATTCTGTCCCCAGCTAAGTCCCTCCTTTAGTCTATCTCTTCCACCCTCCTTCCTCCAGCTCCTCCTCACTGCCCTTGAGCAGTACCAAACCTCTCCATTTCTTCCAGTCCAGGATTGTCAAACTTCAGAGAGCAGAGGAAATCTGAAAGAAAGGGTGGAGAAGGCTGATGGTCTTATTGTGACAATTCCTGCGGAATGGATCCAATGAGAGAATAACTGTTTTGCTTGCTCGTGTATTGTTTTAGTTTGTTGCAATAAAATAAATATTTGCATGGAGGGGAAAAATGGCTTGATTTTCCCTGGTATTGTTTCCTTTAACAGGATCTCTTTCTCTCCCAGCCCCTTCCTGTTGATGTCTTGGTTGGGGTGCCCCCCTGACTTTCATTTTTCTGCATCTCAAGTTCCAAATTTGAAGCCTGATGATCTGTCAGTCAGGGTCTCCAGAGAAACAGAATCAATAGGGGGAAAGGGAGAAGAAAGAGAGAGAGAGAGAGAGAGAGAGAGAGAGAGAGAGAGAGAGAGATCTGTTTTAAATAAATTATGTATGCAACTGTGTGGCTGTTAAGTCTGAAGTTTGCAGGGCAGTCCTGCAGGCTTGAATCCAAAGGCAGTCCAGAGGGAGAATTTCCTCCTTTTCTGCAGGGACCTCAGTCTTTTCTCTTAAGGCCATCGACCGATGAGACAAGGTCCACCCACAGTGTGATGGGGAATCTGCTTTACTCAAAGCCCATCGAGTCAAATGTTAGTCTCATCCAAACACACATCCTCACAGCAACATCTAGACTGGTGTTTGACCAAACAGCTGTTGGGTACCATAGCCTAGCCAAGTTGACACATAAACTTAACCATCATGGGATCAGTCCCACCATGCCCCACGCCCATCTTTGGACCAGTGTTCTAGCCTCCTGCCTGTTCAGGTGAGTTATGGGAGAAAAATTAGGACCCCATGCAAATGCAGACTTTCTTTTACATTGTAAATACCACTGACATTCTTGCTCATCCAACTGGGACATTTTTGCCATTCAGTTTGTCAAGCAAATATAACGATGTGTATTTTCAGCACACACTTCCACTGTTTGGCAGATGGCACATCTAAAATATGGTACATGGGTGTAGGCAATTATTTGACTCCCTAGTGCCATATGGTGACATATTCCTCTTGTGATACTAGAATATAAATGTGTTAAATGTTTTGCGTATGTGTGTATGTGTGTGTAGGCATATGCGTCACATCTGGAATCTCAAAAATATCAAGGAGCCAGATGTATATTCATATGATCATATGTGTATATACACGTATACTATCCACTCCTTTAACATAGTAACAGCTTACATTTTTATCCTTTGGTTTTATTGAAGGATCCTCTAAATGAATAAAACCATAAGAAAACATATGGAAGAACAGTCAAATAGGTTATAAATATAATCAACACTGTTTTAACAGCGTCACAGAGTGAGCATGGAGGGAATGATATTTTATTGATTATTTAGAGCCTAAGCCAGGCCTTGTGCAAGGCATTTCTCATGTATAATCTTATCTGACCTCGTGAAGGAGCATTTTCCTTAAACTGGGGAATCTGAGGCTTAGCAAATGAATCGCACAACCAGGATTTGAACTAAAGTTTACCTTCATCTAAATGTGCATTTTTCTTTCTCTCTCTCTCTCTCTTTTTTTTTTTTACCCCTATCACATCATAGCCACATCTGTGGCCACACAAGAAATACTTTCCCAACACTCAGTAGCTAATTATTCATAAGGTTTTAGGGTGACGGTGGGCCATGTGCAGAGATGCTTTGAAAGTCTTCCAGGAAAATCATGCTTTATGGCTTAGAATTTGGGGACACAACTGACCCTGAATTGAGATGGACAGGAAATCATTTCTCCCTCCTTCCTGCTTCAGCACACCCCTCTTCCCACTCAAGAGATTCTGGAGACACTTCAAGGCCATCTCCTTGCCAGATGCCTCTGTTTTAGAAAAGTCATTTCAAGTGCCCCAAGGAGAATGGATTGGAGGGGATCAAGTTGGGAGACTGAATGTGTAACACAGGTAGGATATGATGGAGATGGGAGTTGATGGGAGGCCATCTGGGGAGTATAATCTACCAGACTTGGGGGTGGGTGGTCTGGCAAAGTTGGGGGAGTTAGGCCAAAGATGACTCCCGAGTTTCTGGTTTTGGCCCTGGGGTAGATGGAGACAAGTTTGGGAGGACAGATAGTTCACTTTGAGTCTGTGGAGCTGGAGGTGCCTGTGGCCACCTGGGTGGTGATGTGGCCTCCAGGAGGGAGCTGGCATGGAGATGGAGCTCCAGGAGCCACAGTGACTGGCATAGTGCCAGGTTTCTAATAGGTGTGCAATAAATATTTGTGAAATGCCTGGGACATGGGGGGTGTTGAGCCAGGCATGTAGACTGGGTTGGAACAGGGAGCTGACAGGTCTGCCTCTGAAGGCTGTTACTGTCTGCTTAGTAGCAGGGGTTGTTATCTGTTGGTGGGGAGGAGTGGGTGGTGATGTCTTAGGATTGAGCCGAGAAGAGCACTAGGAGCTGGCCAACTATTTGAAGGAAGTGGGTCAATGACAAAGGACCACCTTTGTCAAAGACAAATGGGAATGACAAAGGGAGCCCTGGGCTGTGTCAAGGGCCTGGTTGAGGTTGATGCTGGAAATCATCAACCATCAAACATCATCAGACATGGTGGTTCCAGCCCACTAGGTGTTATAACGTTGTCAGCAGGTGTGGGCTTGGGTCCACGTAGCAGCAGTTGGATTGATTAGTGGTTGGGGTCTCACTGGGTACGTGCCATAAAAGTGAGGCAAGAAAGTTGATGTGATGGACAGGAATGGGGCTGATGGGATAGACTGGGAGGTCCCATAACACAGGAGAAGAAGGGCCTGCTGCAGTTGAGGAAGTTGAGCTCTCAGTGAGCAGAAGGAAAAGCGAAGTGGGTGCAACCAAGCGACTAAGGGAGCAGGAAAGGGGCTTCCGGTAAGAGTCGAAGTGTGAATTTCAATTTCGGTGGTTCTAGGGATGGCAAGATCCAAGGTGTAGCCAAGTGAAAGAGTTGCCAAGGTGGGATGGAGAGGGAGGTCGCTGGAGGTGAGCAGCTCAGGACCTGCAGATGAGAAGTGGGATTAGTGGTCCCCAGAGATGCCGTGTTTCAAGGGGAGGCCGGCGGTGGGCAAAGGACTAGTAGAGGGTTCAGTCCGAAGTCGCCACCAGGGGGCGCGAGAGAGCAGCAAGCCATAACAGCTCCCGTAAAAGGCGGGAGCTGGGCCTTCCTGGGGGTTCCCTAGGAGCGGACCTCGAGACAAGGCCCTGGGTGCAAGCGGTTTATTTGGGGGATGGCTGCAGGAGGCACAGGGTAGGAGCAGGGCTGGCAGGGAAGGGAGAGAAGGGAGGAAGGGCAGTGACTAGCACACGGATGGAGGGGCTACTCCCGGTCCTGTGTGCAGCGCCTCAGCCCTGGCTCCATCAGGCAGAAGGAGCTCCCTATGCCTCTGTCATCTGCTGGCTGCGGAGAACCTGGGGCTGACGCCTTCCTCCGGGAGCTCCATCCGGAAAAGGGCCACAGAGGCTGAGGGCGTCGGGGCGGGCACTCCAGGGTCTTACTCTGTTTGGGCTGCTATGGACGAAATGCTGTAGACGGGGTGGCTTAGCAACAACAGAACATTATTTCTCACAGTTTTGGAGGCTGCAAAGTCCAAGATCGAGGTGCTAGCAGGTTAGGTGTCTGGTGGAGCCTGCATCTTGGTTCCCGGTGGCTCCTTCTCTCTGCCCTCACGTGGTGGAACGGGCGAGGGAGCCGGCTGGGGCCTCCTTTATACCCGAGCGAATCCCAGTCACGGGCTCTGACCTCAGAACCTAACCTCCGTCCGTAGGCCCCACCTCCTAATACCAGCGCATGGGTGATTCGGTTTCCCTATGCGAATGCGGGAGACACACTCAGCCGGCAGCTGCCAGGTCTCCTGTTGGGCGAGATGGGTGTGGGAGGGGCAGGAGCTGTGTCACGGGTAGGGTCAGGACCCGCGCGGGATGCTGTGGATGACAAGGGAGCTGCTCTCACCTCCCCTCCGCGAGACAGATGAGGCCCTCGAGGACCCGCAGCAGGCCTCAGAGAGGGCTAGGACCAGGGAGGGGCTGCGGATGGAGAGCAGAGTGACGGCCTAGAAAGGAGGTTCCCGAGGGCTCTGGGGAGGCGGAAGAGGGGACGAGGTGTGTTGAGATGTGGGGAGAAGTTCAGAGCAGCACGGGGATGCAGATGCCTGCAGAGGGGCCTATCTGGGCTGCACCCCAGCAGGACAGGGCCATGGATGGTGTGGGTTTGGCTGGCTGCACAGCTTCTTGCAAAGTTTGTCCCCAGAGTCCTTGGGAGTAGAGGTCTTTCGGAAGGCACCATCTCCAGAGCGTGTTTCTGAGTAACTCCGAGGATGGGTTCCGGGCTAGCACTATGTGTTGGAAATAGCAGCACCCAGGCTGCTGGAGGAGGCTGGTCTCCCTGGCAGGTCCTGGCTGTGTCTAGAGTTTTGTGAGTCCTGGAGATGAGGCTCCGGTTTGAGGCCCCTGGGGCTGGCATGCCCCAGAGGAATGGCCAGAGCCAGTTCTCTGTGTTCTGAGGCTGTTTCTTCAGTTTCCTGCCAGAGAGTGTAGCCTCAAATGTGCTGCCTGACTTTCATCCAGTGCTAGAATGGGATGGATAAGAAGGACTTCTTTACTTTTTGTCATTTTCATGTTTTAAAAATTAACATAATCCTTTCTTCAAATGGGGCATTATATCCAACCTAATATACAAACAGATTTAGGTGGAGCTGCTGGGAGAAAGGGTTCTGAGTGTTAGATTCACCGTCCATCCACCGCCACCTTCCCAAGTGGCCAGATGGAACCCAGTTTGAAAACCACCATTTCCGATAGGTTAAATCTACCCCAAATTGGAGCCATCATGAGACAGCCATGTACAGACACACTCTTACTTTGGCTCCTGGAGAACCATGCTGCAGGGTTGCATTTTGGTCTGAGTTTGCTGAGGACTGCCCGTGGGTAGCATCATGTGGAGTGTGCGTTGTGTTCATTGGGCCTGTGTGTCATGAAGACACTGTGTACTGTTCATACAGAGACCCTTTGATGAGACACCACAAGAGAAACTCCTTGTAGGAGCCTCTGGCAGAAGAAAAATGGTTTTCTTCTGAGTTACCAGTTTAAAAAAAATTTGTGGTTCCCCGGAATCCTATAATGGCATTTGTCTGCCTGCAAAGCTCAGCTCCAGGTTCATGGGCCACCCAACTTAAGCCTTTGTGAACACATTTTTGGGAACTGATGCTACCCTGGACTTCACTGAACTATCCTGCTTCATTTTTCCTTTACTCGTCTTTCTTTATTTAATAGTTTTATTGAATTATTTATATAAATCTCACTTCATCATGCTTAGAAAAATGAAAGAAAAATTGTCTTTGGAACTGTAGGGAACTTGGACAATTTGAGGTTGGTTAAACTTGGGTTCCCAAGGGGCAGCCTCCGAGACAAGGATTTGAATGAAGGGGTCCCAGGGGGTGTGAGCAGGGGAGTGTGGAAGTGGGACAGGGAAGGGGAGGAGCCTTAGCAGTGGTGAAGAGCTTACCACTCTGGGCAGCTAGGCTCAGTCCTGCGGGGACTTCTGGGAGAGTGGGCAGAACACTCCTCAGAGTGGTTCCATGGAAGAGCAGGGGGTCAGGGGCTATTTCTCCACCAGCTCCCATTATTCATGGTTTAAGCTTGGCTCCTTGGCATGTCAATTGCCTGGCACTTCTGTCCAGCCCTGCATGTGGGCCACACATGCTGCTGGGGCCAAAGAAGTCCTTCTAGCCAAAAGTCACATGTGTTTACCATAGGAAGTGGCAGCTGGTACAGGAAAGTGAGAGCCAAGGGTGTACAAATGGAGCACCAATAGTGTGGACTACAAGGGTCTTCTGGAAGAGTTGACATAGAAATGCCCTCATTCACTCGGTGCCTGTTGGTGGTTCCTTCTGAGACCCCTAATGCAATGTTTATAATGCCGACTGAAAGAACTTGAGGAGCTCAAGTGAAAACTATCATCATCTTTGCTCTGTTGTAACATCTACATGCGAATGTCGTGTCACAGATGCTATTGTTTACACACAAGTCCTGACTGATCTCCCAGCGGCTCTCACAGTGCAAGGTTAGCAGGAAGCCGAGTTGTTTCCCTGAGTCGTCCTTCGCGGATCTGGAGGGCTGATTTTGTGTTTATATAAATTGGTCCTGGCTGTTCTCCCTCCCTCTGAGGGAACAGGAGCTCGGGTACACTCAGGGGTCAGTCTGGGACATCTGTTCTCAGAGCAAGGTGCACAAGACATTAAGGGATGCTGTTGCTTGTGGCTTGCCCACCTGAGGTCGGTGAGCTTGTGGGTCTGGGTCTGCTGCTCCCCCATTTGCCCCTCACAGCCAGGCTTTACACATACATCTTACATCCTCACAGCTCAGCCAAGATCAGGCCATAACCCTTGATGAGTCTTTACTGAAGGTTCTGGAGTGACCAAGTTACAATATGAAAAGCCACTAATTCCTCCTACTGGAAGTGTCTGTGTACAGAGCTCCTGACAGTTCCTGCCTGCCGGGCTCCTAGCCCAGTGCTGTTAGAAATCTTTCCCAAACAGCTCTACCTTTTTGAAAGTCCAGACCCTTGACATCCATCTCTCCCTACTCCTCAGAATTGTCTATATCTATCTTTTACCAATGGGGGAAAGGAAAGAAAAGGCAGATAAAGAGTGCTGCTCCACAGAACCTTGGGGGATTAAAAAGCAGCAGGCTGTGCTGAGAGCCTAGGATCAGAAAGAATCTCACTGCACCCTCACCTTCTTTAACCCAGGCATAGACTTCCCCCCATCCATTCCAATACCTGGAGTGTCTCATTGGTGTAGATGAAAACACGTCAGTCAGGTATAAGCAGGTCCTGGAGCTCTGACTAGCTCATTTACTATTTCTGAACAAAACTAGCTTTGTGCACTTTACAGAAACAAGTGGGATGGAGGGTATAAATGGACAGGTTTTTTTTTCACATTTATAATTTTAATTTCTAATTACTCATGTTAAGTTGCTAAGTGGAAGACATGAAAATAGCTATATCAATTAGAGTTTTCCTTTATTATTTTGAATATTTTTAGCTTTTGCATAGCAGTAACGTAATAAACATTTGTTGTTTTAAAAATATTAACTTTTCATGGGGGTATAATTTACAATGCAGTGCACATATATTAAATGTGCACCTCCATCAGCTTGACAAATGCAGGCAACTGTGTAGCCTACACTCCTATCCAGAAACAGAACAATCCCATATTTCTAGAAAGTTCCACATGAACCTTCTCATCCGTCCATGCCCAAGACACAACCACTCTTCTGACATCTACACCACAGATTAGTTTTGCCTGTTCTAGAGCTTCATAAACATGGAAGAATAAATGTGTGTTCTGTTTTGTCCTTTTTGTCAGCGTAATTGTTCTGAGATCATTCACATTGCTAAGTGTACGTTATTTCACCCCTTTTATTGTTGAGTAGCATTATATTATGTAAGTGTGCCCTGGTTTGTTTATCCATTCTCCTATTGATGGGCATTTGAGCCGTTCCAAGTCTTGTTGATGGAGGGCATGGACATCTGTAAAGCATGAAAACAAAACTTGATTCATTCCCCTCTTCATCTTGTTTCCTACCTCCAACTGATGGCCAAAGTCCTGTCATTCTTCTGCTATTTTTTCTCAGATTTGTTTCCTGTATCATCACTTTATCCCAGCTCTCTAGGCAGGGCCCATATCATCTCTTGACTACTCTACTGCTTCAACACTGGTCATCCTGTGGGCTTCCTGCCCCTCCATAAGCTACTGTCTATCTGGCAACCAGAGTGAGCTTCTAAGAACACAAATTAGGTCAAGTCACTCTGTTATAAACTGCTTCCCTTCAGGTAAAATCCCAACTCCTTGTCTCTGATGTCCCAGGTATCCAGTCCCCTGCCTTCCCCTCCAGCCTCATCTCATTCCCTTTGCTGCTTTTTTTCACTGTCTTTCAACTGCACTAGTCTTCTTTTGGCCACTCAAGCACACCCAGCTCATTACTAGCTCATGTGCTGTTCCCTGGTCTGGAATGCTGTTCCTTTCTTTCTTCCTTAAACTGGCTCCTTGTTGTTCTTCATGTCTTCATGTTGGGGTGGCATTATCTGAACACTCCTTCCAAAGGGAACTCCCATCTCATGTTTTCTCTATCACTGTGCTCCGGTGAGGGTGACCCTTGCCCCTCAGCACTTAGCACAATTTGAAGCTCAATATTTATTTGTCTACTGGTCTGTAGTCTTCTCTCTCAGGAGCCCATTGGCTCCATTAGGGTAGAGAACAGGTCTGTCTCATCATTAGCATTACCACATGGATGGAGCATGCAGTAGGTGCTCATAAGTATTTGTTGAATGAATCACTGGGTTTTATATCAAATGTTATCATGTGAAATTCTATTTTACTAAAATCTCCTTTGCTAAACAGTCCTGGGAATGACCACGGTTGCAGTCCAGTAGGTAAAATCCTGCCCAGCAAGAGGTGCTGACAAGGCATTTTGGACTTGTGAGGGCAAATGGAAAAGGATGACTTTCTGAGATACTGATTTGTGTTTTTATTTTTCCTGATTCACAAAGGAAGCCAGACTTTTTCTCACCTGCTTCAGCACAAAGTGCATCTTTCTTGCATGCTTGAGTTTGTGGATGAAGATTCATACCCACTACCCATACTTCATCCTGATAGGTAGATAAGTTAAATCAAATGCAATTTCTGCTTACTAAACACCGTCGTCAAATCCTGAAACAGCTCACTGGATTTATGAGTATTGTTTTAATTTATTCTGTGCTATTTTAACTACTTCAAAGGTAACAGTTCTGTATTCATTTATGAAAGTAAGTATGCCTCATCATATTTTTAAAGTTTTAATTTCTCTTAGCGACACTACAAAACCAGCCACTGATATTTAATTCATTCCATATTTGTTGTGGGGCATAAGTGATGCTTTTAGAGTCATTAGTGAACTCACAAATAGATGCCTGGTAACGTGCAGGTGGGGTAGCAAATGATAAGTCATTAGCCACTGTCTGCAGGGAGGAAATTATTCCTAGGGCTGAAGATAAGCTATTTTGGAAGCAACATTAAATCTTCAATTAACAGGAAAGCATTTCATAATTTGTAATTCACATGTGGCATAATTTACATGATTTGTAAATTACTAAATGGTTCCCTAGTGTACATGTATTTATACATCCATTCATGGTATAATCTTACCTAATTCCTCAACATTTAAAAATCATAGCTTCATGTTTGGGAAGGCCTGTCTTTATTTCCAACATAATGCAAATTACTCACAGCCAGGATATCTGTACCTTAGCAAATGTTAGCAGTAGAAGAATGCATTTTAACACCCTCATTCTCTCTCTCTTTTTTTTATTATTATACTTTAAGTTCTGGGGTATATGAGCAGAATGTGCAGTTTTGTTACATAGGTATATATGTGCCATGGTGGTTTGCTGCATCCGTCAACCTGTCATCTAGGTTTTAAGCCCCGCATGCATTAGGTATTTGTCCTAATGCTCTCCCTCTCCGTGACCCCCACCCTCTGACAGGCCTTGTTGTGTGATGTTTCCCTCCCAGTGTCTGTGAACACCCTCATTCTCTTGATAGTGACAAAACAAGGATTCAAACCCTGTCTTTGAATCTAGTCCGGCGGTTCTACAAACTTAAGTTGAGAACGAAAGAAGAAACACTAGAGGACAAAGAGGAAGATAAAGAAGGAAGGTGGAGAAATTGTGGAGTGAATACAAATCTGTCAGAGAAGAAACTAAAGGGTCCCTTTCTTTCATACCTGGTGACTGCCCACTGCTCTCTGATGGAGAGCTGGGCGCATCTTGGAAACGTTAGGAAACTATTAATAAACAGTGGCTTTTGGCTCTTACTGCATCTTTCCAGAGTGTTTTAGAAAATTAGAAATTAGAAAGTCATGGGTTTTCTCATTAAAGGGTAGAATGTTTTTGAAGAAAACGGAGGATTTAAATAACTTTTGTTTGCTTAGAATATTAACATAATTAATCTATTTTAGTCTGATGAGATATTTGCAAATACATTTGTTTTATGACTGTCAAAGTCTCTAATATATTAATATTACTAACATATTAGTACAAAATACTAATACAATACTAATATGCTACAATGTATTATGTCTATTATATATAATACATCAGTATATTAGTTATATTAATATATTACTAATGTATTAATAAATAAAAAAAGATGTTAAACTAGACAGGATCCGGCGTGTCCTTGTGGCATTTTGATGGAGGCCTTCACCTCAACAGTGAGTTAAGCCTAGAGTATGAGGATGAGTTCTGTGCATTAGCCACTTTAAAGTTTGTTTGTCATTACTCAGTATACAACAGAGAAAACCTCAAAATCCCTCTTCACTTCTCTTCCAACTCTGCTTTTCCCAGTGTGAGTAGAATCAAACCATATGTATTGTTCAGGGATCTCCTTTCTTTTCAATTCAACCATGTGTTTTGGGTGCTCTTGTTCTGACTCATGAATCTGAGAACTCTTCCCACCTCAATCATTAGAGAGGCAGAGGATTGTAGTTGTGAAAACTTTGTACATTGGAGTCTGGCTTTGAGTCCCAGTTTTCCTGTGGACAGGTCATGTGACCTTGGGAAAATAACCACCTCCCATGCCTCAGGTGCCTCATCTGTGAAATGGGGATAATAATAACACCTACTTCAAATAAAACAGTGCAAGGAATGCCCTAGAACAAATGCCTGGCACATAGTAAGTTCTACCCAAGTATTTATTATTATAATAATTGTATAAACATTTAACGACTCCCTTAAATTGTTTTCTATTACTTGCTATTTTGAATAGTGCTTCAATGAATATCCTTGTGATATGATTTTGCTGTGTCCCCAACCAAATCTTATCTTGAGTTGTAATTCCCACAGTTCCCATGTATCATGGGAGAAACCTGGTGGGAGGTGATAGAATTATGGGGGCGGGTCTTTCCTGTGCTGTTCTTGTGATAGTGAATGAGTCTCATGAGATCTGATGGTTTTAAAAATGGAAGTTTCTCCACACAAGCTGTCTCTTTGCCTGCTGCCATCCATGTAAGCTGTGACTTGTTCCCCCTGGCCTTCTGCCATGATTGTGAGGCCTCCCCAGCCATGTGGAACTGTAAGTCTAATAAACCTCTTTCTTTTGTCAAATGCCCAGTCTTGGGTATGTCTTTATCAGTAGTGTGAAAATGGACTAATACACCTCGTATGTATGATTTTGTATATATGTGAATCGTTTTTTAGGACAACTTTCTAGAAGTAAAATTTCGGAAGCAAAAACCTTAGTCTTTGGTAGCTACAACTACATTGCCTTCTAAAGGTCTTTAATTATTTATAATTTTACCAGCGGTTTAAGGGAGAACATGTTATCTGGATTCTCTCTGATTTTTAAAATCTATTCTTTTTCTATCTGGTGGACAGGAAATGGCATCTCATCCTCACGTGATTTGATGGATTAACATTTTCATCATGAAGGTGGGTGAAAACACAGGTGGACTTTGATCAAGTTTGCCATTAGCAATCTGGGCACCTGGATCAAAGGCTCAGCATGTTGGCTAATGCAGAATGTAATAAAATGGCATTTAGAGGGGATCAGCACAACGTCTTATAAGGTAGGTTCCAATGCTCAGCATGCCAAGTTCGAGAAGGGGTGGTAGCCTAACAGCAGTGTGCATGGAACTAACTTGGGGGGTTCCAACTACAGCAAGAGTGGGATCGGTTTCCTAAATTAGCTCATATAAGCGTGTGCTGCCCAAGACAAGGGAAGTCCTGGATCACATTGTGAGTTTTGAGGAAAGGTCAGCTCTTTCTTGCTGAGGGTCTGGAGCAAGGCTAGACATATTTTTGGGCATATTGTAGAGATATTTTAGACATATCTCCTGTTCTAATGAACATCTATGGTGGATTCTGGAATAGTGGGCAATTACTTGAATGGCAGAACTTAGAAATTCTGTGATTGTCCAAGTTCTCCAAGGTTAAGGAGGAGGAAAAAGCACCAAGGCAGATGGGTGCTTCCTGGAGCAAGCAACAATATTTTTCACCGTAGGAGAATAATAATTTTTTTAAAAAAGTAGTTATAATAAATAATTATATAATCATTACCACAATCAATATATAGAACAGTTCCATCCTCCTCTAAATTTCCTTGCTTCCCATTATAGACAATCTGTTCCCTCTGTTCCAATCCCTGGCAACCACTGATGTGTTTTCTGTCCCTTTAATCTTTTCCAAAGTGGAAAAATAAATGGAACAATGCAATATCCTGTATGGTCTGTTACTTGTTTCACTCAGCATTGGATACTTGTTGACCATGTGGCTATGTATCAGTAGCTCATTTTCTTGTATTGCAGAATAATATCTTATGTCACGGAGTACCACATAGTTTATTTACCCATTTATCCCTTGAAGAACATGTGGGTTGTTTAGAATTTTGGTGTTTATGAATAAAGCTGCTATAAATATTTGCTTATAGTTTTTTTTGTGTGTGAATATAAGTTTTCATTTCGCTAGGGCAAATACTCAGGAGTGGGTTGCATGGTAAATGTATGTTTAAAAAGTAATCACATTTTTAAAGCACCACATTTTTATTTCTGCATACTCTGTGATTTTACTACAGAAGTAGGTTCTAGGTCTGATTTTTTCACATATAGATGTTCACTTTTCCACAGCAAGTGGTGAGAGTACTGTGAATATCACAGAGTTCTTTGAGGTTTTAAAGACAAAATTTCTCTATAAGTACAGGTAGCAAGTGTGCAGGAATGTCCTTGGTAATATTTCTGCTGAGGAATAACAGGAGAGTAAGTAAATTTACCTTTTAAAAAATCACAACTAAAGCGTGAAGGTCGATTGCGAAACTTTCATGTAAGAAGGATTTTATTGTTCTTCTATCCTTAGCATTCCTTCTGCTATGCGGAATAGTTCTGGAGTAACTTGACACACAGAAAGTACCATATTTTAAACAGAACCAATTCATTGTAGTGGCTTCTGCCAGCAATAGAAACTTGCAGAATGTACAAGGAATTCAAACATCTCAACAGAAAAAAACCCACCAAGTTTCCTCAAAAAACTACAAATAGAACTGCCATGTGATCTGGCAATCCCACTTCTGGGCATTTATCCAAAGAAAAGGAAATCAGTATATCAAAGAGACACATGCAAACCCCATGTTCATTGCAGCATTATTCACAATAGCTAAGATATGAAATCAACCTAGGTGTCCAACAACAAATGAATGGATAAAGAAAATGTGGTATATATATATACTATGGAATACTATTCAGTGGTTAAAAAAAATCCTGTCATTTGAGGCATCATGGATGGAACTGAAGTTTATGTTGAGTGAAACAAGCCAGGAACAGTTAAACACTGCATGTTCTCACCTACGTGTGGAAGCTAATACAAGTTGATCTTACAGAAGTAAAATGCAGAACAGAGGACACTAGAGACTGGGAAGGGTAAAGGGAAGTGAAAGGTAAGAAGAGATACGTTAAAAAATACAAAGTTACAGCTAGATAAGAGGAATCATTTCTAGTGTTGGATAGCTGTAGGATGTCTAGAGTTAACAATAATATATTGGACAGTTTCGAATAGCTATTTGAGACTATGGATATGCTAATTACCCTTACCTGATCACTATGCATTATATGTATTGAAACATCACTATGTACCCCATGAATATGTCAATTAAAAAAATAGTTTCACCAAGAGCCACTAAATCAACAGAATTTTGTGGCAACATTATGCAGACCCCACTGTTGAGAGTAAACACTATTTGATATGATATCGAGTTCCATCAGTTTGAGTCAGATCATCAGATGAGAGGGCCATAAGCTTCTTCTGTTCTCATAATTATGCAGATTTATTGTTTTGAAACAAAATCAACTTCTCTCTAAAATAAGCAAGGACATTGGGGCAACTAACTATTCTCAGAGAAGGAATGTTTTTAATTTTTTTCAGTATTCTTAGGAAAATCAAATATCAAATAATATACAGGAATGTAGAGTTCAATGACAAAGAGGAAATCTCTTGACTATATGAATAGTTTCATGAAGTCACAGCATTGGTTTAATAGCAAGAACTTTTATTTGGAAAGAAACTTACATTTGGATTTAAAGAACAGTGTTTCAAGTCAAATTCATCAAATTAGCAATCCACTGTGATTTTTCCATCTTTAGGTGAAGATTCAGCAATTTTTAGAAGGCGTAGCTTTTGGTTAAGAATGACATCATTTTGTCCAAATTAAAAATAATTAATGTTTAGGGTATAAAAAGAGTGTGCCAAAATATGTCAAAGAGCAATATGAAGTGAAATAATAAAAGGTATCATAATTGCTAGACCAAGCCAGCCTATTCAAAATAAGAGCATTATGGAGCACTCAGTTGTGGATTGGTCTTAAGTGGCCTTCAAACAAACCCATGAGGAAGTCTGAGGACTGAGTTGAAACATTTCTCTACCTTCTTCCGTAATTTTATTTCCGCTATTAAATTTTTAATAACCAGTAGTAATTTATGACATTTAATTTTAATTATATATTTTTCCAGTTGTGGATATTTCAAACATTTAATTTTTAGCAGTAACAGAGAAAAATAATACAGAGACACTAGAAACCTAATTGGTTTTGAATCTTGAGCGATTGCTTAGAAATGTTCATATGATGAAATAAAATGCTTTGTATTGCAAGCTTTTATTTAGGAATGAGAACTTCTTAATTCCGGGTCGTTGGACAATATCCAAAGTCAAATGGTAGAGACATATGAAAGATGGTTAGTAATTAATCACGCCTCACCGGTGTGCCAGGAAAGTAAACTCACCAGGAGCCTCTCTCAGTGCCTTATCAAATTACTAAAACTTGACTTGCTTTCCTGGATTAGTAAAGTGATACACTGTTGATTCTGGAAATTCGTAACTTAAGATGATTCCTCTGCATAGTATTCAGCAAACCATAAGATGGTATTTTGATAATTTTGAGTTTCATCAAAATACAGATTATTATCCTGCGTGAGTCCACTGTAATCTTAGCACAGAGTCTGCAAAGCGGTGGCTCCAGGGGCTGGTTTCTCAGAAATGTGGGGCATTCGGGATCAGCTAACAGAGGAATGAGTTCTCGATGACTCCATGTGTGTCAACAAGCAGTTTACGACTTCTCCTTTAAAAAAGAAAATGAACAAGAGTGTAGTTTTGAAAAGTAAACTTTTTTATTTATTTATTTATTTATTTTTTACTTAGGCTTACGTAATTTTCTGTTCTGTAAGAGAGACCTTTTAGGGCCCAGGGAATTATTCCATACCTTGGAGACCCGGGAAAAGACTGTGTACCTGTCCAAGACTGATGATCAACCAAGTGGGATGCTTTATTTCCTCTCTTTAGTTAGAAGTTTCAGGATCAAAGTAAACCTTTGAGCTATTTGTCATTTTCCCCCTAAATATTTTTGTCACACACACACACAATTTGTATAGTGGCTTCTTCAGAAGCCTGTGGCAATCCTTCCTGGCTGTGAAACCAGATGGCTTCACACAATGTGGTCCCAAGCCAGCAGCATCAGCATTCTCTGGGTACTTGTTAGAAATGCAAAGTAGAAAAGTATCAGCCCCCAAGTAGACCTAATCAATCGGAAACTCTGGGAATGGGCCTAGCAATTTACATTTTGACATGCTGAGGATTCTGAGGCATACTCATGGGTAAAAACGATTGATCTGTATAATGCTACCTTACAAATAAGTAACTTCAGCTTAAAACTCTTTTTTTTTTAAAATCCTGGAAGGATTCTGCTCTTGGGCAACATGGCAAGCCAGAAGTGGCTAGGAAATTAACACCTACAAACAGCCCTTGTTCAAGATCTAACTATCCCAGCTCCCTCTTCATTATGGGGGATAATTCTAGGAGTGATTTTTTCAGTTTCCCTTGAAGAATTAGCTCCAATCACCACCTTGATAGCTGGTGTAATAGCCCAGCTTTTGTAATCTGCCTTCCCTTTTCTGTGTTACTTTCCCTTCCCTGAAGGTGTTCCCTACACCCCCAAATAAGCTACACTCAAATCCTTGCATCAGTGATACTTCTTGGGGGCCCCAAATGAAGACACTCACCTACTGCAAGTGTTCAGTAGAAATCAATAAACTGAGTTTCCCCTTCATTCTAACCCAAGTAAGAGGCCATCATTCCATTTGTGATCCTACTGAAGAGAGGCAGAAATATACCCAAGACTGCAGGGGCCGTGGTTAAGAATGGGCTTTAGAGCTAAATTCCTGCGATGGAAACTGGCCTTCCCTCTCGGGGACTGTGTGAGTTTGGGTTCATCTTTTAAGGTCCCCATGCCTCAGTTTCCTCATAAAACAGGTAGAACTATAGTTTATGTAGCAGGGAATCATTATGAGGATTTAATAAGTTAAACAAGCAAAGTGCTAAAATAGCATCTGTTACAAAGTAAGCATTTTATAAATGTTACCTATTATGATTAATATTGTTTTCTTCTGTTTTTTTTTCTTGCAAATAGTTTTAAGCCTCCTTCAGTTCTATTAATTTTTTTTTCTCTAAAGAACTTCCCCAGCATTCCTCCATTTTCTCGAAACTGTTTATCATGCTTGTTTTCTGTCAAGCCGTGGGGCTCTATGCAGCATGAAACAAGAATAAGATTCTATTACTTATCCTTCATTTAATAGTATACATTTGCCAATTAAGAGCTTTACACAAATTTTCCTATTAAATCTTTTCAACAACTTCTGGATATGGATAATGTTAATTCTTGTCCATCATACAACTGGGGAAATTGAGGCTTAAAGAGATGAAGTAACTTTTCAAGTGCTACATAGATGCTAAGTGATAAAGAAGAAATTTAAACCCAGGACTCTTGATTGCAGGCCCCCAGCTCTAATCACAGACACTGTACAAACAGGAATACTTTGTGTTACTCTGTGTTAATGGTTCTCTTATTTTGCTGTGCATCAGAATACCCTGGAAGGATGACTAACATACGGATTGCCAGGCTCAGCACCTGCTGTGTCTAAGCCAGGATATCTAGGGGCATTTCTAGTAAGTTCCAGGTAATGCTGATGCTGCTGGTTTAGGGACAACACTTTGAGAAATATGGCTTTGTATTATGGCTCTATTTGAACATTCGAGGAAAATAAGTAGGATAAAAGTGATTTGGGACAACAGTCTCATTCTTTTGATATGATTAATACATATGACACAAATATCTTCTTTGGTAATTTTTAAAAAAATTAGATATAATAGAAATTTATTTTTCTCTTACATAATGGACCTAGAGGCAGGCCATGCAGGGTTTGGCATGGTGCCTTCAATGTCAGAGATCAGATTCTGTTGCATAACATCTTATTGCTCTTTACCCAGTATCTTGTTGCTCTACCATCTTCAGCATGCTGCTTCCACTGTATGGTTTTAGATGGCTGCTGGAGTGCCAGACATCACATCTGCATTCCAGACAACAGGAAGGAGAAAGAACTGAAGAAGGGCACCCTTCTTCATTTTAAATTTATTTTATTTTTAGTTTTGATTAAAAGACCCACACATAAACATAAAATTTACTATCTTTACCATTTTTAAATGTACAGTTCAGTAGTGTTACATATAGTCACATCTTGCTGCAATGTACCTCCAGAAGATTTCTGTCATCTTCTTTGGAAAATTTTAAGAAATTATTACCAAAAAGTGTACTGAGATATAGTTTTAAGGCTGATGTACCAATGACACCACGTGAATAAATTCTGTACATTCACCTGTAAAGCTCCTCAGTTTTTAGGCTTTTTTCTCCTTATTGGCTGGTTCTAAATAAATTTTATGAATTCCCAATAAATGGCTTTTGGGAAATGCCAGGTCATCATTGTAATAAAAAGTGGTATAAGGGGAAAACAACTCTCTTAAAGCTAGACCTACTTAGACAACTGTTGTGTTTTTTGGGAACATTCAATATTCCTCATTCAAATTTCTCCAAATTTTCTCCCAAATGAATTTTTAAAAATTACATAGCATTGGAATCTTGTGCCAAAAACAATAGCATTCAAATCTTTTGCTTTAGCAGTGAATCCTTATATCAATATATTTTAAGTACAACCATCTAATATATAAAATGTTGCAGAAACAGTACTGCTAAAGTCAAAGTGGGAATAGGGAGGGACGGAGATCTAGAATTCCATCATTTTGGCCTCTCCTTTAGGTGAAGACTCCTAGGCTGTAAAGCAGGTTCAACTCATGCCCTCTAATAACAGCAAAAATATCCTAATCTCTTAGGTTCTTAAATACTTGTATGACATCACTGACAGGGACTAATTTAAAAGATTTAATTATTCCCCAATTCACACATGTCTTGACTTATTTTTGATAATGAGTAGCAAATGGGTACCCTAGGATTCTATACAAATAAGCCAGTGTAATTTGATGGAATAAACACTGGTTTGGATGTTAAGAGATTTTCAGCTAACCCTGGCTCTTCTGATAACTGGCTTTGTTACTTGGGGAAGTCAGTTAATCTCTCGTTTGTAGAATGATGGGGCTAAACTAACTGGTCTCTTAGAAATTGTGTCTTCAAGACCTAACCTTCTGTGGTTCTCCTTAATGCCTGGATGCAATGACCTTACTACTGATGGAAAGATTATCTTGGGAAATGTTGGCCAAAACTAAACCTTCTCCCCGCACATCTGTTCTAATTTCATTTTGCTGGGCAGATAGACACCTTGGCTGAGTTCCAGTTCAGGTAATTACATTCTGCCCACTGTGATTTTCCTTGCATTGTCAATTGGCTACAGTATTCTTCATGATTTCTCTTGACTAACATGCCTCCTGACAATGTTGCCTGAAGCTGTGGCTTCATTTGGGAAATTTCTGTGTGTTTTAGAAAATGTAATGCTGTCATCACAATGGGCCATAGACATTTCAGTCTTTCTAGGTGTTCTGAAGGGGTTGGCTCAAAAATACAAGGCAGGCCTTCATGTTGGTCTACTTTTAGTAGTGACATCTTTCAGATTTACCTAAAATAATGGTTAATATTTGTCTAAAAATTTCTAGTGGAGAACTGTACTCATACTAATGGCTAGTAAAATTAATGGCTTACTGTGTGTATTGCATGCTCGCTGAAGTGTTTTCCGTGTATCCACTCATTTACTATGTCACTCCCATTTTGCAGATGAGGAAACTGAGGAATGGATGGACCACAGTTCATGCAGCTCTTCTAAGCTTCCCATGGGAGACTTGACAGGTTAGTTATGATGCATCCATAGAATGGGCCATTAAAAAGAGTGAGGTAGATCCGTATTCAGTAGATGTGACAAACTCCCCAAGACATGTGTGTGTATATATGTGTGTGTGTGTATATATATATATATATACATACATATACAGAAAGAGAGAGAGAGAGTCTCACTCTGTCTCCCAGGCTGAAGTGCAGTGGCACGATCTCGGCTCACTGCAACTTCTGCTTCCTGGGTTCAAGCAATATTTGTGCCTCAGCCTCCTGAGTAGCTGGGACAACAGGTGCACAATACCATGCCCTGCTAATATTTTGTATTTTTAATAGAGACAGGGTTTAACCATGTTGGCCAGGCTGGTCTCGAATTCCTGACCTCAAGTAATCCACCCACCTCAGCCTCCCAAAGTCCTGGGATTACAGGCGTGACTCACTGTGCCCAGCCCCCAAGATGTATAACTAAGTGAGAAGGGAAGGATATAGAATAGGGTGGCTGTTTTGCTATTTTCTTTATGTTGCTTATAAAAGGCTGTGTATATTTTGCTGGTATATGAATGCACATGCATTTTTTTTTTGAGACAGAGTTGCCCAGGCTGGATTTCAGCTGGCATGATTTCAGCTCTCTGCAACCTCCATCCCCCGGGTTCAAGCTATTCTCATGCCTCAGCCTCCCGAGTAGCTGGGACTACAGGCATGCGCCACCACGCCTGACTATTTTTTTTTTCCTTTTTAGTAGAGATGGGGTTTCACCACGTTGGCCAGGCTGGTTTTGAGCTCCTGACTGCAGGTGATCTGCCTGCCTCAGCCTCCTAAAGTGCTGAAATTATAGGCGGGGGCCACTGTACATTTCTTTTTCTGGTCTGGAAGCAAACCCAACACAATGTTAACAGTAGTTACCTTTGAGGTAAAGGTTTATTTTATTTAAAATTATTTTTACCTTCCTTATGTTTGAGTGTTTTTTACCATGTGTATGTTATGTTACTTACATTTTTAAAGAAAAATTGTCAACAAGGGTTACCTGGGTAGTGAAATTATGAATGATCTTTGCTTTCTTCTATGTTTCTGTTTCAAAAACACAATAAATGTTATTTATTTTGTGGAAGATTTCTATCAATAAAGGAGAACCAGAGAATGTCCAGGCTAATGGTAGGAGAGTTAGTTTTTGGGTTTTCTGGCTGGCTGGTGCTGGTTGGGGTGAGTCTGGGCTGGCTGCTGGTGGTGGGGCAGACCCCTGAGGCCCTCAGAGTCATACACAGAGGAAGAGCTCGGGTCAGATTTTGGCCTTTTCTGCCTGTTTCATCAAAACAGAAACCACAAGCTTTATCACAGCCTCAAAATGCCTTTTCTCTCTTCTTTGGGGTTAAAAACAAATTTTTCTTCAAAGAAAGCATATTGAGATTTTTAAGTCAAGTTCACAATTTAAAAAAAATTTTCTTGAAAGATGTGTGTATTGTCTTAACATGGGTTCCCTTTGTAAACACCTCCCAGTGGATTCATTTGGCATGAGGGATCTGGGGGCAGGACCCTGGACTTTTTCTTAGACAACCTAACCTCTTTGGTCCAGAACTATCTCAAGATTCTGCTACCAACATGTTAGAAGCAAAAGGCCCAGGAAACAACCCAGTCACTTCATGGGAATTGGCAGCTTTAAATGTGAGTACACACACAGCAGTTGGTTATCTCTTTGGGGGTTAAGTTACCCCATTTAGTGCCGACTTGTGCAGACAATGGGGCAGAGGCCAGGGACACCAGAGTAATCCTTTTACCTGCCTGATCTGGAGTGACATTGGAATGAAGGGGCACTTTCAGAGGGTATCAGTTTCCTAGGTAAGTTCTGCAAACAAGCCCGCAGAGCCTCAGCTTCCTCATTGTGCATCCACTGCAGGCTGAAAAAAGCCAGCCTTGCTTGTCAGTCCCGCAAACAGATGAAAGACCTACTTGGGTTCGGTGGAATTCCATTGTCGTGGTATTTACTCACAGTCGCCTAGCGCCTCCCCTGAAATGTGGGCTGCAAGGGGACTGGTTTTCATGCCAAGCACCACATCCTGAAAGCATAAACAGCGATTAAAACTTATTATAAAAAGAGTTGGAAGGGCAGCCAGGGTTTTCCGTCTCTCTTGGTGAATAAACTCAACTCCCACATGCCAACACCTTGTGGTTATCCAATACTCTCTCTGTCTTGTCATTTTTCTTTCAAAGAAGCCACACCTTCCATTTCTGACTGCAAGGAGCTGTGGTGACAGACATGTAAGAATTTTATTTTCTTTTTAAAGTAACTTAGATTACAGTAGGGCTGCCATGAGAAAGGTGACACTGAAGAGCAGATGAGAGGGAGCAGAAAGGTGTGTGCAGATTCTCTTGTGTCCATCAGCCTTAAGAACAGGGGTTGCTGAGCCGAGTCAGAGGCTGAAGCCAGTCCTAGGGATAAGATCCCCCCATGTCTCTACTCTGGGGACATTAGCTGCACTGTTTAGACTAGCTTCTCACTTTCACCCACATTTTCAGGCCAGTGGAAACTTCCACGAATCCAGGTCATACATTCACATTCAACCGATGTGTGTTTACCCATCACTTACAATCTGAAATTTTGGGAAGCTAGAGAACGGACAGGGACACTTGCCCACAGCTCTGCAGGCCAGAGGTGGTCCCATTCTGAGACTTTCTGTCCTTCTCTCCAGCTGAACAAACCTGATGATGCTGGCCTCCTCTCATAGACCTTTTAAATGCTGCATGAAGTCCAAACCACTTAGCAGAATTCTGGTCCCCACCTTCACTTCCAACCTCCTGGATGCCCTCTAGCCCTCTACTCTTTGTTCTGATCATGAAATAGAAAATATAATCCTGCACCCAGTCTTTACCTGGGCACAGTCCCTGTCCTGGAATGCCTCCCTTTTCCTGCTTTATTTAACTCGCCTCTGTTCAGTGAAGACCCAACTCAAATGCCATCTTGTCTGGGAAATCTTACTTCAATCCTCTAGGAAATATTAATTGCTTTTCCCTTTAGAGCAGATTATCAGTGATATTATTTGTTTGTATGATCATCTCCCCAAAAAGCTTCTTAAGGGTTTTAGGAAAGCATTTTGCTCATTTCCATATCTTCAGTTCCTAGCAATATACTTGGTAATCAATATGTGTTTGTTGAAGTTTGTATGAGATCATCAAAATATTTCTCATGCAGAGAATAGAGAAAAAGAACAACATAAAATATCTTCAATGCTAGGCTATCTTGAAACAGAGATTTTTTTGTTTGCTACATTTTTTTTTTTTTGAGACAGGGTCTTGCTCTGTCACCCAGGCTGGAGTGCAGTGTCGTGATCACAGCTCACTGCAGGCTCTACCGCCTGGGCTTAGGTGATCCTCCCACCTCAGCCTCCTGGGTAGCTGGGACTACATACATGTGCCACTATGCTCAGCTGACTTTTTGTATTTTTTTGTTGAGACGAGGTTTTACCATGTTGCCCAGGCTGTTCTTGAGCTGGGCTCAAGTCATCCACCTGGCTTGGTCTCCCAAAGTGTGGGGATTACAGCATGAGTTACTGGGCCTGGCCTCTTTGCTAAACCTTGTCTAGGTCTTTTGCAGGAATTCCTTGTGGTCGTTGGCAGGTGTCATGCCTTATCACTGGTAGGCAAGCCTTGGAAAGCTCTTGTGAAGATTGTCCTATTAGTATCAGTTTACTTTTTTGAAAAAATATTTTTATTGATTTTAGAGACAGAATCTTGCTTTGTCACCCAAATTGGAGTGCAGTGGCATGATCATAACTCACTGTAGTCTCAAACTCCTCTATTCAAGTGATCCTCCTGCCTCAGCCTCCCAAAGTGCTGGCATTACAGGCATAAGCCACTATGCCTGGCCTTAGTTTACTTAAAAAAAGTCTAAAAGTTTAAAAAAAAACTTTACATAAAAATGGAAATAGCTGTATTATTTATTTGTGATTTATAATATATACATATTGGCTATGAAAAATTCAAATGACCAAAAAACTAAAAGATAAAATGAAAACCTAAAAGCAAAATTTACCCTAAATGCTACCACACAGATAACACAGTTATCCTGTGGTAAATATCCTTCTAGATATATCTCATGCATATGCATACACACATAAACACATAAACAT
Organism: Pongo pygmaeus; assembly: GCF_028885625.2. Lineage (NCBI taxonomy): Eukaryota > Metazoa > Chordata > Mammalia > Primates > Hominidae > Pongo > Pongo pygmaeus. The sequence continues at coordinate 16,603,528 of NC_072394.2, forward strand.
GCTCAGTTTCATATATTCATCTATTCTGAAAACACCTTAAGCATTGCCTAAGTGAATCACATTTTACCTGCTCTTATGTAGCCTCCTTTGTCTCTCAATGTATCGGACACCTTCATAACAATATACAATCCTTGGTGTCTTCTATTCTAATGGGTGTAGAGTATTCAACTGAATGAATGTTCCCAATGTTTTTCAAATGTCTGCTGCTGGATCTAGAAGTTATTCCCGGATTTTCAGTACTATAAACCCTCGCCATGATTGACATTCTTTTTCAGTGAAGTCACATTTCATGGGGGTTTCAGGAAAGGCGATATGTACAGTAAAGTTTTCAAGGAGTCAATATCACCATGCAAAATTAGTTTGGTGCCACTTTGGAGAAAGACGTGGCCTCTCCAATTAGTCCAGCATAGCCAGTCTTTTCTCCTGTATTGGATAAGACAGTTGTTTCCTGAAGCAAGCACTTGCTGAAATAGCTGGCTTGCATTTTGGCGGGGGCCATGTGCTGTGTGAAAAATGAACAATACATTTACCTTTAAATACAGGGCCAAGCCCAATACGGTGAGATACTCTTATTCATTTGAGGCCTTTCTAGACGACAAGAGACCAGAGAAGAGGGAAGCAGGCCCCTGTCCCCCTCCTGACATGTGCCTACTGTGTGAAAGGGCTGGGCTGGGGGACAGAATCACCAGGGAATTTCAGGTTCTCTCTCTCTTTCTTACTTACAGAAACCATAGCATCCCTTTTGGCAATGCTAAATGTGAATCTTGTTATATAGCATTCCAGAAATGGGTCAGCTGGATAAAAGTGTACCAGGTCAAAAGTTTACCAATTTGTCACCCTCATAAAAATGGATAGAAGCACCTATTTCTTCCAAATTGTATGCTTGATTGAATCTACCTTTGCCAGTCTGACAGGTCCATATGTATCACTTTTATTTTTCTTTGTATTTCCTTGGTAGCTTCATTATAGTGAAAATATATCTAAGCTCATTGGCTCTTTCTGGTTATTTGTGAAAGGTCTATGTTTCTTGCCCATGTCTTTTGTTGGGTGTTCTTTTTCTCTTAGTAACTTAAGAGTTATTTGTATATTAGGACGATTAAATCTTAGTTACATGCATTGTAAATATTTCTCTAGTTTTGTAGTTCATCTTAACTTTAGTTATGGTGTTGTCATATAGTGTGAAAGTTTTTGGCTATTATGTAGAAAACCATACAGTTTCCTCCCTATATATCTTAACTCATTTTCTAAGAGTGTTAGATTTCAGTATGAGTGTTTTTCAGCTTTTGGAATTAAGATATGAGAAAGTTTATGTCAAGCATTTTTGACTAAAGTATCTAATATTTTAATGCCCTTAAACAGTATTGAGAGGTGCAACATTTAAGAGGTGATTAGGTCATGAGGGTTAGTTATCAGAGGAGGAAGTTCCCGATAAAAGGATGAGTTCAGCCCCCACCCTCTCTGTCTAATGCACATGTGCTTCCTCACCATGTGATGCTATTATCAATTAGAAATGATCATCCTGCTTTAAAACATTTAGAGGCCGGGTGCGGTGGCTCACGCCTGTAACCCCAGCACTTTGGGAGGCCGAGGCGGGCCGATCACGAGGTCAGGAGGTCGAGACCATCCTGGCTAACATGGTGAAACCCCGTCTCTACTAAAAATACAAAAAATTAGCCAGGTGTAGTGGTGGGCACCTGTAGTCCCAGCTACTCGGGAGGCTGAGGCAGGAGAATGGCATGAACCCCAGAGGCAGAGCTTGCAGTGAGCCGAGATAGCACCATGGCACTCCAGCCTGGGCAACAGAGCAAGACTCCATCTAAAAAAAAAAAAAAGCATTTGGAATGAACAGAGATTCTGTGATCAAATTCTGAGGACTAAATTAGTTTAGTTGTGCCTCATTTTAGTGAAACTCTCACATAAACATTTCTGTAGGTGGCAAACAGAAATTAGAAGCTAAGCACTGAAATTTAAAGAATTATAGCAACTTAGAAAGGAATCATAACAATTTTCTTTAAATATCAGATTATTTTCCTTAAATAAGTTATGTGCAAGCACTTTGTAAATTCTAAGGTCTTAATCAAAATTTTGATTTTATTACTATTATTATTGGGCTATGTGAAAAAGAGAAGTGAAATACTAAGCCCATGAAAAAATAAGATTTTATTTAACATAATTTAAGACACAGAGCACTTGTTCAGACTCAAGTCTGTTACATTCTTACATAGAGTAACTCACATTATTGTTGGAACCAGAGCTACAGTTCATATCTTACTTGAGCCTTACTCAGGGTCCAGAGTTCTGAGAGAATTTCATTATCACCATCTCCCAAGAAAAACAAGCTTCAGGGAGACATAATGTGACCTTTCCCAAGGGCTTTCAGACCATTCTTGAACTCCATCTTTCAACATGTGTTGTTGTAGAATGAGAAGAAAAATTATACCATCACACAGTACATGAGACAGTGCAGGAGAGCATTCAAACTGTCCAGATAACTCAACTTAAAAAAATCAAGGTCATGAGATCCCATCCTCGCATTTCTTTGCTGTTCATCATTTCTGTATGCATATTAGCTGGAAGTGACACTGCACACACTGTGCGCCTGCACCACAGGGAAGGGATTCCCCACGTTCACACACAGCTGGCAGAGTTTCTTCACTGGCAGGTGCTGGGAGGGCCGAGGAGCCCTCATTCCCTTTCTTCCTGCCTCTCCTCCTTGCTCTCTTCCTACCCCAAATACCATCATAGTACAACGCAGTAGACACAACAGTGGCAACTGACCTCAAAAGTCACACAAGGCATTGCTTCTCCGCCATGGTGTTTGGGACAAGTCACTGATGCTCTGTGGGCTTGGATATTTTATTTTCTCTCGGAGGTGACAAGTTCTGACAGTGGAGGAAGTGTGACTGATTAATTTTTGTTAAGCTCCAGCAAGAGAGAGTAAAAGAGGGAATTTTCCAGAAAAAAGGAAATGGGTCTACATGCACTTAAAAAAATGTAGTTTTGGTCTGACCTAAAGGGCACGAGTGCTTTTTTTAGAGATTAAAATCTCTGCTTAATTTCTGCGCCCCTTTGAAATGTGATCCAAAATACATGCTGTACCGGGATGGGATGTATTTTAGCCCCATGGTTAACTCAGACACAACAGAACAAAACCTGCCACCCTGCCGCCTGGTTCCCTCCTTCTGCTGATGGCATGGAGTTGTCTGGCTTCTAAGGGCTGTTGTGGCAACACCTCCGACTCCTTCCTGCTCTCTGGTGGTTGGCCTCTAAACCCTGTGGGATCTAAGTCCACTCTCTGCACAAGCTCTGCACTGGGGTGCCCCCCACAGGACCTCAGTGAGGGCTACATTGCCCAACACCTTGGTACCTCTTGTCTGGACTGTTATAATAGCCTCCTGGTCTCTACACTTTATTCCTAATAACCATCTGTCTTGGTCTATTTTGTATTGCTAGAGCAGAATACCAGAGACGGGGTAATTTACAGAGAAAAGAGATTTATTTGGCTCATGGTTCTGGAGGCTGCATCTGGTGAGAGTTTCCTTACTGCCTCCTACTGTGGGGGAAGGCATCCCATGGTGAGGAAGCACAAGTGCATGAGTCAGAGCGGGTGGGGGCTGAGCTCATCCTTCTGTCAGGAACCTACTCCTCCGATACTAATTTTCATGGCCGAACCACCTCCTAAATGCCCCACCTCTCAATACTGTTACAATGGCAATGAAATTTTAACATGAATTTTGGAGGGACCATTCAAACCATAGCACTATTGTTTCACACTCTTGCCAGACAAAAGTCCTGAAATCAGAGCTCTGATGACATCATTCCTGAGCTCAAAAATGCTCCATGGCTTTACAAATTCTACTTATAATGTTCCTGGCCTGGAAGTCAAGGCCTCACATATCTTACTTCAATCCACTATTTCTGGCAGGACACCTCACCACACTTCCCTTGCTCCTGTCCACATGAGCTCTTAGGCCAGGGGCATGCTTCTCTGACCACATGCACCTCCTCTCCTGTTATTTCTGCCATTTGAGATGCTCCCCTTCCTACCGCTGCTTTAACGGAAAGCCACACTTCATGATCCAGAAGAGATGCCACCTCCTCTGCAAAGCTGGCCCTGACTTTCCAGGCAGAAATGATGTATTCCCATATGGCATTCATTGCTTTACAGTGAATTAAAGCTATTATTTTTAGTTGTAAAAATACATTTTTTAAAACTACGAGTGTAAAATACATTTGTGTTGCAAAAGTCCAGATAATACAGGAAAATGAAAACTTCCCCTTCCCTTAGCTCTCTTCTAATTTTAATTCTTGGAGCTATTACTAAGAGTGTGGGCTGGGCATGGTGGCTCATGCCTGTAATTCCAGCACTTTGGGAGGCCAAGGCGAGCGGATCAAGAGGTCAGGAGATCAAGACCATCTTGGCTAACATGGTGAAACCCCGTCTCTACTAAAAATACAAAAAATTAGCCGAGCATGGTGGTATGAGGGAGGCTGAGGCAGGAGAATCTCTTGGACCCGGGAGGCAGAGGTTGCAGTGAGCCAAGACTGCACCACTGCACTCCAGCCTGGGCGACAGAGTGAGACTCCGTCTCAAAAAAAAAAAAAAAAAAAAAAATTGTGTGGTATGTGTATTTTCATTTGTTAAAACAATGTAAATCCAGGTACAAACACACAGATAGACATATTTAAAATAAATATTGGGGCTGGCATGGTGGCTTACATCTGTAATCCCAGTACTTTGGGAGGCCGAGGCGGGAGGATCACTTGAGCCCTGGAGTTCCAGACCAGCCTGGGCAATGTGGTGAGTCTCTATCTCTAAAAATGAATTAATAACAATAAAAAAATTGGGCCATCCTGTAAGATTTTTCTGCCTTTTTTAACTCAATATATCAAGAACATTTTTCTCTATCAGTATATAAAAATATACTCTACTACTTTTAATGACAGTGTAATATTCTATAGAATATAGGGGTCATAATTTTCTATTTTTCTATAAATTAATATTTTATGTATTTCCCATTGTTCTGCTATTACAAATAGTTGTTCAGTAAGCATTCTCGTACATTTATCTTTGTGCAATTGAAGACCAATATTTCTGACACTTATGTAGTGCCACCCTTGCTAGTAGGAATGTCCCGTTAAATGCAAAACCTGCAGAACTTGGACTTTCCAACATGTTTCTACTTTGCCAAAACTGTCTACTCCTCCGTGCTTGCTTGCTGCTCCTTGGCTCTTCTTTGTCTTTAATGTTGCCCTTAACTCTAATAAAAGTCTCTGTCTTAGTTTAGGTTTCCCCAGGAACACATTTAAGACAAGGATTTGAATGCAAGTGGCTTATTCAAGAGGTAGCCTCAAGATGCACAGGTAGGGGAGTGGAGGGTGGGGCGGAACAGGGAAGGCAGACAGCACCCTGTGCTTTAATGAGCAGGTGATCACTGTGGGCACTTGGAGCACAGTCACACGGAGGCTGGGTATAACATACTGCAGAGTAGTCTCAATTGAGGGGCAAGGAAGATGGGGGTATTTATTATCCAGTTCCCATCCGTCATCAATTGAGGGTGCTTGTGGAGGGGTAAGCCCCTGGAACATTCAATCTACCCTAGAGCTCCATGACCAGAGAAAGCCCTCAGGCAGAAGTTCACTTGGGCTTTCAGCCAGGATCAGGCTGCATGTTCAGGATTGGTGGGTGCTTGGGGGACCAGGGGGGCCACCAAAGGCATAGCCTATTTCCCTCAACAGTCGAAATCAGAGACTCCTAGACAAAGAACAGACCACAGAGGTCAGTCATCAAATCAAGATCTCATAAAAGATGCAGTCCATATCTAGAAAAATATCTTCCAGAGAGATTGCCTGGATGAAGAAATAATAATAATAATTAATAACAAATAATAATAATAATTTATAATAATGTAACAATAATGCCAGAATAAATAAGATAAATACCTTTCAGTCTATAAAGCTCTTTCATATATATTATATTATTCAAAAAATTGAATTTCACAAGAGCCCTGTAAGGTACACATCCTATATTATTCCCTTTTTCCAGATGAGAACATCGAGGTGCAGAGAATTAACTAATAAGTGTCAGAGTCAGAACTGGTGGTCACCAGTTCTTGTGAATACAAGACCAGTGATCTAGAGTTAAAGGATGATTAGAATTTTTCTACCCATGTTGGGGTCAGTTTGCAGTTCAAATGTTCTTTTCCCCACTCATGGTAATAAAGCCAAACCAAGAACAGGACTTTCAATTCTAAGATTTATTTCTAGATGATTTTGAGAAGTGCTGCAAAACAAGAAAATGGAATATAGTGCATTTCAGAACAGCCAGATAAATTCCCTCTTATTGATTAGGTTTCAAATATTTCCAAAATCAGCCTCAGTGCTAAAACAAGCAAGAAGATGATGTCCTTTAGCCAAGAAATTGGCATAATTAGAAATACAGAGGTATAAAAATTAAGATTAATAACGTAAAAAACAAGAAGCATGCACTTCTAAAAGTTCTATCTTAAATATTTGACATCAAATTTTTACAATGAAACATGGAGTCTTAAAAGAAAGAACAGATTGGATATTATCACACTGTGGTGGCTGATATCTATATCCTTGATATAAAGGTATAAAAATCTTTAAATCTATCCAAAGATTTTTAGCAGAAAGGAAAGATCTCCAGAAGAACAGGTAGAGAGGCCCCACTGGACTAAAAGGAGGGGTGCAGATGGTGTGGTAAGGAGGCTGATGGCCCTATCAGGATGAATTAAGGTTAGTTTGCATGCTGTTTAAAATCTCAGTCCTCTGAGATGTTTCCCCAAAATTCAGGGTTCTCTTCCTGCAAGTTTCTATATGCTTTTCAGAAGTTCTTTCCCCCTGTAATTTTTATTAAGAAGCCCAAGTATTCCAGTGACGATTTTAAGCTCCATGATTTTCATTATTCCTGATACTATTTTTGCCCTTTTATTCAATCCATGTTAGTCCAATTTGGGAATTTCAGCATGGAGCTATCTTAGCCCTTGTTGTCTGGGAAGCTTATGTCAGACTATAAATAGCCCACTCAGCCAAGGATTTGTGTCTTTGAAAGTGTATAAACATCTCCTAAATGCAAAGTACAATTTCAACTTTAGTAAACATCAAGGTCACTTGGAGGGCTGGCTAAGACACAGATAGCTGGATGTCACCCCAGGGATTCTGGTTAGTAGCACTGGAGTGAAATGCAAGAATTTGCATATCTAACAACTTCCCAGGAGATAACCGATGCTGCTGGTGTGCAGAATACACTTTGGGTACCACTGATGTTGTTGGGGCACAGATTATATTGAGACTTCCCATTTAATAAAAGGGGGCTACTCTTTAGCATTAAAGAAATTTTCATAACTGGCCATAACACAGATTAAGTTCAGGAGATGGTGGAAGAAGCAGAAGTCCATCCAGCAGATGTGTGCCCTTATATGCATATTCTGTCTAGTGATTTAGATCCTTAGTACACATAATCCCCTGGACTAATATTCCTCAAGGCAACAAACAGCCTGGTAGTGATGGAGAGATCACCAAAATTCTCTGGTGATGCTCTGGATTCAAGGCTTGGTTATGTGCCTTCTCCCTTTTTTCTGCTGTGTGACCTCAAGCAAGTCACCTAACTCCTCTTAGCCTTAGTGTCCTCCCTGGTCAAGTGCTGACAACATAATCTGTCCTGATCCATGCCCATGTTGCAGTGATTGTCTAAATAGAAATGAGCTGACACTCACTTTGCATACTGTGAAGCCCTTTCTAGGTGTAAGGAATTAACCGGGAGCAGCTTGTTCCTGAAGAGGGGATGGGGGTGCTGCCGCCTGAACCCAGGCTCGGCCCCACACACCCCCTGCCTGGAGGATCACCATATGGAGCCTCACCTTGTTCCCTTTCAAGATGAACTTGCATTCCATGGAAAAAATTTCTCAGCCTTAAAGTCACAACTTCAAAAATGTAGTGGGGACCACATTTAAGAGATCTGGTGAATTTTTGGTGGATTCAATTTTTTAAACAGCACTTTTAAAACAAACCCAACTATAGAGATGAAAGCTAAGAATTAAAATATACATACAGAATAGAAAACATTAATATTTTCAAGTACAATGAATTGAATAATCATCATAAGGAAACAATAAAACATGAAGTGACTAAGACCAGATGATCACCATTGGGCACACGTGGTTTCTGTAGCAGGCTCAGGGAGCCCAGGGTTGGCTTTCAGTTTCCTGCAACGCAGAGCAGTCCCTTCAGCACTCTGCCAATAAGGATCCCATCGGTTAATGAGACGAACTTCAACTAATTGGCAGAGGCTCGGAGGGTGGGGCACCCACATTACATTTTCTCCTTGCCCACAACTCTTTGAATTTTCGTCTGGTTGTCAATTGTTCTAGCATCTCTTCCCCCTAGTGTGGTGTTTCTCCCCTCATAAAAATAGCTACAGAGCTGAGGTCTGAAATATCTGGAGTATATAAAGATAGTGAGGATTAGAGGGGTTCATGGTGCTCTCCCAGCCCTTGCTTATGAACCCAGGCTCTCTCTTCTCAACCCCCACCTCTGTCCCCAGCAGTTCTCAGTAGCTTCAATAACAAAGGCAGATTTTCCACCTGTTAACCTGGAAGAATCTGCAAAGAAGCATGAGTGTAAACAGACTTAGAAGAAGTGGAATTCAAGAGTAATGCTTCTGTCACGATGCCTCCCTCACAACCCCATGTCACTGACCATAGGCACCCAGAGTGCTGCAGGGTTCAGGACAGAAGCTCAGCTCTCAGAAGCCAATTAGACATCTGTGGATTTGAAGGCAGGGATAATGAGGACACCACTCAGTCAGTTCTTCCTACAAATAGTAGTTGGTGGAAACCTGCCTTTTATAGGGATGTCTTCCCACCTACTTCTCTAGATGAGAAAGCTCTCTAGAATAAAAGTAAGATTTTCTTTTATGAAACAAATTTTAAAAACTCTTTGTTCACAACTTTCTTCTTCTCATAGTTAAATCATAGCCATTGGAAGTACTACGGTGTTTCTTACTTCTCTGATTTGCACTTTATTAATAGGGAAAGAGATTGCCTTGGTCTGGGTTCCCTCAGAAACTGACCCTGAGATGAGGGTTTGGGAGAAAAAAGTATATTTGGGAGGAGTGTGGCAGGCAGAGTGGGGAAGGCAGCCTGTACAGGGTGCATGCTTGTGTCACCAAGTTGGGGGTGACTAGCGCTTATTCCTCAGGGAGACCTTGGGAAATGGTATAAAATACATAACCACGGAATTATCCCCTAGAGGAGGATTGAGGATCCCCCTGGAGGAGGATTAAGCGGGAGTGTCTATCTGGGTAGCTGCAACTACCAGGGAAGTGAGCTGGAACACACTAAGGTGAAAATGGATGGGGTGGAGAAGGCGGTGGAAGGGTCACTCATTGCATTAACTGCAGAAGCAAACCCTCTCGATGCTCGCTTTCTAGTGAAAATACATATGCAGGTTTATGCTCAAGGAAAGACAGAGCTCAGATATTCATCCCCATTCAACTCATAAGTAAAAATCCTGTTCCCTCCATCTAACATATCAAAAAGCCTGCTTCTGCCCCTTATTTGCTGTTGTTAACAAGCCCCTCCCCAGGGGATGGAGCCTCTGTTTCTCCTTCCTGCTTCGAAAGCGTTGAGGCTGCCAGGCCAGATCCCAGACCCCAGCTTCATCCCATTGCAAGCTCTCACCTTGATGCAGTCTGTAGAATTTTGCTGTGTGAGGTGAGTACTGCTGTTTATCCAAAGCAAACCTGCTGAATTGGATTGAAGGGTAGGAGCTGGTGTTTCTTTAAGTGAGCTGCACCATTTGCTTGTGAAAGTACGTGGGAACGATGATGTTGGACAGGACAGCAGGGACCATAGAAAGCCTCAGCCCAATGCCTTTGTTTACAGATGAGGAGATTGAACACCAAAGACCTAACAGGACTTGTGTAGCGGTTCCTGACTAGTTAGTGGTAGATCTGGGTTTAAAATTTAGCCCATCTTTCCAAGTGCTCAAACCACTTTGGACAGGTCATGTAAAACATGGTCTGATTCATGGCTGTGAGAAAGATAAAGCTGCCTATAGGCAGGAAGATGGTATAATTCCCCAAATACCAGGCCATTGGTGGGGGAAAATGAGAATTTTTCATGGCAGAACTTCCAGGAGCTGGTGCTGTGTCCCATGGCATTACCAGAAGGCAGGGCTGGATGCAACACAGCAATTCACTCATTCATTGTTTTGACTGCAAAAGTGAATTGGCTGAACATAGCACAGTAACTAAAAAAAAAAAAAAAACCAACCGGTACTCACAGCAGCATGGATGTATGGATTACGTTGAGGAAAAGAAATCAGACACGAATAAGGATGTACTGTATAAAGCTCTCCCTCCATAGAAAGTTCAGGAATAGGCAACACTAATCTATGGTGATAGACCTCAAAATGTGGTTATTTCTGGGTGGAAGTTGGCATTGACTAGCAAAGGCCAGATGGGAACCTAAGCGGGCGATGAAAAAGTTTGCTATTTTGATCTGGGTGGGGATATGCAGGTGTTTGCATGGACAGAAGCCAGTGAGCTTGCATCTAAGACTGGGCACTTTATGTTCCTTATGAGATCTCTGAGTTAAGAAGATGAAGAAAAAATCAAAGCAATGCACATAACAGATCATAACCTGAAAAAGAAATTGGAGTAAAATCAGTGGCTTTTCTCATTCAGTCATTTATTCCCTTAAATGTCTGCCGAGGCTGTTGGTGCCAGCCCGCACTCTCCCAGCACTCATCCCTTCTGCACCCGTGGACTGTGTCCCGGGGGAGAGCGCCCTCCACCCTCTGCTCTAGGGCTTCCTCTCCAGCTGTGCAGGGCAGGCTGCATGCTTGGGAGCCATGTCCTGCAGAAGGAGCCTTCTGCTAACGATAGGATAGGGCTGGAGGATAAGTACCCCGACCTCCTCATTCCCCAGTGGGACGACTCTGCAGCATGTCTGCGCTGGCTCCCAGAGGACAGCACTCCAGCTGCCCACACTCATAACCTGGTCTCCCACTCATCCTGACTGGGCTGCCTTCCCTTCCCTGTCTCTCTTCCCCTTTCTTCTCCCCCTCCTCCTGGGATCACCTCCCATACAAACTCCTCACCCTCACTTCCTTGTCCCAAGGTCTACTTTTCAGGGAACCCAAGATACTTTCCTCCTCGTCCTAAGAAAACCCAGGCAAACCAAGTTTCTTGCTCTCATACAATTTACAGCATGTTGGGTTGAACAGGCAATTTGACAAACATTAAAAACGAAGTGTAATGAGTGCTGAGGCAGGGAGCACAGACTGGCGGAAGGCACAGAACCACAGGGGACCCTAAGCTAGCCCAGGAGAGGTCCCAGAAGCAGAACTGGGAGTGACTGGGGCTCCCTGACTTTTCTTCTCCTTCTTGAACTTCCACTCCTCTCTATTTCATTTCTTCTCTTCCTTTCAGAAATGAGAGACATTTATTTATTTAGGACATTTCCTTATGATCCCATAAATATCAATAGGTGTTATACTGAATTCGCCACCCATGTTGGTTTATTGTGCTGCCAAATTTCATATCACAGAACTGAGACTCAGCTTTCAAAAGTGGCTCCGGATGTATGGGAACCATTTTCAATATTTTCAGTATTGCTGCCCATCTGCATGACATATATTTTCTAGGAAAACCCAGCACATATTTCTTAGACCGTGGGGGTTAGATGCCTTTCAAGGTAGCTGAAAACTACTTACCAATCAGCAGCTGGCAGAAATGTGTACCAAGAGGTCTCATCTGGAAGTGGGCAGCTGACTCTTGTTGGAGCTGTCATTCCTACTCCAGCAGCCTTCTGGGTGAAAAGTTCTTCAAAGCGCATGCATGTGAGGCCAGACCATTTCTCTTCTGGTTTCTATGCTCCTCACCAAAAAGGAATGAGTCATGGAGCTCTCTAATTCAGGATCCAGTAGAGCATTAGACAGAATGCAGGCTGTTTGAACATCCATCTCCAGATAGACTGCAGTATCATTTAAACAAAGATGTATGCATTTGAGTATGGTGCCATACAATTCTTGTGCTGAACTGGCATGTCTTCTGAGGGAAGATTTTATAGAAATAGAACCACTCCTGTCAGCTGGCCATTTTAAATATTTTTACCCTACTCTAGTTGGTATCAGTTAGTTTTATACAGATGTTATCCTTCACTTTATGTTATAAACCTAGAAAATAATGTTAAAAATGGCACAATATCACCATATACATCCAAAGACCAAAGGACTCTGTTAAACAAAAAGGGAAACTTCATGGTGAGGTTTGTATATAAAGCTAAACTCAATAGACACTAGATTTTTTTTTTTTTTTTTGAGATAGGGTCTCACTCTGTCACCCAGGCTGGAGTGGAGTGGTGTGATCCAGCAACCTCCGCCTCCTGGGCTCAAGCAATCCTTCCACCGCAGTTTCCCAAGTAGCTGGGATCACAGGCGTGTGCCCCCATGCCTGGTTAATTTTTGTGTTTGTTTAGAGATGGGGTTTCACCATGTTGCTCAGGCTTGTCTCAAACTCCTGGATAGAAGTGATCCTCCTGCCTCGGCCTCCCAAAGTGCTGAGATTACAGGCATGAGCCATTGCTCCCAGCCTAGATACTGGATTTTTAAAATCAGTGGCTTTTTCACTTGTTGAGGAAAAAAGACGATGTAAGAGAGAAACATGAACAAGTTTTTTATTTTAACCATTTATCCTCGATGAAAAATAAAAGACTTGTTTAGTCTCTGTTGCTGCATAACACACCACTATAAACATAGAGGCTCAAAACAACTTCCATATATTAGCTCACACAGTTTTGTAGCTCAGACATCCAGGTATGGAGTGGCTGGGTTCTCTGCTTAGGTTCTCACAAGTCTGAAGTCAAGAGGATGGTAGGTTTTGTTTCTCTCTGGGGACTCTGAGAAGAATCTTCTTCCAAGCTTATTCCGGTGTTGGCTGAATTCAATTCCTTGCAGTTACAGGACAGACGTCCTTAGCTCCTAGCTGGCTGTCAGCCAGGGAATCAGTCGGTTCTTAGATATCACCCACATTTCTCACCACATGGACGCCTCTATTTTTAAGCTAACCACAATCTCCCTCACATTGTAGCCCTTTCAAACTTCAAATATCTTCTACCAAGAAAAGCCCAATCCCTTTAAAAGGCTCATTTGATTAGGTCAGGCTCTTAGAGGATAATCTCCCTATCTTAAAATCAATTGATTTGGGACCTTAACTACATTTGCAAAATTCTTTCACAGAAGCAACTAGATTGGTGTTTGCTGAATAACAGGGGGGGCGTGTGTGAACACCAGAGGCTTTAATCTTGAGGGCCATCTTAGAATTCTGCCTGTGACAGGATTATTTAGTAAATATTGATTTACCCTCTTCATAGAAAGTTTATAATCAATAAGTGAGGCAGATATTCTGCTTTCCTTATTGATTACTTACAAGGTCCAGCAGGCAATACAAAGTAGTTAAATGGGCCATGTGTAAGACAATATGGTGAAACAGAAGGCTCAGTGGCCTCTTGTAACTAGTCATACTCAACTAAGTTGATGGCTGCTCTGTGACAATATACTCTCTGTATTGCCAAATCTTCTCATTTTTAAGAGAAGTAAAAATTCTCTTGGGTTTTTTTTTTCTTTCTTGAAATAAGGTCTCACTATGTCACTCAGGCTGGAGTGCAGTGACCTCATCATAGCTGACTGAGCCTCCAGCTCCTGGGCTCCAGTGATCCTCCCACTTCAGTCTTCTTTGTTGCTGGGATGGCAGGCATGCACCACCATATACCTAGGTAAAATTTTAATTTTTTTTTGTAGAGATGGGATAGCTCTATGTTGCCCATGCTGGTCTTGAACTCCTGACCACAAGGGATCCTCCCACCTTGGCCTCCGAAAGCACTAGGATTACAGATATGTACCACTGTGCCCAGCCCTCTCTTGAGTTTTAAAAGTTGTAAGAAGAATTCTGAGAAGATGATAGAGTAGGAAATACCAGAAATCCCTCTCCCCATCTAGACAATAATAGCATTGGCAATATCTGTCTGACATGATTGTTTTGGGATTCTGGAGTCTATTGAAGATTTGCAACTTCTAGGGGAAAGCTTGGATGGTAAATTGTTTAATTTTGATCATTTTCAGCTCCTAGCACAGTGGCTGCTACCTATCCTTCACCTCTGGACCCTCCTCTCTTGAGCAGGTGGCATGCATGTGTTCCTGGAGAAGTTTGCACATAGCTTGTTGGAGGCAGAGAGGGCAAAAGGATCCTGCCCTCCAAATATCAGGGATTTGTACTCTGACTGCTGATGGCTACTTCTGATCACAGGGGTGCTGACAATGAGAAAGCCATTATTGTTGTTGCATCTTCCCACATTATTGAAAGCCCGTCTACCTCTGGATGAACTGAGTTCCACGGTATTTAAAAAGCTGGCGCCTTTGTCACCCACTTCAGTTTTCTATTTCTTCTCCTTTGAGAGCCAGATATCAAAGACTAGGACATTCAAAAGCAACCATATATATTGGGGAAATGAGAAAGTCATCGTACATGCTCAGGGACAGGCACAGACTCAGAAAACCAATCTTCAAGGTTCTTCTTCAACCAGGAATCCTGTACTTCTTCAACCAAGAATCCTGTATCTGGCAAAACTGTACTTCAAAAGTAAGGGAGAAATTAAGACTCTCATAGATAAACAAAAGCTGAGGGAATTATTCCCAGACCTGTCTTGCAAGAGATGTCCAGTGGAATCCTGCAGGTTAAAATGAAAGGGAGACAGTAACTTGAAGCCACAGGAAGAAATAAAAATCTCAGTAAAAGTAGATAAATAGGCAATTATAAAAGCTAATATTGCTGTAACAATGATATGTAACTTCATTTTTTGTTTTCTGTATAATTTAAAAGACTAGTATATTAGAAATTATTAGACTAAAAGCTAAGATTATTGCTACTTTGGTTCATAACTCTGCATTTTGTCTTCTGCATAATTTAAGAGACTAATGCATTAAAAATTGTTAGTTAATATATTTGGACACACAGCATATAAAGATGTAATTTTGTGATAACAACAGCTGAAGGGGTAGGGGTTGGAGCTGGAGATGGAGCAGAGTTTTTGTATGTTATTAAAGTTAATCTGGTATAATTAAAATTAAAGCATTATATCTTAAGAATGTTAAATATTATCCTCAATGGCAATCACAAAGAAAATAGCTAAAGAATACCCACAAAAGGAACTAAGAAACAAATGTAAACATTTCACTACAAAAAACAACTAAACACAAAAGAAGGCAGTAAAGCAGGAAATGAGGGACAAAAAGGCATACAGAAAACAAACAGCCAAATGACAGAAGTAATTGCCTCCTTATCAGTAATTATTTTAAATGTAAATTTTTAAATGTAAATGGATTAAACTCTCTAATTAAAAGACAGAGATTGGAAAATTGGTAGAATGGTTAAAGAAAATCATGATTCAACTATACGTTGTCCTTAAGACACTCACCTTAGATCCAAAGACACAAATAGGTTAAAAGTGGAAGAATTAAAAAGCAAATAGTAACCAAAAGATAGCAGAGGTAGCATACTGATATTAGACAAAATAGACTTTAAATCAAAAAAGATTACATGAGATAAGGAAGAACATTACATATTAACAAAAAGTTTAATACAGCAAGAAGGTATAACAGTTATAAACATTTAGGCACCTAATAATAGATCATCAATATATAAAGGAAAAATTGACATAATTGAAGGAATAGACAATTCTACGATAATACAGACTTCAATACCCCATTGTCCATAATAGATAGAACAGCCAGACAGAGGATCAATTAAAAAAAGACATGAACAACACAATCAACCAACTAGATTTAACATACATATGCAGAACACAATTCCAAAACTGCAGAATGCACATTCTTCCCAAGTGAACATAGAAAATTTTCCAGGACAAACCACATGTTAGGCCACAAAGCAGGTCTCAATGGATTTAAAAAAGATAAATGTCAGACTAAGTATCTTTTTAGATCACAATGGGATAAAGTTGGACATCAGCAACAGAAGTTGGACATCAGTAACAAACACACACATTTGTGGAAATTAAATAGCACCATTTTAAACAACCATTGGATCAAAGAATAAATCATAAAGGACATTAGAAAATACTTAGAGATGAATGAAAGTGAAAACCCAACCTATCAAGATATATGTGATATACTGAATGCTATGTTATGGAGAAAATATATTGCTATAAATGTTTACATTATAAAACAAGAAATATACCAAACAACCTAACTTTACAACTAAAGGAACTGGAAAAAGCAGAGCAAACTAAATCCAAAGAGAGCAGATGAAAGTAAATAAGAGATTAGAGGAGAAATAAACAAAATAGAGAATGGAATAATAATAGAAAATACCAGTAAAACAGAAATTTGGTTATTTGAGAAAATCGACATGGATGACAAACGTTTTGCTAGATGGAAAAAAAGAAAGAAGACTCAAATTACTAAAATTAGAAATGAAAGTGGGAATATTACTACCAACTCTGTAGAAACAAAAAAGATTATAAGAAAGTAATATAAGCAATTGTACACCAAGAAATTGGATAACTGAAATGAAATGGACAATTTCTAGAAATACACAGTGTATCAAAACTGAACAACAAAGAAAATAAAAAATTTGAATAGACCTATAACTAGTAAGAAAATCTCCTGATATAGAGAAGCCCTGGGCTCCATGGCTTTACTGGTGAATTCTACCAAACATTAAAATACAAATTAATGCCAACCATCCCAAAAATTTTCCAAAAAATTGAAGAGGAATGAATGCTTCCTAACTTATTCTATAAAGCCATTACCTTAATACTAAAGCCAGACAAAGACATTACAAAAAGACCAATATTCCTTATAAACATTGATGTGAAAACTCTCAAGAAAATACTAGCAAATTACATCCAACAGTATTTTAAAAAGATTATTCTCTATGACCAAATGGGACTTACTTCTGCAACGCAAGGATGGTTCAACATATGAAAATGGTTCAATGTAATATATCACATTAACAGTATAAAGGATAAAATGACATGATCATTTCAATTGATGAAGAAAAAGCATTTGACAAAATTCAATATCTTTTCATCATAAAAACAGTCAACAAATTAGAAATAAAATCACATTACCTCAACATAATAAAAGCTATATATGAAAAACTTACTGTGAACATCATACTCAATTGTGAAATGTTGAAAACTTTTCCTCTAAAATTGGTAAAATAAGACCAGGATATCTGTTTTCACCAGTTCTATTCAACATTGTACTGGAAGTCCAAGCCAGAGCAATCAGGCAAGAAACAGAACTAAAGGCATGAAAATTAAAAAGGAAGAAGTAAAGTTATTTCTGTTTGCAGATTTTATGTGTCAAAAACACTAAGATTCCACAAAAAACCTTTTAGAACTAATAAATGAATTCAGCAAAAATATCAAGATACAAAGTCAACATATAGAAGACATTTCTATACACTGACAATTAACAATTAGGAAAGGAAATTAAGAAATCAATTCAATTTATAATAGTATCAAATAGAATAAAATACTTAAGAATTAACATAACCAATGAGGTGAGAGACTTACACAAAAGATTGTTGAAATAAATCAATGAACATATAAATAAATGGAAAAATACCCTGTGTTCATAGAATTGAAGACTTAATATGGTTAAGATGTCAATACCACCCAAATTGATGTACACATTTTATGCAATCGCTACCAAAATCTTAATGATTTTTTTTGTATCTATAGAAAAATCTGTCCTAAAATTTGTGTAATCTCAAGGAACCCTGATAGCCAAAACAATCTTGAAAAGGAAGAAGAAAGCTGGAGGACTCACAACATTTCCTGATTTCAAAAATTACTACAAAGCAATAGTAACCAGAACAGTCTGGTACTGGTAAAGACAGACGTATAGACAATAGAAAATAATAAAAAGCTCACACATAAACCCTCACATATGTGGTCAAGTGATTTTTGACAAGGGTGCCAAGACCATTTAGTGGGGAAAAGAAAGTCTTTTCAACAAATAGTGCTAGGAAAACTGGATATCCAGATGGGAAAGAATGAAGTTGTATCCTTACCCTACACTGCATACAAAAATTAACTCAAAATGAATTCATGACCTAAATGTAAGACCTAAAACTATAAAGCTTTTAGAAGAAAACATAAAGGAAAAGCATCACAACATTGGATTCAGCAATGATTTCTTGGATAT
Source organism: Pongo pygmaeus (assembly GCF_028885625.2). Taxonomy (NCBI): domain Eukaryota; kingdom Metazoa; phylum Chordata; class Mammalia; order Primates; family Hominidae; genus Pongo; species Pongo pygmaeus. The sequence continues at coordinate 16,621,786 of NC_072394.2, forward strand.
GACACTAAAGGCACAGGCAACAAAGGAAAAAAGTAGACAATTTGACCTTCATGGAAATGAAAAATTTTGTGCATCAAAAGACACTATGAATATGGTAAAAAAGGCAACCTAAAGAATAAGAGAAAATACTTGCAAATCATATGTCTGATAAGGGATTAATATCCAGACTACGTAAATAATGTCTACAATTTAACAAGAAAAACAAACAACCTGATTCAAAAATGGACAATGAACTTCAACAGACATTTCTCCAAAGAAGATATAAAAATGGCCAATAGGCACATAAAAAGATGCTCAACATTACTAATCATGAAGGAAATGCAAATCAAAAATACGATGAGATATCACCTCACACCAATCAGAATGGGCACTCTAAAAAAGACAGAAAATAACAAGTATTGGCAAGGATGTAGAGAAATTGGAATTCTTGTGCATTGCTGGTGGGAATGTAAAATGGTACAGCCATTGTGGAAAACAGTATAGCAGTTCCTCAAAAAATTAAAAATGATATTACCATATGAGCCAGCAATTCCACTTCTGAGTACATATTCAAAAAAATTGAAGTCAGGGTCTTGAAGAAATGTTTTCACTCCCATATTCACAACAGCATTATTCACAATAGTCAAAATATGGAAGCAATCCCAAGAGTCCATCAATGGAAAAATGGATAAGCGAAATGTGGAATATATGTACATACAGTGGAATATTACATGGTCTTAAAAAATAAGAAAATTCTGACATATGCTACAACATAGATGAACCTTGAGGACATTATGCTAAGTGAAATATGCCCATCACAGAAAGACAGATACTATATGATTTTACTTTACTTATATGAGGTACTTAGGGTAGTTAAAATAATAGGAACAGAAAACATGGTGTTTACTAGGGGCTGGTGGAAAGAGGGAATGGTGAGTTATTGTTTAACAGGTATAGAGTTCTGGTTTCTCAAGATGAAAAGAGTTCTAGGGATGGATGTGGTGGTGGTTGCACCACAATATGAAGGTACTTAATGCCACTGAATTACACACTTAAAAATAACTATGATAGTACATTTTACGTTATGTGTATTTTACCACTATCCAAAAATTGCAGAAAAAGTTGTCAATGACTTCAAATTTTTAAAAATACTGGGTGAACCTAATAAAACACCTTTCTGTCTTTTTATTTGTTTTTTTGTTTGTTTGTTTTTCTTTGTTGAGACAGAGTTTTGCTCTGTTGCCCAGGCTGGAGTGCAGTGTTGTGATCATAGCTTATTGCAGCCTCAAACTCCTGGATTCAAGCTATCCTTCTGCATCTGCCTCTGAGTAGCCAGGACTACCGAAGTGCACCACCATGCCCAGCTATTTTTTTTTTTTTAATTTTTAGTAAAGATGGGGTCTCACTATGTTGCCCAAGCTGGTCTTGAACTCCTGAGCTCAAGCAGTCCTACCACCTCAGCCTCCCAAAGTGCTGGAATTACAGCCATGAGCCACTGCACCTGGCCCACCTTTCTGGTTTTCAGGGGACCCAGGTGTCACCAGTTTCCTTCTTTTTGTGGTCTTAGGTATTCATTCATTCTAGTCATTCCTTAGAAAATAGTTATTGAACACCTATTGCATGCATATTGGTTGTAGGCACTGTGAATACAGGCTGGTCACTGAAGCTTCACTGAGAAGGGGACATTTGAGGGTAGATCTTAACCAATGAAGAAGGTAAACATGCATCCTTCTAGGTGACAAGCATCCCAGGAAGAAGGCACACAAATGCAATGACCCTGAGGTGATCATTATCATGTGCTAGGCGTATTCGCAGAGTGACACAGAGGCCTGTGTGGCTGGAGTGGAGTGAGCAGCAGTATGAGAGGAGGTCAGAGGGGTCTATGGGGCCAGATCACCTTGGGCCTTATGGGGTAAGGATTTGAGATTCTTTTGAAGGGGAATGGAAAGCATTGAGATTTAAGCAGAGGAGTGACATGAACTCACTTACATTTTCAAATGACCACTCTGATTTCTCAGACAAAAGTTTGGGAAATTTAGGATAAAAACAAGGACATTTCTTAGGAATCTATAGCAGTAATCCAGGAAAAAAATAATGTGGTCTTAAATTGGAAAGTGGTGGGGGTAACATATCAGATTCGTGTGATCATGACTAAGCAACTCCAGGATTTTCTGACAGTAAGCATGTGGCGTGAGGGAAAGAGCAGAGTCAAGGAGGGCTCTGGAACTTGGGCCAGAGAAACTAGAAGGATAAATAAATAATAAGAAGTTTAGCAGGCAAATTCATAACAGTAAATAAATGATAAAAATAATAAAAATTAATGGATAAAAAGTTGTTATGTAAATTCAGTGCCCTATTCCATTTCCTAGGTTATTTTCACTAGAGGTTAATTAGAACTCTCCAGTTGTCCCAGCCTAGACAGCCTGCTAGCCCCTTAACTAAGACTGCTTGCCACTTCCTGCACCTCCTAGTAGGCTCAGCCTAGATACTCTTTCAAAAAACACAGTTAAGCACTTAGAAACTGAGTATTTAAGAAGCTCCTGCCTTATCTTTCAGATTGCAGCTCAAGCCCAAGAATCTGACTCTAACTTTGTGCCCAGTCTTTTTGCCAATGGGACTCCTGCTCTGGGACACACAGTGCCTACATAATGCCTCAAAGTCTGTCTTCTTTCTATGCCTGAGACCTGAGACTTGCCTGCCCCTCTAGTCACTTGTGGCACAAGCTTTGCCTTTCCCTGATTCTTGGACTTTTAGCCTGTCCTTGACTTTCATCATAGATATAGGGCTATACAGATTTTCTTTTTCATCTTTGTCAGTTTTGGTGAGTTGCATTTTTTGAGGAATTCATCCGTTTCAACCAGGTTGTCAAATTTGTTAGCATAAAGGTGTTCATATTTTTCATTCTTTTAATAAATGTTGGGTCTGAAGTGATAATCCATTTATTATTTCAGATATTGATAATTTGTGTTCTCATTTGTTTTTCATGATCAGCCTAGCTAATGGTATAGGTATGTCAGTTGTGTTGCACTTTTCAAAGGCAACTTTCAGCTTTGTTAATTTTTCTCTATTGCTTGTCTGTCCCTGACTCAGCCTTGGAAACACTCTCCTAATGATAGCTGCTTGCCTGCTTAGCTTTCTCAGTTGTCCTTCAGATTGACCTGAGGCAGAAGCGATTGCCATGTTACTGTATTTGTATTCTCTCAGTGCCATCTACATTTCTGGTCTGGTGTCCTCTTGAGATGAAGTCTGGCCTTTTCCCATGATCTTTTATTTCATTTTATCTTCATTCAGCAAACATTTATTGAATACCTACTATGTGCAGGTCATGGGAACATAGCAGATGAATAAACTGACCTCATAGGACTTATATTCCAGTGGGAAACTGGACAGTGAACAACAGCGGACCCCACCCTTTGTTGTACCAGGGACTGGTTTCGTGGAAGACAACTTTTCCACAGATGGATGGGTGGGAAATGGTTTTGGGATGATCCAAGTGCATTACATTTATTGTGCACTTTACTTCTATTATTATTACATTTTAATATATGATAAAATAGTTATACAACTCACCATAATGTAGAATCAGTGGGAGCCCTGAACTTGTTTTCTTCTAACTAGATGGTCCCATCTGTGGGTGATGGGATACAGTGACAGATCTTCAGGCATTAGATTCTCATAAGGAGTATGCAACCTAGATCCCTTGCATGTAGAATTCACACTAAGGTTCATGCTCCTATGAGAATCTAATGCCAATGCTGATCTGATGGGAGGTGGAGCTCAGGCAGTAATGTGAATAATGGGTAGTGGCTGTAAATGTAGATGAAGCTTTGCTTGCTTGCCCGCCACTCACCTCCTGCTCTGTGACCCAGTTCCTAACAGGTCACAGACTGTTATGGGTCTGTGGCCTGGGGGTTGGGGACCCCTGACAAACAAGATAAGTAAATACAGCATTTGGCAAATACATATTTCTCTATATCCATATATTTCATATTTTCAGACCTTTCACTTGACCCTATGTTGGCTTGTTATGAACCAGTACTCAGATGGCATCTTGCTTTTGCTAGACTGTGGTCTTCTTGAAGATAAGGAGTCAGGGGGTAAGGTTCCTTTCATGAAAGAACTTCTCTACAAAGGGAGGAGCCCATGGAGGTTCATCATAGCCTTATCATTTACCCCTACTCCATTGTGTAGGCCTGGGACTGGGGGTGCTGAGTGAGTTATCCTGCCTCAGATGTGAACTTATGTGGTGCTGCTAAGGCCTGGCTGGAACAATTTAACTAGAATTTTATAATAAAAGCCAGGGTAAAATAAAAATATTTGTAAATTCTATATTTCCTCAGATTTAGGGCACCATTATTGTATGATACAGCTCAATTTTTTTTTCTTTTATTATTATTATTATTATTATAATACTTTAGGTTTTATGGTACATGTGCGCAATGTGCAGGTAAGTTACTTATGTATACATGTGCCATGCTGGTGTGCTGCACCCACCAACTCGTCATCTAGCATTAGGTATATCTCCCAATGCTATCCCTCCCCCCTCCCCCCACCCCACAACAGTCCCCGAAGTGTGATGTTCCCCTTCCTGTGTCCATGTGTTCTCATTGTTCAATTCCCACCTATGAGTGAGAATATGCGGTGTTTGGTTTTTTGTTCTTGCGATAGTTTACTGAGAATGATGATTTCCAATTTCATCCATGTCCCTACAAAGGACATGAACTCATCATTTTTTATGGCTGCATAGTATTCCATGGTGTATATGTGCCACATTTTCTTAATCCAGTCTATCATTGTTGGACATTTGGGTTGGTTCCAAGTCTTTGCTATTGTGAATAATGCGGCAATAAACATACGTGTGCATGTGTCTTTATAGCAGCATGATTTATAATCCTTTGGGTATATACCCAGTAATGGGATGGCTGGGTCGAATGGAATTTCTAGTTCTAGATCCCTGAGGAATCGCCACACTGACTTCCACAAGGGTTGAACTAGTTTACAGTCCCACCAAGAGTGTAAAAGTGTTCCTATTTCTCCACATCCTCTCCAGCACCTGTTGTTTCCTGACTTTTTAATGATTGCCATTCTAACTGGTGTGAGATGGTATCTCATTGTGGTTTTGATTTGCATTTCTCTGATGGCCAGTGATGGTGAGCATTTTTTTAAGAGCTTTAAATTTTGATAATTTTTTGTCTTAATAAGATTTTAAACTTCCCCATAACCCCTTGACATCATGTTCTGATGCTGAATCAGATGTCTTCCAGCCGTGTCTGGGTCCACCTCACCAGTGCTGGACCCCCAGCCCCCAATTATGGACGGGTCTGCTTCCAAGACCTGTCCCTCCTCAGCTGCCTCAACCTTTTGTAGTTATCTGAAATGATGATTTCCCCAAATTTAAGAGCATCTTCACCTCTGTTGCTTGCCCGAAGTGGCAAATGTAATGAAATTCCTTGAGCTGGAAAAGGTAGATACCCAGTGTAACATAAGATTCCAGCATTACAGCTCCTGTGTTACCTATGGACAAGACAAGATTATGATTACTGTGACTATTAAACTTATCATCATTAGTGGTAAGTCATTCCAGCAAATCTGCTCTAAAAGCTTTGCTGAGCAACCTACAGTGTGAATTGAATTTTATCAAATGATGTTACTTGTAATTTTTGCATCATTTCTCTTTCAGTAGAACTTTTCAACAAACATTATCTATTTTTCTATAAGAGAATGGTTCTGGTGGAGCCTGAGATGTACCCAAATTTGGCAGTAATTTACTTGCAAGTTAAATTTACAGTACATTTAAACATTTATATTCTTTAACATTAAATAGCAGGACTTAAAAGCATTTTTTTAAAAAGTTTATTACTATACAGTATATCTAGTTTGACCTGAAGTGGAAATTATGCCTGGTTGTTTCACCAAGGAAAACATTTCAATTTGGTTCTTTCATTTCAGAAGAAAAGGTCTAAAATTAGTGTCAGTTTATATTTCTGCTTTATCAGAAAATATTTCAAGTGGAAATTTTCATCATGGATAAGAATGATGACATATGGATTAAAATGTTATGAATATATTTATAACTTTTATAGCAAAGAAAATAATAATGCATTCAGATTTTGACATGGATGCTAAACAAACAATGAAAGGTTTGTGTCTGAGAGAATCAGTATTAATAATTATTTAGTATTAAGTAAGCATTGTTAAGTAATTAAGTACTAAGAATTAAGTACAATATTTTAAAATATGACTTTACAGAGAGAGAGAGTACAAACTGTATAAAATTCAAGAACACACAAAACCAATCTATATTGATGGGCATCAGAATAGTAGCTATCTTTTGGGAGGTGTTGACTAGGCACACAAGATTCCTTCTTGGGGGTTGGACATGGCCTGCATCTTGACTTGGTAGTGATTGACTACAGGGTTGTGAACATATGTAAAAACTTCATCAAGCTGTACACTTCAGATGTGTGTGCCTGACTGCACATACATTGTATCTCTATAAAAATAAGTACACTCCTCTACCACCTCATGATTTATGAATGTCTTTCACAAGATCTACAGACTTTCCTATTACAACTGACCCACAGGTAGATCCTGCAAGATGGCTGAATAGGAACAGCTCTGGTCTGCAGTTCCGAGCGTGATCAATGCAGAAGATGGGTGATTTCTGCATTTCCAATTGAGGTACGTGGTTCATCTCATTGGGACTGGTTGAACAGTGGCTGCAGCCCACAGGGTGAGCCAAAGCAGGGTGGGGCATTGCCTTACCTGGGAAAAGCAAAGGGTCAGAGGATTTCCCTTTCCTAGCCAAGGGAAGACATGACAGACTGTACTGGGAAAATCGGGACACTGCCACCCAAATACTGTGCTTTTCCAAAGGTCTTAGCAAATGGCACACCAGGAGATTATATCCCGCACCTGACTCAGCAGGTCCCATGCCCATGGAGCATTGTTTACTGCTAGCGCAGCAGTCCGAGATTGAACTGCCAGTTGGCAGCCTGGCTGGGGGAAGGGGCGTCTGCCATTGCTGAAGCTTGAGTAGGTAAACAAAGCGGCCAGGAAGTTTGAACTGGGTGGAGCCCACCACAGCTCAACAAGGCTGGCCTGCCTCTGTAGAGTCCACCTCTGGGGGCAGGGTATAGCTGAATAAAAGGCAGCAGAAACTTCTGCAGACTTAAACGTCCCTGTCTGACAGCTCTGAAGAGAGCAGTGGTTCTCGCAGCACGGTGTTTGAGCTCTGAGAATGGACAGACTGCCTCCTCAAGTGAGTGTCTGACTCCTGTGTAGCCTAACTGGGAGACACCTCCCAGTAGGGGCTGACTGACACCTCATATGGCTGGGTGCCCCTGCAGAAATATTGCTGTTCTGCAATTTTTGCTGTTCTGCAGCCTCCACTGGTGATAGTTAGGCAAACAGGGTGGAGTGGACCTCCAGCAAACTCCAACAGACCTGCAGCTGAAGGACCTGACTGTTAGAAGAAAAACTCACAAACAGAAAGAAATAGCATCAATATCAACAAAAAGGACAAATCCACACCGAAATCCCATGTGTAGGTCACCAGCATCAAAGACCAAAGGTAGATAAAGCCACAAAGATGGGGAGAAACCAGAGCAGAAAAGCTGAAAATTATAAAAACCAGAGTGCCCCTTCTCCTCCAAAGGATCACAGCTCCTCGCCAGCAATGGAACAAAGCTAGATGGAGAATGACTTTGACTAGTTGACAGAAGTAGGCTTCAGAAGGTCGGTAATAACAAAATTCTCTGAGCTAAAGGAGGATGTTTGAACCCATCACAAGGAAGCAAAAAACCTTGAAAAAACATGACACGAATAGCTAACTAGAATAGACAGTGTAGAGAAGACCTTAAATGACCTAATGGAGCTGAAAACCATGGCACGAGAACTATGTGATGCATGCACAAGCTTCAGTAGCTGATTTGATCAAGTGGAAGAAAGGGTATCAGTGATTGAAGATCAAATTAATGAAATGTAGCAAGAAGAAAAGTTTAGAGGAAAAAGAGTAAAAGGAAAAAATCAAAGCCTCCAAGAAATATGGGACTATATGAAAAGACCAAATCTATGTTTGATTGGTGTACCTGAAAGTGACGGAGAAAATGGAACCAAGCTGGAAAACACTCTTCAGGTTATTATCCAGGAGAACTTCCCCAACCTAGCAAGGCAGGCCAACATTTAAATTCAGGAAATACAGAGAACACCACAAAGATACTCCTCGAGAAGAGCAGCCTTGACACATAATCATCAGATTCACCAGGTTGAAATGAAGGAAAAAATGTTAAGGGAAGCCAGAGAGAAAGGTCGGGTTACCCACAAAGGGAAGCCCGTCAGACTAACAGCAGATCTCTCGGCAAAAACTCTACAAGCCAAAGAGAGTGGGGGCCAATATTCAACATTCTTAAAGAAAAGAATTTTCAACCCAGAATTTCATATCCAGCCAAACTAAGCTTCATAAGTGAAGGAGAAATGAAAGCCTTTTACAGAAAAGCAAATGCTGAGAGATTTTGTCACCACCAGGCCTGCCTTACAAGAGCTCCTGAAGGAAGCACTAAACATGGAAAGGAATAAGCAGTACCAGCCCCTGCAAAAACATGCCAAATTGTAAAGACTATCGATGCAAGGAAGAAACTCCATTGACAAATGGGCAAAATAACCAGCTAACATCATAATGACAGGATCAAATTCACACATAACAATATTAACCTTAAAAGTAAATGGGCTAAAATGCCCCAATTAAAAGACACAGACTGGCAAATTGGATAAAGAGTCAACACCCATCAGTGTGCTGTATTCAGGAGCCCCATCTCTTGTGCAGAGACACACATAGGCTCAAAATAAAGGGATGCAGGAAGATCTTCCAAGCAAATGGAAAGCAAAAACAAAAACAAAAACAAAAGCAGGGGTTGCAATCCTAGTTTCTGATAAAATAGACTTTAAACTAACAAAGATCAGAAGAGACAAAGAAGGCCATTACATAATGGTAAAGGGATCAAGTCAACAAGAAGAGCTAACTATCCTAAATATATGTGCACCCAATACAGGAGCATCCACATTCATAAAGCAAGTCCTTAGAGACCTACAAACAGACTTAGACTCCCACACAATAATAATGGGAGACTTTAACACCCTACTGTCAATATTAGACAGATCAATGAGACAGATGGTTAACAAGGATATCCAGGACTTGAACTCAGCTCTGCACCAAGCAGACCTAATAGACATCTACAGAACTCTCCATGCCAAATCAACAGGATATACATTATTCTCAGCACCACATCACACTTACTCCAAAATTGACCACATAGTTGGAAGTAAAGCACTCCACAGCAAATGTAAAAGAACAGAAATCACAACACACTGTCTCTCAGACAACAGTGCAATCAAATTAGAACTCAGGATTAAGAAACTCACTCAAAACTGCACAACTACATGGAAACTGAACAACCTGCTCCGGAATGAGTACTGGGTAAATAATGAAATGAGGGCAGAAACAAAGATGTTCTTTGAAACCAATGAGAACAAAGATACAACGTACCAGAATCTCTGGGACACATACACATACAAAGCAGTGTGTAGAGGGAAATTTATAGCACTAAATGCCTACAAGAGAAAGCAGGAAAGATCTAAAATCGACACCCTAACATCACAATTAAAAGAACAAGAGGAGGCCAGGCTCGGTGGTTCACGCCTGTGATCCCAGCACTTTGGCAGGCTGAGGCAGGTGGATCGTGATGTCAGGAGATCGAGACCATCCTGGCCCACATGGTGAAACCCCATCTCTACTAAAAATACAAAAAACTAGCTAGGCATGGTGGCAGGTGCCTGTAGTCCCAGCTACTCGGGAGGCTGAGGCAGGAGAATGGCGTGAACCCGGGAGGCGGAGCTTTCAGTGAGCTGAGATCATGCCACTGTACTTCAGCCTGGGCGACAGAGAGAGACTCTGTCTCAAAACAAACTAACAAAAAAGAACTAGACAAGCAAGAGCAGACACATTCAAAAGCTAGCAGAAGGCAGAAATAAAAATAACTAAGATCAGAGCAGAACTGAAGGAGATAAAGACACAAAAAACCCTTCAAAAAATCAATGAATCCAGGAGCTGGTTTTTTGAAAAGATTGAAAACAAAATTGATAGACAGCTAGCAAGACTAATAAAGAAGAAAAGAGAGAAGAATCAAATAGACACAATAAAAAACGATAAAGGGATATCACCACCGATCCCACAGAAATACAAACTAACATCAGAGAATACTATAAACACCTCTGTGCAAATAAACTAGGAAATCTAGAATAAATGGATGAATTCCTGAACACATACACCCTCCCAAGACTAAACCAGGAAGAAGTTGAATCCCTGAATAGACCAATAACAGGCTCTGAAATTGAGGCAATAATTAATAGCTTACCAACCAAAAAAAGTCCAGGACCAGACGGATTCACAGCCGAATTCTACCAGAGGTACAAGGAGGAGCTGGTACCATTCCTTCTGAAACTATTCCAATCAATAGAAAAAGAGGGAATCCTCCCTAACTATTTAATGAGGCCAGCATTATCCTGATACTAAAGCCTGGCAGAGACACAATGAAAAGAGAATTTTAGACCAATATCCCTGATGAACATCGATGCGAAAATCCTCAGTAAAATACTGGCAAACCGAATCCAGCAGCACATCAAAAAGCTTATCCACCATGATCAAGTTGGCTTCATCCCTGGGATGCAAGGCTGGTTCACCATATGCAGATCAATAAACGTAATCCACCACATAAACAGAACCGAAGAAAAAAACCACATGATTATCTCAATAGACACAGAAAAGGCCTTCAACAAAATTCAACAGCCCTTCATGCTAAAAACTCTCAACAAACTAAGTACTGATGGAACGTATCTCAAACTAATAAGAGCTATTTATGACAAACCCATAAGCAACATCATACTGACTGGGCAAAAACTGGAAGCATTCCCTTTGAAAACTGGCACAAGACAGAGATGCCCTCTGTCACCACTCCTATTCAACATAGTGTTGGAAGTTCTGGCCAGGGCAATCAGGCAAGAGAAGGAAATAAAGGGTATTTAATTAAGAAAAGAGGAAGTCAAATTGTCCCTGTTTGCTGATGACATGACTGTATATTTAGAAAACCCCATTGTCCCAGCCCAAAATCTCCTTAAGCTGATAAGCAACTTCAGCAAAGTCTCGGGGTACAAAATCAATGTGCAAAAATCACAGGCATTCCCATACACCAATAACAGAAAAACAGAGAGCTAAATCATGAGTGAAATCCCATTCACAATTGCTACAAAGAGATTAAAATACCTAGGAATCCAACTTACAAGGAATGTGAAGGACCTCTTCACGGAGAACTGCAAACCACTGCTCAACGAAATAATAGATGACACAAACAAATGGAAGAGCATTCCATGCTCATGTATAGGAAGAATCAATATCGTGAAAATGGCCATACTGCCCGAGGTAATTTATAGATTCAATGCCATCCCCATCAAGCTACCAATGACTTTTTTCACAGAACTGGAAAAAGCTACTTTAAAGTTCATATGGAACCAAAAAAAGAGCCCACATTGCCAAGACAATCCTAAGCCAAAAGAACAAATCTGGAGGCATCATACTACCTGACTCAAACTATACCACAAGTCTACAGTAACCAAAACAGCATGGTACTGGTACCAAAACAGACATATAGACCAATGGAACAGAACAGAGGCCTCAGAAATAACACCACACATCTACAACCATCTGATTTTTGACAAACCTGACAAAAACAAGAAATGGGGAAAGGATTCTCTATTTAATAAGTGGTGCTGGGAAAACTGGCCAGCCATCTGTAGAAAGCTGAAACTGGATCCCTTCTTTTTACCTTATACAAAAATTAATTCAAGGTGGATTAAATACTTAAATGTTAGACCTAAAACCATAAAACCCTAGAAGAAAACCTAGGCAATACCACTCAGGACATAGGCATGGGCAAGGACTTCATGACTAAAACACCAAAAGCAATGGCAACAAAAGCTAAAATAGACAAATGAAATCTAATTAAACTAAAGAGCTTCTGTACAGCAAAGGAAACTACCATCAGAGTGAACAGGCAACCTACAGAATGGGAGAAAATTTTTGCAATCTATCCATCTGACAAAGGGCTAATATCCAGAATCTACAAAGAACTTCAACAAATTTACCAGAAAAAATCAAACAATCCCATTAAAAAGTGGGCAAAGGATATGAACAGACACTTCTCAAAAGAAGACATTTATGCAGCCAACAGACACATGAAAAAATGCTCATCATCACTGGTCATGAGAGAAATGCAAATCAAAATCACGATGAGACACCATCTCACACCAGTTAGAATGGCGATCATTAAAAACTCAGGAAACAATAGGTCCTGGAGAGGATGTGGAGAAATAGGAATGCTTTTACACTGTTGGTGGAAGTGTAAACTAGTTCAACCATTGTGGAAGACAGTGTGGCAATTCCTCAAGGATCTAGAACTAGAAATACCATTTGACCTAGTGATCCCATTACTGGGTATATGCCCAAAGGATTATAAATCATGCTGCTATAAATACACATGCACACGTATGTTTATTGCGGCACTATTCACAATAGCAAAGACTTGGAACCAACCCAAATGTCCAACAATGATAGACTGGATTAAGAAAATGTGGCACATGTACACCATGGAATAGTATGCAGCCATAAAAAGATGGGTTCATGTCCTTTGTAGGGACATGGATGAAGCTGGAATCCATCATTCTGAGCAAACTATCGCAAGGACAGAAAACCAAACACCGCATGTTCTCACTCATAGGTGGGAATTGAACAATGAGAACACTTGGACACAGGGTGGGGAACGTCACACACCAGGGCCTGTCGTGGGGTGGGGTGATGGGGGCGGGATAGCATTAGGAGAAATACCTAATGTAAACGATGAGTTAATGGGTTTAGCAAACCAACATGGCACATGTATACATATGTAACAAACCTGCACGTTGTGCACATGTATCCTAGAACCTAAAGTATAATAATAAAACAAACAAACAAACAAAAAAAAAACAACTTACCCACAGCAGATTTTTAGCAATCTTTGACTTTCCTGAAGATTGAGTCCCTTTGGAACACTGTGGAGGGTCCTTTCTTCATGTCATCCTTTCAAAAAAAATATGCCAATTGAAAGACAGAATGAAATCTATTTCATCACTATTGGTCTGCACGACGTTATTTATTTAGCCTGGATGTCTTTTCCTTATTTCTAGCTAGATAAGTAACAGATACAGAGTATACTTAGTTCCGTGCTGCATTCCTGTAAAGATGCCCAGTTTGGCATTTTTAATGATGAAGTATGTTTATTTTGTTTTCTTGCAAGCATTTATTGTAAAAGCTATATGCATACATCAATAAAACATTGTTAAATGCAGCATTGCTAAAGAGATTGGATAATAATTTGACATATGCGTTCACAATTACATTTCCCCTTTTTTTTCCCTACCTTTGAAACTCGCAGAGGTTTGGGTTTCCTAGCCTCAGGTTAGGGGTGGAGCGGGGCTGGGCAGGGCAGAGAGCATAGGGACCTTCATGGCTTCCTGGCATTTATTTCCAAAAGCCTCAACCCACTGAAGAGGGCAGGCTTGGCTGGAGAAATGGTTTTCTGTCTGACTAAAAAGAGATTTTGAGTCAGGAGTGGGAACAGGAGGAGGCCTGTGAGTCTCTAAGAAGGTGGTTCTGCCATTTTCTTGGGAGACCTTTGGCAGGGAAGCAGAGTGAGCTGTCAACAAATGCAGGGACCCAGACACTAATTTCATTGTTCCCAAAGTGGTATCTGTGAGTCCTCATACCTTCAGGAACCATGAGCCCAGGGAAGATGTTCTTAGCCATACCCTGTGTGAGGAGATGACCAAAGATAGGACCTCCCATATGGTCTCCAGCTCTTCCCAAAGCCTTGGTGTTGACCTGGGTCTGGGGGTTGACAGGGAAACCACAAGAACAGCTGAGATTAAATGCATCATCAGTTAGGTGGGATGGGGAACTCACAGTCAGTAATAAGTTTGATTAGAAAGAAATAGAGATATTTCACATTGGAAAAACCCTTTTAGACATTGGCTTAGGCAAGGAATTCATGACCAACAACCCAAAAGCAAATGCAATAAAAACAAAGGTAAATAGCTGGGACTTAATTAAACCAAAGAGGTTTTGAATGGCAAAAGGAACAGTCAGCAGAGTAAACAGAGGACCCACAGAGTGGGAGAAAATCTTCGCAGTGTATACATCTAACGAATGACTAATATCCAGAATCTACAATAAACTCAAACAAATTAGCAAGAAAAAAAGCAAACAATCCCACCAAAAAGTGGGCTAAGGATATAGATAGATAATTCTCAAAAGAAGATACACAAATGGCCAACAAACATATTAAAAAATGCTCAACATTACTAATGATCAGGGAAATGCAAATCAAAACCACAACGTGATACCACATTACTCCTGCAAGAATGGCCATAATAAAAAAATCAAAAAACAGTAGATGTTGGCATTGATGCAGTGAACAGGGAGCACTTCTACACTGTTGGTGGGAATGTAAACTAGTACAACCGCTATGGAAAACAGTGTGGAGATTCCTTAAAGAACTAAAAGGAGAACTACCATTTGATCCAGCAATCCCCTACTGGGGATCTACCCAGAGGAAAATAAGTCATTATACAAAAAAGATACTTGCACACACATGTTTATAGCAGCACAATTCGCAATTGCAAAAATGTGGAACCAACCCAAATACCCATCAATCAATGAGTGGATAAAGAAACTGTAGTATATATATATGATGGAATACTACTCAGCCATCAAAAGGAATGAATTAATGGCATTTGCAGCAACCTGGATGAGATTGGAGACTATTATTCTAAGTGAAGTAACTCAGAAATGGAAAACCAAATATCGTATGTTCTCACTCACAAGTGGTAGTTAAGCTATGAGGATGAAAAGGAGTAAGAATGACACAATGGACTTTGGGGACTCAGGGGAAAATGGTGAGAAGGAGGTGAGGGATAAAATATTACAAATTGGGTGCAGTGTATACTGCTTGGGTCATGGGAGCACCAAAATCTCGCAAATCACCACTAAAGAACTTAATCCTGTAACCAAACACCACCTGTTCCCCAATAATCTATGGAAATATTTTTTTTAAAAAGAAAGAAAGATATTTCTAGCACATACGAGTTTATGGATGGAGACTCATGCCTGCCACACTATGAAAACATTCTTCCCTTCAAAATCCCTATCAGTGTAATTTGAAGTGAATGTTCTAGTACCACATGCTTTTGGACTCTAAGGAAGAGATATAATTTATGAAAATGTGGTATTTGAATGCAGCAAATTGAAAAATACCAGTTCAGATACTTTGGGGCCATGCAGAGAGTTTCCCAATCAGGTGTAAGTGTGGGTGGTGGTGGTTTGAATACTGAAAGGATGGACAGGTGGGGGTGACAACTAAGAGCTGCCACCTGGGGAGAATCCTAGGAGAATCTGGGCCTGGACAAACCAACCAGTAGTGACCGTGGGCCAGATGAGCCTCTGGGCTCTGCAGCTCCGTGTGACACAGGCTCCTAGCCAGGAGCTCATTCCGAGTCAGAATGTGCCTGCAATTAGGTCTCAGGAATCTTGACAAGCAGTTGTAAAAAATCTCAAAGAAAGGAAGATACAGAAACAAGCTTGAGAGAACATTTGATCTAGATGGTTCTTTTTCACTTCCAGTTTTGGACTGGAACTGGTGACTGAGGTTGGGGGAGGGGAGCTCCTGGCTGCAGGTGCATGCTGGGAAGGAACTGCATCTAGTTGAAAAGCGAGAGGCTTTCAGCTGGGCTCTTTTCCCAGCTGGAACCAAGGCAGGGGAGTTGAGATTACAGGATGGCTGTCATAGGGAATGTAGAGACCTACACCTCAGCCTCAAGCCCAAAGTGGGAGGGGATTGAGCTAGGAGCTCAAAACAGAGACTTCTAGGCACTGCTCTCGGTCGCAGGCCAAAGAAAGAAGTTCAAGAAAGCTGTTGGAATAGGATACGTAAGAATGAGAAACAATCTACACTGTAACAAGAACCCCACTCGTGTGTGTGCATGCGCTCATGTGTGTATGTGCTTGTAGGTGCGTGTGTGGGTGTGTGCGTGTGTGTGCATGTTGTGCATGTGTTTGTGCATGTGTGTATGTTTGTGCATGTGTGTATTTGTACGTGTGTGGGTGTGTGTGCGCATATTATGTGTGTGTGCTTGTGTGTGCGTGTGTACGTGTTCATGTGCACGTGTGTATGTGCTTGTGTATGTGTGTGCATGTGTGTGTGTGTATGCGTGTGTGCCTGTGTGGTGGTAATGACCACAACTGGGAAGCCAGCCTGGAAAAAGCCGGCCTGGAAAGACTTGGCTTTATTTGTATCCAGGGAATTTGGGAATGAGCATTCTGTCTTGGCCAGGAGGTGGAAGAAAAATGCAACTAGGAAGGGCTACTTCCAAGGAACAGCTTTAAAGAGTTGCAGTTCCGGGGAAAAGCTGAGACATAATTCTAAATGCTTTGTCAAGTCAAGCTGGCCCAGGGAATAATCTGGTTATCTCTAATTTACCCCTTCTTATGCTAGTATCCCCCCTTGCTATAATCAGATTGCTTTTTACCCTGAGTTGTTAGGACCAGGGGCCATGTAAGAAGTACATAAAAAAAAAATTAAGAGAAAACTCTAAGTTTGTGGTCACTGAAAGTAAAATTCTTCGTAAGTCTTCTCCAGCTCCAAAATTCTGTGATTCACACATTTTACAATCTATAAAATAATGCAATATCAATAATAATATTGTTTGCTGTCTTCTGAGATCTCCATGGGAAAGATATGCTAGGATATTATAGAAGTTGGCCCAAAATGTGCACAAATGGATTAGAGTGAGCAGAATCAAGTAAAAGAATGGTTTGAATAATAACATATTGATAACAGATAATACAAACTTTTTTCATTAAGCTTCGGAAGAATCTAAGTAGAAATGCATTGTTTGGAATGCATATGCTTTGGTCTCAATAAAAATATCCGGTTGCAGAGATATTTCATGTGGTTTGAACTAACAGGCAAACAATTAAAAATTCATTGGTATACACTAATTCATGTAGTTGTATATTTTGGAGGTAAGTGTAATGGCATAGGTTTGCTGTAATGGAACTGATTGGAAAATGATCTCTTGGAGAAAATTTATTGCTGGTCATAAGATTTCTTTGGTTTAGAAAAATGCTGGGTTTAGTAAAATCTGAAGCACTAAATGAAAGTCTGCTTTAATAAAAATGTGGATCTGAGAATTGTGGTTTTTAGTAAGCGGGCATTTGATCCATTAAAATTGTATTGGTTTTATTCTTTACGTTGGCTTTTCCTGAAATCCATCAGTTTGAAGCATGAAGTAAGCACTTGCCAGATATTGCTCCAATAATGAAAGATTGAAAGCAAGGCCCTCAATAACTGTTAAAACAAGTCCTATTAATCAGCTGTAACTTGTCCCTTTGTAAACTTCTCATAACGGAAAAAGCAGCAGTTTATTTCGCTTTTGTTGAAGATGGCAAAGCAGTAATTTTATTGTCACTGAATCCCCTCAGCATCCTAGAACTCAGTGATGGAAAAATATCTACAGAATTAGATCATGCCGCCTGCTTGGGCTGCCTGCATCTCTTCTTCCATACAGAGTTCCCCAGTGCTTTGTCTCGGTGAAGCTGGGCTGGACCCCTGACTAAGACTCCGCCACTCTCCTTGGATGAGGATCCTGTGGTCTAACTGGCCTTATTGTTAGGAAATTGTTCATAAAATTAGGAAACTCAGAGTAAACAGAGAACTCAGACAGGACTCTTCCTTGCAGAGGGTAACGTACATGTGGAATGAGTTACTGAGAAAAGTGATTGAGGCGAAGAGCGCAAATGAATTCAAGACAGTCCCAGGTTTATTTCTGGACATGGCATAGGAGGGAGGGGATGAGGAGGAGGCTAGTAGGAGGTAGGGTTAAGATGCATTTTTGCAGGACAGGCAAGTAAATAATTTTGCTTATTCTTCAAATTTCCTTTTACGATTGTGGAATATTCCCAATGAAAGCCTGCATGTTCTCATCCATTTGGCACTGATGGGTACAGCAGGGTCAGATTCTGGTCCTGCCACTGTATCTGAGGGAGATGGTTTCTAGTGCAGAGGCTGCGGGGAGCGGGGATATCCTACCTGATCCAGAGCGAACAATTCAGCAGCAAAAGAGGAGTCAGAGCTGGGCACTCCCAGTGGGTTTCTGGCCTAAAAATGCACAACCAAGAATTCGCCTCTGAAAGCCTCTGTTTTTAACTGTGTTTTCAGCTGGGAAAGGGCACTGAGGACCAGTTACATGGCAGACCCTATTTTCTCCTCATTGCTTCAATGTTGGACTTATGAATGTGGTAGTCTGCTAGGGCTGCACAAAGTACTACAGAATGGGAAGCTTAAGCAACAGACATGTAAATTCTCACAGTTCTGGAGGCCAGAAGTCTAAGACTAGGGTGTTGGCAGGGATGCTTTCCTGTGAGGCCTTGCTGCGTGGCTTGTCTTTTCCTTGTGTCTTTACTTTACATGGTCTTTGTGTGTGTGAGCGTGTGTCCTAGTCTTCTCTTCTTACAAGGACAACAGTCATGTTGGATGATGGCCCATCCATATGACCTTGTTTTAGCTTAATTACCTCTTTAAATAGCCTATCTCCAAATATAGTTTTATATATATATATATTTTCTTTTTTTAAGAGACGGAGTCTCGCTCTTTCGCCCAGGCCGGACTGCAGTGACGCTATCTTGGCTCACTGCAAGCTCCGCCTCCCGTGTTCATGCCATTCTCCTGCCTCAGCCTCCCGAGTAGCTGGGATTAGAGGCTCCTGCCACCCCGCCTGGCTAAAAATACAAAAAATATAGTTACATTTTGAGGTACCGGGGGTGAGGAATTCAACATGAATTTGGTGAGGACACAATTTAGTCCATAACACTGAGGTTGAGGAAGAAACTGGAAGCACTGGAAGAGTTTTGCTGCAGCTCCAAGGGAGAAGGACACATACCTGGCCGGGAGCCTTTGTGGCAGGCTTGAGGTCTAGCCTAGAAGGGGTTGTAAAAGGGCTGACAAAGGGAGGCCTGAACTTTCGGCTCACAGCACTGGGTGCTGAGGTCTCCCAGCAACTGACTTATCAACCCTGAAGTCGGAGGCTCTTGGAAGCTGAGGTCCTCCTGCTCTGCACTCAGCCCCACCCATGATCCCCTTTGATGCTCTACAGGTAGCTCATGCAAGGGAGAAGGGGGAAATGTGGCAAAGCGGGATCATTAAATGGTGAGAAAACTGCCTTGGCTGGGATGTAAGAAACCAACTGTTTTAGGCAGGGAAATGTTATAGGTGGAGGTGATGCCAACAGGAGAAGAGCCTGTGGTGTCGGGGTGAGAGGGAGAGAGCTCCACGTGTTAGTCCTCCAGGACACAGAATTTATTAGTCTAGAAAACAACTCCAGACATGGAGCCCTTTTAAACTTTCACAGCTTGGAGGTTCAGTGCCATCTGCCTTGCTCTGAACCCAGTACCCCAGGCTGGGAGCCAGGAGGAAGAACTTCAGTTCCAGTGCTGTCAATGGGGCTTTTGCTATATTTGAGGTTTCACATCATGGCCACTTGCCTCCACTTTTCCTGTGTCTTCTGTTTTCCACTAGAGCCCAGAGTTTTTCTTAGAAAGTTTATAAGGCCCAATGTGAGTGGGGGCTCAAAGACAAGGTCAAGGGCAGGCAAGATGGATGAGGCAAATAACTCAATGAGCAAGTGATGGCAGGCCCTTCAGGCTGCCTTCTCATGCAATTGATAGTTGCTCCTTCTTCACATTTCGTTTGGTTCCCTAAATGTTAAATCATCTCTAGCATAAGCAGGTGATGGCCCATGAATGGAGCCAGATGCTGAGATGTTGTTCAGCTTGAGTGGCCTCCAGTTCATTCCTGACCGAGCTGTGGTTTGTTCCTGCTGGCTGTTGGATCACCTCCTTCAAGGATTCATCACTGGATAGGCCACTGTTGGCCATTGGAGCTATTCCACCAAGACTGATCTGAACTCCCCCAATGAGACTTTTCCTTTTCTAGTAGGTTCCATATCTGATTCTATGAAAAGTTCAGCCCAAATGAGAGGACCTTGGGAACACATGTCGATAGAACAGAGTCCAGCTCCTCAAACTGCCTCTCTGACTTATCTGTGCACAGAGTAATGCTTTACATGGTAAATCCTCAACTGACATTGTCAAATTGAATGATCTGATGTCAAAAAAAGAGGGGGAAACAAGGTAGCTAGCATCAGAGGTGTTATTGTCAGCTGCCAGTTATCTCCAGATATCTGTACCATTTATAAATTAAGCTGGGATATTTACACCAGTCCAGCCTTCTCTTTCTATTCCTAGAGTAAGAAGTTATCCTTTTATTGTTCCATAAAATAGGGAAGCTTCATATGTTTTTTAATACAGATTTTGTGATGATTACGTGGAGGCAGTCAGTGTCTGGCATGCAGTAAGCACTGTATGTGCCATTTCATCATTATTGCTACTGTCATCCTCACCACTGAAATTAGATAAAAAGGCTTTCAAGGATGAGATTCCTTTTGAAATCAATGGCGAGCCAAGCAGCTAGTCCAGAAGGAGCTGAGCACCTCCTCTTTATGACAGTTTTTAGCGTGAGAGGGGCAGCATTGTCCTGAAAAGAAGAGATCCCAAAGCTCAGCTGTGAGAATAGAGTCTTTACATCTGTTGAAATCAGGAAGTAACTGGAATTCACAAATTCCTGGTCACTTGAGATTTCCTGACTGTTTTATGAACCACAGTTGAACATCAATTAATCTTGGGAACGTACTGGAGTTTACTTGTGTCTCTAGACCATTTTATAGCCCAGGTCTTTTCCTGAAAGACGGCTCTGCTGTTGATTTCCACTTTTCTTAGGATCTTTACAGAAACTTCTCCAGCTTCTGAAAGGGCCGGAAGAATTTACCTGTCTGAAAGCAGTGGTCACACATGAATGGATTTTCTTGTAGACGAGCAGTAGTTCCTTAGCTTTGAATGTGTCGCCAATGTATTTTTATACATACTACTAGAGAGTCAAATATTTGGCAGGTTGATTCAAAAGAACATTTCACTGGGATGAGGGAGCACTAAATATAACTGGTGAGCAGATTTGTCTTTTACCAAATGCATTTGTTATGAATTACGATAAATGCTTCTTCCTTTAGCGTTATCACATTTTTTTCTATTGTTTTAGTACTTAAAAATGTGACTGTAGGAAAGACCGAAAATAGCCAAGGGCATTACCCTTGTTTCTAGTAAGCCTGAAGAAGACAGCAGACTGTTTAATAAGTATGGACATCAAATGTGTTTATGTGATCCATCTAGTCCAGAAATATTTGCTCAGCTCCTACCATATGTCTGGCCCTGAGATAAACATTTGCTATTAGGCAGTGTTCTTGTCTCTGGTTTTAAGGAACAGAACACTACTCAAGCATGCTCATATATCAAATAGAGTTTATTGAAGGCACCATTGTGACAGCTCAGGGAAAAAGATAATAGCAGAGTCAGATGTGAACTAGTTCTAGGAACTGGGAAATGATCACCATCTCCAACAGCTACCCTTGCTGTCTGTTTTGGCCTCTCTGTATCATTCTCAGTTCTCTACCTTCCAAAGTACTTTTTTAAAAAAAAATATAGTTTGTATCTTGTTATAATAAGGCAACTCTAAGAGTTTTCAACAAAATACATTTTGTAGGCTTGAGTAGTTAGAATATTCATACCATAAAAGGTAATTTTCCAGATAACTCCCTGTTCTAAAATTCTGGTTTCTCTTTACAAATTATTAGGAAGGTCTTTTTCATTGATGTGAAGGACTTTGTCACTTTAGATAACTAATACTACTGAGCATATTAATACTCTTCAACACCGTGCTAATCAATGCTGAACAAGAGCATACAGGTATCACTAAAGAGAATACAATGCTACAATAAGCAAAAGCTTTGCTCTAGGAGGCCAAAGGGGAAAACCATCTTGTCACTTGGCTGCCACTTCAATGAAGTAATTGGGTAAGACTCGTTTATTCCTAAACAACAGTTGCCAAATTTGAATGGAAATGAGTGTTTGGATTTAGTCATTAACGTTCAAGGAAATGCTGCAGCAATTCTCTGAATATTTCCAAAGAATGTATCACAATCCAGGAATATAGAATGTATAAGGCTACTTTCACAAAACGCCATCAGAGATTAATGTGTTGCGTGGGCTTGAAACACTGGCACTTTGATATTCATTACCATATGTAAATTAAAAACTGCCTTGAACATTAGGATTGTTAATTTGAGTGTGGGGAAAAACTAATCTAATACTCATTTCAGTGAGTGTCCAATGATAGAGGATGTGAGCCACTAGGAATATACTGTAATCAAATATAGATATGTAAAGTATTATTTCATTTCATGTAATTAGATACAGAGTTAGATGGAATATCTACAGACTGCAACAAATTAAACCAAAATAGACTCTTACATATTTGTTATGGGTTTTTTGTTTGTTTTCTTTTTTTAGAGACAGGATCTCACTCTGTTGCCCAGGTTGGAGTGCAGTGGTGTGATCATGGCTCCTTACAGCCTCCACCTCCTGGGCTCTGTGAGTGTGAGCCCCCACGCCCAGCTAATTTCTGTATTTTTTTTCTAGAGATGAGGGTCTCACTATGTTAGCTGGCATCTTGGAAGGCTTTTTAAATTATTTGCTTTAAATCCTTTAAATAAACAGATTAAATCCCTATTTGAAATAAAAGTAGCTGTTTACTCATGTAAATGCATTGTTTTTCCTTGACTATTTAAAGGCAAACAGATTAAAGGACATGGAGAGTCTAAAGAGGCTTTGGTGAAGAGTATGTTGAAATTCCTATTTTTTTTCCCCTACTGCAATCCTTTTCCCCAATTCATTTAGGCTTTCTATGGCTTTTAGAAGATGAGAAAGAAAAGTTTTTGTTTCTAATTAACAAGGTTTCACAAGCAGGCAGAGGCATTACTGTTTCCATTTAAAAAGAAAGAAAACCTAGAAAAATGGTGACATGTTCCTCCACCAGCAGGACCGGGATATGGGACAACTTTGGGCATGCCAAGATGCTTTTTTCACTGAGAGATTTATTTTAAAATATTACTTTATTAACAAAAGGGCAATCTATCGTTGGATTTTCTAACACCATGTTGGTGTTTTAATTAAAATAGCAGGGCGTGTGATATTAATGAGCAGGCATTAGTTCTCAAGTCCTTTTCAAGAGTTAAGAGGGCTGGCGATAGTCTTTCTCAAACTCAAATAAAGGGCATTTTCATAATTCTCAGTGGAACAGTGAATATATTTCTCCTTTCCCACACCATACACATTTCTCAAATGCAAATGTGACTTTTAAGGAAGCCTGCCTGGCTCTCTCTGAATTCTGCAGCCAGTGATAAGAGAACAGGACACCCACCCTGACAGCCCACCAACCCAGCAGTTGCTTTGCAGTCGGGGGCAGGGGAGGCTGCTCCTCCTTGGAGGATGGGGCTTTTTCAGAGGTGTGCATCCCATGTTGTCATCAATTCCTTTCTGTTCACAATTTCCTATATAGGAGGGATTTGAATCTTTTTATAGACATTCTTGACTCTGTCTCCAGTTTAGGCCATTTGCCATGTTAATGGTGAAAAGGACTCCCAGGGTCAGGGGACATCGTTATCTTCTCAACAGATGTGTGGCACAGTGGGGCAGCACTGGACTTACGATTTGAAAACCTGGACATCGACCACAGCTTTGTCCCTTGTTCATTTATTCCGACAACAAATAGTGAAAGCCAATTGCATGCCAGGCACTGTCCTTGCTGCTGAGACACCCAGGGATCAGCTGTGGCTCCTGACCTGGGGCTCACCTCTAGTACAGCATTTTCCAAATACTCCATGGTGGAGGACCAGCTTTTAAATTTTAAAAAATTCATCATGGCCTAATAGTTTTGTGAAGTACAATATAGCCAAGTGACTATAAAAGTGAAAATAAAGATATGCAAAATACAAACACACATTTCATTGTTATTAGATTCCACAAGCATAAAATTATTCTGTCAGAGTGACTATTTGGTTCTTTCTCATCTCTATAGTTTCCTCTTCGCAGACAGGTAACAGCCTGTGGAGGACCACACCGGGTATCATTTGTCTGGCAGGTGCTGTGATCCTAAGAGGGTAACATTCTCCCCGGCCCCTGGAAGTGGGTGGAATGGAGCCACTATAGTAAATGTTGTTGGATGCCTACTTAGCAGCCTGCCTCCTGCCTCCTGCCTCCTTCCTGAGAGACTCCAACTTACTCAGTTGTGCACTGGGCACATCACCCTGTTTGCAGCTGGCCTCACCTGTAGGTTGTGGCAAACTTGACTGGCCTAAGGGTAATCCCATATGCCCTACCCCTAAATGGGCCAGGAGGAGGCACTTGATGGGTTCTACATCCATGAGCTTCAAAGTAAGCTTTGCTGTGAGTATTGGGAAAGGTCTCTCTTTGCTCTTTCTAGACAGCTTTCAGAAGCAATCGTACTAGATTAAGAAAGTGTATTAGTTGGGGTTCTCTAGAGAGACAGGAATAATAGGATAGAAGCATATATGAAAGGAAGTTTATTAAGGAGTATTGACTCACACCATCACAAGGTGAAACTCCACAATAGGCTGTCTGCAAGCTGAGGGGCAAGGAATACAGCCTGAGTCCGAAAATCTCAAAAGTAGGGAAGCTGACAGTGCAGCCTTCAGTCAGTGGCTGAAGGCCTGAGAGCCCCTGGCAAACAACTGGTGTAGGTCCAAGTGTTCAAAAGCTGAAGAACTTGGAGTCTGATGTTTGAGGGCAGGAAGTATCCAACACAGGAGAAAGCTGGAGGCCAGAAGACTTAGCCAGTCTAGTCTTTCCATGTTCCTTTGCCTGTTTTTATTCTAGCCACGCTGGCAGCAGATTACATGGTGCCCATGCAAATTGAGGGTGGGTTTGCCTCTCCTTGTGCTGACTCAAATGTTAATCTCCTTTGGCAATACCCTCACAGACACACACAGGAACAACTTTGCATCCTTCAATCCAATCAACCATCACCGGAAGAAAGCATGAAGTCCAGATGGCTGGACCAAAAGAATGCCCTAGGTTGGATGGATGCTGGATGGCCAACTGGACGGGAGAAAAGCAGGTCTTGATAACATTCTAATTAGCCCCAAACCCTCCATTCCCATGAGCCAGTCTTTTCCCTTTAAGTTGATGCTAGCTGCCATTGTGTTATCTGTTACAGACTAATACAATTTGCAATAATTGAAGATGCAATATTTATTGATATATTATTATCAACTGAAGTCCATAGCTTACATTAGGATTCACTCTTAGTTTTGTATGTTCTGTGGATTTTGACATATGTAAAATGACTTGTGCCCACCATTACAGTATCACACAGAATAGTTTCACTGCCCCAAAATACCCTCTGTTCCATCTATTTATCCCTCTTCCTTTCCATGGACCCTTAACAACCACTGATCTTTTTATTGTTTCCATAGTTTTCCAGAATGTCATGTAGTTAGAATCGTACGGTATGTAGCCTTCCTAAATTTGCTTCCTTCACTTAGCAATATACATTTAAGGTTATTTTTTGTTCCCAATAGCTCACTTCTTTTTGTGGCTGAATAATATTTCATTGCCCGGATGTGCCATAGTTTGTTTATTCATTCACCTATTGAAAGCCATCTTGGTTGCCTTCAAGTTCTGGCAATTATGAGTAAAGCTCCTGTAAACATTAATGCGCAGGTTTTTGTGTGGACTTAAGTTTTCAACTCCTCTGGGTAAATACCAGGAGCACCACTGCTAGATTGTATGGTAAGACTATGTTTACCTTTGTAAGAAGCTGCCAAACTCTCTTGCAAAGTGATGGAATCATTTTACATTTCTATGAGCAACAGATGAGGGTTCTTGTTCCTCTTCATCTTGCCAGCATTTGGTGTAGCCAGTGTCTTGGATTTTTTTGCACAGAGTGATATTTTTACATATCCCTGAACAAGGGATGATGTTTAAAATTCTTAGCAATGAGTATCACCAGGGCAGGAGCTCACAGAACAGATGTGGATATTCAGGTGAAGACTGGCTGATCACTGGCTCAGCCTGCAACAGAGCGCCATTTGAGATCATTGCCAAATGCTTTTATTTGTTCTTCTTTTTCCCTCACTGGAAAAGCAACAGCTCATGTGCATCTGGATTGCTCTCTACAACAGCCCTCCCTAACAAGATGCCAGGACTCTCTAAGCCATATTTAATATCCCTCCTTTGTTAGGACCCCACATGTTCCTTGAGACATTAAGAATCCTGGCAAGAGTAGGGGTGATGAAATTCTTTGTTGTAGGGAGCAGCATCACATGGAAGTATGGCTTCTCACTGCCCTCAGCAAGTCCCAGGCCAAAATTGGAGGTGGACTACGTTTATTTTCAGCATTCTGCCTTCTTACCATTTCTTGTCCCTTACTTGTCTTAGGCAGTCTACCTCCCTAGAGAAATATTTTATAGTAAAATTACAGAAACTATCATTAACCTAATGTAACCTTTTTTAGAGGAGAGAGTTTTTGCCTTTTAAGAAGGTCTAAGGGGAAGGACATTGCTATACCCAAAGAATGAAGCTTGGATGTTAGGTAAACATCCATGCAGGAGCCTCACTAGAGTACTTAGAGGTGTCTGCTCACCTAGAATTTGATTCCCAGGATAAGGGAAAGCAAAAGTAGGGAAGAAAGAAAGAGAGAAGAGGAGGTAGAGCAAAGCAAGGAATGGACAGAAACACAAAGGAGAGATGGGAAGTGGATGGAGAGGGGAAACATTGCTGTTGGCAATGGTTTCAGATGGTACGGAGCAGCCCCTGCCCAAGTCTCCAGCCATTCTCTCCATGATGCTCAGTGCCATGGTTTTTATTCAAAAGCTAAATGATAAATTTCATTTGTGCAAATTTATCTAGAAAGAGCTAAAAATCAGAGTCACATACTCTTTGTTTTCAGTGTGAGAAGTTCTCCAAAGGGGGTTACAAATCCCGCCTCTGTTCCCCAGTGCTGTCTTGTACATTTGGATTTCTGATTAACCAACAGATGTGGGGGGAAAATGGCTGGCCCGGCCAGAGAGGTCCCCCATGACCACACATGTGCAAATACTGAGGCTCACAAATCATTCCTGTGAACTCAGCTGTAGCTCATGTGATTCCCCCTCTGCTGCCCGCATCAGATGTCTGGGAGAATCTGTGATGGGGTTGGAGTTGGGTCAGGCAGGAGAGGAAGGAGCCAGCAGATTTGACTTTAAGGATGAGCTTAATCATCTCTTTGCCTCGAATTTCTTTTCCCAACAAATTCTGAGGAGAGGGAACTCTGTCAGGGAGAATATAACAGAAAATATTTCCCTACATGGACTAATAGCAGCTTAATGAATGACTAATAAGAGATAGGGATCGTCAGACCCATTGGAAGTATACTTGGGTACAAGGTAGTTTTTCTAGATACAAACAACATAATCCTTCCTTCACTGTGTTA
This sequence comes from Pongo pygmaeus, assembly GCF_028885625.2. Taxonomy (NCBI): domain Eukaryota; kingdom Metazoa; phylum Chordata; class Mammalia; order Primates; family Hominidae; genus Pongo; species Pongo pygmaeus. Next base: position 16,649,343 of record NC_072394.2, read on the forward strand.
GTTTTTTTTCCCCCTACGTTTCAAAAGAGCAAATAAAAGGTTCACAAGTTTCTCAGACTTCAAATAGTTCTCAAAAATGTCAACAACATCGGTGTAAAACTAATAAAAATATGGCACAAATTTAGCACTTGTACTTGAAGGAAATATAAAAATGGGAAAGAGAAGCATACGGAAAAGCATGCTTGGGGTTTGAGCAGATCAACCTCACATATTAAAAAGCAAAACAAAATAGAACAGTTCCGGAGGGAATGTTTAGAAAGAATGGCTTATTTAATTAGAAAAATAATAATGCGTCCTTTCCTTTTTCTTCAACAACATTGAAGTTGAAAATGGACTTAAGCCATTACCTTTGGCTGTCCTAGCAGGGGAGGGTTTCAGACTTTAATTTCTTTCCCAGCCTATGGTGTGAGGGGAAAAGTTGTCTTGGCATGGAGATACACTGTCAGTGCAGACTCCTCAAAGATGAATGGATGTGCATTTAAGAACAGATAGCTGAGAACATCTCTGAACATCAGTTTCTGCATATATAAAATAGAGCCAATAAACTCTTCCTCACCAGTTTCTTGAGATAATTAAGTGATATAACATGTGGGAAATGCCTGCCTTAGGAGACATCTAGACCAACACTGTTGCAATGATGGATGTGTTCTATATTCTGTACTGTCCAACAGAATAGCCACCAGCACATGTGGCCACTGAACACTTGAAATATGATTAATGCTATGAAGGAAATTAATTTTTACTTTTGTATGACTTTAGTTAATTTAAGTTTGAGAGCCACATGTGCTTAGTGGCTACCATGTTGGATGGCTCAGGTCTAGACAATATGTGTAATGTTGATCATGATGATGATCATATTAATTCTGCTTCCTCAAGTTGGAGTCAAAGTTTTATGCTCAGGGAACTTGTGCCTCTAGGATGGGATCAGAAAACAAACCTTTTTCACAGCAAGTTATATCACAGTTAGGTTTTTGTAAATATGGTCACCTGTGGCCAGGTAAGCTTTGAGCTTTGAGTCTGCCTGTTCTTTGATTCTGCCATCTCTTAACCAGTTATGGGGAAATGTCAGGGAGAAATGGGCAATTTATGTACAAGAACTAAGCATGCCTTCTTTTTAGCATGATTAGATTCTGTGCTCTGTTAACTATTGTTTTCATTTTAAATGTTTTTATTATGACCAAAAATTGATAGTAATAGGATTGACTGAACATTCAGAATGGCCTTGTCCTGAACATTCAGAATGGCTACAATGTCTCAGAATGACAGCAGAAATAATAATCAAATAAGTATAATAGGTGCTTTAATTGAGATTTAAGAAGAATCAGAATATCCTGCGGTTTTGAAGTTTCCTATGAAGGCAGCCACTAAATAACATTCCACTTTGCATAAAAGACTTCATTTCAAGGCTGTCAGCCAAATGCGTGGCTAGCTGATGCATCCCACTGGGCTTAGCAAGCACAATTAAGGTCTTCATCAAACCTTAATAGATTGGTGTCATTGAGCACTGACCTGTGCTTGGAATGTTTTTCTTCTCTGCCTATCACCCATGTCTGAAATTTTCCTCAAATATTGGCAAAGAGAACATATAAGGGAGGATTAGTAGTTCTCCTTTATTCATATATTGTGATATTTTAAAGGCATCTTTCAGTAAATGCGTTATCATATTAGCATCTAACTGACTGATCCAATGGGTTATACCAAAGTGCAAGGTGCATACACATGGGACTCATATCTCAAATTCATTATAATATCCTTGTTTCATGCACTCTCAGCTCTCCAGAGGGCTTCTAAAGCCAGTTCTTTCATTTCAAATAGACAGTAAAGAGAGGATCTCTGAATATCAACATAATATACCCAAGATCCTAGGAAACAATGCAATTGGCCATTTAAATAATTAGAAGATGAGATGCACTTTTGTTGGTCAATGTTGGTGCAACAATGAAACTACTTGGGACAGAAGTTATCAGTTTGGGAAAGGAAGCAGGAACACAGAAGAGATAAGAAGGAAGAAAAAGAAGCTAAAGGCACAAGATGAGAGCAATAGATAGTAGAGGGAAGGTGTAAGATAATGAGAGTGGTAAGTGGCAGGTTGGAGTCTAGCTTTTCCCTAGAGGGGCTTCAGGGAGAAATTAAACATTTTTATAAAGTACCACTGTTCTTTCTTTTGGCATGATCATTTAAAAGAGGGCAAGAAGGAAAGTGAGGTGAGTTGAAGCCCTACAAAAACCTTGTAGGATGTGATTAAGTGACCAAGGACAGGGGCACATCCCCCTTGGGTCCTATATATTGCATTGCAACCCTCTGATGACAGTGGCTGCTCAATTAATGTTTATACTTATAATAAGATTATTTTAGGCTTGTGTTCATTTTTACCCAGGTTATATTCTTGTGATATCCTTATTTTCCATTTATAAAGATTACCTCAACTATTTGTTTCATCCTTTGATATTGGATATGCTGATGCATTTTTCTTTCTCTTTTTCTTTTCTTTTGTTATTCTTTGCTTTACAAGCACAATTAAAGACTTCATGGACCCTCATTATCTTATAAACTTCCCTCTACTACTTCATGTCTACTTCAAGGACAGAATTTTGTTCTTTTTTATGACTGCATAGTATTCCATGGTGTATGTACCATATTTTCTTTACCAAGACTACCACTGATGGGCATTTAGGGTGATTTCATGTCTTTGCTCTTGTGAATAGTGCTGCAATGAACATACATGTGCATGTGTCTTTATGGTGGAATGATCTATATTCCTTTGAGTATATACCCAATAATGGGATTGCTGGGTTGAATGGTAGTTCTAAGTTCTTTAAGAAATCGTCAGCTGGGTGCAGTGGCTGATGCCTGTAATCCCAGCACTTTGGGAGGCTGAGACGGGCAGATCACGAGGTCAGGAGATTGAGACCATCCTGGCTAACACGGTGAAACGCCATCTCTACTAAAAACACAAAAAAATTAGCTGGGCATGGTGGCAGGTGCCTGTAGTCTCAGCTACTCAGGAGGCTGAGGCAGGAGAATGGCATGAACCTGGGAGGTGGAGCTTGCAGTGAGCCAAGATCACGCCACTGCACTCCAGCCTGGGTGACAGAGTGAGACTCCGTCTCAAAAAAAAAAAAAAAAAAAAAAAGAAATTGTTACACTGTTTTCCACATGGCTGAGCTAATTGACACTTTCACCAACAGTGTATAAGTGTCTTTCTCTGCAACCTTGCCAATATTTGTTACTTTTTGACTTTTTAATAATAGACATTCTGACTGGTATAAGGTGGTATCTCATTGTAGTTTTGATTTGCATTTCTCTAATAATCAGTGATGTTGAACTTTTTTTCATATGATTGTTGGCTGCATGTATGCCTTCTTTTGAAAAACGTCTGTTCATGTCCTTTGCCCACTTTTTAATGTTATTTTTTCTTGTAAATTTGTTTAACTTCCTTTTAGAGGCTGGATATTAGATCTTTGTAAGATGAACAGTTTGCAAAAATTTTCTCCCATTCTGTAGGTTGTCTGTTCAGTCTGTAGTTTCTTTTGCTGTGCAGAAGCTCTTTGGTTTAATAAGATTCTATTTGTCAATTTTTGTCTTTGTTGCAATTGCTTTTGGTATCTTCATCATGAAATCTTTGCCTATTTCTAGGTCCAGAATGGTATTGCCTAGGTTGTCTTCTAGGGGTTTTATAGATTTGGGTTTTACATTTAAGTCTGTAATCCATCCTGAGTTAATTTTTATATATAGCATAAGGAAAGTGTCCTGTATCAATCTTCCACATATGGCTAGCCAGTTATTCTAGAACAATTTATTGAATAGGGAATCCATTCCTCATTGCTTGTTTTTTGTCAGGTTTTTCAAGGATCAGATAGTTGTATGTGTGCAGCCTTATTTCTGGGCTCTCTATTCTGTTCCATTAGTCTATCTGTCTGTTTTTGTATCAATACCATGCTGTCTTGGTTACTATAGCCCTATAGCATAGTTCAATGTTGAGTAGCATGATGCCTCCAGCTTTGTTCTTTTTGCTTAGGATTGTCTTGACTATTCTGGCTCTTTTTTGGTTCCATATGAATTTTAAAATAGTTTTTTCTAGTTTTATGGAGAAATATCAATAATGGTAGTTTGATAGGAATAACATTGAATCTATAAATTGCTTTGGGCAGTATGGCCATTTTAAAGATATTGATTGTTATTATCCATGAGCATGGAATGTTTTTCCGTTTGTGTCATCTTTGTTTTGTAGTTCTCCTTATAGAGGTCTTTAACTTTCTCGGTTAGCTGTATTCCTAAGTATTTTCTTTTCTTGTGGCAATTGTGAATGGGATTGTGTTCCTGGCTTGGCTCTTGGCTTGACTGTTGTTGGTATATAGGGATGTTAGTGATTTTTGTACATTGATTTTGTATCCTAAGACTTTTCTGAAGTTTTTCTGAAGTTGTTTATCAGCTTACGGAAATTTTGGGCTTAGATTATGGGGTTTTCTAGATTTAGGATCATGTCGTCTGCAAACAGGGATTGTTTGACTTCCTCTCTTCATATTTGGATGCCATTTATTTCTTTCTCTTGCCTGATTGCCCTGGCCAGGACTTCCAATAGTATGTTGAATAGGAGTGGTGACAGAGGACATCCTTGTCTTGTGCCAGTTTTCAAGGGGAATGCTTCTAGCTTTTGTTCACTCGGTATGATGTTGGCTGTGGATTTGTCATAGATGGCTCTTATTATTTTGAGGAATGTTCCTTCAATACCTAGTTTATTGTGAGTTTTTAACATAAAGGGACTTTGAATTTTATGCATCTATTGAGATAATCATGTGGTTTTTGTCTTTAGTTCTGTTTAAATGATGAATCTCACTTACTGATTTGTGTATTTTGAACCAATCTTGCATCTCAGGGATAAAGCCTGCTTTATTGTGGTGGATGAGCTTTTTGATGTGCTGCTGGATTTGGTTTGCCAGTATTTTGTTGAGGATTTTTGCATTAATGTTCATTGGCCTGAAGTTTTCTTTTTTTGTTGTGTCTCCACCAGGTTTTGGTATCCAGATGATGCTGGCCTCATAGAATGAGCTATGGAGGTGTCCCTCCCCCTCAATTTTTTGGAATAGTTTCAGCAGGAATAGTACCAACTCCTCTTTGTACATCTGGTAGAATCCAGCTGTGAATCCTCCTGGTGCTGGAATTCTTTTTGGTTGATAGGCTATTTATTACTGACTCAATTTCAGAGTTCTTTATTAGTCTGTTCAGGGACTTGATTTCTTTTTGGTTCAGCCTTGGGTGTGGGTATATGTGTCCAGGAATTTATCTATTTCTTTTGGATTTTCTAGTTTGTGTGCATAGTGGTGTTCATAATATTCTCTGATGGTTATTTGTATTTTGGTGGGTCAGTGGTAATAATCCCCTTGTCATTTCTGATTGTGTTTAGTTGCATCTTCTCTCTTTTCTTCTTTACTTGTCCAGCTAGCAGTTTATTTGATTATTTTTTTTTCAAAAAAAAAACCAGCTCTTGCATTTGTTGATCTTTTGAAAGGTTTTTCATGAAGGGTACTGAAACCCTTTAGTTCAGCTTTGATTTTGGTTATTTCTTGTCTTCTCCAACTTTGTAATTGGTTTTCTCTTGGTTCTCTAGTTCTTTTAGTTGTGATCTTAGGTTGTTAAATTGAGATGTTTGTAACTTTTTGATGTGGGAATTTAGTGCTATAAATTTCCCCCTTAACACTTCCTTAGCTGTGTCCTGCAGATTCTTGTATGTTGTATATTTGTTCTCATTAGTTTCAAATAACTTCTTGACTTCTGCCTTAATTTCATTATTTACCCAAAGGCCATTAAAGAGCAGATTATTCAATTTCCATGTAATTTTATGTTTTTTTCCAGTGAATTTCTTAATCTTGATTTCTAATTTGTTTGCACCATGGTCTGATATATTGTTTTTTATGATTTCAGTTCTTTTGTATTTGTTTAGGAGTGTTTTTTTTTCTGATTATGTGATTGATTTTAGAGTATGTGCCATGTGGCAATGAGAAGAATATATACTCTTTTGTTTTTGGGTGGAGAGTTCTGTAGATATCTATTAGGCCCATTTGATCCAGTGCTGAGTTCAGGTCCTGAATATCTTTGTTAATTTTCTGTCTTGATAATCTATCTAATATTGTCAGTGGGGTGTTCAAGTCTCCCACTATTATTATGTGAGAGTGTAAGTCTCTTTGAAGGTTTCTAAAAACTTGCTTTATGAATCTGGGTGCTTCTGTGTTGGGTGTATACATATTTAGGATAGTTAAATCTCCTTGAATTAAACCCTTTACTATTATGTAAAGTCCTTCTTTGTTGTTTTTTATCTTTGTTGGTTTAAAGTATGTTTTGTCTGAAACTAGGATTGCAACCCCTGCTTTTTTTCTGTTTTCTATTTGCTTGGTAGATTTTTTTCTCCATCCCATTATTTTGAGCCTGTTGGTGCCATTGCATGTGAGATGGGGCTCTTGAAGACAATTATACCAGTGGATCTTGGTTGTTTATCCAGCTTGTCACTCTGTGCCTTTTATTTGGGGCATTTAGTCCGTTTTCTTTCAAGGTTAGCATTGATATGTGTAGATTTGAGCCTGTCATCGTTATGTTAGCTGGTTATTTTGCAGACTTGTTTATTAGGTTGTTTTATAATGTCACTGGTCTGCGTACTTCAGTGCATTTTGTAGTGGCTGGTAATGTTTTTTGCTTTTCCATATTTAGTGCTTCCTTCAGGAGGCAGGTCTGGTGATAATAAATTCCCTCAGCATTTGCTTGTCTGAAAAGCATCTTATTTCTTCTTCACCTATGAAGTTTAGTTTGGCTGGATATGAAATTCTGAGTTGGAATTTCTTTTCTTTAAGAATATTGAATATTGGCTCCCAATCTCTTCTGGCTTTTAGGGTTTGTTGAGAGGTTTGCTGTTAATCTGATGGGCTTCCCTTTGGAGGTGATCTGACCTTTCTCTCTAGCTGCCTTTAATATTTTTTCTTTTATTTTGACCTTGGAGAATCTGATGCTTATATGTCTTGGGGATGATCTTCTTGTGAAGTATCTTACTGGGATTCTCTGTATTTCCTGAATTTGAATGTTGGCCTCTCTAGCTAGGTTGGGGACGTTCTCATGAAAGATATCCTGAAATATGTTTTCCAAGTTGGTTCCATTCTCCTCATCTCTTTCAAGGACACCAATGTGTCATAGATTTGGTCTCTTTACATAACCCTCTCTTTCTCAGGGTTTTGTTTTTTTCTTTTCATTCTTTTTTTCCCTCTATTCTTGTCTGAGTATCTTATTTCAGAAAACCATCTTTGAGATCTGAGATTCTTTCTTCCCCTTGGTCTATTCTAATATTAGTACTTGTGATTGCATTATGAAATTCTTATGGTGTGTTTTTCAGCTCTGTAAGGTCAGTTATATTCATTTCTATACTGGCTACTTTGTGTGTCACCTCTTGCATTGTTTTTATCATGATTTTTAGCTTCATTGGGTTGGGTTTCAATGAACTCTTGTAGCTTAATGATCTTCATTCCTGTACATATTCTGAATTCTCTTTCTGTCATTTCAGCCATCTCAGCCTAGTTCAGAACCCTTGCTGGAGAGTTGATGTGGTCATTTGGAGGAAATAGGCACTCTGGCTTTTTGAGTTGTCAGGGTTCTTACACTAATTCTTTCTCATCTTTGTGGGTTTATCTTCTTTCAATCTTTGAGTTGCTGGCCTTTGGATTTTTTTTTAAATCCTATTTGATGACCTTGAGGGTTTGGTTGTGGTATAAAGTGGATTCAATCAACTGGCTTCATTTCTAGAAGATTTAAGGAGGCCAACGCTGAGGTCCTAACTACTGGACTGCATGCTCTAACTCTGGGGACTTGTATTAGGCCCTGACTTTGTTCTCTGTCTTCTTGAAGTTAGGAATCCACTGCACTGAGGGTGCCAAAGTGCTCCTCAATCACTGGTTCCTACAGTCCAATGGGTGATATCAGCAAAAGTGTTTTGTAGTGTAGTGACAGTGGGATTCATTCTCTTTCACATATGTCCACAGCAGTGGTGGCGGCAGCTGCAGCAAAGTGCTAGTGGTTGCCAGGGTGCTTGCCCCTCTGCAGGTGTTTAGCACAGTGGTGGAGGCAACACAGCTGTGGGGGGCAGGGGCCCTTGCTGATGACTGTGTGCATGGTCATACTGGAGGTGGTGTTGGCTCAGGGGTGGGGCACTGGCAGTTGTAGTTCTGGGTGCCTTCTCTGTGCCCCACAAGCATGTGTGGTAGCTCAGAGCAAGGGAGGATCTGCTGTCCTCTGGGCCTAGTTTCACTCCCACAGCAGTGTTAGCACGAGGGCTGGATGCTGGTGGGGGCAGGGATGGCTAGTTCTGTGTCTGTCCAGGCTCCATCTGCAATGGTGATGAGAAGGGAGAGGGTGGGTGGACTGCACTCCTTGGGCAATGGTGGGACCAGGAAAGCAAAACTCACCTGTGCAAACACATGCCAGTAAAGCAATGTGGGGAGTTGTTGTGGGCCTGGGGGAAGCGGTGCTTTGGGGAGGGAGTGGGAGGGCTGGTGCATGGCCACTGCCTCACTGGAGCTCTCTGCTGGTCAGGCATGGTCCACTGTTGCAGCAGCTATGGTGTGGTCCCACAGGGCAGCCAAGAGAGCCCTGCAAGCAGGGCTTGCAGGCCAGGCTGGGGTCCTGGGAGAGGCCAGCAGACCAAGTGTTGCTGAGGTCAGACCAGCCCTGTCTGATGGACAAGGCAATCCAGCAGAGTTTAGGACTGACAGATCCCCTAGGGCTAAAGTCTCCTATGGGATCAAGTCAAGCCTAGGGATATGGGTGTCCCTGCTTGTGCTCTGCTACAGACGCTCCCATGTCAAACCCTCTGGGCTCCATATCAGCTGGCTTGCTGCCCCTACCACTTCTCTAAGCAGCTGTCTCTGCCAACTCAAGTGTCCATGGTGGTTGAGGGTTCTCTTCCTCCTGGGGTTCCAGAGGTCCATGGTGAGAGCAGGTTGTTCCTTGCCAGTTCAACTCACCTATTTCCTCAGAGCCACTGGGGGCCAGGAATGAGTTTGGTGTGCTATAGCCCTCTGTAGGGTCCTCAGCTTTCTTCCCCTTCAGCTCAGCTTGCATATCTTCCATTTGTCTACTCTTGATGCCTTTTCCCTTTTAAGATTTGTTAGGAGCACGCCAGTCCTCGCAGTCCTTTGGTGGGAGCTGTTCTACCTGGTTGTATCTAGTTGGCCATCTTGCCTTCCCCCGATGTATTTTTCTAAACTGCCTTCTATTTAAAGATGAAATATGTCTAATTATATAAACTTTGGATTTCACACTTTCAATTTATTAAGTACAGTTTTATAAATCTAGTATGAAGATGATGAAAGTTGAATTGCATTTAATGTTCTCTGCTTCTAAAACCAGACAGTTATGTAATATTTTAGAAGATGGCCATAAAATTGTTGATTTCCTTTAATGTCAGAGTTTAAAGAGTTAAACTTCAGTTATCTGGATAAATAAGGTTTATAGGACATCTACTCCTAGTGGCCTATAAAACAGAGATGTACCTGAACATACATGTACCTGAATATAGCATGTCCTGCTATATTTCTCACTGTTCTGTAATGCAAAGTTTGAGAATACAAATGGGACCCATTTAAGCAGCAAGGCAGGTTTAGGGGTGATAACAGTTTATCCAACTTAGAATTAAAGCCTAGAAATATAATTGGTATATAGCAGACACCACAAAGAGTGTTGATATATTTGATCTGATCAAATCTTATATTTAGTCTTCCTTGGTCTAATACCCTTAGCCTTGCCCCTTTATGCATACTCTCCCATCTCTTGCCATTATAACTTGGTGATGTTCTCAGGCTTATCCACTCTTCAACCTCAGAAGACAAAGGGCTCCTTCAAAGCCATGAACATGTTGCAATTTTCTATGCATGTTTTTACGTACATTCTATTGTGCGCTCTGGCTGCAAAAAGAGTACCACAGACTGCGTGTCTTAAACAACAGAAATGCATTTTCTCACAGTTCTGTAGACTAGAAGTATGAGATCTAAATGTCAGCAGAGTTGGTTTCTTTTGAGCTTTCTCTTTTTGGCTTGTAGATGTCCATCTTCTCCTTGTGTCTTCACATGAACATCTCTCTGTGTGTCTTTGTTATAATCTTCTCTTCTTATAAGAATACAAATCATATTGAATTAGGATTTACCTGTATGACCTCATTTTACCTTAATCACCATTTTTAAAGACCCTAACTACAAATGCAATCACATTCTGAGGTACTGGGGGTTTGAACTTCAACATAATGAATTTGAGGGGGACAAAATTCACCCCATAACATATTTTTTTCAGCTTTTACGTTCTCTTTTTCCTGTATACACACTCCATTGCCATCAGAAGTAGCCTCTTACCCTTCATAAACACTATACCTTCCATAGTAATTACCCTTGGCACAGTTTCTTAACACCTCAATGCCTTTATGTCCACATGCATTTTATACCCAGACCATTAAGAGTGAATAATCTTGATGCTACTGGTGCCGTGGGTCATCTGTGTCCCGTTATCATCTGGGAAGGAAGGTGTCTATACCTTTCTCAACTACATGAGCAACACAATATCAATATCCTACTTTGAAATTTTGTTTCTTGGAGGCACTCTGGTACCAATTACTGTATCAATCAAGATCCAGGCAGAAAGTAGACATCATGGTTAAACTGGGTAACTTGAAGATAATATAGGAAAATAGCAAGCAATAGTGTAGAATCCTAAAAGTCTGAATCTATTATCAACCTTAGGTGTGAATGGGCAAGGGGAGGGAGTGGATTCTGTCATACAACACATGAGTGCAAAAGAGCTGTGTAGGGCTGCTTGATTCCCATTACCATTGTGTAAAGACACAGCCAGCTCACGTGAGCTCTTAGGAAGGGAGATAGAGAAATAAATACCCTGACCTCATCTTCCTGCCCTCTGGGCTGCTGGCCTCCAAACCAGAAGCAGGGCACTGGAGCTTACCAACATGGTACACAAAGGCTAGCATCCTGGAGCTCAGAGCAGAGGAGAGGAGGTCAGACAGTGGATCTAGAAGGGCAGACAAAAATATCCAGAACAAGTTTCACTCTCCATGGGCCTGAACTAGTGGTTGCAGTTGCTGGAAGGTAGAAAGTGTTAGGGGGTGTTCAGGTATGGGATCCAGATGAAGTGGGAGGGAATTTTAGTATGCTTTGTGAGGATTTCCCATGATTTGAAATTGTGTAAAGACTGTCCCAAATTTTGCAAATGATGCTATATCCTAAGATAAAGAAGACAGTCATACTCATTTGGTAGCTATATTTATATAATGTATTCATATAAATGTATAAATATGTATATTATGTAAGTGGCTGATGTTCACATTTGCTTAATCCTCCCAAAAGTACTGCAAAAAGGTACCATTATCATCTACACTTTATATATGAGAATATAGCAAAATTATAACTGGCTCAAAGTAATAGTTGTTGCAGCTAGGTTTTAACCCAGGCAGGATCATTCATATGCTTTCAATCTTAACCATCAGGCTGGATGTCTTCTCCAATTTCCTTGTTGATCTCTGTATTTGTCTGTTCTTGCACTGCTATAAAGAAATACCTGAGACTGGATAACTTATAAAGAAAAGAGGTTTAACTGGCTCATGTACAGGTTTAATTGGCTTCCTGTACAGGTCGTAAAGGAAGCATGGTGGCATCTACTTCTGGGGAGGCCTCAGGGAGCTTTTACTCATGGCAGAAAGCAAAGCAGGAGCAGGCCTCTTATATGTCAGGAGCAGGACCAAGAGAGAGGTGGGAGGTGCTATACACTTTTAAACAACCAGATCTTATGATAACTCACTCACTCACTATCATGAAAACAGCACAGAGAGGGTGGTGCTAAACCATTCATGAAGGATCCACCCCCATGATCCAATCACCTCCAACCAGGCTCCACTTCCAGTATTGGGGATTACATTTCAACATGAAATTTGAGTGAAGACACAGATCCAAACCACATCAATCGCTGTTAAGACATGCAGTTTAACAGTATGTTTGTTAAACAGCTGGTATTACCTGGGGGAATCTCTAGTGCTTGGAATTAGGAAAACTCCTAATTTTGTGGTCCAGGGAATCCATAAGCCTCCCTAAGACTCCTGCACATTTTAGGAGAGCTAACTTACCCTGGCTCTTGTGCCCGGGTATATAAATTTGTGCCCTCGGATGTGAAGCAACACATTTTGTCATTATAGAAGCATCAGTCAGAAAGGGAAAATTTCTAGAATGTATACATAATATAAAATTTTGTAGGGGAAATAAGAGAGTATTTTACATTACATATGTCATTGCAAATTACTTAAAAACTCTATATTAGACATTTCTATTCTCCAGTATTTTTTCTTATGTACAGTATTAGTTAACTGCCAGAAAAATGCAGCATAAGAGCTACAGAATATCTGTGGCATACAGCAATAAGTGTTGATTTAGGTGCCAAGCCAAAATAAACTAAGTGGGTTGACTGAGGGTTGGCTGGGCTTGGCTTAGTGGCTCTGCTGATCTTGGCTGGCCTTGCTTTATGCATCCAGAGGTTGGCTGGAGTCAGCTGGTCTTGACTGGGGTATTTCTGCTCCACATTCTACCCCTTTGACTGAGGCCAGAGGGCTGACCTTCTGCTTCTCCTCATGGTGATGGTAGAAGCTCAAGTCCAAGTACTCAAGTGCATGACAATCATCTGCTGTGTCATGTCCATGCAAGTCACATGGCTGTACATTTCTCAGTGCTCTGTTATACCACTGGATGCGGATGTATTTATTTATTCATTATTTATTTATTTATTTATTTTTAAACTACTTTACTGAGATGATTGTCATGTAAAAAGACATATATATTTAATGTATACAACTTGATGAATTTGGGGATATGTATACACCCATGAAGCTATCACCACCATTAAGGCCATAAACTTATTCTTCACCTCCAAAAGTTTCCTCCTGCTTCCTCCTTATTATTATTATTATTGATGATAAGAACACTTAACATAAGATCTACCCTCTTAGCAAATTTTAAGTATACAATATAATGCTGTTAGCTGTAGGCACTATGCTGTATAGTAATTTTCTAGAAATTATGTATCTTGCAAAACTAAAATTTTGTACCCTTTGATTATCACCTTCCACTTTCCTCTCCCCCACCCTGGTAGACACCATTTTACTCTTTCACTTTTGTGAGTTTGACCACTTTAGATTTCACCTATAAGTAAGTGCTTATAAGTCTGAATGTTTGTGTCCCTCCAAAATTCATTTGTTGAAATCAAATTCCCAATGTGATAGTATTAAGAAGTGGGATTAGTGCCCCTGTAAAAAAGGCCATGAAAAGCTTGTTTGCCACTTTCACCATGGGAGGGTTCGTCAAGAAAGGGCTCTCTATAAAGCAGAGAGCAGCCTTCATTAAGCAGTGAATCTGCTGGCACCTTGATCTTGGACTTCCCAGCATCTAGAGTTACAAGAAACAAATTTCTATCATTTTTAAGCCACCCAGTGTATGGTATTTTGGTATAGCAACTCAAATACCAATGGACTAAGACAGTGAGATAATGCAGTATTTGTCTTTTTGTGTCTCGCTTAATTCACTTAGCATGGTGTCCTTCAGGTTCATCCATATTGTTGCAAATGGCAGGATTTCTTTCATTTGAAGGCTAACATTCCATTGGATGTATATGCCACATTTTCTTTATCCATTCATTTGTTGATAGGCATTTAGATTATTTCCATATCTTGCCTTTTGTGAACAATGCTGCAATGAACATGGAAGTACTGGTATTCCTTTGAGATCTGATCCCAATTTCATTTCCACTGAATATATACCCAGAAGTGAGATTCCTGGATTGCAAGGTAGTTCTAGTTCCATAACGGCTACAGCCAATTTACATTCCCACCAACACTGTGTGGTTCCCTTTCTCCACATCATCACCAGAATGTTTTATTTTATTTTATTTTTAAAATAATAGCCAAACCATTTGGATATGGTTTAAATATTCCCAATACTAGATCAACTATTTTCTTTGCTGCCAAGTGAAGAAAAGCAAGGGTTGGAACAGAGCCAATTTCTGGTGATGAGCTGTTTGCTCTGGAGATAATTTTCCGAGAAGTGCATGTTAAACACCATGGCATTTCAGCCTTGAAGTGAGAGGTGTAGACTATTTGTGATAATGAATATACAGCTGAGGTGTCCCAGTGGAGCAAGTCACTTAGAATCACAGAAAGCATATTATCAGGCCCATGATGTAAATTTAAAATATCTTATTCCTCATTTTACAAACGTATGTGGGCATCTTTCCCTCTCACAGCCAGCCCATTTCAGTGTGGAAAATCATTCTTGTATGAACCAGATTTAGAACAGTGCCATGATTCGTTCATATTCAAGAGTTAACTGTTTGCTCCTACACAGAGTTGGTGTCAGGAGGCATGTTGCTGAGTGCCAGCAACTCCTTGGGGGTTGAGCTTGGATGGTCTCCTCTGTTCTAGCATGTGAATGCTGTAAACGGGGTGTGTTATGCCATTCTTGCATTGCTATAAAGAAATACCTGAGGCTGGGTGCAGTGGCTCAAGCCTGTAATCCCAGCACTTTGGGAGGCTGAGGCGGGTGGATCATGAGGTCAGGAGATTGAGACCATCGTGGCAAACATGGTGAAACCCCATCTCTACTAAAAATACAAAAAATTAGCTGGGTGTGGTGGTGGGCGCCTGTAGCCCCAGCTACACAGGAGGCTGAGGCAGGAGAACGGCATGAACCCAGGAGGCGGAGCTTAACAATGAGCCGAGATCGCGCCACTGCACTCCGGCCTGGGCAATAGAGCGAGACTGTCTCAAAAAAAAAAAAAAAAAAAAAAAAAAGAAAGAAATACCTGAGGCTGGGTAATTTATAAAAAAGGGCATCTGCTTCAGGTGAGGCCTCAGGAAGTTTTACTCATGGTGGAGGGTGATGGGGAGCCAGCACATCACATCGTGAGAGAGGAAGCAAGCGAGCAAGGAGGAGGAGCCAGACTCTCTTCAACAACCAGCTCTTCTTATGTGAACTGATTAGGGAAGGGGGAGCACTCAGCCATTCATGAGGGATCCACCCCCATGACCCAAACACCTCCCACCAGGTCCCACCTCTAGCATTGGAGGTCACATTTCAACATGAAATTTGGAGGGGACAAACATCCAAGACATATCACTGGATGAGATGTGCTGAGATTGTTATCCAAGCTCCAACCAGGTAAGCTAGTGAGAGGCTCCATCCTGGAGCCACAGGTACACTTGACTTTATAAAGTGTGCAGTATGATTATAATCAGATCATACCCTTTTTCTCCAGGTTTTCAGATATTGATTTACCTAACCTTAATATATTATCAAATAGCCGTTCAATGACATATATCTTTGCTCTGTGTCATTAACTTAAAATTATCTGTGATGAAATACTCAGTTCTGAAATTATTCTATACACACTGAGAGCAGATACTGCCAGAGTTCCCATGATTCTGCACAGAGGAAGCTTCTCATAGTAAGGATCTGATGCTCTGTCTACAGGCTCGGCTTGGCTACAGGAGTATGCTTCGTCCATATGCAGAAGTCACTCCTGGAGCAGTTCTCAACCAGTGACTGAGAGATAAATAACCTGGCTTCCTCACCCCTCAGGTGAACTGTGTTCCACACAGTCTACCAGATTCCTCCAGGGGGTTCGAGCCTCAGCTGCTCAATTATTACCTCAGTAATAACTTACTAATTAATGCACCTGGTGTTCACTCCTCTTCTCCATTTTACCTCTCCGCTTACCTGAGTGCTTCCTGGGATTGCATCTCAAAATGAACTAAGGAAGTGAAATCCTTACCTTAGAGTGGAATTCTGAGGGAAACCCAAACTAAGAGCATCAATATGTTTACTTACATTAGAAAGATTTAAGGTTCAAAAGAAGCATAACCTTGCCATTTAGGGTTTTCTTCTTCTTAAACTTCTCATTTTTTTTGCCACTCTTAGTATACAGAGTATTTTTTTTTAAATTAAAAATACCTATTTCTCATTACAAAAGTAATCTATATTCCTTGTAAAAGAATTAGAAAAAAAAGAACAGGTAAGAATTAAGAAGAAATACATGGCTAATTATGTTACAGCTAGAAATGACTGCCCTGGAATATTTGTGTTTGTCTTTCCATCCTTTTTACTTGCATGGTAGGTTTTCAAAACAATGTCTCCCATCCCACAGGCTCTTTTTCACTGTGACCTTAACACTCCTCTCATTGAGAGTTGGGGCTGGATTGTTTACCCTTGAACCTGGGCCTGCCTTGACCAACAGAGTGTAGTGGAAGTGATGCTGGGTGACTTCTGAGATGGGATTATAATAATGTCACACACTTACATCTTGGTTTTTCTTTTGGACAGACACTCATTAGAAAAATTCAGCTGCCATGCTGTGAGGAATCTCAAGTTAGCTCACATGAATAGACCACATGGTTGGGGGATTTGGCTGGGAGCTCTAGCTGAGGTCCCAGATGGTAGCTAACACCAACTGCCAGATATTGAGATGCTTCCATATTGTTCTCACTCGCAGCTGTCGAGACACCCCCAGCTTTTGCTTTTGAGTCTTTTCAGCTAATCTGCTAGATGTTGTGGGACACAAAAATGCTATCTATTGCTGTATCTGGACCCAGTAAATGTATGACACATGGAATCTATGAGCATAATAAAATGATTGTTTAATGCCAGTGCATTCTGGGTGCTTTGCTATGCAGCAATAATAACTTGAATATTCCTCCTTGCCAATTTCTTTGTATTCTCTAGCCTTTGTATTCTCATCTGATTGGCTGAGGTAATTGATGTCAATCCTGTTGGGCTGAGTCTCTTGAGCTACATCAACTCACAGGTCTTAGTCAGCTTATAATAGATACTGTTGGGGGCATGTGACCATCTCTGAGCCAATCACTAAATAGCCTCATATAAGTTAAAAATTTGTGCTGGGCATGGTGGCTCATGCCTGTAATCCCAGCACTTTGGGAGGCCGAGGCTGGTGGATCATGAGGTTAGGAGATGGAGACCATCCTGGCCAACATGGTGAAACCCTGTCTCTACTAAAATACAAAAAATTAGCTGGGTGTGGTGGTGGGTGCCTGTAGTCCCAGCTACTGGGGAATCTGAGGCAGGGGAATCGCTTGAACCTGGGAGGTGGAGGTTGCAGTGAGTTGAGATCCCACTACTGCACTTCAGCCTGGGTGACAGAGCAAGACTCCTTCTAAAAAAAATAATAATAAATTTAAAAACTGAGTAAGGGACCGTGGGTAAAAAAAAAAATTTAACCAGAAAGAAACACTGTCAGACACACATGCATAGGTACTTATGAATAAAAACAAAAACACAATTTAAAAATATACCAAAGCATAAAATAAATTACAACCGATGTATAGAACAATAGGTAATTGCAACACAAAGACCTTACTCTTATCAACTAAAAATATATTTTGTCTAACATAAAAAGAAACCCAAAGCATTATGTCATGCATTTCTTGTGTGTACAGCTCCTATCACAGTATGGGAAACATACAGAGCCTTTCCTCCGTGGTGGATATTCTCCATCTTCAGCAAATCTGAGGAAGGTTTGAGTAACTAACCTAAAATCTGTGGATAGATTTTTATCCTTTGATAGTAGTTTATGAATTTATATACTTGTGCTAATTTAAAACTTTTTAAATATAGCAGCAAGACTGTGTTGTATAATCAAAGAAAATGGGAAAACTAACCAAATCATTGAGGGATTTTTGCCTCCATCTTGGTAGCTTTCATAG
The DNA here is from genome assembly GCF_028885625.2 of Pongo pygmaeus. Lineage (NCBI taxonomy): Eukaryota > Metazoa > Chordata > Mammalia > Primates > Hominidae > Pongo > Pongo pygmaeus. Next base: position 16,667,131 of record NC_072394.2, read on the forward strand.
TTTCCCATCTTGAGAAGATCTTATTACTTAAACTCCTTTAGAGAAATGTTATACTACAGAAGAGAGCGTCCGTTTTTTCTGCTTCTTCACTGATGTCTATCCTTAAATCCAGCAACTCCGTGGCTTTGGGGTCCCAGCCCTCCTTAAGCCATCTTGTCTCTCTTTCCTGGGGTCCCCAGTCCAGCTGGGTGAGCCCAATGCTCTGACTGCAGCTGGACCTCGGTACCTTCAGCTTCTGTCATGCTGGAGTCATAACAAGTGCCTGTGTCCAGACTTGGGAGTGCACTAGGTTTTCCAACCACAACCTGAAAAGATGCCGTGGAGACAAGGCAGTGGGAAAAGTGAGTTAATACACCTCCTGCCTCTGAAGAGGTAGGCTGTAAACTGAACCAGGATTCAGAGCAAAATGAATCAGATGTCTTCATCTGAGTAAATACTGGACATTAATCTACGACGTGAAAACACCGTACAATTCAAAAACATTGGCAGGCGCTGTTGAGGGAGAGACGCAACATGGGGCTTCCAAGCCAGCGATGAGGTGGCACGGGCAGAGCTGAGCAAGGACACTTCTGCCACATGATGCTTGGCACACGCTGTTGCTCGTTGTCTTGCTTTCAGGTGCCATATTTGCAAAACAAATGGACTTGGAGGCCACGCTGTATCCCATCCGGCCAGCTAAGACCTGCTCATGAATCACTGACTAGCTCCATTACTTACCTAATGTGTCAGAGCTGGCCCCGCTCTAACTGACCTCCCTTGCCTCTAAAAAGTGACACATTGATTTTTATTACTGACTCTGTGTTTCAAAACTTTTTGGGGACTGAAAAACCCACCAGGCAAATCTCAGGCCTTAGAAAGCAGTTAAACTGAATTGCAAATAAAAGGCTTAGAAAGTCCTTAAAATCATAACCTTGGCATCTCCAATAGGACAAATGAACTTTGTCTTCTCATCTGAGTTAACAGATTCGGGAAAATCAAAATCTTTTCTGTTGGATAGACTACATGCTACCATTTCCACAGGCCAGCTGCCCCTAAATTTGGAAAACTTTTCCTTTTGAAATCACCCAATCTCTTTAGCTTGATTTGGGCAACCGAATCTCTTAGGTTTTTGCCTCTTTGTGTCCAAAAGTAGCACTGTTCCTGAGAGCAGGCTATCAATCATTTACATATTAGTGTGACATTCAATCAGCATCCATTTAAATAAATTTACTCAGATAAATATTTATTAAGCACCTACCTTGTTCTAGATACAAAGATGGGTAAGCCACTGTCCCTGACTTTTATGTGCTGTTAAAAGAAAAACTTTAGACAAATTTGATGGAATTCAATGAATTGAATTTGATGGAATTCAATTGATAAAAGAATGACTTGCAAATCAAGCAGCCCCCTGAACCAGAGTAAGTTCACAGTGGCTACAGGGCTGCCACATGGTTGGATAACATTTATGAACAGGACAAGTAAAGAGACATAGAAAATAGAAGTGAGGTACAGGATTGATTATAGCTCAGCGTTGGCCTTATTTGAACATGGCTTGAACAGTTGGCTGCCTGTGATTGGCTGAAAGTTGGCTGCTGGGATTGGCCGAAACTTGGCTGCTGGGATTGGCCGAGACTCACGACTTGTTAAGAGAGTAGGTTGCAGTCATTTACACATCCAGTTAGGTGATAGTTTGGTATGTATGGAGAAACTTTAAGGCCAAATTTAAACATGTAAGGAAGCATCTTTAGGCTAAATCTATTTATTTATTTTTTGAGACAGGTTCTCACTCTGTCACCCAGGCTGGAGTGCAGTGGTGCGATCACAGCTCACTGCAGCCTCCAACTTTCTGGCTCAAGAGATCCTCTCACTTCAGCCTTGGGAGTAGCTGTGACCACTGGCGTGTGCCACCATGCCAGGCTATTTATTTTACTTTATTTTTGTAGAGACTGAGTCCTGCTATGTTCCCCAGGCCAGTCTCTAACTCCTGGGCTCAAGTGATCCTCCTGCCTTGGCCTCCCAAAGTGCTGGGATTACAGGGATGAGCCACCATGCCCTGTCTGGCTAAACTTAACAGCACAGTCAAAGACAGAAACAGACAGGTAGATGCTAGTAAGCAATGTGTAAGCAGAAAGAGAGTGGAACCAAAGTTCTGTGGAGTCAAAAGGAAGAAGCACGTAACAGGAGGCTTGAATTAAGGCGGCATTTGAGTTGAGCTTCTGTAAAGGAGACTTTCAGCAGGCGTGAGTTGGATGGGCGAGGAAGCAGCCATTGCCAGCAGTGAACAGCACACACAGATGAAAGTGGGAGACCTTATGGGGACCTGAGTGTGAGTGGTGACATGGCAGGCAATGGTGAGACAATGGGACTGGAAGGGAATTTGGGCCGAGTCATTGAGGCCTCAAATGCCATAAGACATCTTATGTAATAACAATACATCTTAATACCGCAGGCAAAATAATAAGACATTTTAATAATGCAGGCAGTAGAGAGCCAGGAGAGAGTTGGGGTGGCAGACTGACAGGGTGAGGTCTCTGCTTAAAAGACATACAGCGTTGATGGCATTGTGGCCCGTGAGTTGGTTGGAGACAGAGTGACAGCTAATGCCAGCAGTTGAGGTTATAAATCAGGTGAAGGCAGTGGAGATTAAAGTGAGAGAATAAAATTGAGGAGTATGTTGCACTTAGGCTCAATTTAAACCTACAGAACAAAGTGGGCAGAGGAGCTGAAGATAACTTCAAGGTTTTTCACCCAAATGAGTTTTAAATATATTTCTAAGCATAAGATTGTATTATAGGATTATCCACAGTTAAAGAAATTCCAGGCATCATCTGCAGTTAGCAGTGAAAAGAGAAGAATTTACAAATGATGAAAACTTAAAACAAATGAATCTTAATCTCCTTTCTTTCATCCTGAGATTCTTATTCTATCCCTTATTACTTAAATGTTAAATTGGAAATATTTAGGAATTTTTAATTTTATCTGATAAATGTTTAACACAAAGCATTTACCAATGGCTACTAATTCTTAGTTGTCCCTAGTTAATTACAAATTATGCAATTGAATAATTTTGTTTTATTATGCGCTAGTATCATATCCCTACACACTGAGAACAAGCAGTGGGTTATCACACTCAAAGCAAGACCAATGTGTAATTTTGGCCTGAAGAAGATTCTGCAATTTTCCTAAGAAAAGAAGGCCTGCCATCCCTCTTTGCACGTGAGCGTCCTTGTGTTGACTCTGGAACTCTGGATGTTGTGGCTGGGTGCCAGCCCTGCTGACTAGGCTGCCAGGAAAGGGAGTGGAGTGGACACTGGCAACCCAGGCCAGAAATAAGCAAGGAGTAAACCCAATATTTCAAAAGCTTTGGGCCATAAAAAAAATTAGTCAAAAGGTTTTCGTGACGAGAGGAAATTGGAACTGAGCCCCTCTCTATTATAAAATAAACAAAACAAATACAGCCATTTACAAGCGAAGTCACCTGATCATTATTTAACTGTGGTTCTGTGTAATGCAGTATCACCCAATGGGAGACGGTGAGCTGTCAGGAAGGGAACAAGGCTTTGGACTTGGGCAGCCTGAATTGGCAACTGAATATCTCCACTTACTACTTGTGTGACCTTGGACAAGCTGGGCTTTTCTGAACCCAGGTGTCTTAATCAGGAAACTATGATAAGTTTCACCTTCAAGGCTTGTCATGCAGATCAGCTGAGCAGACAAATGGAGTACTCAATCACCTAGCAGGTTGTCAACCATCAGTCCTTTAGTATGTGCCAAGCTGATTCTCTGCTAGGCACCTGGAATGTAGTGAGAATAATCTTGCTCTCACAGTCCCAGTTTCTAAATAAAATTTTTAATATCATATTTATTTAAAATATATTCATTCTCTTTGTTACTTTTTTATTGCTACATAATATTTGCACATATTTATGGAGTACATGTGATATTTTGTTACATGCATAGAATGTGTAATAATCAAGTCAGATTGTTCAACTCCTCCAGTGTTTATTTCTGTGTGCTGGGAACATTTCAAGTCCCCTCTTCTAGCTATCCTGAAATATACAATACGTTGTTGCAAACTATAGCCACCCTACTATGCTGTCAAGCATTAGAACGTATTCCTTCTATCTAACTGTATGTTTGTACCCAGTAACCAACCTCTTGCATCTCACTGAACCTCCCCCACCCCCAGCCTCTGGTAACCATCATTCTACTCTCCATGCCTAAGATATCAACTTTTATAGCTCCCGTCTATGAGTACAAATACATGCAGTATTTGTCTTTCTGTTCCTGGCTTATTTCACTTAACATAATATCCTCCAATTCTATCCATGTTGCTGCAAATGTCACAATCCCCTTAACAGTGAGGCAGATATTTAAAAAGCAAATAAAAAATGAATATTTTTTTGCAGTGGCTCACACTTGTAATCTCAGCACTTTGGGAGGCCGAGGTGGATGGATCACTTGAAGTCAGGAGTTTGAGACCAGACTGGCCAAGATGGTGAAACCCCGTCTCTGCTAAAAATATGAAAATTAGCCAGGCGTGATGGTGTATGCCTGTAATCTCAGATACTCAGGAGGCTGAGGCAGGAGAATCACTTGAACCCAGGAGGTGGAGGTTGCAGTGAGCCGAGATTGCACCACTGCACACCAGCCTGGGCGACAGAGTAAGACTGCATCTCAAAAAAAAAAAAAAAAAAAGAATATTATAGCAGGACAGTTATTGCCATTGCCCTTGGACTAAGGCAAGATGGGCTCTGTGGTTTAAAAGCCCCGCCCTGGGCTTCTTCCCACTGAGCCCCTCTCTTTAGGATAGAGGGTCTGCAAGGCCAAAATCACATGCTGCACCTGCTCAGAGCCCATGCCCCTCTTCTGGACTTGCTAAGGGAGTAGGCTCCTGGAATTCCATGCTCCAACCAACCCAACCTTGTTTCTAGGGTGTACATGGGTCTTTCTTCTTGAAAGTATGCTATTCCACTGGGGTGGGCACCTTGGACCTGGGGTGTGGCTGCTGTGATATTTATAGTTTGTAGGATGGAGGTTGGCAAGTATGTGTGAGTGTGAGGTCCCCTGTGGTGCAGGATGGAGTGGGGGTGAGAAGAGAAGTGGGGAGGGCAGCTGTGAACTGGCTCTTTTTGCCTGGTGCTTCTCAGTACAGAGCACTGAAGGGTTCAAGAACTCTACCTTCCATTCTGATCTCCCAGACCACTAGGAGGATACACTAGTGTAGAGACAGATAGGAGGAGAGAACACCTTTTGTGTCACAGCTTTTTTTCTTGATAGCATCTGTGGCACACTTAGACATCTAGTAGATGGGCCTACATTTACACTCTTGCTCTGGGCAGGGCATGTGGTTGGCAGAATATTCTTCCAATGAGCATCTTTTGACTGGCCCATTCATGTATCTTAGTTTCTTGAACCAACTCATAGTCATTTTTAAATCTCTCTGTTCCTTCATACAGGTGTGCCTCTTACTTGGAACCCACTTTCCCTCCATTTCCTTTGTAAGTCTTTTGCTCATTCGTCACCGAGGTTAGAGGTCATTTCTCTGTGAACCCTTCCTTATCAGAGCAGGTCTGAGCATGTGGTGTCCATTCAATGGGGGTAATGTGTGGGCAGCTGAAGTCTGTTTCATACCTTCCAGACCAAAAGAAAGGCACTGGTTCCAGTGTAGTGTCCCATAGCAGAAACATGGCTCAGAGCTCAGTTCAAAGGTGTTCCTTGAATGAAGCCAATTCTTTTCGGGGAAGGGGAAGGGGATGGGGGGTCTCCCACCCTCCACCTTTTTTTTTTGAGACAGAATCTCATTCTGTCACCCAGGCTGGAGTGAAGTGGTGCGATCTCGACTCACTGCAACCTCCACCTCCTGGGTTCAAGCAATTCTCCTGCCTCAGCCTCCATATCAGCTGGGACTACAGGCACCCACCACCACACCTGGCTAATTTGAGATCTCCCCTTTTTTATCCTTTCTCACTGTATTTATGTGTGTCTTGGTCAGAGTCTTCATCTGGGTTCAGTGGGATGGCATTACATGGTGGTGTAGGTGTCCTGAAACTGAAGGAGAAATTTAGGTCTGTGTGGCCATGTTAGTTCTTCTCAGGAGAGAGCAGGCATCCAACTTCAATGAGGAATGCAACACAGAGAGAGAAAAAAAGAAAGATCAGGTGATTGAGTAGACATTGAGGTCTGAAAAAATGTAGAAGTCAAGTCGAACAAATAAGCATAAACATGTACTTTTAGGAAGAAGTCCATGTTGCTGGTGCCCTGCTCACATTGCTTTGGCCCAGCCTTGAAGGACAGCTGCAGAGTGGATTCTCTCATCTCCCTTCCCGGAGGCATCCTCTGGCCAAATAAGGGGGGCATTCTCGGCCGTCAAGCTGAGCAGGCCAATAAGGGGCGAGCATTGAGGGGCAGTTCTGAGGCATACTCCCTACAGTCTCGCAGAGCGGCCCCAGGAGGGCTGAGCCTCAGTTGCCCATGATGGTAATGCTCATTATTGCACCCTGGTGGCTTCCTTCTCTTTCCTGCCTCATTTCTTACTCCCACACTGTGCTCCCCTGCATCACTTCCTAAATAAATCCCTTCATCTAAGACCTTGTCCCAGCGTCTGCTTTGGGGGAGAACAAAAGACAAAGCACTTATGATACACTCAAGACTAACAGAAGCATATGCTTCTGAGGATTTAAATGCAAATAGAAATGATGCAATAGAAATAGACTAAAAGTCCTGTGCTCTCCTTAACCCACCCAGCCTATTTCAGACTGATGGGCTTGGGGTTAGTTTCTGCCAGAGTGCTTATTGCTCTTTAAATTCTTGGTTTTCCGGACGTGGAATATTAACACCATCTAATAAGTTGAACTACTTGTTCTTTATTAGAGAACTAGAGGAACCAGGCCCATATGTTTGATGGCAACTTGACAAAGCTCTATTAAGAGCTCACACCTATGAATACAGCGTGGTTTGCCAGAAAATGGGCATTCACTTTCCGAGCCAAATATAGTACACTGAAGCACTAAGATGTATGAACTGAATCTTGACCTGCTGGTATGTAAACTTTTCAAAGTTCCCAAATTTGAAGACAGGTTGGACATTTTTCTAGTGGAGTTCCTGGACCCAAAGTTATTTTTTATGAAGCAGTTTTGTAAAATTTATGATGTGAGGATACAATATGCCTTTTTCTTGTGATTCATCCTTCTTGTAAGCTTCTATGTAGCAAGCTGGCAAAAGGCAGTGGAAGGGACTCCTGGGGACGGTCCTGACATTTCCTACAGTATTTTTGTGAGTCATTCAGCGTGGGCCTCTTCCCTACCCCCATTGTCTGGCTGGAGAGAAGCACCCTTTCATAGGTGAGCTTTTCCTACAAACATGAGAGATTAAAAATGAGATCTTCAAATGAAGAAATAATTTGACATTTATTCATTGAAAATCACTCATCTTCAACTCATCTTCCATTTACAGCTCTACCCCTTTCTTTTATGGATGGAGAAAATGAGGCCCAGAAAAATAAATGGATTTGTCCAAGATAATCCTGATTGTTTAATCAGGGTGTTTCAGAGCTCACATTCCCCGGTCATGTGTTTGCTGGAGGACTCAACTTTTGGAGTCTCTGATTTTTATTTGTAAAAAAGAGGTAGTAGTATAGTTCTTGAAGATTCATCTTACAGAAGTAAATTGATGGAAAAATTACTTTATTAAGGCATAATTGACATAAAATAAACAGCATGCATTTAAAGTGTACAATTTGATAAGCATTGACTTACGTGTACATCCATGAAACTGTCACTACAATCAAGATAGCAAACAGCCCTCATCCCTAAGAGGTTCCGTGTGCCCCTTGTCATCCTTCCCTGCATTCCTCCCTCTCTTCCTCCCTAGACAATCACTGATCGGCTTAGTTTGCATTTTCTGGAGTTTTATATAGTGGAATCACACAGATTTTATTCTTTTTTGTATGACTTCTTTTATTCAACATAATTGTTTTGACATTCATTCTTTATATGGAATGAATCAATATTCATTCTTTTTATTTTTGAGTAGGATTTTAAGGTATGGATACATCTCAACTTGCTTATTCATTCACGTGTTGGTGGGCATGTGGGTTGTTTAAGTTTTGGGTTAGTACAAATAAAGCTGCTGGAATGTTTATGTATATGACTTTGTGTGTATTTATGCTTTCATTTTTTCTTTGGTAAAAACCGAGAATGGAATAGCTGCATCATATGGTGATTGTGTTTTTTTTTAACTTTATAAGTAACTGACACATTGTTTTCCAAAGGGGCTGTATCATTTTACAATCTCACCAGCAGTGAATGAGATTCTAGTTCTTCCATATCCTCACCAATACTTGCTGTGGTCAGTCTTTTTAGCTATTCTAACAGATATCTCATTATAGTTTTAGTTTGCTTTTTCTTAATGACTAATGATGTTGAGCACCTATTCATGCGCTTATTTGCCATACAAGTATTTTTTTTTCCAAGAAAGTATCTGTTCAAATCTTTTGCCCATTTTTAAATTGGGTGGTTTATTTTCTATTATGGATACAAGTCCTTTATCAGATATACAATTTGCAAATATTTTCTCTAAGTCTCTGTCTTTTTCATTCTCTTAACACTGCACTTTGAAGAACAGAAAAATTTCAATGAAGTCCAATTTATTAACTTTTTCTTTTATGAATCATGTTTTCAGGGTCATACGTAATAACCTAATAAAATTTATCTATGTTTTCTTGCAAAATTTTACAGTGATAGGTTTAACATTTAAATCTATGATCTATTTGCATTACTCTTTTTAATATGGTATAAGGTGTGAAAATAAGTTAATTTTCCTTTACATATGTATATCCATTTTTTTAAACAGTACATTTGTTGAAAAGCCTGTTTTTTCTTTACTGAATTACCTTTTTATATTTATTGAAAATCAGTTGTTCATATATGTGTGGTTCCATCCATTTCTGGATTCTTGATTCTGTTCCCAAGATTTAGACTCTATTATGTGGTATGAATCCTGTAACTGTAAGTTAATAATTTATGTCAATTATCTTTTAAGTGTTTGGCACATAGTGGACCTTAATGAATGCTATTTTACTGTCTTCTTTTATTGGACATTTTTGCTGCGACTCTGAAATAATTACTCCCAACTCCTTTAAGTTCTCTAAGTCAACAATTATTAAATGATTCTCATTGTGATCTACCCACCTGAGTCCTTTTGCAGAGAATCATTACAGAAACAATATTCTCTGCTCTTAAGAACCTTATGGCCTATAAGAGATGGAGATAAAAATATATTTTTTAAGTAAATATTTTATTTCTTATGTTGTATTTCCAGTTCATATCAAATAAAGCAAGACATGCTTGATGGCAGAATTTTCTTTCTGTGACTCCTTCTAAATATACGTGACTATTCACTCCATGCTAAAAACACAAAGACATCAGGACACAAAGAGAGTGACCCGTGAATGCTGTAGGAGACAGCAGGATTCTTTGAAGAACAGCCTAGTTGGATGTGCTGAGTAGATTTACTCAAGCTTGGTAACTGTTGGAACACATTTATACACAATTATACATAAATTGTTTAAAATACGAAACTTTCTTCTTAGTACTGTAGGGATATGAAGAAGGGGTGGATGTGAGTCCTGTTGATCAAAGACCTAAGGGTCTAAAAGGAAGAAGTATGCCTGGATGTATTTCAGACACTGGGGAAAGTGATGTGTGGTGTAGGAGAGGAGGAGATGTGCTGCAGTGAGGTTCTAGGAGAGGAATGGGTCAATCTACTCAGCACTACTAATATTATTGTTACTATTTTTTAACATAGGCAGCTACCTGTGTTGGCCCCAGTGAGAGCATTACCAAGCTTAGTAATGCTGTCCTTGGGGCCATCTGAGAACTATAATTTGGGTAGACTCTGGCGTGGAGGATAGAAACTCCCACTGACACCAGGAACTGGGCACTCCTCTATCCTTGGCTCTGCTTTCTCAAGTGCTACCTCCATTCTCCAGCTTTGGTCGGAAAGGTAGCCCCAGTGGTTACAGGTAAAGTGGCCTGTGATCTCAGAGAACAAGGCTTCTGATGGGTGATGAACGCCCATCCCTGGAGTAATCACTGTGACCTGGGAGATGCATTTGGACTGGACCGGCCAGTGAGGGGCCTACCTACCTGCCTAGATGAAAAATATCACTTGCACAGAAATACATGGAAAGAAGGAGAGGCATAAAGTTAATGGAGATTAATTGTACCAGCTTTGTAAGGAGCACAGAAATAATAACCATTTATGGAACAAATATTTCTATGTATTTATTTTCAAACTGTAATTAAGGGTACCATTGTCCCCAATTCTTTACCCCTCCCTTTATCTCTATCCTTTGCCAAGTGACTTGCAGTCCCCCACCTCTATGGGAGGAGTATGTGTCCTTTATCCTTGACTCTGGGCATGACCTTGTGATTTGCTTTAGCCAATGACAACAAGGGGACAGTGACAGTGTTCCAGTTCTGATCCTAGGCCTTAAGAAACGTCACGTGGTTCTGTTGTTATTCTTGAACTTCTGCTGTCTTATGAAAAGAGCATGCCCTAGCTGGGTGGCTATTCCTGGCATGGGCTGAGGGAATGAGGGAATGGCATGGGCAGTGGAACGGGGCTGCCCCACACAACCCACAAGCTCATGAACAAAATACATTCTTCTGGTTTATGCTACTGAGATTTTGAGGTTGTTTATTATGCAACAGGAGCTAACTGATTCGAGGGCCATCAGGGATGAATACAGTATCTCAGCATATGTGAATGCAATGCCACCTATACAAAGGCAGAGGTTATAATGTACACCACTTTATTCCCAATGCCTAGAAGATTGCTTGACACATGGTAGATCCCCAGTAAACATACTCCAAAAGTACTGCTTCATCAGTGTTACAAAAGTACTGCTTCATCCTGTTACAAAGTGCTGGCCACTGTAACAGGAACAGAGGTAAAAATAGACACATGATGGGGTATACTTTAAAGGAGCTTGGCTTGTGTTTGGAGAGACCAAATGGATATGTTAAGTTTGCAGGGCAGGGTGAAAAAAGTACCATATTGGAAATAGGTTATGTAAGTAGAAGTGATATGTGTGTCATCAGAGTTGTATCAGAGGGGTGGTCTAGCCCCACTCATATCCTCTGTCCTGCACCCATCAGGGAACACTGGCCTGACTCCTGGCTCCCATCAGCCATCACCTGCATTTCTTTACCCAATAATCTCTCTGGCCATCAGAGCCTACTTCTCTTTCTTGCACAGGCCAGAAGTACCAGAATATGAATCCCCCCGCTACTCCCTCCAGGAGCAGCCCTCAGCCAATGACTAATGGGAGTTGGTGTGTAAATAACCCACTGTCTTGCTTCTTATCCCGGATGGATGACACTGAGGTGTGTTGTACTGTGGCTCTCAGAATTCCCAATGAGATTAAGCTCCTGTTACCCTTAGATAACTTGCTTGAAAATGTATATCCTGTGATCACTCCAAAATAAATGACTTGTTGGTGAATTTTTGTCTTAGCATCTGCTTCCGGCGGAATCCAAAGACATATGAGAATTAAATTTTTGATTTCCTTCTTGTTTTATTTTCTTAACATACATGCTTATCTGTAAACCAATTTTGAATTTTATGTATCAACAATTTAAGTTCTACTGCTTTAAGATTATATGGACATTAAATGTACAGAAAAATAGAAACTAACAAAAGATAAATAAATTAAATACATTTTTTAAAAAGTCTTGCGAGTTGTGGTGGCTCAATATTGCCGTGAGCTAATGCCTTGAAGGCTGCTCTCTCTGGAGTGGGAATGGAGCTCTCAGTAATTAGACAGTTTTGGCCAGCGGCTTGTCACATGGGTTGTGCATTCACCTGGCTTTAGGAGGAACAGGAGGCATGGCAGCCCTGCCTTCATCTTGCTCTTTACTTTGCCTTCACTATCACTGTTAACTTCGATTCATGGATGCTTTTCAGGGATCTTTTTTCTTTTTTCTTTTATCTTTTTTTTTATTATTATACTTTAAGTTTTAGGGTACATGTGCACAATGTGCAGGTTAATTACGTATGTGTACATGTGTCATGCTGGTGTGCTGCACCCATTAACTCGTCATTTAGCATTAGGTATATCTCCTAATGCTATCCCTCCCCCCTCCCCCCACCCCACAACAGTCCCCAGAGTGTGATGTTCTCCTTCCTGTGTCCATGTGTTCTCACTGTTCAATTCCCATCTATGAGTGAGAACATGCGGTGTTTGGTTTTTTGTCCTTGCAATAGTTTACTGAGAATGATGATTTCCAATTTCATCCATGTCCCTACAAAGGACATGAACTCATCATTTTTTATGGCTGCATAGTATTCCATGGTGTATATGTGCCACATTTTCTTAATCCAGTCTATCATTGTTGGACATTTGGGTTGGTTCCAAGTCTTTGCTATTGTGAATAGTGCTGCAATAAACATACATGTGCATGTGTCTTTATAGCAGCATGATTTATAATCCTTTGGGTATATACCCAGTAATGGGATGGCTGGATCAAATTTCAGGGATCTTTTTTCTAAGCCACCTAGCCAATTTGGGGGGTTTAGTGTACTTAAAACCAGATAGTATAATCCATAAACCCGCTAAATTGGGCACATGTGAGCTGCAATATGTCACAAGATGCAGAAAACCAGCCCTGGAGTGAGAACACTGCCTTCCGCAGCTGTCCTCTGGATCTTTCCTGTAATGTCAGTGACACATGACCACTGGCATGCAGCCTGCTAAGGGACGGTGTCCATCTGCATATCAACCAGGACAAAAGCCTGGCTCATCATTTATTTAGAGAAAGCAAACATAAATGGAAGAAATTATATTTCCCTCCTATTCCATAGTTGATCATCTCTTGCCCCATCTGGGTAGTGTCACCTGTCCTGAAGATGGTAGGAGTGAGGGAGAAGAGGTGAGCCCTTTGAAGTATAGATGAGTTGGGAGCCAAGTATGGAGACAGGGCGTGAAGGCTCCTTGTGGGAAGCATGAGTGGACAAGGCCAGCGTCCCTAGGGAGAAAGGGGAAGCTTTTTAAGCTTATTATTCTAAGGACTATTGAGGTCATTTCAGTGATCAAAGTGAGATTTATTGTTCACTAATCGGGCTCCTACGTGATCTTATATTGCATATTAGTGCAGATTTTATTTAATTTCTATTCATAACAGCTATCGATGAAACAATTTTTCCCACATTTTTGTCGTTTTAGTGCTAAAAATTAAAACCAAAGTGAGGGGTATAGAATTTAGGATTGTAGAACTAGGGATTTGATGGTCCTTAAATAGCTGGGTGCTGTTTGTTGAAAGAGTGATTCTACTATGAAATTGCATAGCATGTTGCAAGTTCCATCATAATATAAAGAAAGTTCAGGATGCTTAATATTTGTTATAGCACGATAATCACTGGTTTGTAGCCTGAGTGGTGACTTCTTTCAAAATTGAGAAACACGCATTGAGAGTTTACTTAGAAACAGTCACAGAAAAATGGAAGCACGATTTTTATTAAACTTTAGATGAAAAAAATTAAGCCTTTTTTTTTAGTCTCAGATCAGTAAAGGTCAAACTCACCATCTGAAGTTAGTTTGTGTGTTTTTTTCTTTCTTTTTCATTTTTTAAAAAAGAAAAAATGTGTGGGTCATCAGACCCCACTCAATAAAACTTGCTCCATTGATTCTAAAAAATGGCATATTAAGAACCAGGAGCTATAGTATGTTATGCATATCTCTTGGCCTTCTATGGGTTATTTTTGCAAATAAAATCTCATTGGAGGGACTGGACAATCTTGAGGCAACCCTCAGAAGTGGTTTGCTTTCCTGGTACACCAATCGTGTTTTATAAAGTTGTCAACCATGAGACCTTATTACAGCAAAGATGAAATGGCGGTTACTACAATTCCTGTAAATCATACTTTTCCATGGACATTTCTGTGTTCATTAGGGGAGTGAAAGGCAGTGGTTGAAGTGTGCTCATGATTTTTATTTTATAGGCATCTTGATGAACTGAGGATGAAGGGTTAAAACTGCAAGCAAGCCAAGGCCGTTTCTAGGTTTTGAGCCCAGTGATTTCACTACGTGCTCTTAGAAACTCACAGTAAAATCAAAGAGTTAATATTAATTTATAGGCTCTGCTCTGCTTTCATATGCCAGCCCTAGTTAGCGACCTCAGGAAGTGCAGCAGGGTGAGGCACCATATTTCAAGGTTGGCCCTGCATTTATGGCCTCATTTACAAGCTGCTTAAAATCAAAACACAACATTGCATATTCCTTTTGTGCATTATAAAGAGACTCCTTAGCCTCCTAACTCACCTGGGAGATATTCAGATACACCCCATTCAGAGAGAATGTGGCTTCCATCAGATTAGAGACTCTGAAATCTATGTTTAAAGATGTTAAGTGCCCTGAGTTCTGGAACCAACTCTTTCTCATAATAAACACTGTGCTAAATGGATGTATGGAGATGTTTCTCTCCAGCAAAGATAAGGAAATGGCTGGAAGACTGTGAAAGAATAGATGTGCCACTTTGGAAGCTGGCATAAAAATGAATGATATTTTTACTTTTTGGAAAGCCAAGCAGGTCCCAGAGTCGTGGGGCAGTACTTGGCCTTAGAGATGAGGCCACCCATTCTGCTGCTGGCAGCCACAATGATGTACCCTTGGCACTATGTCACTCCCCCTACTTGGCATCCTCAGTTTTTCTAAACTCATGGGTGAGAGACGAATGACATCAGAGGCCCAAACCTTTGGATGCTGATCTAAAAGTGTCAACCAAAACCCAACACCCGAGCTTCGTAAGTTCCCATTTGAAGCAGGAGCAGTTTTTATAGCAACGGACAAAGGATTGCTCTGTCCCTGTTGGAACTGCTTGAGGACCAAGCACAGAGGTGGGCAAAGATCGTCATCAGGGCTTCTGCTACCTGTCTTAGCCCCAGCATTCTTCAAAAGAGATCCTCAGGGCAGTGATTCTCTGTGAGGCACCTGCCTTAAGCCTGGATGCTGAAAACAAGACAGGAACTAACCTCATTCTATGCCCACTTAACCTTTCTAATAGCTTTAGCACTGAATGGCTCATATGGACCCATTTTACAGGTGAGAAAATTGAGGTCTAGAGAAGTTTTGAGGCACTTCTGCTTATAGCTAGTGAAAAGTGGATTAAAACTCTGAGCTAGTCTCACCTTATAGCCAGAGCTATCCATCATGGTAGCACGCAGCACCTAGGTGAGTTTGTGCTCTGGAGAGTTTATGGTTTTCACTACTCACAGCTCCTGTGTTCCAGGTGGTATGTAATGGTGAACAGACTGGGCCCAAGATTAAGATTACATGATTGGAAGTGCAAGTTCATCACTTTTGGAGCACCTTGGGCAAATCACTTGTCCTTCATAGTCATTTGTTTCTGCATAAGTAAAATTGGGATAATAATAATAGTGGATAATAGTGCTGGCTCATAGAGTTATTGGGAGTTAATTACATGAGTTAAATCATTTAAAGTGTTTAGGGCAGTGCCTAGGCACATAGTAAGAAATGTGAATGATTACTGTTTTTATAACCTTATTGTTAATGCTAATTTGCTCCAGATGGCACGGTGTACAGTGGTAACAGCTGATGACTTCTCTCCATTTGAATAAACTGTGCTAACTTAATACCGTGGCTGTCTGGAGCACTACAGGCCTAGCCAACCCTGCAGCACATTTAAGGTCTCAGTTTACATCACTTCTTCCAGTATCTCATTGGCCAAACCAAGTCATGTGGCTAATCTCATCATCCATGGAAGGGGGATCATATTTGTGCCATTAAGTTGCATGATAGAGAGAAAGAGAGATTGAAAACCATAACTGCACCCACCAAAAAAGCTATTGTCTTCTTTAAGCCTCACAACAGCATCCTGAGAAAGGTAATATTGGAAAGACATTATCCTCCCCAGTTAAGGATAATTATCCCTGTAGAAAACATGAGGCTCAGGGAAATTCTGTGGTTGCCAATACGGTTGGCATTGGGGCCAGCCCTTGAATTCAAGTTTTTCCCACTTTACCCAGATGTTATGGTGAGTTACATGTTATGGGGCAACAGTAGGTAAAGCTTTTGCATCTCCATAACACAACAGTTGTGACTCACATTTACTACGCTGACCTATACTAGCACACGAGTTATCTCATTTACTCCCCTTGCAGACGCATAGAGTTGGCCTTTTTGTTACTTACAGGCTTATTTTACACGTGTGGAACTGAGGCCTCCTGCTCTCAGGCAGCCATAAACTTGCATGAAAGCCATGCCCCACTGTGTTTCTTTTCTTTTTCTAGTAACAGGATGAGGAAAACAAGTTTTCCCTCCGTTTCCTTCACATGAGGATTTCCTTGAGTTTAAAATCCTGTGTTGATAGAGATGGTTTATTTAGAAGAGTGTTGGCCTCCTTCGAAGAAAGTTCCTGCATAAATTTGAAGTGTTATGGTGAGATGGTATCCTGGAGACATATGTGTGAATAATAAAAATGTCAGCACCTGCTGCAAAGAACCACTGAATGAAAGGAAAGGAAAATACCATACATCAAAGAAAGTTAGAGGTTTATTTAGATTCGAAGTCCCCTGGGTTAGGACCACACCTAGTACATTGTCACATCCAATAAATGTTGAGAAGCGACTGTCGAGCACATGAGACACAGTTGTGGAGACATCCTAGGCAGGCTCCACCATAGAAGCAAAACATGATCCATTTGCAATGGAAATCCACTCTTTGCTCATGGGCTGTTTCCCAAGTACTTGTTTATTAACATATAACTCTGCTAATGAACCAAACACAGGGAGCTGCTTTCTAGAGCCGAGAAAAAGGGACTGTGAGAAAAAGCTAGGGTGGTCTAAGGAGTGAATTAGTGGCAATGTCAGTGGATCAACTCCCAACACATAGGTTTTCAGACAGGGAATTAGTCTAGGCAGAAGTTCATCAGACCCAGTTCTTAGATGTCTTTGGTCTTGTGGAAGATGCTGTTGGTGCCCTCTTCGTGTACTCCATGGGCTCTTACTGGAAGCACCATGGCTCATTCATTATCAGGGGGCTTTCTTGAGCACACTTTCTTGCACAAGGTGGGGCACAGGCTGGCATTTGTAGGGGAGGTGAAAGCCCCCAGGAGTGACCCTCAATCAATCTCAGTTGGGAATTGGTGGATAAGAGCTCCTGCTTTCTGGCCTCCCATTGGGACAACTCAGAGGCATGTTCTGCACCCTCTCCCAGAGGCCTCTAATGGGACTGAGCCCCAGTTACTTACAGAGGAAACCTGCTTGTTTGCCATCCCTGTCTATTGGTTCCTATCCCTTCCCTGTCTCACTCCCCTAATCCTCTCTTCCATCCAGTACCGCGTGGGATCATCTCCCCAGGAAAGTCTCTTGTTTCAGAATTTGCTTCTAGGGGGATGTAAACTAAGACAGTCTTTTACAATCTAGCAAAAACCTTTCTGCTGTAAGTTCTGTGGAAAGGGTCACAGATCATGTGCAGTCACACAACACTCTTTGGATTATCACTGTCAGGAAGGAGCAATGGGGGAGACCAACTCCTCCACGCAGGGCTCAGGATGCGGCACGGTAGGCCAAGAGGGCAAGTGGGTGGGGAGGTGGAAAGGGTCAGGAAGGAGGCACAGGCACTGTCAAAGCTTAAGGAGAATGGACCGTTGACACATGGAAATGGATACTGTGACACTTAGATTTATTGTCAGGCAAACTGTTCACCACAAACCCAAAGTTCCTCTAAACCATGCCTAGGAAAATCTTCCAGAAGTTTTGAGGATCTGGTGACCATATTTTCAGAATCAAAAGTTGGGAAACGGTCTGCCAAAAAATATTTCGTTTATGATTTGTGAATGTATCAGCACAGAAAAAGACATTAGAGAGAATATTGGGAATTGATCTTGCTCCAAAAATGCTGAGATCTGTGGTCACCAGACTCAGGGGTCATGTCATTTGATTTAGTGTTTCTCAGCAGACTGTATATGTTACCATGGGTCAGGGAGCGGTAAGAGCAAAAGCTGAAATCAGAATATTTAAAATTATTGAGATTTTACAACAAAGCTTACTTGAAAAATGATAATACTATAATTTCATTTTCTTAACTTTTACCATAAAAGAAATAATTAAGTGCATATAAACATATATGTTTATAATGTAAAAAACTAGATATTTTATTTCTTTGGTGGTTAAAATCAAAGTCTCTGAGTAACTGAAAGGGTGTAGGCTATGAAAGGTTTATTCACTGATTTAATTCACATTTATTTTTAATCTATGGATAGGCACTATGCAAGCCCTTGCAATATAACGATAAATAAAACAGACAAAAATTTTCACCATCATTAAGTTTATCATGAGGGAGACAGGCATCATAAACAAATAAGATGTAATTACAAATTGCAAAGGAACTGAAGAAGGTGCCAAGAAAATCTGTGAGATTTTTTCTTCGATAGACAGAAATCTAGTGACATGTCCAGGACGAAACAGTAAGTTAATGGCAAGGCTAATGCTTCAAGCAGTGGTTCCTGGCCCCCACAACAAGAGGGCAGAGACAAAGTACCTAGCACAGTGTCTGGCACATATGAAGCCATCAAATTTTTTAAATTAATTAATTATTTTTTATTTAACTTTTATTTAAGTTTGGGGGTATATGTGCAGGTTTGTTACATAGGTAAACCTGTGTCACAGGAGTTTGTTGTACAGATTATTTTCATCACCCAGGTATTAAATCTAGTGCCCATTAATTATTATTCCTGATCCACTTCATCCTCCCAACCCCACCCTCTGATAGGCCCAGTTCCCCTCGATGTGTCCATGTGTTCTAATCATTTAGCTCCCACTTATAAGTGAGAACATGCGGTATTTGGTTTTCTGTTCCTGTGTTAGTTTGCTAAGGATAATAGCCTCCAGCTCCATCATGTTCCTACAAAGGACATAATCTTGCTGTTTTTTGTGGCTGCATAGTATTCCATGGTGTATATGTACCACAGTTTCTTTAATTAATCTGTCATTGATGGACATTTGGGTTGATTCCATGTCTTTGGTATTGTGAATCATGCTGCATGAACATACACATGCATATATCTTGATAGTAGAATGATTTATATTCCTTTGTGGATATACCCAGTAATGGAATTGCTGGGTCCAATGGTATTTCTGTTTTTGGGTCTTTGAGGAATGGCCACACTGTCTCCCACAATGGTTGAACTATTTACACTCCCACTAACAGTGTATAAGTGTTCCCTTTTCTCTGCAACCTCACCAGCATTTGTTATTTTTTGACTTTTTAATAGGCATTCTTACTGGTGTAAGATAGTATCTCATTATGGTTTCGATTTGCATTTCTCTAATGATCAATGGTGTTGAACTTTTCTTCATATGATGTTAGCCATCAAAATTGTTAACTCTTTCCCTTCCATTCCCATTTTATGAGTCTTCAGTATGCAGAATACTGAGAAGAGCCCCTGGCTTATAATAAGTGCTCAAAATACTAGTTACTATTATTGTTAATAGTATAACCAGCCAGTGATCAAAATTGCAGTATCAAAATTAGCAGATGCTTAAGTCCCTTATGTAAAATGCTGTAGTATTTGCATATAACCTAGGTACATCCTCCAGTATACTTTAAATCATCTCAAGATTACTTATACAAAGTAAAGTTAGCTAGTACAACGTAAATGCTATGTAAATAGCTGCTATACTGCATTATTGTATGGTTTTAAAATTTGTATTACTTTTATTGTTGTATTGTTGTTTTTTTCCCGAATATTTTTGGTCCCTGGTTGGTTGAACCTGCAGATGCAAAACCCATGGACATGGAATGCAGATTGTACAGGATTCAGCTCCCATTGAGAGACAGAACGTATTTCCCAAAGTGGTGGAACTACAAATTCAACTTCTAGGTGTATGACTTCAAGCTCCTGGCATTCTCCTGGTTTTTCCTCTCTCTCCTGTTCTCTCTCCCCCTCTCCTATTCCCTTTTCCTCCCTCTCTGATATTTCTTTTCTCCTTGGAAGAGTTAAATCTATTATCTCAAAGAGTTCTTAGTATTCTGCAACTACTGAGCTCTTCCAGCGAATCTGCTATAGGGAGGGCAGTTGATGAACAGCCCCAGCTGCCAAACTTCCAGATCCATTGTCACAAACACTGAGGCCACCCTTTCCCCAGGCTGCTCCTAGCCAATGACAGAGCACAGCAGGGCTGTTAGAACCTGCATGTTCCTGTCAATATTCATGTATTGGCCAACCTTTGCTTGGGGACTCCTTGCTGCACTGGCTGAGACTTTCTCAGAACTACAGTCTAAAGCTCTTCAAATCCAACTCTTCCTCCTTCCTATTTGCTGTTCTTAGGCTTCCAACTGCCTTGTTGTTTGAAGGCTCTCTCTGCCTTCTCCTGTCCCCCGTCCCCTTAATCTTGCACAGAATATTTTCCCGTCAATCTCCTGCATGTCTAATCTAATATTGTTTCACAGAAGACCTAAACTATACAGAACAATAAAACACCTTAAGCAGAGGAAACAAAATTCAGTCTAACATAGATCCATCTGGAACACCACTAAGAGCAGCTTAGTTTCTCCAGATCTAAAAAGCACCTTATCATGCCAGATCCAGTCTCTTGCATGGACTTGAGAACTTAAAAGTAGATCAGCCAGCCTGGCACTGTGGCTCACGCCTGTAATCCCAGCACTTTGGGAGGCCAAGGCGGGAGGATCATGAGGTCAGGAGATCGAGACCATCCTGGCCGACATGGTGAAACCCTGTCTAAGAATACAGAAATTAGCTGGACGTGGTGGCATATGCCTGTAATCCTAGCTACTTGGGAGGCTAAGGCAGGAGAATCACTTGAACCAGAGAGTCAGAGGTTGCAGTGAGCCGGCATCATGCCACTGCACTCCAGCCTGATGACAGAGAGAGACTCTGTCTCAAAAAAAAAAAAAAATGTAGATCAGCCCATAAGATGGTCTCTAAGTTGAAGGCACCTCTAATTGGGATCCTGAGGTCACCTCTCTTAGGTAAATATCTACACACTGAAGGTCAAACACAAATGTCTACTTTACAACTACTATACTGCCTTTATAATTTCTCTCCTCATTTTATACTCTGATGAAATACCAACTTGGTCGTTTCTGTGCATTGTCAAGAGGGTCGAAGTTGAAGCAGAAGCAAGCAGCTGGCTGGCTTAGCTTATGGTTCCTCTGGCACAGGAAAGTGCTGAGAGTCGTTATTCTTACTATCTAGGAGTTAACGGATTTTTGCATGACTGGGCTGAGTGTATGTTTATTTTCTGGCCCTTGATAATTACTGTATTCCCATTTTCAATATGAATTTGTTTCTATCCAATGGATGGTCAACAGTAGCCACTGTAATTCTTTTTGAGGGGCTATATATGCACCATTATTTTTCAAACTTGGCTCTGTGTGGAGATCTTAAAAGAATATAGATACTCCAGTTGTTCCACAGGCTTGTCAACCCTTAGCATGGTCAATATTTTCCATTTTAGTCATTCATTTCATTTAGTCATTTTAGTCATTCCAGCTTCAGTCATTTCAGCCATGTCCAGTGTGTTCACATTGTGGTTCTAATTTGCATTTCCCTGTGGTATACTGAGGTTGACAATCTTTTCATGTGCCTATTGGCCATTTGGGTGTCCTCTTTTGTGATGTGCCAGTTTGAATCTCTTGGCTATCTTCCTAATGGGTTGTCTGTCCTTACTGGTTTGTGGGCATTTTAATATATTCTGGCAAGTCATTTGTCATATAAATGCATTGCGATATCCACTCCCACTTTGTAGCTTGCCTTTTTATTCTCATAATGCTTTTCAATAAACGGAAATTCCTAATTTTAATGTAGTACAGTTTGTACAGTTTTTCCTTAACACTTACTGTTCTTTGTGTCCTGTTAAGAAAACTTTGTCTATCTCAAAATCATGAGGATATCAAACTCTACATTTAATTTTTGTGTACTGTTCTCTTTCTCTCTACATGTGTATACATACACATACACGCCCTCTCTCTCTGTACATACATATGTATACATAAAATATGGCGGCAAAAATTTTACATAAAGTCAGGCTGACATGGGTTCAAATTCTGGCTCTTCACAATAACCCTATAAGGCAAATACTATTCCCGTTTTACAGCTGAAAAACCTGAGGTCAGGAGGTCAGGCTAAGTTAATGTGTCTATGGTTTTATAGCTAGCTAGTGGGTGGGAGACAAGAATGAATCCAGTCTGGCTGAAGAGTCCATACTTCTGGCCTCCATCATAGCCTGGGCTTCCCAAAGCTTGTGCTTTTGTCCTTTATTGGCAACATGCCATCAACTGCATTCGTTACATAAGGTTATTATGAGGAGTAAGGGAGTTATTAAAAGTGTCCAGCATGGTTCCTAGGACATAGTAGGTACTGAAATATTTTTCCCTTTCTGTTACTATTAACACTTTCTTTATAAAATAAAAATTGGTCAGGCACAGTGGCTCGTGCCTGTAATCCTAGCACTTTGGAGGCCAAGGCAGGAGGATTGCTTGAGCCAAGGAGTTAGAGGCCAGCCTGGGCAACATGATGAGGCCCCACCTCTACAAAAAAATTAGCCAGGCACGGTGGTATGTGCTTGTAGGCCCAGCAACTCGGGAGGCTGAGGTGTGAGGATTGCTTGAGCCTGGGAGGTTGAGGCTGCAGTGAGCAGTGATCATACCACTGCACTCTAGCCTTGGTGACAGAGCTAGATGCTCAAAACAAATACATAAAATATAATAAAATGAAAATTATAAGAGGCCAAAGGCTGATGTCTCTTCTTCTTTCTTTGTGTTTGGTGCAAAGTAATTGAGTCTTTGTAATGACTTAACTAACACTAAGAAACTCCAGACAGATCTTGAAGTTAACAAAACATGAATCTATTATCTACTTAAAATGACTGCAATAAAGGCTTCTTGATCTATAACTCTAGTTTTGCATGAGGATCAACAAGCTTTCACATGGTAGGTGGAGTAGATGTGAAGGTGAACAGTGTCAGATGTGAAAGATACAGTGGGATTCTTGCCATACGCTCTTCAGTCTTAAACCTTCTGCAGATGATCCAATTACACCCCAGGAATTGAGAAGCAGATTATAAACCTCAGGACTTTAAAGGGCAAAAAGGTCTGAATTAGTCCAAAAGTTCAGGGCAAAACTCTAAATGACTTTTACTTACAACGGAAACCCACTTGGAAAGTTGCTTTTCTTCTCCAATGGCTTCCCAAGAAAGAGTACATGGAGGTAAACCCTGAGGCTTTGCTTGCCTAAAAATGTATTATTTTTACCTTCACCCTTGACTATTTGGCTGAATATGGATTTATCGGTTGAAAATAACTTCCTTTCTAGAATTATGAGGCATGGTTCCATTGTTTTCAGATTCTTTTTTGAGACAAGGTCTCTTCTGTCACCCAGGCTGGAGTGCAGTGGCATAATCACGACTCATTGCAGCCTTGAACTCGTAGGCTCAGTTGATCCTTCTATCTCACCCCCCGTGAGTAGATGGGACTACAGGCATGCACCACAATGCCCAGCCTATTTCTGTATTCTTTGTAGAAACGGGGCCTCACCATGTTGCCCAAGCTGGTCTCAAGTGATCCGCCTGCCTTGGTCTCCCAAAGTGCTGAGACTACAAGTGTGAGCCACTGTGCCCAGCCAGTTTTTCTTTTATTCTCTCTCTACTTCCTTTATTTCTCAAAGGCATCTCAAACACAGTGGGCCCAAAACCAAAGTCAAGCTCCATCAGAATATCCTGCTACTTCCAACTTTAAAATATATCTTAAATCACAATTTTTTGCTACATGCAACCCTTTGGTTCAAACTACCATCATTCCTCGCTTGAACTTAGGACTGATTTTCCTGCTTCTGTATTTTTTTAAATTATGAAATATTTCAAATAAACCATGTGTGGCTTTATACTTTTTATTACATAAAAAGAATGAAAATCTGCCGAGTGCAGTGGCTCGCACTTGTAATCCCAGCACCCATCCCAAGCCGAGGTGGGTGGATCGCTTGAGGTAAGGAGTTTGAGACCAGCCTGACCAACATGGTGAAACCCTGTCTTCACTAAAAACACAAAACTAGCCAGGCGTGGTGGTGCGTGCCTGAAGTCCCAGCCACTTGGGAGTCTGAGGCAGGAGAATCTGCTAATACTAAGGAAAAACTGCAAAGTACTAAGAACTCTTTGAGACAATAGATTTAACTCTTCAAGGAGAAAGGAAGTAGCAAGGAGGGAGGAAAAGGGAGGAGGATAAGAAGAGGGAGAGAGAGAGCAGGAGAGGGAGGACAAACCAGGAGAATGCCAGTAGTTTGAAGTCAGACACCAGGGAGTTGAATTTCTAGTTCCACCACGTTTGAGAGCTTACTGCTATTAGGAATATAGTCAAATTTTCTGAGCTTGGATTTCTCCGTTTGTAAAATGAGTGTAGCAATTTTGTTCACTTGGTCTTGGTGAAGAGGCAATTAGGTGGCATGCATAGAGGACCTAGCACATTCTGCATGGAACACTCAAGAAGGAGTGATTCCCTGGTTTTCCTCATGCACCACCTCTTTTTCTTTCTTCATGACAATAGCGCCTGTGAATTATAGCCACTGGCTAGAGACAGTAGGCACAGATTTAATATGGATAAATGTGCCATACAGATGTATGTCTGCCGTCTTTGCCTGATTTGCACTTGAGTTGAGGGACTGCTTTGTCATTTTCAGGTAGGGTGGTCTTTGGGAAGCCACTCAACAACCCCAAGAGAGACATCTGATTTGTAAAATGAGGGTGCCCTTTTCTGGTTTTCCCACCTCATGCACTGTTGCAGGAGTGAAATGCAATAGCACACAAAGGTGCTTTTCACAGCAGAATCAATTGATCAATTAGGGCTCCATATCTTCTTCTTACTAAGCATTTCTCAAGTATCTTATTGATTGAATGCTTCCTCATAAGAGCATAGATACTGATAAGTTTTTCTTACAACAAAATCTAAAAAATTGCTATTTTACTGCACATTTGACAAATCACCACACACACTTACTATAATTGATACATCTTCTGAAATAGACAGTTAACTCAGCTAAGAGTATGTGGTATGTGTATATAAAAACAACTAAAGAAAAAGAACAATTAAAATAAAAGGCATTCCAAAAATTGAGTCAAATTTCTTTAAAGAATTTCTGAAAGTGGAATGGAGAAAAGCAGTTAATGCAATATGCTATTTTGTTCATTCAATGATTTACAACTTGTCACATGAATGCAGCCAAAATACTTAAAAAAAATCACATAAGAAAAAAACAACAACAACAAAAAAGAAAAGCGAAAATAAGTAAACCTCCCAGCTTCAGACTGGACTGTCCTCTAGAGTGCTAACACAGTAAGACTCCATACCTCCTTAGACCAGTGCACAGCATGGTCGAATGCACTGAATCCCATCCACAAAGACGGCCTCATTAACTATTCAGAAAATTGCTATTTTGTGCTTCTAATCTCTGTTAAGACACTGACAAGACGTCATTCTAGCCATGTGTTACAGACATGGAGATACAAAGCCCAGATTCGCCTTCAAGGAAGGACTTGTGGCCCAGATGCAGGGGTGTGGCTATCAGGTGCCTCCAGGGTGTGTCTCAGCTGCAGAGATCATCCTTCCTAGGGTAGCATGCATCTGGTGGCTGAGTGAAATGGAAAATAAAAGTCTTGCAGTTCCCCCTGATGCTTGATGACTTGCGCAGTACTCACTCTAGAGGTCCCTGTCATGATGGCTAAGCTTTATCATGCCTGTGTCACCATTCAACAGTTTCTTCTGCCAGTCCTGCTTTCTCTTCCTTCCTTTCACAAGTTTTGATCCCCAATAACATCTATTTAAAAAACATATATATATATATATTCAGTGCATATATATATATATTCAGTGCACATATATATATATTATATATATATGTGCATATGTGTGTGTGTGTGTGTGTGTGTGTCTTTAGAGACAGGGTCTCCTTCTGTCCTCCATGTTGGAATGCAGTGGTACCATCAGGGCTCACTGTGGCCTCAAACTCCTGGTTTATGTGATCCTTCTGCCTCAGGCTCCCAGGTAGTTGGGGCTACAGGTGTATGCCACCATGCCTGGCTAATTTGTAAATTTTTTTTTTGTAGAAACAGAGGTTTCGTTACGTTGCCCAGACTGGTCTTGATCTCCTGGACTTAAGTGATTCCCAGGCCTTAGCCTTCCAAAGCACTGGGAGTACTGGTATGAGCCACAGCATCCAGCCCCTAATAACATCTTGAACCCAGAACTGTGTCTTTTTGCCTGCTATTAGAAACCCAACATGTCTCACATGTTATTCTTCTAGACAGGAGAAATAATTCCAACTATTATCGAACCGTGATACCCAATGCAGGGATTTTGCTTTAGGTGCTAATGATGAAAGCCAGTAGTTAGGCCTAGGGGTTTCCAAAAGGATTCTTCATCCTCAATTAGCATCACTACTAGAAATGGTCACAGAGGCTCCATGGAAGGGATGGGCTATCCCCATAGGCAAGAGAGGCAGATGAAACCAGCATCTGTTAAAGGGCCAGAGACTCACACATGTTTGGTTTGGGCTGAAACAAACAATGTTAAGTGATACCCTAATCCTCCAATACACAGTTATTTTTAGCTCTCCAATATCTCCTTGTATTCACCTTCTTATGTTGAGAATACTTGGGTGCAGATGTATTAGGTATTTTACACTAATCACTATTTAACAAGCTGCCCAATATTCAGTGGAAGTTGGGATTGGGATGGAAGAGCCAGCCCTTTACCACTGAAAGCTTTGACTTACCTGATAATTTTATTAAAACAAAAGCTGACAAATAAGATTTAAAACGTAAATGAGTGGTAAGTTAGGGCAGACACAATTGGGTTTCTATCCAACAGCTATGCCTCCTCCCACATCTTTTTGCTAATACAACTCCAATATGAGAGGAAAGTGGCTAGACGTAGGAGATTTTGATTTATTTAAACCTACTGCTCAATAGATAAACACATGTAGCCATTTACATTTCAATTAATGAAAGGTCAATAAAATTAAAATTAGAAATTTAGTGCTTAGTCACCTAGCCACTTCTTAAGTAATAGACACATGTGGCTGGTGGCTGCCATATGGAACATGTAGATATGAAGTCATTCTCTCATCCATCATACAAACTTCTATTGCATAAGACTGGTCTGAACTAATCATGGTGCCTTTCTCTACTTTGTCAGCAGAATTTCTCCTAGCATAACCGTGGTGCATCAAATTCTGGCTAATCGCATGTAAGAGAATGTAAGGAGACAGAATTGTAGGAAAGGAAAGCCCTTTATTTTCTGCTTGAGAAGCTGTCAGGTAAGAACATGACACATAAGGATCATGCTGACAAAGGGAGGAAGTCAGTCAGGAAGAAAAGAGTCTGGGTCCTTGATTGAGTCATTGAGCAGAAAGATTTGCCTACATTTATTCCTCATTAACTAAAAACTTAATGTCCATAAGATTTAAGCCTCAGTTCTTTGGGCTTTCTCTTACTTGCAGCTTAAAGCATTCCTAACCGATGTTTAAGAAGTTTGGAAAAGAAGACTAGAAAAGAAAAACTTACTCATTGTCCTCCTTCTTTTTTTGCCCTATGCCCAAAATAAAAATTTTCCTTCCTATGTACAAATTTGCACATAGCTATGACCATATGATGTATGTACAATTGTCTTTGTTGTTTTTAAATCTATCTTTTCTCTTAAAATTAAAGCACGTGTTCACTGAAGAAAAACTGAAGAATATAGGAAATGGTAAGGGAGAAAATAAAATCACTCAGATACCTACCAAGAGAGAACAAATGTTAACATACTAAGGTTTCTTTTTGTAATTTTTCGTAAATTTGATGTCCTTTATACATTGACTTTTAAAAATGATCAGCACAGGGTTCTATTCCTATTTTAAGTGGAAGAAAGTGGCAGATAATACTACCATCATGTGAATTATTAGTCTTACTGCCAACTAAAAAACCAAGTAAGGATGGATTTTAGAGGTGCAAAAAATTATGACTCACTTCTTTCGTAATGAAAATGAACACTAGATTACTTGTGAAACTCTGAAAAACCCTAATTAAAACATACTGGTTTAGACTCAGAACAATTTTAGGAAGCTTACAAATATTTTTTACCATTACCACAATTCTGAACAAGACAGTATCCTGTTTTGCCTACAGCTGCTTTGTAATTAAGCTTTTCTTTTTCTTAAGGTTATTTTCTTATTGTAGTTTATACGCTTTATCGAAAACCTCAGAAACAACCAACACTTTGCAAGAAGTTACATGGACATACTCTCCCAATTTAGATTTTTCTTTTAAAATAAACAGCAGGACTGTGTCTGCTTTGTTCATCACTGTAGTCCCAGGGCTTGCCTTGCACATGAACTGGAATACAGCAGGCTCTTAACAGTGACTCGTCCAGCAGTGGGAGAACTGAGGGAGAGCAGGCAAAGCTTCATTTCAGTGGGGAAAGAGTTTGAGGAGAATTTCATTTATTTATTTTCTTCAAAACATTAAAGGGAAGAACTAAAAACAAAAACCAGCAAACAAAATAATATTTATGAAAAGTGATTTTCAAAAATTTCCAAACTGCTGTGGGGTGATGAGCGACACACATTTCCATAAAGTTTCTCATTCTATCTGTGTCTTTCAATGTGAACAAAAAATTTCTTTCTAACATTTGAAGATTTTACTTGCTTCACTACTACCTCCTTTAGTGGTTGGAAGTCATTTGAATTTTTCTTTACTTTTCTGGCAAGAATTCTTTGTTTTGTGCTATGACTCACGTGAATAATAGCTCCTGGCTTAATCTGAAGCTCTGTGTTTGCTCTGCCAGCATGAGACAGGAAGACCTTCTCCACTTTTGCCCAGTAATTTTCATTCTCCCCCTCAGGGCTCCACTTAAGCGAGAGTCCACTGGAGGATGACGTGCTGACCTGGTCACAGCCAGTAGAATTCTAGAGGGACAGCATTTGGAGCCTATGCCATTTGAAAAATAATAGTTCCAATTGAGGAACAAAAGAAACACAATTTTTAGCATTTTGGAAGAATGAAAATGTTTAAAGTGGTTCCAAGGGCTCCTGAGCCCAGGGGAGTCTTACACGAAGACACATCTCTTACTACTGAGCCCTCCTGCAACTCTGGGACATAGCTCACCAGTCTGGGATCAGTTTCTGCTCTGTCTGGCAACAGCCTACCAAGTCTCATCCACCAGTTTTTCCTGAGGACAAGGAGCCTCTTAAATCTAAACTATGGTGAAGTGTCTTAGTTTGAGCTCCCGGGAAATACTCTGAGACAAAGAACTGTGAGTAGAAGGTTTCATGGAGAGTGCTCTCAGGATCCACACCTGCAAAATAATAACAATAATAATAATAATAAGGAAGGCCTGGACTGGGCAGAGGGAGAAACTGATCCAAAACAAAGGTGCAATGAGGCCTCAGCCAATTCCTGGGGGGCAGATCTGGCTGTGTACAGCAGGTCCTGAATAATGCCCGTTCATTCGATGTTCTTTCCTTATAACGCTGATGAGAAAAAAATTGATTTGCACCTGGGACCACCATCTGTGTGGATTTGCACAACCTCCCCATATCTGCATGGGTTTTCTCTGAGTACTCTAGTTTGCTCTCTCATTCCAAAGCCATGCACATTAGGTTAATTGGCATGTCTACATGGACCCAGTGTGAGTGAATGTGAGCATGGGTGTAAGCGTGCTCTGCCACGAGAGATTGTCCTGTTCAGGGCTGGTTCCCGCCTCACTCTGTGAGCTGCTGGGATGGGCTCTGGCCACCCATGACTGTGAACTGGAAATAAGCAGGTAAAGAATTATCTTACTTGGTTTTATTAATCTTTCTTAAATGTATGTATAGTTCACATTTATTTCAATGTTTAATATTAGAAATGTTTTGCCTTTATTTAGAAGTGTGGTATTTTGTGATCAGAAATCTGCCATAGGAACTTCATTATAGTTTATATCAATTAGCCTATGGAAAAATTGTTTTTGTTATATGTATTTGTTATTTTGTTATATGTTATATTTTGCTTAAAGCTGCAGTTTCCAGGACTCTATCAACAACATTAAGTGAGGACTTTGTATGATTTGTGGGGCCAAGTGCAAAATGAAAATGTAGGGTCCCTTGTTCAAAATGCAAGAAAAAAGTGTCACTAGAGGTACTGAAACAGACCTTTTTCTTCTATCTGTGGCCTCTCAAATTGTCGTGGTGGTGTTTAGTTTCTTCTAAATGTCTTTTTAAGGAAAGAAAAATAAAAATTTAAATTATTAGCAAGGATTTTTGCCATTCATCTTTGTATTATGCATTGCTAATTTTAAACACAAGTGTGTTTAAGTAACTTGTATGGAGACTCACCAAAATACACATTTTGTATTTTATTACTCATGCATGTATAGGTTTGTTCTAAGAAGAAGAGTAAAAACACTGCACAAAACTCGCTCAAATGATTTTATTTCACTTATTGATATGTGCATATTCTGCCAATATTCTCTACCTTTGGCATACTGGTGACTGACAGAGAACTGAAAGGAAATGTAACTATCTCACCATGGTTGGCTCATGCAGTGAACTAATATGAATAAGAGAGGAAATGGTAGGGTTCCCTTGTTGTTCATGTTTCTTAGAATGCCGTTGCCTTCTTTCTGTGTTTGGAGTAAGTTCTGGTTTGGATGAAAAGGGTGGCTTCTACAGGCTGTCAGCATTCATGCTTACTCAGCTGTAGATGAGATGCTGATTGGTAATTTGCTTTAAGTCTTGCTGAACTCCCACTCATCGTGGATCTACTGGGGTTCTGTGGCCATGGGGCATTGAGACAATAAAGGAGAGCACCCATGTTGTGCTATCTCTTCTGCTCACCTGCATGCTCCATTGTCCCAGTGGACTTTACCTACAAAATGCAAATTCAAAGATCAGATTGTTAAAAATTTCAAGATGGTGACAGCAGAGCATGAAACCAAACCCAGGGTTCTTCTGAGTGTGGGATCTTGCGAGCTTCCTCAGATTGCGTGCCCATGAAGTTGGTCTTGCTTGGGAAACTCTGGAGCTTGGACGGCCCTTCAGATTTGTGCTAAGTAAAGTAAAGAGGAGCTGGGATTTGAATACCCACACTAACCGGTCAAAGCTGTAAGCCAGCCCCTGGGAGGAAGCATAACTCTGGGCAAGGCAGTTCTTTATGGTCTAGGGCAATTCTAGTGTGGAATGCATCCACTTGGAGCTGTCAGTAGCCCACATTTCTCGAAACTTGGAGATGGGTGCATGTGCTGCAAGGAGGAGATATGTATATGGGCACTGCACCACTACAGTCACTCCATCAAGGTCCAGGCTTGCCAACACAGGGAGTTTTGAAGTGAGCAGGAACAGCTCTTTCTACTTTGAAAAGCTCTCATAAGAGAGCACTAAGGAATGAACTTTAACCTTGTGATTTTAATATTTTTGTTGCAATGGTCTTTTTGCTTCACATGCACCCATATACCAACATGTGACAGTGTATCCAGTGGATTCATAATTCTATGCCAGGAACTCCTACAGTCTTTGACTTTGCTCCCCTTGGCCATTCAATCCCAGAGCTCCCAAAGTTCTGCGGGAAAACTGTAGGGTACCCACAAGTTATGGTTCCTTCTGTGCCCTGCATATGCCTATATCTACAAACCTGGACACACCACACACCAGTCTTACCCTTGGATCCAGCCTCAGCAGTTTCTCTGTATCACAGAAAGCCTGAATGTGATTTTTCTTTAAAATTCTTGCAACAAAAGCAGATGGTTCAGTTTCTTATTGAGCTAACTCTTAAAGATAACAAACATATATGTTTAACATTTTGTGTTTTTAATCTTTTTTTTTGTTTAGAACCTCTTTATGGAAACATGTCTAGCTTACTAAGGTAAAATTGACTCACTCATTGACTCTTTTAGCAAATTATTTATTGATCTCCTATTTATCAGACAATGTGGAATATAGAAAAGGTCTCTGCCCTTCTGGAGTTTCTAACCCAGTGTGAAAAACCGATAATACATAACTAAATAACTCATATACCAGTATAATTACAGTGGATACGTAATAGGAAGAAATGATTGTGATAGTAGGTAACCAGGAAGGGTGTACTTGGATAACCATCACCTCTTGGATCTTGACTCCTGGCTTGATCTCCCTCTTAGAGATAGGCAATGCAAGTGGTTTTTTTGTATTAGCTTTATTTATTTATTTATTTATTTATCCCCCCAGGCTGGAGGGCAGTGCCGCAATCTTGGCTCACTGCAACCTCCACCAACCAGGTTCAAGTGATTCTCGTGCCTCAGCCTCTTCAGTAGCTGGGACTACAGGCACATGCCATCATACCCTGCTAATTTTTGCATTTTCAGTAGAGACAGGGTTTCACCATGTTGGCCAGGCTGGTCTTGAACTCCTTATCTCAGGTGATCCACCCCCCTCGGCCTCCCAAAGTGCTGGGATTACAGGCGTGAGCTACCACACCCAGCCTGTTTTAGCTTTTTAAAGCCTTAGTTTCCTCATTTGTAAAACTTCAGCTCATAGTATTCCTGTGAGGATTAAATAGCTTGTCTTAGTTATGGTTCCCTCAGAAACAGACCTTGACATGACAATTCAGGTTTATGTAGTTAATTTGGGAGGTGGTCCCAGGAAACGCCAGGAGGAGAGTGGGGGAGTGAGGCAGCTGCTGTAAGGTGTGTTAATGACCACTGTGAACAGTGGGGCTAATCCCGCTGGAGACCTCATGGGGGGCTGGGGGAAGGGAGGGCCTGTAAAGTGCCCCTGGGTTGTCTAGAGCCTGGCTCAGAGTTGTCCTGCTAATGCGGAAAGAAATTTGCATATTTATCCACCATCTCTTATTTATTGTTGGTTGAGGGTTGCTCCTAGAATTGTTAACTCCTTGCACATACAACCTGCCCAGTGAGGGCCTGAGCATGCTCCTGTAGCCAGAGAAAACCCTCAGTGGAGAACTACAGGTGCTGTCGGTGAGGTGGGTTGGCATGCACAGGACAAGAGTGCCATGGGAGCATGGTGATAGTATTGACAGTCAGCCAACACTGCAAACAGCCAATGCACATAAAGTGGAATCTGCCCCTTAGAAGGTGCTCAATAAATGGTAGCTATCATTTTCTTGCATTTGGTACTTGTCAATCATGTTTTTACACAAACATGATTGTTGTGTAACAACACACACACACACACACAAACATCTTATTTTACAGCCTATATTTAAGCTCCTTGAAATTCTTTTCAATATCTAACATTGCTTCTTTCCACAGTGGGTACTTATTGGAGTGACTAAATCATTTTTCATTTTTTTTTGTTCTTGTTATTTTTAAGTCAACTTTATTGAGACATTTTGACATTTTTATTGCTTTACTATCATCCAACAAGTTAACTGCTTTATCTTGACAGCATTCTGTTTAGAAAAGATAACTGGGGAAAAATAAGCCTAGAAAAATATGAAACATCAACTTAGCATTTCAGGAAGCATAGCAAGACTATCTCATTGTGTGCTGGCAAACTTTCAGTTAATGCTACTTTTTAAGGGAAATGTTCATGGGATTTTAAAAATCTTTAAAGTAAAGAAAAGATGTGTTCATTACACCTATCAATGGTGGAGAAAGAACTGAGATGGGCATTCACACCCCAACTTATATAGCATGACATCTCTCTTGTTTTGTCTTCAACCTTTCCTTTAAGAAGTGACAGAAGATCAGTAAATGCCTTCAAAAATTTCAGGATTTGGGCCACATTTATTTTTTTAAAAATTCTTTTTGCATAAAATCAGGATGGCTTAATTCACTGTTAGGCCTTGGTTGGCTGCCCAAATATATTCTTCAAAATTAGACCCATTTCTTAAATATGTCTGGAGCAGCATCAAAACGGCATCTGAAGCCAAGGTTAGTGTGTTTTTGAAGCTTTACACAGAAAAGATCTCTAAGGATTTCAGCTATGTTGAGTCAATATTTCTGTGGAGAAAATTTGTATCCAGGCTGACATTTTCCATCCTGGGTTTTCTACCTGCTGTGATGTGGAATGGCCAAGATATGAAATCTCTGAAGTCGGGGTTATAACGCAACTTTACTGGCCTCCAAGGGCTTGTTGCTCACAGCCATTGTTCACAGATGCCAGATGATCTAAGAAGATCATGGAAACCTGGCACCTCACTGGTTTTTGGCTAACACCCCCAAAGAAAATTAATTGTTATTGTTTTTGGAAACTGTCATCCAATGCACAAAATAGTAATATCAGCAATTATGGTTTTTCTGTTTTTTCTTTTTGGGGGAGGTTGGGGTGGGAAGATGATGAACACTGTAATTTTATTATAGCTGCCCCCAATGGCTGGTTTTGGGGCAAGAAAAGGGTGTTACATTCCTGTGGCTGAAAAATCTTATGAAGCTGTAAAGCAAAAGCGCTCCCCTAATTTGCCTGAGTTGATGAAATACAGTGACCTTGAGCCTCCTGTCTGATTCAACAGGGCTTGAATTTCTGGTAACTCCTCGCTCAAGATTGGTTTGCTCATTAGCCTGTTGAGAGCACACAGCCTCGAGTCAACTAAAATCTTTCTTTTCTGTCAACCCACTCTTCTTGCAGCCATGACTCACTCCATTCTCCTACCTCTGATACTTTACCCCAAGCCACGATAGTTCTTCTCACTCTGGCCAGTCATGACCTTGAATCTCTTTCTTCCTTAAAAACTGTAGCCCAAATTTCATATCCTTCAAGATGTTCTTTTGGTTCACCCAACCATCCCTCATAGACAGTCTAATACTTACCTCCTAATGTGCATTTCTTTTGCTTTCTGTCTGTTAGCCACTTCTTTTTGATGTTTAAGTGCAGTCCCAGATCTAATCATCCAAGGTGCTATTGACACAACCAGTGCAGTGCTCAATGCCCAGCAGATACAAAAGATACTCCTACTGACAGTGCTAGCCAGGGGAAGCAGGAGTTCTTTTCTCCTAAGGCCACAGCAAGTGGATGCTAATGCTTCGTAAGGTAGAGTTAATCCTCCATGTAACCCTATGTACTGGGCATCTGGAGAGCCTAGTTTTTGGTTTTGATGGACACATGTCTCTTTAGGCTGTGCTACCCACCATCTCTTTCCCCTTCCTAACAACCTTGACTGAATTCCTTTTGGGAAATTAGCTGTCTCCCGTGGTATTTCTTGGAATGAGGGATATCCAGGCAACTCCCTCCACCATGGATGCAGGTGGGGTCCCTGAAGTCCCTTCCTCCAGCTCCTCTTTCTCATTGCCTCAGAAAAATAAGGGAGCTAGCCAAGAGCCCTGCCTGGGCCAGAGTCTGACTTCTGGCATGCTGAATCTCTAACAGAGAGGAAAATGCTGGATGTTCTTCATTCCAAAAGCATACATGAGGTGATCAATTAATTCCTGCTGTCTAGATGTCTGGCATTTCCCTACATCCTATTCTCGTCCTGTTTTGTTTCCACTTAATTCTCTAGTCTTCCATCCAGGCTGTGGACTCCAGAATATCCCTCCAATAAATTCCTGCTGTATTCTCAAACATAAATTAGACAAGGTTGCTTCTTGATAGTTGCAAACCAAAGATTCTTAATACACATTTTTCTCTATTGTTGATTTGCTAAGTAACAGAAATTTCAAAATTAGCCAAGGCTCAAGTTTTTCCTCCTCAACAGGAGTTTTCCATAGCAGGATCTGGCATTTAGAAGTATGAGTGAGACGAAGGATAACATTGTTTGAATTAATCCAAAGAGTCTACACAGCATTTGAGGACTACCTTGGGAGAAAACAATTCAGTTTTAGAAAATCAAATCCAAGAATAATTTTTGGTTTGCCTTTCTTTTGGAGTGCAGGCTTAGAATTGAGGAGGGGTCCAAAAAGTGCTTTTTCATTTGATTTGATGGTTGCACGGATGTGTGAATAGGGAAATGCTGTGCTTAAACTACAGGAGTCCACTATGGGGCCACTATGTCAGGGAGAGGGACAGCTGGTGGTGATCATGAGGGAATAGGAAGAAACTACGGCGTGTCTCTCGCACAACAAATAGACCCAAGAAGCCCTGCAAGAAGCCAAAGAGTTCTTTCCTCCCAGAGCTCTCAGTGATTAAAATCCACATAGGCTTCAGAATCAGGTCAGTTGTCTTTTTAAGGCCGATTAGGGGTAGAGACCCCTGTTATTCCCCCCTGGTCCTCTTGACAGAGGGTGCAAAAATATGCCAAGGGACCTACAAGCTGCAAAGACCTCTGGAATCAAATAAGTACCTGCTCATGTAGTTTCTGAAAATCCCACATCTGAACAAGAACCAGGACTGCTGCCTCCAGGGAGGGTTTGCCAGGAAAAATACTGCAGGGCCTCAGTGCAAACAGGACTGCTTGGCAGAGTCTGGTGGATGCGGTGCGGCAGCTGGCCATGGGTAGCGGAGGCAAGGTTGCTGGACAAACAGCCCAATGCTGAGACAAACATCAAACCTGCATCACTACCTCATGTGTCACAAGTCAGCTGGGAAAGGCACCGGGAGCAATGGATTATTTAAGCTTATATCTTATAGGGAGTGGAGGAAAGGAAGAGACATTGAACTTGATGATTTGGCTAATTCAGTGAAAGAATTAAAATATCCAGGTAAAAATAAAACAACCACAGTGAAATTTTATCTGGTTATTCTCCTTCAAAAACCTATTTTCTACTGTTATCTCACAAATGAAAATTAGGGATAATTCTTATTTGATGAATGGTCTGTGTTCCTTTACAAATTTGAACTCTATAAACGTTTTCCTCAACAACTATTTCAAGCAGGGGAACATGTGTCACATATTTTGAACTGTGCAAATAATTGAACAAAACTAGATATAAACAAAAATGGATAGTAGACACATAGGGACAATAAAAGTGTGTGATGTTCAGAGAGTCCAAGCCCCCATATTGTCAGTCGTCTCTGTAGACACCCCTGAGTTTCTTGTAGGAAAGGAAGCAACAGGAGACACTGACTTTTCTAAGCCCTTGGTTTTTCAGGGGCATCACGGGGTGGGGGTGAGATGGGAAAAGTGAGATGACTCCGGAGTGGAGGGTTTTTGAGTTACTCGTCTAAGGGCAGAAAGGAGGCAGCAGCTTTCAAAGGTATATTCCATTATATTTCTCAGCTCTATTCTGGCTTCTTTTGATAAGTTCTCTTGAAAACAGAGGTCTCTATCCAGAGATGGGGACCCAAGAAACAGCACACTATTGGAAAAAAAATGTCCCATATAAGAGAGTCAATCCCTTATCTGTGAGGATGAAGCCATTTTTGCATCAAATTTTGAGTCCAGAGCCGATACTTGTTTACGTCTCAGGGCTGGCTGAAGATTACTTTGGAACCCGTCCTCTAACCAGGCTTTCAGTATCTGCTATTGTGGAGTGCATGTCTTCCCTCTTCTCATGCCCTAGCCCCTGTTGGCCTTGGCTGAAGGTGCATTGTTTTGCCTCTAGGCCTGAAGAGGCCCCACCTTACAACTTCCAGGGGATACACAGCAAAGCCTGGAAAATCAGTGTCAGAGAGATCTTCCAAAGCTCAGGAGCTGAGGTGGTGACAAGAGCTGGCAAAAAGATAATGCCACTAGATGGAGAATGAGGTGGAGGGAGAGCATCAGGGTCAGTGGTGTGCAGGTAAACTGTCTCTCACAAAGCCCCCCAAAACAGCAACAAAACAAAGTCCTGATTTGTGGCATTTGCCAGTTTCCATGGTGTAGATACCCCTGCCATGACCATGGCCGATTTCTAGCTACTGATGGTTTAACACCAGCTCACAACATTCCTAAATATTTAGCAGTTGGCTTTCTGAGCTAGTAGTAGCCATCTCCACTGGCTCAGTACCCATGTACGCATGGACTCAACTTTGCTCAAATCACTGCATCAGTGATCTTGGAATTGGAAGGATGCCAAATCCAAGATGAATGAAACAGAAAAAACACAACTCAAACAAATTCCTAAGTGCCATGGTAAAGTGAGAACGGTGTCCTCTTTCTGAGGTGACAGGAACACTCTGTGAAACAGGGAAAGAGAAGGACCAGAAGGCAGGATATTTGGATCAAAGATGCAGTGTAAAATTATCTGAAAAAGTTTAAGCATCTTCTATATGCCCTGCATAATGACTCTACCTTTACCGATTCATTTGATTTCAGAACAGTCCTATAAAATTGTCACTATTATTATCCCCAACTGGGGAGTAAAGGGTTGATGTTATGGAATGGGGGGAATAATTTTGGGAGCCTTGAATATGCACCACCACCTCCACTGTCTACCCACTCCCCTGGTATGGAAAAAAAGTCTACTCAGGTTTCAGAACTCAGCTCTGTTTCCCTTCTGGGAGCCTTTGCTGACTGCCCTAGAATATTTGTATTCCACAAATAGTCTAGTCATTCAATGAATAGAAATCATGAAGGAATAAGGTAAGAGTCAGGGTAAGGGCCGCTATAAAATTTGACTTCTGGTGCCATCTAAATGGTTTTGTCTAGGGAGAAAGACTGAGAACTTTGGCTCCCATTTTATAAATTTGTGTCAGTAAGGGTCCTTACCTTGAGCTATCTTAAGGTAAGTTTCAGACTAAGGCCACTGGTCGAGGGGTCAGTTTTAAGTCCCACTAAGTTGTGCCTGACCACCAATTTTGCAAGATAACTCTAGGTATGGTAACGCCTTTAGAGTAGCCCAGAAAATGATAATCCTGAGGAAAGTAGATGTAAAAATGTAGCTCCAACAAAAAGCAAAAGTAAAACCAAAACCCTACATTTCAAAACTCCAGCAACAGAACACACTATAACAATACAAAAGCATGGTAGTCATGTAGATACTAAACTATTATTTTTATAGGCAAACACATTCAAATGTTTATACACAAGCATGTTTTTTTCTCTGGCTTATTTCCATTTGTATTTGTTTGAGGAGTGTGTTTTGGAGAGAAAAGGCGTCAGGATAACCAGATACATGAAATGCCTCTTTGGCGAACAGCTCTCAGGAGTGGACATTCACACACTTTCTCGCTCATGGTAAAGGGCCGTTCAGCAGAGACAACAAACTGCTGAGAGGCAGCACGATGGAGCTGCCGTTTTGTCTTCGTCTTTGCAAAATGTGTATAAAACTAAACAAATACAGATGAGCAATTTACCAAAAGATAAGGAAGAATGAGTGTGTGATTGTGGGTTTGAATGTATGTTTAGTTATACACAATGGCTTTTTAATACTTTTTCTGCTTTTGTTTATGTACAACTATAACTTTTCCATTTTCATTGTCTCTCAGCTACCTTTTATCCATCATGTTATAGTTGAACCCAACTTCACAAACAATGTTTGCCAGATATTAATATTCTTACCAATGAAAATGAGCTTAAAAAATTATGTGGGTAGAGGACAGAGGAGGCCCCACTGGTTTGTAACCCTGAATTCAAACTCACCTGCTTTAAAGTCTCTTTGGCCTGACCACTTTCAAATAACTTTCTCTGCCTGCTTTGGCCTATATATCGTTTCCAAAATAGCATGAAAAACTTTTCTCATTGTATTTCAAAACGAAAAATGTTCCATCTACATCTGGAAATACTAAAAAATGTGCTTTCTTACAGTATTTTTTTTTACTAGGTATGGACAAGGTTCTGACCCTTATTATTGGAGCTCAAATCCAGATGGAGTTTGGTAAGGTTCTAATCATTTGAGGAGTATTCTTTTTTGAAGATTTGTACATCTTTAGGGGAATTTTTACTTTAAAGAAGTTATCATTTGTGGGAGGTCCATTATGAAGGTTTTAAATAGTCTGGGGGAATTTCTCTTTCTTTGAAGATTTCTATAATTCAGTGAAAACATTTCCAACTGAGATGGTCACATTTCTCTACTATAAGCCTCTTCTTCGAATATGAATTAGATTCCTCTTTTAATATATTGGCTGTAAGTAGGCTTAAGGATTTTTCTTTCTTTCCTTTTCTAACTCTGGAAACAATGAAAAGACAATTCTTGTGTTTGAGTGAAAGTGAGAGTTAAAGATTTAAAGTTGTACAGGGAGACAACCAAAATAGCAAAATAATGAATGTATATGTTAATATCATTGGGTGGAAGATTAAAATAGCAATGATCAAAGAAAAGGGTGGTTCAATGCGTAACATTTCTTTCTTGTAACTTATTGTGTCTTTATGGAAGCCTTATTGTGTGCAAATAAAAAAAGTTTCAAAGGCAGTTTTTAAAATGCTTAGTTAAAGGCTAACATCAGTATAGTTTAAAAGGTAATTGATCTATAGATGAACTAACAACTACCAACAGCATCTCTTTTTTCAGTCTATAGCTGACAGATCCCTCCTTCTTATGCCTACAAGTGTGACATCTACTGAAGTTTCATAGACCGGCTGAAAGCAGTAGTCAGGAAAACTTTAGTCCCAGTCCCAGAGATTTTCATTCTCTATACCATCAGCTCTTTGGCAATTGGTGCCTTTTAGGCTCTGAATTTACATGGGTTCAAGGGCATCTCACTCTGGTGACCTTGTACCTTGAATTTCCTCAACATTTTCTTTGTGATTTGATATCAATATTGGTTCTCTAGCTACCTGCCTTACAATAGTCCTGGGGTCCAGTCAACATCCAAAAGTATTTAGTAAACAGCTACTATGTGCCAGAAATTGTGCTAGGTGTTTGAGCTCTGACCCCAGAAGAATGAAAAATGTTGTGTGTCCTGGAAGACCTTACCCTGAAATGGAAGACCTCAGATCATGAACAATTTGGCAAATGTCTTTGGTTCCTCCTATTACTCCTGTTCCTCCCCTTGGCCAACCTCTGATTGCAGTTGCAGTTGAGGAGGACAGTCCAAGCAGGCGCAGACTCTTCCTCTACCAGGAAGTGCCTTCACCTCACAAGGGCCTGCAGGATGTCTTTTGCTTTCTTCCCCAGCAGTGCTACAACCCTGGGAGGCTGATTAGAAGAGAATAGATAGCCATGACTTCTGTGGCCTGAAAAACCAATAGGAGATGGGAAGCAGGTGAATACTACAGCTTCTCTTCCTTTAGGGGCACACCTCCAAGAAGCATTCTGTACTCTGATCACAGAAATCCCTGCATCATCAAACCCAAGGTCTTCAGCAGTGACCTTGATCATGCCCTTTCATACTGTTTTCTCCTTCTCTGCCTCTCTCCTGACCCCTGGACTCACTTCTTAGACCCATAAATGACCCCTATTCAAGACTTTGTCTTAGGCTCTGCTTTAAGAGAAACCTAAGACAAAGAACAACAAGTAATAATTATATAACATAAGAAGGAACATGTGTAACTTATAGGAAACAATTGAGCAGGACAAGGAGACTGGGGTGCAGAGGGTGGAGTGGAAGATGGCTGATTGCAATTTTAAATAGAGTGGTTAGGAGAGACCCTATTGGTCCCACTTTTACCAATGGGTATAAGTGACATTTGGACAAAGTGTGGAAAAAGATGAGTGGTTAGCCCAAAATATGTAAAAAGACTCCTTGGGAGGTAGGGGAGATAGTACAAAGTCCCTAAAGCAGGATTCTTCCTGGCATATGGCTGCAGGAGTGAGATCTGGAGAGAGGAGATGAGAGCAGAGAGGTAGGGAGGCAAGACCGGATTGCATAGCACTGCCAGACCATTGTAAGGACTTTGAGATGGAAGCCAGTGGAAAGTTGCAGACTCAGAAACTCCCCGACAGAGGCTGGGCTGGTCAAGTGTGTCCAGTTCCCTTCCAACTTTCCATTACAGCAAAGAGATTGCATAATTGTATCTCCCTA
Source organism: Pongo pygmaeus (assembly GCF_028885625.2). Taxonomy (NCBI): domain Eukaryota; kingdom Metazoa; phylum Chordata; class Mammalia; order Primates; family Hominidae; genus Pongo; species Pongo pygmaeus. Next base: position 16,708,848 of record NC_072394.2, read on the forward strand.
TTTGATGTCTGGCTTCATCCTTTCATCTGTTAAATAGAAATGGCAATTCTTGTTATTTAAATTTGTGAGATGTTGAGGTCACGGTTCCTGGAGAAAGGCTGATTTTTGAATCTCTATCTTCTTGGTCAGTAATTAATTCCAAACCTCTTGTTTTCATATCTAAGGAAAGTTACCAGATGGAAGAGCTGAGATTCTTTTTGTTCTCAAAAGCTGTTTGATTGCCAGGCTTCTAACAAACATTTTGTAGTGTGACAATCTGTTAACAGAATGCTGGATGATAGCCCCAAATAGAGGGAGACAGCATCTTCAGGAATACTTTATCTTGGAGACTTCAGATATGCTTCCTCTTTTGCTACCTTAGTATCCAATGAAGTACAAGAGCATTAGTGTGTTCTAGCATTTACTCTTTCACATGCTTTGATTGTTCCTACTGAAATTTTAAACTTTAATTTATGTTAGCGTTAATGTATCACTAGCTTGTGGCTTGCTTGGTGTGTTGTGGCATTCATGTTTGTTCTTTTCTGATGGATTCTTTTTTTTCAAGTGCAAACTATAACATTTACTTTTGTGTAACAATCTTTTGAGAAGTCAAAAGTACCCATGATTGTACCCAGAAGTGTAACAGTAGAAGAGTTCTGTGATGCCAATTACATCTGTAACTTACCATGTCACTCTTCTACTTTTGTTAAAAGTTTTTTACTTTTTTATCTTTGTTGAAAACGCTTTTAAGTGAGTGTATGTTTCAATACAATTTCATATTGGAAATGATTATCACAAATTATGCATTTAAATATGCAGATTTCATATGTAGAAAAGTGCTCTGTCTAGTCAGTGTGAATAAGTCACTGAGCTTTGGATTTTAAAAAGCTAGGGGGCTGAGGGTTCTCAGGTGACCTATTATTCTCAGGAATTAAGGAACTAGAATGAGACTGGAATGAATTTAAAAAAATGATTTACTTCCTGGTTCTTTTTCATATGTTCTTAAAGCACAAAATGATGTTGGTGAACCTAGATAAGGAGACTTGTAATTTGTATTTTCCTGGGAAGTAATCTATCCCTTCTACATTTTAAAATGCATTGATATAGGGTCCTCCATAGTATTTGCAAATAATTTTAAAATTTCTATATTTGTAATTTGCCATTTCAATTTTCTAATGGTGTTTACTTATATCTTCTCTTTTGATTTTAAAATTTGTATTGATACATAATATTTATACATATTTATGGTATTCATGTGATATTTTGTTACATGCTTAAAATGTGTAATGAGCAAGTCATGATTTTTAGGGTATCCATTACCTTATGTATTTATCATTTTTATGTATTGGGAACATTTCAAGTCCTCTTTTCTGGTATTTTGAAGTATGAATACATTCTTGTTAACTATAGTTATCCTACTCTGATATCAAACATTAGAACTTATTTCTTCTATCTAACTGTATATTCGTGCCCATTAACCAACCTCCCACCACACACACTTCCGAGACTGTGACATCTATCACTGTATGGTCTACCTCTATGAGATCAACATTTTTAGCTTCCACATATGAGTGAGAATATGTGATATTTGTCTCTTTGTGCCTGGCTTAATTCTATTCCATCCATTTTGCTGCAAATGACACTATTTTGTTCACATTTTTATGGCCAAATAGTACTCCATTGTGTATATATATACCACATTTTCTTTATACATTTATCTACTGGTGGACATTTAGGTTGATTCCATATCTTTGCTATTATGAATAGAGCTGCAACAAACATGGAGCACAGGCATCCCATTGATATACTGACTTCCTTTTCTTTAGATAAATTCCCAGTAGTGGGATTGCCAGATTGGTAGTTCTATTTTTAGTTCTTTGTGAAATATCTGCACTCTTTTCCATAGTGGCTGTACTAATTTACATTCCCACCAACAGTGTGTAAGAATTTTCCTTTCTTCACCTTCTTGACAGCATCTGATATTCTTTGTCTTTTTAATAATAGCCACTTTAACTGGGGTAAGATGATATCTCCATTGTGGTTTTGATTTGCATATCTCTGATGACTAGTGATGTTGAACATTTTTTGTTTGTCTGTTGGATATTTGTATAACTTCTTTTGAGACAGGTCTATTTATGTCCTTTGTCCACTTTTTAATGGATTATTTGTTTAATTTTTTTTTTTTTTTACTGTTTAGTTGAGTTCCTAGTATATTCTGGATATTAGTCCCTTGTAGGATAGCTTGCAAATATGTTTTACTATTTGACATGTTGCCTCTTTGTTAATCATTTCCTTTGCTGTGCAGAAGCTTTTAGTTTAATGTAGCATTATTTGCCTATTTTTGTTGCATGTGCTTTTGAGGTCCTATACATAAAATCTTTGCCTAGATCAATATCCTGAAGTATTTCCTGTATGTTTTCTTCTGGTAGATTTGTGATTTCAGGTCTTATGTTTAAGTGTTTAATCCATCTTGAATTGATTTTTGTAGGTGGTGAGAGGGAGGGTGAAATTTCATTCTTCTGCATCTAGATATCCAATTTTCCTAAGACTACTTATTAAAGAGGGTGTCCTTCCCCAATGCATGTTCTTGAGCCTTTGTTGAAAATCCATTGGCTGTAAATATGTAGGCTTATTTCTGGCTTCTCTGTTCTATTCCATTGGTCGATGTGTCATTTTTTATACCAATAGTATTCTGTTTTGGTTGCTATAGTCTTTTATTTTGAAGTCAGGTAGTATAATACCTCCAGTGTTGTTCTTTTAGACTAGGATTGCTTTGGCTATTTGGGCTCTCTTTTGGTTTTATATGAATTTCAGGATTATTTTTAATAATTCTACAAGAAATTACATAGATATTTTGATAAAGATTGCATTGAATCTGGAGATTACTTGAGCAATATAATCATTTTAATGATATTAATTCTTTCTATCCATGAGCATGGGATGTCTTTCCATTTGTATCCTCTTTGATTTCTTTCTTCACTGTTTTGTGGTTTTCCTTGTAGAGGACTTTCACCTCCTTGGGCAAATGTATTCTTAGCTATTTTTTTTGGTAGCTATTATAAATGGGATTGCCTTTTTGATTTCTTTCTCAATTAGTTCATTATTGGTATATAGAAATACTACTAATTTTTGTATGTATATTTTCTATCCTGCAACTGTCCTCAAATTATTTATTAGATTTAAGAGTTTTTGTTGGAGCTTTTAGTTTTTTAGTTTTTTTTTTTCAGATATAAGATCATGTTATCTGCAAAGAGAGACAATTTGACCTCTTGTTTTCCAATTTGAATACCTTTTCTGTCTTTATCTTGTCTTATTGCTCTGGCTTGGATTTCCAGTACTGTGTCAAAAGGAGTGGTGAAAATATATATCCTTGTCTTGCTCCAGTTCTTAGAGTAAAGGCTTTCAGCTTTTCTCCATGCAGTATGATGCTAGCTAGCTGTGGGTTTGTCATATATAGCCTTTATTATGTTGAGATATGTTCCTTTTGTGCTTAGTTTGCTGAGAGTTTTAATCATGGAGGGATGCTGAATTTTATCAAATACTTTTTCTGCACCTATTGACACAGTTATATGGTTTTTGTTCATTTTGTTCATGTGATGTATCACAATTATTAATTAGCATGTGCTTAGTCATCCTGCCATCCCTGGGATAAATATCTGATCATTATGTAATATCTTTTTAATGTGCTATTGAATTCAGTTTGCTAGTATTTTGTTGATAATTTTTGCATCTATGTTAATCAGGGGTATTGGCCTATAGTTTTCTTTTTTTGTTACATTTTTGCCTAGTTTTGGTATCAGGGTAATGCTGGCCTTGTAGAATGAGTTAGAAAGAATTTCCTCCTCTTCAACCTTTTGGAATAGTTTGAGGAGAATTGATATTAATTCTTCTTTGTAAGTTTGATAGAATTAGGCAGTGAGGCTCTCTAGTTCTGGACTTTTCTTTGTTTGGAGGGAAAGCTTTTATTATTGATTCAATCTTGTTACTCATTATTGGGCTATGTAGGTTTCCTATTTCTTCCTGAGGAATTTGTCTATTGCCTCTAGGTTGTCTAGGTTTTTAAAGTATTGTGGTTCATAAAAGTCTATGATGATCTTTTGTATTTCTGTGGTATGAGTTGTAATATCTTCTTTTTCATTTCTGATTTTCTTTATTTGGGTCTTAAGTTTTTTCTTGGTTAGTTTAGATAGTGGTTTATTGATTTTGTTTATTTATTCAAAAAATCAACTTTTGGTTTCATTCATTTATATTTTCTTTTAGTCTCCATTTGCCTAGTTCTGCTCTAATCTTTATTATTTCTTTTCTTCTGCAATTTTAGATTTGGTTTGTTCTTGCTTTTCTAGTTCCTTGAGGTATATCATTAGACTATTTATGTAAAATATTTCTACTTTTTTGATGTAGGCATTTATTGCTATAAAATTTCCTCTTGGCACTAGTTTTGTTGTATTTCATAGGTTTTGTATGTTGTGTTTCAATTTTTGTTTGTTTCAAGAATCTTTTATGTAATTCCTTAATTTTTTCTTGACCTAATGGTCATTCAGGAGCAAGTTGCTTAATTTCCAGGTACTTGTATAGTTTCCAAAGTTCCTGTTATTGGTTTCTAGTTTTATTACTTTTATTAATAATTTTTTATTACTAGTTTTATTTATTATTTTGGTCTTAGAAGATACTTATGATTTCAATTTTTAAAAATGTGTTGAGACTTTTCTTGGGTCCTAATATACGGCCTACCCTGGAGAATGTTCCATGCGCTAATGAGAAAAATGTGTATTCTATAGCTGTTGGATATAATGTTCTGTAAATATCTGTTAGGCTCATTCAGTCTAAACTGAAGTTCAAATCCAATGTTTCTTTTTTAATCTCTGTCCACATGATCTGTCTAATGACGAGAGTGGGGTATTGAAGTCTCCTACAATTATCATATTATAGTTTTTCACTCCCTTAATAATATTTGCTTTATATACCTATATGCTCCAGATTTGAGTTCACATATGTTTAGAATTGTTAAGTCCTCTAAATTGATCCCTTTATCATTTTATAATGACCTTCTGTGTCTCTTTTTACTGATTTTGACTTACAGTCTGTTTTATGTGATATAAGTATATTTATTCCTCCTTGCTTTTCATTTCTGTTTGCATGGAATATCTTTCTCATCCCTTTACTTTCAGTCTCAGTGTGTCTTTATGGGGGAAGTGAGTTTCTTGTAGGCAGCACATTGTTTGGTTATGTTTTGTTACCTATTCAGCTAATCTGTTTCTTTTAAGTAGCATGTTTAATCCATATATGTTCAAAGTTACTATTAATATGTGTGGGCTTATTATTTTAATTATATTAATTGTTTTCTGGTTGTTGTATATATCCTTTGTTTATAATTGTGGTTTTGTGGTTTTTTGTAGTTGTAACATTTGAGTTATTTATCTTTCTTATTTGTGTGTTTGTTTTTCCAGTGACTTTTATACTTCTGTGTGTTATTATGTAGATATTATTCTTTTGCTTCCAGGTATAGGACTCCCTTAAGCATTTCTTGTAGGGCCAGTACAGTGGTGATTAATTCTCTCAGCTTTTACTTGTTTGGGAAATATTTTATTTTTTCTTCATTTATGAATGGTAGTTCTTCTGAGTATTATATGCTTGCCTGGCAGTTTTTTTTTCTTTTAATACTTTGAACATATCATCTTATTCTTTTCTAACCTGTAAGATTTCTGCTGTGAAATCTAGTGTTAATCTGATGCAGGTTCCTTTATAGGTTTTTATACACTTTTCTCTTGCTGTTTTTAGAATTCTCTCTTTGTCTTTGTCTTCTGACAGTTTGTCTATAATGTACCATTGAGAATACCTTTTTGATTGTATCTTTTGGGTATCTCTGAGCTTCCTGTACCTAGATGTCTAAGTCTCTTGCTGGACCTGAGAAGTTTTCAGCTATTATTTTGTTAAGTAGATTTTCTATGCCTTTGGCCTTCTCTTCATTTTCTGTAACACTCAAAAATCAAATATTGGTCACTTTATGGTATCCCATATGCTATCTAGGCATTATTCATTCTTTTTTATTTAGTTTTTAATTTATTTTTGTCTGATTTGATTATTTCAAAAGACCTATCTTCAAGTTGTATGATGTTTTCCTCTGTTCGATCTTATCTCTTGTTGAAGACTTTGAATGTATTTTTAATTTGATTCAAGAAATTCCTTGGTTTCAGGGTTTTTGTCTGGCTCTTTTTTATAATACCTATCCCTTTGGTAAATTTTCATTATATCCTGTATTGCTTTTTCTGACTTCTTTGTATTATTTATCTGTGCTCTCTTGTATCTCACTTAACTTTTTAAATATCAATATTTTGAATTCTTTTTCTGGCATTCCATAAATTTCTTTTTCATTGAAATCTATTGCTAGAGAATTATTTTGTTCCTTTGGAGGTGTCATATTTTCTTACCTTTTTGTATTAGTTGTGTATATTGATATCAGCACCTCTGGTTTAATAATAACTTCTTCCAATTTATTGAATTTGCTTTCATACAGGAAGGCTTTTTTTCTGGAGATATATCTATGGTGTTGGTTTGTTAGGGCACTGATCTGGGTGTGTGCAGTAGTGTCATCTCCATATAGTTTTTGGAAGTAAACAGCATCAGTAGTGTCTGTGATTTCCTTGTTGGCTTGTTAGTGGAGGTTGTTGTGAAATATTGCTGGGGATGAGAATGCCAGGTGCCCAGTCCTCAGGCCCCAATAGTGGTAGTGGTGGGATGAGCATGCCTGTCCTTGTGCCCCAGGGCAGTGTACACTGACATTAGTGTTAGTGGGTTCAGGAGGGCTGATTCTTGGACCTCTAGGCAGCTTTCTCAGAGTAGGCATTTGGGCAGGTCCTTGGGCACTTGGACTGTAGGTGTGGTGTGGGTGACTGAAGTAGCATTAGCATGACAACCCTCTGCCTCCCATGCAGTCTATGCTGGTGTTCATGGTGGCTGCAAAGGCTGGGCATGCCAGTCACCAGTCCCACAGGTGGCATGTGTGGATGGATGCCAGCTGTCGTGGTAGCAATAGGTTGGGTGAACCTGTCCTTAGGCCCCTTGGAGGAGTACTCATGTGCCAGTGGTGGTTGATGGGGAGGATGATTCCCAGGCCCCCACACAGCATGCTTGGGGATTTGGTGGGAGTGGAGCTGGGCTGGGTTGGTCTGTTTTCAGCACCCTCAGTAGTGCGTGTGGGCACTGGCTATGGGGGACAAAGGATGGGTATTTCCTAGGCCCCTGGCAGAGTACTTGAGTGGAAGCAACAGCAACTACACTGTGATCCTATTGCTGGGGAAGGTGGGGTTTCTTTCAGTGTCAGCAGCTGTAGGCAGGTGGCTGGGAAATACATGCTTCCGTCCTAGGTGGTGGCTGTGGAGGGAGAAGCTTGTCCTTTAGGTGCTTGTAAATGTGTAGTAGCATCTTTGCTGGGAGTTAGAGTCACTGCCAATCGGGCATACTTTGATACCTGATGTCAGCAGCCTGCAGTGGTGGCAGCTGTGGGTCAGGGAGTCTGTTTTTAGGACATGTGAAAATCCATAGTAGCCCCACTGCTGGGAGCTACAGATTTGCAGCCAATGGCTCATTCTTCAGCCCTGGCTGTTGCTGTAGTTAGGGGATATCACAGGGATCCAGGGATATGGAGATATAGGGGCTGAGTCATCAATATGGTGGTATGCTGCAGCTGCTTAAAGCCCACAGCTTGTGTGGGACTCAGCAGGAACTTCTGTTCTGATGTAATGCTATCATGTGATGCCCAGAGAGCTTCTTCTGTTACTCTCAGGGCTTGAGAGGGTAGATGGGCTCTCTCATGGCTAGGATTGCTAGAGTTGCAGTGGAAATGTGGACCACTGGGGCTCTCTCACTTGTACTTTCTCCACTTGGGGAGCTCCTCTGGGACCCCAGCTTATCCCAGCTGAGCAGGCTACTTCACTTTCCTCCTTTACCTTGCCTTAGGTGTTCCCTGTCCCTTCTCTGTTGAATTATAGTGTTCTTTCTTAGATGATCTATTCAAAGTGTGGTTATCTACTCACTATTTTTGTTTTTCTCTGCGCAGGAGGTACCAGATGCCTCTAGTCAGCCATCTTATAGCCCCTCCTATATCGTTTTAATTTTTATCTTGGTCAAACTTGCAAAAGGTTTTCTACTTAGTTGGTGTTAAAATTTTTTGGTTTTATTGAATTTTGATTTTCTAATTCACACTTCAGGCTTTTATATTTATTCATTCTGTCCTTGTAGTTTAGTTGGATTTATTTTGTTGTTTCTTCCTGTGCTTCTTTGTTTGACATATTAGTTTACTTATTTACATCCCCACCAGCAATGCACAAAAGTTCTAATTCCCCCACACCCTACCAACACTTGTTACTTTCTGTTTTCTGTTTTTTTAATTATAAACATCCTAGTGGGTATAAAGTGACATCTCATTGTGGTTTTTATTTGTATTTTCATAATGAATACTGATATTTAGCATCTTTTCATAGGCCATTGGCTATTTATGTATCTTCTTTGGAGAAACATCTTTTGAAATTGCCCATTTTTATTGTTTTTTTTTAATTGGTGAGTTATAAGAATTCTGGATACTCTGGATACCAGATCCTTGTCAGATATACGATTTGCAAATATTTTCTCCAATTTTGTGTTTGTGTTGGTTGTGTTTTCCTACTTGTGATAGAGTTCCGTGACACACAAGAATTTCAAATTTTTATAATTCAATTTATCTGTTTTTCATTGCTTGTACTTTTGGTGTTATATCTGAGAAACCATTGCCTAATCCAAGATCATAAAGATTTACATCTTAGTTTCTTCTGAGGCTTCTGTACATATTGCTCTTATATTTAGAACCTAGATCAACTTTGTATTCATTTTTGTATGTGGTATTAGGTAGGGTTCAAATCTATTTTTTTGCATGTGGATATCCAGTTATCCCAGCATTATTTGTTGAAAAGATGATTCTTTTCCAAATTGAATTGACTCTATTATTGATAATCAATTGGCCAATAATGTGTGGGTTTATTTTTGGAATCTTAATTCTAATTCATTGATTTTTATGTCTATGCTTACGCCAGGAGCACACTGTTTTCATTTTTGTAGCTTTTTAGAGAGTTTTGAAATCAATAGGTGTCTTTCAATTTTGTTCACCTTTTTAAAGATAATTGTGGTGATTCTTGAGTTTGCACATAAAATTTGGAATTTCTGAAAAAACAAAAACTGAGATTTTTATAGGGCTTGTATTGAATCTTTATATCAATTTTGGGATATTGTCATCTTAACAATATTGAGTCTTCCAATCCATGTATATGGATGTCTTTTCATTTATTTATGTCTTTAAAATTTTTTTAAATAGTGTCCTGTAGTTTTCAGTAAATATCTTACACATCTTTGGTCAAATTTATTCTTAAATATATTATAATTTTTGATATTATTGTAAATGATATTATTTTATTTTATTTTCTGATTGCTCATTGCTATTGCATAGAAATTTAACTGATTTTTTTGTTGATCTTGAATCTTGCAAATTTGCTTGAATTATTCATTAGCTTTAATAGTTGTGTTTTTTGGTGAATTATTGAGAATTTCATATGTATAATATCTTGTCATCTGCCAATGGAGATTAGTTTAATTCTTCCTTTCCAGTTTAAATGACTTTTATTTCTTTTTATTGCCTAATTAGATAGAACTTCTGTTTAATGTTAAATACAAATGATGAGAGTGGTTATCCTTGTCTCATTCCTGATCTTAGGAGGAATGCTTTCACTATTAAGTATAATGTTGGCCAGTCACAGCGGCTCACACCTGTAATCCCAGCACTTTGGGAGGTCAAATTGGGTGGATCACCTGAGGTCAGGAGTTCGAGACCAGCCTGGCCAACATAGTGAAACCCCATTTCTACTAAAAATACAAAAAAAAGTTAGCCAGGTGTGATGGTGTGTGCCTGTAATCTCAGCTACTCGGGAGGCTGAGGCAGGAAAATTGCTTGAACCCGGGAGGCGGAGGTTGCAGTGAGCCAAGATTACACCATTGCACTCCAGCCTGGGAGACAGAGCGAGACTCTGATCCCCACAATGACAAAAAAAAAAAAAAAAAAAAAAAAGTAAAATGGTAGCTGTATGAGGTATTTTAGGTGCTCTTTATAAGGTTGCTATGGCAGTTTCCTTTTATTCCTAGTTTGCTGAGAGTTTTTATCATAAAAGATTGCTGGGTGATGTCAATTTTGTTTTACTATGTTTGTTGAAATGTTTATATGGTTCTTTTTTTATTCTAGTAGAAAGGTATATTTCCTTGATTGATTTTTTTTTTTTTATGTTGAACGAACCTTGCACTCCTGGGATAAATCCCACATGGTAATGGTATGTAAGTTTTTCTTTTAATGCTTCTGGTATATAAGTTATTCTTTCAATTTGTTAGCATTTTGTTGAGTATTTTTTGCATGTATATTCATAAGAGCTATTGGTCTATAGTTTTTTTTCTGAGATTTTTTTTCCTGTTTTGGTATAAAGATATTAGCAACTTTATAGAATGAGTTATGAATTGTTCCTCTTTTTTTTTTTTTTTTTTTTTTTTTGAGATGGAGTCTTGCTCTGTCACCCAGGCTGGAGTGCAGTGGCGCGATCTCAGCTCACTGTAAGCTCCGCCTTCTGGGTTCACGCCATTCTCCTGCCTCAGCCTCCCGAATAGCTGAGAATACAGGCGCCCATCACCTCGCCCGGCTAATTTTTTGTATTTTTAGTAGAGACAGGGTTTCACCGTGTTAGCCAGGAGGGTCTTCATCTCCTAACCTCGTGATCCGCCCGCCTTGGCCTCCGAAAGTGCTGGAATTACAAGCGTTAGCCACCGTGCCCGGCCTGTTCCTGTCTTTTACGTATTGAAAGAGTTTGTGGAGGATTGGTGTTCATTCTTTAAATATTTAGTTGAATTTACCATTGAAACCATGCAGTCCTGGCTAAACAAGCCTGGGCTTGTTTTTGTTGAAAACTTTTTGATTGTAACTCAATAGCTGTTCTTGTCATCTCCTCTTTGATTTGCGATGTTAGTAATCCTGTCACTTCTTTTCTTGGTTGGTCTAGCTAAAGATTTATCAATTTTGTTGACCTTCTGAAAGAATCAATATTTATTTTTGTTGATTTTATCTATTGATTTTGTTTTCAGATTATTTATTTATTTCTGCCTTAATCTTTATTTTTTTCCTTCCTTCTGTTTGCTTTGGGTTTAATTTTATCTTATTTTCTAGGTTTTTTTTTCTTTGGTGGCAGGCTGGTTACTGATTTGAGATTTTTTTTTGTTTTAATGTTGTTTACAGCTGTAAATTTCTCTTAGTATTGCTTTCATGGCATCTCATATGTTTTTGTATATTATTTTTTATTCATATTATGGTATATCCTAATGACTTTGACTAAGAGGTTGCTTAGAAATAATGTTTAATTTCCATGTATTGGTAAATATTTTAAATTTCTGCCTTTGATATCTAATTTCATTCACTTGTGGCTGAAGACTATACATGATGTTATTTCAATTATTTTAAATGTTTTAGGATTTGTTTTATAACCTAAGATAACATATTCTGGAGAATAGTCCATGGGCACTTGAGAATAATGTATATTCTGGTGTTGCTGGGTGAGGTGTTCTATAGATGTCTGTTAGGTCTATATTCTGGTTTTGCTGAGTGGATTGTTCTACAGATGTCTGTTAGGCCTAGTTGGTTCATAGTGTCATTTGAGTCTTCTATTTTCTTTCCTATTTTTTGTCTGGTTGTTCTATACATATGCATTACTGACAATGAAGTACAGGTTGATCATCCCAAATCCAAAATCCAGAATCTGAACTACTTCAAAATTAGAAAATTCTTTATTTTTTATTTTTTATTTTTATTTTATTATTATTATACTTTAAGTTTTAGGGTCCATGTGCACAATGTGCAGGTTAGTTACATATGTATACATGTGCCATGCTGGTGTGCTGCACCCATTAACTCGTCATTTAGCATTAGGTATATCTCCTAATGCTATCCCTTCCCCCTCCCCCCACCCCACAACAGTCCTCAGAGTGTGATGTTCCCCTTCCTGTGTCCATGTGTTCTCATTGTTCAATTCCCACCTATGAGTGAGAACATGCAGTGTTTGGTTTTTTGTTCTTGCAATAGTTTACTGAGAATGATGATTTCCAATTTCATCCATGTCCCTACAAAGGACATGAACTCATCATTTTTTATGGCTGCATAGTATTCCATGGTGTATATGTGCCACATTTTCTTAATCCAGTCTATCATTGTTGGACATTTGGGTTGGTTCCAAGTCTTTGCTATTGTGAATAGTGCCGCAATAAACATACGTGTGCATGTGTCTTTATAGCAGCATGATTTATAATCCTTTGGGTATATACCCAGTAATGAGATGGCTGGGTCAAATGGTATTTCTAGTTCTAGATCCCTAAGGAATCGCCACACTGGCTTCCACAATGGTTGAACTAGTTTACAGTCCCACCAACAGTGTAAAAGTGTTCCTATTTCTCCACATCCTCTCCAGCACCTGTTGTTTCCTGACTTTTTAATGATTGCCATTCTAACTGGTGTGAGATGGTATCTCATTGTGGTTTTGATTTGCATTTCTCTGATGGCCAGTGATGGTGAGCATTTTTTCATGTGTTTTTTGGCTGCATAAATATCTTCTTTTGAGAAGTGTCTGTTCATGTCCTTCACCCACTTTTTGATGGGGTTGTTTGTTTTTTTCTTGTAAATTTGTTTGAGTTCATTGTAGGTTCTGGATATTAGCCCTTTGTCAGATGAGTAGGCTGCGAAAATTTTCTCCCATTTTGTAGGTTGCCTGTTCACTCTGATGGTAGTTTCTTTTGCTGTGCAGAAGCTCTTTAGTTTAATTAGATCCCGTTTGTCAATTTTGGCTTTTGTTGCCATTGCTTTTGGTGTTTTAGACATGAAGTCCTTGAGTTACCAACATGATGCTGAAAGGAGATCACTGGAGCATTGTGAATTTTGATACTTTTGGGTTTGTGATGCTTAACCAGTAAGAATAATGTGAATATTCCAAAACCTGAAAAAATCTGAAACTTGAAACACTTCTGGTCCAAAGCATTTTGAATAAGGGAAAATCAACCCATATTAAAATGGCCAATTAATATTGTTGAATTGTCTGTTCCTCTGATTCTGTCAGGTTTTGCTTCATGTGTTTTGGGGCTCTTTAGTAAGGTGCATATATGTTATAATTGCTATGTCCTCTTGATGGATTAACAATTTTATCATTATAAAATTTTCTTCTTTTTCTCTCATTACAACTTTTGTCATAAATTCTATTTTGTCTGGTATTAGTATAGCCACTTCAGCTTTCTTTTGGTTACTGTTTGCATGGAATGTCTTTTTCTGTTCTTTCTTTAGTAAAAATAAAATCTTTTCATATACTTGTCTTTGCATCTAAGATGAATCTCTCATAGATTCCAATCTCTTTATTAGAATGTTTTGTCCATTTACATTTAATATAATTACTGATGGAAGAGGATTTACTTTTTCCATTTTGCTGTTTGTTTTCTATATTTCTTACATCTTTTTTGTTCCTCCATTTCTCTATTCTTGCTTTTTCTTGTATACTAGATAATTTCTAGTGTACCATTGTAATTCCCTTGTAATTTATGTTACTATTTTTTCAGTTATTTTTATTGTGTTTGCGCTCATGATTACAATTAACATATTAATTTATAGCAATCTATTTCATATTAATGCCAACTTTATTTCAATGAGTTTCTGCCGAGTTTTGTATATCCACTTATTTGTTGATGGACGTTTGAGTTGTTTCTACCTTTTGGCTTTGGTTGATAATGCTGCTATGAACATTGTGGTACAAGTATCTGTCTGAGTCTTTGCTTTAAATTCTTTTGAGTATATACTTAAGAGTGAAATTTCTGTATCATAACTCTATGTTAAAAACAACAAAAATGTTATTTTACACAGATCTATTCCCCCTTTTTATACTGTTATGATCAAAAATTACATCTTTATATCTTTGTGGCCATCAACATAAATTTTTAATTATTGCCTTATGCAGTTGTATTTTAAATCAGACAGAAAAAAATAATTACAAAGAAAATTTATACTATCTCTTATATTTACCTGGATAGGCAACTTTGTTGGTGTTCTTCATTTTTTCATGTGAATTTGAATTTCAGTCTTGTGACCTTTCCTTTCAATCTGAGGAATTTCCTTTAGTTTTTCTTGTTGGGAAGTTCTTCTAATTATAAATGCCTTCGGTTTTTATTTATCTGGAAGTGCCTTTATTTCTTTCATTTTTGAAGGATAGTTAGGTATAAAATTCTTGACTGACAGTATTATTATTTCAGCATTTTGAATAAGTTGTCTGATTGTCCTCTGGCCTTCATAGCCTTTCATGAGAAATCAGCTATTTATCTTATTAAGGGTCCTTCGTCATGATGAGTTGTTTTTCTCTTACTGCTTTTAAGATTATCTCTTTGTGTTTGTCTTTTGCCAGTTTGATTTGGCTTTTCTAGGTGCTGATCTCTTTAGCTTTATTCTATATGGAGTCCACTGAGCTTCTTGGATGTGTAGATTAATGATTTTTTTTGAATAAAATTTAAGGATTTCTAAATTAGAGATTTCTAATTTAGCCATTATTTCTTCAGATACTCTTTCTGTTACTTTCTCTCTATTCTCCCTTTGTTATTCTTATTGTGTGTATGTTGTTATGCTGGATGGTGTCTTATAGTTCTCTAAAGCTCTGCTCACTCTTTTTTTATTCTTTTTCCTATTACTCAGGCTACATTATGTTATTTTTTAATTTTTAAAATCTAATTATTTTTTAATTGACAAGTAATAATTGTACATATTTACAGGGGGTACATAGTGATGTTTTGGTACATATAATGTATAGTGATTGGATCAGTGTAGTTCTCATATACATCATCTCCAACATTTATCATTTCTTTGTGTTGGGAACATTCAATATCCTCCCTCCAGCTACTTGAAACTATATATTATTGTTAACTATAGTATTTGTGACTATTACTTTGTGTTTGAAAATAATGCATGCTCTTTCTTTGCTACATTCAGGAATCTACATATGTCTTAATATAATGTTTAGTTCATATAGGCTCTAGCTTTGCACAGGTGTGATTCCTTTTAAATTGTTGCTATCTGAAAGGAATGTTTAAAAGTTTTTCTCAGCGATTGTGGATTTGTCAATTTTTCTTTTGATTTATATAATCTCTTTTTTGTATACTTAAGTGATATATGATTAGGCATATCATGATTGATGATTGTAGCATATTTTATAAATTTCATCTTTAATCAATATGTGCCATTCTAAATTATTTATTTTATATAATGTTATTTTGTCTAAATAACATTTATATTGTTCCTCTTTGTTGATATACACAAATGAAGTTAAATATATATTGAATTATATATGCATATAAACATATATAATTTTAAAATTTCATTTTTGTTATTTTGTACTAAATATATCTCTTATACATATTATTTAACTAAATTTTTTTTTGTCTTTGTAAACAAAAGCAGAACATTTCTCCTTTTGAATAAGTGAGTTTACCTAATTCCCAATTGGTTTTGAAAAGCCTAAAACAAATTTTTGTTTGTACATTCACTTTCTCCATTTTTAAACTGAAATTTCTATTAGGTGGATACTGGAATTTCTGGCTCTATTGTAAATATATTCTATCTTTTATGTTATACTTTTAGTCTTTTGGTATTTTGTCATCTGTTCCATGAGCATTCCTGGGCATCACATTCCAGCTCACTAATTGTCTCTATTTTGTTAAGTTTTAAAAATTGTGGTAAAGTATACATAACATAAAATTTACAGTCTTAACAATTTTTAAGTGTAAATTTCAGCAGCAATACGTATATTCACAGTGTTGTAAAACTATCATCATTATCTATTTTCAGAACTTTAAAAATCATCCCAAACAGATCTATGTACCTGTTAAGCAATAATTCCCCATTCTTTACACCCCTCAGCTCCTGGTAACCTCGATTCCACATTGTCTCTATAAATTTGCCTATTCTAGGGTACCTAATGTAAGTAGAATCATACAATATTTGTCCTGTTATGTCTATATATTTTACTTAGCATAATTTTATTAAAGTTCATTTATTTTTAATCATATATTAAAATTTTATTATTAAGACTGAATAATATTCCATTGTAAGTTTATACCACATTTTGTTATCCATTTATATATTGATGGAGAGTTGCCCTGGGCATTTCTCTGTTGGTAGTTTTTTGATTACTGATTCAATTTCCATGTAAGTTATATGCCTGTTAAGATTTTCTATTTCTTCATGCATCAGTCCTGGTAGGTTGAGTGTTTCTAGAAATCTGTTCATTTTGCCTAGTTTATGCCATCTGTTGGAGTACAATTTTTTGTAATCCTCTTTTATAACTTTTTTGTTTCTGTAAAATCAGTAGTGATGTCCCCATTTTATTTTAGATTTTGATACTTTGAGACATTTTTATTTCTTAGTCAATCTAGCTAAAGGTATGTTAATTTTGTTAATCTTTTTGAAGAACCAGACTGGTTCATTGATGTTAGCTATTGTTTTTCTACCTTCTAGTTTATTTACCTACACTCTTGCTTGAATAGAAACCACTTAAAATTTTCATTTTCTTTTTTTCACACTTTAGGAGAGGAGCCTATAAATTACTATCTGTGTATCAAATCTTGCCTGCCACTTGTTTTGTAAGTAAAGTTTTATTGGAATATATGCATGCTCATTTGTTTATGTACTGTTTTCATGTTGCAGTGGCAGAGTTGAGTAGTTCTAACATAGACTGTATGGCTTCCAAAGCCTAAAATATTTACTATTTTGCTCTTTACAAAAAAGTTTGCTGACTCCTGCTCTAAGAAGCTTTCAAATTGATTTATATCTAAAATGCAGCAATGGCCAAATTTATAGTAATGATTTCTTTTGCCAGGAAGATGGAAGGTTCTCTTACTGTAAAACATTTGCAGATTTTAATACCTCTCTCTGCCATGCCTTGTTTAACAGACAGATAGTAATGGAGAAGGCACCATGTGGCAGAAAGGGAGGTGGGTGCTAAGGTGTATCACAACACTGGGAAGCATATTCCTTAACATTAGGAGTTTATGTGATTTAGCTGAAGAGAGAACACCTGTATTAGTTAAAAGGGAATATTTAGCAGCATTTAAACAAAAGCTATTTCACATGTCACTAAGTATACTATAAGAATTTCCAAAAAGAAGAAGCATCTCTTTGTCTAATAGTTCAGAGGATTTCTATTAGTACAATGAAAAATGACAGCCTCATTTTATCCTCAAAATATGTCAAACTTATCTTGAGTTGTTGGGTACCAGGACTGATATGTGTCATGTATTTACCCCATTTGAAAAATACACTTCAATAACGGAGTGAGACTCTGTCTCAAAAAAATTTCAAATGTCTTTTCTCAATTGAAAAAACCTATTATTGGAGGAGCCAAGATGGCCGGATAGGAACAGCTCCAGTCTACAGCTCCCAGTGTGAGCAACACAGAAGATGGGTGATTTCTGCATTTCCATCTGAGGTACCGGGTTCATCTCACCAGGGAGTGCCAGACAGCGGGTGCAGGACAGTGGGTGCAGTGCACCGTGCGCCAGCCAAAGCAGGGTGAGGCATTGCCTCACTCAGGAAGTGCAAGGGGTCAGGGAGTTCCCTTTCCTGGTCAAGAAAAGGGGTGACAGAGGGCACCTAGAAAATCGGGCCACTCCCACCCAAATACTGCGCTTTTCCGAAGGGCTTAGGAAATGGCACACCAGGAGATTATATCCCGCACCTGGCTCGGAGGGTCCTACGCTCATGGAGTCTCACTGATTGCTAGCACAGCAGTCTGAGATCAAACTGCAAGGCGGCAGCAAGACTGGGGGAGGGGTGCCCGCCATTGCCCAGGCTCGCTTAGGTAAACAAAGCAGCCGGGAAGCTCGACCTGGGTGGAGCCCACCACTGCTCAAGGAGGCCTGCCTGCCTCCATAGGCTCCACGTCTGGGGGCAGGGCACAGACAAACAAAAAGACAGCAGTAACCTCTGCAGACTTAAATGCCCCTGTCTGACAGCTTTGAGGAGAGTGGTGGTTCTCCCAGCACGCAGCTGGAGATCTGAGAATGGGCAGACTGCCTCCTCAAGTGGGTCCCTGACCCCTGACCCTTGAACAGCCTAACTGGGAGGCACCCCCCAGTAGGGGCAGACTGACACCTCACACGGCCGGGTACTCCTCTGAGACAAAACTTCCAGAGGAATGATCAGACAGCAGCATTTGTGGATCACGAAAATCCGCAGTTCTGCAGACACCGCTGCTGATACCCAGGCAAACAGGGTCTGGAGTGGACTTCTAGCAAACTCCAGCAGACCTGCAGCTGAGGGTCCTGTCTGTTAGAAGGAAAACTAACAAACAGAAAGGACATCCACACCAAAAACCCATGTGTACATCACCATCATCAAAGACCAAAAGTAGATAAAACCACAAAGATGGGGAAAAAACAGAGCAGAAAAACTGGAAACTCTAAAAAGCAGAGTGCCTCTCCTCCTCCAAAGGAACGCGGTTCCTCACCAGCAATGGAACAAAGCTGGATGGAGAATGACTTTGATGAGTTGAGAGAAGAAGTCTTCAGATGATCAAACTACTCCAAGCTACAGGAGGAAGTTCAAACCAAAGGCAAAGAATTTGAAAACTTTGAAAAAAATTTAAACGAATGTATAACTAGAATAACCAATACAGAGAAGTGCTTAAAGGAGCTGATGGAGCCGAAAGCCAAGGCTCAAGAACTATGTGAAGAATGCAGAAGCCTCAGGAGCCAATGTGATCAACTGGAAGAAAGGGTATCAGTGATGGAAGATGAAATGAATGAAATGAAGAGAGAAGGGAAGTTTAAAGAAAAAAGAATAAAAAGAAATGAACAAAGCCTCCGAGAAATATGGGACTATGTGAAAAGACCAAATCTGTGTCTGATTGGTGTACCTGAAAGTGACGGGGAGAATGGAACCAAGTTGGAAAACACTCTGCAGGGTATTATCCAGGAGAACTTCCTCAATCTAGCAAGGCAGGCCAAACATTCAGATTCAGGAAATACAGAGAACGCCACAAAGATACTCCTCGAGAAGAGCAACTCCAAGACACATCATCGTCAGATTCACCAAAGTTGAAATGAAGAAAAAAAAAATGTTAAGGGCAGCCAGAGAGAAAGGTTGGGTTACCCACAAAGGGAAGCCCATCAGACTAACAGTGGATCTCTCGGCAGAAACTCTATAAGCCAGAAGAGAGTGGAGGCCAATATTCAACATTCTTAAAGGAAAGAATTTTCAACCCAGAATTTCATATGCAGCCAAACTAATCTTCATCAGTGAAGGAGAAATAAAATACTTTACAGACAAGCAAATGCTGAGAGATTTTGTCACCACCAGGCCTGCCCTAAAAGAGCTCCTGAAGGAAGCACTAAACACGGAAAGGAACAACTGGTACCAGCCGCTGCAAAATCATGCCTAAATGTAAAAACCATCGAGACTAGGAAGAAACTGGATCAACTAACAAGAAAAATAACCAGCTAACATCATAAGGACAGGATCAAATTCACACATAACAATATTAACTTTAAATGTAAATGGACTAAATGTTCCAATTAAAAGACACAGACTGGCAAATTGGATAAAGAGTCAACACCCATCAGTGTGCTGTATTCAGGAAAGCCATCTCACATGCAGAGACATACATAGGCTCAAAATAAAAGGATGGAGGAAGATCTACCAAGCAAATGGAAAACCAAAAAAGGCAGGGGTTGTAATCCTAGTCTCTGATAAAAGAGACTTTATACCAACAAAGATCAAAAGACACAAAGAAGGCCATTACATAATGTTAAAGGGATCAATTCAACAAGAAGAGCTAACTATCCTAAATATATATGCACACAATACAGGAGCACCCAGATTCATAAAGCAAGTCCTGAGTGACCTACAAAGAGACTTAGACTCCCACACAATAATAATGGGAGACTTTAACACCCCACTGTCAACATTAGACAGATCAATGAGACAGAAAGTTAACAAGGATACACAGGAATTGGACTCAGATTTGCACCAAGTGGACCTAATAGACATCTACAGTACTCTCCACCCCAAATCAACAGAATATACATTTTTTTCAGTACCACACCACACCTATTCCAAAATTGACCACATAGTTGGAAGTAAAGCTCTCCTCAGTAAATGTAAAAGAACAGAAATTATAACAAACTGTCTCTCAGACCACAGTGCAATCAAACTAGAACTCAGGATTAAGAAACTCACTCAAAACCACTCAACTACATGGAAACTGAACAACCTGCTCCTGAATGACTACTGGGTACATAATGAAATGAAGGCAGAAATAAAGATGTTCTTTGAAACCAACAAGAACAAAGACACAACATATCAGAGTCTCTGGGATGCATTCAAAGCAGTGTGTAGAGGGAAATTTATAGCACTAAATGCCCACAAGAGAAAGCAGGAAAGATCCAAAATTGACACCCTAACATCACAATTAAAAGAACTAGAGAAGCAAGAGCAAACACATTCAAACGCTAGCAGAAGGCAAGAAATAACTAAAATCAGAGCAGAACTGAAGGAAATAGAGACAAAAAAAAAAAACCCTTCAAAAAATTAATAAATCCAGGAGCTGGTTTTTTGAAAGGATCAACAAAATTGATAGACCGCTAGCAAGACTAATAAAAAAAGAGAGAAGAATCAAATAGATGCAATAAAAAATGATAAAGGGGATATCACCACCGATCCCACAGAAATACAAACTACCATCAGAGAATAATACAAACACCTCTACGCAAATAAACTAGAAAATCTAGAAGAAATGGATAAATTCCTCGACACATACACTCTGCTAAGACTAAACCAGGAAGAAGTTGAATCTCTGAATAGACCAATAACAGGATCTGAAATTGTGGCAATAATCAATAGCTTACCAACCAAAAAGAGTCCAGGACCAGATGGATTCACAGCCGAATTCTACCAGAGGTACAAGGAGGAACTGGTACCATTCCTTCTGAAACTATTCCAATCAATAGAAAAAGAGGGAATCCTTGTTGGACATTTGGGTTGGTTCCAAGTCTTTGCTATTGTGAATAATGCCACAATAAACATACGTGTGCATGTGTCTTTATAGCAGCATTGTGCACATGTACCATAAAACCTAAAGTATAATAAAAAATAAAAGAAAAAGAGGGAATCCTCCCTAACTCATTTTATGAGGCCAGCATCATCCTGATACCAAAGCTGGGCAGACACACAACCGAAAAAGAGAATTTTAGACCAATATCCTTGATGAACATTGATGCAAAAATCCTCAATAAAATACTGGCAAACTGAATCCAGCAGCACATCAAAAAGCTTATCCACCATGATCAAGTGGGCTTCATCCCTGGGATGCAAGGCTGGTTCAATATACACAAATCAATAAATGTAATCCAGCATATGAACAGAACCAAAGACAAAAACCACCTGATTATCTCAATAGATGCAGAAAAGGCCTTTGACAAAATTCAACAACTTCATGCTAAAAACTCTCAATAAATTAGGGATGGGACATATCTCAAAATAATAAGAGCTATCTATGACAAACCCACAGCCAATATCATACTGAATGGGCAAAAACTGGAAGCATTCCCTTTGAAAACTGGCACAAGACAGGGATGCCTTCTCTCACGACTCCTATTCAACATAGTGTTGGAAATTCTGGCCAGGGCAATTAGGCAGGAGAAGGAAATAAAGGGTATTCAATTAGAAAAAGAGGAAGTCAAATTGTCCCTGTTTGCAGATGACATGATTGTATATCTAGAAAACCCCATTGTCTCAGCCCAAAATCTCCTTAAGCTGATAAGCAACTTCAGCAAAGTCTCAGGATACAAAATCAATGTACAAAAATCACAAGCATTCTTATACACCAATAACAGACAAACAGAGAGTCAAATCATAGTGAACTCCCATTCACAATTGCTTCAAAGAGAATAAAATACTTAGGAATCCAACTTACAAGGGACATGAAGGACCTCTTCAAGGAGAACTACAAACCACTGCTCAATGAAATAAAAGAGGATACAAACAAATGGAAGAACATTCCATGCTCATGGGAAGGAATAATCAATATCGTGAAAATGGCCATAATGCCCAAGGTAATTTACAGATTCAATGCCATCCCCATCTGGCTACCAATGACTTTCTTCACAGAATTGGAAAAAAAATACTTTAAATTTCATATGGAACCAAAAAAGAGCCCACACCACCAAGTCAATCCTAAGCCAAAAGAACAAAGCTGGAGGCGTCATGCTACCTGACTTCAAATTATACTACAAGGCTACAGTAACCAAAACAGCATGGTACTGGTACCAAAACAGAGAGATAGATCAGTGGAACAGAACAGAGCCCTCAGAAATAACGCCACATATCTACAACTATCTGATCTTTGACAAACCTGAGAAAAACAAGCAATGGGGAAAGGATTCCCTATTTAATAAATGGTGCTGGGAAAACTGGCTAGCCATATGTAGAAAGCTGAAACTGGATCCCTTCCTTACACCTTATACAAAAATTAATTCAAGATGGATTAAAGACTTAAATGTTAGACCTAAAACCATAAAAACCCTAGAAGAAAACCTAGGCATTACCATTCAGGACATAGGCATGGGCAAGGACTTCATGTCTAAAACACCAAAAGCAATGGCAACAAAAGCCAAAATTGACAAATGGGATCTAATTAAACTAAAGAGCTTCTGCACAGCAAAAGAAACTACCATCAGAGTGAACAGGCAACCTACAAAATGGGAGAAAATTTTTGCAACCTACTCATCTGACAAAGGGCTAATATCCAGAATCTACAATGAACTCAAACAAATTTACAAGAAAAAAACAAACAACCCCATCAAAAAGTGGGTGAAGGATATGAACAGACACTTCTCAAAAGAAGACATTTATGCAGCAAAAAAACACATGAAAAAATGCTCACCATCACTGGCCATCAGAGAAATGCAAATCAAAACCACAATGAGATACCATCTCACACCAGTTAGAATGGCAATCATTAAAAAGTCAGGAAACAACAGGTGCTGGAGAGGATGTGGAGAAATAGGAACACTTTTACACTGTTGGTGGGACTCTAAACTAGTTCAACCATTGTGGAAGTCAGTGTGGCAATTCCTCAGGGATCTAGAACTAGAAATACCATTTGACCCAGCCATCCTATTACTGGGTATATACCCAAAGGATTATAAGTCATGCTGCTATAAAGACACATGCACACGTATGTTTATCGTGGCACTATTCACAATAGCAAAGACTTGGAACCAGCCCAAATATCCAACAATGATAGACTGGATTAAGAAAATGTGGCACATATACACCATGGAATACTATGCAGCCATAAAAAATGATGAGTTCATGTCCTTTGTAGGGACATGGATGAAATTGGAAATCATCATTCTCAGTAAACTATTGCAAGAACAAAAAACCAAACACTGCATGTTCTCACTCATAGGTGGGAATTGAACAATGAGAACACATGGACACAGGAAGGGGAATATCACACTCTGAAGACTGTTGTGGGGTGGGGGGAGGGGGGAGGGATAGCATTAGGAGATATACCTAATGCTAAATGACGAGTTAATGGGTGCAGCACACCAGCATGGCACATGTATACATATGTAACTAACCTGCACATTGAGCACATGGACCCTAAAACTTAACGTAGAATAATAATAAAATAAAGAAAAAACCTATTATTTTTAGATAGATAAATAAATAACCTTTGCAAACTCGAGCCACACTTTTCCCCTTTCTTTTAAAATTCAGCTTAATATAATTGAAAACTGAAGTCTGACTCTCCAAACCTATAAGGGATAAAAGAGAGACAGGATAGATAGAAATAATTGGCAACTAGGAGTTACTGGGCTTTGGCTCCATGGGGAGACAATAGTGGTTTCATAGAAGGCAATGGTGAACTCTTAGTCAACTGAAGCTTGGGTAGGACTTAGCTGCATAATTAAGAAGCTGAATCTGTTTTATTTTATTTTTCTATAACATAAAGAGTGTGAAAAGGTCATGTTAATGTTCAGAGAGTGGCTTCTCTTGGAAAACATCCCTGAACATACCATGGAGCAGTGTCAACTGTAATATAAAATGTCCTAGAAATCTTGCAATTTGTGAGTTTAATGGCACACCTGAGGATTATGAGGTTTTTTCCATCCACTCATAATAGCCCAGTGACTGATTTAGCAGAGAGGAAGCAAAATGAACAATCTTGATCACCTTTTAACATTTTTCCTGTCTTGCTGATTTCAGAGCTTTAGGGTTACAGCATTTGCAGGAATTGTATGTCTTTCTGGCAATATTTTAAAATCAAACTCAAGATGAAGAAGAAAAATGGTTATTAGATAGTTATAAATATGTCATTATTTGCAAATGGTATTGCTTTGTGGATATGAAGCTCTTCATTGCTCATCTGTTTTTAAGTTCAACGATCCACATATAAAGGTGTAAGGACTTATTGACATTGTGCTTCCTCTCTGTTGACACCATTAGCCTGAGAACTGAGGACAATGGATAGCTGTATATAAGTTCAAATTCTGCATCTACTTCTTAGTTTACCTTTCCATCCTTCAGTTATTTTTTTTTTTTTTGAAATCTGTAAAGTAGGAATAAAAATAAAGTTACTATTCCTTGTAGGGTTTTGAAGGATTTTCTTGAGATAATGTAAAGTACCAGGCATATAATTAGCCTGAATATAACTCAACCATGTTTTTTTATTTTAATATACATGTGACTACCCATCTCTAGTGCACAGAATCACCAGAATACAAATGATTTTGAAGATTCATGTAATATTCACACATTGCAAAATCTTGTTTTTGGAGCTCTCATTGTAGCCTGCATGATTCTAACGATGCCACATAGTCCTTTAAACATTTCCAGATATTAAGGAATTTTACACTGTTGTGTCACTTTTTAAATGTCTGCATTTTTCTGTCTCTCTCTCTCAATCCCTCTGAATTTGTTTATCCAGTGGATAAAATTAAGAAGTGGATGCTGTAGGAATATTTATGTGTTTAAAGGTTGTGGTTGCCCCATTATAGTTACTCATCAGCAGCTTCAGCATGCAGTCAGAGACTGTAGAAAAAAGAATCATTCTTTTCTCTGATTTCAGGATGCATCTCCAGAGTGTTTCTGGGGTAATGGATCTAAAATCAAAATTTTAAATGCTAGTTTTTAAGTGTGAACTTTTCTTCAGCACTTTTATTCTCTCCTCATAACCTTTTATTTCACTGAGTTCCAGAGAGCAGACAGCTTAGGTTGCTTGATTTGGCAGATCAATGAGGAAGGATAACTGAAGAAAGTTTAAAGGTATATTTTATACCAAAATACCTCACTTCTCTTCCATTGCAGGTGTAGTTGAAAGCACTAATGCCATACCCTAGTTTTCTAACCTCTATTCTTATTATACTTGCTTTCTATACTTAAGATGGCAATTAACTTAAATACCTGAGTTCATGTAGTTTGTCTAGTAGATAAACAGTATCAGTGCTACCTGGATGTATTTTTGCATCACTTATTTGCATGATAGTGTTCAAAAATTTTTGTGAATTTCAATCACAGAAAAGACACAATAGGGCAATTCTCAAAGGAAAATATAGAAATGACCCAGTACAAGAACAGTAAAATATCTTTCCACCTGCTAATTTGGTAAAGATCAGAATGTGTGTATTATGGTTTGAATGTCTATGACCCTCCAAAATTCATATATTGGAACTTAAACCCCAAGGTGATGATATTAAATGGTGTGGTCTTTGGGAAGTGATTAGGCCGTGAGGGCTTTGCCCTCATAAATGGAATTAATGTGGGTATAAAAGAGAAATCAGAGAGCTGCCTGGCTTTTCCATCTCTTCTGCCATGTGAGGGCATAGTGTTTGTCTCTTTCCCTTTCTGCCATGTGAGGACACAGCAAGAAGTCGCCATCTTGAAAACAGAGAGCAGCCATCACCAGACACCAAATCTGCCGGTGCCTTGATCTTGGACTGCTCAACCTCTATAACTGTAAGAAATAAATTTCATTATTTATAAATTACCCAGTCTGGGTATGTTTTTAATAGCAGCAGGGATGGACAAAGACAGTGTGTAACACTCAGTATCAGCAAACTCCAAGGAAATGGGCACCCTGATACTCTATTGTGTAGTGTAAATTCACACAAATTTTGGAGAGCAATTTGGCAATATATATCAAAATCTTAAAAAAGTTCTAGGCACAAGAACTCTGTTTTAGAAATTAAGTCTATTGGAGTAGTCTGCAGGAAGTTGTATCCATAAATTTATCACAGTTCTGTTTATACTGGAAGATAACCCTCAAGAAATGTTATATATCTAATAATAGAGGATTACAATTACATGATGAAATGTTGTATATACATCAAAATTATATTATATATATTATATATTATAGAAAAATAAAAATGTTTATGAAATGTGAAGGAAAAAATATCATAGGTTATAAAACAGTTTTTCACTTCAAGCCCATTTCGGTTAAATTTATGTATTTATGTTATATTCTGTAAATATTTATATTGAAATGTCCACAGTAACTGTATATAATGGAAGTTGCAGTAATGCCAACAGGTTTTCCTGACTTATCTATATATTTTTCAATTTACTACAATAAATATGTTTTTTTCTAGATGGATAAACAAAGTTGCTTTTTTATTTTAGACAAAAGAGATCGGTAAGATTATTTTATTTTTCAATCAGATTCTAAGCTGTCTGGGGCAAGATTCAGCTTATGAAGTATCAGATAACAAACATAATAGATAAATCTAATCATCATAGCAGCTAATTTGTTTTTCAGCTATGTGGATTATTTTTCTAAAGCAGTCTGGATAAATTTTTTAGGGAAAGATCAACCCTTGAAAAAATTTACGTTTTTCTTTTGTTGAATAAGACCAATAGCATTGATGCTATTATAAAAGATAAATAAAAACCACAGAAAAATAAACTTGGTTGAGCCTGTTGGGAAAACATTTATGGACAAACTATATTTTCAAAGAGCTTTGACTAACATAGCTTTAAATCTTAATTCTTTCTTGTCCTTCTGGGTGTTCTTTCATAAATGAAAAAAACAGAAAGGCTTAAAAAAGAAATTCCTGCTCACCATCTCCCTAAATCACCATCTCCCTTGCTGCTTTTGGTTGACTCTCATCAGTTCCTGAGTTTTAGCTAAAAGGTGCTTCTTGAATATTTGTCAAATTTTTAATATTCCTGAAATAAGATAATAGGGATGCAAATGATTTTCTCAACAGGTGTTACCTAGAAGTCTACTTTCTAAGTAAAATGTTTGGGTTAGTTGCCTGAGAACAGGATGGTGTTTTCTATGCCCTGGGCATAGGAATTTTATCAATGAGAGAATCTGGCTGATTAGCTTGAGCTTATTAATATTGGCGAGCCTTTTTAGGTTTGGGGTAGCTTATTTTATGGTTCTTTTGGAAGGAAATTGCAGAATTACATAACTTTTTGTTTATTGTGTCTCTGGCTCTTCTTGCAGCTGGGACTTCACATCATTGGAAGGTGAATAGAAAAGTATGTCTTAAGAATTTCACCATGTTTTGGAAGAATTGCAGCAAGAAAAAAAGAACTCCTTTGTTTCCACCTCATTTCTTTTAAGGAAAACCTGGAATATCTGAGGGTGCAAGCTGAGAAAGGTCTGCTTATCTATTCCCTACTCTGGCAATCAAAAAGGATCCAAGTCTACTGTTCTCTTCTCCTGGCACTCTTAACTTGCACACATTGCAACCTTTTATGGCAAAGTAATGGTCAAGCTATCCTAACAAGGACGAGCCATTATTAAATAATTCACTGTGGTTGGGAAATGGTGAGGGAGCCATCTTCTTTTGTCTTCTTTTCTCTGAAAATAAAATTTTGTCTAATTTTGTATTAAGGATATTTGGGCTTCACTTTATTACATTCTCTACTTTCTTTAATAGCTTGAAGCTCATGATAGTACATGTCTGGTCTTGCAAAACAAGATGAATTTGTTAAACTAAACTTTTAAAAAAATCAGCATAACTGACCATCTTTCATTATAAAATATTTTTTTCTCAATTCAAGCCAATGTGTGGGGTATGTGGTGTGCGTGTGTGTGTGTGTGTGTGTGTGTGTGTGTGTGTGTGTGTCTGCCTGTATGTGCTGCCTGAAAGCCATATGTCCTTCCCCAGGATAGAAAGAATTTTTAATTCTAGGTAATAAATCTCAAACTTTCGAGAACTAAACTGGAAATGCCACCTCTGACTTATCAATTGTTTCTGGCCTGTGCTTCTACAAAACACACAGCACATATTTTCTAACCATAATTGAAACCATTTTAAAATAGTGTTTTTGGAGGAGTGAATCTGTGTGAAACTTCTGTAAGCTATTTGTAGGACAGCCATGAAAATCCTCCATGTCCTATGCATTGGATTTTTTTTCCTCCTTACTCACAAGGATCATCTTCAGGTTAATGTCACAGAAATTGGGACAACTTAGTGTTTGGGAAATAGAGAAATAGCTCAAGGAGCTATTTGATACCAACCCATACCATGTTGTTTTCTGAGGGTGGGAGAAACTAGAAGAAAGTTTGACATTACTCTCATTCCATAAGACAACCCCAAGAACACAAATCCAAACTATCCAGGTAGGCCTTTTAGTTTAGGGAGACCACCAAAAGAACTGGAGCCCACTTCCTCTGGTGATTCAACAAGATTAACAGCCCCTCCTGAAGTTTTTGTCCGGTGGCCCAGAATCTAAATATGTGCTCATACCCAGTTCTTTGTTTTCAATTCCCGAGTCTTCTGTGTGACTCATTCTGAAAGTCCAGGTGTGGAAGGGAGAGGCACATGGAGGAAAAAACCAGGCTCAGAATTTATATTTGTCTAATGCCACATGTTCCCAAACTATTTCTGGGCTGTTTCAAAAACTGGTCTGCACAGATATTAATCTCTGTGACCATATGTCTGAAACATTTCATCGCTGGGAAACAGCTGAAAGTAGTTGGTGGGGCTCTGTGGGATCCATGTTAGGTATTGTAAGTATGGTCAGAAGAAGCCCCTGTATCTGGGGCTTATGGGAAAATAATGAGAAATGCCTGTACCTCCTCTTTCTTATTGTTGAGGTTGGCTGCATGACTACAGTTGTTAGGCCCAGGTAAGTTTATTCCCAAAGAGTAAGGGTTGGGGTGGATGGTATGTGTGGATTATCTCAGGCAGGAGATGAGGTCAAATGAAGTTTTCATGGAATCATCTTGTTAACCAGGTGTATTTTTTTTTAACCCAAGTCATCACAACAACAACAACAACTTTTTTTCATATCATGTTTTCCCAAATGTATATTATGCAAATAAAAATCTAAAACAAGAGAAATACACCGTACCTAAGACCACCTCTTATTCCATATAAGTAGGACTAGTTTTTAATTGGCTCTTCCAAATGTTTAATTTTGGGAGGGTGGTCATAAAAATGATACATACATAACTTTAACATTTTCATTTAACATAAGGCATGAAACTATTCAATTATTTTCCAATCTTTTGATGTAAGGCCAACATTTACTTTAAATGGGTGGTAGCTGATTGAAGTTCTACTTTGTGTTTCTTGCAAAAACCACACCAATAATATATCTTCTGCAATTTCCAGTTTGGGTTTCTCTAAAGCAAAGCAAGAATTGAAAGCTGTGTGCAAAGACATCAGAGTGCAGAATCTTCTTGTATTTTGTACAATATGTATACCACCCCAACTTTAATTGTTTCTGGCATAACTAATTCAAGTTATTTTGACAGTTCAACTTTAGTCTCTTCAAAACATTCAATTGTTCATAGATAAAATGCTCATTTTCTTTTCCCACTCAAATTTCATGCCATATTTAATTAAACTTAATAATGACTACAATAGTATAAACTACTTGGAAATAAGCACAACCAATACTTGTGAGATGGATGTAGGGGGCCTCGGGTATTAGAGAGTAGTTGTTTAAATCTCTGCATTCTGAACCTATGGGCATCAGTCAGTATGTTAGAGAGGATGGGAGGAATTTTTAACTTCATGAATCCCTAAAGCAAGCATCAATTAAGATGATGTATCCCGTAGGATGCACTAAATAATGCTGCATCAAGGAATACTTCCCAAATTGTCATGGCTTGTGATAAGTCTTATGTTTTTCTCATGTTTTATGTCCATTATGGATCTTGCCCTGTTACCCAGCCTGATGCAGCAGCTGCTCTCTGGAGCATGCGTCATCGCTATGGCAGAGATGATTGCAAATGAGTGATTCTACCTGGGAGTGACACATAACTCCACTCACAATTCATTGTCCAAAATAAGTCAATGATCACACCTAACTTCAGTGGGACAAAGAAACACTATCCTACTCTGTGCTTAGAAGGAAGAAAGATGAAAATATTTGGTGATAGCTCTATGACTACCATGGATAGCTTTTATTTTAATATTGTACATTAATGGCTCTTTCTTTCAATATACTTACAATCAGTATGCTAAGTGATTGCTTTATAGCATAACCTCAGTGAATCCCCTAAGACAACCTTGCGAAGTTGGTACTATCATGCCTATTCTACAGATGTGGAAATGAAACACACAGAAGATAAATACTTGCCAAAGATGGATCAGCACTAATCACAACTTGAGCTCAGTAGTTTGATGCCAGGGTGGACGTTCTGAGCACCTATGCTTCAGCTTTCTCTCATAAGGGAGGAGAATGACAGCCGGATCCCAGTAGACACGTGTTTGAGGTGATGATAAAGTCAGCTGCAATGCTAGGCTCAGCTTTGTCACAAACCATCCCAAGATTTTCTCTGTAAGATGAGGCTAGCATTACTTTGCTCTACTATTTGCCCCACAGATAATTTAAGAGTCATTTTCTCTCTGCCATACCAGCCTTAAATCCCAGACCTGCACTGTCCAGTACAGCAGACACAAGCCTCATGTGACCACTGAGCACTTGAAATATGGCTACTTTGAATTGAGATATGTTATAAAATATACTCAGGATTTCAAAGAATTAATATGAAAAAAGCAGTATATCTCACTAGTAATTTTTCGTATTGCTTATATGAATGACAAGTGTACATATATTGGATTAAGTAAAATGTATTATTAATATTAACTTTAGCTGTTTTTTAAAAACTTTTTGAATATGTATAAATATTTCAAAATTACATATGTAACACATTATATTTCTTCTTTTTTTCTTGAGACAGAGTCTCGCTCTGTCGCCCAGGCTGGGTGCAGTGGCACAGTCTTGGCTAACTGCAACCTCCACCTCTCTGGTTCAAGCAATTCCCTGCCTCAGCCTCCTGAGTAGCTGGGATTACAGGCACATGCCACCACACCACTATATTTTTTTATAAAAAAATTTTAAAAAATATTTTATATAAACAAATATAATTTTTAAAATATTTTTAGTTTCATCATGTTGGCCAGACTGGCCTCGAACTCCTGACCTCAGGCAATCTGTCCACCTCGGCCTCCCAAAGTGCTGGGATTACAGGCATGAGCCACCGTGCCCGGCCTTAATTTTTTACTTCAATAGTTTTTTGGGAAAAGGTGGTTTTTGGTTACATAAATAAGTTATTTAGTGGTAATTCTGAGATTCTGGTGCACCCATCATCTGAGCAGTGTACACTGTACCCAGTGTGTAGTCTTTTATCCCTCGCCCTCCTCCCATCCTTCCCACTGAGTTGCTAAAATTCATTATATAATTCTTATGTCTTTTCATCCTCATAACTTAGCTTCCATTTAAAAGTGAGATCGTATGGTATTTGGTTTTCCACTCCTGAGTTACTTCACTTAGAATAATGATCTCCAATTCCATCCAGATCACTGCAAATGTCATTATTTCAATCTTTTTTATGGCTGAGTAATATTCCACAGTGTATATATACCACATTTTCTTCATCTAGTTGTTGATTGATGGGCATGTAGGCTGGTTCTATATTTTTGCAGTTGAGAATTGTGCTGCTATATACTGCATGCACAAGTGTCTTTTTCATATAATGACTTATTTTCCTCTGGGTAGATACCCAATAGGGGGATTGCTGGATCAAATAGTAGTTCTACTTTTAGCTGTTTAAGGAATCTCCATACTGTTTTTCATAGTGGTTGTACTGGTTTACATTTCCACCAGCAGTTTAAAAGTGTTCCCTTTTCACCACATCCATGCCAGCATCTATTTTTTTTAATTTTAAAATTATGTCCATTGTTGCAGGAGTAAGGTGGTGTCTCATTGTGGTTTCAATTTGCGTTTTACTGATAATTAGTGATGTTGAGCACTTTTTCATATGCTCCATGGCCATTTGTATATCTGCTTTTGAGAACTGTCTATTCATGTGCTTTGCCCACTTTTTGATGGTATTGTTTATTTTTTCTTGCTGATTTTTTGAGTTCTCTGTAGATTCTGGATATTAGTCTTCTGTCGGATTTATAGATTGTGAAGATTCTCTCCCACTCTGTGCATTGTCTGTTAACTCTGCTGATTATTTCTTTTGCTATGCAAGAGCTTTTTAGTTTAATTAAGTCATTCTATTTGTCTTTGTTTTTATGGCATTTGCTTTTGGGTTCTTGGACATGAAGTCTTTGCCTAAGCCAGTGTCTAGAAGGGTTTTTCCAATGTTATCTTCTAGAATTTTTATGGATTCAGGTATTAGATTTAAGTCTTTGATCTATCTTGAGTTGAGTTGATTTTTGTATAAGGTGAGAGATGAAAATTAAGTTTCATTCTTCCACATGTGGCTAGCCAACTATCCCAGCACCATTTGTTGAATAGGTTGTCCTTTCCTCACTTTATGTTTTTGTTTGCGTTGCCAAAGATCAGTTCACTGCAAGTATTAATATTTGGCTTTATTTCTCAGTTCTTTATTCTGTTCCATTGTTCTATGTGCCTCTTTTTATACCAGTACCATACTGTTTTGGTAACTATAGCCTTGTAGTATAGTTTGAAGTTGGGTAATGTGATGCCTCCAGGTTTGTTCATTTGCTTAGTATTGCTTTGGCTATGTGGGCTCTTTTTTGTTGCATATGAATTTCAGGATTGTTTTTTCTAGGCCTGTGAAGAATGATGATGGTAGATGGGAATTGCATTTAATTCATAGATTGCTTTTGGCAGTATAATCATTTTCACAATATTGATTCTACCTATTCATGAGCGTGAGATGTGTTTCCATTTGCTTGTGTTGTCTATGATTACTTTCAGCAGTGTTTTGTAGTTTTCCTTGTATAGATTTTTTGCCTCCTTGGTTAGGTGTATTTCTAAGTATTTGATATTTTTGCAGCTGTTATAAAAGGGATTGAGTTCTTGATTTGTTTCTCACCTTGGTGGTTGTTGGTGCACAGTAGTGCTACTGATTTGTGTACATTGATTTTGTATCCTGAAACTTTGCTGAATTCATTTATCAGATCTAGGAGCTTTATGGATGAGTCTTTAGGGCTTTCTAGGTATATGACCATATTATTGGTGAACAGTGATGGTTTGTCTTCCTCTTTACCAGATTGGATGCCCTTTATTTCTTTCTCTTGTCTGATTGCTCTGGCTAGGACTTCCCATACTGCATAAGTGGTGAAAGTGGGTCTCCTTGTCTTGTTGCATTTCTTAGGGAGAATGCTTTCAACTTTTCCCCATTTAGTATAATGTTGGCTGTGGGTTTGTCACAAATGGCTTTTGAGGTATGTCCATTCTACACCAATTTTGTGGAGGGTTTTAATCATAAAGGGATGTTGAATTTTGTCCAGTGCTTTTCTGGCATCTATTGAGATGATCATCTGATTTTTGTTTTTAATTCTGTTTATCTGATGTATCATATTTACTGACTTGTGTGTGTTAAATTATTCCTGCAGCCCTCATAAAACACCTACCTGATCATGGTGTTTTATCTTTTTGGTATGCTCTTGGATTTGGCTAGCTAGTATTTTGTTGAGGATTTTTGCATCTATGTTCATCAGGGATATTGGTCTGTAACTTTCTTTTTTTGTTATGTCCTTTCCTGGTTTTGGTATTAAGGTGACACTTACTTCATAGAATGATTCAGGGATGATTCCCTTTTTCTCTATCTTTTGGAATAGTTTCAGTAAGATTGGTGCCAATTCTTCTTTGAATGTCTGATAGAATTCAGCTGTGAATCCATCTGGTCCTGGACTTCTTTTTGTTGGCAATTTTATAATTATTATTTCAATGTCAATATTTGTTATTGGTCAGTTCACAGTTTTTATTTCTTCTTGATTTATGCTAGGAGGGTTTTATATTTCCAGGAATTTATCCACCTTCTCTTGGTTTTCTAGTTTGTGTGCATAAAGGTATTCACAGGAACCTTGAATGATCTTTTGTATTTCTATGGTATCGGTTCTAACATCTCCAGTTTCATTTTTAATTTAGCTTATTTGGATCTTCTCTCTTCTTTTATTGGTTAATCTCACTAATGGTCTATCAACTTTATCTTTTCAAAGAACCAGCTTTTTGTTCATTTTTTTTTGTATATTTTTTGTTTCAATTTTATTTAGTTCTGCTCTGGTCTTTGTTATTTCTTTTCTTCTGCTGGGTTTGGGTTTGGTTTGTTCTTGTTTCTCTGGTTCCTTTTCAGTAGTTAGCGGTTAAATTAAACTCAGAAATCAGAGTCCACGCATACCCTGACCTCGGAGATGATGCTGTTCCACCACACCTTTGCTGGGCTTGCATTCTACTTTGGAATTCCACATCTTGAGAATTATCTCTTTAATGGCAAAAGTGCCAATAAGCCTTTCCCAATTTTCTCCGTTGTGAAAGTAATATCTCTTAGATCATAATGCATATAATATCCATGTCAATGTATTTTGGGTGTAAAGGGTGAAAGTTAGGAAGTATCCAGTTGGAATTCTGTGTAAAGTGTACTGAATCTGGGGAGGCAGAGAATGCTCTACTTACAATAGCTTTCTCCTCCCCCGAATTATTTGCCTTCCATTTAATTCCTCAGCACCTTCTCTCTTTATCCCAGGCTTTTGCTCAAATCTGCCATCTTTTCAATTAGGTAAAGAAATCTGGACAAATATTTCCAATCTGTCAGTTCCGGACCCTCTGGATGGTCAGTCAGGGAGTTGACTGCAATGATCTAGTTGCCCAGGGGCCTGCTCTGCCCTTCTTGTCTTCACAGTTGCAAATGAAGTACCCCTGTGGGCCCCTAGCATGTGACAAAAGGACCTCATCTTTACCTTGGTGACACATTGCCTTATAAGGATGTCTAGAGTCTCCGTTTGCTGACAGCCTACACAATGGGGGAAAATTGCTTTTCAGAACATGACTGGCCCCTACAAAACCAAATGGCAACTCTGGCCCTTGTTTGGGTTTTGTGTTTTGAGCTGTATGTTGGATTAGCCAGCTGCTTCTTCAACTCTGCTCCCTCTGTCCATCTTTTGGATAAATCTGTTAGTCCTTCAGACCACACAAGTGAAAAGGGTACTTGCAAATAACTCCTCTGCCCTCTGACTTCACTTTAACAGCCCTCCAAGGAGATAAGGTCGCAAGTTCACTGATGGCAGGAAAGGCTCGCTGCAGGCCTGAGCGATCCCACACATTTACTGTGCCATTCCCAATTCATAAAGAAGCCACAGTACCTTAAGAGCCCAATGACTTTTCCAGGTGTTTGGTATTTTTAGTTCTAAGCACTGTCTTCAGTGTGTCTCCAACATGTGTTTGAGAATGACCCAGTGGTCCCATATTAAGATAATTATTTTAACTGCTGTTTTGAAACACCATAGCAGTGTACCAAGAAACTTCCTACCCAGCAACCTGCACAGTTGGTTAAGCAAAAATTGATCCCTAGTTAATCAAATGAATCTAATAAGTTGTAGATAAACACATGATTTCATCACCTACAGTATGAGCACCCAAAGGGAAATAAGTGACCTCACTAAAGGTGTTGATTCTTCCCATAATAAATGGTGCAGCCATATGCGTGTGCTCAGCAACCCATGATCTCACAAGGCATGCTGCTATAATAAACTGAAACAATATGAGTATGCAGGAGGGAAAATGCTACCTATAGCGAGCATGACTACCTGGAATATGTCTTAACAGACTAAAACATAAATTAACCTCTATAAATCTCATTGCTTGTTGCTTCACTGACATACATGTCCTGCCAAAATATTACATTCTTGAAAGAGCTGTATAAGTAGATTAAATGGTTTTTGTCCTTGGGAATGTGGAAACTTTTATTTGTTTTGTTAAGAGACTTTTAAATATCCTTAGGTTATGCGTCAAACAGATGTCCAGGGTAAATGCTCCTGACCCATTTAAACATTTCTTAGCTTGAACTAAGGTCCAGTTTCTGCAGCTTGTGTATAGTTCGACTCACTGGGCAGCACCTGACAAAACTGTGAGGCTGGTAATGCTAGGCTTGATGGCTCTATGGTGTGACTTTTAATGGCAGGACTGAGGAAACTAAGATAAATTAAAACCTAATTGGGTACGTTAACAGTTTTAGCAGTCCTCACATATGGATCCCATGAGGACACTTTAAAAGATGTTACAGTTTAGCTCCTGTTGCAAGGCTTAGCTGCAGAATGAGACCTGAAAAGTTGTCTTTCCAATCCATTTCACAGGGTTGAGTTTCTTTTGATATTAGACGTTGTATTTACTGAGTACAAAGTCACATTTGCTCTTCATCCCCAACTGTTTCAGTATATAATGAGGGGGCTTAGGATGTAAATGTCCCAATATGAAAGCCATAGAACATTCATCAGAGGGGGGGATTCCTATGGTGATGGCTCCATGCTAGAAAGTGCTCTTCAGGCAGAGATTTCAAGGAGACTCAGTTGCCTTAAAGTAAGGGCCTCCATTGCTCACTTGAAGTCAGAGTGGCTCTAATCTGCAGACTCTGTTCTGTAACTTGAGCTCACATCGCAAAGAAAAACTCTCTGTGTGCCTCACAATGAAACCAAAATTAATGTTATTTGAGTATTCAACCAACTCTAGACCCTATGGTCTTTCTGTCATTGCTAGAGTCCATTCCACTGACTTGGAGTAAGCTGAAGAAGGCAAACGATGTAGCCAAAGCTTTTTTTCAGGGTCTTCAAAACAGATTCCTTCAAACTTCAAGTAAGAG
Source organism: Pongo pygmaeus (assembly GCF_028885625.2). Classification (NCBI taxonomy): domain Eukaryota; kingdom Metazoa; phylum Chordata; class Mammalia; order Primates; family Hominidae; genus Pongo; species Pongo pygmaeus. The sequence goes on from NC_072394.2 coordinate 16,745,984, forward strand.
TTCAGTGTCAACAGAGCACTGATGCCTATGTGAAGGGACTGAGGAAGGATCTGAAGAGGCCCTTTGTTCTTGCAATTAAGAAAGAGCCTGGGAAATGACTTATTGGTGTGTTTGGTGACATTCCCTAAATGTAGGTTAGAATTAACTCACTGATAGAATTAACTCACAAATCTTGTTTCTTATAGAAGACTCCTTGAGGGTGGCTGATGCAGGTTTTCACTATTTTTTCTATCAATGAATTAAAAGCTCTCTGAGTTTCTCCTCTGATTTACCTGAAGAACGTGAGGACTATAGAAGTGAAATGATTTCTTAACCAGCTTGAATTCACTTAGGGCTCTGTAAGTAGCAGAGCAATAATAACATCCACTAATTGAGATTCCAAAAGTTCTTTTAGAAAGTACCAACTAAGGACAAATTTATACAATTGACTTGAGTTAGCTGGAGATGTCTAATATTGTGAATAATGTTCCTATAACCATTTTGCATTACCAAGTTTTTTGGCAAAATTGAAATTCTCTAGTTGGGTAGGTGGGTATAAGGTTTTTCAGAACTGCTATATATTTGATTTTTAGAGTCAACTTTCACATTTGTCTCAAGAGATGAGAAAATATTAGATTAAGCTAATGAAAGTTTTTATTTCAAATATGAATATTTTGCATAGATTTATTGCACATCATTGCATCAAATATTAACTTAGACATTGCTGAAAAATACCCCTTCCTTCCTCCTTCCTAATACATCCTTAAACAGTATGCATTAAAACATGAAAGGAAATAGAGTATGCAAGCACATGCATGTGTGTACTTCGCACACTGTTATCTATTTTAGGCTCAAATACATGTATCTATGGTTGAGAAATTCCCATTAAATATTGGGGTGAGGTTCAGATGCTGTAGACATTTGTTTACATTTTATCAAAGGCTTTCTTTCATGTGAACCCCTCAATCTCTGAGAAATCACCTAAGGGAAGCCATTGATCTGCCTCCTCCAGGTTTCATTATTGCATGGAATGTGAGGGGATTTCTGTCTTAATTAATGTATAAGCCAGCTCTTCTGAGTTTGGGTGGATATCCTTGAGGAGAAAGATAGCTAAAATTAGCAGCCTCTACTCTCTTCTGTGTTCCTTATAAAAAAAAGAGAAACTGTCTCACCTTTAAGAATGGACCAATTATGAACTTCCAACCTTTCCATTAATGCTTTGAAGCAATGATGGTGCTGGCTGATGTGCTTAAGTAGGACCATTAAATTTGGGAAATAATGAGAGGAAATAAACAGAGAGAGTAACCTGAAACTGGACGATCCTGGCTTAGAAGATATGACTTGTTCTTAGGTTTATTTACCTTTTCTAGGATTTCGGGAAAAGAGAAGGGCCTTGCAGAGCCCCTCTTATTAATAACCCCTGTGCACCCCCAGCTACTTTTCCAGATCCTTTCCCTTTCTAAGGAGAGGCCCTGCAGGACGCCTACCAGAGCCATGCATCAGACAGTGGCTTCTGCCCAGTCACGGCTGGGTGGGTGTGGCCAGCTTATGAGAAATTTCACTTAAGAGGTTGATTTAATCTATCCGATTTTAAAATGTGGAATGGTATGGTCTGAATGGCTCTGAATTAGAATAAGGTCTAAACTAATTTGAGAGCAAGGCCTGGATTTGAAAGGGAGAGTGCTGAAATCAAAGAATGTCAGAGCCAAGTAATGTTAGAGATTTAACAAGAACTGCATTTATTCCCTGTTATGTGCATGTAGGTATGAGTGTATGTGTGTTATGAGTGTGTATGTGTGTATATGTATGTGTGTGTTTGTGTTTGTTGGGGAGAGAAATGGGATAAAAAGGATCAGAATCTCATGTAGACTTTTCCTAAGGCATTTTCCCCCCAAAGTCTCATTTGTCCACCTCTATGAACCTTACTTGGCTGAGAACTGCTGCCAAATGAGCCATTTTCTAATGTGTTAGTAATCACTACATGAATCCTCTTGAGGAAGAGCTGGGCCCAGAGAACTTAATGACTTCCAAGGTCACACAGCAAATCCAGGGCCGAGCCTGGTTCCCCGCTCCTGTTCCAGGCTCCTCCCATGCCACCACATCATCAGGCTTGCCATATGTCGCCTTTTCTCCTTTGGATCTCAGCTCACAGGGACATCCACAGCCAGATACGAATTATCACCTGAAGGCATTAATTTTTTATTATTAACTTGATACCAAAGGAAACACATGTAAAAAAGTGCTTTTTTCCTAAGTGCATTTCTCCCCGTAATTTCAGTGAGTTCTGTGTGGGTGACAGTTTTTAATAAAATTCCTTTCCAGCTGCTCATATGAGAAAGTCTAGAAACATTGACCTTTAGTCACTGGATGACTGAGCTGTTTACTCTGGCTGTGGATGAGGTTTGGGTGTAGAGTCCTCTGTCTTCCTGCCTGTGCTGGAGTGGGATAATTTGGAGGCAGTGACTCAGGCTTCTGTGGGGACTTACTTAGTATAACAACTTTTCTGGGGCTAGGAAGACCACTTATAATATTTTCCAAAGAGGACAAGAAAACAAAAGTTTCATGGGAAATTTTAAGAATGAAAGTTTTGTGCATGTGAGCCTTGGAAAACCATGCACAAATAGTACCCATTAATTTCTGTCTTCTTTGTGTAATTGAGAATTCATGTAACAACTTACTAGCTACACATTTGGTGACCCCTTATGTTAATAGCTGCTTTTCTGTTCTTTTGGAATGAAGATCACATTCCACCTGCTCTTGGACTGGGTCGTTCCATGATGTCTCAATAGATGATCTGTTTCCCACTTCCCTGCACCACAGCACTGGCCTCCTCTTCACCTACCTACCTTTTATTTTGCCTTCTCCAATCCACTCTTACCCTGGAAGCTAGGATCGTCTTTCTGAAATAAGGATATGAGCAGCTCCCCATTGGTTTTAGAATCTAGCCTAAACTCTTCATGACTCATGGGGCCTGTGGGATCCAGCCACCGTCATCGCCTCTGGCCTCATCTAGCCCTGCTGTCTCCTTACCCTCTGTAAGCTTCTGTCTTTCTAGACAACTCTCTGTTTCTTGGACTTGCCACCTTCTGTTGGAATGTTGCCTGTAGCTCTCTTTCCTCTCTGAGCCTAGCCACAGCAGATTGCTTTGCTGGTCCAGTCCTTCATCCCTTCCTTTGTTCATATGTGGGCAATGGCATCAGCATGAGCAGAGTATATTTCTCTGACTCTTGGCTTTGGTCATGAACAGGTGAGTTGCTTTTGTCAATTGTATGTGGGTGGAAGTGATAGTGTCCAAGCCAAGGCCTTCAGAGGTTTTGAAGGTTTCCACCTGCACTCCTGAGCCTCTGCCATCACTCCAAGCAGAATTTCTCCTGGGAAGCTGCTGCCCCCTCACTCTGCGACCCAGAATGAACCCATGTGCAGAAGAGGAGCCCCGACCTTAGTAGGGTGACAGCATCAGTTGGATCCATAGCTTAAAGCAGAGCTGCCAAGCAGAACCCAGCCTACGTCAGCCAACTAGCTGACACCCAGCCAACCTGAGGACACATGAGCAATAATAAATGTTATCTTAGGCCACTGAGTTTTGAGGTAGTTCATTATGTAGTCAAAGTCAATGAATATGTTGGCCAATGCTGACTTTGCAGATTGCAGTTTGACCACCTCATTTTTGCTAGGAAACCTTGGATCTACCTGCACGCCCCTCTTAAGTCTGTGATGATTGCCAATTGTATGTGCCCCCATAGAGAACTTATCCAACTCTATTGTGTCTTTCCTCCAGACAAAGGCACAGATCTCACCTGTCTTATGCGACTGCATCTCTAAACAGTTTCTTCATTCACTCTGCAAATCTCTCCTGAGTATTTGCCAAATTCCAGGCATTGTCTTAGGAAGTGATGTACAAAGCTCCTGCTTGAAGGAAGCTCACATTCTTCTGGGAGGAACAGGGAAAACCACACATCGACACACACACGCACACCCCACAGTAGTAAAAAAGGAAAACAAAGTAAAGAGGAAAAGAGCTCTGGAGAAATGCTGCTTTTTTGTTTTGGACGGGGCAGGAAGGAAGACTGACTATGTGAACACTGATACAGACATGTTGCTAATTTGATGGCTGCGAATACAAGCAATTTCTTTCCCCATTGCCCCTACTTTCTCACTGAAATAAGAAAGCACAATCAACAGTGCTCTGCCTGATGAGCAATGCATCGAATGAATGAGTAAATGGGTTTCAAGCTCAGTGCAAAGCGTATCCATGCAGGTTGAGAAAATATGAATGTGGGCATAATGACAGAGAGGGGAGTGCACTGATTCTTGAGGGGGCATTAAAAATAGCCATGCACTTGTAGCTAATGAAGAAATTCATTAAAAAGCTCCTTAGGTGGTGAAAGAAGAGATAAGGAGTGAATAAAGCTAAAATAGTTGTGGGATTTGCTTTATAAATATTTTGGAACCAGCTTATTTGAATCTAAAATGTCTTGGTTGCAAGAAAGAGAAACACTGTTGGATTAAGTCAGGAATATCAGGAGGGAGATGGTTAAAATGCTATCCAGAAAACTCATGGAAACAGCCAGACCTGGAGAAAGCAGGGACAGAGGAGCCATCAGAAACCAAGGCTGATACTGTCTCCTCATTGTACTATTGCAATCAATTTCCTTTGCTCACTTGTAAAGCCCAACAGAAGAACTAAACCCAAAGTCCACAGGGCTCTTGACCTCAGGCACCCACCACTGACTAGCCTGTTGTCAAGGTCTCTTACTTCTTGAGGGACAGAGAAGTGCTCTTTGGCTCAACTCAGTCTTCGATGCTCTATTAACCATATAGGTCACTGCCATGAGCTATTGCAAAGGACTAGGGTGGTATCCTGCCATCTATAGAGTGCTCCTTCCTGAAGCTACAGGTAGGATGAGTAGAGCTCAGATCCATATGTCGTGGAAGCCACAGGCTCCAGACATCCTTAGTTGGGTAGGATCTCACAGATCTCATGAAGTTGTAGAGAATATTAATTTTATAAGTTAAAACTAGATTGTGTCCATTTTATTTCTTCAATAGAAATACAACTTAGGCTGGGCGTGGTGGCTCACGTCTGTAATTGCAACACGTCGGCAGGCCGAGGCAGGTGGATCACCTGAGGTCAGGAGTTTGAGACCAGCCTGACCAACATGGAGAAACCGTGTCTCTACTAAAAATTCAAAATTAGCTGGGCGTGGTGGCTCATGCCTGTAACCCCAGCTACTCTGGAGGCAGAGGCAGGACAATCTCTTGAAGCCGGGAGGCGGAGGTAGCGGTGGGCTGAGATTGTACCATTATATTCCAGCCTGGGCAATAAGAGCAAAACTCCATCTCAAAAAAAAAAAAAAAAAAAAAAAAAGAAAAGAAAAGAAATAAGTCTTATACACTTTTTTTTTTTTTTTTGAGACGGAGTCTCGCTCTGTCGCCCAGGCTGGAGTGCAGTGGTGCGATCTCGGCTCACTGCAAGCTCTGCCTCCCGGGTTCACGCCGTTCTCCTGCCTCAGACTCCCGAGTAGCTGACCGCCACCAAGCCCCGCTAATTTTTTTGTAGTTTTAGTAGAGATGGGGTTTCACCGTGTTAGCCAGGATGGTCTCGATCTCCTGACCTCGTGATCCACCCGCCTTGGCCTCCCAAAGTGTTGGGATTACAGGCGTAAGCCACCGTGCCCGGCCCTTATACACTTTTTAAAACAAGTGGCCCATATTTTTTCCACATGCCATTTATATGCATAAGCTGATTGAATGAAAAATAAAATCTTTTTATCCATTGCTGACCTGAAATAAGTACATACCAGGTGTCACGATCTGTCCAGGTACAGAGTGAAGGCCAACTCTACCATCATTAGTTTAAAAAAAAATTTTCCAAGCTCTCAAGTGAAAATATAATGAAAATACAATGAAATTCTAATTCCAAAGACTTGTATTCAAATTTTGGCAATTAGAAATATTGGTATAATGGCAAGGCTTATATCTTCTCCAAGCCTCAGTTTCTATATTAATAAAAAAGCAAACAATGTCAGGTAGAATAGTTCTAAGAATTAAATGAATGAATACACAACAAATGCTAATGTGTTGGTAAACTCTAAAGTACAATATAAATGTTATTCTATTGCAAATAAGAACATACCTCCGCTAACCAGTGTGTTTTTGTTCAAAAGTCAACAGGAATTGTATTGTATTTGGCTGGATAAAGCTTATCATGAGATGGATGTATTCCAGACATAGGAATATGCCTTTACTTTCTCTTAACATTTTATTTTTGTGAATACATCAGAATCCACATAGAAATAATCAGCACTGTATTATAGTAAAATGTTGAACAACCAAGTGAAGATTCTACAATATTTGAAGAAATGTTTTCAGCAGCTTGAAAATGATGATGCTTATTAGGATTGCACAGATTTTTGACTCTAAGTTTTCTGTGCTCAATAGCAAATTTTTTTTCTATATATGTTGGAGAATGTGGAGTTCCTGGGAAAAGAAAAAAATTATCCACATCTACATTTGGACATTCGGTTTTGAAAGTGGAAAGGTTGTGAGCCAAGGAATGTGGGCAGCTATATTCACACATCAGATCAATGAAAAAGGAGGCCTTACACAAGCAAAATCTTATGACGGAATGGCAAGAGCTTTGAAAGGAAATTACCCACTAGGGAGGAGCTTGACAAGTTCAGCCAGACTCAGCTATAGGATGTGGTGTCAAAGCACCATATCTGTTCCAAAATAGGCAAAATAAGGGCCCCTCAGAAATGTCCATGTCCTAATTTCTGGAACTTGTGAATATGTCATATTAGATGGTAAGGGGAAATTGAGTTGCAGATGGAGTTAAGGTTGCTAATCAGTTGACTTTAAGATAAGAAAATTATTTGGGATTATCTTCACAGACCCAAGGCAATCATAAGTCTTTGCAAGTAGAAGAAGAATCAGTGTCAAAGTAAGGCAGGGTGAGAAAAACTTGACCTGCTATTAACAGTTTTGTAGAAGGAAGGGGGTCGTAAGCCAATGAATGTGGGCAGCGTCTGGGAGCTGGAAAAGGCAAAAAAAAAAAAAAAAAAAGAAAGAAAAGAAAAGAAAAGAGTCTCTCCCAGAGACTCCAGAGAGAACACAGCCCTACTGACAGTTTTTGTTGAATGAGACCCATTTTGGGCTTCTAGCCTCCAGAGCTATAGGACTATGAATTAGTATGGTTTTAAGTTACCAGGTTTGTACTAATTTGTCACAGCAGCAATAGGAAACTAAAGCAAACACCAGACCCCAGCTTCCTCCTGCCTCAGGTAGGATAACTCAAGCGTGATGTGCATGGTTTCAGGGCTCCAGTGCGTTGGAGCCTCTGCTGCCCACTGCAGTACACTGCTTCACAGCGTACCCTGTACCCTCTTTCCCTTTCTCACTTCACCTTTTTCCTACAATTTTTCCTGGGGTAACTACTTAATTCCAGATAAATGACTTGCCTCACATTTCTACCTTGGGATATTCTTCTAGGGGAACCCAAAATCATGGAAGGGGAAGAACATGAGTTTTAAATTCTGGGTTGTGATCTGCTTAAAAGGATGCAAGAGTTTGTGTTGCTTCCTCAAGACCTTTGGTGTAGTTGAGAGTTGTTTCTGCCTGCCTTCATTCCTCTTTCTTCTGATAAAGCATCTCGCCTTTGTTCAAGGCACCCCCTTGTCAAACAACAGTGTGAGCCCCTGTCTCCAGGTGAAGACACCTACCCCAGCCGGCCTGGGGCATATGCATTCTTTTGGCGTCCATAAATGTTTTTGGTCTGGGTAAGTGCAATCTGCTTCAATAACTTTCTCTTTCTCTTGGGCTGCCTGTTTGTGTGGATCTGGGCCAGAGATTTCCTGCAGCCATTTTTAGTCATCTTGCAGATTCTCAAGGGGAGAGGCTACTTGAGAATAAAGCTGGCAGGGAGGAAAGCAGAGCAAGAGAGCAAGAGTGAGAAGGAGAAGACAGACTATAGGACATCTTAGGGGCCAGGGATTCAGCACATCTGATGCAAGCTCTACCTTGGGACTTTCCATAAGACTCTAAATTTGTTTTCATTTGCATTGAGACTAGTTTGAGTTTGGTTTCCATCTCTTACACCCCCAAATATCCTAACTAATACAGACTTGATCATATTGCTGGTCTTCACTGGTCACCTGTATCTATTGGCAAAATGTGTTTCAGAAAGTGGCGGGATGGGGCTTACTTGTTGAAGTAAACAGGCTGTGCACTGAAGAATGGCCCTAGGTGGGTCCAACCCAGCAAGTGGTGTGAGGAGCTTACCTCCTGTAATGAGGAAGTGAGGGGTGGAAAGCTTGGGAGACAGCTCACTAGGTAAGGTGACATTTGGGGCTTGGCATCCAGGACCAATGGTTTAGGCTAAGTTTGAGACCAGCCTGTCTAGTCTCCTCTGAGGATGGCTGTCTTGGTACAGCAATGTTAAAGGAGTAGAAGGCAGGTGTGAGCTCTGGTCTGCCACAGGAGACCACAGTTTGCAGAGTGATTAAGAGAAAGTGGCACATTCCCAAACTTCCAAGTTCCACTTCTGCATCCCCAGGAGTCTCACTGGGAATCCAGGCCAGCCCCAAGGCCAGGCTCAAAGCCTTCATTGTTTCCAACAGTGACTTAAATCCATTTCATTGCCAATTTCCAGAACCTGATCTGAATTTTCGTTATCATCCTTCCATTAAACTCCTACTGTGTGTCAGCAAGGAGTTATTAAATATACTCTCAATTTGCCTGCAGTCTAGGGGTAACATATGGCAATAGGGATAGCTTGAATCACATGATATTAAGGATGGAACAATAATTCAATAAGGGGAACAATAATTCAAGTGACCACTGACTTAGCATCAGAAATAATGGAGAACAGAAGAACCTGTGAAACATCTCTAAAAAGAAAAGAAAAATTATCAAAGTAAATTTTTTTAAAAAAAATCCAGCAAATACATGCTTCAGGAATTAAGGTGAAATAAAGACATTTTTAGATTAAAGAAAACCAAAAGAATCAACCACCAGCAGACCTATACTAAAAGGCCATCTTCAGGCTGAAGAGAAATGATACCAGACAGAGGCTTACATTTTCAGGATGACAGGAAGAGCTCTAGAAATAATACATTTGTGGGTATATATAAAAGTTGTTTTCTCTTAATTTATTCAAAATATATATTACTATTTAAGGAGTCGGTTGTAAAAGTACAATCTGTGGGTGAAATCCAGCCCACTGCTTATTTTAGTAAATACAGTTTTATTGGAACCACAGCCACATTCATTCCTTTAAGTATTGTCCATGGCAATACATTCTCTCTCTCTCTGTCTCTCTCTCTTTCTTATTACAAGAGCATATTTGACTAGTGACAAACTGTATGACCCCAAGAGTCTATAATATTTATGATTTGGCCCTTTACACAAAAGGCTTGCCAATTTTTGGCTTAAAGCAGAAATTATAACGTTGAGGGTTTAACATATGTAGATATAATACATACAACAATATGAAACTCTATGTTGCAAGGTTTTTACATTCTAAGCATAGTACAATGCTAACTCTAGTAGACAGAGAGAAGTTAAAGATGCATATTTTAATCTCTAGTGCAACCACAAAATAGTAATGCAAAAACGTATGGCTATAAAGGAAATAAATAAATTAAAATGGGATCTCAGTATTAAAGAAAGGAACTCCAAAGCCATTTTCTTCAAACATTGGCCACATGTCAATCGTGCCTCTTATGTCTTCATAAATGGGATCCAGCTTCTGCCTGAACCACCTGTGAATGGCCTGATACCCCTGAGATAATTAGATATAAAAGAAAGAGTGTGCTTGGTAATAAATATAAAATGTTTTAATAGAAAATTGATACATTTAGAGAACTGATCTCTTGGTGTTCAAGCGAGGTTGTTTCTCCTTCCTTGACATTTGGCAAATCTGATAAAGACATTGAGTACCTGCTGGTGTGATTTACTATCTTCATGTTTGTTTTGAGTTCAGTCCCCAGATGACCCATAAAAAGTTGTCGCTCTCCTGGGAGAATGAAATAATAACGTACAGACTTCTGGAAGGTTTTTACTTATTTTTCAAACATGCTTTAGTTATTTGTTATCACCTAATGCATAAAATATTTTTTAAAATCCGTGTTCTAATTTTTATAAAGTTGGAAGACTTTTCTTCTTTTTTTCTGTAAGAATATTCTAGGGCAAATGCTGTTTGCACTTTTTTAGTCAATTGATATTTTTAAATATCTTGTAAATTCAGAAGCAAATGATTGAAATAATCTTAGATTCCTCTTTAATAGCTATTCTTACTAGATTTTCATAAAATAAGTCAGTAGAGCATGTGCAAGACTGCTCAATGATAGAAACTTATAAAAAGTTTTAAGTTTCTTACATAAAGAGCTATTATAAGAACCATAGAGTTTTAAAAGTTTTTCCTTTGCTCAGGTGAGATGACATTCAAGTGAAAACCCTAGTAGACTTATTTCACTGGACACATTTCTTCTTTATTCTTAAGGTTCAATTTCTCCTCCATTGAAAACATTTTTAAAATAAAAGCTAGTATAACAAAGTGTCCAATTACTGTTTGGAGGTCAGCTGGCTGTAAAAATTCCTCCTGAAGCCACATCACATCTATGGGCAGGTTAGAGAAGTACTTTTACCTTTCACTGATGTGTGACTGGGGATGCCCTGGCCCTCCTAGTGACAACTCAGCACAATGACATTGTAAGATACACAGCTCATGCCTGGCTGCTCCATCAGAGCTTAGTTAATCGTTCTCAGAATTCATTCTGTCATTTTATTCACAGAACTTTTTGCCTTATAAATAAAATTTCCAACTTCCTGCCTCACTAGAAATTATATGCTTTCCGAAAACACTGTATTGCTTTGTATAATTTTCCATTCTGTTTCTTGATAATGGGAAACACTCCACAAGACTGAGATGACTAATTTAGTTAAATCAGTATAGAATTTGAGATTGAGTATTAGGTAGAAGTACTTTAGCGGATGACTGATACCAGTGTTGGAATAAGTGGGTTGGGCTTTTCATTATAATTTAGTCATTTGGTAGCTGAGAGTCTGAGCTTTAGACAAAGCTGAAATGAACACCTTAAGAGGAATATCTCTTTACTTTTAAACCATGGTCTGCAACATCGCTGAACTCCCCTCAGTGCCACGCATAGTGCAGACAGGCTCAGCAGAAGAAACTCAGTGCCTGCAATCCTAGGAAAACACAGTCTCTCTGGAAAATGCTGTGCATGGGATATTCGCTTTGCTGTCACATGGAATTCAGTCATAAGATTTGAAGACGTTCAACTGTGCTTCTCTAAGATCAAACCAGACATGCTGCATGGTTGATTTTAACCAGTGTGCAAGCAGCTGTAGTTTACCTTTCTTTAAAATAACTTTGAAAGGTTTCTCAAAACTTCCAATAATATTTTATGTTAACGTGAACTAAACTGCTTCAGACTTTGCCATATATTTCTAAGCCTTAATAATATAATATGACTATTAGCAAATAAACTAGGTACTTTTTAGGCATTATCTCACATTTAATTTTTACAAGCGTATAATAGAGATACTAATATTATCCTTATTTTAAACTGAGGCACAGAATAATTAAGGAATTTTTCCAACATCACAGTTTGCAACAATGGTGGGATTTAAACCCAGAAGTCTGACTCCAAAGTCTACTTTCTTACCCATTATGTAGTTAGCTTCAGTTATGAAGCTCTCCATAAGTTTATGGCCAAACAATATTCACTTGCAATAGATGAAAAATTATTATGCAACCACTAGAGAAGATCAGATGAGATTCTAGTAAAAGGAAACTTCTGTGCATCATCAACTTCTCAATGTCCATCATGATCATAACAGTATTTTTTGTTTTTTTTGAAATGGAGTCTTTCTCTGTCACCCAGGCTGGAGTGCAGTGACAAAATCTCGGCTCACTGCAACCTCTGCTTCCTGGGCTCAAGCGATTTTCCCACCTCAGCCTCCCGAGCAACTGGGATTACAGGCATGCGCCACCATGCCCGGCTAATTTAGTATTTTTAGTAGACATGTGGTTTCGCCATGTTGGTGAGGCTGGTCTCGAACTCCTGACCTCAGGTGATTCGCCTGCCTTGGCCTCCCAAAGTGCTGGATTACAGGCGTGAGTCACCATGCCTGGCCAATCGTAACAGTCTTAATTGCAATTTGTTAAATAATAATTTAAACTGAAATGATATTTCCCTGTAGAGACCCCAGGATCCACAGTTATGTCTGTTTCCCAACATCAGAGACTTTCTTTTATGGGGCTTGCAGGAATTCTAGCAATATTTACTGAGTACTTCTGATGAATCAGACATTGGGCTAAGAACTGTAAGAGACTGAAACATCAATAAGAAAAATCCCTATCCTTTAGACAATTGGGCTCTAGCAGGGAGGCAAGAGAAGCTTACTCAAGTAACCACTGAGTTTTAAGCAAAATACAAGTGGAATAGAAGAGAATGAGATCAGAGTTTCCGTGGCAATCTGGGAAGACTACATTAGAGAAGGTGAGATTTGAACAAGGCTTTAAACAATGAAACCACTAGGACTTCGAAAGGCAGATAATGGCCATGCAGAGTTGGTAAAATAAGGAAAATATTGGTCTGGGAGTAAAAATAGAGATTTTTTAAACTCCAGGCTTATTTCAAGGTCTTCCAATTACCGTCTGACTACCTTGGTCAAACCATTCATTTTTTTGTGCCTTAGTTTCTGCAGTTGTAAAATAGAGACTGCATTCTGGGGCTCTAGTAAGAATTAAATAATATACACTATTGAGAACAGTTAATAAAGAGGCTATGAAATACTATTTTAATTTATTATTTAGTAGTAGTAGAAATAGTGTTTAAGGAAAGAACCAGCAAAAGCAAAGACATACAATAGGCACCTCTCTAATTAATGAATGAAAATATTTATTTATTTGATACCTATTATTTGCTGCTGGGTGCTTTGCACATATTGCCCCATTTAATGCTGACAGTGATGAAGCAGCATTTGAATGATTTATTTAGTCTCTCTCATTTTTCTCATCTATAAACAGTGGTTAATATCTCAAATTTTTGTATGGCTATAATAAGGATTATATGAGATAATATGTGGAAAGGATATGGTACATGGCAGGCATTTGAGAAATGCTTGCTTTTATCATTTAAAAGCAAGCATTTTTCCTCCATCTACCTATTTCCTGATGAACATTTCACCTAGTCCCTGGCTTATACCCTTGATCTTGCCATTACTAATAATTACATAATTGACTGTCCTTCTGGTTTACTGACTGGAGTCCAGTGTAGGGAAGTCCTTACTTTGGTCTAAATACCCACTCCATCACATCCTCATGTGACCTTGGTCGTATTATTAACTTCTTTGTCTCAGCTTCTTCATCTGTGAATGAGCATCACAATAGATGCCTGTCATTGTGGCTGTCATGAGAAGTAAGCAGCATAATATAAGTGGAATGTACTTAGTTCAGTGCTTGGTACAAATTGATTACTTCATAAATGGTTAAATGGTTATCCATGTTAGTCACTGTCACTTTAGTCCAAGATACCCAGGTTTCTCATCATCATGTGATTCTGTGGTCAGGTCTACCTTCATACTGTCTCCCTTCCTACACACTTGCCCTTCCAAATCCCTTCCAAATTCCTTTCTCTACCAGAAGTCAAGGCAATCCTTTAAGAAATGGAAGTCAGAGCATGCCTTTCTCCAGATTAAAACTCAACAATATCTCCCCATGTTTTTCACCTATTCTACAAGGCTCTTTTTGACCTAGCCTACTCTTCCCACCTGACTTTATTTCCTTCTTCTAGGTTACCAGTCATCCTGGACTTCTTTCCATTCCTCAAACATGTCAAGCTCTTTCCTACCTCAGAGACTTTGTACTTGCAATTTCCTCTGCCTGGAATGTTCTTCCCCACCCAGATCTTGGCATGACTGACTGTTTTTTTTTTTTTTTTTTTTGTTGTTGTTGTTGTTTTTTTTTGAGACAAAGTCTTGCTCTATCACCTAGGCTGGAGTGCAATGGCGAGATCTCTGCTCAGTGCAACCTCTGCCTCCTGGGTTCAAGCAATTCTGCCTCAGCCTCCCTAGTAGCTGGGATTACAGGTGCCCACCACCACTCCCAGCTAATTTTTTATATTTTAGTAGAGATGGGGTTTCACCATGTTGGCCTTGAACTCCTGATCTCAAGTGATCGGCACCCCCCTTGGCCTCCCAAAGTGCTGGGATTACAGGCATGAGCCACCATGCCTTTAAATAGATAATCTAATGCTATGCTCTATTGTATTCCCCTCATAACAGTTACTAGTGTCTTGATATTTTATTTCTGTTTGTTTTTTTTGTTTGTTTGTTTCCCATCTGAGGAGAATAAAAGTCTGGTGAAAGCAGAGACCATATTTATTTTATTCATCATTCTGAGAATTGGGTGTGACAATCAGAGCTCAGTAAACATTTGTAATGAATCTGTAAACCAAGGACAATGGTAGGATCCCTCTCACAGGGCTTTATGAGTGTTAACCAAGATAATGCATGTAAACACCTTTGTACAGTGCCTGGAACACAGTCAGGTCTCAATGGATGCCAAATCATTAGGTTCAGGTAATAAAATGGTATATGGAGCTCCATTCTTGCCCTCAAGTGCCTCAAAGGCCAGAGTGAAGAAGGAGATGGCTCACAAATAAATATGTCATTTACTACCATTACTTTCAATGGCAAAAATCGCAGTTACCTTGGCACCAACCTAATAGTAAGTGGTCTGATGGAAATATATACCAGGGGCCTCTAGTGCAGAGAGGAGAAGGTAATTAAAGCTTCTAAGAGTGGATAGAAAGCTGAATGGAGGACAGGGCTCTCCAGGTGAAGGTATTTTCAGACAGAGGGGCTTGCCTATGAAAAGGCACTTAGGAGATGGTGAGCATTTTGAAGTCTTACGGGAACTGAGGGTGTATGTGGGGAGTGATAGGGATGATGCTGGAGAGGCAGGTTGTGGCCAGACTCTGGAGGCCTAAGTTTTTCAGGAGTTTTAGCCTTGTATCCAGAATAGATTATGCACAGCAGCACGAAGAGAAACAATACGAAGTGAATCTACAAGACAAGGGTTCTCAGGCTTTTTCTTTAATAAATATATAATGAAATAGCTATTACCTGTATACAAGCTATTAATGTTTTTAGCTACCCTGAAAAACTGTTAGCATAGCTTTTAATGTGTCCCCCTTTTTTTTGAGACGGAGTCTTGCTCTGTCGCCCAGGCTGGAGTGCAGTGGCATGATCTCAGCTCACTGCAACCTCTACCCCCCGAGTTCAAGCAATTCTCCTGCCTCAGCCTCCTGAGTAGCTAGGACTACAGGCGCATGCCACCACACCCAGCTAATTTTTTTTTTGTATTTTAGTAGAGACGGGGCTTCACCGTGTTGTCCAAGCTGGTCGTTTACTCCTGAGCTTAGGCAGTCCGCCCGCCTGGGCCTCCCAAAGTGCTGGGATTACAGGCGTGAGCCACAGCACCTGGCCTATTGTGCCCTTTTTACAGGTGAAAATGATGAGGCTCAATCTCTTGACTCCAAATCTGGTGCATTTGCTATACTACAGTGCTTTACTGGACAACTTTTGGGGGTGGGGTTGAAAATCAAAGACTAAAAAAGTGACCCTTGCAAGGGCTGAGGTGGAAGCCATTGGCAATAACCTTGCTGCCCCATCAGAGAGGCAGCTGTTCATTTTCACATGCCCCGAAGAAAAATTCCACTGCCTGCAATCACCACTTCCACTGTGGGCTGCTGCAGCATGAGCAAAAGCATGAGCAAAGTTCATGTCTCCAGCTGCCTGCCTATGGCTGCTCCTAAAGAAAGCAACTCTGCCCTCCCAGTAGCAGGGCCACAGCACAGCCACTGCCCCACCCATCTGAGCATTCTATGGGCAGCTGGGGTATTTCCCCAACCATGCCTATCACAGATAGTGCCTGCATTTACCACTGGGGAGCCTGAAAGCAGGTCTACCTGGCCTGACTCTACTTCCCAGTCCCAGACCAGAGCACACTGTCCATGGGCCTGGGGATCACCCAGCCCAGTCTACCATGGGTGGCACCTGAGCAATTCTCCTGGGGTCTGAGATCAAGCCCATGCAACTAGCCACTACCACTGCAGCTGACCACCTAATTGCTTCACCTGTTGGTCTTGGGACCAGTTCATCCAACCCATCACAGCCACTGTCTATATCAGCACAGAGTGCTTGGGTCCCAGAAGGTTGTCCCACCACTGCCACTGCCACTGGCTATGTCACACCAGCTGCCCAAGGGATCAAGAACCTGCCCAACTGCCCAACCAACTGCTGATATTCCCAGCACACAAACAAGCCACCTGGAGGCTGAATAATTGGTGTGTCTGGACTCAGTAACACCAGTGTCAGCATATGCCACTCTGGTGCCCAAGGACAGTTCACTGATGACACCACTGGTGCTTGAGGACTGGCCTATGTGGCATCCCAGTTCCCCACAAAACTTCACCACAACCTCTACTAACAACTGCACCCTAAGCTGCCAAGAAATTATAGACACTGCTGATGCTGTTTGCAGCTGAAGAAGCCACACACAAACTACACTACTGCACATGTCCAGAATCAAAGCCAAGATGCCGTACGCAACCAACCTTATAGATACATCTCCAGCAAAGTGTTTTCTTTTACAAAAGCAACTGGAAAAAATTGGAAGAAGTGACCATTACACCAGGTGCAAAGATATCAGTGTAAGGATAGAGGATACATGAAAAAGCAAGGAAATATGACACCTCCAAATAAACACAATAATTGTCCAGCAATAGAACCTAATCAGAAGAAATTTAAAAATCCTCAAAAAAGGAATTAAAAAATATTGATAGTAAAGAAGCTCAATGTGAACTTTTTTTTAGATTAATTCAATTCAATTTTTAGAATTCAATTCAATTCAATTTTTAGAATTCAATTCAATTCAATTTTTAGAATTCAGCAGAATTCTAAAACATAAGCCAAACAAATTAAAAAAACAATTCAGGGCACAAATAAGAAATTTACCAAAGAGATAGATATCATTAAAAATAAAAAATTAAAACGATGGGACTGGAGAGCTTAGCAAATGAAAAAAACATTTAGAAGCTTCAACAGCAGTCTTGATCAAACTGAAGAAAGAATTTGAGAACTTGAAGATAGCTCCTTTGAAATAGCCCTGCCAGAGAAAAAATAAAGAAAAAATAATAAAAAGGATATGGGGGTACCATAAGGTAACCAAATATTATAATTTTCAGTCTTCTAAAAGATGAAGGGAAAACAAAAGGGTGAAAATACCAATTTAACAAAATAATAGATGAAAACCTCTGAAGTCTAATAAGAGAACATATCAAATCCAAAATTAGTAGAAGGAAAAAAATAACAAAGATCAGAGCAGGACTACACAAAATAGAGATTTGAAAGAGTACAAAGCTTCAACAAAACAAAAGAGTAGCTTTTCAAAAAAGATGAACAAAATTAATAAACCACTTGCTGGGCTAATAAAAAGAGAGAGAGAAGATCCAAGTAAACAAAATGAGAAATTAAAAAGGAAACATAACTGATACTACAGAAATACAAAAGATTATCAGAGACTATTATGAACAAGCATACATTAACAAACTAGAACTCCTAGAAGAAATGAACATATTCCTGTACACATCCAACATACCAAGATTGAATCAGGAAAATGGAATAGCTAAACAGAACAATAATGAGTAATAAGATTAAATCAGTAATAAAGCATTTTCCAACAAAAAAATAATTCAGGACCAGGTGGCTTCATGGCTGAATTCTACCGTACTTTAAAAGAACACCTAACTCTAATTCTCCTGAAACTATTCCAAAAATTGAAGAGGAGGAAATTCTTCCTAATTCATTCTGTGAGGGCAGTATTGCCCTGATATTAAAGCCAGACAATGATGCAACAAAAAAGAAAACTGATGAACATAGATACAAAAATTCTCAACAAAATACTAGCAAACTGAATCCAAGGGCACATAAAAAAATACATCACGCTCAAGTGGGATTTATCCCATGGATGCAAAGATGATTAAATGTATGCAAATCAATAAATGTGATACATCTTATCAACGTAATAAATACAAAAACCATGTGATCATCTCAATAGCTGTGGAAAATTCAACACCCCTATATTACGAAAACTCTCAAGAAACTAGGCACAGAATGAACACGCCTCATCATAGTAAAGGCCACATATGACAGACACACAGCTAAAAGAGGAAAAGCTGAAAGCCTTCCCCTTAAGAATTGGAGTAAGACAAGGATGCCTGCTTTCACCTCCCCTATTCAACATAGTACTGGAAGTCTTAGCCACGGAAATCTGGCAAAAGAAAATCATTCAGATTAAAAAAGAATAAATTAAATTATCTCTCTTTGATGATGACATAATCTTACAGCTAGAAAAACATAACGACTCCATCAAAAAACTCTTGGCTCTGATAAATAAATTCAGTACATTTGCAGGATACAACATACAAAAATCCATACATTTCTATACACCAATAATAAACTAGCTAAGAAAGGAATCAAGAAGGCAATTTCATTTACAGTAGCAACAAAGAAAACAAAATAACTAGGAATAAATTAACCAAGGTGATGAAAATCTCTAAAAGTAAAACTATAACACATGGATAAAAGTAACCAAAGAGCACATCAACAAATCAAAAGTCACCGCACGCTCATGGATCAGAAGTATTCATATCATTAATGTTTCTATACTGGAACCATAATGCCCAAAGCAGTCTATAGATTCAATACAATCACTACCAAATACCAATGCTATTTTTTACAAAAATAGAAAAAATTATAAAATTTGTATAGGATCAAAAAGCCCAAATAGCCTGAGCAATCCTGAGCAAAAAGCAGAAAGCTGGAGGCATTACACTACCTGTTTTCAAAATGTATTACAAGGCCATAGGAATCTAAACAGCATGATATTGTTATAAAAACAGACACAAGGATCAAAGTAGAGAATCCGGAAAGAAATTAACGTATTTAAAATCAACTGATTTTTGACAAAAGTGCCAAGAGCATATGTTATGGGACAGACACCCTCTTCAATAAATGGAACTGTAAAAATTGGATATCTATAAGTAGAAGAATGAAACTGGATCCCTATCTCTTATGACACATAAAAATCAACTCAAGATGAATTAAAGACTTTAACACAAGACTCCAAACTATAAAACTACAGGAAGAAAACATCGGATAAAACACTCAGGACATTCGTCTAGGCAAATATTTTATGGCTAAGACCTTAAAAGCACGTACAACAAAAAGAAAGATAGACAAAAGGGACTATATTAAGCTAATAAGATTCTTCACAGCAAAGGAAACAGTCAATAGAGTGGAGACAAACTGTTGAGTGGAGAAAATATTTACAAATTATTCATCTGACAAAAGACTAATATTCAGAATATACTAGAAACTTGAAAAACTCAACAGTAAAACAACAACAACAACAAATAATTCCATTAAAAAGTGGGCAAAGGACATGAATAGATATTTCTCAGAAGAAGACACACAAATGGCCAACAAGTACATGAAAAACTGCTTAACATTACTAATCAACTGGGCAATACAAATCAAAAGCACAATGAGATATCATCTCACCCCAATTAAAATGGCTACTATTAAAAAGACAAAATATAATAGCTTCTAGTGATTTTGTGGAGAAAAGGGAATTCTTATACACTGTTAGTGGGAACGTAAATTACTGCTGCCACTATGGAAAACTACGGAGATTTTGCAAAGAACTGAAAATAGAACTACCATATGATCCAGCAATCCTACTACTGGGTATTTATCCAAAAGACAGAGAATAAGTATACCAAAGGGATACCTGCACTGCTGTGTCTATTGTAACATTATTCACAATAGTCAAGATATGAAATCAACCTAAGTGTCCATCAATGAACAATGGGTAAAGAAAACATAGTATAGATACACAATGAAATACTATTCGGTTATTTTAAAAAAAGAATGAAATCAAGTCATTTGCAGCAACAGGAATGGAACTAGAGGTCATTATGTTAAGTGAAATAAGCTGGACATGAAAAGACAGATACCATACATTCCACTCATTTGTGGGAGCTAAAAATGTTGATCTCATGGAGGTAGAGAGTAGAATGATGGATACCAAATGCTGGAAAGGGTGCGTGGGTGGGAGGTGGTGATGAAGAGGGGTTGGTCAATAGGTGCAAACATGCAATTATATAGAAGGAATAAGTTCCAATGTTCAATAGCAAAGCAGGGTGACTATGGTTATCAACAATGTGTTATATATTTCAAAGTAGCCAGAAGAGAGAACTTGAAATGTTCTCAACACATAGAAATGATAAATACTCAATGTGATGAGCACCCCAATAGACTGACTTGATCATTATACATTCTATGCATGCAACAAAATATCGCATGTACCCCATGTGATAACTGTAAAATATTATATATCAATAAAAAAGAAATGCATAGAAGTACATAATTTGAGAAATAGCTTTACTGTATTATCTATGGTTGTTTGCATAATTTGCATGATCTCTTCTTTTCTCCTAAGGCTGATGCTTAGCACAGGTGAAACCACGGAAGGAAACAGCATTTTCTTTGTGAGAATGATTTAACTATCAGTGGGAAAATATCATACTGTAAATTTGCTATGAATTACTTTCTTCACATTGGTGAATTGTTTGCTTGTTTTTCCTTTGGATAAAAGGATTTTTATGAAAGTGAGATAAAATGACAATTTCCAGAAAAGTATTGGATGACTTTCCATTTTCATTATGAAATAAGATAACCTGCCCCACAGTACTCCCCACTCCCATTCTTTGTCATGACCAGGCGAGATAGGTTTGACTGCAAACGCTCCTTTTTTATTTATTTATTTTTAATTTTTTTTTGAGACAAAGTCTCCCTCTTGTCCCCTAGGCTGGAGTGCAATGGCACAATCTCAGCTTGACGCAATCTCGGCTCACAGCAACCTCCGCCTCCTGGGTTCAAGCGATTCTCCTGCCTCAGCCTTCTGAGTAGCTGGGATTACAGGCATGTGCCACCATGCCCGACTAACTTTGTACTTTTAGTAGAGATGGGGTTTCTCCATGTTGGTCAGGCTGGTCTCGAACTCCCAACCTCAGGTGATCCTCCCACCTCGGCCTCCCAAAGTGTTGGGATTACAGGCGTGAGCCACCGCACCCAGCCACGCTCCTTTATTATTAGTAAAAAATAGTCCTCATACCATGGTCACATGAGAGGGAAGTATTTCTTTCAGAATTATAAAATTCCTTCAAAGTATTTTCTGTTAATTAATTTTAAGATGCACACTTGGCAATCTTGGATAGTCCACTTCCCCTCTAGGGACCTGTATGCTCAGCTGCAAAACAATGTGAGTGGGTGAGATGATTTTAAAGATGTCCTCAATCAATGCAACTCTTTGCTAAACATCCAAGTGTTTGTACAGTACAAACACTATGTGGTATGCAATGTAATCTAGAATACTTCTTTGTGAGAGTAATGGGCCATAAAATCATTGCTTTGTGCTGAATAAATGATGCCTTGACTATCACCTCAATACAAATATAGATGAATTTCATTGAATGTGCTGCAGCTTTCCCCTATCTCTGAGGGTGCAAAGAACATGTTTTTTATTTTTATATATTCCATAGCCTCTAAAAATGCTTGGTACATAAGTGCTCACATACTCACAATCAAACCCTCGCATTATGTGGCACATACTAGGTGCTTTATGGAACTTGAGATGTTTCAAATGAATAGAAATAGGGGATAGATGGATGGGTGGATAGAAATGACCTCCACTCCAGCTTCAAAGAGAAATAAAGCTTAGAGACACTGTATTCCTTGATGCACTAGAATCCTCTTTTTTGCCTCTTTTGAAGTTTGCATTTCTTAATGTGTCTTGCATGTTGACAGTGATGTGCCTTGGTTTGTTCCCTACTGCTACAGGCATCAGTGCACCAGGCTCACTGCAGCTGCAATCCCTAGTCAAACATTTCTGTTTCCTCTCTGAAGTCCCTTTTTCTGATGCTTTAATTGCTTTTTCCCCAGGCTGGTGCAACTATGAGTCACCAGATTGCGCAGGTGAGCTCACATCTTCTTCAGACATTCTGGCTGGCTTTTCTTTCCAAAGCTATAGTTGCAGCAGTGTGAGTAAGAAAGCCTGGATGGGGTGTTTCCTCACTCATGATAGTGTTGCTTCATCCTAGGAAGCTAGAAACATGAGAGCGGCATTTGAGGGTCAGACCAACTCAGCAAAGCTGTGATTCTAGCTTTCCCATGCCCTTTGTGAGGGGGAAGGCAACAATATTAATTAATAATAAATAACAAAACAACAAGGGAGAAAAGTAACAAGTCAACCTCCGAGATCGTTCTGTGTTGCAAGACGAGCAAAGATAAAAGACTTCTAATACCACAAACTGACATAAATTTGACAAATAAGATTAAAGCTAACCTAAAGCAGCTGAGCCTTATGGGTTTACAGGGAATTAAAAGGGTGTTAGTATTTACTTGTCCTTTTTCCCAGGATGGTGGATGTCCCCACATTGAAGTAGCACATTGTCTGCCACCAAACTGATGGGATGGAAATGAATCACCAGGTTTTTCTGCTAAATAGAAATGTGTCATTTCATACTCACCATGCTATGCTTTAGATATGATTTGGTTGTTCTCACCACAACTCATGTTGAAGTTTGATTTCTCATTGTGGCAGTGTTGAAAGGTGGAACCTGATGGGAGGTGTTTGGGTCATAAGGGCTCTGTCCTCATTGATGGATTGGTGCCATTCTCACAGTAGTGACTTCTCCCTCTGGGAAGACTAGGTGAGTTCCTACAGGAATAGATTAGTTTCTGAAAGAGTGTGTCGTTATAAAGGCAGCATGCTCCTCAGGTTTTCTCTCTTAGCATGTGTCCATTTCCCTTTTGACCTTCTCTGCTATATTAGAGGCAACATGGAAACCCTCACCAGAAGTCAGGGCTTTGCCCTTGAACTTTCCACCCTGCAGAACCACGAGCTAAATAAACCCATTTTCTTTATAAATCACTCAGTTCTGGTATTCTGTTATAGCAACCCAATATGGAATAAGACATATTGCTATGGAAGCAGCAGACATAAATGTTTGATGAAAATTACCCTACGGCTGGGCACGGTGGCTCTTGCCTGTAATTGCAGGACTTTGGGAGGCCGAGGCAGGTGGATCACCTGAGGTCGGGTGTTCGAGACCAGTCTGACCAATAGGGAGAAACCCCGTCTCTATTAAAAATACAAAATCAGCCACACGTGGTGGCGCGTGCCTATAATCTCAGCTACTCAGGAGGCTGAGGCAGGAGAATCGATTGAACCAGGAAGGTGGAGGTTGCAGTGAGCCAAGATCGTGCCATTGCACTCCAGCTTGGGCAACAAGAGTGAAACTCCATCTCAAACAACAACAACAACAACAACAACAACAACAACAAAAACCCTAAAAGAGAGAAATGCAATAACCAAATAAAGGCCACTTAAGTGCTTAAGTGGGACATCGCCTCATGGTTTCAGTGTAACCAAGTTTACACATTTACTATACCAGAACAAAAATTTTCTGTTCTATTCTTGCTTGTGCAAATCATGCAACTTTCTTAATTTCTTTAAATATACATTTTGGAGTTTATTTATTGGAAATGAAGTTGCTTATTCACAAAATCTTTCCAAATATGTCAGAGTATCCACCTTAAATGGATAAAAATGCGTGCTTCTTTGCAGCCAGCTATTATAGCTCTCAAATGTAATGACACTGAACTGTGGTCACCACCACATTTTCAAATGTGTATTTAAACATAGCTATGAGGCTAAGTGGTCTCTTGGCTAAAAAATTAGTAGGCATTATTTCTAAAACATGTAATATTTATAATCAATCTACATGTTTGGCTTATATCAAGATGCTGACAGGGCAGAAATATTGTTGCGTTTATGATGATTTTAAATTTGTGACTGATGTTTCTAAAATACTGGCCTTATAGCTGGTCTAGGAGAAGAACTGTTGCCCAAATCTCTCTCTTGTACCTGCAGAGGTAGCTGATTTTTAAACACCAGCATGTTTTTCCACACCCTGTGTCCTCAGTCTCAGTGGGCTGGCCTGACTGATTTGGCCATTCTGCTAATTCAGTTAAATGTCACAGATTCACTTCCCCCATTGACTCATCAGTAGTGCACAGAGTGAAAGTCGTTGCCATAAGTACCTTCCACATCCCTGTCCCTGCCTGAAGAAGTATGTCATTGCTCACAACAATCAGAAAAGCCTGAGAGTACAGATTGTTGTAAACTCAACACTGCTTCTGAAAGACCAGCACAATTTGCTATTTTTGCTGCTGGGGGTCAGGGACATTTGCTGCAGTCTTAACAAACAACTTCTACAGAATGCATTTATCTTTTCCTGGATGGGTTGTTAAAGGCATTTGTTTATTATCTATCTGTGTGAATATGAAGATCAGATATAGGAACCCAAGCATGGCTATGTCACTTGCCAACCTGTATCTATCACCCTGCTGTGGCCATTCTTTGGAATTTCTCCCCCTTGGAATAAGCAGGGATTGCTTTACTATGAATTTTACAACACAGACTCCATTCATGTTACCCATAAGGGCTTTCTCTGATGTTCACTGCCAGGCATAAGGAATTAGAAGGAATGTGAGAATGCTCAAACAATAAATAATGAAAATAAAAAAATTATCCCAATTGTTTTCTAGCAATGAAAGGAATCATGTAAAACCACACTAGTTGCCTTAATCCCAGTTAGAAAACACTAGAGGAATTCGTTATGAAACCCAAAGACATGATGACCTTCACAATTCTCCAGGCAAGTTCTTCATGTACCATGACAAGTGGGACTGAGAGTTTTGGGAAATGCAGAAGAAATGTGTCATTTTGAAGAATTCTATGTGGAAGATTGTTTGGGATTCTAGTGGCTTAAAATGATGTGGAGTGAAATTGTTTTCAATGAAAATATTTATCAAAGTTATATCATGAGTATATCTAACCATATGTTTATTGTATTTGTGCTATCATATGAATATATTTTGATTTAGTATTTGATCAGTCTTTACTGATTGTTGAGAATCTACTTACTCAGTGCTTCTCAAAGTGGTAAAGGGCTAGTTTTTCAAAATTTCTTATCTCTCCTGAATTGATGCATGGTCTTACCGCATATGACTCATCTCCAGCTTGTACCGCATGCTAGTCACCACGTAAGTTTGGCAGCATCTAAACAAATCTGTCTTCATTTCAAGGAAGAGAACGCTGATAATGCACATGGATGTTGCAACAATGTCAAATTGCTATGAAAATTTCTAAATGCATTTTCTGCTCAATTGCCTACCTTGTTGCAAATTAATAACAGGCAGTTAACATAACTGGTAGTGTTCTGCAGACTACATTCTGGGTAGCACTATACAATTTACTGCCTGCTATGTCCTAGAGGGGATGGGGGAAGAAATAGGCTAAATCCTAAAATCCCATGATGCCATATTCAAATAGTGTTTTACGAAGAATTGTTCATTTGGCATTCGGCACTGGGCCGTGATTGAACTTGAGGGAGGCAAGGAGATTTAGAACCTGTAATATACCAGGTAAGAATTTATAAAAAGCTAACAGAACAGGTTTTCATAAAAGTGGGACTGAGAGTTTTAGGGACATGCAGAAAAAATGGGGATATTATTAATTATCCCTTATCCTTATTTATTACCCTGATCATTAGTTATTATAATTAATTATTAGTTATCCTTAATTAATCTTAAATATTTTATGATTATTTAAATAATCATATGAATTTTATGAATATTTAAATAATTTTGTAAATATCATAAAATATTTTATGATATTTATCAATTCAGTTATTTCAGATAAAAGCACTGAGTTAGTAGATTCTGAACAATCAGTTAAGACTGATCAAATACTAAATCAAAAGGGGAGCAGTGAACAGGGGTTCTTCTGTTCACTGTCTTTTCAGGGTGTTTTGTAATTAGCCAGCTGAATGAATGCCAAGACTGATGTAAATTAGGGTTTATAAACCCAGTGGTTTCTAAGGAATCACAGACAGTTATGTGGCAATAGGGTATGGTGGAGACTGTGGTGAACTAGAGAACAAATGCCCATTAAAAGGAGATAACACTGATTCTATTCCAGGGTAAGTCTTCTGATTTTCCAGAAAACAAACAAAACAAAATAAGACAAACAAACAAAACCAAACAGAAATTCTAGCTTTTTACACAAAGGCTCCAAATTGCTCAATTGTTATCATCTAATTTAAGTCATTTAAAAATTCTGTGTCGGCCCCAAAGACAGAGAAACAGAGAACATGATTAGGCCGCTTGTGTGTAATCCCTGAAAACTCTGTTGAGGTTTCTAGAGATGAAACAGATTCTAGCAAGTTTCATGGAATGTTGGAATGTCAACTTCTTTAAAGGTAATGCAAAACATAATTTTATATTAACATGAATAGGGAAATGTATAATGAAGTAAATAGTGAAATTTGCAGGTATCCTTAAGAGCCATTAGATTCAAATCAATGTCAATGTTTTAGCTGAGTAGGTAGCTTCAGTCTGGGCACCAAAAATCTTGAAAAATTATTCTCCTTTCCTCGCAGGGGTTTCTTAGAGGAACATTCTGTGAAGCACTATGTTAGTTTCTATGAAAACATCTCCAAAGTGCCGAGCCCATCCACTGAAATGCAGTTTTTTTTTAAAGTTAAAAACACCTAAATGGCCTTTAATAGGTGGATTATTTAAGATATTCATGTTAGAATTAAAGTGAGAGTACATAATTTCAAAGAATCCCTAGGGGAAATAGTTGTTGAATCAATCCAGTTATTTCAGATATAAAATAGTTAGGCATATATATTCACATGTGTTACATTGTTCTGAGAGACAATGGTACCTGGCTTACCAAGGGAACTTAATTCCACCACAAATTAGTACAGAAACTCTTAGCAGATGTGCTTACATTTCTCTCTTGAACTTAATTAAAAGCAGGCATCACCCATGCCTCTGTGACTGCCAGTCAGCTAATTTAAAGATGACAAATCTGTGACAGGCAAGCACTGGACTAAATGGCTGTGGATCTTGTAAGTACACATGCTGCATATCCTTCCTAATGCACCACTTGTGGGCACGCCACCAGTCCATCCTGGCCCCCTGAGCTCAGTACAAAGACTTTGTTGGGTCTGAAATAGAAATGAAAGTAAATATTGGAGGGGCCAAGAGCCATCCGGGGAATGTGAACTAAGTGTCCCTGAGTGGTGAACACCCCTGGTAGGCAGCTGGCGGATAACATCAGCCAGGAGTAAAAGAACGTGGTGGAGTTTGGCTTCCTCAGCCAGAGAGGGCCTACACCAGTGTTAACCCAAAAGGCTGCAGATGGAGCAAAGGGTGTCCACAAAGATCAGGGTGGGCTCATAATTTGTCTTAGTTTGGAATCCCCCAGAAGCAAACCCTGTGACAAGAATTTGAGTGCAAATAGTTTATTTGGGTTGTGAAGAAAGTTCCATCAGGGGGGCCGGCAAGTGAGCCGGGAAGAAAAGAGAGCCCATCGGAGGTGCCTAGGGAAGCTGCTTACAACAGCGAACAGCTGGAGATCAACCCGTCTGGGGAGCTCCACGGGCCTCAGGGTTAACCCCTCTGTGGGGTTATCTCAATTGATGCCTGCAAAGCCTTCAGGCAAGGAATGAATGCAGGTCCTGGCAGAGGCTGGAAGTCAGGCTAGGAAGCTTGGAAGGAAGGGCAAGGGAACAAGTGTAGCCACCAATAGCATCAGTCACAAGACCTTCCTAAAGCTATCAGTGCCCCTAAGGCATATGCAAATCCAACAAACAATGGTCAGTGTGTGCACTTTTGGGAACTGAAGTATCTTCTCTCTGTATTTTCTAGTTGCCAATTTTTGGATATGCTAATTGAAATTAAACTTTCTTCCACCTCCCCCTCCATTAAAAAAAAAATTTGGTGCCCCTTATTTTTGGGTGCCCTAGGTACGTTCTTAGCCTGCCTTTTATATAGTTAGGTGATCACTGTTTGAAAAGTAAAGTGGAAGTAGTCATAAAGATGACACTGCAGGTCTCAATTGGAGATTCAAAGTCAGTCATTTCCCCAGTTAGGCTCTAACACAATGTAACATGATGAGGGGAGGGATTTCCTAATCACAACCAGAGTCACCACTGAGTGAAGGCATGTTCTATGCCAGGCTCCCAAATTAACTACCCCCATTAATTTCCCAATCTTGCTTTTGGGGAGCCGCACCCCACATCCCTTGTTCACACTAGACTGTAGCAAAGACAGATGATAACAATAATGGTTAATATTTACTGAGAGCACATGAATGCCAGGCACTGCTCTAAGCCTTCTGTGTGTTTTAACTCATTTTATTCCCTACAGTGACCTTCTGAGGAAGGACCTATTATGATCTTTAT
The DNA here is from genome assembly GCF_028885625.2 of Pongo pygmaeus. NCBI lineage: Eukaryota > Metazoa > Chordata > Mammalia > Primates > Hominidae > Pongo > Pongo pygmaeus. The sequence continues at coordinate 16,774,438 of NC_072394.2, forward strand.
TTTGCAGACAAGGAAGCTTGGGCTTAGAAGGAAGGTGCTTACTCATGTTACACAAAGCTAACACATGTTGGAGTCTAGATTTGAACTCATGCCTTCTGTCTTTAGAGATGACCCCCAATTCCATCCTGACCCCAAGCACTGCACCACTATGCTGCAAGCCATTCACGATTCAGCTGAATCACTAGATGATGAGGAGAGAAATTGCAAATATGATTTTGTTGGCTACGAGGCACAAAGGTCTCCTGGCAACAGCAACTCGTTTATGTCACCGCAATCTCCCCATTTAATAACAGAGAGAACATCAATTTACAGACATATCCTCAGCAGGCAATTTGCCCAGAAAATAGGGAGCAGATTTCTGGATCTGGGGGAAGGAATGGGAAAGAATCACTCTGCTGTGGAAGGTGAGAGTCTTAGGGAGCAGACCCAGAGCAGTGAGAGGCAGAGCACCTTCCAACACTCGGAAATTTCCTTGAACTAGCGTCCCAGGATGGAAGGCCAAGAAGGGCAGGTGAGGGCCTTGATCATTATTTATTTATTTTTTTATTTCACACAAAGAGTGGTTCAGTCATAGGAAGTCTGGATGCGTCGGAGTTTAGAGGAACTTGGGCAGCATTTAAGTGAAAGGGTTGTAGGAGCCCTGATGGGAAGGGATCTTGGGCCTGTCAATGAACTGGTCTCCTTCAAGTCTCCGCTACACAGTGAAGACATCTGCACATTTTTGCCATCAAATTCTAGAGATTGAGTACAGTGGTGTGATCAGGCTAGAGTGCAATGGTGTTATCACAGCTCACTTGCAGCCTCAAACTCCTGGCTTCAAGCGAGCCTCTCACCTCAGCCTCTGGAGTAACTGGGACTACAGGCATGTGCCCCTATGCCTGGCTAATTTTTAATTTTTTTGTAGAGGCGGAGTCTTTCTATGTTGCCCAGGCTGGTCTTGAACTCCTGGCCTAAAGTCATTCTTCTGCCTTGGCCTCCCAAAGTGGTAGGATTACAGGTGTGAACCATGGCACCTGGCCTAAAGACTGGTTTTAAGAAAAAGACATATGATGGACACGGGGTCATTATGCTCGAAGGTTCACATTGCAGGTGAGAGCTTTCTTTTCTAGGCAGAAATTTCCAACCATGGTCAGGTTTACCCTCTAACCCTTGAAGTATGCCCTTCCCAAACATTCCTCCTAGACTCCTAAGCACTGTCATTGCCAATCTTGTCTGCTTTTTTTTTTTCATTTCCCCCACTGGCCTCTCTTCTTCAGTCTCCAGCTTCATTTCTGAGTGACATTCTGAGAAGTAGACTTGGGGGAATCCTTTCCATGCTTTTATCTTTAACTGACCTCAGGCAAAATGTTTGTCCTGGATGCACAATACTTAAAGAGTTGATTTAAAATTTCCTGAAAATAAGTTAATCTCAGCTTTTGTGTGAGAAAGGAACTTCTATGTTGGCTGGTGACCATTTCAAAGCTACCCTCAGTCTCACAATTAGTGTGCTTGACAATGCTATTGGACATTGGAATGCAAATGTTCATATCCCACCTTGAGCTTGCAGGATTTTGATGCATTTCGTTTTTGTTGGACAAAATAGTGAGTATTCCTTAAGAATTACTTCCAGTTGCAACCTGAATAAAGGGAAATGCAGCTAAATATCCTGCTCCAAAGCCTTTGAACTTCACCAGTGCATAACTCATGGGACACACCCTTATCGGTTTGTATAAATGCTCACAGTATGGTGTTTCTTTGGATGGGAGTGTTTTCAGACTAAGATAACTTACCACCTCAAGTCAATACTATACAGAGGTTGTATTTGAGAAGTTTGTTCTAAATTCATTATCATTAACATGCAAGGCAGCTGCAGGAAATTATACAACTTGCAAAGCATTTCAAAACATGTTTACATACTGATATCTGGGCTGTTTGATCCAGAAACAAAGGGAAATCATGATCTTTCTGGCTACAGCCTTACCAACAAAGAGTTTTGCTTTTCTTAATAATCATTTTTAGTCCAAGTTATTTTTTATTCCAGTGACACTGATGCTCGCCAGTGATTTTAGATTGATAATAAGAACCATGTTCGTGGGTTGGAAGTACACCGCCAGGATCAGTATAGATTTCATAACTGCATCCCTTCACGTTTGAAATGAGTTCTGAGAATATGAGTGTCCTGAAAGCCAGGATGGAATAACTAAGAAAAAAGAAATCTTCTCATCTATAGAATGGGGTGAAACATAAATGTGTGAAATGCATTGGGACTTCGTTATTCCAAACAACAAAAGTTACATGATCTTTGATGTAAAACAATGACCAGAAACTCTTGTACAGCTCAGCATATTTGGCAATTAAGTCAAAGGACCTTTCTGGAGGAATGTGTGTTTTGTAAAGTTCAGAACTCAGTCCAATTTCATGGGTTTTGAAGTTTTTTTAACCAATCTTAAACTTTGCATGGTGCCAGTTTTGAATCTATGTGTTTCAAAAATTCTTGACGAAAGGACAGTTAGTTTCTGGGAAAAGAAACAGCAGAAGATCAGATAAGCAAGGCTGGGCCACCGGGACACTGGGCTTCTGGAGGGCCTGTTTTTCTCTCATTTTTCCTTCTCTGCTTTCTCTCCACGCTCCCCAAATGTGCACCAGATGTATAATTCCAGTGTGCAAGATTTGTTCTGATTTGGGGTTTTTGCTCATCTTATCTCTACTTTCTAATCAAAAGGCACCTAAAGTAACAGGAATCAGGTTAACTGCCCCATCTTAACGTGCTACTCAGGGGACACTCAGGAGCTCTGAAAAGCCATGCCTTGGAGCGCCTGAAATGCCCTGCACTAATCACTCCTTTGTGTTAAGGGCTCTGTAAAATGAATAATATCCCAACTGAACAGGGTAAAGGAGGGTTATCTGGGTCGATAAGTGCAGAGAGGAGACCTTTCCTACCCATTAAGGAGTAAACTCTACATCCAGAAGCTCTGAGGGTCTGAGGGTATTGGACAAAGAAGAGCACATTCTAGCAGCAGAGGGAGGAGAAGGGATATGGAACATGGAAGAGCCTGGGAAGGCTGTGGCGTGAGGATGTCACCAGTGGGAACCTGGGCAGGTGGGGACAGCACAAGGACATCGAAAACCTGGAATTCAGAAACTAATCAGGGGCTGGACAGGTGGGCTGTTTCGTTTTTTTTTTTTTTTTTTTTTGAGACAGAGTCTTGCTCTGTCGCCCAGGCTGGAGTGCAGTGGTGCGATCTTGGCTCACTGCAGACTCCGACTCCCAGGTTCATGCCATTCTTGTGCCTCAGCCTCCCGAGTAGCTGGGACTACAGGCGCCTGCCACCACGCCCGGTTAATTTTTTGTATTTTTAGTAGAGACAGGGTTTCACTGTGTTAGCTAGGATGGTCTCGATCTCCTGACCTTGTGATCCGCAGGTGGGCTGTTTCTAAGACTGATGTGGCTTAACAAGGAATTTTCCCAGACCATCTCTACTCTCTACGATTTTCAAACAGGATTATTACTTTGTCTTTCACCTCAGTGCCCATGTGTTCATGGATCCTCTAGATACTTGCTTTGCTATTTCTTACATCTCTAATGTGAAGAATTAATGTCCCAGTTATAAGAACTTTATGTCCTGTACGTAGATGTTCTCTAGTCACACCCCTGACATGTGTGAGGCCTGGGAAGAGGCCCACATCCCATGGGCACAATATTTAAAAGTTGTAAATCAAGTTGGAAATCTGTTAAATAAAACAGATTCTATTCTTCTACGTCGGCAGATATTCTACCTTCGTCATGATAAAATAGAAAAATACGTGCAAACAGGTTTTTATGTGATGGAAAATCAGCAAAATATCAAATATGACTGAATTTAATTATTATTGTGCACATACCAGTGATGTTTAGAATATCAAAATGCATTTATTGATATGTTTTGATATTTGATATCATATGCTTCTTTGATTTTTTTTTTTGTGTGTGTGACAGAGTCTCGCTCTGTTGCCTGGGCTGGAGTGCAGTGGTATGATCTTGGCTCACTGCAACCTCCGCCTCCCTGGTTCAAGCGATTCTCCTGCCTCAGCCTCTTGAGTAGCTGAGATTTCAGGTGCCTGCCACCACACCTGGCTAGTTTTTGTATTTTTAGTAGAGACATGGTTTCACCATGTTAGCCAGGCTGGTCTCGAACTCCTGACCTCAAGTGATCCACTTGGCTTGGCCTCCCAAAGTGCTGGGATTACAGGCGTGAGCCACTGTACTCGGCCTGATATCATATGTTTTGATATTTGATCTTTAGAATATCAAAACATATGAATAATAACACATGCACAATTCATAAATTATTATTTTTCCTAAAATTTTCTTGCCTTCATTTCAGCAATATCACAAATTCTATTTTTTAAGAGTCAAGATTTTTATATCATTTGTGTTTTATAGAAAATGATGCTAACTTGGTAAACTTGCTCCAGTCACTGTTCTTCAACAGGATCCTAAAATTAATTTTGATTTTGAGAGATTTTCCTCTGCTAAGGCCAAGCGAATGAATTTTCAATACAATTCTTTAAGTGAAATTTAGAAGAGAAATGAAGGGTGAAATGTGCATGTCATGTTCAAATGTTGCAATTCTGTCATACCTGATATGCTATTATCATAGAAATTATAAAAACATTTTAACTGTATTATATAGATTGTTATGACACATACAAATTATCACTTCTTTTACAATAATATCAGGATCCATGCAGGGAAGATATATAGTTCTTGGATTCTTCTTTCAAATTTTTCTGTGCTAGGATATTATCAAGAAAACACAAAATATCATGTCTTGTTTAATTTATTAAATCTCTCTTCATGCAGCCCTATAGTATCCATAAAATACTCTCTGTATTTATTTTAGAATTATTTGTATTTGAATTTTCCCCTTTGTAATAGAAATGATTTGTGTTGTTCTAATTTTTTTTTTTTTTCCTGGAAGATTTCTTTGTTACATAGTTCACATGCACTTTTGATTTTAAAAAACCCCCACATTTTATCTAAAGTTAAAAAATTAATCCTTTATAGAGTAAAATAGCCAAACTTGGATCTGTTTCTGAAAGCTATTGCTAACATTAATAGCAACCATAATTCCTACAAAATAATGTGAATAGTGCAAATTCAAAATTAATTTGATTTTCTTCCAAAGAGTATGATTCACTATTTATTTGAGCATCTTAACATTTCATTTCACTTTTCTGATACATTTTGTTTCTTGTCTAAATTAAATCTGATTTCTTTATCAGCATTCAGCCAGCATTCCCTGTGTGACCAAGAGAAGTCGTAAAGGCAAAATTGATAGTGTTTCATCAAGATGTTCCAATTTGGGGCAAGTCCAGAAAATGTCATATACAATTTTGAATCATTCCGAAGACTGTCATTGCTATTGGCCCAGCTCAGGCCATGTCTCATAGTAACAAATTCAAAACATGTGCCATGCGGGGCTCAAGGAATGCTTCTGGTTTCCAGCCAAATTTATGGCCTCACATCTTTTTCTTTACCAACCGTGTCAACACCATTATCATAGATTTGCCCTGTACAATCTTGTAAACTCTTTTAAAAAAGCTGACATTTAAAATTTAATTTTATAAAAATGTAGTCAGTTCCTTTGAAGATATTTTTATAAACAGTAAGTAGTCACAATTCTAGCATCTAATACAAGGTCCATCTAATAGCATTTTTTTGGATGTACAACTTTAAGGGTCATGTGATTTTTTTTTAAATTTTATTATTATTATACTTTAAGTTTTAGGGTACATGTGCACAACATGCAGGTTTGTTACGTATGTATACATGTGCCATGTTGGTTTGCTAAACCCATTAACTCGTCATTTACATTAGGTATATCTCCTAATGCTATCCCTCCCCCCTCCCCCCACCCCACAACAGTCCCTGGTGTGTGATGTTCCCCTTCCTGTGTCCATGTGATCTTGTTGTTCAATTCCCACCTATGAGTGAGAACATGCAGTGTTTGGTTTTTTGTCCTTGCGATAGTTTGCTGAGAATGATGGTTTCCAGTTTCATCCATGTCCCTACAAAGGACATGAACTCATCATTTTTTATGGCTGCATAGTATTCCATGGTGTATATGTGCCACATTTTCTTAATCCAGTCTATCATTGTTGGACATTTGGGTTGGTTCCAAGTCTTTGCTATTGTGAATAGTGCCACAATAAACATACGTGTGCATGTGTCTTTATAGCAGCATGATTTATAATCCTTTGGGTATATACCCAGTAATGGGATGGCTGGGTCAAATGGTATTTCTAGTTCTAGATCCCTGAGGAATCGCCACACTGACTCCCACAATGGATGAACTAGTTTACAGTCCCACCAACAGTGTAAAAGTGTTCCTATTTCTCCACATCCGCTCCAGCACCTGTTGTTTCCTGACTTTTTAATGATTGCCATTCTAACTGGTGTGAGATGGTATCTCATTGTGGTTTTTATTTGCATTTCTCTGATGGCCAGTGATGGTGAGCATTTTTTCATGTGTTTTTTGGCTGCATAAATGTCTTCTTTTGAGAAGTGTCTGTTCATGTCCTTCGCCCACTTTTTGATGGGGTTGTTTGTTTTTTTCTTGTAAATTTGTTTGAGTTAGTTGTAGATTCCGGATATTAGCCCTTTGTCAGATGAGTAGAGTCATGTGATTTTTTTTTAACACTTGCAAAATGTTCCTCAGCTGCCACACAACTGTTGTGAAGACACAACTGTTGTGAAGACATAACTGTTGTGAAGGGTTAATTTGTGCACACCTCTGCAAGCAGTGCTTGGACCACAAAGAAAGCAAGAAAATGGATGCTCACACTACCTCATTCTATCTGAGGAAGGGTTCCACAGATTAATTGATTGATGTTTTTTCTCTAGTCAAGTGCTTCTGCTACTCAAATTCTCTTCACTTCTGAGCAGTGTATGTTTCTGACTTTGGCAGTCATAAGATCCAAAAGACTTCATATGGCATTTTGGGGCAGCCTCCTTTTGTTTCAAGTACTTAGGGCAAGAGATGCTAGGTCTCTGATTGTACTATCTGGATCCAATCTGATTGCCAGAATTGTTCTGCCTGGGCCAGCTGGCTAGACTGATGGCCCATGAGTTTCTCTGCTGATTTACAAATTTAGTCCAAAATGTAACTTTCTCAGAAAGAGGTCCTCAGGTTATTCCTATAGACCATATGTTGAAATCTTGTGATAATGTGTGTGTGTGTTTGTGTGCGTGTGTTTACTTTTCCTTGTTGTATTTACAGGGAATTGTGCTCGATACATACTAGGTACTTCATAAGTACTTGTTGAAGAGATAATAATAATTTTAGTAAGAATGTCTACTTCCAGATATTTTTTGTAGGAGTGTTTGGCAGCCGACATCAGAATGTATTGGCTGAATGGCGTAGAAAAAACGTTTTGATAAAACAAGTGATAATGGAAGATAAATATATTTTATTTATAGAATGATGATTTAATGGTAAATTATAGACCTGTATCCCCTAAGCAGTGTCTTCTATTTGATTGCAAATAGCATAGGTGAAAATGCCTGCCACTGTAATTACTGTTGATTATGATGTGCACAGCCATGGATTCATATTTAAGTTCTCTCAACTTTCCTCTTTCATACTGCAACATTAGACTATGTCCATGAATTTTAGCTGCCATTCATGGATGTAATGATGAAGGGCAGTGAGAGACTCTTATAAGCCCGAGGGAAATGAAACACAATGACTAGGACGGGGGAAAAGAGAAAGAGCAGAATCCTATAATAGATGCTGGAGCAAGACGGTTGACTTGGCTAAGATAAGGATGTCGTATGGTGTCTGGGTTGGATGCTACAGAACACCTAGAAAACAAAATGTTAAGAAAAAAAGCATTTGGATGAGAGTGACCTTTGTCACTGCTCATGAAAGCTGTGTATGTCAGACAGTCTTGCTTAAGATCTTGCCAAAAGGATGTGCTAAAAGGAACTTATGTTTCTGTTTCAAAGGTGCTTGAGTAGCAGCAGCAGTAGCTAAAACAGCAGCAACAACAAAAATTAATAGAGCTTGGATAGAACTTTGCCAAGGGTGTTGACTTCTTTCTTTTTATATCTGCTGTCAATTTTTAAAAATTTTTTATTTCTACAATTTTTGGGGAACAGGTGGCATTTGGTTACATGAGTAAGCTCTTTAGCAGTGATTTGTGAGATTTTGGTGCACCCAGCACCCGAGAAGTATACACTGAACACAATTTGTAGTCTTTTATCACTCAGCACCTCCTACCCTTTCCCAAAAGTCCATTGTATAATTCTTATGCCTTTGCATCCTCATAGCTTAACTCCCACTTATGAGTGAGAACATATGATGTTTGGTTTTCCATTCCCGAGTTACTTCACTTATGTGAAACCATCCCTGCATCCCTAGTATGAAACCCACTTGATTATGGTGGATTATCTTTTTGATAGGCTATTGGATTTGGTTAGCTAGTATTTTGTTAAGGATATTTGCATCTATGTTCATCAGGGATATTGGTTTGAAGTTTTCTGTTTTTGTTACATCCTTTCCTGGTTTTGGTATTAGGGTGATACTGACTTCATAGAATGATTTGGGGAGGATTCTCTCTTTCTCTATCTTGTGGAATAGTCTCAATAAGATTGGTTCCAATTCTTTGAATGCCTGATAGAATTCAGCTGTGAAGTTGTCTGGTTCTGGATATTTTTGTTGGTTATTTTTTTATTACTATTTCAGTCTCGCTGCTAGTTATTGGTCTGTTCAGAGTTTCTAATTTTTTCTGATTTAAGCTAGGAGGGTTGTGTATTCTTAGGAATTTATCCATCTCCTCTAGGTTTTCTAGTTTATGCCTGTAAAGTTGTTCATAGCAGTCTTGAATGATCTTTTGTATTTCTATGGTATCAGTTTTAATATTTCCCATTTCATTTCTGTTTGACCTTATTTGGATCTTCTCTATTCTTTTCTTGGTTAATCTTACTAATGGTCTATCAATTTTATTTACCTTTTCAAAGAACCAGCTTTTTGTTTCATTTATCTTTTGTATTTTTTGTTTCAATTTTAGTTTCTGATCTGATCCTGGTTATTTATTTTCTTCTGCTGGATTTGATTTGTCCTTGTTTCTCTAGTCCCTTGAGGTGTGACCTTTGATTGTCTATTTGTGCTTTTTCAGACTTTTTGATGTAGGTGTTTAAGGCTATGAACTATACCTTTAGCAGCAACTTTGCTGTATCCCAGAGGTTTTGACAGGTTGTGTCATTATTATTGTTCAGTTCAAAGAATTTTAAAATGTCCATCCTGATTTCATTGTTGACCCAATGATCATTCAGGAACAGGTTATTTAATTACCATGTATTTGTATGTTTTTGAGGGTTCCTTTGGGAGTTAATTTTCAATTTTATTCCACTCTGGTCTGAGAGAGTATTTGATATAATTTCAATATTCTTAAATTTATTGAGACTTGTTTTGTGGCCTATCATATGGTCCATCTTGGAGAAAGTTCCATATACTGACGAATAGAATGTATATTCTGCAGTTGTTGGGTAGGATGTTCTGTATATATCTGTGAAGACCATTTGCTCTAGGGTATAGTTTAAATCCATTGTTTCTTCGTTGACGTTTTGTCTTGATGACCTGTCTAGTGCTGTCAGTGGAGTACGGAAGTCCCCCACTGTTGTTGCATTTCTGTCTATCTCATTTCTTAGGCCTATTAGTAATTGTTTTATAAATTTGCAAGTTCCAGTGTTAGGTGCATCTAAGTTTAGGATTGTGATATTTTCCTGTTGGGCAAGGCTTTTTATGAATATATAATGTCCCTCTTTGTCTTTTTTAACTGCTGTTGCTTTAAAGTTTGTTTTGTCTGATGTACTCCTGCTTGCTTTTGGTGTCCATTTGCATGAATGTCTTTTTTCAACCCTTTATCTTAAGTTTATGTGAGTCCTTATGTGTTAGGTGAGTCTCTTGAAGGCAGTAGATACTTGGTTGGTAAATTCTTATTCATTCTGCCATTCTGTATCTTTTAAGTGAAGCATTTAGGCCATTTGCATTCAACGTTAGTATTGAGATGTGAGGTACTATTCCATTCATTGAGCTATTTGTTGCCCAAATACCTTGGGTTATTTATTTATCGTATTTTTGTTTTATAGGTCTTGTGTGATTTACGCTTTAAAGAGGTTCTGTTTTGATGTGTTTCCAGGATTTGTTTCAAGATTTAGGGCTCCTTTTAGCAGTTCTTGTAGTGCTGGTTTGGTAGTGGTGGATTCTCTCTGCATTTGTTTGTCTGAAAAAGACTGTGTCTTTCCTTTATTTATAAAGCTTAGTTTCGCTGGATATGAAATTCTTGGCTAATAATTGCTTTGTTTAAGGAGGCTGAAGATAGGGCCCCAATCCTTTTCAGCTTGTAGGGTTTCTGTGAGAAATCTGCTATTAACCTGATAGATTTTCTTTTATAGGTTACCTGGTGCTTTTGTCTCACAGCTCTTAAGATTCTTTTCTTTGCCTTGACTTTAGATAAGTTGATGACCATATGCCTAGGCAATGATTATTTTGTGATAAATTTCCTAGTTGTTCATTGAGCTTCTTGTATTTGGATGTCTAGATATCTAGCAAGACCAGGGAAGATTTCCTTGCTTATTTCCCCAAATATGTTTTCCCAACTTTTGGATTTCTCTTCTTTCTCAGGAATGCCAATTATTATTGTTTGGTTATTTAACATAACCCCAAACTTCTTGGAGCCTTTGTTCATTTTTTAAAAATTATTTTTTGTTTGTCTTTGTTGGATTGGGTTATTTTGAAAACCTTGTCTTTGAGCTCTGAAGTTCTTTCTGCTGCTTTTTCATTTCTATTGCTGAGACTTTCCAGTACATTTTACATTTCTCTAAAGGTGTCCTTTATTTCCTTAAGTTGTGATTGTTTTTGATTTATGCTATCTATTTCACTGAAGATTTTTCCCCTCATATCTTAAAAAAATTTCTTAAGTTGAACTTCGCCTTTCTCTGGTGCCTGCCTGATTAGCTTAATAATTGATTTTTTTGAATTCTTTTTCTGGCAATTCAGGAATTTCTTCTTGGTTTGGATCCATTGTTGGTGAGATAGTGTGATTTTTGGGGGATGTTAAAGAACCTTGTTTTGTCAAATTACCATAATTGTTTCCTGGTTCCTTCTTATTTGGGTAGACTATGTGGGAGGGAAGATCTGGGGCTCAAGGCTGCTGTTCAGATTCTTTTGTTCCACAGAGTGCTGCTTTGATGTTTCACTCTCCCCGTTTTACTAGGGATGTGGCTTCCTGAGAGCTGACTATAGTGATTGTTATTTCTCTTCTGGATCTAGCCACCCCACACAGCTACCAGGCTTTGGGCTGGTACTGGGGGTGTCTGCATAGAGTCCTGTGATGTGGACCGTCTTCAGGTCTCAGCCATGAATTCCAGCACCTGCTCCAGTGGAAGAAGCAGGGGAGTGAAATGGACTCTGTAAGAGTCCTTAGTTGTAGTTGTTTAATGCAGTAGTTTTGTGCTAGTTGGTCTCCTGCCAGGAGATGACACTTTCAAGAGAGTGTCAGCTGTGGCAGTATAGGGAAGATCAGGCAGTGGGCAGGGCCCTAGAATTCCCAAGAGAATACGACCTTTGTCTTCAGCTACCAGGGGTGGGTAGGGAAGGACCATCAGGTTGGTGTAGGGTTAGGTGAGTCTGAGCTCAGACTCTCCATGGGTGGGGCTTGCTGTGGCTGCTGTGGGGAACGGGGTTGTGGTTCCTAGGTCAATGGAGTTATGTTACCAGGAGGATATGGCTGCCTCTTCTCTGTCATGCAGGTTGTCAGGGAAGTGGGGGAAAGCTAGCAGTTACAGACCTCAACCAGCTCCCATACAACTAAAAAGGCCAGTCTCACTCCCACTGTGCATCTGCCAACAGCACCAAGTTTATTTCCAGGCAGTGGGTAAGCAGTGCTGAGAACTTGCCCCAGGCTACCAGCCTCCCAGCTGAGAGAGCTGGCAAGGCTTTTGCACCTCCCTGCCTGTTGAGTCTGCCCACAAGATTCATGCCATCCCCTGAGTTCTGGTCAGGAAACTTCATGTTTGGTTGGAATTATTACCAAGTTTGTCTAGAGATTTCCTTCTCCCTGTGGTCTTTTCCAAGTTCCCCTGGTAGCCCTCCCCAAGGACCCCTATGAGACAAGTCAGAAATGGCTTCCCTGGGGACCCAGAAAGCCCACAGGGCTTTTCCTGCTGCTTCCTCTACCCCTGTATTTTCTCAGCTCTCTAAATTGTCTCAGCTCCAGGTAAGGTCAAATCCTTCACCTGTGATCTGGCCTTTCAGGTTTCCCTGTGAGGGTGTGTGTTTGGGGGTGGACAATCTCCCTTTCCCACTTTCACAGTTTGGGCACTCACAGTATTTGGGCTGTCTCTCAGATACCTCAGAAGTAATCTGCTTTCTTCAGAGGGTTTGTGGATTTTCTTGGCTTTCCTGGTATATTCTTGCAGTAGTTCTTGGAGCAAAACTTCATGATGTGAGTCTCCACACTCTGCTCTGCAATTTAGGGAGCTGCAATTTAGTCCTGCCTCCTATCCACCATATTTTCCTCTGCTGTCCAAGAATGTGGATTTTACCACTTTCAATGCCCCATCAATTTTGTCTGACTAGCGTTTGACTGATAGCTGCATAAATTTCATCCTGTCTCCACGACACCAACAGAAAAATGGTGGTGAAAACTGCAGAGTAGACAAAAACAAAAACAAAACAAAACAAAAAACTATTGTAAAGCCATTAAATCATTTATAAAGCTTGCAGTAGTTTTACTCCTGTAGATTTTTCTAACACCAAAAAGACTACATGCTTATTTCTTTGTTGGGTTGTTGCTTTGACACTTCTGGTAGCTTATTAGGTGGGGATGGAATATAGTCAAAGATCAAGACCACAGTGTTGACAGTCATGAAGGCTGGTGAGCAATGCTCTGTGGCTGGGTCAGTCAAACAGTGCAGCAAACAGAGAAAACCAGGTTAACCCTGGGGCCATGATACCAGAGGCCCATCAGTGAAATTTTTAAATAGAATTTTTAAAGGAAAAGTGCACAAATCACTAGTTTACAGCTCAATGCATTTTCACAGGTTGAATACTCTTGCATAACCAGCACCTAAATTAAGAGACAGAATCTCATCAGCTCCCAGAAGCACCCTCACCTCGGTGCCTTCCAGACAGAGCCCTCCAAATAGTAACCACTATCTTGACTTCTAATAAGTGGATTAGCTTTGCTATTTATACAGTATATATCCTTCGTATAAGGCTCTTCTTACGCAACAGGATGTGAGTTTCATCCACTTTGTTGTAGGTAGCTGGAGTTCATTCATGCTCATGGCCGTATAGTATTCAATTTTATTACTATAGCACAATAACTTTATTCATTTTACTATTGATCAACTTTTGGGTATTTTCTAGTTTGCAGTCATTTCAAATAATCCTGAAATAAGTCCTCTTGTGGTTTTTTTTTTTGTTAGAACATACATATTTTGTTGTGCTGAGATACAGGGTACGTGTATGTTTTGCTTTAATTAATACTGACAAATAGTTTAGTTTTTCAAAATGTTTTGGATCCATTTTTACTCCCACATTTGGCAAATAATTTATTCATGAACAATGCAAATGAAAATTTTTTATCAGTTGAGCTGTTGTGAAATTATTACACCAAACATTTTGAAGGTTATCAATTGTAATGTGAGAGCCAAAACCACGTGTGTGCAGGCCCATCTTTCTGGTTGGGGATTATACTATTTGATATAAACCACCTCAAGAAATAGCCGCAGATGAGAGAAATAAACATTTCAACAATTCTTATAATGAATGATAAGTGAAGGGAACTATAACCTCAATTGCAAATGTTAACATTTACAAGATGACCTGTTTATAAACTTAGCTCTGCCTTATACATGTGCTCACATCCATTTTGAAGTATCCAACGAGAGCACTGATAGATTAGTAGTTTCGTGAGCTCTAGCTGACAATCCCTGAGCGAATCTGGTGAATTTATCAGCAGCCTTGCAGGACAGAAAGAAGGAAAAAGGGTAACAGATGACTGTGCTAAACAGACATAATCCATACCAAGGGTGGTAGTCTCTTGGGCAGACATCTTTGTGATTACCTACCATGTCCACTTCCATCACAAAGTTCTGTCATCCAGATATAGTTGGAAACAACCTCCTCTGTGGCTACAGAGTAGCTGTCCTTCTCTTGTGTATAATGAAGTGGTGGTTGATAACAGTAACATTACATTTAGTGGGTGCTTACCAGGTGCCTGTCTTGTGCTACGTGCCTTACCTATGTGTGCTTAGGAACTAGCATTATCCTCATTGTGCAGAGAAGCAAGTAGTGGGCTAATAGTGAAGTTCGGCAAATTTTCTGAAGATCCTGCAGTCATTTAAAAGAAAGATGATACCAGAAACAAGGCCAGTGTAACTCCACAGTTCAAGTTTTACGGCCACAGACTCTATGTGGATGCAGGAGGGCTTGGGGGTAGACTGAGAGGTGGAGGGAGGAGTGCAGCCTGGACATTATTTCAGAAAGCAAGCTAACATTGAAAGGTTAAAAACAAAATTTTGATTGAGTACATTATGAAATGGAAAAACTTTTGGGATTCTTAAAGTTTGACAAAGCTTCATAAAAAAGATATTAACAAAGAGCTTTGATACAATAATTTGGTAAAGAATTTATATCTTATAAGTAAAATATAAAAGTGAATTTGGGGCCGGGTGCAGTGGCCCATGCCTGTAATCCCAGCACTTTGGGAGGCTGAGGCGGGCGGATCACTTGAGGTCAGGAGCTCGAGACCAGCCTGAACAACATGGAGAAACCCCATCTCTACTAAAAAATACAAAATTAGCCGAGTGTGATGGCGCATGCCTGTAATCCCAGCTGTTCGGGAGACTGAGGTAGGAGAATCACTTGAACCTGGGAGGCAGAGATTGCGGTGAGCCAAGATTGCACCACTGCACTCCAGCCTGGGAGACAGAGTGAGACTCTGTCTCAAAAAACAAAACAAAACAAAACAAAAACAAAACAAAACAAATTTGAGAGAAGCACATTCATAGAACTTGCCTTGACATTGTCCTGTCATAAATAACAAATAAGGCAAGCCCAAGGAAGGCAGCAAATGGAGATGACACTGCCAAGAAGGCCTCTTATTTTCAATCCTCAGTTACAGCAATCACCTATTCAGTTTTGCAACATTATATTATTGAATAATTACCCTTTTTCCTCCTCTTATTCTGCCTCAAAAAAGTTAAATATTTCCAGTTTTACTTAGCAAACTCCATATATATATATATGGACATACTTTTTGCAATTACTTTTAATTGCAAAAACTGCAATTACTTTTGCACCAACATAATACACACATATGTATATATGTACATTTGTGTATATATGTATGTGTTTATATACATATACATGTATACATACGTATGTATATGTATACATACATATGTATATGTATATCTGTGAATATATCTACAAATTCTCTCTATAAAACAAATTCTATCTAAAAAACACATATATGAATTAAAACATACATACATATGTGTGTGTGTGTGTGTATATATATATATATATATATATATATATGTTTGTTTTTTATAAAGATGGTGTTTTGCTATGTTGCCCAAGCTGGAGTGCAGTGGCTATTCACAGGCATGATCATAGCGCACTACAGCGTCAAGCTTCTGGGCTCAAGCAATCCTCTCACCTCAGCCTCCTGAGTAGCTGGAACTACAGGGAGGCACCATGTGATTGGCTTATATTATTTAAACTATTCACTTCCAAGTTTCTAAGAGCCACATATTTTATCAAATTTTATTCAAGGATGAGGAGTGAAGAAGTCTGTGTCTGTACCAGCTCGATAGTTCTATTAGATCTTTGATAACTCAAAGTGCACTCTGTGGATCAGCAGCTTCAGCACCCCTGGGAGCTGGTTACAAACACAGAACTTTAAGACCCATCCCAGACCTACCAGTGGATTAAGTTGCAAATTTCATTGTTAAAAAAACATTTCTTTTTTAGAGTTTTCGTTCATAGCAAAATTGAAAGGAAGATACAGAGATTTCCCCCACACACTGCTCCCACGCATGCACAGCCTCCACCTTATCAACATCCCCCAACCTGGGTGGTTTATTTGTTGTAGTTGATGAGTTTACATTGACACCTCATTGTCACCCAATCATCCACAGTTTACATTAGGATTCATTCTTGGTGTTGCACATTCTATGGGTCTGGACAAATGTATAGTGATATGTATCCATCACTATAGTATCATGAAGTGAATTGCATTTTGAAAAGCTCTATATTAGCTATACCATTCCAGAGATTGGGGACCTCCTCTTTGTGCCTTTGAAGTTTTCCACACAAATCATAATGGCATCAATAATCAATAATCAATTATCAACCTGGAACAAGGTGAGGAAGCAGTCCGTAAAAGGCAGGTGGTACCCCTGCTTTCAGAAGTTTCCACTGAACTAGGTATTGCCCATCAAAGAGTAATCTTCATTCAGGCTAATGGCTTGTCATAATAAAATTCCATTCAGTTACTGAGGAAAGATTTCTTCTGGGCACCAATTTCCCATTTGAAAGTATTACAAGAAAGCTGTGTGTGCTTATCCTGAAACGGGGAGCACTGTTACTCAGGCCCCAGTGGTATAGTAATGGGTGACTGTGGCTGACTCCTCGAGGATATGCCCTGCCCAAGCTTCTGGGGGATTAATTTGGTCCATCTGGGCTGAGCCATATCTGGTTTGTATTACCTGAATATAACTCAGATCTTTGAAAGCAAAGGAATTAATTTAGAAGGACCGTTGCGATACTGTAGCTGAACTTTACTTATTAATTTATGTAATTATATCACTAGTTACAATATTTAGCTATGATTTTATTTGATCTCTTGTCTTCTCCCATTGAAGCACTGATTCTCAAGCCTCAACAGGCACGAGAGCTCCTGGGGGGCTTGTTAGCATGCAAATTCCTGTGCTTCATCCCCAGAGTTTCTGTTCAGTAGGTCTGGGCTGGAACCCAAGAATGTGCATTTTGAAGAAGCCCCCAGATGGGGCTGATGCTGCTGGGTCAGGACTACTGCCCTAAAGAATTTGCAAACAAGGGACCAATCATGGTAGTGAGTAACTTCTTCGTCTCTTGCTCCTTTTGTACAAAATATCTGATTTTTCTCCTGCACTCGTTTGTATCTGACTCATTGGTTACCTTCTTCTTTAGTTTAAGGCCTCTGGAAGCCCAGAGATAGGAGGCAGGGATGAGTGGAGGGCAGTTTTCTCTCGACGCTTTCTGCAGTTATTTAACTTCTGTTTCTAATTTATAAGGCTTTCTTGGCATATGTAAGCCTATGCAGTCAAACTGAGGTGTGGTCCAGGAGAGGTCATGGACCAGTGTCAGTCATGTGCCACATCACAGAGTGACGTGAGACTCGGAGATGAGAAAAATGCAAAAAGGCCCTACTTTTTTTCCTGGCCTATCCCAATAAAATACTTCTGCTCTTAAAGCCTGGTCTCATGAATATTTATTTGGTTTGGCCCCCTACTTTGTGTTTACTCCTAAAACGGTTTGGGTTTTCCAGTGAGCCTGCTGCCTAGACTGGGACTCTAGGCTAAGTCAAGGCATGACAACATGGTTAACTGAGCAGAATCCCATGCTGAAACTCTGGGAAGTGTTTGAAATTTATTCTCTCTCCAGGAGGGAGCTGAGGTGATGGGCCACATCCCTGAAGGTCAACCTGAAACCAGGACCACACTGTAACACTGCCACCTCTGCAACATACATATTAGTGCAAATTGGGGTAAAGGGTGGGGCTGATAGAATGTAGAGTGTAATTTAGGAACCAGCCTATGGTGAGATCTTGCAACTGCTGGCAAAGTCCGAGCCACTATCCTTTGAGTAATCCATTCACAATGGAACCAGAAAAACAATGTCTATTTATTCAGAAAAAATTTGAATGGACAAGAGTGATGTCTCTGTACCAATACAAGAGAGAAAAGATTACTAGGAATAGAAGAGTTACATGGTTTCTCTGACTGCCTTCACAAAGTTCAGGGTGGCTGGAGGTCTCTGAAGAAAAACCTGGACATCAGTGATGAATCAATCTCTCAAAGCCTTCTGTAGCAAACACTGCCAAGGGCCTACTGGTAACCTGTCAGCATTGACCTTTTCAGTGCACTCAGTTGCAATCTAAAACTGCCAGCAGCTCCTTGCTTCGCCTGGAGCTTTCTCTCACTGCCAGATCCAGATGTGGCGAGCTGGAAGTGCTGGGATGTAGCAGCTCCACTCCCGTTCCCACTCACAGCAGCCTCAGTCATGAGAGAAAGGGGCTGAGGTATACACACCTCAGCTCCCTCAGCTGGAGAGAGAATAAATTTCAAACACTTCCCAGAGTTTCAGCATGGGATTCAGCTCAGTTGACCACTGGGTGTCCTATCTTTCCTATTTCACTTCCTCACACCATTATCAGCATCCGAGATCCCTCTCTTTCTGCTCTCTATTCCCAGCTATGCTGAGCTAAGATTGTTGCTGCTGCCACATGATTATTACTGTTTTCTGTCTTGATGGGGAGACAACAAGGTAGGAGCGGCCATGAATCTAAGGTCAGATGACCTTTCTGGAACTCAGAGTTGTTCCAGCAGTAAGCTCTTCATCAAAGCCAATGCTTACGAAATTTGCATGGCTCAGGATTGTCTGCTGCTGGTGATCTAGAACACAGCATTTAAAGACAAAGAAGCAGGGGGCATCGTAATGCTTCCTCCCAGTGACTTGCTGGATAGCTCACTTATGCTTGAAGTTTTCTATCAGTTACAAAAAACAAGTTAACATCTACCCAGTAATCACGATGCATTTTAAAGGTATTGAGTGAAAAAAGTGATGAGACATTTTCAAAAATTTTAAAATCCAATTACTTTTTCAATAAATATCTTCTAAAATGAAATCTTTATCATTTCTAATATTTTTCTTAAGAGAATGTGAATCTTTTTTTACCAAAGATCAAAACTCTCAAAACATTTTCAGAGGCTTCATAAAATCGTTATTTGCATTGGAATTTTATATACCACCCAAAGCTGGATGAAATCAAAGAGCCAATGGCTAGGCTTGGAGGTCATTTTAAAAACTGCATTTTTTTTCACCATTATAATATTTATTGCAATGGGCTAGGCCCTATGCATCAGATTGGTGATATTATTAAGGCATCAGAAGGCCAAGAAGATCTGAAAATAAAATGGTTTCCCAGGTAAAGCCATGGTAACGGTAGGCAAAATTGGCATCAGGCCAACCGTTTCAAACGATGCATCAAACTTTTGAGGTCAGGCAAAATTGAAAACACATTTGGAGAAGTTAATTCTCCTTAATTTTGAAACCCATGTGTATTTCAAGGGAAATTTAATCCGTGTGTTTCTAATTCATTTACACTCAATTCATCAAAATGTTATTTTGAAAGACTTATTTCATTTTTTTATCTAGGAAATATTATGACTCTCTTTAACAAGATTCTCGAAGATTTGAATAAAATGCCTTTAAGAAATTGTGTTTGGCTATCCCTAAACAAGACTAATTAACAGAGGTTAAGGGAAAGCAGTCCAGTTCTAAAACTTGGCCACCCAAGATTCAAGGGGTTGTGCTTTTTGTGGTGTTAACACGATTGAAATGGTGGTGTCACTCTCTTCAGTGCTAGGTACGTAGTGATTCCATCCACTCATCCACCACTTTAATAATTAATTCTTCAGTGAATGGTTATACTCAATGTAGATTGAGCTGACCCTTCACTTTCTTCAGGGCATGGAGATCTATCTAATCTAATCCAATCTAATCTAATCTCTCTATCTAATCTATCATCTATCTATCTAGTCTATCATCTATCTATCTATGTATCTATCTAATCTATCATCTATATCTATGTATTTCTCAAGTGTTTACATGAAGACAGATATTATGGGTTGGAATTAATGGGACAGCTGAGACTATGGTTTGAGTCTTTCAATCAGAAGAGCTTGGATGCTAAATATTTCTAGGTAAGAGAAACCCTGAGAAAGAAGGGTAAATAAAAGGAAGTGGGCAAAGTTACATAATTTATTTAATTTGTAATGAAACATAGTGGATAGTATTAATTATAATTTTACATACAATTTCTGGGATAAGAAACAAAAGCAGTTTTATTAGGTAAAATATTAGTCTGAAACATGGAAGGAAGAAAAATGGATTAGTTTTCAATGTTTGTATTTCTAATATGACAATAATAGGACTCAAAATCAAAATACATATGCAACTCTTGATGAGGTCAGTGTGTGGTGAGAAAAGTTTCTTCAGTTTCCGAAAGTGAAGGAATAAAGCCCAGCCTTGCTGGAGTTTCCGATTTATAACCAGCAGGGGAAAATAAATTTGCTGAGCTTCTCTTTTTGGGCAGCTTCCATGTGAGGGTGGGGACTGCCAAACAATAGCAGTCAATTCAATTATCATGAGGAATTACCTATTGTAGAGCTAGCCACTGCACCAGCCATCTTTTACTAGTGATTTTATTTTATTATTTTCATAGATTTAGGAGGTACAAGGGCAGTTTTGTTACATGGATATGTTGCATAGTGGTGAAGTCTGGGCTTTTATTGTAAACACCACCCAGATAGTGTATATCACACCCATTAGGTGGTTTCTCATCCCTCACTATGCTCCCACTTTTCTCAGTCTCCAGTGTTTATTATTTAACTCTCTATGTTCATGTGTACACATTGTTTAGGTCTCAGTTCCAAGTGAGAATATGCGGTATTTAGTTTTTGGCTTCTGAATTAGTTAACTTAAGATAAGGCCCTTCAGTTCCATCCATGTTGCTGCAAAAAACACAATTTCATTTCTTTTTGTGGCTGAGTAGTATTCCATGGTGTATATATACCATATTTTCTTTATCCACTCATCTGTTGATGGGCACTTAGATTGATTCAATATCTTTGCTGTTGTGAATAGTATTAGTAATTTTAAATAGTGGTGGGACAAAGCCCATTAGGAAGAGTTCCTTTGAGGGGTTTCCAGAGTCAATTAACAGGACAGAGAATAGCAGGCACTTCATTTGCAACAGGAGAAGGTATCACTGGGTCTTACAGAGCTTGTAACAGAAACGACACTGCCAGCTACTTTAGGGCAGGTGGTAGGAGATGACAGCCAGGTTCTTGCCATAGGCCACAAAATGACAGTTGCTGTCTCTAAAATGGCCAACTTGAGTAGACTCTTCTCCCTCATTCCTCATAGTAAGTGAAAACTTCATTTCTTTTTTTTTTTTTTTTTCTCGTGGTAGTGGTGGTGGTAGGACCTCTGAGGGGCAATTCTTTTTTTTTCTTTTCTTTTCTTTTTTTCTTATGAGAAGGAGTCTTGCTCTGTCGCCCAGGCTGGAGTGCAGTGGCGTGATCTTGGCTCAGGGCAACCTCTGTCTCCCAGGTTCAAATGATTCTCCTGCCTCAGCCTCCCAAATAGCTGGAATTACAAGCGTGCACAACAATGCCTAGCTAATTTTTGTATTTTTAGTAGAGACAGGGTTTCACCATGTTGGCCAGGCTGGTCATGAACTCCTGACCTCAAGGGTTCCACTCGTCTCAGCCTTCCATAGTGCTGGGATTATAGGCATGAACCACCACGCCTGGCCTCTTTTTCAGAGGTTAGTGAAAGTGCTTATCTGACACTTGCCTTATTAGCTATGTATGTTAAGTATTAGGCAAACTTGCCAAGTCCACGTGGATAGCCATATTAATTCTAAAGACTTAACACAGATCTAGGTGCAGAGAAGTACATGTAGGGCAGAGAACTAGACCTGGAAGAACCCACACAGGCACATTCCTTTGCCTCGAGGCTGCTTGGAGAAGTATCAGCCTAGTCTAGGAAACCTGAAAACCTAAAAAACACAACTGTAAGACTTTTCTCTGTTTTTAATGTTTTTCTGATTAGAATGGAGAAGTTATCCAAATATCACATTCCAGTAAGTTCTAATGATCCCTAGTTTATCCTTGGAGATGGCATTAATTATTGGCATATTAAGACAATGTGTGAGTTTGAAAATCATTCAGTGAGTATCTGTGGCAATTCCCGTAGAAATAAATATGAGGAAAATCTGACCTTAAAATTTTACAAACCTTAAAATTTTAGAGTTACTTTATCCACAGAAACTTTTTTTTTTTTTTTTTTTTGAGATGGGGTCTTGTTCTGTCACCCAAGCTGGAGTGCAGTGGCGCGATCTTGGCTCACTGCAACCTCTGCCTCCTGGGTTCAAGCAATTCTCTGCCTCAGCCTCCCAGGTAGCTGGGATTACAGGTGCCCACCACCATGCCTGGCTAATTTTTTTGTATTTTTAGTAGAGATGGGGTTTCACCATCTTGGCCAGCTGGTCTTGAACTTCTGACCTCGTGATCCACCCGCCTGGGCCTCCCAAAGTGCTGGGATTATAGGCGTGAGCCACCACGCCTGGCCAACATTTTTCTTTTGGTCTTATTTTCTTTAAACTATAGAAGGTGCATGTTGATCTGGGCTTGAATTTCAAATGGCCCTCTTTCTATATAAACCCAATTTTCTTACAAAAAACAAACAAACAAACAAAAAAAACCTCTAATTTCACATGGTCAAACCAATACTTACCTTCAGATATGATGAAATATGAAAGTTAAGCAAGGTAGTATCTATAAAGACCGATGCAAGGCCTGGAGCCCAGTAGGTACTTAGGTCCATCTCACCTCTATGAATATACATTTTTGGAGGCTCTGTGGTTAGGATAGTCTTATGTTTCATGTTATTATATGATACTTTTGAGAGGTAATTTTGTGTTAATGATTTGCTACTCAATTCAGTCGCCAAAATACCTTAATTCCCAATTCAAATTTAATTGTAAACATATGGTTTGCTTTTTACTTAACATTATACAGGAATGAGTGTATGATCATAGGTTTATATTTTTGGAACATGCTCTGGTGACCATTACAATCAGAATAATTTCTGAGTCTTTGTTCAGTGCATCCACTTCTGCAGAATTGATTGGAAGTAATAAAATGCTCTTGTAGATCTTTATTTTATATATATTTGATGACCTTATTAAAATTGAGAATGTGATTTTTATTCTCTCCATGATCAGCTATACAAGTGTGCTTCATAAAATGCAGAGTTAGCCCTAAGTCAGGTCTTGCTGCCCCGTAGCTTCTGCAAGCACCAGTTCCCACTAAGCTCGTGATGCTCTAGGTAAATGGATATTGAATGTAGGAACAGCGGTTCCATTTTGCTGTAGTGGCCAGTCTGAAAATCTGCGGCTGAATGAATGTGTCAATATGACATGTGTTAAAGTCACCGACCAATTAATACTTGATGAAGGGAAGGGAGCTAACCTAGTTGGGGCCTTAGATCTGCTGTCAGAATACTGCTCTGGGTATCATTCACTTTCTCCCCATTCTCCCTGGGCTTCCTCCCTCTGCCATTCTCCTTCTTCATATCAGGACCCACCCACTCACAGGCTCTCTTCTCTCTCTGTTTCTCACAGTATTGTGCTGGGAACTCTCAATTGGATAGAAACTTCCGACCACAGCCTCTCTCCTCAATCCCAGACCCACATTTCCAGTGCCCATTTCCTCTTATTGCTAAGCATGTGTTGGTTTGTATGATTGCCACAGTGGGTACCAGTTATGGTCATAGCCCCTTACCAGCACACATGAGAATGGTCCATGACCCACACCAGTGAGGATCCTTACATCTTTGCAAAATCTTATGCCTGAGTCTTACCTTCAGGGACTACAATCTAACAGATCCAAGAGTGTGGCCTGGGCATCTGGCCTTGTGCTCCTCAGTTGAGTATCTGGG
Organism: Pongo pygmaeus; assembly: GCF_028885625.2. Lineage (NCBI taxonomy): Eukaryota > Metazoa > Chordata > Mammalia > Primates > Hominidae > Pongo > Pongo pygmaeus. The sequence continues at coordinate 16,798,248 of NC_072394.2, forward strand.
ACCGTATGGCCCACAAAGTCTAAAATATGTACTGTTTGTTCCTTCATAAAAAACATTTGCTGACCCACGTTGTATAGCCCAAAAGCCAACCTCCCATTGCCTGTGTATACTCTGCTGTCATTCTCACAGTACGTTCACTACGTTCTCCACACGTTTGCTGTTCTTTCCAGCTCTTCTTATTCATTCTCGAGCTTTGGACCATAATATTCTAAACACAACCTTCTATCTTTCCCCAGATGATTACTAATACTGCTCCAGCCTTCACTTTCAACTTCTTGATGACTCTTCAGTGAAGGAAGTAGTATGAGAAGCCTGCAGTTCCAACCCTACCCCCCCACACTGGCTGTATTCTCTAGTTCAGAATATAGAAATATATTTTTGAGCATATACATGTCTTGGAATGTCTTTTCTAGATTAATGCACCCTTTACTTGTTATCTCATAAATCGATTTTCCCATCTTACTGTGTGCTGGATGCATTGTTGGGTGCTTTACACTCTAAACATAGTTTACCATCAATGTCTCAATAGCACTCATAAGTTGGTATTATTAAGCCCACTCTATAGATGCACAACAGGGGTACAGAGAGGTTATTTGCTGGAGTTTACAAAGCTAGTAAATGTTAGGAACATAATTTAAAGTCAGGTCAACCTTACTCCCAATTGCCTACTAAAGAACTTCATTTACATTACATCACCAGGGAATAATAAAGAATAACTTATTTTAATTATTCTAGTGGAAATTCTTTTGAAACATTATACACACTTCTCTGCCATCTCAATTAGGTCATATTGAACATCAGTTAACCTCTTCAGGACTACTCAATATCACAAATATTAACACGTTTTATGGTAGTATAGAAAAACATGAATTTACAATACGACAATAAATTATTCTTAACACAAAATCTTGGGTTTGAAATCTTGGGTCAATCCTACTCTGATGGGATAAAAAGAAATTAGTTGTACTTTTTTGCTGCTATTTTATTCTTTCCATTCCTTTACTCAGGTGGACGAGCTTGTGTGTAAGGTAGAAGTGAACCAACTAAGTACCGCATTGCCCCATGGTTAAGAAGACAGATTTTGGGGGCAACCTAAAACTAGGTTTTGGTCCTTGTCCTGCTACTAATTACCATGTAAAATTAGGCAACTGACTTAGCCTCTCTGAGCCTCAGCTACCCCATCTGCACGGTGGAGTTAGTAACACACTCACATAGGATAATGTATCAGGCACATTGGAAGCTTCCATTACATGGCCATTATTATTAAATTATTGAGGATGCTTTTTAACTTTGTAACCTGGAGACGTCACTTCTCCCCTAGGAGGCTGTGACTTTCAAGAGGGCAGAGACACTGTCTTTTTACAGGAATATTGTCAGAACTTTCTTGCAGTTGCTATCTCAGTAAACATTTGTTGATGAATGAACGAATGAATGAATGAACGAATGAATGCCACATGAACACAGCCACAAAGATGCTGAGTTCACCATTAAGCTACTCTATTGTTCTATGTCCTGTTTTACAGATTTCGAAGATGTGCTCCTCTTTTATAATAACTCATTGAGTGGAGAGTGTGTGTGTGTGTATGTGTGTGTAGCTCATGGAACAGGCTTGTGAACCTGCCCTACTTCACCCTGAGAAGTTCACCAAATAGATTCTCATCAGCAGTGCCTGGCCAGCCTTCCACATGTGCCTGGAGCCATTGGGGTCAGTTGGAAGGTTGAATGCTGGTCGGGTGCTGTGTGCTGGTGACCTAGGACAGGGTCAGGTGAGGAATGTCAATACTTTTAGGATGGGGCCTTTCCTCCCAGATGTTTCTAGGTGGGGGTTACCTTATGAAATGACGACACCCCAGAGTTGTGACCAAAGGCTCATCACAGTCAGCATGAAGGATGCCCTGTGTCAGCTCCTACTCCCGCCCCACTGTTGGGCTGGCACCTACTTCTTCTGAAAGACACGCCTCGGGTGTCCCCTCTGCAGTGGCACAGAGTGGCTCTCAGTGAACCTTATAATAATAAATTATAAATTAATAAGTAATTGATAGATTGAATAAATGAATGTTTGGAGAGTTCTTCTTAGGTTAGATACATTTTCAATATGGGTTTATCTGTTGATCATTCAGAAATAAAACCAATATTTAACTCTCTGTGTCTCTTACATAGACCCTTAAAGACTCACTCCAGAGGAAGTTCAACAGAATCCATGTACAAGGTTTTGAGGTCCCCTAGAGTCTCCATGTTGAAGACTGCACTGCCCGACTAACACTGTGGTTAGTTTGACTGAGGAGCTGAATTTGTAAGTTATTTAATTTTAAGTTTTTTTAAATTGGAATTTAAGAACCAATACTCAATTTAGTCATTGGAAAACTTCTAAGTATGTTTAGAACAAGTTCATCACATAAATCTACTTTTTCAAATGTAAATTTTATGAAACCTAAATACCAATCAATATTTCTGATGAAACTTCATCCTAATTGAGATGTGCTTTAAGTGTAAAAGACTTACTGTATTTCTAAGACTTAGTATAAAAAAAGATTATAAAAATGTGAAATACCTCAACAATATTTTGGGGGTTGATTACATGTTGAAAAGGTAATAATTTGGGTATATTAGGTTACATTTATTATAAATTAGTTTCATCTTTTTTCTTTATTTAATGTGGCTTCTGGAAAATCTGACATGCCTGTGTGGCTCATGCTATATTTCTAGGTGGTAGTGCTGCTGCACGATTTGCATGAGGCTGCCATGTTGGGATGCTGTGGTAGATATTGATGAATGGCCTTGTCCCAACACCAGGGAATCTTTAGTTAAAATTTCACTCTGGAAGCAGGAAGTTTCCTTGGTGGACTGTATTTCTTTGCTTTTTGTCAGTGTTTAAATGAGAATCAGAAGAGTCTTAAACTTGTATTGTAAAGCAAGATGACATTCATGATCTCAGGAGGGTTGCCACAGATTAAGCATTTACAAAGGGCTGGGCACTTTGCAAGGTATTTTAAATCTTATATAGCATTGTATCTTTTCAGCAATCAACCCTACAAGATAGAGTCCATTATTATTCCATTTTACAGAAAGGGAAAGTGAGGCTCAGGGCAGTTAAGTGATTGGCCCAGGACTCAGCGCATAATCTGAATGTATGTTTGTCTAACTCAAACCCTTCCTTCTCTGCTGCTCCCACTGGAAGAAGGATCCCTTTGAAAGAGGGAGATTAATCAAGCAACCTTATATGGTGCTTTTATCTATTGTGATTCTAGCTATAGAAGCCCAGCTGTTTCTTTTATGTCACTTATACCTTAGCCTTAGATCAGAGGTTTGGGGTGAGACTGATTTGGGTTCAAATTACAGAAAGTTGTTTAGCCTTTTAATTTTCAGCTGTGTCATGTTGTAAAAGGGCTCATCATAGCTACAGCTCCGAGGCAAGAGGGAGTGGATTCATGTGGTCCCTCCATCTCGGTCCTGGCTCATTACTTTATAGACAAAGTTCTGCTGATTGACCTCTCATGAGGTCAAAAGGTAATTCCCAGAATATAAGTGTATTTCTGTACCAGTCCTACTGTTAAATTTTCATCTCTTAGACTTTGAAGTTAATGGCCATGAGTGAATTTAAAAGAATATCTAGTTGCTTCAATGCTTAGGTTTTGGAACTTCTGAAGCCTTAGCTTTACTTCTGCCTTTAGCATTGAAACAATAAGAAAAGCAACTCAGCTACTCAAAACCACACTGAGCAGCACTTCACCAACCCTCCCCACAGCAGATGGAAGGAAGAGAAGACAGAGCCGCAGCTGAAAGGTGGCCGTGTGGTGAGGTCAGGCACCTCCAGCTTTCCTGAACTCTGTTATCAGAGCAACGTGAGAGACTCCTTTCAACAGAAAACCTAAACTCAACTCAACTCTCTTCTCCTCTCCTCCCCTCCCCTCTTTTCTCTTCCCTCCCTTCCTTCCTTCCTTCCTCTCTTTCTGTCTCCTTTCTTTTCTTTCTTTCTCTTTCTTCCTTCCTTCCTTCCTTCCTTCCTTTCTTTCTTTCTCTTTCTTTCTTTCTTTCTTTCTTTCTTTCTTTCTTTCTTTCTTTCTTTCTTTCTTTCTTTCTTTCTTTCCTTCTTCCTTTCCTTTCCTTTCCTTTCTCTTTATCCCTTTCTCTCTCTTTCTTTCTTTTCTTTCTCTCTCTCTCTTTCTCCCTTTCTCTTCTTTCTTTCCTTCCTTCCTTCCTTCTTTTTTTTTCTTTCTTTCTTCTCTCTTTCTCTCTCTCTCCCCCCCACCTCTTTGTTTTACCACATAAGCCTCAGTACTCATGAGAGCTCCATGGAGACAGAAATCCATCCTTCTTCTATACACACATTTGGCATGTTTGAGGCAATTTTAGAGGTCACTTCTCCGATCCCACCTTCTACAAGAGGAAAGTGAGGCACCACAAGGTTGATGACTGGCCCTGGTGTAGGCTCATAGGGGAAGTGGGACCAGAACTTGGGTCTCCTGATCCTCCTGTTGGTGCTCCTTCCTCTGCACCCTTCGGCCTGCATGCATGTGCAGGGATGGGTGTGTGTGAGTGTGTGTGCACGTGCATATGTGTGTGTGTGCGTGTTTATGTGAATTTTGAACCATTTGAAAGTGAGCTAAAGATATCATGCCCTCTGCCCCATAAATTCTTTGGTGTATGTTTTCAAAGAACAAAGATATCCCTTTCCATAACCATAATAATTACCAAATCAGCACATTTAACATGGATAAAACACTATTATTCAATCCACAGACCGTATTTAAATTTTGCCATGTTATTATCCTTTATTGTTATGTTCTGTCTCTTCAGTCTGCTTTAACTTTGGCCACTTCCTCAGTATTTTTTGTCTAACTTAACCTTGGCATTTTTGAGGTGTGCAGACCACTTCATTTTACAGCATATTTGTCCATTTGGCTCTGGTCATTGGAGTATCTAAATAAATAATGAGAAGTCCTGGTTCCAGGTATAATGGAATGAGCACATTTCACTCATCTCTCTCACTGGATGTGGCTATAAAAGCTGAACATAAGGCACAGGGTGACTGTGAGGACTCTGAAAAGCAACTCAAAAAACAGCCAGAATTTAAAGTGCCAAAATTAGTGGTGAATTTACCACTTTTTCCTCTGTTCCTTCCACCCCTTGGCCTTGGATGCATAGTTGCAGAAGTGCATGTCAGAACAGTGTGCAGTTCTGGCTTTGTTGCTGGAAGACCTAAAACAGTACTTGAGGGAACTGGAAAATCATGGGAGATTATGGAGAGAGAGGCGCCCAGGAGAGTGATCCGCACAGTTGACATGGGTCTGATGTAATAAGCGTGGGGGATGCTGAGAGCAGAGCAGGAGACAGATCACTGCCCAGGCCTGGACCAGCTGCTAGGGGCACATGCCTGTGATAGATGTAAAGAACACTGCCAAGGCTTTTTGTTTCTTTGGGTTAAAAAAATTAATTAGTAGACTTTATTTGTTAGAGCAGTTTAAAGTTTGCAGAAAATTGAGTAGATAATACTGAGTTTCCATATGACCCTGCTTCCCCCATTCATGATTTCCATTTTATTTTTTATTTTTTATTTTTTTTGAGATGGAGTCTTGCTCTTTCGCCCAGGCCGGACTGCAGTGGCACTATCTTGGCTCACTGCAAGCTCCGTCTCCTGGGTTCACGCCATTCTCCTGCCTCAGCCTCCCAAGTAGCTGGGACTACAAGTGCCCGCCACCGTGCCAGGCTAATTTTTTTTTTGTATTTTTTTGTAGAGACGGGGTTTCACCGTGTTAGCCAGGATGGTCTCGATCTCCTGACCTCGTGATCCGCCCGCCGTGGCCTCCCAAAAGTTTCCATTATTATTATCATCTTGTATCGGTGTTGGACATTTGTTACAATTGATGAGCCAATGCTGATACATTATTATAGCTAAGGGCCATGGTTTACATACATTAGGATTCATTTTTTGTGTTGTACATTTTACAGGTTTTGATAAATGCTTGCTACGTATCAAACATTACAGTTCCATAAAGAATACTTACACTGCTCTAAAAATCCCTCTTGCTGCACTACTCATCCCTCCTTGAACCACAGAGTCCTGACAATCACTGATCTTTTTACTGTCTCTATAGTTTTATCTTTTCCAGAATGCTTCATAGTTGGAATCCTATAATATATAGTCTTTTCTTTTTGGCTTATTTTACATAACAACATTCATTTAAGGTTCTTTCTGTCTTTTTGTGGCTTTATAGCTCATTGATTTTAATTCCTGAATAACGTTCCATTATATGGATCTAACACTGTTTGTTTATTCATTCATCAGCTGAGAGACATCTTGCTTGATCCCAGCTTTTGGCAATAATGAATAAAGCTGATATAAACATGAATATGCAGATTTTTATGAATGTAAGTTTTCAACTCACTTTACAAAACAGGAAAGAAATTCCTGGATAGCATGGTAAGAATAAATCTTATTTTATAAGAAATTGCCAAACTGTCTTCCGAAGTAGCTGTGCAATTTTGCATTCCCACTAGGAATGAAGGAGAAAGTTCTTGTTGCTCCACATCATCACCATCGTTTGGTATTGTCGTTTTTTTGTATTTTTTTTGTCATTCTAATTAGTGAATAGTGATATTTCATTGTTGTTCTTATTGTTAATTCCTTAATGTCATGATGTTAAACTTCTTTTCACATATTTACTTGCCATATGTATCTTCCTTGGTGAGCTGCCTATTCAGATCTTTTACCCATTTTTCAATTGGTTGTTCACTTCCTTTCTTTTTTTTTGAATTTTAAGATTTCCTTATATATTTTGAATACAATTCCTTTATTGAGTAAGTGTTTTGCAAGTATTTTCTATAAGTCTATGGCCTGTTTTTTAATTTTTAAATAGCAGAGCAGAAGTTTTAAATTTTAATGAAATTTAACATCAGTTTTTCATGGATTATGCTTTTGGTGTTGTAGCTAAAAGCTCATCAACAAACCCAAGGTCAGCTATATTTTCTCCTATGTTATCTTCTAAAAGTTTTATAGTTTGAATTTCATTTTTAGGTCTATGGTCCATTTTTAATCAGTTTTGTGAAAGTTGGAAACTTTGCATCTAGATTTTGTTGTATGTGAAATTACAGTTGATACAGCTCCATTTGTTGAAAAACTATCATTTCTGCATTGAATTGCACTGCAAAAGCTTTGAAAAGTGAATTGACATTAGAACCACAGCTCTCAGGAGGTGAATTGGAACATGTTGCCTAATTTAATCAGGTCAATTTGCCCCTAAAACAAAAATATTAACATTCTGTACAGAATTAAAGCAAGATCCTAAGTTTTGTAACACAAGAAATAAAATGTCTAAGATTCACTTCAAAATTACCCATCATATGAAGAATGAGGAAAATCTGTGCTTGCAAGGGTAGACAGTTAACAGATGACAACACACAGATGCTGGAATTGCCTGACAAAGGTTTTAAAGTAGCTACTATAAAAATGCCCCAAGAAGCAATTGTGAGCACTGTTGAAATAAGGGGAAAAATAGAAAGTCTCAGCAAAAAGATAGAAGCTATAAGAAGGCCTAAACTCAATAAAAGGGCTTAACAGCAGTAAGGAGAAGAAAGACAAAAGTCAGTAAAATTGAAGATAGACAAAAAAAAACTATCTAATCTGAATAACACAGAAAATTTGAGAGGAGAAAAAAAAAGAGAGCCTCATGGGCTGTGGGACAATAATGAAAAGTCTAATATTCATGTCATCAGAGTCAAAAAAGACAGGAGAAAGGGTCTAGTGTAGAAAAGTATTTGAAGAAACAATGAGTGAAAACTTTTCGCATTGGTAAAGAGAAAAATGTAAAGATTGAAGAAGCTAAGCAAACTCAACATATAATAAACCCAAATAAATCAATTCCCAGATACATTGTAATTAAAGTTCTAAATATAAAAGACAAAGAAAAACCTGGAAAACATCCAGGGGAAAATGATTAAGTACTGAAGCCATGAAGACCAGAAGGAAGTGATGCAAGTTTTCAAATGCTGAAAGAAAAGTATTATCAAACCAGGATTTCACATTCAACAAAAAATGCCTTCAGGAATGAAGGATTAACAAAGATATAGTCAAATGAGGGAAAACTAAGAGAGTTTATTGCCATCAAATCTGTGCTAAAAGAATTGCTTAATCACACTTTGGGGACTGTTGTGGGGTGGGGGGAGGGGGGAGGGATAGCATTGGGAGATATACCTAATGCTAGATGACGAGTTAGTGGGTGCAGTGCACCAGCATGGCACATGTATACTTATGTAACTTACCTGCACATTGCGCACATGTACCATAAAACCTAAAGTATAATAATAATAATAATAATAATAAAAAAAAAAAAGAAATTGGCTTTCACAAAAACTTCGTATTAGCAAATATAAACTAAATTATGTAATTTGTATGCAAATGAACAATCAATATGGTTTAGAAGATTAAAAGCGTAAAGACAAAAGCCAACTTTTTTCTGATAAAACCTGAATTAAAAATAAAATTTAATTTGTATTAAAAAAAAAAAAGAATTGCTTAAAAAAATTCTTCAGACAGAAGGGAAATGATAAGAAATGGAACTTGGAACTTCAAAAATAAAAGAAGATCAACAGAAATAGCTACGTAAATACAGTAGACTATTTTTCTCCTTTCGAGTTCTTTTTTCCTTTTTTCTATTTGTGTAAATGTAGGGGGTACAAGCACAGTTTTGTTACATGGACATTTTGCATAGTGGTAAAGTCTGAGCTTTTAATGTAACCACCACCCAAACAATATCTTTTGTAGCCCTTAAGTAATTTCTCATCCCTCACCCTCTTCCTACTCTTCCTCCCTTCCAAGTATTCAGCGTTTGTTATTGCACACTCTATGTCCATGTGTACACCTTTTTAAGGCCCCGTTTATAAGTGAGAACATGTGGTAGTATATAAATAAACTCCATGGAATGCTACTCAGCCATAAAAAAAGAGCGAAATCATGTCTTTTGCAGCAACATGGGTGGAACTAGAGACCATTATCTTAAATCAAATAACTCAGACACAGAAAGCCAAATACTACCGCACGTTCTCACTTATAAGGAGAGTAGAGGAAGACAGATTACCCCAAGAATCTAGGATATGGGTGCAAAAGGAAGGATGGAATCTTCAACTCCAAAATGCAACCTCACCCTGTTTTATCTAAGTTATCTAGTTTACCAGCCTGGAGTTATTTGCAGTATGTGATACTATAGTATAGCATACATTTTCCCCCTTTCAGTATCTACATGATTTGTAATGATTTCCCCTCTTTCATTCTTGGAGTAATCTGTCTTCCTCTACTCTACTGACACACACTTTGGGCAGATCCCACCTCTAGGTGCAGAATGTGGATGCCAATTCCTGTGGGCCAGTCTGAGCATTGCTTTCACTTGGCTGTCCTGATTGCTTTGAATGGAGAGAGTAAGGCACATCAGGCAGACACAAAGAATTTTGCTGAGATTGCTGGTACTATATAAACCCTGCACTCCCAGGGAGCAGTAGAAATCTTGAGAACGGATCCTTTAGAGTGTAAGGCAGACGTGAAAGACGGAGAAACCAACTTTTAATGACAGCTTGGAGCATCTGGATCTAGTCCCAGACTTTTCAGTTATGTGAGTCAATACTGCCATTATTTTTTCTCTTTACTTTTTAATTAAATCAGTGAATTGGATTTTCAGTTAATAGCAACCACCAGTCTTAAATGATATGATAGCCTATGCTTTGCTAGGTTTTGTTGAATGTATAAGTCTCTCAGTGTTGGAATTAGAATCCATTATTTTCCACCTGTGGTGGTTAGATTGTACTAATGATGTGTATTCCATAGTCTTACTTCTGCAACTATTTTTATAGATAAAAGGCTTTAAACCTTTTAGAAGAGTAGTATCCGTTTTCCATTTTGTTTAAAAATGGAACAAAGACATAAAAACAGATAATGATATGAGTACTGCAGTTGAAATGCAATTAGGGATTCTTTAGCCTACTTGGTCTTTACACCTCTTCCCCTGTTCCCCATCCCTATGTGGCATCACAAGAAATCTTACAGCCTGAAAAATGTGGAACATAAAACACTGTTCTGTCATTTATCATACAAACAGGGTCACTTTCGAGAATAAAAGAAGACATTCTTAATAAATTTATTCTGGGAAAAAGGCTTAAATGGGTGATACCAGGAAAATTGGGACACATGGTCATCCTGGTTCTATACCACAAGAATTGAAATGAGAGGAAAGTATGGTTAAGTCAGAAGAAATGGATTCCAGCCCCATTTCTATCATCCACCAGCTGTGTATTCTTAAAAAGTTACTCAACCTCTCTGAGCTTCAGTTTTCTTCATTAGTGTGTCAGAGAGAATAGTAATTACTACCTCACTGGAGGTTGTTGTAGGGTCATAGCTATGAAAAATCATAGTTATGAAAGTGCTTTGTCAACCATAAGACACAATGTTACTAGTGGCTTTTATTGTATGAACTAACCGATCTAATTATGATGACTCTAAAAATGTGGTTGTACTTAACTTTACACAATAGATGAATTCTCAGAAAAAAAGTTGAGTATGAATGGTTTTGTAAATTGCCTCTTACTTAAAAAGCTCACATTAAACAAAATTGTCTCAGAAATTCTTCTATAAAGTTCAGAATTATTTTGTAGAATAAAAAGTTACCCCACACTTATATCTTTTATATCAGAATTTGCTTTTAAGCGAAACATATCCCTAATGTCTTCAAGGATTTGTCTCTCTAGCTAAATGTGGAGAATGAGGCATTTCATAAATGTTAGGTTACCTGGCCAGGATGCAAGCTGGGGCTAGGGTTGTAGCAGGAGGCCCTTTTCAGGGCCCAATATGGCCATGAAAAAAAAAGACAACATAAATTCTTGCAAAGCAGGACCCTGTCGGTTTAATTTATTTCACATTTGCCCTGGAAACACGAGGCTCCAGTAGGCTAATGAGTACGAGATGCTGTTACAGACGAGAGGCAACCTACGCATGCTGCTTGTGTGACTGGCACCCAAATAGGCTTGCTCGGTTGGTGCACTGTCAGGTTTCCAATTCTTTCGATGTGTCTGTAGCCTTGGTCTGGCCAGGCCTGCCTTGTCCTCCTGGATGGACATTTAGGAAATGCATCCTATCCCCATCAGCACAATCATGCACTGGTCTTCTTTTCTCATATGTGTGTGCTGCCATCTGGGACAACTTAGCCATTGTCTGTTAGGGCCTTTGATGCTTGATTATAGGGAAAGAGGAAAACATCGGCTACAATAGAGCAATCCGTTCTGTTTGGGACATCGGTACAATCTTTTTTTCCTCTTTTTCTTTTTTTCAATGCACATATTTTTGATCATCTTCACATAGGGATATATATTAGTAATGGAATATATTCTAGAATTCTTTCTCTTGAAAGGAATGAAGCTCTCCATTTACCCTGTGCTCATAAAATAGTTTTGCAAATATGATCTTGCTGATAAAACACTTATTCCAGTTCTCTTGTCCTCTTTTTGCTTACAGACTGCCAAAAGAATCTAAGATTTCAAAGCATAAATGCTGATAACATAGTTTTTTCATTGCTTTTGCTCTGTATTTCCGCAGAGTTTATTGTTTATTAGTTTCAGTGGTAAAACTCATCTTCAACAATAGTTAGATTAATTTAAAAACATCTTTACAATGGTATATTGTAATAGATATTAGCAAATTTCTTGCAGAAATGTTGTATTCAAATAGAACGAAATCTATACTGGACTGTTAAGTGTATGTGTTAAGTAGGGGGTGACTAAGTTCCAAGGTGATATATACTTTGTAATTTTATTTTGGTAGAAAAATAATAAATAAAATGATGTACACCAAATAATTACAAGTCATGGTCTCTGTGGGACAGAACCACATGATGTTTTTCTTTCTTTCCCTTCTTCTTTTTTTGCTCTCTTTCCTCTCCGTTTGCTTATTTGCATTTTTGAATTATTTTATAATAAAATTGCATGACATTTGTAATAAATCCCACTCTATAAAATAAGTTTAAAAACATAAAGGAAAGTTTGACAGTCTGTGAACTTAATCTCCACCCAGAAATGGAGTGCTGTGGTAAGGCCCAGTCAAGATAACAACAGCAGTGGGAAGCTAGAGTAACAGATGGCACACGATGGCAAATAGCCCGTACACGTTAGTGCTTTCTGTGGAAAATAATTTTGTATATATATAAATATCTTTTATAATTTAGGAATTTCCACATTATTAAATCAGGATAGCCAGTATAGCAGAGATACAGGTGTCCAATATCCCTTTCATCCTTCTTCCTTTAGTAATAGTTTATCTGAGTGTGTACTGAGTGTGGTCCTTTGTCCAAAGGAACCTTTAAAGTGGTGGTGGCCACATGCTAAACTTATAGTCAGAGGTATGTGAATGGTGATGATGGATATCACCTCTCAGTCATACTCATATCTTTCTTTCTGACCCTTGTGCTCTGCACATGGCAGTGGGTGCTGAAGCAGCCACATGAGACCAGGAGGTGCAATCTTATCATTAAGGACAGCAAAGCGAGAACTAAGGAAGTGAGTCCTTGATGCTGTTGAGCCACCACATCAGTTCAGAATTGCCTAAGCCTGTGTATTTAAGCAAGCAAGAAAGAAATCTTATCTTGTTTAAGTCACCATTGGTAGGGTTTTTTTTTTTTTGTTATAACCATTGACTCTACATCCTAATAATGGTATATTATATTACTATAATTTTACAATATATAATAATATAATTTTATAACATAATATGTAGATAGACATAGATAAATATATGGATGGATGGATCTATAGATTGATGAATGAAGGGAAATGTGGATGGATAGATGAATGAATGGATGAATGGGTAAGTGGATGGATGGGTAGATGGATGACAGATGAATGAATGGTGGATGAATGGATGGATGGATAGACGGATGGATGGATGGATAGATGAATGGATGATTAGATAGATGGATGAATGGACAGATGGATGGTGATATGGTTTGGCTGTGTCCCCACACAAATCTCACCTTGAATTGTTTCTCCCAGAATTCCCACATGTTGTGGGAGGGACCCAGGGGGAGGTAATTGAATCATGGGGCCAGTCTTTTCCTTGCTATTCTTGTGATAGTGAATACGTCTCACGAGATCTTATGGATTTATCAGGGGTTTCCGCTTTTGTTTCTTCCTCATTTTTCTCTTGCCGCTGTCACATAAGAAGTGCCTTTTGCCTCCTGCTATGATTCTGAGGCCTCCTCAGCCCTGTGGAACTGTAAGTTCAATTAAAGCTCTTTTTGTTCCCAGTTTCGGGTATGTCTTTATCAGCAGTGTGAAAATGAACTAATACAGATGGTTAGAAGGGTGGAGGGATAGATGGATAGAATGGGTGGACTCAATCTTGTTGCCCTTCCTTTTCTTCACCCCGTTTCTCTACCCTCTGCAGGAAGAGCCCACCTTACTTCTCAGTCTAAGAAAGCGGCAAGCACTGCTGGGCTCTTTCCACACCTGTAGTTCTTCAGTTTTCTGAAATATAGGTTGTGTGTTTCTAATCTGGCAAATACTTGAAAGAAAAAAAAATCCTTTTAAAAGTCATTGTAAACAGATATTACTTTTATTTCAGCAATTTGCCTTGGTAAAATTTGGGAATTGAAATATAAATAACTGGTTATGTACAAATTGACTGGTTTTGGGGCCAAACCTGTATATCTGGTAGCCTGCGCAGATTCCATGAGGGTTACTTCCTGTGCCAGTCCAAGTGCACAGCACAGGGCAGAGCATTATGAACACATAAAAACAAGGGAAAAGTCAGAGAGAGGGAAACTGAACAGTGAAGATGCAGAGGAGTAAGAGAGTCCTGGGAGCAAGTAACCAGAGAGGGAGTTGAGGCAGCATTTAGCCTAGAGGGCATGATAGGCCAAAGCATAGAGATAGGAAGTGTTGAACACTGGACGCTGTGACAGTGAGGGCAGCTGGCCTGGCTGAAGGAAGAGTTTATGTGGGAAGTGGAAGGAAAAGTCCCTAGAAGGCTGAAGGCAGGTATTGAGCCACCATGGATAGACAGAAGATGCCACCTGAATATTATGTCTTCTATATATCAGGACTGTAGCTCTGTTAAATAGATTCCAAAACTCTTGTTTTCATGCAGATATCTTTTTGGAGTTGTGATAGAACATAAGGCTATAAAATTCCAAGCACAGTGTTCTAAAATCCTCAAGACCATATACAGACTAAGCTTTGTGTATATGGTGTCAAAACAGGCAGGTCAAACCACTTTATTGCTTGCACAGCAGACCCAGCCAGGAAGCTTTCCAGCCAGGAAGCAAAAATCATAAGCTGTTTTTCTATTCCTTTTCTGCATAGCATGGTGGCTGGAGTTCTAGCTCTCATTTAAGTTCCTCCTACTTAAGTGGTGGAATCCAAGTAATTGATCCAGTATCTTCTATCACCACCCTTCTTGTCCTTGTGGTCTGCCAGGTTGCTGAGGGAGTGTCACATCATCCCAAAGACTGTGGTCCCAGACCTGCTGTGCAGAGGCTCCAAAACCATGCTCTAACTGGGCTTGCACCCATTTGCCAAATGGGTTTTCTCTCCCTCGCTGCAGAATGTGCTTTCTCTCCCTCGCTGCAGAATGTGCTTTCTCTCCCTCGCTGCAGAATGTGCTTTCTCTCCCTCGCTGCAGAATGTGCTTCCTTTTTCCTCCTTCCTTCTGACCGACAAAGGAAGCCCCTTTCTGATCATTAAATGGCTCTATTAAATTATACCCTTTAGGGCATTTTGGTTTTGCTGGGTGAGGGAGCAGGGGTAGTCTTTTTCTCTCTTTCCAAATAATGGCAAGGGCAGTTCCTCAATGTCCTGAAGCTTCTACTGACATTTGGACCCTAGGTCTCTTCTCTCTAGATTGAGCAACAAATGTGACCTATGTCTTGTAGGGTATCACCATGCAGATAATGTACTAACCTTACTTACACAAAACCACACTTTTATTTGTGTAATTTTTGATTGGTTGTCTCAGTAGGCATCAGATCACTTGTTGCGGGGTGTTGAGTGGGGGCTTGTTGATGCACAGATAGTGGGGTTCCATCGCCAGGGTTTCTGGTTCAGAAGGTCCGGGGTGGAGACTGAGAATTTGCATTTCTAATAAGTTCCTGGGTGAACTGCAGAATTACATTTTAAGAACAACTGTTCTGGAGCACCCTTGCCTTAATAATGCTGCAGAGACTTTCTGGGCCGGTCCCGGTGTCTTGTGGCCCCGCTTCTGCTGTGTCGATTTTTGAACAGCATGTGGAGGAAAGATGCCCTCTCCAGGGTGTGGTGAGGAGTGAGGACAATGTGGGCATGTCTGAGCTGTAGTGGGCATGGGTGATTCAGCAAGAACTGACTGGACAACAGTGTCCCTTCCTGAGAGCATCCCAGCAGGCTAGGCAGCAGAGCTATTAAATAAAAATCCGTAGGAAACATTGACATTGGATCCCTCCTTAATGTTTGTTCTACAAATGTGAAATGTTTGTCTCATCCAGAAACCTCAAAATTACTTTGCCATTAACACCTGTGTGAGTGGCAGGGCTTGCATCATTAAGATTGCCGGAGGAAAACGCTGCCTCGCCTTGGCCGAAGGAAGCATTAAAAATTAATGAGGTATCAGTACTCACAGTTTGATAAACTACAAAACACCTCCTTATGCCTCCACTTTTTCAGTTGCCTAAGCCTCTGATACATCTATATAAGACATTTTAGAAGACCAAATGTCAACTGTAGAGCTATGAATGTCAACAGAAAAATGAAAAAGAGAAAAAAAGTTTGCATTTCTTTTGCAGAGGATTGTAAAAATACTATGACATATTTTATATTTTTTTATTTGAAGGGTCATGTGGTTCAGACCACACATGGGTATTTGCACTTGCTGCTTGTACCAAGTGAATCAGATGGGATGGTAAGAGTAATTTCTTGGAATGTTTTAGCAACAGTGAGGTTTACAGGCAGATGACCTGGGAGCTAGTCTCCGCTGTTTACTCCTCTGGCTCTGAGATGCCTTCAGGAAAGTTCTGTGTTGTGACATTCTAGAGACAGCTTGCCTCTAGAATACTGTGACATGCCACCTGGAAGTTTTGTAGGTCTGGACATATTCACAACGTGTGCACATTCAGCATTAGACTGTATGTGGCCGTTCTCTCTGTCATAAGGGAGTATATGCAAAAAACTCTCAGATGTCTTTGTTCTGCTCTGTGGTCTGGGCTGGGACAATTTTGATGAGCTGGCAGCCTAATGTTTTCTTGATTCTTATTTATAGCTGAAATCTCTTTATGGGTGCTCTTCAGGGGTATCTTTTCAGTGTTCTTGGTCAGTTGGTAAGTGTTACAATAATATCTCTTTTGAATATGTAACTATTATGCATTATATGTGGCTGCTATGAAGATGGATACTAATTATTGTTCTCAGATCTTTTCAAATATGAGCTCATTTACTCCTCAAGGCAATCCAATGAAGTCAGTGCCATTTTTATCACCATTTTACAGGTGAGGAAACTGAGGCGCTATCTGTAATTTGCCCAAGGTCACACAGCTGGTATGTGGGGTACCCAAGGCTAGAACCCATGCTCTTAACTACTACATGAAACTACTGATTGCTTTTCTGATGAGCTTCAACTGGTAGAAGCCACTTGCATCTACTCACAAGCTTGTTACTGAACCCACTGGGGTCAAAAGCACATGTGTGTTTCTGAACAGAGAGGTGAAGTGAGTGGGCTCATCTTAAAAGCTTGTTTTCATTGCTTTAGAATCAAGTACAAATGCTTTAGTAAAGCCTTCTAGGACTTTTCTCAACGTTTCTGAGGTTCTCTCCCAAGACTCCCTCCCTAACCACATAAGCCTGCCCAAAGCATGCTAGGGGCATGATGCTCTACACCATTGCTCATAGGTCTCTTCATCTAGAGCTGGCTCCTGTCTCACACTCTATTTGCACACCTTTGCTGGGGTGAATTATGTTCTAGAGTGTCCCAATTTGAATGTCAGATTTGGTTACAGATACATTGAGATAATGGTCCCCGAACCCTGGGCAACTGGGCATGTTCTGGGGTTGCTGGAGCCCTTGTTCTGGTCACTTCCAGCCATGTAAACATACTTTTTTCTTTGCTGAGGAACTGATCTACTTGAATGCCACATCTGGGCTCTGTTGAAGAAGGTCGGCAAACAGAAGAGAGAGATGGGGCATTTCTTCCTCCACTCCCTCCCTGCCTTGGGGTCACAATTCCAGCAGCAGTTGTACCCTTCCCTTCTGGTGGGCACTTCCCCTGCAGCCCTCTTCCTTAGCTCCTAGTGTCTCCTAGGGCAGTAATAGCTCCAAACTGCTCCAAACTGCTCCAAACTGCTGTTAGTCTTTGGGGGCCTCCCAACCCTTGTTGGTTTACTCCGCCTACATTCTGTCTGCCACCCCTTGGACAGTGTTTCTACATTTGAACCACATGGGTGAATTCCATATCCTTTTGGGACCCTGACCCATGAAACTCCTTCCTCCCAAACTATGTCTGAGCTTTGTCCTCCAACTCACAAATGGCCACTAGCAGATTTTCCTACTTAGCTCACACAGCCCAGGTCCCCACTTATTGGATGGAACACAAGATACCCTTTACATCATTTGAATCACAATGCAGACTTAAGAGCCCATCAAATTCTTGGGAAGGGGCAATGTTGGATTCTTTCTCCTCCACTTTCCCACCATACTCCCTTTGTGGCAGATCACAGGCATGTGCACAGTACAGTGCAGATTCTCCCTTTATCCAGAACACAACCCAGGGGCCTGGGTCTTGTTTTACTTCCCTTAATGTCCATGTGGTTATTGATGCCATTGTCTTCCCTGGTAATCTATCAGCTACACTAGAGGAGAATGGGTATCTCTAGGACTAGTTCAAAATAAGTACTTCTTAAGTGAATGAAGGAAGGAAGGAAGTAAGGTAGGTAGGAAGGAAGGAACAAATGAATGAAATGCAGCTGGCGCAAGTTGGGTGTCCATCGTTTAGTCACAGAACAAACAAGCATAAGTGGTTCCCACCCTGATCCTCAAAAACTTTAAAATGGAGCAGTCCTCCTTTTATAGGCCCTGAAGCAATTCAGAGGCCTCGTTCTCTCTTTGATATACTTCCCTCATTGCCAGGTGACAGTCCGGAGGACAACGAGGCATTGAGTGCCTTGCCCCAGCTGGGCAAGCTGCTGAGCAGAGAAGTCAGCATTCCCGACATCCCGCCCGGCTCTCTCTTGACTAAACCGCATGGGCTGTTTTTCTTTGCTCTTGCTTGGACCACTGGGCTCTTCTTGACTCAGACACCACTGATCCCTTTCCCGGGATACACACCCACCTGCTCCCTGGAGCCAAGTTTTGTGAGGCGTGTGGCTTTTTTTTGGAATGCTCAGTCACCTTGGAGCTCCTGCCTCATCCCAGGATGGGAGGATTTGTGTAGATAAATTATCACCATAGGAGACCAGTGTGTGTCCCCAAGCCTTCAGTGCAGTTCAGACACAATGGATTTTCTGCAACTCACTTTTGTTATGGCAACTTTTGTTACGCACAGTGAACAGGAAGTAGAAATTTGCAGAATATAAGCCTTCTTCACAGGAAACGTATTTTGGAGCTCACCACACCATACAGGCTGCTGATTTAATACAACCAGGAAATGTGCAAATCTCCAAGGAATGGCAAATGCCATCCACCTTCACTTTTTTCACCTTCCTTCTCCTCCTCCTCCTCACCTTCATTTTTCAATAACCCAGTTATTTGCTGGTGCATATAAAAGTAAACAGAAAATGAATAAGCTGTGGACTTTGAAGGATAGTTTTTGAGTTAGAAATCTGAAGGGGGAGAAAAGGCCACAGAAACAGGGTAAACAGTTAAGGCAAACATTTTAGACCAAAATAGCCAGTAGACAGCAGCTGAGAATGGACCTCACTGCTGGTAAAGAGGCCCAAGTGGATTAAATTGATCAAAACAGTGCTTGGGAGATAGCAAGGAATTTTATTTTTCATTATTTCTCTTCAAAAAGGCATGATGGAAGATTAGACTTCTGTAAGAACAAACGTTTGAAACTTTTCTATCTATTGCTACTGTTTCTGTGCTTTGCATTTGATGTTGGTTATGAAACGTGTTTTTCTCAGTATAGATATATATGTATATTTTTATACATATATGTGTATATTTTTATACATATATATATATATTTTCCTTTTCTTGTTGAACCATGATATTAAAAATGATTAGTGGAGTTGAAATCTGCAGCAATGCACAGAACGCTTTTTCCAGTGTTTAGGATAGCTGAAATATGCAATAATTGATTTTAACATGTGCTGTAATTGGTTCCATATGCATTGCTGTCAACTATGATACATCATAATTAAACTGACATGTTCAAAACCTGGCCACTGAAATGAGCACTCCCTGAATTTTCCAACTGTGCACAGCTTGCTGCTTCTCCACTCCCTAGCTTCTCAATCAGGAACCGCATTGCCGGGTTTTATTTTGCTGCTGGTCTCCTCTATGTTTTATCTATTTTTCCCCCTCAGATTTTAAATGACCTCCTGGAGTGGATTCAGGGTCTTTCCCCACCTTCATTTTCAGATGGTCACATTATTTCAGCAGTGATGGATCTTTATGCAATTTCCTAAGTCATCATAAATCAGATCTAAACTCATGAGAATGGTCAAGAATTTGATATAAAATAAGACACAGGAGCAGATCCATAAAAGTTCCATATTTTAGTCCCACCACCCCCAATTGAACCACGCTTGAACTCTAATTAGAAAATTCACTTGGAGGAAGAAAGCATAGTATATGACACATGTTCACCTCTGGTTCCCTCTCATATAAATGACAGTATTCATATATTTGACCACCTTTCTGCTTATTTCTGTCGTCATCAGAATGTTTATGAGTGTCCAGGATGGTCTTACCTTGATAGCCTGATTATCTTTCTCTTTTCTTTTGTAAAAGCCATCTGATATCATTGTAAGGGCATTGAATTAGGATCTGGGGCAGCTCTGTTACTATTAATAGTGTTAATAAAGTTCTCTGGGTGTTAGCTTTCTCCTTGGTAAGATGAAAGGGATAATACTCTTTCTACTGTCATCTCAAGGTTTAGCCCGATAGAATGAGATACAAGCAAGACTGGATAATGCTGCCTTTGGTTCCTGAATCTCTGTTCTGAATTAGCATGAGTCATATCTGTGTTTGGACTTTGAGTTACCATAATCTGCTGTTTTAATTTCACCAAGAACTGCATCCCCCTCAAATCCCACAGTATTACACCTTCTCTAATCTGTTAACCACATAAATGGGTCCTGTGATGGCAAAATATTTAATAACAAAAGCTAGTTTATCATCATCTATAGTTGATCAGATGAATCATTACTGTGAGGCTCCATAAAGCCAATGCTGGGAGAAGGGACACAGCAGCCATCTCTCCACTATTTCCACTGGGAACACCAATCTTCCACTCATTTTTGTCATGGGTCACTGGTGGGGATCCCTAATTTCAGTGACCTTTTCCTTGCTTAGAGCATAGCCCTGTGACACAGACCTGGTTAATCATGGTGTCTCTTCTGTCTGTCCGTGGAACATAGTCCACACTGTAGCAGAATGACCACGCTGGACCCGTAAGGGTTTTCTCATGCACTTTGAAAGCCAAAAGCTATGAGGCAAGATTCCCCCATCTCCTCGGAAATGAGCTATGAAGACATAAGCCTGGCGACACTGGACCGCAGGAAGAAAGCCATGCTCTCCACTGTGTAAAGGAAGGAGAGATTGAGCCCCACACTTGGGAGGAGTGGAATTGAAAATGCTGATTAATGACTTTGGAAACTGTCAGGTGATTTGTAGAAGAAAGAACTTACTCCACTTCCTACTGGGATCTTATTTCCTGATTAAATTCCTTAAGAAGCAAACTTTCTGGAGCTAAGAAAGTGATTGGGAAGGGAAAGTGGTTCTTTATCTTCCTCCTTCCTCTCATGTTTTATTTTCTGAAAGGGAAGAGTCACTATTTCATAGCCAAGGATAAGCAGGGATCTTGCTGCTACTTTAATAGGCATTCCAACTGGAGTCCTGAGCCTATTTTTCCTTCTTATTTTGCATCTTTATTCTTATTGGATCACCTCTCCTTTGGCTATCAGAATATTTCTCTCCACCCCACTCCCTGGTCAACATGATCTTCAAGTCAGAAGACTTGCCCATTACTTTTGAGCAACCTTTGGATGGTACGTAGTGCATCTGCAGTGGTTCTCAAACCGAGGATGCATCTGAACCCCCTAGAGAGCCAGTGAAAACACAGATTGCTGGGCCTGACCACCAGAGGCCCTGATCCAATAGGTCTGGATGGGATGGAAAGTCTGCATTTCTAAGTCCTGAGGTTATACTGAGGCTACTGGTATGTGGAGCGCACTTTGAGAACTGCTGCTGAGATGAATGCCGGATTAGATTAAATGTTGTGAGACTCAAGTCTTGGCCTTTGGACAATCCCCAAAGCCTCTGTGGGCTTCACTTTACCTATTTATAAAATGGATGATTTGATCTAGGTGATCTTAAAATTTTCTTTAAAATGCCTCCAAGTCAATGAACTGATCCTGAAGTTCTATTTGGAAGGACTGCACTGTCATGACAGCTTTTCTTTTTCCCTTTGAGACAATTATAGCTTAAAAAGACAATATCTAATTTCTGCAGAAATTGTGGAAGTGGTCAGAGATCAGCAATAGAATAGTGTAAATATTATATGCTATTAATACTAAGGTCCTGACGTAATATTCTGCAATTAGCTTTTCATCTGGAGGTTGTATATTGTTTTGTAATTATTTGCTAATTAATCAGGCACTAGTTCTAGAATTTAGGAAACATCAGCTCAGTAGCTTCTCAACCATGATGAAAAGTAGACAGTATTAGAAAAACACAGTAGTGGGAGAGTAGAAGTTTGGGGGAAGGAAAAGAGACTCTGTAAGCACAAAGTGTGCTTCTCCACCCCTCCTCCTGCTCCATTCTGTGCTTCCCTGGCAGATCTTCTGGGTGAGGAGCCAAGAGAAGGTTTGAAAGTTTGTCTGCAGCTAGATAAACATCGCTAGTGGAGAGATGGATTTTGGTGACACCTAGGAGGTCCCACCTAATTTTGAAAAGAGAGGGAGAAAAAGGAATATCTGAAGACATCTTCTGGAGTGGAAAGGACCAAAAAATCATTGAGTCTGGCTTTCCTCTATCACCCCAAGTTCCTGCACAAACCACCTACATCCCAACAGCAACATAAAATGACCATTTTATGAGTGAGAACAGGAAACTGTGGCTATAACAAGGCTTCTTTCCCCTTTTCTTTTGAGGAGGAATAAGTGATGGATGTAAAGACAAATATGAAACAGTAATTTAGAAAATAATTTCTTTTCATGTAAGAGCCACTTTTTGACAACCTGGTGGTACTTAAGAATACTGATCAATGAGTATCATAGAGTACTGATGAGTTGATTAGATACATAAGTATTGGGTATCTAACATATCCTAGCAGTATGTGAGGCACAAATTAACCAAACAAAATTATTTATATGTTTTAGGAGATAACAGTTGAGATAGGAAGAGGACAAGTAAAGAGATAATTTTATCAGTTCCAACAGGAGTGGACACAGGCTACCACAAGAGAGCCTTGCAGGTGTGAATATCAGCAAAATCTCCCTGTGGAAAGTAGTGGCCTTGAGCATGAGTGGAGGTTGGGTCAGATAGGAAAAAGGTGCTCTTTTCAGACTTAGCATCAGACACAAAGGCTCAAAGAGGTGAGTTCATGAAACTGTGATTGTTGAGTATGACTGGTGGCTAGAATTGAAGGTGCAAGGGAAAGCATGGGTACCTACTGACTTTATTTTGATCCACTAGTTCAGTACTAGTCCCAGTTCCCAAAGAGTTTGGTTTTTATTGGTGAGATGGGGGTGGTTGATCATGGAATTAACTGCTGTCTATCTGTAGCTAAGTAACTGGGTGGGTTCAGAGCCCTTCCTCTCATGGACTGCTTAACTTCTCTCCTCTACACTGTTGCTGTCCTTTTATGATGCTTTTCCTCGCTTCCTAGGCATGGTTTCTCCATTACATCCATCCTCAACCCCTTCTCTTCCTGGCTTTACTTTGAAGCTTGCTCTAGGTATAAATTCATTTTCCAAATAGATGCATTACATATGACTAATGTCTATAGGGAAATATGACATTTTAAAGGAGAAGGAGAGAGCAGGATTTGCTGCAGTTTGGAGAACTGTTTTTCCAAGTGTCTGCATTTCTAATGTGCTCCCAGGTGGTGCTGATGCTGCTGATGCCTGGCTACATTTTGGAGAAGCTAGAGCTTTCTTTCAAATGATGGTTGATGAAATTATATTAAACCCAAAATTTAGGTTCTCCAATGCTCTCCTTTCTTTTCCTTTTTTTGAGACAGAGTCTTGCTCTGTCACCCAGGCTGGAGTGCAGAGGCATGATCTCAGCTCACTGCAACCTCTGCCTCCCAGGTTCAAGTGATTCCCCTGGCTCAGCCTCCCAAGTAGCAGGGATTACAGGTGCACATCAACATGCCCGGCTAATTTTTGTATTTTTAGTGGAGACAGGGTTTCACCATGTTGGCCAGGCTTGTCTCAAACTCCCAACCTCAAGTGATCCTCTCGCCTCAGCCTCCCAAAGTGCTGGGATTACAGATGTGAGCCACTGCGCCTGGCCCCATGCTCTCCTTTCTAAAGGGGAAGAGCCTTTTTGTAGCAGAGGAATCATTCTTGAAGGACCCAAGAGCCTTTCAGCTAGACTTCCTATTCTTATAGTTGTTTATAAACTTAATTCTTTCTGGAAAACAGAATAACTGCAAGAAAAAATCTACATCCTGAAAGGGTTGAACCCATCTTGAAAATGGCAAAATCTCCATCCTGGTGATCACTGGCACCATCACTCCCAGTATAGCCTCACTCTGTGGGATCCTGGGCACTGCTTGGCACTAGGAAGGTGAATGGCTTTAAATTATGATTCCTGTCCTCAAGAGACAAGTCACATTGTTGAAAACCTGACATCAGTGTACAAAGATTCATAATCATAAAAGGTAACTCTTGGTAAGTCATTATAATCTTATTAATTGCTTCTAATGGTAAGTCACATCAATGCTGTATTTTTTCGGGTTTCAGAATTTAGCAGGCAATTGAATATGTCACTGTTTGGGTATTACTAATGGGAGAAGTGAAGTTTCCTTTTTAACTGTGTTTAGTATTTTGCTTTTGGCTCCAGAAATGTCATAGAAACAACCTGACTTGGGCATATTTCTAGAGACTATCAAGTTACATATAAAGTTTAGTATGTTATTTAGACTAATATTTTATAAATCATGTTCTGGAATTAAGCTGAGTAAGGCCAGGAAGAAAGAGGGTTGAGGATGGATGTAATGCAGGAACCATGCCTAGGAAGGGAGGAAAAGCATCATAAAAGGACAGCAACAATGTAGACAAGAGAAGTTAAGCAGTCAGTGAGAGGAAGGCCTCTGAACCCACCCAGTTACTTAGCTGCAGATGGACATCAGTTAATTCGATGATGCACCACCACATCTCACCAATAAAAACCAAACTCTTTGGGAACTGGGACCAGTACTGAACTAGTGGGTCAAAATAAAGTCAAAAGGAAGCCCACTTCAAGAAATACTCCTCTAAATAACTTCAGAGAAAAGGAAATTTTGAGAAACAAGCAATCACACAGACACACCATGTGCTGTTATCTTTTCAGCACCAGCTGTGTGTTATGGTACAGTTAGGGAGAGGATGAGGAGGGCTCTTCTCCGAGCACATTTCCAACAGTCTTTTCATGGTATGCAGCAGTTGTTTACAACAATGTTTCTCACTTTAATGTGCACACAAATCATGCAGGATCT
The DNA here is from genome assembly GCF_028885625.2 of Pongo pygmaeus. NCBI lineage: Eukaryota > Metazoa > Chordata > Mammalia > Primates > Hominidae > Pongo > Pongo pygmaeus. The sequence continues at coordinate 16,823,110 of NC_072394.2, forward strand.
TTTGAAATTCACATTCAGACTCAGTGGGACCAGGTGGGGCATGAGCCTTGCAGAGGTGATGGGCTCCCAGGCATGCCAATGGCCTGTGGTCCTTGGATTGCACTCTTAAGTAGCAATGGTTTAGAATATGGTGAAAATATGTTAGAAGGGGCATTGTGAAAGCATGGGGGTTCATCTGTTCAAGAAACAACAACGACAAAAAAATGGTGATTAAATGCAACCACACCTAAATAAGGTAGCCAGGATGTAGAACCAGCTTCTCCATGAACAGGCCACATACCATCTCCCAGGGCTGCCTGCAGTGTCCAGCCTGGCTGTGCTTAGACCCTCAGGGCTTGCTGGACTCTCCTGGCAGTGTGGGGTCAGGACTCGAGTATGTTGGATGCTGATAGCAGAGAGTGTGATTCTCCCGCCTGATGACCCAGAATCACTCCCAGGAGTGGAATCCCAGCTCTCCCAGGAGGAAGGAGTCATCCCTGGTCTTCGCATCCCCCAAATGCTGATTCTGTGTCTGCATGTGGATGGGTAACAAACAAACAACAAAGGACCATCTCAATTAACCTGCCACACAGAGCAGAATCCCATAAAAAGTTCCAACTCTCTTTTTGGATGAAGCTTCTTTTTTTTTTTTTGAGACGGAGTCTTGCCCTGTCGCCCAGGCTGGAGTGCAGTGGCGAGATCTTGGCTCACTGCAACCTCTGCCTTCTGGGTTCAAGCGATTCTCTTGCCGCAGCCTCCCAAGTAGCTGGGACTACAGGCGCATGCCACCACACCTGGCTAATTTTTGTATTTTTAGTAGAGACGGGGTTTCATCATGTTGGCTAGGCTGAACTGCGGACCTCAGGTGATCTGCCTGTCTTGGCCTCCCAAAGCGCTGGGATTACAGGTGTGAGCCACCATGTCCAGCCTGGATGCCACTCCTTATGATGCTTAGAATCTGGTCCCCTTTCAGAAAACTGAAGCCTTGAAGTACCTAAAGTTGCTACATTGTTCTCTCTCCCAAAGAGGAAAGCAAAGGGAAGGTCTAGGCCAGCACTTTCCAAAATTCAATGTGCATAGGAACCACCTGCGGAGTTGTTAATACGCAGATTGAGATTTGGTAGTTCTGGGTGGGGTGCGGCCCAAGAGTCTGCTAGGTGCTCCTAGCTGGTGCTGATGCTGCTGGTGCCTGGCTGCATTGTGAGTAGCAAGGGCAAGCAAACTAAGTGACACTCTTTGGTGATCTGCAGAGTCAAGGATGAGGCATCTTTCAGGCCTGAGTCAGACTCTCCGAGCTGTAGGCGCTCAGGAGCTGCACAGCTGTGTAAGATTAGAAATCTCAGCGTTGAGCAGGATGGGGCCGGGGCCAGTTAATGGCATCATTTCATTGTAGTAACTACAGCAGGCCAGAGTCAATTGCTGTTTAGTCAGCTTTCCCGTGTTTGTTGATTTTGGTATTACTGATTTATTAAAGGAAGAGGAACTGTGTTGGATATCAGAAAAGTGTTAGAAAGAGGGAAGTAGAGTAAATCCAAACCTCTCTCTACACTCTCCAAACCCGTCCCCCACGCCCACCCCACCCCCTTGTTGCCAAGTTATGAGATCTTGGGCTGACTTCCAAGTTCCCAAAGTTCAAGTGTGGAAAAAGCCAACTAATCTCCTGGAAAATCTCCTGATGTGTATTTTTCTTTAACAATCTGGGCTGATTTTAAACTTAGCCCACAGTAAACTGTGCTCAACAGGCATTATCATTATGGACACTTGCTGCTGTATTTTCCAAGGATCTCCCCTCCCCCGCTGGTATTGCTACCAGATACAGAATGGAATTTGTCAGGACAAGCCATGTATTACTACTAAACCATTAATTCAGTTAGTGCATTAGGAGTAGGAAGACTGATTCTTTGCATTATATTTTGGCTGTCAGGCCTGATTTGAGCTTATTTCTCATTGAGTATTCCATATCAAAGGCTGGGATAATAGAATTACAGGACATTAGGACTTTCAGTCTGGAAGAGACCCTGGAGATCATTTAGTGCTGCCTGCTCGCTTTACAGATGAGGAAACTATATTTTTCAGTCTTAAGAGCTTGAGCAAGTACTCGGCTTTTGATATGCGCATGTAGTTGCCATTCCCATGTATGGGAGTTATGTGTGTGCTTGAAGGGAGTCAATAATGGATCTTTCCTATTTAGTTTTCCTTGATTTTGGCCTTAGCTTCATCAAAGTCTGTCATACACACCCTCTGGACAGCATACATTTTGCAATAATATGCAAATGTCATGGTTCCTGATAATAGTGGAAAAGAAATGTGATGTTTTTACTTAAAAGATACTTTATACAATTTAATAGCAGCTGCATCTCTGGCATCTATAACAGATGTTATCCAGTGCAGGCAACTTTTTCTAAGTAATCTAGCTGAATTTTAGCTGCTGAAATTTTCTGTATCATTTGGTGATCATATTTCATTTCAGACTTTTGAACACGACAGATTGTCCACCTGGATCTCATTTTGCCACATTTTATTGATGGCCTGACTCAGATCTTTCAAGTTCTCACTAACCGACCTTGAAGGAGTAGCTTGTTGTTTAAATTTTATGACACAGAGATGTAAACCGCCTGCAAATTATGCAACTCAGTGGTGATGAACAAAGAGAACTTTTTATTACTATTTATTACCTACAGTTAAGGAATTAGCAAGAGCTGTTACTTTGCACCCATTCCTGGGACAAAGTCCCGAATTAACTTTATATCAAGCACATGTGTAACAAGTGAGAACTACATTTTTTGTTTGCAAATCTAAGCTCAATGTAGTGCTATTGCACTTGTGCCTTCCTGTGGCTGCCCTGATTCCATAAATAATGACAGGTTTCTCCCTCCTGGCCTTGTTGTTCTGAGTCGGATGGCCCATCACCTGAGGATCTGAATGACATTGGATGGAAACTACAGAGAGAAGACAAATAAAAAATACTACCCATCACCCTAGTCTGGCCATGAGAAAAACATCTAACAAATTCAAACTGAAGGACATTTATTCTACGAAATTCCTGGCCAGTGCTCCTCAAGGCTGTCCAGATTATGAAAAACAAGAGTGTCAAATGGCCAGGGTCTCCCAGAGACTCAGGATATAAGATGACTAAATGTGATGGGGGACCCTGCATGGGATCCTAGGACAGAGCGAAGACACTTGAGGCAGTCTTAATGAAGTGTGGACTTTAGTTAATAATGGTGTGTCCATATTAGTTCATTGACTGAGTCACTTGTGCCACACTAACATAAGCTGTGAACAATAGACGAAACTGGGTGCAGGGTATAGGTGAATTCTGTGCTATCTTTGCAACTTTTCTATAAATCTAAAATTATTCTAAATTCAAACGTTTACTAAAAATAATGCTTATGCCCACTCAGCCTCTGCTGACACCAAGCAAGCGTCTGTGATAGGTCAAGTTCCAGCTCCATTATTTCATTAAATCTTCAGAAAAACTTTATGAGGTATTTATTGTTATTCCCATTTTATCACTTTGAAAACAGAGAAACTGAAGTTCAGGGAGAATAATCTTTTCTACGTTGATTGAGTTCCCTTGGCTTAAAAATGGCAGAGTTGTGATTTTAACCCTCATTTATCTGACTCTAAAGCACACACTTATTTCGGTTCCCCATTTGGTTCTCAGAATCCTGTTCTCAAGAGATGGGGCAGAGGATGGGGAAATGGGATGGGAATGGTGGGAACGGCCTGTGTGTAGCTCAGCAGGACTGTGTCTGGTTTCCTGAGCCATTGAAGTTTCCCAAGGAGGATCACGCAGCCTCTATTTTCCCTAAAGGCTAAAGTCCAGGCCAGCTTTAGGTGAGTTTTCCCATTTCCTTGGATTTCATCGAACAAATATTAAAAAAGAAATTCCCCCTACAGTGGCCATGGGTGCAGTGTCTGCCATGCATAGGAGAAGCCGCTGGTTGTAGCAGCAACGCTCCAGCTTACCTGGAGCAAAGTGTAAGTATGGTCATGCTGCATCCTTTTCCAGAATCCCTACCACTGTCTGTGCATCTGGGTCATTGGTGAGCCTAAGGACGTCCAGAGTCCTGGTTTCTTAAGATTCTGAATCAGTAGATGAGAGGAGAGCCCAGAAATCTGCATTCAAAATTATTTATTGATGATTTGGCCATGAATCTGTGTTCTAATTCTGAATCTCAGAGAATCAACACTTGTTCTCATCTGAAGAAAATGTAAAACCACCCTCAACATGGTTGTCTCTTGAGTAGGTAGCATTAATAGACTGTCTAGGCCAAGAGTCCACAAACTATACCTCTGGTTAAATGGCCCACAGCCCCACCTGCCTGTTTTGTAAATAAAATTTGATTGAACAGAGACCTGCTCTTTGTTTATTTGTTGTCTATGGTTGCTTTTTGCTACTATGACACAGTTGAGACTGTATGGCCCTGAAACTCTAAAACAATAATCTGACCCTTTACAGAAAAAAGTTTTCCAACCCATGGTGTAAAAGACAGAAAGGATCTGGAATAACAATTTGTCACAGTTAAAGGGAAAGGGAGTCTAGTTGCTCTCAAGCTTCACTGTACCCAAGAATCTCCTGTGAAACTTATTTAAAAATGCCACCCCTTGAGATTCTGATTTAGTAGCCTGGGCTGAGGCTAAGAAATATGCATTTTTAGCAAGGTTTTGAGACACATGGTCCTAGTCACCAAGAATACGGACCCTGACAATAGCTTGACCTGGATCCATAATCCTCTCTAGAGGATTATGTATGTTTAGTTATTACTGCGTCTGTGTATGTTTAGTTATTACTGCGTATTATATTTGGACAAAGATTTAAAAAATAAAACTAAATATCACTTTTATGAACAAAATCATGCCCCCCCCCCCCACAAATTCATATATTGGAGCACTAACCCCCATATGACTGCATTCACAGAGAGAGTCTTTAAAGAGGTAATTAAAGTTAAATGAAGTCATAAGTGTAGGTCCCTAATCTGATTGGACTGGTGTTCTTGTAAATAGAGAAAGAGGCACTAGAGATCTCTCTTTCTTCTCTGCAGGTGCACAAAGGAAAGGCCATGTGAGGACACAGCAAGAAAGTGGCCATCTGCAACCTGACCAGCAAGATCTCACCAGAAACCACCCCTGCTTGCACCGTGATCTTGGACTTCTAGCCTCTAGAACTGTGAAACAATAAACTGTTGTTTAAGCCACTTGGCCTGTGGTATTTTGTTACAGCAGCCTGAACTGACTAATACAACCACTAAATTATCAAAAGGTGGAATTAAGAGTGTTATATCTGTTTCACTGAAGATATGAGTAGGAAACAGAGAAGAGCTGGACAAAAAAAAAAAAAACAACCAGATAAACAGAAATTTAGTAAATGTTTGCTGAGTAATGAATTTAGACATTTTGCTTTTTGATATGCTTTGAAGAACTTCAATGAGGTATAATTGACATTCAATAAACCACAATTATTAAAATGTACAGTTTGAAGTGCTTTGCCCTATGAAACCATCATCAAAAATCAAGATCATAAACACAACTATCACCTTCCGAATCTCCTTGGATACCTATAATCCCTCCATCTGCCCCTTCCTAATCTGCCCCCTGCCATCCTACAAGAGGAAACCTCTGATCTGTTTTCTGGCACTATAGATCTGTAGGTTAATTACAATTTTCTAGAATTTTATATAAATAGAATCATATGGGATGTAATCTTTTTTTGATTTTTTTCCACTCACCATCATTATTCTGAGATTCATCCATGTTGTTGCTTATATCAGTGTTTCATTCCTTTTGATTACTGAGTGATATTCTGTTGTGTATACTGTCGTTTGTTTATTCATTTATATGTTGATGGACTTTTGGCTTGTTTCCAGTTTTAGGCTATTACCAAATAAAGTGTAAATCTTTGTATGGATAGTTTCATTTTTATTGGATCAACTAGGAGGTGTATATTTAACTGTTAAAGGAACTGCCAATTTTTTTCCAAAGTGGTTGTACCATTTCACATCCCGCCAGCAGTGCATGAGAGTCCTAGTTCCTCCAAATCCTAGCCAACACCTGACGGTCATTTTAATCTGAGCCATTGAAATAGGAGTGTAGTGGTATATCACCGTGGTTTTAATCTGCATTTCCCTAGTGACTAACAATGTTGATAATCTTTTCATGTGCTTATATATCATTCATGTGTCTTCTCTGGTGAAGTGTCTGTTTTGCCTATTAAAATATTTTTTAAAGTTATTGAGTTTTGGGGGCTCTGTATTCAGAATGTAAGTCCTTTATTAGACTTATGCTTTGCAAATATACCTTTCCAGGCTGTAAATTGCCTTTTTATTCTTTTGTGAATGAAACAATGTTAGTCCAAAAACAAAGGTTTTTAATTTGAGGAAATACAATTTACCAATTTGTTCTTAATGGACGACCATGACTTTGCTGTCATAGCAAAGAAGTTTTTGCCTAACTCAAGGCCACAAAGGTTTTGTCCTGTTTCCTTCTATAAGTTTTATAGTCTTAGATTTTACATTTCATTCTACAATCCGTTTGAGTTAATTTTTGTATATGGTGCAAGGTGTGGATTGAAGTTCATTTTTTGTATATGAATACCTAATTGTTCCAGCATCAGTTGTTGAAAAGACTACCCTTTCCCCCATTGAATTACTTATGCACCTTTGTAGAAAATCAGTTATTTACATACATGTGGGTCTATTTCTATATTCTCTATTTTTCCCATTGATTTATTTGTCTGTGTTTTGTACTAATCACACCTGTCTTGATTACAGTAGCTTTATAATAAGTCTTAAAATTAGTGAGTTTTGGTCTTCCAACTATTTTCTTCCTTCCAAAAAAAGTTGTTTTGGCTATTCTAGGTCCCTTGCATTTCCATATTAATTTTAGAATCAGTTTGTCAATTTCCAAAATAAAAATGCTGGGATTTTGATGTCTTAGTGACAATAATGACACTTCTTCCAAGGGTAAGGGACTCAATCCAGTTACCATTTCATGACAAAGGAAGGTATGCAAACATATACACAAACAAAATCAGCAGAACATGGTCATACCAATTTTGCTATCATTACCAGGAAACAATGAAACAAAATTAATTTCCCATCTTAATACTCTAGCTTTATTTCAGCTGTCTGCAGACATGTATGCATTAGCTTCCATTTGGACACTCTTTTTTTAAAAAAAATGAGGTGAATGGACATAATTTAAAAGTAACCATTTTAATGTGAACAATTCAGTGGCATTTTGTACATTCATAATGTTGTGCAACAACCACCCTTACTAATTTTAAAACATTTTCCTCACCCTAAAAGGAAAACCTGTACCCATTAAGCAATTGCTCCCTATTTCTCCCACTTCTGGCACCACCAATTTTATGTTCTGTATCCTGGATTTACCTATTCTGGCCAGTTCACATAAACATAATTATACAATACATAACCTTTTGTGTCTGGCTTTTTTTACTTAGCATAATATTTTCAAGACTCATCCACATTGTATCAGGCATCAGTACTTTGACTAAACAATATTCCATTGTATGTATATACCACAAGTGGTTTATCCATTCATATATTGATGAACATTTGGGCTGTTTCCACTTTTTGGCTATTGTTAACAGTGCTGTTATAAATGTACATGTGCATGTATTTGTTTGAGTACTTGTTTTCATTTCTAGAAGTAGAATTGATGAATCATATGGTAATTCTACATTTAACTCTTTGAGAAACTGCCCAAGTCACTGTCAGAATGGCTGAACCATTTTACATGCTCACCAGCAATGCACAAGGCTTCCATTTTCTCCACATCCATGCTAAAATTCATGATTTTCTTTTCTTTTTTTGAATTATAGCCATTCTGGTGAGTGTGAAGCAGTAACTCATTGTGGTTTTGATTTCTCTTGTGACTTATGCTGTTGACCATCTTCTCATGTGCCTATTGCCCATTTGTGTATCTACTTTGTCTTGTCAATCCTTTGTCCATTTTAAAATTGGATTGTTTGTATTTTGGTTATCAAAATGTAAAAGTTTTTATACAGTCTAAATACTAGACCCTTACCAGATATATAATTTGAAGGTATTTCTCCCATTCTGTAGGCTATGTTTTCACTTTCTTATTAATTTCCTTTGACCCAAAAAAGTTTTAAATTTTGATATAGTTTAATTAATTAATTTATTTTATTTTTGTTGCTTTGGCTTTCAGCATTTTACCAAAGAATCTATTCCCAAATCAAAGTCATGGAAATTTACCCCTATGTTTTTCTCTATCTATTTAGACTTTTGATCTATTTTTGAGTGAATTTTTGCCTATGGTGTGAGGTAGGGATCCAACTTTATTTTTTTGTAGGTGGTTGTCCAGTTGTTTCATCATTATTTGTTGAAGAGACTATTATTTACCCACTTATTAGTCATGGCACTCTTGTCAAAAATCAATTGGCCATAGATATACGGATTACTTTGGACTCTCTATTTTATTCCATTGGTCTATATGTCTATCCTCATATTAGTGTCACTGTTCTGATTTCTGTTGTTTTGCAATAACTTTAGACATTAGGAAGTGTGAGTCTTCCAACTTTGTTCTCTTTTTCTAAGATTGTTTTCACTATTTAGGACACTTTACAATTCCATACATATTTAAAGGTAAGCTTTTTCATTTCTCTAGTAAAGACCATTTAAATTTTGATATCAATTTTTTGTGTTGGATATATAAATTTATGAAGTTTAAAAATATCTATTTAAAAAATAACAAGTTTCTAATTCGTGAACATGGGGTGCTTTCCATTTCTTTTTATTATTACTATTATACTTTAAGTCCTAGGGTACATGTGCACAATGTGCACGTCTGTTACATATGTATACATGTGTTATGTTGCTCTGCTGCACCCATTAACTCATGAATTACATTAGGTATTCCTGCTAATGCTATCCCTCCCCCATACCCAACCCCATGACAGGCCTTGGTGTGTGATGTTCCCCACACTGTGTCCAAGTGTTCTCATTGTTCAATTTCCACCTATGAGTGAGAACATGCGGTGTTTGGTTTTCTGTCCTTGCGATAGTTTGCTCAGAATGATGGTTTCCAGCTTCATCCATGTCCCTACAAAGGACATCAACTCATCCTTTTTTATGACTGCTTAGTATTCCATGGTGTACATGTGCCACATTTTCTTAAACCAGTCTATCATTGATAGACATGTGGGTTGGTTCCAAGTCTTTGCTATTGTGAATAGTACTGCAATAAACATACATGTGCATGTGTATTTATAGTAGCATGATTTATAATCCTTTGGGTATATATCCAGTAATGGAATCTCTGGGTCAAATGGTATCTCTAGTTCTAGATCCCTGAGGAATCGACACTCTGTTTTCCACAATGGTTGAACTAGTTTACACTCCCACCAACAGTGTAAAAGTGTTCCTATTTCTCCACATCCTCTCCAGCACCTGTTGTTTCCTGACTTTTTAATGATTGCCATTCTAACTGGTGTGAGATGGTATCTGATTGTGGTTTTGATTTGTGTTTCTCTGATGACCAGTGATGATGAGCATTCTTTCATGTGTCTGTTGGCTGCATAAATGTCTTCTTTTGAGAAGTGTCTGTTCATATCCTTTGCCCACTTTTTGATGGGGTTGTTTGATTTTTTCTTGTAAATTTGTTTAAGTTCTTTGTAGATTCTGGATAAACTGAAACTGGATCCCTTCCTTACACAAAAATTAATTCAAGATGGATTAAAGACTTAAATGTTAGACCTAAAACCATAAAATCCCTAGAAGAAAACCTAGGCAATACCATTCAGGACATAGGCATGGGCAAGGACCTCATGACTAAAACACCAAAAGCAATGGCAACAAAAGCCAAAATAGACAAATGTGATCTAATTTAACTAAAGAGCTTCTGCACAGCAAAAGAAACTACCATCAGAGTGAACAGGCAACCTACAGAATGGGAGAAAATTTTTGCAATCCATTTCTTTAGATCTCTAATTTCTAGTTTTGGGGAGAGTTTTTTAAATGTTTGGTAAAATTCATCTGTAAAGGCATCTGATCCTTGGCTTTTCATTGTTGGAAGTTTTTGTGGTTGTTATTTGTTTATTTTAAATTACTGATTCAATCTCTTTACTTATCAATCTGTTCAGATTTTTTGTTTTTTTTGAATCAGTTTTGGTAATTTGTGTTTCTAAGAATTTGTCCATTTCAGATTTGTTATCTAATTTGTTGATGTATAACTGTTCTCAGTATTATCTTACAGTTTATTTCTGTTAGATTAGTGGCAATGTCCCCCCTTTCACTTCTGATTTTATTTATTTGTTCTTCTTTTCTTTTTTGCCAGTCTAGCCAAAGTTTTGTCAATGTTGTCGATATTTTTAAAAAATCAACTTTGGTTTCATTAATTCTTTCTATTGTTTTCCTATTCCCTATTTCATTTGCTGCAACTCTACTCTGATTATTTCCTTCTTTCTAGTATCTTTCAGTTTAATTTTCTCTTCTTGTTCTAGTTTCTTAAGGTGTAAGTTTAGGTACTGATTTAGATCTTTCTTCTTTTTTAATGTGGGCATTTACTGCAATAAATTTCCCTCTTAAATACTGTGTGGGATATATTCTATTAGTTTTGTTATATTTTGTTTCATTTCATCTTCAAGTATTTTCATGGCCCTTGTTATTTCTTCTTTGACTCACTTGTTGTTTAAGAGTGTATTGTTTAGTATTCACATGTTTGCAAATTTTCCAGTTTTCCTTCTGCTGTTGATTTTAACTTCATTCCATTATGGTCAAAAAAGATATTTCGTAGGCCAGGTGTGGTGGCTCATGCCTGTAATCCTAGCACTTTGGGAGGCTGAGGCAGGTGGATCACGATGTCGGGGTTTCGAGACCAACCTGTCCAACATGGTGAAACCCCGTCTCTATTAAAGATACAAAAAAAAAAAATTAGTCTGGTGGGGTGGCTTGAACCTGTAATCTCAGCTACTCAGGAGGCTGAGGCAGGAGAATCGCTTGAACCTGGAAGGCAGAGGTTGCCGTGAGCCAAGATCGTGCCATTGCACTCCAGCCTGGGTGACAGGGCGAGACTTTGTCTCAAAAAAAAAAAAAAAGATATTTTGTAAAATGTCAACTCTTTTAAAATTATTGAGACTTGTTTTGTGACCTAACCTATAATATGTCCTAAAGAATACCATGTACAAATATGAATAATACATATTTTGTTGTTAGAATATGTATTGGGTGGAGTATTCTAGTTGTTCAAATCTTCTGTTTTCTTATTGGTTTTCTGTTTATATTTTATCCATGATTTAAAGTGGGGTATTGAAGTCTCTATTACTGCAGAACTATCTATTTCTCCTTCAATTTTGTCAGTGTTTGCTTCATATACTTGAGGTGTTCTGTGAAAGGGCTGTATATACAACATGATCTCCAAATGCAGATTGAGCCAAGAAGTCAAAAAATGAGTCAGACAAATCCAGTTGGTCAGTAAATGGTGATTTATTAGAGGACTTACAGACAGAAATGTGGTCTTGGGTGGCTGCAAGCCAGGAAAAACTCTGCAGTGCAACCCTCTAGGCCCAGGGCTTATATATCTTGGGTGGGGGGTAAGTACACATCCCTGGAAGAAATGTGTAGGTGACTCAAAAAATACTATTGGCATCACAACCTATAATGCATCCAACATCAAGGGTTGTTTTGGAGGAAAGGTGAAACTTACAATAAATAGGTGTTTCTACATAGGGAGTAATATATCAATGAGACATCTTGGAGGAATTCCCAGACTCAAAGTCAGGAGTTACATGGCAGATTAGCATCTAAAATAGAATCACTCTTGTCCCCACATGGAGGCTCTGTTATTTTGTGCATACATGTTTATAATTGTAACTTCTTGATGAATTGACTCTTTTATTGCTATATAATGTCTTTTTATCTTCTAACAATTTTTCACTTAGTGTCAAATTTGTTTGTTATTAGTATAGCCAATCTAGCTCCCTTTTTTCTGCCTTTTTTTTAAAAAAATTATTTCAATAGTTTTTGGGAAACAGGTGGTTTTTTGTTACACGGTTAAGTTCTTTACTGGTTATTTCTGAGATTTTGGTGCACCTGTTACACAAGCAGTGTACACTGTACCCAATATGTAGTCTTTTTTCCCTTACACCCGTCTGAACCCTTCCCCCCAAGTCCTTAAAGTCCATTATATCATTTTTATGCCTTTGCATCTTCATAGCTTAGCTCCCACGTATAAGTGAGAACATAAGATACTTGATTTACCATCCATGAGTTACTTCACATAGAATAATGGTCTCCAACTCATCCAGGTTCCTGCGAATGCCATTAATTTGTTTCTTTTTATGGCTGAGTAGTATTTCATGATGTATATATACCATATTTTCTTTATCCACTCGTTGGTTGTGGGCATTTAAGATGGTTCCATATTTTTGCAATTGTGAATTTTGCTGCTATAAACATGTGTGTGTAGGTGTCTTTTTCATACAACAACTTCTTTTCATTTGGGTAGATTTACAAAAACTATCTTTTTCCTGTTCTTTTACTTATATATACTTATTAATATATATATAATATATACTTTTAATATATACCTATTAATATATATTAATATAATAATAATATAATATAATATATGTATATATGTATATAATACTATACATACCTATATATATTTATTATATTATTATATATACATATATTATATGTATATAATATATGTATATATTATACATGTATATAATATATGTATATATTATATGTATATATTACACATGTGTATGTAATATATGTATATATATTATACATGTATATATTATTTATTATACATGAATATATCATATAGGTATATAGGATATATGCATATATCATATAGGTATATAGGATATATGCATTTATATTATATAGGTATATATATTACATAGGTATATATAATATGTGCATATATATTGTATAGGCATATGTAATATGTGCATATATATTATATAGGTATATATATTATATAGGCATATATAATACGTTTATATATTATATAGGCATATATATGTGTATATATTATATAGGTATATATAATATATGTGTATATAATATATAGGTATATATAATTTATGTGTGTATATTATATATGTAATAGGAAGCAGGAATGAATGCACAGAAGACCTTAGAGTTTAAGGTATTATTTGTATAATGAGAAATATTATATATATGTATATTAATATATGTATATATAATATATACATATATAATATATACATATAATATACATATATAATATATGCTATGTATACATATATACTATATATAGTATATATTATATATGTATATTTTATATGTATAATATAATATATGTATATACATATGTATAATATATGTATATACATATATTATACATGCATGTATATATAGTATATATTATATGTATATATTATATGTATATATTATATATGTATATATGTATATATTATATATGTATATTATATATGTATATTATATGTGTATATTATATATGTATATTATATGTGTATATTATATATGTATATTATATATGTATATTATATATGTGTATATTATATATGTATATTATATATGTGTATATTTTATATGTATATTATATATGTATATTATATATGTATATTATATATGTATATTATATATGTGTATATTATATATGTATATATTATATATGTATATATTATATGTGTATATTCTATGTATATATTAATATACATATATATGTCTCATTATACCAATAATGCCTTAAACTCTAAGGTCTTCTGTGTGTTGATTCCTGCTTCCTATTACATATATATTATATAGATACATATATAACATACATATATTATATACTATGTAATATGTGTATATATAATATATACATATATAGGTATATTGTATATATAATATATACATATATAGGTATATTGTATATATAATATATACATATATGTATATTGTATATATACTATATACATATATGTATATTGTATATATACTATATACATATATGTATATATTATATATACTATATACCTATATATGTATATGTGTATATATAATATATACATATGTGTATATTGTATATATAATATATACATATATGTATATGTGTATATATAATATATACACATATGTACATATAGGTATGTTGTATATGTATTATATATGTATATATTACACATTATATATACATATATTACATTTTATATATACATATGTATATATATTATATATATAATATATATATATCTTAGGCAAACTTTCATTGCTCAGTTTTGTTAAATCCTGAAAACTTTCACTTTACTCCATTTTTAAGTTTGATATTCTGGTAGAATTAAAGTAATAATTTTCTTTCTTTCATCTCCTTTTAATCTCTCTCATATTCATTTCTTTTAATGGAAAATTTTTTTATTTATTATTTTATCCTTCCAATAGACTTTGCTGAGCATCTCTCCTCAAATCTGTGTCCAGATTATTTCCTCAGTTGTCTTGAGTTGGCTGTGCTATATCATTAGTTTATGTCTTTTTATCTTCCCACGTAAATACTTTACTAATTCTGGGATCAGAATAGATATCTTTGTATGTGTTTTAGTTAGCTATTGCTGTATAATTCCAGTTCCATTTATGTTTCAATTATCTACTGTTAAGAAACTATCCAAAAATACTGTGGCTTAGTGCAGCATCTCAGTATCTGAGCATTAACAGTATCTCATGTTACTGAAATCTGAGCTAGGCTTAGTGGGCTGGCTTTGCTGCTTAACATGGCAGTGACTGAGGCTAGAACATCTGAGATAGCTTACTCACTTACTGTCACCTGCTTTCTGCAGGGTGGCTAGAACATCTGGGAGCTAGCCAAGCATTTTTCTTTCTCTGTATGGCTTCTCTTGGACTTCCTCACAGTATGGTGGTCCTAGGACAATGGCTGGTTTCCAAGGCGAAAAAAAAGTAGAAGCTGCCAGTTTTCTTTAAAGAAGCTCAAAGTGGCATAGTGTCACATTTGCCATATTCTATTTATTAAAACAAGTCACAAGAATATTCAATGAGGAAAGGAAATAGGTTCTACTTTCTGATGGGTGAAGTGTTGTGTTTGGACTGTGAAAGAAAGGAAGATAGTAGTCATCTTTGTAGACTATCTGCCACAGGGGCCTATCTATCTTTTTGTAAAAGTGTGAGTAAGGATTCTTTGCCTATGGCTTTACATGCTCTCTTAGCACCTAATATACTATAAAAGTATATAGGAATTGTTAGATAAACACCAGGGAGTCAGCTTTGAGTCATATTGTGAGATTTCACAGAGCACTCATGATTTTTTAATTACAAAATGATTTATTTAAATAACCTGTTGTAGTTTTACGTGAAACAGCACTAACGTTTTGTAGGGAAACAGTCTCCCTGTCCCACCCCTGCACCCTCCACCATTCCTCCACCCAGGTTCCTACTATATATTCCCCAAAATAGTTGCCTCCCAGAGGCATGGTCTGAGCTCTCAGCCCTCATATACACTTTTGTTGAGCTGTTCCCTCTGTCTGATCCTTTGCTTTCATTTTAGCCACCTGAACTGTCTACCTGTCTGTATTGCAGGTGTTTGACCTGGGTACCTAACACTCTTCCTCACTGCATCTTTACCACGGAGACAATTGGGCTCAAAATTGTTGGACATACAGTTTTTATTGTATCTGCTTTGGCCTCTTTCTGCTACCAGAAGGTTGTGACACTGAACTTTTTGGTTTCTAAGTGTTCTGCTTGTTGGCCTACAGATATTGTTCTGCCATAGAAAGTGATACAGTAATAAATCACAGACCCTCAGGAGGACCCAACACTCTTTGAAATTACTACATGTATAATTTTAAATTCCCATTCTCAATTGTTATTACTACTTTTCAGAGCAATTAATACAATATTTTCGTCTTTTCTGTAGCTCGTCATAGG
This sequence comes from Pongo pygmaeus, assembly GCF_028885625.2. NCBI lineage: Eukaryota > Metazoa > Chordata > Mammalia > Primates > Hominidae > Pongo > Pongo pygmaeus. The sequence goes on from NC_072394.2 coordinate 16,838,994, forward strand.
AAAGAGATATATTATCCATTTGCTGAAGTTCTGATATGCAAGCATTATTTTCTTCCCATGTATCACTCTATTCAGTATCTGATTTGATTACTTTTGTAATATTTTAATGTCTATTTCCCTATAATTTTATATCAACTTTAGTGGCCATTTCATGACTAAGTTCAACTTTTTCATGAGCAATTGTTAAGTGCATGGTGCATATTATATGTACTTAGAAAGCACCAGGGATTGTCCCTTGCTTTGGAAGCTTGAGGTCAAATTGCGGGAGAATATGTATATTTTTATAAAGTTAGAAAGCAAGGATCACAGAGAGAATGAAGATGTGTAAGTTATCTCACCTTCAATGAAGAGTCAGTCTTTATAATGGATGGCATAGTCGAGAGGGGGTTTTCAGAGGGAAGGAGATTTGAACTCGTGTTTGAAGACGAAGTAGAAGGGACATAAAAGCTGGGAGGGAGGTGGAGATGAAGCACACAGAGAAAATCAGAAGAAGAATCGAAGAAAACATTTATTGAGTATCTATTAGAAGTCAAGTATTTTCCTAATCATTATATAGACATTACCTTAGTGGATCCTTAAAATATCCATGTGTGGTAGGTGCAATTATTATCCCACCTTTACATATGAAAAAACTGAGGCACCTAGGTTGTGAACTAGGATTTGAAACACGACCTAGCTGACTCTATATCCTTTGAATCCATCAGGATTCTTCTTGAGGAGGAAGAAAATATTCCTTTTCTATACTGATTGTACAGGACAAGTCATGGTCTTCGTATACAAAAAAAATCCAGATAATGCAGTGTTTTCACGACTATCCACTTGAATAATAATGAGATTGGCATAGTCCTAAACAACACATTGTCCTCACGTGAAAACATTTTTTATTGCCTCTTATAGAAGCTGATGCTGCTGTACTCTGTCAGCTTACAAACAGTACCAGGATAATAAACACTCAGTCCTCACAGGGGGAGAGATGTCACTTCTGTAAGCTAACATACATAGAGAAATGGACCAGAAAGGTGGATGTACATGAATGAAGTTGTGCCAAAATAGAGAAATAGTTTTTCTGTTCAGCCTGTTTATGTTTCAACCATGGAAATCAGCAAACACTACAAGTTAGGGCTTTCCCCCAGTGGCCTCCTCACCCCCAGAGAGCCAGTTGTTAAACATTGGCCAGCACATGACTAGATTGAGTAAGTGCAGGAAAAAAAAAATCCATATCTATATCTATATCTATATATATAGTCTCAATCCTAAAGCTTCGTTCATGTATTTTCATTCCTGATTGGTTTCTTAAATTATGCCCAGGCATTGAGATGTCAAAGTTTCCAGGGCATAATCCCCGTTCAGGCATTTCCTGATGTGCTATTGGCCCTTCACTGCCAAGGACCTGCTCTTGGACTCTATAACCAGTTGCTTTCTTCTCAGAAGTCTTCTTATTTGTTTCCTCTTGACTTTCATGGGAAACGGTAGACTCCTACTAGGGCAGCATTTGATGTTTCTCTTTCAGTGAGCTGGAGATCCTCCTGTCTTAAAAAGCCTTTTCTGGCTATTTTCTTTTCTTAATTCTTATACCAATTCTCTATTTGATGCTCGCTGGCTCTTGTGGGGGCAAATAGACTGCTCATTCTGTTTACTCTCACCTGGGGTTTCTATTTATTTATTTCTAGAAACATTCTAGAAAACATTTAACTGGCTCTGCAGAGGGTGGGGGAAGCTCTGATCTGCAGTGTTTGCCAATTTTCCTGGCATGAATACTCCCGCTGTTGCTGATTTAGAGCTGCCAATGTGATGTAATAGAAGGTAGAATTGGGAAGAAATATACAATGGCATGCCATTATATTGTTTATCCACCATACAATACAATAGACATAAATAAGTACAAAAGCATACATAATAAAAATATTTAATAAAATATTTAGGAATGATGAAGTTTGAATATTTATTTCCCTGGTTTTGAATATGTTACTTAATCATAAGTTTACATAACATATATATATTTTTTGAGACAGAGTCTCACTCTGTTGCCCAGGCTGGAGTGCAGTGGCGCGATCTCAGCTCACCTGCAACCTCTGCCTCCCAGGTTCAAGTGATTCTCCTGCCTCAGCCTCCCAAGTAGCTGGAACTACAGGCACGTGCCACCATGCCCGGCTAATTTTTGTATTTTTAGTAGAGACAGGGTTTCGCCATGTTGGCCAGGCTTGTCTTGATCTTCTCACCTCATGTGATCCGCCTGCCTTGGCCTCCCAAAGTGGCATGCACCACCACCCCTAGCCAATGTAATTTTTAGTAAGAACTATATTTACCAGCTCGTGAAACTACTGGAAATTTAACTATCATCTTCTAGGAATGGATAGAAACTGGCCTAGCACACCACACACAGCACCACAGCCCTCTTCTGTGCCCACAACTAGTTTTGCTACATTTTCAGTCTCTTTTGCCCCAGTCCATTTTCTCAAGAATTTTTAAAAAGCAATTATTTTTGCATTAATTACAATAATCTTATTTTAAAATAAACAGTTTTTTATAAGGGGTTCAATTAGAGATGCAATTTCTCATCTTGTGGATTATGAAAATTATTCAAAAAATTTTAATTACCTGTTCAACATCACATCCGAAAGGAGAACCCAGCTCTTTGGATATAGGCTCTTTTGACTGGCCAATAGAATTCCAAAGTGAGAACACTCTATTAATGATCTATTGCTTCATAATCACCCCAAAACTTAGCAGCTCAAAATAACATTTATCGTCTCACACAGTTTCTGAGGGTCAGAAACCCAGGAATGGGTTAGCTGGGTGGTTTTGCACTCAAGCCTCTCAAGAGATTGCATTTGAGCTGCCGATCATTTCTGCAATCCCCTCAAGGCTTGACGGGGGCTTCAGAATCCACTCCTAAGTTCACACACATTTGTCCGCAGCCCTCTTTGCTTTCTTGGCTGTTAGCCAGAGGCTTCAGCATCTTGTCTACTAGGTATTTCCACAGGCCTGCTCACAAAAGGGCAGCTTGCTTCTCAGATCAAGATCTGAGAGAGACAGAGAGAGGAGCACAATCCTCTACAACATTATTTGTGTCAGAAATGACATCCCATGACTTCTGCCATATGCGTTAGTCATAGAGACCAAGCCTGAAACAATGGGGAAGAGGATGGAACAAGGCTGTGAATTCTAAGAGGCAGGGATCATTGGGCACCATCTCAGAGGCTGCTACCACAAAAATGCCATGATATGACTGAGCTGGCAAGGACTGTGAAGGTCAACTACAAAAATGGGAACTCATGAAGAAACAGAATGTGTGCTATTCACCTCTTCATTCCCAGCATCTCATGACTGTCACACTGTGGCAGCAGCTGAATAAATTTAGGGTGATGACAGATTTTGTGTTCTACCTCATCATTTCACTGGGAAACCATAGGCGCACTTTGTTAAAGAGTGGCTCATCCATCTATGGTCACGTGAAAGGAAGGACAATTCAGGGTTCTTCTAACCATCCCTGTCCCACAGATCTTCCAAGGAGACAATGTGGTCTCATCATGTCTTCACAATCATTAGTGTAATGATTTCCATATTTCACAGAAAACCCAAAGCAAGGCAAAAGAGCTTGGTTGAGTCACCCCAAGTGACAAAGTCAGCCTTGGGCTTCTGGTTTCAGTCAGTCATCTTTACTGAGAGGTTGGAGAACACATACTAGTTAAGACAAATAAATAGCAATTTAAACTTTGAACATGCTTTCTTCCCTTAGCTATGGGAGGGACACATCTTTGGAGAAAAATCAAAGCATGTCAGGAGGGATGTAAAAACATTTTTATTTCTAATAAACAAGTTTATAATGCTTTAAATGCTTTTGGTTTGTAACAAGTTAAAAATGAATGTGTATTTTTTAAAAATCTGTCTTCTTTGCAGTATGATTTCCTTGGTGTTAGAAGAAAAAAAACTGTGCCTTATGAAAATATAGATTAAAAATATCTAAAGATGTAGTTATTAGACATTTTTCTTCAAATGCAACAATATGTAGTTAATCAAAAGATAATTATGTTTCCTGAAAAATTACTTTTCCTATTAATTCTCTGTATTTAAAAAGACTTTGTATAGTATGGCCTAATTAAAACAATATACATAGTCTTGCTAGGTGCTTTGCCAGAGACATTTCATTGAAGTGGTGACATTTCTATTCAGCTATCATTAGCAGGACTGAGGGGCATCTAGAGTCATTTCACTTTTCTGATTCTAGTGAAGTCTGAAACTAATTTAGGGTTAAACGAAAAAAGCTTCAAAAAAGGCCAAGAACAAATATAAGCAGCTATGGGCACAGTGGAGCCAGGTTAGAAGGGAGTCCTAAATTTCAGGACAATAATTAGGAACAACAATTTGTCTTCTAGAGGTGTTTTGGGAAACCAAGGTCCTATAGTAGAAAAATTTCTTAGGATTCAGATAAAATCCTGAGTCGTCTAGGAACAGAATATTCACACCAGCTTTTCTTATAAAAATGAACACTCCTTCCCTATCGCACTCCCACAGCCTCATGCCCACATCAACAGTTGTCCCAAGTATGCCTGTGTCAGCTCAGTTCTTGGGTTCTGGTTGTAGGGCTCCCTGAGTCAAATTATAACTCAGTGGGCTTTACTGATTATTGACTCTCTACAATTTGTGGCCTCAGGTGAGGCCTAACTTGAACTAGAGTCACCACCAGCATATTTTTTTAAACAGTCCAAGAAGAGGCTAAAAGCTACAGTATAGGGTGACAAATGGAGGTCTTCTTTAATGACCTTCTAGAGTTTCATTTAACCAGGGGATTTCTCAGTCAGTGGCATGAGATCAGGGAGATTTTTGGAGACAAAGTTTAATTAATAGAGTGGGTCATGGACATAAGAGAGAAAGCAACTTCCTACTTTCGTATACTGTGCACTATTTCTGCATATTTATGATGCTTAAGTTAGAGTGATGAGTGTCAAATTAATATGTAGAAATTTAAACCACATGACCTGTGAATTGGCAAGTTTTTACAAGAATTCTATTTAATGTATTTGAATCTCATATATACTTCAATTTGAAACTCCTGTTGAGTGCTTATTAGTTCTGTTCAGTAAAGTGTTACATGAAGATAAGTATTAATTTTCCCTGCAAAAAAGTAGCAAAATATAAACTATAGATCAAATATTGGCCAATTTGTCAAAAACATTTTTGTGTAAAAGAACATTAAAGCTTAATAGATTAATTGAACAATATAATTGGTTGAATAGTTTCCTTCAAAATAACATAAACACATATGTTGGTAGGAATCACATGAATAACCAAATATCACATAAAAGCCTTTATAAGATGGGCAAGGTTATGCTATAAATAGTTTAAGATGAGTTTTCCTTTGATGACTCTGTTTTGTTATCTGGTATTAAATAGTTTTTATTCTGTAACTTTCGGTCTGCTCCCTATTACCAAATATTTATTGTGTTTTCACTTAAAGTAAACTTGACTTTAAAAAGAAATAGTAAGAAAAAATTTTGTTTTTGTTGGTTTCTTTTTGTAAATGAATATTTACCCAAAGCGTAAATTCTGTCTTTGAACTACAGAGGCTTCAAATGGGAGAAATCCTCCAAGCCATGGCATATTTTTATGGTGTAACTACTCACTCAAATGTCTTTCCAAAGCATATGTATTATAATAATCATTCACAAATAAATAAATAAATAAACACAAATGCATGCTCATGTAACGTGTGTATATATTTTGTCCAAGTGTATGGGACTTCTTTTTAAAAAGATTCATGGTTGACTAAGAATGCCCACTTTTAGAGCAACTAAATTTGTAGGCATTTTCTGAGATATAATTTGATTGTCTGACATTCATGATTGCTTCTTTGATGTGTTAAATTTGGTTATTTATCTGAAAAATTTAAAAAGACAATAGAATGCTATTCATGAGATGCTCTAATTATGACACATTTACTCAAAAGTTTATTAAGCTTATTAAACTAAAATAATTACTGATTACTGTAATACAGCCCAAGCTAAAATTTTGTGTTTCCGTTAACTCAGCAAATAATTTCTAGAATATTATCCCATGAATACTTGTAGAGCTTTGATGGTAACACTGTTTATCTCAACCCTAATTATAGAAGCAAAAAGTGAAAATATAAAGGTCCAAAAGCAGAGAATTGGTTAGATATTATGTGATAAAAGATAACATTCACAATGCCATATTAAGTAAAAAGTTGGTCATATATGCATCAAATACCCAAAAGTAGGTTATTTGCAATTCTTGGAATTGATGTATTCAATGTTCATCTAAATCCCAATTGTAAAGAATTGTACCTGCATGTCTATGTGGATATATATGTATACATATATATGGGTAAGTATGTGCATTATATACATATATATTTAAAAGTAGTATTTATTGTTAATATTGTAAATATTCCTTAAAAAATGCAAATATTGCTAATAATGTGAAAATCCATGAATACCTCTGGTAGCACACAGAAAACAAGAAAATGAATGGTTGGCACCACTGGAAAATGATGTTTTGTTACCCAAGAACTTGCTGTCATTATGTTTTCTGAGAGAAAATTAATTTTTGTCTTGTACTTACTTATTTTGCCTAAATGCTTCCACTGCTTAAAACTCTCTGTGTTCTGAAGCCATGTCTATCTCTAACATTGACAGAAGCACAGCATGCAGATCTTCATTGCCTTTCCATGCAGTCACCCTTTGCTTTGAAGACATAAGGCAAAAAATGGAGAGAAGCATTTACCTGGGGCCTCAACTACATTAGTCCTAAGGTGGCTGCTTAGGGTCATGTTCTGATTAAGGTGCCCTATATTTATTAACTTGGGTTTTTTTTGGTGTGATATTTGGGACCTTTAAAGTATACACATATGGCAGAAGTCTCTTTTGCCCAGGCAGAAGGGTATGCTATTCATATGTAATATTTAAGCCCATTGGCTAGAGACATTGTTCTTTAATATTTTTCCATATCTTTTTATGTCTTCTTTCATCCTTTTATTTTCAATGGATTTTTATCTCTGAATATAAAGTGTGTCTCTTATAGACAGCATATAGATGGATCATTTTTTAAAATACTGTATGACAAAATCTAACTTTTGATTGTTTACTCCATTCACATTTAGTTCTATTATTGACATAGTAGGATTTTTGTGTGCCATTTTAGTTTTTGTTTTCTATGTCTAATGCAATTTTTATTCCTTTATTCTTCCTTCACTGCTTATTTTTGCATTAAGTGGATGTTTTCTAATGTAGCATTTTAGTTTATCTAATAATTTTTTCATTAAAGTTTTGAGGTTTTTTTTAAAATAGTTCCTCTAGGGTTTACCACATGTATCTTAATTTATCAGAATCCCCTTCAGATTTGCACTTTCTTTTTTTTTTTTTTTTAACAACAAAACTGCCTACGCTTTCTTAATTGCAGTTATATATGGAAACATTAAATGGAATAAAGATTCCATTAGAGCTTTATTTCATTTTCCCCTTTTTTGGTATTATTTTAATATATATCATTACCTGTATTGATATTACAAACCAATAATGCATTGTTATAGTTATTGATTTACCATCTATCCTAATACAGTTTTGCTCCCTGTCACCTCTGTTGTGCTAGTATCAGCAAATATATTATCCATATGTTGCATATTTATATGTGATAAGCCCAAAATTACATTGCACATATATATATTATTTTATACAATTGATTTTAAATAACTTATACAAGAAATGATAAAATGTGCTTTTATGCCATTTTATAAAATTACAAAATTACCTTTACCAACGTTCTTTGTGTGTGTGTGTGAATTCAAATTAGTGTCTAGGGTTACTTACTTTTTGTCTGAAGGACTTTCTTCAGTATTTCTTGTAAGATTAATCTGGTAGCAACAAATGACCAGTTTTTATTTATTTTAGAAAGTCTTACTTTACTCTCGTTTTTGAAAGATAATGAAACATAGCTTTGCCGGATGTAGAATTATTGGTTGAATTTTTTGTTTTCAGCACTTTGTTTCATCCCACTACTTTCTGTCTTTCATTGTTTCTGTTGAGAAGTCAGCTGTTAATATTATTGCGGTTCCATCATAAGTGATGAGCTTTTCTTTTTCTGCATTCAGGGTTTTCTTCTTGCCTTTGACTTTTAGCATTTTTACTATGATGTATCTGTTTGTTGATCTCTTGTATTTGTCCTAGTTGAATATTCTAGATGTGTGAGTTAGTGTTTCTCAATAAGTTTGAGAAGCTTTCTGACAGTGTTTTCTTGAATTTTTTCTTCCTTTTTTTCTCTCTACACCTTCAGGTATGCCTACATGGTACAGGTGACATTGTCCCATATTTTTCTCAGCCATCATTTTTCTTTATTCCTTTTTATCTCTGTTCTTCAGCTTGTATAATCTCTATCAATTTATCCTCAAGTTCACTAATTTTCTCTTTTGTCAGTTTGAATCTCTGTTGAATCATCTAGTGAATTTTAAAATTTCAGTTACTATATTTTTCAACTCCAGAATTTCCATTTCATTCTCTTTTATAATTGATTTCTATTTATTAACACAGGTTGAATATCCCATATCTGAAATGCTTAAGAGCAGAAGTATTTCAGATTTCAGATTTGGGTTGGGTGGATTTTGGAATGTTTGCATTATCTGTTGACTGGTTCAGCATTCTTAATCAAAAAATTCAAAATTGAAAATGCCCCAGTGAAGCATTCGTTTGAGCATTATGTCAATGTTCAAAACACTTTGGATTTTAAAGAATTTTAGATTTCAGATTTTCAGATTAGGGATACCCAACCTGTATTGTCTTTGATGCAATGCTATCATTATACTTTATGCCTTTTATCATACTTTCTCTTAGTTCTTTGAACATAATTATAATGGCTATTTTAAAGTCTTTTTCTCTTAAATCTGACGTTTTGTCATTCTCACAGACAAATTTATGTTTTCTGCTTTTTTCTGGTATATGGCTCATATTTTCCTGTTTCTTTGCATGCCTCATCACTTTCTTTTGGAAATTGGACAGTTTAGATCATATGTATTGCAGCAACTCTGGGTAGTAGCCCTTCCCCAACCCTTAGCTTGTATTATTATTTGCTTCTTTATGTTTTAGTGAGTGGCTGGATTATTTTAGTGATGTCTGTTTACCTCCAACAGTGGTAAACCTCTGAGGTTGTTTCTCAGGGAGGTGCAGTTTTGAGTATGTCTGTAGTCACTTGGAATGACACTGATATTGGTAGTCTCTTTTCCTGACCAACTCAGATATTAAACTCCACTAATGCTAACTGATTGCTCTACTGTTTGCAATAATTCCTGGGGGCATAGGTTGCTCTACATACCAATCCAATCAAGTATGGCTCCTTTGTAAGAAAAGTTTCTAATGTCTTGTGTAATATTTGTTCTAACCCAGAAGGGTTTTTCTAGATGTCTTATTCCTTGTTTCTCTCTGGCAAACCAGTTGGTTAACTGTCTTGGATGTACTTTTTTTAAATACAAGAAAGTTTCCCAAATTGTCTTTCACCACAATATCCACTGTTCTTAAGAGTGACTTTAGGTTTAAATTTCTCCATGCTCTGTTGTAAATAAAGTTAGTTCCCTTGGGAAGAGTGTAAGAGCTATATATTTTATAGATTATTTATCTTCCCAGGAAAATTCTGAGCCAGTGCTCTGGAGCTGGCAGTAGTGGAAATGGAAATCTTCTCTCCTAGTGATACCCCCACTCTAGGAGCTGAGCACTGGGTGAAGGGGATAGCAGAGTGAGGAGGTACTCCTGGCTTCTCTCTTCTAGCAAGAATCTACAGCCTTATGAGCCAGATAAAGGGCAATTTGGGCTTCTGAGTTCTCAGCATACTGAGCCTGTGGTAGAGACTCTTTTCTTTAAGTGGGGCCTGGGTAGATAAGGGGAACCTCCACCTCTTGCCTTTACTTGTGTGGAAATTAGCCTCAACAACAAGTAGCTGAGAATAGGATGAGGAATGCTGAAGTCCTAATCATTTTGGGAAATAGGAAGCTCTGTGTTCTTGGCTGTAGCATTTTGGAGAAGACACTCTGCCTTGTTAAATTGAGAGGGGAGGAAAGAGGGCAAGGTATTGGTTCATATACCACATAGTCTCACCTTTGTTACTGAATTTTTTTTTTCTTTTGAGACAGATTCTCAATCTGTTGCCCAGGCTGGAGTGCAGTGGCACAGTTGCATGATCTCGGCTCACTGCAACCTCCGTCTCCTGGATTCAAGCAATTTTCCTACCTCAGCCTCCTGAGTAGCTGGCACTACAGGCACGTGCCACCATGTCCAGCCAATTTTTTTTTCATTTTTTAGTAGAGACGGGGTTTCATCATGTTAGGCAGGATGGTCTTGATCTCCTAGCCTCATGATCTGCATGCCTCAGCCTCCCAAAGTGCTGGGATTACAGGCATGAGCCACCACACTTAGCCTGCTACTGAATTTTTATAAGTTTTCTTCAATAGATGTTTATTCCTTTAGGGTTATTTCCAAAAGGTTGTTTTAAAATATTTTTTATTAATTTCCCTGGGGAGTAAATCAGCAGACCTACTCATGCTGTCATGCTAGGCATCAGTTTTTCCTTGCCTTCATTTTTGAAAGATAGTTTAGTTTTGCTGAATACAGGATTTTTGGTTGACAGATTTTTTTTTTTTCCCCTGGTACTTTTAGTACATTGTCCCACAGCTTTTTTTCCTCCTCATTTCTCATGAGAAGTCATTTTTTAAGCCCAGTCAGGTTCCATTGTACGTGACTAAAGACAAGTTTTTTTCTCTCCTGTTGTTTTCAAGATTTTCTCTTTGTCTTTGTCCTGAAACATTTTGACTGTAATATATCTATGTTTGGATCTCTTTGTGTTGATCCTACTTGAAGTTTAGATTTGGTGGTGAGCAATTAAAAAAGGCTATTAACTCAGTGAAAATAATTACAACAAACAAAATAGATGACTACCCAGGAGTTTAACAGAAAGAACCAAAGAAAAATATTTTAAAATAAAAAATAAAAGCCTAGTAAGACTACATTCCGTCCTGAGAATCTGAAGGCTATGTACGTGTGCCAGACTGCACTCACCCAGGAGTGAAATGGGACAGTTCCCTGGTTCCCCTCACAAGACTTTGAGACAGGGTGTTGCCTGCTTGGTCACCCCAAAGCTCAAACCCCTCAGGGGATGATGCAGACAGGCAGGTACAGAGGCTGGTGTGAGCACTTTTGGGCTCCAGCCCCATGGCAGCATTTAGTGGTGGGGGTCTGCTACTCTTGAAGCCCAAGTGGGCCTGTGTTACAGTGTGCTCTTTCAGCTTTGCTGTCTGCAGGTGGCTTGTGTTAATCAACTCAATATACCCTCTGCCTTATCTCAAGGGCAGGGGATCAGTTTGAAGCCTTCTACATCCCAAGTCCTTGCCCAGTGTACCAGAAGAATCAGATCACACATGGGCTTGAAAGATGAGTGCAAAATTTTATTAAATGGTGGAGGTGGTTCTCAGTGAGATGGATGGGGAGCCAGAAATAGGGGATGGAGTAGGAAGGTGGTCTTCCCCCAGAATCAGGCTGCCCAGCAGCCAGACACTTCTCTGACTGCTCCTGGCTGAACTCCTCTTGGTGCCAGACATCCTTCCTCTTCTCTCTTTCTCTGCTGTGTTGTTTCACTGTAGCTGGTCTGCTGGTCCTGATGTTCAGCCACTTGTTTGTGTGCCTGCTGAGGGCTCAGGTTTATATGGGAGCAGGATGGAGGGGGCATGGTGGGCCAAAAGGCAACTTTTTGGGTGCAAAACCAGAAATTTATGTCTTTATTTGGGGCTGCAGGTCTTCAGGCTTGAGGGTGGGACCTTTGCTGGGGAACCACCCTCTTCTACCCAATATTTCCCTGTCTTCTGTCTGTATTAGGAGCAACCAGATTCAGCACTAGAAAGCTGCTATTATCTGGCTAAATGTGGAGTGGACTTGAAAGCATTCCCCAAACTATACACAGATTCATCAACAAAGGGCCAAGGTCTTACAGACTTAAGGACCAATAAGTATCTCAAGTCTTAGTTGTGTAGATTAATGCTTTTCATCATACATTAGACATTTTCAATCATTACTTCCTCAAACATACTTTCTATCTTATTTTGCTCCTTCCTCTCCTTCTGATACTCCCATTTTGTGTCTGTTGGTATGCTTAATGATTTTCATAGCTCTCTGAAGAGTTTTTCATTTTTCATCATTCTCTCATTCTGTTATTCAGATTGTAAATCTCTAATCATCTGTCTTCAAGTTTGCTGATTCCCTTTTTTGCCAGTTGAAATGTACTGTTGAGCACCTCTAATGAACTTTTCGTATCAGATATTGTGTTTCTCAATTCCAGGATTCCTATTTGTTTTGGAAGTAGTTTCTATTCTCTACTGGTATTCTCTATGTGATAAATCATTGCATCAAACCACCATTAATCCTCTAAAAATAGCTTCTAAACAAACCTTTGATCTTATTTATAATAGCTGCTTTAAAATTTTTGTTTGCCACATCCAATATCTGGATTCTCTGAAAGGTGGCTTTTATTACTCACTTTTTTTTTCTGTATACTGATCACACGGTCTTGTGTCTTTAGCATGTCTCATTTGTTGTTGTTTTTGTTGTTGAAAACTGGAAATTTTAGATAATACATTGTGGCAACTCTAGATCTTAATTAATTAGTGCCTCCTTCTATCAGAAGTATGTTGATGTTGGTGGGTTTTGTTAGTTTATTTGTATAGTGGTTTGCCTGAACTAAATTTGTAAATTCTACTTCCTCCAAAGGGTTGCTGCTGATGTCACTGCTCAATCTTTTCTTCTTTGTTTTTATTATTTATTTCTTTTTTTTATTATACTTTAAGTTCTAGGGTACATGTGCACAACGTGCAGGTGTGTTACATATGTATACATGTGCCATGTTGCTGTGCTGCACCCATTAACTCGTCATTTATATTAGGTATTCCTCCTAATGCTATCCCTCCCCACTACCCCCACCCCATGACAAACCTGGTGTGTGATGTTCCCCTTCCCGTGTCCAAGTGTTCTCATTGTTCAATTCCCACCTGTGAGTGAGAACATGTGGTGTTTGGTTTTTTGTCCTTGTGATAGTTTGCTAAGAATGATGGCTTTCAGCTTCATCCATGTCCCTACAAAGGACATGGACTTAACCTTTTTTATGGCTGCATAGTTTTCCATGGTGTATATGTGCCACATTTTCTTTGTTTTTATTTTTTAAGCTTGCATCCTGGAAGCCACCATTTGCCCAGCATAGTTTAGTGTTCATTCAAAGATTGGTCAGAGTTAGTGCCCTTTAAGTTTGTACGACTTTGGCCCTTTGTTGATGAATATGTGTATAGTTTCAAGTTCACCCCACATTTTGCCAGGGTCTAGTAGCTTTCAAGTGCTCAATCTGGCTGCTCCTGGGTGAGTGCAGCCTAGCGCATATACACAGCTTTCAGAACCCCAGGGCTCAATGTAGTCTTAGCAGTCTTTTTATTTCTTTTTTTAACTTTTTTTCCCATTCTGTTTCTTTCTGTTAAACTTCTGGCTGGTCAGCTATTTTGTTAGAACTATATTGATGAGTTTTTAGACTTTTCTTAATTGCCCACTGCTAAGATCTCTATTATTTTCCACAACGTCTTGAGACCTGAGTTTCTCCAGATAATATCAGCCCTTCTCTCAGATCTGTAGAGCTTCCAGTGTTCCCATCTTGCCCCTCCCTCTGGGAAGAACCTCTAGCGCTCTACTGTACCAGAACTGGAGGTGGAGATGGTGATCTTCTTCCAGATTTATACCTTTACCTTATAAGTGGGAGCTGGGAGTAAGTATAGTAGCTTGTGGTATTCTCAGCTTGCCCCTCTCTGAGGGGAGCCTATAACATACAAGCAGAAACTGTGGACAGGCAGTAATCAGGGCCTGGTATTCTTGGCCTAAAAAGCCTTAGATAGATCCTCCACCAAATAAGTGGAAGTGGGTGGGGGAAATGAGGCCCAGTTCTTGACTGCACCTCCCAGAACAGAGAGGAGAAGAGATTCCAGCAGCTTACCCCTCTTGGGGTGAAGCCATAGCGTTATGACTGTGTCCTGGGAGTAAAAGAATCTGCCATCCTCTCGGCCACACTGTTCTTTCCAAGGTTTCATAGATTTTATTGAATAAATGCTTCTCAATTTGCTGTATGCCCTTAGGTCCATTTCCAAAGACTTCAAATGGTTGTGTTTTATAATAATTGACACTTGATAATTGTTTCACTGGGGAGAGAAGTTGCAGAATTCCTTATAGTTGATCCAGAAGTCCTAATTGCATCCTTGTTTTTTTCCTATAATAATGTGTCTCAAGTTCGTTTTGTACAATTCCTTTCCAGTCTTGCATTCATTTTCCAAAGGAGAACCTGTTCCTTTCAATGAGAAATGATATTTAAAGATCACAGCTTGGATGACATTGTTTCTAGTTCTTTTCACTATAAAGTAAAATACTTTTTTCACTTTACATTTTCACCACGAGGAAATGATTTTTTAAAAAAGATAAAATACATCATGAGGTCATCCTGGAAAACCTTATTCTCACAAACGCCAACATAAAAACTTGTTTTATCCTACAAAACACACATAGCACCATTGTTACTACATATAATAAGATAATGGAAAAACTATATACAAATGAAAAAGAGCCTTAAACATTGTTTTACAGTTCTTCTTGTCCTTAGGACATGTCCAACTAGTAATGTACAGTCAAATAATGTATTTTAAAGTAGCTAGAAATAGTTCCTCTGAGTGTGTTTACACCACAAACTACATACATAGTTGCTTTTTATTTTTATTTTTAGAAATTATTTTATGTATTTGTTTATTCAAATTATATAAAAATATTTACATGCTTTCAAAATTAAGCATGCAAAATAAGATATATTTTAAAAAGTTTAATGTCTATTTCTGTCTTCTCTATCTTAGTCTCTCTTTCTGCCATAAGTCAACATTTAAAATATTTTAATTTTACTTTTCTAATATATTTTAAAAAGAAAATTTGCAGAAGCTTGTATTCATATCACTTTCCTTTCCTGAATAGTGCTAGAATACAATACATTTTTTCCTACACTTTGCTTGTTTCCTTTTTAACAATTTATCTTAGAAAACATTCTTCAGTAATATATTAAAATATCTCTATTTTTTGTTTATTTGCTAGTATTTTATTTGAGATTTTTGCTTCCATGTTGATGGAGGATCTTGAAAATAACCGACCTGTGCGTTTGTGTGTATTTAGAGTATGGTGTCTTTGGTCCACAGCTAGTGGGGCATGAACTCTAGTTTCTGGGATCCTGCTTCGGCCTTGCAACTTCACATTGAATCTCTTTCATATGTTGAATATTGTGTAGTATTCCAGTCAAAGAAGAGCCTGAAAATGTTTAAACATCACTGCTTCAGAGTGACTCAGTTGAATGAATATATTTTTCCTTGCTAAAGGAAAAAATTGTAATTTAAGAATTTCTTTTGAAATTATTATTTTCCTCTGCCAGTTAATTCAGTGTTATTTTATTTTACCAGTTGGTATCAATAAATCTTTGTTACAGTCATCAACCATCGCTATGATAAATTTTGATTTTCATGAGCTACTTGCTCAATATTTTTAAAATTATTTCAAGATTGGACACCTAAGTTCATCTATGAGCTGGGTATAGGAAACAGCTAAGAACATGTAGGTATCAGTGCAAACTGTGTCTTCCTGTACCTAGAAAATCCCCTGAATCTTTCTCCCATTCCAAGGACAGAATTTCTTTGTCCTACTTTGCACTTTTTCCTTCTCCTTTATTTCCATTAAAATGAAGTTGCAATCTCTAGATGGCAGATATTTCTTAAGCACAAAAACTGCATAAATTTCAAATAATTTAATTCATTTTTCCATTAGTCAAATACACTTTAAAAACTTAAAGTGTATTTAAAAAATTTAAAGTGTATTTAGATTAATGCTTTTATCTGTATAAAAGTAAACATGAGGCTGGGGTCAGTGGCTCACGCCTGTAATCCCAGCACTTTGGGAGGCTGAGGCGGGCAGATCACGAGGTCAGGAGATCGAGACCATCCTGGCTAACACAGTGAAACCCCGTCTCTACTAAAAATACCAAAAAATTAGCCAGGCATGGTGGCAGGTGCCTGTAGACCCAGCTAAGGGAGGCTGAGGCAGGAGAATGGCATGAACCTGGGAGGCGGAGCTTGCAGTGAGCGAAGATCGCGCCACTGCACTCCAGCTTGGGTGACAGAGCAAGACTCCGTCTTAAAAAAAAAAAAAAAAAAAAAAAAAGTAAACATATCTAACTATGCAGTTGAGAAGTTTCTCATGCTACGGAAATTTGTTGCCCCAGAATTCAACTAAAAACAACTGAGAGACTCAATATATTGACTTTTCAAAGAAAATTTTTTAAAAATTAGATGGATGTGGCTGAGATTGAACCTCTAGCAGAAGTGGGAGTTGATATTGGTTGTTTGGTTAAGTTTGTGTGAGACTGCTAATTATTACAATGAGAGTCCATTAAAAGTGTTCTGACAAAAACAACAACAACAAAAAAAAACGTGTTTCTGGCAGCCTTAGTTTGTTCTATAATATTAGGCATTTTCTTTCTTTCTTTTTTTTTTTTTTGAAGTGTGTACTTCCATTTAATTCTACTTCCTCTGGAAATGAGTTATCCATCCATCACTTCTCTCTGTTTCCTTTTCTTTTATGTGTAAGACATCTCTGAGTAATGTGGAGTTCTTGTACCCTCCAAAGTGAAGATGCCTTTTGTCATTGGACCTTTCAGCTGCAGAGCAGGTTGTGTGAGGGGGGAGGTCATTGGCTCTGTTACTTATGTTAAAGACAGAAAAATTAGGGAACCATGAGCTGTAGTCATTTTCCCAGTATATCTCCTTGGGTTTTCAAGCTTTATCTGGTGTGGAGGGAAGGGTGTTTGCGAAGCAGTGTAGAGAAGCTACATAATGGTGAAGCTATCCCAGGATCGAATCATAGCTGTGGGTCACTTTTTCACATCAGAGGCTCCACTGGTAGATGTTGGCCCTTGGTCTTGGACTTTCATGGCTCTTAAGAATTTCATTTATCTTTGAAAGACCAAATATCATGTTTCTTTTTGAATCACTTTTATTTCTTCTCATTGTAGGGTTGTTTCAATGTAAAATAAAGGAGAAAGACTGTTTGCTTTGTATCTGATTGCAGTTGATTTTATTGTGAGATCTTTAAACCCATCTGCCAACATTGATCATCTCCTCTGCTGGCTGAAGATGATAAACTCTGAAACATCTTCAGAGTCTGCATAAGGACGGGAAATGTGTGTTACTGGCCCCAGGAGGTCAAATTCCCCAACCTCTACATTTTTTCCTAACTCTGGCTTTAGTTTTCAACAAACCTTAGCTGGTAGCCAAGAAAAATACTTTTAAAAACGCACCTTCAAAACTGAAAGAGACAAGAGTCATAAATTTAAAAATAATTATAATGAAGCAGGAAGCTTGGCCTTCTATGCCCATCTTCCCCGTCCCCTCTATGAAAGACTTTGTGGGAAGGAGTCTGCTCATTTCCTTGATGCTCTGAACACATGAAACCCCTCTGCTGCTCTTCCCCTCCACCAGAGGGATGTTCCTGGACATTGGGCATGTGGCATTTTTCAGGGGAGGAAAAAAAATCCTGGTTTTGACTTGAGACCTCTCACTCAAACCTGAGAGGAAAATCTGTACATAAGTCTTGGTTCCCCAAAGGAGAGAAAATGAGAAGGCACTTCCTATCCATTAAAATATCCAAAACATTGCCGAGGGAAAGTTAAGCCAGTCCAGATGCTAAGCACGTTAAGTATAAAGAAGCTCAGAAACCCTGTACGCTGCCAAAAAACAGTTAGGGTCATACTTCTTCTAGGCCATTTCCTTGAGGAACCTCATGGCTTTCCAGTTGGTTCCATGAGTAGGTAACACACTTACCTGTAGAGATCAAAAGCTAAACGTAGGCCCAGGGAGAGTGATCTTTTCTCATGTTTCTGCTTCACACATGCATACTCTGGAAATGATATGAGTGAGTGTCGATGGGCTCCAGAGGCCTCCTCCAGAAGGAATAGGATTACAGTCTGAGGAAGCAGCTCACCATCCTGCTTCACAGAGGCTTTTCGGAGTTCTGCATGCTGCCCTTGAAGACAGTGCCATGAGGAGAAAAAGCTGCCGAAGCTATAAATCAGTGCAAATCATGTTTGCTATTTTAGTAAATGAAAGATTTAAAATATAAACATATGTATGAATAACCACAGAGGCACTTCTTGAGTCCATTAGTATAAACATGAATTAGATAGATATTTAAAAGTTGGCCAGTATGGTTGAGAAAGTACCATAATATATTTTTTTGTTTTTATTATATTTTAGTTATGCAACTGTACTGCAAGTCTTATGATCATGCAACAAGAAAGAAAAGGAACTGAAACATGCTGTAGATGTGTGCTATGGTTTGGATATTGTTTGTGCCCACCAAAGCTCATGTTGAAACTTAATCCGCAGTGTGGTGGCATTGGGAGCTGGGGCCAGGTGAGAGGAGTTTGAGTCATGGATGTGATCACTCATGAAGACATTAATGCCCTCACTCAGGGGTGAGTGACCAAAGACAAAGAACCTGGCTTCATTTGTTTCTCTCTCTTGCCTCCTCCCACAGTGTGTGATCTCTTTGCACATGCTCACCCCAACTTAAACTTTCCGTCATTAGTGAAAACAGCATAAGGCCATTACCAGATGCAGCTACCTAATCTTGGACTTTTCAGCCACCAGAACCATGAGCCAAATATACCTCTTTTCTTTATGTATTACCCAGCTTCAGGTATTCTGTTGTAGCAACGCAAAATAGACTGAGATAGTGTGTGAATGTGGAAAAGTCTGGGAATGTGCAAGTAGGCAGTAAGATGCTGTCTAACCAAAGCCTGAACTGAAAGGGCAGTGATGGGTGTTTCTGTTTTCCCAAAGATTTTTCATATCATAGTGTAATTATATCAACAAGCACTCAAAGTTTTCAGAAGTTTCACAATATGCCTCCATTAAGGCATACCAGATTATATAGATTCATTTTTTTAACAGTAAATAATCCCTTAAATAATATTATTTTCCTGAATCTAATAGAGTAGGTTGTTGATAGAAACCTTAATTTTTAGTTTTATTTTAAGATGAATGTTCAGATTTTCCTCTTTTAAAAAAGTCGAAACTTGCATATTCTCAGAAGAATGATTTTTTTCTTTTCTTTTCTTTTTTCTTTCTTTTTTTTTAAACTATAGAGTAATGTTGGAGCTAGTGAAGTCTGCATTGACAAGGTTTACTGCAGTGGCAATCTTAGAAGGATGTGGTAGAATCCATGCAACCATACAAGGTATCCATTTTCTTTACAGCATGCTGCATTCCTATACCTCTTAATTAATGCTTTTCATTGGAAAAACAACAACCTTGGATTCCTACCTTCATTGAATTCTGACAGAGAGTGTGTGTGGTTATAGTGGACTGTATCATGTTCAAAGACCCAAAGATTAGCTATTCGTTTGTGCTTGGGTTTTAAAGTGGAGTTTTCTAAGCTTTCTCTGTTCAGTATTCACTACAGTTGAGTAGATTTTGGGGAAAAAAATCTGTACTGTATTTGTGTAAAATTACAAAATAACACTGGTTTATGTCTGATGTTATATGTTTTCCCCAATTTTCTTTTTATTATCCTTTGTATAATTGCAAGGCAATACAGCCTTCCAATTGCGGGGACCACTGACAAACGTAAACAGCCATCAAGTACCAGTTGGCACACATCTCCTGTAGTGCATGCCATTGCCATCGCACCGCTCCTCAAAAATGCACCCACAAGCTTATTCACAATTACAGATGCCACAGGAACAGGGAAAACAGATCCCGAGGGAAGCCACTGGTGACTGAAACTACTGGCTGATCTGGGAAACATAAGCCCATGTGGCAAAAATTAGAAAAAAAGTATTCATGGTCGAATCTATTGGCCACATTGCTGAGGTCAAAAATCTAACCAACCAGGGCCAGATTCAATAAAAATTGTCTGACTTTTATGCCAAGCCATGCAGGCCTGGAAAAATCAATTTTCTGGAACTTGTAAAGTCTTACGTAGTCAAGGCAAAGTTAGCATTCCTCTCCAGTCTTAGTCTCAGAGCTGGCTTAGGAGGCCCGGAGAGACCTGGGTCAGCCACAGCCTTGGCTGCCCTAAGCAGGTTGTAATGGAAATGGGTAGCAGGAAGAAAGGGTGAAAAGCATGAATGTCGACCTTTGTCAAACTATATGTTTCCATGCCCTGCACTGTCAGTGTCATTTATTTATTCATTTTCATTTATTCATCAAACATTTAGGGGACTTCAACTCTGAGCCAAATGCTGTGCTCCAAGTTGGGAAAATCAAGATGGAAACACATGGTCCCTGCTCTCAGTGAGAACACAGTTAAGCAATCACAAGGTAGTGCCACAAAGATTCTTCAAAAGAATGTAGAGGATCCCATGAGAACATCCAAAAAAGTCATCTAATGAATTAAAGACTGGGAGAGTAAGAGTCTGTTACCAAGGAGGTGACAGCTTACATTAGCCTTGAGGTCTGTATAGAGACCAATAGCTCGAGAGAGAAAGAACATATTTGTGTAAGCATCAGGGGTAATGATGTGGAGATGTCTGTGTGTCTGTGTTTGTGTGTGGGTGTGTGTAAGAAGATAGTGAGAGAGAAGACAGAGAGAGACAGAGAGACAAAGAGAGACTGAGAGAGAGAGGCAGAGAGAGACAAAGTGTGTGTTTGTGTGTGTGTGTGTGTGTGTGTGTGTTAGAGAGAGAGAGGGAAAAGAGGGAGAGAGGCAGAGACAAAGACCAAGATAAAGACAGAGACAGAGACAGAGAGAGAATGGAAAGAGAGAGCGAGAGAGCAGGTGATGAACTGGAGGTGGCCCTGTGTCAGGCTGAGGAATTTGAATTAATCCTGATGGCTTTGGAAAGCCAAAGCCACCAACATTTTTGAGCAGAGGAGACACATGTTAACATTACATTTTAGAAAGGGCCTGGACATATATGGAAGATGAATTGGAGCAAAGCTGAAGCCAGAGACATTGGATGTTTAAAGAAGTCACTGTAGTAATCAAAGAGAGTTGAGTTGGTTGGGGGGATGTACTAAAAGGTTTATGGTGATGAAGGCATGGGAATTGGAACTGGGATGGTTGGTGGAGAGATGGAGGCATGTAGGACGATGACCTACTCTCTGCCTTTGTTGACTGAATGAAGAATAGGGGCGTGCATCAGGCTAAGCACACAGAGGGAAGGGGCAGATGTAAACGGTGAGGCAATAAAATGGGTGTGTACTGGTATTGGGGGTAAGTAGGCAGCTGGGAGCATAATTCTGGGTTAAGGATAAAGTGGGCGTCATCAGTCTGTGAGTTATGGTTATATATTTGGGGTATAATGGAGGAAAGCTGACCAAACAGAGAAATATCAAGTAAAAAGAGATTATGGCTTAGCACAAAGTTCTAGAGGGTAGTAAGGTGAGGTTAAGACAGCAGAGAAACTCAGAAAATCACTGAGTAGTCATCGAGAGAGGAAGGCCACCAGAGAATAATGACTTCTAATGCAAGGAAAAAAGGTTCTAAAAAAGACGGCCAGTTTTATTTTCTGCAGAAAGGTCAGCAAGATAAGGAGTGTGGAGCAGTCTTAAGAGGGCTGGGCTTGAGGCTTGGCAACAAGCAGCTCTGTTGACACACAAAGTTTGTGGAGGTTGCATGCTCTGTTGTAAGCATGCAGCAGAAATGATCAGGACAGGGTGCCAGGAGATATCGCCCTGAGCCAGTTCAGAGAGTATGGCTTCTAGGATCTTCCAGTTACTCATGGGAGAGGGTCTTGTTTGGATTGTGATGACAATCTGGGCTGTTGAAGATAGGATCCTACCAGGTCAAGAGAAGCCCTGAGTGGGGGATTATTAACCTTGTAAATCTCCAAACTCAACTCTTTTTTAACGTAAAAACGGCCTTTTCATGTTACTGGAATCAGGTTCCAAGTACCATATTTTATTGTGCCGCACTTCCTTCTGTCTACACAGTCCATTGGTGGTATAAAATGGCTTGATAAGACCATGCAAAGTGGACTGGGGTTTGCTATCCTGCTGGAGATTTCTTTTAGTTCATTTTGCCACATTGAATCTAAAGATCGGAAGAAAACCAAACCTGGAGTAAACTACTGGTCTGACATTCAGGGACTCTTTGATTCTAGCTTTGGGCTTCCTGGGGTAGATGCTGCCAGTGCCCCATCCCCACCCCTTTGGCACCTGCTCTTTCTGCATCATTGTTGGCTTTCTATCTCAGGCACCCAGAACTCTGCCTGAGAGCTTTTTATGTCCTAGCAAGGTGTCCTCAGCCCAGGCGCAGGGTAGCCCATTAATGCTGGGGAGTTCGTGTCCATCTGCAAGGAGCAGCCCTCACATGAATGCTGATGAGAATTGGTGGATAAATGTTGCAGCTTCCTTGCCCCTGGAAACAAGGAAGAATTGCCATGGGGCAACTCCGATTCACTGTCCCTGGAGGTTCTCAGCAGGGTTGCTTAACGCCCGCAGTGGAAACATGCTTGATCCACACCTTTTAAATTTTTTGCTGCCTTCTCTTTCTTGTCTCATTTCCCTATTCTCTTAGGGGTCGTTCCTGGGATCACTGCCAAAATAAATACTTGCTTGTGAATCCTTGTTTCAGGGTCCACTAGTGGAGAAATCTAACCTAATCGCCAACCAAATCCAAACTCAAAAAGCTCGGATATACTTGGTATCGTAAATTGAGGGCTAAAGAGAGGACTAGGTATAATAGGAATGAATCCATCAGTCCCCAAACCCAGAAAAATAAAGGTAGCTTTATTTTTCTCTTGCTATGCTTAGTTTCAATCTGGTCATCTGCCCTATGGGGCTGCCTGTCCTCTTCCTTTTGGTCCTTTCTTGGCTCACCTTGAAAAGAGGAAGAGAGCATTAGCATCTCCACCTGGGACGGTGGTGATGGGGCAAGTGGCCAGGGCAGGTCCCTTGCACTGGTGCTCTTGCCACCCAAGTGGGCTTGCTTCAATTTACTGTAGAGGTGCAAGGCTGGTAACTCACCACTAAGTCCGCAGAGCTGAGAAAATATTTGCCTAAAGATTAGCAGGGGAGGCCCCTTCTGATTTCCAATGTGCTGGACCTGACGAGCTCCTGGCTTTTAACCACCTCAGGCTAGAGTTAGGGAAATATAGCTCTGGCCTGTGAGTGTGTGTGTTTGGTGGGGGTGGGGGAGGGGGAGCTGGGGTTGGGGGGCACTTTTCTAGGGGTTGGTTGTGGGCATTTCCCACACACAGCCAGCTGTTCTGGAAGGGCCCTTGCTTCTCCCCCTGGTCACACAGCACCTGAGGATGCCAGGCATGTAGTATCTCTAATAGCTGACAACTGTGTTTTGGTTTGCAGGGTGACCTACGCTTTGCTGGTGTAGAGGAAATTCAGCGAATTACCAAATTCTCTTGTGCAGAAGAGCTGTGCAGATTGAGTTGTCAGCTGAACTCACTTTCCTGTTGGTTGGTTAAGTTGTCCCAGGGCCTCTCTGCCGTTTCTAACTAAGAACTTTTACTATGGAGTAGAAAAAATGGCCTTCTACTCCTGGAGTGCCTGAGGGTATAGTCCAAAGCAACCCTGACAAGTGTCGATTATTTTTTAAGTCTGCTGTTTTTAAGTTTGAAAATTTAAGTAAATTTTGCATATGTTTTTATTTTAGGTTTATAGGATATTTTAAATTCCTTGTCACGACACAGGAGCTACATTGTGTTATTTTGTGGCTTCATGTCGTTAGCATCTGACCTTATTGTCTATATTTCTCCAGTGAGAAGCGAAGTGAGGGATGGAGTACTGGAGACAGGACAGGAATTAGGGGCATTTTACCTGGTTCTGCACCTAAGTGACCATGCATACTTGGGTAAGTCATGGCAGCTCTATTGTCTTCTGTTTCTTCTCCCAGAAGGTGAGGTGGAGGGTGGGATGGGACAATATTTGCACGATGACTTCTAAAATTCCTTTGGCTCTTACGTTCTAAGATTTATCCTGTGATTTTAGATATTCTGATGATGTTTTCGTTTTTTTTTTTTTTTTTGGAGATGGAGTCTCACTCTTTTCATCCAGGCTGGAGTGCCGTGGCACGATCTTGGCTCATTGCAACCTCTGACTCCCAAGTTCAAGAGATTCTCCTGCCTTAGCCTCCCAAATAGCTGGGATTACAGGCATGTACCACTACACCCCAGTAATTTTTTGTATTTTTAGTAGAGACAGGGTTTCACCATGTTGGCCAGGGGGGTTTCTATCCCCTGACTTTGTGATCTGCCTGCCTCGGCCTCCCAAAGTGCTGGGATTACAGGCATGAACCACTGCGCCTTGCCTCTGATCATGTTTTCTAAACATGTTCTCATGTTTTCTAAACATGTTCTCATGTTTAAGTAAATGAACATACACTGCTTATTGGAAATGAATCTACAAAACATATTTGAAGGGTAGATGATATGAAAGTAGATGACATTAGACCAAACCATATCTCAGGGGCTGTCCATAAAGGTATTGATGACTTGAGAGCTCAAAGAGAAACAGGAAGTAACTTAAAACAATTTATGAACTTTTAAAAGACTGATGGGAGGATGTTCTCAATGAAGTTGTGTATCAGCATGCGTATTTTATTAGCTGGAAGGAGAAGTTGAGTAAGGTGCTGGGAAAATATAACATTGGGGGTTTTTATTTTTATTTTGACATAATTTCAGTATATACAAAATATACAATATATGCAAAGCATATTTTTTTCTTAAACATATGAGAATAATTTGAAGACATGATTTCATCACACCCTTTATCTCTAGGTAGTTCCAGTTGCGTTTCCTAAGATCCAGGGCATTCTCTTACATAACCACAGCATAAAATCAGGAAAGCAGGTACTGATACAATACTACTACCTAATCTATAATGCACATTTAAATTTTGTAAATTGTTTCAATAATGTCCTGTTCAGGATAAAAATTCTTGGTTTAGGATCCAATCATGGATTATGTATAACATTCAGTTATTGTGTCTCTTTTCTGTTATTTAATCTGGAATGATTCCTTAACCGTTCTCTGTCTTCCTAAATTTCATATTTTTGAAGAGTACTGTCAATTATTAAGTAGAATGTCCTTCACTTTAATTTTATCTGATGTTTCCTCAGGGTTAGATTCAGGTCATGCATTTTTGGCAAAAACACCACATAAAGTGGCATGTCCTCAATGCAACACATGAAGTTGCTTTGTCCTATTACAGGTGAAAATAATTTCATCACTTGTTAAGGTAATTTTTAAAAATCTGATCCTTGAATTAAATATACTATAAGGTTGAAATTTGCTGAGTCCTCTTGACACTGACTTCACTAGAAGAAACAGCCTCATTGCAACAGTGCCACCTGCTGAAAAAAAGAAATGACTGTCTTAGAATTTAAGTCCCCAGATACAGCTTGTATTTTGATGGCTTCCCAATATTATATAACTTAAGATAAAATCTAAACTTTCCAGAGGTGGGATTGGCTAGATAGCAAAGCTTGGTCAAGAGTTTAAGGCAGTTGAAAAGGAAAATGTAGAGCTTCTGCTACATTTACATATGTAGGTAATTGTATGAAGAACAGGGTTAAACAGGTTCTAGTGCCTCCTCAAGGTTTAACCTCTCAGAGCACCTTAGGAAGGCACTACTCATCATGAGAGGCTCCCATTCCTAATTCAGAAATAGAAGGACCCAGACCTGTGGGTGAGCTTCACCTTCTCAGGCAATAACTGATAGTCCACCAGGCAGATAGGGATTGGCGATGCTCCCAGCACGGAGCACTCTCTGGGTTTGCTAGAACTACCTAGGCCAACACCTCACCACTTTTTTTTCCTCTCATTTTTGTAATGTGGCTTCTTATAAATTTAAACTTGTTTCAGCATTTGCCTTGTTGCCTGTCTGGAAATAACAAGTTGTTTGTTTTGCTCTATAATTTGAGAAAGAGGCTACCATTCCCCTCCCATCATGGAAAACATTCTGCAATGATCTGTATCATCCTCCAATCATGCTAATTACTGACTAACCTGTTTTCACCAAAGAGGTTTTTTATCTATTTGGAAGTTTGAACCTGAAACTCAGAGAAGATAAATGGACAATTTTGGTCTCCCGTGTTTTGTTTAATCACTCGTTTCTGCATAAATACCATTTCTTGAGGTATAGAAGGATATAAGATCTGTTGATAATATTTGAATTTGGGACAAGTTATTTTTGTCTTGTTATTGGCCATTCTTGACCATCAAGATCCAAAAAATTGATCTGGAATTGAAGGAGAAGTGGGAAAACGTGAAAGATGATTTTGGTTCTGTAGTTAACAGATGGAAGAGTTAATAGCACAATCTGAATGCCAAATACAAGAATATCTGATAAGATCATCTCAGTCTTTATTATTTAGATCTGGTATCTAGATGGATGAGTGGAGGGAACAATCGACTGCTCAGACCACAGCCGAGATTGCAGAGATGGCACTTAACTGTGGACTAACACAAACAGGAACCCATCACAGGAGAGGAAGCAAGATGAAAAAGAAACCAAATGTCAGGCCACATGATGAAGAATTGGGAACTGGGGAAACATTGGACTTGGGAAACAACATTTAAGACAAAGGAGGACAGAATAGCTAAGTGCAACTATTTACAAATCTAATAAGTTCCACACTTTACTTCTTTTGACCCAAGAAAGAATTACTACTAGTGAACTGAAGTTGCAGAGAAATACATGCTACCTTATGATGAGGAATACAACAAAATCTAACAATTGGAAGTATCCAAGAATGGTTTAGGATGATCTGGAGAGTGAAGTTGCAGGAAAGGTATGTGTGACCAAATTATATGACCTTAATGTCCCATTTATCTCGAGATTCTATGATTTAAAGATGCCTTTAGTATTTAATACATGGCTTGACCCAATCCATAGTCAACTTTTTAATCTACAACATTTTAAAAGATAAGCAAATAAAGCCAAGTTGGTTAGATTCTTCCACCCAAATCCAAGCCTAAGCTTATGTAATTGACACTGGATTTATTAGTCGCAAAAATTATGTAACACATGGGAAATACATATTTGTAAAAAAAAAATGAGAGTTTTTTAAGGTCAGCTCTTTGTTAAAAGAATTTGGCATTAAGTAAATGTTGCATCTACTAAATATTTAAGCTTAATCACCATGTGGACAAATATAATTATTCCTGGAAATAATCAAGGAATATTTCCAGGAATATTTATGACATGGGGGAAGACATGGAAATACTCCACGTCTTCATAAGTTATTTAGTTTATAAAGTTGGGCTGTCTGAATTAGCATTTCATAACATTTGGAAAAATCCACAAAGAGAAAAAAAACTCATTTGTTTCTGAACATTTTTGAATGCTATTAGATTGAATCATGTGAAATTTTTATCTGACCATTTTAAATTAAAATATTTATTGAAAAATTATAGGTTGACATGCAGTTGCGAGAAATAATACATAAAGAATTTATGCGCCATTTACCCAGTTTCCTCCGATGGTAACATTGCAAAACTATGGAACATTTTTGATCTATAAAAGAGTAGTTTTATATAGTTAAACCTAATATAGATGGAGGACAAAAATCACAATTTTTGCTGGGTTAGGCTGCATAAATAATCCTAAACTCACAAAATGAAGTAACTTTGACGGCATTGAAATATGGGCCATTACAATGGATTTATGTTGTGGGAGAGGAGAGGTTTCAAGGGAGATTCTAGTGGTAGGCGAATGGGGCTAATGGTTGGATTTTAAGAAATGCTGTGAAGATTTCAGAATAATGAACACTGGGAAATAGATAAGATGCCTTTGATGAGGACACACAGGGTGGTGGCAAACATGACTCAAAAACCAGTAAGCAAGGGATGGTGAAATGAAGGCAGCCTGGGCTGGTGCCAGGTTAGCATGGGCTATTCTGTTTGTAGATTAAGGGGAAGATGTTCACTGAGAGAAATCAATTGCAAGCTGGGTGACGTGGCATGTACCTGTAATTCCAGCTACTTGGGAAGCCAAGACAGGAAGATCCTTTGAGCCAAGGAGTTTGAGGTCAGCCTGGGCAACATAGCAAGACCTCGTCTCAAAAAAAAAAAGAAAAAATTGGAGATGCAGAAGAGATTGGAGGGCATGGGGCTGAGCTGGAGAATCAAGAGCTTTACCTCAGTGAAAAGAAGAAAGACATTTTTTCCTGCCTATATGGAAAGGATAATGGGTAGGATGACTTTGACATTCAGATGTCAACAGGAGGGAATGCTTTGTAAAAGTCGCCGGTTTTCAAATGTTTTAAAAATAGTGTACTCCATTGTCTTTTCTACACTCTTTCATGAAGAATGCAGAAATACAAAAGAGATGATATCAGGGCCGGTCTTGTCAAAATGAAGGTGAAGCCCAACTTCCGCCTCACCTTTAAAAAACCCAGAGCTTCTGTAAATTCATTATGAAATGAATAGAATCCACAATGGAATGAAACTGGTAAAGTATTCAAGCTGCATAAGTCCTGGTTTTATCAGGTCACAAAAATTAATTCTCATATCATTCTGTTCTTTCGCAAACAAACTGCAAGATTGCAGAGGGCTTTATTTATTTTAGACAGCCTGAAAACTGCAAGGTGTACAATAACAGGAATAACCAGGTCATTTGAACAGGATCGTGACAGCTATTGATGCTACCTGTCCAGCCTGGACATGATATTTGGCCTGACCAAGAACCCAAGAAGGCTTAGTGGGTTGTGAGCACACCCTGAGCCAAAAGTGTTATGGGCTGCTCCAAACCAAGTGTACTTTTAACGTGGATTAATAAAGACCTGATATTCAGGTTCAGAAATATGACTGTTGCATTGTACTGGCCGTGGGGCTACATCTAGAGTAGTGACTTTCTTCTGGGCTCCACATTTAGAAAAGACAGGGACAAAGTAAAGAATTTCAGATGAAGAGGAACAAAATGGGAAAGGCCATGGAATTGATTTGTTATACATATTTGTTCAGGGAAAGAAAGGACAGAGGCAGAATGATAAGAGGAGCAAGGAACACAGGACAGAGGGAAGGGATGAGGAAGGCACATAAAGTGATGACATGTGGTTATGATTTAAAGAGGTTTTTTCAGAAATGAATATGAATAAGCTTAAAAGGGGAGAAGCAGATTTATGGAAGGGGATAAGAAGATGGAGGACAGGAGTATCAGATATGGCTTGCCACCTCCCACCATTGTAAATGTCATCTGGGGTAATTTGCAGTTGTCAAGATTTAAAGCTTTAACTCCTACCACTACTCAAGATGCTTAAGTAAGAATTTCAATACTCTGAAATCTAGTTCTGTATACCCACTCCAAATTCATTTGGGTGTTAAACACATGTGAGTGTTCCAACATAAATATTTATAGGGCAAAGAGCTTAGAAAGCACAGCCTATGTTTTCCATATTGTATTCCACAGAAAAACCCAACCCCCTTGCCTGCTCTTTCCCCTGCCTCTCACTCCCCCACCCTCCTTCTAAATCTTCTTCCCTCTCTCCCTCCTCCTCTTCCTCTTTCCTACCTATTTTTTTTTCTTCTTTCAACTCATTCTTACAAAGCACCACTGCCTTTCGTGCACCACATGTACTGTGTTGACCAAAAACAGGTTTGGCCCCTGTTCTCATGGAGCTCATACTGACTAGGGGAAGACAGACATTGACTAACCTGTTGTCACCTTCATAAATTGTACATTGTATATCTTTCATTACTGCAGAAGTGGAACATTTTGTCTCATATCTGTAGTTTGTATGATGCTCGCATGCCTTTTAACCCAGGTGTGAAAGCCAACTTTATTTTACATATCTGAACTTAATTTACTTCTGTAGTCCCTATATTGCCCAATTAGAGAGTTGATCTATTTCTTTCCAAGTTTAAAAATTAGTCCTTTTAATACCTAGTTTATTGAAAGTTTTTTACATGAAGGAATGTCGAATTTTATCAAAGGCCTTTTCTGCATCTATTGAGATAATCGCGTGGTTTTTGTCTTTAGTTCTGTTTATGTGATAAATCCCATACATTGATTTGCGTATGTTGAAGCAGCTTTGCATCCCAGGGATGCAATCAACTTGATCGTGGTGGATAAGCTTTTTGATTTGCTGCTGGATTCAGATTGCCAGTATTTTATTGAGGATTTTTGCGTCGATATTCATGAAAGATATTGGCCTGAAGTTTTCTTATTTGTGTTGTATCTCTGCCAGGTTTGGTATCTTTATGATGCTGGCCTCATAGAACGAGTTAGGGAGGAGTCTATCCTTTTCAATTTTTTTGGAGTAGTTTCGGTGGAAATAGTACTGACTCTTCTTTGTAACACTGTTAGTAGAATTCTGCTGTGAATTGTCTGGTACTGGGCTTTTTTGTTTGGTAGGCTACTTATTACTGCCTGTGTTACTCCATTCTCACACTGCTATAAAAAAATACCTAAGACTGAGTAATTTATAAAGGAAAGAGGTTTAACTGACTCACAGTTCCACTCACACTTACAGTCATGGCAGAAGGGAAACCAGGCATCTTCTTCACAAGGTGGCAGGAGAAAGAGTGAGTGTTTAGGAGGAACTGTCAAACACTTATATGCCCATCAGATCTCATGAGCACTCACTCACTATCATGAGAACAGGATAAGGGAAATCACCAATGATCCAATCACCTCCCACCAGGTCCCGCTCTCAGCATGTGGATATTATGGGGATTACAATTTGAGATGAGATTTGGGTGGGGACACAGAGCCAAACCGTATCACTGCCTAAATTTCAGAACTAATTATTGGTCTATTCAGGGATTCAATTTCATCCTGTTTCAGTCTTTGGAGAGTGTAGTTCAATCCAGGGACACATGTCCAGGAATTTAACCATTTCTTCTAGATTTTCTTGTTTATTTACATAGAGGTGTTTATAGTATTCTCTGATGGTTGTTTGTATTTCTGTGGGGTCAGTAATAATATCCTTTTTATCATTTCTGATTATGTTTATTTGATTCTTCTCTCTTCTTTCTTATTAGTCTAGCTAGCAGTCTATCCATTTTATTAATTTTTTCAAAAAAATCTCCTGGATTTGTGGATTTTTTAAGGATTTTTCGTGTCTCAATCTCTTTCAGTTTAGCTCTGATCTTGGTTTTTTCTTGTTTTCTGCTAGCTTTGGGGTTAGTTTTCTCTTGGTTCTAGTTCTTTTAGTTGAGATGTTAGGTTGTTAACTTGAGATCTTTCTAGATTTTTGAGGTGGGCATTTAGTGCTATAAATTTATCTCTTGATACTGCTTCAGCTGCATCCCAGAGATTCTGGTATGTTGTCTCTTTGTTCTCATTAGTTTCAAAGAACTTCTTGATTTCTGCCTTAATTTCATTATTTACCTAAGAGTAATTCAGGAGCAGGTTATTCAATTTCCATGTAGTTGTGTGGTTTTGAGTGAATTTCTTAATCTTGAGTTCTAATTTGATTGTGCTGTTGTCCGAGAGACTGTTATGATTTCAGGTACAATGTCTGGCAAACCCATAGCCAACATCATACTTACTGGGCAAAAGTGGAAGCATTCCCCTTGAAAACTAGCACAAGACAAGGATGCCCTCTCTCACCACTCCTATTCAACGTATTACTGGAAGTTCTGGTCAGGACAATCAGGCAAGAGAAAGAAATAAAGGGTATTCAAATAGGAAGTGAGGAGGTCAAACCGTCTTTGTTTGAAGATAACATGTTTCTATGTCTAGAAAACCCCATTTTCTCAGCCCCAAAGCTTCTTAAGCTGATAAGCAACTTCAGCAGTCTGAGGATACAAAGTCAATGTGCAAAACCCACTAGCATTTCTATATACTAAGAAGAGGCAAGCAGGGAGCCAAATCATGAATGAACTCCCATTCACGATTGCTACAGAAACAGTAAAGTACTTGGAAATACAGCTAACAGGGGAAGTGAAGGTCTTCTTCAAGGAGAACTACAGACCCCTGCTCAAAGAAATCAGAGAGGACACAAAGAAAAGGAAAAATATTCCATGTACATAAATAAGAAGAATCAATATCGTGAAAATGGCCATACTGCCCAAAGTAATTTATAGATTCAATGCTATTCCCATTAAACTACCAGTGACATTATTCACAGAATTAGAAAAAAACTATTTTAAATTTTATATGGAATTCAGGCTCTGAAAACAGAGCCCAAATAGCCAAGACAATCCTAAACAAAAAGAAAAAACTGGAGGTATCACACTACCCAACTTCAAACTATACTACAAGGCTACAGTAACCAAAGCAACATAGTACTGGTACAAGAACAAACACATAAACCAATGTAACAGACTAGAGAACTCTAGAAACAAGACCACTTGCCTACAACCATCTGATCTTCAATAAACATGACAAAAACAAGCAGTGGGGAAAGGATTTCCTATTTAATAAATGGTGTTGGGAGAACTGGCTGGCCACATGAAGACAATTGAAACTGGACTCCTTCCTTACACCATGTACAAAAGTTAACCCAAGATGGATTAAAGACTTAAATGTAAAACCCCAAACTACAAAAAAAAAAACCCTAAAAGAAAATCTAGGCAATACCATTCAGGACACAGGCACAGGCAAGGATTTCATGATGAAAATGTCAAAAGCAATTGCAACAGAAGCAAAAATTGACAAATGGGATCTGATTAAACTAAAGAGCTTCTGCACAGCAAAAGAAACTATCATCACAGTGAACAGACAACCTACAGAATGGGGGGAAATTTCTGCAATCTATCCATCTGATGAAGGTCTAATATCCAGAGTTTACTAGGAACTTAAACAAATTTACAAGAAAAAAAACCCTATTAAAAAGTGGGCAAAGGACATGAACAGACCCTTCTCAAAAAGAGACATACATGTGGCCAACAAACATAAGAAAAATGCTCAACATCACTAATCATTAAAGAAATGTAAACCAAAATCACAATGAGATACCATCTCACATCAGTCAGAATGGCAATTATTTAAAAGCCAAAACACAACAGATGCTGATGAGGTTGTGGATAAAAAAAAATTTACTATTGGTGGGAATGTAAATAGTTCAACCATTGTGGAAGACAGTGTGGCAATTCCTCAAAGACCTAGAGGCAGAAATACCATGCGACCCAGGAATCCCATTTCTGGGTATTTACCTGAAAAAAAAAAAATCTTTCTATTATAAAGATACATGACACATATGTTCATTGCAGCACTATTCACAAGAGCAAAGACATGGAATCAACCTAAGTGCCCATCAATGATAGACTGGATAAAGAAAATGTGGTACGTATACACCATGGAGTACTGTGCAGCCATAAGGGGACATGGATGGAGTTGGAAGCCATTATCCTTAGCAAACTAACACAGAAACAGAAAGCAAAACACTACATGCTCTCATTTATAAGTGGGAGCTGAATGCTGAGAACGCATGAACACATAGTGGGAAACAGTACCCATTGGGGCCTCTTGGACAGGGGCTGGAGGGAAGGAGAGTATCACAAAGAATAGCTAATGATCAAAACTCGGGAAAAGTCCTGGAGCCAAGATGGCCGAAGAAGAACACCTCCAGTCTACAGCTCCCAGCATGAGCGACACAGAAGATGAATGATTTCTGCATTTCCAACTGAGGTACAGGGTTCATCTTACTGGGGATTGTTGGACAGTGGGTGCAGGACAGTGGGTGCAGCACACCGAGTGTGAGCCAAAGCAGGGCGAGGCATCACCTCACCCAGGAAGTGCAAGGGGTCAGGGAATTCCCTTTCCTAGCCAAGGAAAGGGGTGACAGATGGCACCTGGAAAATCGGGTCACTCCCACCCTAATACTGCGCTTTTCCAATGGTCTTAGCAAACAGCACACCAGGAGATTGTATCCCGTGACTGACCCACAGGGTCCTATGCCCACAGAGCCTCACTCATTGCTAGCCCAGCAGTCTGAGATCAAACTGCAAGGTGGTGGCGAGGTTGGGGGAGGGGCGTCTGCCATTGCTGAGGCTTGAGTAGGTAAACAAAGCGGCCAGGAAGCTTGAACTGGGTGGAGCCCACTGCAGCTCAAGGAGGCCTGTCTGCCTCTGTAGACTCCACCTCTGGGGGCAGGGCATAGCCGAACAAAAGGAAGCAGAAACCTCTGCAGACTTAAATGTCCCTGTCTGACAGCTTTGAAGAGAGTAGTGGTTCTCCCAGCTTGCAGCTTGAGATCTGAGAATGGACAGACTGCCTCCTCAAGTGGGTCTCTGACTCCCAAGTAGCCTAACTGGGAGGCACCCCACCCCCCCCGTAGGGGCAGACTGACACCTCATACAGCCGGATACTCCTCTGAGACAAAAATTCCAGAGGAATGATTAGGCAGCAACAATTGCTGTTCACCAATATCTGCTGTTCTGCAGCCTCCACTGGTGATACTCAGGCAAACGGGGTCTGGAGTGGACCTCCAGCAAATTCCAACAGACCTGCAGCTGAGGGTCCTGATGTTAGAAGGAAAACTAACAGAAAGGACATCCACACCAAAACCCCATCTGTAAGTCACCATCATCAAAGACCAAAGGTAGATGAAACCACAAAGATGGGGGAAAACAGAACAGAAAAACTGAAAATTCTAAAAATCAGAGCACCTCTCCTCCTCCAAAGGAACACAGCTCCTCACCAGCAATGGAACAAAGCTGGACAGAGAATGACTTTGACAAGTTGAGAGAAGAAGGCTTAAGATGATCAAACTACTCCTAGCTAAAGGAGGAAGTTCAAACCCATGGCAAATAAGTTAAAAGCCTTGAAAAAAGGTTAGACAAATGGCTAACTAGAATAACCAATGCAGAGAAGTCCTTAAAGGACCTGATGGAGCTGAAAACCTTGGCACGAGAACTATGTGATGAATGCACAAGCCTCAGTAGATGATTTGATCAACTGGAAGAAAGGGTATCAGTGATGGAAGATCAAATGAATGAAATGAAGTGAGAAGAGACGTTTAGAGAAAAAAGAATAAAAAGAAATGAACAAAGCCTCCAAGAAATATGAGACTATGTGAAAAAACAAATCTACATCTGATTGGTGTACCTGAAAGTGACAGGGAGAATGGAACCAAGTTGGAAAACACTCTGCAGGATACTATCCAGGAGAACTTCCCCAATCTAGCAAGGCAGGCCAACATTCAGATTCAGGAAACACAGAGAACACCACAAAGATACTCCTCAAGAAAAGCAACTAAAAGGAAACATAATTATCAGATTCACCAAAGTTGAAATGAAGGAAAAAATGTTAAGGGCAGCCAGAGAGAAAGGTCGGGTTACACTCAAAGGGAAGCCCATCAGACTAACAGTGCATCTCTCGGCAGAAACTCTACAAGCCAGAAGAGAGTGGGGGCCAATATTCAACATTCTTAAAGAAAAGAATTTTCAACCCAGAATTTCATATCCAGCCAAACTAAGCTTCATAAGTGAAGGAGAAATAAAATCCTTTACAGACAAGCAAATGCTGAGAGATTTTGTCACCACCAGGACTGCCCTAAAAGAGCTTCTGAAGGAAGCACTAAACATGGAAAGGAACAACCGGTACCAGCCACTGCAAAAACATGCCAAAATGTAAAGACCATCAAGGCTAGGAAGAAACTGCATCAAATAACGAGCAAAATAACCAGCTAACATCATAATGACAGGATCAAATTCACACATAAAAATATTAACCTTAAATGCAAATGGGCTAAATGCTCCAATGAAAAGACACAGACTGGCAAATTGGATAAACAGTCAAGACCCGTCAGTGTGCTGTATTCAGGAGACCCATCTCACGTGCAGAGACACACATAGGCTCAAAATAAAGGGATGGAGGAAGATCTACCAAGCAAATGGAAAACAAAAAAGGCAGGGATTGCAATCCTAGTCTCTGACAAAACAGACTTTAAACCAACAAAGATCAAAAGAGACAAAGAAGGCCATTACATAATGGTAAAGGGATTAATTCAACAAGAAGAGCAAACTACCCTAAATATATATGCACCCAATACAGGAGCACCCAGATTCATAAAGCAAGTCCTTAGAGACCTAGAAAGAGACCTAGACTCCCACACAATAATAATGGGAGACTTTAACATCCCACTGTAAACATTAGACAGACCAACGAGGGAGAAAGTTAACCAGGATGTCCAGGAATTGAACTCAGCTCTGCACCAAGTGGACCTAATAGATATCTACAGAACTCTCCACCCTAAATCAACAGAATATACCTTCTTTTCAGTACCACACCACACCTATTCCAAAATTGACCACATAGTTGGAAGTAAAGCACTCCTCAGCAAATGTAAAAGAACAGAAATTATAACAAACTGTCTCTCAGACCACAGTGCAATCAAACTAGAACTCAGGATTAAGAAACTTACTCAAAACCACTCAACTACATGGAAACTGAACAACCTGCTCCTAAATGACTACTGGGTACATAACAAAATGAAGGTAGAAATAAAGATGTTCTTTGAAACCAATGAGAACAAAGACACAACATACCAGAATCTCTGGGACACATTCAAAGCAGTGTGTAGAGGGAAATTTATAGCACTAAATGCCCACAAGAGAAAGCAGGAAGGATCTAAAATTGACACCCTAACATCACAAGTAAAAGAACCAGAGAAGCAAGAGCAAACACATTCAAAAGCTAGCAGAAGGCAAGAAATAGCTAAGACCAGAGCAGAACTGAAGGAAATAGAGACACAAAAAACCCTTCAAAAAATCAATGAATCCAGGAACTGGTTTTTTGAAAAGATCAACAAAATTGATAGACTGCTGGCAAGACTAATAAAGAAGAAAAGAGAGAAGAATCAAATAGGTGCAATAAAAAGTGATAAAGGGGATATCACCACCGATCCCACAGAAATACAAACTACTATCAGAGAATACTATAAACACCTCTACACAAATAAACTAGAAAATCTAGAAGAAATGGACAAATTCCTCAACACATACACCCTCCCAAGACTAAACCAGGAAGAAGTTGAATTGCTGAATAGACCAATAACAGGCTCTGAAATTGAGGCAATAATTAATAGCTTACCAACGAAAAAAAGTCCAGGACCAGATGGTTACACAGCCGAATTCTACCAGAGGTACAAGGAGGAGCTGGTACCATTCCTTCTGAAACTATTCCAATCAATAGAAAAAAAGGGAATCCTCCCTAACTCATTTTATGAGGCCAGCATCATCCTGATACCAAAGCCTGACAGAGACACAACAAAAAAAGAGAATTTTAGACAAATATCCCTGATGAACATTGATGCAAAAATCCTCAATAAAATGCAAACCGAATCTAGCAGCACATCAAACAGCTTATCCACCATGATCAAGTTGGCTTCATCCCTGGGATGCAAGGCTGCTTCAACATATGCAAATCAATAAACATAATCCATCATATAAACAGAACCAAAGACAAAAACCACATGATTATCTCAATAGATGCAGAAAAGGCCTTTGACAAAATTCAACGACCCTTCATGCTAAAAACTCTCAATAAATTAGGTATTGATGGGACGTATCTCAAAATAATAAGAGCTATCTATGACAAACCCACAGCCAATATCATACTGAATGGACAAAAACTGGAAGCATTCCCTTTGAAAACTGGCACAAGACAGGGATGCCCTCTCCCACCACTCCCATTCAACATAGTGTTGGAAGTTCTGGCCAGGGCAATTAGGCAGGAGAAGGATAAAAGGCATTCAATTAGGAAAAGAGGAAGTCAAATTGTCCCCGTTTGCAGATGACATGATTGTATATCTAGAAAACCCCATTATCTCAGCCCAAAATCTCCTTAAGCTGATAAGCAACTTCGGGAAAGTCTCAGGATACAAAATCAATGTGCGAAAATCACAAGCATTCTTATACACCAATAACAGACAAACAGAGAGCTAAATCATGAGTGAACTCCCATTCACAATTGCTTCAAAGAGAATAAAACACCTAGGAATCCAACTTACAAGGGATGTGAAGGACCTCTTCAAGGAGAACTACAAACCACTGCTCAATGAAATAAAAGAAGATAAAAACAAATGGAAGGACATTCCATGCCCATGTGTAGGAAGAATCAATATTGTGAAAATGGCCATACTACCCAAGGTAATTTATAGATTCAATGCCATCCCCATCAAGCAACCAATGATTTTCTTCACAGAATTGGGAAAAACTACTTTAAAGTTCTTATGGAATCAAAAAAGAGCCCATATTGCCAAGTCAATCCTAAGCCAAGAGAACAAAGCTGGAGGCATCACGCTACCTGACTTCAAACTATACTATAAGGCTACAGTAACCAAAACAGCATGGTACTGGTACCAAAACAGAGATATAGATCAATGGAACAGAACAGAGCCCTCAGAAATAATGCCACATATCTACAACTATCTGATCTTTGACAAACCAGATAAAAACAAGAAGTGGGGAAAGGATTCCCTATTTAATAAATGGTGCTGAGAAAACTGGCTAGCCATATGTAGAAAGCTGAAACTGGATCCCTTCCTTACACCTTATACAAAAATTAATTCAAGATGGATTAAAGACTTAAATGTTAGACCTAAAACCATAAAAAACCTAGAAGAAAACCTAGGCAATATCATTCAGGACGTGGGCATGTGCAAGGACTTCATATCTAAAACATCAAAAGCAATGTCAACAAAAGTCAAAATTGATAAATGGGATCTAATTAAGCTAAAGAGCTTCTGCACAGCAAAAGAAACTACCATCAGAGTGAACAGGCAACCTACAAAATGGGAGAAAATTTTTGCAATCTACTCATCTGACAAAGGGCTAATATCCTGAATCTACAATGATCTCAAACAAATTTACAAGAAGAAAACAACCCCATCAACAAATGTGCAAAGGATATGAACAGACACTTCTCAAAAGAAGACATTTATGCAGCCAAAAGACACATGAAAAAATGCTCACCATCACTGGCCATCAGAGAAATGCAAATCAAAACCACAATGAGATACCATCTCACACCAGTTAGAATGGTGATCATTAAAAAGTCAGGAAACAACAGGCGCTGGAGAGGATGTGGAGAAATAGGAACACTTTTACACTGTTGGTGGGACTGTAAACTAGTTCAACCCTTGTGGAAGTCAGTGTGGCAATTCCTCAGGGATCTAGAACTAGAAATACCATTTGACCCAGCCATCCCATTACTGGGTATATATCCACAGGATTATAAATCATGCTGCTATAAAGACACATGCACACATATGTTTATTGTGGCACTATTCACAATAGCAAATACTTGGAACCAACCCAAATGTCCAACACTGATAGACTGGATTAAGAAAATGTGGCACATGTAAACCATGGAATACTATGCAGCCATAAAAAATGATGAGTTCATGTCCTTTGTGGGGACATGGATGAAGCTGGAAACCATCATTCTCAGCAAACTATCGAAGGACAAAAAACCAAACACTGCATGTTCTCACTCATAGGTGGGAATTGAACAATGAGAACACATGGACACAGGAAGGGGAACATCACACACTGGGGACTGTTGTGGGGTGGGGAGAGGGGGGAGGGATAGCATTAGGAGATATACCTAATGCTAAATGATGTGTTAATGGGTGCAGCACACCAACATGGCACATGTATGCATATGTAACAAACCTGCACATTGTGCACATGTACCCTAAAACTTAAAGTATAATAATAATAAAATTAAAAAAATAAAAAAATAAAATGTGGTATGTATATATCAGATGTACATCTGATATATATATATGAGATATATGTGTGTGTGCATATATATATATATATATATATATAGTGAAATATTATTCAGCCTTTAGAAAAAGAAAGTCTTGCCATTTGCAACCATAAGGATGAACATTGGGGATATTATGGACATTATCCTAAGTGAAGTAAGCCAAATAATGAATAATATTTTTATGTGTGGAATCTAAAATAAAAAGAACTCATAGTAACAAAGAATAAAATGAGTAGAATGGTGGTTACCAGGGGTTGGGCAGAAAAATTGAGATATTGATTAATGAGTGTAAATCTTCAGCTATAAGATGAATAAGTACTAGAGAGCTAACGTACAGCATGGTGACTATAGTTAATAATGTGTTATATACTTAAAATTTGTTGGGAGAGTAGATATCACATTTTCTCACCACAGAAAGGTAATTATGTGATGTAGTGAATATGCTAATTTCCCTGATTATAATAATCATTTCACAATGTAGACATATAGCATCACATTTTGCACCCTAAATATATGAAATTTTTATTTGTCAATCACACCTGAATAAAGCTGAAAAAAAGTTTTTTTTTTTTTTTTTTAAAGCAGGCAGGGGAAGGCTCAGCAGGCTCTAACTTCATCACATGACCCAAAACAGTGTCAGGTGGTGCTCCAATTTCAAAGAAAACTCAGGCAGTTTTCTTTACTTTAGAGTAACATTTTATATTTTATTTTTTATATATTTTTATATTTTATTATTTTATATTTTTTATATTGCTATATAAAACTTTTGTTTCCCTTTCTTTCAAGTAGGAGTTTCATATGTTTATACCTCTTGGCTCAACTGCTTATAATAAGTAAAACATTAATGAATCACGTTTCTAAACATGAAGACTAAACCCATAAAACTTCTGGAGGAAAATATTGAAAAATGCCTTCCACAACTTGGTTGTGCAGTGATTTCATGAAAAGGATGCAAATGCACTAAACAAAAAAGATCACAAATTGGTAAATTTGGCTTCATCATATTTAAAAATTCCTCGTAATTAAAATACGCCTTTAAAAGGTGAAAGGCAAGCCACAGGCTGGACAAAATATTTTCCACATTTATATTAGAGAAAAAATTTTTCAAGAATAGCTAAAGAAATATAAATCAATAAGGAAAGACATACAGCCTAATTTTTAAGAAAAGGAAAAAGACTGGAACAAATATTTAACAAGAAAATATCTTCATGACCAATAAGCCTATGAAAAGGTATTCAAATATTTTACTTATCAGGAAAATGCAAATTAAAATATATTGAGGAGCAGCTGAAAAAGAGATAATACTACTTGTTTGCAAAGATGTGGAGCAACTGGAAATATGGGTTGCTGGTTGGGAGTTTAAAATGGAAACAATGCTTTGAAAACCTGTATTGCAGTTTCTA
The DNA here is from genome assembly GCF_028885625.2 of Pongo pygmaeus. Taxonomy (NCBI): domain Eukaryota; kingdom Metazoa; phylum Chordata; class Mammalia; order Primates; family Hominidae; genus Pongo; species Pongo pygmaeus. The sequence goes on from NC_072394.2 coordinate 16,880,124, forward strand.
ACAAAGAAAAATATATATGTACCCTATATTCCAAGGAAAGGCAGCCATTTGACTTTTATATATTACTCCAGAGAAATGAAACAAAAATATATCCACAAAAAGACAGTATTAGTATGTTTTCCCACTGCTGACAAAGACATACCCAAGACTGAGCAATTTACAAAAGAAAGATATTTAAGGGACTTATAGTTCCACATGGCTAGGGAGGTCTCACAATCATGGCAGAAGGCAAGGAGGAGCAAGTCATGTTTTCCATGGATGGTGGCAGGCAAAGAGAGAGCTGTGCAAGGAAACTCCCATATTTAAAGCCATCAGATCTCATGACACTTGTTAACTATGAGGAGAACAGTGCAGGAAAAACCCAACCCCATAATTCAATCACCTCCCACCAGATTCTTCCCGTCACACATGGGAATTGTGGGAGTTACATTTCAAGATGAGATTTCAGTGGGGAGACAGTGAAACCATATCATTCTACACCAGATCCCTCCCAAATCTCATGTCCTCACATTTCAAAATCAATCATGCCTTACCAACAGTCCCCCAAAGTATTAATTCAGCATTAACTCAAAAGTCCACAGTCCAAAGTCTCATCTAAGACAAGGCAAGTCCCTTCCACCTATAAGCCTGTAAAATCAAAAGCAAGTTAGTTACTTCTTACAGGCATTGGGTAAATACAGCCATTCCCAATGGGAGAAATTGCTCAAAACAAAAGGGTTGCAAGCCCCACGCAAGTCCAAAATCCAGCAGGGCAGTCAAATCTTAAAGCTCCAAAATGATATCCTTTGACTCCATGTCTCGCATCCAGGTCAGGCTTATGCAAGAGGTGGGTTCCCATCATCTTGGGCAGCTCCGCCCGTCTGGTTTTGCAGGATGCAGCCTCCCTCCCAGCTGCTTTCACAGGCTGGTGTTGAATACCTGTGGCATTTCCAGGCACATGGTGCAAGCCATCAGTGGATATAACATTCTGGGGTCTGGAGGACAGTGGCCCTCTTCTCATAGCTCCACTAGGTGGTGTCCCAGTAAGGACTCTGTGTGGAGGCTCCATCCACATTTCCCTTCTGCACTGCCCTAGCAGAGGTTCTCCATAAGAACCCTGCCTCTGCAGCAAACTTCTGCCAGGACATCCAGGCATTTCCATACATCCTTTAAAATCTAGGCAGAAGGGACTTGCCTTGTTCCAGATGAAATGTTGAACTGTGGACTTTTGAGTTAATGCTGAAACGAGTAAAGACTTTGGGGGACTATTGGGAAGGCATAATTGGTTTTGGAATGTGAGGACATGAGATTTGGGTGGTGATACAGCCAAACTATATCAAAGACGTACATAAAACAATCTGTGTTATCTTTATACAATTGATACTAGACAACTATAAAAATGAACAAACTGAGACCACCCTGACCAACATGGAGAAACACCATCTCTACTAAAAATACAAAATTAGCCAAGCTTGGTGGCACATGCCTGTAATCCCAGCTAAATGGAAGACTGAGACAGGAGAATCACTTGAATCCAGGAGGCAGAGGTTGCGGTGAGCTGAGATTGTGCCATTGCACTCCAGCCTGGGCAACAAGAGTGAGCTCCATCAAAGAAAGAGAGAGAGAGAGAGAGAGAAGAAGGGAAGGAGGGAAGGAGGGAAGGAGGGAGGAAGAAAGAACAAACTGATTATATATAAAACATGAATGAATCTCAAAAATATTATGAAAAAAAGTGAGACAGAGACAGCTATACAGACCAGAGTGAAATGCAGTTAAAGCTAATCCGTGGTGGTAGAGGTCAGAATACAGATACCCTGAAGATTGGCTGGTTAAGGAGCCCAAGGAAACCTTTTGTATGTTTCTTGACATGGTTGCAGATTACATGAGTATATACATACGTAAAAATTCATTATGCATTTTACCGTATGTAAACTACACTTCAGTTTAACTGAAAAATAGATCTTGTATATCTTTTATCATGTTTATTGACTTGATTTGCTAATCAAAAAGGTGTGTTAAGATTCTCATCATTGAGAATCTCATGATTGGGAATTAAAGGTCTGTTTCTTTCCATTTCTCCTTGTGATTTCTGCCACTTTTGCTTCTATATTTTGATACCAAGTTACCTGGTGCACAGAAATTCCTTATAGTTTCCTCTTCACAGTAGAGGACTCTCAGTATAATAATGTATAATGATGATAAAGCAGCCTTTTCTGTCCAATTTAAATAATTTTTTAAATTTGCCTGACATTCATTCATTGGCCCTAGCTTTGTTTTTACTTCCAATTTACAAAATATATCTTTTCCCTTCTTTAAAAAAACTTTGTAGTAAATTATGCATAAAACTTACCATCATAACATTTTTAAGTGTACAGTTTACTGGTGTTAAGTACATTCATGTCCATCACCGCCACTGATCTCCAGAACTCTCTTAATCTTGCAAAACTGAAACTCTATACCTATCAATAACTCCTCATTCCCCCCTCCACCTATGCCATGGCAAACCACAATTCTGTTTTCTGTCTGTACGAATTTGACTATTCTAGGTATCTTATATAAGATACCTTATATAAGGTACCTTATATCTTATATAATATCATCTATATTATGTAAGTGGTATCTTATGTAAGATTCCACTTATGTGGAATCATATAATATTTGTCCTTTTGTGACTGGCTTAATTCACATAGCATAATGTTCTCAAAGTTCTTTCATGTTGTATCACGTGTCAGAATTTCCTTCCTTTAAAAGGCTGAGTAATTTTCCATTGTTTGTAGGCCACATTTTGATGATTTACTCATTTGTCAATGAACAGTTGAGTTGCTTCCACTTCTTGACTATTTAAATAATGCTGCTAAGAACATATGTGTATGAAGATCTCTTAAAGTCTCTTCTTTCAATTCTTTTGGGTATACACCCAGAAATAGAAATGCTGGATCATATGGTAATTCTATTTTTAATTTGTTAAGAATCTGCCATACTGCCACAAAGGCTGTACCATTTTACATTCTCACCAACAATGCACAAGAATTCCAACTTCTCTACATCTCTGCAAATACCTGTTATTTTCCATTTTTTTACAGTTTCCATCCTTGTGGGTGTGAGGTGGTATCTCATACTACTTTTGATTTGCATTTCCCTAATAATTAGTAATGTTGATCATCTTTTCATATGCTTATTGGACATTTGTATATCTTCTCTGGAGAAATGTCCTTTCAAGTTCATTGTCCATTTTTGAATCTGGTTGTTTGTTTTTAATGTCGCGTTTTAGGCATCCTTTATAGTATGAATATTCTCCACTTATTTTATATCTACTTATAGATATTTTCTCCCATTCCATGGGTTGACTTTTTGCTCTGTTGATTGCATCCTTTGATGCACGGAAGTTTTAAATTTTGATGTAGTCCTATTATCTATTTTTTGTTTGTTTGTTTGTTTTCAAAAGAACGCATTGTCAAATCCAATGTTTTGAAGCTTTTCTCATTTTTTCTTCTGAGTTTTATAGTTTTAGATGATACATTTAGGTCTTTGATCTCTTATATTTTATCTTGCAATCTTTTCTAATCATTTAGTTTCAAGTGTGTTGGGATTTGGTTTGGTTTTATCTTGAGAGTTATTTTTTGTTTCAATGAATTTCTTTTTTAAAATTTACTAGGATGAAAGGCATGTTAACTTTTATGTATATTACTTCGTTTTACTTTTTTTTGTGTGTTTTTGCTTCTCTGATTATTCTGCCTTTTTCCAGCCTTTAGATGCTGCAGGCATGTAATAAGTCGTAAGAAATGAATGATGTGAACATTATGAGTCTGCTCACATATATTTAAGAAAACTGTCTATTGCCTCTGTATTGAACAATAGCTTTACTAGATTTCTTTGGGTGAACTTTTTTCCTTTGTATTGAACAATAGCTTTACTAGATTTCTTTCGGTGAACTTTTTTCCTTTGTATTGAACAATAGCTTTACTAGATTTCTTTGGGTGAACTTTTTTCCCTCAAAGCCTAACATATTATTTTAATGTCGTCTAGTGTAAACTATTTTTGGAGATTAAGGAATTCAGTCTGGAAGCTTTAACCTTTACAGACAAACTTTTTATTTCTGGGATTGCTATATCCTTTCTATATTTCTCAAACTAAAGTAGCTTTGTTTTCTTTTATTTTTTTTCTCTGTCACCCAGGCTGGAGTACAGTGGTGTGATCTCAGTTCACTGCAGCCTTGACCTCCTGGGCTCAAGCAATCCTCCCACCTCAGCCTCCCGAGTAGCTGAGACTACAAGTGCACATCACCAAGCCTGGCTAATTTGTTTACTTTTGATTGGTAGAGATGAGGTCTCACTATGTTGCCCAGTCTGGTCTCAAACTCTTGTACTAAAGTGATCTTCCCACCTTGCCCTCCCAAACTGTTAGGATTACAGATGTGAGCCACTTCCTCCAGTCTAAAGTAACTTTTCAACCTATGTCTTGGTGTACATCTTTTAAAAAATGAATTGCTTATCAATACATTCCTGTAATAATTATAATACAAGTAATTATGTGTTGAGCAGGCATATTGATAGGAAATAAAGATAAAATTAAGCAAAAAAGACTCTCCCTACCTTAATGGAGTTTACAGCCAAGTGAAGAAGAAAGATATTCATTAAACTATTACACAAATAAATGTCATATGACAACTTATAGCTTTAATAAGAGGATGAAGCCACTCTGGAAAATCAGAGAAGAATCAATGGGAATCAACTCACTGATGTGCGATGATGGAGGATGCTGAGGGCTTTAGGCTGCAGCAACTTAATAAGTTTTCAAGCAGGAGAGAACTTGGCTTCTACAGGGAATTAAAGTTTGCCAGAACAAGTTGGTGTGGAGACACAGGCAGCTCAGAGTCTTATTGGTCATGCTAAGGAGATCTGAGTCCTGGTTACATGAACAATCAAAAACTCCTGAAGAGTTCTAATTCTGTTGACAAATTTTCAAATTTATCTTCTGAAAGGAACACTCTGACAGTCTTGTGGAAAAGAAATTGGAAATGCTGTGGTAAATGTGGGTTACCTGTTAGTATAATAATACCTGTACTGTAGCCCAGGAAGAGAGAGAGATAGCATAGACAGATGGCTGTGGCAATAGAGAGTGGGGAGTGATCTGAAACATAATTAGGAAATGAAATTAAGAGGCATCAGTGTTGAAATGACAGAGGAAAACAGGGTTCACAAAGGTGGTATCACTTAAAGATAGAATGCTGGAAGAGGACCAGTTTTTTGGGATAGGAGAATATGTATTTGGTTTTGGACACATTGAATTTCATACATTTCTTTATCAAGTCATTCCACAAGAATGTACTGATTGTCTTCCATGTGTCAGGCATTGTTGCAGGCTCTGGGGATTCAGCAATACATAATTTGATGATCGAGTTTGAAGTATCTTCACAACATCCAGGAGGAACTATCAGATAGGCTTTTGGACATATTTGGTCTGGACCTCAGAATGTAGGTGTGAATTCTGAGTTGCAACTACATATGTATGTGCCATTTGTGTGTATGTGACAATTGAAGCTTGGGGCAAAGATAAGATGATCTGATTCTTAGATTCTAAGGTGAGATCATTAAATAAGATAGAAAAAAGAAGGAGTTGTCTCTGGGACTACACCTTGAGAATCTCAAGTTTTAATGGATGGCTTAGGAATTATTCAAGTTAGGAGGCAGAAAGAGTCAGCAGAGAAGTAGGAGGAAAACAGGAAAGAACTGTGACCCAGAGTAAAGGGCCATAGAGGTCAGCTGTATCAGACATGACCAAGAGTTCAAGTCCAAGAAGGTCTCAATAATAACCCTGGTGATGGGGAGGTTATTGCTGACCCCCAGGGGCTATTTCATTGAAATAATGGGATTAGAGGACAGTTTGGAGATGGTGGGGTGTGACTGGGAAATAAGAACATTGGAATAGCAAGTATGGAGGCCTCTTCCCAGAGAGGAAGAGGTGGCATGGCCTCTGGAGCCAGACAATCCAAGTTTAAATCCTGATGCTGCCATATGTTAGCTGGGAGACCTTGGGCAGATCAGCCTCTGAGACTCGATTGTCTCATAAGTAATAACATGACAACCTAGGACCTGCTCAGGGAGTGATGGTGAGGATTGTATGAGACAATACATGCAAAGTGCTTAAAGCAATGTCTAGCTTGCAAAGCTTGGTGAATGTTAGCTGCTAGTACTAGTTATGTGTGGGTTCAGAGAAGGCTTGTAAGTCTTTCTCTTCCTTTTTTCTCCTTCCCCCTCCTCTTCTCCTTTTCCTTCTCCTTCTTCTCCATCTCCTGTTTCTTTCTTTCTTCATCTTTGTGTTCTTCCTCTCTTCATCTTTGTGTTCTTCCTCTTTCTATTTGTTCTCCTCCTCTTCTTCTCTCCCTTCCTCCCTCTCCTCCTTCACTTTCCTTCTTCTTTCTCCTCCTCTTCCTTCTCCTCATACCTGAGCATTAGTTTCCACATTTTGTTTTTTAGTAATTCTAGGAAATCTGACCTATGTTTTACTGGAATAGATTATTTGGGAAGTGCTAACGATTTTTCAAACACACATACATTTAGGTAGACTTTTTTTTTTAACAGAGAGGCAACAAGTCAAGTAGAAAAGATATAAGCAACAATCAAGTGGAGTCTGAAATATGATAAGAGCATACATGCACTTTAACAATAATTTTGATACTAAAATTATTATTTCAGAAGCAATATTTTTTCTGAAAAACACTGGTCTTCTGTACAGAAAAATAAAAAAGTGAGCTGCCACTTGTAGTGAATTAAGAGCTGTGGGCCAAAAGGGTCTGTTTTATAGCAGTTTGAAATTTTTCATATAGTAAAAACATTATGTAAATATTATATATATATATACACACACACATACATATATATGTATATATGTACATATTTCTGCCATTACTTTACCTTTATTCATTTAACAAATGTTTCCTAAGCTGGCATCTTGCAGAGATTTTGTAACAGTATGGAGAGGAGGTCTCAGAGAAGAGCATTCCTTTGATGATGTGGCTGCATGCGAGAAGAGTTCATGGGCAGAGAGGCTCAGAGCCATAATTGGGCAACTCGCATGAAGCTTCTGCTGTATGGCAGCTGTGGAAGGGGTTGCTTCCTCCAGAAAGAGCCCAGGGAGGCTGTGCAGACAGTGGTCTCTGATCCAGGACTTAGAAGATGAGTCCTCTAGTCAGGAAGAGACAATGAAAACCCTTGGCTTCTGGAATTTGGGGAATAGGCAAGGACTCATGCAGCCAGCAAGTACAGTTTGTGAAGGAGCAGGGGCTATTCTCAATCTCAGTTCATTCTGACAGCCATTCCTGTCTGAGCAGGTTATGATGCTTTGTAACCACTCTTCTGTATCCCCTGAGAGTTTCATTTATATTTTCACTACCATGCATTTTTAGATATAATATCAGTATAAGTTTAATAATCATATTTTGGCTACAGGCCAAAACAGTGCTTATAAACAGTTTTATAAAATAAGAAGAACCTTCCTGTATTCTTCAAAATACTAAACCTCTGTCTTTTTTTTTTGAGACAGGGTCTCACTCTATCATCCAGTATGGAGTCCAGTGGCACAATCATGGCTCGCTGCAGCCTTGACATCCCAGGCTCAGGAGATCCTCCCACCTCAGCTCCCGGGTAGTTGGGATTATAGGCGAGCATCAACGTGTCCAGCAATTTTTTTTTTTTTTTGTATTTTTGGAGAGACAAGGTCTCGTCATGTTGCCCAGGCTTGTCTCAAACTTGTGGCTAAGGTGATCCTCCTGCTTTGGACTCCCAAAGCATTGAGATTACAGAGGACAGCCACTGAGCCTGGCCCTACCCCTGTCTTAATCTCATTTCAGAAACTCTACTGCCTAAAGCAGATGTCAAAACTCTTCAGCAGAAGCAATGGTTGTGATAAAGTTTTAGAGAGTCACTAAGCTTGAAAAACAATAGCAGGTTATATGAACTTTTGAAGAAATTAGCCTTTTATTTTTTTCAAGGAGAGAAGTAGCCAAGAAGCTGAAAAACTGTGAAAGCTATATTGCCCACTCCATTGCAATTTCCAAATTCCCTTCTGGGTATAAACCCTCTCAGAGGATAACTGGAAAGGCCATATACTCAGTGCACGTAAAGGACTCTGGCTTGGTTTTCATTGCATCAGGAATGAAAGAAAGGCATTATCGGCCAGTGTGCAGGGTTTTCTGGGGAGAAGCTGAGTTGAAGTGACTTAGCATGCTTTATGTTGCCTGATTAATGTCAAGCGAGGGGGCCACTGAGTGAAAGTTCATAGCAATGCCATTTTCTGTAATTGAAAATGCTATGCAAAAAATAAAATATGTCAACAGTTCCTGCTGCCTGCCTCATATCCTGGAGAGCTGTGTACATTTTAAGTTATCCCTGCAACTTAAAAGAATTATAACCACAGAGATTGTGAGGGGAGCAGCTGGTTTGCAAAGTTGCTTGGAGTAAACCTGTCAGAGCTCATGAGTAAACACAATCTGAAAACAGAGGCTGCTCATGGGGAAATCAGTGGCTTTTTCAACAAAATAAAAGGAAGAGTTTTGCTCAGGGCAATGTGACGATGACGTGCAACTGTTCTGCATTAACTACAACTTTTTTTTGCTTTCTCATTGCGCAGTTCCCCTTTATTCTACAGCAAGCAATTGAGGTTGTGTATTGCACACTGGGAATATCTAAACTGGAAATAATTAAAATATATATTTCATTTATAGTGGGTCTTATGTGAGGAGAAGAAGAGATTGCCACAGCTTCCTGAGTATATGAGTTAATGATGTGTTCTGCATTTTCTTAATTTTCCACATTTTAACTGCCTCTGTTCCTTATTTGGGGGTAGGGAACTTTGAGAGGCATGGAATACAGACTTGCATGAGCAGAAACATACAGCTTTTGAGCATGTGAGGGGATGGCGTGGAGAAGGTTGGGTTCATCATGTGGTTTCTTGGCACTATTTTTCTCCAGATTCTCCCTTCGGTGTCAGAGCAAGCATGTTATCAAGAATGTTTCAAACCAGAAATTGGTTTAAGACCATTGTGGTATCCTATTAGGTTGTGTTTTTAGAATATGATGAAGAAATGGATCTTCAAAATGAAGTTCCAAAAATGACAATTAAAAAAGGAATACAGACTCACTGAAGGAAAAAACCTACAAAAAACTGTGTGTGTGTGTGTGTGTGTGCGTGCGTGCATGTGTATGTGTGTTGTAACTACATTCAATATATATCCATACTGGAATGAAGTCATTGGTAAAGTAAAGGAAAATTCCCGTTCTTCAGACTTAATTAGGACATCATTTTGATGGAGGCTAAGTTAGCAAAAACAAAGCTAGAAACTGGGTACAAAGAGCAAATTGATTATAAATCTTGGAGATTGTTTGTACAACTGGGTTGCATGACTGAAGCTTAAAAAGGAAAAAGTGTCTTACATAGAATTGCAAGTGTGCTTTTGGTCATGGCTAGCTATAAAGGGAAGAAATATGAAAGTCATTCTTAAAATGTTTGGAGATAGAAACTCTGTGGGGGTAAATCCAAGAGGTCAGGATGCATTCTTATTTATTGTGTGAGTTTTCAAACTGTGAAGCAATATTATTTCTAGAAAGAGTTCAAAGTTGACTCAAAGTGATAACTAAAAGCAATGAATCGAGTAACAAAAGTGCGAAAGACATGAAACATTTTATCCATTTAATCCCCATAAAAAGTCAATGACAAAATGAAAAAGTATCTTCCTCAATAGCAATTCACAGCCTCTGGCTGAGAGCCAGGACATGTGGAAGGAATACAGACATGCTCTCCCAAATTGCTTGGCATCCTTGGATTAGACAGCAGATTTCTCTGAAGTTACATCCCAACATTACAATCATCTAAAATCAGGAGAATACGGTGATCCATCTCATTGAATGGAATCTGAATTTATTATGCCAGCCAGAAAACTAGAAAAGAAAATTCTGATGGTTGAGTAAAGAAGAGGAACAAATAGCAAGAGGGATGAATTGAGTTCTGTCAGGTTGGAAACCCCCCAGAAACAGACCCTGAAACAAGCAGTTTATCAAGAGGCGATCCAAGAAGTGGTGTGAGGGAGCGGAGGGGAAAGACAAGGCAGGAGTGGAAGTCCATAGAGAATTCCTTTGTGGGCAACTGGGGCTTGATCTTTCTGGACACCTTGGGAAACTGTAGAAACATTTCAGAGTTGCCCCCACCCAAGGGACAAGGAAACTGGAGTGCTTCTACCTAACATCCTGTTACTGCTTGAAGTCTGCTCCGAGGGTATCCATGTCTGGAAGCCTCTATGCTTCAGACTTTCCCAAGAGAGCAAATTCTCCTTCTCTATCCAGAGAAAGCCTGCAGGAAGGCAGTCACAGGGACTTGCAGTAAAGCCATGGTTGTGTACAGAATCAATGTTCAAAGCTATGTAGATGGGATGGACTGTATCTTCTAGTAGGACTCCACTGCCATTGGTAACACAATTTTTCCAAAGAAGACATAAGTCAGGAGGAACAAATGTCATCTCCCCCAGGCCTCCCACCTGCCATCTCCACTGCTAACAGAATGTTTGTGTAGGAAAATATTGTTAATCCTCTTAATTGGTGAGAGCAGCCCTCCCATGATGAATGAAATAACTATGGCTATCTGTGGTCTGTTGGCTTGGGTTGAGGGTAGTGGCAGTGAGGCGAAGATACAGTTTGAATGTTCATGTAAATGTACCATGACTTTTCCATCTCAGGAACAGAATAATGTACAACTAATGTGACTCCTTCATCTTGTAGTTGTGCATTATTTATTGTTTTTGAGAGGTGCCAAAAAACAGCATAGAATATGTGTGTAAAAATGTTAACATATCTAGTAAAAATAGGTTCAAAAATAACATCCTGTATGATGCATTCCTTACCAATGGTGAATCAAACATCAGCTTTGTTAATAGACAACTCATTTTTATTATTTTTATAACCACAAGCAATTCTTTACAATATGCTTTGCCCATGCTTCCTTAGTAGGAAAAAAAAGAGAAAGAAAATAATGGCTAGTAAGTGGATAACAGCAAGTTAGAGGATCCTTTGCAATCCTGGCTGGCTCTGTCCTGTGCGCCCTCTTTCCTTATCCTTAAAGGTTTGTGAACTTCTTGTCACCAACAGACAATTCAGATTCAAACATATGTCAGTGTCATTCTGAACAAAAAATGGAAGTGTGATCCTTAAGGAAAATGGCTCTGCATATTATCATAGCTTCTTAGATGTGGAAAATAACCCTGGTGTCTGGAAAAAATTGAGAGAATCTTACTTTCAGGTTAAATGCCATATGCCTTTCAACTCCAAATACATTAGTGTTTCTAAAGTAAGAATAAATGATTCTGAGACTCTGTTAGTGAAAACGAAGTGTGATTTCCTGATCCAACAAGGCTAACTTACATGATACTAACACAGTGAGAAGTAATAATCGCCCACTCAGCAGCCTAACTTGTCAACAGATTGCTTCCAATCCAGAGCTCTCCTTAAACCTCCCCTTATTTTCACCTATGCAACAGGGCATAGGAAGCAGAATTGGCAGGAGGGGGTATTCCCAAGGAGTCAAGGATTTGCCTTCTGCACAGGTGCTTGTGCTCACTTAGATCCTGCCAGCCTTACCTGGACGGTGCTACCACTCTTCTTGGTGCAGCGCCAAGGACCGAACCATCATCACTGTCAATGGACATTTCCTGTGATTGTCATTCATTTTGAAGTATTTGAAAAAGCCCAATCCCTGACTGCCAGGAAAGAAAACGTGAACTGACATGTAACTAGCCCTGTCTGGCACCCACCACTTTACTTATAAGGTGGCATCTGGTCCCTATACCCACGTTTTGGTGTCAGTTTCTTCATCTTTATGAATGATCTGAGGCTGGGAGAGGGTTGGCCCCAGGTCTCACTCATTGAAGAGATTTGAACCCAGGCTCATCTCATTCCAACACCCATATTTATCCAGTGCATTCTCTAGGGCAAGATATTTCCCTTACATGTTTTCCTCTTAACTGCTTAAAAAGTTCTTTTGGCACAGTATTCCTGTATTCTAGTAACAAACTATAGTGTTATGTATTATTATTCCTATTTCATAAATAAGGACCTGGAGGATATGAAATAAGTGATGTGTAAATGATGAAAGATAGCAGCACTGGGCTCCAAACTCTAGACTATAGAGAAAAAAGACCTGTTTACACCACTTTCCCAACTTTACACCCAAACGCCAGTGAGTGAGGCAGTCAGGTTCCCTGCCATGCAGAGTGAGATTCTGTAGGATTCCCTGTCTTATACATACATTGTGCTAGATTTCAGGTGGCCACAGAGTCTTTGCTCCTCCATTCATTGAAGGGTGGAGTCTGACTCCCCATCCCTCCTTGAACCTGGGCTTGACCAATAGAAAACAATGGGTTTGGTGCTTCGCAACCTCTGCTTCTGGTCCTGAGAGGTCTTGCAGTCTCCTTCTGGGTGCTGGCAACTCTTTCTTAGAAAGTTCACCCTGGGGCAAGCCGGCAACTATGAACAAAGGTAAACAATTCTCAGACCACCACGCTGTGAGAAGCCCAAATGTAGGGAAGGGTATCAGACATGAGAGTGAAGAAATTACCCTGGAAGTTGGTCCTCTAGCCCCAGCAACCCTGGTGGATCAGAAACAAACCGCCCAACCCAGAAAACCATAAGAAAAATAAATGGTTATCAGAAGTCACTCACTTCTGAGGTGGTTTGTTACAGGGCAAGAAATTACTGGGACATACATTCTGTGTTCAACAACAATTTTGAGCAAAACCAAACTTAGGGACACCTGTGTGAATAGATGGTCTCGTCTCCAGCCACTACCACCCCTTCCCACCTGTAGTTCAGCACACTGGCATCCTTACTTAACACGACATGATCCAGCCACGGCTGGATGGTTGGGGCACTAGTGAGAAAACAAATCCATCTTCCACCCCCATTAGTATCTGTGCCCTCCCACCTGTAAACTCAGGATTTTGCTCACTATTAGAACTTAGAGGAGGTCCCAGCCACCAGATGCTATGGCAGTACCACAGAAAAGCATCAAATAAATGGCTTAAATAAATTATCTGTCACTCAAGGAAATACTCTTACCATCTGCAGAGGTAGGAAATCCTGGTCTCACCTCTGCATGTCAAAAACACCAAAGAGCTACGAGAAGAAAACCTTGAAACTCATGTTCTCCCGATGTTCAGTCTTCTTCTTCTCGACACAAGGCATATCAGATTGGAAGCTGGCCCCTGTGTCCTGATACCATGGATTCCATAAACTTGCTGAATGACTGATGGAGACTGATGCCATCTTCCTGAAAAATGAGCCGTTGTGGTCCTTAGCAGTGGGCAATAAAAAGGAGAGCTATTTACTGCATTAATAAGTGAGCCAAGGCCCGATTTTGAGTTATACTCTTTTCAAAAGCTTTCCCATGACAATGAGGACATACCATGGCTATAAGACTGAGGAATGTTATTTGGTTTAATCCCTGATATTATTTGTGATTCAGCAATGGGGCTGGTCACACTGTATATAGATTTCAGATTATTTGGCTTTCCACATTCAACAGCACTAGGCTAGTCTGTACCCACATTCTGGCTTTTTATTAGGTTCTATCTCCCTGGGGGGTAGGGTATATACAAAATCCATTTTGTCTCTTCTGCTATTTTGGAGCCTGCTCTGAAAATGTTTTTCATGGTTTTGCAAGACACTTGGGGTCACAATTTGCATCTTAAAAAAAGGAGTCGTGGAAAATATTGCAAGATATGCATTTGGTGGAGAGGGAATGCTTTCAGCTTGAAGCTATTTGGGGTTCTGATGATCTGATGATCTTTCTGTTGTCTGAGCTTTGAGCAAGTACATGCTGTAGAGGTGCTCATGCGTCACTGGGGAGCTGGTTTCTGATGTGACTGGGACTTATAGATATCTGATGAGTCATCTTTTCCTTCTGATACTGCCATCAATTTAGTGAACTGAATACATACAGAGTCTATGTGAGGAGAGCAAAAAGATCAAAAGGCCCACTATGTTACCTCCCCACACTGTCTATTTTTTAGATATGTTGGGGCCAGACCAAATGATCAGCTGCAGAATACCAAACAGGATTGTTTGAACCAAGAAAATAAGAGTTTGGGGGCCATTTGTGATTTGCTTCACCGGAATACGTTTCTATGGGTCAAGATTGGCATCAAGAAGCTGGAAGACTAGTAAATTGTCATGGTGCTGTGGAAATGAGAGGATGTGGCCTGACTACTTGCTGCTACAGGAGATATATGAGGGTGAAACTCATGATAACTGTGGCCTTTAGATGGCAACATCTCTGTTAGTAAAGGGAATAGTTCTACTCACTCAGTTTATTTTCAAGGCCTTTGTAACTAGAGGCAGAATTAAAACTTAGGACTGAATTCTAGTGCTTTAAATATTTTAACAATCACATTAAATCATATTTAATCATATTAAACAACTCTGTAAATAATAACACAATTGTATTTAAAACACTGTAGGGCAGTGTATTAGCCTTCTCCAGAAAAACAGAAGTGATAGGATATGCACAGATGTATAATAGGATATTTATTATGGGAATTGACTTACACAATTATGGAGGCTATGAAGCATGCTGGAGAACTGGAAAAGCCAGTGGTATAATTCAGTCCAGGCCTGAAGGCCTGAGAACCAGAAGCTCTGATTCCAAGGGCAGGAGAAGATAGATGTCCCAGCTCAAGAAGAGAGAGAGAGAGAGAGTTCACCTTCCTCCATCTTTTTGTTCTATTCAGGCCCTCAATGGATTGGATGCTGTCCACCCGCACTGGTGAGAGCAGATATTCTTTACTCAGTCCAGTGATTCAAATGCTAATCACTTCCAGAAACCTCCTCACAGACATACTCAGACATACTGTTTCACCAGATAGCTTGGCATTCCTTAGCCCAGTCAAGTTGACACATAGGATTCACCATCCCATGCAGGCATGGAGGTGTGCCACTTGGATCTCCCATCAGAAAGGAACTTGCTGTTAGGAGTGCTCATAGCAGACAGACACCAGCTGTGGAGCTTTGAGGGTCTTCCATAGCAAATCACTGAAATCTCACATTCTTCAGGTGGCCCCTGGTCAAGGATGAAACATGAAGGACCCATCTGACACACACTGAATAAGGTAGAGCATGCTTTTTTTTTTTTTTTTTTTTTTGAGACGGAGTCTTGCTCAGTCGCCCAGGCTGGAGTACAGTGGCACGATCTCGGCTCACTGCAAGCTCCACCTCCCGGGTTCACACCATTCTCCTGCCTCAGCCTCCCGAGTAGCTGGGACTACAGGTGCCCACCACCATGCCTGGCTAATTTTTGTTTGTTTGTTTGTTTTTAGTAGAGACAGGGTTTCACCGTGTTAGCCAGGATGGTCTTGATCTCCTGACCTCGTGCTCCACCGGCCTTGGCCTCCCAAAGTGCTGGGATTACAGGCGTGAGCCACCGCGCCTGGCAGAATAAGGTAAAGCAATGCTTTTTCCACCTCTGGCTTGGTGCTTAATCTCCTATCGCAGAGCTACCAGCTGAAAGGCCAGGAGAACTGCAGAGAAACCGGGAAACCTGGCGAGCCATTGTTTACTGCATCTGAGAGCCAGCAAATAGACTTCTTTGCTGATTCGTTCTAACTCCCTAATTTTGAAAGCTACTAGGTTGCCCAAAGTTTATTTTGCTTTTAAAGTATTATGAGGGTTATCTGTTGGGCTTTCCATAGTTGAATAACTAAAAAACTATCAAATAATAATACTGTTAAGTCAAATGGCCCAAGCTCCAAGTGGAACTCATATGAAAATATTTTTAACGTAAATTCTATTACAAAAGAGTTTCACCATGGAAGGATTTATTAATCATGTGTTGCGGTTTTTAGACCGTAGTCAAGCATCACTTTTGAATATATTTTTGCTTTCTTTAGAACTCAGTGACAAAATCTGATGTCTGAGAAACCTAGCAGCCACCATGCCTGGCTCTAAGGAAGGGCATGCATGGTTAGTCCTTATGCTCCATCATGCAGCTGCTCTCTTGTAGGAAAAAAAGAGACCTCAGGGTTTAAGAAAGCCCAACATCGAACACAGTGCATCAGCACCCATTGCTTTGAATTATGAAACAGCCATCCCTGGAAATTCTAAGGCAATATATCAACATGTTTTATTGAGTTGATCATTAAATCAACGAACAAGATTGTTGATGTGTTGGACTCTGTAGTTATCCAAATGTTGATTATTGTAAAGGGGTTGATCTGTGTCTTGGTAGTCTTTTTAGCATCCAGGAAACCATACTGTCTGTTAAAATAGGTAGAAAAAAAAGAGAGTTAGGTGTATATGATATAATATTTATAAAAGTACAACATTTGCAAAGGCCTTGATCATATGAATCTTCACTTGTTCCAGGTGTATTGTTGGGAAAGTTATTTTGAACTGATCAACAGCTGTGGATGTTAAAATGTGGTTTTATTTCTAAAATTTGCATGTAATACTACAAACTAGTGTGTAAACATTTTTTTTTCAAAACTAGATGAAAATAAAACTCTGGAGTAAAAATTATGCCTCCTTCTAGCTGTGTGATCCTAGACAAGTTAATTAGTCTCTCTAAACCTCTCTTCACTCCTCCATACAAATGGTGACTCTGGTATTCTAGACATCATGGTGGTGATAATTATATCATCATTATCACCAGCATTATAGTTATAAAAATATATTACAAAAGTTCAAAAATCACTTGAAGCCTTATTTACCATATGCTTTTATTAAAATTTTTTAAACTAAAAGTACAAGAAACTCTAACCCGGTCAAGTCATAATGGTTATCATAAATTCTGAATCCGTGGGATTCATTTAATAAATGAAGGAGCTACTTTGAGAACCTTTAAGATGATGGTTAAATTTATCTGAAGTATTTACTGTTGCTTTTGCTATATAATTGTGATTAAAGATATGTTTCTCAGATATTTCTGAAGTAAACACAGTTAGCTCCATCCAGTTAGCCCCCTGCGCAAATCTCAAGTGCATTAATAAATCTACTAGTAAGTGATTTTTTTAATTCTGAGAAAAAATGTTGAAGATCACATTGAAATAGAGCCAGATGGTCAGATATGACTTTTCACAGTAGGTGAATGCTCATAATTTACTTCATACTAAAACAACCACAAAAGCAGAAATCATGGTGAATGGCTTCCAAGAACATCAAATCCAAATAATCTCAGGGGTTTTATGTTCTGTCAAACATTTCATCAAATGGCATGTGAAATATATCTTTCATGTCTTTTTCATTTTTAAAACGCCTATATTCTTTACATTAGAGGAAAGAACTTTTGATATGTGTTTTAAATTACCACATATAATAACATTCTTCTCTAGAAATGTATTGTTTCCCTGCTTAATCCAATGCAAGAGTTTTTGTTTGTTTGTTTGTTTATATAAGCACAGTTGATCCATTTAATTCTCTTTCAGATAAAACATTTAAAATTCAAAGTCATTCTCTTCTACCTTAAATAAAACAAGTAAATAGTCATGATTTCAAGCACACAGGATATTTCTGCTCTTTTCTACTGGATGGAATGAAAAAAATGATGAATAGGTAATATATAGTAGTCAAGATGATAACTAATCTGATTTCAAAAAAGAAATGTGGGCTTGAGTAGTGAAAGAATTGGGAAATGTGTTATCTAAATATGTCATGGGATATATTGACTTTAATCTGTAACATATGCGAAGTTTAATCATTAAGCAATGAATTCCTTTTCTGAGGTCCGTATGGTGAATATCAATGAATATAATATTTTTTGAATTGAATGAAATGCCCAAGACCAATCTCTCAAGATTTAATTACCCACTTAAAAGTCCCTAGAGTTCTTGAAAGAAGCCCTGAGACCCATAGATCATAATGCCTGATGGAAGCTGTGCACTGGAAGGCAAGCAGAGGCAAGACCAGTACCTTCTAAACAGTACCTGCTTAGAATTTTAAAGTGGATGACCATACATATGGAGACCTCACCCCCATCCCCACTTATTGGAGCTCTCTGTATAGACCACAAACTCGGGGTTCCTTACCTTCTGGCAATAATAATAATTGCATAAGAGAATAACATTAACTTCCAATTACAGAATGTTTGCAATATCCTAGGCACCATGTGAGATACTTAACATGAACTTGCTCTAATTTCCACATAATTCAGTCAATTAATCATTTATCCATTCTTTCAATGAGTTTTTATTGCACATCTACTACAAGCCAGACCCTGGCCGAGTTTGTGGTGGTGAACGAGTCTCACAGAAATGATGCTGCAGTGCAGTGAGGAGACGGCAGCAGACACATGTGGAAATCCACAGGGATCACACGGTGAGGCTGGTGTCCCAGCAGAATGAACTCTGTCATGTCACAGACAGAAGTGGAGGTGGGGGGTGGTGGCTGTGTTACACTGAAATGAGAGGAAAGACTTTTCAAAGGAAATGCCCTAGAAGTTGAGGCTGGAAGGACACGGAGGAGCTGCCCAGAGGGAACAGCAAGTGCTATTTCATGATGGGACAGAGCATGGCAGGTGTGAGCAAGAGAAAGAGGCCAGTGTGGCTAGAGTGTAATGCAAGAAAAAGAGTGTGACAAGGTGCAGCTGAGCAGGTGAGAGGGGTGGCATCAAACGGGGCCTAGGATTTACGACGTGAGTTGTAGAACAATAGGAAGCACCAAAGATTGAAAGCCTAGTAGTGACATGAATTTATGATTTTTAAGGATTCTTCCATCTGCAATTCAAGGTGGATTGGGGGGTCAGATGGGGCAATAGTGGGTGACATTTTAATTAGGAAGGTCCTGTAACCCAGCCAATAAGGATGGCAGCATTAGCTATGGGATGACCATGGACAGGGAAGACAATGAAGGATTTGAATGTTGAACTAACATGACTGGTCAGTGAAGTCAACATTAGAGATGAGAGAATAAAGGGTTTTGGCCTTAGCAACCTGGTCAGCAAAGAGACCATGAGTAAGATGGGAAAGGAATTTTATGGACGAAGTTCAGGAGATTTATTTTTAGATATATTCATTTTGAAAATCATTTGGACAACCAGGCTGAGGTTTCAAGCAGGCAGATTAAATACAGGTGTATGATTCCTTATTCACAATTCAAGAATCCATAAATGTCCAAGAAGTGAAAATTACTTAAATACCTCTTTTGACAGCAAAATATAACCTGAACCAATATGAGGCTCTTGACAGTCGTAGTTTAGCCCCCTGGGAATGTCCATATGTTCACAGCAGAGCTTTTCATGTGTTTGATTTTGGGGTGATACCGCAGATCCCACTGGGGGTATAACACACACCAGGTGACTTCACTAAAATCCCCAGGGTGAAACACATTTGCGGCCCTTTTCCCTGCCCCTGGATTTTGTTAAGGATCTGGGGGGTTCTGTGGCAGTCTGAAGGTCAGTGGACAGGACAAGTTTGGAGATGCACATCTGGGACCTGTACCCTTCAGTGACAAGGAAATGAGTGTGGATTTAAGAAGATCATGACCATTCTCTAAAGTTTTAATGGAATTTTTAGCAAGAAAACCCTTACCCTGTGAAAACTTCAGTCTGCACAGAAGAATTGGTGGGAGAAGGAAGACTTTGCCTAAGATCACTTTATATAGCACAACCCAGACCGGGGAGAAGGCAGAGTTATGCCCAGCACCTAAACTTTGGCTTGGCAGGAGAAAGCCTATCTGCAGATTCCATGATCCTGGGTTTATACTTCAGCCTAGCCCTTTGACCAAGGTTTTCAGGAACTGAGTTTTTTTGAAATATGGTTATTAATTATGGCTTAGAAATCATTTTATTTTATTAATGCTTTTTTATTTATTAAGACAGGCATAAATTTTTCCATGACACTCAGAGTATAAAAATGCCACAGTTTGCTATTTTTCAAAAAATGTCAAATTAAATACGGCTTGAGATCCCACTCACCAGCCTAGGTAAGAAACCCAGGATCTGTAAATTTGGTGGAGACCCCCTCCTCCATCCTGTCCCCCAGTCCCAGAGCACCTAGCTCACACCCCCAACAGTTCCCTGGAGGCTGGCCAGGTCCTCTATTTTCACCTGTGGTGACCTGTGCTGCTGAGGATGCTGCACCTCCACTGTCCATGTGCCCTAGGGGGATGGGGGTTCACCACTCAGGCTACAGGGATGGAGTCAGATCTGATCTTCTGCATACATGGAACCTCCCTTCTCTCCAGGGTCATTATCCCAGGGTGTTGTTCTCACCAGTCTTTGACCATTAAAGCCCCCAGTCTCCCTCTACATTTCTTCCCTGGACAGTTCTTCAATTACTTGCAGGCGAGACAGGAGCTTATGCCCTTTCAGGTAAGTCCATAGCAGCAACATAAATACAAGACGCTGGCAAGTTCTTCTTAAGTCATCCTCCCTCCTACAGACTAAACAGAGCAGGCAAACAACCAAACAAATAAAAAATCCTGCAATGATCTTCTTCATTGATGTCCTCTCAAAGTACAAAAATATAAAATGCTTGGGATAATTAAGATGCAAAGAGAGGGAGAGAGCAAAGTTTGAGAAAGGAAAACGTTATGGAGTAAGTATGATTTTTAGTTTGGTTTTACAACATTCCAGATGTTTTCCTATTTGCTCAAAGGGATAGTATGCAGTC
Source organism: Pongo pygmaeus (assembly GCF_028885625.2). NCBI lineage: Eukaryota > Metazoa > Chordata > Mammalia > Primates > Hominidae > Pongo > Pongo pygmaeus. The sequence continues at coordinate 16,900,744 of NC_072394.2, forward strand.
CTCAAAATATAATCTAATTTATGTCTCTAAACTGGCACCCAATGAGACATTTTGGGGAAAGATTGAAATAATGTTACTAAGTCAGACACACCATCATAAGTGGCATTTTGTTTTTGAACAGAATGCTTTTTCTCCCCAGTAATTAAACTATTACGTACTAATTGCATAACAATTTGAAAATGCAGAAAATGTTATAAAGAGCAAAATTAATATTGCCCATGATTCTATTACCGAAATAACCATTTTGTATTTTCCTTCCAGTTTTTGTCTCTAAATGCTGGCTCAGTATCTATGTATTTACAGTTTTTACATAGCTGAGGTATTAGAATATATTTGAGTTTGTGTTCTGCTTTTCTTTTAATATTTTCAGATTGTCGTGTTTCACTCTCAGGAAATATGCTTAATATTTCTGATTTCTTAACATAATTTGTTTGAAGTTAAAGACTTGGGTCAAAGAACATGAACATTTTTATTTAATTTTTTTATTTAAATTTTTTCATTGCAACTTTTTTATTATAAAATATATATTGTCTTAAAAATTTGGAAAATATAAAAACTGTGAAATGAATAAAATATAAATCATACATATTCCTGTAACCTCAAGACAATTATTGTCAGGCTGTGACATGTATAATCACCTATGATTTTGTACACACATTTTTCTACTTCTTTTATTAATACTACTGACTGTTATATTGTGAGTATTTTCCTATATCATTAAATATTCTTTGGAAACAAGATCTTAATGGTCCTCTTCCTCTCATACATGAGAGGAAGGCATTTTCCCTTCATTGGCTCCATTTAGGCTGTTCTCCAACTTTTCCGTCTCAAACACCATTGCCACAAACATCCTCCAGGCTGAGTCTCTGAACTGCTCCTCCAAAAGTGAGGGCAGGTAAAGGGACTTCAGGCTGCCCTCAGCACTTTTGCGTCCCCTGAGCAGATGACAAAGCAGTGTCCTCTGAGTGGAGGGATCCCAAAGACACCCCTCCTCTTACACGACCCATTAGAAAATGACCTCTTCTTTCTTTGGGCAGGCACAGCCTTGCCAAGCGTACAGCCAGGTGAGCAGAATGTAGGCGAGATTTGTGGGCCCACCTTCTTGGCCAAGTGATTTTGTTGCAGTACTTCAACCTTACATCGCTGTCATGCTGTGAGCTTTTACCCAGTCACTGAGCTAGTAAATGACACAGCTGGTTGGCACATCCAAATCTGGTTGACTCCTTTAACTACCTCAAACTTCTCCCCTGACCACGTCCAGAGGCTGGCAGGCTGGGTTTCTACCATTCTTTATATGCAATATTCACAGCATGACACCGATCATAGTACATTTATTTTTTGAAAAAAACAGTCACCGCAGGATTATCTAAACATTCTATTCAGCAATTGCATATATTGTCTGGCTTTCTAATTTACGCAAACTTTGTGACTTACAAAGTCCAAAGTTATGGACTGTGATTTAAAATAATAATAATAATAATAATAATAATAATAATAAAACTGCGGTCTTTGGGATTCTCAGAAAAATGTCCCCTCAGCCAACTTAACTGAACCAAATGTTAAAAACAACAAACATTTGAACAAGGCTTTCACATTCTTAATATGTTAAAGTGAACGACTAAGTCAATTACTTTAGGGATCACTGCTGTTTTTGACATCCCACCAGGATGTTCTGGAATTTTATCCTAGCCTAGCTGTAGATTTCCTTTCAAAATTTGGAAAGCAGCTTTCCTCCCAAAAGCAGACAGAGGATGGGATAATGACAGTGAAGTGAGAATTGAAGAGTTAATAGTGTCCATGTTATGCTCTTTAAAGCAGCCCTGTTCTGTTGTGTATTTTGGCACATGGTTTTTAGACATATTTTAGTCAATCTTTGCAAAGTTGAAAGTTGATTCAGAGCCAGATGTTCAGAAATAGACTGAGAAGGCTATTGTAATTTTTCATCCCTCAGTTTTTGTACAGAAACTTCATTGTAAAAATCCTTCTAGACTGATGGCTGCCTCATTGAAAACTGGGTCAAAAATATGGCTCTGTTAGAAAATCTCTTGGATTACAAAACAATGCCTAAACAAAAACAAATAGAAATGGAAACCGCCCTTCAGATGTGAGGTTTGTGCCAAGTCAACTGCTTCTGCATTGTTTTTGCATTCTGCTTAACTTTTTATGTTGAAATAATTTCACAGCAAAGGAACGCTGCAAAAATAGTACAAAGAATGTCCACATATCTTCCTCTCATTCTTCCAAATGCTAATGTTTTCACTCATTTCCTTCCTTATTCTCCCTCCTCCCTCTCTCTCCAGTGTATATATATTTAACAATAAGGGTGTTACCTTAGATAACCATGGTACAATATCAAAATGAGGAAATGAATGTTAACACAATACAATTATTTAATCTACAGCTTGTTTTCTAATTTTCCTACTTCAACAAAGTTATCCAAATTCTTATCATCAGTCCTGGGACAAATGGACCCCTTGAGCTCTGATGTGATGTCCCATGAGGGACATCACAAGGCTTCTGTGATATTCCTGCCCACAATGCATAAACCACATCTACTCATGAGGACCCATTAGACAAACCCAGACTGAGACATGTGACAGATGATACATAACTGGGGAGTAATCTTCAAAAGGGTCAAGGTGGTGAATCAAAACAAACAAGTAGCAACCTCAACCAAAACAAAATAGAGAAACTTCCAAATAAACAGAGACCTGGCAACTTTGTGAGTCTGAATTGTTTAAGTAGATAAAGATTAACTTCATGATTTAACATCATTTAAGATGTTAGCATCCTTAATGGTAATGATTAATATCATTAACTCCGTGATTTAACATCCTAAAGATTAACCAAGTGGTTTAACAACTGGATGGAGTCCCAGAAAATCAAGCCCTCACTAATTCTTAAGAAAAGTAACTGGCACTTCCACAAACACTTCCACACCACCCTGTCTGTGACAGCGCAGACAGCTTTGACAAGCAAGTCAACCGCCAGTCTAATGTAAACGCTTAGTCTGGTTGTTTGACCAATCTGGCCAAGTGGGTCCAGCCCACGTGCCTGACCCTTAGCCAGGATGCACTGCCCAGGCGTGGGGGGCAGCTCTGTCTGGGCTTCTGAGCTCCTCCCGCAGGACCCTGGGGCTGCACATGGCTGTAATTAGAAATGAGAAATCCGAGCAAAAGCATCCATGGGCCACACCAGAGAACAGGAAGCAGCGTTCCTCCTTTTCCACATCATAGCACACTGAAAATGATTGCATATGTACAATACAGCATCCAGGACATTCAGGGACATTTATATAACACTTGGTGAGATGTTCATGACAAGTTCTGTATTATGTAATTATGATAAGAAAAATAAAATTTGATCCTTTTAGAAAAATATTAAATACAGGATTTATATAAATCTTCCACGTGAAATATGTTTCAGGTTTTTTTCTTTTGCGCTCTCCCTTTTTAATAAGAATCTTGAACTTGCCCCTGTACCTCTAGCTGTCAGGTTTTATGTGTGCTATGGTTTCACGGAATTCCATATAAAAGGCAGACCCAGGTTTCGTGGGTCTAAATCTTACATGATTTGGAGGAGAGGGGAGACTTTAAGTAAGAGAATAGAAGATTGCAAATATAAAATCAGATACAAAAGTTAATATTTATTTAGAATGAGAAAAGAAGTCATAGTTAGTTACTGGAGGCTTGGTGATACAGTTCTCTTTCCTCTGTAGAATCTTTAGGTCATTATCAAAAATGCTTATGTAGAAAGCTTTCTGTTTAAAATCCAGCTTCTTCTCCCAACCTAGAATGCAACTCCCAGCAACTCTGCCAGCACTCACACAGCTGGTGAAAGAGGCACCTTAGACCTTAAATTTGGTTAGCGCCACAATAATTCCACTGTTTTGTAGTCATTGTAAATAAGGGCATTTATTCACTCGAGTAGATAATAAAAAGTAGACATTGTTCACCCATCTAAATATATACATGAGTTGAAATATTAAAGTCTCAAAAGCATTTTCTTTTCTTAATGGACAAGTGAGCTACTGCAATTTCTTATGATAATAAGCATAGATTTCCAGTCTACTCTAAGATTTTCATGTGTCAAGCAAGGACTTTGAAAGAATGATGAAGCTTTGTTTTGCAGGGTGCACATGCCTAGTCAGAGCAAGCATCTCATAGCTAGTTTGAATGAAAAGGACACTTTAACCAAAAAGACACCCATTTCTGATGTACTGGAGGATGGCATTTTGGGGCTGTCATCTGGAGTGACACTCGACAGGAGGTCTTACAGCCTCCATACTCCTAGCTCTGAGGGCCTCTTGGGGTGCCCCTAACACCGCCTCTCCCACAGCTGCCCCTGAGTGTTGCTCTGCTGGGACAGCCTTGCCCTGCCGGAGGAGATGGCAGGTGGGTGGGATGAGGCTTGGCTCCAGGAGGGAGGCCACTTGTCATGCGGGGACAGCCAGGAAGTTAATTCCCTGTTTGCCTGAACTGCTTGTCCCAAGGATTTCTGCCTCAGGGTCACATTCAACTAGCCACACCTCAAACAGAGAGGACAGAAATACAACACAAATTAAGAAGCTCTGCTGTGGTAGACAGGGCGCTTTGTAATTGCACAGGGCTAGGTCAAAAATCATAGCCTTACAAAAGAATCAGGTAGTGTCAGGGAATTTTGAAATGAAAATTCTAAGAAGTACTCCTTGATGTAGAGAAAACAGCAAAGGAGCGGCAACAGAGTGAAAGAAATAAGTAACTTCATAGCAGAGTGCCACACTCCGCCAGAGAAACAGAAATGTTATTTTCCAACAGCTTCACTTCCTTCCTATTTTGCCGTACAGAAAAGAACAACATGTGACTTAGGATAACTGTGTAGGGGCCTGGACAAATCACTTTGGTAAGACTGTTTTATCATTTATAAAACCAGCTTCATGAGAATCTATTGCATAGTTGTTATGAGGTTCAAATGTGAGCAGTTCTTTGTAAATTACAGGGGAAGGTTTATGTTTATTTTTCTTTTTATGTGACTGTAGAAGGTGTCTCGTGTTTCAAGTTCACCTATAATGGCCACACATTTTTATTATTACAACTCAGTTAATTCCAGAAACAAACATCTGAATCGGCTTAGTCCCTTGAGGAGTTGGGATCAGGAGGGGATAAGGCTGTGTCTCCACCTCTGCATTGTCACGGTCATTTTCACAGATTCACCTGAGGATTTAGAACAGCCTTAAAGAGAACAAATATCAACAACAACAAAAGTCACTTAACTGTAGCCTTAAGCAACGTGCAAAGGCAAGAAAATATTTGTCCAGAGGGTAGTTGAGTTCTTCACAGATTAACAGCACCTATAGGCCTTGGGATTATTTTGTTTTATTATATTTTGTTTGTATATAGCTTAGCACTAACTGAGGGGGTCACTTTTCCCTTTTATTAAGCTTTCTGGGTCTGATCTGTCTCTGCCCTGCGGGCCCTGCCAAGTCACGCACCCAAGATAATTCCTCAATTCACCACTCCCAAGGGGATGGCATGGCGCTCAGCTCTCACTTCTCCACACGTCAGCCTGGATTTATACAGCTTTCCTGCAGGTTTTCCAGCTTCATGCTGCTGCATAGTGTTTTCTCTAACTTGCCACAGTTTAATGGCCAAACCTCATATTTAAAATATTATGGATACGAAAGGGGGAAAATAAATAATTTCCAATCATGGCTCACTAAGACTTTGTGGCCTTGTCAGTCTGTAACTGCAGACATGTTGAAGTCATCTTGGGTATTTGCAGTGGAACCTAAAGAGAAGTGTGGTTTTGCTTTGGGAAGGTCTCTATGTGTCTCTCCTGCTTGCAGTTCCTACGTTGTTTTGGGGTCTCTGGGTGAAGAAAGCCTCCTGAGAGAATTCTGCTTAGAAATCTGAAGCCGACAATCTACAATACCCTTCAGGGTCGTTCCCTTTGCCAAAGGTGAAGCGGAAGTGCCGGGACTCCACATTTCACGAAGCCTTTCATCGTAAATACAGTTCTCCTCCTTCCTTGTCAAGCTTTCGAGGATCTACCAGTAATTCAGCCACATTTGCAACTGTCATGTTAAAGTAATCCACACATGAATATAGAGAACAAAAAGAATGTAAAAATGAAAATGTATTTTTTAATTTGAGAAACATGTTTTATCAACACATATACACAAAGATGGCAGTTAAAAAGGAAAACAGACTTACTGTGAATAAAACACAAATTTTGTCTACATACAGTAGAAAATTTTCCTCAAATCCTTGGAACCCGTTGGTATATTTTTATAGAATAGCTGTGATCTGATTTTTGGCAGGGGTGTGTTCACATGTGTGTGTATCCATTCTTAGAAATGTGTAAAATAGTATACCAAAGTTAAAGTAAATAGAATGAAATAATTTTTCTCTACTTAGTAACTTTTTTCAGTAATTCTCCTGAAACAATTTCCATCTGCAACTTCACCTTTAAAAGTTTTAATTATTTTTTAAATGTCACCACTTGATTTTGATGAGTGCTGTTGGCAATAGAGTTAGATGACCAGGGAACAGGTTTAATCAATTGCAAGTGGCTTCTGTAACCTTTGGTTTGGAAAGTAAATAGAAGAGAAACTCAGTGGCACATTTTCTTCTCTTTCAAACATATGTTCTTATTTAATAAATTCTCTCTCAAATAAAATAAGCCTGTAGTTATTGGTGGTCAGTTTCATGTAATAGGAGCTACTACAGTTTTCCCATTAAAAAAATAATACAAGACTGCAATAAAGCATACAGTGAGTCACTTTATTGGGTACGAAGTAATAAACCAGTGGTTATAATGATAACATCTATGATGTGTCTTAGAAGAAACAACCTTGATAGTTTTGTTTGGTTTGGGGTGGGGCTTTTTGGTTTAGTGGCACAGAAAACCAATATGGGATCAGACCCCACCCTTCAACTCAGTGTTCTTATAACAACTGGAAAATTTCACTCTCAGCAATGATCACAACTGCAATTAATTATTAAAGTGTGTAACGTGTTGCTCAGTATCTCAATCTTCCAAAACTGTACATGCTCCACATCCAAGTTCTACGCAGGAGCAAGGACTACTCAGTTTATGCAATTAAATGACTGCATGCAGGAGTGAATGGTTGGCATCTACATATAGGAGAAAGAAAAAAATAAAGGGAATAACACAGAGGAAAGAAAATGGAGAAAAGAAAAGGGGAAAGAGCAAAAGGAAGGAAGGAAAAAGACAAAGAAGGTAGCAAAGAAAAGAAAGAGGCCGGACATGGTGGCTCACACCTGTAATCCCAGCACTTTGGGAGGCTGAGGTGGGTGGATCACTTGAGGTCAGGAGTTCGACATCAGCCTAGGCAACAAGGTGAAACCCCCTCTCTACTAAAATACAAAAATTAGCTAGGTGTCGTCGTGCACACCTGTAATCCCAGCTACTTGGGAGGCTGAGGTGGGAGAATCACTTGAACCCAGGAGGCAGAGCTTGCAGTGAGCCGAGATCGTGCCACACTGCACTCCAGCCTGGGCGATAGAGTCTCACGTGAGGCTCCAAAAATAAAATAAAATAAAATAAATAGAAAATAAAAGAAAGATAAAAGAAGGAAGATTTTTATTTTTTGGGAACCTACCATCTTGCAATTTTGTCAAGCACATTAAGTCTACCATTAACAATATCTGTATAAAATAAGTATTTTTAACTTTGCTGATCTTTTTATGTTAAGTAAATCACAGCTTCCAAGACTCATGATCCCTCTGCTGCACCTTGCTGCCAGCATTCAACACAATATTCTTCTATAGCTCCCCAAAATGCAGAGGGAATGCATGAGAACACAGGTATTTCAATCGTCAAGTACTGCTGAGTGCTGGGTGCTGCAGACGTACCCCATTCTTGCACAGTTCACGTTGCTGGGAACCCGTGGGATGACACAGCCCGAGTATCAGAAGTGAAAGTTGAACGTCATTACTCCTGGTATCAAAAATATTTTGCAGACTACCTGAATGCTGTTGGATGTGGGTTCTAGTCCCCTGGAAGTGATATTGAACACCCAGGGAATTTCTCTTAAAGATGCAATAATTCACGGCTAGATATTAACCAGATCTATGACATACAGTGTTGCCACATCATCTTCTCATTTCACTGGCTCTAACCTTGCTGAACATTTCTAATACAGCAAGGGTGTTTGGTGAAATACGACTTTCTGATTGAATGAATGCCTGCATGCCTCCGTGATAAACACCAGTTCAAGCACACTGTGGATTACAAGGAGGGACAAGTGCCAAAATCTCCAGATGAGTTTCAACCCCTTTCCCCTCCCCCACAACCAAATTATCTCAATTTATTTTTCATCAGATCTTACTGTGACCAATAATTTTTGCATAGTGAACATCAGTATTTTTGCCTGCCTTGCTGTGTTCTCTGTTTTTTTTCCATCTCTTTGCTTTCGCATGCCAAGCTGCATTTGACTTTAAGGCAGTTTTATGGAAGGGAAGTTTTAAAGAAACATTAACTATGTGGTGGGACTGATATAAACCCCTTGGCATGGACTAGTCAGAGTCTATACACCTTATCGCTTTGGTTGCCCCCTCCTTTTCATTACCTTTTTGGTTCCTATTGCTAACATATTTCCTTTTCTCCAAGTGTATTTTTCCAGTACTAAAGCTATGCTTTTTTTTAGGTCTACCTAAAAAATTTTCAGTTACATCATTTGCACAAATATGTTGATGTTAACATTGAAAAACCTCTTTGCCTGCCATTGTATATTTTATTTGGCTAAAAACGGCTCATGTCTAATACATTACACGTCCTTTGGTGATACTATTTAAGCGAGAAATTCCAAAACTCACAAATACCGAATAGCCAAAAGTTCCAAAGCTGCGCAAGAACACTAAACATGCAATATATCTCCTCTTTTTCCAAACAGAAATAGATTTCTCTCTGATTTGTTTGATAAATTTGACCCAAGATTTCCATTTGGAGTTATTGGAGTTTCTACTGTTTTTCTGCATGTTGGTGGGCCAAGTCCTAATCACCCCAAAGCCCCACAGAGACCATAAATTATAGCGATGAGGTGAAGCTTTGTATTCCTTCGGCTGCAGAAGAAGGCCATTTTGCTGCAGCCTATTTTGACAGGCATGAATTTAATTCATTGTTTTATGACAGATGGGAAAAGTGTACATGCTCATAGTACTGATTTATGGTCATGTGGGTCTGGAGGATTCTATAATTTGCAACTAATGTGAAAACAGATGGATAGGCAGACACCAAAGGTTAGGCTGACCTGCGCATTTCTCCACTGGTTACAAATGGCGTCCATATGCGTCCAGTCTCTCTGGGTGAGGTCTTCCTTGGGACGGCCAGACATTGTAAAGAGCGGTGCACTTCTTTTTTTCCCCTCCTGAATAAGTTAGTGAAAGTGAAATTTGGGAAATATTTCCAAGTCTCAATATTTCAAGAGACACTCTGTGCCTTCTGAATGTGTGGGATTCTACTTTCCTTTTCTTTTTTAATTAGAAAGCACTTTTCCAAGGTGTATGTAATATGTTCATTATTATCCAAACAAGGAATGCCATATAAAGGCATTGGTAGCTGTTTTCATTTCAATTGACAAATTTATTTAAATAGAATGATTGATTGAAAATCAGCAGTTGGGGAGTTTCAAAGGAAATACCTCGACTTGGGAACGGGCATGTATTTTTGTGAGAAATGTGTTTGTGCTTAAATAAATGGGTTTCTGCTTTATAACCATTTTGCCTTTTAAGAAAATAAATGGGTTATCATTTGAAATTACTTAATTGATGCTAAAGTGTTTCATACATTTTGACTGTTAAATGACTTTACCGAAGAGGAAATAGCAAAAATCCCATTTCTTTTTGAAGAAATACATTTAGACCTATAGTAACAAAGTAAATCCATAGTCAATTTTGCTTGAGTTGCTACTCATTCAAGTACTTAATACGTGAAAAAAACATGTTAAGAAAGTATGTATTTTGTTATTATCAGTTCAATTGTCATAACATTATTTCCATATTAACTTGATTTATAACATTTAAATATTAAAACTAAACATGCTATTAATTTTAATTCTGAAGATAAAAGTTGTGTTTCATTTCTCAAACCTTCACAACTCTGAAGTTGTCTTATATTTCATTTTATTTTGAAAACTGGAACTGCAGATTGCTATTCCCTAAATTAAAAGTACAAAATTCAGATATAATTAAGGACTGTTTTACTCTTGATCAAATCAGCATTTTGGCAATGAAAGTCAGAAGACCTGTGTTTTACAAAGTCAAAATATTGTTTTATTTTATTATAATTTGAAATTACATTTTAACCAGTCTAGTGGCTATTTCTGAGCCTTAACTGACATGAAACTGTCTGTATTGGTGCAATTATAATGCAGGATATTTGTAGCTTCATATGCTGCTGCAGAGGCTAAATGCAGAGGATTTAGCCTCATTTGACACTCAATCATTGTACATTTATCTTGGAAACGGAAAAATTTAAGTGGCTGATAACTAATTTTAATTGACATCTAGAAAAAATAAATAAACCAAGCAAACCAAATGTGTTTTCGTAAAACTGTGTTCTTCTTAGCTATTAGCCTCTCTTTAGCTACAGAAAGAAAATCCTGTGCATGTTATTTTTTTCACATAGCACTTCCTAAAGAAGCTGTAGGCTGGGGATGCCATTTCCCTTTTAGACAATAATAGCTGCCACCATAACTGCCACTATCTCATTGCTGGGTCAAATGAAGGTAGTCTCATCAGAAGATATCAAGAGTCATGTGAAAGCCAGTTAGATGAAAAAAGTCTGTATCTGACCTCAAAGACTTTCTCTTGGCTCAAATGTTTAATTTTTGTTAAGCATGCAGGCAATCAATTTAAGAATAACCTGATTTACAAATGTCGTTTGACATCAAATGAGTACCAGGGACTTACTTTTATTATACATTTTTTGGAAGGGCTGGACTGAATTTCCTTTATGCATTCATGTCAATGGTATGGATAGGGCTATTTCTCTACTCCTTGAGCACTGGAAATGCAAGGGTGTGTCCACTGGTCCATGTGTTGAGGCTTCATCCATCCCTGTCATCCTGTGCTCAACCTGTTCCTGCCTGCACAGCACTTTCCTTCTTCTACAGGACTCTACTTCCTCCCCAGTCTCTTCATTTACAGAGTGTCTGGTGCTAGGGATGGGATGGTGATCAAGAGCTCCAGGAACCCTGCTTTCTTGGAGTATTGTCTCCTTGGCAGAATTAACCTCTCTCGGTATTCTTCAAGTTGCCTTTGTACATATCTTCTCATACACCTAGTAACACTGCCCCGCAGTTGATTATTTATGTCTGTTTCCTTTACTATGAAGCTGACTTGATTACATTAACATTTTAAATGCCATTACATACTTGTGGGTCTGGAACATAGCAGTAGCTCAATAAAAGTTAATTGAAAGTTGAATGTGTGGAAAGAAATTGATCTTTAAGCCAGCTATATAAGGATAGAAATCAATCAGTTTCAGTAGATCATGAAATAAAGTAAAAGTGAATCCATAACATATGCAGTTATAAAATTATTTCAGAGAAGTAATAACTATATATGTAAATACCAATTCTTTAATTTTTTATTTTTATTTGTATATCAATTGCATTTTTATTTGTACAAATAATGTATAGAAAGAGCCTCATTGGCAGGACTTCTAACAATTCAAAGTCAGAATCAACTTCCCAACTTTCTCATCCCACTTTCTTGCTCAGAAGTTACCAAATTTCACAGTTTACGAAAATCTCCCATACTTTCTTCTTTGTATTTATGAAAACATGTGTTTTATATGTAAGTGAATCATCTTATCTTGGTTCATAATGCTTTATTTTTAATTAAATTGGTAGCTAACACTTGTACTATTCCTGAGATTTTTCTAAGCACTCAACATGGTTAGCTCATTTGATAATGTGATAGGAGCTGTTATTACGGCACTCTTACCAATGAGAAAGTTAAGGCCAGGAAAAATAAATGACCTGCTCAAGGTGGTGAGGTGCACTGAGCACAGAATACCAGGCAGTCTGGATCCAGAGCACATTCTATTAACCTCTGCACTCTGCTATATTGAAAATGAGGCCATACCAAATGGACTACTTTGCAACATTCTTTTTTTTTTTTTACTTAATGATATGTCTTAGATAGTTCTCCATGGCTTTCTATATAACCGTAACTCATTAATTTTAATTAGTAGCTAATAGTTCACAGCATGGACTATCCTAATTTATTTTGACATTGTCATGTGTATGGACATTAGGCTGATTTCAGTCCTTGATTATTACAAATTACAACAAATATTCTTGTATATTCTTTGTGCAAATGTTGCCGTATCTCTAACAGATACACCTAGAAGTAAAATGATGAGCCAAAGCTCATGTATAATATTAAATTTTAATAGATGTTGCTAAATTTTGGTCCAAAAAGACTGTCAACTATAACTTCTTCCAACCAACATTATTTATTGTCTTTATATGAAATGTTATGAGTATGAAGGATATAAAAGAGATCGTTAATAGTTTTAATTTACATTGCCCTAATTTTAGCAGGATTTACTTTGGCCATTTTTGTATTATTTGTAGAGATTCTTTATATTTTCTGGATAGTAACTCCACACATTGACATATGTTGTTAATATATATTTTTCTATTCTATTACTTTTCTTTAAACTTTGTTGACTCCTACTGTTTAGTTGTTTAAAAGTTTATGGGAAAAATATTTTCTATGTTTTTTACATGGCTCAAGAAATTATTTCTTGCCAAGTGGTTTTAATTCTATTTTTTATTATAACATAATTACATTGAGACTTGTTTTATTTTGTTTGCTTATTTACAGATAGACGTTATTTCAGAATTTATTAATGTACATAGTGTAGATAGAAATTTTTTTCCTACTCAATTCTGCACCATTTATTGAATAATTCTTCTGTCACTCACTGATCTGAAATGCCACTTTATCATAAACTCAATAAACATTACTTTATTCTGATAATTGGAGTAAAATTAGCAAATGCAAAAACATAGATAGGATAAAAGTTATCAGTAATTGCAACCATTAAACTACTGTTTAGTGGTTTAGATGATTCATGGTATTATTTTTTATGGCTGATATTTCACCCAGTCTTTTCTAATCATGTAATGGCATTTTAATATATTGTTAACTGTTATAGTAATTAAAAGAAAAATGGAATACTATGTCTGAGATAAAAATAACATAGACTTCTAAATGACAATACACAGAGGGCATGAAGTTGAAGTTTGATTGGAATATACACATTACTGCTTGTCATAATACTTATTCGTGCAAACGCTCTAAAAATTAATAAAATATTTTAAGAGTATTACAATGTTTACATGCTTTGATCTAGAAGTTTTTTTTCAAGGTATGTATACAAAGGGAATAATCAGAGGTATAATCCAAGATTAATATATAAAATGTTGCAGGTATATTATACCTAAAAGAATGAAAACCCAAAATGTCCAACCATGAGGGTGGTTGAATAAATTAGGGTACCTTCTTGGGACAGAATACTATTTCCTTAGTGCAATGGTGCTTTGTAGACCTGGCGTGGCAGTAGCTGCTGCTCTTTGACAAAAGTTTTTGGCTCCCCACCTTCCGGGCATGCGGAAAGCTCATGTTTCCTGGACACCTTGTGATTGGGTGGGGCTGTGGGACTGCCTGACAATGAGTCATGAGCAGAAATGACACATGTCATTTGTTAAATGCTCAAATGTTAAAGGGAAACAGTCCACGCTTAGCAAAGGGACCACTAACATTGGAAATGGCATGGCTGAGTGATGATAAGAAGTAGAGATCTTCTGCTAACTGTAAATGGAAATATGGATTAGAGAGAAACAGACATGCACTGTTTTAAGCCACTAAACAGTAGCCACTACCCATTGGTTAATACAGATAAGAAAACACTCACAAAATAAAAGTGAGTGGGAAAATAGGGTAAAAAAATGTGTCCTGTATGTATGAAATCAATTTTGTGTGTGTGGGGGAAAATAATGTAACAAATATACACATAAGGAAACCCCCTCCCCCAAACCCACCAGAATATTGTTTTTACCTCTGGGTATTGAGACTATAGAATTTTAATTTCTTTATATATTCTTCTGTTTTTCTAGAATAAATGCATATTATTTTATAATTACAAAGTCTACTTTTTAACTCTTCATAATCATAATTTATAATGGTAAAATTTATATAAAATTTCAATCTGTGTATATGTAAATAAATTAACCTTTATTGTTATGCATTTAAGTTAGTTAAAGGTTTCCACTCTTTTCTTCAGACAATGATAATCATTGTGTGTAATTTCAACCCAGTAACTCAATTGTTTCCGTAGAATTGATAGTAGAATTAATTACTCAATAGTTATGGATATTTTAGGACTACATAAATGCTATTCAACACTCTTTTTAGTGGTTGTATCAATTACACTTTTATCAGTAGGAGCACTCATTCTTCCACAAAAAATGATAGTATTGAATTTTTTTTCTTTTGTTAAATTTATAATTTGACAAGAAAAATCTTCTAAACATATTTTTTAAATGTAATGTATCTTCAGCTGTCCATGGGAAAGCACTAATATTATATTTGATTTCAAATCTATTGGGGACTGCTCTAGGGACCTACTGCACATGACCAATACCTACATGAGCTACCTGTGCATCAACTGCATGAATCTAACATCACCTGAGCTCATCTTCATGTTTAACAAGACAAGTTCGCTGATGACACCTTTGGATCCTGAGGCAATGCCAAATTGCTACAAAAGATGTAAATATTTACACTCAATTTCTGTAATTATGTGGATTGATAATCAAACAGTTCATGCATCAGTATCAGGCTGTGGATCATACTTGAGTAGCACTGATTTGTATTTTCTTAATTTTAATTAAGTAGCTAATGTATTCTCAAATGTAGCTTTTATTTCGTTTTTGGCAAATTGTCTCTTCTTGAACTTGGCTCCTTTATTCTTAGATCCTATCACTTGTATGAGTTTGACATCGTTAAGACTATTTTCTTTTCAAATGTCTACACATATTATGTGTTTGTGGATTCTTTTTTATATCTCGTCTTTTTAATTTTTTAAATTTTTATTTCAATAATTTTGGGGGGAAAGGTGGTGTTTGATTGTCTGGAAAAGTTCTTTAATGGTGATTTCTGAGATTTTGGTGCACCCATCACCCAAGCGGTTTACACTGTACCCAATGTATAGTCTTGTAACCCTCACTCCCCTCCCACCCTTCCCCCAGAGTCCCCAAAGTCCATTATATCATTCTTATGCCTTTGCATCCTCGTAGATTAGCTCCCACTTATAAGTGAGAACATACAATGTTTGGTTTTCCATTCCTGACTTATTTTGTTTCTTTTTATGGCAGAGTAGTGTGTGTGTGTGTGTGTGTGTATATGTGTGTATATATATATATATATATCAGATATATATATATATACCTGATATATACCATGTGATATATATCACATTTTCTTTATCCACTCATTGATTTCATTGATTGATGGGCATTTAGGCTGGTTTCATATTTTTGCAATTGCAAAGTGTACTGCTATAAACGTGTGTGCAAGTGTCTTTTTCACATAATGACTTCCATTCCTCAGGGTAGATACCCAGTAGTAGGATTGCTGGATCAAATGGTAGCTCTACTTTTAGTTATTAAGGAATCTTCATACTGTTTTCCATAGTGGTTGTATTAATACTATTTTATATCCCCACCAGCATGTGAAAATGTTCCCTTTTCAAGACATCCATGCCAACATCTGTTACTTTTTTATTTTAAAACTATGGCCATTCTTGTAGGAGTAAGATGGTTTTGATTTGCATTTCCTTGATAATTAGTGGTGTTGAGCATTTTTTCATATGTATGCTGGTCATTTGTATATCTTCTTATGAAAATTGTCTAGTCATGTCCTTAGCTCACTTTTTGATGGGATTATTTGTTTTTTTCTCTTGCTGATTTGTTTGAGTTCCTTGTGGATTAAGGGTATTAGTCCTTCATCAAATGCATAGTATGCGGATATTTTCTCCCATTCCATGGGTTGTCTGTTTTCTCTGCTGATTAATTCTTTGGCAGTGCAGAACTTTTTTTAGTTTAATTAGGTCCCATCTATTTATTTTTGTTTTTGTTTTATTTGCTTTTAGATTCTTGGTCATGAACTCTTTGCCTAAGTCAATGTCTAGAAGAGTTTTTCTGATGTTATCTTCTAGAATTTTTAGGGTTTGAAATCTTAGATGTAAGTCTTTGATCCATCTTGAGTTTATTTTTGTGTAAGGCAAGAGACGAGGATACAGCTTCATTCTTTTACATGTGGCTTACCAATGAGCTCAGCACCATTTGTTGTATAGTATGTTCTGTCCCTGCCTTATGTTTTTGTTTGCTTTGTCAAAAATCAGTTGACTGTAAGTATTTGGCTTTATTTCTGAGTTATTTATTCTGTCCCATTGCTCTACATGCCTATTTTTATACAAGTACTATGCTGTTTTGTTAACTATAGCCTTGTAGTATAGTTTGAAGTCAGGTAATGTGATGCCTCCAGAATTGTTCTTTTTGCTTAGTCTTGCTTTGGCTATGCACCCTCTTTTTTTGGTTCTGTATGAATTTTAGGATTATTTTTTCTTGTTCTGTGAAGAATGATGATGGAATTTTGATGGAAATTGCATTGAATCTGTAGATTGCTTTTGGCAGTATGGTCAATTTCACAATATTTGTTCTACCCATCCATGAGCATGGGATGTGTTTCCATTTGTTTGTATTGTTTACGATTTATCGATTTATTTCACAGTGTATTGTAGTTTTCCTTATAGAGATCTTTCACTTTTTGTCAGTTATATTCGTAAGTATTTTACTTTATTGCAGTTGTTGTAAAAGGGGTTGAGTTCTTGATTTGATTCTCAGGTGGTTGTTGTTGGTATATAGCAGTGCTACTGATTTGTATACATTTATTTTGTATCCTGAAACTTTACTGAATTCATTTATCAGATCTAGGAGCTTTTTGGATGAGTCTTTAGGGTTTTCTAGGTATATGGCCGTATTATCAGTGAACAGTGACAGTTTGCCTTCCTCTTTACCAATTTGGATGCCTTTTATTTCTTTCTCTTGTCTGATTACTCTGACTAGGACTTCCAGTATTATGCTGCATATAAGTGGTGAAAGTGGGCATCCTTATCTTGTTCCAGTTCTCAGGGGAAATGCTTTCAACTTTTCCCCATTCAGTATAATCTTGGCTGTGGGGTTTGTCATAGATGGCTCTTATTTCCTTGAGGTATGCCCCTTCTATGCCAATTTTGCTGAGGGTTTTAATCATAAAGCGATGCTGGATTTTGTCGAATGCTTTTTCTGCATCTATTGAGATGATCATATGATTCTGATTTTTAATTCTGTTTATGTGATGTATCACATGTACTGACTTGTGTATGTTAAAACATCCCTGCATTCCTGTTGTGAAACCCACTTGATCATGGTGGATTATCTTTTTGATATGCTGTTGGATTCAGTTAGCTAGTATAATATTTTGTTGAGGATTTTTGCATCTAGTTTTCCTTTTTTGTTATGTCCTTGCCTGGTTTTGGTATTAGGGTGATACTGGTTTCATATAATGATTTAGGGAGGATTCCTTCTTTCTCTATCTTGTGGAATACTGTCAATAGGATTGGTACCAATTCTTCTTTGAATTTCCAATAGAATTCAGCTGTGAAGCCATCTGGTCCTGGACTTTTTTTTGTTGGTAATTTATCCATCTTCTCTAGGTTTTCTAGTTTATGTGTGTAAAGGTGTTCATAGTAGCCTTAAATGATATTTTGTATTTCTGTGGTATCAGTTGTAATATTTCCCATTCATTTCTAGTTGAACTTATTTTTGGATCTTCTCTCTTCTTGGTTAATCTTGGTAATGGTCTAATCAATTTTGTTTATCATTTCAAAGTAGCAGTTTTTTGTTTCATTTATCTTTTATAGTTTTTTCTTTGTTTCAATTTTATTTAGTCCTGCTCTGATATTTGCTATCTCTTTTCTTCTGCTGGGTTTGGGTTTGGTTTGTACTTGTTTCTCTAGTTCCTTGTGAGATGTGATCTTACATTTTCTGTATTCTTTCAGGCTTTTTGATGTAGGCATTTAATACTATGAACTTTCCCCTTAGCACCATTTTTGCTGTGTCCCATAGGTTTTGTTAAGCTGTGTCACTATTATTGTTCAGTGCAAATAATTTTTTAAATTTCTTTTTGATTTCATTGTTGACCCAGTGATTATTCAGGAGCAGGTTATTTAATTTCCAAGTATTTGCATGATTTTAAGGATTCCTTTTGGAGTTTATTTTAAATCTTATTTCACTGTGGTCTGAGAGAGTATTTGATATAATTTCGATTCTTTAAAATTTATTGAGGCTTGTTTTTTGGCCTGCCATATGGTCTGCTTTGGAGAATGTTCCATGTGCTGATGAATAGAATGTATATTCTGCAGTTGCTGATAGAATGTTCTGTAAATATCTGTTAAGTCCGTTTGTTCTAAGGTATAGTTTAAGTCCATTGTTGTTAACTTTCTGTCTTGATGACCTGTCTAGCCCTGTCAGTGCAGTATTGAAGTCCCCCACTGTTATTATGTTGCTGTCTATCTCATTTCTTAGTTATAGTAATGATTGTTTTATAAATTTGGGAACTCCCATGTTAGGTACATATATATTTAGGACTGGGATATTTTCCTCTCGGACTTATCCTTTTATCATTATATAATGTTCCTCTTTGTTTTCTTAAACTGTTGTTGCTCTAAAGTCTGTTTTGTCTGGTATAAGAAGGGCTTCTCCTGCTGTATTTTGGTTTCCATTTGCATGGAATATCTTTTTCCACCCCTTTACCTTAAGTTTATGTGAGTTCTTATGTGTTAGGTGAGTCTCTTGAAGACAGCAGATACTTGGTTGGTGGATTTTTATTTTTTCTGTTATTCTGTATCTTTTAAGTGGAGCATTTAGGCCATTTACATTCAATGTTAGTATTGAGATGTGAGGTACTATTCCATTCATCATGCTAGTTCTTGCCTGAATACCTTTTTTTTCCATTGTGTTATTGTTGTATAGGCCTTGAGAGATTTATCCTTTAAAGAGGTTCTATTTTGGTGTTATTTCAAGGCTTATTTCAAGATTTAGAACACCTTTCAGCATTTCTTGTTATGCTGGGTTGGTAGTAGCGAATTCTCTCAGCATTTGTTTGTCTGAAAAAGACTTTATCTCTCCTTCATTTATGAAGCTTAGTTTTGCTGTATACAAAATTCTTGGCTGGCAATTATTTTGATTGAGGAGGCTAAAGTTAGGACCCCAATCCCTTCCAGCTTGTAAGGTTTCTGCTGAGAAATCTGCCATCACTCTGATAGATTTTTCTTTATAGATTACCTGATGCTTTTGCCTCACAGCTCTTAAGATTCTTTCCTTTTTCTTGACTTTAGATAGCCTGAGGACTATGTGCCTGGGTGATGATCTTTTTGCAAAGAATTTCCCAGGTGTTCTTTGAGCTGCTTGTATTTGGATGTCTAGATCTCTAGCAAGGTCAGAGAAGTTTTCCTTGATTATTCCCTCAAATATGTTTTCCAAACTTTTAGATTTCTCTTTGTCCTCATAAATGCCAATTACTCTTAGGTTTGGCCATTTAACATAATCCCAAATTTCTTGGAGGCTTTGTTCATTTTTTTGTTTCTTTTTTCTTTATCTTTGTTATATCTCATCTTATTATGGAAAGTATTTGAATGGTCATCTTGCCATCTTAAAAGTAAAACTATGGAAAATAAGTGTCATGCATACAGTAACCAGAAGAGACCTGGAGTGGCCATAATATATCAGACAAAATAAATTTTATATTAAAACTTGTCACAAGAAGAGTGATTCAGCAAGATAGAGGAGTAAGAAGCCCTGGCTCCTCCTCCTTTCCCATCATTGCTACTAATTTAGCACAATTCAGAACAAATTGGCTTTGTGAGAAATCATAAATTAATTGAAAGCTTGTTGCTTCCAGGAAAATATGAAATCAAAAGCCAGTAGGGATATTGAAAACATGCTGTCAGCAGAGACCCTGCTCTTAGATTAGCTCCTTACAATGAGAAAGAGACCCCTAGTTTCCATCTTTACCCAGGGAAGGGAGGGGTTGCTGTGCGTATCCACAACCCTAACTTTTCTGAGGGAGCTCCCCAAAGGACTGGCTTTTATCTTGCCAGTCTTGAAGCTCTGATTAGTCTGGGACAGTCTTGCAACCTGGGGGAGAATAGAGACGGCAGCCTAGGCTAGTAGACACAAGTAATTCTTCACCCTGCTCAACACAAAGCAAGTAGACAAAAACTACAGCTGCCTGCTTTACCTTGGGGAAGAAAAGAATTGGCAGAGGCCCCAATCTCTCTAGCTGAGCTAATTAGTGGGGGTCTTCTCCTGTAGGAGGCCAGTCTGTAGAGACCAGGAGAGGTGCCTATTTTGCCTAATGCACAGAAACCAACATAGAGAGTCAAGGAAAATGATGAATCAGGCAAAGATTCCAAACAAACGAATAAAGTAAAATTTAAGAAATTGATCCTAATGAAATGAAGCTGTATCATTTTCCTAATAGAATTAAAATAACTCTCATAAAGATGGCCCACTGAGGTCAAGAAAACAATGTGTGAACAAAGTGAGAATATCAACAAAGAGAGATAATATTCCTGAACAGAATAAAGGACACAATAATTAAACTGAAACACCAGAGGGGTTCAACAGCAGACAAGATCAAGCAGAAGAAAGGATCAGTGAACTCGAGAATAGGTCACCGGAGATAAATCAGTCAGAGGAGCAAAAATTGTTTCAAGAAATAAAGAAGGACATTAAATATTATTAAAAAATAAATCCATCAAGAAGCTATAAAGATTATAAAAATATGTATATATGTGTATGTGTGTAAGTGTGCATGTGTGCATATATATGTACGTGTATATACCTAACAGAGTCCCAAAATAACTGAAGCAAAAACTGAGAGAATTGAAGAGGGCAATAGAAAATTCAACAATTGTGGGTGACAATTTTAAATCTTTGCTTTCAATAATAAATAGAGTAATGAGACAGAAGATCAACAAGGTGCTACAAAACTTGAATAACAATATAAGCCAATGAGACCTAACGGACATCTGAAGAACATTCCAACCAACAATAGCATAATGTATATTTTTCTGAAGTGCATATGGAACAATTTCCATCATAATAGACCATATGTTAGGCCATAAAATAATCTCTGTATATTTAAAATAATTGAAATAATACAAATTATTTTCTCAAATTGCAATGGGATGATATTAGAAATAAATAATTGCACAAATATGTGGAAATTAAACAATACACTCTTAATTGATGGGTCAAAAAATATCACAGCAAATATTGGCCCTAAGATTCTTAACAAATACTAGGAAACCAAATCTAACACCATATAAAAAAGATTATGCAGAATGACCAAGTAGAATTTGTCCAAGAAGTACAAATTTGGTTCAATGTACACAAATCAATCAATATTATACAATAAATATTACACCTACTATGTATCCACAAAAATTTACAAGTTGAAAAAAGAAAACAGAATTAATACACAGTATTAGTACAATAAAGCAAAAGCCATAAGATTCTCTCAAGAGATGCAGAAAAAGCACTTGAAAAAAATCTAACACCTTTCCATAATGAAGATAGTCAAAAACAGTGTAAGGAAACTTCCTTAATCTGACAAAGAGCATTTACAAAAAAAACACAGGTAACATGATTCCTAACAATGATAACAGTAGTTGGTCAACTCACCTGGTGTCTCCTGCCAAGTCCAGCAGAGGTGGGGAGATGGAAAGGAAGGGGAGAGATGAAATCAGTGAGAAGTACAGACAGCCAGGGTGTGAGCCTCAGCTCTGCCTCCCATTTAACAGTGAATTTGGGTAACACTTTAACTTGCTGAGCTTCAGGATTCATTACTGTAAAATGGGAGATACCGAAGCTCTCTACAAGCTTTTGGGTAAGACTGCATTATTTGAAGAATGCAAAGTACCTGCAGGTCTTGGCATAAAGTTGCAATAATGCTATTTTCCCTTGAGAAGCTTCTAATGTAATTATAGAGAAAATGTATAACCAGTTGGATCCTCAATGTTAGCTTCTAGTTGTTCTTTAGTCCTGAGTTTTTAAACCTTATTAGGGCTTATTTCAACATTCACAGGGTACCTACTGTATACTTCAAAATTACAAGATATAGCTCTTTTGCTATTGTTGCATCAAATTTCTTCTGGGAATATACTTACGGGTTTTTCCTTGTTTTAATTAAGTATAATACCACATACAAACCAGTTGTGTTGCATGGCATCATTACTATTAGTTGAATTTATTTGGCATCTTTCCTCTGAAGAACAATGGGTAGAGTCAAGAATTTATCACTCTATTCATCCACTCATAAGCATTTACGGCTCTGACAAGGCAACACTCCAGGAACTACAATCTCAAAGATGAATTGAACAAATTCAGCATGGGAACTACAATTTTAAAACGATGAATTCAGTAAATTCAGCATGGGTCTTGCTCTCTAATGTATACAGAGAGTGGAAAAGTCAGTCATTCCACAATAGTATGTGTCCTACCAGAAGTGGAAGTATAGCTGGACACCAGGAAATATTGGAAAAGTTGCTGTCATTTTTCTTGGAGAAGTCAGAAAAAATATCTATTGGGAAGTTTATATTGCTGCTGCATCTTGAAACATAAGTAGGCAATGAGAAGAAAATCGTAATTAAGGCTGAGAGAATGTCATTGCATGGTTGCAAAGGTAAGAAACAACACTGGGACTTTAGGAAGTATTTTCACTAAGATCGAGTATAATTTGCACAAGGGAATGGGAAACAGGAGTGGAAAAGAAGGCAGGAGCCAGAGAATAATATGCCTTGCATACCTTACTAAGAATATGGACTTTACTCCATTCTTCGGGGAGTTATGGACAGATAACTGATATTTCCACCCACAATCAATCCAGAAACACCCCTGTTTTGACAATACCCCAGCCTCCTCTAGGGGGAGCCACCTTTGATTTTCTTTTCTTTTTTTTTTTTTGTACTTTTATTTTTTTATTTATTTATTTTTTCTTTTTTTTTCTTTTATTATTATTATTATTATTATTATACTTTAGGCTCTATGGTACATGTGCGCAACGTGCAGCTAAGTTACATATGTATACATGTACCACGCTGGTGCGCTGCACCACCAACTCGCCATCTAGCATTAGGTATATCTCCCAATGCTATCCCTCCCCCCTCCCCCCATCCCACAACAGTCCCCGAAGTGTGATGTTCCCCTTCCTGTGTCCATGTGTTCTCATTGTTCAATTCCCACCTATGAGTGAGAATATGCGGTGTTTGGTTTTTTGTTCTTGCGATAGTTTACTGAGAATGATGATTTCCAATTTCATCCATGTCCCTACAAAGGACATGAACTCATCATTTTTTATGGCTGCATAGTATTCCATGGTGTATATGTGCCACATTTTCTTAATCCAGTCTATCATTGTTGGACATTTGGGTTGGTTCCAAGTCTTTGCTATTGTGAATAATGCCGCAATAAACATACGTGTGCATGTGTCTTTATAGCAGCATGATTTATAGTCCTTTGGATATATACCCACTAATGGGATGGCTGGGTCAAATGGAATTTCTAGTTCTAGATCCCTGAGGAATCGCCACACTGACTTCCACAAGGGTTGAACTAGTTTACAGTCCCACCAACAGTGTAAAAGTGTTCCTATTTCTCCACATCCTCTCCAGCATCTGTTGTTTCCTGACTTTTTAATGATTGCCATTCTAACTGGTGTGAGATGGTATCTCATTGTGGTTTTGATTTGCATTTCTCTGATGGCCAGTGATGGTGAGCATTTTTTCATGTGTTTTTTGGCTGCATAAAAGTCTTCTTTTGAGAAGTGTCTGTTCATGTCCTTCGCCCACTTTTTGATGGGGTTGTTTGTTTTTTTCTTGTAAATTTGTTGGAGTTCATTGTAGATTCAGGATATTAGCCCTTTGTCAGATGAGTAGGTTGCGAAAATTTTCTCCCATTTTGTAGGTTGCCTGTTCACTCTGATGGTAGTTTCCTTTGCTGTGCAGAAGCTCTTTAGTTTAATTAGATCCCATTTGTCAATTTTGGCTTTTGTTGCCATTGCTTTTGGTGTTTTAGACATGAAGTCCTTGCCCGTGCCTATGTCCTGAATGGTAATGCCTAGGTTTTCTTCTAGGGTTTTTATGGTTTTAGGTCTAACATTTAAGTCTTTAATCCATCTTGAATTGATTTTTGTATAAGGTGTAAGGAAGGGATCCAGTTTCAGCTTTCTACATATGGCTAGCCAGTTTTCCCAGCACCATTTATTAAATAGGGAATCCTTTCCCCATTGCTTGTTTTTCTCAGGTTTGTCAAAGATCAGATACTTGTAGATATGTGGCATTATTTCTGACAGCTCTGTTCTATTCCATTGATCTATATCTCTGTTTTGGTACCAGTACCATGCTGTTTTGGTTACTGTAGCCTTGTAGTATAGTTTGAAGTCAGGTAGTGTGATGCCTCCAGCTTTGTTCTTTTGGCTTAGGATTGACTTGGTGATGCGGGCTCTTTTTTGGTTCCATATGAACCTTAAAGTAGTTTTTTCCAATTCTGTGAAGAAAGTCATTGCTAGCTTGATGGGGATGGCATTGAATCTGTAAATTACCTTGGGAAGGATGGCCATTTTCATGATATTGATTCTTCCTACCCATGAGCATGGAATGTTCTTCCATTTGTTTGTATCCTCTTTTATTTCCTTGAGCAGTGGTTTGTAGTTCTCCTTGAAGAGGTCCTTCACATCCCTTGTAAGTTGGATTCCTAGGTATTTTATTCTCTTTGAAGCAATTGTGAATGGGAGTTCACTCATGATTTGGCTCTCTGTTTGTCTGTTATTGATGTATAAGAATGCTTGTGATTTTTGTACATTGATTTTGTATCCTGAGACTTTGTTGAAGTTGCTTATCAGCTTAAGGAGATTTTGGGCTGAGACAATGGGGTTTTCTAGATACACTATCATGTCATCTGCAAACAGGGACAATTTGACTTCCTCTTTTCCTAATTGAATACCCTTGATTTCCTTCTCTTGCCTCATTGCCCTGGCCAGAACTTCCAACACTATGTTGAATAGAAGTGGTGAGAGAGGGCATCCCTGTCTTGTGCCAGTTTTCAAAGGGAATGCTTCCAATTTTTGCCCATTCAGTATGATATTGGCTGTGGGTTTGTCATAGATAGCTCTTATTATTTTGAGATATGTCCCATCAATACCTAATTTATTGAGAGTTTTTAGCATGAAGGGTTGTTGAATTTTGTCAAAGGCCTTTTCTGCATCTATTGAGATAATCGTGTGGTTTTTGTCTTTGGTTCTGTTTATATGCTGGATTACATTTATTGATTTGCGTATATTGAACCAGCCTTGCATCCCAGGGATGAAGCCCACTTGATCATGGTGGATAAGCTTTTTGATGTGCTGCTGGATTTGGTTTGCCAGTATTTTATT
The DNA here is from genome assembly GCF_028885625.2 of Pongo pygmaeus. NCBI lineage: Eukaryota > Metazoa > Chordata > Mammalia > Primates > Hominidae > Pongo > Pongo pygmaeus. The sequence continues at coordinate 16,926,300 of NC_072394.2, forward strand.
GAGGATTTTTGCATCAATGTTCATCAAGGATATTGGTCTAAAATTCTCTTTTTTTGTTGTGTCTCTGCCAGGCTTTGGTATCAGGATGATGCTGGCCTCATAAAATGAGTTAGGGAGGATTCCCTCTTTTTCTATTGATTGGAATAGTTTCTGAAGTAATGGTACCAGCTCCTCCTTGTACCTCTGGTAGAATTTGGCTGTGAACCCATCTGGTCCTGGACTTTTTTTGGTTGGTAAGCTATTGATTTTTGCCACAATTTCAGCTCCTGTTATTGGTCTATTCAGAGATTCAACTTCTTCCTGGTTTAGTCTTGGGAGGGTGTATGTGTTGAGAAATTTATCCATTTCTTCTAGATTTTCTAGTTTATTTGCGTAGAGGTGTTTGTAGTATTCTCTGATGGTAGTTTGTATTTCTGTGGGCTTGGTGGTGATATCCCCTTTATCATTTTTTATTGCATCTATTTGATTCTTCTCTCTTTTTTTCTTTATTAATCTTGCTAGCGGTCTATCAATTTTGTTGATCCTTTCAAAAAACCAGCTCCTGGATTCATTTATTTTTTGAAGGGTTTTTTGTGTCTCTATTTCCTTCAGTTCTGCTCTGATTTTAGTTATTTCTTGCCCTCTGCTAGCTTTTGAATGTGTTTGCTCTTGCTTTTCTAGTTCTTTTAATTGTGATGTTAGGGTGTCAATTTTGGATCTTTCCTGCTTTCTCTTGTGGGCATTTAGTGCTATAAATTTCCCTCTACACACTGCTTTGACTGCATCCCAGAGATTCTGGTATGTTGTGTCTTGGTTCTCGTTGGTTTCAAAGAACATCTTTATTTCTGCCTTCATTTCGTTATGTACCCAGTAGTCATTCAAGAGCAGGTTGTTCAGTTGCCATGTAGTTGAGCGGTTTTGAGTGAGATTCTTAATCCTGAGTTTTAGCTTGATTGCACTGTGATCTGAGAGATAGTTTGTTATAATTTCTGTTCTTTTACATTTATTGAGGAGAGCTTTACTTCCAAGTATATGGTCAATTTTGGAATAGGTGTGGTGTGGTGCTGAAAAAAATGTATATTCTGTTGATTTGGGGTGGAGAGTTCTGTAGATGTCTATTAGGTCCGCTTGGTGCAGAGCTGAGTTCAATTCCTGGGTATCCTTGTTGACTTTCTGTCTCGTTGATCTGTCTAATGTTGACAGTGGGGTGTTAAAGTCTCCCATTATTAATGTGTGGGAGTCTAAGTCTCTTTGTAGGTCACTCAGGACTTGCTTTATGAATCTGGGTGCTCCTGTATTGGGTGCATATACATTTAGGATAGTTAGCTCTTCTTGTTGAATTAATCCCTTTACCATTATGTAATGGCCTTCTTTGTCTCTTTTGATTTTTGTTGGTTTAAAGTCTGTTTTATCAGAGACTAGGATTGCAACCCCTGCCTTTTTTTGTTTTCCATTTGCTTGGTAGATCTTCCTCCATCCTTTTATTCTGAGCCTATGTGTGTCTCTGCATGTGAGATGGGTTTCCTGAATACAGCACACGGATGGGTCTTGAGTCTTTATCCAATTTGTCAGTCTGTGTCTTTTAATTGGAGCATTTAGTCCATTTACATTTAAATTTAATATTGTTATGTGTGAATCTGATCCTGCCATTATGATGTTAGCTGGTTATTTTGCTCGTTAGTTGATGCAGTCTCTTCCTAGTCTCGATGGTCTTTACATTTTGGTATGATTTTGCAGTGGCTGGTACTGGTTGTTCCTTTCCATGTTTAGCGCTTCCTTCAGGAGCTCTTTTAGGGCAGGCCTGGTGGTGACAAAATCTCTCAGCATTTGCTTGTCTGTATTTTATTTCTCCTTCACTTATGAAGCTTAGTTTGGCAGGATATGAAATTCTGGGTTGAAAATTCTTTTCTTTAAGAATGTTGAATATTGGCCCCCACTCTCTTCTGGCTTGTAGGGTTTCTGCCGAGAGATCCGCTGTTAGTCTGATGGGCTTCCCTTTGATGGTAACCCGACCTTTCTCTCTGGCTGCCCTTAACATTTTTTCCTTCATTTCAACTTTGGTGAATCTGACAATTATGTGTCTTGGAGTTGCTCTTCTCGAGGAGTATCTTTGTGGCGTTCTCTGTATGTCCTGAATCTGAATGTTGGCCTGCCTTGCTAGATTGGGGAAGTTCTCCTGGATAATATCCTGCAGAGTGTTTTCCAACTTGTTTCCATTCTCCCCGTCACTTTCAGGTACACCAATCAGATGTAGATTTGGTCTTTTCACATAGTCCCACATTTCTTGGAGGCTTTGCTTGTTTCTTTTTATTCTTTTTTCTCTAAACTTCCCTTCTCACTTCATTTCATTCATTTCATCTTCCAGGGCTGATACCCTTTCTTCCATTTGATTGCATCGGCTCCTGAGGCTTCTGCATTCTTCACGTAGTTCTCGAGCCTTGGTTTTCAGCTCCATCAGCTCCTTTAAGCCCTTCTCTGTATTGGTTATTCTAGTTATACATTCTTCTAAATTTTTTTCAAAGTTTTCAACTTCTTTGCCTTTGGTTTGAATATCCTCCCGTAGCTCAGAGTAATTTGATCATCTGAAGCCTGCTTCTCTCAGCTTGTCAAAGTCATTCTCCATCCAGCTTTGTTCCGTTGCTGGTGAGGAACTGCATTCCTTTGGAGAAGGAGAGGTACTCTGGTTTTTAGAGTTTCCAGTTTTTCTGCTCTGTTTTTTCCCCATCTTTGTGGTTTTATCTACTTTTGGTCTTTGATGATGGTGATGTACAGATGGGTTTTTGGTGTGGATGTCCTTTCTGTTAGTTTTCCTTCTAACAGACAGGACCCTCAGCTGCAGGTCTGTTGGAGTACCCGGTGTCAGTCTGCCCCTGCTGGGGGGTGCCTCCCAGTTAGGCTGCTCGGGGGTCAGGGGTCAGGGACCCACTTGAGGAGGCAGTCTGCCCATTCTCAGATCTCCAGCTGCGTGCTGGGAGAACCACTGCTCTCCTCAAAGCTGTCAGACAGGGACATTTAAGTCTGCAGAGGTTACTGCTGTCTTTTTGTCTGTCTGTGCCCTGCCTCCAGAGGTGGAGCCTACAGAGGCAGGCAGGCCTCCTTGAGCTGTGGTGGGCTCCACCCAGTTCAAGCTTCCCAGCTGCTTTGTTTTCCTAAGCGAGCGTGGGCAATGGCGGGCGCCCCTCCCCCAGCCTTGCTGCCGACTTGCTGTTTGATCTCAGACTGCTGTGCTAGCAATCAGCGAGACTCCGTGGGCGTAGGCCCCTCTGAGCCAGGTGTGGGCTATACTCTCCTGAGGCACCGTTTCCTAAGCCCGTCAGAAAAGCACAGTATTCGGGTGGGAGTGGCCCGATTTTCCAGGTGCCATCTGTCACCCCTGGAAAGGGAACTCCCTGACCCCTTGCACTTCCCGAGTGAGGCAATACCTCGCCCCTGCTTCGGCTGGTGCACGGTGCACTCACCCACTGACCTGCGCCCACTGTCTGGCACTCCCTAGTGAGATGAACACGGTACCTCAGTTGGAAATGCAGAAATCACCGTCTTCTGCGTTGCTCATGCTGGGAGCTGTAGACTGGAGCTGTTCCTATTCGGCCATCTTGGCTCCTCCCCGCCACCTTTGATTTTCATGGCAGGGTGGGATCCAGAAAGCTGTAAGTCTCTTTGCAAACTTGATTTGGAGACATGAATTTCACACAAATACAACAATACTCTCCTATCTTCATGGGGCAGGGTTGGGGGAGCAAAGCCGCTGATCTCTTTACAGATTATGAAAGAAGCCAAAGCTGAGATGGAATCCTGGTGGCCTTCCTCTGCACCACTGTGTCTTAAAATGTAAATCAGTTTGGAAGCATGTTAAGAAGGAGGATTCATACACTCTTTCCCAGACTCACTGAATCAAGACCTTTGGGAGGTAATTGAAACGGACATTTTTCTAAATTTCCTTAGCTAATCTTTAAGTAGAATAAAATTTGACAATCACTACACTTATGAGTTTTAAAAATAAAAACTTTATTTTTTAGAACAGATTTGTGTTTACAGAAAAATTACAAAGATAGTATAGTGAGTTTCCATATACCCTGAACATGGTTTCCTCTATTACTAACATCTTATGTTAGAATGGTATATTTGTTACAATTCATGAACCAATACTGATACATTGATGATAATGGTAATGATGATGAGGATGATTGTTCTGATAATGTTATTGTTACGCTTAACATGAGTCCATGGTTTGTTCAACTTTCCTTGGTTTGTAGCTAATGTTCTTATTCTGTTCCAGAATTGCGTCCAGAATACTACATCATATTTAGTCATCATGTCTTCTTAAGCTGTTGTTGGCTGTGACAGTTTCTCTTTCTTGTTTTCATGACCTAGACAATTTTGAGGGGTCAGGCATTTTTTAGAATGCCTCTTAATGGGGATTTGTACATTTTTTCATAAATAGACTGATATTATGGGTTTTGGGGAAAAGATCACAGAGATTAGTTCTGACCCTTATCACATCATATCAAGCATACATACCATTAACATGATATCACTGTTGAAGTTGACCTTATAAGCCTGGCTAAGGTAGTGTTTGCCAGGTCTCACCACTGTAAATTTACCCTTCCTTCCCTTTCCATATTACTCTTTGGAAGGAAGTTACTATACAGAGCCCACATTTAAGGGGTGGAGGTTTATGCTCCACTTCCTTACAGGTAAAATACCTACATAAATTACTTAGAATTCCACATATGCAAAATTTATATTTTCTTATTTATTTAATTTATTCCATCATTTGATTATGGACTCATGGATATTTATTTTACACTTTGGGCTATAATCCTATACTACTTCATTTACTTTGTCACTCAGATTGTTCCAGTTTTGGCTATTGGAAGTTCTTTCCATTGGCTCTTGTATCAGTTTGATATATTTCCATCATCGTGGATTTTTTTTTCTATTTTTTATTTTTTAGCACTTTCTTATTTTCAGGTACTTCAAGATAATCCAGGCTCATTTTGCATATTTCTTATCCCAGCCCTAGAGTCAGCCATGTCTCCAAGGACCTCTGATTCTTTTTGTTGGAGAATGGTATTTGAAACCAAGATCTGAGCATCAGGTTGCCACCAGGATGTTATTGTTTATAAAGCCTCTCAGCAGACAGAGCCAGAAGATATATGTGTGTTTATTAAGCAATGTATATACGCGTATCTATAAATATTTCTATATGGAAGCAGTGTCTATAGGAAGCTAAAGATGAGTTCATACTGCCATCATCAACTTTAATCCATTACCACATGAATCATTCTAACCTGCTCCCATTGCCTATCTCTAAATTCTTACTCCAACAGAAAAAAACAGGCTGTCAACATCTGCCATCTACTTACTTAATTATTCAAATCTAGTGTACATCTATGGCAGTACTAGAATTGTTAACCCATACCCACATGGGAAAAAGTTTATCAACTAGAGTACAGTGCTTATGTACAATGTTTTTTGCAATCTGAGGCTCCACTGATTTCTAAAATTACTTAGGTCAGCATCTTTTTTCTTCACCCTATTCAGTGAAGTGTTTCATCCATTTGTAATGCAGTTAGATTGTTTGTAACAGTCTGAATTTCATTTTGAGATCTCTGACCTGCTAAATTATACTTTTAATTGGCACACATTATTGTTCCTACTATTCACTTTTTTAATGAAGTGAACTTCACAGATATGAAATTAACCATTTGAATGTGAACAATTTAGTGGCATTTAGGACATTCACAGTGTTGTGTAACTACCTCTAACTAGTTCTGGAACATTTTTAATCACCCCTAAAAATATGATGTCTTTATATGACTTTGGTATCAGGGTAATTCTGACATCATAGAAGGAGCTAGAAAGTGTTTCCTTCTTTTCTATTTTTTGTTAGTGTTTGAGAAAAATTGATGTTAATTCTTTAAATGTATGTTTGAATTCATCAGTAAAGCCATAAGGTCCTGGGATTTTCTTTGTTAGGAGGTTTTTAATTATTGATTTAATATCTTTACTTGTTATAGGGCTGTTAGGATGTTCTATTTCATCTTGAGCCAGCAAGGGTAATTTGTATTTCTAAGATTTGTCTGTTTTTTCTGTATTTGTAGTAATGTCCCCACTTTCATTTCTAGTTTTAGCTATTTGTGTATCCTCTTTTTTTCTCCTGTCCAGCTAAAGTCTTGTCATTTTGTGGATTTTTTTTCTAAGGACCAGCTTTTGGTTTTGCTGAGTCTCTACTGCTTTCTATTTTGTTTACCTCTTTTAATCTTTGTCTCCTTTCTTCTGCTAACTTTGGGTTAGTTTGATATTTATTTTCTAATTCTTTAAGGTGTAGTATTGAGTTGTTAGTTTAGAATCTTTCTTCCTTTATAAATGTATGTGTCTATAGCTATAAATTCCTCACTTAGCCTTGCTTTTGCTGCATCCCATTTCTGTGGTATGTTAAGTTTTGTTTGCATTTGTCCCAAGATATTTTCTGATATCTTGTGTGATTTATCTTTTGACCCATTTATTTTGAGTGTATCATTTAATTTCCACATATTTGTGAATTTTCTAGTTATTCTTCTATTATTGACTTCTAGTTTCATTTTATCATAGTCAGAGAATATTCTTTGTGTAATTTCAGTTCTTTTAAAATTTATTGAGACTTATTTTGTAGCCTAACATATGGGCTATCTTAGCTAATGTTCCATGTACACTTGAAAAGAATATGTATTCTGCTGTTGTTGGGTGGAGTGTTCTGTCTGTGTCTGTTAGGTCTAGTGTTCAAGTCTATTTCCTATTGAGCCTCAGTTATTTTGTTGTATGTATTATTAAAAGTTTAGTATTGAAATATCTATTATTGTATAACTATGTTTTCTCCCTTTAATTCTGTCAATGTGTGCATACTCCACTTCTCTGTTCTTTCTTGTGTGTAATGTTTATATCGTCTTGATAAATTGACCCTTTTATCAATATACAAAGTCCTTATTTGTATCTTGTAATTGTTTTCAAGTCAAAGTCTGTTTTGTCCAATACTATTACTGTATAACCACCCCAACTCTCTTCTTGTTACTATTTGAAATGAATGTCTTTTTATATCTTTTTAATTTCAATATATTTATATCTTTAGAACTAAAGTGAATTTCTTGTAGACAGCATACCATTGGATCATATTTTTCAAATCCATTTTGTCATATCTCTGCCTTTTAATTGGAGCATTTAATCCAGTCACATGTAACATATCTGTTTGAGGAAGGATTTACTTCTGCCATTTGGGTATTTGTTTTCTATATGTTTTATACCTTTTTTATTCTTTGTATCCTCCATTTGTCTTGTTTGTGTTTTGTTATTTGGGGTGTATTGTTTGGATTTCCTTCTCATTTCCTTTTATGTGTACTTTTAGGAAAATTTCTTAGTGATTACTATAAAGGTTCTAATTAAAATCATAAATTTATAACAATATTATTTAAATTTTTACAAATTTTGCTTCAATACCATACAATAACTACATTACTATACAGTTCCATTCCCTGCCTTTATACTTGCCTTCACAAATTACATTGTTGGATATTATGTGGCTATTAGCATAAATTTATAGTGATGTGTATTTATTTGTCTTTTTAAATCATATAAGAAGAAATATTATAAAAATAGAATTTGCAATCCAAAATGCAGTAATACAGACTTTTATATTTATCTATGCAATAACTTATATTCGATTTCTATATTTCTTTTTTTTGACACCTAGTGTAACCATGTGGCCTTTTTTTTATTATTATTATTACTTTAAATTTTTATTTTTCCATAGGTTATTATTGGTGTACAGGTGGTGTTTGGTTATATAAATAAGGTCCATAGTGGTGATTTGTGAGATTTTGGCACGCCCATCACCCGAGCAGTATACGCTACATCCTATTTGTATTCTTTTGTCCCTCACCCCACACCCACCATTTCCCCCCAAGTCGCCATAGTCCATTGTATCATTCTTATGCCTTTGAGCCCTCATAGTTTAGCTCCCACATATCAGCGAGAACATACGATGTTTGGTTTTCCATTCCTGACTTACTTCACTTAGAATAATAGTCTCCAATCTTGGCTGGGCACAGTGGCTCACGCCTTTAATCCCAGCACTTTGGGAGGCCAAGGCAGGTGAATCACCTGAGGTCAGTTGTTCGAGACCAGTCTGACCAATATGGAGAAACCTCATCTCTACTAAAAATACAAAATTAGCCAGGTATGGTGTCTCATGCCTGTAATCCCAGCTACTCGGGAGGCTGAGGCAGGAGAATCACTTGAATCTGGGAGGCAGATGTTGTGGTGAGCCAAGATCACACCATTGTGCTCCAGCTTGGGCAAAAGGAGCAAAACTCCATCTCAAAAAAAAAAAAAAAAGTCTTCAGTCTCATCCAGGTCACTGCAAATACCATTAATTCATTCCTTTTTATGACTGAGTTGGTATTTCATCATATATATATATCTATATATCTATATATATCACCATTTCTTTATCCACTCGTAGATTGATGGGCATTTGGGTTGATTCCACAATTTTGCAATTGCAGATTGTGTTGCTATAAACGCGCCTGTGCAAGTATCTTTTTGGTATACTGACTTCTATTCCTCTGGGTAGATACCCAGTAGTGGGATTACTGGATCAATTGGTTCTACTTTTAGTTCTTTAAGTAATCTTCACACTGTTTTCCGTAGTGGCTGTACTAGTTTACATTCCCATCAGCAGGGTAGAAGTTTTCCCTGATCACTGCATCCATGCCAACATCTACTGGTTTTTTTTTTTTAATATTTTAATTATAGCCATTCTAGCTTAGGTAAAGTGGTATCACATTGTGCTTTTGATTTGCATTTTTTTGATCATTAGTGATGTTGAGCATGTTTTCATGTGTTTCTTGGCCATTTGTGTATCTTCTTTTGAGAATTGTCTATTTACGTCCTTAGCCTACTTTTTGACGTAATTTTTTTTTTTTTGAGACAAAGTCTCTCTCTGTCACCCAGGTTGGAGTACAGTGGCCCAATCTCAGCTCACTGCAACCTCTGCCTCCCGGGTTCAAGTGATTCTCCTGTCTCAGCCTCCTGAGTAGCTGGGACTACAGGCACACTTCACCATGCCCAGATAATTTTTGTATTTTTAGTAAAGATGGGGTTTCACCGTATTGGCCAGGCTGGTCTCCAAGTCCTGACCCCGTGATCCACCCACCTCAGTTTCCCAAAGTACTGGGATTACAGTCGTGAGCCACTGTGCCCAACCATTTATTTTTTTCTTGTTGATTTGTTTGAGTTTGTTGTAGATTCTGGATATTAGTCCTTTGTCAGATGTATAGATTTCAAAGATTTTCTCCCACTCTGTGGGTTGTATGTTTACTCTGCTGACTGTTCCTTTTGCTATGCAAAACCTCTTTAGTTTAATTAAACCCCAGCTACTTATCTTTGTTTTTATTGCATTTGCTTTTGGGTTCTTGGTCCTGAAATCCTTGCCTAAGCCAATGTCTAGAAGGGTTTTTCCAATGTTATCTTCTAGAATTTTTATAGTTTCACGTCTTAGATTTCAGTCGTTAATCCATCTTGAGATGATTTTTATATAAGGTGAGAGATGAGGATCCAGTTTCATTCTCCTACATGTGGCTAGCCAATTATCCCAGCACCACTGGATGAAAAGGGTGTCCTTTCCCCACTTTATGTTTTTGTTTGCTTTGTTGAAGATCAGTTGGCTGTAAGTGTTTGGGATTATTTCTGGGTGCTCCATTTTTTTCCATTGGTCTATGTGCATATTTTTATAGTACCATGCTGTTTTGGTGACTACAGCCTGATCGTATTGTTTGAAATCAGGTAGTGTGATGCCTCCAGATTTGTTCTTTTTGCTTAGTGTTGCTTTGGCTATGCACCCTCTTTTTTGGTTCCATATGAATTTTAGAATTGTTTTCTCTAATTCTGTGAAGAATAATTATGTTGATGGGGATTGCATTGAATCCGTAGATTGCTTTTGGCAGTATGGTCATTTTTACAATATTGATTCTACCCATCCATGAGCATGGGATGTGTTTCCATTTGTTTATGTCATGTATGATTTATTTCACTGTATTTTGTAGTTTTCCTTGTAGAGGTCTTTCAACTCCTTGGTTAAGTATATTCTTAAGTTTTTTTTTTTTTTTTTTGCAGCTATTGTAAAAGGGTTTGAGTTCTTGATTTGATTGCTTGGTCACTATTGGTGTATAGAAGACCTATGATCTGTGTACATTAATATTGTATCCAGAAACTTTGCTGAATTCATTTATCAGTTCTAGGAGCTTTCTGGAGGAGTCTTTAGGATTTTCCAGGTAAATGATCATATTGCCAGCAAATGGTGACAGTTTGACTTCCTCTTTACTGATTTGGATGCCCTTTATTTCCTTCTCTTACCTGATTGCTTTGGCTAGGACTTCCAGTACTATGTTGAAGAGAAGTGGTGAGAGTGGGCATTCTTTTCTTGTTTCAGTTCTCAGAGGAAATGCTTTCAACTGTTCCCCATTCAATATTATGTTGGCTGTGGTTTTGTCATAGATGGCTTTTATTACACTGAAGTATGTCCCTTGTATGCTGATTTTGCTGAGAGTTTTAATCATAAAGGGATGCTGGATTTTGTTGAATCCTTTTTCTGCATCTATTGAGATGATCATATAATTTTTGTTTTTAATTCTGTTTATGTGGTATATCACATTTATTGACTTGCATATGTTAAACCATTCTTGCATCCCTGGTATGAAACCCACTTGATTATGGTGGATTATCTTTTCGATATGTTGTTGAATTCAGTTAGCTAGTATTTTGTTAAGGATATTTGCATCTATGTTCATCAGGGACATCGGTCTGTAGCTTTCTTTTTTGGTTATGTACTTTCCTGATTTTGGTGTTAGGCTGATGCTGTCTTCATAGAATAAATTAGGGAGGGCTCTGTCATTCTCTGTCTTGTGGAATAGTGTCAAAAGAATTGGTATCAATTCTTTGAATGTCTTTTAGGATTCTGTTGTGAATCCTTTTGGTCCTGGACATTTTTTTGTTGATAGTTCTTAAACTACCATTTCAATCTTGCTGCTTGTTATTCATCTGTTCAGGGTATCTAATTCTTCCTGATTTAAGCTAGGAGGTTAGTAGTTTCCCATTGATTTATCTATCTCTTCTAGGTTTTCTAGTTTATGTGCATAAAGGTGTTCATAGTAGTCTTGAATGATCTTTTGTATTTCACTGGTGTCAGTTGTAATATCTTCCATTTCATTTCTTATTGAGGTTATTTGGGTTTTCTCTCTTCTTGGTTGATCTTGCTAAAGGTCTATCAATTTTATTTACCTTTTCAAAGAATGAGGTTTTTGTTTTGTTTATCTTTTGTATTTTTTTGTTTCAGTTTCATTTAGTTCTGCTCTGATCTTGGTTATTTCCTTTCTTCTGCTGGGTTTGGGTTTGGTTTGTTCTTGTTTCTCTAGTTCCTTGAGGTGTGATCTTAAAATGTCAGATCTTTCAGTCTTTTTGATGTAGGCTGAACATCAAAAAGAACTTTCCTCTTAGCACCACCTTTGCCATATCACAGAGGTTTTGATAGGTGGTGTCACTATTGCCATTCAGTTTGAAGAATTTTTTAATTTTCATCTTGATTCCGTTTTTGACCCAGTGATCATTCTGGAGCAGGTAACTTAATTTACATGTATTTCCATGGTTTTCTTTTGGAGTTGATTTCCAGTTTTATTCCACTGTGATCTGAAAGAGTGCTTGATATAATTTCAATTTTCTTAAACTTATTGAGGCTCATTTTTGTGGCCTATCACATGGTCTATCTTGGAGAAAGTTCCGTGTGCTGTTACATAGAAGGTGTATTCTGTGGTTATTGGATGGAATGTTCTGTATATATCTGTTAAGTCAATTTTTTCCAAGGTCTAGTTGAAATCCATTGTTTCTTCATTGGCTTTCTGTCTTGATGACCTATCTAGTGCTGCCAGTGGAGTATTGAAGTCCCCCATTATCATTGTGTTGCTGTCTATCTCATTTGTTAGGTCTATTAGTAATTGTTTTATAAAATTGGGAGCTCCAGTGATAAGTGCATATATGTTTAGGATTGTGATATTTTCCTGTTGGACAAGGCCTTTTACCATTATATAATGTCCTTCTTTGTCTTTTTAAACTGCTGTTGCCTTAAAGTTTGCTTTGTCTGATTCAAGAATAGATCCCCCTTCTCACTTTTGGTGTCTGTTTGTATGAGATGCCTTCTTTCACACCTTTACTTTAAGTTTATATGAGTCCTTATGTGTTAGGTGAGTCTCTTGAAGGCAACAGATACTTGGTTGGTGGATTCTTATTTATTCTGTGGTTCTGTATCTTTTAAGTGGTGCATTTAAGCCATTTATATTCAATGTTAGTATTGAGATGTGAGGTACCATTCCATCCCCTATAATATTTGTTGCCGGTGTGCCTTGTTTTTTGTTTTTTGTTTTCACTTTTTAACTTGTATTTTTGTTTTATAAGTCCTGTGAGAGTTATGCTTTAAAGAGGTTCCGTTTCGACTTGTCTCCAGGATTTTTTTTTTCAAGATTTAGAGATCCTTTTAGCAGTTCTTGTAGTGGTGGCTTGATAGTTGTGAATTCTCTCTACATTTGTTTCTCAAAAAAGATTGTATCTTTCCTTCATATATGACACTTAGTTTCACTGGATACAAATTTCTTAACTGATAATTGTTTTGTTTGAGGAGCTGAAGATAGGGTCCCAATCCCTTCTAACTTGCAGGGTTTCTGCTGAGAAATCTGTTGTTAATCTGATAGGTTTTCCTTTATAGGTTACCTGGTGCTTTTGTCTCACAGCTCTTAAGATGCTTTCCTTCATGTTAACTTTAGATAACCTGATGACAATGTGCCTAGGCAGTTATTTTTTTGCAATAAATTTTCCAGGTGTTCTTTGTGCTTTTTGTATTTGGATGTCTAGGTCTCTAGCAAATCAAGGGAAGTTTTCCTTGATTATTCCCCCAAATATATTTTCCAAACCTTTAGATTTTTCTTCTTCCTCAGAACACCAATTATTCTTAGGTTTGGTAACTTAACATAATCCCAGACTTCTTAGGGGCTTTGTTCATATTTTCTTACTTTTTTACTTTGTCTTTGTTGGTTGGGGTTGATTCAAAGACCTTGTCTTCAAGCTCTGAATTTCTTTCTTCTACTTATTCAATTCTATTGCTGAGACTTTCCAGAGCATTTTGCATTTCTATAAGTGTGTTCGATGTTTTGTGAAGTTTTGACTGGTTTTTCTTTGTGCTATCTATTTCTTTGAATATTTTCCCCTTCACTTGTATAACTTTTTGGATTTCCTTGCATTAGGCTTCATCTTTCTCTGGTGCCTCCCTGATTAGCTTAATAACTAATTTCCTGAATTCTTTTTCAGGTAAATCAGGGATTTCTTCTTGGTTTGGATCCATTGCTGGTGAGCTAGTGTGATTTTTTGGAGGTGTTTAAGAGCCTTGTTTTGAAGGATAATGTTGCTGAGTATGGAATTTCCATCTGATAGTTTTTGTCTTTTATCCCTTTAAAAATACCATCCCTTCTATACACCAATAATATTCAAGCTGAGCAACAAATTAAGAACAAAATCCCATTTGCAACAGCCACACACACAAAAATAAAATACCTAGGAATATATTTAAACAGAGGGGTAGAACATTTCTACAAGGAGAATTACAAAACAGAATTACAAAACACTGATGGAAGAGATCAAAGATGACACAAACAAATGCATAAACATTCTGTGCTCATGGATAGGAAGAATCAATATCATTAAAATGTCTATACTGCCCACAGTAATCTACAGATTCAGTGCTATTCCTATCAAAGTACCAACCTCATTTTTCACAGAATTAGGAAAAAAAAACTATTATAAAATTCATATGGAATCAAAAAAGAGTCCAAATAGCCAAGGTAATCCTTAGCAAAACAATGAAGCATGCAGTATCACATTACCTGTCTTCAGATTATGCTACAGGACTATGGTAACCAAAACAGGATGGTACTGGTACAAAAACAGAAACATAGGCCAGTGGAACAGAATAGAGCACCCAGATATAAAGCTGCAAACATACAATCAATTGATCTTCGACAAAGATGACTAAGTAATGAGGAAAGGATGTCCTATTCAATAAATAATGCTGGGAAACTGGCTAACCATATGCAGAAGAATGAAACTGGACCTTTACTTATCACCCTATACAAAAACTAACTCAAGATGGATTAAATACTTAAAAGTAAGACCTCAAACTTTTGAAATTCTAGAAGAAAACCAAGGAAATATTCTTTTAGGCATTGGCCTAGGCAAAGACCTCATGACTAACTCCTCAGAAACAAATGTGACCAAAAAAAAAAAAAAAAATGGATGTAGGAGACCTAATTAAACTAAAAGGCTTTTCCATGGCAAAAGAAACTATCAAGGGAGGAAACAGATAACCTACAGATTAGAAGAAAATATTTGCAAAATATGCATCTGACAAAAGTCTAATGTCCAGAATATGTAAGGAACTTAAACAAATCAATGAGAAGAAAAAAAAAAACTCCATTAAAAAGTGGGCAAAGGACATGAACAGACACTTCTCAAAAGGAGACATGCATGTGGCCAAAAAATACATGGAAAAAAATGCTCATCATTACTAGTCATTAGAGAGATGCAAATCAAAACCATAATGAGATGCCACCTCACACCAGTCACAGTGATTATTACAAACAAGCCAATAAATAGGAGATGTTGGCAAGGGTGTGGAGAAAAGGGAATGCTTATACATTATTAGTGGTAATGCAAATTAGTTCAAGCCTTGTGGAAGTCATTTGGAGGTTTCTCAAAGAACTAAACAGAACTACCATTTGACTCAGCAATCCCATTATTGGGTATATACCCAAGGAAAAATAAATTGTTCTACCAACAAGACTCTTACACTCATATGTTTAATAAAGCACAATTTACAATAGCAAAGAAATGGAGTCAACTCAAGTGACCATTACTGGTAGAATGAATATAGAAAATGTGGTACATATACTCAATAGAATACTATGCAGTCATAAAAATGAATAAAATCATGTCATTTGCAGCACCATGGATGTAAATCAACTCAAAATGCCGGAATGATTTTTTTCCTCCAAACTACTGCAGTACCTCTCCAGCAAGGGTTCTGAACCAGGCTGAGATGGTTGAAATGACAGAAATAGAATTCAGAATATGAATAGGAACAGAGATCATTGAGATGCAAGAGTACATTGAGACCCAATCAAAGGAAGCTAAGAATCATGGTAAGATGACACAGGAACTAACAGACAGAATAGCCAGTATAGAAAAGAACATAAGCAATCTGGTAGAACTGAACACATACTACAAGAATTTCATAATGAAACCACAAATTTTAATAGTAGAATATATCAGGATGAGGAAAGGAACTCAGAGCTTGCAAACTGGCTTTATGAAATAAGACAGTCAGACAAGAATAGAGAAAAAAGAATGAAAAGAAATGAAGAAAACATCTGAGTAATATGGGATATGTGAGGAGACAAAATCCATGACTCATTGGTGTCCTTGAAAGACATGGGGAGAGTGTAAGCAACTTGGAAAATGTGTTTCAGGATATCATCCATGAAAACTTCCCCAAGCTAGCTAGAGAGGCCAACACTGAAATTCAGGAAATGCAGAGAACTGCAGCAAGATACTTCACAAGAAGATCATCCCCAATACACATAATTATCAGATTCTCCAAGGTTGAAATGAAAGAAAAAAAGGCAGGTAGAGAGAAAGGTCAGGTCACCTACAAAGGGAATCCCATCAAACTAAGAGCAGACCTCTCAGCCAGAAGAGAATGGGGGCCCATATTAAACATTCTCAAAGAAAAGATATTTCAACCCAGAATTTCATATCCAGCCAAACTAAACTTTATAAATGAAGGAGAAATAAGATCCTTTTGAGACAAGCAAATGCTGAGGGAATTTATTACCACCAGCTCTGCCTCCTGAAGGAAGCACTAAATATGGAAACACACTTACGTACACAGACCAGTGACACTGTAAAGCAACCATACAAACAAGTCAGACTAATAACCAGCTGATATCATGATGACAGGATCAAATTCACACATATCAGTACCAACCTTGAATGTAAATGGGCTAAATGTCCCAATTAAAAGGCACAGAATGGCAAGCTGGGTAAAGAACCAAGACCCATTGGTACACTTACTTCAAGGGACCCATTTCACATGTGATGACACACATAGTCTTATAATAAAGAAATAGAGAAAAATCTACCATTCAAATGGAAAACAGAAGAAAGCAGGGGTTGCAATCCTAGTTTCAGACAAAACAGACTTTAAGCCAACAAAGATCACAAAAGACAAAGAAGGGCATTACATAATGGTGAAGGGTTCAATTCAACAAGAAGACCTAACTATCCTAGATATATATGCACTCAACACAGGAACACCTAGTTCTTAGAGACCTTCAAAGAGACTTAGACTCCCATAAAATAATAGTAGGAGACTCAACACTCCACTGACAGTATTAGACAGATTATTGGGCAGAAAATTAACAAAGATATCTAGGACCTGAACTCAGCACTGCATCAAATAGACCTGATAGACATCTACAGAACTCTTCACCCAAAACCGCAGAATATACATTCTTCTCATTGCCACAGGGCACATTCTCTAAAGTCAACCACATAATCTGAGACAAAACACTCCTCAGCAAATTCAAAAGAACTGAAATTATAACAACCACTCTCTTGGACCACAGTGCATTAAAATTAGAGCTCAAGACTAAGAAAATCACCCAAAACCATACATTTAGATGGAAATTGAACAACCTATACCTGCATGACTTTTGGGTAATAATGAAATAATGAAATTAAGGCAGAAGTCAAGAAGTTCTTTGAAACTAATGAGAACAAAGATACAACATACCAGAATCTCTGGGACACAGTTAAGGCAGTGTTAAGAGGGAAATTTATAGTACCAAATGCCCACATGAAAAAGCTAGAAAGATCTCAATTTAACAACTTAACATCACAACTAAAAGAACTAGAGAACTAAAAGCAAACCAACCCCAAAGCTAGTAGAAGACAAGAAATAACCAAAATTAGACCTGAACTGAAGGATAATGAGACATGAAAAGCCACTCTAAAGATAAACTAATCTAGAAGTTTGTTTTTTAAGAAAACTAATAAAATAGACTACTAGCTAGACTAATCAACAAGAAAAGATAGAAAATCCAAATAGGGGTCCATTCCAAGATCGCCGACTAGGAACAGCTCCGGTTTGCAGCTCCCAGCGTGATCGACGCAGAAGACAAGTGATTTCTGCATTTCCAACTGAGGTACCTGGTTCATCTCATTGGGACTGGTTGGAAAGTGGGTGCAGCCCATGGAGGGCAAGCTGAAGCAAGGCAGGCCATTGCCTCACATGGGAGGTGCAAGGGGTCAGGAGATTTCCCTTTCCTGGCCAAGGGAAGCCGTGACTGACTATACAAGGAAAATCGGGACACTGCAACCTAAACACTGAGCTTTTCCAACAGTCTTAGCAAATGGCACACCAGGAGATTATATCACGCACCTGGCTCAGCGGGTCCCTATACCCACAGAGCCTTGCTCACTGCTAGTCTGAGATTTAACTGTGAGGCTTTAAGCCTGGTTGGGGGAGGGGCATCCACCATTGCTGAGGATTGAGTAGGTAAACAAAGTGGCCTGGAAGCTTGAACTGGGTGGAGCCCATTGCAGCTCAGGGAGGCCTGCCTGCCTGTGTAGACTCCACCTCTGGGGGCAGGGCATAGCTGAACAAAAGGCAGCAGAAACGTATGCAGACTTAAACCTCCCTGTCTGACAGCACTGAAGAGAGCAGTGGTTCTGCCAGCACAGTGTTTGAGCTCTGAGAATGGATGGACTGCCCCCTCAAGTGGGTCCCTGACCCACTTGAAACCTCCCAGTGGGGGCCAACTGACACCTCATACAGCCGGGTGCCCCTCTGTGATGAAGCGTCCAGAGGAAGGATCAGGCAGTAATATTTGCTGTTTTGCAGCCTCCACAGGTGAAGCCCAGGCAAAAAGGGTCTGGAGTGGACCTCCAGCAAACTCCAACAGACCTGCAGCTGAGGGACCTGACTGTGAGAAGGAAAACTAACAAACAGAAAGGAATAGCATCAACATCAACAAAAAGGACATCCACATCAAAACCCCATCTATAGGTCACCAACATCAAAGACAAAAGGTAGATAAAACCACAAAGATGGGGAGAAACCAGAGGAGAAAAGCTGAAAATACTGAAAACCGGAGTGCCCCTTCTCCTCCAAAGGATTACAGCTCCTCTCCAGCAATGGAACAAAGCAGGAAAGAGAATGACCTTGATGAGTTGACAGAAGTAGGCTTCAGAAAGTAGGTAATAACAAGCTTCTCTGAGCTAAAGGACGATGTTCAAACCCATTGCAAGGAAGCTAAAAACCTTGAAGAAAGATTAGATGAATGGCTAGCTAGAATAAACAGTGTAGAGAAGACCTTAAATGACCTGATGGAGCTGAAAACCATGGCACGAGAACTAAATGATGCATGCACAAGCTTCAGTAGCTGATTTGATCAAGTGGAAGAAAGGGTATCAGTGATTGAAGATCAAATGAATGAAATGAAGCGAAAAGCGATGTTTAGAGAAAAAAGAGTACAAAGAAATGAACAAAGCCTACAAGAAATATGGGACTATGTGAAAAGACCAAATCTACGTTTGATTGGTGTACCTGAAAGTGACAGGGAGAATGGAACCAAGCTGGAAAACACTCTTCAGGATATTATCCAGGAGAACTTCCCCAATCTAGCAAGGCAGGTCAACATTCAAATTCAGGAAATACAGAGAACACCACAAAGATGCTCCTTGAGAATAGCAAACCCAAGACACATAATTGTCAGATTCACCAAGGTGGAAATGCAGGAAAAAATGCTAAGGGCAGCCAGAGAGAAAGGTCGGGTTACCCACAAAGGGAACCCCATCAGACTAACAGCAGCTCCCTCAGCAGAAACCCTACAAGCCAGAAGAGAGTGGGGGCCAATATTCAACATTCTTAAAGAAAAGAATTTTCAACCCAGAATTTCATATCGAGCCAAACTAAGCTTCATAAGTGAAGGAGAAATAAAATCCTTTACAGACAAGCAAATGCTGAGAGATTTTGTCACCAGCAGGCCTGCCTTACAAGAGCTCCTGAAGGAAGCACTAAACATGGAAAGGAACAACTGGTACCAGCCACTGCAAAAACATGCTAAATTGTAAAGACCATCGATACTAAGAAGAAACTGCATCAACTAATGGGCAAAATAACCAGCTAACATCATAATGACAGGATCAATTTCACACATAACAATATTAACCTTAAATGTAAATGGGCTAAATGCCCCAATTAAAAGACATAGACTGGCAAATTAGATAACGAGTGAAGACCCATCAGTGTGCTGTATTCAGGAGACCCAGCTAACATGAAGAGACACACATAGGCTCAAAATAAAGGGATGGAGGAAGATCTACCAAGCAAATGGAAAGCAAAAAAAAAAAAAAAAAAAAAAAAAAAAAAAAAAAAAAAAAGCAGGGGTTGCAATCCTAGTCTCTGAGAAAACAGACTTTAAACCAACAAAGATCAAAAGAGACAAAGAAGGCCATTACACAGTGGTAAAGGGATCAATTCAACAAGAAGAGCTAACTGTCCTAAATATATGTGCACCCAATACAGGAGCACCCAGATTCATAAAGCAAGTCCTGAGAGACCTACAAAGAGACTTAGACTCCCACACAATAATAATGGGAGACTTTAACACCCCACTGTCAATATTAGACAGATCAATGAGACAGAAGGTTAACAAGGATATCCAGGATGTTATCTCAGCTCTGCACCAAGCAGACCTAATAGACACCTACAGAACTCTCCACCCCAAATCAACAGAATATAGATTCTTCTCAGCACCACATCGCACTTATTAAAAAATTGACCACATAGTTGGAAGTAAAGCACTCCTCAGCAAAAGTAAAAGAACAGAAATCACAACAAACTGTCTCTCAGACCACAGAGCAATCAAATTAGAACTCAGGATTAAGAAACTCACTCAAAACT
Source organism: Pongo pygmaeus (assembly GCF_028885625.2). Taxonomy (NCBI): domain Eukaryota; kingdom Metazoa; phylum Chordata; class Mammalia; order Primates; family Hominidae; genus Pongo; species Pongo pygmaeus. The sequence continues at coordinate 16,946,377 of NC_072394.2, forward strand.
ACACAACTACATGGAAACTGAACAACCTGCTCCTAAATGACTACTGGGTAAACAACGAAATGAAGGCAGAAATAAAGATGTTCTTTGAAACCAATGAGAACAAAGACACAACATACCAGAATCTCTGGGACACATTCAAAGCAGTGTGTAGAGGGAAATTTATAGCAGTAAATGCCTACAAGAGAAAGCAGAAAAGATCTAAAATCCACACCCAAACATCACAATTAAAAGATCCAGAGAAGCAAGAGCAAACAAATTCAAAAGCTAGCAGAAGGCAAGAAATAACTAAGATTAGAGCAGAACTGAAGGAGATAGGCACACAAAAAACCCTTCAAAAAATCAATGAATCCAGGAGCTGGTTTTTTGAAAAGATCAACAAAATTGATAGACCACTAGTAAGACTAATAAAGAAGAAAAGAGAGAAGAATCAAATAGACACAATAAAAAATGATAAAGGGGATATCACTACTGATCCCACAGAAATGCAAACGACCATCAGAGAATACTATAAAAACCTCAATGCAAATAAACTAGAAAATCTAGAAGAAATGGATAAATTCTTGGACACATACACCCTCCAAAGACTAAACCAGGAAGAAGTTCAATTGCTGAATAGACCAATAACAGGCTCTGAAATTGAGGCAATAATTAATAGCCTACCAACCAAAAAAGTCCAGGGCCAGATGGATTCACACCAAATTCTACCAGAGGTACAAAGAGGAGCTGGTATCATTCCTTCTGAAACTATTCCAATCAATAGAAAAAGAGGGAATCCTCCCTAACTCATTTTATGAGGCCAGCATCATCCAGATATCAAAGCCTGGCAGAGACACAACAAGAAAAGAGAATTTTAGACCAATATCGCTGATGATGCAAAAATCCTCAATAAAATACTGGCAAACCGAATCCAGCAGCACATCAAAAAGCTTATCCACCAAGATCAAGTTGGCGTCATCCCTGGGATGCAAGGCTGGTTCAATATACACAAATCAATAAACGTAATCCATCATATAAACAGAACCAAAGACAAAAACCACATGATTATCTCAATAGATGCAGAAAAGGCCTTCAACAAAATTCAACAACCCTTCATGCAAAAAACTCTCAATAAACTAGGTATTGATGGACTGTATCACAAAATAATAAGAGATATTTATGACAAACCCACAACCAGTATCACACTGAATGGGCAAAAACTGGAAGCATTCCCTTTGAAAACTGGCACAAGACAGGGATGCCCTTTCTCACCACTCCTATGCAACTTAGTGTTGGAAGTTCTGGCGAGGACAATCAGGCAAGAGAAAGAAAGAGAGGGTATTCAGTTAGGAAAAGAGGAAGTCAAATTGTCCCTATTTGCAGATGACATGATTGTGTATTTAGAAAACTCCATCGTCTCAGCCCCAAATCTCCTTAAGCTGATAAACAACTTCAGCAAAGTCTCAGGATACAAAATCAATGTACAAAAATCACAAGCATTCTTACACACCAATAACAGACAAACAGAGAGCCAAATCATGAGTGAATGCCCACCAACAATTGCTTCAAAGAGAATAAAATGCCTAGGAATCCAACTTACAAGGGATGTGAAGGACCTCTTCAAGGAGAACTACAAACCACTGCTTAATGAAATAAAAGAGGACACAAAACAAATGGAAGAACATTCCATGCTCATGGGTAGGAAGAATCAATATTGTGAAAATGGCCATACTGCCCAAGGTAATTTATAGATTCAATGCCATCCCCATCAAGCTACCATTGACTTTCTTCACAGAATGGGAAAAAAACTACTTTAAACTTCATATGGAACCAAGAAAGAGCCCACATTGCCAAAACAATCCTAAGCAAAAAGAACAAGGCTGGAGGTATCACGCTACCTGACTTCAAACTATATTACAAGGCTACAGTAACCAAAACAGCATGGTACTGGTACCAAAACAGATATATAGACCAATGGAACAGAGCAGAGTCCTCAGAAATAATACAATACATCTACAACCATCTGATATTTGACAAACCTGACAAAAACAAGCAATAGGGAAAGGATTCCCTATTTAATAAATGGTGGTGGGAAAACTGGCTAGCCATATGCAGAAAGCTGAAACTGGATCCCTTCCTTACACCTTATATAAAAATTAATTCGAGGTGGATTAAAGACTTAAATGTTAGACCTAAAACCATAAAAGCCCTAGAAGAAAACCTAGGAAATACCATTCAGGACATAGGCATGGGCAAGGACTTTATGTCTAAAACACCAAAAGCAATGGCAACAAAAGCTAAAATAGACAAATGAGATCTAATTAATTTAAGGAGTTTCTGCACAGCAAAAGAAACTACCATCAGAGTGAACAGGCAACCTACAGAATGGTAGAAAAGTTTTGCAATCTCTTCATCTGACAAAGGGCTAATATTCAGAATCTACAAAGAACTCAAACAAATTTACAAGAAAAAATCAAATAGCCCCATCAAAAAGTGGGGAAAGGATATGAACAGACACTTCTCAAAAGAAGACATTTATGCAGCCAAAAAACACATGAAAAAATGCTCATCATCACTGGCCATCAGAGAAATGCAAATCAAAACCACAGTGAGATACCATCTCACACCATTTAGAATGATGATCATTAAAAAGTCAGGAAACAACAGGTGCTGGAGAGGATGTGGAGAAATAGGAACACTTTTACACTGTTGGTGGGACTGTAAACTAGTTCAACCCTTGTGGAAGACAGTGTGGTGATTCCTCAAGGATCTAGAACTAGAAATACCATTTGACCCAGCGATCCTGTTACTTGGTATATACCCAAAGGATTATAAATCATGCTATGATAAAGACACATGCACACGTATGTTTATTGTGGCACTATTCACAATAGCAAAGACTTGGAACCAACCCAAATGTCCATCAATGATAGACTGGATTAAGAAAATATGGCACATATACACCATGGAATACTATGCAGCCATAAAAAAGGATGAGTTCATGTCCTTTGCAGGGACATGGATGAAGCTGGAAACCATCATTCTGAGCAAACTATCGCAAGGACAGAAAACCAAACACCGCATGTTCTCACGCATAGGTGGGAATTGAACAATCGGAACACTTGGACACAGGGCAGGGAACATCACACATGGGGCCTGTTGTGGGTGGGGGGATGGGGGAGCGATAGCATTAGGAGAAATACCTAATGTAATTGACGAGTTAATGGGTGCAGCAAACCAACGTGGCACATGTATACATATGTAACAAACCTGCACATTGTGCACATGTACCTTAGAACTTAAAGTATAATAGTAAAAAAAAAAAAAAGAAAATCCATATAAACGCAAGTAGAAATGACAGAGGATGTTACCACTGACCCCACAGATATACATATAGCCATCAGAGAATATTATGAACACCTCTATGCACACAAGTTAGAAAATTTAGAAGAAATGGATAAATTTCTGGATATATACACACTCCCAAGACTGAATCATGAAGAAATTGAATCCCTGAATAGATCAATAACAAGCTCTCAAATTGAATCAGTAATAAATAGCCTATCAACCAAAAAGAAGTCTGTGACCAAATGGATTCACAGCCAAATTCTACTAGGTGTAAAAGAACAGCTGATACCATTCCTACTGAAACTATTCCAAAAAATTGAGGAGGGACTCCTCCATAACTCTTTCTACAAGGCCAGCATCATCCTGATACAAAAACTTGGCAGAAGCATAACAAAAAAGGAAACTTCAGGCACATATCCTTGATAAACATTGATGCAAAAATCCTCAACAAAATACTGGCAAATCGAATCCAGCAGCACATCATAAAGCTTATCCACCATGGTCAAGTAGGCTTTATCCCTGGGATGCAAGGGTGGCTCAACACACACAAATCAATAAATGTGATTCATCACATAAAACTAAATACAAAAACCACACCATTATCTCAATAGATTCAGAAAAGGCTTTCAATAAAATTCAACACCCTTTTATGTTAAAAACTCCAAATTAACTAGGCATTAAAGAAACATACCTCAAAATAATAAGAGCCATCTATGACAAACCCACAGACAACATCATACTGAGTATGCAAAGCTGGAAGTATTCCCCTCAAAAACTGGAACAAGACAAGGATGCCCTCTCTCACCACTCCTGTTCAACATAGTATTGGAAGTTCTGGCCAGAGCGATCAGGCAAGAGATAAATAATAAAGGGCATCCAAATAGGAAAAGAGAAAGTCAAACTATTCCTGTTTGCAGATGACATGATCTTATATCTAGAAAACCCCGTAGTCTAAGCTCAAAAGCTCCTTAAGCTGATAAACAACTACAGCGAAGTCTCAGCATATAAAATCAATGTTCAAAAATCACTAGCAGTCCTATACCCCAACAACAGTCAAGCCAAGAGCCAAGCCAGGAACACAATACCATTCACAACTGCCACTAAAAGAATAAAATACTTAGAAATGCAGCTAACCAGGGTATTTCTCTGAAAGGTCTCTACAAGGAGAACTACAAAACACTGCTCAAAGAAATCAGAGATGATGCAAACAAATAGATAAACATTACATGCTCATGAATAGGAAGAACTGATATCATTAAAATGGCCAAAGCAATTTATATATTCAATGCTGTTCCTATCAATCTACTGAGGACATTCTTCACAGAACTAGAAAAAAAATCTATTTTAAAATTCCTATGGAACCAAAAAAGAGCCCACAAAGCCAAGGCAATCCTAAGCAAAAAGAGCAAAGCTGGAGGCATCACACTATCCAACTTCAAGCTATACTATAGGGCTACAGTAGCCAAAAGAGCATGACTGTTTTGTCTAGTGCAAAAACAGACACATAGACCAATGGAACAGAATAGAGAGCTAGAAATAAGGCTGCACACCTACAACTACCTAATCTTTGACAAACCTGACAAAAACAAGCAATGGGGAAGGATTTTCTATTTAATAAATGGTGCTGAGATAACTGGCTAGCCATATGCAGAAGATTGAAACTGGACCCCTTCTTTACACCACATAAAAAATTAAGTCAAAATGGATTAAAGACTTAAATGTAAAACCCAAAACTATAAAAAACCCTGGAAAACAAACTAGGCAGTACCCTTCTAGATGCAGGAACAGGCAAAGATTTCATGATGAAGATGCCAGGAGCAATTGCAACAAAAGCAAAAATTGGCAAATGAGATCTAGTTAAAGAGCTTCTGCACAGAAAAATAAACTATCAACAGAATAAACAGACAACCTACAGAATGGGAGGAAATTTTTGCAAACTATATAGTTGATGAAGGTCTAATATCCAGCATCTATAAGGAATTTAAGCAAATTTATAAGAAGAAACAACCAACCAACCCTATTAAAAAGTGAGCAAAGGACATGAACAGACATTTTTCTGAAGAAGACATACATATGACCAACAATCATATGAGAAAAAGCTCAACATCACTGATTTAGAGAAATACAAATAGAAACCACGATGAGATACCATCTCACACCAGTCAGAATGGTTATTATTAAAAGCCAAAAAGTAGAAGGTGCTGGCAATGTTGTGGAGAAAAGGGAATGCTTATACACTGTTAGAGGGAGTGTAAATTAGTTCACTCATTGTGGAAGACAGTGTGACAATTCCTCAATGACCTAAAAACAGAACTACCACTCAATGCAGCAATCCCATTACTGGGTATATACCCAAAGGAATATACCCATGCATGTGTATGTTCATTGCAGCACCATTCACAATAGCAAAGACATGGAATCAAGCTAAATTCTCATCAACTGTAGACTGGATAAAGAAGTGTAGTACATATACACCATGGAATACTATGCAGCCATAAAAAGGAGCAAGATCATGTCCTTTTCAGGAACATGGATGGAGATGGAGACCATTGTCCTTAGTAAACTAAAGCAGGAACAGAAAGCCAAATACCACATGTTCTCACTTATAAGTGGGAGCTAAATAATGAGAGCATATGGACACATAGAGGAGAACAACAGACACTGGGGCCTATCAGAGGAGGGAGGAGGGAGAGGATTAGGAAAAATAACTAATGGTTACTAGGCTTAATACCTGGTTGATGAAATAATCTATACAACAAACCCCCATGACATAAGTTTACTTACATAACAAACCTGCACAGCTACCTCTGAACTTAAAATAAAAGTTTTTAAAAATGTAATACATGTACACCATGGAATACTGTGAAGTCATAAAAAGAGTAAAATTATGTCCTTTGCAGCATTATGTATGCAGCTGGAGGCTATTATTTAAAGCAAAGTAATGCAGACACCAAAAATCAAATCAAATACCATTCTCACTTTTAAGTGGGAGCTAAACATTGGGTACACATAGACATAAAGGTGGGAATAATTGTCACTGTGGACTACTAGAAAGGGGAAAGAAGGAGGAGAGCAAGTGCTGGAAGACTACCTATTGGGTACTATGCTCACTACCTGGGTGACAGTTTCAATCATATCCCACACCTCAGCATCATGCAATAGACCCATGCAAAAAACCTGCACATGTACATCCGGATTCTAAAATAAAAGTTGAAAAGGAAAAAAATGATTCTTTATCTTTGACTATGATGTGTCTAAGTGTACTTCTCTTTGAGTTTATTCTGCTTGGAGTCTATCGAGGTTCTTGGATTAATCAAATTTGAGATGATTTTAGCCACTACTTCTTCTCACAATCATTCTGTTCCTTTCTCTCTCTCTTCACCTAATGGGTTCCCATAACACATAGGTTGGTACTGTTAATGGTGCTCAACATGTCCCTTGGACACTCTTCACTGTTTTTCCCTCTTTTTTCTTTCTGATCCTCAGACAATAATAGTTCCAATTTTTGAGTATTCAAGTTTGCGTTCTTTCTTCTGCGTACTTAAATCTGCTGTTAAGTGCCTGTAGTAAATTTTTCATTTCTATTATTATACTTTTCAGCTCTAGAATTTCTGTTTTGTTTCCTCCCATAATTTCTATCTTTTATTAATATTTTCATGTTATTCATACATTTTTTCCTGGTCTCTTTTAGTTCTTTGGTTATATTATGGTAGTTGATTTTAAAACTTTGCCTTGCAAGTCCAATCATTGAGCTTCCTCAGGGATAGTTTCGGTCAATGAATTTGTCCTGCAAATGGGCCATACTTTTCTTTTGTTTGAATGCCTTGTAATATTATATTGTGGTAACTCCAAAAATCAGATTTTCCCCTTTTCCCAAATTTTGCTGTTGTTTGTTTCTAAGGGGTGCCGTAACTTATTTGTTTAGTTTCTTTTGGAATGTTTTTTTGCTAAGGCTATATTCCTGGTTGTGTGTGGTCTCTGAAGTCTTCATTTTATTGTCTCAGTGGTCAGCCAGTGACCTGACAGAGGTTTCCTTAAATGTCTGTAGCCAAAAAGAGAATAAAAAATATTTTCTCCCAGTCTTTGAAGTTTGGCTTTAAGCTGGGGCATTCATTCAGTGCTACGCCAGCTCACCTCCATCTCTGCCTTAGCCTTCAGCACCTGATTTTGCAAAGTCTACTGATCCACAGTATGAGAAGTATGAATTCCCCAATGTTGAAGAGCTTTGTTCTTCTTGATTATTATGTTGGCTATTCTCCCTCTTTTTCAGAGGTCAAAAATATAGTTTTAATTTGTATTTGGGACTCTGAGTTACAGCAGCCTTTTTCCTACTCCACCCTCTACTTATTTGGTCAGTTGTTTCTCACAGGCTTTGTACAGCGAATTCACCCTAGTAAGTACAGCAGGCTGATACTTCATTTTACTCCGAATGCTGGTAGTTGAAAACAACAGTGTCATTGCCTAGTAAATGGAACTAATGCTCAGACTTAGTGTCAAGGAGCCAGAAAGGGCAGTGATTTCATGACCTAGTTAAAGGCACAGTCATTACTTAGCTCCCACTAATTGTGGTCATGTAGAAACACAGGCCCAACGATACTGGATATTATACTTTCTGCAGATGACCACGGCAACATTTCCCATTCATATGCTTTTCTAGAACCTTACCTCTCACCATTAAGAAGGGAAGTCTATGGCCCCTCTCCTGGAAATCTGAGGAGAGGGGTTATAGAACTAGACTGCTGTGGAAGTTATGCCATAATGACATCCAAGGAGAGCTCCTAAAGACAATACAATTTTTGTTTGGCTCTCCCTTAGGACACTCATCCTTGGATCCCAGTGCCCTGGTGTGTAAGTAAGCACAGGACAGCGGGGGAGGCCCACATGGAGAGTGACTGAGGCCCCAGGCCCTCAGTCCTGAAAGAGCTCCCAGCCCACAGCCAGGACCAACTTGCCAGCTGTGTGAGAGCCATCTTAGGAGTGGATCTTCCAGCCCCAGTGGCACTCTAGCTGATAGCCCATGAGTGAGTAAGTCTTCTACACCAAGCTATGCCCAAATTGCACATTTGCAAGCAAAATATGATTGTGTTTTTGAGTCACTTTGTTTTATAGTGGCTTGTTATGCAGCAGCAGCAAATTCAGTCACCGAGTCTTCCAAATTCTCAAGAAAAGCAAAATACTTAAATTTTCAAGTGAAATCTCTGATTTTTAAATAGTAACTAGTTCCAAATTTAAAACTGTCTTCTATAAGGTTTTGAATGGTTCCAAACACATAGAACAGATAAATACTCAAAGTGATGGATACTTCAAATGCCCTGACTTTATCATCACACATTCTATGTGTATAACAAAATATCACATGTACCCATAAAAATGAATCATAAATATGTAAAATGTTATGATTTAATACAAAGTAAAGAAATAAAATACCTGCTGTGAGTTATGTAAAAACATCTTCATGTTATTTTCTACCTACAGTCTACATGGGGTATCTCAATTAATTGTCACAAAAATGCTGCCAGGTAGTTGCTGTATCTTCATTTTTTTCAGATAACCCCCAAATCAGTGAATAAACTAGTTCAGAGTCACATGGCCAGTAAGAAGTAGGGTGAAGATCTGAACTCAGCAAAGTCTGTCTGTTTTTTTCTATGTCATACCATGTTTTTAAGCTTAATATATAAGACAGATTATTTCCTGCTTCATTTAACCTTCCTATTTCTGCCTTATTTAGAAATAGTTCCAAGGCGATTTAGTTTCTTGCACTTTTCTACCTTGTTGCTGCTGTTTTATTTTTCTTATACTTCATTTCACTTGAACTCCTCACCTCCAGCTTCATTTATTCTCTTGGGGTCCAAAAAGAAAGTGATTATAAACCAAGGAAGGTTGCAATGATCCTTTCCCCCACTGGATTTTCCCAGGGCTGCAGCCAAGTGCCAGTTTGGTTTAGAAGGGACATATAACCATCGGAGGCCAAGCTAGATTGGCATGTGTCCCTAGCAAATTCACACAGCATGAAGTTGCTATTCATGCCTTCAGTACTGCCATTTTGTGAGGCGTTTTGATTTTCCCTATACATTCTTTATAACCAATTATTATTGCCCCTGATCCTCTTTGCTACAAAATTTCAATAGAGATGGGACCTGCAGAGTCAATATTTGGATGTCTGTGTTTGTGTATCTATTTGGCTATAAATGCAAGAGACAAGAAGCAGTGTTTTTCTATCACATTTGGAAAAGGAAAGAGGAAAGATATGTTGAGAGCCACCATTATTTCCTAGGTGATTATAAAACCAGAAAAGAAAAGAAAAAACGAAAAGAAAATAAAAGAAAAGCCTACTGTTATTTTTTGGATAACAATCTTATCCTTGGAACAAATCCAACTGAATCAAGAAAGCACTTTATGCTTCAAATCTCATATAATAAATAGGTTTTCAGGTGAATGGTCTTAATTTTTATGGTAACAACTGTTTAGATAACTGTGTTTTTTTCCTTAGTGAGTTCTATTCTTGGTTAGTATACATCTGAAACATGTTTAAAATAAATTCATGTAAAGCCTGATTTGTAACTTTTAAACCTACTAAGTGTAGCTTATATCATTATGCTGCAATTGTATGTACATGACCATGAGGCATGATTTCCTGAACTGGGTGGGACATAGGCACACAGAATTTTTGACTCAGTTCCATTGCTTTAACCTGGAAAAAAAATTCCAACATCCTTGGAACTCTGATTTTCTGCTTGTGATACACGGAGTGTAACAGCTGAGCCACAGGCTGTTTTGAGAACAGAACAAAAAGCTATAAATATGTCAGTCAATAAAATTCTACCAAGCAAAGAGCCTTTATAAATCCAAAACACTATTGATGGTTTTAAATTATTTTCTCTGAAAAAAACATAATATCAGAGGTTATTTAACTTTTCTATTATTTACAGCACAGTCATCACTTTAGAAATAGGAGACTTAATTTTCTCAATTGTCCAAAATCAACTCAAGTTATGCTCAGAGAACCATAGTATCTTAAGCAGTAAGAGATTTGGGGAAAACAACATTAAAAAAAAAAAAAAGGTTATTGTGTGGAGAGGTAAGTTTGTGAAGTGCCCGAGCATACACTATTGTTATAAAATGTATTAATGCCCAGTAAATATCCATTCTCTTCTATCTCTATTCTGTAAGAGGAGCTGTTTCCCCACCTATTGTTATGGGGTTTGGTCATGTGACTTGCTTTGACCAATGGGATGTGAGTGGACATAATATATACCAGTCCAAGCAGAGAATTTAACACAAGTCAAACATATGTTTGGCTCGGCCTCCTCGCTTCTGCCCACTGTCCTAAGTGGAGTTTTCTCCAGGTAAACACTACTGCTTCAACCTGGGTCCCAGAAAGACAAACACATGCTCTAGATCTGTGTCACCTACCATTGCAAGCTGACCCAACACAGAGGACTTACGAAAAATACATAATAGTTGTAAGCTACTGAGATTTGGAGTTTTTTATTATAGAGCATTTTCATAGCCAAAGTTGATTAATTCATACATTAAACATCTTCTTAACCACAAGACTTCCAGGGCATTCAGTTTGCTGTCTTCTGTGGATCTCAAAATTAATTGGCCCTAGACTTACGTGTTCTACAGAAACACTGACTAAAAAATAAAATTTTTAGAGTAGCATTTTTTAAGACCATATGATGTCTTTTCAAAGGCAGAGGGTTAAGTTTACAAGCATCCCATCTTCATACCACTCAATAATAGATATGGCTTTATTGTGTGGTAACATCCATTCTTCTAGGCTGGTGATATAAATTAGCGGTCAAAGCATTCACTTTGGAATCATACAAGCCTTAATTTAAATTGTAGCCCCAGCACTTAAGAGATAGGAGACCTTGGGAATTCATGTATGTTCTCTGAGACTTAATTCCCTTACCTGAAAAATTAGGATAATAATATTAATAGTAGCTACATTATAAAATTGTGAAGATTAACTGAAATATATAATAAGCTTAGCACAATGTCTGACACAGAGCATAAGCTCAAGAAATGGTAGCTGATGTTATTACTTTTAGAGGTCCATGTCCATAAAACCCTTTATAGAGAAATTGGAAGTAGGAAAATAGTAAAGTTAACACAGGACACATTTATTTTAATCAAAGAACAGATTACTTAGGAGAAAATGACCTTTTTTTATTATTATACTTTAAGTTCTGGGGTACTTGTGCTGAACATGCAGGTTGCTTACATAGGTATACATGTGCCATGGTGATTTGCTGCACCCATCAACCTGTCATCTACATTAGGTATTTCTCCTAAATGCTATCCCTCCCCCAGCCCCCAACCCACCTGACAGGCTACCGGTGTGTGATGCCCCCTGCCCTGCTGTGTCCATGTGTTCTCATTCTTCAACTGCCACTTATGAGTGAGAACATGCGATGTTTGGTTTTCTGTTCCTGTGTTAGTTTGCTGAGAATGATGGTTTCCAGCTTCATCCATGTCCCTGCAAATGACATGAACTCATCCTTTTTTATGGCTGCATAGTATTCCATGGTATATATGTGCCACATTTTCTTTATCCAGTCTCATTGATGAGCATTTGAGTTGGTTCCAAGTCTTCGCTATTGTGAACAGTGCCGCAATAAACATACGTGTGCATGTGTCTTTATAGTGGAATGATTTATAATCTTTTGGGTATATACCCAGTAATGGGATTGCTAGGTCAAATGCTATTTCTAGTTCTAGATCCTTGAGGAATCGCCACACTGTCTTCCACAATGGTTGAACTAATTTACACTCCCACCAACATTGTAAAAACGTTCCTATTTCTCCACATCCTCTCCAGCATCTGTTGTTTCCTGACTTTTTAATGATTGCCATTCTAACTGGTGTGAGATGGTATCTCATTGTGGTTTTGATTTGCATTTCTCTAATGACCAATGATGATGAGCTTTTTTTCATATGTTTGTTGGCTGCATAAATGTCTTCTTTTGAAAAGTGTCTGTTCATATCCTTCACCCATTTTTTGATGGGGTTGTTTGTTTTTCTCTTGTAAATTTGTTTAAGTTCTTTGTAGATTCTGGATATTAGGCCTTTGTCAGATGAAGAGATTGCAAAAATTTTCTCCCATTCTTTAGGTTGCCTGTTCACTCTGATGATCTTGAAAATGGTCATATTGCCCAAAGTAATTTATAGATTCAGTGCTATCCCCATCAAGCTACCATTGACTTTCTTCACATAATTGGAAAAAACTACCTTAAATCTCATATGGAACCAAAAAAGAGCCTGCATAGCCAAGACAATCCAAAGCAAAAAGAACAAAGCTGGAGGCATCATGCTACCTGACTTCAAACTATACTACAAGGCTACAGTAATCAAAACAGCTTGATACTGGTACCAAAGCAGATATATAGACCAATGGAACAGAACAGAGGCCTCAGAAATAATATCATACATCTACAACCATCTGATCTTTGACAAACCTGACAAAAACAAGCAGTGGGGAAAGGATTCCCTATTTAATAAATGGTGCTGGGAAAACTGGCTAGCCATATGCAGAAAGCTGAAACTGGATCCCTTCCTTACACTTATACAAAAATTAACTCAAGGTGGATTAAAGACTTAAACGTTAGACCTAAAACCATAAAAACCCTAGAAGAAAACCTAGGCAATACCACTCAGGACATAGGCATGGGCAAAGACTTCATGACTAAAACACCAAAAGCAATGGCAACAAAAGCCAAAATTGACAAATGGGATCTAATTAAACTAAAGAGCTTCTGCAAAGCAAAAGAAAATATCCTTCTGTATCTTTTTTTTTTCTGTTTTGGCTGAATTCATCTATCTATTTTCCAAATAACATTTTTATATTAGTGAATTAAAATTTTCCCAATCTCCACCCTTCTACACGAACCTTCTCCACCCCTTCACCCCAAAGTAGAAATGTGGAAAGACAGAAACAGTTGATGTTCTGTCTGCATTTTGTTTACATGGGTAGGGGAAGCCACCCTGTCCCTGATGTCTCTGGAGGCTTCCAGGGCTTCACATTTCCACAAAGCACCTGCTCAACTCAAGTTAGCAGTTTCTGTTCCTATTAAAAATCCTAAAGTCAGAGTTGGAATTTTGAATCATATGGGAAGTTTCAGTGTTTCAAAGCATGAAGTAGAGCTTCCCTAACCCCTGCTATGACTACTCTGCTTTCAGTGTTGGAAAGGAAATAATCTTTTAAAAGGTGGAATATGCAAAAGGGGAAAACAGTCTCCTCTGGCTTTTCCTGGGGGCGGGAGGGGGATTGAGGCATTTCCCCAAAGAGCCCTGCTAACTCTGTGACCTTCCAAGATTTGTTAACTGTGCCAGAGAAGGAAATGTACCTGCAATTGCTCATTGGGGTAATATTTAAGTGAAGGTTGGATTTCAAGCTCAATTTAAGTGCTACATTTTGATTTTTTTAAGAAGAAAGATTTGCCTGTAAAAATGCTACTTTTCTTATACAAGATCTATAAACATGCTTTGACAACTTTTGAAATTGATTAAAAGTAGGCTTATATTTCTAAATGGAGATGCCTTGAGTCAGGATGAGTAAGCTAAGAAAATCTATTCATTTTAGATATATTTTAACTCTCCTTACTGTGCATTGAAATTATCAATAATTTCCAGTTATTCTTTGTTTATATTTTGGCACCATTTTATTCCCCTCCCAAAAAAAAAAAAAAAAAAAACTCCAAACACTAAGGCGAAATGTAAGCAAATAGTATTGGAAATTTTATAAATTTTATACATAGCAATCAGAAGTTTATAAAGTAGATCATTCTGAAGGCATATTATGTTAATCAGTCAAACTATTTAAGAGCAGGAGTGCCAATGTGGGGGTAAACTCAACTCTTTTGAAGAGTTCATTTGTTAACGCATTTCTCAATATCCCCAGGTGCCATCTCCTTAACTTTTTGTTCACTAGGAGGAAAATTCCTAATAGCAAGATCCACGTGAAGACAGCAGAACATTTACAAGAAAGTCAGCCAGGCATGTGGCAGCCAAGGTCTGTCAAAGTGTAGAGAATTTTTTGTATGTGGTAAAATACACATAACATAAAATTGACCATTTAACCATTCTTAAATGTACAGTTAAGTGGCATTAAGCACATTGACATTGTTCTGCAACCATCCTTACCATCCATCTCCAGACCTTTTTCATCTTTTAAAACTGAAGCTCCATACCCATTAAACAGTATCTCCTTATTCTCCCTTCCCTGTCCTCTGGCAACCACCATTCTACTTTCTGTTTCTACAAATCTGAGTATTCCAGGTACCTCTTATAAGAGGAATCATACAGTATTTGTCCAGTTTGTGCCTGGCTTATTTCACTTAGCATAATGCTCTCAAGGTTCTTCCATGTTATTGTGTGCATCCAATTTTCCTTCTTTTTAATTCTGAATAATATTCCATTGTATACACGTACTGCACTTTATTATTTACTCATCTGTTGATAAACCTTTCAGTGGCTTCTTCCTTTGGTTATTACGAATAATGCTGCTATGAACGTGGGAGTGCAAATGTCTGTTCAAGTTCCCGTTTTCAATTATTTCAGGTATATGCCAAGAAGTGGAAATGCTGGATCATCTGGTAATTTAACATTTAATTTTTGAAGACCCACTATACTGTTTTCCGCAGCGACCGTACCATATTACATTTCCTACCAGTAATTTGAGAAGGTTCTACTTTCTCCACATCCTCACCACTATTTTTTTATGCTTTTCTTTTAATATTAGACATCCCAAAGAGTTTGAGGTGGTATCTTGTGATTTTAATTTGCATTTCCCTAATGATTAGTGACACTGAGCATCTTTTCATGTGCTTATTGGCCATTTGTATATCTGCTTTGGGGATATGTCTGTTTAAGTCTTTTACCCATTTTCAAAATTGATACTCAGCAGATGTACATATTTTTGGAATTCACATGATAATTTGATACACTTATATAATCAAATCAGATTAATTGGAATATTCATTATCTTAAATACTTTTCTTTATACTACGAACATTCACATAATTATCTTCTAGCTATTTTGAAATATACAGTGGATTAATATCTGCAGTCATATCACCTGAATGTATCTCATCTCATCTGCCCATTTTTTAATTGGGTTACTTATATTTTTGTTGTTGAATTAGGAAAAATTAGATTCATAGCTTAATTATGATGAATGTATTTATCATCTCAAAAATTATTAAAAAAGATAAATATGAGGTCATATTTTACTTCATTGTTGAAATAATTGTTGAATAAATAGAATACATTTTTATTCAGCAAAGGGAGATTTTTTTTGTGTGTAGCTCATTCTATATAAATTATATACTTCCATATTTAGTGGAATTCTCTTCTTTCACAGATATTTCTTTTAGACTCCCACTTTTAGCAAATGAAGTCAAGAAAAGTGTTTTCCTGGTATTTCTCCTCTCATCTTCTTCCTGCCTTCTGTTTGCTCATTTCTTCTTGCTGTGAAACGTCCGTGTTCCTGGCAGCAGGCTGTTTTCTGTTTGTTTTGGAGATGTACCCACTGGCCTAGTGTGGGTAACATGAAAAATCTTACAGGCTTCTCTTAGCCCTGAAATGTCATCACCATGTCCTGTCCCCAAGCCATACAGCATCCAGCAGCCTCATTGGAAGTTTTAAAACAGCACTTACTTGGCACTGACCCTGTGCCAGGCATTAGCCTCAGTATTTTACAGACATTGATGCCTTTAATTCTTGTAATAACCCTATGTATGCTATTATTGTCCCCATTTTACAAATCTGGACAATGAGGCACAGAAAAAATAAGTAATTTTCCTGGTGTCATGCAGACAGTAAGTGTGGAAGCCAGGGAGCCTGGCTGCCACTGCTTCTTAGCACAGCACCGGGCTGCCTTTGGGATAATTGTCATATTCCCTTTCTTGGCCTCAAGGACTTCCATGTCCAGTCTTCCCCACCAACCCCCCAACAGCCTCAACACATGTCAACCACCCCCAGTTTAAAGCAAGTTGCCCAGAGGAATTTTTTGTGACTTTTGAGTCTTTTCATCTGATAATATACTTTTATGCTCAAACATATAATCTGGTAATAAGGTTATTATTATATCTATATCTCAGCTTCATCCAATTTGCTGCCATCTCTCTTTATTATATACTTGATTGATGGACTGATGCACCATAGAGGCATTGCTGAATTGAAGAGAAGAGACATCGGGGTGGAATTAATCGTGCAGCAGATTGCTACATAACTCTTGTTTCCCACAAGATGAGAATAACAGTGATAAACCATGAAGACGGCTGTGTGTGGCCTCAAACTAAGACCAGAATGCTCAAATAAGTTCCAATTTATCTTGTTTCCAGAGATAAATTAGTAGGAAGGGGTGAAGAGGAGAAATATTTGTGAATGATACAGTAATCACAGATATTGGTTGGTGTCTAGGATATTAAAATGTGAAAGTATTATGACTAAAAATCCTCTGCTGTCTAATTCCTCACAGCTTATATTTGATGTTCCCTAAATTCACGGTGTCCAAAGACAGACCATTTTTTCTAGAATTCCTGTAATGAAGATCTTTGCAAGATGCCGCAGTTTTGAATGTCCCAAGCCACAAAGAGGTTTCAGTTCTTCCTTTCAATCCCCAACCTTGAACTGAAGCCTCTGCAGAAAGCTCCCAGCTCACTAGTGTGGACGGGCAACTACCTGTGCTTCTATGAGAGAGAAAAAGTGAGCAGTTTCCAAGAGACAGAAAACACTGGTCCTGAGAATAAGGACCAAATGAGAAACCAGCAGTGAAAAAGACAGGAAAGAAGTCTGGGTGGAAGAAAAATGTCAATTTGTTAGAAGTGAGAAAGAATGAGAGAAGGTGCAGGCAGACACAATGAAGAGTTACAGGAAGGGTTAATCAGTGACTCAGCAATACGTGCTATTATTATTTGTCTTAAATAGTTGAAGAAACTGAGGCACAGGGGAGAGGGAATGCAGGACCACTCAGCATGTGGCGGTGATAGAACGTGAAGAAACTACTACTCTAACACCCCACTATCCAGGATGACTTCCAGCACTATTGTTTTCACTGTTATTCTAGACATAATAGCTGATTCTGTAAGGGAAGTCATAGTTATTGTTATTTGCAGATGATATAACTGAATTTTCAGAAAGACTGTAAAATCAGTTAAAAATTTAGACCTAATATTAACATAGGGTAATGTTGCTAAATCTCAAACCAATATAGCAAAGTTACATAACTTTTCAAGTGCAAGCAGTAATTTGTTCAAAGGCATAATTCAAAAGCAAGTATGAATCACATGACCAAACAAAAAAAGTCCCCCAAAAACATGGAACAATTTTATGACTCAATGTGAAAAGGCAAAATATAAAATATCAAATTTACCTGAAGATTATAAAATCTTAGCAATTAGAAAGACATATCATGTGGTACTGAGGATAATGTAATATGGCACAATGTCAAATTTTCATGAACAAATATAACAGTTTAATACTTTTAATCAAAATCTGATAAAATTTCTTTTGAAATTATTAAAGAGCATTTTCCGGAAAAATAACAGGCAAAAATAGCCAAGACTTAAAAAGCAAAAACAAAAACAAAAAACGCTGGCTATGGCCCCTCCTTGCAGATATGAGATGTAACAGGAGTCATAGTAACAGTAGCTACTATTTATAATTGATCTGTGGCAAATACTGTTCTCGGTCTTTGGTGAGTCTTCCCATTTCCCCTCTTCCAACAACCTTATGCAGAAGAGGCTGTAGCCACCCGTTTTTGGCAGAGCCCAGAGAGTTTGAGCACCTTTTCACCAGCTCACCAACTCAATAATGGACTTTAGCAAAGCATTATCTAATTTTAGTACCCACCTGCTTACCCACTATACTATGAACTACAAAAAGCAGAACAGTGTAGCATTTTTGCATAAATGGTGGATCAACGGACCAGAAATGGGAGCCCTGGAATGAATGTGTGTTAAAGGAATCATTGTCTGTCAAGGAATATGATATTATTCAAACATGACTTACCTATTTGGAAAAATAAAACAAAGCATTCTCATATTGTATGACATATTAAAATACATTCCACCTGGATTAAGGAGTTATCGAAAAAGGGAAACTAAAATTTAAAAAATAAAAACAGAAAAATACCTGAAAGTCTAATTTGTCTTCTGTTGGTGAAGGACTTTCTAAACATAAAAAAAATCACAAGGGAAAAGTAATAGGAAGATTTGACTACCTGGAATGTCAAAAAATTCTTAACTAAATTAAAAGATCATAAATTGGTTACGATTGCAACGAAATGTATATGCTTAATGTAGAAAGTGCTTATATGTGTGGAAGAGCTTATAATACATATCAAGCTTTGTAACATATATCAAAACTCTTGTCCTGTGATTTCTAATTCTTCTTCAAAGACTTTATATCCAGGAAAACCATCAGCAATGAGGCAAACGATAAAAAGGGTCTGCCCAGAAGGAAACTTTGTAACAGAAAAAGATGTGAAATAATCCAACTGCAGGAACCAACTCAATAGGGGGAGGATTTGCCCAATTTTCAAGCATTTCTGATTCATTATGTCACCATTAGCATAGTATTCCCAAAACGCACTTTGTGACATACAAAGATCCCAAGATAAAAATTTCACCTATATGTATGTCTGGAAAAGAGAAAAATAATTGTCAGAATGAGCACTAAACCTTCATTGATGGTTATAGGAGGGGGTGGAATTATAGGACAGACTTAATTTTATGCTTTCTCTTCTCCGGTGATTTACTTTTGTACAGAAAATAAACCATATTTATAATTAGAAAAAGAGGAAAACTTAACATTCAAAATTGCATGTACAATATGAATTTTAGCTTACAAATTTATACATAGAGGTAAACATCAAAAACGGTCATAGTGATTATCTGAAGGGAAGCATTATAGATAATTTTCTACTTCCTTGTAATGAATTTTTATACTTTCTGAAGTCTAACATGTATTATTTCATTTTTCTAATAAGAAAAAATAAACAATGTGCCAATGTAAATACAAATCACAAAATAGTTGACTTTTCTGGCTGCCTGCTAGCAGATTTTTGTTTTATTTTACTGCATGTGTGCACAAGTCATTTCATGTACTTTTATCTCTGGTTTAAGTTATACAGAAGCCATTCTGTTTCCCTTTGTAAGCGTCTCATTTAAATGTCCAGATGTATGTGGGTGTGGTGGAATTAGGAGGAAGAGCGCTTCGCCCCCATCAATTCTGCAGTTGTCGTGGCAGCTTAGCCGTGAGTGGGTCAGGTGGCGAAAGCAGAGGCCGACCCCCGCCAGCCGATGCTGCCGGGACTCCTCTTGCTCTCTGGTTCAGGAGAACGTCTCTAGAAGAGCGTCAGTTTGGGACTGGATATTGTAAATCTTGATCCAAGGAACAGTCTCCAGATGGAGAATGGGTAGAATTTCTCCTCCTTCTCTTGCACTAGGAGTAAGTGAGCGTCGCTAGAAGCATCCAGATACGAAGGTAAGGACAGATTTCAATATAAACGTGATTGAAAGCACTTTGCTGAAGAGCTTAATATCAATGTTTGCATTTAAAAACATAATTTGCTGCCATTAATTGCTGCAGATTCACATGATGTCAGCTGAAGACTGTCAGAGTTAAACGACTGAGGCTTGTTGAATTCTTTAAACAGCAAGTGCAATAAAAATCAGGGTAGCTGCTTGGTAAAAGATGGGAATTTAAATTTCCCCAGCACTTGTCTCTCAGCATATCAAAAAACCCATTTCTTGCAGAACATGTTTTCATTTTCATACCTCCTCACACCTGTGCTCTTTTTACTGACTTTTCTTTTCACACCATGCTAATTCATGTCTTACGTGCCTTTTTTTATTCTCTGTGGCTGACAAACCTCAAAGTCAGTAGGTGGTCATGGAATTGTGCCCCAAATACTGTAAGAAAAGTAGGTGTGGAGTTGACATGTCTTAGGACAGGATCTTTCAGCACCAGATACAGGAGCTTCCAGATTGCAGAACACACACAGGTCATATCATCTACGCTGAGCCCTTGCTGGCCCCTGGCTCTGGCCTGAGCAGGTAGTGGCAGCCAGACAGCACCTGTGTTCCATAAGGTGGGCTTCCTCCCCTACCCAGGCTTGACTGAGCCATGTCTGCATGCTTGGCAGCCAAGACAGGGCAGAATGTTTCCAAACATAACCTTCCATTGAACAAATCAGTTAGATTCTGTCCGCACAGTGGTATAACTGGCAGCTACTCTCTGCAGGCTTCAACTGATATACCACTGCGGCCAGCAGCCAGGCCTGGTTGGGCCAAGTCAGAAGTCTGGCTGAGGCTTCCAGCATCTGTGTGTGTTAATTCTGCATTTCGTGAACACCATCAGGAAAAGCCTGCTCATTTGGGATTGCTCATTAGTTGACAAAACAAATGTTTTGTTTTGTTTGCTTGTATGAGTTAGGTGCTAATTGCAAGCTAGAGATTTATATTTTAAAATCCACATCCATGCATCTGCATCTTCTTTTATAAATGATTTAAAGAGGGCTAAGAAGAGCTATTCAGAACCTCTTTCAGTTTGGGAAGACAAAAGATTGAATAGCAAATTATTTAGGCAGAATTCCACCCTACTCCTTGCCAATACACAAAGTATTTTAAGCACTTTTACCCTTCATAAATCCTTACAGTATACCAGCCAAAGTGATAGAAAGTACAAGGCTTCCTGTTTTTTATGGAAAAAATGTAGGAAAAATAAAAGATGGAGGGGAATAAACAGTCATCGACTTTGAAACAGCTGAAAACCGGATGGTATTCTCAAACTTTTCTGTACATAAGGGTTATGGAGAGCTTTTAAATATCCCCATGCCCTAGACACATCCAAGACCAATAAATCGCAATCTCAGTTATTCAAAGTTTTGCAGGTAATTTCAATGGGTGGTAGCCAAGTTTGAGATTAAAGTAAGGAAGCAAGGTTCTGTAAACTTTTCAGGTGATCCCATCTCGCAAACGGGGAAAACTGCAATCTGCTTTTTCACAGCCATCGTGTGTTTCAGCAATTGCAAAATATTCTCAGACTATCTCTAGGAGTCCCTAGGACTCTGCTCACATCACCTCCTGCAGCAAGTTGACGGAAGGCCACTATACTTGGTGACTTTTCTCTCATGCATTCACTCTAACCTCCTAGAGCTTTCTTTTGGACCCAAGAACTGTGTCTTTTACTTCCAAGTTATTCTATATCTCCTATATTAGATATGCATTAGTACCCACTTTTTATTCATAAGAGAGTGGATAGGTGAATTAATAAATCAGTAAAAATATTCACCTGATTTGTTATCAATTTATTTCAATTTAATAAATCTTTGTTAAGTGCCTCCTATGGACGTGGCCCCTAGTGTAGGCTCTGGGGATATAATTCTAAGCAAGAGATCCCCTGCAAATCTACGGTTCCTCAAAGTTTTCCCCAAGGACCACTCCATGCCCCGGCCCCTCATCTCCAGTAACAGGCATGTTAATTTCCCATTCTTTCCTCTGTTTTTCTAACATTCACTGGTTTCATCCCTGACTTCCCCCCATTGAAGGCTTTGGATCTGGAGAATAAAAGTGCGTTTAAAATTGAACCGACTCCGGCGAACATGGTGCTGAAAGGGCTGCTTATTTTTAGCACATATGTTTTACACTAGGGCTACTTTTAGGAGTCTCTCTCCAACTGGGCTGGCTTCTGAGAGGGGAGTACTTATTCAGAGAGGAATAGAACTTAATATAAACATTCCTCCACCCAGAAAAAAAAAGTTAACTGACACTGGGGGCAAAAGCCTGGTCTCCAACTGTCTATAAAACTAGCTGTTCCAATATCTGAACTCACAGAATCCCTCCCCCAACCGGGAGTTAATTTGGAGTTTGAGTTGAAAACATGTTCACAGTTTTGCCCTAAATCAGTCAGCCAACAGGTATTTCTGTGCCTGTCCTTCGAGCCCTGTGCTGTACACTTAAATTTTATTTCTTAGGAGCCAAAAAAAAAAAAAAAGATGAAATCTACAGAACTGATTCCTAGGTCACAACGAAATGCACAGGTTGGTGCTCAGTTTCTTCGTGGCTCCTTATCTTTCTCCAGATCCTCTTTCCTTAACAGAACTTTGCCATGGTTCTGCAGGTGTTTTCTTTGGCAATAGAGAGATGGTTATTTGAGATGATACATTAAAGTGGGACGCTAATTTAGTAAAAATGTTTTCAAAAGGTCTTGACACAGATTTGCTATGTGATGCCCAAGTGAAAGTCAAAGATTTGCCTAATCACGGCTTTGAAGAAAATGCCTCTGTTTGAAATCCAGGAAGATTGTTTATGAGCTGACCTAAGTGCCAGCATAGATTTCCAAAGAGCGAAATGCCACCAGTTCTAAAATGCAGGGTTGAGAATACTGTTAGCAAAGGTTGGTGTTTAATTCTGTCTTATTGTCCATAATGATACTGTGGTAGCATGGGTTATCTATGCTATTATTATACCTCTTCAAGCCTGTCTTAAAACCGCCCCATCCAGGAAGTTCCAGGTTAGGGAAGTGTCTCCTTTCTAAACTAAGCCTTTGGGCTTAAGATATTTTTGAGATCTGCGAACTGTGAGTAATGGCTTGTTCTTCTCCATATGTATCTTGATTTTTTGACACAGGCTGCATATCCTACCTAAACTGCAGCCCGATCTCTGAAAGCAACTTTGCTCAATTGAAGCCTGACTAGGTAAGGCTTTGAGAATTTGTTTCTGTTTTAAATCCACAGGATAAAAGGGGTGGAGGGTGGTCTATAATAGGATGAAGTGGTATATAATAGGTATTTAACTTAAAAGAAAATCTACCGCTTGAAACTGTAACTAGAATATTTCAAAAATAATGATATAACTTGAAGACTAAATGACTAGTGTTGACCTTTGACAATATCTATATAGAAATACAGCATGTGTGCAATGTATAATATGTCATTATGGTTCATAATAGTTTCAATTTCCACAAATTCTGCTTAAAGAACTCCAGAATGTCTGGTGTTAACTTATACACCACAGAGGGCTCTTTGAATGAATATATAAACTGTATAAAGTGCCCACAAGTGCAGGGGGTTCAAAAATAGTAAGGATGTCTTTAATAATTTTGTTTCATAACAACTGTCTTGGAATAATTTTTATTTACCTAAAAATAAGGTAAGACTATGTCAAAGTTTAGGCATAATGTTTATTAAATGCATAGTTTGTATCAATGCTTGTAAGCTGTAATTAGGAACGATATGTGGCATTATATTTTACTTTTGTTAATGTTCATTGTTAACTTCCTGAAATGTAAGCTGTGCTCACATGAAAAAAAAATGGATCAGTTTTTCTGAGAAGACATAGTAACAGAACCACTGTAACACAAAAAGACCTACAGGATAGTATTTGGATAGTTAATTTTAATGTAAACAAAAACTTCTATTTCAGCATTAAGAACACATATTCTTGATATAAGAAATACAAAATATTCTAGCACATGCCTAACAGTGGTGAAATATATGTATTCTTTTTCCCTACAACACTACATATATTTCATGCTACATATATATTAGCTTTTAACTATTGAGTCAAACATAGTTTAAAGTACTATAATATTCCCAAATTACAAAGAAAATAATTTTTAAAATTTCTCTGACAGAAACAAACAAAGCAATATTTTTCTTAATTTCTTTAAAATTTATCCAGGAATTTATACTTTTGAAAACTCATTGACTTCTGGATTTTTAAAAAAGTAACATAAACATTTAAGAAGCTACCAAAATATGCGAAGCCTGAATGTATGTTATATTTATATTTCTTTTTTATAGTTTTGAATGATTATTCACTTCATGGGCAATATAAATTTAGGAGTCTCACACATACTACATGAAAAGTGATTTTTAAATTTATTCTGTTTTTAAAAATTAACTGAATTTTTAAAAATTGACAAATAATTGTGTGTATGTGTGGAGTATATATTGATGTTTTGAAATATATAATGCATACTGAGCAGATCAGAGTAATTAGCATATACATCATCATTTATCATTTCTTTGTTTTGGGAGTATTCAATTTCCTCCTTCTAGCTATTTAAAACTATATAATATGTTACTGTTACCTATAGTCATCCTGTAGTGCTAGAGATCACTAGAACTTATTCCTCCTATCTGGCTGTCATTTTGTATCCTTAAAAACAGAAGATATGGAATATTTTCTATATGTATCTAATCTAGAGTTAATGTAAGTTTGTGTAATCGAGCAATTCTGTGGGTTTAGCTCCCAAAGCCAGATTTTAAACTCTGCTTTTCCCAAGCCCCTAAATCCTATCTTCGACTCAGCTGCAAATATGCCCCAAGAAAACAAGGCTGTGAGAGTGAGTTAAAAAGTCAAAGGACAGTTCTTTAGAGTCATTTAGCAATCTTAAAGATGAACGATAGAGTGTAAGTACCTGTATTTATTGTTCTCCAGTATAAGAATGTTAGAAAGTTAAAGTGGAGTGGTAATTTTGAATAATAACCAATTTAATTAAAATTTAAATCTTTGGTGTTTGAGAATTTTTTTTCTTTTAAGTCTAAAAAAGTTTCCTGACACAAAATCTATTCTTGTCAAGGTGACACTTAAGTTATTGTTTTGAAATGGTGAAGAAGGGAGAGAAACTGCTGTAGAAAGGGGTTGATAAAAAATACAGCCATCACTTTCCAACCAAAAGAAAGCAATGATTAAACCTATAATGTCAGCAATTACAGTGTTTCCAAACAATATTTAAAATTGAGATGGGCCTCTCAGGTTTGAAACTGTGTGTGTGACTGTGGGAGTAAATAGTCTGGTTTCCCACTCTTCATGTGTAAATGGGCACAAACAGGTGACTTTTCAGTGCCTGGGACAGAGAAGACGACCCCCCAGTGGAGACAACCGAACAGGCCCCTCATGCACACAGCGTGCCACCAGTATTGCCCAGAAATACTGTTTGTAGGAAATCGGAAAGGTAGCCGGGCCTGGCATTAATGCTAGGGTGTCTTGAGATGAGTCGAAGGAACAGCTATTCTTTTTTCCTTTGTTATGTTTCTTCCATTTCCAAGTAGATGAAGCTCTAACTCAACCTTTCACTTGTTTCAAGAGGGAGGTATCAGAACCATAACATATGGAATGAAACCTACCACTACCACCTGCCTGGCACGAAGAAATAATTTACCGTTCACGGGGAATTTCCTGTGTTTCATTTTGTCTGAAGAACTGTAACCCGACTTGAATGAACTAAGTGTCTAATTGTTGCATTATTTTTCTTGTAGAGATTTTAGTGTTTTATTACTTTCTCCAGTTTACCTCAATAGTGAATTAAGTTCTCTCTACCATCTGAAATGTTACAGTTCGATAAAATAGGTAAATTAATAAAGTCTAAAGTGCTTCCAAGCTGGGCAGAGACCTTTCTGTGCGCTGTGCTTTTATTGCTCTTCCCAGCTGATATTTATAACTGGGCCATATGTGGTTATAAAGATTTATTATGAGCCTGTGGAATAAGTTCTGTTAATGTGTACAGTAAATGTCCAAGTTTTGACTCTGTAAGCCTTGGAGATTTCTAATAAGATGAAGCCATTTTGATCATGAGCCAAGCAGTGTGCACTTGGAGCCAGGCCTCCTATTGACAAAGGGCTTAGCTATGAGCTGTAGACTCTACCCACTCTCTGTGTGGGTTTGCTAAAAATGTTTGCAAAGCTCAGGTAGGTATTTTTCTTCCTCATCACCATCGTCATCTGAGAGGGGTTGAAGTTGGAGAATCTACTGACTAAAAGTTGAAATGGAAAATTTTAAGACTACAAATAAAGATCAGACTAAAGGCAAGGCAGAGCCGCCCTGGGAATACAGTGAATGGGGCATCTGTGTCCCACTCGGGCGCCGGCCGCCTTGTCCAGCTACTGAACAGTTACTCTGAGTGCATGAGGAGGGAGAAAATTACAGGCACAGCTGGCATGAATCCACTCCCCATCCATGGCCAGTGCAAAGGAGACAAGACACTGTCTCTTCACTTTTATACACTTACTTCATTTTGTGAAACTTCTCTTGCCCTTACTATATGTGCATATTGTTCAAGTGAATACCTGCCAGTTTTAGAAGAGAAAGGGTTAGTCTGTTCTTGGCTGCTACATCAAAATACCATAACCTGGGGGCTTATAAACAATGGAAATTTATTTATCACAGTTCTGGAGGCTGGGAAGTCCAAGATCCAGAGGCCGGCAGGTCCAGTGTCTGGTGTGGGCCTGATTCCCGCTTCATAGATTGCATCTTTTTGCTGTGTCCTCATATGGTAGAAACAACAAATGAGTTATCTGGGGTCTCTTTCATAAGGGTACTAATCCCTTTCATGAGGCTGCACTGTCATGACCGAATCACCTCCCAAAAGCCCACCTCCTAATACCATCACCTTGGGGCTGAAGATTTTAACGTATGAATTTTGTGGGAGCATAAAAATTTTGTGAGGGCATAAAAATTGTTTTATTTAGAGCCCATAGCAGTCTCTCAATAAAACAATAGAGTAGGACAGTGTCAAAAGCTTTGTAATGTGTTTCTCAACCTCGAGGGCATTACAATCACTTGGGGAACTCTTTAAAAATACTAAAAATACACAGTTTAACCCCTTTCCCCTTCCTTGAATTCTACCTGGGTATAGTTTTGTTTTTGTTTTGGAAGTTCTTCAAGAGCTTCTAATCTGCAAAACCACTGGTCTAAGAACCTCGTCTAGTTCTGACCCAAGAGTTAGAGAAATGACTTTTCATGGATGTCACATGAGGGAAAACCCAGGGCCAGACCTTGTCGTGAGGTTCCTGCACAGCACGTTTCCCCTTTTCTGCATCCCCTTCTCCCATGAAGGGCAGCTCTACCTGAATAATAATCTACAGACTGAACTTTTCCCTCCAGTCTTTTTTCCAGCAGATCTGTGAGATGCCATATTAGATTGGTCCTGATTAATTAATCCAAAAGTATTTCTATTTAAAAACAAAAAATTTAAGTTTTTTTTTTTTTTGAGACCGGGTACACAGGCTGGAATCCAGTGGTATGATCACGACTCACTGCAACCTCAACCTTCCAGGCTCAGGTGACTCTCCCACCTCAGCCTGAGTAGCTGGGACTACAGGTATATGCCATCATGCCTGGCTAATTTTTGTATCTTTGTAGATAGGATTTCGCTATGTTGCCCAGGCTGGTCTTGAACTACTGGGCTCAAGCAATCTGCCTGTTTCGGCCTCCTGAAGTCCTGGGATTACAGGCATGAGCCACTGTGCTCAGCCCAAAAATATTCCTATATGATAATTTAATATATGAGTCTAATGTCATTAACATGAAATAATTTTTATATCTATCCAAAGTGAGCAATTGACAAAGAATTTCAGATATTCAATAATCCTAGACTGATTGACACCAGATAAATTCTAATAATCTTTCTGGCTGTACCTTTTCCCCAGTTATCAAATGATAATCCATCCTTTGAATAGAACATTCAGGGAGGATCCTAGCCATAGTTGGACAGTCTGATACTTCCTGTGAATTTTCTTTCCAAAACTTGTCTCAGATCCATCCATCCTCCCCATTTCCACTGCCATTGTCCCCTGTCCAGGTCCCTGTCCTCTCTAGAGTAAATTATCTCAAGGTTTTACTACATCCTCCTGCAGATCCAGGCTCCATGTGAGGTTTGTCACCAGCTTACGTTGGCCTCCACTTAAAGCCTTTCAGTGACTTTCCATTGCCCTAAAAATAAAATCCAAACTACTGGCCATGCCGTGGACATTGTCAGATCTTCTCAACCCTGTTTGAAACTGCTCCCTGGTCTCATGCATGTGTCCGTTCTTCTCTCAGCTTCCTGATCAGCCCAAGCTTTCTCCCACTGGAGCTTCTGTCCATGCTGTTACTTCTGCCGAGCATGTTTTCTGCCCATGTTTTAGCCTTCATATCTCTGATTAATTGCAACCTCTTCAAATAGTCCTCTGTGGTTACTCTGCCTAATGCAATCCACCCCTTTACCATCTCTATCTCAGCCTGTGGTTTGCTCTTTCATAACACTCCCATTTGCAATCATTCTATTCATTTTCTTTATTTGGCTGTTCTCTGCTTGTTTCCTCCACTGGGATGGGAATCCCTTCACTTCAGGTACCAAGATCTTCACCATTTTATTCACAGTGCCTAAAACATGCCTGGCATGTAGATGGTACTCAAACAAAAATGTTAAATGATGAAAGAAATTTAAAAAAAAAAAGATCTTTCTAAGGTCTTTCTTTTCTCCTGGCCTTTAACTTGGCAGGCTTTATCTGCTCTTCAGAGTCACTGAGATGAGAACCAGGTGGCAAACTCTGCTTACCTTCTCCTCCAGACAACACAGAGGCATTCTTAACTCTTAACCTGCAGACTTTGGAACTAGGCACTGAACTCCAGAGGGGATAATAACACCAGCAAATGTTTAGCTAAAAAATTTACCCATACATGCCACACATTGTGCTACACATCGAGCTCTTTGGTCCTCACATCAACACTGAATTAGGAGCTATGATTATCCCCATTCTTTAGATTAGTAAGCTGGGTATCACCAAGGAGAAGTACTTGCCCCAAAGTCACGTGGCTCATATGTGTCGGAAGCAAGGTTTGTGACAGATCTTCCATGTTAAACCATTATTTTATACTCCTCAGGAGAGAGTATGGTTTTATGAATATACTGCACCAAATTGGCTGGGATGACAATACTAGTTTTTAATTGGCAGCTGTGACATATTGAGGGCTTATATTAAGAATGCGAGCTACTCCAAAATGTGCCTGTCCTGCAGTTGTACAATCACATATTTTTAAATCAAAGTAAATGATTTTACATTTGTTTCCTTCTAACTGCACCATGTTTATTTCACTGTCTCTTTCCTCAAGTCCTTTTGCGTATCAGTGGATGTTTAGAGTGAAAGGGGCAGGGATTTTAGAGCAAGACAAGCCTAGGTTCATGTCCCAGCATCACAGGTTAGGGATGTGTGATCTGGAACAGGTGACTTAACTCTTCAAAACTTTGGTTTCCTCCTTAGTAAAGGGAGGGTACCGGTGCATGGCTTTGTGGGAGTCTAAGAGGGTGGAAGTGTGAAGCCCATTGCCATGTGCCCGCATGCGGGGCCTGCGCCAGCTCAGTTCCACATTCCTTGCCCCACGCATTAACTAGCTCTCTCTGCTGTGTTATCTGAGATTTGTACACTCTTGATTCTTATTCTGTAGTTTTGTTTTGAGTCATCCATCAAGTACTGCTCCCAGAGGTAAAAGGCTTTTCTGAAATCTGTCTCTTCCCTTATAGACTTTCCTTTATCCCAGGAATTGACTCACACATATTTGGGATTGTAATTGTCTGGATTTGTAAGGGATATGAGTAACATTACCCTTCTGCAGCTTGGATTTTTTCTTTTGGTGGTGTTAATAGCATCACACTCTGTCTTAAGCCTCTTGGACATCTGAATAAATGTTGGCATGAAACCTGGTAAAATGAAGCATGAAGATGAATGTGTTTGTAGAGGTGAAGAAGACATTCAGAGCTGGGAGAAGTGAAAGTCTATGAATTCTCATTCCATGCCCAAAAGTGACCTCATTCCCAGAAGAGTCAGCTGCCCCACTCTTCATGACTTTAAGAATCATGAAAATGTCTCATATGGGAAAGCTCCAAAGACTGCCCAGTATTTCTAAACTTTAACGGGATGTAATTATTACCCGTGGATAAGGCCATAAATACTTTAGAAGTCTATCTCATTTGTACCGAATAATTTATCTGATTATAGTTACTCACTGTCACCTAGCTGAAGTCAGGATAGGTAAGCTTTGATGAAAGAAAAAAATTATCCCAGGAGTAAGGCAATCAGTGAAAAAAAGAAGCATGGAAAAAAGTCCAAATGTAGAAAACCAGGACAAGTCTGATTGTAAGATGGCACAGAGGGGCTTGTCAGAGCACCCAGAGATGAAGAACCAGGGTAGGAAGAAGTTAGAAAGCACAGAGGGACAGAAGTATAGGCTGTAGGTGTGGGGAGGCTTTAGGCTAAGTACTTGTCTAGAAGGACTCAAGGAAGCATAAATTAATACATAAAAACTTTGGAAACCTTTCTGGTGTCTACTCATGCTGATAATATGCATACTCTTTGACAAAACAACTTCACTCCTGAGAATTGTGTATTTCTAGCAGAAATCTATACAAATGGTCACTAAAAGACATATACAAAAATGCTCCTAGCAGCACCACTTGTAATAATTCTGTATTCATTTGCTAGGGCTGCCATAACAAAGTACCATAGACTGGGAGGCTTAAACAACAGGCTAAAAGTCAGAGATCAAGGTGCCAGCAGCTTTGGGTCTGAAGGACACAGGCGCTGAGAGGGAGCGTCTCAGGTAAAGAAGAAGAGGGGAAGGTATGCCACTTGAGGATTCTCTGACCAAGAAGATGAGAAGATGGAGCAACTTGAAAGTATAGTTATTCTTTTGCCAACAAGAAACAAGAATAGCAATTAAAAACTCCAGGACAAACAAACACACAAAAACTAAATGAAAATCATTCTCTAAATAGAAAGCAAATTAAAAAGTGGCATGATTTTAATCATAACTATGAACAAAGCAAGAAAATTAATTTTCATGTTAGTACAAAATAGAAGGTAAACACTAATGACGTTGATCATGTAGAATTAGAGCTGATAGAAATCCTTGGCAAAGGAGATGTGGAAAGGTGGAGGCAAGGACAGGAAATAGCCTTTTCCTGTGTGGGAGACATCTGTGTCAAGTTACTGATAAGAAATAAGGCATTAATTGACTAAAATTAAGGATAAAGGCATAGGAATATTTTTTAAGCCTTTCATGGTAAACAGAAGAAAAAGAATACTAAAAGTACTGTAATTATTGAGCATTGTGAGGAAGAAGCAAGGAGAAAGAAGGCATTGAGATATCTCTCATAGTGAAGAACCAACGGATTTTTGTCTACCTTTGTTAAAATTCAAGAATTTAGTGAGTCATTTGTTAAACCACTGGAAGCTTGAGATTGGCCATGGTGGGAATATTTACATCCCAGAAAGTGAAAAAACAAACAGATTAGAAAGCAACCATGTTAACTAAAAACAGTATTGAAAAGTGAGGCAGGGGCAGGGAGGAGTTAGCAGGAGACTGCCTGTTCTTTTGTTGCTGAGTATGTATTTTTCTGTACATCATAATTATTTATTATGTACTATTTATTTCTATTATGTATATCACATTTATTATATTTATCATGCTCACATATATTTAAAACAAATACTTTAAGCATCACAAATAACATCTAAAAATTTTTAATAAATATTTTTGAGAGCCTGCACCCTGTGTGCCATCATGGTAGGCAAACATGCCGAATACCTTCTCTGTCAGAGCCTACTTGACCAGTAGTGAATAAGACAGGTCATTGGCCAATCACACTGTAGTGTTATGGAGGGATGCGAGCACTAGGGGAGGCATCTATTCCAGGCATTGGAAATGAGGTGGGGCTCCAGGGTAAGGCATCAGAGTTAATGACAAATGGGTACTGGGGAGGCAACAGAAGTCTTTGTGAGTTGAGGGTGGGTGGGAGGAAGGGACACTCTTCTAGCAAAATGAAGCATGTGCAAAGGTCTGGAGAAAAGAAAGGGAGTGGGGACGAGATCTGGAAGATAATAGTGTAAAGTGTTAGGGTGAGTTCGAGGCATCAGATCTTCAAGGAAAACAGGAGCTCCAGATGTTTTAGGGCACTTGATGGGACAGATTGTCATAGAGAAAGACTCTGCCAAGTTATTTACACTCTTGCATGCTGTGTCAGTGCTCATTTTTGAAAGTCATTTACTACCTCTGAAATTGGAATGCATTCTACAATTCTGGTCAACCAGGCAGTAGTAAAGATACAATCGTCATTCCTGAACATGCTCTGCAAAGTTATAGAATAAATGTCTTTGGTTAGAAGAAAAATTGAAGACAAGAATGAAAGATTCTTTGAAGAACTGCTGTATTCCCAGTGTTCTCAGCGGCACAGGGGATGATACTGTGTGGAAAAACAAACCAACCAACCGCACGGGAACATTCACGTCTCTGAGTCAAAAAGTGATCCCGAAAAGTCAAACTCAGAAGGCAAACAGGTTTTTGAAAAGCATCAACCTATTTACTTAACTTATATTTACACTTGCCCGTACACCAAAAAGTGATACATGATAAAATCTATGCCTAAAAAAATCTTTAAAAGCTCACTAATTATAAAAATTCTAAGGAATAAGAAATAATTGTATCAAATTTAATTGCTAACATTTTTCCTTTAGTGGCACATAAAATTATAATTCTTCTAATAATTGATGGCATTTCATAAATGCCAATAGAAATATGGTGTATATCTATATTCTCCTTTATAAAAATGGAATTAAATTTATATATCTCATAACCTGAATAAATATATTTGGACTCGAATCACATTAACAGCAGGTGTTGAAACAACAGCAAAAATGTATCAGGCTAACCTCATTCGCAAGAACACTCAGTGGGAATACTTCATTCCGTGATTCTCCATGTTCTGTGTTGAGAGTTACTGCAAACCCTTCTCAGATGGTGGGAGCCGGAGGGAACTTGGCAAAGAGGCTGCGCCATGCAATCCACTCCCCATTCGTTCCTGACAGTGTCTATGGGAGAATGAAAGTTCTGTCCCACTTGTATGCTTTCTATTTGTGAAACAATCCTAGGTCTTTGTGTTCCTTTTACCCGATTCCCAAACTGAACAAACCCAAGTACCAACCATTCCCCTTGGATTTTTAGTCAACTGAAGATTCAGAGAGCTGCTCTCTTGGGGAAGAGGCTGTGGACATGACGTTTGCACATGCAGCATATCAACTTGCAATACTTTTCCCCTCATGTGGGGGCTACTCCCAAGGAGTTTATTCTAAACCCAAAGTACATTAGTTGCCTATGGCACCTTAGAAAAATAAACTATCCTGGGGTCCCTGGCCTTGGAATGTCATTTCCTTTATGATATGTGTCTTTGAAAGGCAAGGAGTGGCAGTAAGCAGAGTGATATAAACATGGGGCCTGGGCTTTAATTCTGTCTGCCCTCATCCCTTATGAGGTGTATGATTTAGAGGGCCCAACTTAACTTCTCAGAGCCTTGATTTCTCCACTTCAAACTAGAAGGAAGAATGCCTCTTTTGCAGGCTAACACTGAGGATTAAATGAGGTCACACACATAAGGCATATTCCACAGTTCTTTATGCAGAAAGTGCCTCACAAATGGTTCCTGCCATTTAACACTGGAAACAAGAAAGCAAAGAGGCTGAGCATAATACATGATCGTGCACTCTTAGTGATGGGAAAAGACCTTTAAAAAATTATCTAGTCCAGTCTTCATTCTACAAACGAGGAAAGTGCAATGCTGGCCTAGGCAGGGACTTTCATAAGGACAAAAGAGAACTCAGTGGCCAAGCTGGGTTGAGCATAGCCCTCATGCCTTTTTGTTTAAAGCTTTCTCCATTTGCTTTGCAGAACTTCCTATAAGTAATAGAGCAACCACAGATGGAATTTGACTAGCTGGATTTTTTTTAAATATCACAGCCTGAGGAAATGTCGCTCAATCATTGAATGTTTCTGATGTGGACCAATTTCAGTCAAAGACAGTAAAAACAGAAAGCCTCAAATTTCTTCTTATTTTAAATTAGAATTTTAAATGTAAAGCTTAGGTGAAGGAAGGATGGGAATTTGAATTTAAAAGGCTGAAAGAAAGAATACCAAAGAATTAGAAGATAAACATTTTGTCTTTCAAAGGGAAATAATTCTTCATTCTGTTTTACAGCCAACCATAACTCGTAAGATGAATGACGCTTTCTGTTAGTGTCATGCTTTTCAAGTCACATAAAAACCTGGTTTTGCATGAGAGGCGCTGCTGAAGCAGCCCTTGTCAGCGGCTGTGTCTCATTCTGCAACACATAGTGTCCCAATTTTCACTGGCTTCCTCTGGAACTGAAGCTGGGTGCACAGGTTTATCAACCGTCTGACTCTCACATACTAAACTCCCGCCATGCCAGAGGGGAACACCTCTCATTCCCACAACTCCCCAACCCAGACCACTCCCAGCATGGGCTGGATCATTTTGACCTTGGACGAGGTGGAGAGAATGTCATTTCCAAGAGTTCCCTCACTTGTCTCCCATCTCCATAAATGTTGCCATATATAGATAATGCTTATACTTTTGTTTATTAGTTTTGACCGTAACTATTTTTATTAGGTTCCTAAGTGACAAGATCAGGACAAAGACAGGTTCATTATGCTAGTTAGATATTTTCGTAAAGTATGATAAAATAAATGAAAAGGAAAACAATACCTGTTTATCTGAGATAGAAGAAGTGTTTACAAGTTGTTATGCTGCATTCTAGTTGTGCTAGGGGTTACAGGGATGTATACATGTGTTTATGCTCATGGAACTGTACACCAAAAAGAAGGCAATTTTACTGTATGTTAATTACAAAAAGAAAGCTATTAAATCTTCCTCAATTCCTAGAAAAATATAAGTAAACATTGTTTCCCATACAAACTCTTGTGAAGAGTTAACGAAACTCATCTGGCTTTATTTCATGCAAGACTTAGAAAGGCTAATAGTACGAAACTGCAGATCAAACCATAGCAAGTCGTGGAATGGAGGGCAACATCTTCAAGTTGGCCAGGCCAGTACAGGCGATGAGTGCAGCTGCTGGGGGGCAGTGGGGGGCAGGGGGTAATGTGAGTCTGCAGGGCCCCAGGATGCCACAGCCCCTCCGGAGCAGTCCCTGGAGAAGCTGCGTTTCCTGTCCCTCGTGGCCAGTGAGATCTCCCTCCTGTTCTCGCCCTGTGATCTGCTGGTATTTCTTTTTGAAGACTTAGGTTATGAAGTCTTGGTTTCAGAAACAGGAACAAAACAAAGCAAAAACAACTTGATAGCATTCAGCACAAAGTAAGGCAACTCCCCACTATGATGTTAAATTGGGTTTTGTGTTTTTTTCAGCTACAAAACCAGAGTCATATATCTGATGGACTCAGGAATAAAAAGGAGTCTGGATTAAGAAGAGTAAAGACAGATTACTGATGCTGGCAAGACCCAGGCAGACTCACTCTGTGCACACTATCTGACTGTCCCATTCGCAGGGCCAGATATTTTCTCTTTGTTACTATTTTCGCATGTGTCTAGGAAATATTTGGGTGGCACTGAACTCACAAGACCTGAACCTTGTAGCAGATGCTGCTTCCCCTGGGTGTACTCACTTCTACATGCTGAAGGGGGATGGCTGCTATGGCTTAAGTCTCTGCCTAGAGGCTTATTTCTAGGCCACAAGGCAATGACAAACAGAAAGTTTATAGAGAAATATCACTTTTTGTTTGTTTATTTGAGATGGAGTTTCCCTCTTGTCGCCCAGGCTGGAGTGCAGTGGAGTGATCTTGGCTCACTGCAACCTCCGCCTCCCAAGTTCAAATGATTCTCCTGTCTCAGCCTCCCGAGTAGCTGAGATTTACAGGTACCCACCATCATGCCCAGCTAATTTTTGTATTTTTAGTAGAGATGGGGTTTTACAATGTTGGCCAGGCTGGTCTCGAACTCCTGACCTCAGGTGATCTACCTGCCTTGGCCTCCCAAAGTGTTGGGATTACAGGCATGAGCCACTGTGCAGCCCTAGAAATATCACTCTTTAGTCTACATTGTCTCCCAAAGCTCCCCAGAGGAACTGAGCTTCCACTACCTACAGTGCTTGTTGGCAGACCTTTTGTAGCTTTCTGCCCTATCTCACAGGATCCTCTTTCCCTGATCAGAAATGTCTGGGGTTATCTGCCAACTAAACTTCTTGCTCTTGAATCTGAGCCTCAGGTTGTGTGTCTGGGGCAACCCAGGCCTAAGATAGCTATGCATATTAAGCACTCACCCACAGAAATGCACACACACGCATATGCATGCACACATTCACTCATACATGGATACTTGCACACATGCAGACATAGACACATAAGCATATATATGCTCTCCTGAACACAATATTCATGATCTCCAATTCCCATGGGTCATACTCCTGGCATTTGCTACAGAAAGGGCGGCACAAGCGCTGTGATCCCTCCCTCAAATACTCGCATCTGGAATTTGGCTCCTTTTCTCCCTGCTTAAATGGTATAGTGCAGGTGATAACTGCGTAGATAAACCTTTGTAGTTAGAAAGAATCTAAATGTTGGTGTCTGTAAGCACAATATATAAATGAGTTTGGTTTTTCCTTCCAAAATAACTGATCTTTTACTTTAAATATAATGTTAGCCAGCTTTGAATCCAGAATATTTACATCTTGCAGACTGTGTCTTGCAGCCTCTGAATCAACTGACAGGGAGCATCCGTCCCTGCGTGCAGGGCTGCTGAAAGGTGGGAACAGAGATAAAAGACAGGAGATGGGAAGAAACAAAGGGAGCCAAGATATTTCATAGAATGCTGCAAGAGACATTCCTTTTGATCTATTTGGACTCCTTCAAGGCGGGATCCAGAGAAAGAAGAATGGCAGGTTGGAGACCACACCCCCAGATTGTCTCTCCTTTGTACTGCGATAGCGGAACTGCCATTCCTAATCAGAAACATGACCAGGAACATTGGCTCGTACCTCCCAGCTGTATTTGCCTGCTGGCATGATCAACCACATCAGAATTTTAAAAAGCTGTTGTACTTTGCATTGGCTTTTCCCTGTTTTAAACTGCTGAGCATTTATTGAAGGTTTACTATGTGCCAGGCAATGGGATAAAGTCCTCTTAAGAGAGCTGATTCAAATTATTCTCCCAAGGAGCTCTCCAGGAGAGCTGCTAAAATAGTTCAATTTATGAATGAGAAAGAAAGCAGATGCTTAAAAGGATTAAGTAATTTGGTCAAAGCCAACAGGAAGTGCCTGGTGGAGACACCAGGTCTTTCTGAGTCTAGAGCTTCAAATTTAAATTACAATTCCAGTTGCCTCTTGAAAAGCAGCACACTCCCTCTCCCTGCGCACCTTAGCAGCCCTGTGGAATGTACTGTCTCTAAAGAGCATGCCTGTTAAAAATGGCTACAGTGCCAATAGATGTGCTACATATGGGGTATAGACAAGACACATTTCCTGGAGCAGCCGCTATTGCTCAATATTGACATGTCATTTTCATATTAAAGCAAGTGTACTGTGGCTGCTGCTCCTTGGATTCATATCTTTTGGTTCTAAGTTTGCCCTCTTTCCAGTGCATCATCTCGCTAGTAGGTAGTTCAGCGTCCTCTTCCTCCTTGCCCAGACCTTCTTTCCTTCATAGTTCTTTCCCTATCCTCAACTCCAGTTTCACAAAGAACTTGTTCGTGGTCACACAGCCCACAAGTGTCTTTCTGTTATTTAGAAACATGCACCAGGACAAGGCCACGAAGCAAGTCTGCAGCCTCTGCTACCCAGGATAGGCTGCATCCTCCTGTGCAATGCCCACCATATGCTCTGCAGTCCATGGAAAACTCCAGCATTTAACATGGTGGGTGTGATCCCTGACACAGAAATCATTATTAAACAACAAATGGCATTTGTGAATATTCAATTGCAATGTTGTAAGAAGGAACATGAAAGGCAAGATTTGGAAACAGGTTTGGTTTGGGCAACCTGGAAGGCTCCTGGAGGAAGTAACATTGAACAAGACTCTCACGGTTTGGTTGGTGGAGGAGGCACCAACTGAAAACGGGGATGTGGGTTCTAGTTCCGTGGTTCCTAACCCTGGCTGTGCATTTCAATCATTGGGTGGATTTTTAAAAACTGCCCAGGCCGCACCTGAGACCAATTATATTGAATCACTGGGGCGGACTTGGATATTCCTACTTTAAAGCTTCCCGTGGACAGACAATGGACAGACACACCAGCAGGAGGCCATTCCAGTCCTCAGGTAGGACAGGTGCAGAAGTGACAGGAAAGCTGCAGGGAGTCCAAAAACATGGGGCAAATGGGAAGTGATAACAAATCGGACCCCAGGATAGCTTGGATAACGAGTTGAGGGAGGATGGGTCAGGCACGACTCTTCAGCCTGAGTAACAGGAATGATTTGGATTCTGTTTGCTAATTGATTTGGTTACATCCATTATGAAAATGGAGAGCTCTCAGCAAGAAGCTCACCTGGAACTGCAGTAAACAGCACTGCTTGCGCTGGGCCCTCCTGTCTGCTGGGAGCAGGACTTGCCTGTAATTACCTCCAATGTGGAAAAAAAAGAACTTTCACATCCTGACTCTAAAATTCTCTCTTCGCCCCGTGTGTCAGTACATAAACTTTAATTCAGACATTGGCAGTACTGTCAGCAGCTCATATGTCATCAGCGGAGGGCTTGGAGGCTCCGCGTGCCAGGGAGCAGGTGGCTTCTATTGCCTTCCTGGAGGTCGGGATCCCCCTGGTTTGCTGAAGCCTTAAAGGCAAGTCTTTCTCGAGGGTGAGAACAGAACCTGAAAGACAAGACTTTGCCTCTGGTCTCTGTTCAGTGGCTGAGCAGTCCAGCCCAGGTGTCCCACTCCTAGTGGGATGCAGATGTCTCTCTGCACACCTGGGAAAGTGTGTAACCATGACCACGTGAGGCCCGGGGCTGGATCTCTCAGGGACCCTGCTGACAGCCCACAAGCCCAGGGGGTCGACCTGGGAGAAACCACAGAATATTACCCTTGCTCTGCATGGATACAGGAGCTAACAACAAATAGAAGTGCAGATAGGAAAACTCCCTTCCCATCCTCCTTGGGCAGTAGCCTCTCCTAGCCTACCTCTCCCCATAAGCTATCTGCTGGTGTCTCCTGGGTTGCTTGAGGTAGCATTTAGAGGGGTTGGCAAATGCCGCTATGAAGAGCACAAGCCCGTTCTCCATAGGAGCTGGCCTCTTAGGCCTGTTTTCTCCTATCTCTCGCTTTCGCTTTTTGAAATGTGATCCTCCCTGGTAGGGAAAGGCAAACAAAACATCCAATGCTTATAAAAATTAAAGTTCAGCACAAGCTGTTAATGAATTGAACTTGCTTCACACATACATTTATAAACTCAAAACAGACCTGGCATGTCCTCACTTAACTTGTCAATGGGCAACGGGATGGGAAGCCTGAACTCCAGATGGACATGCATAGGCCATACAGGAGCTGAAGAAAGCATCCAACAAAACCATCTGAAAAAGTTTTTCAACATAAGATAATATAGCTAGTGGAAAATGATGCTGAATAAAAAAACAGAATTATTTTTAAGGTTTTGAAAAGTCTCTTAGGTATGAAACAGCCTTGGTTTGGTGCTATATAGTTTATGAGCCTGAAAATGAAATTACAGGACATAAAATACAAAAAACCTAATCAATATCACATAACCAGGAAGCTTGGAAATTTAAAGGACTTCTCTTGTGCTAACATTTGAGGCCACAAATACCAGAATATGGCATATGCAGAGGAAGTCGGTGTTCATATTATGCTCAGGTTACCTCGGCCAATGGGAGCATTTCTTCCATCAGCTCAATTGTGAGGCATGCAAGACAAGTATTGATTTCTGCTCCTTTCCCTGCTCCTCCTTCCCCTTCCTCTTTTTAATAGCAGGTAAGCTTACTGTTAAATGATCAATTCTTTCATGATTTGAAACTTGTGGATGCTTCCTGGTCTTAAACATGAGCAATAAATTATTAAGAGACATTATGTTCTCTGAAGACACTGAGAGAAAAAATTCTCCCTTTCCTTCATTACAGGAGATAGCTTGAACCTCTACCTATCTGTCCCTCTCCACAGTCCTAGGTCTCAGGATAGCTTTTGTAGGTTGGGACTTTGGTGAAAAGGCTTGGCAGCAAATTTCAACTATCACAGTATGACCTTAGACACGTCACTCCCTAAACCTCAGTTTTCTCAACTAAAAGTGGAAGTAGTTCTCTACTCAAATATTAAACCCTTAGAGACACCTAGCCTAGCCACTCCATCAATAATAGCCTATCTCCCCTCTTTAAAAAAAAAAATTCTTAATCTCTTTTATGCTTATCATTGACTTCTTTCTTTCCTTCCTTTTCTCTCTCTCTTTCCCTTCCTTCCTTCCCTCCCTCCCTCCTTCCCTCCCTCCCTCCTTCCCTCCCTCCCTCCTTCCCTCCCCTCTTTCTTTCTTTCCTTTCTTTCTTTCTTTCCTTCTTTCTTTCTTTCTTTCTTTCTTTCTTTCTTTCTTTCTTTCTTTCTTTCTTTCTTTCTCTCTTTCTTTCTTTCTCTCTCTTTCTTTCTTTCTCTCTCTTTCTCTCTTTCTTTCTTTTTGAGATGGAGTTTCACTCTTGTTGCCCAGGCTGGGGTGCAATGGCATGATCTCTCAGCTCACCACTACCTCTGCCTCCCAGGTTCAAGCAATTCTCCTGCCTCAGCGTCTCAAGTAGCTGGGATTACAGCCATGCACCAGCATGGCCAGCTAATTTTTCACTTTTAGTAGAGACGGGGTTTCACCATATTGGTCAGGCTAGTCTCGAACTCCTGACCTCAAGTGATCCGCCTGCCTCAGCCTCCCAAAGTGCTGGGATTACAGGCATGAGCCAACGTGCCCAGCCATTATACTGTATTTTTGTTTGTTGATTTGTTAACAATAGAAATTAAACTCTGTGAGTGTTGTGTTCTCAATCTTGGAACAAGGCCTGGCCCCAAGTAGTCCTTAGTAAGAGCCAGCTTAATGGATGAATAGTAACTCAATCAATAACCATGTTTTGATGAAAGTAAGCCAGGATCACTGCAGGGGATGGTGACACATATGGGCAGAGAAGAGGAATCAAAGCTTACAATGGAGAAGTGAAAAGATTGGTCAAAGAGTTAGGAGCTAAGTCAGCTGAAAGTAGTGTCATGGAGCCGAGTGTCCATGGAGTCATAGACACTACTGAAGAAGGAGTTGTTGAGAGACCCCTGGCTTAAAAGGCATTATTCTGGCCCCCAGGTGTGCATCTAACATTGATGAGTGTTTTTTTTTTTTTGTTTCGAGTGCTTGTTAGGTTAAAAAAACCAAATGCTGCAGAGAATGTAGCAAGAATGAATTCAAAGATTGTAGTCTCTGGGAAAAGTGGGGCAGGCACAGCTGACACCTGTACCCTGCCAGCCCCCTCCCAGTTCACCTGCTCTGCCATCCACATTCCCAGTACATCAACGGCTGCCTACTGCAAATGGCTTCTTGTGTTCTCTGCCAGAGGGTTTTCTCTGACTTGCTCCTTCACAGACACAAGCGACTTGGCAGGTCAATGGCGCTAACACCCCTGAAAACAACAGGTGGTGGATGGGAGTCACAGGGTCAAGGCCCCAGGCTCCCTGTCCTCTGCTGGGCAACCCTGAGACGAGTCTATGAGACTCCTCAGAGTTTCCTGGGCAGAACGCAGCCAACCCTGGTGCCCACGCTGTAATCTGCTCAGTCACACATGCGTCATGGGCCTTTCTCCTTGTTCTCTTTACCCTCCTTCCTGCCTCCCTCCCTCCTCTGCACTTCAATCCACTGCATTCCCCATCTCACCTCCCAGAAGAGGTCACCTGCCCATGTTCTTGTCTTGGGCCTGCTTTCAGGAAGACCCACACTAAGAATATACACCGAAACTGATATCCTAGGATCCATGGCATTAAGTCAGGAGCACAGAATTAATGTTGCCCAAGATAAGGATTTCATATTTCTGGGGAGGATGAGATTACTCTGGCCCATAATGGTTCAATGGAGGAAAGATTTTTATGGCAGGACCCTGAAGGATGAGTAGGATTTTCATAGTGGTATATGGTGAAGGTATATAGTGGTATATGATGAGACAAAAGGGGAAAATGTCAAAAAGGAGAGAAGATGAGGAAAAGAGGGCTTAGAGACAGAAACTTGATATTGTGGTGAAGAAGTCAGTTGATATATAAAATTGAAGAAAATCCTGGAAATATTTATTGGGGGTCTGAATGTAAACGGTCTCCCAGCTTAGCTAAGATTTAGGAACTTGAACCCTGGGAAACTGGGAGCCATAGAGTTTTTGAACAGTGGTTTCACATGATAACAGGAGAGATTTAGCATTTGTTGGGGAGGGTGGGAGCCCGGTAGACAAGAGAGCGAAGAATAGATGTTAAGGTTCTGCATAGGGTGGTATCTCTGCAAATGCACAGACGACTAAACCTGAGGGTCTGTGGTGGGGACCACAATGCACCACCCAAGTCCCCCATTACGGAAGGTCTTGTGGTCCTATCTGCTAAGAGGGCTGGGGCAGACACCCTTCAGCTCTCAGGAGTTTCAGGGTAGGGGAAGAGCTCAGAGAAACATCTCGCCCCAAACCATATCCTTTTCCAGTGGCCCATGTGTAATGACTGGTCACTCTGGGAGTATCAAGGACTGGCCATCTCTGCCCAGCTTGAGTCAACTAAGAAAGACCACGCTAGCCCATCACTGAGGCTTTATTATCCAAGACTGACCCTGTGCAAGCCTCCCAGCTCCCATTCTCCTTCTGCCCACTGCTGCTTCCTTTCCCTCTTTCCATAGGCAATTGATGTGTTTTGTTTCAGATATGTTGAGTTTAGCTCTAAAAGCTCTAAAGAATCTGGGTGATTCGGTGTTCCCTAATGTAAAGACAATTGGTTTTACCCTATTTCTTCTTGCAACAGTTCTGCCTTCATGGCCACAGATCAGGGGACTGCAGCCCTCATCTGAGCCAATTAAAATCCTTCACTGGGATTTCCTAATTTGAGAGGAAGAGTCATTTTCTTTTCTCATCCTGAAGTTGCTGATATAAGCTCCAGACTTCCTGGGGGCCATGTAGGTGGAATTCCAAGATGCAGCCTGTATGACCCTCTCTGCTCCCCAGTGTGAGTGAGACCTATAAATATGATGGGATGTTACTCCTGTGGTCAGGTTACATTACACAACACTCCACTTTGGCACACTGCAAAAAGAGAGGGACTCTTCTGTTATACTTAAAGAGACTGCCACATGACAGAGAAAGCCACTGAGGGTGGCCTCCACTGGCCGAGAGTGGCCTCGGGCTGCAGCCAGCAAGAAAATGTCGGGTAAGTAACAGCTTCTCCGTGTTGCTTGTCTTTGCATGCCTCAACCTTCCTTCTTGATTTTCTCAGCTGTGCACACACTTTAGTAAAGAGTCACATCATTAAATTCTCTTTGGTTAAAACTTTTGGAGTACAAGTAAATTTCCTACCAAGGCCTGAAATGATCCAAAACTTATCACACATCCATGTGGGGTGAGCATGAATCTTTGTCCAGAAACTTGGGAATGAAAATCAAGTCCTGGAACTTAATTTTCTTTTTTTCAGTTAAATTAAATGTGACTCTGGGATGCCTGAGATTGGCTGGCAAGAAACCCAGTGAAAGCCATTGCTGGGCTCTCTTTGCACCCCTCAGGTCTGTACAAAGCTTGCAGAAATATCATGCTCAGCAAAACATTTGTAGGTCCCCTCTGTCTTCAGGTTACGGTGGTCACCTTTGTGATTCCTACTACCAGTGCACCTCTTGAAGTCGGGAGGTCCCGCCATGCTGAGAGCTTGGCCAGCTTGAGCCCTAGGGCCCAAGTCCAACCTTCTGAGGTGCCCCCACAATCATGCTCTGGCTTCCAAAGGTCCTGTCATCCTCTGGTCCCAGGGGCCAACAAGGGAGTGAACGATAAGTCCTCGCCACTCTTAAAACCCTAGATGTCTTCCTGCTCTCAGTCTCAATTTAGATATCCAATTTTGATGCTGCCTCTATGAGTTTCTCTTGAGTTAGGAAAGGTTAAGGGTTTGGACTGGTTCCTTGGTGAAGAGAAGAGGAGAAAATCCAGAAAGATCAAAATACAGAGGGGATTGAATATCAGGTTTGCAACGCCTGATGAAACTTAGACAACCCACAGTGTACTCTGTTACTTTTGGTAACTTCTGTGGAACCAGACAGTGTTCTCGCTTTCTTAGAAACAGGTATTGAAAGAGAACAATAGCTGCTGAACCCAGCAAACCCTCCATATGGCAGGGCACTGTGGGAATCCCCCAGCCTGCTTGGCAGAAAGAAGCCTGGGAGAGTTCACAGACAAACCACAAAGATTTTTTTCCCTGTCTTCAAGAAAGGGTCAATTCAAGATTTGATTTAAGGATCATTTAATGGCACCAACTGAAGATATGCTTATTTAACTTAAT
This sequence comes from Pongo pygmaeus, assembly GCF_028885625.2. Lineage (NCBI taxonomy): Eukaryota > Metazoa > Chordata > Mammalia > Primates > Hominidae > Pongo > Pongo pygmaeus. Next base: position 16,990,790 of record NC_072394.2, read on the forward strand.
TCCATTTTTTGGAATACAGTTTATTTAATGTTCTTTCAAGTGGAAAAAATAAGAAACAAATAACATTTGAAAAGTAGACTTCTATTTTGAAAAGTTACATGATGGTTAAAAGTTTCTCCTCTCCATTCTAGGGACAGTAAAGAACAACCCAATTATAATAATAATTTTACTTAAATACCATTATGAAAAGATTTGACAGGAAATCACTATTAGGCTGCCATTATTGATAATTTTAATAATACTTAAAGAGAGCTGTGTGTATAGTAAGCATTACACACGTATGCATTCAAAGGCTCTGTTATTCCATGTGGTCTATGCTGACTAGGTCAGCATAATTATGTGACTTGGTCTCCAAAGCTAAAGAAAAAATGCAGTTTAAAAAAGAATGCAGTTTCTCAAGAGAATGGTTAACAAATTCTAAAAGAAATGAAAAGGCAGAGAAGTTCCACACTAAATTTCCCACTCTGACTCTTAGCCTTTTGGAGGGGACAAGTCCTAGTTTCTGCCTTCATAGAAAGCAATGTGGGACTGCAGATGGGTGGCCACTGCACCTCCTTCTGTCCTCTGGCAGTGGGGTGGGGTGGGGGGGGTAAAGAGCCAGGGGCGTTTTTAATGTAATTTAGTCCACCTTGCCAGGGTATGAAAGAAAACTGACTTTAGCAGATCTAGCCATGTGACTTTGGACAAGTCACTGAACTCTCTAAGACTTCATCTTCCCCATCTTCAGCTCTCATTGTCTGTGATTTGCATGATTCCACCTTTCAAAGAACATACAGCATGGTTCAAAAACTTTGAAGTTAGATAAGCTGGTTTAAATCCTAAAGCCAGCTCTTGAGTGCTGTGTGACTTTGGGTAAGTTATAGAACCTTTCTGGGCCTCAGTCTCTTTACCTTTTAAATGAGGCCAAGTGTGTACATGATGCTAATTAAGTGAGACAGTCCATGTGAAGGCTTAGCACAGTCTCTGGCATTCAATAAGAACACAGTGAATGAGTTGTTTTTCTTCTTGTCATTTTAGGGGTTGTAGCAATAGTGTTTTTGATCGCAGTGGGTTGTTGACTGCCAAGTGAATGATTATACATGGACATGGAAGATGAGATATGAAAAAAGTCACGTGGGTCAGAGTCTCATGGTCAGCTACCATGGCAATCCTGAAAAGCTCCTCTACCTGAATGGCCTCGTCTTGCAATAACTCCCCTGGAGATACAGTTCCCTTTCTAAACCTTGGAACTCCATATATTCAACCAGTTGAGTCAACCCCCAATGGAGTGAGATCAGGCATCTTCAGTGACCTTAAAAAGCCAGCTTGACTCTCTAGCCAAGACTCAGAGCGCTGGAGCCAAATCAGAATTACAAAGATACAGAAAAGAATGCGTGGTCGGAAAGCTGCAGTTGCAGCCTCAGGAGACACTGGTAGAAATGCTGTTCGGGAGAACGTGTGTGGATCTGGTGGGCTAGGCACCCCAGGCAGCCCCCTGGCCTGGGTGAAACACTCCTGCTTGCTCTTCCCTTTACCAAGGAAGCTTCGGGTAAGAGCGAACTTTACCTATCCACTAAAAAGGCAGAGGGAGGGAGGGTCTGGTGGTCTGACACGCATCTACTGAGGCAGAAATGGAGAGTGTCTCCCACATCCAAGCATCTTAGGGCCTTAGTAAGAGGGGGGTGATGTCTGAAGGCCTGGCCATGGGCTGCCCTTAAGACAGGTGGCTGGCCAGTTGGCCAAATGGCCTTCCACTCGTGACATAACAACCTGGAAGTGTTCCCTCTGCCTTTGTTCCCTTTCAGTCAAGTAGTGGCACTCTTAATAGAGAGAACAACACCTTGGTATGAATTGATTTGTCATATTTTTGACCAGGCCCTAAGGAAGGGCTCAGCGACACACTTAGGAGGAAAGGGTAGGAATATTCACTCCTGGTGACAGTGAGGTTTGGGGTCTGATGACTGATAGTTTCCCCCAACTTTTCTGCTCATCTGAAACAATAAAACCTCTGCCTAGGTTTTAATCATTGAAGGAAAGCTAATATCTGACTTGTTGCCCTGGTTTTTTTGTTTGTTTGTTTTTTGTTTTTGTTTTTGTATTTTAGATAGCAGTGTATTTATTGCATGTTTCTTACTGCCTTTGGAGGGATTATCTGGTGCAGGTAAGCTCTGACTCCTTAGAAAAACTGAGCATCGAAAATAATAAGAGCAAACTGTAGGATATTGAATAACATGACAGAGGGAAGACTGCAGTGGTCTTTTCTATTAAAGTAAAGCAGTACTAATATTCTACATTAATGTCCAAATTATGCAAAAACAATAATCAGTGCTCTGTGAATGATCAGCCTAAGGATTAGTTATGGTGCACAGGGGTTTTGATAGGGCATTAGGTTTCATTTCTGGACCAGTGGATGAACATTTTAAGAAAGTGCTCTTTACTCTGTGTTAACCGCAAGTAATAACAACACTCCACTTTCATAAGGTGGATTTTAACTCTTGTGGTAATACTGGTGCTCTCGAAGTCAAATCATCATGGCCAAAGAGCTTCTCCAGTGCCCATTCTTTCCGGCACTGCCATGGTCTTCATGAGCTCTTTATGACATCCTGAACCAAGGCCAAATCCCCTTCTGGACGTGCACAGACCTGCCCCACCTCTTGCCCATGCCCTGTGCCATCTCTTAAGCCTCCCACCCATGCCCCTTCCTGAAGTCATCCTGACTGCTCTGAGGTTCCCGTGGCTCTTTCTTTGTCAGCTTTGCAGACGAGGGCACATCAATGCCTTAAGATCCTTCAAGCACATGGACTATGACTTCGTGCCTCTATTGTCTTCTCTGGTAACCAAAGGTACTTTGCTATGAAGAGAAAACACCTTGGTAACCAACGTGGCTCTTAATCACATCCTGCACTTTCTCTTTTCTTTTATTTCTTTCTTTTGTGTGTGTGTGTGTGTGTGTGTATTTAGTATTTCTCAGCCGCTGGCATTTAATCCACCAAGGGGGCACCTGTGCTTCTGTATCCACACGGGGTGCTGGAGACACCCTTAGGGTCAATCAAAATGTCCCCTGTGTCCAGCACTGCCCCAGACTGCAACATGCATTTCCCTGGGAAAATCAGAAATGATGTATTTTGTCCCAATTCTTCCCTATATCAAGCATTTAGGGGCCCCAAGAGAGACCCACATAGAAGTACTTCCTTTTCTTTCCCTGTTCAATAAATAACATTCTGAGGCCGAGGACAGGGAGATGTGGAGAGCAGAATCCAATAGCGGAAGCCACCCAGACTGGATAAACAGGAGGGGGCAAATGAAAATAAGCAGGTGAGGAGGAGGTTGGGAATGGCCGGGAGGGCTGGGGGTGTGTGGCAGGGAGCTTGGATTGTGGACAGCTATTGAGCAGAGCACCAAGGCCAGGCACGTGTGTGGCTGAGGTGAGCTTCAGCACAGCAGAGGTTCTGTCCTTGTAGGGGGCAGGGCCCAACCTCCAGGACAAGGAGTGGACCTAGCAGTTACCATGTTCCCACTCAGTATCAGAGACACTGCTGAGAGCTTGGCACCAACGCTTTTCATTCTGATGAGCGCCCAGCCCTTCAGATTATCCATAATTACACTTCTGTATATGGAGAAAAAACAGACTCAGAAAGGTTAAATGCACCTGTGTTCCCATGTCACTAAGACAAAACTGAGGTTGGAATCCATGTTTGATTTCAGTTTTTGCTCTTTCTATTGTACTGGTGTTTCTCGAATTGCTCCGATGTGAGAGAACCTGGATGGTCTGTGCATTCTTTGTGGTGTATGAATCATGTGGAAATACTGGATGGGTCAAGCTTACAATAGCTGAATATACAATTCCACATTAAATCAGATGCCGCCTTATGTAGATTCCATTTATGAAGTGTTCAATGATTTTTTAAATTACAGGAGAGAAACACAAAAACATTGAGAAAAATCTGTTGATTTGATTTTTCTGTGGCCCAGGAAAAAGGTACCTCTAAAAGTGAATAATAGCAGATGCCCCATGTCTGGCTTGGGGACCACTACGTTTTCCGAAAGTAGAGTCAGAGACCACCCCTCACCTGGACTCCGGCTCTCCACTGGAGAGCAGTGAGGAGGTGAGAGTCCCCTGCCCTGCCTCCACCTCCCTCAGGTCCGTCTGGCTTGCTACAAATGCCCACCAGAAAAACAAGGCAGTGATTTTTGTTTTAGATTTTATCGTTTCATTTTTACATAAGTCACCCAAGCTTCTTGTTAAAAATTACAAAACACAGATAAGCCAAAAAGTATATATAAATGAATTAGTTGTAAACATTCTCCACTAATATGCCACCAGCAATAAAAATTTGGACCTGTAATCATTCAGATACTTACTTTCTGTGCATATCCAGGCTGTAGATTTTTTTTTCCTGGCATACTTACTGTTCTACATCAGTTAATTCACAACTGCACTAGCATTTCCCAAAGATGGGTTCCCACGATGTATACAGTAAAATTGTCCAAGATACAATTTAAAAATGAAGATTCCTAGACTCTTTATTCTATAAAATCAGGGTCTTGCACCCCAGTCATGCTGACAGTCTGCTTTTAACAAACTTCCTGGTGATTCTCACATGATTCTCACAGTCCTCATTTTTATCTTGCCCAGGAATACTTCAATGTATTCCAGAGCCTGATTTAGTTATTCAGAGCCCTACTGATAGACATTTAGGCAATTCCTGATGTTTTTCTCAATGGTGTCACCTATATCAATGTATATATTGTTTTCTTTGAACAAACCCCTGTTAGTGGAGTTGTAGGGTTATGGACTCACTGGTATACTGACACTTCTTATATGTGTTGACTGTTGCCCTCTGAAGCAGGAATAGTGATGGGCAGACCCCAGTTGCACCCCCAGCAGGCAACACAGTGTTTTAAGCTCACGTAAAGATTTGAAGTATCAAGAGGACGTGCTGAAAGCTGAGGGCTGCTGAGATAAGGGAGCCAGCCTTTGTAAGTGTGAAGCCCAGAGATGAAAGCCGACTTGAGCCATGCCCCACATGCATTGGACCTGGTCCTGCCCACTAGAGCAGTCACCCCCATGATCCCTGCATCTGCCATGCACAGAGAGGCTCCCAGAGTAATCACTCCCACACTGTCATCTCCGTGAATGAATCTTCCACGGGGAGACTTCAAAAGGGGTTTGTAGGGGAAAGAAGAGCGGCCCCCATTGGCACCTCCATGGTTGGCTCACACACCAGACCTGGCAGAGGTGGATGAACTTTCACACATCCCATGTGGCATTCCTTCATTCAGCAGATAAAGGTTAGAACATTCACCTGTCAGCAACTATGATGGGTGCTAGAGCCACAGTAGCAGGTGGGACTCAGTCCCTGACCTTGAGTTCCTTGGACTTAATTTGGGGAGACCAAATTATGGAACAATTAGAATGCCACATGAGTGAAAGTGTAGCAGAGGTAAGGCTTATTATCCAGGGACACAGGGAAGAAGCCCAGACCTCCTGGAGGTCCCAGGAAAGTCATCAGAAAGGTGACACTTTCTCCATCATCTAAAAAGGAAATGTTTTTAATTATGAAAGGAATACACAATTGCAAAAAGTCTAAAGCATACGGAGGCATAGACAAACTTTAGAAACCCAACACATCTTCATTTCCCTAACATAATTACTGTTAGGTTCTGGACTCTAAAAATGTATATTAAAAAGATATATGTGTAGGTATATACATAATGAGATCATAGTTTACAGGCTTTTCCTTCAACTAGTTTTCTCACTCAACAGTATAGCATGGGCGTCTTCTCATGTCAATATATTTGTGGCCTCCTTTCACAATTATTTCAGTGGCTATAGAGTCATCTACATCACAGGTGTTCCATGAGGCATTTAAAACGATAGCACTCATCCTTGTTATTGATTAGTGTTGTATTATGGATTTTGTGGCCAGGCTCCCCTCAGGCCCTATCAGAGATTCCACTTTGAGCTGCTTTTTTGGACACAGATTCCCTTATCAGCACCAATGGGTCTCTTAATGAAAATCTAGCATCTTAATAGATGATTAAGTTGAGTCCTGAATATACTGTCTTACAAGTAAGCCTTAAATGTAAAAATCAAGGAAGCTCAAGTTACGATAGACCTACTAATATTATAGGTGAGAACACTAAAACTAGAGACAAATTTTCCTGAGGAATGTTCTAGACTTCAAAATGTTGGCACTGTGGGGGCCGCCTCTCAGCGAGTTGACTGCTGGTGACCTCTAATGGCAATCCAAGATACTGCACAAAAACCCCGTGGAAAACTGGGAACTGCTTGTATTATGTGTGGTTAATTCAACTGCAGTTGTGAATTCCCAAGGTCTTTGAAAAGGTGCTAAGTTATCTCATGATTAGAAGGGGGCTTAACAGAGTATCATGATGTAGATCCAGTGAGCCATGCCTCAAATTGGACCACTTATTTTCTGGCTGGAGCAAACGATCATTTTCATAGATGCGTAATATTGTGCATAATGTAAAGATATACACACATTTAAATGTCCACATTAACTCACACACTAGTTAAATATCAGAGGGCATATTAATCCTATGCCTTGAAATGTCCTGTTATTTAGCACAATATTACCAGGGCAGTCCGGAAATACCTGCAACCATTCATTGCCTGCCTAATGTTTGGTTTTGAAGGAGTGGGTCAGGCAGAGGGTCTTAGGCCACTGCTGGTAAATGCCAAACTAACTCTGAGGTCAGAAGTGCTTGGTGCTACATCCCCAGGTTCAAAAGCCTAAGAAGCCCTCATTTGGACTGGGCAGTGTCCCTCCACCTGAGAGAAATCAACAACAGTGAGCTTCTGAATAACTGCTGAGATCCACACCCGAACCCGGATGGACCAGAGCGGCCACAAAGGCTTCAAAGCACCTGACCAGCTCCCTCCGTGGGCTATTTTTGTAGAAAAAGAATGAGTCCTAGAAAACAACCAAATACCCATTGTTTGGCTGCGTTTATTTTCCATCAAGAGTGATGCAGATGGCTTGCCCAGTAGGGACCCACTCAGCGTCTAAAGACTTTAGGCAAATGGAGGTGGGTGGACTTTGGCAGTGCATGGTACTCAGTGGAAGGAAAGAGCAGGGGAACCAAGGAAAGAGTGAGGAAAAAAAGATCCTGACCATCAGGAAAAGTACAGCCAAGAGAAACTGCTCAGATAGGGAAAAGGAGGAGCACTGGGGGTACATTTTCACATAATGCAATGACACAGTGGTGATGTGAGAACTCATTTAAGTTTTCTCTCCAAAACTTCAGGGTGAGACTACTGGAATTAATTTCTATTTTATCAATACCAGAGGGAAAAAAAGGATGAATTTTGTTATTTTTAGCAATACAATATGTGTCACATTCAGACACCAGAAAGACCAAGTCTGGTTTTTAACCACTACTTTATGAGGCTGAGTAAGCTGCTGAGACTGACAAAGAGATCTTCTCCTCCAACTTTACAGAGTTCGTTTACCCCCAATCACCTTTCCCACTCCTGGAAGATGAAGGTGTGGCCATAATGCAATGAAATAATTAATGGTGATGTTTGAAAATTAAGAAGGCAAATCATTATAGGCTATTGGTGTTCATTTTTTGTATGTATTTTAAATGACATAATTACATGTGCTGAAATATATATATATATGCTGTTACATAGATGTATATTCACTGTAGAAAATTTATGAAATACATAAAAATAGTAAGGAATAGTTAAACCACTCAGTTCTACTACATGACAATGATAATGTCCAATATTTTTATGTGTATTCCTGTAATTCTTTATTATTTATATCTGCTGCCACATCTCTATTTCTTTATCCACTAATACAGAGTTGGAAATAAATTACTATTGTATTTTGTGAATCTGTTTTATTTTGCTTTAAAGTGATAAAGATGTGTATTACACATTCTTGTAAAATATGACTTAAGAGATGTACAATATTCTGTCATAAATCTACCACAATCTATCGTTTAAATCATTTTCTTTGCTTTGTGACTGAAAATAACGCTGTAATGAACATTCAATAACATTTCCTTTGTTTACTTATGTGTTTTACAATTTACTAATCATTCGGATCACTGAATAAAGGTGAAAGGGCCTTCCCAATTTCTTCAGTTAATGGGTGAAGATGTTCAGGTTCAAAGGTGACAAATGGCTTACCTGAGGCTACTCAGAACAAGTGATGATATAAGACAATCAGTAGGGAAATGAGAAAGAACCCTCCCCTGAGCCCATTGCCTGGTTCAGGACAAGTGTCCTGTGTCCCTGCCGGTTCCAAGGCTCAGTGGGTTGGCTTTCATGCATGGTTGCTACGGAGGCCTGAGTGGAAGGGAGGTGCCCACATTATGGCTTGAAACCTTTCGCTCTTCACCTCGTTTCATCCTCACAGCACACCAGGAAGTTGGTGTGAAGTTTCCATCTGACAGATAAGGAATCGGAGGACCGGGGGCCCAGAAAAGGCTCCAAGGAACAGATCAGAGATGGGGCCTAGTTTCTAGAGAGTTAACTGAAGCCCTTTTGCGTCAAGGCCTTTGGAAGGAATGGGTGAGGAGGAAAAGAAAAGTAGGGGGAGAGGAGGAGGAGGAGGGAGGAAAGAAGCATAGCAGGAGGGCTGGAGCAGGAGGAGGGAGAGGGAGGAGTGGAGGGGTCAGGAAAGAGTGGAGGAAGAGAGGAAGAAGTGGCTCTGCATTTGTAGGCTTCAAGGCATGCTGGATTTTGTTTATGAGTAAAGAGACCTGGCTCTCAAGGTTAACTTTTATCCTGACACCAGCTACGAAGGTCAAGGGGTGCAGAGCATCCAGAACTGTGCTGGTGTATGATTAGGCAGATCCATGTGAAACTGCCCTTCTTCTAGGCCAAAAGGGATGACTGCTGGCAAGTTCATGGGGTTTAAATCAATCTTTTCTCCTCTGTCTCACTATTACGAAGGGGTTACTTGTTTCTACAAATGCAGAAACCGCAGAACAGAGAAGTCAAACAACTTCCAAGGGATTTTACTTGTGAGTAAACCGGTTTTTATACCTGAGCTATGTGACTCTGGAATCTGCCTGTTCAGTGCACATTTAAACAAGTGCCCTTTCTGCAAGTGTCTCTCTGAGCTCTCTTTCTGTGATTTAAAATGTCATGTATATAAGAAAATACTTCCACTGCTTGACCCTACCCACACTCACACCAATCACTTCTGCCCCTCAATGGCCACAGAACATTAGCAAAAGCAATTGCACAGTATGATATGAAGTAAAGAAAAAGGTTGCCACAGTCACTAAAAGGGAGAAAATGCACAGACCATGCCAACCGCAGCACAAAAACAAGCATAAAAGAACAAAACAAGAGAAATTCAAAAAGAAAATTGAACACATTTGGGATTTTAAAAACAAAAGTGGAGCTCTGCTCTAGAGAAGGCTTGTGTCCTGCAGGAGCCAGAGGAGCTACAAACAGCCCAGCCGACAAAGGCAGATGGAGCACAGGAGCCGCAGAGTTCTCTCTGCACATTCACAGAAGCACTGTACATTTCACTGGGAAAAGCAAATGCACAAAAAAGTTGTCTTTTTTTTTTTTTGTAAGTGGTTGACAAAGAAGAAATCAAGGATTCTCTGATGATCTCCATGCTTGTAATGTTCTCTTTCTTTTTCCCCCACCAATATGTGGACCACAGTCTTCTTAACAAAAGAGCTGCAATATGTGGTATTAATTATTATGTACACACACAGACACATACACAAATACAAAGGAGATTTGCTATTAACTTAGATTGTAAAATTAAAAACCAAAAGCCAGTCATTACCTGTGTTTTAGTTCCAATACCAGGTAAATATGTTATTACTGAACTAACAATGTAAGAAAAAAATATAGCTTCAGTGATGAAGCAATATCACATGTTAGAAATATATCAACTTACCATAGTGAATGCTTGAAATTGATGCAAAAGCAGAGGTCAAGTGCTAACAGTTATACTTCTTGACCTGCGCAGTGTTTTCCTTTCAAGATGTGTGGCACCCAATGCAATGGAATGACTCAAAAATATAGTCTCTGGAAGCCACATCTGTTCAAAAATGGGGCCAATTCAGTCATACAACTGGATAATATGTTGAGCAAATCCAGTGAAACCCAGTTATGTCACCATGTGTAGCATCCCAAAATAGAGGCCATTCCTGACTCTCAAGTTTGAATGTTGCGAGTTTGCAGACAAAGACAAAGATAACATCTCTGGGAACATGTTCTGAACCCTGCCCAGGGCATGTAGAACAGACAATCTCATTAAGTGAGGCTGCTCATGGTTTGAAGATGAGCATTGGTCTTGCTGCCCTCTAAATGAAGACATAGGACACTCAGTTGCATCCTTATAAGTGGGCCAGTGAGAGGGAGGCATGGCATGGCTCACGGAATTACAGACATATTACAGAAGAAATAGAAAACTTTATAAGCATGAGGTTGTCATAGAACCTTGGATTTTGGTAACAGAGGCAGAGAGCTTCATTTCTAAAAAAGTCTCTGAGGCAGTCATTATGAAAAAGCAGCTCTTTGAGTACAAAGATAAATGTTCACTTGGGAGATGTCACCTTCAAGCTTTATTTCTGATGCCAGTACAGGGAATGATCGATCCTGTCACAAAATAGAGCTGCCCCTTGTAGTGCCTGAGGTCTGAATGGCCTTGAAATTGGCCTGCCTCGCAAGAGCAATTGGCCAACTCTCAAGGGAGGAAAACATCTGTACATATTTTTTGATGACCATGTATCTCACTAATAAAAAAAATTACTAATCAAAGAGGAAGGTGTTTGCAGACTACTTACATGAAAAAAGACCTAAAGTATGTCAATGCTATTATCATGATTAACCTAATAGAGAACTCGTCTCTTACCTAAAAAATGTACTCTATTTCTCAGAAAATTCTTAAATTGGTGATGTACATGAGTGCTTCTACAGGGTATTAGGTTTAGCTGTTTCAGCTGTTGAGTTGGTTGACATTTGTATTGCTTACTGTTGTCTTGGTCTCTCTGTTTATGCGCAGACAGTCTAACAGTAAAACAAACAAACAGACAAAACCAAAACCAAAATTTCAAGAGTGGAAAGGAGTTTTTCCCCAGATTGACATTCAAATTCATCTGACCACGAGTTTTGGGAGGCATGATATATGATGCAGTGTGAGTATTCTATTCTTGAAACTAGGAAGCAAGGTGCACAGCAGCCCAGCCAAGCCTGCATAGATGATAATGTGTTGTCTCTGTTTTATACTGTTATTAATATGAAATGCTTCCTCATTACATTACCTTAATTTGAGCTTTCAGCAGGATGGTGACAGTTACACTGCTTTAGGAAAGCAGATAGCTAGAACATCATGGGAAAGCACTTATATAAAAACTCTCTCTTTCCTTCTTTCTTTCTGGCTTGCTTTTCCTCCTTTGCTGCTGGTGACCACCCATGCTTGAGCAGTGTTTTGGCTGCTTTCCCACTGATGAGTTTTCCAAACCTTGTCAGGAGCTGGCAGTTAAATGTTCTGCTGCCAGCTTACAGAAAATACAAGTTGGATTGCCTTGTTCCTGCTTTCTTTCAGACTTGCATGTTTATCCATCTTCACCTTGATTCCTAGAAGAGTCAAACATCTGATCCTCAGGTCAAGCCTGAAGGAAATGGTAGTCCCAGCTGAAAATAAGATCGATCCCAATTTGCTTTATAGTGCTCTTGTTAAAGATCAGTGTTTAATATTTTCTCTGTGTGATGCAATGCTTCTTAATAAAAACAAAAAGGGATGTTTGACATTAACTTTAAAAGGTCCAAGCAACAGTGACATTCAGCAGAGAGAATATTATTCCATTTGCATGGGTCCGATGAAAGAAATAATTCTGACATTGGATACCATAGCATAGCTGAGAAGGGAGGAAAAGAGGAGAAATAAAGACAGAACTAGGTGACGGGCCCCAGCAAAACAACACACCACAAGACATTCAATTCCAGATTAGATCTTGCTTTTATTCCCTTCTCTCGAAAAAGATGCTTTAAATTATTTAATGGAGAAAGGTAGTACTTTGAACTCCAGGAAAATCAAAATGTTACAGCTCTGAGGGGTTTTTTGGTCTTACGGTATCTCGTGAATAAAACCAGCTTTAAAAAAAAAAACTAAAAAGCAAAGTTGTCTCATCTTTTATAAAAGCAAGTTCAAACATTTGGTACAGATGAAGGCTGGTCAAGCATTTAAACACATAATTTCAATGTCTGATGGCTCTAGAATAAAAGGCACTTGATTCAAAACGGAATGTCATATTGGTCAGCAATATATGCTTCCACTAAATAACCAAATACACAAATTGAAATAAAGTGAAATTCTTTTTCCAGAGTTAATGAAAGGTTCCTGTTTGTGAATTTGGGGCTTTGAAGTCCAAGCCTTCCAAACAGCACCAGGAATTTACTGGTGATTTATTACTATTTGGACAAGTGGCGAACAGAGCATTACTCTACGGAAAGTCCGCATTCCCTACCTGTCAAGGGAGCCTTCCTGAAATGGGGACACCAGTTCCCCTTGCTGCAACTCCTCTTAGGGCTGTGCCTCAAGTGGGGTCCACATAGTCTGGTGTGGTCATCTCTCCTGGGCCAGCACCCTCCCCCTCTCTCTCCTCTAACCCCCACCCCATCCTGTGTCGCTCATCTCCCAGTTGCTCTTCCCACTCACCCCAGGATCCAACAAAGCTCACTTTCTCTGCCCTGATCCTTTCTTTGTGACACTTGGGTTATACCATGAACTGATTCCAGGGACAGTTTCGCCTGCATTATTGCTCCATAATAACTGAATGTGGAGAGACTTTTTCAGACCCTTCTCAGTTTCTCCCAGGTGGCCAATTCCACACATACAAATAGTGGCCACTCTCCCTCCCCATGCTTAGATGCCCACACTGTGCATCCTGGGAAAGGACCATGCCCTGGAACTGTCTAGACTGAAAGGACCTCTGGGAGACAGGGGCTTCCCTGACATGGGTGGGTTCTGAAATAAGAGCATCTGTGTGCTCAGGTGTTGGGGCACTCACAGTCATTGCTGAATGGGACCCAAGGCAGCGACTCAGGGTGGGGGTGAGTATGTGTTTTGACACTACTCACATGGGGATGGCTGGACAACCCCCCCCATAACTTACTACAGTGTGGTCTTACATAAAACTGATCATAACACATTCACAAAGCTTAGGGGTATTACTGGATTATTTTCTTATTGTATTATTTGCTTGGAAACAACACGATTCTAATGACCATTAATATAAACTACCACCAATAAGCTATAGAATGATTACCTTATTTAAAGTTCAGTTTGCTATTTTTCGAGTCTCTGGTTTTACATATCCACATATCCTCACATGATCCATCTCAATCAGTGCACGTATGATAGACTCCTGCAGGTATTCTTTTGTGAAGTGGCTATCCAGATGCAAAAAAAAGTACAAGACAAAAGCTGTCATCAAGGGCTTCGTGGTTTAGTTGAACATAAAAGAATAGGCCTTAAAGGAATCCATGCGTGAGGTTAACACGGAGGACACAGCACTGCAGAGAGTTTCAGCATGGACCCCTCTGAAGCTGGACAGTGGGGTCGCAGACCCTGACTGTTCACTTACTGATGTGTATGGCCTTGACACATAGACTGGTGACAGGACCTCTGAACTTCAGCTTTCACATCCAAAAAGTGAAGACGATGTGGCACCCACCTCACAGGTTCCAGGGAGCATGAAATGCCACCACTGTGCTGTACTTGGAGCTCTAAAATGTGTGGGGAAGGATATCCACAACAACGGCTGATAGAACGTCCTGGAGTCACGAAGAACAAGCACTCTTAGGAAAGGTGCCATTTTAGTTAGATATGACACAGTGAATAGGGTTTGGATCAGAAGGGAAGGACTGTCTATTTCAGGAAGTGGAAAAAAAAAGAATGAGCAATAAGTCTTCGTCTGCCTTTGTGTCCCACATTATGTCTTGTCTTCCAGGTCTTATGGAAACACTTCCCTCATGTAAAAGAGAAAAAAATAAACATAATCGTATTACATTTTGGGTGAAACATTTAAAATCAGAGACATCACGCACAGCTTTGCTGCATACTAAAACCCTAAAGGAGAAAGAGGAACAGAAAAATGTTGTTTAATTTGTATGGAGGTTGGAGGAAAGAATGATCTTCAAATAGTTCAGAGTCCTGTCATTTGGCTGAAATCCATTTCTAAGTAAAACTCTCCATAGCGCCCTCCCTGCTCTTCTTCCCCGCCCTTCCTGTCCTAACCAGCTCTTCCCTAGAAGAGCTCTCACCTTCCCAAAGCAGAATAAAGCCCAGGACAGTGTTGAAGGAAAATTGCACTTTTACATTTCTAGATGATTTCCTAACAGAAAACATATGAACTCTCAGAAATAAAACAGGTGAGGATTCCAAGCTCCAACCTATGACCTGAAGAAACCAAGTTCATTGGGTGACTTACAAATGTGTTGATTATAACTCTCTTCATAGAATGACATCAGGACATTTGAATAGGAAATTAAAGAATTTACTCACCCGCCTTCTTACTTCCATCAGGCCAAGCAGCTGGAAAGACAGGGTTTTTGCTTTTTCCAGAACATAGCAATATTCACTTTCATTCACATTAAACAAGCTGAAAAGTTGTTGAAGTTTCCTTGAGATGTTTGTAAAGAATAGTGGAGCAAACATTTGGAAATTTGGGTGAGGAAGAATGCATCTCCAACACTGTACTAGACTCTTGCTTTTTAGTAAATGTTATGTCTGGCTTCACTTTGAGTGTGAAGGATGAATGTTTTTCAAAACTGTCATTGCCGTACAAATATGATGTGTTAATGCCTCAAAATCACTGTTTACCCAGCTGCTTCCATGTAAGGTACCTGGAACTCTCGCCAGAACTTTTTCTCTTTATGCATCTACTCTCATTTTCATTGCCATTTCTGTAGATTATTCTAAGAGGCAAAAGAAGCATGGTGATTTTGAGGAGGTGGCTCCAGATACTCTTTTATTTCCACAGGCACCAAATCCAAGCTTGATGGCAGGATGGAAGTTAACTTGGGCAACATAGGCATGATTAGAGAATCCATCATCGGGGCATTTCCACCCACAATTTTCCTCCCAAGATTCTGTTATTCTTTGTTAGGACAAAGACTACCCAGGGGACATAATTGGAAAGTCTGATGTAGCTATGAACCACAACTTTCCTGCAGAAAACCCTACAGCTGTCCTTGTAATTAGATATGTTCAATTTCAGAAGCCTGGAAAAGTGGAAATACTAGGTTGGCAGTTAGAATAAAATTCAGGAAAGATTCACATAGTTGGTAATTGAAGCTATAAGCATGCGCGAGGTCATGAAGCAAGAGAATAGAAAGAGAGAAGGCCCAGAACCAAGCTGCAGGGTTCTCCAACATTTAAAGATCAAGAAGGTGGTTTATTCAGGTATGATATACAACAATTCAAAATCTTTAAAATGTAAGGTATTATATCTGAAGTGGATCAGTGAAATGAGAGCTTCAGAAAGACTCCAGCAAGTCTCGTATCAGAATCAGTTACTGAGGGGCTGTGGCAAGGGGTGGGGACAGAGTGGAGAGGAAAATGGGAACTAGGAACCCCCAGCACCCCTCCACAGGTGCTGAGGTTGGTAAGGTTCTGCAGCCCAAGGTAAACTCTATGCAGTGCATACCTAGTCACCTTCAAAAGGCAAATGGAGAGTTTCAAGCAATGCTTCACTTCCAAGATCAGGAGACATTTCTAATCATCTTTACAACCTCCCAAGTAAAGATGTTCAGAGGCTTTCCATGTCAACAGCAGGAGGCTTATATTCCATAAAGTTAAGCCTGTGCCATTCTCAGCCTCAGCCAGTATGTTATGAAGAGCATTACCATGGCGATTTCACATTCTGGAACTGTGCTTGTCTCTCAAATGCCACATGCCAATGAGTCATAGAGGTGTTTCATTCTAGAACAATGTACACCCCAAAAAAGGAGTTTGTACAGATTTACCAAGAAACTATTGTTATTGTCTACAGTTCACACAGTTCCAAAACTATCTTTGCCTCCTTTTACTTACAATTCGAGCCCAATCTTTTCTAAGGCACTGGCCTCCCAGTATTGCTGTAGATAATTCAGCCTTGGTTTCCTATGGTTAAAGATTATGACTCACACCAGCCTACAAGCCTGGAGAATTACACTGAAGTTGATGCCCACAGTGATCCGATCTGGAGATTCCACACATAGAATATGCTGCTACTACCATGAGAGACTTATATTGACACAAATCATGTATTTACCTCTTTATGACAATTAAGTTACAAAATAGTCTATGCAGTGATCCACAGTGTCATCTCATCTTGATAAGGAAGGGGTAGCTAGAGGAAGAATTGCTGGATGCCTTTAAGTCATCCTTCAACATGAATCACTTTCTTATAAAAGATGAGACAGTTTCGTTTACATATCCAAAGCTAGCTGCTATATTTTCTAAGTCATGTCTCAAGTAGAGCATCTAGAAAAAACTTACATCAGTAGTGCCTAAGTCTGGCACTGCAGGGAAGCTGGTTTAAAATTACAGAGCCTCTGGAATTTTCAAATGTTCAAAACATCCAACCTACAGCCTGGGAATCTGTATTTTTAATGAGCATCACTCATGCCTTGCTATGGAACACACATTGCATATGTAGCATTTTCTAATATATAGGATCAGGCCAGAGGAAGAATGTCTGTGTATGAGAACTCCCTAAATGATGCACAGTTGCACTGTCTGGTTAGAGTTGAAACCATTTTTGTACTTACGACCATCCCATACAATGTCACTGGTTACATATGGTTTACCAGATATGATCATTACTGCACTCACCTTGGTTGATATACGGATAATAAAAGGGCCTTATTAGAGGTTTTTATTATGCCCCACAATCTTTGAATACCTGCTGATTAGAAAAGTTAGAGCAGTTATCTAAGAGAGCCTGAAGGATGTCTTCAGTATATGTCATCAACAAACCCCATGATTACTCCTCTCTTGGCTTGGCACTTTGGTGGGTTAACAATGGAGAGGTGTTGCAAGGCTTGTTCCCACCACCTCCACATATTTGCATGAGGCTTGGAAGGATGTGTTCCAGGCATTGGCCCAGACTGCATCTATGTATTCCTTTCTTACACAGGATCTCATTGCCTGTGGGATCTTTGTCTGTCAGAGGTAATCCAGGAGAGACCAGCTGATGGCTGATGGGGTCACCTCAGCAGCCCAGGAGACATGTGTCCTTCAGGTTGTTTTTGACAACACCAAAACCATCAGGAGCATCCCCTCCATTATGGGACTTCTCGGAGTGTGGTCCATGGATTCCTGCATCAGCTTCCCCCGGGTGGTTGCTAAAAAACACTCAAAGGCCAAGCATGGTGGCTCATGACTGTAATCCCAGCAGTTTGGGAGGACAAAGCAGGAGGACCACTTGAGGCCAGGAGTTTCAGACCAGCCTGGACAATATAGTGAGACCTTGTCTCTAAGAAACTTAAAAAAGAAAATTAGCCAGGCATGGTGGCTCATGCCTGTAGCTACTCCGGAGGTTGAGACAAGAGGAAAGGTTGAGCCTGGGAGTTCAAGGCTGCATTGAGCTATAATTGTGTCACTGCACTTCAGCCTGGGCAACAGAGCAACACCCTGTTTTACATCATAATAATAACAAAATAAAAAAATAAAAACCACTCAACTTCTGAATACTTCCCCAGGCCTACTGAGTGGGAATTTCTGCTGGCCTCTGGAATCTGTTTTTAACAATTTCTCCTGGTAAGTCAAATATACAGTAATGTTTTGGAATGAAGGTGCTAATTACAGAGGCTGAGAGGGAAGGAAGCAGTAACTTGCCACCTTTCACCATGCCCAGCTCTGGAATAACACAAGGAAGCCTTGGAAGGGCGAGCTCCACTCTAGTACCTGGCTGTTAGCATAGGAGTATTATTGCCAGATCCTAAACCCACTACACCTTTGGGATTACTCATCTCAATAAATGATATTTCCACTTTATTTATGTATTTATTTATTTTGAGATGGAGTCTGGCTCTGTTGCTCAGGCTGAAGTGCAGTGGCGTGATCTCTCCCAGGTTTAAGCGATTCTCCTGCCTCAGCCTCCCAAGTAGCTGGGATTGCAGGCAGCTGCCACCATACCCAGATAATTTTTGTATTTTTAGTAGAGACGGGGTTTTGCAGTGTTGGCCAGGCTGGTCTCAAACTCCTGACCTCAGGTGATCCATCCGCTTCAGCCTTCCAAAGTGCTGGGATTACAGGCGTAAGCCACGGTGCCCAGCATTTTCCACTTCTGAGGGTCTCTTTAACTCTTTCCCTCACCCTCCTCATCCAAAATACAGCAGGAAATTCTGCCTGCTTTCACCAAGTGCCATCACTTTTACCACTTTGCCTGTACCATGGCAGGTGCATCTGCTTCTCCCCCCAGGCCCCTCACCCACTGTTGATGTCCATGTAACAGCCAAACTGCTCCTCTGAAAACAGGAGTCAGGATATGTGATATCACAGCCCAAACTTCTCAATGACTTCCAACTTCGCTATAGAATAAAACTGAATGTCCTTACAGTGGCCACTGGGTCCCTAAATATCACATCAACCTCTGAGAAGCCACACTGACTTCTCAGACCTTCCTTGTCTCCCTCCACTTCCCCAGGACCTGCCCCGCCACCGCTCCTGAAGGACATCAGACTTGCCTCCCCCAGGACTTTGCAGGGCTGCTCCCTCTGCCTGGAATCCTCCATCCCTAGAAGCCCCTCCAATTATGCTGGTCTCTGCACAAATGGCATTGCCCTGTGGCGTCTCAGATGACCTGTCCTGTAGAGCTTCTCACCACTTCTTCTCCCTTGCCTTACTTCACTTTCATTCATAGCCCATTTTATTTCCTGACATGTATGTTTTATTCGGTCCAGTTCTGTTGAGAGCCCTCTCCCAGGAAGCAAACTGCCAGTTTCTCACTGTATCTTCCATGGCACAAAGGGAGTTAGCTAGCTAGCTCTCTGGCCACTGCTGCTGCTTCTTCTTCTAAATAAATTTTATTGTGCATATTTGGTGCTTACAACATGATGTTATGGGATATGCACAGTAAAATGGTTACAACAGTGAAGCAGTTTAACCTGTCATCTCAGTTACTTTTTTTGTGGTAAAAGCAGCAAAAATCTACTTACTTAACAAAAATCTCTAATGCACTGCAGTGTTATTAACTTTAGTCCCCAGGATGTGTATTAGGTCCCTAGACATGCCACGCTACATATCTGCTATTTTATATCCTTTCACTTATATCTTCCCATTTCCTCTACCCCCACCCCACACCTACCACCACCTGTGGTAACTACTGTTTCATTCTTCGCGTATTTGAGCCTTTAAAAAACATTCCATCTATAAGTGAGACCATGCCATATTTTTCTTTCTGTGTCTGGCTTATTTTACTTGGCACAATGTCCTCCAGGTCCATCTATGTTGTGGCACATGGCAGAATCTCCTTTTTAAAGGCTGATTAATATCCCTGTGTATGTGTATATATCACATTTTCCTTATCCATTCCTCTATTGATGGGCATTTAGGTAGTGTACCTAATGATGCAATAACATGGGAATGTTGATAACTTTAGAAGATGGTGATGTCATCTCCTTTGGATATATACCCAGAAGTGGGCTTGCTGGGTATTATGGCAGCTCTATTTTTAATTTCTTTAGGAACCTCTATGCTGTTTTCCATAATGGCTGTACCAATCTACACTTCCACCAGCCATGTACTAGGGCTTTATCCATACCCTGGCCAACATTTATTATCTCTTGCCTTTCTGATAATAGCCATCCGTACAGCTTTGCTATTTCAGAGACAGTCAGAGATATGACATAATATCTCATAGTGATTTTAATTTGCATTTCCCTTATGATTAGTAATCTTGAACACCTTTTCCTATACTTATTGGCTGTTTGTATATCTTTTTTGGAGAAATGTCTGTTTGGGTCCTTTTTTTTTTTTTGAAACGGAGTCTCACTCTGTTGCCCAGGCTGGAGTGCAGTGGCGCGATCTCAGCTCACTGCAAGCTCTGCCTACTGGGTTCACGCCATTCTCCTGTCTCAGCCTCCCGAGTAGCTGGGACTACAGGTGCCCGCCACTACACCTGGCTAAATTTTTTGTATTTTTAGTAGATACGGGGTTTTATTTATTTATTTTTTATTATTATACTTTAGGTTTTATGGTACATGTGCTCAATGTGCAGGATAGTTACATATGAATACATGTGCCATGCTGGTGTGCTGCACCCACTAACTCATCAACTAGCATTAGGTATATCTCCCAATGCTATCCCTCCCCCCTTCCCCCACCCCACAACAGTCCCCAAAGTGTGATGTTCCCCTTCCTGTGTCCATGTGTTCTCATTGTTCAATTCCCACCTATGAGTGAGAATATGCAGTGTTTGGTTTTTGGTTCTTGCGATAGTTTACTGAGAATGATGATTTCCAATTTCATCCATGTCCCTACAAACGACATGAACTCATCATTTTTTATGGCTGCATAGTATTCCATGGTGTATATGTGCCACATTTTCTTAATCCAGTCTATCATTGTTGGACATTTGGGTTGGTTCCAAGTCTTTGCTATTGTGAATAATGCCGTGATAAACATATGTCTGCATGCGTCTTTATAACAGCATGATTTATAGTCCTTTGGGTATATACCCACTAATGGGATGGCTGGGTCAAATGGAATTTCTGGTTCTAGATCCCTGAGGAACCGCCACACTGACTTCCACGAGGGTTGAACTAGTTTACAGTCCCATCAACAGTGTAAAAGTGTTCCTATTTCTCCACATCCTCTCCAGCACCTGTTGTTTCCTGACTTTTTAATGATTGCCATTCTAACTGGAGTGAGATGGTATCTCATTGTGGTTTTGATTTGCATTTCTCTGATGGCCAGTGATGGTGAGCATTTTTTCATGTGTTTTTTGGCTGCATAAATGTCTTCTTTTGAGAAGTGTCTGTTCATGTCCTTCGCCCACTTTTTGATGGGGTTGTTTGTTTTTTTCTTGTAAAGTTGTTGGAGTTCATTGTAGATTCTGGATATTAGCCCTTTGTCAGATGAGTAGGTTGCAAAAATTTTCTCCCATTTTGTAGGTTGCCTGTTTACTCTGATGGTAGTTTCTTTTGCTGTGCAGAAGCTCTTTAGTTTAATTAGATCCCATTTGTCAATTTTGGCTTTTGTTGCCATTGCTTTTGGTGTTTTAGACATGAAGTCCTTGCCCATGCCTATATCCTGAATGGTAATGCCTAGGTTCTCTTCTAGGGCTTTTATGGTTTTAGGTCTAACATTTAAGTCTTTAATCCACCTCGAATTAATTTTTATATAAGGTGTAAGGAAAGGATCCAGTTTCAGCTTTCTGCATATGGCTAGCCAGTTTTCCCAGCACCATTTATTAAATAGGGAATCCTTTCCCTATTGCTTGTTTTTGTCAGGTTTGTCAAAAATCAGATGGTTGTAGATGTATTGTATTATTTCTGAGGACTCTGCTCTGTTCCATTGGTCTATATATCTGTTTTGGTACCAGTACCATGCTGTTTTGGTTACTGTAGCCTTGTAGTATAGTTTGAAGTCAGGTAGTGTGATGCCTCCAGCTTTGTTCTTTTGGCTTAGGATTGACTTGGCGATGCGGGCTCTTTTTTGGTTCCATATGAACTTTAAAGTAGTTTTTTCCAATTCTGTGAAGAAAGTCATTGGTAACTTGATGGGGATGGCATTGAATCTGTAAATTACCTTGGGCAGTATGGCCATTTTCACGATATTGATTCTTCCTACCCATGAGCATGGAATGTTCTTCCATTTGTTTGTATCCTCTTTTATTTCCTTGAGCAGTGGTTTGTAGTTCTCCTTGAAGAGGTCCTTCACATCCCTTGTAAGTTGGATTCCCAGGTATTTTATTCTCTTTGAAGCAATTGTGAATGGGAGTTCACTCATGATTTGGCTCTCTGTTTGTCTGTTATTGGTGTATAAGAATGCTTGTGATTTTTGTACATTGATTTTGTATCCTGAGACTTTGCTGAAGTTGCTTATCAGCTTAAGGAGATTTTGGGTTGAGACAATGGGGTTTTCTAGATATACAATCATGTCGACTGCAAACAGGGACAATTTGACTTCCTCTTTTCCTAATTGAATGCCCTTTATTTCCTTCTCCTGTCTAATTGCCCTGGCCAGAACTTCCAACACTATGTTGAATAGAAGTGGTGAGAGAGGGCATCCCTGTCTTGTGCCAGTTTTCAAAGGGAATGCTTCCAGTTTTTGCCCATTCAGTATGATATTGGCTGTGGGTTTGTCATAGATAGCTCTTATTATTTTGAGATACGACCCATCAATACCTAATTTATTGAGAGTTTTTAGCATGAAGGGTCAATGAATTTTGTCAAAGGCCTTTTCTGCATCTATTGAGATAATCATGTGGTTTTTGTCTTTGGTTCTGTTTATATGCTGGATTACTTTTATTGATTTGCATATATTGAACCAGCCTTGCATCCCAGGGATGAAGCCCACTTGATCATGGTGGATAAGCTTTTTGATGTGCTGCTGGATTTGGTTTGCCAGTATTTTATTGAGGATTTTTGCATCAATGTTCATCAAGGATATTGGTCTAAAATTCTCTTTTTTGGTTGTGTCTCTGCCCGGCTTTGGTATCAGGATGATGCTGGCCTCATAAAATGATTTAGGGAGGATTCCCTCTTTTTCTATTGATTGGAATAGTTTCAGAAGGAATGGTACCAATTCCTCCTTGTACCTCTGGTAGAATTCGGCTGTGAACCCATCTGGTCCTGGACTTTTTTTGGTTGGTAAGCTATTGATTATTGCCACAATTTCAGCTCCTGTTATTGGTCTATTCAGAGATTCAACTTCTTCCTGGTTTAGTCTTGGGAGGGTGTATATGTTGAGGAATTTATCCATTTCTTCTAGATTTTCTAGTTTATTTGCGTAGAGGTGTTTGTAGTATTCTCTGATGGTAGTTTGTGTTTCTGTGGGATCGGTGGTGATATCCCCTTTATCATTTTTTATTGCATCTATTTGATTCTTCTCTCTTTTTTTCTTTATTAATCTTGCTAGTGGTCTATCAATTTTGTTGATCCTTTCAAAAAACCAGCTCCTGGATTCATTAATTTTTTGAAGGGTTTTTTGTGTCTCTATTTCCTTCAGTTCTGCTCTGATTTTAGTTATTTCTTGCCTTCTGCTAGCTTTTGAATGTGTTTGCTCTTGCTTTTCTAGTTCTTTTAATTGTGATGTTAGGGTGTCAATTTTGGATCTTTCTTGCTTTCTTATGGGCATTTAGTGCTATAAATTTCCCTCTACACACTGCTTTGAATGCATCCCAGAGATTCTGGTATGTTGTGTCTTGGTTCTCGTTGGTTTCAAAGAACATCTTTATTTCTGCCTTCATTTCGTTATGTACCCAGTAGTCATTCAGGAGCAGGTTGTTCAGTTTCCATGTAGTTGAGCGGTTTTGAGTGAGATTCTTAATCCTGAGTTCTAGCTTGATTGCACTGTGATCTGAGAGATAGTTTGTTATAATTTCTGTTCTTTTACATTTATTGAGGAGAGCTTTACTTCCAAGTATGTGGTCAATTTTGGAATAGGTGTGGTGTGGTGCTGAAAAAAATGTATATTCTGTTGATTTGGGGTGGAGAGTTCTGTAGATGTCTATTAGGTCCGCTTGGTGCTTGGTGCAGAGCTGAGTTCAATTCCTGGGTATCCTTGTTGACTTTCTGTCTCGTTGATCTGTCTAATGTTGACAGTGGGTGTTAAAGTCTCCCATTATTAGTGTATGGGAGTCTAAGTCTCTTTGTAGGTTACTCAGGACTTGCTTTATGAATCTGGGTGCTCCTGTATTGGGTGCATATATATTTAGGATAGTTAGCTCTTCTTGTTGAATTAATCCCTTTACCATTATGTAATGGCCTTCTTTGTCTCTTTTGATCTTTGTTGGTTTAAAGTCTGTTTTATCAGAGACTAGGATTGCAACCCCTGCCTTTTTTTGTTTTCCATTTGCTTGGTAGATCTTCCTCCATCCTTTTATTTTGAGCCTATGTGTGTCTCTGCATGTGAGATGGGTTTCTGGAATACAGCACACTGATGGGTCTTGAGTCTTTATCCAATTTGCCAGTCTGTGTCTTTTAATTGGAGCATTTATTCCATTTACATTTAAACTTAATATTGTTAGGTGTGAATTTGATCCTGTCGTTATGATGTTAGCTGGTTATTTTGCTTGTTAGTTGATGCAGTCTCTTCCTAGTCTCGATGGTCTTTACATTTTGGCATGATTTTGCAGTGGCTGGTACTGGTTGTGCCTTTCCATGTTTATCGCTTCCTTCAGGAGCTCTTTTAGGGCAGGCCTGGTGGTGACAAAATCTCTCAGCATTTGCTTGTCTGTAAAGTATTTTATTTCTCCTTCACTTATGAAGCTTAGTTTGGCTGGATATGAAATTCTGGGTTGAAAATTCTTTTCTTTAAGAATGTTGAATATTGGCCCCCACTCTCTTCTGGCTTGTAGGGTTTCTGCCGAGAGATCCGCTGTTAGTCTGATGGGCTTCCCTTTGATGGTAACCCGACTTTCCTCTCTGGCTGCCCTTAACATTTTTTCCTTCATTTCAACTTTGGTGAATCTGACAATTATGTGTCTTGGAGTTGCTCTTCTCATGGAGTATCTTTGTGGCGTTCTCTGTATGTCCTGAATCTGAATGTTGGCCTGCCTTGCTAGATTGGGGAAGTTCTCCTGGATAATATCCTGCAGAGTGTTTTCCAGCTTGGTTCCATTCTCCCTGTCACTTTCAGGTACACCAATCAGACGTAGATTTGGTCTTTTCACATAGTCCCACATTTCTTGGAGGCTTTGCTCATTTCTTTTTATTCTTTTTTCTCTAAACTTCCCTTCTCTCTTCATTTCATTCATTTCATCTTCCAGGGCTGATACCCTTTCTTCCATTTGATCGCATCAGCTCCTGAGGCTTCTGCATTCTTCACGTAGTTCTCGAGCCTTGGTTTTCAGCTCCATCAACTCCTTTAAGCACTTCTCTGTATTGGTTATTCTAGTTATACATTCTTCTAAATTTTTTTCAAAGTTTTCAACTTCTTTGCCTTTGGGTTGAATATCCTCCTGTAGCTCGGAGTAATTTGATCGTCTGAAGCCTGCTTCTCTCAGTTCGTCAAAGTCATTCTCCGTCCAGCTTTGTTCCGTTGCTGGTGAGGAACTGTGTTCCTTTGGAGGAGGAGAGATACTCTGCTTTTTAGAGTTTCCAGTTTTTCTGCTCTGTTTTTTCCCCATCTTTGTGGTTTTATCTACTTTTGGTCTTTGATGATGGTGATGTACAGATGGGTTTTTGGTGTGGATGTCCTTTCTGTTAGTTTTCCTTCTAACAGACAGGACCCTCAGCTGCAGGTCTGTTGGAGTACCCGGCCGGCCGTGTGAGGTGTCAGTCTACCCCTGCTGGGGGGTGCCTCCCAGTTAGGCTGCTCGGGGGTCGGGGGTCGGGGGTCAGATGTCAGGGACCCACTTGAGGAGGCAGTCTGCCCGTTCTCAGATCTCCAGCTGTGTTCTGGGAGAACCACTGCTCTCCTCAAAGCTGTCAGACAGGGACATTTAAGTCTGCAGAGGTTACTGCTGTCTTTTTGTTTGTCTGTGCCCTGCCCCCAGAGGTGGAGCCTACACAGGCAGGCAGGCCTCCTTGATCTGTGGTGGGCTCCACCCAGTTCAAGCTTCCCGGCTGCTTTGTTTACCTAAGCTAGCCTGGGCAATGGCGGGCGCCCCTCCTCCAGCCTCGCTGCGGACTTGCTGTTTGATCTCAGACTGCTGTGCTAGCAATCAGTGAGACTCCATGGGCGTAGGACCCTCTGAGCCAGGTGGGGGCTATAATCTCCTGGTGCACCGTTTCCTAAGCCCGTCGGAAAAGCACAGTATTCAGGTGGGAGTGGCCTGATTTTCCAGGTGCCGTCTGTCACCCCTGGAAAGGGAACTCCCTGATCCCTTGCACTTCCCGAGTGAGGCAATGCCTTGCCCCTGCTTCGGCTGGGGCATGGTGCGCTCACCCACTGACCTGCGCCCACTGTCTGGCACTCCCTAGTGAGATGAACACGGTACCTCGAATGGAAATGCAGAAATCACCCGTCTTCTGCGTCGCTCACGCTGGGAGCTGTAGACCCGAGCTGTTCCTATTCGGCCATCTTGGCTCCTCCGGGCGAGATGGGGTTTCACCGTGTTAGCCAGGATGGTCTCAACCTTGGTCCATTTTTAATCAGGCCATTTTATTTTCTGCAGTTGAATTATAAGAGTTTCTTATAAATTTTAGGTATTAACCCTTTATCACATACATGGATAAGATAAGGATCCAATTTCATTCTGGTCTCATAAAGGCACTAATCCCACTCATGGGGGCTCTATTCTCATGACCTGTATTAGCCAGGGTTCTTCAGAGAGACAGAACTAATAGGATATGTGTATATATGAAGGGGAGTTTATTAGGGAGAATTGACTCACATGATCACAAGGTGGAGTCTCACAATAGGCCTTCTGCAAAGCTGAGGAGCGAGGAAGCCAGTAGTGGCTCATTCCAAGCCCCAAAGCCTCAAAAGCAGGGAAGCCAACAGTGCAAAGCCATCTGTGGCTGAAGCCATCTGTGGTCAAAGCCCCGAGTCCCTGGCAAACCACTGGTGTAAGTCCAAGAGTCCAAAGGCCAAAGAACCTGGAGTTGATGTTCAAGGGCATGAAGCATCCAACATGGGAGAAAGACCAAAACCACAAGACTCAGCAAGCCAGCGTATTCCACCTTCTTCCACCTGCTTTTTTCTAGCTGTGCTGCCATTTGATTGGATGGCGCCCACCCAGATTGAGGGTAGGTGTGTGTCTCCCAGTCTACTGACTCAAGTGTTACTCTCCTCTAGCAACACCTTTACAGACACACCCAGAAACAATACTTTGCATCCTTCAATCCAATCAAGTTGACACCTAATATTAACCATCACGTGACATAATCACCTCCCAAAGGCCTCACCTTTGAATACTAGCACATTGAGAGTTAGGATTTCAACATATGAAATTTGGAAGGACACAAACATTCAGTCCAATACACTGCCCTGCTAATTCAAATGGTGCCTGGCACACAATGGGCCATGAGTAAGTGTTTGTTGAGTAAATAAATGAATGAGTGCTCGGACACTGACACTGTGCTTGGAAATTGCTGGAGCTTGTGAGTTAGGTATTGACTTTTGTGTTTTGCCTGGATCATCTTGGTGAATTCTCACCCAGTCTTGTGTTGTGGTTGTTCTTGTCTCAATAGAGACAAGTAATCATGGCCAATTGTGGCACATGGTGCTTTTCCCTCTTCTTTCACTTAGTTGGTGCCACCGTAGTAATGTGGACCTATGACTGACAGCTGGTAGCCCAGGATACATTTCAGTTGGAGGCTTTGCTGCTCCTAGGCCGACCTCATTTCACCAACACCACAGCTGACATTTTTCAGAAGCCTACTCCACTTGTAGCCTCATTTCCACATCTCCCTTTCCCACGTGATTTCACATCTTCTGATTCCTTCTCTGCTTCTTACATTCTCAACGTGCTTTGTGAGCTCCAAGGTCAAGGGCACCTCATATTCCCTCTTCCCATTTGCTGGTGTCCTCTGTTACTGCTGCTGCTTCCCCTCCCTTAGAGCCATGCATAGAAGTGGTGCCCAGAAACTTTCAGAACATGTTATTTGCCAGGTGGAAGATGGTCAGTGTCAGAGCTGTGTATAGGAGACCTGTTTGCAGAGCATGGATTTTTCCAAAGGTTTGCTTCTGGGAATGCATTTTAAATCCACTCATCTCAAGTAGGCTTAGAGTGGGGGCCTGGGACACAATTTCTCATTTCTAACTCAACTCAAGGCCCTTTCTTGCACAAATTTCCCTTTTTCAACCTGCTTTGGAAGCTTTAAATTGAATGAATTTAAAGAAATTTAAAATAAATGTGATTAAGTAATTTGAAAAACAAAGAAAAGGTAGCAGCTGCCCAGATCTCCATCTGCTCTGATTTGTCTGCAAGAAGATAAGATGTTTCTTTCTCTCCTCTGTTCGTAGTATTCAGCTCATATCTGACATCCCCAACAAAAAATGGACTCGTAGCCCAGAACCATGCCAAATGAGAAACACAAACACAGGCATGATGTATGAGGTCTTCATCTCTTCCCTGTGATCTTCTCTGTAGTGCCATTCCCTCCAAGGTCCTGAGGTAACAGATGTCCCCATTAACTCAGCCAGGAGGGGCTGAAAGGCACATCAGACTAAAGAGAGAGAGAGAGGTAAAAGGTCCTAACTCCTCAAACTGAGTGCCAGTGGATAGTGTTGCATAGAGTGGGAAGAGGGTTCATGGCAGGAGCCAAACCCAAGTGTCCCACGGGATGTGTGTCTTGAGACAACATGGCCAGCCCCACCCCTCACCTCATCCCTCAGTGAAAATGACATCCAGGTGGGACAGCCCAGTGCCATGGCAGCAAGACAGCTGAAGCTGGAAGCACAGGGGAGTGGAGAGATCTCTGTGGGCTGGTGGTGGGGCTGCTGGTTTATGCGGTCACCCCCAGGCACCTGTCGTGCCACGGGATGCATGGATGGATCTACAATAGTGTGACCGTGAATGTGTCTGTGATGGTTAGTGGCGGTGGGGATGGAAATGCTGCCATGGTAATTTCAGTCTTGGTCTTAACTCAGACTAGCAGTGCAACATTTAACTTCTGTTTGAGGGGGTACTGTAAAGGCGCCCAACATCAAGACTCTGCCCTTTGTGGGTGAGGACTGTGCAGTTCTCCTTCTGTCTTCCTTTTTTATTTTTCAGAAGAGGAGTTTTACTTTTACCCACTTATGGTAATATTTGCAATATTACAATATAATTAGGTTAAATAAATCAAATAAGGAATCCAGAAGAAACTGTTCTTGAGTTAAGCCAAGTAAACACTGGCAATTTCAAGAACAGAGAATTCTACGCATTAACAAAAAGAACACACAAGCTCAAATGCAAGTTTATATGGTGAGTGTCTTTAAAGGATTTAAAAAGCATGCTCCATCAGCATAATAGCTTTTTCTCATTTATGTAACAGATGCATTTCTGTCTGCTTGTGTACAGCAAAGGGTTAGAACCTGAATAAACTTATTTATGATTTCAGAAAGGTGCTATTTTAGAAATGTACTCCATAGAATTTACTTCACTGCTCCTACCACCGATACTTCAAATAAACAAGGTACGGAAGGTCTTATCCCTTGAAAATGTTTTTAAACACTAGCACTTTAAATTGAAACATTGGTAGAAAAGTAGCAATGTCAGGTACAATGCCTATACTTAGTCTTACTTAAAATAAGAATTGAATGCACAACAGAAAATTTATCATTTTCTTTATCATTGGAGCGGAGGGAGAGAAAGCAAGCAGAGGTGGGGGTATGGTTACACTGTTTAAGGAGGAGCTGAATACAAAGATAATGAGTCTTTCATAGTCTCAACAACTCCACAATGAATAACTGTGGATTATCTCATTTATAATTCACATTGGATAAAAAAAATTGTTTCCCCTCTGTTTATATCAATTTAATTCAAACCTTATTATCTTCAGAATACAAAGATGAATACTACAAGGTAAACTAACTGCAATAAGTATTTTCTAAGTAGAAGAACAAACACCAAGGGGAATCCCTCTTTCCAGTGTCTTCTGATATGGCAAGATTTTGCCAGAATGGAAGTCTAACACTTAAATAAGCATTCTCTTGGCCAAGTAAGAGACTACAGTTGTTGTGGGTATTACCCTAAAATTACCATATGTATTACATATTAAATTAAATTCAGCATTAAATATGCTTGTATAATTATGCTGTTAATGATGATAGCAGTGATGATGCTGGTGGAAAAAGCCTGTCTAGCAAAAGAAAAGTAAGGGAGAAAAATGTAACAAGCAGAAAGCTAACACAGAGTTGGGCAATTTTTGAGTAGGAAAGAGAATTTTAAACACTTTTTAAATCTTCAAAATATTTAAAACAAATTTAAAGGGTCTGTTAATTCATATATTTTTCTTTACTAATCATTTTAGATTTTTTTTCTTTGAATTATTGGGCAGGGAAGATATTTATGTATGGAAGATTATTGCTCTAATTTGAGTGAAATAAAATTTATTAGTGTGAGGCAAACATAACTCATTTGAGGATAAAGTTTGTGTTGGATATGTGGTTCCTGATGCATTTTTACTTGTCTTTTTAAATGCCTTATCTTTTTCTTTAAAGATTTATTTCAATAAAACTAATTGGGACCACCCATATTTCAGCAGGACCTGAGTATGGATTGGAAGTACTTGGCAGGGCAGCAGCAATCTTGCTGTGTTTTATTTAACATGCATCCTTGGGCAGGTTGCCCTTAAATCTTACACTGTGGTGAAGGGATGATTTTTTTTGTAATGCTGCAGTAGAGTTGGAGTACTTAGTTCTCTTGTTGTCCAGTATATCTAATAAGTGTTTCATATTATTTCCTCATAAGGGAAATAAGGGAGTACTTTTCTTTTTCCTTCTGTCTTTCTATCTAGACATCACCATTCATCCATCACTTAGGCAGCCATTGATTCAGCATGTGTACATGCATGTGCAAGTGTGTATGTGTGTACATGTGTGTGTACATGTGTGTACGTGTGTGTACATTATCTACTGTGTACCAGGCCATATTTCTGGTATCAATCTCAGTTCCTCTTCTCCAGTACACAGATTCCTCTTGTCTATAAATTTCTGTGATAGAAATTACTTTCTGTCACCAGATAGAAATTCTGTCTGGTGCTCAGATTGTTGTTGTTGTTTAATTTATAGTACATTTTTAGCTCTTTATTTCTAATTTTTAAATGTACATCATGTGTCCCTGCAGGCACGGCTCCAGGAGCTCTGCATTCCCACGCAGGCTCAGCCACTACACACTGGAGCAAGTGTCCTGTGGCCTCCTCTGTGATCATGACCACTCATGGCCTGAGCTGGCCACGGGGAAGAGCAGCCGGCTACACTTCAGGTTTATAAGCGACTTTGAAGGCACAAAACATGATGTCTGACTCTCCCTCTCCTGTGATTCCCAGGGCCCAGACTGGGATCTAAAGAGAGGAAGAAGGGACACAGGCCTCCTTATTACTCTCCTTCATTAATTCATTCACTAAACAAGTACTTACTGAGTGCCTACCAGTTATCAAGTATGATGTTAGTGTTGCGAATCCAGAAGGGAGCAAAGCAGGAAAGTTCTGCTCTCGAGGAGCCACGTGTTTCCTGTTCCCAGGAGCATCAAGGAAGCCCCTGCAGGGTTGCGTCATCACCGCCAGCAACAGTTGAACCAAATGGGAAAAGCAATCAGGGAATACTGTTTCACAGTACCAACTATTTACATATTTGGTAACAATTTAGCTGTTTTTTAGTCTTACTTTGATGATTTTTCTTTTCATTTCTTATCCAGTCTTTTATTCAACAATTTTCTGCTGATTTAAATAATAAAATTGCTTATTTAAAATCAACAAATTATTACACTAGTGATTAAAAATAAATCAAAGTAAAGGTACATTCTAATGCACATTCTCCTTCTCTGCTGATGAGAATGTAAATTGGTACAATCTTTCTATCCTTAAAACTTTAGTGCTCATTAATGAAATAAGTCACCCTTAAGCAGTGTATTCTAAAGAAACAATCAGAGATTGTCAAGGATTTATATAAAGGATGTTCATGACTATGATTTTAAAACCAAGGGAAATTTAAAGCAACCTCAATGCTCAACAATAGCCATTAAATTAGTGATGGCATATTTTTTTCATTATACTTTACGTTCAAGAAATACATGCGCAGAATGTGCAGGTTTGTTACATAGGTATACACGTGCCATGGTGGTTTGCTGCACCCGTGATGGTGTATTTTTGTGAGAGAATATTATGTAGTTATTTAAAAGGATGCCTTTATAGTATGATTTTTTTTAAAAAAAATAGTGTATCAGTAAAGAAAGTACTCTTGTATAAGACTCAGTATGTCTTCATTAACAGCAAGTCTTGCCAAGCTAATTTCTTTTTTGAAGCAGTAACTAGACTAATGTATAGGTGGAATTCAACACATCTAAAAGGGCATATAGAACTCTTCATATACATGAGCTCCTGGAGCACCTGGTGGGTTGTGGTTGCCAAGTGCTAGAAATATACAGGTAAATAAAATATAGCCCCCGTATTCAAGAAGCTCATAATGCAAAGATAGGGGAAACAAACAAATGGAAAATTACAAGAATACAACGTTATTCAACAAATGTTGACCACACATTTACTGTACGCTGACTCTGCTGAACAAGCCATACATATAGCCTCCCTTTTGGAGCTGTCCAAACCCATTTTTAAAAGCTGATATAACAGAAAAGCTAAATTCAAGGAAGCACAAAAGCAAAGTTGCCTATCGAGTATCTTCAGTCTAAATTTGGTGACCTGAGTGGGGATGGGAGAGTGGAGGATGATGAGTGAGTGAGACGTAGCACCAGCCCTCAGGAAGGGTGACAGCAAAATGTGTAGGGACAGAAAGACTAGAAAGGGGAAAACAGGGGAAGGAAGTCACAGGGTAGAAGGAATCCTGCTTTATATTAGGAGCCATCATCTTTTGAGGGTCAAGGAGAAGTCTCCAGAAGAAAAATGAAGATTGAAGAATGAACGCTAATACAAATAGATCATGGTTCTAAAAAGGAAAGAAAGCTGAGTTCAAGGGCAAAGAGTTCACTTTGACAAGGAAAGAGGTACTTACTCCTCAAATATGGCAGGCAAAGAAGGAGTCAGTAATAATAGAATCTGAACTGGAAATAAAGGAAGTTGAGAAAGTTCATAATAAAAAATAGTAAATTTCAATCTTCCCAGAAATAATGAGCTCATCACCTGTGAGAAAAGGCTTAGAAATGAGAACTTAAGGGAACAAAAAGATCTATGGCAAACTTGCTAATTGACTGATCTCTTGCAAAACATTGAGTATTTACCATATTCTAAGTTCAAATACCCATGACTCTGGGAGGACATGGAGCTGGCCTTGGAACCAGTTCACATGATGAGGGGACCTGCAAACACACCTGGAACATCTACAGGAGCAATACGCATCACAGAAACATGCATGTCATGGCCAACACCCACACATGGCCTCAGAAAAGCTAGGTAAGCTTGGCTGTTCCCTTACTTGCCAAGGATCATCAGAAACTCAATGTTGTAGAGTAGAAAGACCGTGGGCTTAGGGTCGCATGGACCAGGTTGTAATCCAGCTCAGTGGTTCACCAACTGGATGGCCTTGCAGAGAGCTCAGTATCTGCCCAGCTCCTCCATGGGCACCGAGGTGCCTGCCAGCCATGTGAAGCTGTGGAGCAGACTGATGAGGAAGTGGAGGTGAAGCACTGAACACACAACAAGAACTCACTACATAACTTATTTGTCTGGTTATGCTTTTTCAGATTTTGCTATAGGACAAAGATTGACT
Organism: Pongo pygmaeus; assembly: GCF_028885625.2. NCBI lineage: Eukaryota > Metazoa > Chordata > Mammalia > Primates > Hominidae > Pongo > Pongo pygmaeus. Next base: position 17,024,245 of record NC_072394.2, read on the forward strand.
AACAGGAGGTGGCTTTAGGTTCAGATTTTCCGTTGTCCCCAGTAGACCTATGAAGATGATACCTCTATTAATATTTAATGCTGTCATATTTTAGGTACAGCCACTGCAAACCACCCTGCCTAGAACCCATATTTATTTAGTAGGATCTATCTATCATCTATCAGTAAATCAAAAATGGCCTTACTGCCCAAGGTAATTTATAGATTCAATGCCATCCCCATCAAGCTACCAACAACTTTCTTCACAGAATTGGAAAAAACTACTTTAAAGTTCATATGGAACCAAAAAAGGGCCCACATTGCCAAGACAATCCTAAGTCAAAAGAACAAAGCTGGAGGTATCATGCTACCTGACTTCAAACTATACTACAAGGCTATAGTAACCAAAACAGCATGGTACTGGCACCAAAACAGAGATTATAGACCAATGGATAAGAACAGAGCCCTCAGAAATAATACCACACATCTACAACCATCTGATCTTTGACAAACCTGACAAAAACAAGAAATGGGGAAAGGAGTCCCTATTTAATAAATGGTGCTGGGAAAACTGGCTAGCCATAAGTAGAAAGCTGAAACTGGATCCCTTCCTTACACCTTATACAAAAATTAATTCAAGATGGATTAAAGACTTAAATGTTAGACCTAAAACCATAAAAACCCTAGAAGAAAACCTAGGCAATACCATTCAGGACATAGGCATGGGCAAGGACTTCATGACTAAAACACCAAAGCAATGGCAACAAAAGCCGAAATTGACAAATGGGATCTAATTAAACTAAAGAGCTTCTGTGCAGCAAAAGAAACTACCATCAGAGTGAACAGGCAACCTACAAAATGGGAGAAAATTTTCACAATCTACTCATCTGACAAATGGCTAATATCCAGAATCTACAAAGAACTCAAACAAATTTACAAGAAAAAAATCACACAACCCCATCAAAAAGTGGGCGAAGGACATGAACAGACACTTCTCAAAAGAAGACATTTATGCAGCCAACAGACACATGAAAAAATGCTCATCGTCACTGGCCATCAGAGAAATGCAAATCAAAACCACAATGAGATACCATCTCACTCCAGTTAGAATGGCAATCATTATAAAATCAGGAAACAACAGGTGCTGGAGAGGATGTGGAGAAATAGAAACACTTTTACACTGTTGGTGGGACTGTAAACTAGTTCAACCATTGTGGAAGACAGTGTGGTGATTCCTCAGGGATCTAGAACTAGAAATACCATTTGACCCAGCCATCCCATTACTGGTTATATACCCAAAGGATTATAAATCATGCTGCTATAAAGACACATGCACACATATGTTTCTTGCAGCACTATTCACAATAGTAAAAACTTGGAACCAACCCAAAGGTCCATCAATGATAGACTGGATTAAGAAAATGTGGCACATACACACCATAGAATATTATGCAGCCATAAAAAATGATGAGTTCATGTCCTTTGTAGGGACATGGATGAAGCTGGAAACCATCGTTCTTAGCAAACTATCGCAAGGACAAAAAAACAAACACCACATGTTCTCACTCATAGGTGGGAATTGAACAACAAGATCACATGGACACAGGATGGGAGACGAGGGAGGGATAACATTAGGAGATACGCCTAATGTAAATGACCAGTTAATGGGTGCAGCACACCAACATGGTGCATGTATACATATGTAACAAACCTGCACGTTGTGCACATGTACCCTAGAACTTAAAGTATAATGAAAAAAAAAAAGAAAATCAATCTATCTACTAATCTATCTATCTATCTCTGTGTGAAGGGTTTCTTAATGGTTATTTCCTTTCATTTGGTTACTATTATGCCCTATCTTCTCACTTTCACTTAAAAAAATAGAATTTTCCCCAAATTATCAGTACTTATGTAAATAAGTAGCTAAAACATAAATACTAATCCATAATAGTAATTAATACTAATTTTATTATTAATAAGTAATAGCAAGTAATAATAGTGCTTCCTTGACTATTTTATCACCTGCAATTTACTTTAAATACTGCAGCACAGACACTGTGGGATTACATGCCTGTTACTTGGGTTGAGCTAAAACTCAGGCCCTCACAGAATTCATCCAGGCGGCACACTTGCCTCAGGTGAGAGAGGAAACCCCTCTGCTGGAACAAGTATTGCAGAGCTTCTGTTATCTGTATCTAACTGTGGCTTGTCTGATTAGCATGCAGATTTGGGTTAAACTTGTGGCTTGTTAATAAGCTGATGCATGCTTAAAAGTGTCCTCTTTTGGTGAAATTGAAGGTAATCAAAGTATGTGGATTGGCTAAAATCTTATGGAAATACTCCCCTGTATTATAACAGGGTATAAACAACCAAAGGATCAATGATATTTGGTGATTTTACCTGAATCTTGATCTTTTTATGGTTCTGTGTCCAGCCAGGAATCCCCAGGGCTCTGCCTGCCTGAAGCTGCCCATACGGTTAGCAGAAGCCCCTCTGCGGAATTGCGGGTGTCTATCTCGAGTGAACTTCCAAGGAAGGTCTGAGCACCTAACAGGACAGAAGCCTGAGACTTCAGTGAGCTCACAGAACAAGTTGTATGAGCTGCTTCTGTGCTTGCTTGATAATAACTCCTCAACTGAAAAGAGCTGGATGTGTGTCAGAGTTTTCTTTGAAATTAGCTTTCCTTAGAGTCTCCTAGCCAGATTGTAGGGGGAGAAGTGAATGCTCAGCCACCTCTAACCTCTTTAAAAGCTGCCATTTTCTACCAAAACAAAAACAAAAACAAAAGAAAACAAAAACAAAACAAAACAAAAAAACCCTAAGAGTTTTGTATGACCAAATTGCCTGAGGTCAGCTGGTATGCTAATACATTAAGCAATAATCATAAAAGTATTTCTACTAATATTTAAGTAAAAGTTCTCCTTGAATTCCAGATAGAAGGAGTTTCTACAGTAGGAGTAACAATTTAGTTAGTATGCTCAAATCTTCACATTTTGGTGTTCATGTCCATCAGATGGCTTTGAATTGTTACATTTGTGGCTTATGTATATGCTAGCCGAATTGTGCTTTGGCCTTTCTTTTCTGATCAGCCATTAATCTGGGTAAAAACTGCTAGCTAAATGAGCCCCCTGGTATGACACTCTCTATCCAAATCTCTAGAGCAGAGATACCACTGTAAGTCCTATAAGGGAAAGACAATGACTGTCTTGTTCGCTTCATGTCCTCAATGCCCAACATGGTCTGGATCATAGTAAGTACTCAGTAAATACTGGTTAAATGAATGAAAGAAACAAGGAATTAATGAGCATTTCTCCCTTTCTATTCATGTTTGTGAGTGGCTTGCTATCTTCCTATCTGTCTGCCCCATAGGAGTCTGTATGGGAAGGACTGGCAGTTGGTGCTACTAAATAAACCCCATCTTGGGTAAATCACTGTCGATGTGTCTTCTCATCTCCAGTTTGGTCTCCACTGGTTCTTGGGCAGAATTTCCCTGAGATGTATCCAAGTCACAGAATTAAAAACTGAAAAGGAAGTTTGAATTCTCTGGAAATTATGATGTACTCCTCTCAATGGGGAAAAAGGAAATTATACATATGAAGAGCTGCTTAAAATAAAAACAGATACAAGCAAATGTCTCATTTCACCCAGTTTTGGAGGTCAAAGCTCTTGTCCATGTAAAGCAAAGAACTGAGGGTATAATTTATCTTGTGCAATCCTTGAAGAAGCCATTTCCTTGAGCACAAGACCCAAAATTTTCCTCAGAATGGCTTGTAAAATCCCTCGGGGGGTCCTGTGTCCTACGTCAGAGGTGGTAAATCCTGGCTCTTGGTCAAACTCAGCCTGATGCTTGGTTTTGTAAATAAAGCTATATTAGTGAACAGCCACACCCATTGATTTACATATTATCTATGGCCACTTTCCCACTACAACAGCAGCATCAAGTTGCACAGAGACCTTCCTGCTGGTAAAGCCTAAAATATTTACCATGTTTAGATAAAAGGTTTGCTGACTATATCCTAAGTGTCTGGAAAGATTTATCCATTAGCCAGGATGGACAGTGATCCTTTCTACATCATTAAAACAACCAAAATGATAGTAGAAGTTATATAACACACTTCAAAAGCACTAAGATTAATGTCAGACTTGTTTCAATTATGCCAATATAAAAATAGTTGCATGTCTTGTCTGTTCATTTATACTGTGCCTCATTCTACAAAGGATGTGAGCTGGTATATAAAAACACATACAATATAATAAAAGGTTAAAGAATTAATAAAATTCTAGCCTGAGAAGATACAAATTAAAATAGGAGGTGGAAACAAAATGAAAGTGTTTTTCCATTTAGGAGTTAACCTTTTAATTCTATATTATTTTATATTAATTTGCAACCACTGCCTTTTTCTATTTGCTGTTATATTAAATCTATTTGTTCTTTTACAGGTTTTTTAGAATTATCAAATATTTCAAAAATTTTAGTTTTTTGATTAATATTACAAACACTCATAACACATTTTTCAAACTAATATTCAAAATAATGGTGCCATATTTGTTTAGAACATTAAAAAAAGTACAATGTTAGCTGGCACAATAACTTTCCCTCATCCCACTGGCTTCTCTCACCCAAAAAGACCTCTGACCTCTGTCTTGAAGGTGGTTTGCATCTTTTCAAATCATATTTTAAAATTTATAACATGTGTATGTAACCATTGTATATGGTGTTGCTTTCTGTTTTTTAAAGTTTACATGAATAAGGAATTATTTCATTCATAATATTTTCAACTTGCTTTTATTTCCCAACACTAGATGTTAGAAATTCATCTATTCTAAAATAAGTAGATTTAGTGTATTTATTTTAACAACTGTGTAGTAGTTAAAATATACCCCCACTTTGTTTATCCATTACCAATGAATAAATATTTTGACTGTATTTTAAAGTATTTTTTAAAAGCTTCAGTGGTCATTCTCATACCTTCCTCCTTGTGCAAGGCGGAGGTTTCTCTAGGGCTTATTTTTGGAAGAGAAATGGGTAGGTCTTAGAGTACCTCATGAAGATGAACTTTACTAGATGATAGCCAAATTGCCCTCTGAAGTGCTTACACTACTTCATATTTCCACCATTAGCAGAGAATTTTCCTATTTTGCTGTATTCTAAAGAGTAAACTCTCAAAAGGAGGTAGAGGCAGAACAGGAAACAGATAAAATTTAACAAGAAGATACGGCTGGGGATTGTAAGATCCAGTACCATGGAAGACTTCTTAGGTCCTCCTGAAATGTCCTGACTTTACTTTGTAAGTAGTGGAAAGTCTTCAAAATCTTTAATATGGATTTTCATTAACACGGAAATATTCTCTTTGCTTCTTTCTTGAACTTTAAACAAGTTTCTTAAGCAAAAGTTCTAAAAAATGACCATAGCCTCAAATATTTATTGATTCAGATCTCAGGAATCTAGGAGATGAAGGGCTAAGAATCAGGTGTGGGTGGCTCAGTTCTGTCCTTAGTTTCTTGGAGATAATTTGCTGAATGTTCTCTTCCCCTCCATATCTGCCAGTTGGAAATCTTATGAGAAATGCTCCCTGTTCAAGGACACGAATGACAAGATCCGCATCCAGCACCCTCTGGGCCTATGGGGAAGCCACCAAAGTAGACCCACATTTTGTTTAAAATGATAGGTGATTGTTCCATCAAGCTCTGACGTTAATGGCTTTGGTTAATCTGATACAATTGAGACAATATTTTCTCTAGTCATTATTTCTTCATTTTTATCAAAGGTCACTCACTGTTCTGGGTAAAGGCAGATCTAGCCTTCTTCTGAAGCTGCACCTCCAACTTTACGTGCTGACTTGAAAGGATGGCTATTTACAGGACTCCTGGGTTGGTTCACCTTCCTTGGATACTCGAGTACTGGAGTGCTCAGATGCATATGTTCTAGAGACAGTTTGTTTCATTATAAGATGTGACTAAATATGAATCTGAAAGAGCCAATCCAGAAAGATGGATCCCAAATGTAAATAAAGTTATATTAGTGAACTGGGCCCAAATTTAAAATGAAGCCAAGTAGCTATTTGCTGACTAGACATCACACACATACTTTGAGTTCCCTGAAAACCGACCCTTGTGTTCAGCTTTGGGACTTGGTTGAAGCTGAGCCCTTTCTCAACCAATCATTGTTCAGCTGCCTCAACCAATCAGGACTCAGCTGCCTTGACCAATCAGGGTTTATTTGCATAGGTGAACCTGATTGGGAACTTGGGCAGGAACTTTCACTAGAAAACCAGAGCTCTCCCTTTGCTTTCTGGCACACATCTTAGTTTTTACACTGAAGGCTGCATGTCCCCAGTTTGCAAACTGTACACCAGAATAAAATCTCTTTTCTCCAAACTCCTTTTCAAAAAAATTTTCATTCACAAAAACATGTTCAACATTCTTTTCTCCCTGAGCAAACCCACTTACTTTTCTCCTCCAGCCTTCCTACGTCAGAGTCACAAGTTGTGCCAGAGGCAGAACAAACTAGACACTTAGGAACACAATAAATAGCAAGCACCCGCTCCAGCACCGCTGAGGAAGGTGTGTACATACATACAGAGTAGGGCTTCTTTCATTTATAAATGCCCTACATCTGGAGCCTTTTTCATTTGCAATTAAAAGAAAAAGACTTTAAAAATAGGAGAGATGAAAACAGAAGCCAAAGCCCTAAGCAGTGTGGGTGGGGACATGGAGCTGGGTGGGGACTTGGAGCTGGCCCTAAGGATGGCTGGGGACTGGTCCTCTGCTTCCTGCATCCGCTTCTCTCTGGTGCTTGCCTCGTTTTCCCTGGCCCACTGTCAGAGTGAAGCCGGGATAATGGCTTCTTCTGGAACTGTGGGGCTTGCCTCTTCACAATATTGGGACCAGTGAGGAAACAGGACCCTCCACATTGATTCCAGCTACAGTCCTCATAGAGAACTCTGACTGGATCAGCCTGGGTCAGGTGCCCACCAGGGTCCAGGATATCAGAGAATGATGATTGATAATTCCAACCTCAACAAACAAGTAAACAGGAGGAGTAAACATTTTACCTGAAAGACAAGAAGTACTGTTCTGGACAGACAAAACCATAGATGTGATATACTCTGATTTTGCCACAAGGGCTTTATGCCACAACATACCAGAATTTTCCAGCCTCAGATAGCTTTGTCTTGACGAATGTTGCATAGTAAAGACTTTTCTTCGGTTACAGAATCCTTTTTTGGTTTTCCAATTCTAATGATTATTTTACTTGTTATTTCAAATATCCGAGCATCCTCTGAACTTTCCTTTGGCCTATGTATCTCTTGAGGGCAAATAATTGCTCCAAACATTACCCAAAACATTAAGGTTCAGGGGCTTTGCTGAGATCATAGTGCCGTGTCCTCTCCTGTGGTCAGTGATGCCAGTTTTCAAGTGGATCCTTGCCTTGTAGTCATTTTGGCTGGCTGGCGATCATGCTGAATGACTCACATGCAAATAAAATGAGGACAGCACAGAAGGAGCACTCTTAGGCCGACTGTGCGAAAGTGGGAGAGCTGCTCATGGCCGGTCCAACTGTGCTCCCTCCAAGTCTGCCTTCAGTGGTGGCTGCCTTCACAGGACAGATTTGGATTTAATGTGTGTTTCATAGAGAGTAAAGGGAAGACTTCATCTCTGGAAAGTCATTTTGCAGATGAGAAAACCGAGCCCCAGAGATGTCACATGACATGAACAAAGCCATGCAGCCCATGAGATCCCCTAAGGAATTTCACAACAGAAAACATTAATTAGGTGCCTGCTGTGTGCATCCATCGCTGGGCTCTTTGAGTAGGATAGAGAGTAGAGGAGGCTTAAAGCATGGTTCCTGCCCCCTGTGAGCCTCCAGTCCCAGCTCTGCAGCCACACACGTCAAACTCTAAAAACATAGGGGCACATTTGACATTTTTCCAAATAAAAGACCTCACAAAATAGTCAAATGAATTTCAATATTCAGGTTGTCACCAACCATCTATCCCGTATGTAGGGCTTACTTCACCAAGTGAACAAATTTATTACAACACGGAGATACTTCATGCTAATTCTAACACGTTGCCTGTTGTACCTTGGCCACAGCTCTGCAGGTAGCAACACTGAATAAATACTATGACCACCAGCGCCTCTTGACTAAGGATGATCTCAGGATTGGCCCCTGTGATCTTCTAAGGGTTAACTGGGGAAAAGAGTGTGGGATTCCAGGGTCTGCAGTTGATTTCCAAGAGTCACTCCTTGAGGGGCCACTGCCGGCGCAACATCTGGCATGCACCTGAATAAATCCCAGAAGTTTCCTTTTCAATATTGTATAAATTCTGCACCTTGGCTCATGGCTATTAAACCCACCGTGGCAAGATCTCCACAAGCATGGCAGTATTTCCTTCATGAGGGAGGACCACTCCAAGGACAGCAGTATGAAGCCATCTTTGCCCACCGCACACCCCAGAGCCTCCAGATACAGCTGTCGTCTATGCTCCTGCTAATAATTCCATTTAACTCGCTCATTTTTTGGAAGCAAGCTTTTCATTTGGAAATGGGCATTCTCATACACTTTCCTACCACCAGATTTCTTCTCCTCCTCTTCCAGACTCAATTTCACCCTGGAAAGCACAGCCATGGGTACCCTGCCAACCCCTCCCTGTGCATTCTGGTCAGCCAAGCCCTGTCACTCAATGTGGCTTCAATTAAAAGCAGACCCCTTGGAGAGGGCCGCCACCTGCCTGCCCTCCTTCTTTCTCCTTTGTTCCAAGCTCGTGTTGCTGAACAGAATTCTGTAAGGGACTCTTGGCAAGGTTGATCATCCACAGTCCTGGCCTCCAGTTGCTTCCCCTGAATGAGAGTTAGAGCTGGAATTACAGTATATTGGAGACAAAAAGGTTCTATAAGGTTATTTGGCCCCATAGCCGCATTGTGCAGATGAACAAAATGAGTCTCCAACGGGATCCTACTGCTCTCAGGCCAAGCAAGGGTCCTCAGGCCTCATAGCCTCATGTGTGCTCTGCCCTCTGCTTTGTGTATGCTTCTCATCACTGCAGCTTTCTGGCCAACTCCAGCTCACCATTCTTTGCTGAGCAATACGGGCACTTCTGGGAAATTATCTTTGCTCCCTCCCATCTCTTCCCCCCTCCCATGGAATTTGTTATTTTCTCTTTGGACTTCTAGTTTTTCACAGCACTTCCGTTACAGCTTCTCACAGGGTATCAGACATACAGATTCTGTCCTAGTTTGTCCCCTCTTCCCAAAAGCAAATCCTAAGACAAGGATTCCTAATGACAGCAGTGGATATAGGAGTCAACTCTGGGAACCACCAGTGGGATATGGGGAGGGATGAAAATCTATAAAGGATGAGGTATTGAGCAGGTTCCGCCTGTGCACAATGGAGGCTCAATCCCACTGGGACCCCGTGCATAGCCTGAGAAGGACACGCTTCAGTGCAGTAAAGAGCAGGAAAGCTGGGGCATTCATTTACCAACTGTGGGGCCTCATTTTGGGGGCCTGCTCCTGGAATATAAACTGTCTGGCACTTCCAGCCCCATCAAACTCTGAACAAAACACTGTCCTCAGCCAGAGGATGCTTCCAGCCAGAGATATCCTGAAACAGTCTGCAGGGACCCCTAGTGTGGTCCAAGGACTGACAGTGGCTTCTACAGATGCTAACTTGCCTGTGTCCCCCAGAGAAGCACAGCCTGGATTGCATTCGTCTCAGCAGACCCAAGATGTGGTGTCTAACAGGCACACTCGTTATTTTCATTTAACTTAAAAAGGAATTAAGCCAATTAATAACCTCACATAACTAAGGGAGAGGCACAGAACTTGTAGTTGGGCTTCTGATTGAATGTTTCTCCAAGGTATTGCATTTCTCAGAATTTTCAACCAGATCATCTCTTTTCTAATATCAGAAGTATATTCCCTCGAGTCCTGGGGACCTAGTCCAAAGTAGCCTTCCAGTAGCAAGATTTTAAAGTGTATTTCTGAATTGTTTATGAATTACATACTTTTCTACAATTCATGCACATTTCATTTAGTATTTTTAAACATTAAAATTACCAGTTAAAATTATCAACTATTTTTTGTACATATTTTGTGAGAAATTGATGTTCCAGCATAAATTTTCTGTGGCTATCTCAGGGCTTCATGTGTCTCCTAGCTCAGGCTATTCCCCAGGTTGAGAGTCACAATCCTCCTTTCCATGTGGAAACTACATGTGATACAGATTTAGTTCTGGTAACTCTGCCATCCAGGACGTTAGGGGTCTCCTGCTTTAACCTTGGGATCCATGTCGATAAGGGGAGTTGCTGAGCCGTTGGGCTAGGGCCCCATGAATATAGAATTGCTGCTGAAGCAAGTGAGAATCTGGGGAGCAGCATAGTGGGAAGAGGGAGGAACAGGCGCATGAAGAGTTAGACTTGAAATGTGTCTTCTGAAGGGGCTGGTTCATGCTTGGTGTTTTTCCCATGCCTGCTTCGTATGCATGGATTGTTCCTGACTATCTGCCCTGCCCCACATCACCATATACGCTACCAAGAAGAATGCTGTTACACCACAACCGTGGCCAGTGATAGAGATTCTCCTGAAGATTTTGTTAGGGGTGAAGGCATATAGTTAGTGGAGGTCTCCATAAAGCAACTTTTCCCAGGTCTTCCTTCTTGGCCATGCAGAAGATAAATAAATTTTTAAATCTTTCTCTTTCCTTAATGCATTGCCAAGCCTTTCAGCTTTTGGCTTCTCTGCTCCTGGACTCCCCTCTGACCCTTCTCCTGGCTTTGTAGGGGTGGTTTTCCCCACAGCCTTGGCCACATATCAGTACTCACTGCCATGCATACCCCATCCCTTCTCTCCATTAAACCGTAAAGGACCCTCCAATTACAAGTATTCTACATCTTTAGCAAGAATCTCCAGAATTATAAATATATGTGATTCTTTTTCCTCTTGTATTCCTTATAACCATGAGCAGAAATAGGAAAGTAAACTCCAAATCCATTTCACTTGGATGAAATAGATCAAACATCCAATATTTAATCTTTACTTTGAATGTTTAATAGAAGACATTAATAGATGGAGTTAGTTTGAATATCATCAGATACACACAGATACACACAAATTTATATGTATGTGAATGTATACAGAAAAAATAATATTTGAAAAGAGGAAGCTTGTGGATATTGCCTCTCTGCTTCACGTGCCTGCCTTTCTCACCTCCACAGCTCCCTAGTAAACATTCTTCCCTCGGCTCTGATGCCCCCATGGCTGGGAAGTTTACCTTGGAATCCCAACTAGAGACAGAATTGATTGTCACCTGTTTGTTCTTTCAGGCTTTGCTTGTGCCTGCATTATGGTGAATTAGATAGAGAGGCTATCTCAGATTGTGCACCCTCAAGAAAGATCATGAGATGAGGATTCCATTGAGAGCTGATCTCAGGCAAGTTTACTCAACATTTTATAAATGTTACCCCATCGTAAGCATAACCCCTTCATCTCAGTCCCTCTGAGAAGCAGAGCCTAGCACAGAAGTTCTGCCCTTCAGTGATTCACTGCCCACAGTCCTCTTGGCCCAGTCCCACTGCCTCTGACCTTGCTGTTACCCTGGGGTGCTCCAGGGAAACACTTTGTTTGGAAGTACACTGTGTTCCTTGGGTGGGGCTTCAGGTCCCTTGGTTCTGAAGCATTTTTCTCAATGCGTTCCCATCTACTCATCATCTTTCAGAACTTTCCTTCAGGTCTGGCCTGCCTGAAGCCCCACTCCCTGCTTTCCAGAACAACGATGGGTTTTGCTGAGTGGCACTTACTAATGGGCCAGGTGGGGAATCCACTGCATTGTGGGGGAAAGGTGTCAAGGTTCTCTGGCAGAAAAAAATGTGGTAAGTTAGTTATTGAGGGAAGAGTGTTCAGGTCAAGCAGACAGTGGGAGTGGCCTCCAGTACTAGGGGAGAAGCCAGCGGACTCATGGGCTGCTTTGTTTTCCTGCAATGGTTAGCATCAAGAGAGCTGAACACCAAGTATTTTACTGAGTATAATCAAGGCCTTGTCAAAGATAAAACCTGACTGACTACACCCCTGGTTACTGGAATATGCTGTCCCTCCATTATAATTAGAAAAAACACACCTGCATGGAGTGAAGGCTCAGTGTAGGGATATGCTTTTTCTACGTTACAATTAGAAAAAACACATGTGGATGGAGTGAAGGATAAATGGGGGCAGATCAAACTTTCTTCCTGCCTTGGAAAGTCTAGAGGTTTGCTCAGGAAAGAGCATCAGAGGGAAGATGAGATAATGAAGCACGACCATTTGGATTTTGTGTAGAAGGAACGTGGCTTGCAGGCTGCCGAGCTTCAGGGTAGTTTTCATCTCTGATTTCTCCCTATGGGAAGTGGCTGCCAAAGGCAATGAATCAGGCAGTAGAATGTCCACACCCTCTCATCTGTTCTAATCCATCTTTACCCAGAACTGCCTAAGGATAAATCAGCATGAAGCTGAGCGATGGAGGGGCATGCCGTGATCTGCTGCTGCCCGGTCATGATCAGCTATTTCCACACGTCAGCACGTTTATCTCTTTGCTTAAGGCTATTTAGGTTGGGATTCCTATACAGTGCTGTTGAAAGGCCGTATCTAATATATTCTCAATTTGGATGAAAGTTTTCAAGGGAGAATGATGGTTCTCAGCAAGTCAAGAGATTTCAGAAGAATGGTGTGAGAAAAGTATGGAATTTGAAGAAAAGTGCACAGCTGTTTAATAGCATGAAGTCCTGGTTTTTTACAAAGTGAAAAGTTTAGATCATAGGGTTAGTTGAAGATTAAATAAGATGATTTGCATACATATATATTTGTATATGTATACACATATGTATCCTGTATGTGTGTGCATGTCTACATGTATGTATATGTGTGTACCTAAATCCACATGACAATAATCCACGTTCCACATGATCCACTCTCCACATGAAGTGAACACAAAGACCCTCAGGCTAGTCACTGCAGAATAACTAAAAAGACATTCCATTTGTAGTTTCTGTCTACCATTTTACTATTTAAGGAACTAAATTTATTACCCACATCCACACTTGTAAAATCTTTTGAAATTTCCTTAAAGCACCCTGGAGCCTCTCCTGCCACACTTCAGCCCCAACCTTTGCCTGTGCTTCCCCCCTCCTTCCCCTTCTAGCCTTTCTGCTTTTTTGTCCAGAGATACACTGAAGACGTAGTTCATGTGTATTTGTTAAGTGAATGGAGCCTCAAAATATCAGCCTTCCTGGGCCATCTTAACAAGAACAGAAACTCACGATGCCCTCTTTCTACACAGATGTCAGAGCTTATCATTATTATGCCAATACAGTAACAGGCAAACTGCATAATTAGTAAGAACTTCATCAAGAACAGCATTTTCCCAGAGGGAAACAGAGAGACTGCAATCAGAAGGCAATGTGTTTGGTGGGGCAGGGGATGCTGGAAGCCCCCTGAAGGAGTGGGGAAGAAATCAGCTATGACACTCAGTGCTATGACTGCAAGACAGCTGCAGACACCCTGCTAATTTCAAACCTAGCTGTTATTCAATATGGATCTGGGCTTTATCATCTTTAGATAATTAGTAATGTTTGTCCTTAGGAAGTGTGCTTTCTTTAATGGGGGTCAAAGACATTTGAAGTTCTCTTTAGTGGCAATAGGGCGCTGAACAGTGCTGAAGTTCTCTTCAGTGTTAATAGAGAGAGAGAGAAAGAAAAACTCAAATGGAGCAAGTGTGTCCAATGTCACCCATATGAATAAAACTCCTCGTCCACCATGATGTAAGGGTGTAGGACAATGGCCAGGTTGCTCACACTGGGCTAGGCCACCCTTCAAGACTCAGACTTCGGGGAGATTGAAGGAGGTCACTTTCTGGGAAAGAGCTCATGTTTCCTCGGGCAGAGAGCAGAGTTTCATAGACAGAATTCAATAGTGAGGGATACAGCCTCCCACTCCCGCCCCCATCTGCATGCTGAAGGACCAGAGAGAGGTAGGGAAGTGTGCACAGAGCACCCTGGAGCAGATGCTGTGGGAGGCTGGACCAGACCTCCAGGTGCCTTTTTCTGGGTGCTTTGGGGGCTGCTATGAAGACTCTCAGTGGTGACTTCTCCAGAGGACTTCTGAGCTACACCTCTCCACCCTGGAGCACCTGGAGACCCTGATGGACTGAGGCAGTGTATGAAAGCCTAGCTCCCTTGCCTTAAACAACTTAGACTCTCTCCTGCAGCTGTGCTCCAGAACAGCTCCCCTTGGGATTTGGTTCAGGCCCATTTCACCAGAAGCCACACCTTTGCTCTGTTTCCCTTTCTCCATCCTCTCCCCTCTCCCTTCCAGGTGTCTCCTGTGGAAATCCCTCAATCAATCACCTACACAAGAATCTCCACCTCAAATTTTCCTTTCAGGGACCTCAACTTAAGACAGCTCCCAGCTTCATCCATGTCACTGCAAAGGACATGAACTCATTCTTTTTTATGGCTGCATAGTATTCCATGGTGTATATGTGCCACATTTTCTTTATCCAGTCTATCATTGATGGGCATTTGGGTTGGTTCCAAGTCTTTGCCACTGTAAATAGTGCCACAATAAACATACGTGTGCATGTGTCCTCAGCAAACTAACACAGGAACAGAAACCCAAATTCCGCATGTTCACATTCATAAGTGGGAGTTGAACAATGAGAACACATGGACACAGGAAGGGAATATCACACACTGGGGTCTGTCAGGGACTGGGGGGAAAGAGGAGGGAGAGCATTAGGACAAGTACCTAATACATGTGAAGCTTAAAACCTAGATGATGGGTTGATGGGTGCAGCAAACCACCGTGGCACATGTATACCTGTGTAACAAACCTGCATGTTCAGCACATGTAGCCCAGAACTTAAAGTAAAATAATAATAAAAAAAGACAGTTCCCTTGTGACAAAGGGCTGGCTTTCTTTTGGGGTTGCAAAGATGGGCCATGCCATCTCTCTGTCATAGTAATTGCATTCTGAATTATTCTAAATCTGTTGAAGATCCTCGGATCTAGATGTGCTAATTTTAATGACTCTGAAGAGAAGAGTAAGCATACTTTTCTGGCTACAGGCTAAAGTAGTTCTGCTGGCTAAAATGAGATGCCCATCTCTCAGACAGCCAATGGGGCTGCAAAGTTAAGAAAATAGTCTTTTATTCTTGATGACAGCACCATTCCAGTAATGTTAGTGGTGCTACCTGCTCTCGCAGGCATCTGATATCAGAACACATGCTCTGTTGGCGCTGGCCACAGAACACTTGCTGATGTGAGCCTTTCTTCCACTCCCAATGGAGGCGACGGTTTTGCTTCCACTCCAATGTTTTAAACATGAGGAGATGACCCCAACTGGCTTTGTTTTCTTTATATGATTCTAAAAATAACAACTATTTTCTTTTATGTTTTATTCAAAACTGGTCCATGAATTCCCCAAGATGCATCTCCTTTTAATGTGTGTTAATTTAGGAATCCCAAAAGCAACAGCAGAGAAGATAAAGTATCTCAACATATGTTATTTTTAAATTCTTAACATCTGAGAAGCAAAAAGCAAAATATGCTAAAAAAAAAAAATGAAAACATGTGAAGCCAAAATGTGCCTTCTGGCCTCTGAGTTTCTGTGTAGGTAAATCCTGCTTCCTTGAAGACTGTCTACCCGCTCACCAAAGCATTCCCCAGGCTAGGACTCCCAAGAAACACCATCTGGTCATTCCAACCCTGAACATTCCCTCCTTGTCTGATCACCTATTAATTATATGGCATATTTCTATTTAATAATATCACATAGCCATTGGGGCTGAGATCACTGGGATGGTTTCATAGAATTTGATTCAAACCCTGCCTGGCCCCAGGACATACTGTGATCCTGAAGGACTTACCTGAATTACTTGAGCCACAGTTTCTTCTTCAGGTGCATGAGTCTTATATTTTGACAAGGCTGTGTATAAAAATTAACTGAAGTATTGGATCTCAGAAGCCCAACAGAGCAGACTCTCAATACATATTCCCGTGTTCCTTGCTTTCCTCATGTTATTCATTATTTTTTTATACGGGGAATCTGTGTGTCATGGTGTTTGATTACATTGCAAGCTACTTATGAGGAGAGAATCAAAGTGCAAGTCATTAATTTGAGAGGTGCTCCCCGGGAGTCCCAGGAGGAGAATGTGGAAGTGAGACTGAGAAGGTGATATGATTTGGCTGTGTCCCCACCCAAATCTCATCTTGAATTGTAACTCCCAAAATTCACAGCTGTATGAGAGGAACCTGGTGGGAGGTAATTGAATCACGGGAGCAGGTCCTTCCCATGCTGTTCTTGTGATAGTGAATAGGTCTCACAAGATCTGATGGTTTTAAAAACGGAAGTTTCCCTTCACAAGCTATCTTCTCTTGCCTGCTGTCTTCCATGTAAGATGTGACTTGCTCCTCCTTGTCTTTCACCATGATTGTGAGGCCTCCCCAGCCAAGTGGAAGGAACTGTTAGTTCTCATTAAACCTCTTTCTTTTGTAAATTGCACAGTCTCGGGTATGACTTTATCAGCAGCGTGAAAATGGAATAATACAGAAGGGAAGGAGCTACCAGAGTTAGCAAGCAAGTCCTTACCATGGGTAATCAGAGCTTAATGCTGTGAAGAAAGTCAGAAAATGGCAGAAAGCATGTGCTCTGAAGTTATCCAGCCTGAGGGCCTGGGACCACCAACCCCCATCAGTCATGGGCTAAAAGCTGTCCCAGGGCACTTCCAGCCCGCTCTGTTCTCAGACAGAGTCATCTTCCAAGGCTCCAGAGAAAGACCCAAGTAAAAAGATGCAGCCATTGGATGCTTGAAATTCTGCCCTAAAGTGGGCATAATTAGGCCAAAGGAAATAAAAAGGATGGACACTGAGAGCACTTGGTACAGGAGCCTTTAGCTGAGAAAAAAATTCTATGATGATGACTGTGTTGAAAACAAAGTTTGAGTATAAATACTAACCTTTGCGCAATGCATGGAGTTAGTTGTGGACTGTTTTGCTGGCAAGAGGCAGAAAAGTGTCAGTCCTGCATCAAGGATCTTATTTACATCTAGCTGGAACACTTCTTTAAAAGCCCAGGCAGCTTGACTACATAAAGTATGGAAGGATGAAAGGGCATACATATACATGTTTATATGTGTACATATGTATTCACATAACAAACTGATCACAAAACCTCCCTCCCATAGGTTAGCCAAAAAGCCATTTGGATTGCTCAGAGTTAACATAAGGCAAAGGAGGAGTACATACTGGGAAGACCACAAAGGGTGAGATAGCGTCCAGACTCTGGTCAGGGGGCATGGTCCAAGAAAGTGGCACTGGCCTGAGAGCTGACAGATGTGTAGCAGTTAACCAAGTGAAGGGTCGAGAATGGAGCCGGGGAGGGCCAGAAAAGGACGTGGTGCTAGAGGCCCTGTGGCAGGATAAAGTGTGGAATGAAGCCAGCAGACAACTCCTAACTCCAGGGGTTTTGCAAAGTGACCTTAGTTGAGTCGTTTAGCTTCTTTGCCTCTCATCTTTTGCATCTGAACAGTGAAAACAATATACCCTACTTTACAGCAGCCTGTCCAATAGAAGTTCCTGGGATGATGATGGAAATAGCATATCTGGGCTGCCCGGTACAGTAGTTTCTGTCCACCTCTGACTGTTGAGCACATGAAATGTGTCTACTGAGGCTGAGAAACTAAGGTGTGTCTTCTGAGGTGATATGATTTGGCTGTGTCCCCACCCAAATCTCATCTTGAATTGTAGCTCCCATGATTCCCAGGTATCATGGGAAGAACCTGGCAGGAGGTAATTGAATAATGAGAGCGGGTCTTTCCCATGCTGTTCTTGCAATAGTAAATAAGTCTCATCAGATCTGATGGTTTTAAAAAACGGGAGTTACCCTGCACAAGCTCTCTTCTCTTGCCTGCCATCATCCATGTAAGATGTGACTCCTCCTTGCCTTCTGCCATGATTGTGAGGGCTCCCCATCCATGTGGAATGGTTAGGTCTCATTAAACCTCTTTCTTTTGTAAATTGCCAAGTCTTGGATATGTCCTTATCAGCAGCATGAAAATGGACTAATACAGAAGGGAAGGAGCTACCAGAGCTCCTTCAATGAAAGGAAAGCTTTCATTGAAAGCTTTTCATTGAAAGCTCCTTCAACGAAAGCTCCTTCATTCAATAAAAATGAAATTTTTATTGAATTTCAATTAACCTAAATTTAAATGGCCACAGCTGACTAGTGGCTATCCTATTGGAGAGTGCTTCTTGAAAGTATGATTTTAGGGATTAAAGGGAATTCATCTTTTTATCTAAAGTGTCTGGCACAGAACAGTCCTCCATCCGTCTTGGTTCCCCAGCCCTGAAGTGAGATCCTGGTGACATAAGCCAGGTCTCTATATCCAATGCTCATTTAAGATTGCCTCTTCAACAGGAGCGTGTTTGGCTCTAGTGTAGCTTGCCACCAGCAGTCCCCATTGGTAGTGATGGCATTCTTGGCATCCGTCCAGCGCCATGATTGACTTGGCCAGTAAAAGACAAAATTCAGATGGTAGCCACTAAACAGTATGAAATATCTCAGTTTTAACCTAAAGTGGAAGCAATAACAGTCTCCAAGCCTGCAGAAGCGGGGCTTAGCAGACGAACCAAAAGACAAGAAGAAAGTCCCGTTAAAAGAATAATAATCAATAGCTGAAAGCTATTAAGTTCACTCTTCTAGTTCAAAGGGATTTGAAATGGCAATTTGTCAGGCAACTGTTGTCACTTTAGATGCCTCCAGTGCTTTCTTTGAAGCCCTTGATTGACTACAGGAGGTTACGCCAGATTGTTCTAAGGACAGGATTTCCACAGTTGAACATACTTATATCCAAGTAATTATGACTCTTCTGAATTTAATCAACACAAGGCAAAAGAGAGCTAGTTTGAGAAAATATGCATGTGTTCTGCAAGGTCCAGGCGATGGCTTCGGTGGCTATGCCCAAAGCCAGACAACCAGCTGGATGGTTTCAGTCACTTAATTGTGCTGATCAGATTCTTCAGCAAGTTTCCCTGCTGGCCAGGGAAAGAGGGAGAATCATAGAGTGAGGACTTTCTCCATTCTGCTTGTTCTGTTCAATAATGAAACAGACTTCCGCTTGAGATGGGTTTTTTCTAGGAAAGAACAGCCAATGAGAAATAAGCAACCTAACACATTCACACAGTGTTACCTCTTCAGCTAGCAGAGGCGGAGCTGAGAGGACATTTTTGCCAACTGTTTTGGAAAATAGATGCAGAGGCAAGTGTGTCCCTGTGAAGCAATGGCTGAATGGCTCTAGGGGAGATGGGTCCAAAGGGGAATTAGCAAGTGAGAAAGAGGACTGAGAACTGTGGCAGCTACTGGGCCTTAAGTCAGACTTTCTTCTAGAAATGTGCAGAATGGACACAGAATGTGAGAAGCCCTCTGAAACATGTTTCCCTTAGGAACAACTAATTCAACTAATTGCAAGTTAATTTGCTACTTTTTTGTGGAGTTTTCAGGAAGCTGTTGATCAAGAATGGGAAGTGTGATCCTGGGTGCTTGCAGAGTGGGGCGTGCACGGTGACATCAGCCAGAGCTGTGGCCCTGTCCTAAGCAACCAAGAGGAAGGTCAAAACAGAAGGTGTAAAGGGATAGAAGCTGTTGTCAGAATCCAACCTCTTCCTAAACTTCTAAGCCCTCTATGACTCAGGCAAGAATGTGTCCTAGATAGAAGGGGGCAGAGTGACACAGATGGTAAAGATGGGAGCTGACGGGCCCTCAGGAGAGAACAAGCAAGGTTGACTCCTGCCCAGCAGATGTGTGCCAGATGTCCCTGCTATGCAGCCTTGGGGACACATTCATGCCAAATAACTAAAGAGTAGCTATGACAGGAAAAACAAAAACACACAACATGATATCTACATACAACATGTGGGGCTGGGGCCAGGAGTGAGGTCAGGAAGAGCACCCCACCACGGCAGGATGAACAGATGGAAGGAAGGTCAAGCCAGGAGATATCTGGAAAGAAAGGATGGGAGGAATCCACTTCTATTTTTTTATTTTTTTTATTTTTTCTTTTGAGACAGAGTCTCGCTCTGTCGCTCAGGCTCTGGTGCAGTGGCGTGATCTCTGCTCACTGCAAGCTCCGCCTCCCGGGTTCTTGCCATTCTCGCGCCACCACACTCGGCTAATTTTTTTTGTATTTTTAGTAGAGACGGGGTTTCACCATGTTAGCCAGGATAGTCTCGATCTCCTGACCTTGTGATCCACCCGCCTCGGCCTCCCAAAGTGCTGGGATTACAGGTGTGAGCCACCCCGCCCGGCGGAATCCACTTCTAGCTGTTTTTCAGGGAGTGTCCCAGGCACAGGACGCGAGGAGACAACATGTGTGGGCAGAAATACATACACTCACAGCAGGGGTCCAAGGCCAAAACCCACCAGGGCATTTGCTGTTCAGTCTGTGATGTGTGATTGTTGACCACGCAGCAGGGAGCATGTTCTGACAGAGCCACCCCACCCACGCCATGTGAGCAAGGTTAGCCCTGCGTTTATGCTGATGGATCTTTCTTATGGGACTCAAACGGCATTCATTCTCCCTGAACAAATTAAGAAGAAACTAATCCCAACATAAGATTCTTTATAAATTACTCAGACAAAAGAAAATTAATCACTATATGCATAAGCAGCAGATGTTATGTGACCTCAAAATTAATGCCTATTAGCAGGCCAAAAAGTTATGCAGAAGAAGAGAGGTAAGATTTCCATGCTGACAGGTTTGTTGGTCTAAATTCATTCTGGAAAAATTGTGTCTTTCAAGTAAGAAAGCATGGTAGGCAACATCTTTCCTGGAGTCTTCATCATCACTCTTGTGGCAAGAAAGTTGCCAAGAACTTGAGTTGGTAAGGCCACGACCAAAGTTCTGCAGAATTTTGAAGGAGGCAAATGTTAGATACTAATTGCATAACAGATGGGTCTATCTCCCAAGACATTTACTCATGGTGCTCCGTCAAAGGAAAAAGTGGTGACTTCACCCAAATTAAAAATATAAAGCCTTCACTGGCTCATGAGGAAGATATCCTTTTAAGTTATTACAGGTTGAGTATCCCTTATTTGAAGTGCTAGGGACCTGTAGTATTTTAGATTTCATTTTTTTTCAGATTTTGGAATATTTGCATTAATACCCATCTACTGAGAATCCCAAATCTAAAAATCTGAAACTTGAAATGCTCCAGTGAACATTTCCTTTGAGAGTAATGTAGGTGCTCAAAAAGTTTTGGATTGTGGGCCAGTTTGGATTTCAGATTTGGGATGTTCAATTTGTATTATTAGTTTTTAATTGTGGTAAAATATACATTATTTTAAGGTGGCAAAACTTACCACCTTAACCATTTTTAGGTTTACTGTTCAGTGGCATTAAGTAAATTCACATTCGTGTGCAAACATCACCACTATTCATCTCCAGAACTCTTTATCTTGCAAAACTGAAAGTTTGTACCCATTAAACAACTCCCCATTCTTCCATTCCCTCAGGCCTTGGAAACCACCGTTCTACTTTCTGTCTCAATGAATATGACTACTTTAAGTACCTTATAGGAGTGTAATCATACGATATTTGTCCTTTTGTGTCTAACTTATTTAGCTTAGCATAAAGTGTGCAAGATTCATCCATATTGTTACATGTGTCAGAATTTCCCTCCTTTTCAAGGCTAAAAATATTCCATTATATGTACATACCACATATTGTGTATTCGCTCATCTGTCCATGGACACTTGGGTTGCTTCCACTCCTTGGCTATTATGAATTATGCTACTTTAAACATAGTGTACAAATATCTCAAGGGTCACTGCTTTCAATTCTTTTGGGTATAAGCCTAGAAGTTGAATTGCTGAATTATATAGTAATTCTATTTACAAAATTTTGAGGAACCATCATACTGCTTTCCATTATAACTGCACCTACATTCTTACCAACAGCACACAGGAGTTCTAGTTTCTCCACATCCTTGTCAACACTTGTTATTTTCTCTTTTCTTTCTACCCTTTATTTGACAGTAGTGAAGGAGGTATCTTTAATTATATGGAACTTTCAGAGCTCACTGATTCGTTGATTCATTGGTTTATTCATATACTCAACTAAATATTTAACCGATGTTTACATAAACATCGGTTAAATATGTAGTAACTGGTTGAAAGAAGGTAACCAAAGGGTACTGGGTAACAGTGTAGTCACATCTGATAATCAGTACCCTTGGGTTACAGTCTTTCAATCAGTAACTAATTGAAATAATGTCTAGATTTCATACATTCAGATGTAGTCTAAATAGGTAGAAAATAAAAAGTAAATAAATAAGATGATACAAGATGATGATAAGAGCATTAAATAATAGATCAGGATAACATCACTGAGGAACGAATGGTCAGGAAAGGCCTCCCTAGTGAGGGGACTGTCTCCAGAGGAGCACAAGGAAAAGTGCTCCAGGAGGGGAAAAAGCAAAGGCAAAACCCTTAAGAAGACAAAAGTAGCAGGTGCCTGCCCTCTGTTTAGCATGCATTTCCAGACTTAATAATGACTTATACCAAGACTTTCTTGTTTAGGGCAAGGATTGTGCATCACACTTAAGGAAGGGTCTCATGCTTACAAATACATATACGTTTATATATCTGTATATGTATAGCACATATCTTACCCATGACAGGACTTGGCCTGTTCGACCTTTGTACATTTGAGGACCAGCCAGAGCTCATCCCTGTGATGAAGAGCAGGATGGCATGGTGTGGTCTCAGGGCCAGATTGCCTAGGTTGAATTCCAGCTCAACCATGTGCTAGCTGTATAGTGTTGGGTAAATTATTCACACTGTTTGTGCTTTTCTTTCCTCATCTGTAAAGACAATAATAGTACATCCCTCTTAGGATCATCGTGATAATTAGTGAGTGATTATATAAAGTGCCTAGAACAGTGCCTGGCACAGTAAGCACTTGGCAAGGTTTAGATATTTTTCTGATGTCCTCTCCATCATGCTACCAGGACACTTGTTGATATGTAGACATTCATGGGGGATTAAATAGACATTAAGCATAGCTTATTTTTACCCTGCTTGAATCCCCACATTCTCATCCCCCAAATGCTCTTCCAAATTTTCAACACTTGAACAACAGAGTTTCCTACAACCTGAGGAAACCTTTATGTTTCTAGGAAAAATCTTGTATATGTTCAATGGAAGCCTATGTCTTCACAGTTTTCCTTGTTCAGGTTCTACCTGTGGTGGCTGCACCAAACAAATCTGGTCCTACAGTAGTGCGTTTCAAGAACTTCAAGAGGATTCGCAAGGTCCCCTGAATCTTCTCTTCTCCAGGCCAACCACCTCCTAAGACATGGCTTTGAGCATCTTCCATTCCTTGGCCTGGTGCCTCTGAATGAGATCTCATTGATTTCTATACCACTTAAAATACAGTGCCCAGCACTGAGTGTATTTCTTCAAGTGTGATGTGTCAGGACAGAGTGGAGCAGACCAACAACTTTCTTCATTCAAGATCCAATTGTTCTCTTATGGTAACCAAATATTGAAGTCAAAATTGTGGTTGCCACGTATTATGATTCCTCCTAAAGATCTTATGTAAATAAGCACCATCACAAGTTCTGTAGAAATTTAGCTTCTGGGACACTTCTTGCTTTACCACTTTTATGCAGTGTTATTGGTGTTTGAGTTCCAAATGTTAAAAAATATATATGTATCATTTATTCCTGCCAATTGTTTGAAGGAATTTATCACTATTTGACCCCTAAATTTGTTAGACAATGTCATCAATAACTTATTGCCTCAGTAGATAATCTGAGAGATGCACCATTGGAATTTTTATTTAAGTTATTACAAATACATGTAAATCAAAAGGAGAGAGTTCAGAACCATGAGCCACTGTTGGAGTCCTTTTTTAGATTGACACTGCTCCATCAATAGAATATTAGAGGTTCCATCTTTCAACTAGTTACTGACCCAAACAATTGTGATTGAATTTTTTCCTAATTTCTCTTCATTTTGTAAAAGACATTGCGACACACCCTGTCAAATAACTAACACTAGTCTAGCAAGCCACTGCAGTCCAGAACCTCCTGGCCATTAGGTAGGGGAAATGCCTTCTTCACCAGTGGATGAAGGAGAATTATTAAACTATTGCTCAAGAGCAGAGTATGGCAGTACCAGGCATGCCACTGCCCACGGTAAGTTACACAGGTATCACACGGTGTCCCTGGAACTTTACTAATAGAGTTCTCTAGCTGGACAAGCTGAACTCAGAATCCCTGGGAGAGCTTATGAGCACACAGCCTTTGAGGCTCCATTTCCAGAGTTTCAGATTCAGGATGTCTGGGTGGTGCCTGAGAACTTGCATTTTTAACAAACTCCAAAGTGAGGCTGCTGCTCCTTATCTGGGGGCCACAATTTGAGAACCACTGTTTTACACAAACTTTTTTGGTGTGCTGCTATTAATATAGAAACAGGTAACAATAGAGGGTGAGGTGGATCCCTAGTTCTGCTTACACCTTTGAGACTATTCAAACAGAAAATCTCTCTACTAGAGGCCTGAGTAATTCTTAATGCTGTCTTTAGGTTTTATTAAAAGGGTCTTTGTCATCTTTTCTTATTAGAATTGTGATTTTTTTTCACTCACTGCCTTATAAATAAGCCTATTGATTTATTTATGGCAAGAAGCGCAAGGTCTTCTCTGATCTTTGGCCAAAAATTTCCCTATAACATAATACCTACTACATGGTTTAATCCAGTATTTCTTGAGAAAAAGAAATAGAGTTTAGTGTGAAATTGCTATTTCTCAGTGAATTCATGCTAGCTTCTTGTGATCACGGATTCCTTTTAAAAGTGAAGCAGAATGAGTAATGTATTCCAGAGTCTTGCCTGTAACAGGCATTTGAGGTGTCTGCTCCCCTCGTCAATGTTTGCTCAGAAGCAAATGGAATTTGAGGGATTCCCTTTTCTGCAAGTTGTTCATCAGCTTTCCACTGTGGTTTCCCAGCAGTGGGATGCTGCTTGTGGCCGTCCTCTGCCTTCCTTATGTGCTCAAGGACGCCTGTTTGTCTAGCATGCATTGCAGTCCCCTGCCCACTCAGAACTTGCAGGACACCTCACCTCCACAAGAACCTTCTCTTCCTAGTCCGTGTCCCCAGGCAGGAAGCATCCCACTGTCAAATGAATCTTGTGGGCCCAGTTCCTTTCTCCACGTCCTCAGGAATTGCACACTTTTGAGAGTGAGCAGCTACAAAGGCACCAGTGACCTCCAACTGATGTCCATGGCCACTTGTGTCCTGGGTTTGTGTTGGGAGAAGGTGACAAAAAAGGCCAATGAGTACAGACCCAAAGAAGGGTTGGTGTTGCCAGACACCCTCCTGATTCCAGTCCTTCTGGAAAGGGCAATCAAGGGTGGAGTACCCAATTTGTGCCATTGGACTAGATCTCACCATAAAAAAAAAAGCTCTATGAGACTGGACGCTGCTTCCCTGCAAGTCCTTCACCTCCTGTAGGTGGCTCTCGCTCTTCCCGGAACACGTAGTCCTTTTCTCTCTTCCTAGGATGTTCTTACTCCTGAAAATTGCATCATTTAAGCCTTTACCAAGACCCCTTCTCAGTGAGATTTTTCCTGAATGTTTTATCTAAATTTGTAACTGCTCCCACCTCCACTCTTCCAATCCCTTTTTCTTCTTTTTCTCATTAGCATGTGCTGATACTGAAAATCCAATTGATTCCATTGTTTATTGTCTGTCCACTCATGTACACAGAAATTTTTATCTACTCGTTCCACTGTTGTATCCTGAGCATTGGGAATGGTGTTTGGTGCATAGATGATGCTCCTCAATAAATACTGAATGAGTGAATGAGTGAATTAATGAAGTGGAAGAGGGAGACTGCAAAAGGGAAGGTAGGCATGGAAACCCAGCATAATATCTTGCCAGCAGACATGGTCTCAATTGCATCAACTTTTTGCTAGGAGGTCACGTGTAAGTCAGGTATCTGGCTATCTTAAAGCTCTCCAGGCCCATGTACACCATCAAAAAACTGGGCTCCCCATGGCAGTGACTACTACTTCAGTTTAAGTTATCTAGTCTAGGTAGCCTCAAAAGGCCTCCCCACTATTACATTTTGTGACTCTATGAGCCCTTGGATAGGGGCACTATAAAAAGAGCCTGCCTTCAGACAGGCAGGAGTCATTATTTTCCCCCTCCGTTACCAAATTGTGTAAGGTAGAATCAGACCTTTTCAACGTCATGCAAAGAGATGCCCTCAAATTCTAGATGAGGTTGGAAAACCTCCACACTGAACACTTGATCAGTTTCTACAATGTCAGACTGTCATTCAGTAAGAATGTAATCTACTAGCACTCCTTTTTGTCAGATAATTACTAATTATGATGTGATAGGGTCTTGCTAAATGTTTGCAGATATCATCTCATTTAATGATCACATTCAATCATTCAATTGGTTGGCTGGGGTAACACTCATTTCAAAGATTCAGAAACTGAGGTTCAGAGATGTTACACAGCTTTCCCAAGGATGTGCTGTTAGCAGACTGGGTAGCAGGATGGAAGCCAGGTAAGTCTAATCTCAAAGTCCATGCTGTCTGCAACTTCTGGGTCTAAATTTCAGCTCATCAGTCCTAGCAGGCAAGTAACTTTAAAAAGAGGACACTATGCAAATTGTGTGATATAGTTCTGCTATAATTTCCATTATAGCTTTTCCATGGGGGCTAGTTTCAGAAAGATCACTCAGGTCCATGTGATCAAGGCCTAGGCATCTGGACCTCTCAGGAGCTCATCAATGGCCTGTGGCTACAATCCACAATCCACTGGGATCCCAAGAGAAAGCATTCCTCTTTCTTCTTTTCCATCCAGATTTGGGGCCTACATTTTTCACAGTAAGCATGGCCAATGAGCCCAAAGGCACATTTGTGTTTCTACAGAGCCCCTCTTCACGTGCATAAATAAAATAAGAAATAGCCAAGTAGACACCTGTGTATACAGTCACCTGCTTTTGCCAGACAGATATTTATTCATTGTTGTATAAATGAGGAAAATTTGCACTTAGCCCTGAAAATTTGGCCACACTGGATCATCCTTCCTCCTCCCCAGCGATTTCTTCACTGAGAATGGCCACAGTTGGTTGACACTTCATTGTACTCTGCTTAAAGATCAGCACACAGGCATGGGAAGATCTGTTTTGCACCTGTATGTGGGTCTCATAAGGTGCTCAAGCTGTCAGGACAATCCTGTGCACCAACGCTAAATCATATCATACATGACAGGGAGGAAGTGCTTTTAAAGGCAGGTGTCTAATCCTATCACACATTATTTTATGAGATGGCTCTTTAAAATAGACCATGTGTAATGGGGCTTGCTTTAAAGAGGTCGGCCTGTCTCACTGGACTGAAAGCAGAAAAGATATAAAAACAAGGCAAGAACGTAAACAAGGAATGTCAAGTTCTACCCACGTCTTTACCCCACACACAGAAAGAAACACCCACAGAGAAATGTAAAGATTCTGCCTCAGCAAACTACAAATGTTTGATTTGTGGGCTACCATTAAGCTGATGGAAGAATATCTTATTCAGCTTGTAAGAATCTTATTCAGCATTCTTGTAACAGGTGGATGACGGCAAACAGCATTTCAGAATGGCTAGGGAATTAATTATATTTCTTAGCTAGTTATCCTTTTAAATTAATTGAAATAGTTCAGTCAATTCTCATTTAATTGCAGAATTTCTAAAACTAGTAAAAGCAATGGCATTTTAAAATGCCTTTTGAAAAAGCTTTCTGTGTTTGGAACCAGCATTCAAATGCCATGTCACTTCCTAGGGAATGGCTGAGGGGCTGGAGCGGGAAAGGCTGCACTGCAGATGAGCTCTTGAATACTTGAAGCAAAATAAGAGAAAACAGTAAAGCGAACACATGGCATCAGAACTGGGCCTAAGTCCCATCCCCTCTGGGGACATGGTCCAGCACTGGCTGCCTGCTCATGCAGAGGCCTTCATAGCATTAGTAAGTGGCCTGACTTCTGGGGATGCCTCATGCCATTTCCAGAGCTCTGCTAGGGAATTAAATTCCGATTTCTTGGGCTTATCTGTGGTGCATTCCACGCGCTTAAAAACTATTTGCTGCTTCTTGGCGCAAGAATACCTATTTGGGAAACACAGCACATGAACCCCTTCCTAGCTTTCCAACCTCCTTCTTGCAAATCTGCCCCCCCCCTCCCCCGTCTCCACCTTGGGTTCTAGTCGCTGTGCTCCTGTCCCCTTACTAACTTGCTTTGTCCACTATAGGCTCACACATGCTCAAGGTATTTCTACCAACATCCTCTTCATTACCCTCCAAGCCGTGCCTCGTCCGTTCAGTGCTGGATTTTTTTGTGCCTTAAGGAGTCTGCCAGTGCTTGCCGATGGAAGTGCCCTCCAGCAAAGCTGGTGTTGAGGGGAGATAGGTAAACAACGCATGCCTCAGCCGGAACGGAATGCCCTGTGCCTCACTCAGGACCGGCATCTTCAAAGGTGTATTTGTACCCTGAGCTGGAACAGAGGGGAGCAGAGACCACATAGTGTGAGAAATGGGAGCGGAGGTCCTTATCATTGGACAGCCACTGTAGATTCTAAAGTAAGAACACCGGTGTTTGAGGTCAATTTTGGACAGATATGGATGACGCACTAGGAAGGGCAGAGACAAGCATCAAAGAAGTCACTGGGGGACTGGATTCCAGGGCACTTGTCTATGGGGATGGGAACAAACCTTGGGTGGTGGACACAGAAAGGCAGAGTAAGTTATAAGTTGAAAAGGCATTTAAAAATATTTTAAATTTCTGTTTTATTTATACCCTGTTTTTATTAAGTAAATGTAAAAGAAGTTTATAAAATATGTGTAAGAAAAATAAGTAAAATAGATAAAAGGCATAATGGCAATAATACAGCAAGCACTGCCGACCCACCAACCAGATGAAGAAAAGGAACAGCAGCAGCAGCTTGGAGGGATCCTGTGGACACCTCATGCATCTCATTTCATTCTTCACATTCCAAAGTTTTCTCAATAGTTTTACTGCATATGAAAGTGTTTCTAAAATATAGCATCTAGTTTTGTATATTACCGAGTTTACATTGTCTTTGCAGTCACTTGCTTTTTTCACAATATTATGTTCCTGAAATCTATTCACAATTTCCATGAAGCTGTCATGTATCCAAAGACACAAAAGAAAAATTTTGCTTTTTCCAGATATGCCACAGTTTACTTTGCCATTTTCTTTTTGTGGGCATTTTGGTTCCTTCTGGTTTGGATGTGTGTGCGCATGTGTGTACACTCAGCATCAAAATCAAAGCTGCTATGAGTGCTTTTGCACAAGTATAAGAGCTTGCACTTCTCTATGGAACCTATGCAGAGAGTAGAATTGCTGGGCCCTGAATTGTTGGCCTTGTTTGCATTGCCAATATTCCTGGATAAAATCCAATTGTCTGCATGGAAGCTGTAGTAGTTGACAGGTTCCCAGTACTATATAATTGCTCCCATTTACTCACACCCTTGCTAACCGTCTATACTAACCAAAGTTTTTAACCTGTTTTAGCTGCATGAAAGTGAAATAGTATTTCATTTGGTTTTATGATTTGCAGTTCCCCTTTTCCTAATCAGGTTGAACTTCTTTCATATGCTTATTAGCCATCCAAATTTTCTCTTCTATAAAGTTCCTCTTCAAATGTTCTTTTTATTCATCTGTTGGGTTGTTTTCTTTTTTTTTAGTTTTGTTGACGTTCTTGGCATAATTTAAATATCCAATATGCTAACCCTTTGTTATGGGTTATGTATAATTTAAATATCCAATATTTAAATTATGCGTAATTTAAATATCCAATATGCTAACCCTTTGTCAGTTACATGCACTGCAAGGATCTCTTCCCAGTCTGTCTAGTCTGTGATTTTTTTCACATTAGTTATTAATTAAAATCTAATTAAATTAATTTATCTCTTTTCTTACAGTTTGTGCTTCTTATGAATTGTTTAAAAACTCTTACCTATTGCAACATTATAATCTCATATTACCTGCTGAAAGTACTCGTTTTACATTTTCATATAAAAGTGTGTATCACCATTTGTTGTTGTTGTTATGGTGTGAAGTACAGTGTTAACTTCATGCTTTTTCTACATAGATGATGCTATGGCCTGAATGTGTCTCCCCAAATTTATATATTGACACTTAATTACCAATGCAATAGTAATAAGAGGTGGGGCCTTTGGGAAGTGATTGAGTGATGGGGAGAGCCCTCTAACAGGACTAGTGATGTGATAAGATGGCTGGAGAGAAATAATTTGGCCCCTGTCCCTTCCCCCTCATGCCATTTGAGGATGTGCAGCAAAAAGATGCCACCTGTGATGCAGAGAGCAGCCCTCACCGGACACTGAATCTGCTCACACCTTGACTTTAGACTTCCCAGCCTCCAGAACCGTGAGAAATACAATTCTTTTGTTTATAAATTACCCAGCCTAAAGCATTTCATTATAGCAGCAGGAATAGACTATAATGGACGCCCAATCACCTTTGCATCATTGGTTGAAGTGCTTTCTCTCCACTAATCTGCAGTACAAGCTCTGCCTCAAGTCAGGGTTGCTTATATATTCATGGATATGTTTCTAGAACCGCTATTCAGTTCTGGGATTTTTTAGGGGGAGTCTATCCTTACATTAATACAACATTATCTTAGTTACTTTAGCTTTAGACAATTTGTCTTATTTTCTGATTTGGTCATTTTTCCCGCAAGTGTGTGTATAGATATTTTTTAAGTAGATCTTCATGCTTTTTAAGTTCTGTGATAATTTTGAATGGAATTGCGTTGACTCTAGGTTCCTAGAGAGCATTAGCATTTCTTCCCAATCTGTAAAGTGAAGATTCTAGTGGAGGTTTCTTCTTTTTCCCCCAGGCATTGAAGAAAAAGGGAACATTAGGCCAAATACCTATGGGTGATTGGCCAGCAAGCTTAAGCCTTGCTTTTATAAACCTGGAGCCTCTATAGTGTCAGTGTGACCTTTGGGCAGAAATGGAGAAATATATGAAGACAAAGCCAGCATTCAAAAGGGAGCCAATGTCAAGGAATATGAGATAACAGTACATTCTGGAAATAATGTTATCTTGTTAAATAGAAGCTATTTGTTCAATAAACCATCAATATACAATAATATTGCATTAAATCAAACTCAATTCAATATTTATTATGTATTTTGTTGAAAATATTTTCATAAGATACATCATACAAAAATATTTTTTCAATAAATTATGTAATACCATAAAGTTTTTAATGTTTGAATGATATTGTGTCTGTGGTGGAGAGAATGTTGGATTTTTATTTTCTGGCAGTAGAATTTATTTAATCTATATAAAATGTAGTGTCTTCATTTGGAAAATTGGGTTAATAATACTCAATTTTTGAAAGTTTGATAAAAATTAAATTAGATAATATATGTCAGTGTCCTCAAATGTGAGCTTTGGTTTAAGTTATTGAGGCTTTTGTCCAAAGGTCCCCTCTGTGGAAGCTCAGTGTGTACATTTGTGAATGGTAGATTCCTCTACGGTTACTCATGCCTCTATCCCCTCTCTCATCTGCTATGGAGTCTGTATCCTCCCAGTGCCTCTTGGAACTTGTTGTGTAAAAGAATCAAGGTAGTGAATAACTTAAGAGTACAATAGAGGAGAGGAAATTGCAGAAGTCTATGGGACTAAATTTTCTTTTGTTTTGTTTGTTTGTTTTTTGAGACAGGGCCTGGCTCTGTCACGAGACTGGAGTGCAGTGGCGTGATCACAGCTCACTGCAGCCTTGACCTCCAGGGCTCAAGTGATCCTCTTGCCTAAGCCTCCCAAGTACCTGAGACTACAGGTGCATGCCACCACATCCAGCTAATTTTTGTGTTGTTTGTAGAGACGGGATTTTGCTATGTTGTCCAGGCAGGTCTCTAACTTCTGGGCTCAAGTGGTCCTTCTGCCTTGGCCTCCCAAAGTGCTGGGATTACAGGTGTGAGCCACCACAGCTGGCCAATGGAACTAAGTATTTTAATGGGAAAAGTAAAATTGCTAGTTAAAAATGAAAGGATATATCAAGAAAGTAAATGAAGCAGAGAAAAACAGATAAGAATCTACTCTGTATTCAAGAGAGAAACTTTTTTATTATTCAGACAAGAAAACAGGCTCTGGTGCAACTGCTGCCAATTGTGAGAAGAATTAAAAATAGGTTTTAAATAATATATATATTTACATATAAAACTCCCTTAGGGCATTGTTTGAGAAAATGAAGTAAAGATTTAAAATGTCTTCTCATTGGATTGTGTTTCTTTGGTTGCTATTCTTTGCCAGAGCTGGACCTCAGGGTGGCTGACTGTTATACAGGTTATACAAGAGTCCCTTGGTATCCGTCATGGGGGGCTGGTTCCAGGACCTCCATGGATACTAAAGTCTGAGGATGCTCAAGTCCTACAGTCTACCCTGCAGAGCCAGTGGATACAGAAGGTGAATTCCATGTGAAACTCACGAAGGCAGTTGCTCTTATTCAATAGTCCGTGAGGATTTGAGGGCAGGTCTTCTCAGGAGTTGCTGGAAACGTTAAGGCACAAAGCAGGCACAGTTAAAACCTGTGGTCTACTTGAAAACACCGTAAACTTGAAAGTGACATGCACATGAAGTATGATCAATCATGAAAATTGGCTGTTGCATGCAAAGCACTCTTATTAAAGCGTGCTCTACATCTCTTCGAATGCTTGTTAAAATGCAGTTTCCTGGACCTGAATCAACTCTACCAGGCTTGCTTTTTCAGCAGGTTCCTTGGATCATTCTTATGTGTCCCCAAATTTTAGAAACACAGTGTCAGTGGAACAGGGAATTTGGAAGCCGACAGAAAGGCTTGCACAGGTCTATACCCCATCACAAACAGTAAGTTTTATGGCTTGCATATCTTGAAATAATACATGTGGACTTCACTTAGCTCAAGTGAAAACCATTTTTCCCCTGTCCTGAATATTCCTGAAAAAGCAAAGAGTTATTGCCGGGATCTGAAGTCCATTTGTGCCTGGGGTTTGAATCAATACTTTGGTTTGCACATATGTGTACTATAATTTGTCAAATGTAAGAGGATTTTGTTGCTATTTGTAAAATTAAAAATTAAAATTATTGTATATAAAGAAGTAGAACCACAAATTATAATTATGTGAGGATTGACGAAAAATTTTAAAAGGATTTCTGAGGTCTTTTTTTTCCTCCTAATTTGGGAGCCACCCAGTGTCCCTGGTAAGTGTAAGCTATCAGCCAGGGCAGAATTCCAAAATAGACACAGCCCCAGATATTGCCCTCTAATGACTGAACAGGCAAATTAAGTGGAGCTGACTGATCTGTGGATCTGTGTGGAACTGCCTGGCCACACGTTCTTGGCTAAGGGGTTACTTGGTGGCTACTCCATTGCTTCCAGTCTCTTCCCCATGCCATTCCAGAGGTGCAGTGACACACACACTGCAGAAATTTTGTGACCCATGTATTTATTTAGGAGACTCATATGACACCATTAACAAAAATTAGGGGTACAAGCAACACTCAGCAACCATTCAGTTTGGTCTATTCTTTGATTTGGGGAAATCTGGAGATGAACTTTCAGAGTTTTCTAGTACTTTAAAACTTTGGCCAAGCATTAAATGGACTTTAAAAGTCAATCTTTTCAGTAGTAGAGTGCAATCACATGAATGGATTTATACTTGATTTTTAAAATGTCAGTCTACAAAAAGCCAAAAAACAGACGGAAAAAACAAGGTTGCAGCAGGTGAAAGAGTTTCCTGCAGTCCATATTAGATGTGAAAAAGAAGCTGTCTGCCTCTTCATGTGTTAAAATTTGGTTAGAGATCCTCCCATGCTGTATTAGTCTGTTCTCATGCTGCTAATAAAGACATACCCAAGACCGGGTAATTTATAAAGGAATGAGATTTCATTGACTCACAGTTCCACATGGCTGGGGAGGCCTCACAATCATAGTGGAAAGTGAATGAGGAGCAAAGTCACATCTTACATAGTGCAGGAGAACTCCCCTTTATAAAACCGTGGGATCACGTGAGACGTATTCATGTGAGACGTATTCATTACCATGAGAACAGTATGGGGGAAACCGCCCCTATGACTCAATTATCTCCACCTGGCCCCGCCCTTGAAACATGGGGATTATTACAATTCAAGGTGAGCTTTGGGTGGGGACACAGCCAAATCATGTCACATACCTACAACTCAAACTATTAGAGGTTAAAAGTTTTAAAATTACATAAAACTTCAGTGAGAATGGGAAGGGATTTTATAAAACTGTTCTTTGTTCTTCCCTTCCTCCCCATATATTCTCTAGCACACACACTCATATCCACACACACACACACACACACACACCCACCACAGACACATGTTGCCACCCATGAAGTAAGAGTCAGGATTTTTTTTTCTTTGCATATTTCTTTTCCTCCAGGAAGCGGTAGAGGCAAAACATCTCTAAAAGAGTTAAGGATTTTTAAGACTTAAAGGTGTAAAGGATAGTAGTTAGTCCTGATTTTCTTTTTCCTCTTTTTTTACTCATGAGCCTAAATATGTTTCCTAAACTTGGAGCCAGAAAATGAGGAAAAGGGAAACATTCTCATGAAAACAAATCCAACCTCGGCTCAAAATATATGTAATGAAAGTTTTCCTCAAACCGATTTTTCTTTTTAGATTCCAAAAAGCTAATTGAGTTGGCTTTTTGAGCAACCAGTGTTTTCCAGTAGCAAGCAAATTTCCTTCCCAGTGGGAAATTTGCTGATAAAAACGACTGGAACCAGTGCGCCACCTGATGGTCTTTCCACACATTTCGGTTTACTAGAAAAAGGCAAAAAAACCATGGAAATTCCCTTTAGCAAATGTACTGTATTGTAACTTGAGTGAGGGCAGATTCTCATAGATTAACAGTTGCTGCTTAAACTAAATATTCATTCACTTTATATAAAACAAAAACTATTTTATCCATGACCTTCAATCTGAATCCTTTATTAGACTAATTTGTTAAGAAATACCAAGTTGATCTAGTTTGCTGATTATTTTCATTTTCATTTTTCAGTTACTGGTAAATATTTTAAAGGTACATATTAGAGGCCAAAGGACATTATCCAACATTATTCCCAACCCCCAAATTAAAATAAGCCCTCAGGTAATCTAGAATCAGCCTTCCAAATGTGGGAGCTGCCCAAGGTCATTTCATTCAACCTGAATCAAAAATTAATTGAGCTCAAAGTTAACACCATCAACAGACATCATGAGGATCCCAGAAAGATGCACTGAGAAGGGCCCAACATCACTTCTGTGGGTTTAGTGCCAAAAATGAAAGACACTAGAGAAATCCAGGGAGTAACAACCTAGAAAATAACTGGCCTCTACTCTTCAAAAACATCAAAGTGAAGAAACACAAAAAGAGCCTGAGGAAATGTTCCAAAACAAAAAAGCCTAAAGAGACATTAACCCAAGTGTGACTGGATCCTGGACTGGGGTAAATAGGAAAAAGGACATTGTTTGGACAAGTGATGATATTTGAAAATGGACTTGGGACTAAACAATAGCATTCTATCCATGCTAAATTTTCTTATTTTAATAATAATATGATGGCATGTAAGAAAATGTCTTTGGTCATTGGAAATATATGCCTTAAGAAAATCTGCATGAGTTGAATCAACATATGGATACAGAGCATTGAGGTCACTTTGCTTATAGGTGGCACATAAAGAAAATAGGTCCAGGTGGGAAGTCCCAAGCATCGTGGTTTCTGCTCCCTGTCCTTGTCTAGGGCTGTCTGGCTAGAGGCTGGGATTCTTGGTAAGATCTATCTTAGAGTTAGATCTTGGTAGATAAGATCTGTCTTAGAGTTAGATCTTGGTAGATAAGATCTATCTTATAGATAGGGAAGATCAGCTTCTATATCTCCTATATCTATAAGAGGAAATGGATATTCTCCCACCTGCTGTTTTTACCCTCCCTTCCTAGGATGTTCTGAGGATTAAAGTAGACAATAGTCTAAAGGTTAAGAATGTGTTAAACCCCTGTATGGTAGAAAGCAGGGAGAAAGGGAGACAGGGTACCCTCTACTGATGAAGGTTCCAGTAGCTGGGCAAGAGAAACTATCTGTATGTTTTCAGGAAGTAAAGTCAGATAACAAAATGCAACCAGTAATTAGGGATTTGTATCATGTATGTCAACTATAATTCTCAGTTTCACCATATTTCTGTCAACATTATCTCATCAGATTTGTACAATGACTTTGCATAGTATGTGGAGGAAGTACTATAAGCTATATTTTATTGATGATGACAGTAGAGCTCACATATAAATAACAGCACCTCTATTTTGTTTTGTAGATATTAGTCCCGGACAGAGCTGGTGTGAGTTAATTGGCCAACTGTCTCATGGACATTCACAGCTCCTTGGTTTGATCCAAGATGATCCTTTAGTAGAGGCACCATAGTATTGCAGAAAGAGCTGTATCTTTGAAATATTCCAGGCCTGGATTGGCATCTCATGTGTACCACTTCCTGAGCATACAGACTTCAGCTGGGGTTGCCCTACCTCTCTGGATCTCAGTTTCCCCAAGATCTTGTGCTTTTAACCACACTGCAAATCCATAATTGTTACAAGCATTGTTTTGCATGTGTATTCATTATAATTTGTTGTAACTTTATTGAAGTATAATGCAGATATGGAAAAGGGCTGTGTCCACAGTGTACAGCTCTGTGCACTTCCGCAAAGAACAAACTTGTGACACCATCACCCAAATCATGGAAGCAAATGCTACCAGCACCCAGAAGCCCTTTCTCTTGTGGTATTGACACCATAAATAGGATGTTACTGTACACATCATTTTGCAACTTGCTGTTTTCAATCAAAGTCATGTTTTTGAGCTCTAAACTGCTGTATTGAATGTAGTTCAAATTGAGAATAATAATTTATCTGGAACATTTTCAACAGCTTATCATTTAATGAAATAAGATAATGCACAGAGCGAAGAAGGCAGGAGAGAGAAAAAAGGAGGGGGAGGCAGAGAGGGAGAGAGACAGGGAGCTACAGAATGAATATGCTGAGCCATTTGCCCCACTGCCAAGCACAGTAAGTCCTTCTGACCAAACTAGGGGCAGCCTCGTCTGTGGCTGCCTGTATCTGCATCTCCACACATTATGCATGTGAAGGATAATGTTCTGGAATGTCCACTCACATGGTGTTCTCTGGCAAGTCATTTTTAATCCCTATGACCTCCTAGGGGAAACATCCTTCCCCCATTTCTTCATTGTAACTCATTTTCAGATCCCAGTGGATCTTTGCCAAGCATTTTATTATATTTATTTTTCTTCCTGGCTAACCTTGGTCTTTGCTGATTTTATAGCCAAAGTGGTAGAGATGAAAATCCTGTCTGTGGTCCTGGCTAAGGACACTGGAGGGCAGTGGGGGTCAGTCAATTGTACCTGTGGTGGAGAGGTGATCCCCAGTCTACTTTACAGGAGATCTAAGGAGCCTCCTTAGGAAATGCCATTTAAAGCCCCATCTCACCAAGCAGCTCTTGACCACAACTTGAAGTTACAGTCATTGAAAGCTCAGCCAAGATGGCTCCCAGCTCCATTCATGCTTCCTTCTGTAGCTGGAGGTCCTGGGTGGGGCGGGGGCCACAGTCAGAACCCACAGAAAGTGTTTGAGCTGGTGGTCACCATGATAAGTGCAGACATCTGCCTCCCTGTTCCCGGGACTCCTCCTCCTCCCTGCAAGGCATGACACGAATGGCAGGGAGACTGAGGGGCCTCTGGGGCCGGAACACCTGAGTTCCAAATCCTGCAGCCACCTGAGAGCTGTGTGACCATAGAAATGATGCTGAGCCATCCAAGAAGCAACTTGTTCCCATTTTGCATGAGAATTCAATGAAATCGAGAGTATAAACCACGGATCACAAAGCCCAGCCATGGTAGACAGAGATGTCATTTCCTTTTCTTTGTTCCTTCCTTTCCGTTTTTAACTCTTCTGCCTGCTCTTTCCTCTTTCTCTTTTCCTCCCTCCCTCTCTTCTTTCCTTCCTTTTTTTCTTCTTTTTTCCCTTGTTCCCTTTCCTAAAACAAAGTACCACATTGCTAAATCTAGGAGCTAGATTCATGGATATGTGCTATATGTATTATCTGTGTATTTCTAAGCGTTTAGAATATTTCATAATTTAAAAGTAAAACATTTAAACAATACCCCTCCAAAAAAAGTCTAAAGGCCCACAGTAGAAAATTTGAAGTAGAATTTGAAAGTAAAGCTATCTGCAATATTTCCAAGCTCTCAGATAATTGCATTATGCAGCACAAGTTGAGAATCACTGGACAGTCCCTCTATTCCAATTGCTAACTTTTGGGGAGAGTGATTCTGCTTTCTCTGAATGGGATGAGTGACCCCTGCCTGGCTCAGCTTGTCCCAGTCAACATGGGCATGCCCTGGAGGCATTGCTGGAGCAGACATTTGAAGACTTCGGAAATAGCAGAGGGAAAAGATGTCCACCAGGCCTGACCATTTGTTAGGGTCAGAGAAAAGTGGTTAATTTACCCTGCAGAACACTAACCAAATACAAGCTCGATTTATGCCCCCACCCAAAGCCCATATGCCCCCACCCAAAGCCCATATGCAAGCATGGGAACTCCAGGCCTGGGAGAGACCTCTGCAAAGCTCCATCCTGAGTTTCCCTCAAGAGAATCAACATTAAGAGATCAGAGTTTCAGAGATGAAGTCTCCTTCATTCTGTGCCAGAGTTAACCTAAATTCCTTCCACTCCCCAGACCCCATCATGGGCCTTGACCATGTACCAGAGGCCTGTGCTGAAGATAAAACCTGATTGCATTTCTGCCTCCTAGAGTCTGAAGAAACGGGAGGCATGGGGGATTGACTCAGATGAAAGAGGCTGCATATTATTTTCTGTACAGTGGATTCCAAAGAAAAACAAATAACAGAATCCTATGTAATCAAGAAAAATATTACAGCTAAATGTTACACTCAACTTTAGCTAATCTGTCAATGAGAGAAAAAAGCAAAATCACATAGGAGTGTTCTGTTGTGTGCAGCCCCAAAACCATCACAAAATGGGTTTTATAAAAATGTGTTGATGGCCAGGCGTGGTGGCTCATGCCTGTCATCCTAGCACTTTGGGAGGATGAGACAGGTGGATCACCTGAGGTCAGGAGTTCAAGACCAGCCTGGTCAACATGGTGAAAACTTGTCTCTACTAAAAATTGAAAAAGATTAGCCGGGTGTGGCAGTGTGTCCCTGTAATCCTATAATCCCAGCTACTAGGAAGGCTGAGGCAGGAGAATTGCTTGAACCTGGGAGGTGAAGGTTGTAGTGAGCCAAAATCAAGCCATTGCACTCCAGCCTGGGTGACAGGAAGGACACTGCATCTCAAAAACAAACAAAAAACAAAACAAACAACAACAACAAAAAAGTGTTGATGTGAACTTGGACTATGTTCAGGAATTAGAGGTGTGCAAATGACATGGGATTGGGAGTTATAAAGCACAATCTAAGTCGCGGGCGGGGAGTAATGACTGGAATGTACTAGTTGTCTTGATTTAAGCTAGCAAATGGTTTTAGAACATTGTTAACAAAAAAAAAGGATCTATTTTCACTTTTGTTTTTGTTTTTGAGACAGAGTCTTGCTCTGTTGCCCAGGCTGGAGTGCAGGGGCATGACCAGGGCTCCCTGCAGCCTCCACCTCCCAGGCTCAAGTGATCTTCCCATCTCAGCCCCCCAGTAGCTGGGATTGCAGGCACGCACCACCACATCCAGCCAATTTTGTATTTTTTGTAGAGATGAGTGGTCACCATGTTTCCCAGGCTGGTCTCGAACTCCTGGGCTCAGGCTATCCTCCTGCCTCGGCCTCCCAAAGTGCTAGGATTACAGGCATGAGCCGCTGCTCCCAGCCATCACAAGTATCAGTTAAATAGAGGAACTATTCATAATGATTTCTTGTTTTTAGTCAAGATTTTCTTTGATTCTGATATTATAGAATCAATTTTTGTGTTTTTGCATGATATTGGTGAGAGCAGTGACCACGTTCAAGTGTTGTAGAAAGAAAAGGTGTGTGTGTGCCTGTGTGCTTTTGTAAAAATGGCTTTGAGGAGAGGGGCACATTCTGCCAAATATCCTTCCTTTCTTTTTAACAAAAGAGGATAAGTCATAATCTTTTGCTTCCATGGTTATCAATTCCCAGGTAATGTTCCCAGTATTGGTCTTGTTACTCTCAGCTGGAAGGCACTGGGGACATCAGGTGTGTTCCAACTGAAGATGGGTGACCCCAGTAGCTCCTGGGTTAAATTCCTGGGTGGTCTTCTCTGTAGGTTAAAGCTCTTCCTCCAGATGGAGCTAAACACTGCCAGTCATCACTCTCTAAGTCAAGTCCTCCAGTGCGGAGAGCTGGAGCATTTGAGCACTCCTTTTCTTCTCCA
Organism: Pongo pygmaeus; assembly: GCF_028885625.2. NCBI lineage: Eukaryota > Metazoa > Chordata > Mammalia > Primates > Hominidae > Pongo > Pongo pygmaeus. Next base: position 17,064,744 of record NC_072394.2, read on the forward strand.
TGCCAAGATCTGAGTTTCCTGTGTTCCTGTTCTCACACCATTCTTCTCTGTTTTTCCACCTATTTCAACAAAACTTAAATCTGTCAGCACTTGGCCATGCCCTCTGCCAGTGTGTGGTATTTGGGTTTTAAATGTAGAGGAGATGTTCAACTAAAAAATCAATAAATAAATTCCCTACTGCCTCTCCAACTGGATTTGTGTAATTGTGTCAGACAAAATCAAGTGTGTAGATGAGTACACATTGTTTGTGTTGAGAGACGGTTTCCACACACACTGAAAATAAAGTTTGAACTCTTTATGGTCTGAAAAATGAGAAATTAGAGGAGCCCACTGTTTGAGGAATTAGCACCTCATACTTTACTGCAAGAAGCTAAAATCAGGAGGATTTTGGTGTGTGAAGAGGTCTTCCTTTGAAAGTGGTGGAGCTTTGTCCCAGCTCTGTCCACTGAGAAGGCCTTGAGGAAAGGAATCCTAAATAATAATAAGTACACTAGCTTATAGATCTCAGTTACTAAATACCATTCTCCTTTAAAAGGAATCAGAGATCTTTAGAGAAGTGGTTGGGGAGGGAAAGATCAAAATGAGCCTGGAACTTCACTTTGAGCCATAAAGTAAAGAAGTAAGGAAAGATTGATGGGGCAGGTGGTATGAGTCTACTCAGGCTGCCATAACAAAATAACACAGGCTTGGTGGCTTAAAAAACAGACATTTATTTCTCACAGTTCTGATGGTTGGAAGTCTTGATGTGCAGGCAGGGTTGGTTTCTGGTGAGGGCTCTCTCACTGGATTTGCACAATTTTATTAGGCCCAGAATTGGGATGGGCCTAAACAAGTAAATGTGTTCTCGGGGTGTACAATAGACCATTCATGAAGTGGTCTACTGAGGATGTGTGCTTTTTACTCTTCATGAATTTTACCTCAAAGAAGAAAAAGAAGAATGAAGAGAAAGAGGAAAAGGAGGAGGGAGAGCAGGAGGAGAACAAAAGAGGAGGAGAGAAAGGAAAACTGTAAACAAATGAGCTCTGGTTAATGATATGATTGCTGAAGTGTTTAGGAGTGAAGGGCATTAACATCTACAACTTAACTTTAAGTGCATCCAAAAAATAAGATGGACTGATGGATAAATAGAGGGATGGATGTGTGCTAAAGCAAGTAAGTATATTCAAATGTTAATACAGCATATGTGGTGGGTAGACCTGTGCTCACTGCAATATTTTTTAAATGTCTTAAATTTCCATCTTGAGAAAATAGAGGTGTTCTAGTAAGATAAAATACCAAAAGTTCATAAGTCTGGGCTGTTACAGCATCAAGCAACAAATGGCGTTTGTCCAAAAGCAATCTCAGTCCATAGAGTTCTCCTTCTCCTTCCCTAACATAAAATCTTTCTTGCTCTGTTTAGTTGCATAATCAAATTCTAAAGTCAAACCCTGATATTTTATGGTATTTTGACCTCCAATTAGAATCGCACAAAGCCTTGTATCTTTCTCCAATATACTTTATTTTTAATGATATTATACTATTAATAACACTCCATTAAAATATACTTAACACTGGGCAGGGCAGTGTCTGCTTTGTTCCCTGCTCTTGCCCTGATGCCAGAACAGAGCCTGGAGCCCAGTTTGTGGTAAGAATTCTTTGGAACTAAAAAATTAAATGAAAGCATGAAAAATGAGATTTCTGACAAGATCTGGATGGCATCTGCTAACAAGCTTACAGCAACAATCACAATTTCTGTCTAGTTGAGTGTCAAGACTAATGAGGATTAGAACTAAGAATGGAGTCTCTAAAAATTTATTATTAAATCATTCAAAAGTATTTATTGGCTTACCTCCTACTTTGCAGAAGACATGCCATCAGACATGTCTGGATTTGAGCTCACAGCTGCTCACTGTGTCATCTGGAATAAGTTGACTAACCTCTCTATGCAGCAGTTTCCTCATCTGCATAAAGGAAACAGCAAGAATTGTCCCAAGGTGTTGTTCTGAAGATCCGTGAATTATTTCTGTGAAAAACTTGGCAGAACCAGGCACAGAGTAAGAGTTCAAAAACTGGAAGATCTTTTAAGGTAAAAATTCTATATTAATATTAGAGCTCAGATGTGGAGGTGATCACAAAGCCCCAAAGATGAGAAATGGCGAGTCATTCAATGGACATTTATAATCAGAATGCTTTGGGAAAGGCCCTTGGCTATGTGTTTAGCCAGCCCTAGTAGCAGAATTGCAAGATGTGATCGGCTCTGCAGATAGTGGCCATATGTCAAGGACAACTCACCTGCCATCAAGCATCCTTGTCCTGAGCCTTCACAATGCAGTGTGTGTGCCAGGGGGTGTGGAGCTGCTGGTTATCATTGTACATTTGCATAGCTCAACAATATTCATAGAAATGACTATTTCAGATACCAGATTCACAAATGGGCAAGCATAGGTACAGCAGTCAAAGTTTGTCTTTGGCCTTTCCCATCTGAGCTTTTGCTCCTCTCTTTTCTCTCTTTCCATATTCCTTGTCCTGAGTCCCCAGTATAGCAATAAGAGACACCGCTTTTTTTGAAGCACAAACCCTGGAAATACGAGGCTATGTATTCTACATGAGTGATTTTCAAACTGGAATACTCAGGCCCCTAGAGGAATGTGAACATTTTCCCACAGATACTCCTTCAAGGGAAGTATAAGAAAATCAACTTCCGGAATCCCATTACAAAGTTTCCTAATGTCAAGCATAATACTCATTGAAATTGCCCAGATCCCACTCCATTCTGAATCAGACTGTGCTGCCCTACTCCTGAGTAGAAAGCCCTCCAGGGCATCAAGCAGAGGGAACTTCCATTAGGGCATATCAGCCATCGTGAAACTCATGCGGGATTACTATCTTTCTCTGGCTTCCCTTAGGAATGAAGATTGCATTTTACAAATATTGCATGTTGCTCAAAGCACATATTTGGAGACTTCCTGGGATATGCTGAATTACATGTGATGGATGAACAGGATATGCTGAGGGAGGATACCTGATGGTGCAGATATTCAAAGTCAGATGGGCTGTATAATTTGTATTGCTGATCTTGAAAATTAAAAATGAAAAAACTTTTCCCACAGAGATCGGTTGTAGTGTTTGCTTAATTTCTTTCAATTAGAGTATCAAACAATTGCTCACAAAGCCTGGCACCCCAAGGAAGGCCTCCTTGCTCTGCTTTTTACCACCCATGTTGGCAAGCATGCTGCACAGTCGTCATCACATACTGATTTGTCACTTGAACTTGATTGACAAGAGACACAGACCAGTTGTGTGTGCACACCTAATTTTATGGGTGAGTTGCATGGCTTGTGTTGATTAGACATAAAACAAAATAAACTCTAAGTCCCTTGAGAGGAAGATCTAGTTTTATTTCACTTGGTTTCTTGCAGTTATTCATTCTCAATAAACAGTTTTTACGTAAACAAGTTAATGAATAAATATATTACCAATATAGGAACGTGCCTGAGTCTCCATCATACAACCTAACTCTGTAGAGAATAACTGAAAAACAAAAAGTTTTCTATTCTTCTAGTTCAGTTTCATTTGTCTTAAAACAAGATCCCTCACTTTTAGCTAGTTGTGTAGTGCTCCCTGCTCATTTTCATTGCAACTAAGATATTTTACTTCTGCCAAAAGGCATTATTGACCTATTTTTTCATTCTCAATGACCAGAAGGTTGCTAAGTACAAGCTCTTCATTTCTTGATGACACTCTTCATCTCTTAGTTGAAACTTCTTAGAGATCAGCTGCGATTCATTGCTAGTAGAGACCACTGCCAACTTAGGCCCAAACCACAATTTAAACAAAAACTAAGAGATATGAGGGTAAAGGATGGAAGTGATGCTGGGTGGGGGGAGTAAGATATTAGTTTCCCAAGATATGCTTGGCCACAGCACTGAGCTGAGTTGACCTTGTTTGTTTGTTTGTTTGTTTTTTTAAATAATCAGGAGTGTTTGGTTTTGTAATTTCCTAAATAAGACACCACAGACTAGTTGAAAGAAATGGATTTTGCAACCCAAAGAATTTTAGTTTGAAGATCACTACCAACTTCACAGTGAACTGCTGGAATAGGGAGAAGTTGGTAAGACACCTGGGTTTAGAATTCTGACTCAGCTAAATTATTTTGGGAAATTGGGTATGTTTTAAACCTTTCCAACCCTCTGTTTCCTTATCTGTAAAGTGAGAATACGTGGTATAACTTCTCAGAAGGTTTGGTAGCTCAGTATCTGACACACAGCATGCACTCATAAGCCTGAGTGTCAATTTTAACCATGCAAAGGTCATTTAACTTCTCTGACCTTCACTTACCTTCTCAACTCCTCCTACTACTTGCCTGTACAATACTGTGGGGGCAATCAAAATGCATTCAAAGGTGTATGGCACATGGCGACTCTAACAGAAAGTAATTAGTAATTATTAGTAATCTTAGTAACATTAATAATACTAGTACTTTTAAATTTAATACTAATTAATACAAGTGTTAGTGCTGGCAGTTCTAATAATCATGAAAGTTTGTAAGTAAGAGAAAAGATGCAGCCAAGACCTGTATCTGGTCCTGAAAAATGAATATCAGAAGTTTTATTATTTTGCATTTTTCAAATCAAATGAAAATTTCCTTTGACTCTCACCACTTCTATTTTCCTTCCTGCCCTTTGGAAGCCATTAATCTCCTATTTTCAGATTGATTTTAAAAAGCCAGCCACAATGCCAGTGCCTGCCCTCATTCCTCTGCTGAAGTGATTTCAGTTTCCTCTAAAATATTAGATTTTTCCCTTGCTCTTATTTACTATGCACAGATGCAGAAGGAGAATTACTCAAGTTTTGCAATAAAAATAAGCTTGGCTTTGTGAGCACCTGCTTTCCGCTGTTTAATAATGCCGAGCTCTCTTTTTCTCTGTGGTTCTGTTTACTCTTCTACAAATTATTTTTGTTCTCAGTTGACAAAGATAAATGATGGGATTAATATATATTGAAGAAGTCTCTGTGAGCAGTATGCCAGCCCAGAGGAAGGGTGGATATTATTTCCCTCAGGTAAGGAAACACAGCAAACTGGATTAAGAGTAATTTGCTGTGGGGCTTATAGATGATCATGATCCATTAGTGGTACACCATTTATGAAAATTGCTTTTTCTTAAATAAAAATTAGAATGACTTTCACTATCTTGTCAGAACTGAGCCAAGCCAACTGCATTTTCCCCCAAGGGAAAACAAGATACCAATGGCAAAGCTTAGATTCTTTTTATTTAAACTCAGAGCAATTTTCAAACTCTTCAAAGTAACAGTGAAAATAAACTGTATGGCAAAGAACTTTATTCTCTAACGTCCAGGAATACTCCTATACGGTTAAGAGTTGAAAACTCTAAAAAAGATGAAAAGAAAAGAAACTACAAAAATACTTGAAAGAAAAATGTGTAAAGTGAATCCAGCGTTGTACTTTTTGATCATCGTTATTAAAATTTTGCAAATCTATGTAATTTAAGTAGCGATTTTGCAAAATGTGGTTTGAGTGAAGACATTCAATATAATGGTATTTTTGTTTTCATTTTATGGAATTTCTTTGATTAATATTTTCAAACAACAAATTCAAAATGTACCTAAGCATCTCCTCTATCTTGGCATCCCATTTATCAAGCTCAGTGACTCCCACAGCTGAGACAAAGCACAATCAACACAATCTTACATTCCCAGGCTGCCCTATGACAGAACATTTTCGTCTTGTTAGGAATCTATTCATTTATTGTTGTGCCTATAATAATTGTTAAAACTTTTTAACATTTGAATAGTTTTTTAAAAAATGCATTAAAGATGAGCCTAAAAAGTGTCAAAATGCTCATTATTTAGAACCATGAAAAAAAGTTTTGCCTTTCCTGTTTTAATTTGAAATTTCTTTTGCCTTCTTTGTTTTGGTGTGTGGATGAAGTAGCCTTATTTCTTATATTTCCAATTTGCATCTTGGGGCGGGAGTTGCTATCAAGCCAACATCTTCAAAGTGAAACAAAAAGAACGCAGGGAGCAGTTATGTTTTACATCGTACTCAAACAGGCCTTAGTTTTGCCAAGAACAAACAAAAGCAGCTGTGGATTTGGGACAAGATTATGTTATGGGTGGCTGCACAGTCATGGATCTCTCACACGAGAATTGAGGGTGTGGAGCACATTGATGATCCAGAAAGGAGAAAGAAGGACTTGTGTGTTCAAGGCCTTGGGGTAAGGTTAGAATAACACATTTTTCTATCTCAAGTTAACCAATTGGAAATTGGACTTCTCTTGAAGCTAGAGAATCCATCAGTCACCTGAACTAAAAAGGGGGTGATTCTAAAGCTTTCATCAAGACCTGAAACCTTGATGCACCAGAAATTGGTCAGGTATGGCCTTAGTGGTGCTGTGGAGTGGACAGTGTTCGTTTGTGAGAGCACCCACTCCTAAGTAATACTGATGGGGGCCCCGGCGTTCAACACCTTGCTCCTGCATTTTCCCACATTTATTCAGCTCACAGACACATAAATCTCAAAGTCACCCACATCCACACTGGCACTTGGGCCCAGGCGAACATAGATAATGTAGACTCTGCTTCATGGACTCTACCCATAGGGGAAGTGGATAGAAGCATTAGGCAGATTATAATAAGCCTCACAAAATTTGGATTCATTGATTTTGTGACTTTGATGGCACCCAAATTTACCAAGTCTTGTCTGGATCCTTAGGATATCACACCAAGAAAGATTATTCCAAATAGGTTTACAGGTAATCAGTTATTCTCAAAGCCAGTTGCCTACAACTGAATTTCCCAAATCTGTCCTAGGAAGTTTGGTCAATGCCCAAGTTAATCAGATACCTTCATGTTCGTCGGAGGCTAACAGCTGCCTGTTAATATAACGCCTGAGTAAACAGGTGGTGTTAACTATCATAGTGATACTTTCCCCCTCCTCCATAAAACTTTAAAAGTCAGGCCATTTAGTGCTACATTTACACAACATGTAAGGACAGACTGGAACAAATGGAATCTTGTCTAGTTCAGAAATATTAAGTTGTTCTCTATACCACCTTTCCACAAGCAAGTAAATCAATTCAAAGCATTCCATCCAAGAAACTGGAAGTCTCTTGATGTGCGTAGCTGTGATAGCAAGATTCTAAATGGGAAAACTGAGGTATATAGTTGAGAACAGTTCCCTTCTAACCCCTAGAATTCCTAAGATTATCACTCAGTGGTCAAGATGGTCATAGAAATATCGTTCTCATGGGGAAACCAGATGGCAGGAGCAGGGTTCCTGAAGGGACCATCATCACCGTTCCTAAGGAGTGCTCTTGCAAACCAACAGCACCCACTCTACTCTCCACCCAGTTAATTCTGTCCATCTTTCAGTTTGCTGCAAATCCCTCCCCTCCATGCAGTCTCCCCTGATCCCTGCAGTGGGCCAGGCTTCCTGGTTACCTGCTCCCATGGCACCCTGCACTGCTCCTGGTAATACTTAGCAGAGGTGTGGTAAATCATTATAAGTGTAAGTTTATAAGCAATGTGGGGATGGGGGTCTTGCCTGTATTATTTTCACACAATGCCTCTACATCATAGATTCTCAAAAAAAAATTGTTTAATAAAACTAATGATGGATAAGTGAGTGAATGTGTGTGTGAACAAAAGTCACTTATATGTAAGTGTCTGACAAGGAAGAGCTGGGTAAATGTATATTTTCATCTTTCCTCATATATCACAGTGTGGGGGACAACTAATCCCTCTACATGAATATTAGAAGCCAGGCTTTGTTGGCTGCTGTGTAACATGCAAAGCCATGTAGCCCAGTGGAGTCTACAGAGAGGTTCATGCAACAACTTGCCCTTAAGTCAATTAAGTTTTCTTTCAGAAAAAGTCCAAAATAAATTGGAAACGCTTTGGAAATTTGCAGTTGCTTCATATGAATAAAACAGAATGTGCAGTATTTTTCTATAAGAAACTCTTACCTGAGGTCAATGGAATCTTAAATTATTTTTTAAAAATGAATTCTTTCTTGCAACAGGACTACATTTAAATCATGATAAATAAACTGAAAACATAAATTACTCCATTTCAAGGGAAGCCCTGTTCTACCCATTCTACCACCAGGCTGATTCTACTTATGCATGGCCCAGATCCTTTCTTCTGCACATAATTACATCTCCACCCTGGCTTATCAAAGATGGAGACTCGCTGGTGGATGATTATGCCTACCTTGAAGATGTTCCTGGACTTTATCTTTTTTTGTGGTTGTTCCATTCTGTTCTTAGAATTCTTTGATCTTATTGTATATTATATTATCTCCAGTATTAGGTCATATTGGTCCATAACATTGTCATTATTATTTTGAATTCTACTGAGATCTTGCAAAATTCATGAGTGCCTTAAATGTTCTATGCCTCTGTAAGTTTTGGTATAGTTCTGTTGGTATTGTGATGGCAGTAACTGACTTGGCATTGATATTGGTATGCCAGGCGAGGTAGAAAGGGTGCTAAATTGTGGACTAGGCTCCTGCTCTCAATTCCTGCCTCCACCACTATTGCCATGGAACCCTCAGCTCCCTGAGCTTCTATCTCTTCATACCTAAAATGAGGACACGGACTAGCCCTGAGGTTTCTAACCCTGGCAGCTCATCGAAATCACCTGTGTATGAATTAGCCTACAGGCTCCAGAGCCTACCCTGGGAGACTGGGTTCAGTTGGTCTGGGTGGGAACCAGATGGACTGGATGTAATTTGAGGGTACCTGCAGCTAAGAGCTCAAGAAATTTAGAAGGATGAGGATCTGGGTCAACTTTGTGGGTGAAGTTCACTTAAACTGGGCTTTAAAATGCAGGCAAGATTTCAATAAGTAGAAATGGGTGAGGATCTTTGGGAGAAATTAAAAAGAAATAGAACATGTATAACATGTGCACGGATGTGAAAGAGTGAAGTTTTATCAATGAAGTCTGGGTGTGGTGGCTCATGCCTGTAATCCCAGCACTTTGGGATGCCAAGGCGGGTGGACCACCTGAGGGCAGGAGTTCGGGGAGCCTGGCCAACACAGCAAAACCATGTCTCTACTAAAAATACAAAAATTAGTTAGGCATTGTGGTGGGTGTCTGTAGTCCCAGCTACTTGGGAGCTTGAGGCAGGCGAACCGCTTGAACCTGGGAGGCAGAGGTTGCAGTGAGCCGAGATTCATGCCACTGCACTCCAGCCTGGGAGACAGACCAAGACTCAAATATATATATATATATATATATATGTATACATATATATATATATACACATATATATGTGTATATACATGAAGTTTGAGGTGGATTGACCAACAGATTCCTTGCTTTTCTGGACAGAGTGTTTCTTGGGAGTAAGGGACACACTAGAAAGGCTACATTGATCCAGCAGCTCATCTTAGTGGATTTAATAATTCGGGAGCGTGGGGTGTCTCACCTCACATGGTTCCACCTTGGACTGCCCTCCCCAGTCTCTTTCCATCTTTCTTTCTTTGCCCAGATTTCTTCCTCTTTATTTTTACCTTATTATAGTGGGGATGTTTTATAAGCCACCTCAAATAAACTTTATTTTTGGCAGAGGATCACGAGGGTAAACTAATCAATTTTTTAAATCTGTAGGCTACAAAGAATTTGGGTTTATGAGGTCTGCCTGGGATCCAACTGGACTGCATGTGATTTCAGGGCACATTCAGCTGAGAGCTCAAGAAATTTACAAAGAGGATGAGGAATCAGAGTCAACTTTGCGGGTGAAGCTGACTTAAACTGAGCCTTGAAAAGTCAGCAAAATTGAATAGGTGGATTAATTTTAATTCGCTTGCCTGACCATTGCGCTGACCATGAGCCCCCAGAAGGCAAAGTGAACTGAATTTGCCTGAGTCTCCGCAATCAGAATAGTGCTGGGTACCTGACCAAACCCCACAAACATTGGAAGTATAAATCTGAGAGCAGGAAATGGACAAGGGTGGAGCATTGTCATCATGCAATTCCCCCTCCGGATGAAGTATATCTCTCATCTCCTTAAACCCTGCCATAGCCCTTGATACAGTTTGGCTGTGTTCCCACCCAAATCTCACCTTGAATTGTAATAATCCCCAGGTGTCAAAGGCGGGGCTAGGTCAAGATAATTGAATCACAGGGGTGGTTTCCCCACACTATTCTCATGGTAGTGAATAAGTCTCACAAGATCTGATGGTTTTATAAGTGGGAGTTCCCCTGCACAAGCTCTCTTGTCTCTCACCAATTAGACATCCCTTTGCTCTTCCTTTGTCTATTCACCACGATTATGAAGCTTCTCCAGCCATGCGAAACTGTGAGTCCATTAAACCTCTTTCCTTTGTAAATTACCCAGTCTCGGTATGTCTTTATTAGCAGTATGAGAACAGATGAATACAGCCCTGCAGCAGTTGGTCTGATTAACCTGAATCACACCATTTACTCTCAGACCTCTTCTCTTCTCACTGTACTGTGGTTTGACTCTAGGTGACAAAAACCAATCTGTGGTATTTGTCTCTGTGCCTGGCTTATTTCACTTAGTGTAATGTTGCCTAGGTTTATCCATGTTGTCACAAATGACAGAATTTCTGCTTTTTTTTAGGCTGAATAGTATTCCATTGTGTATAGACACCCTTTTGTTAAATTTATTCCTCCACTGATGTGCGAACTTCGGCTGTTTCCGTATCTTGTTATTGTGAATATGGTGCAATGAACATGGGAATGCAGACATCTCTTGAAGAAACTGATTTCATTTCCTTTGGATAGAACCCAGAAGTGGGATTGCTGGGTCTTATGGTAATTCCATTTTCAGCTTTTTGAGGAACTTCCGTAGGACACATTACTGGTGTCTGTAATGGCTGTACTAACTTACAATCCCACCAACAACATGCAAGAATTCCATTTTCTCCATATCCTCACCAATATGTGTTATCATTCCCCCCCCCTTTTTTTTTTTTTTTTTTTTTGAGATGGAGTCTTGCTCTGTCATTCAGACTGGAGTGCAGTGGCGTGATCTTATCTCACTGCAACCTCTGCCTCCTGGGATGAAGTGATTCTCCTGCCTCAGCCTCTCGAGTAGCTGGGACTACAGGTGTGCACCACCACGCCCAGCTGTTTTTTTAAAATTATTTTAGTACATACAGGGTTTCGCCATGTTGCTCAGTCTGGTCTCAAATTCCTGACCTTAAGTGATCCACTTGCCTTGGCCTCCCAAAGCGCTGGGATTACAGGCGTGAGCGACCACGCCTGGCCTCTTTCCTCTTTTTGATAATAGCCAACCTAACAGTTGTGAGGTGGCATCTCACTGTGGTTTTAATTTGCATTTCTCTGATGACTAGAGGTATTGAGCATTTTTCACATATCTGTTGGCCATTTGCATGTCTTCTTTTGAGAACTGTGTCTATTCAGGCTCTTTGCCCACTTTTAAATAAGGTTATTTGTTTTCTTGTTATTGAGTACTATGAGTTCCTTGTATATTTGGGGAATTAGACTCTTACCTCATGTATGATTTGCAAATATTTTCTTCCAATCTGTGGGTTTTCTCTTCAGTCTCCTGATTGTTTCCTTTGTTGTGTAGAAGCTTTTTGGTTTGATGCAATCCCATTTGTCCATTTTTGCTTTTGTTGCTAGTGCTTTTGGGGTTATATACAAGAAATATCATATAATTTTACGTATATATGGAATCTTGAAAAGTCAAACTCATGAAAATAGAGAGTAGACTGGTGCTTACCGGGGCTGAGGAAGAGGGTAGACAGGAGAAGGGGAGATGTTGGTCAAACAGTACAAATCTCAGTTAGACAGGAGTAAAATCCCATCTTCCAGGATTTTAAATGTTCTCACCACAAAGAAAGGATAAAATATTTGGGATGATAGATATGTTAATTAGCCAGATTTCATCATCCTCAAATGTATACATGTATTAAAACATTATATTGTACCCCATAAATATATGCAGTTATTATTTATCAACCCAAAATATAAAAGAACAAAACCAAAAAAGCTCATCTGGATTATCTACTAGTTCTAGCATGTAACAGCCTCCTATGTGCCAGCCTAAAGGAACAGCTGTTGACATTCTGGAAACTGAGATGGGGTCTCCTGTTCTGCTCGGGTCCTGCATTTTGCACAGCCTCTCTGGGCTTGGTGTGGTTGTCCTCCACTTGCTTGTGCAGTCTGGCTGGATACTACCACCAGCCCCAGGCTGCTTTGACTTGCCCCCATCCCTGAAGCCATTCCCCTTGCCTGCAGTAATTCTGCTTACCTGCTAACTCCTGTTTGCACTGAGTGTTTCAGAAGGCAACCTAGAAGGAAAAAAATCACTCCGGCTCAGGTTGAACTGGTTAAAGATGGAACTCAAATCAAATAAGATGTCACATGTCATGAAACAAAGATGAATAGGTAGGGATCTTCTACTGTCCTGTGTGGCCTCAGGCCCAGCCAATACTCTCTTCAGTGGAGCTAAAGTGGTTTTTCTTGAGCCTCCTCCTTTTGGTCTTTCCTTGGTGGTAAACCAGGCTCCTAAGCTCACGTAAGAGGAGAAGTGAGACACAGAGAACCAGCAAAGCAAAGGCAGTCAGGAATGAGAGCAAGGCACAGAGGCAAGGGACGGCCCTGCTGGAGCAGGAAGAAACTGTTCCCACTCACCCCTCAAAATGCCCGAATCTCCCGCTTTCCATGAACTCTGGAGAACCTTCCCACTGTGACCTTCCTCCTTGAGCAGATTTGCAGATTTGCAGAATTTTCTAAGACCATAACTACAACCCTATAAAGGGTTTTTCTCAGATGCAGAGACAACACATTAAAGTTAACCTTTATCCCAGTTAGACCTGATCCTCTGGGCACCAGATGAGCCCCTGATGCCAGGTCTGAGGCCCTATCCTCCGTGCAGAGCCAGGTGTGGCTGGACAGTCTCACCCGCTCGCCTGCCTAAGCCTCCAGGGCATGGGCTGCAGGAAGCAGTGGGGTTAGGCAAAGAAATGATACTCTTTAGGGCCTTCAGGCTCTCTGTTTAGTATCATATAATGTACAAACAAATAAACCCATTTACATTTTAATGACAAAAATCATAATGAAATGAATTTACAGCACTACCAGTCCCACCTCAAGAAGTCTCCTTTGCAGCCATCAGAGAGAGCAGAGATGAGCACTGTGTATTCTCCACCTTGGTCTAGACATTGGTGCTCCCTCAGGCACCCAGGATGCTGGTTATCCCCTAGCACCTTTGCCTCATGGCCCTCAACCCTCTCTGCAAATTAGCATCATCAGCTTTACAGTGGAAAATGCAGGGCCCCTCCCCAAGAGGCTTTGGTTCAGCTCTTCTAGGGTGAGGCCAGGAACTGGTATTTTTTTTAAGCTCCCAAGGTAATTTCAGTGGATACACATCAACACCAATCCTTGCTCTATATTCTAGGAATCAGGGTTGGAAGAGCCTAGGGGGAGAGGGAACCAAGGCCCAGAGGGGTTAAGTCACTTACTCAGAGGTTCCACAGCATAGCAAGTCCTAAAGCCAAGGCTGGAACCTACCCAGCCTTGGTCCCGACCCAGTGGCCCCACGTGGGCAGCTCCCTCCATCCTTCTTTTTTCTCTCTCTTTTCCTTCTACCGGATCTGGAAATACCTATGGATATAAAGTGGACCCTTTGTCCTTGGAGCTTTCTGAGCCACATGTTGGAGTTTCATCTCCAGAGAGTCAAAACCAAGCTTCTGGGCCCAGGGTGGCAGAGTCAGTCACAGGAGTTGTCTTCCCCAGTGCAGAGCAGTGGGGAGTCCATCCATGCCAAGGTGCCCAAAATGCCTTAGAGAATTGTTGATTCTTTGCCTTCCCAGACCCAGAGCTTTGATTAAATTTGGAGATCACAAAATCATTTTTTAAAAAAAGCTTCCATTTTCCTTCCCTTTCAACGCATCCTGAAGAGTGAATCTGCCAAAACTCACTGCTGGACAGCCTCCTGGCTGGTTTTCTATCACCTCCAGGACAGGGTCTGAGCTCTCGGCTGTGGCCCACCGCTCTCTTCTGCGCCAGCCCTCCATTCTTGCTTGTTACCGCACACTCCTACATTTCCAAACACTGGTGCCTGCCAGCCTGGTCTATTGATTGTTTCCCACATTACTATTGCTCCAGAATCCAGTGCCTTTGCTCACACCACTTCCCAGGATTTAGAAGACTTCACTCTCCAGGCAGCATTTCTCAGTCCCTTCTCATCCCATGCCTCCAGCTCCACCACACATCCTGCTCTTGAGAAGGCTTCCTGATGCAAATCCCCCTAACTCACCTCAGGGCCTTTGCAGTTGCTCTGCTGTTCAATGTTCCTGCTCTTTCTCATAACCTGCTTCTTTTAAAGTTCCAGCCTCACCCCCCCGTTCCAGTCTCACCCCCCCCGTTCCAGTGACACTGTCACATCACCCCATTTTACTTTCTTCCAGTGCACATCATGATTTGAAATCATCTTGAAGTTGTGTCCACTTGTGTGTTGTTGGTTTTGCCCTACGTAAATGTAGACTGTGTGGTATCCAGTACTTTCTCTGCCTTGCTCACCTCTCTATCCCGGCACCTAGCACAGTACGAGCACAAAGTAGATTCTCTGTCAGTATTAATGCGTGAATACATGAGTGCAAGTATTTGTGGTCAAAGTCGGCCAAATACAATTCCTGTCCTCTGGGTCGTGGCATCTTGGGTGGATAGACCAGCCCACTACAAGCCTCTGCTCAGTCTGGACTAACATCTGCTTGTTCATCATCTCCTCAGGTGAGTCCTCTCGCTTTAACAATTGGAGGGTCATATCTTTCAGAGATGGGACGTAGACATCTGGCTTCACTAGGGTATAGCAGGTGCTCAGGAAATAGGCAAGGCTGATACAAGAACCCTTCCTGTGGCCCAAGAGGCCAAACTCTGGTTTGTGGGGTAAAGGACAACCACTGTCTTTGCCCACTATGAGGATGGACTGTTTTGAAAACAAAAGAGCTGCCGTATTTGCAAAAACATTGTTACAACACTTCATACACTAATCTGCATAATAAATCATATTCTAGGTCACAAATCAGAAAACTAGGACCCACAGGCCAGATCAAGCCAGCCACATCTTTCCTGATGGCCTGGAACCTCAAATGGTGCTTTTGAATGGTTACATTTGAAATGCTTATATAAGTACCTAGATAATATTCTGGAATTTTCCCTCTTGACCTACAAGCCTAAAATATTTACTCTCTGTATTTTGCCAACACCTGATTGATTTAGAGTATTGAATTATCTTCCAAAAATCTTACAAAAACAGCAAATGCTGTTTAATGCTGTTGTTCAGAAGATCAAATGTGCACTGGATGAAGTGAGCATGTGCAGAACTTACTTTCAACTCTACAGAGATTGCTATGTTCTAGGAAAAGGTCTGCTCAAGGAACAAATCATCTACTCCACAATGCAAACAGGTTGGTCACGGTGAGAACGCAGGTGCGCCAGTCAGAACGCGGCCAGTGGGGAATGTCGGACTGTGCGAGGAATCGGCTGCAGAAGAGCATATTCAATCCTACACGAATATGTGGCTGAAAATGCCAGTTTCACCTAGGTTCAGCCCATTTTTTTTCACCCATCAGTGTTAACGCTGATTCCGTGAGGTCTGGCTTTTAAGAATGGCAATCCTTTCCATTACAGCACAGTGCATGTTTCTCCTAATGGCTACGGAGACACCCTCAGACACAGACTGGACCTTTTTCCTTAAGATGAGGGTGCGCTGCAGAGCGGTTATACCTATACGTGTCCACGTGGGGGCTCCATAGAACAACATCTGTGTTAGAGCCCACTTCAAAACCAACCCACAGCAGCTCAATTGCCAGCTTACGCCAAATATAATAAATGTCTGCCCAAATCTGTAATTTCTGTAAATACAATAATAAAAGTGATCTGATATTTTGTTATTGAGATAAAAGAGATTTTCAGGTGAGATTCTTCTAGCCAGAAAAGCCAGTCTAGGAATTAGATTTAAATGTTATTTCCATTCAGGTTGGTGAATTCAGAGGACTGGCTTGTAGTCAGTCCCCTGCCTGCTCTGGAGAATCAGCTGGGGGCCAAGGGACCACCACCTTGCTGCCTCTGGAAGAAGCACACTGTTAGAGTGCACCAGTCACCAGGCATTTCATACCACACTAGGGCTGTCAGGAGTCTAATATCTAAACCAAGTGATGCCTGGTCTGAAATAAGAGAACACTCTGAGTGGTCCTAATTTCACCAGAAGTACCATGTCAATGGTTATAAGTAAACTATTCATGTCGTCGGTGGAAAACATTTAGAAACCTTCATGACCTTAATTCTTCACGGCTCTTTACCATTTTTATAGACTTTCACTTGCAAATCTCATCTTATCTCATAAAATATACATGTGATGATATTTAAATTAAAGGAATTTATCACAATTAAATGACTAATTTCATATCTGGCCCAATACTGACTGTTCCTTTGCTATCTTTCAGAGGCTTGAGTTAGTTTACTTTAAAAGACTGTGTGGGGCCGGGAGCGGTGGCTCACGCATGTAATCCCAGCACTTTGGGAGGCCGAGGCAGGAGAATTACTTGAGGTCGGGAGTTCGAGACCAGCCTGGCCAACACAGTGAAACCCTGTCTCTACTAAAAATACAAAAATTAGCTGGGCATGGTGGTGGGCACCTGTAATCCCAGGTACTCTGGAGGCTGAGGCAGGAGAATCCCTTGAACCCGGGAGATGGAGGTTGCAGTGAGCCGAGATGGTGCCACTGCATTCCAACCTGGGCAATACAGCGAGACTCAGTCTCAAAAAAAAAAAAAAAAAAGACTGTGTGCTCTCCTTCCAACAGCACAGTCTTTCTGAAATATCTGAAGCATGACCATGTGATGTAAGCAGACATCTCTGAGCTGTTTCCAGACATCAATTTTTTGGTATTGAGCCTCAAAAAACCTTTCTCTCATCCAACTGGTGCTGAGAAGTTATCCAAGAGCTAAGACAGAGCTCTCACTGGGGTCCTCGTGCAATTTTCAGAAATGAAAACAGATCTCAGAAAAGTCCATTCCAACCATATTCTGCTATCAATGGTATGTCTGTCCTGTCATGGTCTTATATTTCTCCCTCCAGTCTGAACAAATGTTACCAGTTTCAGAGTTTTTAGAATTCTTACCAGATAATAATTTCTCCAGCCCTCTGGGTTTAGAAAACAATACTTGAGGTAAGCTGTTTCTGATCTCCTGCTAATCTCAGATAATTGCTTTTGGGTTTCATTGGGAATCTGAAATTCTCTATGCCAGATTCACTGAATGGGTCTATGGGAAAGGGGCTTTTGGGAGACTTTTCACCCCTACTAATAAATCTGTCTTTAGCAGAGGTTCTATTGCAAAAGTGTCCTTTCTACCAACTGTCAGCTTGCTGTAAGAATCAAATACTACTAACAGGAATTCTAGATATTCTTAATCAAGTCCCCAGCTTCCTCCCTCCCTCCCTCCCTCTCTCTGTCCCTTCCTTCCTCCCTCCTTTCGTTTTTTCTTTCCTTCCTTCTTTTTTTCTGTTTCCCTTCCTTTCCTTCCTCCTCTCTCTCTTTCTCCTTTGTCCTTCCTCCCTGTATTTTTTTCTTCCTTTATTTATTTTTTAATTTTTACTTCTTAAATTGTTTAATAGCCTTCTGGGAAACCCCCAGAACCTGGCTGTCAGGTACAGCTCTCTTGTTGGGTGGGTTTGAGTGGGAAAAGATATTTCTGAGCTTTACCTTGCAGTTCCTAGGAGAGAATATCAGGATTATGTTGGTCCTGCTGAGACTGCGGAACCTCAGGTAAAGTCTCCAGATGCTCTGCCAGTTTCCATTGAATTCTCTTTCAACTTGGCAGTTGCTTCTTAGAGCTTACATTAAATTTAGACATCAGAACCTCAAGCCAAGAGTTCTGGGGGCCAGGCCTTTCTGACCAGTTGTGAATAAGCTGTGCTTTCTGGAATAAGGACAGAGGCGCCAGAACGCTAATGCACAAAGCTCATTGTAGAAAAGGCTACACATCCTAGGCCCACACGACCTTGTTTGGAAGTGCAAACCCAGCTACTCCACAGGCTCTAGCATTCTCTTGGACATGGATGGGTCCACATTCTGGAATGGTTTCTCAAACCTCCATTTTGCAAAACTAAAGCTACCATCAAGGGTTCTATTGGCCAAGTCATGTAAATTGACCCTGGAGGCTTTATTTTCTGGGGAAATTCAGATCCATCACTGCCCCTATCTTTGGGCTTCAGAGTGTTTCCACCTATTTGAATCTATTCCCATCTGTGTGCTCACTGCCTGGACAGTGTGGAGGTTTGGGGGACTGTTTGTCTCCAGGTTGGCTATAAGTTAACCTGGAATTTAATTTGGGTCTTTGGATGTCTCTTTAGAATAAAACTTCATGGATAACTATGAAAGTCAAAGATCCTTGAAATGCCTGCACTTCCTTTGCAGCCTGGTTGGCTAGACTCCAAAGGAGAAAATTAATTTTGAGGAATAACAACCATAACTTAGAATGTGACTTTGCTCTTCTTCTAATCCTTATAGAAAATATGTAAGATGGGGACTATTACTGATCCCCACTTGACAGAGAAGAAACTAAACCTTGGAGAGGTTTTTAGCAAATTTCCCAAAGTCATGAACCTGGTAAGTCACAGCAACAGGAACCACCATGAGGGTCATCTCGTGGCCTGTCCAATAAAGGCCACTCATTTGCAGGAAAGGTCTAGGAAGGCAAGGAAACGAATGTTTGCCAGGGCTTACTGGGAGTTAGATATGTCTACTCTTGAACATGCAGAAACACCAGAAAAGACTATTGATCCAGCCAAGCTAAATTTGTTTCACCTGCTGCATTTGTGGGGACGGTGGGGGGAGCCTCTGAGCACAGGGTCTCAGAACGGGGAAGTCAGGAAAGGATGTTTACTGGGTTTTAGTGAGAAGGCGGTAGTAATTTTTAAGGTCGATTTTGGAAGGTGGGAAGCCACTGGGTTTGGGCAGAGTTTCTGACCAGCTGTAGATTGCCAGCACAGCAAGATGAAGGAATTGAAATGAACTAGTGTTAGTCTTGATAAGGAAACAATGTAATTGGTGCAGAGTCTTAATTTTAGGAGAAATTCCTGGATGTGATTTTTGCTTGTTCTCAGCACTGCAGGTAAGTCATTTTTGCTTGCTCTCCATATTGTTTACCAAGGCCATATGGTTTCAGTTCTCAGGCACTAGGGGCAGACCAGTAGCTAGAAACAGACAAGATTCCTGCTCTCAAGGAGCCATGTCCCTATTAGGTGGCCACTGTTCTTATTAGACAGTGTAGAAAAGAAAGGGAGATGAATAATGATATTCCAATTTCCACACATCAGTGAAAGCTGGGTCTGGGATTTGAAGTTGAGACCTAAATTTTGGTTCTTTGAACTGCTAGCCTCTGCAATGGTAACACTCAGTCAAGAACGTTCTCCACTCCATTCTTCTCTGCTCTCTCTATAAAATACCCAGAGCAGAGTCATCACAGAGGGAAGACCAGGACCCTTGGGATCTCACAGAGATACTTGACCCCATGCTCATAGCAGCATTATTCACAATAGCCAAGGTATAGTAGAAAGAGCCTAAATCCCATCTGTGACGAATGGAGAAAAAGAATGTGGTATACACTTACAATGGAGTATTATTCAACCTCCAAAAAGGAAGATAATTCTGTAATCTGTGACAACATGGATGGAGCTGGAGGACATTATGTTAAGTGAAATCAGCTAGGCACAGAAAGACAAATATCACATGATCTCACTTGTACATGGAATCCAAAATAGTGAAACTGTAAAAGTCAAGGGTGTAATGGTGGTTTCCAGGGGCTGCAGGGGGAAGCAGTGGTGTTGATCAAAGGTAGGAAGTTTCAGTCAGGCAAGAGGAGTAGGTTCTGGAGACCTGTGGTGCAGGATAGTGCCAACAGCTAATGATGCAGTATTGCATTCCTAAGGTTCTCTAAGAGGGTAGAGCTTATATGAAGCGTTCTTATAATAATAATAATAGGGGTGAGAAGAAACTTTGAGAGGTCTAGACATTTAAATGTGTATAGCTTTATATATTAATTGTACCTCAATAAAGTGATTTTTAAAAAAGAAAAGAAAATCCTCCTTGTGGAAATTTACATAGGATGATTCCAGAAAGATACTATATCATAGAATATCAATCATTTGGCTCATCGCTCAAGCTCTTATAAACTGTAGGAATATTAATGGACTTTATTAACCTATAGATCAATGAATTTTAATTTATTTAATTATCTTTAAATTGTTGTTGGCAGGGGGAGGAAATAAGTAGGGCTTATTGAACAATAAAGAACATTTATTTTATATCAAAGTATAGGTCCCTATGCAGCCTTTATGTTATCTTTAATATTCAGAAGTGAATCCACAATGGCTTTCCTTCTTACTTCTATGGCAACCAAAACTGTATGACATGGCAGAATATCACAAAACAGAATCTAGAAGTTGAAGCTGTAATAAAAACTATCAGAATATGTGAATAATCTGATTTTTTAAATGGAATGACAGGACCTGTGGTGTGGCTTTTTTTGCTAAACAGAGACACATTTTTATCCCTACAAATGGTGTCATGTATTTTTTTTCAGTCAGTTGTGTCATATTCTGGCTTCATACTTTTTTCCATGCTCATTTAAAGCCATGGAGTTGTCTAATACCTATTAAGACCGTGGATAGTTTTGACCACCAGGAGGCATGTTAGACCAGCAAATTGACACTTGGTCACTAGAGTCCATCCTTGAACGCTTCGGAAGATTAAAGGTTAAGGATGGACAGGAGCTTGACTGAAAGTGATTGTAGAGAGATAAAGAGGAGGATAATAATTTTCAAAAGAAACTCTGAGGGTTTTTTCGTTTTGTTTTGTTTTTCAATTCAGCTCAAACCAAATGATTGCTTTTTTTCCATTTTTGTAAACTTCATCATGTACCTGTGAATTTCGGGCAGGGGTTGAGGTGTGGGGAGCTCTCCTGAAACTTTAGAGCAGAGTCGTGATTCTCTGCCCCGCTCCATTACAAAAGGCAGGCAATAATGTAAAGAGAATGTTAGACCGGCTATAGTTTGTGCTTAGCTGCTCCGGGTTTGCAGGACTGCTGCTTCCAGGAATCTAGCTTTCTCCAGGCTCAGCCTCAATTCAAGTAAGGTTGGATTGGCAGGACTAAATAGAAACTTACCCACTTTTGTTGCCTCTTTTCTGAGTCCAGCAGCGAGGCAATCTTAGATCACAGAAATTACTGCCCTACAGAAATGCCGATGTCCAGAGAGAAAGTGGCATGTCTAGTGCTGTTAATTTCACTACTGCTTTGTATTATCGCTTTAATAAGATAGGGACTTATCCCAGCAGGGGCTGGGAGTAATGCCATTATTAAATGATTTTCTCTTGGCTCCAGATCCACCTTTCTATATCCTGCCTTGTGATGCCAGCACTGGGACTCTGCAAACTTCAATTGGGCTTGGCCAGAGGCTCCTGGCAAAGGGACTCTAGAGCGAGGCCACAAATCTGAAGGGAGAGGGGCCCGACCCTTCCTCCTGAGGACTTCCTCTTCCTGCTAGTATCTCCCCAGCAAGGCCGCTTCCACCCAGCAGTGGCAGTTCCTTCCCATTGTTGCAGCTGAATCATGTTTGTAGTTTTCCAAAACTCACAGAACCAGCCCTATCATGCCCTCTTGGAGACTCCAGCTTACCCTTGCATAACTCCAAGTCCAAAGCCTGTGCAAAACAGTTCAGCTGACTTGGAAGGGAGATTGGCAGTTTCTTACAAAAGTAATCATATTGTTACCCTATGAAGCAGCAGGCAGGCTCTTTGATATTTGCCCAGATAAGTTGAAAACTTGTGTCTCTACAAAAAAAACTACATGAGAATGTTTATGCCAACTTTATTCATAATTGCCAAAATTTGGATACAACCAAGATATCCTTCAACAGCGAGTGGATAAACAGACTGTAGTACATCCAGACGATGGAATATTATTCAGTAATAAAAAGAAAAAGCTAACCAGCCACAGAAAAAGACATAGAGGAAACAAACGCATATTGATAGAGAAAGAAGTCAATCTGAAAAGGCTGCATACTGTGTGATTTCAACGATATGACATTCTGGAAAAGGCAAATCTATGGAGACAGTAAAAAGATTAGTGTTTGTCAGAGGTTCAGCTGGGGTGGGGATGTTGGGGATGAGTAGAGGGAGGGATGAATAGGTACAGGAGAGACAATTTTTTAATTTTTTTTTTTTTAGATGGGGTCTTATTCTGTCACCCAAGCTGAAGCACGATCATAGCTCACTGCAGCCTTGAACTATGGGACTCAAGGGATCTCCCATTGCAGCCTCCAGAATAGCTGGGACCACAGGCACACACCACCACACGAGCTTAGCACAGGAGATTTTTAGGGCAGTTAAAAGTATTATGTATGGTACCCTATGATGGATGCATGTCGTTATGCATTTGTCAAAACCCATAGGATGTACCCAAGAGTGAACCCTAATGTGAACTCTGGACTTAACTATGGACTATAATGAATAATAACGTGACAATATTGTCTCATCAATTATAGCAAATGTACCACATCATTGCAAGATGGCAATAATAAGGGGAATGGGGGGTGCAGGAGCATATGGGAACTTGATACCATCTACTCAATTTTCCAAAAACCTAAAACTGCTCTAAAAATAGTCTATTAATTAATGTGTTAAGAACTCAAAGAAACAAAAGCCTTGGCAGTGTTTTTTACATTGATCAGGTATGTGCCCCACCATGTCTGGTCCAGGCCTGAGTCTCTCTTGCTCCACTCTTAGCATCTCCTGTGTGTATTTTGTCAGACCCATGTCAGCTGTGTGGGCCACTCTCTGAACTCCTCCCTTTCCATGAGCTCCCAGGATTTTCTAGTTCCCTGGAGTCCCTTTTTAGGTCTTCCGGCAACAAAGCTGAAATTTTAGTTACTTGGTTCTGTGTGTACTTCTTCAACTGCATCTGTATTGAGTGCTGAAGGATAAAAGTAACAGACAAAAAAAAAAAAAAAAAATCACCACCAGTTTCAGCACTTTAAATTCCAGTCCTCTTCTATAAGTCACTTTTCAGAGTCCTCACAGCTGCCCTGTGCCTTATGTCCAGGTTTTATAACAACATCCAGTGAGCAAGTTGAGTGGCGTGTGCTTATCCCATTACACCTGGGACCAGGACTTATTATTATTTAGATACTCCCATGACCAGTGCCAAATGGTTATATCAGCTGTAACATAAAGTGACCTGAACCTCTCAAAAATGCCAAGGTCAAATCAGACAAAAACTACTGAGGAGTTGTCTAAAATTAAAGCAGACTGAAGAGACGGAGCATAGCTCTAAAGTATATCACTGGGGAAACTGGCAGCATTTAAATACAGACTGTGGATTGAAAGTATTGTATCCAAGTTAAATGTGCCGATTTGGGTAACTGTTATGGTTATGGAAAGGGATATCCTGTTCTTTGGAAATAGACACAAAAATATATATTAGGCAGAGGGGATGCTATCTTTAGCTCACTTTCAAATGGTTCAAAATGCACATACACATACACTCTGTCACATACATATGCATGCACACGCACACACACACACTGGCACATGCATGCAGGCTGAAGGGTGTAGAGGAAGGAGCAATCCTAAAGGGACTGCCATTCCTAACCTGACCCTGTTCTAAGCCACCAGCACACAGCACCCAACCAGCGTTCAACCTTCCGACTGGACATGGACACCCTCTAGTTGCCTCAATGGCTCAGGGCACATGCGGAGGGCTGCCTAGGCCCAGCTGACAAGAATTCATCTATTTGGTGAACTTCCTTAGACTGAAATAGACAGGCTCACAAGCTTGTTCCGTGAGATACACACACACACACACACACACACACACACACACACTCTCCCCACTCAATGAGTCATTAGAACGGAGAAGCACATGTTTAAAATCCATAAAAAAGACATAGAACAAGAGAGTAGCTTGATGGTGAACTCGGCATCTTTGTGGCTGTGTTCATGTGGCATTCATTCATTCATTCATTCATTCATTCATTCATTCATTCATTCGACAAATGTTTACTGAGCTACCACTTGCAAGGAAGTGCTGACAATAGTCCTGTAAAAAAGACACTTTCTCTGCCCTCCTGAAAATGACAATCTTTTGGTGGAGAATTATTAGCAGGGCTTATTGGGCCCCACCTGGGGAACTCAGGTAGAAATAAGAGGACAGTTTTGCAGATGGCTGCAAGTCTCCCAGTGTTGCACAGAGGAAAAAGCCTGAGAACTTCTGTTGAATATTGTCAGGCTAACACCACGCTTGTCCCTGGGGACCTGGGACCACAAGACAGAAAGAAGGCTATTAGGTCTGCAAGGACTCTACCCTGCTAAGGAGTTTGGACGCTTTGTTTTTGTTTTTTTGTTTTGTTTTGTTTTGTTTTGTTTTGTTTTGTTTTGACAGAGTCTTGCTCTGTTGCCCAGGCTAGAGTGCAGTGGCACGATCTCGGCTCACTGCAAACTCTGCCTCCCAGGTTCAAGCAATTCTCCTGCCTCAGCCTCCTGAGTAGCTGGGATTACAGGCGCCTGCCACCGTGCCCAGCTAATTTTTGTATTTTTTAGTAGAGACGGAGTTTCACCATCTTGGCCAGGCAGGTCTCGAATTCCTGACCTCATGATCCACCGGCCTTGGCCTCTCAAAGTGCTAGGATTACAGGCGTGAGCCACCGTGCCTGGCCGGAGTTTGGACTTTTGATAGGACATCCGATGCAATTGATTGATTGTGTGTGTGTGTGTGTGTGTGTGTGTGTGAGATGCATTTAATGTGCTCAAGGCCTGGACAGAGTAGGAAGTGCACAGAAGGCTGAACACGCAGACACGTGGGTGGGACTCAGGCCCACCTCTGGCCCCAGAAGGGGATGCCAGGCGGTGGGGACCAGCTCAGACAGGAAAAAGGGACTGTGGGAAGGTGTGGGAAGGTGTCCCAGGCTGCAGACCCACCAGGGTACCCTGAAGGCTGGCCCTGGAGAAGGTATTTAAGCCAAGGGGTGAGTGCCCAAGCCGGAGCCTGGCCCAGGGGACACGGTTGGGCCTGTTTCGGGGCACCCGGAACCTAGAGGCTGGCACGGCCGGGACCTCCCGGAGCTGCTGCTGGAACTCAAGGCGCCTCTTCCGGTTGGAATTCAGCGGCTACTGGAGGCAGGTGTGGAGGGGGTCGTTCTCCTGCCGGTGGTCCAGACAGAAGTTGACCTGGTCCAGGATGTGATGGCAGCATATTCTGCTTCCCTGAAGCCGTCGCCCTTGTCTTGGTCTCCCACCGTCCCCGCACGCCCACGTTCCCGATGGGACCTGACTCAGGCACCAGGAGGGCCCCGCGACGAAGGAGCGCGGCGACCTTCGCTCTGAAAGCGGGAGCCGGGCGGGGGAAGTGGGGGTGGTCAGGGAGGATCGCAGATGTGTTTTAGACAATAAGACAACAGACAGTGGCGATTCCCAACCCTGGCTGCGCAATAGAATGAGGGCCTTGAGGAGTCTCAAACTGATCTAAGAGTAAAGTCTAATAATTTTTAAAAATCACCCTAGGCCAGTGGTTCTGAAAATATGGTCCAGAGACCCTCGAGGCCCTAAGGATTGTTTTCAGAGGTCCATAAATTCAAAAATATTTTCCTAATACTGTGCTCCTGAGAAACGACTTGCTTTATTCACGAGTGTACGCTGGGGATTTCCAGAGGCGAGGGCACATGGGATGTTCCAGCAGATCAAACGCAGAGGCAGACACGAAATTCCAGGTGTCTTGTTAAGCCAGTCTTTAAATAGAAGGCAAGCAGGTGAAATTCTTTCCGCCCAGCTTCTGTTTTGGAAAAGTATAGTATGTTTCATAAAACTGTTCATTTATGTTACATAAGTATTATTTTATTTATTTATTTATTTATTTATTTATTTATTTGAGATGGAGTCTGTCTCTGTCGCCCAGGCTGCAGTGCAGTGGCGCGATCTTGGCTCACTGCAACCTCCGCCTGGGTTCAAGTGATTCTCCTGTGTCAGCCTTCGGAGTAACTGGGATAACAGGCGCTCCCCACCACGCTCGGCTAATTTTTGTATTTTTGGTAGAACGGGATTTCACCATGTTGGCCAGGCTGGTCTCAAACTCTCGACCTCAAGTGATCCGCTGGCCTTGGTCTCCCAATGTGCTGGGATTGCAAGTGTGAGCCAAGGCACCCGGCCGATTAATGCATAAGTATTTTTAAATCTCAGTTATATTTTCTAATACATTAACTATCAGTAGATAAGCCCACATAAACCAAATCTCTTTACATTGTCAATAATTTTTAAAATTGTAAGGGGATCCTGAGACCCCAAAGTTTGAGAACCTCTGTCTAGACATTAATACTAAAAGATAAAGAGTAGCCTTAAGAGTTATCTAACAAGGGATTCAAGGAGGGTTTTTTAAATTATTCATTTACAGAAGGTGGGGCCAGGATGGACCCTGAATGTCCAAGTAGGTCAGATCCACAAAGGCCGCATTTGCAGCTGCCTGGACTCCCCCTCGTCCTTCCTCATCAATTCGCATCCACCAGAAGCTTGGGTTTGGTATAAAATATTGATCCCCTAATTCTGAATCTCATCCTACAGACCTTGTTTCTTGCACAAGCTGAGTTCACTATAAATACAGAGCAGAGGAGTTTCTTTGAAAGTGGCAGATTGTTAAGAACTGCTTTGGAAAGCTGATCATAACTCTCGCCTCTTATTACCTAGATTAACTTTCCTGAGTGGTTTGCCAGTTCTGTATGGCTATTTCTCTCTTTCTTACAGTTTAATAAAGGATTGGGTTGAGCCATATGAAATTATAATTTTTGCAGGAAAAAAATAATTGGATATCGGCAATTTTATATGATGTAACCTAATACATTGCATGGCATTGTCACAATGTATTTTATTTAACCCAAGCAAGAAATGTGCTTTGCACCCTTGAGTATATGCAAGAACAGCTACCAAAAACAGTTATTCTGAAAATGGCAAGATGTGTTAAAAAGGGTAGAAGCCCTTGCTTCTTGGCCTTATTCAGGGACCTTGCTGCTGGTGTGTAGTTGAACGTGAGAGCAAAGCAGGATCTACTGATTCCAAAGTCTGTGCTGTCAGACCATGGTGGCCAGACATTGAAGTAACCAGAAATTTATTAACTAGCGCATCTCTGTACTCCAATGTGATGCTAACCTCCATTTCTCATGTGAATCATTGCAGGATTCTCAGAGTACATTCTCAGGTCTAGGAAAACTTAGATTACACCCTTTATGACTCCTGTAAACAATGTATTATATCGCAAGTTGGTAATATGTATTATTTAACTCAAAGTTTTTGTCATCTGAAAAATGCAGGTAATAATAATATCTACCTAAATGTGCGCAATAATTTAAAGGAAGTTCTTGGCTTATACTAGGCACAGGCTTGGGGCTCAATAAATACTATTTTCTCCCTTTCACCACCAAAAATGCATATACACTCGTCCGTATGTACAAATTCATGCAACACACACTCTCATGCAAGAACACCCTGGCACATACAAGGATACTCACACGTACATACATGCTCACACAGTGCTAGTATACATGAACACTAGTATATGCTGGGGGCAAACACGAATGATAGTGGTAATCTCTTATCCCACTGTGTCTCCATGAAAGCTTTAGAGGGAGCACTGTGGAACAGAAGGAGCATAAATCCAGAACTCAAAAGCGTCTTCTTATTCTTCTCCTTTGATCTTTGGTGCATTATGTTTGTTGTAAAATCCCTAGGCCTCTCAACCAGGTTTTCTCATCTGCAAGATGAAGGCATGGAAGATGATAGCAGCTTCCTGCAATTTGAAAGTCATTTTTTCACAAATGTGATCACCATCTTTTGTGTCTAGAGGCACAAGTTCAGACCCCAACTACATCCCATGAGAGTTCACTGATTTGAAGCACTGCTTCCTCCTCTCTTACAGTAAGTACAGCCAGCCCGATAGGTGTTTGTGATAATTAAATGAAATATAAGAACAACCCTACCCACTCTGTGAGGATCTGTGATCTCAGCTATGTCCAGCAGGACAGATGACACCCTGTCCTTCATGTGACAAGATACTATCTCTCTCACACTTCTCTCCCAGAGTCCCAGGCAGAGCCCCACTCCCATGCCTTGACAGTGAAGCAGAAAATTTTCCTGCCTCCTTTGAATGAACATAACACTATGTTCACACATCATATAAGAAAAAAAAAGGAAAGAAACCCCTCACACCCACTCTGGTACACCCTGGTGTTTGCCATTATTAGAACAGCAAACGAAATACTATTGATTCAGAGGGTTTGTGGTTTACCGACCTAGTGCGGTTAAGTTCCTCTTCCTACCCCACGACTCATGAATACACATAAAATCCTAAATAGTTTATTTACCGTTTGAACAGTTTTTTGCTTCTTGTCCCATTTCCCTCTGGACAGACAACCCAAAATGCTTTCTTTACCCACAGAAACAAAATAAAAATAAGAAATACAGTTCTAGCAATAAAGAAAGATGTAAGAACATTAATTTTATGACAAAAGAAACCTCATTAGAGAGCCTTATAGGAAAAAATATCTGAGTTCCAATTTATATCCCAGCATAATAAAGCCTGTTTTACTCCAAAATTGTCCTGGATAGGATGAGAAACAATAGAGTAACCCCACTGAGAAGCAGAGCACTCAGCCTGGGTGAAGTGCGGGCCAAGGCAGGAGCAAGCAGGAGCTAGTGCAGACATCTGCTTTCCGGATGGGAGAACCAAGGGGCTTGCCCGTTAACCCTTCCTAATTCACGTACCCTTAAATACCTTACTGCTCGAGGCATGGTCCTGGACCTAGGGTCACCTGGAAGCTTATTGGAAAAGCAAACTCACAGCCCCCAGACCTGGTAAACCAGCAATCTGCATTTTAACAGAGCCCAAGTGATCTGAATAGACACTCACGTCTGAGAGCAGTGCCTTGAAAAGCTTTGCCAGAATGCTGTGAAGCATAAGTGGCATGACTTGATCTGTGGTCTGTTAGAATTCACAGGATAACTTTTACAAAGTCTTAAATTAGAGGATTTCAGAATTAAAAGGACCTTCTCTCAACCTCTTTAATGCACGAGTTCCCTGAGTGTGGCCCCACTGGAAGACTCTGGTGTCACATCAGAGGAGTTTGTCCTCTGGGAAGAGTTTTTCAACAGTGCTTCCGTGGGGCGAGTAAGAACATGCTTCCTCTTAATTTCCACTCACCTGTACATTATACACATTACAGAGCCACTCAGAAAAGATTAAGCTTCTTTCCCTGCAAAGGATTTTTGGAACACTGAAACGACCCCCATGCCTGATCCTATATCCAATTTCTTCCCAAAGAGCTCTGGTAGGTTCAGAATCACTCCCTAAGGAAGAGTATCCACAGATTGGCCCTGGACCTACCTCTCTGCTGGAGAGGCCACATGAAACTGTATCAATATGCAAAGATGCTGGTCCTTTCACACTTTTCTGATGGACTTGGGTGTTATTAAAATTATGGATATCTGCTTATTTCCCAGGCAGTCCCATGGAGAGCTGTGGCTGGCTAGACACTGGGACTGACTGTTGCTATCTATGCCTGTTGTCCATGTGACAGCCAGGGCTAAAGACAAGATTTTCTGTCTCTATCAACAGCCAGAGTAAATCCTCATGAAATAATATTCGGTACTAGAGATAACAGCTGCAGCAGAAAATATACAGATCATAGGCACTGAACTCCAACAAGACACAATCTAGTCCAGAGATAGGCCGCAGGAGTGCAAATATCAGTTTATCACTTAAACTTGTTTCATGTTCTTGGCAGTAGTTCTAAGCACTGAGGAAGTAAGTCTAAATGGTCTTCAGGCAGCCAAGTTAACGAGTATCCTCAATAATCCAATAATCTAATAATAATAACCACCTAGTGCATCCTTCCTCTGTGCCTGATTCATTCATGGCATTTTATGTTATCTTTTGTGAGTATATGACTAACTTCACTGTGCAGATGAGGCAGCTGAGGCTCAGAGAGGCTGTTAGTTGCCTAAGTTTATGCAGCCAGTAAGTCACTTTGTAGATTCAAATGCTTCTATCCCACTATAACATTTATAATAGCTATGATATTAACTAGTCCTGAAGAGGTTAACTTATGTTCAGTATGATCTAATTGAAATGGCAGAGAAGTATGTAGAATATTTTAGAAGTATTTCCACTAGAATGGTAAAAATAATTTACTCTTTAGTGTTTTCTGGCAATGCAATGTAATGCAGATTTTTTGTAGGCAACTGGGAGCAAGAGTGACTTTAAATTCTGGCTCCGCCACTTACTAGCTTTATAAACTTGAGCAAATTACCTAACCTCCCTGCACCTCAGTCTGGCATCTATAGAGTGGACTTAATAATCCAACTTTGGAGTGCCATGGAGGCACTGATTATAAATTGTGTTTGGAGCATAAAACACCTAGAAATGCATCTAGCACAGGGCAAGATGGAAAACTAAATTTGTGAGATAATGATTAAAGAATGTGTTAATCTGGAAAGACATTCTAAGGTATCGATATGCTAAAAATATATTCATATTCTGGGCAAGAAAATACAGCCAGTGTGGAGCATGGAGTTGGAACTGTAGGTTTCTCATACTACTTCCATCACTGCAGAGTCATCAAGAAGTTGCATTTGAAGGCTGGGGTAGAATCAGTAATCATTTTGGGAAAGGCAGGAGGCTCCGTGTGTAGAATATCATGAACCAAAGCTCCAGGATGAATAAGAAAAAAGAGCTGAAAAGAACAGTAAACGAATGTGGAAAACTTAGTGTGAGAATGAGAACATGGTATATGCAGGGAATGGGAGGTTGGCTTTTCGGCTACATAACATGGGTCGGCAGGTGTTTTCTGTAAAGGGCCAAAGAGGAAATTGTTAGGTTCTGTGGGTCATACTGTCTGTGTCCCAACCGCTCAACTCTGCTGTTGTAGCAGAAAAGTAGCAATAGACAATCTATAACTGAATACATGAATGTGTTCCAGTGAGACTTTAGTTACACCAGGGGCCACAGTTTTTCCACCTCTGCTATAGCTGATAGATTTAAAAACTAAATTGGAATGTCACTATGAAGAAATTCTCTAAATACAAAGGATCCCAAGAAAGCTATTAAGACCCTGAAATCCAGTCCCATAAAATTTATAGAAGAGATAATTTTTTGGCATCAAAAATAAATCTGTCTTACTATCTTAGAAATGACTCAGAAAAATATATTGAGCAGGGAAGTGTTTTCTTTATTCCATGTCTGAAAATATACCTCAAACAGAAAATTCAGATGTGTTAAAATGCTATTTCATCCAAACAGAGGCAGCAGTTTGGAGAAATAAAAAGACTCTGGAGCCAGAAGCTGCTGCTGAACAGAGAGGTTTATGTTTCAAGGGAGTGGAAATCAGGCTGTACCTTGAGTGTTGGCTTGGGCTGGCAGCAGATTGCCCACTCGCTAGGAGCTGGGCTTCCCAAGGAAGGGACAAGCACAAGGAAACCTTCTTTTTCTCTGCAAAGAAGGAAGCTGGGCACCTAAGCGGTTTCATGATTCCATGACTGGCTCATTGAGAATTTATTGGATGGATTTCACTCATAAAGTTTCTTTTATGGAATTCTAAGGGATTTGCTGGAAGAGATTCCTATGTGAAGGTCAAAAGGAGTAAATTATTTAGCTTCCAGAAGAGGCGGTGGTTACTATTCACAGACTGAACAGCGACAGGGAGAACTTTTTTCTGTAAACTCCATGAGGGGAGGGATAAAGACTCCCTTGCTCACCTTTGCATCTCCATCCTATGGTTCAGAGCCATGAACAGCAGACACTGCTGAATATGGGGGAGTTGTTTTTCACCATTCAGTGATATTTCTGCCTCTTTGCATAGCCAGTGAAATGGCTGGGCTGTTGACTGAAAGGATGGATGAACATTGCAAATCTTATCATTTCTATTCCTTGTGTCCTCAGAAAAGAAGTGTTGTCCAGTGACGAATGCTTGGTCTTAGAGTCTGGCCAGAACACAGAGGAAGAGGCCGCCCAGAGGCCAGAGTGAGCTGCCCAGGTGGCCCACTGGCATCAGGGGCTCTTCTGTATGAAGCTGTTTGAAAACTTTTCACAAGGTCCTGCTCCTTCAGAAGAGGGTGCGTATGATCTTATCTGCCCATAAATCTCAGAAGTTTTACAGGCAAAATCTATGGTAGGTGGTTAACTCTACACATTGCCCTGCCCACTCACAGGGATAAATAGAAAGTCCTGTATCCAAGTTGGGGAAAATACTAAGCTTTAATTCCGAAGTTTAGGGCTAGTTCTTCTTTTAACTAAGTTGTTCTTTGTTCTTCAAAATCTACAATCTATTTTTAACTGAAGTTAAAACATATTTTAGGTATTCAGGATTAGAAGATATCTAAACATTGAGCTTTTGATTTCCATTTAACTGTTTGCTTTCCACAAACATGTGATGAGATGATTATGTTGTAGAATCCAGCTATTTCTTAGTTCTTCTCTAAAATGCTATAAATTTGTTTATTCACTGAATTGTCCCCATTTTTTATTAGACGTGTATTCTATGAGAGAAAAATTCATAAAGGCAAATATTTGCCATTTTCTTTTTTATAATACTTTTTCTATATCATTTAATTTTTTATTCTTTTAGCTAAAGGAAGTAAAAACCTTTTCATTTTATATCTACAATTATCTTATTTTTCAAATAGAATATAAGGATTTTTTAAAATACTACTGAATCTGATTAGTAACTGTATAACATATTTTCTATATATTTTGACTATGAGTCAATTTGAAAGCAGCAATTTAAAACCCACTTGAGTGCTTAGTTTAGCCTAAACAACGACTACAACATAAGAACAATTCTACAATCAAATTAGTAGTCAAATAACCAACGGCAAGTGGAAAATTGGTCATCGTGTTATTCTTCTATAACCTAATTCAAAATGCAACATTTAAAAATGTAAATCTCTCTTTTCAATGTTAAAGAAGCATCGATGAATATTTCTATGAGTAGGAAAATATTTATTAAAATAGTGGCCACATACTGGGACTGCTCTTAGTCTTTTAACCGTCAACTCTTGGAAGAGACATCTGGGCCAGGTGGAGCCCAAGGGCAATGGAAAATAGAATGTGAAATACCAGCCATCTGTGATTGGTCCTTACAAAGAGGAGGAACCATAGTCCCAATGCCATCCACTTACAGACCTAGAGAAGAGTCATTGATAAAGTATTTCATTGGAGAAAAGTTGTCACAAATACGTTGATTAATGGAGAGTAATTTATTTGATATGGAAGTTTGGTTTTTTCCCCCCTTTTTTGATGATGTTCGTCTTGATGAAGCTCTAGCTGTTTATTTTTAATGAGAAATCGTTAAAAGTTAAACTAACTTGTCTTATGGCTCCTCACACTTTTTTTCTGTCTACCTTCACTTCTTGAATTCTATGCAGTCTTAACTGAGCCAATTTGTACATATTTTCCATGGTGATATCAAATCCACAGAAGAATTAATAACTGTATGGAATTTTAGAAGCCTTGCAAAATAGAGCAAGTGAGCTGAGGGTGACCTCTAGAACTTCTATGTAAGGCTTAACTTGGGCTCATGGCCTGGAATGAACCAGCCCATAATGTGACACTTTTATAACCTAATAAACATGACTCCTAGGAACAAGTTCCAATCACATCAAGCCAAAAGCTTTGTATGGGGTTTTGGAAGTCCTACTTTCTGATCTCACAACTATCATATCTAAATTTGTAAACTGGATGAGTCACTCGATCTCCATGAGGCAAATCTCCCTTCCCTGTTACATGAGAGTTTAACTCACAACACCTAGGTCACCTCTAGCACAAAAATACTGTGATCCTAAACCTTATTCCTAATAGAGATCTGGATGGAGGGTGTTCCAAATCCACCAAATTCAGAAGATTATGTGAATTTCTTTGTAAAACAGTGAAGTCTGCCTGATTAACTATGATTCTCATTCATTTCCACCGTTACCTACTTTGATAGCTAAATTTGTTTGTCACTTGAGAAGTCTTTTTCCACCTAAAGTTCTTTCCCTTGGAGGGCTAGAGAGAAAGTGAGGGCCAGTTCTTTGGGGGTTAAATTCCTTTTACGAAACAGCAATCTCTCTAGGAGTCATACTTCTCAGGACTATTCCATTTTCTCAAAGCACATATGCACAATTTGGAAATGTCTGAAGTCACATTTTCAATGGTTGTTTCCACAAGGAGAGCTATGGCTTATGAAATAAATGTCTAAGTCAGATTGGAAGAGAAAATGGAGAATGATGATTGACAAATATACTCATTTTGGAATAACACTTATTCTCTGCCTTCATGTCCAGGTCTATAGAATAATAATAATACTTTTCTTCATAATTTTGGGGATATTAAATGTGCAATGTACGTGAAGACTTAAAAAAGTAAGGTGACAAGAATTCCTTGTTGTTATAATGTAGTCATCCCTCAGCTCAGGTCCTGGGCTACAGTTTTTCCTTAGACACTTTTGGTGGCTATAGGAAGCTGCAAGTCCTTTGTGGTATATTTGCAAAATATATTTAGAACTTTTGAAACTGGAATTACTTCATGATATCCATCAGTAGACAACCCTGTGAAGTAGGTAAGACAGCTATTATAATTTCCGCTTAACAAGTCAAATTTCTATTTAACCAGTTAAAATTCCATTTCACCATGGAGGTTCAAAGGGGTTAAGTGACTTGCCTAAAGTCACAGATCTGGTGACAGTAGGACCAGAGGTAGATTCTAGAATTATGCTTCTCATTAAACCTCTTCTCTCTCATTTTTTGTATTTCTTCGCAAGGGCTTCAAACATCATTTCATGAGTGTTTGAAGATTGACCTAGGGTCTTCATGATTACTCATTGGAGGCCCCTGCTGATCTTTTTACTGAAGGTTATACAAGAGAGAAATTTTAAAATCACTTCTCATTTACTTTTAAATATATTAGCAGTAACCCTATGCTCTCCAGATGAGTATAGGTGGTTTTCATCTTCATCTTGGGTTGGTTGCTGAACATGCACATGCCCAGATCTGGAGGCACACTGCAGCATGGCTGGTTAGCTTTCAGAAGGCTTCAGCTCAAATTTCATGCTCCAGCTAGGGGAGCCCTGGTTCTCTCAGTTGGCACTAAAATTGTGCTTCCCAAATTTGAATGTGCAGATGAATCATCTGGAGATCTTGTAAATTATGACTCAGCATGTCTGGGATGAGGTCTGCAATTCTGTATTTCTAACAAGTCCCAGGTGACATGGATCTTGTAGGTCTGAAGACCAAA
Source organism: Pongo pygmaeus (assembly GCF_028885625.2). NCBI lineage: Eukaryota > Metazoa > Chordata > Mammalia > Primates > Hominidae > Pongo > Pongo pygmaeus. The sequence continues at coordinate 17,100,047 of NC_072394.2, forward strand.
TTTTGAGTTTCATGTTAGATATGTCATTAATCATAGGGTTATCACAATTAGTGTTTCTTTGATAAAATAAATGGTGTTCAATAAACATCTAGCATTGCTTGACTGGGGTACAAGAATCTGGCAAGGCTTAGAGCTGAATTATCTTCCCAATAGACATGACACCTCATATTCTAGGGAGCTCTGTGTTCAGCTACATACTATAGAATTCCAGCACCACACAGGAATATGTGGAAGGAAGCAGAGGTCTCCTTAGAGAGAGATACATATTATTATTGATAATATAATAATAATAATAGCTTCATTTTCTTGAGAACTTGCCAAGTGCTAAGAACATATTAACTCATTTCATTCAGCAGCTGAGACACAGAAAGTCTCAGTACCATGTTATGTGTGACAACCAGCGTGAAAGAATAAGAAATATATATATTGGTTTCTTTCCCCAGTTCCTGACACACAGCTCCAAAACCCTTATAATTTCCCAGGCAACAGGACTGTTAGAAGCATCTTTTGTATTAGTATTTGGTCTTTAGCCTGATTCCTGACACAGAGCTCCTAAATCCCTCAGAACTTCCTGCATGCATGATAGGAGCATCTTTTGTTCTAATGAGTTGACTCTTGGTGGACTTCCAGATGGGGGTTGGTCACCAGACAGACCACACCATACTTAGAAGCTTTGAAGTTTCAGCTTCATTTCCCATTCTCCATGGAGGGGAGAGGAGTTGAAGAGTGAGTTAATAATCATACTTACGTGATGAAGCCTCCATAAAAATCCCTATAAGACTGGATCCATGTACCAGGAGGGTGGCATACCCCACCTCCACAGTGACAGAAGCTCTTGTACTTGAGACCCTTTGGACCTTGCCTTATGTACCTTTTTATCTGGTTATTCATCTGTATTCTTTATCAGATCCTTTACTTTATTACGTAATAAACCAGTAAGGGTAAGTGTTTCCCTGAGTTCTGTGAGCCATTCTAGCAAATGATTGAACATGAGAATTGGGTTGTGGAAGCCTCTGATTTGTAGCTCAGTCAGACAGAAGTTGTGAGTAACCTGAGAACTCACCACTTGTAACTGGCAGGCAGTCTTGTGGGCCTCAGCCCTTAAACTGTGGAGTCTGTGCTAACTCCAGGTAGTTAATGTCAGAAATTTTAGTGCTGAAAGAAAAAAGTGTCAACCAAGAATTCTATACCTGGAAAAACTGTCCTCCAAAAATGAGAGGGGGATTAAGATAGCCCAAATTAACAAAAGCTGAGGGAGTTTGCTACCACTAGACCCATTGCACAACAAATGCTAAAGAGATTCTTTCAAGTTGAAATGAAAGAACACCAGGTAGTAACAGAAAAGCATATGAAAATATAAATATCTCCACTAACGTAAATACATGGACAAATATAATAACCAGTATTATTGTAATGTTGTTTATAACCCCATGCTTTATTTCCTGCAAGATTTAAAAGACAAATGAACCAGAATAATTATAAATGTATGTTAATGGGCAGCCAATATATAAAGATGTAATTAATGACATTCATAACATAAATTAATGTTGTTAATTGATCTGTGAATGGGTACAGGTTTTTTTTATTCAATTGAAATTAAGTAGGCATAAATTTAACACAGATTATTATAATTTTAAGATGCTATGTGTAATCCACATTATGACTACAAGGAAAATATCTATAAAATATAGACAAAAAGAAATGAAGAGAAAATCAGAACATGCCACCACAGAAAAGTAACAAAGAAACTGGATTTAAACTTGACATTTGAACAACTGGACATAATAGACATCTACAGAACACCTGACAATCACAGAATATACATTTTTCTCATCTATACATGGAACATATTTGAAAACCAACGACATGTTTTGTCAAAAAACAAGTCTCAGTAAATTTAAAAAAATGAAATAATACCAAACACGCTCTTGGATGACATTGAAATAGAAACAGAAATCAATATAAGAAGATCTGTCAAAACTACATAATACCTGGAAATTAAACAACTTGAAGGATCTTTTGTATTTCTGTATATCGCTCCTGAGCAACTCCTGGGTGAACATTAAATTAAGGCAGAAATCAAAATTAATGTTGAAATTAATAAAAATAGAAACATAACTTACCAAAATCTCTGGGAAGCAGCTTATACCATATTAAAGGTAAGTTTATAGTCCTAAACACCTTCATCAAGAAGTTAGAAAAATCTCAAATTAACATCTGACTTTGCACCTAAAGGAACTAGAAAAAAAATCCAACCCCCAAGCTGGCAGAAGCAAAGAAATAACTAAAATTAGAGAAGAACTGAACAAATTGAGATTCAAAAATTAATATAATACAAAAGATTACTGAAACCAAGAGTTGGTTTTTTTAAAAAAAAACAAGATTGATAGACCACTAGTAAGAATAACAAAGAAAAAAAGAGAGAAGACCTAAGTAGTACATTCAGAAATGACGAAAATGACTTTACAATTGATCCCACAGAAATACAAAAGATCCTCAGATAATGGTATGAATAACTCTTTGCACAGAAATTAGAACATCTAGAAGAAATAAATAGATTCCTGGAAATAGAAAATCTCCCAAGATTGAATCAGAAAGAGATTGAAACCTCAAATAGACCAATATCAAACTATGAAATTGAACCAATAATAAAAACCTACCAACCCTGGGCCAGATGTATTCATAGCCAAATTCTACCAGACATATAAAGGAGAACTAGTACCAATGCTACTGAAACTATTCCCAAAAATTAAGGAGGAGAGACTCCTCCCTAACTCATTCTATGAAGCCAGCATCAGCCTGATACCAAAATCTGGCAGAGACACAACAAAAAAAGAAAACTTCAAGCTAATATCCCTGATGAACAGAGACACAAAAATCCTTAACAAAATACTAACACATTGAATCCAGCAATGTGCAAATAGTCAAATAGTCTTAGGTTGATGCAAAAGTAATTGCAGTTTTTGCCACAAAACTGCAAATACTTTTGCATCAACCTAATAAATACACCATAATTAAGTAGGCTTTATTCCTTAGATTCAAGGCTGATTCAATCTATGCAAATCAATAAGTGTGATTTGCCATATAAACCATATAAACAGAATTTAAAACAAAATTCATATGATCACCTTAATAAACACAGAAAAAGGTTTTGATAAAATCCAACATCACTTCATGATAAAAACCCTCAACAGACTAGGCATTGAACAAACATACCTCAAAGTAATGAGAACCATCTATGACAAACCCACAGCAAACATCATACTGAATGGACAAAAGCTGGAAACATCCCCCTTGAGAACTGCAACAAGGCAAGATGCCCAGTCTCCCCACTTCTATTCAGCATATTACTGGAAGTCCTAGCCAGAACGATCAGACAAAATAAAAATAAAAAAGGCATCCAAATAGGAAAAGAGGAAATCAAATTATCTCTCTTTGCCAATAATATAATTCTATACTTAGGAAACCCTAAGCTCTCCACCAAAAGGCTACCAGAACTAATCAATGATTTTAGCAAGGTTTCAGGATACAAAATCAGTATACAAAAATCGGTAACATTTCTATACACCAATAATGTGCAGGCTGGAAGTGAAATCAAAAACACAAACCCATGTATAATAGCCAGAAAGAAAATAAAATACATATGCATACAGCTAACCAAAGAGGTGAAAGACCTCTACAAAGAGAACTACAAAACATCGCTGAGAGAAATCAGAGACAACACAAATAAATGAAAAAAAAATCCATGCTCATGGATTGGAAGAATCAATATTAAAATTACCATGCTGCCCAAAGCAATTTATAGATTCAATGCTATTCCTATCAAACAACCAACATCATTTTTCAAAGAAAACTATTCTAAAATTCATATGGAGCTGAAAAAGAGCCCAAACAGCCAAAGCAATCCTAAACAAAAGGAACAAAGCTAGGGGCATCATAATACCCAACTTCAAACTACACTATAAGGCTACAGTAACTAAAACAGCATGACACTGGTCCAAAAATTAAAAAAATAATAAAATAAAATAAAAGCAGACACATAGACCAATGGAATCGAACAGAAAACTCAGAAAAAAAAAGCTGCACATCTATAAGCATCTGATCTTCAACAGAGCCAACAAAAACAAGCAATGGGGAAAGGACATCCTAATTAATAAATGGTGCTGGGATAGCTGGCTAGCCACATGCAGAAGACTGAAATTGGACCCTTACCTTTTGCCATATACAATAATCAACCTGAGTTGAATTAAATATTTAAATATAAGAATTCAAGTTGTAAAAATTCTATAAGAAAACCTAGGAAATACCTTTGTCAACATTGGCCTTGGTAAAGAATTCTTGACTATGTCACCAAAAGCAGTTGCAACAAAAACAAAAATTGACAAGTGAGACCTAATTAAACTAGAGAGCTTCTGCACAGCAAAAGAAACTATCAATAGACTAAACAGATAACCTACAGAATGAGAGAAGTATTTACAAACTAATATCTGTCAAAGGTCTAATATCCAGTATCTGTAGGAAATTTAAATCAACAAGCAAAACACAAACAACCCCACTCAAATATGAGCAAAGATGTCTGGGCATGGTGGCTCACGCCTGTAATCCCAGCACTTTGGGAGGCCGATTTGGGCAGATCACAAGGTCAGGAGTTGGAGCCTAGCCTGGCCAACATGGCGAAACTCCGTCTCTACTAAAAATAAAAAATTAGCTGAGCGTGGTGGCAGGCGCCTGTAATCCTGGCTATTCAGGAGGCTGAGACAGGAGAATCACTTGAACCTGGAAGGTGGAGGTTGCAGTGAGCCAAGATCGTGCCATTGCACTCCAACCTAAGTGACAAGAGCAAGACTCCGTCAAAAAAAAAAAAAAAAAGCAAAGACTATGAACAGACACTTCTCAAAAGAAGACATACAAGCAGCCAACAAGCATGTGAAAATATGCTCATTATCACTAATCATTAGAGAAATTCAAGTCAAAACCACAATGAGATAACATCTCACACTAGTCAGAATGGCTATTATTAAAATGTCCAAAAACAACAGATGCTGATGAGGCTATGGAGAAAAGGGATCAGTTACCTAATGTTGGTGGAAATATAAATTAGTTCTGCCACTGTAGAAAACAGTTTGAGGATTTCTCAAATAACTTAAATAGCTTCCATTCGACCCAGCAATCCCATTCTATAAAAGTTCCCATTTCTAGAACAATTCTATAAATTGTTCTATCATAAAGATACATGCACACATATGTCCATCACAGCACTATTCACAAAAGCGAAGACATGGAATCAATCTACATGCCTATTGACAATAGACTGGATAAGGAAAAGATGGTACATATGTATCACTGAACACTACACAGACATAAAAAAAGAATGAAATCGTGCCCTTTGCTGCAACATGGATGCTGCTGGAGATCATAATTCTAAGTGAATTAATGCAGGAGAAGAAAAACAAATACTGCATATTATCACTGATAAATGGCAGCTAAATATTGAGCACACGTGGACATAAACATGGGAACCATAGGCACTGCAGAGTACTAGATGGGAGAGGGAGGAAGAGAGGTATAGGTTGAAAAAATACCTATTGGGTACTATGTCCACTATCTGGGTGCATTATGCTCATGTAAAAACCCTGTACATGTACCTCTGTATCTAGAATAAAAGTTGAAATTTAAAGGAAACAACATGCCACCATACATGCACACACACAAAAAATAAAACTAAACACAAAAGAAGGCAGTAATAGAGGAAATGAGAGAGAAGGCATATAGAAAAAATAATAAAATTACAAAAAATAAGTACATGTAGGCATATAAAGTAATTATTAATAGGTATGTACTTATTTTTTGTAATTTGGCATATATATTATATTTGTAGGCATACAAAGTAATTATTAATAGGCAGAATGGATGTTTTAAAATGGGATTCAATTATATGATGCTTACAAGAAACTCACCTTTAGATAGAACACACTGGTTGAAAATGAAAAGATGAAATAACATATTTCATGCAAATAATAATCAAAAACTAACAAGATTGACTTATACTAATATTAGACAAAATAAGCTTCATGTCAAAAACTGTAATGAGGCAAATAAAGAGGTCATATAGTAATAAAAGGGCCAATTCTTCAAAAAGATATAACCATTGTAAACGTATATATACCAAACACCAGTGCTCTAACATATCTAAAGCAAACACAATTCAAGGTATAAGTGGAAACCTCTACAATAACAGTAGGAAACTTTAATACCCTATTATAAGTAATTGAGAGAAAAAACAAATAGAAGATTAATAAAGAAACAGAGGACATAAACAACACAATAGATTAATTGGATCTAACAGGTACATATAAAGCAGTCCACCCAACAACAGCAGTATACAATTTTTTTCTCCAATGCACATCAAATATTCACATGATAGACTATTTGTTAGGTCACAAAACAAGTCTTAACAAATTTTAAAAGATTAAAATTATACAAAGTATCTTTTCAGATGTCAGTGGTAAAAAATTAGAAATCAATAACAGGAGGAAAACTCACAAATATATGGAAATTAGACAATACACTCTTAAATAACCAATGGTTCAAAGAAGACATCACAAGGGAAATTAGAAACTATCTTTTCTAATAAAAATGAAATTGGAAACACAACAGCAAATTTGTAGCTGTAAATATTTATATTAAAAAAGACAAAGATCTCAAATCAACAACCTAACTTTACACCCTACCTAATTATAACAAAACAATGAATTAAGCCTAGCTATAAGAGGGAAGAAAATAATAAAGAGTAGAACAGAGATAAAATATAGAAGAGAAAAATGATAGAAAAAAATAATAAAACAAAGATATTAAAAATATCGACAAAATTGACAAACCTTTAGCTAAATTGTGTAAGAGAAAAGGAGAAAAGCCTCAAATAACTAAAATCAGAAATGAAAATGGGCACATTACTAATTATATCAGAGAAATAAAAAGAATTTTAAGAAAGTAGTAAGAAAAATTGTATACTAACAAATTTAATAACCATCTCACAATAGACAAATTTCTAGAAACAACAACCTATTAAGACTGTATCATGAAGAAATAGAAAACCTACATAAACCTTTAACTAGTAAGAGGATTGGATCAGTAATCAAAAACTTCCCACAAAAGAAAAGTCCTGGACAAGATTACTTCTATCTGGTAAATGTTATCAAACATTTAAAGATTTAACACCAATCCTCAGAGAACACTCTCTATCCCATTCTATGAGACCGGTATTACCTGGCACCAAATCTAGAAAAGGACACTAAAGAAAAGAAAACCACAAGCCAATATCCCTTATAAACACTGGTGCAAGGCTGGGCGCAGTGGCTCATGCCTGTAATCCAAGCACTTTGGGAGGCCGAGGCAGGCAGATCCTGAGGTCAGGAGTTCGAGACCAGCCCGGCCAATATGGTGAAAACCCAGTCTCTATTAAAAACACAAAAATTAGCCTGGCATGGTGGCAGGCGCCTGTAATCCCAGCTACTCAGGAGGCTGAGGCAGGAGGATCACTTGAACCTGGGGGGTGGAGGTTGCAGTGATCCAAGATCGGCAATAGAGTGAGACTCTGTCTCAAAAAACAAACAAACAAAAAAATTGATGCAAAATTTCTCCATAAAATATTACCAAACTAAATTCAACAGCTTATCAAGAGGATAATACACCATGACCAAGTGGGATTTATTCCTGGAATGCAAGAATTTTACAACACATGGAAATCAGTCGAGTAATACACCACTTTGATGGAATGGATGAAAAAAACACATGATCATCTCAATGCAGAAAAATTATTTGATAAAATTCAACACCCATTCATGATAAAAAGCACTTAGCAAACTAGGGATGAAATGAAATTACCTTAACATAATAAATGTCCTATATGTGAAACCCACAACTGACATCATACTCAATGGTGAAAGGCTGGAAGTTGTTCCTTTAAGATCAAGAACAAGACAAAGATATCCATTTTTGCTACTTCTATTCAACATATATTGAAAGTTATAGCCAGAGCAATTAGGCTAGAAAAAGAAATTAAAGTCATCCAAAACAGAGAGGAACAAATAAAATCATCTCTGTTCACAGATGACTTGATCTTATATGTAGAAAACCCTAAAGATTCCATAAATAAATAAATAAATACCTGGTAGAACTAATAACCAAACTTAGCAAATTTGGTGTGCACAAAATCAACATGCAAAAATAAATTATGTTTCTATATACTAACAGTGAATAATATGAACACAAAATTAAGAAAACAATTCCATCTACAATAGCATCAAAATGGATAAAATACTTAGAAATAAACAAAACTAAGAAGGTGAAAGACTTGTACACTGAAAAGTACAAAATGTTCCTGAAAATTAAGAAATTAAAGAAGACACAAGTAAATGGAAGACATCCCATGTTCATGAATTAGAAGATGTAATATTATTAAAATGTCAATATTATTTAAAGCAATTTAAATAATGTCATGTCTTTCAAATTTCCAACACTGTTTTTTGCACAGGTAAAAAATAATTCATCCTAAAACCCATATGAAATCTCAAGGACTCCCAAGTAGCCACAACAATTTTGAAAAAGCAGAAGAGGGCTCACACTTCCTGATTAATACAAAGCTATGGTAATTAAAACAGGCTGTGTTGACAAAAAGACAAGACATATAAACTAATAGAATAGAATAAAGACCTCAAAAATAAATCTTTGCATATATGGTCTTTCAATAAGGGTGTCAAGGCTATGTAACAGAAAAAAATAGTCTTTTCAAAAGGTGGTATTGAAAAAACTGGATATCTATGTGCAAAAAAATTAACTTGGACCCTTACCAAATACAAAAATTCACTTAAGATGGGTGAAAAACCTAAATGGTTTTTGGTAAGTAAGACCCAAAACTATAAAACTTTTAACAAAAAATGTAGGAGAAATTTTTCATGACATGGGATTTGGCAGCGGTTACTTAGCTATAACACCAAAAGCATCAGTAACAAAATTAAAAATAGATAAAATGGATTGACTTAAAATTAGAAACTTTTGTGCATGAAAAGACACTATCAACAGAGTGAAAAGGCAATTATAAAATAATGCAAAATGCTTGCAAGTTGTATACCTGATAAAAAATTAATATCCAGAATATATAAAGAATTCCTACAACTCAACAATATCAGCAAAACAACCAAATTTAAAAATTGGCAAAGAACTTGAGTAGATGTTTCCAAAGAAGATATACAGATGGCCAATAAGCAATTGAAAAGATGTTCAACATTGCTTATCATTAGGAAAATGCAAATCAAAATTACGAGATTTCATTTCCTGATTTCAGCTTAGTACAAAACTACAGTAATGAAAACAGTGCTACATTGACATAAAGACAGACATGTAGACTAATGAAATAGAGTACAGACTTTAGAAATAAATCCTTGTATATATGGTCTTTCAATATGGTATCAAGACTATTCAATAGGAAAAAATAGTCTTTTCAAAAGGTGGTATTGGGAAAACTGGATATCTTTGTGCAAAAGAATAAAATTGGACCCTTATCATATACAAAACTTCACTTAAAATGGATTGAAAACCATATATAAGACCCAAAGCTACCAAATTTTTAGAAGAAAGTGTAAGGAAAATTTTTCATGACATTGGACTTCACATTCATTAGCATGGCCAGCATGAAACACACACATGCACACACATATGCACACGCACACGCACACACACACAGAGAGAAAGAGAGAGGGAAAAAATAACAAGTGTCAGGAAAAATGTGAATGAATTAGAACCCTTGAACACTGCTAGTAGAAATGTAAAACAGTGCTACAACTGTGGAAAACAGTATAATAGTTCCTGAAAAAATTAAACATAGAAGTACTATGCAATTCAGAAATTCCACTTCTGGGTACACACTCAAATGAATTGAAAGCAGGGACTTGAACAGATATTTGTACACCAATGTTAATAGCAAAATTATTAACAGCAAACAAAAGATGGAAGCAACCCAAATGTTTATTGACAGATATAAAGAAAATATGGTATACACATACAATGGAATATTATTCAGCCTTAAAAAGGAAGAAAATTCTGGCACATGCCACAACATGGATGAACCTTGAAAACATTACACTATGTGAAACAAGCCAGACACAACAGGACAAATATTGTATGGTACTACTCGTACAAAGTACCTAAGGTAGTCATAAATGGAGATGGACAGTAGAATGGTGGTTGCCAGGGGCTGTGAATAGAGCGAACAGTGAGTGAGTTTAATGGGTGCAGAATTTTAGCTTGGGAAGATAAAAAAATTCTGGTGATGGATAATGTTGATGGTTGCACAACAATGTGAATGTGCTTAATGCCACAGAGCTGTACGCTTAAAAATAGTTAAAACATTAAGTTTTAGTTCTGTATCTTTTACAACAATTTTAAAAAGAGAAAAAACTTACTATGAGTGAAATGCCTAGTATTCACAAATTCAACCTCCCTTCCCAAGGACAAGGTAATTAAAGAAAAATAAAATCAGTACATCTTACGTGTGACTCACAAGTGAAACAGAATTCTCTCTCCTTGTACACTCCTCCTTTCACTTTATTTAATTCAGCTTCTGATTGTGTTCAGTGCATTGTGAACTCTTTGAGCCCAGTGTGGTAAGGTGAGCATGCTGCGGGCCAAGAGTTGCCACTCCATCCTCATCCTCCCACTGCATGGAATCCGCCAAGCTCTGAGGATTTTGTTTTCTCATGTAGAGTGGGTTTCATGAGAGCATGTAGCCCAGTAGATATTCTGCCCTATGTCTGCAGAATTAATACCTGTGGAGGTAGACTATAAACCAGGGCTTGCAAACTCAAGAGACCTTAGGTGAGTGGAGACGATGGGTGGAGACCTGTAATGTAGGCACCTGATGTGAAGGGGGGAGCCTTGAAGAGGTGAGATTCAATCCCTGCTCATTTTTCAACTAAATGTATGTAATTCACTATATAATTACGTGAAATAGTCTTATTTTAAAATGCAGGAATTTAATTTAATTTAATTTACAAATACTGAGCAAACTAAACGACACCTATGTGGATTGGATATGGCCCTTAGACCCCAGTTTGCAATCTCTGACCTATATGAATGTAATTTATAATATGCAGCACTACCATTTTCTGGAGTCCTAGATATGTGGTGAGTAATTAACTAATTCCTTTGTGCAAACAAAGAGTAGGAAAAGGATTTCTGCATATTTATTATCTTCCAAATATCACCCTGACCCAAGGCTATCAAACTAAATGGTATTTTGGGAAGGGCCATGTTTCCTTCTAAGAAAAAGATCTTAGAAAAGAGCCACAGGGATTCCTCCTCTTCCAAGTCTTCTTTTCATTCTCTTCTTGTCATTCATGAGCTTGGTGGTCTACTGCTTTCTTTACATGATGATGGAACACTGGTGACTTACCAGTCTTCCTGGAGCAACAGTTTCCACCTCCTGCCCTTCCTCATCCTTTGACCAATCTCATTCTTTTGCCCACCATTGGCTATTGCACTGGCGTCTTTTGGGTTAAGAGCCAAGGAGGTTTCTCATTATCCTTTCCTTATTAAAAAAACAGGTCTTTCCAAAATTACGTTGTGTTTGATGTTCTCAAGTCAGGAGTGTGATGTTAAAACAATCAGGATGAGGGTTGAAAAATTACCTGTTGGGTACAATGTCCAGTGTTTGAGTGATGGGTACACTAGAAACCCAGCCCGCACCATCACACGTGAAATACCCATGTAACAAACAAGCACAGGTACCCCCTGAATCTAAAGTTTTTAAAAATATATTTTTAAAGAATCAGATACTCTGTCATGGCTAACTAATTTTTACACCTTTGCAAATTTTAAGTAAGTTTCCAAGCTCCTATAATTTTTGTCTTATAGAGAATAATTTTGAGGTGAAAGAATTAGGCTAATCACACTTAGCTAGAAGGTGTGGAAATTCTAGAGAGTTTTGAATGTACCACCTTCCTGTTATTTTTTCTATACAACAAACATATTGCAGATGTAAATTGTAGATACATATGGAAATGGAGGTTTAAATTAATATATATTATTTACTTTTACCAACTTGCTCTTCTTTTTCCCTTTGCCTCTTGCCTCCCCTCGGTGCCCCTGTTGGGGGTCTCCTTCTGTACCTATCCCTTGGGGTTGTGATTACAATATCATTCTAATCACAAGTGATCTCATGTGTGTAAACTCCAGTGATACAAAAGTAGACAATGTATTAGATGTATACGTTTATTACTGTGAAAGAAACTAGTCCCTCAAGCAATTCATAAAATCGATGTAATGACCTCATACTATACAGCATGCCCATGTTTCCTTGTGACCACATTTCCATACCCATCCTTGCACATATGTTATTTGTGTGATCTCCAGAGAATGAAGGAGGTTATATTTCCTTGGAGATAGCTATGTGCAAAACACGCTAATGCACAGTTTTCTGAGTTGTCTTGTTTAATCTTGTTTAACGGGATCTTTATTTTCATCCTCAGTTTGCAAATGAAGCAATGGTCACAGCTGTTTGTTCCGTTGGACATGATCTTGGCCCCTTGATGTTGCCATTACAATGGAGCTAGTTCTAACACACACAGGTTTGCATGCGTGCTCACACACACACAACACACACAAATCTAATTTGAAGAGCATGGAATTCCATGCTGGTTTTAGTTTTCTGGGTTTTGCTTGTTTTTTCAGGATGTGCTAATGGGGTTGCTCAGACTCCCTGCATGGGGAGGCAAACAATCTAGGACTCCTGTCTCCATTCAACATTTTGTTGCAAATAAAATGCTCTCTAGGGTTTAGGCTCCCTGGAAATGTGTTTGCTGGGAACTTTACCAAAAACAATTCATGTTTTGGAACCAAACCTATGAAGAATAACCCTTCTTTGGTATGAATTCAACAAAAAGTCTGCCCTTGGCTTCATTTTACAGCAGGAAACAGCCTGCTTGATATTGGTTTTTCCAAAGGCCTCTTGCCCCTTCCTTTGTATACAGAGGGTCATACAGCCAGGTGCAAGCAGGGGCCCAGAAAAGCAGACAAAACTGAGCTTTCACGTTTTGTTTTAGGCCAGTGCGTATGGCTCCCAAAAGCATGGTGACCAAGGCAAACAACTTTCGACCTCTGCCCTCCTCACTTGTGCCTTCCCATTGTGGGTGAGGCATTCGTCTCACCCCATGACATGTCTTTTTAAGACAGAGAGACTGTGTATTGAGTTATGATGATTATTGTGACCTTCTGTTGTGACCTGTTATTTTATTCTACACAATATATATATTGAGTAGATGTCACTTTAAAATAATATATGTTATTTGTTTTCATATAGTCCTTAATGTTACCTTCTCATCTTAGTTTCTGTGTCTTTACCAAGTTGTGTTTTACCTTTATATTTTGTTTTGTTTCTCAGAACTTAGACATGGGAGTGGAGGTGGGATGAGGGAGATATTTAGTTCCTGGGACAGCCGGCATTGATTAATACAAACTGCACGCTCAGCAGTGTCATAGGCACTAGGAGAAGGGGGAGAGAAGGGTGTGGCCATCACCTGTCCTTAAGGATTTTGCTTCTATGGGAGAAAAGCCTTTCTCAAGTCCAGATGCTTGCACTGTGCACTATATTAACTGATTTTGCTGCAGTAACAGAAACTCTAAATTTCAGTGACTTCCAGAAACAAACATGCATTTCTTGCTAATGTGCTGTGCCTCTGCTCCATGTGCCCTCTGTTTCCAGACTCAGGCTGAAGGAACCCCTCCCACGGAGGGAACATCACTCTCTTGACAAGGGGCAGATGCAAGAGAACTGGTGGCATCTCAGGATTCTTTCTGAAACTTCTGCCAGAACACAGCATACATCAGGTCTTCTTTCCCCATCCCATTGGGCAGGTATGTGACAAGGCCATGCCCAAAGGCCAAGGGGCAGCGATGTGTATGCCACATCCGAGGAAGCCCTGCTCATCCCGTGGAATGGGGCTGGGGCATATAACCCTCTTGTAGGGAAGGGGACAGTAAAAAAGTGGATGAATACGATCAACTGCAGCCACAGAATTCTCCTAAGTGATGTAATCTGCAGGGAATGGTATGGACAAAGAGCGTCTACAGATGGAGGATCCTGAGGGCAGGTGAAGGCAAGGAGTCAGGATGGCAGGCAAAGCTGCAAGACAGAGAAAATGTGCAATTTCCACAGGGTGATGAGACTTGGATTTTCTTTAGCCAAGCACAGAATCATGGATTGAGAGAGAAGGAAGTCCATGTGGATATCTGTCATTTTTGGGCTACCAGAGTTTCCCCCTTCTGAATGACATCTTCTAAACGGCACCCACTTCTGAATGGCACCTCAAATTGCTCTCACAAAATATTTCCTCTCCATTTCTGAAAAAGAAAGAAACAACTTCCCCAAGAGAAGTGCACAGCAGTGGTCTCCAGAGTTTTCTCAATCGCCCACTTCTTCTTACCACCACAATGCAGCTGGCCACCTACTTTTGACCCATCCAACTCCTTTCTAGTATTTTACACATTGAGTGTGTTGCTTCCCAGATGCTGGGAGGAGTGATGGCTACAGCTCACACCCCACACGTGGCAGCACTGTCGCACAAAAGGTCCTCCTTCCCTCTAGGACTCATGGAGTTTCCCTTCCTGGCCCCACACCCTTCCTCTTTGACTCTGAAGTTGACCAGTGATTTCTACAGCAAGGGACTAAAGTGGGCTGCCTGGTACATGGCCACAGAGATTAGAAAAAAGTTTTGATTCCTCAGTATTCATTTATGCAGGAGTGATGCTTGGCATTGAGAATTAGAAAACCTTTTCTGTTGTAGCGAAACAATGAATGACTGAAGTGTTGAGTAGCTTGTCATAGGTTAATTGGTGGCAGAACTGCACCTGGAATACAAGTGCCCCCCACTCTACTGCATGGGTGGGCCTGAGCCGGCTCCAAGAATAAAGGAGGTGGTGCAGAAGGCTAGGGCATTCCAGAATAATGCAGATGGTTCTAGACAGAGTAGAGACCATGCTAACCAGAATAAGAAAAGTGTATTAGTGGAGGGTAAGAAATGACATCAGCTAGAGACATTCAGGCAAAATTTTGAGTGATGCTTAAAAAAGAATTGTAATAGCACAGACAATAATTATGCTAAAATGTTAAATGAAAAAAGACACACATTTCCTCTGATATATTTTACTCTAATAGAATGAAAAAATTATGTACACAAGAGCTTGGAGTGACTTCAGATAAAAGTATGAGTGACTATCTTTTTCATTGTTCTACCTTTATGTGGTATCCTATTCTTCTGCAAGGAGCGTGAATCACTCTTATAAAGGAGGATAAAATCTTTGAAAATTAAAGTTGTTCAAGAGTAAACAACAGAAAGCCAGGGAAGGAATGACTTTATAAACAAAATTCTTTGTGCAATCAACCTTCAGATTATTTTTCTGGTCTGTCCTTTCTCTCAAAGAGATGAATACTCCGGGCCTGCCTAAGACAGGGTGAAGCTCTGCAGCTTCAGCCAATCTTTGCTACAGTTAGGATGAGTGAGGAAGTTCACCTGGATAGAATAACACCTGGATTTCTTCAGCTTTCTGTGTACAGTGCTTTGTCTTTTCCTTTGTCCCTCAGTAGTAGTTTGTAGCATCTGTACAAGAGCCGGCAAAGGATGCAACTGTTCCTAAATGTAAAAACAGGAAGACACAAAGGTTTCCGAATCATGTGCTGTGGTCTCTTTTTGACAAGGAAGAATGTAAGGGGACAAAACTGGTGCTGGTGGAAAGAGGCACTACACAGCAGCTGCTGGAAAACTGAGCAGAGGCCACCTTCCCTTGCTCCTTGTCACTTGTGGGAAAATCTCCAAAAGCTGCCATAGAACGAGAGGCGGAACCATTTAGGATGGCAGCCAAACACCTGCAGATCTTCGTGATTATACTGCATTCTGTGTCTGTGGATGAAAGTTTGGCCACTTTGTTTTCTTTTTATTGTAAGTAATGAATGATGTTTTTAGAGAGTGCTTTGAATTTCTACCGACTTGCAAATGAGTATCTTACCTGAGATGGACATTACATATTTCTGAGAGCTATAGGCTCTATTCTTTAAGGACTTTTGTGTTCTTTGGAAGTTGATACCAAGGAAACAAAGTTAAAGATACCAAAGTGCGGTACATTAATATATAGAAAGTGACCACATTTATCGCATTCCCTGTGAAAACAAGATGCTCAAATACACATTTTTAACCCCTACACAGGGGGCATCTAACACATACAGTGGCTGTCACTCCTCTCCAATCCCAGGCTGAAGGCCGGCACTGCTACCCATTACAACTCTCTTTGTTAATAAGCCAGGACTGACTTCATAATGAAATGGCCCTGGGTGGTGAATGCCAATAAATCAGAGTTACCCAAGAGGTGATGCCTCTTTGACATGCCCTCCCATCCTGAGTTTGCTAAAACTACCGGCAAAAGGAAAGACTTCAAATAGCAGGAGTTGCTAGTCGTTTGTCAAAATACATTTGCTCCTTCTTTAGTCAAAGGTGCAGATACGTCTCCAGGATCCCTTTCAGTTGTTGTGGGCATAGAACTAAATTCTGCCCACTGTGATGTGAGCAGAAAGGATGTGAACAGCCCTCTGGGTTCAAAAGGAGAGGAGCCCTCTTCTTCCTTCTCACTGGCTGAGGGATAAAGAAGCTAAAGCAGCCACTTTGCACCGAAAGACAGAAGCCAGGCTTTGAGAGTGGAAAATTATCTACCTGAGGGAGAAGTGAACTTCCATCTTGTGCCAGCAGCTGGATATGGGGTCTCCTGTTACAGTGCCACAGCCTGTACCTCTTCCAGTACATGTGGCCGGCAGGAGAATCCCCTTTCTTTGCTTTTCTCTGGGGCTCCTTGCTCTGTTCCAACTCTCTCGACAGCCCTCCATGATCGCAAGGCTTGAGAAAATAGAGTAGCTTTCTTATAAAAATATCAAGGATTGCTGCTCTGGAATGAAAAGCTGAAAAGAAGTGAATATATGCAAGTCATAAATCAGGAAAAGGGGAAAATACTGACTCCATTCCTGCCTTTGGCCCTGTGTGTGGTCCAGGAGGTTGAAGAAAGGTACAGTCCTCAATGGACAGAGGAGTGAGCAACGCAGATTCACCGGGTACTGGCAAATTTACACTTTGCACAAGGTTTTCTCGTTAATTTTTTTTTTCTGATTAAATGAGATCTAATCTGAAGTTGCTTTTGAATGCACACCTTTGTTATGTGGCTATGTTTTCATTCCTGCCCCAGTAATTTTCTTTACTTGTGGCAACTTTCTTTGATATTTGGGAATGTCAATGTCTCCAAATCTCCATCCTAATCAACAAGAAAAAATAATAGAGACCGGGCTGAATTGCTCATTGCTCATTTAAAAATAAACATTTTTTAAAAATCCACATTTGTATTCCACTCTAGTTTGCCTAACATCCTTTTTCTAATGGGAAGAAAGCAGCACATGCGAGACTGGGTGCAGACACTCCACCCTCACTGGGAGGAGGGAAACTGGTCTTTTTCAAAACAGGAAAAATCTTCCTTTGTTACAAGCAATTTCTTAGTGACAGAGGCAACCATCTATATACATTTGTCATGTTCCCTAGAATCTACTCTTTGGACAGCAAGAAATTGCCCGCTTGGTTCTGAAGCCCAGGTGGGAGAGAAACATGGGGTGTGAACAAGAGACAATCACATTGCCTCTCATTATGGCATCTACATCCCTCCCCAGCTGGGCAACTCCATATGGCCAGAAGCTCCTGTTGTTTTCTGCCTCAGATGACCCAGTGGTGATGCACTGAGAAAACACCACTGTCCATTGGGTCCAACACAATTCCTGTTGAATGAGGAAAGGAGAAACAGTTGGTTTGGACCCTCTGACTCCCAAATGCCATTTTTGCTAAGTATGTAAGAAGCTAGAAAGTCTTACCCAGGATTTGACATCCGAGTCAAGAGCTCAAAAGTCAGTAATGTGACCTAAACCTGAACCTTCTCGAACAGCTTCCAACGCCTGGCTGAGAAGAAAGGGCTGGTGGGGTATTTGGTTGCATTTCTCTTGGCCACAAAGGATCCTGGTTGTTTCAAGTTCCTCTATTTGAAGTGCACATTTCCTGTTGTTTTAATTTGCTTGTGAGTGCAACTCCTGAGAACCTGGACTCTGTTTCATTCACTTTCCATGCATTCCTCTTTCTACGCTTGATGCTGCAGCTTGTATTGTTTTCCTCCCCTTCTCTCTCTTTCCTACTCCCCTCCTGGTATTCTGAGATCATCTCCCAGGTGAATTACCTGCACTCACGTCTTTTTCACTGGCCTGCTTTCGGGGCAATCCAAGCTAAGAACATGCACAGACACACACAAACACACACACACACACACACACACACACACTCACACACACGTTTTGAACAAGCTCAGGGAACAAGAGCAGGTATGCAAAAAATACAATTTTCTTTATTTTTAGAGACAATTTATTACTTTCAGCCCTGATTCTCACTGGTGTCTAAAGGAAATTAAGATCAACTCAAACTTCTTACCCATGATCTTCCCAGGAGTGTGTGTTACTCTAGGAACCTTCAGCACTGTGTTTAACAACTGGTCCCTAAAGGCTCATTCTTGGCTGTCCTCGCCTTGTCCTGGAGGCCATCAGCTCAGCACACCATGTCTGGGCACATCCTACTGTTCCCACGGCATGTTGGGTGGAAGTTTACGGAAATAAGGCATATATATATATATTTACCTTATATATATTTACATTTATATATGTAAAGTATATGTACATTTACATTTAAAATTTACATAGTTTTACCCCAACAAGCAGCAGTTCAAATATCATTCTAGATGCCATGATTTTTTTTCCCTAATCGTGTGTCTTGTTTTTTTGAGACAGGGTCTTTCTGTGTTGCCTAGGCTGGTCTTGAACTGGGCTCAAGTGATTCTCCTGCCTCAGCCTCCCAAGTAACTGGGATTACAGTTGTGCACCATCATGCTTGGCTAGTCCCCTAATTCTTAAATGTTGGTGGCCAGAAAAAGCACTTGGCATTTCTAGACTCCATTGTCTGAGGTCCGAAATGGGGCCCAGGAATCTGTATGTTTCAAGGGTCCAGGAACCTGTATGTTTAACAGTGCCCAGGTTAGGAAGCTCATGGGAAGAACATAATGAAGTCTAATAAATAAATTTCTGATCAGACATGTCTTACATCCCAGCTCTCATCTTTTTTGGTGGAATGATCTTGGGGGAGGAACTTAATCACCCTACCTCTCGATTTCTTCAACAGCAAAGTGGAGATCAGAATGCCTACTTCTCAAGTTTATTCTGAGGATGTAATGAGGTTGTAACAGTGAAACACAGAATTCACATATCATCCAGGAGCTCTGGGACGGGCTCTGAGCAGTGCTGTGCCTTCAAGAAATAAACAAGGGAAGTGAAGTCCCTGTAGGTGTGTGCTTGACATAAAGAAAGTGCTCATGGCTTTTGGAAGAGAACTAAAACAGGCTGGTCTTGGGGACCAGCCTTTCAGCTCAATCCCACTTCCCAGGAAAGGCACCTGGGATTTGGAATTATTGATGAATGACCAAGCGACATGAATTAATTCGAGATCTTTTATGTAAATGGCATCATCCAGGTGCAGTTTCAGTTTAGGCTCTCTCAGCAGCACACCCTGTCCTGCCCAGGGTTCAACTGGGAGGAGGCGCTCCCAGGAGAGACTAACAAGGGATCTGGGAGCAGGACAGGGAAAGGAAGGAAGTGAAATGAGGGTATTATTTCAGGTGAAATCTCAGCCTCTGCCTGATTCCCTAGGGAGCTCTTAACAGTAAGTTATAAGGCAGAGTTTTTGGTCAAGGGGGTGAAGGGTCTCTCTCTGTTTTCAAGGATGTTCCAGTGCCCATGGGCAATCTCTGAAGATTATAAATGAACCCTCATCAGCAGAGCTTGCAGCTGCTGGGAAACAGGGGCACAGAGCTGGTTTAAAAAGAGGTCCAAAGGCCTCTGGCCAGGCACCACGACCAACTGTCCACTACAGATGTGGGCCCAGGTGTTCTGGCTCCACCCCCAGGGCTTCTGCTCCAACTCTTGCTTTGGATTCTGTCTAAGTGGACGACCACCTTAAAGCCTTGGAGCTTTAGTGTCCCCATGATTAAAATGGGGGCTATGATGGAGACCCATACCTTGTAGTCTCATGCAAACAACAAAAAGTCTTGCAGTTTAAAAATCATGATGAATCATTGTACTACCATCCTCATTTTCCACCTATGTAAACAGATGCAGCAAGTATCACCTGCCCAAGATTGCACAGCTGTTAAATCACAGTAGCAGTTGCCTTCATCCAAGGTTTGCCGTGTGCCGGGCAGTCTTCCAAGGGCTTTACATCAGTTATCACATTTAATCCTCAAACAACATATGAATTAACATTATGGTTAGCCCTGCTGAAGGGATATTAAAAATAATAATAATAAATAACTTGCCTAAGATCACAAAACTAGTGGACACAGAGCTGGATTTTGACCCCAAGTCTGTTTCACTAAATTGGTCAACTCCACCACATTCTCTTCAGTATTTGATTATTTAGGTGACTCTGGGATCCTTAAAAATGGTGGCCCTTTCCTATCTACCCTGGTATCTCCAGTGTCTGGCAGACTAATTAGACATTCGTACACATTTGCAAGAAGTAAATAATTTTGAAACCACCTTGAAACACTTTGGTCTATAATTGTAACTTGGACTAGAGTGAGCCTAACAACAACACATTTGTGAAAATCAGGCTTATTAACTCATTCAAGAAAAATATATTGGGCGCCCAGTACAGGCTTGGCATTGTGTTGAGTATTGCAGGAAAAAGGGTGGAATCAGATCTATTTTCCCAGCCCACATTAGGCCCAAGGAGTTGAGCAGGGCTGTCCATTTAGAAGGTTCCCATGCTCCCACCATGGTGTCTGACAATGGGCCTCTGGCACGGGCCTGGCCACTGTGTGTACAGTCCTGACACTGCGCCAGAGGAGACTCGGGTCCATCTTTCCACTTTTGGCATATTGGCAATTGAACTGTATTCCTTTTCTCTTCTCCTTTCCCTCTCCCTTTCTTTCCCTATGAGTATCAGAGGCAAATATCTCAGAGAGTTATAATTAGAAGAAATTGAGGGGAGGGAGGGGGAAGGGGATATTGTTCCAGAAATAATTCTGAGTCACTGTATCAGGTTTCTCAAAGCGGAACATGCCATGAAAATATTCTCTTACACCAAGAATTGGAATCACTTCCTGCAACTCCTATGTGTCTTTACAATTAGTAACTGTTAAGTATTTCTAGAAGAGAGGGTTTTCTTTGAATTGTTTACCTTTTTCTGCATCTGTGTTTTCTATCTGATTGGCAAAAACACGTGTTGCTTTTTAATGAAAGAAAAAGTAATGTAAACATGTTTTCTTCTGTCCTCCTCTCAGGTTTGGTGAGTAATTGTGGTGATGAATTTTCATTCTATAGCGAGGATGAAAGGGACACTTTCTTTGCTTCTTCACCTCTGCCCCACAATGGAAGGAGGCAGCGCCTCTGAAGGCAAGGGGAGTGGGGTTTCTGAATCCCCAGGAGAAAACACAGGTCTCTGCTGCGGTGGTCTGGTCCAGAGAACCTAGATCCGTAGGCTTCCATTTCCTCATCTGTACCATCTCCCAAACAGACATTTCTGAGAGTGAAAAGAGGCACCATTAGAATTAGCCTGGGTTAGCTAGAAAGGAGGTGGTCTTGGGCAAAACTAGATGTGATGCGATCCCAGGGGACTCTAGGGTCTCTCCCAGCTGAGACATCCTAAATTATGAAAATGCAAGCCCCACTCTGTATCCCACAAGGGCCTGAGTAAGCTCCGTGAGCCATCATAAGCTGCCAACCTTTAGCTGCACAAGAGAAATGAACTCTGTAGGGGACATATCCAATTCCGATTTAAATTTAATCTGTGTGGTCAATTATTTGTATAATAATGGAGGAAAATAAAGACTATTTCACAAAAGTCAACTCTGTAATTTTAGAGCCTTTAAGACATTTGAAAATGCCTTGTGCAATTATGTGGCGCTTAATACTCAGATAATGGAACAATGAAAGATGTATGTTTGCATTTTGTAAAATTAAACTGTATGCAGTTATTTATCTTTTACCTTAATTGTTTGAGCTTGTTTCTAATGTAAACTGTTGTAATTTTAAATAAATATAATAGAAAAAACTTTCATAGGTATCAAGAATCCAGAGTAAATTTACTTTGCAAATAGGCTTTGTAGGTATGTTTTATGCTGAGGATCTTAAACTGACACTTTCATTCAAAAATATTTTGAATTACTCACTGTTTGCCTCTCTGAGGTCAGACGGATTGCAAGGAGACTAGATTTCACAATGGAGTTTGGGTGACTTCATCTTATTCCAAAGCCTGAAATGTGATAAATGTATGAAATAAATATGTGAGAAGGTTGAAAGTGCATTATTGACTGACTTTTTAAGTACATTGATCTTTATGCTTTTATTTTTCTGTTTTTATTCCTGGTTCCATTTTACACGCTCAATTTCTTCTCCCCTCTAGTCATATTTTTCATCTACTTAACTTTGTTAGCTTGATATATTATGGAGGTTTCAGATTTGGGGATAGATAAGGCAAATTATGGTATAGGAATACCTTTGATAATATATAAAATCATCAGTATAAGACAAATATACTATTGTTTAAATTCCAATGCTGTGAGTCGTCCTGCTGTGATATTCACAGCATGACTATAAATGTGTGTATGGTAAATAAAAGAAAGAGGGAGGCTGGGCGCGGTGGCTCATGCTTGTAATCCCAACACTTTGGGAGCCAAGGAGGGCAGATCACTTGAAATCAGGAGTTCAAGACGAGCCTGGCCAACATGGTGAAACCCCGTCTCTACTAAAAATACAAAAATTAGACAGGCCTGGTGGTGGGCACCTGTAATCCCAACTGCTCGGGAGGCTGAGGCGTGAGAATCACTTGAACCTGGAGGGCAGAGGTTGCAGGGAGCCAAGATCACACCACTGCACTCCAGCCTGGGTAACAGAGCAAGACCCCATCTCAAAAAAAAAAAAAAAAAATGACAGAGGATAAAACAAAAATGATTCCCCATGAATTTCGGGGCCCTGCGGGATCATGTTCAACCACATTCACCCAGTTCCCTGGGTCAGTTGGTTTGATATCACTTCAGGGTCACTGAGAGTAGGGCAGAGTCCTTAGGAGTGTGAACCCGGAATCCAGATTCAAGTCCAGCTCTGCCTTTTACTAGCTGTGGGACCTCACCCATGTCATCTGAATTCTCTGTGCCTCAGTTTCCTTATCTATAAAACAGATCATGAAGAAGAGGGGTCATTTGTTTTTTAATGAAAATTTATGTATTAATATATTTAAAAATACTTTAACCATCATCTGGCATATATTAAGCCATATATATATATATATAAAATATATATATAAAATAAAATATATATATATAAAATATATATATATATAAAATAGATATATATTACACCTTAGATAACATTTTATTGTTAAATCATTTCAGATTTACAGAAAAGTTGCAAAAATGTACAAAGAACTTCTCTAAGTTGCTCACCAAGATTCACTAGTTGTTTATATTTTGACATATTTGCTTTAGACATCATAGTTTTATTTTGCTATATAATAAATTATCACAAATTTAGTATCTTAAAACAATACACTTTTATTACCTTGCAATTTCTATGGGTCAAGAGTACAGGTACAGGTTAGCAGAGATCTCTATTCAGGGTCTCACCAGGCTGACTTCAAGGTGTTAGCTGGAGCTATTCTCTCACCTGAGGCTAAGGGCCCTCTTCCAAGCTGACTTTTTATTGGTCAAATTTAGTTCCTTGTGGTTGTAGGACTCATGAGGTTCCCTATTTTCTCATCAGATATCAGCCAGGGATCAGGCTTAACTCCTAGAGGCTTCCTGGCATTTCCTGCTGAGTGGCTCTTCCCATACTTCCACATGTCGGCTTGCTCTCCAGCAGCATGGAGTCTTTCTGATGCTTCACCTTCACCTAATGGGCTCACCTGCTTAGGCAAGGTGCACCCAGGATCACTTCCCTTTGGATTAACTCAAAGTCAACTGATGAGTAATCAAATCATGGGAGTGGTCTCCCATCATATGCATACATTCTGCTCAAACCCATGGAGAAGCAATTAATTTCTACATCCTGTGTACCAGGGTGTAGAAAGCTTGGGAACTATCTTAGAATTCTACTATATTGATATTTTTTCCCGAGCTGTTTGACAGTAGGATACAAACATAACGCCTCATCATCCCCAAATACTTTAGCATGTATGTTCTGTGATCTAGGACATTCTTTTACAGAACTATAGTATAATTAAAATCAGAAATTAACATTAGTATATTACTACTTAGAGACCTTACTCATGTGTTGTAAATTATCCCAAAATTGTCCTTTATATTAAAAAATATATATATATTCCAGGAAACAATTCAATCTCATATGTTGTATTTGATTATCATCTTTCTTTAGTCTCTTTTAAATCTGGAATAGTTCCTTAATCTGTTTTGTTTTTTATGACCTTGACACTTCTGAAGAAGATAGGCCACTTGTTTTGTAGAATAGCCCTCATTTGGGTTTTGTCTGATATTTCCTCATAATGAGAGGTAATTGATGCATTTTCACTAGGAAAATTGTGGAAGTGAGGTTTTATCCTCCTCAGTGCATCATATCAAGAGGCACATAATGTGGGTTTGTCCAGTTACTTATGATCATATGGTTAAGACGGTGTCTGCCAGATTCGTTGCCATAAAGTTAGTTTCCATATAGTTACTTCTACTATTATCAAAAATAAGCTTTGTCCAGGGAAAAAGAGTTGATAAAAAAAGCAAAAATAATAAATGATTGTTGCGCATTTCTCTACAGGCCACAAAGCACTTGGCACGTAAACCTTAGACAGTTAGAGAACACATCTGAGTTTGGGCATCTGTCTACCAGGCTCCCAAACCCTTGTCTTTCAAGTGTCCTGTCCCTTGATTATGTAGTTCTCCCTCTTATCAACATTGTCTCTCTCTCTCTGCTGAATGATTCTTAACACCACATCATTACACCTTAGTTTGTTTCATCAAAAAGTGTATCAACAACGTCTTCAAAAGAGTTGTCTACACTCACAGTCTTAATCTACTTGGCATAGCTCTGAGCAGGCTCCTGTCCTCAGCATACCAACAAGAACAAAACAGATCTTATTAAGGTCACCAAGACTCCCCATGACATTAAATCCAAAGGACGTTTTTTTCTGTCTTCATCATTTTTGATTATCAACAGCATCCAACACAGCCCAGCCACAATCTCCTTGAAACATCCCCAATCTTGCCTTCTCTAGAAGCACATTTTGTGGGTTTCCTCCTGTCTCACTGGCTATTCCTCTGGAGTCTTAAACATTACCTGGGAGGGCCACTGGATTGACTCAGCTCTGCTACCCAGGGCCTCTCATCCTCCAGCAGGCTAGCCCAGGCAACTGCCCATGGCCCTGGCTGGGTTCCAAATGAGTAACAGCATGCAATGCCTCTTAAGCCTAAGCTTGTTTTGCCCCCCAAACCCCAACATTTCTGCAGCATTCTATAGGACATAGTGAGTCACAGGGGCAGCCCTTATTCATAGGGAAGGAAATAGATTTGGAAAGACTTGCAAAGTCACATTTCAGAGGATGTAAATATAGGGAGCTGTGGAGAATTGGCACCATTCTTGAAATTAATCTATCTACTCTT
Source organism: Pongo pygmaeus (assembly GCF_028885625.2). Classification (NCBI taxonomy): domain Eukaryota; kingdom Metazoa; phylum Chordata; class Mammalia; order Primates; family Hominidae; genus Pongo; species Pongo pygmaeus. Next base: position 17,125,820 of record NC_072394.2, read on the forward strand.
AATCCACCAAAAATAATTCCAGGATAAGAATCATGAACTGTTCCTTCTGCTTTGTGTCTGGGGTCAGGTACATTTCCATGGTTCTCACAGCTCCTGACACCCACTCAGATTTTCTCAAGTTTTTCTGTAAAAGACATCGGCTTCTCCCACACCTCTGCAATTTCTTCATGATGTTGAACTTCACTGATTTCTCTTTTTGCCAGCCTTTGCATCACACCAAGTTCCACGGCTGGCGACCAATGTGAGGAGGAAGTGGAGGTAAAGGGGGCACCTTGTAGGCACTCAGTCAAGCAATATGATCATGAGTTCAACTTCATTCAAATTTGAATTTTCTTTCTAACTTCACCCAGCTCAGATGAATTACTTTTTTTCTGCCATATTCACTCGTTCTTGTTGAAGAACTGAGATTATTTTTTCCTTTGGTTGAAGAATCCTCTGTCCCTCTATTATTTTGATTTCTTTCTTTTCCATTCCTAAGTGATTTCTTTCCTAAGATAGGTCCAAATTTACAAGCCAAGTAGAATTAGAAATGAAGGTTGTTTTTCTTCTTTTACTAAAAGAGAATATAACCAAACTGTACACATATTGGAGAAGGGCTGCCGGTCACATCCTTCCTGAAGATTACAGTATCCAGGAAGGCCATGAGACCCACCTAAGCATCTTCTTTCTTGGAGTATCATTGGAATCTCCCAGGTTATTTAGAAATATGCATGTCCAGTGACCCCTACAGTAACCATCTACCCTGGAGACATTGGATATTAAGAGGTGAGCTCTTCTGTAGGTTCTGGGATTCAAGATCGTAAGATAGCCTATTCTACAGGAGACAGCCTCTCCTTGCAGGCAGATGGGTGTAACAGTCACAAAGCAATATAAAGGTTCAGTCCCACATGTCACCAGAAGTGTTCTAAGGGCATCCCTGAAGGTGGGGAGGAAAAGTGAGGTATGGTACATAAGACCAACAGCTCTATGAGTGGTTCAAGGTTCAGGTAGCTTTTGACAGTGTTTATGAGCTGTGTGAGGGTGAAGAAGTCCCTTTCAATAGAGAGGAGATACAGTAGTGCAGTCATATTTGACCTTTCAAAAAATGTAGGATAGCATATAAAATATGCTACCTATTTTGTAAGAAAGGGGAAAGTAAAAATCTATGTTTGAATGTGCTTGTGTGTGCTAAAAATCTTGGATGATTACATAAGAAACTAAGAACAAGGATTATCCAATCAGAGTCTTGGTACATGGGACCAGAAGGGAGATAATTTTACAGATATAAATAATAGATAATTTTATTCTATATCTTTTGACATTTTCTATTTTTTGAACCATGTCTAAACTGCTCATTTAAAAATTTTAAGTTTGAGGATCTACACATAATATTAGCTCTACTCTTATCCGTTTATAGAGAAAATATTTAAAGACAGACTGTTACTGTGAACTCAGCAAGATGTTTACATTAATTGTATTTTATCAATCACAGTAGCATTTATCTGTTTGAGATAGAATGGTACAAATCACTTTAAGACAGACTATGTATGCGGGCCATGGATGATGCTCAGAGCATGTACGATTTGTTGGACCCTGTAGTGACTCCTTCTCATGCCACTTCCCAGGGACATCATGGCCTTCTGCAAAGGGGTCTCTCTCTCTCTCTCTCTCTCTGTCTCTCTCTGCCTCTCTCTGGGTACCTGTGCATGTGTTGCAGGTGACCTGACATTCCTGGATCACTCTCCCAGAAGGCCATGTGTTGGACCCCTTTCTATCTTAAAATGCCTGATGTTAGAAGCTCATAGTAGTTGTAAAGGAGCTAATGTCATGCTTAAAAAGGGCTCAAAACATTGGTTCCCCCACCCCCAACCCTCAGGGCCTGGGAAGTTTCCCTCTCTCTTTGGGAGAAAAGTTGCTTTTCATTTTTCACTTGTGCCTGTGTGTTCTCTGTTATGTTATTACTATTTCCATCAAAAAGCATTCTATAGTTCAATGTTTGGGGGAAATACAGTCCCATAAGCAGGCCCCTATTCAGGCCCCTATCCAGCCTCCTCGTCCTTTTGCCTCCTCACCCCTTCCTAGGGCCCATACCTTGCAGTGCCCTATGTGAAAGTTTCGAAGGCAGTTCTCACTCACAGCCCCACTTGGAATGTCACAAGCATTTAGCAGATTAAAGGTTCTGAAAAGCTCTGCAGTAAAATAATGTTTAACTTCAATTAAACCACCGTCTCTCAAATTCACTTGACTGCTAAACTCTTTTTCAAAGAACACCTGTATGTATTCCAAAAAGTTCTGGCTTAAATATTGTTAACTTCTCAAAGAACACAGGGTGGGGCCTATTTATCCTGTGTGTGCCTTCAAATCCCAGGAGGCTCACGCCTTTTCTGCAATAAAAAATGTATTCATAACTCTTTAATTGCTCTCTTTCCTTCTTCCTCTCTGACTTATTTGTATAATATAAAGTTAGTGTGCTATATTTGAATAACATGGATAGAAATAAATTTTTAATGCCAGAACCTCTTCTCAAAAAAAGTGGTAAAGCTAGAACTCTCACTGTAGTTGCCTGTAATTTAAAGTGAAAGGCTCCAAACAGGTGTTTCCCCTGGAAGAAATGTTCAAGCCTTGTTAAGAGTCTATAACATGTCAATATACACTGTTAAAAGAGATTACAGGTCATGTGCCACATGAGAACAGTTTAGTCAAGATAGACTGCATATCAAATAGTGGTATCATAAGATTATAATATTGTATTTTTAGGGTACCTTTCCTATATTAGCTATGTTTAGATACACAAATACTTACCGTTGTGTTACAACTGCCTACAGTATTTGGTACAGCAACGTGCTGCCCCAGTGTGTAGTCCAGGAGCAATAGGCTAATGCCACATAGCCTGGGGGTGTAACAGGCTCTACCATCTAGGTTTGTGCAAGTACACTCCCTGATGTTCACAAAACAGCAAAATAGCCTAACAATGCATTTCTCAGAATATACTCACTTGGTTAAGCAACCTGTTTGTACTTTTCTTGTGACTTGAATCACTTCCGTTTTAAATCTGTAAGAAGCTGAAACACTATATCCTCTTTCTTTCTTTTACTAAACGAGTAGGAGACAGTGCACCTGGGCTCACTCGTCAGAGAGGCTGACCCGTGTGAAAGGCAAGTAGTCCTGCCCTAGTCACTCATGCCTGTCGCCCATTATTTTAGTGAATTGTGGTGAAAACCCCAGCTCCATATAGGCTGGCTGTGTCTAGATGGTACAACTGAGTCAGCTGGGGAACACACAAGGCAGCATTGCAGACTATCATTGCAAAATAACTGTGCATTCCTTCACCTGAGCTTTTGCGACGAGTGCATTGGGTTGGTAAAATGACTAAAATTATTCAGTTGCCCCTGTTCCGGTTGTAGAAAAATGCTCTTCACACAAGGAATGTTTTTGTGGTTTGCCACATTTGGAAATGTCAGCTACTCTGGAAATGCTGTATTTAGCCTCAAATCCCACACCCATTCACTGCTGTTAACCAGATCTCCAGGGTGTAGCGACAGTGCAAGTCCATGTATTTTGAGATCTATTAATACCTTTTGGTCACCAAGTGGCATTTGCTTCCCGTATATTGCCGTGAAACAGAACAGCAAAGTCCAAGTTTGCCCTGGTTTATGAAAAGGACCTCATCGTACTGAGATAGTTTGTCAAAGTTAAACTTAAAATTCCAGAGGGGCTTTCTCATTCTCCTGCCCTCCCATGAATTTTTGATGCATCAGAAAATCACATTTTAAAGGCATGAAAGTGAGGTGAAGCAACAATTTTAACCAGAACTGTGAGTGTGAAGGAGTGTGTATGTGTGTGTGTGTGTTTTGTTTCTCCAAGTCTGTTTAATGGGAATACTCAATGTTAAGTCTCCCAGTGGTGCCTGAACTTACATGTGGTAATATTCACATAAATGCAATATGTGCTTCCCTTTTTTGACATATATATAACTTATTATTTCATTTCTTGGGACTAATATGCAAAACTAATATTTCTAGAGAAGTCTGAGAAAGCATGTGTGTGCTGTATAAATGTGTATGTCCCTAGAGTGTTTTATTGCTTAGAAACCAAAAGGGATCACAAGATTAGAATCTGTGCAGAGCAGCCTAACCTGACCCTATTCATTGATTCATTCATTCGTTCAGTGGGATTTGAGTGCCAACTGCATACCAGGACTATCTGGATGCTTCACTGAATAGAAACCACCCACTGGACTTATTTTGGGGGAGTTGGTAGGGAAAGGGGAGGATGACAGACCATGAAGATAATACTTGAGTAAATTGCTCTCGGCCCTCATCTCACCCCAAGGGCCCTTTTGGGTGGGGAGGGGCTGGGAGGTCCTTTCCTTAAGGGAGGGGTCTCTCTCAAGCACCTTCCCCCTGTCGCTAAGCAACCCCCCAACTAGACCATATTACTTCAGAGCCTGGCTCAGGTCACCTGCCCCCTTCCCACAACCCCCACCCTCCCCGAAATGCCAACCTCATCACCACGCTGATTCATTCCAAGCCATCCCCTGAAACCTAAAATCTTTTAAAATACCTCTACCTCTTTCTTTATTAATCCACCCATTTTTCAGATCACCGAGGTACTTTCTGGATGCAGAATCAATCGGAGTGTCTGCTCTCTGGCAGCAGCTAGTCTCTAAAATTGTTCAGGTCATCACGGCAGATCTTGAGATTGGGCTGATAATGCGCTTCCTGGCTGGATGACTTGGGTCTCATTTGACTCTGTCCAGAGAGAGACACAGCTCTACTCTTTCTCCCCACCCCAACCCACCCCTCAGGTGCTCTCTCTCCCATTTCCACTTTCTGGATGTGAGGTCTACCTGGACCCTCCTTTCCCAGGTAGGCAGTGTCCTTGGTTTCTGGGGTATGTGGCCCAAATCCCCTCCCTTGTTATGCCCCAGTAGGTTACAGGAACTTTGTTGCCCACCCCCCACCCAGATACAAGGGGCAAATGAGTGAGTGTCCAAGTCTGACTCCCATGTGAAACATTTTCCGTGGAAAAGCTAAACTCCAGTTAGTAATGAGAGGGAGACACCACATTCATCCATTCATTCCAAAAACATTCACGAAAAACTTTCTGGGTACCAGGTCCAGGCAGCCAGGGATCCTCCTGGCACTGAGAGGCACCAACAGACAGCACAGGACTGGCCCATGGGGTCACCAAGGGAGTGCAGGCTGAGTGTAGGGAGTTCCATCTTTGCCTGGGGAAAGGAGACAGATTACTTAAGGATTAGCTGCCCCCACCTGCATGGAAGGTACTTTCTACTCTTCTACAATGCAGGCTATTCAGGTTTGAAAATAACACTGTGTTTCAGGGCCTGGGCCTGGAGCCCCAGCCTGACCAGAAGCTAACCAGCTTGATCTCACATTAGCAGCTTCAGCTTGTTGGCTCACTGGGCAGTGATAACCATGCCAGGGTCTCTTCCAGCCCAGACAGGCTGATGCTATGAAATAAACAAAAGACATCTGAGATGTTTTTCTCATCTGAGACACAGGCCCCTGGGCAAACTCCCCACTCCTGCCCAGAAACTGAGGCCTTCCAACCCTTTCTCCTGTACTCCAGAGCCCCTGGAGGGAGCCTGGCTGTGCCCTTCAGAGGCATTCTCCACTCCCTGTCCCGGTGAAACCTCAAGAATGAAGCACTTCCTTTTCTGAGAATAGCCACCACATTATTCCATTCATGACCCCATGCTTGCAGAAACACCATGGTCCTAGAAGCAGCTAGAATAGCATTGTGGCTTGCCAAGAGTCCCATCTGAGGGTCATTTATTGCACTTCTCTGTTTCACTTTCCTTGTATATATGGACAAATGCAATAGTTTGTGAAAACTGGAGGTGAAATTTCATATTGCATGTGTGAAAGCAAAATATCCTGCACAAAATAAACTTTCCAACCCTCTTTTCTCCCTCCCTTTTTCCTCTCTGTGCCCCCAATCCCTCCCGCCTTTTTCTCTGCACTCTTCTTTCTCCTCTTCTCCCTCTCATCTGGCATGCCTAATCAATGGTACCTAATCACTTCTCTGCAGGCTGACAGATGAGAAGTTTGCTGTATAGAGATGGGTTTCAGAAAAACTGGCAACATCTGTCCCATTCCTAACTCCACCTGATAACCAGTTGTGTTAGTAACATGGTAGAATTCAATTTTGTGTTTTGTGTTAAAAATCCAAGTGCAGAAATCCAGCTGTCCAGGGACTAGAAGAGCATACCTATCCTGTTTCCTTTGTGAGTGCCACTCGGGTGGTTTTGCTCTCCTCTCCTTTAGATGGCACCAGTTTACTGCAGTGTGGCCACCCAGACACTCCCTTCTGCTACCTCAATTAGTATTCATTGTGCAAAAATAAGAAAATTCCTTCATTATGCTGATGCCTGGTGGCAATCTGATAATTAAGGCAGTGCATCTGCATTTCCATTATAAACCCCATTTCTCACTTAGGGTTGTCGCTCAGCAATAAAAACTTGCTAGCAAGGTCTTAACCTTAGGACATTTAAAAATAAGCATTGCATTTAGCTTTTAGAAGGTCTGTCTTTTTCCTAATTATATATGTCAAGTCTAAGAATTTTTTTTTTCTCCATGTGACCAAAAAAGAATTAGGACTTTGTCTAGGTTTTTGGAAATTTCAACAAGGTATCAGTTTGTATTAAAATAAAATGCAAAAAGTGAAAGAATAGAAACCAAAGAGGAATATAATCCTTTTAATTTTGAAATTTATCTTCCCAGAGATGTGAATGATGGATGGTCTATTCTATCACCTTCTACTTTTTGTGTCTCTGGCCAAACCTGCTACAATAAGGCAAAGCTAACATCTGCAATGGTTAACCAGAACTTCATCCACAGTGCATTCCTTTAGGAATCACCTAGATCCTCACTGCATTTCCTTCTCCACTGTTTCAGGAGAAACTCAGTCACAAAGTGAATGCAGAGGTGAGGGCTCTTGTTGAAGGCCTCAGCCACCCACATTCACAGTATCTGGAATTGCCTTCTTCATGGGCCCACATCAAGACTCCTGTGTATTACACAATAGTCTGTATTTCAGGTATTCTGTCCTGTTATCAGGCTTTGTATCAAATCATGTGTCCTGTTTTTTGGTCATAAAAATATCTGGCCAGGAAAATATCTGGTCAGAATGGGTTTCCCAGTCTGGAACATTTTCACACTCGGCTTCTACATGAACCAACGAAAATAAAATCTCAAATCAATGTTGGCTTTCTTCCATCTGCACAGATACTCCTTCTTTTAAAAATAATTTGAGATTGGTAGTTACTTAAATGTTTTCTGTTTAACTCTCCGAATGTCATTAAAATTGGAATTTGTGAATTAACATAAAATGGCAAAGTCATAGATTTTCATCAATAAAAATGTTTCGTGATCTATATTCACTGTGTGTGATCAGCTAAAATGTCTCAGGTACACATTTGAACTGACCCACATAGAAGAGTGACATTTGAATGTTTGTTACTGATCTCTCTCCATCTGCTATTAGTTGCTATTGATGTTAAATGACACCAGTTTGCTCCACTGAAAGGCAGATTTGGGATTAAAACACAAGCAGGTCACAGTTATAAGAGAAAAGAAATGTTTTTAAGATTTGCACGTCCAAAGAGCCCTGCTTGGGTTTCCAGAGAGCTCCTGCATCCTGGAATGGGAAGTAAGACTGGAATAGAAATGCATCTGCAGTGACTTTGGGTACTTTCCAGGTGCCAGAACAGAAAGACCCTGCAAGAGGGAAGCATGAGTTGCTGGAGATGGGGATCCTGACTGAAAGAACATAGGAAGACTTTCTCTGGAGGAGGACATAGCTATACAATGAGCGGCCCATACACCAGTGTTACTTTCTACGTTTTCACTTCTAGTCAAATAGTAAGTTTGGACTTACTTTTTAAAGTTTTTTCAGTTTCAACATTTGGCTTGGATTTGAATTGTGGATGACTCAAAGAGAAAGACACAGGCGATATCAGGGTGTAGAGGGTGACTACTTGAGATGGCAAGAAGCCCCTTAAGCCTTGCAGGAGAGACAGAGAGGAGGAGGGAGGGCATCTGCGATCAAGTGGCCTTTATTCAAGAGAGAGGTGGAAATTTTGCACACTGTTGTAACCACAATACAAAACCATTTGCAACAATAACTTCTGTCTCAGACCAACTCAGAACTTAATAACATGTCCAGCCAAGTCTTAATTTTCCCAGATAATCAGATATAATGATTGATCAATGACTCCAGCTTCCAGAAAGTAGAAAAGATTTGAACTCAAACCTCTGGTAGCACCAATCCTTGCTGCGCACCAGAGTTAATCGATTGCTTCTCCCTCTTGGGCAGCTTCTGAAAAGTATGCAAATGAGTAGAGGCACAGATGAAAGAAAAAAGTGAAAGGCAGAAAGAAAGAGTCACACACACAGGTTTTATGGGTCTGTGCTGCTCCCTGAAAGTACATGTGATGCCTTTGAAAGGGTATTCAGAGATGAATCGTGAGAATGAGAGTAGAATTACTTGTGTGTGTAACTGACACAAATGTGGAAAACAATTCCTTTCTCTCCCTTGTGTTGGCTTCAGACTGCAAGCCCCATTTCCCAACATTAAAAAAATAGCTAGATCTTGAAATGCCAATTTAATTGTAAGTCAAGATGGATCACCAGGAAGCCTCAGCTAGGCAGGACTTGCCCAAAGAGAGGTGGGGATAGCGTTGGAACAGAGTAGCAGAAAGAAGTGGTGCAGAGAAAGCAGGGTTGGTAAGGTGTATCACAAAGGAGAGTTGACTCTAGGTTGCAGCACTGCAGTAAATGATGAAGAAGAGGATGGGAGCTGTCACTCACAGCTAGGTCAGTTAGGAAAGTCATGAAAGAGAAAAAATGCAGCACTATGGTGATGCTTGGGGCAACGCCCATTATTCAGTGAATTGAGCTGGAGCAGAAACTTAGGAGGCCGCTGAGGCTTCAGAGTGTAAGTGACTGCAGAAGGATAATTTTCACCCAAAACATCAGCATGGAAAAGTGGAACCACTATTGAAGAGGTTGAGAAAGTTATTTTATAACAAAACCGTGTCTATAACTAAATGTGTCTGTACCCTTTTAAGTTGCTTGGGGATGGAACCTGCTGACTAGGAATTATACCCCAATTCACTGTGGAGGAGGGGTCCCAAAGAGTAGCAACAAAAGATCAGGTGAGGCTGGGTGCGGTGGCTCACGCCTGTAATCCCAGCACTTTGGGAGGCTAAGGCGGGAGGATTGCTTGAGCCCAGGAGTTTGAAAACAGCCTGAGCAACATGGCAAGACCTTGTCTCTACACAATTTATTTTAATTAGCCAGGAGTGGTGACATGCACCTGTAGTCCCAGCTACTTGGGAGGCTGAGGTGGGAGGATGGCTTGAGCCCAGAAAGTTGAGACTGCAGCGAGCCGTGTTTGTGCCACTGCATTCCAGCCTAGGTGACAGAGGGAGATCCTGTCTCAAAAAATTTAAAAAAAGATCATGTGGGTCTCTAAGCCAGAGATGCACCTGACCTCCTCCTCTGCCAGACACACTCCTATTCACCCTTCAAGATCCAAGTCCAATATTACCTTACACCTGTTTGGATGGCTATTAGCAAACAATGAAAGAGATATTAAGTGTTGGCAACAGTGTGGGGAAAGGGAACCCTTGTACACTGTTTGGTCAGACTGTAAATTGGTGCAGCCATTCTTAAAAACAGTATGGAGTTCCCTGAAGACATTAAAAATAGATCTACCCTATGGCCTAAATATCTATCTTCTGGGTACATGCCCAAAGGAAATGAAATCATCACCTTTAAAGATATATGCACTTCTATGTTTACTGCAGCACTAGTCACAATAATCAAGATATGGAAACAACCTAAGTGTCCCTTGACAGACAAATGAATGAGGAAACTGTTGTGTGGCCACGATGGTCTTGATCTCTGGACCTCATGATCCACCCGCCTTGGCCTCCCAAAGTGCTGGGATTACAGGCGTGAGCCACTGTGCCCGGCCAGGAATATTATTTAATCTTTAAAAAGAAAGAGATCCTGCCATTTGCCACAATGTGGATGAAACTGGAGGACATTATTCTAAGTGAAATAAGTCAGACACAGAAAAAAAAAAAATTTGCATTATCTCAGTTACATATGGAAGCTAAAAAAAAAGTCAAATATACAGAGATAGAAAATAAAACAGTGGTTATCTGGGCCAGGGGTGCGGTGGGAATAAAGAGATGTAGGTCCAAGGAACAAAGCAGCAGCTACACAGAATGAAAAGTCTAGAGCTAAGGCACAATAAGGGGACTACGCTGATGATATTGTACTGTCCTCAGGATTTTTCCCAAATTGGTAGATTTTAGCTGCTCTTGCCACACACAAAAAGAGGGTAACTACCTAAGACAATGGATATGTTCATTTGCTTCACTACAGTAACTATTTTACTACCTCTATATATCCCATAACATCATATTGTGTACCTTAAATACACACAATCAAAATTATTTTTAAAAACAAGACAGAGAAAGAAACACTCAACCCCACATGCCCCACCCCTGTGAAAGTTTATTTCTTTCCTCATACCCAATTCTTCCTCTACAGCATTTTGTTCATACTTCCTCTGTATGATATTTACTGCTATAGGACACTTAATAGATTAAAAAGCTGATCGTCCCATTTGACTGAGTTCTTGATAAGTTCTTGAGTACTTCAGGATTTGATCTTAGCCATATTTGTATCCTCAGCGTTTGGTACAAGGTTTTCAGGTAAGACTAGATAACGTAACTGGTTATTGGCTAATGGACAGGTGGATACATGCATGGATGTTGGGAGGGTCTTGCTCTAGAGTTAGTCCTTTATGCTGGAGTAGTTATGAAGAAATAACCAGGGGCAGAAAGTCAGATATTTTTCATTATGGCAATGGCACACACTTTTGTCCTGTAATTTAGTTTGAAGACAATGTCCATACACCAACCTGTGTTCCCAAATAAATGCATAAGACTTCTTGGGGTGGGGTAGGGGACCAATCTAATTGAGGATGTCATTCCATTATTGGCCCTGGGACATATGTCCACCCTGCTACTCTTGGAGAAAGTTGACTGCTAGTTTGTAGGAGGCATTTGCTGGCTGGAGGTGCGGTCAGTCAGCAGTGAATTGTTCAGGTGCCCTGCAGCCGTTTCCTAAGAGACCACATGCTGAGTACCTGCTGAATCATGAGCTTCCGTTGAGTAACAATAGCCACTCTGACAAGCTGGAGGGAGGGTTTTGCTGGAGCAGATACTTGGCACACACCTGAGCTGCCCAATCTGAGATTAAGGGAAGAAAAAGGGAAATGTGCAGCTTGAATCACCGATAATGTATCGTCATGGGAGTTGCTCCTAAGGCAATGGTGTGTTTTCAGGTCAGAAGAAGACAGGCAAACTTTTTACTTCATTCATTTTTAATAGGTATTTTCCTACCCTCCTTTATGTTGCTATGCCATCATATGAAACTAACTCCCTTTTAGTTCTCACTACGTAGGCACTAACGGCCTACTTAGTCATGGAAAGAAAATGCAGCCCCACATCTTCTAAAGGAGGGGATACTTTATAACTTTCTACCTTAAAGTGGATGCTAAAGGCCAATGTGTGACCAAGAACAAATCATGAGCTGGTTCCAATGAGACTCAAGGAAAATGTTCAGAATGCAGACAAAATAAACTTGGAGTTTGGAATGGATAAAACTTCTTGATTGAAGTTTAAATATAAACCCAGATTTCTAATCACCCTTTATTCTCCCCCTAAATACCCATAATAATCTTTTATGATGCTTGATATCACTAAAGGTCCAAAACTCTGCACAGTATTAGAGTAAGAAACAGCAAGGATTCTCTGGGCATTTTATTATAGTTCTACCAATTAAATGATGCTTAAGCCCTCATATGAAACTCCACATTTCTGTATCATAATATATACAAGAGATCATTTTGGTAAGAGGTATTTTAAAGGCTGGAGTGACCTGTTGGCCAACCCAAGGGATAAGAAATGTGGAAGAGTAGAATACATCTTTGACTGTTAGTAGCAATGCACCGGGTCAGAGTGACTAGGCTGGGACTAACTTCAGTTAGGAAAATACGACTTGTTAAAAACTATAAAAAACACTAGCTTTTAAAAATATATACCTTTTTCCACCTGTCCCTGATGAGCTCTTTGCTTTTCATGTTGGGTCTTCCTTCTTCTCATTGACTGAAATTGAATACCCTGCATGAAGCTCATGAGAAATCCAGTTATCAGAAAACCCAGATATTAGGAGCTCATGAGAAATCCAGTTATCAGTGTTATCCAAAGCATAACCCTCTTGTTCTTCATCTCACTCTCTCCATACCCCATTCTCTGCCACTCTGCATGTGAATTCTGTTTAAAATGAAATGTAGTAGTGAATTGACTCCTAGAAGAGACAGGACCCTGATGGCCACCAGTTCTGCTGCAACAATCTATTACAACCACAGCTGAAAGGCCAAACTGTTGATCAAATTGTGTAGTTGTTAATTCAACACCATCCTAAATATATGTTATTCTTTCTACGAAATTGACTGATTTCATGGAATTTACCTTTTTTCCAATAAATTAAATAGACAGTGTTGTATATCATAAAACATATTAAGATATCACATACGTGGTACCCTAAACTATTTATAGTCATAAAGTATTAAAGAACATGTTTTACAAGAATATTTAATGCCATGGGGAAATGCTCATATTATAGTATGAGGGAACAAAGGAGAAAACAAAAACAAAATCTACATACAACATGAACTTAAAACCTGTAAAAATATATGTGTGTGTATTTATTTATCAAAATGCTAACTGAGCTGTATTCTCAGTACTTGTATAAAGAGAAGAGAATAGAAAATAATGTTCTTTAATTTTAAAGAGATATAAAGAGAATTATAATAATCAATTTTCTGAAGTTCTGCTCATAAAGAACCTACTAGTTCACTGCAAGACAATATCTAGTTATGAACATTTGACTTACTAAACTATAGAGAAATTCTGCCTATATTTTACAAAAAAAACTCATTCATTTCAAACATCCAGGTGTAAGATGAAATCACCTGCACAAAAATACAAAAGTAAAATGAAAAGAATATTACCCATTTCAGGAAATTTAAAAATATGGTTTTTCCCCTAGTTTCATTTAGAATGTGAAATTTCAGAAAGGATTTGTGAATAAGAAAGTGCTTGACTTATCAAGGAAGAAAAACACCAACATGAAACATTAAACCTGTTAGACTGTTAGATATAAACCTGTTAGATGCATTTGGCATGTCAATTCTATAAAATCACACATACAGTCTATCTATAAAATAAATTATATCATTATATTTTATAGTTAACATTTTTTTCTTGAGAATGCTCCAGTTTTTCAATGAATGAGAAGTAGGAATTATTTCCTTTTTAATAAATGCTCCAGGAGCCTTAACCTACATGACCCCATTTTTATGGAAGATGGTTTTATCTTCTCCTGCCACTGAGTCCTCGTATGACAATGCAGCCTTCCGCTTGGTGAATAAAACCTCATTCGAATGGCTGCACACTCTTGCTCACATTTTGAAATACGTTTGCATTAAAATGTATTTATGGCTGAAAACGTTCATGAGGAGTCCCCCCGACTTTTTACTCTCCCAGGGATTTGTGATAGGGTTTCTGCATTGATTCTATCAATCTCATTACCTGAGCTTCCTGTGCCTTTACTTCCCCAAAAGCAAAGTGCTCATCCTAATCTTCCCACCTGCCCAAGAGAACTGGGGGTAACATGGCAAGCAGCTTGCAATTTATGGAAACATCCTATACGGTGGCCCTGGTATTTGCAGATTTAACATTTGCAAGTGGCCATGCATTAATTGTTCATTTTGCAGAGGGACAAATTTAAATAGAACAAAGTAAGAGGCTGGTGTACAGAAGCAAACACCCAAACTACCGAATCAAGCCAGCCATGCACCGAGTGTCCTCACCTGCCTGGCTCATTTACAAACTCCCCAGAAATGGAGTGCTGACCTCATGAGGCTTGACACAGGAAACAGTGGTCTCTTAAAGAAGTGATCATTGAAAATGTTTTATTCTCATTGACTTCCGCCTCCCTATCACAGAATTATTAAAGAAGTGATGGAAATCACCTTACATTTTGAGTTACATGGTACTCGATTATAGCCAATATTGGGGAACATTATTTGCTAGGGTGGTATTTTCAAATTTAGTGATGTTTGACCACCTTGGGACACATTTCTATCAGATGTGAAGAGACTATGATAAATAACTTCATTATTGGGATAGAAAATAAATGCACCTTTTCTCCCTGAAAACTGGAATTCATTCAGGTTCTAGCTTGAAGCAAATAACTTCATTTTACAATTACCTCTTTTGTGTTGGCTTCCAAGACTTCTGCCATTTTAGGCTGTTAATTTTTGCAGAACTCATGCAGTGGGATGCCATGGTGAGTCTGACCACTGGTTGTCTCACCTGCATGTTGTGAATACCTGGATGCCCAAGCCTTAAGGACAAGGCTTAAAGGACAAACCTCTAGCACAGCACCCATGAGGCAGTCAGGACAGGTGACTGGTTGTATTGCTAGAAGCCGGCACAGTCATTTCCCACATTTCTTACCAGCTCTGAACTTCCCTGGCTCCAGGGCTCCCAGGTTCACCTCTGGAGGTCTGGGCTGGTCTTGGGAATGTTTGGTCAGTGCACCTGTCCCTAATTTCTCTTCCAGTTCTTGGCAAATGAAGGCAGAATAATACCATCCCATCAAAAGGTAACTCTAGCGAATGGGCTTGTCTCCTGCTCTGCCCCACCCCTGTGACACCCCACCCCCCATTTCTGGCCAGAGCCCAGCTGCAAGGAGGATGGAGCTCATAGCAAAAGAAGAAGAAAACTTCTGCCAGTTGGTAGAAAGCTCAGCCACCTGTCTAAACGGAACATTTTCCACCAAGCCAAGGTGGAGGACAATGCCTCCAGCTCTCACAGTAGGAACTCCATCCTGGTACTGGGGAAATAGCTCCTTGGTGTTGTGGGTGGGAAGAGGCTGCACATCAATGCTGGGATGCTGCCCCTGGAGAGGAGGCACTGTCCTTGAAGTGTTGCCTCCCAGGCTCATACCCTGCTGGAAGAACAAACAAGGAGGGATGGTTGTTTGTGTGGACAAATATGGCCAAGTTGGAGGTCTGCCTGTGGGAGGAGCCCTATCTCTTTTCATCCCTGAGTGAAGTTGGCGGGGAAGGGGCGGGGATGGAAGACATGAAACTGAGGCTGAGAATGGGAAAGCAAGAAACAAGATTCTGATACTTATCAGAAAGGGCAAATATCTTTTTCAGGTTCCTATCCTGATTGTGGGCCACCTGTGTTGTTTTCCCATAGATTCAATTCCATCTCTTCATTCTTTCAACTAACATTCACTGGGTGCATCAGGAACGGTGCTAGGTATTGGGAGGAAAAATAACACAGCATGGTCTCTGCCCTCAGAGAGCTCACACTCTGCTTCCAGAGCTTAATAAACATCATCCACTCCACCTGCTTTTCTTTTCATGTGCTGTAATTCTCAAACCTTGGGTGAGCAGGTGCCGGTGGGCATTGTTCCCATGTGACACCAGTGAATCAAATGCTGATGGTTTTTAAATCATAGGGAGCTTGGATTGGAAGAGAATGTAGAATTCAGCCAGCACTCTTGCTTTCAAACATGGACACTGAAGCCCAGATGTAGCCAAAGTACACAGAAAGTTAAAGGCAGGGTAAGATCACGTCTCCCAGCTCCTGAGTCCCAACCCAGCGCTCCTGGTCCTGCACCTGGTGCATTCTGCCCTTGGAAGCCTTTTTCCTTCCTGCTCAACTTGCTATTCTGTGGTTGAGAGATTTTATCCAAATGTGAACACAGAGGAAGTATTCATTTATTTTTTTTTAATTTTTTTTATTACACTTTAAGTTCTAGGGTACATGTGTTGAGACTACTACCCATAAAACATTTTTGGAACACAGCCTTTTCCCCTTAAATAGCTCACTAGGTAGTGAATCACCTACACCAGTAGTAGCAGAATCTCCTTTAGGATGATGCCAAATGCAATGTATGCCTTCAAGAGGAAGGTTTGTCTTGAAACAGGCTTTTCTTCCTGAGACCAGAAAATCCCAAAATATGCTTCAAATTGCTTTCTGAATCATCTCTTTCTTTAAGCAGGTCCTATGGTTACATGGCAAGTTCTAACGGTGATTCTTCTAAGTGATGAATTAGGGTCAAAAATGAAACCTGTAACTCTTTCTATTTCAATCCAGAGCTATTCATTTTTAAAAGAAACATTACAAGATGAGATTTCATTTAATCTGCCACACAAAGAAAAAAGATTTCATAAGCAACAACATTAGAGTTGAAATTTTAAGTGATTTGATATAATTTCACTCATTTGATTCTGCAACAGTGGAATGACATTGGCCACAGAAGTGTTACAACCCCAATTTTAGGCACGCAGAATCTAAATTTTTAAATAAAGGAATATATTTAAAATCTTGGGTGACTCAGTCAACTCAGTCAATATCACCCTGAAAGCTGGTGGAAATGCCTAAATTAGAACTTGATGCTCACTTCTCAGACCTCGCTGATAAGTTACACTAAATTTACTACTATAGTCTTGTCATTCTTCTTTGAAGATTACTGCTGGGCAAAGCTGATATATCATTAAAACAGTATGATATTAATATAAAAATATGTTAATGGGACAGACTAGAAATCCAGAAAGCTCAGTATGTATTAAAGTTTGGTACTTGATAAAAGTAGCTTTTAAGACAATAGGAAAGGGAAAAAATAAATACTAATGAGCCAATTCCTTAAATCTTTAAGGAAAAATCAAAATTAGAGCCTCATGTAATATCATACATGCACTCACATACTTTCAGATGAATTTTGATTTTTTAAAAGTTAAAAGACAAAGATTTTCATGTGGTAGAATTAGAACAAAATCAGAGAAATAGAGGAATAATTTTATTGTAGAAGAGTCTTATGTAAGCATAAGAGCAAAGAAAGATCCCACCAAATAAATAAGCATTATATATGATTACATAAAATATAACATTTCAAAATACATGCACACACACACATCACAATACACATGACAGAGAAAAGACTAATATCTTTACTATATAAGGATATTTTATAAATAATAAAAAAGGTAAATACATCAATAGATCAACAGAAAACCTGGCAAAAGATATAAACAGGCAACTCACTGAAGAAGAGCTGGAAATAATAGATGGAAAATGGAGGGCAAATATATGAAATAATTTTAAAACCTTATTTGTGATCAAATGAAAATTTCAATAATTCCAACACATTTATCATATGATATATATACACACAATATTCCACATTTATCTTATAAAACTGGCCAACATTTTCATTTTTAATGAATATGCCCAGCACTTAATAAAAATGTAGAAAAATGAACATTCATGCCAGCTCATGGGAAATATAAATTGGACTAACCATTCTAATCCAAAATTTGACAATACGAAAGCCTTAAAATGTATTCTGTATGAAGTAGGATATATGTTAGGATATCAGCTTCTCCTAGGGGTAATACCAAGGGTTTGAGGAGATGATATTCACTACAGCATCATATGTAACTGAAAAAAAAAGGATAGGGCAATCTAAGTATCCAGTAGCCAAAATGTCCAAACCAATCATGAAATATGTGCACAGGATTGGAATAATATGAAGATAACACAAATCAAGTAGTAGACAAACACACTGAACTATGGAAACAATTGGCAGTGTACTTCTAAGGGAAAATTATCAAAAAGTAGATGCTGTCATTCATTTAGCCAACACATTGAGTACTGAACTTAATTATACAAATAATAATAGTTTGTGTGTATATGTAAAGAAAATACAGAACAGACATAAGGATAAAAACAAATATTACCTTTAAGTGTTGAATATTATAATGAAGATGATGGAAATCATCCATCATCTCACTATTGTTCACTGTAATAAACATGTAAGACTTTGGAAATCAGAAAGTAATAAGGAAGTTATAAGGTGTCATGCTTTACCACATCATACTTTTTAAAACATGCCATGCTCTTTTAACATGTCATGCTATATTGTCATGCTTTTCCCCATAAGTTATAATATCTCATGCTTTTTATTTTGCAAAATCCCTTCTCCTAAGAGTTTAATAATAATGTTACCAATGGGATGGCAAAATGGTTCCAGCTGCTTTTTCCTTTTCTTTTTTTAACCAATTGCCCCAAGCCAGTTTAAGAGCTTTGATACATGACCAGAGTTTCAGCCACAGCTTCATGGCTGGTTCAGAAACAGCAGAAGGAAGAATTTAAAGTGCAGGTAGTGGCTTCAGAGTATCTTGGCCTCTGAGTCTCCCAGTCACTCTGCGCCCTCCAAATCAAGACTCTCCCAAGTTTCTCTGTCACATGGTGCATTTGAGAGAAATGTAGAAGTGGGACTCACTGAAACTGAAGCTGGACCCTGGAATCATGCCTTATGAGTTGCTTATAAGCTTTGTTCCCTCCTTTTTAGTGTTCTCACACCTTGTTAAAACATCAAGTGTAGGTTCTTAATACTGCAAGAGAAGAGCCATCTTCCCAAGCCATTCAACAGCAAAATATTTAGATTTCCTCCCTCAAATAAATGTCTTGTTCTATTATGTGCCGGTATAGGAATTATGGGACATGATCATTCAGCACCAAATTTACCTTAGATATTACAGTGATATGTAACATATGGCTCTTGTTGACAAAGGATTTATTATTTATTGTGTCGACAGGTCTTCCCAATGCTCCCATGAAAAAAACTTCCCGTGAGCTCCTTTCCCCTCAAATTATAGCTCCCTGGGTTTCTCCTCCAACACCACCCTTCTGCACTCACTATTTCTACTTTCTGAGCAGCCATTGTTCCATAATTTGTCAGTTGGACTTCCGTACCATTCTCCATCAACGATCTACTGAAAGTGGTCTGGTAAAGGTTGACAGAAATCCAAGTTGTGAGGTCCGTCAACTTCTCCATCATCCCACTGTCTGAAACACTCTCTCTGCCAATCACCTTCTACCTGCAGAAAACATTCTGTTTCCTGACCGGTGACTTAGATTTGCGCAGTGATCAACTTTCAATGCTTGTCTTTTCTTGTTCCTTGGTCTTTCTCATGTAGACTTACTGGTTTCCTTAACCTTCAACTATCTTCTCATATTCATGACTCCTAAATTTGTGTTTCCAGCTCATCTCTCTCCTGGACTAATACAAATATGAAATAGCTTCCTGATCCTCATCAATTCTCTATTCTCATCCTCACCCTCATTCCTTATGTATTGCTGAAGTCATCACCATAACCCCCTAACTCATATTCCTATCTCTGGCCTTATGCCTATCCATCCCTCTCCTTTAAAATTATATTTCTATGTCAGATATGGTTAGCACCTTTAAGGGCCCAAATGGAAACTTGGAGCATATAAGAAACAGAGAGCAGCTCTCCCTTTGCACTCTTGACTAAAATCTTCAGGAAAACTGTAATGATCTATATGGAAATCCACAATGCCTCTGAATATGAAGCATCCCTCCCCTGGAGTCATGCAATATCCAACCTTCATGGCCATATGCGGGGGTTCTGGTTCTGTTAGGATCCCACATCAGAATAACCAGGTTGACAGAACACATAAATACCATTTAATCATAATAATTTAGATCATCCGCATTTCTGACAAATGGTCTTTTGGCTCCTGCACCAACATCTTCAACAACTGGGAACTCTTTCTGAAAGTTTATCTCTTCTTACAGAGTTCAGAAAATGAACTTGCTGCCTTCTTGAAGCTTTTCTTTATTGGCAAGTTTTTAAATATTTTGAGAATATTTGGAACAAGAAAGCAGAATAACACAGTGATTAAAGGTACAACCTTTGATGATTAACAGATCTGTGTTGGAATAATTTCACTATTTACTAAATGATCTTAGACAAATTCCTCAATTGCTCTATTGCTTTGTTTTTTAATCTGTAAAATGGGGATAATATCATTACCCATCTTCTCCCTTTTAGGGTTCTGAGGATTAAATGAAGTAATGCTGGTAGTGATACACAGCACCCAGTCCATAGCAGGGGCTTGGTAAGGCTGGACACTTGCCCTGGCTGGGTGGGTTTTTCACATTTTCTTCCACCTTTCTGTATATTCTGTAATTGGTGGCTCTTCCCAAGTCCTGCCCATATTCCTCTGTATGTGGTCCTTTTGAAATGAGGTATCTGGGCTTGAATGAGGCCTTCAGATGTGATCTTCAGGTCTCAGAATGGTAAACTTACTCCAACTTGCATCTGAGGCTTAATAGTATTCATGCAATCCAGAATCTTGTTAGGTGTTTAGAGAACCACACAATCCCTTCAACCTACAACAATGCTGCAAAGGGAGAAGCTTCCAGGTGCTTTCCCTGGACCTGAAGCTTTGCTGAATCATGGATCCTCAGGCCTGCGTTCATGCGTTTGTGCTGGGATCCAGCACAGAACCTAACACTGAGTTCTGTTAAATATCTTATCACTTTTCTTCTAAAGAAACTTTGGAGACTCTTCATGACCGACAGAATAAAATCCAAACTTAGAAAACTTGTCTTCTGATTTCTCTGCTCTGCAGCAGGGATTCCCAGAGGTATGTGGATGCCCCTTGCACTTCCAAGCCCACTGTTAATGACATGCATGGTTGTGCCACTTGTGGTCTGACTAATTGCATATATTCGCCTCTCTCCTAGACTGTGAGCTCCACAAGGAGTTTTGTTCTCCCTTGTGGGCCACGATGCCTGGCACAGCATAGATAACCAAAAAATATTTACCAATTTTAAGTCAGGAATTGATTCTGACACCTGCTCCCTTCACCTGGGTGGAATTGGTCGGAGATGGCCCATGGCCTGCTTGGAGTTCACGTTCATGTTGCTTTCCATGGTTCCTCAGGGGCCTACGCAATTCTTTTTGAAAGCTCGTCTTTGGCTCCATAACACTCTAGATGTCAGGTTTTGCTTCCTTTTTTATCTTTTTCTTTAACAGCTTCATTGAGATTTGATTCATATACCATAACATTTACCTGTTTAAAGTGTACCGTTCAGTGGTTTTAGTGTATTCACAGACTCATGCAACCATCACCATATCAATTTTAGAACATTTTAATTACCTCACAAAGAAACCCCATGGTGGCGGCAGGCATTCCCCATTCCTGCCCTCCACCCCCATCCCAAGCCCCTGGCAACCACTAGGTGCCTCCTCCACGCAGTTCATATAAATAGAACCATACAGTACATGGGCTTTTGTGACTGGTTTCTTTCACTGAACATACCGTTGAGAATCAGCCATGGTGTGGTATGCATCAGTTCTTTGCTCCTTTTGACTGCTGGGTAATATCCCCTTGTATGGATGGACATGCCACATGTTTTGATCCGTTCGTCAGTGGATGAACACATGGGTTGTTTCTACTTTTTCTGGCTATCACTTTCAGTGCTGTCTGGATATAGTCCAATGAGGGTCACAGGAGAACAAGTAGAGGGTGATTTTTAAACGTTAGTAAATGATGCACACAGAGGTGCGTTTTAGGCCAGTGATGGTGCATAGTTTGCAACATGCACACTGCCAGGCCCATACTCTCTTCTGGGTTCTCAAATCCCTTTTCTATGGAGATTATTTCTTCCCTTCTTAGTTAATTTCCTTAGCTTCGATAGGCATCAATAGTGTGCTGTGGACGAATTCTGCCTTCTGAAAGCTCTGTAACTGGGACTCTAAACATCTCGGGTGCAGAGAAGGATGAGCTTGTTGAGTGTGCAGGATCCTTTACTCAGTCTTGAGCCTCTCTATTCACTGGCGTTTTACAGTCAGTCACTTCAGGCTGGAAGCCATGCTGTGTGCGGTACTCCCAGTTCACCTGTATGTGAACACAGGACATTGAGGAAAAGCATTTCAACAGCCTGACTTCTTCAGATACATACAACCTCCCCTCCCACCCCACACAAACTTGATTTTACTCTCCTTCCAGTGAGGGCAACATGTCGATCTCTTTTCAAACCCCACGTGGACAGCCTGGCTACAGTTTTGGTAATAATGAGATACTTTCTCCTCATTTATGTTAGCACTCTCACCTACTTAGCCACAAAAACCCCCAGTATAACCTTGCCTGAAGAAGTCGCTAAGGATGCTGGCATTATTTGTAAATCGATTGCAAATGGTACTCAGATATGAAGTTCTTATGGGGTCTTCGTTAAAGCTTTGTATTATTCTATGTGAATATAAATAGATAATTATTTATTTAAAAAATATTTTGTGGGCTATAAAGGTAAATGCATAAATAGGTCCTACAAGAATATTCTTTATTTTTGTAATTAAAACTATTCATTTCTGCCAAATTTTCTTTACCTTTCCTTCATTTCATTCAGAATATTATTATTATTATTATTTGCTCGACTGTGGGCAAAATTTCTAGAATAGCTCAAATTAAAAATATGTATATACTCCCCCACCACCTTACTCTATTTATGCCATCAACTTTTCTCCATAAAAGAATCTCATTTTATGCTTTCATTTTCCACATTGAGCTTTTGGGTACAAGAAAGTGGGGGTGAAATATCAGTTCAGATGCCTGCAATTGTCTTGGAATATTTTTCTGCACACTCAGAAGCCTCCATTATGAGCAAAGTCTGATGTTCCTTCACCCAGTGATGAATGTTGACTTAGCCTGAGAAAAAACTAATTCAAAATGTTGTGGAAAATGCAAACGTGGTTGATTTAAACAGCCAAAAGGAATTATCCTCCTGCAGTGTAAACTACCTATGGAGTGTTAAAGTTCCTGGAATCAATTATAGTTTCCAGAAACCAAACAAATGATGATCTTACTCTTGTCCCCAAATGATAAAACAAAGGTTTGGTAAAAGAATACATTACCATGTTAACACTGGCTTTTAAAATTTTCTGTTTGTTTTTATTTTCTAATTTTTGATAACTAAAGCCTAAAACTACAGCTAAATAGGATGTTTTAATCCATGCTGATTACCATAAAATTCATAAGGTAGGATTTTTTTTCTTAACCTTTCTTATTCACCTACTCCTTGCTCCAGAATTTCATTTTGGAGTTTATCAGAACAAAATTCTTTCGCTGCACTCTCCAGTCCTGTTTGCTGAGTTCTACAGGGTTTGCTGACAAGTTCTACTTGAGTAAATTGTATTTAGACAACAGTATATTTCATTTAGGCCTTTTGCAATGACTGGGCCAAGGTCAGTTTTATATTCTGCTGAAATCATAAAGTGACACTCGAGATAAACAGAATGTTTACTCTCTCCATGTGAGCTGAGGCTGATATGTAAATTTATCCTTATTCTTTCATCAAATTTGCATTTACCCTCTTAGCCAAACACTGCAGACTTCCAAATCAAACAGTTTTAATGATGGTCAACTCTTTATGACCGATGGCCATATCAGAGAAAAAGAAACAGCCATTTAGATTAAAATGAAAAGCACAGTGCAACATAACTCTCCTCTCTAGGTTAGTGGTAATTGGATGAACTTTCATACAAGAGGTGTTTTGATGCTTCGCTGCTTACCAGTAATTACCACGGTCTTCCGGCTTTGTGTGTGCCTGTGATGTGCCCTTTATCTGTGACAAACACACCATACTCACCTATCGTCATTTTTTTTCCAGTCAAATAAACCAAGTACCTCTAAATAGATTCTTTATATTAAAGAAGGAGAAAAGAAAGGAAGGCATAACAGAAAGACTTGATCCTCTCCTCAAATGAATAACTTCTTGGCTAACTCTAGCAAGAATAAGACACAATAAATAATGACAATACACAAGGTAGAAGATGAAAATCAACTCTAGGTTTTGTAGACAGTTGTCTTCCTATGAGGTTATTCTGTTTTCCAGTGTGTGCACTCTACAGAGGTGACTTGTCGCCCAGGGCAAGGAGGTGTGTCACTCGCTTACTCCAAGGTGATCTGGAATCTCTTAGGTAAAAAGCTCCCAGTGCCCAAACAGCCTCGGGCCTGGTGAAAAAAAGCCACTCCCAGCAGCTTAAATCTCTCTGATGCAGTTAAACAAGAGGGAGCCTCTGCAAACGTGAGGGATAAAATTAGTACCTGTGTTTGCTTTCCATTCTTTTTAAACAAAAGGAGCTATTTCTGTGTTATGAGTTTGCAGAACACAGAGGGGATTAAGCAATGGGACCACACAACTCATTCCTTTCAGGTTGGGGGCTGGGTTAAACACTCAGCATAGCTCCCGGGAGCGGTAGCGCCCACTAGGTTTTATTCCCTCCTGAAAGTTGGGCTATAGGGGCCTTGCTCAGGGGAAATAGAGCTCCACAGCCCTGCTTGTGTTTTGTTTCGGCACCAAATGCAATGCTAGCAAGTTCAAAGCAAACGGTCTGCGAGACAGGCTGCACAAAGAAGAAAAAAGTGGCATTCTTTCAGGAGCTCCTGGATTCTGCTTCCTGTAAGGAATAAAAAATGAAGACTGTTGGCGCTGAGCCTTGCTAGGTTACTGAAGATCTCCCACTTGGAATGTCAGACACATCAGTAAACGACTTGATCCAGCAACAAAACTAACATAATTCAAGCCATTGATACAACAGGACGAGTGTCTCTACCCAACTTCAGTGCTTGTCTTACGAAGAAGAAGACCAAAAAAAAGAAAGAAAGGAAAAGAGAAAGCAAAGAGGCAAGGGAGTGTGGGGGAAGGCAGAGGACACAGTTTCCTTTTCAGTGTGGCTGTCAAATGGCGATCTAATTGTGGCCAGGCTGCAGGAGAGCAGATAGCTTTTCTGAAGCCCGCAAGTATTTATGCCATTCACCAGGCCGAAGGATGCCACACACAGTCTGTTTGTTCAACATAAGCAAACAGATTGTAAACTGGCTGATAATTTTTGTACTGACAATGTCATTTACAGCTGTCAGCCTTTCGTCTGCCTTGTTTGCTTTATTCAAATATGAACCAAGTGGACCTCCCTTCCAGCGCTTTCTTCTGCATTAAAATCACATCCATTCCCTTCCAAGCTGTCTTATCTAAAATTCATTGGAGGCCAATCAGTTGGCTGAATGCTTTGTTGTTTCCATGGAGGCAAGAAGTCTAGTGTGGACTTTCGGGGATTAGGAAGTTTCAGATTTACAGCCTTGAAGTGCGTGTTTCTTTCAGTTAGCTTCTTTTGATTGCACAGAGGCAGGACATTTAAATATAATTTTATGTCTGAGCCAGGAAGCAGTGCTTTAAAAACGTAATCATTCTGGTTTGTGGCTCCATCTTGCCAGCACTTGGCCTTACTTCTTGTGGTTTAGTCCTTGGAATGTGCCACCCTCGCAGCATGGATTGGCATTCTTCCTCTGCCCCTAGGTCATGACGGCTCCTTGGCCAGTGGGCACTGCTCAACTGCACCTCTTCTCTAAAATCCTGGCTTTGATCCTGCAGCCTGTCAGGGTGTCATCCACAAATCTTGAAGCCTCCTCTATTGTGAGTGGAGGTTGCAATACTTTCTGTTAAATAATTCACATCGGACTGGCTGTCTGGTGGAGGGCAGGCAGCTGCAGATATTGCCACTTTGCTCAGAGAGTACAGGCACAGTCTCCTTAAAAAAATAAGCCAATGACAAAGTTGCCTAGTTCCCTGCACCTGGTGCTGGTGAGAGTTCCCAATTCCAGGATGTGCTTAACTCTGAACTTCAGCCTCATATTTTAAGGGCAACATCAAGAAAAAAGTGATGTTTGTTCCTGGGGATGGGGAGCCTTGCTGCATTCTTGGGAAAAGAGTATTCTTTTGGCAAACATGATTTCTGGTCTCTCACTCCAACAAGGGACATCTTAAAATCATCCATGATGTATTGTGCAATTCATTACTTACACTGAAGCCTTTAAAACACAACATCACTGGCACTCTGATTTGACTTTTGACTGTGGCAATTTGTTTAAATTTGTTTCCCAATGCTTAAAATGGCAGAAAGTTAGTCAACCTCAGTAAGTGAATATTGAGAATATATTATATGTAACAGTAAATTAATCACAAAACCTTTTATATATTTAGGATAATTTTAAGTTGTATCCCAACTGAAATTTGCAATTTTTTTCTTTAGATTTATTGCAACCAATCTCAAATATTTGTTTAGTATCAACTCTTAGCTTAGAATACATAAATTCTACTACAGGTACCAAATGAATATTACCCATGAAGTCATTTGAGAAAAGTTTGAGGTAGTGTCCAATCTCATGCTAGGTGGAATTTGGTAGAAAGTATGTATTTCTTAAAAGTTTCAGAGGAAAGAAGACTCAATAGAGGTTGCTACATGGGGGAATATTCATTCTATCTATTTAGCCAACATAAGAAGCATACAATACAATGAGGAAGCTGGTAATTGTATGTGATAACAAGCTGTGCTATTATAAAATAGATTGTAATATTTGCACCTATGTGAACTAATGTGTTGTAAGGATTGTGATCTGGTACGTAGACCTGCCTATTCTTTGTTTTGTTTTGTTTTGTTTTGTTTTGTTTTGAGACAGTCTCCCTCTGTTACCAGGCTGGAGGGCTGTGACACGATCTTGGCTCACTGCAACCTCCTCCGCCTCCTGGGTTCAAGTGATTCTCCTGCCTCAGGCTCCTGAGTGCCTGGGATTACAGGTGCCCATCACCACACCTGGCTAATTTTTGTATTTTAGTAGAGACGGGGTTTCATCATGTTGGCCAGGCTGGTCTCGAACTCCTGAGCTCAGGTGATCTGCCAACCTTGGCTTTCCAAAGTGCTGGGACTACAGACTATCTGTTCTTTAATATAGAATGTTATTAACAGTCTGGAGTCCCCATGGTTACAATGTGTCCTGCTCTCTTGGAAGGCCATGCCATTTGCTACAGCTGAGACCTTGTTTCCCTATGACTTCAAAGAAGACCTTCTTGTTGTAAAACAAAGCATTAGTCTTTGCTTTTTATCTTTAAGACTTTAATCCCACTCTGGTGTATGTAGGGATATTTAGCTGTCACTATCCTGTTTTTTATGTTCTATTGAAATTATAATAATTTTAATATGTTAATTAAAATAAAATTGATCTACTTACTAAATTTTTATGCAATTTAGATGCTATATAGCTGATCAGTCACTAAAGTATTTATCTGAACCTAACCCCTACCATATAAAAAATTACAGCACCCTTTGTGTGCAATTGCAAAAAGCAAGAAGCTCTGAATACTGAAATTTTAACATGAAATGAACTGTACTGATAATATGTAAAATCTTTTATTCTGCATGCATTTGCTGCAGAAATATTTGTGTTTGAGTATGAGATTGCTCCCCTAGACCCCACTGGGTATATTATTAAACACATGGAATATTGTTCATCTTATCTTTAAAAATCTTTAAGTTGCTGGATTCTGAAACACTTTCGGACCCAAGGGTTTTGGACAGGATAGCGCATACCTGTCTAAGGTGTGTTTCATGGTGACTCTATGAGAAGCAGATTAACACTCATGCAAACTATTAAGACTTGTGGCTGAAAGGACTCTGCTGTGAACAGACAGGAAGAAAATTGTAATTAGAAAAGGCAACTACAACTTTGATCATATATGAGAATATAGAGGAGAGGAACTGGAGAAACAAGTTGTTGGTACAGCGGTCTGTAAAGCCAGGACAGCTGACAGCATCAATTTGATGTTTGACGAACAATAGGTGGAGAGAAGACAAAGAGTTCTAAAGAAAGATAAAGCACATGAGAGAAAATGGAAATAGATGTGTCATCTGAATGAGGTGTATATGCTCCTTCTTTGCACAGATATTGCAACTCTTCTACAAGTTTGAAGTTACATCAAAACAATTTTTTAAAAAGTCAATAAAACCCCAAAGGAAGCACCAAAGAAAGTGAAGCACTCACAGAAAAATAATCTTCTTTGATGTTTTCTCCATTTTCCTTTCAAGTGGCTAAAGCTGAAATGAGCAATCAGAAATGCAGCAAGAAGGCAGAATAAGAGAGTATGTAAGAATCAAGAAAAATGGGTGGAGAAAGAAAAAGAGATGAGAGAAGGGGAGTATATCTGAAAACCATGTTCTGATGTTATCTAACTCTTCGATAGTAACTTACCGAACATCCCCAATTGTGGGGCTCTGGACACATATCTTAATTTGTGTGTGCCTCAGTTTCTTCATCTGTAAAATGGGAGTGATATGGAATCCATCTCACTGGATTGCCATGAAAAGTAAATAAATAGAGATTCCAAAGGAAGTCTCACAAGCACTCAGCAGATATTTGTCACATTTGCTATTGTGATGTTTATTGGTATTATTCCTACTGTGTGCCAGGGTGGTGGGCCAAGAGTCTCTCATTCATTACCCTGTTTTTACTTACAACAATGCTCTGAGGTAGATACTAATATTGTTCCCACTTTACAGATGGAGAAACTAAGGCTTAGAGAGCTTAACCAACGCAGGACAAATATGTGAGGACTTGCCTGGAATAAGAACACATCTAGGATTACAGGGATGGAGGAACAAGTTCTGAGGGAAGGCTCAGCCACAATAACCACAGGAGGAGACTGAAGCAGGGAGGAGCTGCTGGGGCATCACATGTACATGGTAGTGCAGGGGGCCTCCGAGAAACCACATGAAGGGCAGCTGAGCAGGTAAGCTTGGCAGTCCTCCCTCTTCCTCCTGTGCTCAGCAACCCCAGAGGATACTTGCCTCAGCTTGATAGCGGTACGGTAGTGCCCTTTTATGCTTGAGGAATACATTCCAAGACCCCGCTGGTTGCCTGCTACTGTAGATAGTACCACACCCTATGTACACTAAATAACTAAGCCAACTACTAAGTGACTGATGGATGGTGGTGTCTACAGTGTGGAGATGCTGGACAAAGGGATGATTTATGTCCTGTGCAAGACAAAGTGGGGCAGTGAGGAATTTCATCATGCTACTCAGAATGGTGCACAAGTTAGCATTTATGAAGTGTTTATTTCTAGAATTTTCCATTTAATATTTTCAGACTGTGGTTGACCACAGGTAAGGGAAATGGCATAAAGTAAAATCATGAATAAGGAGGGACTACTGTATTCTGGTAAATGTCTAACAAATGGCTCTCTGGCAAAAAGTGTGTGTGTGTGTGTGTGTGTGTTTATTACAGATATCTAGAAGAAAATATGGGAGAAAACTCCTTGACATTGGTCTTGGCAATGGTTTTTTTTTTTTTAATATGACAGCAAAAGCATAAGTTACGAAAGCAAAAATAAGCAAGCAGGACGACATCAAACTAAAAAGCTTCTACACAGCAAAAGAAACAATCAACAAAACAAAAAGGCAGCCTATGAAATGGGAGGAAATATTTGCAAACCATAAATCTGATAAGGGATTAATATCCAAAATATATAAGGAACTTACACAACTCAATAGCAAAACAACCAAATAACTCAATTAAAAATGAGTAGGTATTTTTCCAAAGAAGAAATATAAATGGCCAAGTGCATGAAAAGGTGCGCAACATCATTAATCATCAGGGAAGTGACAATCAAAACCATAATGAGTTATCACTTCACACCTCTTAGGATGGCTATTATCAAAAAGACAAGAAAAAACAAGCTTTGGCGGGAGTGTGAAGAAAAGAGAGCCTTCGTGGTTGGTTGGAATGTAGACTGGTGCTGCAGTATGAAAAACTGTATGGAGATTCCTCAAAAATTTAAAACTAGAATTATCATATGATCCAGCAATTCCTTTTCTGGTAATATATCCAAGGGAAACAAAATCAGAATCTTGAAGAATTATCTGCACCCTCATGTTCATTCCAGCATCATTCACAATAAGCAAGACATGGAAACAATCTAAGTGTCCACTGACAAGAGATCAATGAATAAAGAAAATGTAGAATATAATGGAATACTATTTAGCCCTTAAAAAGACAGAAATCTTGCCATTTGTGACAAAATGGATGAACCTGGAGGACATTATGCCAAGTGAAATAAGCCAGACACAGAAAGGCAAATACTGCATAATCTGACTAATACATGGCATCTAAAAAAGTCTGACTCATAGAAGCAGAGAGTAGAGTAGTGGTGATCATAGGCTGGGAAGTGAGAGAAATAGGGAGACTTTGGTCAAAGGGCACAAGGTTTCAGTCATAAGATGAAGAAGTTCTATAGATCTAATGCATAATTGGAGAATGTATTGATAACTTGGAATTTTAAGAGAGCAGATTTTAAGGATTAACACACACATGCACACACACACACAAATAGTAATGAGTAGTAGTGGACGTGCTAGTTAATTTGACTGTGGTAATCATTATGCAATGTATATGTATATCATATCATCTCATAGTATACCTTGAATATACATTTTTGTCAATTAAATATTTTTTAAAAATATTATTAATTATAAATTCCATATAGCTAATTGATTTTAACAGAATTTTTTTGTTGATTTTGCTGAACTTTTGCACTCATAGCCAACTATAAATCAATTCCTTTTTTTTTTTTTTTTTGAGATGGAGTCTCACTCTGTTGCCCAGGCTGGAGTGCAGTGGTGCAATCTCAGCTCACTGCAACCTCCGCCTCCACCTCACTGCAACCTCAAGTGATCCTCTCACCTCAGCCTCCCCAGTAGCTGAGACTACAGGTGGGCCCCACCACACCCGGCTGATTTTTGTATTTTTAGTAGAGACGGGATTTTACTATGTTGGCCAGGCTGGTCTCGAATTCCTGACCTCAAGTGATGCGCCTGCCTTGGCCTCCCAAAGTGCCGGGATTACAGGCGTGAGCCATCATGCCCAGCCTGCAAATCAATTCTTGATCACTCTCAGATTCTGCAAAGAAGCTGCTCACCTCAATGATGAGCAAATCCAACTCCAACATAAATGTTAGTTGATGTTTTTGTTGATGTTAAGTAGTAAAATGAAAGTGAAACAATGAGGACATATATTGGGGCCTTAGTTGTTCATCAGTGGAACGAATGCCTTCTTTGTTGAATTGGAGAACAGTTTTCAAACACTCAAAAAATATTTCCTGAAGTATGCTTTATGTGTTTTCATGATATAATGGCTATAAACACAGCACATTTTTAAGTTTAACCTGCTATATTAACATTTTCTTCACCACTTTCTTAAGTCTAGACAATCAACGAAACAATAAATCAAGCTCTGATTTTCAGGGTTTGCCAGTTTCCATGGTGTGAATACTCTCATCACAGATGAATTCAAACTATCAACATGAACATGGATTTGGCAAGAGGTACCAACAGGATACCAGTATCTACAGGTCTCATGAAGGAGGAAGCATTTGAATTTGGCTTGTAAAACATGGGGAACTTTGTATAGACAGAAATGGAGGGAGAGGACATTCCTGGCAAAAGACACACTTAAATAAAGGCAAAATAGGGAAAACGTTTTGACATAGAGAGGCATCAAAAGGCCTACAGAGGACACCAAGAAAGACATGCAGGACCTTGGGAAAAAGATCTGGAATGAGATTTCAAAGGACTCTGAATTCCTTTCTTATCCTATGAACTTTCATTTTATCCCATTAAAAGTTTTGCTTCCTTTTGCTTTTGTTTGGTGGGGAATAATTTGCATGTTTGTATTGTTTTGTTATATGGAATGGAGGACAGAAAGGAAGCAAGAAGGATGGTGTGAAATGGTCAGATTTGATCTGTAAGGATAGTACTCTAATAACCAGAGTTGTGGAAGGGATGGAAGCTGACAGACTAGAGGTGGGGAAAGTTGGGAGGAATTTACAAAAGTCAGCACCAGCGGGAATGAGACTGCACCAGGCCACAGCAACAAGAATGTCAGGTCCAGTGGGCTTGGATGAGGCCTAACTTACTGCCCTCTATGTCCCCAATAATCTAAACAGGGCCTGGCACACAGAAGGTGCTCAGCGACATTTGCTGAAGGAATGAACGATGGAAATGTAAAGCAGGCAGGAAGGGGGAGAGATCTCAAGTTTGTTCATATCAGGAAGATAGCTCTGAATAATACTGAGTTCTATATAATAAATGTAATGCTTTCTATATCAGAGTTTCCAAAAAATATTTTTAAAAACTATGTTGCTGCTTAAACCAGCTCTGATGGGAAGTTGAAAGTATTGCTTATAAGCCACAATTTTATAGGAATCTTATATGTACTATTGAAGTAATGTGGATAATGTAAGGAGATATTTCTGAATGTAGATCACATTATTTTTCTGGGTACTTGCCTTATTCTAACACTACCTTCATTCTTTCTTCCTTCTTCCTTTTCAAGGGGTTAATAATCTGCAAAGAATCTATTAAATGCGTTTATGGAAACTTCTCATTATGAAATGCTTCTTAGGAATCCACCCAGGGAATAATTTGGGACTTTTTTTTTTTTAATTCAATTACTTCTTTTTCCTCTAGGTAGGAAGCAGTTGGGAAGGGTTATACTGAACTACAGGAATTAACTCTGAATCCAAATTTTGAAGTGTGTTAGTGGCGGCAAACTTCCTTCTCCGAACATTGGTATGACTCAGTATTAAAGTGCTGGGCTCCTGGATGATAAGAAGTCTGTGTGTGTGGGTGACCACTGTATGTACATGCCTGGTTAATCATTACAGGCTTCTCTGCTTATCACCACAGTGGCGCTGACCACAGGCCAGGCAGGAGGAATGATGGATTTCTCCCGAGTTCTTGGCAGGAACTGAGCTCCACTGGTTTTATTCTGAAGCTGCTAAGAGATAGCCTCCCACCCTTGCCCTTATCACTTTTTATTCTTCTACATCCTTGAAATTAATGAGACAATGAGTTGGTTGTGGTGACCATTTCCAGGCCTGTGGCTGCTAAGCTAGCATCCAAGTCTGGCTGAGAGGTGGGAGGACTACGGCCAGGAGATGTTGGGTTTCACTACATGATGCAATGCTCCAATTTGCTGAATCATAGTTCCTAATTTCCTGGAATCCAAGAAACATGGCCTTGTTTACCCCCGTTAGTATTTGGATTCAAGGGCTGGACATTTAAAGATCACCTGTCAGTCAGTCCGCCTCCTTAAACTAAGATCTCCAAAGCAAGATGTGCCATTTTGTAAAAACTTCTATCCAAGTTTAACAGGCAGAAAAGAAAAGTGAACATATCATAAATATACCACCCAGTGATTTTTCACAAGCCAAGCACATCCTGTAACCAGCACCCAAATCAAGAGGTGAACACCACCAGCCCCTTGGAAACCACTGGGCTATTTCCCTTCCAGCCGACGACTTTACCCTCCCCAAGATCCCAACCATCTAGCCAGCAGCATGATTCGTTTTTGGACTCTAAATAATTGGAATCACATCATATTGACTCTTCTGTGACTGGCTTCTTTTTCTCAACTTTTATCTTTGCAAGATTCAACCATATTTTTGTGCTTATAGCTCACTCTTTTTTCATTGCGGTATACTATTACTTTGTGTGACTATACTATTAATTATTCATTCTAAAGGTATTGTTTTTACGCTCAAAATTTCTGGGAGAGGAGTTTTTGCCACACCCCAATGCATTCAGACTTTGAATCATAATTTTAAATCCTCTTTTATTATTATTATTATCTTTGCTGTCTCCTACATCCAGTTATTCTGATGAACTTCTAATGATTTCATGGCTTCATCTCCCTTCTCATCAGATTCATTTACAAGCATCACGCAAGAGCACGGATCTGACCACATCCCTTTCCACTGAAACTTCTCCTGCTGCAGTCTCCTCACCCAGGCACTCCTCATCCTCCCTGGCTTGGCCCTTTCCTGCATCTTGCCTAATCTGCTTTGAAAGCACAGTATCTACTTTTTCTTTCTGGGACTGCATCATTATTTCCCCAGCCCTGGGCATATGTTCAAGGGTTTCTTCAGTCTAGAAGTTTCTTTTCCCCCAATATAGAAGTATCAGAAACTGCTAACCCATCCTTGAAGACCCAGTTCATATTATCCAGTCCCAGCTCTGGTCTCCAGTTTGCCTGTTTCAAAGTCGGCTCTGTAGGGCTGTGCCCCTTCCGCTTGCCCGTGAGCTAGCAGGTGTCTGAGGGCCTCGGGTTTGCTCCCAGCCTCTCTCACCTTTGCCCCCAGATATCTGCTCCGTGAGAATAGCCTGGATGTTGTCTAACCCATCGTTTCTTCTTTTATTTTCACGTTTCCTGATTACATTCTGTCTCTTTTTCCAAGAACAATGTCTGTGGGATGGCATGCCTTTCCAGGGCTGTGTGTCACAGACAGATGAGTGAGGAGGAGAAACCTATTCTGATGCCCAGTTCAAGGAGATTCTCATCCAGACTTGTTCTCCTCTGAAAGCTCTCACTGACTGTACCTTCTTAGTGTTGTTCTCCAGGTAGAATGAGGAGAAGAGCGCTGTGCACATGAGTAGCTGAAATGCCTTTAAATCCCATCACAATCCTGCAAGCTTAATGTGCTCGGAGGTGGCCAAAGGGAAGAGGAGGAAGCACAGCTGCTGGAGAGGAGAGACAGCGCGAGTCAAGGCAGGCTGGCTTCGCATCCTCCTTCTATTCATGCACAGTTGTCATGGTCTGAAAATTGCATCATCACATACACTGAAATGTCACAATGTCCTTATTTTCTAAAATTCTTAGTGCATAGTGTGACACAAAAAAATTCTTCTGATTGTGAATTCATATGAAAAGCTTTCTAATGGTAGAACATTTAATTTGCATCTAGTTATACATTCAGTGATTCACCTTTTCTGAAATTAATATAATCAAGAAAAATCAGGACTGCCATAAAAAATCTGCTCTTTGCCTCTGTTACTGATTGTAGAGCCGACCTCTCAGATCTGTTGATGAGATTTCTGCATGCTTTCTTTCTACATGACCCTGAAAAAATTTTTTAATGGGAACTCCTAAGGAGAAATCAGAGTTTCAGAAGACATCAGAGTTCAGAAGAAATTAGAGTGAATGTGCTTGAAATCTAGAAATTTGCTGAGAACAATTTCATGCAGAGGAGAGAAAGAAAAGACTGAATCCAGGCTAGAAAGTTAAAAACTGGCCAGTTATATCAATAATATGTCAGTTCTCAGCCCATCCCTTCTCTTGGCATGTGACCTCAAGATTGTCACCTTAAAAAAATAAGTTCTACGAAAGTAAAAGTACTCAAGAGTTGCCTGGGATTTCCATTGCATTTTAAACAGCTCATTTGTATTCTCCTTGTACCCTAAAAGACCAGCTCGAAAGCAGTGAAGAGAATAAAGCAAGAGGCAGCTGGAAAAAAACAGGTCTTGAAATGATAAATGTAATGTTTCATGTCAGCAACTGGAATTTTTTTGTAGTGTCACTGTCTTGGCCTGCTGACAGCATGATTTAATGGCCTGGTTGCTCCATGAGTTGACATGGCAACCACAGAAAATGCCATAAATATCTGAGTATGGACGTGAATGGTATGTTTACATTGTGTGTGGTGCATTGTGTGACATGTGGTGGCTGTTGTCTCTTCCAGTTGGAAACGTCTGGAATTGACAGCCATGTTTTAGAGCCATTTGGGCTAAAACAACTCTCGTGACAGACACTTTACTGCAAGTCCAGAGCTGTGCATTTTTGTGTATATTTGAGAAATTAAACTGAGTATTCAATGGGCCAGAGGGCCTTAACACAGTTTGCCATGTACCATAAGCAACTTTCTACCTCAGAGTTAAGACAATGTTGAATTTCTTCTGTATTCAACACAGTAGAGAACAATTATGTTCATTCAAAATTGAATTTAGTGAGCACTTCCCTAGATTTACTGAAGCCCAAATTTTAGAATTGGAAAGATTTTTGAAATAACTTCCAGTCCAATAATTTTATTCCTTAGGCAAAGTAACAAAAAAGAAAATGGCTTATTTGTTTCATGCTCCAAGACCTTGTAGGAAAGCAATGACACCCATACCTCCCTGTGCTTAGAAGATTTTTGCATGTTCAAAGAAATGTGAAATCATGTTTTAAAAAGAAGAAAAAGGGAACTGAAAACTGATTGTGTTGTATTGACCATCAATTCCACTGAAGCCCACCAGAAAAATCTACCTATCAAGCAAAACTATAACACCCACCACAGTAAGATAGAACATCACCTTGAAATGAAAATTAGGCTGGAAATGAAAATTAGGGTAGGGTATCAATAACACCCTAGGACCTAGGCTGAGTGATTTTTAAGATGTTGTTTTCATGTAGGCAACTGGTTTGAACTGCATGGAGTTTATGGTATTATAGCTTTCAATTAGCTGGGCACAGCAAGGCCAGGCTAAGAAGTCAGTCTTTCTGAGGAAGTAGTTTGCCTTAATAAATGAATTGTTTAGCTCATTTATGGTCTTATTTTTCGGAAACTGGTATCCCTGGAACATGCAGCTCAGCTACTTTTGCTTGGTCTTGGTATTATTTAACATATGGACAGGAAAGAATGAGTAGTTTCAGTACTGTTTAACACAGGGTCAAGACATTATGTTGACCTTTTTTATCAGTAGCCCCAGGTAAGTCATTTACTCTCTCCGGCTCTTGTTATCTCACTCGTTTATTCATTTTCCCTTTCACTAATCATATTCACTATTAAGTACAGATGATTCTTGACTTACCATGGCTTGACTTAAAATTTTTTACCTAACAGTGAGACAGCAATGCACATTCAGTAGAAACCCTAGTTCAGTGAATTCTGAACTGATCAGAAGATCAGTGAATTCTGATCTTTTCCCAGGCTAGTAATATACCGTACAATACGCTCTCATGAAGCTTGGCAGTGGCAGTGAGCCACAGCTCCCAGTCAGCCATGATCACAAGGGTAAAAAATTGGGACTCTACAGTATACTGTGCTGCCAGATGATTTTGCCCAACTATGGGCTGATGTAAGCCTTATGAACAAATTTAAGGTAGGCTAGGCTAAGCAATGATGCTCACTAGATTAGGAATATTAAATGCATTTTCAACTTATAATGGGTTTATCGGAAAGTAATCCCATTATAAGTCTGGGAGTGTCTGTACTTGCTAAATGCGCCCACTTAGGATACAAAGATAAGACTTGATAGCTGTCCTCAAGAAACCTACAATATATACTCTTGGTCATTTAATGTGTTACCATTATGTTAGATTCTTAAGTTTCAAGGAGCCAAGATGTGCTTGGCTAACCACAGGAGATAACTTTCATTATAAGTGCTTTCCAGGATGTTAGAAAGCACAAAAAGCTATCTCAGCAGCCAAAAGCCAGGAATTATGGAGACCAGAAACATTTTTGACCACAATTCAGGATATTATAGGAGCTCTAGTGATCCTAAAACCACTCTGGGGGGCCCATCTCCTCTCCAGAGAGAGGAATTGATTAGCTGATTAATCACAATCCAGTGTGGTGTACCACAACCTACCCAGGTTTTCACACCAGGCCAACTCATCGAGCAGCTCACAGACAATGCTGTCCCTGGATCAGTGGCAGGATCCAGTTGTGTGTCATTGGATGTATCGCTTAGTCCTGCCACACTCAGCTATGGTTCTGAAACAGGTCCCATGGCAATATATATGAGAAAGACCTGGGGAATCTTGCTCTGAAAGCTTCTTGGGAAAGATGGACCCCCAAAGACCCATGAACTGCCCAGGGTGAATATGTGCTAGGTGATAGAATTATAAAATATTTTAACACTTCAATTACATGAAGTTTTTCTTTTTAGAAATTGTCTCATTTAGCCTTACTTCCTTTACTGAAGCCCAGATCTTCACTAGAATCAAACGCAACTCTCTGTACCAAAATTATTGTATTTCTTTTTTAAAAAAGTTTTTATGGTATGAGATTTTACTGTATTCAAAACAATTAGGGAGAATATCTAAGTGAACAAACAGAAGCAACCAGAGAACTGAAATGGAAAATTTTTAAAATCTTAGTCTTTCTTTTACTTTTCTGTTTTTTTTTTCTTTAATCTTGGTTTTGCAGAAGAAGTAAAATATTGTCAGTGAAGAAGAGACAAATTTGTCACATCTTAATTTGATGGTAAAGAATTGCCTTTAATCATTGACCTTTCTTTCTTTGTCTTGGGATCAAATTGTAACTATGGAGCCTGTTTTAACACGAAGTCTGAGAGAAAAGGGTTTAACCTCACTGAAGGTAACAAACGTTGTCCTTCCCACTCCCAGTAGGTATTGATGTGTTTGGTTTAGCGACCCATTCATCACAGCACTGTGAGCAGTCATCAGTCACACTAAGATGGGGACTTCGCCTCCCAGACTTCTAATTTGCCTTGTTCCAAACTACGAATTTGCATTGAAAAAATGAAAATTTCTCTGTTGTTTTTGGTATATAACAAATGGAGACTGTAGCAGTCCGTTCTTGCACTGCTATAAAGAAATATCTGAGACTGGGTACTTTGTAAAGAAAAGAGGTTTAATTGGCTCACAGTTCCACAGGCTATACAGGAAGAATGATGCTGGCATTTGGGGAGGCCTCAGGAAACTTACAATCATGGCGGAAGGAAAAGGGGAAGCCAGCACTTCACCTGGGTGGAGCAGGAGGAAGAGAGAGATGGGGGAGGTGCTACACATTTTTAAACAACCAGATCAGCCAGGCGCGGTGGCTCAGGCCTGTAATCCCAGAACTTTGGAAGGCCGAGGCGAGTGGATTACCTGAGGTCAGAGGTTCAAGACCAGCCTGGTCAACATGGTGAAACCCCGTCTCTAATGAAAATAGAAAAAATTATCCAGGCATGGTGGCAGACACCTGTAATTCCAGCTACTCAGGAGGCTGAGGCAGGAGAATTGCTTGAACCTGGGAGGCGGAGGTTGCAGTGGGCCAAGATCACATCCCTGCACTCCAGCCTGGGCAACAAGAGCAAAACTCCCTGTCAAACAAACAAACAAACCAACAAACCAAAAAAAAAACCCAGATCTCCTGAGAACTCATTATCGTGACTACAGCTCCAAGCGGGATGGTGTTAAACCATGAGAAACTGCACCCATGATCAAATCACCTCCTACCAGGCCCCCGCTCCAACACTGGGGATTACGATTAGACAAGAGATTTGGGTGAGGACAAAGCTCTAAACCATCTGAGAGATCATGTTTAACCTTTTGGAGCTGCAGTGCATGGAAGACTCTTCTGCAGTTTAAATTGTTTTGGTACTGTGGGATATCTTTATTGTGAGAGACCAAATTTTCAGGTCACTCTGTGGCTGACTTCTATGGCTTCTCAAATGACATTGTTATTGAAAGAATAAAAGTAGATTCACAAATGAAGGGGTCATAAATATAGTACACAAGTGGAAAAAAGAAATGCCACTAGAAACAATGACACCCCAGTAGCAATGAGTAAACCTAGCACCCAGATCTTCATTTCTATACCATTCTCCAATAAAAGGAACCAGGGCTCTTTGGAGTCATGGCTGATTCTCAGGCTGCATCACAAAATATACACAATGAACATGGTACAGCTTGCAGTTCCAGGAAGCAAGGAAGTGATTGGAAAAAAAAAAAAAAGACACAATGATGGAGAAATGTCAAAGGGACAAAGGAAGCAATGGAAAGAGCTCCCAATGGCCAAAGCTGGAATAATTAGACCAACAAAATAAATAAAACAATATGGGACTATAACCCAGAGTATAAAATAAATATTCATGATTCCATATTGATATAAAAATAATAAAATAAATGAATGAATGGGGTAGGAGACAAAGGTCTCTGCAGAAATTCTGCCCTCCAGGAGGTAAAGTATAACTCCCCGCTCCTGAAGACTAGACTGCATGTAGTGACTTTGTTCCAAAAAGCACAGTATGAAAAGAGGGGAAAAGGAAACTTACAGTGGAGAAGCCAGGCAAACACCACCTCAGCCAGGTGATCAAGATCAATGCCAACAGTCATGAGTCATGCTGATACAAGCTGAACGTTCTCTAATCCAAATGCTCCAACATCTGAAACATTTTGAGTGCCAACATGGTGCCACAAGCGGAAAATTCTACACCTGACCTCATGTGACAGATTGAAGTCAAAACAGAGTCAAAACTTTGTTTCATGCCCAAAATTATTTAAAAATTTTATAAAATTACCTTTAAACTATGGGTATATAGTGTATATGAAACATAAATAAATTTCCTGTTGAGACTTGGGTCTCACTCCCAAGATTATGTATATGCAAATATTTCAAAATCTGAACAAATTCAAAATTTGAAACACTTCTGGTCTTCAGCATTTCAGATAAGGGAGAGTCAACCTGCAGAATGTGCCTTTGATATGATGTGATAAGAATGGCTCTTTACCTCTGTGGTCTTCCTTTCAAAAACCCATCAGCCCAGTATAATTATGAGTAAAACATTAGACAAATTCCAAGTGAGGGACATTCTACAAAATGCTCCATCAGCACTCCTCAGACTGTCAACGTCATCAGAAACGAGGAAAGTCAGAAACTGTCACAGCCACGAGGAACCTGGGGAGACTTGAGGACTAAACATGTGTGGTAGCCTGGATGGGATCCTGGGACAGGAAAATGAGATTAGGTGAAAACTAAGAAAATCGGAATGAAATATGAACTTTAGTTAGTAATAATGTATTAATCCTGGCTTATTAATTGTAATAAGTGTACCACATTACGATGTTAATGATGGGGGAAACTGGATGTGGGGGATATATGGGAACTCTCTGTACTACCTTTGAAATTTTTCTGAAATTTAAAACTATGTTAAAAGGAAACATTTTAAAAATATGTGTTAAGACAGACCCCCAAAATGCCACTTTTTAAAACAAATTTATATGATTCCTCTAACAATTCTCCTCCCCTTGAGAACTGAAGTCAGCATAGTTCCCAATGTCTTAAAACAACACTGGGACCAGTCATTTTTTTGTTCCTGTATTAAACAATGTTGGAAGCAAGCAAAAATCACTTACCTGCTTACTTCAGGAAGACTTGCTTACCAAAAATGAGGCAGTAAATCCACTAAAATAGCTAGCTTATCAAATCCAGTATCTTTCTTATCAAGATTTGCTTCAGGATCCTTGGCCTTGCAGGGATTACCAATTGAGAATTGTTAGGGTAGAAACCCTGCCCAGTCCCAAGCTACTCCCCACCTTGCAGAAGCTACCTTAGAAGTCCTCCAGTGCAGACCTTGACTTTGTCAACCTGAGACACTATCAAGACTCTACCAAGGTGGTATTCTCTTATACTACAGTAAATCTAATAAACTTAGTTTTGTTCCATTAACATGTTTTTCTGGGATCTTTTGGGAAGTTGACAGTCAATAGTAATAGGGGTTGAAACAAGAGAACTTCATCTTCTCTTTTAAGAGTATCTTGGTATCTTCCAACTAGCACAATCTCATGTCAGCTTAAGAGCCAGTTGAAGCAAATTTCAACTCTTATCAGGGCGGTGTGGTTTCTAATCCTTCTACTGCTGCCCATCATGGTGCTGTGAGTAACTTGGTGTAGGAGAGGAAGGGGCTTCCATACTCAGAGTTCCTACTCCTCTCTGCTGTGAGGTGGCTCCAGGCTTGCATCTGCTGATGAAGTCCCACACCTGTGTCTTTCAGTAAGCCAGCTGAGTAGTTCTCCCTCTCTAGCCCAATGGAATGTCCTGAGTACTGGCTTTAACTGCCAATTTGGTCTGCGGCTCAGATATTAACCTTGGCTACAGGGTGTTTACCCCGATCACAGTTGGTGTGGCCCACCAGGCCCAGCAGCAGGCACCCACAGCTGCCCGTCGTGTTTTCCGTGAGCAGGCAGGCCCTCCTGCAGGCCTTCCACTCCATCCAACAGCCAAAGTAGCTCTGGAGGCTGATGGAAGCCTTATTTCAGCCTAATCAGGCCATCATGCCATTGTAAACTCAGGGCCACCCTCTGAGTGCTCTCCAACCAGCCTTTCCAGTTTCTGGTTTTCTCAACACCTCCCCTTGCTCAACATTTCCATCCTGATGAAGGAGGTCAAGTCACAGGTCCCTGAACCCTTGCTTCCACTTGCCTTACTCTTTTCCCTCCACAGGGGCCTTTCTCCAGAAACATGAGACAGTTTCCCTTTCATGCCTGCTCAGGATTTCCTCTGTCTCATGGTGTGCTCCTTCTGGGGTGAAAGTCATGGTATCTGTGGCAGATATGGAGATGCAACCTCAGATCTCCAAGAAAAGATCGGTTACCCAGCTGCGAGGAGGAACCTCCCCTAGGTCTGGCACTGCTTTTGAGCCATGGTACTCTTCTTGGGTGGCCCTCAAGCAATGAGCAAAATACTGGTACAAGGCAAGGCCATCTCCTCCCAACATGGGACCACTGTATGGGCGGTCTTTGTGGCAGAGCTCCTGGTTGGTCTCGGGGGGCTTTCTCGGAGCAATGCTGTGCTCTAAGTCCTCCTTTTTAATCCTCCCTTCTCCCCATCTTGTCCTGCTAGTCTCAGCCCCGCAGCATGGTCTGAAGGCTCTCTCTGTCAACTCCTGCTTTTTTCCACTTTGCCATTTGCAGTTGCTCACAATAAATCTCTTGCTCTTTTACCTTCTTCTTGGCATCTGCTTCCTGGAGGACTCAAACAACTCAGTTCCTGGGCAGCAGAGCTGTGATGGTATATGGCCAAATGTGAACGTAACTTATCAAAGAGCAGGTAAAAAATCCACCAGGCTCATATTTTCACATTATATTTACACTCAAGTACATGTAGTTAGCCCTCTTGAAAAAAAAAAGAATCTATGCTGGCTACCTTTCTTGTACAGGAAAATCTGTTTGTATGTTATTTATATTTTTCTTCTTAGTAATTTGAGATAGGTTAGAATCTTTAAATCTAATGATTTAGAATTTTATTGACAAAATTAATGACCTTGTGCTAAGTGAATCTGGATCACTTACCTCTGAATGCAGCACCCACCTTTCTCCACTTACTCAGGCCTTTTAAACTGCATCATCGTCTTCCTTTCTGGCTTCCAGTTAGGCTCAGCCAATGGAAATCACCAGCAGAAGATGTGAGGTGAGAGAGACTGAAGTTGGGGAGGTGCTCTTTCCTGCTGTCTCCCCGCTGAGCGATCACGGTGTCTACTGAAGGCCGCAGCGCCTATCAGTGGGTGCTACTTGCTCTGGGTTCTGGTGGCTCCTTCCTTCCCAGGCCCATCAGGTTCAGGTTCCCGAACAGCTCCCCACTGCAACTGGCCCTAGGGGACTGCACCATCACTCCCAGCACTTCCCAGACCATGTGCAGAGTTGAGTGTGCCTGCCAGGGCCCTGAGAGACTGAAACAGAGGCCAAACACAATTTTTTTCAGTTATCCAAATTCACGTAGTACAAGGTCATTAATTTTGTCACTCAAATTCTAGATCATTAGGTTTAAAGATTCTAACATGTTTCAAATACTAAAAAATAAAAATATAAATACTGTACAAGAAGATTCTATCTCTAGAAATGTGTTGAGATAACTACTGAAATAAAAATCTGCTTGAGCTTTATTATGGAATTATTTCCACCAATTTGCCATGAGAAGCAATGTAGAATCTGTCAAAAGCAATAATCAGTCATAGCTGAGTTTGTTACAACTCAACATACTCCATGAAAGAAAAGGTCCCATCTGGATCAAAAGTCTTTTGGGATTAACGAATGAGATTCTTCTGGTTAATATAATTGTTTTTTGTCCTTGAATAAGTATCTCCACCCCCCAGTGGGATTCCAATTTATCCCATACATTGAATGGTGAAATGAACAAAATGATTCCAGACAGTGTTTCTGAAACTCTTTTTTTCTGTTTTTTTTTTCTTTTAATGGTTCCTTTAAGAAAGCTGTGATCTTCCTCCTCAGACACAATATGAATCTGTTCTTATTCATAAAATAGGGATGTAATTTCAGAGTTTTGGAAAAGCTTGTGTCTCATAGTCCTTGAGCCTTAAATTATAAACCCTACATACAAACACACACACACAGAGACACACATACACAGACACGCACACACATAGGTGCACATACAAATACACACAATTCAACATAGGAAGGGAGAACTGCTAAATCTGAAGGTTAGCCAGGGAAAGCAAGGGACAGAATATATACAAATATATCTGTGTACTGCACACACATACACAAATGTCATTTTTAAGTGAATTTGGGTTTCAGAAAGTCTGTTCTTACTCCACAGGTTTATGGTTGGTTAAATTGAGTCTCAGGTTTTCAAACGATTCTTAAATTGTTCAAATGCTTACCCAATTCATAGAGATAATATCAGGAAATTTGGGAGTT
This sequence comes from Pongo pygmaeus, assembly GCF_028885625.2. Taxonomy (NCBI): domain Eukaryota; kingdom Metazoa; phylum Chordata; class Mammalia; order Primates; family Hominidae; genus Pongo; species Pongo pygmaeus. The sequence continues at coordinate 17,169,894 of NC_072394.2, forward strand.
TCTACCAGAATGTATAAAGTGTTTCTAAGTCAAATATTTTGAACTAAATTCATGAGCTTCGCTTCATTGTCCAATGTCTATACTGTCTCATCCATGTGCTATTGTTTTCACTTGTTGCACTACCATTGACAAATTGCCCAAGTCAGAAACGTGAGTGGCTTTGATGATTTCTCTTTCTTGTCAATAATTCCTAACAATTATGTCTCGAATGCATCTCAGGTGGGTTCTTCCTCCCTCTCTTTTCCTGGTCATTGTCCAGTCCTTCACCGCACTGTGGAGTGATTCCACTCCTCACTTCCTACTCCACTTCATCCTCACACCACCACTACTTATCCTTCCAAAATGCGCAGCTGATCTCATCATAGTCTGCTCAGTCTTGGTACATTAGCTGGCTCTTTCTTGATCTCTTCCAGGAAGAAAGCAACAACCCTTTACCACAGGCCTGAGGAAGCCCTTCATGGCTGGGCTTCTGATCACCTCTTCCATACTCACCAATGGCACTAAATCACTCCCATTTCTCAACACTGCATGACTTCCTCAAGCCCCCATGTCTTTGCATTTCTTCTACTTTCTGTCTTGACTTTCCTTCACTTGGACAGAGCCTTCTTATCCCTGATGTCTCAGCCTAAATACCACGTCTTCAGAAGCCCTCACTGACCATAGCAGGACAAACTAATCACTCTCTCTTTTCTGCTACTGCTGCACATTTTGCTGCTATAAAAGGTCATATTACAGGATGGGGTAGATGTTTATCTACACCTCTCTCTTTCCCCAGGAAAGGTGTGCTCCCTAAGGTGGGACCAGATATTTAACTTATTCTACTGATTCAACTTTTTTCCTGGTGCCTGGCATATCGTGGGCATCCCAAATATCCTGATTGAATAAATAAATAAATGAATTTCCACATCTCTTTCTTTAAAAAGTACCAGCTCCTCAATTACTCTTAAATGCACTGTAAAAAAAAACGACCAAGTAATCTCATTGCATTATCCTTTGAGCATTTTTAACATCTCTATGAATTAAGTTATGAATCTCCTGATGACAGGGCCAACCAGGGAAAAATTAAGAAGCGATGAAAGTTCTGTTCTGTTCAATCTCTAAGGCTCTCCTTAAGCTCACATTCCTTTCAGCTGCAGTGATCCCTACGTATAACCAGACATGCACACATTCACACACGTACACACACATGAAGACACATATACTCAGGTACACACATACATGCATCTATCTGTGTACTTACAATACATGCAATTATACGTGCATGCATACTTACACCCAGGCTACCCACAGGCAGGTATGCAGACATACCTATGTGAAAGAGGCTCAGGAGGTGCTACATATGTACACACCAATGGAATGCTTAGTTTCCTCTACATGCTAAGCTAACTATATCACATAAAACATTAAATTAAATATCACAGTGGCCTTGGAGATAGGCATTATTTCAGATACAGATGAGTCATATAGGTAAACTGAGTCTTAAAGCCATTGGAAATCTTGCCCAGAGTCAAATAGCCATCGCAGGCTGGCACTGGGTTTCTTTGTTATATTTCAACCTTGCACCCATAGTCCCTCCAGTCTACCATTTCCTATTTCTGCACGCCTTCTCCTTCACAGCGTCTCTCTCCTGCACTCTGGGTAGCTGACACAAGCCAAAGACCATAGGTTCACTTTTCAGTGAGAAATAACTAGAAAAAAAATGATGATGAGCCAGTCAAACAGAACACTGGCCTTCAGAGCAGGGGTGAAAAGACACTTTAAAGCCAGAATGTAAGTCTGGACCACTATCAGGGTTATGGCAAGCTGCTATCAGTATATTACTATAAAAAATGCTAGGCTGATGGTTGAGCATTAGGAATGGAGAGTGCTAACATTTAATAGATCTGAAGTTCACTTGCAAATAAGTTCCAGAATAATTGGAAAAAATCAATGTATGTATATATTTATATTTCACACACATATATATATTTTACACTTCTTCAAAAAGTAGAAATACTTTGATCTACATATGTGTGTACACATGCACATGAGCACACACGCAGACACAGATATTTCCACTTATAAGTACTCCCATATTCATCCCCAAATTACGTTTTACAGAAAAAATTGGCCTAGTTTTCTAATAAACTAAAGAAAAACCTTTTCTGCTTTTAAAGATCAAATGCCAGTTACTTTTCTGAAGACCACAAACTGTTTTCAACTAAGGCAAATTAGAAGCACAAAGCAACTAGATTGTTTTACTAACCCACTCTAATGATGTTAAAGGATGTCCACATTTTGTTGACATTACAAATTTGTCCATAAATCTAATGAGGGACAGAGTAACCTTCCTGCAGCAACAAGAGAATGTATTTTTCTACTTCTAAAGTAAAGAATTCTAGAATGTATTTTTCTACTTCTAAAGTAAATAAATAATGCTAAGCAAAAAGCAAAGCAAAACCAAAAACAAAACTAGGACCCTGGAAGTAAATGCAAAATCAACTTTGTGATTTAGGAAGGTCAAGCTGTTTGAAGAATTTAGGAAGTGTATTTAAGCTGACTGTAAGTCTGGAATGCTCAGTCAGTAGTTAATACCTGACAGAGCTTGAGATACTCACAAAGGCTCTGTAAGTTTCCTCTAGAGCCTCCCTCCACAACAGAGCAGCCCAACTTCTCTTGCACACCTTCCAATGTCCATCACCAGGGATGAAAGAGTGGGCTGGGGAACGTGTGAGTTACTGAGGTGGAAAACGGGGAGATAGCATAAGGCAGATAATAATCAGAAAAGATCTAACGCATTCTCTTTATTCCCAGAATTTCAGAGTTTTGTCCTTAGCCTGACCTGTCATAAATATGCAGAGAATACATTCATTTCTATGACTGCAGCTTTAGTGAGACTCACAAAATAGAAAAAGCCCTGGACTGGGAGTCAGGAGGCCACTGTTCCAGCTCTGCCTTGGGAGGGATTAGGCCTGTAGCAGCTCTGGTCACACAATCCACACGTGTTGCAGTTTCCCTCTAAGTTGTGAATGAAATGACTAAAACACCCCTAATTGGCTTTAAAAGATTTACTCTCTGATCTTCCTCTCACTCCTTCCCTTGGTGGTACCATGAGGAAAGAACTAAAACTCATGTTTCCCTTAATTTTGAATTTCTTCCCATTTTGTACCTAGGAGAAGCATCACCAAAAAAAAATCAAGTGTCTGTTGGGGTGACAATAAACTCAGCAGCAAGGATGATGGTAAGCCTTTTACAATTACAGTGTCTGGAGATAGCAGCGTGGAGAGCTAATGTCAAGACAATTGAAAAGTCATCCCCTTTCAAGCAGTAAGACTTTCAAAATCTTTAGTGATTATAGGTGGCTATCATTCCAAAGGCTTAAGCACAATTCTGTTATTTTAAATACAATACCTCAAATCTGAATTATTTAAAAATAATACTTCAGGACCATTTTAATAAAAGTTTAATAATTATGCTTTTGATGTGTGTTATGGACTGCACATTTGTGCTCCCCCAAATTCATATATTGAAGCCCTAACCTGCAAAGTAATGGTATTAGGAGGCAGGGCCTTTGGGAGGTCATTAGGTTTAGATTAAGTCACGAGGAGGGATCCCATGATGACATTAATGGTCTTATTAGAAGAGGAAGAGATGCTGGAGCTCCATCTCTCTTCACCTGGTGGGGACACAGCAAAAAGGTGGCTGCCTGCAAGGTGAGGTAAGGACCCTCAGCAGGAACTAAAGGGGCCAGCACTTCGTTCTTGGACTTTCCAGCCACTAGAACTGTAAGAAATAAATGTCTATTGTTTAGGCCTCCCAGTCTGTGGTATTTTTTATATAGCAGCTTAACAAAAGCAGTGTGTTAGTAAACATTTTTCAGTGCTTACGGGAAGCAGCCTCTGCCCGTGCTGAAAATTACCATTTCAAATGCAACCTAAATTAGAACAACTATGTCTTTTTTTTTGATGGAATTTCACTCTTGTTGCCCAGGCTGGAGTGCAATGGTGTGATATTGGCTTACTGCAACATCTGCCTCCCGGGTTCAAGCAATTCTCCTGCCTCAGCTTCCTGAGTAGCTGGGATTACAGGTACCTGCCACCATCCCAGATAATTTGTTGTATTCTTCATAGAGACAGGGTTTCATTGTGTTGGCAAGACTGGTCTCAAACTCCAGACCTCAGGTGATCCACCAGCCTCGGCCTCCCAAAGTGCTGGGATTACAGGTGTGAGCCACTGTGCCTGGCCTAGAACGACTATGTCAAATGGAGAAAACAGGCTCCAGTGAGCATCACTGGCATCCCTGTGGAGATGAGTGCATATGCTGAGCATGTAGACGTGACATCTGCTTGGTTATTACAGCTCTTAAATATCTTTAGACAGACAAGGTAGGCCAGTCATTGGCGTGTGGACAAAGGCCCGGTCTCTGCCTCATCAGTGCTTGGCCTGTCCTCACTGAGGCCTGCGAGAAAAATCTCATGACTACAACTTGAGTTTGTTTTGTTTGAGTAGTTTTAGAACCAGGTTTACCTTCTTCTAAATTTTATATATATATATTTATATATATATATTATTTATATATATATTTATATATACATTATTTATATATATTTATATATACATTATTTATATATATTTATATATATTATTTTTATATATATTATTTATATATATATTTTATATATATTATTTATATATATTATTTATATATATTTATATATTATTTATATATATTTATATATATTATTTATATATATTTATATATTATTTATATATATTTATATATTATTTATATATATTTATATATATAACATATATATGCATACACACACATACATATGTAGATATGTGTATTTGTCAAGTTATTCTCAATGTTATGAATAAATATGGATCTCTGCTTTAAGATCTCTTATTCACCCCAGCTCAACTATTGCTATGTCATAACCACCCCAAGTTTACTGTAAAACCACACAAACCGTTTATTATTATTATTGATCATGATTCTGCAAGTTGACTAAGTTTAGCCAGGCAGTTCTCACTCAGGGTCTCTCATGTAGGAACAGCTGGACACTGACTGGGGCTGGTGTTAGCTCACAAGAAGACTCAAACAGCTGGCCTCCTTGGGCCTCCCTGTCTCTATGTGGTCTCCCCATATGGTCTCTTACCTGGGGGCTCAAATCTTTTGAAGTGTGTGTCCTGAGAGAGCACCAGGTGGAAACTGTATTGCCTTTTACAATCTAGCCTTGGAAGTCATGCAGCGCCACTTCTGCCCCATGCTACTCATTAGAAGTGAGTCACTAAACCCAGCCCTGTTCCATGGGAGGGAAGTTGATGCCACCTCTTGATGAGAGGAGCAGGTCTTCAGCACATTGCTTCCGTCCAGTCCTCCCTCCCTTTCTTCTTTCCGTGGGTCACCGATGGTAGAACAGGAAAAAGTCTAGGAGGTAACTGTTTTTTCATTCTGTCTCCAAAATCCCTCACCATTTCTGTATTTCTACAGGGGAAAAACTGAGGCCAAGTAATTTGAATCATTCAACCCATCTCTAATAGTGGAGCCAGCAGTAGAACTCCAGGGCTCTTCAATTTTCTATGGAAAGCAAGAGAATTAAGGGGCCCAACTTATTCCTCCCAGTGTTGTCCAGAGAGACTGGATCAGAAGCTGATGGATTCTTTCCTCTGGCTTGCCAGGCTGGGGCTAGGTGCCCAGCTGTTTGTGATATCACGGAGAGAATTTATGGATGGGTTGAGTGTTGGACAAGAACAGTGTTTTCTAGATCATCATTCTCCAAACCTGGCAATAAGGTTGTCCCTCTGAGATGGAGTTTAACTTGCAGGATATTTATTCAGGAGAGGCTCTGGGACCAATATCTGTGGAAGGGAGCCACAGTAGATACTATTGGGCATTCTGAAATGGATTGTTCCTTCAGAGTAGTCCTGAGTGGGGCCAAGCTACAGAGCCTATGTGCACATCCATTCATCAGCCACTGGATGACTTGCCCAAAGGGGCCTGAGCATGGGCTCCAGGTGGCTCTCCACAGCTGACCCATTTCTGAAGGGGCTGATAGTGAAAACTGTCTGCCAGTGAAACTGCTAGCAGCTGAGATTTATTCCTTAAAGTCTTTCTTTAAAGGGGGGTCTGGACAGCCTCCCATAGTGATTTGTTGTGAATCACAAATGACAAGGCCCCAGCCCCTGGAGATTCTGGTTCAGTGGCCTGGGGTCAGGCCTGGGAATTCATGTTTCTTAAATGCTCTAGGTGACTCTGCACAAGGGGTTTCCATCATATTAGCTGGATGCTCTGAGGCTCTCCGGAGCAGAATGAGGTGCTAAGGTGCTGAGTCTAAACGCATGGCCTGGTCTAGCATCCCAGTGCAGTGATCCTCAGAGGGTCAGATGCAGCGAAAGTGAAAATGAGCATGTAGGTTATCCAGACACCCCAAGTTTATCACCCTGTCTGGGCCAGGGTGCATGACGCTCACTCCTGCAAAACAGAGTGAGCAGGCAGGGCCGTTTCTTCCCCTTGCAGCTGGGAAGCCCCAGCCAGTCTGCTCCATTGAACTTTCAGCTCCCGGAATTGGCTCATTCCCTCCCAGAGAAAACAGCCCTATTATAAACATACAAACTTGAGTTGGGGCGGGGGTCACAGGCTCTTGCCTAAGTCCATCCTGCAAAATTGACTTTTCTGTCAAGGAGAACACAGCTCTGCTTTTACCTCTCCTGTGTGCTTTGGCAGTTTCTGCTTGGCTGTAAAATTTATCCAAGGAAAACTGGCATTTATCTTGGGTTCACTTGTACTCAGCAAAACTGATAAACAGATGGGGGCTGGCCAGGCCACGGGCAATTTGGTTAGCACTTTACAAAGTACAAATGTCATCCTTTATTTTTACAGGGATTATTTATTGTGAATTAGGAAGTTATTGGTCTGTTATATTCTAACAGGATCATTCACTCCAATTAAGGGATCCATGTCCCTATTATAAAGTAGTGGGGGGTGTCCTGGGTGGGAAGAGACTTTCTGGCATTGTTGGCAATAAAGGAATAAAACGGCCCTGCTGGGTTTGCGTATGCACACACAGGGCACTTATCTGTGAAGACTGTGAAAAAAGAGAGAAAGAAGCAAAGAAAGAAATCAACAGGATTTGATGGGGAAGCTTGCAAAGGAGATCAGAATTCAGATCAAATGTCCCACCCCAGTGTCTCTGGAGTTTTTTTTCTTTTGTGTCCCAGCTAAAGGCACTGGGAGGATCAGAGACCTCATCCCAGCTCTGTTTACTTTGGGAACAATCGGCAGTGTATGAATAATAATGCCTCCCTCTGACCATGACTAATTGAATTGCAGCCTGCGGGCAGTGGGGAGGGGCTTTGCCAGGCCAGTCCATCACGGCGTTTCTCAAGTAGCCACCGACAGTGATGGATGCAGTGGCGCTTTCCAGAGTGCATCCTCGAACACCTAAGAGCAGGGGTATGAACCTGCATTCCGAGTTTCTATTAGCTGGGGCCTTGCAGAGAGGAGGGGTATGGCGGCAGTTAAAGATGAGTTGGTTCATTAAAAGGAAGAGGAAAGGCAGCCGTTTTCCTAACCTCCTCCTCCCGCACCTGATTTTAAGCAAGTTTTGTTCATGGGGACGAATGAGAAAATATTCATCGTGTGACGATGCAGGCCTCAGTGGGGCCACCTCTGCTGAGGCCATGCCTGTTAAAAGTACTGGGCTTGTTTGGGGTACAGTGGGAACCCTGGCTTGGAAAACAAAAAAGGCAAAACAGCCAAAGATTTGTCCTGTTAGAGGATGTTTAGAAGCCAACAAATGAGGTAGAAGATCTGAGACAGAAAGACAAGAGAGAAGGGAAGAGAGAGAAGTAGGGGCAGTTGGAAATGGAGTCTATGGCCATGTCTATAATCCAACAATGGATCACATGGGGACCCTAACATTTGGTCGTCCTGTTGTCTGCGCTGTGTTTACACAGCAGAACCATGCAGCTGGGGCCCTGGGCTCAGTCGGACTTTGTTCTCACAGCATGAAGGTGACCCCTGGTGAACTGCGATCCGGGAAGCTTGTGCTGCCCAGCAGTCTCTATGGTGGTCTGGACACAGGGGAAGTCGTCCAATTACAGGGTCATTGCTTTCTATCTCAGTCGGATTTAGTCTGGGCCAAGCCCCAGATTGGCACCTTTTTATGAGAGCTGTGCATGCCACCCTGGCTCCTTTTGGTTGCGGAGGCTGGCTGAAACTCCAGGAGGATTTTGGAGGCAGATGCTGGCTTGAAGGGAGCTTTGGTTGGCCTGCTCCTCTTGGAAAGCCCTGATGAAGAGACATCCATAGAGCATTCGGGGCAGGGGCTATACTTCTCTTGTATCTAAAATCCCGAAATTTTAAATCCCTCCAAAAAGTTTCTTATAACTTTTTTGTTAGCTTACTATGCTTTAAAAATTATCCATAGGTCTTAGTACCAACAGTCATTTTACTGCACAGAAGTTTCTCAGCTCCCTTCTCTTATTTAAGAATGAGATAGTGTCTGCCCATTCTGAACTTTACAGGAATAACTCAGGGTGTCTTGTTCTTATAAATAAAAATTTTTTTAAAAATCTTCTAATATGTTTCTATTTTATCTATCAATCCATTGATCTATATGTTTATTTATCCATCTGATTATCTATCTATCTGTCTATCTATCTATCTATCTATCTATCTATCTATCTATCTATCTGCTTGCCTACTTATCTTGGTGAATAAAATAAAACCAGGAAAGAAAGGCAGGTGTGTTAAGGGAGCTGTCTATTCCTCTGGCATGAGTAGGATGCAGGATGTGGTATCATGCAGCTGGTATTATGAACTGTTGGAGGCAATTTCAAATCTGTGCATAAAAATGATCTCCCCAGTATGTCCAGATTCCTAATCCCACTTGACCAAATGAACAATAAGACATTCAAGCAAAATAAGTAGTTTCCTGGTGCCTCTACCAAATGTGAAATATTTTCAACCCCTCAAATCCAGGCTGTTATAGCGTTTTAGTCCCTGGTTTTCAACCCCCAGCCCAACCTACTAAACAAACATTGTGACCACCCTGGTGTGGGCCACACTCCTGGGGTTAAGATATTCCGCCTAAAATCCCTTCAGTCTCTTTTAGCTGATATTCATGGACACTATTCTTGTGCTTTGAATACCAAACAAAGGGAGATGGAGCTGGCTTAGCTGCTGCACAAGTGAGGAGAAGGAATGGTAAGAAGATGCATTTATGCCTGCAATTTGTCTTTAGAAAACAAATATTTCAAACATTTACTCAGAAACCAGGTTTTACTGTTTGTTATGAAGCAGCAGGATTTATTAAGAGAAAGCAGAAATCAGTGTAATTTATGGAAAGACTGCTGAAGACAGCCTATCTGGGCCCTGAAGCTGACCAAATCCTAATAGTCACCGTCCTTGGGTTCAGATGCATGGAGGAAAGTTGTGTCTTAAAATCGAGGGGGCTTTGAGTAGGACCACCACATAGTATCTTCACCACCCCAATAACCCTGTTATAACTTCATGCTTTGAATCTAGATGGCATCTGTACATCCCCACTCCTGCATTGCATTGAAATAAGGCTCAAAGGAGTATTTAAGAAGAAATCGATCAGGATACAGGGTGGAGAGTGCTAGGGAGGAAGGTAGGGTGTTCCAAGAAGAGGGCAGTGAGTAACTCAGAGAGAACAAGAATCAAAGGTATATTCCTATTCCTGCACAGTTGTCACTGGGGCCAGCCTGCAAAGCTGCGAGCAAGACTGAGATCCTCCTACCAACTCTTAGTGGTCTAGCAGATGAAACCAAGTTAGAAATAGAAGAATATTTTTCTGTAAAAGTGAATTCTTGTTAGTTACCGAGATAACAGTGAAAGAATGACACTTTAATCTCTATGCTTCCTGTGGGCTATGCACAAAGCACTTCCAATCTTCACGTTCATGTTAATCCTCCCAACAATCTTGGAAGTGGATGTTATCATTTCCACTTTAGGCAATCGAAGCACAGAGAGGTCAAGTATATGCCAGGTGGTCTGTCCTCTAACAACCCAGGGGGCTGTCCTCAGGACTCTGGATGCAACCCTAACAGGGACACATTGCCCTCTGACCACTGGGATGGGTGCGTGAAGTTTCGGAAAATATTCCTCAAACTTGAAATACACTCAAACTAGAGAGTATTTAGTGGCTAGCAGAATTTGAATACAGCAAAATGGATAAAACCTTTTTTTAAAAAAACCAGTAATATTCAAATGGTCATATCCTTTTCACTTAGTAATTCTACTTCTGTGTGTTCCTTCTATTGAAAAACACTCAATTTTGCAAAGATCTGTTCAACCACAGTCATTGCAGTTTTATATGAGAGAGCAATGTTCCAAACTTTCTTGAAACACCACAAATGCCCTTCCAAAGAGGATCGTTGAGATAAACTATTTCATATGCTAGATATCTGCTAAAAGTACCAAGATTCATGCACTTAGCCTAAAATAGAAAATTCTCCATGATCTTTTAAGTGAATAAAGAACCATAGAGAAACATCTCCATTTTATAAAATAATAATCACATAGGGCTATCCATGGAAAACATTCTGAAAGCAAATTCTCCAATCAGTCAGTTATGGTCACCTCTGGGGTTGGGATCAGGGAAATATCCACTGTCTATGCTATACTTTATTCTGTAAATCTTTATTTCTTAATGAATATGTACTGTTAACAGAAAAAAAAGGAATTCAAAAGTTGTTGCTTAGCTCAGAAAATACCCAGTGATCACTGCTGTCACCTAGCAATCATATTTTTAAAAAACCATGTGCTGTGAGGTTATATAAGTTAGGTTCTTAATAGAATTTTTCTTATTATTCAAGAGGGTAATCATACCTGTTGCCATGTATTCTGACAGCTGTTTCTGAGCCCTCTTCCCCGCTGATCTAATGTCTGTAATTATTTTAGTAAAGTCTATTTTCATTATGAATTCCATATTTTTGGCCTATTCTCTAAAATTTGTTTGTAACCCCCACATCATCATTCCTGGCTTTTTGCACCCATTCACAGACACGCACAGTGTGGCAAAAATTTGAGTCATCCAAAGTACCTATTCTCAGATGAGGTGGAACAAGCTCCCATTCTGCCTTCTTGTTTTAGCTCTCTGGCTATATATGAGTATTCTTTTGTAGTCCATTCAGTGACATGATTTTTTTTTTACATTTTTGTGCTTTTTAATGGTAATTTTGCTATTGAAAATGGCCTTCGAACATGGTGCTGAAGTACTGGCTATTGTCCCTAAGCCTGGGAAAGCTGGGATGCACCTTACAGAGAAAACAAGATGTGTTAGACAAGCTTTCTCCAAACTGCTGTTTGCTATGACTTCATGGTATATGAATCAACCCTATATAGGAAATAAGGTGTCTTCTTATTTAAGTAAGTGGAAACACTCATAATACAAGGCTATGTACGGATCCATTGAGGAAGTGTTGTGACCAGAGGCTTGCAGGAACTTAACTCTATATTTCCTTTAGGAGCATTGGGTTGCTAAGACAGAGTTCGCAGCAACTTCATAGAACATAAGTACAGTGAATGAGGGAAACGGACTGTACTTTAGTCTGGGTGGCATGATCACAAGCAGGGAGTTTGGAGCTTAAGTCCTACCCCAGTGCTTTTGTGGCCCTGACCATCACACTCCAGGGGTGCTAAGCCAGAATCTAAACAGCCACAGGCAGGTCAGCAGGAGCTGCTGAGAGTGCTCCTGCTATCTACACCTCCGCCAATGCCAGAAGCTTTGCCAAACAGCACACTGGGAGTCAGAGGTGGGATTCTGTTGATGATGTCAGTGGTACTTAAGATACTAGAAAATGTAGAGACGGTCGACCTCCCTGGAGGGTCTATTAGCCTGGCAAAGCCCATTTCCATGCTCTTAGAAGTGGTTCCCAAATTAAGCTGGTGTCAGGCATTCACAGGGGGATTTCTGGGTGTCTGGGCAGGCTCTCAAGATGACAGAAGCCCCCTGGAACACTGTCATGCCTGCCTTGAGGGCTGCACCCTGTGGCACAGAGGAACTAGCACCTATAAAGGCAGTGAGCTGTGACCTCAAGGACAGCCCACAGCAGAGGGAGCAGGAATTGTCTTGTGGCTGCTCACTAATTACAGGGGAAAAAAATGGTAATGAGAGTCTGCATGACAGAGTCTGCTCTGAGACTTGTTTTTACTAGAACTTTGCAGCTAACCTTCACCACAACAAACTTTTCAGGAGGCCATGAGGGTTAAGTGGAAATAAATCAGTTTTCCTCACTTGGCAGCCTCCACTTGCAGAACTGAGGCATCTCTGGCCACACCACAGCCTTGGCAATCTGTCTTCCCATCCCCCATGCAACAGATCTGAAGTTAGTGAAATAAAATTAAAAAGGCAAAAAGTGTCTTTCCAAAAGTCCTAAGACCTATGTAACTGGTTAACCAGAAAAAGTCTGGGATTACTGTTAAGAAGTAAAGATGAGTTTGCTGAGATATATACAGTACTGTTCACCCACTACCCACATCCTAATGTAACATCAATTTACTTTTCTCTCCCACAATGGAAGCATATGTATTCATTTAGATACTAATTATATAAATGTATGTAAAATTGCTATCATTCATATATTTAAAATCAAACAACCCAATCTTAACTAATTGCCTAAAAAGAAAAAGAAAACTTGTTGCTAAATGAAAATTCAAATTATAATTCTCATTACTGATGAAGACTTGAGTTGGCATCTAAATTCAGAAACTTGCATGGATTTCCAACGACTCTCAATGGCTTCATTTGTCTTTCCTCTCTAGTCTCTGCTACCACTAATGAAAATCGAGCCTCTTTGCATAAAAATCCCATCTGTCCACTCCCACTCCGGCTCCTGTTTTAGGCTCAATCAGATAAACTTGGGGTGTGGTGGCAGCCTATGGGGGAAGCTGTGATGTGCTCTCTCATCCCCTTTCAAGGTAGGACATATTGCTCTGGCTGCTGGAGGGCCCTTCAGGGAAGCCTCAGCTGCCTGGAGCCCCTGGCCTCAGGTCATAGCTTCCCACATCCAATGACTGGTGGCTGTGAATGACCTCAAGCCTGGACATCTTGGCCAACTCAGAATGACCTTCAAGGACCCTACCAGCTCTGAGACTAGCGCTAGCTCGTGCCCATCTTTGCCCCATTCATATTTTTACTTATTTTTCTTCTCCCATTATTTGCAAAATAAGCAAAAGAAATATTGAATTTTGAGGATGATAAAGAACCTAAGTGGCAGTGATTTTCCCCTACCTCTTAGAACAAGTCACATGTCCTGAATTCCTGGCAGTGTCTTTTCTGCTCTGTCTTTGGAAAGCCAGCAAGTCTCCCTGAGGAAGACTATTTCCAATAAGGGCTGAGTCTCCCTTTGTTGAACATTTGGATCACTGGGCCACTACCTGATATGACAGAAAGTATATTCGAATGAATGAATTCTTTGGGTCTCTTTCTTCTAATTTTTTTAGAAATCCATCCACTTTACTGACATGGGAATAGACGGCAAATGCATACCCTGCTCTGTAAGTAAAGGGCCTCGGCTGGAATTTGCCCAGACGGTGACTCTGGTGCCTGTTCCTTTTCTCTGACATTTTGTCTGTTTTCTCCAATACTTGATTGAACAATTAGCTTTCTTTTCTTTCCCCTCTGATAGTTTTCATTTTCTATTTTGGACTAAAATATTTTTATATTATCTTTTATATATTGGGCTAAACTTTATGACAGCTTAACATTTTATCTTAGAATTTTTTCACACTTTGAAATAATTTCTGCATTTATATTTCACTTAAATTCTACATTTAAATTTTGGTATCAATTATTTTCTACTGGATTAATTTTCCATAACAACGTATAAAATGTTTATAACACATTTAAATAAAACTTTATGGATTATTTATGATAAACAGTTAATGGCTATTACATAATGATTTGCGTTTTAATAAAAGCAATTGTCAATTTAAACTGGAGACCCAGCAATTTCATTCTGGTACCTTAAAAACAATAGACAATATGAACATCAAGCAGAACATTAAATATTGCCACTATAGCATTACTGATAAGGTTTCTTTTTTAAATTTTACTCTTGAAAGTCCTCATCTCTGAGTTCATTACTCACAGAATCTATTTAGAAGTACGGGTTATTTTAGATGTTATTAGATTAACAAGATTGATTGTTGTGCTAATTCTTTAAGTTAAAAAGTAAAGTTATTTTACATCCATTGTCAGAACTGTTGTAATATACTGATTTCATGAGACCATGATATCTTATGGCTACCTGCTAGAAAAATGTCATAACAAATATATAATTCACCTGTCCTGGGAGTCAAGAATGTTAGAATAAAAACACGTAAAAAATCAACATGCAAAGTTGTTAGTGACGTAAAGTGTTGAGTCTTGGATGGGAAATCTTTGTTGGGGTCACAGTTTCAGCAACTACACAATGCCCGGCACCTGACAACCCCTCAGTATCACTCACAGTATCACTGATCAAATTATGAAAGCTTATTCTTTTCTTATTTTTCCCTCTTTTATTTTTAGTTGGCATGTAATAATCATACATACTTATGGGATAGAGAGGTATATTTCAATAGATGTATGCAATGTGTAATGACCAAATCAAAGTAATTAGTACATACATCACCTCAGATATTTCTTATTTTTTTATGTTAGGAATATCCAAAATCTTCTTTTCAAAAATATATAATAAATTACTGCTAATCACATTCAGCCTACAGTGCTACATAACACTGGAACCCACTGCTCCTAGTTAGTTGTAATTTTGTATCCTTTAACCAACCTTTCCCTATTCTCCTCTCCCCCTGAACCTTCTAAGGCTATAATAACCTCACTTCTATGGAGTGTTCTTTACTCACTTGCAAAATATGACATGTTTGCAAGACTGTGTGGCACAGAGTAAATACTCAATAAAGGTTAGTTTCTTTTTTGACTTTTCATTGGAGAAGAAATTCTCCCTCCCAAATTTTCAAAATTAACAAAATTTTAAAAAGAGGGTTTTATATACATAGAACAATACTTGTTTGACATATCCTAATAGGTGGGTTAAAAGCCAACCATTAATGGGCAAGATTTGATTCTCAATCATTTTTTTCATTCATTGAAAACACAAGCTTTTGCAACCTAAATGTCCATCAATAGATGAATGAGTAAACAAAATGTGGTATATATTTACAGTGAAATATTATTTCATCTTAAAAAGAAAAAAAATTCTGATAAATATGTTAAGGTGATAATTCCTATGTTATGTGTTTTTACTACAATTAAAAATTAAAATAAAAAATTGATGAGAAAGTGATAGAATCTACCCAAAATATTATTAAGAAAACAGGAGGGTCAATAAGACAGAGCACAGTCGAAGCAGAGATTAAAGGTTAAATATAACACTTTCTGTGTCTCCAAAACTAAAAAAAAACTCAAGTATTTTCTGCATACCCATGATGTACTAGACCCCAAGGGTACAGCCCACTGGCAAGCAAACAATATTCCCAAGTGAACAGAGCATTGAATACAGAAGGACAATGATAACCTCCCCAACAAGTGCATGGAGAGGGAGCTTTAAAAATAAGGAAGGTTACTCAGAGGCTATCCTTGGCTACTATGATTGATACAATCAATAAGCCCTGCTCCACTCTGCCTTAATCTAACCTAAGTAACCCCCGCTTTTCCAATGCTATTTAGTATAGAATTTACAGGAGGTCGAAGCTGGAAGAAAACTAAGAAAGTGTCAAAATATCTAGCACAGGCCCTTCAATCTATGGGTGAGGGGGCTGGGCCCCGGGGCAGGGAGGCATTTACCAACAGCAACCCAGGCAGAAGCAAGGCAGAAACAAAAGGCAAAGCCTGTGACTTCCTGTCCCGTCTAATTCCTGCTACTTTCCTTCCTTTCCTTTCTCAGTTCCTCGAGCTTCTCCAAGATCACACATCCTGGTCTTTCTCTCTGCCTGGAGAAGTTTATTTTAAAATGAGAACTTTCTCAACAGTCATAAAGTTTATTGAATGAGTGGATGGATGATTTAAATCAAACAGCTGTAAAAGGTGACTGTTTCTTAGAGGTTAGGCATAAAAATTTCCAGATAACAAATTAATAAACATGAATTATCTATAAATTTTTTATAATTTTCTCAAAATTATAAAAATTAGTCTGAATGGAAAAAAAATGTGTTGTTACTGCAATTTCTCCCAGTTTTTTATGCTGGTCTGAATTCACAGACAGGCCCTATGAAGCCTCAGGTCTTTCCTTGGGTCCTGGGGCCCACTCTGTCTGTTCGGCAACACAGACCAGAGTTTCTGGGATTTAACACCCACTTGCAGCAGCCCTTTGCCAATGTCAGACAGGAGTTGGTGGATAAATGCCCCCACTCCCTCACTCCTCAAGTGGGATAGCTTCAAAGTATATGTTCCGTGCTGCCCCCACAGGCCCTGGGTGGAATGAGGCTCCCGGGACCCACAGTGATAATTTTCATGGTAACACTCCCTGTACTAGCCATTTCCCTTCCTCATGCACCTCCCAGTGCTTCCTGGAGCCACCTCTCAAATGAACAATTGGACTTGAATTCTGATCTCAGGAAAGCCTGGATGTGATATGTAACATTCTCTCCTCAACCAGATCCAGATACCATTAGCAATCATTTTCACAGTGGCTTGTAAATTTCTCTTGCTAAAAGCAAAAGCAACCAGAAATAGTGGATGCATATGGACAGATAAAGGGAGAACATCTCAACTCTAAGTTTCCAGCTGCTTTTATTCAAACATCTAGTCCTAGGGTTTCCTTATTTGAACTGGTTTACTCAACCCACATATAGATACTGAAATCCCTGCCAACCCAGTTTGCATGACAATTTCAGGTCTGTGTACACTCCATAACTTAACTCCCCTGTAAAATTTCCACAGGGAAATCAACGTCTGCCTGTATATTTATTTGTTTGTTTTTTGAAGTCTGGTGGGCTGTCTGTGTTTATCAACTTGGTCTGGCTTGCATATATATTGCAGATAAGGACAAATCAGGATAGTACTCAGAAGGCTTTCTTTTTGGATGCTTTCTCTCTTAATATTTCCACAATTTGAAGAGAAGCAGAGAAGAGAGACAAAGAAAGAGAGTCAGTGTTATGGTGGTCGTGGTGGTGGAATATGTTATTGAAATTTTCAGCAGATATTTTTACCCTTAAAAGGAAGCTCATTATTATGTAAGGGGAAGAATATGGTTTCTTTTCTTAAAAGAGAATGAAACATCCATACCCTTCATTTCAAATAATATGAAAGGAAGGAAATAGTAGAGAGAAGCTATAGGTTGGATTGCACACTCAAAATAGAGTGACCAATTCCCATGGCATCAGACTATGAGGCGGTCTCCAGGATAGGGCCCCTTATGCCAAGGCAGATGCCTGCTGCTCCCCTGTGCCACATTGGGGGAAAGGAACCAAAAGTGTCAGATACTCCGGAGTTTTTAAATGTATGATTGACACATAATAAGTGTACGTATTTATGGGGCGTAGTGAAAATACTCCAGCTCATCCCCCAATCTGAGCTAAAGTGTCCACATAAAGAAAATGAAATGATTATGTCATTACATGCTTATTCAATAAATACACTTTCTAGTAAAGAAAAAAAATCTGTGCAAAAGAATGTGTTAAAATAGGATAGGATGAACTAAAACAATAAATAAATTAAAAATAGCAATTAAAAATATGTGTGTTATATTCAGGTAACACAGAGACGAGAAGTTGAATCCACCTAGAGAAACTGAGAAAGGTTTTTGGCAAGAGTCTGTCCTGTGATGGGTTTTGAAGGATGAACAGGAGTTGGCAATGTGGAGAAGGTGGAGAATGGCATCTAATTCCTGCCCTTCAACCTAAAAATGACAGAATAGACAGTGTTTTGTTTTTTTTTTAAACGTATAATAGTATTAGAAAATAAGAGTGGAAACCTCAGCGCATCTGAAGTTTTGAGGAATCCTAGTAAAGATAAAGTCAAATGAAAGTGGGGAGTGCTACCCAAAGCAAAGGCAGGGGGCTTTGTTGCAAGACAGAGACCAAGCTCCTTTTTAGGGTCCCAAGCTCTGAGGGACCGACAGAGGGGTGACAAAGATTTGCCTGTGGTCTTATCTTGAGCACCTGCTCCTGAACAAGCTGGAGATTGGTGATCTGAGTGTCTGTGTTGTGGAACATGACTTGCCACAGTTTATTCATTTTGGGAGTGATGGTGGTTTTGGTCTCATCTGTCACTAGAAAGACACCAAACTCTGGGCCAGGCGTCGTGGCTCACGCCTGTAATCCCAGCACTTTGGGAGGCTGAGACGGGTAGATCACGAGGTCAGGAGATCGAGACCATCCTGGCTAACACGGTGAAACCCCATCTCCACTAAAAAAATAAAAAAATAAAAATTAGCCGGGCGTGGTGCCGGGCACCTGCAGTCTCAGCTACTCAGGAGGCTGAGGCAGGAGAATGGCGTGAACCCGGGAGGCGGAGCTTGCAGTGAGCCGAGACCGCGCCACTGCGCTCCAGCCTGGGTGACAGAGCGAGCCTCCATCAAAAAAAAAAAAAAAAAGAAAGAAAGAGAAAGAGAGAGAGAAAGAGAGAGACGAAAGAAAGAAAGAGAGAGAAAGAAAGGAAGGAAGGAAGGAAGGAAGGAAGGAAGGAAGAAAGAAAGAAAGAAAGAAAGAAAGAAAGAAAGAAAGAAAGAAAGAAAGAGAAAAAGAAAGAAAGAAAGAAAGAAAGGACACCAAACTCTGCAGACAGAATCTGTAACTGAAAGCTGGCTCATTTATGAGGGTAAAATTAACATATTCGGCAGGACAAGTGAAGAGATTACTTCTGTGACACAAGAGTGGGCTGTTACGGAAAAGAACCAAATGCAGACTTTAAAACGAGAATCCAGCTCTTCTACACGGCAGACGGGCTGAATAGAAGAACAGATGGAATAAACACAGGAATGAGCAAGCTGGGAGCATGAGTCGGAGGAAAGATGAACATAGAGAAGGCATAAAGGAAAGTTTAAATGTGGCAATGGATCTAAAAGATACAATTTCCTTTAAAAGGAGACACAAAGAATGGAAAAAATAGATCTCGTGGAAGGCAAAAGACGGACAAAAAGATAGTGCAAGAAGTTTTTCCAGAGTTTAACAAAAAAGACACTAAGTTTCGAAGTTTTATGAGAGTAAAACAGTAGGGATGAAAATGGAGGAACACTCCACTTTGAGGGAAACTGAAGGACGCTAAAAGTCAAGAGTAATTCCTAAAATCTTCTAGAAAAAAAAAAACAGATTGCCTACAGAGAAAGCAAGAAACTGAAGATGAGGTAGCAATTGCATCAGAGTTCCAGAATTTTCTACCTACTTGACAGTATAATTCAAGGGCTAAACAGTGAACCAAAAAAGCAGAGACAAAGAGGGGAAACAAAATGGAACACAAGAAATGGTAAAAGGAGGTTCCGGTCTGTTTAGTGTTTCCAAAAGAACTAATACCACGGCAGAACTAAAATCCTACAGCAGCTCTGACCCATAGAAAAATAAAGTGGGCCAAATTTGTAATTTCAAATTTTCAGTGACAACTTTAACAAAGGGAAATGAGGCGGGGCTCGGTGGCTCATGCCTGTAATCCCAGCACTTTGGGAGGCCGAGGCGGATGGATAGCCTGAACTCAGGAATTTGAGACTAGCCTGCCCAGCATGGTGAAACCCCGTCTCTACTAAAATACAAAAACTTAGCTGGGCGTGGTGGCACGTGCCTGTAGTCCCAGCTACTCGGGAGGCTAAGACATGAGAATCGCTTGAGCTCCAGGGACGGAGGCTGCAGTGAGCCAAGATGTCCCCACTGCACTTCAGTTTGGGCTACAGAGTGAGATCCCGTCACACACAATAAAATAAAATATAAAATAAAATAGGGAAATGAAAAGGTAAAATAAATTTAATATATTTTATTTAAACCAATGTATCTAAAATACTATTTCAAGATATAATCAATATTTAAACAATGCAATTTGGCATGTATTTTACACTTAGAGCACCTCTCCATTCAGACTAGGCATATTTGGGATGTTCAGTAGACTACTGTACTGGTCAGCAGTTCTAGATGGCCTCAACAAGTAGTAGGCATGGGAAGAAGGGAGGAAAATTAAGTTCTGCTGAGGTTTCCTTGTTTCTTTTGTTTTGTTTTGTTTTTGCACGATCATAACTCACTGCAGCCTCAACCTCCTGGGTTCAAGCCATCCTCCCACCTCAGCCTCCTGCATAGCCAGGACTATAGGTGTTTGCCGCCACCATACCCAGCTAATTTTTAAATTTTTGTAAAGATAGGGTCTCACTGTGTTGCCCAGGCTAGTCTCAAACTCTTGGGCTCAAGTGATCTCCCACCTTGGCCTCACAGAGTGCTGGGATTACAGGTCTGAGTCACCATACCTGGCCTGCTGAGGTCTTACTTGGGAGAGAAAACTAATTTCAGACATTGATAAAAATAACATTATAGTACGTTTAAACACAATATAAATTATTGTAAGAGTAATCACTAAAGAGGCAAGAGGAAAAAAAGAATAATCACTAAATAATATAAATTATATGTATAATTTCCAAAACACTGCAAAAAATATATAAAACATAAGAGAACTTGATAAATCCAATAAAAGCCTGCATGTTTCCAGTGAGCACTGTAAAAAGAAAACGGAAAAATGAGATGATATGAATATGTCCAAATAAATCAGTAATCACACCCAATATGAAGGGATAAAATTGACCTATTGGAAGTCAAAAATAGGATTTTTAAAAAAAGAAAAAAAAAACCTGGGCACATCTTGTTACATAGACACATACACACACACACACACACACACACACACACACACACACACACGGACGAGACAAAATAAAGAGAAATGTTAAAAATAAATAGAAAAAAACTGTGAAACATACACTAACAAAAAAAGCAGGTTTTACTGATGCCAGATAAATAAATAGCATTTAAACAAAAAGCCTTTAAAAAGCAAATAATAGTTCATACTGATAAAAGGAACACTGTATCAAGAAGATGTATTACTCATGGAACTTTTTAGGTTCAAATAATGTAAAACAAAACTATGAAGAATAATAAGAAATTTCTAATTCTAAAATTATAGGTAAGAAATTTTAACACTTTTTTGGAATTCAACATCAAAATAGGATATTTTACAGAAAACTCTATATATTCTCATGCCTGAATATTTAATATGTATCTAAAAAAGGATGTCCTCACAACGCCATATGACTCTAAATAAAATTTTAAAATTCCTTGATGTTATCTGCTGTCTGATGATTTTCGGTTTTCTCTAATTGTTCAAATATGCCATTTTACAGTTTGTTTGAATGAAGATTTTTAAGAGGCTACTAATTGTCTATATTTGTTTTATCTTTTAAGTCTCTTTTCACCTGAAATTGTCCCCTTCTCCCCCCCTCTTTCCTTTCTCTCATGCAATTGTCTTGTTGAAGTCATTGGGCCCATAGACTGTCACAGTCTGCATTTACCTGCCTGTGCCCCATGGTGTCATTTTACCTGTTCCCACATCCCTGATACATCCGAAAAGCTGGGGATTGGATGCAATGACCTCATTAAATATACATTTCTTTATTTTTTTTAATTTTTGCAAGAATGCGTCATAACTGTGCTGTGTATTTCGTATTATATCATGCCAGAACTTACCTAATATGCAGTTGTGACACTTTTATGAATCCTAATACTGACTAATGTGTTCAAGTGGGAGTTTGTTTTGAGGAATATGAGGTCTTTGTTGCTTTTGTGTTTTATGTATTTTTAAGAAAGAAAATGGATATATTTTATCACATCAACATATGAAGTTTTGTAATGACACATACCCACCCCTAAATAAAGTTAAAACAAATGACACACTAGGAGAAAATGTTTTCAAAATGTAGGACAAACAATCTAAGACATAAGTAACTGCAAATTAGTAAGAGAAAGAAAAACAACTAATAAAAAAGTAAGCAAAGGATGTAAATAGGATATTAACAGACAAGTGGAAAATAATTGTCAATAAGAGTATGACAAAGGCTCAGTTTCAAGAATAATCATGGAGCAAATCAAAATACTAAGATACTGTTTTTATCCTGCCATATTGGTAAATTTGCATTGTTTGATAATAATCATTCATTCATATTTTGACAAATATTTTTGTGCCCTAAGCTTATACCAGCCCTAATTCTAAGCATAGCTGAGAACAGAGTAGATTCCCTGTCCTTAAGAAACTTGCATTACTGAGTAGGAAATAGTCAATACATAAATAAACAAACATGAGAATAACTTAATTTCAGATAATGACATTTCTATAAATAAATAAATAGCATATTTCAATAGACTAGGGTGGGAGTCAGACGAACTGTACAGAGAAGGTGTCCCAGAGAGGAAAGCTGGTGGCTAAGGTGTTGCTAGCTGTGTAAGTTTTGGGAGGTGGGGATGAGATGGAGGTAGCGTTGGGTGGGCAGAACTTTTTTAAGAGTGCAGAGCTGGGCAAAGATCCAAAGACAGGAAGAATCTGCCATTCTGGAGGCATAAGAGGCCAGTGTTTCCAGAGCATTGAAAACAGTGCAGTGTACTTTGTATTACATTATGTCAGAATTTGCCTAATGCAACATTTTGAAAGGTAGAAGTGAAGTTCCAAAAGTGGAACAGGACAACATCAGGTAAGGACCAAGATGGACATTTTAAGAAGATTGTATTTGACACAAAAAGCAGTGAGAATCCCTGAGAACTCTGAAATGGAGGAGAGGCATATCGAGGTCTTAAGTTTATTCTGAGACTGCATGGAGGAAGGATTGTGGGTGGAAGAAGAATGGAAACACGGAGCCCAGTTAGGAGTTGAAGAGGGGCAAATGGGCTCTGAATGTATTTTGGAGGTAGAGCCTCAGGTTTTGCTGATAGACTGGGTGAATAGGGTGAAGGAAAAGGAGGAATCAAAGGTGGCTCTCCTGGGTTTGTCCAGATACCCTGGGTGGATGGTGGCAAGATTAACCAGGATAAGGGAAAAGGACGGAGGGGGAACAGAGTTCCTTGGAGGCGTCTGGCCATGACTGCTCACTGGTGGGGCCACTGAAGACATTGGCAGGGGAGGAAAATAATCAAATAGGCATTTTTGAAGCACGGATTGGAGAAAGGTGATCCTAGGGTGTGCTTGAATGTAAGGGTAGAGGCTCCTGCCACAGTCCAAGCAGAAATAGTGAGGCTCAGAACCGAGGCAGAGAGAATGGTGGAGAAAGGAGAACAGCTTCCAGAGATGGGAATAAAGGCAAAATTAGAACACAATGTTGGCTTGGTGGTGCAGCCAGAGAGGAAAGTGGGTGCCTGTCACAAGGGCTCCCAAATTTGTCACCTGAGTAAAGATGTGAAAAGGGTATCATCCAACAAAAACAAAACAAAAAAATTAAGGAGGATGGAGAACAAATGTCTTTCTCTCGACAAGGCTGTAGGTCCTCAAGTACTGGGCCCAGGCCCTTCTCTTGTCTTGTGTGTGATCTGTGGATAATCCCACATAAAGTGAGTGGAATTATCAGATTAAAACAACAACAGTGGTCACAACAATAACAACATTGGAACCACTGGATGATTTTCTGGTCATATTTTCATTAACTTGCTACAATATTCCAACTTCCTATTTGAGAAACAAGAAAAAAGATGATTTATTGGGTGTGAGGTGGAGGATGGGAGAGTGAGTAGGGTAGGCCAATTGCTTTATTATTTTGTTCACAAACAGTGATTATGAAAATAAGGGCAAAATTGTAAAGAACTGTTGGGGGCTGTAGGATGATGAGCATAGGGTTAGGTGAGCTGCTGAATTGGAAGATAGAGGAGATCCCTTTACTGAGAGCCCATTCTCAACAATGGCTTGAAAACACTTAGGTGATTCTCAGTCAGATTAAGCCCAGTCATTTGTTAATAAATTAAAATACCAACATTACAAAGAATATGTATTGGAGATTTGTGAGTACACACGAATACAACAAATATTAACAAGTTGAATACCAGCTTATATTTATTTCCAGGATCTGTGTCTAATTTTTAGTATTAATATATTACTAAAAGAATATTTTAATAGACAGATCTATTTTGTTCTCTACAATTCTTATCCAAAACCTTCTGCTTGGGGAACTACTTAATTTTCTTTTATTCTAATAAGTAGATGAATGAGACTTCACTTAACTGTAATTTCCCTCTATTAGCTGTTCATGACATGTTACTTAGTAATACTTCCAAAAGTCATGCTTACACAATGTTGAGTACCAACTTTAGAAATTATTAATTTAACAAATCCAAATCAAATCCAAATAAATAAACTTCCAGTCAAGAAGAACTGAAGTGATTTCATAATATGCCTAAATATTGACCATTGTTCTTCAACTTTGAGGTGTTTTAATAGCAAGATAAGGAAATACCAGCCAGGGATGAAAATCTCAGCATTCTGACCATCACATGTTGTGACTTGTGTAACAGCACAGATGGACATGAAGATGGTGAGCCTTGTAAGGCCCCTCTTCTCCCTCACATCTTAGCTGGAGGAATTTTAGTTTCATTATCCAGCACCAATAAGTATCCTTTCCCTCTTTGTACGCTAAGAACATTTATTCCATGATTGTCTGTTTCCACTCTAATTTGTATTCTGTCTACACAAAAGACTGGATGTTATAATGCTTAGCGACATACCACATAACTCAGACTGAATTCTCTCACACAGTCCCAGAGAGAGAGGGTCAGCCAGATGCCAAAACACTGCTAGTGTGGTGGCTTTCCTTCTGAGCTGAGGAGATGTTTAAATGGTGTTGTACCATTTCTTGAACTTACATTTTTGCCTCTGTGCCTCCTAGGTATGAGATGATTTATAGACCAACATTTTTCCATGTTTTCTTCACATGGATTGCTTTTTCTTTTTCTTTTCTTTTTTTTTTTTTTTTCTGTAGGACTCTCCAGCTCCTTAAATAGGCTGCTGTTCTTTTGATTCACTACTCAGAGTTAGAGGTTATAGCATTTCCCAAACCTGTTTTACTTGCTTTAACCCAGGATTTCCTGTGAGCAGTACATATTTTTTTTTCTGTAATACCTGACACATCTAGTGAAGCACACTTTTGCCAACATGAAATGAATAGCCATGTCTTTAATAAGCATGGCTAACTCAAAGAGAAGGTCATAGTTTTTACACATTTTGCCTTCTAAAATGTAAGACTGATTCACTAATCAATTGATTTGTCAATAGAGAAACACAAACAATCTCTCACAAAGGTATCACTGCAAGTTTACTGATGCTCATGACTGAATCTATCTCCAGAAACAAAGGGAGACTAGAAAGCAAAATCGTTTTCCAAATGGCGGAAATAGGTGAACAGAGCCCTCCAATATAGTCAAAGCCACTTTCTTGTCACAATAATGAAGGCTGTGTTAGAAAAGGCAAGTTAATAAGAACACATATTAAAAAGAAATTATCCAGAATAACACACTTTTGGAACAATCTCATCTAACTCCAACTTCAAAGAGGAGAGAACTGGAGATAAAAGCAAACAAAACTAGCAGATGGCACTCCTGTGACTAGCAACAAAGCACCTTAATTTCGAACTCAATGTTCTTCCAAGGAGAAAAATGCAAAGATTATCCTCCCTGGTAGTTTAAGTAAAGCTGACATTGGTTTAAAAAACAAAAAAAGGCTTTGGTTTTAAGATAAAGCAGTGAATCTTGCTTTAAAGGCAGCCTAGAGGGTAAAGGAGGGGAATGAATGACTATACGGCTCATAAGATCTGGTCAGCAGTAAATGAAAGGAGGGTGAGGCTACTTTAGTGGAAGCAAGAAGACTTAGCAGGACTGAATTGCACACAAGGCGATGAATATCCCGAATGATGGCTAAGTCTCCGTGATGCCACCAGACTTACAGATCATCCAGTCAGTCATTTTACTAACAACAATTTTATAACTACTAAACTATTTAACCATGTGCCCTGTTTCTCATTTATTCTCCAGTATGCGAGTGAGTATATATTTAGTTTGGCAAAAGATTTATTTCCCAGCTAGAAGTAAATCAGGTCCATATTACACTCCAAAACCCAATGTCATGTTGATTGTTTATGCCAATTTTGATCCAGGTGTTTCTCACTTGTTGATGTGGAGACAGTGGGAAAGTGCATGCTCCTTGTCACCATACAGAGCTGTAGTTGTAATTTTAGGGCTGCTTGCAATACTAGTGGTGAAAGTCAATAATTTTTGGATAAATATGATGACTGAGTCCAAGAAAGCTTAACTATGTATGATGGGAGATATGGTAAGATGTTTACACCTCCCAGACCATGTATGTGAACCACCGTAAATAGTAAAAGGAGAAGTCACAAAGAAATAAGGATTTGATTTAACTGTGGCAGATATTTGCTTTGTTTTGAGTCAGAGTCACTGTTGCTCTGAGATCTGTAACAGTTCAGTGAGTGTCCCTCTCTTCCAACCTGCATCCCTTTACTTGAGCACTTTGTCTGGTGCTGACATCTATTCTGTCCACAGGTGCTACAGGCTGAATGTCCTGAGGAATTAATGCTTCTGGGAGCAGCCTTTGACCAGTCCCTGAGAGAATTAGCAGATAGGCCCATGAGCTCGTTCACCCCTTGGTTGAGATAAATCTGAGGCACATGCTTGATGCTGGTTCCTAGAGGTCCCCAGCAGGTTTAAGCTCTGCGTGCCCATGGTGGAAACTGGCCTCATGTCATAACCTTCCCAGTCTGCCTTCCTCTCTCACTTCCCCAACCCCTGACTGCTGTTTCTTGGAATCGCTCCCAAAATAAACAGCTTGTCCTTGAATCCTTGACTTGGGTCTGCTTTTAGGGAACCCACACAAGACAATATGACTTGACTCACATTTCTCTCCAGCTTGGCCCTCTGTAGGATTAGTAACGACAGGCAGGGATACATCATGGACACCAGGCCATTGTCCAGTGCTTGCTCTCTATGAGTCTTTCAAGTTCCAGTTGGGTGAGTGTGACCCACTTCTGCAGCCCTTCCAACTCAGCACACATGCTGCCAGGAGCAGAGAGCATCGGGGTAAACACGACATTTTCCTCATGCTCAGCAAGACAGGAAGTTTATTAAATCTGGTATAAATCTTTGTCTTTAAAGTGCCAGTTGGTGATTTATTTTCTCCTTCTGTTTAGATTTTTTAGAACATAGGTGCCAACCTCTGGAATCCAATCCAAAACCCCAAGCGAAGTCCTGTTGATAAATCAACAAAAGCCCTGTTTGCACAACGCAAGCCAAATGCAAATCCCTCATCCTTGAGAGCGAGTCTAATGATCATTTTTCAATGTTATAAAAGGTGCCATAACAATGCATCTTACTAATTCTCACCTTGGCTTCTAAGAAACCTCCTCTGGCTGCCTTCCTTCAAAGAAAATCCACAGATAAATAAAACCTCTCAAGGAACACCATAGGTGGTAAACACATCTGAGGGGAAAGAAAATTGCTTCAGGATGCAGTTAGCGGGCATATTCCCCACTATCTCTCCCTTGCATTTGGGCAGCCAGTTCATCCGTGTGTGCTTCTTCATCTGCAAAAGGGTTTTAACATGGATCTGATGCAGGCTCTGAGAGCAATTTAAATAGTGTGGCTAAGACCTTGTTAACCTCTCCTTGTTATGAGCTGGGACTCAGGCATGTGGCTGAATCCATATAACCCTCTATTTCCTTACCCTAGGATGGTTGAAAGGATTAAACGCATTCACTTATTTGTTCCCTCACCCAAGAAATATATATTTGGCACCTACTCTGTGCCAGAAACAGACTGGGCTGGGGATACCCAGGTGAACCAAACAATTGTGGCCAAAGGAAAGAAGGTTAGTGGCAGTGAGGCAGTGAAAACAAAGAGACGAAGACAAAAAACTGAGGCTGATGATGTTGGCATGAGCCAAACCATACCAGGCCTCAAAGGAGCTTGGTCTTTTTGCTAAGAACTATTGGAAACCATTAAAGGGCATGAAGCAAGAGAATGAGTGGCATGAGAAGAAATTAGGTGACAAGAGGAGAATGGATGAGCTAAGTGCTAATAACAAGGCCACCAGACCAGTGTCTGGAACAGCACAAATGTTTAACAAATAGAAGTTCTTGCCGCTCCCCTTGCACCCATCCCCTCAGAAGCCAGAGTTATTATCCTGCCCTTAACCACCTCCTCTAAGGTAATATTACCTAGTAACTGTTAAGCTATTACCTGCCTCCATGATTCAATTATCCACTTGGGGGCAAAGATCATTTCTTCTTTGGGAGGAGGAAATTGGAAATTAAGTTTTATGAGCTAAGGTAGAAAAGGCTTCTGTTTGACAAGAATCATTGTAAAATTATTACACATTTCATATCAATGTGTGTAGCTAACTACTATACCAAAGAGGTTATGGGATTCTAGAAATGATATTTATGATCAGAGGCAGCTCAAATGGTTGGGGAAACGTGAAAGAGATATACACAGATATAATATAATCATGTGTCCTTAAAAACAAGTTGGCAGGTTGGCTCAGTCCATTTTTGGTAAATAGAATAAGTATTTAAAATAACAAGGGCAGCTAATTAGGTATATATCCTATTCATGAAAATTTGCTATTATGTAAGACCTATGAGTTGTTGATCATAAGACTTTATTTTGAAAAACGTTGGAATATATATGTTTGTAAAGATAAATGCATCTAAACGATTGTGTCTGGACAATGAGATTTCTTTTGTGCTGTTTAAAATATACAAAAGATGGACAGAGACAGACACAGAACTATGTCGCCATCAAAGAGTTTCAAAGAAACCAATGACTAGGTGTTAGTTAGATGCTTTCAAAAAACTAAAATCTAAGAACCACCAGATGGTTTTATTTTGCTACATTTAGATAAAGACAAACAAAGAAGTGACAAACCCATTACTGGATATAGATTTAATAGTCTATCAAGAAGAGTGATTTTTAAATTGGAAATTTGAAAGAGAGATTCAAAAATCCAGAATTGGTGAAGGGCTAAGAAATTGTCCAACTTTACAACAGAAATGGAAAGATCTGGCAGATGAAATCTTAGGGTTTTACTTGATAAGTAAAAAGAGAAACCAATCATGAGAATTGTCAGAAGGCTAGGGAGAAGCAAATGTTGCCGTATTGTTCAAAGAATTATTAGGCTACATTCTGGAAATAATAAGAAAATTTGTAGTTGATCCCTAAGAAAATTCAAGAATAAAATTTCAATCATATGACTTCTGAGCTCTTAGAAAGGAATGAGCATCAGGAGTCAAAATAAGTTCACAACAAACAAGCCCTTCCACATAGTTGTTGATGTTGGTTTTCATTGTGTTACCAAAGAGGGGGGATCAGGATCAGGCAATAGATCCATTGGGTATAATTCTGGGAAACATGGACAAGCACCAGGAAAAAGGGAATTGTTCCAGGTACCTCTAAATCAGAAACATTTATTGCCAAAGTGAAACGAAGATGAATTCCTCTCTGTGTTCAGTCATGTTTGGTAATCCATCTGCTTTATATTCAGGTTTTTATTCTGGGTTTTCTTTGAGCATGGGTGGACAAATCTATGTATAAAGCATTTCCTACAAATTAGGCCATGCACAGTAAAAAGTTAACTTGTGACTTTCTAGACAAATGCCATTTCATATCATTACTCCTATTGATATTTATGCTATCCTTTCTAGCATGTGAACAATAAGTTACTATCATTTTCTAGACAAATTAAAACTTTAGTGACTTGTAGAAAAGCGATTGTGTTTGGAATTCGCTAAGCAATAATCATTCCATCACCCTAGACTAGTAATGCCGGGCGAATGAAGTTAAAACTCCATGATGAACATCGAGAAAAGCACCCATCCTTTTGGAAGAGTTTCAGCTTGGTAAGGAAACTGGCAAGTTTTGCTTTAATGTGGACAGTGGTACCTGCATTCTCAACCAGAGCTCCATTCCAACATGGCCCCGGAGAAGCTCTGTACAGCAGAGCCTTCACATCATCTGCACTATATGTACACTTGGTCAGGCTGTGTAAACTTTGACATGTGGGTGTCAATCTTTCTCATATTTGCAGATGGCTTTATCAGAGCGTGATTAGTTTCCAGAACAAATTTGAGCAAAAGAAAACATTACCTACAGTATGTAAGCCAACACACCAGCTAGTTTTCAGATTTGTCTATTTACATGGGCACTAGATGTTTTGCTAAGGCTCTCTAACACTGATGGTAATTGAACAGTGCCAGTGTGTTAGTGGAAGCTGATGAGTTGTAAAGGTTTTATAAACAACTAGGGTGGATTTGGCCACAGCCTTTCTAGTAATGTTTGTTAATCTCCCTGAGCAAGTGTGCACCTAACACAATGTAAATACTCCAGAATTTGGAGGTGTCAATAGTGTAACTTTTACTGTTTGTAAAATCATTCTTTGATATCATCAGTAAGTTTACTGAATGTCCCATGGCCAAATATAATAAAACCTTAAGTAAGCGCTTACAGAGAAATAAGGGAAAACATGTGTTTTATTTTTACCCCGCTGCATGTTTGTTAAAGGATCACCGTAGACTGATAAATAGAGTCATGACTGTGTCTGTGTATAGATTTCCATCTGGATTTCAGTTAAGGCTAGTTTTACTCTATGCTGAAGAGGAAAAGTATCTTTACAACTATTAGATGGCTTAGTTTACCTATTTCACTGAGAAAGACCTTAGAACTTTCAGGGAAGATCTTTACTGATCTCAAATTATCAGCAAATCCAAAATTTCTTTAAGATTAATTTCAAGTAGAATTGAGGGTGTAGGTGTAGCTGGTAAAATCTGTGTTCAGAAATTCTTGTGCACACCCTTGTTTGTGGGTGTGGCTGTGCTTTCCAATGATGTCAAATGCTACCTAATGAACCTCCCATTTTTCCTCAGCTCCCTTGTTAACCGCTAGAGGGCCGATCCATTTCCAAGGGTTTCCTGGGCAAGAGGAAAAATCCTTCTGAACATCAAAAGAAAAATAGTTAAAAGTTTTCTGGGGTTTTTTTCTTTTTTTCTTTTTTTTTTCTGTGAAAAATCTCATCCCCACTCACTCTTGCATTGTTGATGTCTGTGAAAACTTTGGGAATATGCAGTGTCCTGGTGCACCTGACAAGACTACAGCCCCGGAGGTTAACAAGCAGCCCCTCTGGCTGCAGTATTGATGCAGAGGAAATGAAATGGCGGTGACATTTTAAAGAGGAATTTGTGAACCACAGATATCAGCATGGCTAGCGCAGCATAGTGGCACATAAAATCAATACAAATAACCCGAACCTTAATACCTTGATCCAGGGAAGAGACTAGCTTTATCAGACGCCAGGCAGGGAGCGGCCGGTGGGCCACCTGCGCTGGGTGTGCTATTGACCTACTCTGGAGAGGCATTAAGCCAACCACAATTAGGAGGATTTCTTTTTTAGAGATGCCTTTTGCTAGAGAGAATTTTCTGGGGAAATGTGTGTCATAATAAAAATAATCTTTGAAACACCTCCTTGCAGCAAACTTGATCATACCATATTGTCATTGCAAAAACTAAGACACTATATTTTTCTCCAAATTTTACAAATTGTTTCTGCTTTATATATATATATATATACACACACACACATATGTATCTGTGAAAATCGTCTGAAGATGTACTGCCTTCCCCTTCTATAGTTTCTAAAGGCTGAGAATAAAACTTCTATTTTGTGAGATTACAATTACTGCTCTTAGTGTTCACTGCAAGAAAAAAAAGTCATTTTCTCTTCTTTGTAGCATGAAATTCTTATGTGCATAACTAAGTTTATGCAGCTAGCTAAAAAATCAATGGGAGCTAAGACCTGGCATTATAAAAGAGTGGGACTCTATTGATTGCAATATTAAATTTTCCCTCTTTGCATAATTTCATTTAAAAAACAGGCTGCAAAAACCTGTGGTCAACTTAATTTGGAAAATGTATTTTTGAAGAATATCCTTTCTGTTTTTTGTTTTACTTCTTCTTGAGATGTTATGACAAAGAGCGACTTCATTTTTCAAAACTGTGAAAACCCTTAAGGACAGGTAACACTGTTTTAGATTTTATAAGGTATGTGGGGTAAACTCAGGAAACAGAGGTGGGGGGAGGCACAATCTTTCCCAGGCACATCTTTTTGGCAATTTTCCTTGTGTGTAGCCCTTGTGAGGTTTTATTTGCAAAGAATTAGAAGGCCATGCAAACACAAGACCTACCAGTGTGTAGATTACTCCTGATGTTGGAGTGGAAAACCAAGTATCTTCTGAAATCAATCTCCTGTTTCCAGATAGATGTATGAGTAACCAAGTGTCCCCCTTGAATAAGAAGCACAGATTTGGCTGAACAGAAATAGGGCAATCTTTCAATAGCAGGAGACTAACTCTCTCACAAAACAGAAAAAGAAGAAAGAATTTATTTTCTTTGTCATATTCAATGCTTGAATGGAAAGCAAGTACCTGCCTTCTCTAGGTCTGTGTGAAGAAGAGGACAAGATGGTGGATTTCTTTCCATTATTAATGATTGACTTTTCAAAAGAGTTACTTCTGTCTTTTAATTCTGTAGGATGCAGATGTCTGGGCACAAGAGGTGTTTGTTGTGTAGCACTTTGTCTCGATGAACTGTGATGTCATGGAAAACCCAACAGCCTCTCCTGGTCCACATACAGGAGTGTTGCTTGGTCTTAGGGCCAAACACACCCCAGTCTTGGCCTGAATTTGGGTTTCTCCCTGCCCTCGCCTGCCTTGGACAAGCCAGGTGCATGAGTCCTAATGCTGAAAACTCTCAGGAGACAAAACCCCTCCGTTCCGAAAACTTCCAAGTCCTGTGCAAATGCACATATGAACCCAGGGCTTTGAGAAGGTGAAAGCCACAGCGGCGTGGAGTTGCGTGTGTGAGTGTGTGTACAGAGTAACTCTGTTTGTTTGTAGGTCCTTAGTAGAAGGGTGTCTAATGTTGACTTTTTGAGGCTAATATTGTTTGAATTTTTTATCCTGACTCTAAGCCACCTTACAGAGGGCTCTTTTTCCCATGCTGTTTGTACACTCATTACCTTTTAAAATGTCTTGAAGTAGTAAACAGTTCAACAGTTCTCCCTTCCATCCACCCATTGTCAAGAATAATGGGGGCCAGACTGCCAAGTGCAGCATTAGATGTTGTCGCCTGCGGCTGGCCCTGGCCATAAATATTTGGAGCTTTGGGGCAATCATTCGCACACACTATGCAGTTCAACAAATCCTTCATGAAAACCCAGTCAGTTACCCTGAGAAAAATGTGTGGCCCAAGACATGTTTATTGGGGTGGATTTCTGGTAATGTGATTGTCACAAGGCTCTTGTTTTTTTTTTTGGTTGATAATTTGTTGTAAAGGAAGTAAGAGATGGTGTAACAGATAGGCCTTCTCTGCATGTGTGTGAATGGGTATTTGCATGGGTATTTCCTTTCACTTGAATTGAACTACTAAAGACCACACTGTATTTTTCCTTAGTTTGAGCAATAGAGAGAGGGTTGTGACTTTCTTTTCAGGGGAGAAAGAAAATCATTTAATTTTAGCCACTTTATTCCTGGTCTTTGTGCATGAAGAAATGAATCCACATCTCTATTCCTTTGGCTTAGGACAGGGCATGGGGAGGTGGGGTATGCTTGGAAAAGGCCAGGGAACAGGGGGCGTATCCATCTGACTCCTTGACATTCTTCCAGGGAGAATCCTCCTTTGTTCCTTCAAGCAAGTGAGTTAGAGAAGGCTTGTAATTACTACATTGTCAAGTTAAATTAAAAGCAATGCCCTCCTGGTGGCCTGTCAGCTTAAGAGGCATCCCTCTCTTTCAGGGCTCTGGCTGAGGCCCTTATTGTGCTGGTGAAAAGGCCAAGTGAGTCTCAGCCTATTCCCATCCAGAGACATTCTGGAATAGGATCCTGGTACATTTCTGCCTTAGGGTTGTGTGTGAGTCTGTGTGTGAGTCTGTGCGTGTATTTTAAGTTTGAAAGCAGACTGGCTTGGCTCTTATACAATCTCTACTCTGAAGTACATCTGGCAAAGACACCGTGGCTCTTTGGAGGCTGTTGATTCCATGGTGAATAGAACAGGGCCAGCATGCCCCGGGATGAGGCATGTCAAAGGAGCATCCAACCGCAGTCTCCAGGAGGAAGGTAGGAGCCAATGCCATCACTAGGGACCCAAAGCCTTCTTTGAAAATTACCTTCCTTGTGGACTAACATGTGTTTTCAGGAGAAAACCATTGCATTTTAACTAAAGGCTGCATAGAGACCTTGTCAGCCTCAGCCTGAGATGACAGTATTCAGAGCATATCCTTATCTGGACAAGGACTTTGGGGTTCAGAACCTAGTTTTGAAAGAACTAGCCTCAAATTCCCATCTTCAAATGTCTCTGAGCAAGAACTTGGACAAGTCGCTTGGGCCCCGTGAATCTCCTTGCAACCTACCAGAGACTATTTTCTACCTTATCAGTTGCAGCGACTGTCAATGAGCTTATATGAGTGAAGTGAATACTAAATTGCCAAGTAAATAAAGATTTGGTATTTAGGAAAGAGAACAGGCTATCTAGTGTGTTACCTGTGTTTGGAAGGAGTTAAAAGGAAAATGCTCGATCAAGGCAAGAAACAAGGTTAAAAGTACTCAAGCCTTTTTTCCCAGTTTTATTGAGTCTCATTAGGGAGTCTCTAACATAGAAGGCTCTCCCTCTAAGCAGACTAAACTGCTGGCATTCATTGCAGGTTATAAATAGAGAAGCAAATCTCTAAAACTAGTTTAGGGTCATGGAAAGGACTACTTTCAATCATTTCCTCATAAATAATATTAGGAACATTATTTCTAATAAGTAACTCTTGCGCATTGGTTTCTCTGAGAAACAGACACTGAGATAGAATTGGGAGTGCAGAGTTTATTGGGGGATAACAGTGTTAAAGGAAAAGGGAGGAAGGAAAAAGTTGGAAGGGTTATTGGACCACAGTGCAGACCTGGCAAAGTCTGTGTCCACCCCAATGGGAGCTCAGAGAAAAGGCGACCCCTTGGAAGAACCCCTCAATGGGCAGAAGTTGCGAGGATCTTTTACCACTGTTGTGCTCTGGTACTGGCCAGGGGCTGCCCTGGAAGAGCTCACAAGCTGAGATGTGTCTGGAGGCTGTGGGCTCATCTGAATCCTTGCAGCTGAACAGGGAGCCTTCCCTTGAAGAGGAATTTGTCATACTGACAAACACTCCCCTCCTCATCCTCATCCCTTCCACCAATATTCAGAATGTTACCAGCAGAGACTCACTGAGATAAACACACTCTGTTGATCAATCCTGCTTAGGACTTGATCCACTATTACATTTTCACTGTAGGATGTGTAAAAATGTACACAATAAAATATTTGTTAATAATCAGATCAGATGAATCTGGTATACTCTTAAAAAATTGTCATGATTCTTTCTTATGACATGAAAATTGTACAGTTGTAGAATGCAGAGTTTCCCTTTGTGCACTGGCTGCCAGAAGTCTGAAAACTATGAGGAATTTTAGCCTGGGCTTTTGAAAAGTATGATCCATGACGTCCTTTCTCTGCATGATTCTCAAACTCTTATTTAAACCTTTTATTTCTTATACTTTATGTTTAGCCTCCATAAATGCTTTTTGGAAATGTAGAGAGATAAAATATAGACATGGATATGGATCTCTATTATTCCAGGAATCAGCCAGGGAATTTTGTTTCCACTTGAGCACCCATTCTGGCTCAGTCAGTTCTCCCTTTTGTTTTGTTTTCCTGGTCCCCCCACTCCCTTACATAGCCTTTGTCAGGTGGTGTCTGCCTCCACATTCTCATCTTTATACCAACTCACTCTATGAAGCTTAATTCAAGTTGTGGGTCTATCAAAACACACAGAAAAAACGGCCAGGCCCAGTGGTTCACGCCCGTAATCCCAGCACTGTGGAGGCAAAGGATGGCAGATCACTTGAGCCCAGAGTTGTTCGAGACCAGCCTGGGCCACATGGCAAGATCTCATCTCTACAACAAATACAAAAATTAACGGGCATGGGAGCAAGCACCTTTAGTCCCAGCTACTTGAGAGGCTTCGGTGAGAGGATGGCTTGAGCCTGGGAGGTGGGGGTTGCAATGAGCCAAGATTGTGCCACTGTACTCCAGCCTTGGGGACAGAGCCAGATCCTGTCTCAAAACACAAAAATAAAAACAAACACATACACAAAGAAAAACAAACCCCTCTTGGCATCCCCTGTCTGCAGTCTGTGACTTGCCATTGTGGCTCTGCTGCAGAGAGGTTGCATCCTACTCCAGCCATGCCACATCACCACGCCCAAGCAACCCCGCGGGTAAGTCACAGAACTGCTCTGAATGCGAGTTTCTCATCTGTGGATTCGAGCTGAGCTTCCCTTCCTCTCGGTGTGGCTCTGAATGAAGCAGGAGCATGTGCAGAGCACTGTGTACCTGGGTGGCCCTTCATGCCTCACGTCGCATCTTGAGACATCCACAGTAACTGTGGGCCACATGACAGTATAAAGCACCTAACCAAAGTCTCCTGGGTGTTTCTAGAGGTCAGGCACAGGTATGTGTTGTTTTCTATCTATGAGCTTCTCGTAAGATGACCAATGAGGTTTTTCCCTACATTTTCTGCATCTCCATTAGTCCTGGCAGTGCTATTAAGCGTCTAATAAGTTATTGCATTTAATGATGACTAAATTCCAAAGTGGTTGTCATTTTATCACAATCTTTGGGTGGAGTAGAGGGGAAGGCATGCTTCTCCTAGTCCTCATGAGTCCATCTCACTTAGCTGTTTTAAAGAAAACAAAAGGCCAGGCACAGTGGTTCTCGCCTGTAATCCTGGCACTTTGGTAGGCTGAGACGGGAAGATTACTTGATGACAGGAGTTTGAGACCAGCCTGCACAGTGGAGCGAGACCCTGTCTCTACAAAAGATAAAAGTAAAAAAAATTAGCCAGGTGTGGTGGCGCACACCTGTGATCCCAGCTATTCAGGAGGCTGAGGCAAGACGATCCCTTGAGCCCACGAGCTCAAGGCTGCAGTGATCTCACCACTGCACTCCAGCCTGGGCAACAGCATGAGACTCTGTCTTAAAAAACAAATAAATAAATAAATAATAAAGAAAAAAACAGAATTAGCAGATGTCAATGTTATCTCTTTCTCTTTTTTTTTTTAAATTTGCTTAACCTGCCGACCAATACTTTGGCAGTCTCAGTGTTTCTCAAGATGGCACAAAACCCCACATAAAATACACAGAGCAGCTACTTGCTGAGCCCACAGCCTGAGGCAAGCAGGGTTGCCCTGACCTGCACTGCCAGCCTTAGGCCACCTCTGAGGTTCTCTTGGGATGGGCAGGACAGACAGGTGGAGGGAAGGAGCCATGGTAAGGTAAATCCCAGGGCCTGGATGATGTGGGCTCCTCAGCAAATCAGCCATATCACATGACACAGGTAGTAATGTTATTTGATTAAGCATAGGAAGTACGGTGAGTGTAGCTCATTTTTGATATTCTGATGTCATTATTTCAAGTATTAGTTGTGATTTTATGGGTCCTAAGAATTTAACAACAACAAAAAGCAAGCTTTGGCAAAAGTGTTGTGTCATATTTTACACTAACTTTTCAACAAATAACACACACCATATTGCTCTTCACCTCTTAAAAGCAAAATTAAAACCAGTATAGCCTGGCTGTTTGAGGACCCTTCTTTTCCATGCAACTTAATGTCCCTGGAGCTAGGTGACTGGGAAGCATTCCCTGTCCTCTTTTCATGGCAGAGATGATAGAGGAGTGCAAGATAGTGTACTGGCTCCTTACCCACCAGAGAAAGACTCAGCCATCTGTACGACTAGCTTTGCTGAGTGGCAAACACCGTAACTGGAGGACTTGCTTCTAAAGAGGAAATGCTCACCTTTATATTCAACAAATAGGTATGCATACCTCAAGAGGCCTTGCTGGAAGATTTCATCACAATTTGTGGATGGTAACAAAGAGAAATCCCCAACTCACTGGCCCTCACTTTTCCCTCTACCCTCCCTGCATCCTTCCGACCCAGCCAAAACATTTCCTCTGAAAAGTTGCATGCCTGTTCCAAAGACAGACTCTGTTGCTCCTTGAAGAATTCCAAGCCATGCTTGCACCCCAGGGAGTGACAAACAGACCCACTGGGGCATGGGAAGAAAATATTACATCCTAAATTTATAAGTATTTTTATCTCACTATGCAAAAAATAACATTTGCGTCTTTCATAATATTCATGATATAATAATATACTTGTATGTATAAAATAAACACATGTACCTGTGTTATGGTACATGCTCCTCTTGAAACTTATATAGAGTACTTAACAAAAGACCACTGGAGATAACCACCTTGCAGAAGACCTCCTCCAGGTACAAATTTCCATTACTCACTCACGCAAAAACTCAGGTATTCTGAAATTTGAACTTTGGAAAGAGGCAAATAGTACTGCTGCTCTGCAAAGTACAAGGTAATCTGAAATTGCCAGCTTGGTGTAATCAAGGCTGACTTTCACTTGGCTTTGTGTGCATTTGAGTTTCTCCCTACTTCTGCTTTACCTGCACAAATAGCACCAGTTTGGATGCAATAGGGATATTGGCTTCACTATCAAGGATTGTGTCTCACTTTTAATTGAATATCTCATTCTGGAATGTACACCATATGCTCTGTTGCCTACCAGCTGAACTGAAGAAATCACAACAAAATCTAATGTCAAGTGTCTTATAGCCTCTTGAGCACAGGTCAAATCACATTACAATTGGTGCTCCATATTTAGGGGTTCTGCAACCACGGATTCAACCAACCTCCAATCAAAAGCATTCATCCTCCCCCATAAAAGTTAACGGTTGCAGCTCTACTGAATATGTATGGACTTCTTTCTCATCATTATTGCTTAAACAATACAACTATTTAAATAGCATTTACATTGTATTAGATATTATAAATAAGCTAGAAATAATTTAAAGTATACAGGAAGATGGACATAGGTTATATGCAAATACTATGTCATTTTCTATCAGGGGCTTGAGCATCTATGAATTTTTGTGTCCAAGGTGGGTCCTAGAACCAATGCCCCGTGGATACTGAGGGACGAATGTAAATCTTCGTCTCATACCCCAGGGAAATTCAAAATCCTCCCGACATTTTCATTGATTACTAAAGGGCTTATGTTCTCAAAGGAAACTATGTCTCCAGGCTCCAACTTCTATTTGTTTCCAAATTTCATCCCAATATTGTGGCACGTCTCCTTTGTCTGTGCCCATATTTTGTAACCCACTGACACAAAGCACTTGATAATGAATTAGACTTCACTAACTGTTTGGGCTTCATGCAGAGGAGTCACAATGTGCCCAACACCAAGCATTTTAAAAGGTTATGTGAGCTGCTCTTCATCTGGTATCATGATTCCCATGGCTGGGTACCTCATGCAGCCAGCTTTCTGCTATCTTATTAGTCCATTTCTTCTCCTCTTGCATATCATCCTGGAAATCCATCTTATCCTATTACAACAAGAAATCCAATAGCTTCCAGCTCTAAACTTGCATACACCATCAAGTTTGTCAGACCAGAACTGGCGGAATTTCCATCTCATCCAGTGAGTCTAATAGAAGGCGGTTGTGGAATACATGATGATTTTTCCTCTGATGTGGGCAGAGGGCAGAGGCAATCACAGTACTTGACTTGAAAACTCTTCATGCCTTCAGACCCACCTCAGATACCAAAAATTCATAGATAAAATATGCCCCATTCTACACCACCCCGAAGCTGAATTAGACAATATACAAATTCAGCAGTGGAGGGGAGTTGTTTTAAAAACCAATTTGATATTTGATATTTGATAGTGTTTAAAGACACTGTGGATGCTTTCTGGTCCTGCGGAGTGGAGCTGGACACCTGGGTCTTACACAAGGGACTCTGGATTCGGAAACCCCCACTCCTGCACTGCCAGGGCCAATGGAAGCCCAGTGGAGTGTATGACCACGTTATGCACGTGAGCAGCAGGGCAGGGGATGAAGTAGTCTCTGTTGATGTGCATACAATCAATCCACCCTACCCTTCTGCTCTCCCCGCACAGGTCTCCTTCCCACACCACTTTCTCTTTACCTCTGAAGCTGGCCTGTCCTTCCGTGCCCTCCTCCAGTTTTCCATCCACCTTTAACACACAGCTTAGAGCAATTTCTTCTGCATATCCACCATACTGATGGCTGTTTGTAGTCCCCAGTAGACATTCTCTACAGGAGTCAAACAAGAATTCACAAGAAAGGATGTAAAGCTATGCTTTGAAATGAGAGTGAAGCACCATTCTCTGACATGCTTACAGCAGGTTTCCTCTCAATGGCAGATTTATGGGGGATTTTATTGATTCTATTTTCATCCATCTGTATTTTCTACAAGAAAAGATTTTTGCAAGAAGAATTTTTTTCTTAATGGAAAAGAAAATGAAATAGTAAGTTATCTTAAAAGTGAG
This sequence comes from Pongo pygmaeus, assembly GCF_028885625.2. NCBI lineage: Eukaryota > Metazoa > Chordata > Mammalia > Primates > Hominidae > Pongo > Pongo pygmaeus. The sequence continues at coordinate 17,210,351 of NC_072394.2, forward strand.
GGCATGCTCTGTGCAGGATCTAGATTTTATGCCAAAAAAAAAACCCCTAAAAAATAAAAAATAAAAATAAAGTGAGAGTGCTTGCAGAGGTTCCAGGACAGGCTTCCCGCGAGCACAAGCTGGAGGCATGCTGACCTGCTTTTCAGCCTGCATAGGGTGTTTAAAAATTGAATGAGTCATCAGCATTTAGAAATCAAGACACTTGGCACATATATCGGGCACCTCCTGTGAAATCTGTCCACACAGCCCACACCAATTCAACTCCTGAGTCCCAGGCCTGGGTCTACCTCAACGAGCTTGGGGTGCTCTGTCCACGGGACACGGTCTCCACTACTCCCCACTGTGCTGTCTATGCTGTCACCTGGAGTTGGAAGCATTTTGTTATCTAACTATGGGTGTCAGGCACCAACTTCCTCCTTTGCCTCCTTAGGGCAAGGACCACATGGCCCCTGTGAGATGTTCTCCGTGGGAAGCAGGCTTTGAAGTTCACAGCGCACCTGCTAGGTTTGGCGGTCTGCAAGCGGCCAGTGGCTGTTTGCTGGGAGGAGCTCACTCATGCCAGTGAGAGGTGAACTGAGGGAAATGAGTTTTACCAGATCCTGGAAGAGAAAGGAGCAGGGCCTGGTGGGTGGGCCCACTCATTTCAATAAGAATCCAACGTCTCAGTGCTTATCAAAAGCAAACCAAGCCTGCAGGCCCTTTTCAGGTTTATGGATCTCCAGTCCACATCCAGGACCTTTCCTCAGGATTAAATGAAACTTAAACCTGCTAAATAAACACAGGCACAAAATAATCATTGAGAGTCGTTCACCGGGCATCAATCATCGCGGCCAGAGTGTTTCTCGTCTTGACAGCTTACTGTAGGGAGGGATCCCTGAGTGCTCAGGAACAAAGGTGAGGGGAGGGAGAAGAATATAGCAACAGAGAGGAAGATCTTTATACAGCAAGCTCAGGAAGAAAATTAAATGAAGAATTACAGTTAACAACAGAAAGAGAAATACAAAATCGGGTGAGAGATTTTTGTGGTAGATGTTACAATGGGCTCTTCTTTCTCCTTTTAATCCAAAGTAATAAAATGGTCCATTTTACTGAGTTCTCTCTGTGGCAAATACTGTGCTGAACACTTCATTCATTTATTTATTATTCATTCATCTACTTATTCACTTAATCCTGTGTCCATTCATTCATTCATTCAGCAATGTATCTCAGGTGCTGGCAATGCAATGAACAAGGCAAGGGCCCTGCTAAATGAAGGAGACACATGAATATATGACGTTAGAGAGTAATGCATGCTATAGAGAAAATAAAACCCAGGAAGGGGAGGGAGGCTGGGAGTCAGAGGTTCTCCTAGGTCAGCAGCTTAGAGGAGGCCACCCCAAGAAGCAGGCTCTGGAACTGAGACCTAAAAGCAGATGCCATTATCAAAGGCCCCCGGGCAGGATGCTGCAGAGAAAGGAAGAGCAAGTGCAAAGGCCCTGCTGTGGGCTTGGTTTGTCAGAGTTGAGGGCAGGCAGGAGGACAGTATGGTGACCTGCACGTGGAGTTCTGCCTGTGTGAATCTGGCAAGCAGGAGCATCTGGTGGTCAGGGATGCCAAATTGGTCTGACCCAATCTGAAGCCAGGGTACTGTTGCATTCCAGACCAAAAGAAGCTGCTTTTCTTAAGCCAAGTCCCTGTGGCTCCTAGAAATCCTATCAATTTTTCCATGGATTTGACAAATACATATTCACACACACATGCACACACGCACACACACACATGCACAGACACACACACACACATATATATGGAGACAGATTCAAATGTACTGAAGGGGAGATGCTGAAGAAAGACTGCACCTGAGTTCTCACCTGAACTCAGTCACAGATTCTTCCCCAGGTGCCTGAGCAAACTTGGAATGGAGAAACCACCTCCCAGGAGACAGCAGAACAGTGCCCAGCTCTGCAAGGCAGGTTTCGTTCCACTCTCTGCTGCTGCCCTTCTGACTCAGTGTCCGAGCTCCCTAAGCCCATGGTCTCCAGGCTGCCTCTTCTACCAGGAATGGCTGTGGTACTTGTCCCCTGACTCCCTGCAGGAGATGCTGTGAGTGTCCTGGGAGAGCAAGTGGCCATTCCTGTGTGTGCTTGTGTGACAGTGTCCAAATCTAAGCACCTTTAAGACTCGCATCTTCAGAGCTCAGGGCTACTCTTGAGGCAGGGCTGAGAATAATCTCCATTAGCCACTGATGGGAGCTAATGGATAAACACCCCACCTCCCTCTCCTCTGGAGGATGTCTTGGAGGCATGCCATGCCTACTGGGGACTCTCCGAGAGGTCCCCATTAGCACTGAGCCTGGTTTTCCACAGTGGTAACCCGATGATGACAAACCCTTCATGGCTGCCTCCTTTTCCCTTTCCTGTGTCACTTCCCCACCCTCCCTGGTGCATCCTGGGACTACCTCCTACATAAACTTCTTGTCCTTGTTTCAGAGTTTCCTTTCAGGGACACTAAACCCAAAGCGCTGCCTAAGGTGTTAACTGACAATCAATCTTCAGGACTCAGCTTAGAAGTCACCTCTTCCTGCACACTTTCTTGATCTCCTTTCACAAACATCAATGTTTGGATCAGGCGTCTTCTCTGCAGGCTCTCTTACCACACAGAAGGTGACCAGTGTTGTTCATTAACAAATGACGTGTCCCTCGGTAACAATCAAATGCAAGGAATGAGATGTGAAGCCACCATGCGGTCCCCACACAGCTTTCTACAGAAGCATCTCTCCAGATCCAATCTGCCCTGGCCTCACCTCTGATTAGGACTGGGCCCCCTTTGGAGGTCACACTGATTGATTAGTGCTCTCTGGGGACAGTTCTATTGACAATGTGGCTCTTCTCAGAAAAGCACAGCAAAAACAACCTTTCAGATTGAGGCCAGCTTCCATTGCTCAATGTTAGATATTTTTCCCGGAAATATCTGTTGGAGAAGGAATATAACTACCAATAAAAGTCATTTCTCAAACCACAGTGGACACATGGACCCAAGCACACAATGGACTGTGAACTCCAACCTTTGAAAGTCAAGCCTCTGCTTCAGCATTTGGCCCTGTCCATGATGAAATTATCTCCTTTCCCCCAGGAACCTGAACTGGTAAAGCGACCTCCATGTTTAACGTATCCAGGCAAAAGAGGCACTAAGTCTCTATAATTCAAAGATCAAAAGTACCTAAAATAGATCTTCATTGGTTTGAACTTGAAGGAATTTTACCTCCAAACTCAGATTAATTTCTTGGCCTGAACCCAAAGTAAACGGACTTGTCTTCTTTGCATTTTAAGGTAAATGTCTCTTGCATATCTGCAATAGTTCAGGGTAGCAAATAGCTGATAAGCCACTGAGAGGTTCATTAGTCATTTTCAGAAGGCAGCTCCAGCAGGAGGTCCATGGGCTGAGCAGTGCAGGCAAGCACACCGGAACTGAAGCCACCTGAACAGAGAGTGTGTTTCCCAGAAACAAACTGGAACAAGAAAAAAACACTCCATAGTGAAAGTTGAAGCATGGTTTCTGGGATCTTTGGAAAAAGAAAGTTCCTTGAAAGCCATATAGCTCAGGATCATTGGAAAAAGTGCTTCGAGGGCTTGGCTAAATGTGGAAGGGGCTGAGATTCTAGGTGGACAGCAAACTGGAAAAGCCATTGACCAAACCCCTCGATGAGCAGTGACTCCTTGAGCTTCTCACGCAGATGCAGAGGTGAAATCAAGTCAAGAGGGCCCTGATGGTGCCATGCTTCACTTGTTTTCTCTGGCACATAGATGCATGAAATGGGGCACCAGTGCTGGGGTCGGGATGGCTGGGCTACTTATGAATATTTTTTCCTTTAGCTTCTTTGTGCTGCTTCACACAAACCTCAATAGTGGGGCTGGTAGTTGAGCGCAAAGCCCGGGTGGACACACACATCTACACACAGCCACAAAGCTTAGGAAACAATAGTCCACGACAGGAAGGAGAGAAACTGTAAATAAAGGGAATGGGAATATGGTATGTTTCCCCATTGTGTGAAGCAGGGTCGGGGCAAAAGCTGGAGACTGTTGTAAAGAAGAGTCATGGGCAGGTGCTCAGAGGACAGCTGTCTCGCACAAAGAAACCTCTTATTAAAGCCACCGTGTTCACTGTATAATTGTATTTACCTGTAGTGTCTCCTGGGCATTACTCATATGCTTCATTATTGCCCAGCTGAACATTTTATTTCCCATGATGGGGAGTTGATTCTTCCCTCTGTCCCTGCTGAGCATCAATATGTTCCTTCAGAATTGGGAGGTATCAGGCCAAAGGTGCAGTTACCAGGTTGGGTTCTAGAAGACTTTGCCCTGACATTGTATAAACTATTGGGTAAATGAGGCGACAAGGCCAATGAAGCTTGGGCTCTTTCCTGTCTGACTCCTCATCTCATTCTAGTCAATAGCGCACCTAGCAGAATTCAAGTTTGGAATGGCCTTTGCTTCTGACAGGGAGAGAGCCAGCAAAGCTGTTGGTAGAGGGGATCTTCGGGTTTCATGGCACCCACCCCTTAAAAACATTTAGGGGAATGTGTAGGGGAGAGAGATCTAGATCTGGGATGCTTCTGGAAATGTCAGGTGTGAGTTCTGGAAGGGCTGTGCTGTGCCTGTTGAGCCCCATGTTCGGCACTCTGATACAGAAAAGACGATTCTCTTTTAAATAATCACAATTGAATAAACCCTTTATTTAATAAGAAAATGGTATAAGCATAGAAATATGACATGTTTTCTGGAAGTCCCATTGCAATTCACCTCTAAGAAACTATCACTTGGCTGGGTGCAGTGGCTCATGCCTGTAAGTAATCCCAGAACTTTGGGAGGCCAAGGCAGGCGGATCATTTGAGGCCAAGAGTTCAAGACCAGCCTGATCAACATGATGAAACCCCATCTCTACTAAAAAATACAAAAATTAGCTGAGCATGGGGTTGCATGCCTGTAATCCCAGCTACTTGGAAGGCTGAGGCAGGAGAATCGCTTGAACCCGGGAGGTGGATCTGAGATCGTGCCATTGCACTCCAGCCTTGGCAACAGAGTGAGATTCTGTCTCAAAAAAAAAAAAAAAAAAAAACAAAAGGGAAAAAGAAAAAAAGAAACTATCACTTATTGGGGTTTGGTATGGCATCAAAAAAGAATATCCACAGTTGATTTGAAAACACTATTTAAAAACCTCTTCCTTTTTCAACAACAATTGGTATAGTTTTCTTCCTATACTTCGACCACAATAATATAATACAAACAGATGAACGCAGAAGCAGATAGGAAAATCTGGTTGTCTTTTTAAGCCTGATATTAAAGAGATCTGCAAAAATGTAAAAAAGTCACTCTTCACCAGAATTGTTTTTGTTTTGAAAAATAGTTATTTTTATTTAAAAACATGTTATTCATGTTAGCATTTAACTGGTTGATTATTATTTCAAGATTAATTAATAAATGCATATTTTTATATTTCCTCAATTTTGATTTCTAATATGGTAAATATAAATAGATTTTGCCCTCATACATAAAAGCTCTCTGGGGACTTCAGTAATTTTTAAGAACGTATAAAGTCTCAAGACCAAAGGATTTGAGGACTCTGAAATTCAAGTACTCATCCAACTTAGCTTCAGAGTGAAGGGTGGAACCTTTGGCCTACCATGATCTATTTGTCAGTTCCAATCACAGAAACGTCAAAACCTTGAAGGATATATTTAAGGAGTCCAGAAAGGTTTTCCATACCAGCCTATCAGTAAAGCTCAGAGCTTAGTTCCTTGACTGAAATCTTGTCAGCCAAGTCTGCAGAGTGGGGTGAAATCTTAGTCTTAATAAACATTCACCTGAGCAGCTCCTTCTCTTTTTAAGCAAGGGGCTTCTGAGATTACGTGTTCGCATCAGAAAGGGGCGGGCACATGTGACACCATGAGGACATCTGTCTCCTCATACAAGATTTCTCTAATACTCACATGCAAATGAGAGCTGCCCAAAGGAGCAGACAGAAAGCAAGTCAAACCGCCCCCAGCCCTGCTCTGCAGGAATAGTGCAGAACTGATCCATGGCAGGACCTGCAGCTTGGATGCTATCTTTCAATTTCCCCCAGGGTGGGTCAGTTGGAGCTGGAGGATGTGCTGGTGAGATGCCCCACCCATCGCACTGTCAGGCCCTGCGAGGAGGAGCACTCCATCTGTTTGCTCATCTAGGAAGACTAGGGTGGGATGTATTACAACCACCACTCCTACTGATTCTCAAATTGAAAGACCAGAGCTTGCAACACATCTATCATCTCCAAGACCTGTTGCTGTTGCTTCCTAGAGTAAGAGAAAGTTTCCTAGATACAGTTTTCCATGTCTAATGCAGACAAAGGGCAGAGGCCCTGAGAGGCCTCCAACTGCAGAAGACATGCTTAAACTTGGAAATTCCAGGCCGTTAATAATCACAACTTGAAAACACAGCATTGTCAGCGGTGGCCGTTGGAGTTGGTCAACTTCACCAAGAGGCATTCAGTTTCTCAACTCGGTAATGCTAAGAAGCTACTTCCCTTAGGCAATCTTGCTGATTTTGGTGAATCTTACAACACTCATTTGGAAAATTGCTAAAAATGACTATGTCGAATAGAAGATGGCACCTGCCTTCTCTTGTGATTTCTACAGAATATCCTGAAGTTGCTTTTGCATCAGATAATACACATCTTTATAGTGCTGTGCTGCTTTAAATCTCAACCAAAGCCTGCGTAATACTTACCTACATAATATTTTATTATATTTTAGGTTTGTATGTTTAGAAAGCATTTAAATTTTATGAAAAACAATACAGATAGTTTGCTGATTGTAAGGAAAATAGAAAAATGATAAAAAGCCATCTTTATCTTTCATGAGAAGACACCAAGCCTGGGTATGTGTTCAGTTATATCTCCTAGAGTTACCACGATGCTTCATCATCACACCTTTGAAAAAAAAATTAGTCATGCATTTATTTATTTGTTCAACAAAATTCAAAGTATCTTCTAAGCAATGGAGTTGAAGAACTTGAAAGAATATTGTAAGATGTAAATCATGAAAAATATGACAGAAGAAAATCAGTCACTGTATAAATATAAGTTGGCATTATGTAACTATTTTTATTTAATGTGTTTAACTTTTACAGATGATGTTTTTTAGAAAAAGATTTAGTAATTTGCTCAAAGTCACACTTAATTTTTTCAAGCATCAGAAACAAAAAAAAAAAAAAAAGAAAGATACATGCCTCCCTCAGTTTTGGTCCAAAAATAGATATTTCATAAATATTTGTTCCTTTTTTTTCTCTGAATTCAGATCCTGGTCATCTTTCCCTAAATTTCCTTTTTTCTTTTGTCTGTGGTTATATAGAATTGAATATTTATAATGAAATAGACCTGCTGACTGGGTCACAGTGATAAAAGATGCTGAATGCTTCTGGTTCCAAGTAGGTGCAGTTGATGAATGAATCCCAGGTCCTAGCAACTGTGCTTAAAGGGATACACCTGCTTACAGGTGGTTAAGGGGAGATCTATTTCTATACATGGGACTGCCATAAATCAGCAGGTGATCAAAACATTTAAAGCCAACCAAGCAGGCAACATTTTTTGAGTAATTGAGGCTTGTTTTAGAAAACAAGAAATGTCTGTGTTAGTCCTTGTCTGTCAAACATTATTCTCTGTTTGATTAAGCTATACAAACAGCAGGACTCTGATGTAAGCAAGATTTTTTCTTTTTGTATGTTGTACATAAATGTCTTTAATCTTTTGAGTTAGGAATTTATTGGTGGAATCTTCATGAGTAAATCCAGCAAATCTCTAAATTAATTTTCCCTCCAAAAGGAAATAGAGCGGGGAGGAGGCAGAGAAGGGTCAGTGAAACTCAACCTAAAAACAAAACAAAACACATTTTCCTGGAACAACAAAGTAGGTAAGAGGCCAGCTGACTTTTAGCCAGCCAAAGTCTGGGGTCCAGGTGAATGTGCCTTGGGTCAGGTGAGGATAAAGGGACTTCAGACTAACTTACCAGCTGCAAATGAAAGTTCTTTCTTGGGATTTCAACAATAAACAAAACAAACCCACAGCACCATCCCCAAGTCTGCTGTTCCAACTCCAGGAAAAGATTCCACACAGAAGGTCTGCAGAAGACAATTGGACCTGGAAGGCTCTTCTTATTTTAACAAAAAGAGTGAAATGTGGATGCTTAAAATACACAAAAGGTTTGGATCTTGACTCCTGTGAGTCTTGAAATTTGCATTTTATTCTGGGAATTTTCAAAGGATAACTGTGAGTCGTAAATCAAAGGACTTTCAGACATTGGGTGCATTTGTTTGCCATGGCTGTGTAACAAGTTTCACAAACTGAGTGGGTTAAAGCACGGAAATTTTATGTTTCACAGTTTCGGAGGCTGAAGTCTGAGATGTAGGTGTCGCAGGGTGGGTTCCTTCTGAGAACCCACCCCATGCCTCCCCCCAGCTTCTGGTGTTTTGCTGGCAATCTCGGACTTCCCTGGGCTTGTAGACCCATCAGCCCGGCACCTCAGACTTTCCTGGGCTTGTAGACCCATCAGCCCGGCCTCTGCCCACAGTTGCACATGGCGTTCTCCCTGCATGTTGTCACCTTGGAGTGGGCCTACCCTACTCCAGTATGACATCATCTTAAGTAAACACATCTGCAACGACATAAGGTCCTCTTTCCACATAAGGTCACATTCTGAGGTACCAGGGTTAAGCCTTCAACATTTAAAAGTGGAGTGGGGCACAGTTCAGCCCACAACCGTGGGTGTGGTAGTGTATTTGTATGTGTGCGCAGCCACCCTCACCCTTTTTCCACCCCGCCTCCTCAGAGATGCCACACCCACTTCTTAGACTCCACTCTTCTCTCCCAGGAAGCCTGCTAGGACCCAGCCTGCCCTACCCCACAGGCAAACACACACACCAGATACACATCACACACACACATCTCCACCACAGCATACCTATGCACACATGCATCACACTACACACACGCACCACTAACACTACACACACAACCTGCACAACACATACACACCATATACACACAATCACCATTACCACCAAAACACACCTGTGCACCTATACAACCAACTACACACACTCCACACCACACCCACACAAACCTCTCACCCATGCACACACCACACACACAACATGCACACATGTACACATACCCAGACTCACATCACACCCACCACCACACGCATACACACATACCACTACACACATACACACACCACCACACACATACCATACATACCACACCTACACACATACCACTACACACAAACACACCACTACAGACATACACACACCACCACACACATACCATACATACCAACACACACATACACACATGCCCCACCACACACATAACATACACACCACTACACACGTACGCACACACCACTACACACATACGCACACACCACCACACACATCCCATACACACCATCACACACATATGCACACACACCACACACACCATACACACCACCACACACATACACACCACCACACACATACACACACACCACCACACACATACACAAACACCACCACACATACACAAACACCACCACACACAAACACCACCACACACACCATACACACCACCACACACATACACACCACCACACACATACACACACACCACTACACACATATGCACACACCACCACACATATACCATACACACCACCACATACATACACAACACTACACACACACACACCACTACAGACATACGCACACACCAACACACACATACCATACACACCAACACAGAAATACACACATGCCACACCACGCACATGCCACGCACACCACCACACACATACGCACACACCACCACACACATACACACACCACCACACACATACATAAACACCACCACACACACCATACACACCACCACAAACATATACACACACACCACCACACATACCATACACATCACCACACACACCACCACACACATACACACACACTACACACATACACACAAACCACACACCATACATACCACCACACACATACACACACACCACTACACACATACACACACCACTACAGACATACACACCAACACACACATACCATACACACCAACACACATACATGCCGCACCATGCACATACCATACACACCACCACACACATATGCACACACCACCACACACATACCGTACACACCACCACACACACACAAACACCACCACACACACCATATGCACCATCACACACACTATGCACACAACCACACACATACCATACACACCATCACACACATATGCACACACACCACCACACACACCATACACACCACCACATACACACAAACACCACCACACATATACCATACACACCACCACACACATAAACACACACCACCACACACATACACAAATACCACCACACACATACCATACACACCACCACACACACATACACACACACCACCACACACACCATACACATCACCACACACATACCATACACACCACCACACACATACACACACCCCACCACACACGTACACACACATCACCACATGCATACACACACACACCACCACACACATACACAAACCACCACACATATACCATACACACCACCCCACACACTATACACACCACCACACACACCGCACACATATACACACACCACCACACACATACACACACACCACCACATACATACGCACCACCACACACACCATACACAGCACCACACACATACACACAAATCACCACACACACACCATACACACCACCACACACGTACATATGCACCACTACACACATCACCACACACATACCATACACACTACCACATACATACCATACACACCACCACACACACACACACACCACCACACACATACCATTACACCACCACACACACCACCACACACATGCAGAAACACATACCAAGCTCCCTCCTATGTGTTCTCGTAGTGTTTTAATTATAGCTCTATTGTAAGTCACCAAATTAAACCTTTATTATAGTTATTTATGTTTCCTGACAACTTTTTCTGATTTGATCATTTAAGCAGCTGCTATGTCTGGTTAATTTTTGTTTCCCACAAACAAATAGGTGTCACATGCACAGTAGTCTCAATGAACATTAGGTGAATTAAACCGATTGCAATGAAATGAGTGTTAATCTAACAGGCAGAGAAAAGAGAATGAGTAACTGCACGGCAGTGGGAGCGTCAAGGCCAGGTTGGGGGTGGTGAGCTGCGCATTTTCTCCCCAGCTCCATGATGACAGCGGCTCGGTGCCTTACTACCCGTGCATAGGGATTGTAGTGTAAGCCTAGCTTCAGAGCCACTGCAGCAGGAAGTAAGGTCCCCTCTGATGACAGCTTTAAAGGACACTGACCCGTAGGGGGAGTTCACCCACACTGAGGAGAGGCCGGGGCCACACTGCTAAGGGCCAGGCAAGCCAGACCAAAGACTTGAATTCCACAGGAAGGGTACCGGGAACCACTACAGGTCTTCCCCCGAGCTGAGGTACAATATGACTGAAGCTGCACTTTAATAATGGACCATTAGGCAAATTTATGTGGAAAAATCTCCACATTTTGCAAATAAGGCAGGTATGCGTTGTCTGGCTCATCGGAAATTCCATGCACAACTTGATGCGCTCACAAATTCGCAATTCAGAATTAATTGGTTTTTAGGCCATGCATTTAGGTCAGATCACCCAGACACTCCATTTCATGTGGTGAAAAGAAATTAAGTCAATTTTCCCCCCGCCAGACCCTCGGCTCTCATCTCGCAGGCCTGGCGTGCGTCCCTCTGCTCGCACGGGGAGGAAGACAACCTTTAAAGGCATTCTCATTATTTCTCAGGGAGATGTCATTAAGTACTGTAAACATGTCCTGAATGAGTCCGTGTCACAAAGACGGCAAAGTGTTTATAGAATAAAAACCTATAAGCGCCAAAGTGAGATAAAATGGGGGAGGGGGAGAGAAAGAGGGAAAGAGAGATTTTTTTAAAAAAAAGGAAAACAAAATGTCTTCCTGACCAAGTTCAGCTAAGGTGTAGACTATGTGGTAATGAGCTTTACCTACAAAAGAAAGCAGCGATGGAACCTACCTGGTCCATGGGCCCAGCTCTCTGTTCCCAGGACCCTGGCAGACATCGCTGACTCATCACGCCCATCTCCCTTCTGAATTCACCCCAACTGCCCTTATGAATTCACACCTGGCAGACATCACTAATCGATCACACTCATCTGCTTCTCTAAAGTCACAGCTGGAAGACATCACTAATCAGTCATGCCCATCTCCCCTTTGAATTTGCCCCAGCTTCCTCTAAAAATTCACACCTGGAAGACATCACTAGTCAATCTCACTCATCTTCTCTAAAGTCACAACTAGCAGACATCATTAATCAATCATGCCCATCTCTCCCTCTGAATTCACACCTGGCCTCAGAATTCTTGCAAGGAAGCAGTCTAATCAGCCATTCTAAGTTGCAATTCAAACTGATGGATATTTCTGTTGAGGGGAGGCTCCGGGTGTTTCTTTCCTAAGCCTATGCTACTGCACTATAACGGGAAGAATTATTGCCCAAGAATAAGTGAACACACTGTCTTACCTGAACATTTTCCTATTTGTTAGTTTACTCTGCATTGTTATTTACAATCAAGTTAAGGAGAAAGACACTCAGAAGTCTGCACTGATTTTAATCCCCCAGAGCCTGACAATGTGTGAGCACACAGGCTGGAGATGTCTGGAATACATGGTGCATGGAATTAAAGTTCATCAGTGTGTTCATTTCCAAAGAGGAATGATGGCATCAGGGATCTCCTTTGGGGATCTGCCCTCGGCCACCAGAAGCCTTTGCCCTCCTCATGCAGATGGCAGAAGTGTCTGAAAGTTTATACCCCACCTGGGGCAAGCCATAGACAGTGATTGGCAGTGTGGGGTATGAAAGCACAGCCACCTTGCTTGCAGTGGGACAAGTACCTTACATACCAGAGTCCCTGCAAGGTCAGACTGAAGGTCCCCTCTGCACGACTTTGAGATAACACCTCTCTTGGCTTCCTTCCTTCCTGGCCTGGTTTGTCCCCTTCCTCATCGACTTCCCCTGGGAATACATTCTTAATACTTGATCACTTGTACAGGCACCCTTGTCTTGAGTACAGAAAGAGCTGCGGGTAATCAGCTTTTATAAGGCAAAGTGTACACCTGACCTGTGTTCTGTCACTCTAAGTTGTGCCAGAGCTGCTCCTGAAACTCCTCTTGCCCTCTTTCCCAGGATATGCCTGGCTGTGTCTGTACCCTGGAGAACAAGAGGTTGGAACAGCAGGGGCCCATCTGCTGAGTTCTACAAAGGTCTTCACATGGAGATAATGCACACTGTCTGTTGCACAAATAAGTAGCTACCAGGAGACTTCAGGCCGGGAAGTCCTAGAATTAATATTGTCCCCAAATCAACTGAAACAAAACCATTAAAAACTATCAAAATCTACCCAGTAGGAAGTGTAAGAAGAAACTAAACAGGACTACAAATGTCTTGTCAGGATTTCTGGAAAAGTCTTACAGGTATAAAAATATTAACTGAAGAAGCTAAGAAATCACAGATAAATGAAAAATGATACCACCACTCAGGAATTATGGCTAACACTCAGGAATACTGCTATTTTGGTATTATACATATAGGAATATATATTTAGACTTCTGTGAATATATATGCAAATTTAACCACAAAAAAATTACAGTAGACTTTTTTGTAATCTGCTTTCTTTTAATCATAAATGCTAACCACAGAGTTAGCATTTGCTATGCTATTAAGCAATTCACAAAGTAGTTTTACTTATTTTATTTATTGTATTTCACAGGTACAATGATTTGTTTTGTTTTTAAATAGTCAGAACTTCTGCACCAAGATGAATATTAATTCCTTCACAGCAATAACCTCAGGGGACTATTCTCTAGTCAAACAGAGTAAGTGTTATCAAAAACAGCCTTTGCTTGTGAAATTTGAAGTCTGTGATGCTTCTAAAAGATACTTAAAATGATGAGGCTCTTCATTTGTTTAAAACAGTTTAAAGTCACTCAAAGCCAACTGTTTGAGAAGGCAGATGAGAAAAATGGGTAAAAGTGCCTGCAATCAAAACTAAAATGTGACAAGAGGGCAATTGGGTTGGATAGCAGGGAGGGGATTCACGTTTCATGGATAAACTACACATAGGATAAGTGAATGCAAGTACGTCCACAGGAAGGAATAACACCCACTTGGATTTATATTTACATTGTATTGCCTTTATTTTCTTTTAGATAGCAGTCTCATTGCTTACAGTACAAAGTCACAGGATATTATTTAGACATTTGGTTCTTTCCTACTGTGGGCCTTTGCTCCAACCACAGTCTGTACCTGCAATACCCCATGACCCTATTCAAGACTTCTGGGACCCTCAGGTCTGCATCCACCTCCCCCATGTCCACAATGGACAGGGCCTCGGTTGCACTGGTCACCATCAGAACTGACCCTGAGGATCACACCATGAAAGACCCTGCCTTTTCCATCTTGCTATGCTAACAGTGCCCACTACAGTGTTTTTCTGAGAGTTGAAACTTGAAATTCTGAATTGAAAATACTCACTCCATATTTGCACAGAGGGAAACTGGAACTTATACACTACTATAAAAAAAGAGAAACTGATCCCCTCCCTCCAAGCCAGTGCTCTCTGATGCTTGACCATGGCATCTCACACACTGTGAGGGTTGCTTGTGGCATTCAGCCCAGATACTTGCTTTATAAACCTGCGTATGTGCCCAGCAGCCAAGCCTCTGAAGCCCAGCAATGTGTACGGTTTTTTAAGGAGCCCATCTTGCTTTCCATCCAGAATATGGCTCTCCATGTCAGAGCTGCGACTCTTCACCTGGAGGTCATGGTCCTGGGATCTCCCCAAATTTAATGCATTTTATTTTTCCTTTGCAGGAACTTTGTGTAACTTTCAGTGGCTCTTGAAAGAGTCTGTGTCAGTCTTCTATTGCTGCTGTAACAAATTACCTCAAACTTCATGGCTTTAAACAGACATTTCTTGTCTTACATTTCTGTAAGTCAGAAGGCCAAAATTAGTTTCACTGGGCTAACATTGAGATGTGGGCAAGGAAGCTTTCTCCTTTAGAGGCTCTAGAGTAGAATCCCTTTCCTTGCCTTTTCCATCTTCTAGAAGCTTCCCATATTGCTTTGCTTGTGATTCTCTCCTTCCATCTTCAAAGCTAGCGAGAGGGGCAGGGGTTGGGGTCTTCTCTGTGCTGTCTTCTGTAGTCACATCTTCCTCTGAACCCTCCCGTCTCTCTCCTCCACTTATAGTGAACCTTGTATCTACATTGAATTCACCCAGATAATCCATGATCATCTCCCTGTTGAAAGGTAATCCTTAATTCCATCTGCAACCTAATCCCCTTTGCCTTGTAATCTAACAGACACAGGTACAAGGGATTAGGATGTGGCAATCTGTGGGGAGACCATTATTTTGCCTTCCTCAGGGTCCGTGAACATTTCTCTGAAAAAAAAAAGATCAGAAGACATGTTATAAAATATCATGTGCGGCACTTACTCTAAAATTGATAACATAGTTGGAAGTAAAACCATCCTCAGCAAATGCAAAAGAACTGAAATCATAACAAACAGTCTCTCAGACCACAGTACAACCAAATTATAACTCAAGAATAAGAAACTCACTCAAAACCACACAATTACATGGAAATTGAACAATCTGCTCCTGAATGACTCCTGGGTAAATAATGAAATTAAGGCAGAAATTAAGAAGTTCTTTGAAACTAATGAGAACAACAATGTACCAGAATATCTGGGATGCGGCTAAAGCATTTTTAAGAGGAAAACTTATTGCACTAAATGCCTACATCAAAAAGCTAGAAAGATCTAAAATTAACAACCTAACATCATAACTAAAAAACTAGAGAACCAAGATCAAACAAATCAAAATCTAGCAGAAGACAAGAAATAACCAAGATGAGAGCTGAAGTGAAAGAGATAGAGACATGAAAATTCTTTAAAAAAATCAACAAATCCAGGAGCTGTTTTTTGGGGAAAAAAAATAAGATAGACCACTAGCTAGACTAATAAAGAAAAAAAGAGAAAAATCAAATAGACACAATCAGAAATGATAAGGGGGATATCACCATTCACCCCACAGAAGTACAAACAACCATCAAAGAATAGTATAAACACCTCGTATCCACATAAACTAGAAAATATAGAAGAAATGGATAAATTTCTGACACATATACCCTCCTGAGGCTTAATCAGGAAGAAAATGAATCCCTGAGTAGACCAATAACAAGTTCTGAAATTGAGGCAGTAATAATAAGTAGACTACCAACCAATAAAAGCCCAGGGTCAGATGGATTTACAGCAGAATTCTACCAGAGGTACAAAGAAGAGCTGGTACCATTTCTACTGAAACTATTCAAAAAAATGGAAAAGGAGGGATTCCTGTCTAACTCATCCAATAAGGCCAGCATCATCCTGATTCCAAAACCTGGCAGAGATACAACAAAAAAAGAAAACTTCAGGCTAATATCTCTGATGAATATCGATGTAAAAATCCTCAATAAAATACTGGCAAACCAAATCCAGCAGCACATCAAAAAGCTTATCTACCAGATCATGTTGGCTTCATCCTCAGGCTGCAAAGTTGCTTCAACATACACAAATCAATAATGTAATTCATCACATAAACAGAACTAAAGACAAAATCCACAAGATTATCTCAATAGACACAGGAAAGGCCTTTGATAAAATTCAATATCCCTTCATGTAAAAAACTCTCCTCTCAATAAAGTAGGTATTGAAGAAACATACGTCAAAATAATAAGAACCATACATGACAAACCCACAGCAAATATCATACTGAATGGGCAGAAGCTGGATGCACTCCCTTTGAAAACTGGCACCAGACAAGGATGCCCTGTCTCATCACTCCTATTCAACATAGTATTGGAAGTTCTGGCCAGGGCAATCAAGCAAGAGAAAGAAATAAAGAGTATTCAAATAGGAAGAGAGAAAGTCAAATTTTCTTTGTTTGCAGGTGACATGATCCTATATGTAGAAAATCCCATCATTTCAGCTCAAAAGCTTCTAAAGCTGATAAGCAACTTCAGCAAAGTCTCAAGATACAAAATCAATGTGCAAAAATCACAAACATTCCTATACACCAGCAACAAACAAGCAGAGAGCCAAGTCATGAATAAACTCCCATTCACAATTGCTACAAAGAGAGTAAAATACTTAGGAATATAGCTAACAAGGGATGTGAAGGACCTGTTCAATAAGAACTACAAACCACTGCTCAAAGAAATCAGAGAGGACAAACAAATGGAAAAACATTCCATGATCATGGTTAGGAAGAATCAATATCATGAAAATGGCCATACTGCCCAAAGTAATTTATAGATTCAATGCTATTTCCATTAAACTATAATTGACATTCTTCATAGAATGAGAAGAAATGATTTTAAAATTCATATGGAATTTTAAAAAGCCCAAATAGCCAAGACAATCTTAAGCAAAAAGAACACAGCTGGAGGCATCACACTACCGAACTTCAAACTATACTGCAAGGCTACAGTAACCAAAACAGCATGGTACTGGTACAAAAACAGACACAAGGACCAATGGAACAGAATAGAGAACTCACAAATAAGACTGCACACCTACAACCATCTGATCTTCAACAAACCTGACAAAAACAAGCAATGGGGAAATGATTCCCTGTTTAATAAGTTGTGCTGGGAGAACTGGTTAGTCATAAGAAGAAAATTTTTGCCATCTATCCATCTGATGAAGGCCTAATATCCAGAGACTACAAGGAACTTAAATGAATTTACAAGAAAGAAAACAAACAACCCCACTAAATAGTGGACAAAGGACATAGACAGACACTTCTCAAAAGAAGACATTCATGTAGCCAACAAACATGAAAAAAAGCTCAACATCACTGATCATTAGAGAAATGCAAATCAAAAGCACAATGAAATTCCATCTGATGCCATTCAGAATGGTTGGATATTAAAAAGTCAATAAACAATAGATGCTGGTGAGGTTGTGGAGAAAAAGGAATGTTTTTACTCTGTTGGTGGGAATATACATTAATTCAACCATCGTGGAAGACAGTGTGGTGATTCCTCAAAGATCTGGAGGCAGAAATACCATTTGCCCCAGCAATCTCGTTACTGGGTATATACTCAAAAGAATATAAATCATTCTATTATAATGATACATGCACACATGTTCATTGCTGCACTATTCACAATAGCAAAGACATGGAATCAACTCAAACTCCCATCAATGATAGACTGGATAAAGAAAATGTGGTATGTATATACCATGAAATACTATGCAGCCATAAAAAGAAATGAGATCACATTCCTTTCAGGGACATGGATGGAGATGGAGGCTGTTATCCTCAGCAAACCCAGGAACAGAAAATCAAACACTCATGTTCTTACTTGTAAGTGGGAGCTGAATGATGAGAACACATGGACACATGATGGGGAAACAACACATACAGGGGCCTGTCAGAGTGGGGGAACGAGTACATCAGGAAGAATAGCTGATGGGTGCTGGGTTTAATACCTAGGTGATGGATGGGTTGATCTGTGCAGCAAACCACCATGGCACATGTTTATCTATATTACAAACATGAACATCCTGCACACGTACCCAGAGTTTAAAATAAAAGTTTGAAAAAAAAGTCGCATGTATTCATTTATCAAAACTTTATCAAGTATTTTCATGTACTATATGCTGTTGCTGTGCTTAGGTAGTAAGATGCAACTATAAATAAGAAATCTGTAGCAAGACAACCATCTTGATTTACCCAGGACTTAAGGGGGTAAATCGGGACACAGAATTTTCAGTACTAAAATCAGGTCAGTGTCAGGCAAATTGGGACAGTCGGTCATCTGAGGTACAGTCTCTGCCATGCAGGAATTTACCATTCAGTGAGAGGCATGAACTAAACACAATCAAGCAGATGTTTAAAAAAATTACAAGTTGCAGTATGTGCTTTAAAGGAAAAGAAAAAGCGGCTGAGATATAGATGAACAAAACAGGTGCCACCTCTTTCTCTGTGAGCTCCTTCTGGGTAACATTGATCATACTCTAAACACACGTCAGGCGCTGGCTACACATATTGTCTTGCTTAAATTTCACTGGAACCCCATGAAGTGAAGACACTTACTGCCTGTAGTCTTCAGTTGAGGGAATAGAAGAACAAAACAGGTGCCACCTCTTTCTCTGCGAGCTCCTTCTGGGTAACATTGATCGTACTCTAAACACACATCAGGCGCTGGCTACACATATTGTCTTGCTTAAATTTCACTGGAACCCCATGAAGTGAAGACACTTATTGCCTGTAGTCTTCAGTTGAGGGAATAGAAGAGAAAAAATGCCTAAAATCACAGAACAACTATCTCACATCCCGTTTCCCAGAAACAGACCCTGATACAAGGATTCATGAGCAAGTAATTTAGTAATTTAGTAAGGAAGTGCTCCCAGAGGAAATTAGGGAGTCGAGTGCAGAATAAGAAAGGGAAGGAAGATAGCAAGGATGAGATGTCAGGAAAAATTCCCTGGAGGGTGGCTTCATCCTGATCCTCAGGGGAAGTGGGTGTAAATTATCTCTGAGAGTGTCTTCCAACAGGAGGTGGGGTGGCACCAGGTCCCTCTGGGGCATGTACAATCCCTAGGTGTTTCAGCTCTTTCTGCGCTGTAAGAAAAGAATCACAGGTATGGCTGTTGAAAACAAAGGCACACCAAAGCTAGGAGAGGGAAAACAAACCCTAAAGTTAGGCCAGGTGGTCTGAGTAAGGCAGCAGCCGCCCCACTTCAGCCAGTAAGTGGAAAACCAGCTTTTGAACCCAAACCTGGTGAATCCCACCACACTGTGGCTAAACCTCTCTTCCATTCCACCTACTTGCACATACTTACACATTTTCTTAAAACCTAAGATTTATGGGGTTTTTTTTTCCAGATTTTTCTTCTACAGGAGTACATCCTATCCACCAGAATTGGTCCAACACAAATATTAAAATCGAAGTGTGCTGCCATTAAAAATTGATAGGGTCAGTGTAGCATCCCAGAGTGACTCTCCCCAGGTAATTCAGTCGCTTTCCTCTAACACTTGAATTGCTAATGAAAGAGAGCTAATTAGCATGTCACTGATAAGATTATGAAGATTAAATACTACTTCCTGAATTTCAGTGATTTTTCAAATGGCTTTTAGGCACCACAACCCATCTCAGAATTTATACACACACACACACACACACACACACACACGCTTTAATTATGTCAGTGCTTTGTGCAATTGGGAGACCAGGAAGCAGTATTGTGTCTTTTCAGAATTACTGTAGGTGTGATAGCTCCTAATTTCAAACATCATAAGACCTTTATCTTCATGGCAAATGTGATATTTTAGTATGACCTTGGATCTTTACTATTTCTGAGAATGAATCTTTTATGGATGCCAGATGGAAAGTATAAAATTAATATCCCCTTGTAGACTAATACCCATATGTTTTCCATGTACTGCAGAGATGTACTTTGTTCATAGTGCCATTCATTTAAATGAAATGAACATCTACATGATGATACATTGTTGTTTCTAAATTTTGTACTGGACTTAGCCAATAAAAACTGTTTAATATTGGCATCAAAATGTCTGAAAAAAGTAAGTCTGCCAAATAGTGAATAATAATCACTAATCTCTTATAATTGTGTGTGTGTGTTTGTGGCCTATGTGTGTTTGGAGTAAGCCATTCTCATGCTGAAAAATGAACACACATAAAAATCAATACTCAAAATAGTCAAACATTTGTGCATTTATATTACTTAAGGCTAGATTTGACAGCAACTAACAGAGATCCACAATGGGTGAAGTAAACAAGACAAAAGCTTATTTCTCTCTCACATAAATCCAAGTTGTTCTCCATAAATTCCTTGCAGCTCACTAATCAACTGTCTGTAAGCTATGGCCCTGATCTTCGTGATGCAAGATGGCAACACCATGTCCCCTTTCCAGGTAAGAGGATTTGTCAGTTGTCTTTTAAGAAAGGACCCACAAAGCTGCCATGTGACACTTCTGTTTATAGTTCATTGGCCTGATCTTGGTCATATGTTCATACCCAGCCCCCACAGGAGGCCAAGAAATGTAGTCTTTTACATAAATAACTTGCTAAAAAAAACTGGGGATATATTATTGTAGGGGACTGAGGGTGAAAGGATCTCAGGGAATTAGCACAGCCTCTGCCACAAGCATTTATGATTGTAATTTCTAAAGATGCCAATATGGCTAATTTCAGTAAGAGCTATTCATGTTTCTTTTTTAAATAAGTCAAAGTGAATTTTTTTTACCCTCAGCTTGCTTATTCCAGAGTTGGAATTAAATTTGAGTTCAACTGTAATTTTGAATGAAGGCCTCTGATACATGCAAAATCCATCTGTGCCAATGCTGGATCCCTTGAACTGGACCAGATTCTGTAATACATCATTTAATTTGCCTTAGGGACAGAAAGCTGCCTCACACAAGGTCATGCCTTCTCCTCCCAGGATCCTCACATTCAAAGACGTAGCCATGTGAGGCCATAAAGAGCCTGCCCCTCCCAGGGACAGCACTGAAGGCTCATCCCACCTTCAGAGGGCCCAAGGAGTGGGCTGAGGCTTCCTTGAGCCTGCATGGACTCTCAATGCTTCCTCTGCCCAGTCCTCTTCCTCCCCCTCCCTTGCCTCTATGACTATTGCCCCCCAAGAACACCTCCTAAACAATCTTCTGCACACTTATCTCCATCTCAGAAGCTGCTTCCCAGGGGACTGAAATCCATACTTGGTCACTCTTCAAGCACATCTCTTGCACTCAACTGATTTTATAATGAGGTGGTTGGGCCCATTGTGCCAGTCAATAGATGTCATTCTGATTTCTGATAGTGGGCGGCTCTGCTTAGCTCTTCTCTCTCATCCTAAGAATCCCTGGGGATACTTCAGGACTCCTCTTTTTGGGAGCAGATGTCCACTGGATGATTATAATCTTTAAGGAGAATGTGCTGTAGCCAGGAAGAGTGGGAATCAGCTACCTGAGTTCTATCTTTGATCTGCCATATTCAGGCAACGTGATGTTGGGAGAGTCAGTTCCTTCATCTCTAACATTAGAATAGCAACCCCACTTACAAGGGTTATTGAACTAAATAAGTTAATCTATTGTGAACTCCTGGCTTTGTAATGCTCTTCCTGCCCATTTCTTGCATGCCTCAGCCTAAATTAGAATTTACTTGCCCAAATGGTCGGGTGGCTTTGGCTTTCTTATTGAACTTTGTAACATTAAAGGGATCCTCAACAGGATTATTAACAACAGCTTCCCTGCATTGTGGTCTCTCATCGACCTTGTGATGGCCCATCATTTTCCTTGAGCTAGTGGCCACTCTGCCCGAAGTTTGTATCTGCTATAGCTTAGTTTTTGACCTTGCATGGCTGCTCCAGTTGCTGCCAAATGTTGGTTCATTATCCCATCATTTTGTCTAGTCCAGGAAATTCCACTCAGCTCAGGAAAACATTGGAGACTTAATGTGCTCATTCTCAGGAACATCAGCTGAACCACTGATGGAAATCTCCATTCAACTAGATAACCCAGGAAGAGCAACCATGCCTTACAGCAGCGGTTCTCAAAGCAGGGCTCTTTGACCAAGAGCATCGGCCTCAGCTGTGAACTTATCATAAATGACCCAAAGTTCTTGGTTCTAACCAAGACTTAACTGAATTAGGAACTCTGGTAACAGGACCCAACAGTTCATGTTTTAACCAGCCCTCCAGGGGAGGAGGAGTCTTGCAAAATTTGAGACTCACTGCTTTAGAGGGAACCCAAAGGGTGCAGACAGGAGAGCTTTCCTAGACAATATTGCACTACTTTTAAATCAGTTTTTTCTCCTCTCTTTCCCTCTTCCCCTCTTCTTTGCCTCCCTTTCTCCCTGTCTCCCCATCTCTCTCTTAATTTAGTGGGTACTTTAGGGCTTACCTTAGCACAATCTTCCAAGGTTGGTCCTATGCCTCTGAAAACACATGCATACAAACATTCATGAAAATTTCAGAGTAAATACATTCTAAATACTAGGCTTGGTAAATTTTTTTCCCTAGCTGTCCTCAGCACTCCAGCAAAAAAAAAAAAAAAAAAATGGTTGCTAAACTTTTTTGCCATATGACCTGGAAAAGACTCAGCTGCTGAAGGTGGCTCTGGCCATGCTGCAGGCAATAAAGGGCTCGCTAACCTGCCTCTATTTGCTTTCTGCTCAAGATAAACATTTATCACTGGGCGTATTGATTAACACCATATCACTTCCCTTCTTACACTTTCGCAAAGGGAGAAGGCTCCTCTTGGGAGCTCAAACCTTTGTGGGGCTCATGAGACCCCAAGGGCTATGGTGGCTATGAAGCAGCCATGAGCTATGAGAAGGCATGGGGACCCCCTGCTAAGGAGAGGCCAGCTACCATACTCAGAGCTAGTTGGAATATTAGGGGATGCTTATCCTCAGGCAGCCAATCAGGAAGCAAACTGGTTACTGCAGAGTGAGATATGGAGTTAACAGAAGGATTCATAAGGTCATTAGAAAGTGGCATTGCTGACCGGGAGCAGTGGCTCACGCCTGTAATCCCACCACTTTGGGAGGCCGAGGTGGGCGGATCTCTTGAGCTCAGAAGTTTGAGACCAGCCTGATCAACACAGTGAAACCCTGTCTCTACTAAAAATACAAAAATTAGCCAGGCACGGTGGTGCACGCCTGTAGTCTCAGCTACTTGGGAGGCTGAGACAGGAGAATTGCTTGAACCTGGGAGGCGGAGGTTGCAGTGAGCCAAGATTACGCCACTGCACTCCCTCCTGGGCGACGGAAGAAGACTCCATCTCAAACAAATAAAAATAAAAAAGAAAATGGCAGTGCCCAAGTGTAGAATCCCAACTAAAAATAAAAATGTTTACCTAAATAGCCTGGAAAATAAGCTGCAAATGAACCTTCCATTGTTTGAAGGGGTTTTTCCCTTCTTTTTTTTCTCTTTTTTTCAGTGATAGGAAGGCAAGACGAGAGAGAAACCAACAATATTGGCTTGATTTGCAATATACAAAAGACCTACGAAAGGAGAACTATGGGCCCTGTGTGTTTTAATATTTGAGACTGCCTCAGTTCCTAACTGGAAGTGGGTATGGTTTAAATTAAAAAGAAACAGATACTTATGTACTGATTCACCACCAACTCTTCCTCTGATGTTTTGCTTTTGTTGATAACCTTTCCTGTAGCATTAATACTGCTGTTTTGATTCTATGCAACTGGTGAGCTAAATTATTCTTATTTAAAAATCATGATTATGCATCCTGAGAAGAGTATTTTTATTCATTAAACCTAAAGTGGTTAATTCCATGGTTAGTACAGACTGTGACTAACCTGTTGTTTTCAAAACAAATTATCATGACATTAAATTGCACAGTTGCTTATTTCTGTGATCTGCTTTGATTCTGGAGAGAGCCTGGGTTGTCTGTCTGTCCTTTAAGAGAGGTAATGTGGAAGGAATCCTGGGGGCTGCACCTATGAGCCCCCTGAGAGCCAGTTGATGACATTAGGAACATTGGCTGTAGTTGTTTCTTTACATTTTAGTGCAGATATTTTCTGGTTTAAAAACTTAAAACTTTCTCTTTTTAAAAACTTGGTAAAGGATTTTTCTAACCTACTTTTTTGAGATAATTGTAGATTCATATGCAGTTTCTAAAAATAATATAAGGAGATTCCATATATTGTTTGTCTGGTTTTCCCCAATGTAACATCTTATAAAATGATTGTCCAATATGCTAGCCACAATATTAACACTGATAGAGTCAAGATAGAAAGCATTTCTGTCACTACAAGGGTCCCTTCTTTTTTTTCTCTTTTTTTCAATGATGTCTGTTCATAGTCAAACCCATTTCTTTTCCACCCTACACTCTCCTTAACCCCGGGCAACACTAGTCTGTCCTCTTTATAATTGTGTTATTTCAAGAATGTTATAGTCATGGAATCACACAGTATAAAATATTGGGAGAAGGAATTTTTTCCCTTCAGCATAATTCTCTGGAATTCTTCTAGGTTGTTTCATGTATCAATATTTTATTCCCTCTTATTTCTGAGTAATATTCTATGGTATGAATGTACCACATTTTCCTTAATTTATTAGAAAGACATCTATGTTGTTGCAGTTTGGGGCTGTTATGAATAAAACTGCCACAAACATTTTAACTTTTGTATGAATATAAGTCTTCATTCCTCTGCTATAAATGTCTGGGAATGCAATTGGTGGGTCATATGGTAGTAATGTGTTTACTTTTAAAGAAATTGCTAAACTGTTTTCCAGAGTGGCCGTACCATTTAACCTTCACAGTAGAAGTTGAAGAGTGATTCTGTTTCTCTGCATCCTCAACAGCATTTGTCATTGTCACTATTCCTCACTGTAGTTTTAATTTGCATCTTTTTATGGCTAATGATTTAGTTAACCCATAATGACCTTTTAATTTTTTTATCCACAGTTTGTATATCCTCTTCCATGAAATGTCTTTTCATGCCTGTCTGCCAATAGAATTGTTGGGGTTTGTTATTGTTGACTCTCTCTCTGTATTGCCCAGGCTAGAGTGCAATGGTGTGATCCCGACTCACTGCAACCTCCACCTCCTGGGTTCAAGCCATTCTCCTGCCTCAGCCTCCCGAGTAGCAAAAGTTCTTTATATACTGTATATTTTAGTCTCTCTGAATATGTGGTGTGCAATTATTGTTTTTCCAGTCTATAGCTTGCTTTTTCATCCTCTTAACAAGTCTTTCATAACGGAAAAGTTTTTTCGATAAAGCCAAATTTATGTTTTTCCTTTTATGTATCATGTTTTTGGTTTGAAGTCTAAGAATTTTTTGCCTCGTCTTAAATCCCTATGATTTAATATTAAGTTTTATTCTAAAAGTGTTATAGTTTTACATTTTACATTTAAGCCCATAGTCCATTTTGATTTAATTTTTGTCCAAGTTTTGAGTCTTAGGTCAAGGTTCATATTTTGTCAATGGATGTCCAATTACTTCAGCACCATTTGTCGGAAAGGCTATCTTTCCTCCATTGAATCTCTTTTGCAACTATGCAAAAATTTCTAGGACATCTTGGGTGGGTCTATTTTTAGGTTTCCCATTCTGTTTCATTGATCTCTGTGTCTATTTCTTTGCCAGTTTTACAGAGTCTTGATTACTTTAGCTACATAGTAAGTCTTAATATCCAATAAACTGATTTCTTTTGCTTTGTTGTTTTTCAAAATTGTTTAATCTATTTTTAGTTTCTTTGCCTTTCAATATAAATTTTAGAATAATCTTGCTCATATCTATGAAAAAATCTTGCTGATATTTCCATAGGAATTGCATTAAAGTTGTATGTGAATCTGGGGAGAATTGGCATCTTTGTTAGGTTGAGTCTTCCAACTCATGAGCACAGGATGTGTCCTTGATTCAATTAGCTCTTCACTGGTTTCTTTGACCAGCATTGTGTAGGCAGCAGCTTAAACGTCCTTCACGTGTTTTTTTACATTTATACCTAAGCATTTCTCTTTTTTTGAGCAATTGTAAATTATATTATATATTAATTTTGGTGTCCATGTGTTCATTGCTAGTATGGAAAAATACAATTAACTTTTGTATATTTATCTTGTATTCTGCATTGTTGAACTCACTTATTAGTTCTAAGAGATTTCCTGTAGATTCCTTCAGATTTTCTATATAGACAAACATGTCATCCACAAATAAATGCAGTTTTATTTATTTCTTTCTCATATGTATGTCTTTTATTTACTTTTCTTGACTTGTTGCATTGGCTAGAAGTTCTGGTAGAATGTTGAATAAGAGTGGTGAAAGTGGACATTCTTTTCTTGTCCCCAATTTTAGGAAAAGTGTTCAGTATTTCTCAATTAAGTAATCCTAGGTGTAGGTTTCTGTAAGTGGTCTTTGTGAAGTTAAGGATGTCATCTTTTCCTATTTTTCTGAGAGCTTTTATCATTAATGGGCATTGACTTCTGTCAAGTACCTTTTCTCTGTAGATTGATATAATCACGTGATTTTTCTTCTTCAGTCTATTAGTATGGTGAATTGCACTGATTAATATTCAATACTGAACCAGCGTTCTATCCTGGGAATAAAACCCATTTGGTAGTGGTGTATAATTCTTTCTATCTATCACTGCATTTTATTTGCTAATATATTGTTAAGGATTTTTTTGTTTATATTCATGAGGGTCTATAATTTTATTTTTGAACTGCCCTTGTCTGGTTTTGGTATCAAGGTAATACTAGTTTCATAAAATAAATTGGAAAGTGTTTTCTCTCTTCTCTACTCTGGAAGAGATTGTAGAGAATTGGTGTTAATTCTGCTATACCCATATGGTAGTATTCTCCATTGAAACCATCTGGGATTGGAGACTTCTCTTTTGGGGAGCTATTAAATTAAAATTTCAGTTTCCTTCACTGTTTTAAAACTATTCAAATTTTCTGTTTCATAGTGGATAAATTTCCTTTTTTTTTTTAAGAAATTTGTCCATTTCATTTAAGTTGTCAAGTGTGTAGAGTTGTTTATAGTATTTCTTTTCTATCCTTTGTTGTCTGCAAGGTCTGTGGTGATATCTCCTGCTTCACTCCTGAGATGGTATTTTGTGTCTTCTCTCCTTTTCTTTGTCAGTCTTGCTAGTGGTGTGTCAGTTTTATTAATCTTTTTAAAGAATCAACTCTTTTTTTCATTGATTTTCTTTATTGCTTTCTGCTTTCACTTTCATTGAGTACTGACTGTATTTTTATTAATTTATTCCTTCTTCTTGCTTTGGACTTATTTGCTCTTCTTTTTCAAGGTTCTTGAGGTAGGAGCTTATATTATTGAGTTGAGAATTGTTTTTCAAATGTGTGCACTTAGTATTATAAATGATAAATGTCTGTCTTAGCACCACTTTATCTGTGTACCACAAACATTGATGTATATTTTCATTTTTATTCAGTTCAATTTTTTTAACTTGTAGCTTCCTCTTTGACCTATGTGTTATTTAGAAGTGTATTGTCTAGTTTTCAAGTATTTGAAGATTTTCCTGTTATCTTTCTGTTATTAATTTCTATTTTTATTACATTGCAGTCAGAGAACACACTCTCTATGATTTCAATTCTTACAATTTTTTGAGATTTGTTTTATTGCCCAGGATATGGCCAAAATTGGTATTGGTTGATGGTGTTCACCTCTTCTCTTTTTCTTGGTCAATCTACTTAAAGGTTTGTCAGTATGTTGATCTTTTCACAGAAATAACTTTTGGTTTTGATAAATAACATAAAGATGGTGGAGATTGAGGAGGCATTGGAAATAAACCAAAAGCTGAGTTTTCAGTTTGGCTACATGCTCTTCATAATTGTTTATTTTTGGTTTGAAATAAATAAATAAATAAATAAAGGGTTTTTATTTAGCTATGATGCTTGTGCTCTAAGTAATTCAGGCAAGAGTGACATCACTGCCTGCCTATCAGCACTTGCAAAGAAAAACCAATTACTATCAGCCCCCTTCAAAAAAATGTACTGCTAAAATTGCTTGATGACATGGAAATCCACACTGAGGTGCTTATACCCAGGGGCAACCAAGTCTCCCCTGCAGCTGGGGCCTGTAACCATATTTCCTTTATTTCACAAAAATCAAAAGTTTAGGAACCACGAGGAAGGAGCGAGAATAAACACCACTACAAACCTCAAACCAACAGCACTGAGAGATTACAGCAGCCTCATCCTGCCATTTGGAGCTTGAGACCGCTCACATTTATTCTGTGGTCAGCGTCCATTGGAAAGCAACACAGCACACACCGTGGCTGTGTTTGAGCTGATATTCACTAACTCTGAACTGCATTCCAATCCAAAGACTTCGCAGGTGCCCTCTTTCTTAACTGGGAATCTGGCAGAATGTTATATTTAAATATCAAACATTGTTAATCATGTCAGCGGTACTTTAGTTTGGATAAAATGTCTTTCCTATTGTAGCTAATTGCTTGAATATCTGCAGACTGATATACTCTTTGTAGACATTTATGCTGTCCTCTTTTTATAACTTTATTTCATTTTCTCTTCATTTCTGGTGTTGACTCAAAGGGCCTTTATCACCTCATGCTGATAATCTGTGCTTTATGGCCGCTGGTGTGATTGGGAGCAGTTGAAGCCGCGTGCAATAATACACACATATAAATATTTGAACAGGAAAAAGAAGGTCTGTCTGATGTAGACCAAGGAAGAAATGCATTTAAACAAATAATGCCACTAGAGGGACCTTGACTCTGAACCACGAATAGGCAGGGTCAGACTTGGAAGGGCACCCTATCATTGCCCGGCTTGTACGGGTTGGCGCTAGTGCCATGGCCCATTTTAAAAAAGCAGGTTCTTCCAGGCCCCATGGCACAGGGAGCCGAGCTGGGTCCATGCCAGCAGGCTTATGACGTCATTGTTGTGGCTTGCTTATTTGGTCAGGATCACTAAAATAATTCCCTTTGAGAAGAATAAATTTGCTCTTGCAGAAAGTTAAAGACCTGAGAGGTTTTAATTAGTTTACCCTGCCTTCGCCTTTGGTCGCCAAACGTTATTGCAGAGTTCAAAGAACATGATGTTGTGTGTCTCCCTTTCCCATTTTTGCATGGGGGCCTTTTCCCCCTTTTTAGCACCTCCTGTGAATAGTTGAAAATGAGTGGCAAAATGACATTCGACTTAGAAAGTAAGAGCACCAGGAAGCAAAACTGGAGGCAAACAGAGCAGCTAATTTCACCAGGCATAGCTGGTGCTGTCCGCGGTTGTCCCTGACAGCGCGGCCGACACAGAACCACCTGTGTTTGCTCACTAGCTTTCCCCAATCTGCGAGAAAATGGCCCGGGCCGGTCACATGGCAGCCAGATAGGCCAGGCACCATGGGAATACAAAAGCCGGAGCTTTTAGCAGAGTTAATCATTAATGCGCCTTTTCTTTGTCCCATTCAGGAGTGCTGACAGGGCTTTGATAGCCTGTATTTGCCATCAGCCGGCTGCAGTCCTAGCCAGGTACTAATGAGACCCCTGGCTCCAGGCTCCCTTGCAGCACCCAGAGCCCAGCCTGGACCCGGGCACTGCCGTCCACCTGAAGCCCGCCTGCCCCCTGAGCTACCTCCTGCTGCCCGCTGTGCCCCCACTCCTCAGGCCTTGTTCTGGTTGATCACCCACCTGCCTAGAATCCTGCACGTTTCTGCAAATCATCTGCCTGAGTTCAGCGAAGCAAGGCTAGGAAATGTGTGATTATAAAGCCCATAATCCTCTCTTCCCCTGTGTCATCCTTCTCCCAGCTAGGAAAAAAAATTAGAAAGCTAAGCTGAATTTATTTTTTGTTTGTTTGGATGTGTACCAAGGATGGATTGTTTTGCCCTAACAGCAGTGGGGTGTTTTCTTTCCAAAACTTAGCTTAGAGAGTCACCCACGGGTATATTCTAATATTTCCACTCAGCAAGTAAAATGCAGGTGTCCCTGACAACATTTTTTTTTTAAATAGAAAACCTCATCTTAACATCCTTAATTGTAAGTAGCTTGTGTGTCAACATGACTGGAGTTAGGGTGAATGAGAACCACATTAAAACCTTCCAGCTACCAGTTCTTTTTTTTTTCTTTTTCCTTTTGTGATGGAGTCTTGCTCTGTCGCCCAGGCTGGAGTGCAGTGGCATGATCTCGGCTCACTGCAACCTCCGCCTCCTGGGTTCAAGCAATTCTCCTGCCTCAGCCTCCTGAGTAGCTGGGACTGCAGGCGCGTGCCACCACTCCTGGCTAATTTTTGTATTTTTAGTAGAGATGGGGTTTCACCATATTGGCCAGGCTGGTCTTGAACTCCTGACCTTGTGATCTGCCCACATCGGTCTCCCAAAGTCGGTTCTTTTATTTGAAATCACCACCCTCCCAAGAACGAGATATCCCAACTTTCTGACTTCAAGCTTGGCCTCCAGCGTGCTCAAAATGTTCTTCAGATTAGTGCTACCATCTTACCACTAGCCTTCTCAAAAACATAAACCACAAATGTGCCATTGTCCTTTAAGAGTAGTTGAAAACAAGCAAATCAGCGTCTTTGAAACCTGGCTTAATAAAGAATAGAGATTTTAAAGTTTGAGGGAATTAAAGAACAGAGATTTTTTTCTAGGAATTGTACCCATGAAAATTTTGCTAATGGCTGCTGATGATATATAAAGGCATTGCCAGTAAACATATTACACTAAATGCACAGTACTGCCAATGGTTCTCATATCTCCCTTTCTCCAGAGTCAAAATACCTTTAAAGATCATATCCAATTGATCTTTACAACATCTAGGGCATATTGGATGATGTCAAATTGTATTGTTATCTTCTTTTTTTTTTTTTTTTTTTTTTGTTAGCAAATGAGGAAGCGAAAGTTGACTTGGAAGTGAAACAACAGATGGATCAATAGAACCCACAAGGATGTGATTGTGTGGCCACTGTTTCGGGATGGAGTGACAGCTTGCCATTGCATGCTACTTCATGCACCTTGCAGCCTGGTTTCATTCTTAAGGAAATTGTCCATCCTCCCTCAATTTTACAGGGCACCTTCTATGTACTGCAGAGCACTTGGCTCTAGAGGGAGCAAAGATAGATGTAATATGGTTCCTGCCATTGAGAAGCAGTTCAGAAGGCACAACATGTACTACAAAAAAACACAGCTCGGGGAGAGAAAGTGTATGGCATTTCACTGCTGTATGAAGAAATGCCTAAGTGCTTTCATCCTGGCAGAGGTTAGCCCCAGATCTGAAAACTCTCCAGAGGAAGGAAAAGCTGGTGATTTCAGAAGGTCTGGATGTTAGAATGTGGAAGGCACCCAATTCAAATAATGTTATCAGTTTTAACATAATGAGCAGCTCCATGGCGTCAACGGCTTTTATTTTTTGAAATGCTCTTCATACAGGTAGCATGAACACAGTTTATAACCTCTCTATTCCATTTGATCACAAGCTCTTCAACCACAGATTTGTACATAAGGTTAGAGTTGACTCTACTTTTTAAAAATTCCATCTTTGAAGTAGAACGATAGTTACCAAAAGTTGGGAAACGGTAGTGGGGAAGTGGGAAAGGGGAGATGGTTAATGGGTACAAAAATATAGTTAGAACTAATCAGAGCTGGTATGTGATAGCACCGTAGGGTAAGTACAGTCAACAATAATTGATTGTGCATTTAAAAATAACTAAAAGAGCATAATTTGATCGTTTATGATGCAAAGAAAGGATAAATGCTTGTGGTGATAGATATCCCATTTACCCTGCTATGATTATGACACATTGTATGCCTGTATAAAAATGTCTCATGTATCCCATAAATATATACTCCTACTATGTACTGGCAAAATTTAAAAAATTAAAAAAAAATCTATCTTTGTTCCTCCACCACATGCAGTTGGTCTAAAATACAACCTTTGGCTTTGAAAGGAGGCAAAGCTGTTGACTAAGCATGCATTCAGTTAAATGTATTTCAATGTACCCAAAGAAGACAAAATAGAATATTATTTTGTTATTTGGGGGGCAAAATGATCTGAATCTCTCATTGGGATAATCAGCAATTAAATGGCTATATAAGCCACATAATGCAGGTCAAGTTAACATATTGATAGTGAAGTATTGATATTAATTCCTATGGACATTCTCCTATAATTGTTAAAGTGGATTGAATCAAAAGAGAAAGAGGGATGTGTAGTGTGCATAGTCTCATTTTCTGGGAAAATAATGGATGTCTTAGTTTAACACCCCCTAAGTCAAGAATTTGAGTGCAAATTGTTTATGTGGAAGGTGATCCCAGGGAACGTGGCAATGGAGAGGAGAGAGGAGAGAAAACAATCACTGACAGGTGTGTGTGATCAGTTCATCACTGTGGGTGCCTGGAGCTCGGCCCTGCAGGGAACCCACTGAGAAACTGTGCGAAGCCCACTCCAAGATTGTCCACGAGCAAAAGGGAAGCTGGGTTATTTGCCCACCAACTCCTGTCCTTCATTGATTGAGGATGCTTCCTGGATGTGTCAACTCTCCACCACTCTGGCCGCCCCAGCCACTGGGGCATACACTCTCCCCACAAGATGTATTCCATACGTAGGGAGATGTCTGCAGGTGACCTCTGATGGGCCAAGGGGATATGACCAATGCTTCATCACAAACTTCACTGAAGGGGAAGCAGAGGGCAGAGAAATGAGGCTAGCACTGGGGCCAATTGAAGTCTACACAGTGTATAAGCAGAGCCCTTGGCCCTCTAAATGTAAGGGGGAAAAAGATGCTGCTTCTTGGATAAACCACAGTTATTTCTGGTGCCTTCTGTTTGCAATATAAGGATGCTATAGAATGGAGAGACAGGCTCTGCAAAACTCAGGCTGCAGATGCCCAGTGGGTTTACCTTAAAAGCACAAGAAAGTCATGATCAGCTCTCGGAGGTTGCACCTCAAAGGGTTTGCATATTCCCCTGTGTGGACACTCATCTTCCTAATATCCCAGGAGCTTGGTTGGGTTGGCTGTGGTCATATGGGAATGAATAACCAGGAAGTGAAATTAATGTGTTTATTTATTCATGGTAGTAGCCCACCTAAAGTGCTAATTCTTAAAGTTTCTTTGCACAAAATCATTTTTGTAAGTTCCATTCAACTCATCCATGCCCCCGTAGCAAGGGAAGCCTCAGGTCACTGGTTCTCAGAGTGTCTTTGGAGATGATGACACCTGCACCAGCAGCACCAACATTCCCTAGGAACTTGTTAGTAAGGCGTATCCTCAGGTCCACCCCTGACCTTCTCATTTGGAAACTCCTGCAGTGGGCCTTGGACTCTGTTTCCACAAGCCCTCTGGGAGATGCTGAGGGCTGCTAAGGCCTAAGAATGCCTAGTGTTCCAGGGGACCCCACTTTAAGGACCTCTGCCTCCTCTGCTTCCCCACTGTTCTCAGTTGTGTACATTTTTTACCACATTCATGAGATGTAGATGGTATTAATGTTAAAATACCATATCGAGTTAATAACAGCTTTTCAGAATGGAATGGGGGATTATCTTACATCTCAAATGAAAAAAATTATAAAAATATAAAATACAGGCATCTGGAAAACACAGAAACACAGGCATTTAAGATGCCCCATACCTGACTCTAACAACACTGAGGCTTTTGAAATGGAGATTCCTTCTCTGTCTCACAGGAAGGTATTTCTTTTCCAGTATCCTCTCTGAACCAATCTGGAGCACAACAGCAGAGCAGAGTGAAGAGAGCTGTTCCTACCGTGGAGTGGCATAGAACTGCAGGGAGTCCAGTGTTCTCAGCATGATAAGGAGGGGATGCTGGGAAAAGTGCAGGCCCTTCAACTCACCAGGCCACCTGCAAGCTGTGCCTGCCTACAATGCACAGGCCCATGCACCTCTCAGGAGGCGAATGCTCACCCCTGGGTTTTAGAAAAGTGTCTGTCTATACAATGGCTTTAAATACAAACCTGATGCTTCTCCTGGTGCTCAAGTTCAACTGAGTAGCCATTTATCCACCCTGGCTCTAAAAGTAACACAGGTTCCTTGGATCCATGGAGAACAGCAATGTTAGTCTCTGTGGGGCCCTTTTAATGGAACTTTTAAGGACAAATTTGACAACACAGGTGTTGTAGGTTGGGTTCCTTAAGAAGGAGACATTGAGATGGAACCAAGCAAGGTCTTTATTTGGGAGGGGAATGGATCTACACTTATGAGAGGGAAGAGAAAGAAGGGGATGAGCCCTAGCAGGCCCCATGGGGAGTTCTGGAGCTGGATTGACCTTTAGGGTTGTTCTCATTTGGGGTAAGGAGGCCAGGCCTTTATACCTCAGTGTTGCTCAGGGACTGGGCATGAGATGACCCTGGAGGGATGCACCAGTACCCAGCACAATGGAGTTGCCTTGTCTGTGGACTTTGAGACGAACTCTGACAGAACAGGGGCCCCTTACCTCAGTACTGTGATCTCCAGTTATGATTTTGAACAGGCTATGGAAAAATTACCTGATTTTCTATTCTTATTGAAAAAAAAAGTCAGCAGAAAAGACTTTAGCTTAAAAAAAAGCACAAATTATTCTTTTGTGTCTTTTGTTGTAGTTACTTTCTCCACAAGAAGACTTATTTTTTAGGGACACTAATTTTCTACCCGAACAGTCAAATGGAGGAGAAATTCTCATTCCTGTCTTACTCTGTTGATAGAACAGTACTTCAGACTGAAGACACACATCATGGATAATTTCAGGCCATATCCAGATGTGAAAGTTAATCTGGGATGGGCTTGAGGGGTATTTGTTAGCCATTTAGGACCCCTATAGTCAACCCAAAAATATTAACCCATTCATATCAACACAAAAGTGCAAACAGCCTAGGTGTGCATCAACAGGTAAAGGGAGAAACTGTGGTTCCTCCCCTCCATACAATGGAATACTAGGCAGCAATGAAAAAGAATGAGCATATGATATATACAGCAATATGGATGAATCTCAAAAGCACACTGAATGAAAGTAACCAGACTCACAGACTGCATACTGTATGATTCCATTTATGTAAAATTCTAAAACAGAGAAAACAAATCTATGGCGGAAAATTAAAGAATAGTTTTCCTCAGAAAGGGGAGTGCACAAGAAGACCAACTGTGAAGAGGCAGGACCAAACTTTCTGGGGTGATAGAAATGCTCTATTGTGACAAGAATTTGGGTTACACAGGTGTCTACATTTGTCAAAACTCAGCAAATAGTTAATGGAAAGTTAGTGCATTTTTCTGTATGTAAGTTTTAACTTAAAAATGGAAACAAATTTTAACTCTAGTTAATAATAAAGTGCATGCTGAATTGTTTAGGGATGACATGCACAGATGTGTACAACTTACTCTGAAATGCATCAGAAAGGAAGATGGATGGGAAGAGGGATGTGTCAGAAAGGAAGTGTGGGGGAATGTTAATGATTATCAGGGTTATGAGTGATCACTGAATAATTCATTCAACTTTCTTGTGTTTGAAATGTTTCATAATATAGTGCTAGGGAAACATCATTCAAGATAAATTTACCCCTCTTCCAATCCTGAGCTACCCTTTCCCACTTGGTGATCACAGCCCCTGAGTGTTGATGGCCAAAAGACTTCTCTTCCACACAAGGCTCTTTGAAGGCTATTACATAAGTGAAGGGAGAATTTCATGAATATTTTGGTGAAAAGAGAATTTCATGAATATTTTGGAAGTATATAATAAAATGACACTGTTTGGTTTGCACCAGAGTCAAGTTTTGCATCTGTTTTGAAGTGCTGTGTTACTCCCTCAACCTCGATTGTTGTGAGACCCAATCCAGACAGTGAGGTTCTTCCCTAACATCTGGACACGTAGCGTGTTCACCCCTCTGCTTGCAGTGATGAGAATGCTTAGTGGACTATGTTCTACGTCTGTGTTCCATGATCTGAATAAAACATGGACTATGTTCCATGTTCTGAATTGAAACAATCCTTGTTGTTCTGAATGAATGGCCAAGAAACTGGCTCATTCTACAGAATAGGCTCTATGGAATGACCTCAAAGTTGCTCACTGTTTAGCCCCAGTGGTAACTTATCGGACATCTCCATTCTTCAGTTCTATAAGATGGTGGTTTGAACACATACTTGACAACAGCTTCCACTGTGGACCAGGGAGTGGAGCCCAGGAGCCAAGGGCCTGGAGAAACAAAGGAACCTGCACCCAGTATCACAGAAGTGGCGCTAGTTGGTTGGTTGCCAGAGATGCTGTAGGAGTAAATTCTGGGGGATACTCATCGGGGCAAGTGATTTTAGAGTAAGATCAGGGCTAGGAATGCCTTAAATACAGATTTATAAAAGCAAAAAGGAAAGAGAAGAGAAAACAGAGATCTCAGCACCTTTGGAAAGCTCAACAGGGAAAAATGGAGAAGAGAGTAATAGTCAGCTATCCCAGCACAATTTATTGAATAGTGAGAGCTTTCCCCATTGCTTGATTTCATTGACTTAGTCAAAGATCAGATGGTTGTAGGTGGAAGCTTTATTTCTGAGTTTTCTGTTCTATTCCATGTGTCTGTCTTTGTACTGGTACCATGCTGTTTTGGTTACCTAGCTTTATAGCACAGTTTGAAGTCCAGTAGTGTGATGCCTTCGGTTTTGTTCTTCTGGTTTAGGGTTGCTTTGGCTATCTGGACTATTTTTTTTGTTTCATATGAATTTTAGAATAGTTTTTTTTTCTAATTCTGTGACAAAGGACATCTGTAGTTTGATAGGAATAGTGTTGAATCTGTAAATTGCTTTGGGCAGTATGGCCATTTTAATTATATTGATTCCTCCAACCCATAAGGATGGAATGTTTTTCTATATTTGTGTCATCTAGGATTTCTTTCATCAATGTTTTGCAGTTCTCCTTGTAGAACTTAAAACAGAGCCACCATTCAACCCAGCAATCCCATTACTATGTATATACCCAAAGGAAAGTAAATTATTCTACCAAAGAGATACATGCACGTGCATATTCATTGCCACACTATTTACAATGGCAAAGACATGGAATTAACCCAGATGCCCACCAATGCTGTATTAGATAAAGAAAACGTAGTAATATACACCATGGAATACTATACAGCCATAAAAAAGAATGAAATTATGCCCTTTGCAGCAACATGGATGTATCTGAAGGCCATAATCCTAAAACATTAACGCAGGAACTGAAAACCAAATACCAAATACCACACGTTCTCACTTATCAGCAGGAGCTAAACATTGAACACACATAGACATAAATATGGGAAGAAGAGACACTGTGGACTATGAAGTGGGGAGGGTAGGAAGGGAGCAGAGTTGAGAAGCAACCTATTGGGAGCTATGCTCACCATGTGAGCAATGGAATCTATATCCCAAACCTCAGCAACATCCAATATATCTAAGTAACAGACATGCACATGTATCTCCAGGTATCTAAAGTAAAAGTTGAATTAAAAAAAAATAAGTATATGAAAGTTTCTTGTAAATTATAAAGAAACTTTTAATCTATTCTACCATTTTTAGTTTTTTAATGAACACAGAGTGATGATTCTGTTTAAAATGATAAGAAATGAATATTCTAACCGTTGTAATAAAATGAATTCCAAGGAGTGAGGAAAAGAGAGCAAAACTGCAGATAAAAGGAGACTATTGTATTTATTAAGCTCTTATTGGTGCCAAGCACTACTTTACAAACTGTATATTGAATTCTTAATGTTCACAAAAACTCTATAAAATAAGCATTATGATTGCCTTCATTTGACAGAAACTGAGGCTCACAGAGACTAGAACAGCATCATAGAGCCACCATTCGAGTTGAGAGGAGGGTAAGTCCTCCAGGCCACCCCACATATCAGCTCTGCAGACCTCTCTGAGCCTCAGCCCCTCATCCGGACAGCGGTGCTCATGACAGCAGCTGAACAGGGGTGCTGTGAGGATTCAGTGAGATTAGGTGATGGATGTGAACGTGTTTTGGAAATCTCTATTGTCGTTATTTTACCCATCTGTCCTAGAGAAGAGAGATTGCTCTTTCACCGGCTGATAGAATGTCACCCGCACGAGCTGGCAGAAGTGCTCTCTGCCAAAGGGCATGCTGGATGGGGTGGCAGTGCAGCCTCAGACTCTCTCCCTGGTGTGAGCGATGGTTCTACAGGCAGATGGTGCTGGGAATGAATTGCTGAGAGGGTCTGCCAGAAACACCTGCCTGCAAACACAGTCCCCCTCCCAGCTGGTCTCCTAGACACACGTGTTCCCTCAGCTGCAGGAAGTACCAATGATGATGCTTCACAACCTTGCTCATGTTCAGAGTGAGGTCGCTCTGGGTAATGTGATGGGCCACCACCCTCTTGATTACAGCAGCTGCCTCTCCCACTTGCCTCTTTGTCCTCACTTAGAAAGTGGGTGGTGTGCATAGGGACAAGGGACAACACAGGTTGCTTGGGGCACACCTGCTTCAGAGCTTGTTTGCAGACCTCCTCATCCCCACCTCCACCAGGCATCAGGAGTGCTGTGTGCTCAGCAGATGTTTTGCCAATGCCGTTTTCACAGGCAATGCTTTTTTCTTTCCTTTTAGAATGTAATATATTGAGGACCCCCAAACAGCTGTCTGATGGGTTCCTTGTCTATTAGAGCACATTTCCTCTGCAAACAACAGCTTGCATCTGGAGCTGCCCTCAGACCTGATACCCTCCCACCATGCCCCATACCTTGATTCCTCCCTTGCCAAAAGTTTTCCCAGAAGAGCAACACAGGAAATAAAGTTGAAGACGCATTGCTGATGGTGACCAAGTTCTGCAACCTCTTGTAGCACTGGGGTGAACTTCATGAAGCCCTGGCTGACCCAGTGGGGAGCCTCTGCTTTTCCCACCAAAAAGTGATCCTGGTGCCTGAGCATCATCCTTGTGCCACTGAAGGAAAGTGAGAGAAATTCTAGGAAACTGGAGCCACCCTCTGCAGCTCAGGTGGCCTTGCTTTAACATCTTTGTCCTGTGCCTATAGTGTCTTTAATACCCAGCACACTCTGCTTGTCTCTCAAGGTTTGGCATGAAAATGTTTCCTCTGCAAGGGGTCAGAGGGGTTAGTAGGGTGAGACAGCACAGGATACCCAGACAGGGAAGAAGAGGAGGACTGTAGAGAAGCTGAGAAGTTATGGAGACAGGATGGCCAGGGGCTCCAAACCATTCACTTCACAATTGGACCAGATCTTTTTATATCATCCATGAAATGGCTTCCTTTTGCCTCCTGTGCCATGGAACCTTCTCTCCATTCCCTTTTCAGACTCTTCTCTCCATCACTAACCATCACACTTGGAGCCTGGACCTCGATGCTCCCTACTTAGGGTCCATCATCCCAAAAGGCTAGGACTCAGGCCCCACCAGCCTTGGCTATTGGCTTGAGCTTGAGGGCTTGGGCTCAAGACAATCAACTCAGTCCAAGGCCAGCTTTCTTTCACTTGCATGAATGCTATCATTGGCTATTTTGCAATGGGAATTGTGAGAAAAATGTGAGCAAGACTGTAATAATGCATGCTCAACAGAGGAAAGCCAATTCCAAGCTCATGCTCTATAAATGGGGAGACTATATTGTTGTTTTAGTATACACCAGACAGAACACAGCAATTGATGTCATGTTTTACCTGGTGGAGCACTGGGCTTTGAGTCAGGACACATTGGTTTGAGTTCCAACTTTGCCGGTGGCCAGCTGCATGTCTTGGGAAAATCCCTGACCTTTTCTCTTTAACTAAAACATAATAGGCATGATCATCAAGGCCACCTACCTACACGTCAAAGTCAATCTTCACAGCAAGCTGGGAAGTAGGTGTCTATGGTTCAGATGTGGAAACCAAGGGCACAAAGTCGGGGAGTAGAGGAGTGGGATGTTGAGGGACCTGCCATTCTGAAGGGAAACTTCTGTAGCCACAGCCCCAGAAGAGCTCTGATTTGTCTCCCAGTAGAAACCACTTGCTTAGCCACAGGTCATTGACTTCAAGCCGTCTCCTTCCCCAGCAGCCCTCAAGGTGCTCTGCCCTTCCAAGGTGCCCCGAGACACATGGCAGTGGCTTGGCACTACTCCCCAGATGCATCCTTGCTCTGGGTCCCTGCTTTACTAACCATGCCTCGTGTTCTCACCTCTCCTCCCAGCTCCTCTCAGCAGTGGCCCTGGCCTCCATGCCAGCTCTCCTATCTGAGCTCAGCAGTTCTCCTGGTTCAACAAATCTGTGTCGCTTGTGCTGTGTCAGCTTGGTTTACTCAAGAGTTTTATTTCCCAGAATCCCTACCCCTGCAAGAACCTGGGTTAGAGTTGACCAAAAGAAGAATTACTTGAGGTTTGGGCTACAGAGGCAAAGCAGTGTCCATCACCCTCTGAAGGCTGTTGAGTAGGCCTGGCACAAGGATGGATGGACGCAGAAGTGCCTGGTGGGGCTCAACGGGTCCTCGCTGTCCTCTGTTCAGTGTCCAGCTCATTCTCTGCAGGCTCAGCCCAGCTGGCCAGGAACCAGACACCCAGAGCTGCACAGAGGAAATGGCTTCCCGCAGACTTTTGCCAAACTCCCTCACGGCCCCTCTTCCAGGGCAGGTCCTCTCAGATTCACTGATAAATGACACTTCTCTGATCTTCCAACTCCCCTTTCCAAATCTCCACTCTCCCAGCTACTCCCACAGAGTGGAAGGTCCGATTCCAATCACACATCCCCGCTCCTGGAGCACCCCCCGGCTCCCTGCTTCCTGCACAGTGGAACATCCCTGTGGGACCCTCACTGCTGCTTCCCAGGACCAGGAAATGGGAAGCAAGTGAACATCATGGCAGACTGTGGCTACAAAAGATAATGCTGTACTGCCGCAGCACTTTTATCATAGAAAGCTTCATTTGAGTTACTTGTCGATTTTCTTAAATGCAGGAAGAAGCCTTTCTGGAGGCTGGCAGAGACATTTCTTAGCATTTTATTTTCTGAAACCTTCAGGGAGATCGACCATGACAAAACAGGGCTGATGGCCGGAGCTTGAGTCAGCAACTCCCAGAGCGGGGTTATGATTTCTCACACCTCTGGGGGGCCCATCGATGTTGCAAAATTCTAAAACAGTAATTCTTGTAAAATCACTCTAACCATAAGGAGTTGGGAAGAGAGATGGCCAATGGGAAATGAAGAAAGAGTGGCGGCAAAATCAAATAATCAAACAGCTATCACCCCAGGGAGGTAGGAGTGGAGCTGATGAGAAGAATGGTGGGCCCTTCTCTACAGGCGGAGCTAACGCAGCGCTCAGGGGCTGGGTGGCCAGCTAGCCCAACCTGCTGCAGCTGTAACGATAGTGTGTCCGGTGACAGATGGCCTCCAGCGCTCCTCGGTGACAGTGACGTTACCTGGAGCACTGGGAAGGACAGGCACTGAGGGGCCTTGAGGAGTGGCAATCAGTGAACAGGAAGGAATTAAAGTGTCTCCTACTAGCAGAGAAGATAAGCATTTTATAGGGGACAGGCTGAACAAGAGGTTTTTTTAATCACTTGTCCCTGAAGAACAAAGAAGTCATTCTTTTCCTTTGTGGTGGGGTGGGTGTGGGTGTGGGGAGAGTGAGGAAATGCCTACTCTATTCAGGACACCTAGGCAGCTTTTGAAATCCCTACTGAAATTAACAACCAACGTTCATCCTATACCTGCTTTGGGTAATGGCTGGGGAGACAGACTTACCCGAAAATTCGCC
Source organism: Pongo pygmaeus (assembly GCF_028885625.2). Classification (NCBI taxonomy): domain Eukaryota; kingdom Metazoa; phylum Chordata; class Mammalia; order Primates; family Hominidae; genus Pongo; species Pongo pygmaeus. The sequence goes on from NC_072394.2 coordinate 17,252,640, forward strand.
CTGTGTGGCTCATGGGATGGAACCAGAAGTTCCCCATCACAGGTGAAGTGTGAGTGATGCTGAGACCAGACAGGCAACAGCTTTGGAGCTTGCAGGGCCTGCTAAGGAGGTCAGATTTAGTTTCCAGGGGACCGGGCTCCGTTCAGAGCCTGTCACCACTATTTACATGGGCAGGTTTGTGTTACGGGCCGGTTGGCTCTGAAGCAATGCCACAATTATTTCACCCCAAGTTTAAAGGCACTAAATTGTACCTGAAGGACTCTAGGGCCATTGGAAGTGGCCTGGGAAGCGAAGGTCCAGCCACACACTCTTATGGAATGTGTCTCTCTACAGGGTCTGGCAGATTAGAGGTGATGGAGAGCAGGGGCCAACACTGGGGAGGGTAGGTTCCAGACTCAAAGCAACATAGAAATGTCGGCATGCATCAGAGTTCTAGAGTGAGCCAGAGATTGTCTGGGAATTCAGCTTGAGTGAAAAGGTAGGGAATTTACATGTTGCTGACTGTAAAGGTCCAGTGCGGAATCTACTGGGCTGAGGCCTTGGGCCTGCCCTGTAACAAGAGCCACGTGTCTAGTGCTCCAGGGCCACATGTGGCTAGTGGCTATCATACTGGACAGGCAGGCACAAAATGTTTCCATCACACAGAAAGTTCTGCTCAACGGCCTTGCCCCAGATACTGACATTTCCATCATGACAAGCCATATTAAACAAACAAGTGTTTGAAACCACCTCCCCGTGCCCCCATTGTCTGTTGTTTTTCAATAAGCAGAGATGCAGAAACAGGGAATCCTGGAAGCGTTCTGGTATCTAGAAAGCCTCATTAATCAACCAGTTTTATCCCCAGGCCCCCTTACTCTCCCCATCTCTCTTCCTTACCTGGCCCACATATATGTGTTCATGGTTTACATGTGCACGTGTGGGTGTGCACACCCGATACAGCAGCGTTCTCTTTCCTGCCACCTCCTAAGCAGAATGAAACTGTCTCCATTAAACAAGCTAAACATTCTCATAATCTCCAGTGAGGACACCTCACCTAAGCCCTCTGGTGAGAGAGCCGTCCTGGACGTGCCACACTGCCACGGTGCACCTAACATTGAGTAGCTGACGGTTCTTCCAGGGCTCTCCAGGTATTGTCTTTCCTGAATACAGTCAAGTTGCAGCTTGTGAATTCTAAAGCAGGTACGCAGGATACAAGCATGGTTCGGAGTAACCCCTGAAAATCTCTAAAATTTCCCTACAAGGGAATGCAGTGTTGTGTCTCAGGACGTGCAACCCTTCCCATTTCTCGGTGGTAGTTGGAAAATGGTTGTTCTTCCCATGAGCAGTGGCGTGGTACTTGGCTGAAGTTCCAGGATTCATTTGGCCAAAGAAACCCAGTGTAATGACAGTTAATGCAACAAAATGTTCATGCCAGGAGAAACAGGTAGGGATCTGAACGAAACACGGGGCAGAGCTCACAGGTGGTACCTTCCCTAGTGGAGCAACGATCTGGCGCACGCAGGACGGGACCTCTCTCTCTCAGCATGGGTGCTGGAAGTGAAGTGCATGTGAAATGGGCACCACAGGGCTGCAGTGCCAGCCACCTATGCAGAAACACAACCAATCCCACCACCACATATGCCTGCACTGCGCTCACACATCTGCTTTCCAATGCCAAACCCCAAACAGGCCATAGCTGCCCAACCACTGGGCAGAATTTCCAGAGTCCAGACTGCTGGGCTGTCCAAGTGGGGAACATTTGAACTGCAGAGGTAGAGCCTGACCCGTAATTCCTTCCTGCCCCTTGCGAGGTAGAGAGTATCTCTCTCTGACAAAGCGGGCAATGCCACCCACAATCTAAAAATGACAAGGTGCCCTTCATCCCAGGTAACTGAAAATAAAAGTGTTATCAGGTAGGCACGGACAGGAAGCAAGGCAGGTATCAACAGTGCCAGGCTGAGTGTTCTGGGGCCAGGCACATGGTTGTGGGCATCCCCGGGTAAGAATGTCCAGCAATGCTATTTGATTTAAAGTTTCATTTTCCTGATAACATGAGGAAAAGTGAGAGCCCTGGGAAAGATGATGGAGAATGGAGCTACTTCCGCACTGATTTGTTGCAGCCTGGGGGCTCATCAGAAATGGATCCACACAGCTACATTACACGACCCTGAAAAACACAGGAGTTTTTAAAAAGCAGGTCATTTTTCTTAATGCTTCCTACTTAACATGAAGATAAAGTATCAATGTCAAATAAAATATTTTTATATTTTCATCAAGATATTTTCTGTCTAGACCAGCTAGTGAGGATAGCTCAGGGATTTGATGATTTTCTATTGATCTTGCTTTTCTAATGTGTGTTTTCTGGGCCAGAAAACATTTGCTTAAAATATTGTCTATTATTTTTATATTCTAAAAATAATTTTGAAACTGGTATTACAAACAGCATGCACAGTCCACTAAGCTAGGGCACTCTGCTGACTCCGCCAGGTGGACATCTTGGTGTCAACCTCCAAATACAACTTCACTCCCTTTTCCTGGACACTGAGGAAGACATCTAGATTCCAGACAGATTGTTCTTAAAAAGGTATCATTTGCAACAGCTCAGCTCTGTGGATCAAAATTTTATCCAGATTGTGCAACCAAAAAACTTTTTTACAAAAAAAAATGTGTTGAAGTTGATATGATTTCCAAATTTCTAAAAGCCTCAACTTTTCTCTTTATATAATAAAAGCTATGTTAAGACATTCACCATCAAACTGCCATATTATTCTCTTTGTAGGATAATTAAATGTTATAAATTTAAACTAAGGACGAGTATACTAGCTAGCTATTAAACTAATAAAATATTCCCTTTGGGGTTTTATAGATTCAGGTCTCTGCATAAAAATTTATTTGAAAATAAAATCACTTAAAAAATATAAAAGCTTGAAAGCTTGAGGACCATAAGAACCGTCTACCTCTCTATTTTATAAAAGAAAAATGAGGCCCAAAGAGAGGAATCAGTAAGTCATAGATGAAGATATTAGCAGAGCCACAAGTGTTGAAAGTTCTCTAATACTATTTCTATTTTAGTCTCTGCTCTTCTGCCCTCAGGAAGCTCAGAGACAAGTTGGGATTTTAAAATCACTTCTCTTGGCCAGGTGTGGTGGCTCATACTTGTAATCCCAGCACTGTGGGAGCCCAAGGCGGGGGAATCTCTTAAGACCAAGAGTTCAAGACCAGCCTGGGTAGTGAGACTTCATCTCTCCAAAAAATAAAATTAGCTGGGCATGACAGTGCATGCCTGTGGTCCCAGCTACTCGGGAGGCTGAGGCGGGAGGATTGCCTGAGGCCAGGAGGTCAAGGCTGCAGTGAGCTGTGCTTACTCGGGAGGCTGAGGCAGGAGGATTGCATGAGGCCAGGAGGTCAAGGCTGCAGTGAGCTGTGCTCATGTCACTGCACTCCAGCCTGGGCAACAGAGTGAGTCCCTGTCTCTAAAAAATAAAAATAATAAAAAATTTAATAATACTAAATAAAATTACTTCTCAAGTAAAAAAATACAGAGAAGCTCTGTGGTATTGCTAACCACAAAAAAAAATAAATAAAAATATAAACAATTTTAAAGGTCAAGTGAGCTCTTCCATAGCAGCTCTTCAAATGGCATGTAGATTTCTTTTTTTTTTTCTTTATTATACTTTAAGTTTTAGGGTACATGTGCACATTGTGCAGGTGAGTTACATATGTATACATGTGCCATGCTGGTGTGCTGCACCCATTAACTTGTCATTTAGCGTTAGGTGTATCTCCTAATGCTATCCCTCCCCCCTCCCCCCACCCCACAACAGTCCCCAAAGTGTGATGTTCCCCTTCTGGTGTCCATGCGTTCTCATTGTTCAATTCCCATCTATGAGTGAGAACATGGCATGTAGATTTCACTGGCCACGGCCTGGCTCCCCCAGCCTAAACCAGGTCCACAGCATACTTGAGCCACCCTGGGGATAGCTGCCCTGAGGGCTCAGAGTAAACAGGTAAACAGCTGTGCCATGCTTTTCAGTGAAAGGGACTTGGAGAGCAGGCAGAGGTCAATGTCCACACCCCAGTTTCATCAACAACTCACCAGCCACCTAAGGTCACCCAAATGCATTTTTATCTGAATCTACAAAAAAAAAAAAAAAAAAGACAGAATAGGCCATGATGGAAAAGGCCATACTCTTTCCGAATAGGAGAGAGAAGTGCCTGGGAATGATACAGGGAGAAGAGAGAGGGAATTGAAACAGCAGTCGTGGCTAGTAAAGCTGCATGTATAAATGGTTCTTTGGTGTCCTTTTAGAAATCTAGTATCTACTGGCAGCTATCTGCTTCCCCAGCATGTGAGCAGCCGCATGGGGCTCCAGCTCAGGCTAGTGGGGTCAGTAACCCCAGCCTGTGGGCAGCTCTGTGTCTGCAGGGACCAGTGCACCCTCAGCCCTGTGAGAGGCAGGAAGCGAAAACTGCCTAAGCAATAGAAGGCACCTTTTAGACCTGTCTTGCTGAATTTCTACAACCACCAGGAGAGGAAAGCAGAACAGAAACTGCTGCGTGCTTTGCAGTTCGGAGAAGTTATACACCTTACCTAAGGTTATATAAATAGTAGATGATCAGACAGGACCAGCCCCAGCTCTTCCTTGTCCTGGCATGTTCTTTCCCCTACACCTACCATTTCGGAAGAGGAAGCTCTAATTGACAAGGAGCTCTCAGCTTATCAGCTTACTTCATTTATCTGTAGGCTAGAGAACTTGGGGACATCATATCAAACAAGCAAAGAAGCAAAAAAATCAACAGAATAACTCCACATCCAAGAGGTCAGGTTTTCTCCGCTCTCCTCAACTTCTCTCTCTGTGGCCACCCGAGAGGGCTCCGGGCCCCTCTGGCACCTGCCTTCTTGGGTTTTCCTCTGCTCCTGTTTATGGGTTTTATCGAGAAGAGGACAGTGTGACAGTGCTTTGTGGTGCATTAATAAAGATAAGAGAGGCCACAGCTACTAAACAGAGTTTTCAGAACCCCTCCCCTGGTTTCCCTGGCTGCAGGGCTGCAGGCACAGACACACAGAACCACTGATGTGGGAACTATTACTGCCCTCCGATTATTGTTATTGTAATGCCTATTCAGCTGCCCCTTTGTAAGTTCCTAGAGGGCAGGGACCATGTCTCAGGCTGCTTTTCATGAATTCATGCCTTCATGCTTCCATTCACTCACCCTACAAACATTTATTGAGTGCTACCGTCACTGTGCCCGCCTCAGTGCCGGGGACTCAGAAGATACATCACATCCTATCCCCAGCAGCACAGCCCAACCCTGGCTGCCAGTTCCCATATGTTCTTTTAGGAATGCAACCCCCCAAATAGGGCACAGGATGCAGCATCTGCATCAGCCAGAAGGTCAGGAGGCAACAGGTGGTATCTTCTTCCTTCATCATCTTCTTTTCCTCCAAACTCCTACAGCATGATCATATTTATTTCATAACAAAAACATCTAATAAATTCCACATTTTAAATCTACTATTTTAAACCTAAAATTCTTCTTTTCTCAAACTTGGCTTCCCATTTGAATTAGTAGGGGAATGTCAAAATACTGATGCCTGGGTCCCCACACACACTGGATCTGATTTAGTTGGCTTGGGCATGGGGATTTTAATAAGCTCAGCAAGTGGCTCGAAGAGTGGCCCAGGTTGAGAACCACCATTTCAACACAAAACAGAGGACAGGCTCTGGGCTTAGGAGCAGGAATTGCTCCTCCATTGGTTTGCAGATGTGCCAGTGTATTCTGGACCCCAAGACTCTGAAGCTCCCTGGTCTAAGCCTATGTTGTCCACCTGCCTTCTGTACCAGAGATCACACTTCACTCCTTACCTTCCTGCCCACTCTTGGCCTTGGGTTGTGCCTCTTTGCCTGTGCACCCAGAACACACCTCCGTGCTATGGTCCTGTTTAGCCTTCAGGACTCTGGTCCATCACAGGGTCTTTTGCCTCAAAATGTGCTCTTTCTTCTGACTTCCCAGAGCCTGGCTGTTTCCACACCCTGGGCTCCAACGATCCTGCTCCCTCTCTGCCTGCCATTGAGTCTTCTTTTCTTTTCCCCTCACTATGGAGTACACACCACTCCTTCTTCCTGGCCTGTTTGGCCTGGTGACAGTGATGCTTCTTAGGAAGGGGGACCTACTGAGGCACCCGCACCTGTGGCCATGTGGTAGCTTCTAGGAGATGCTAGAGGGGCCTGTGGAAGGACCCACAAATCATTCTAAACCAACACCAGAGGGTGCATACCCTTGTCCTTGAAGTTCAATTCAAAGGACATGTGGACAAAGATGACTCTTGGAAAATGCAAATAAACACCACAATGACACAACACTTCACATCCACTAGGATGACCATGAATTCATTGCTGTTGTTGTTTTAAGGGATATAAGTGTTGACAAGGATGTGGACAAGCTGAAACCCTTTTACACTGGCTGGTAGGAAAGTAAAATGGTGCAGCTGTTGTGGGGAACGGCTTGGCAATACCTCAAAAAAATTGACATAGGATTACATATGACCTAGAGATTTCACTCCTAGGTATACACCCAAAAGAACTGAAAACAGAGACTCCAACAAATACATGCACATGCTGTGCATAGCAGCATTATTCACAAATCAAAAGGCCAAAACAACTCAAATATAAGACTGAAGGAAATATTCATGAACACACACTGTATTCATATAACATGTATTTAATGTTAGAATACCTTACAAAACATAAAACATACACCAAAATTGGAATTAAAGGATGAGATTAAAAACATGAAGAAACATGTCTTTCCTGGAATCCCCAGTGGTGACCACCAATCTGCTCGAATGCTCCCACAGTGACTTCCCTTTGCCTGGAAATTTCAAGAGTTACAATCTGAAGAGATTCTTCCACTCCCACATTTGCTTTAATTCCTGGCTTGAAAGAAAATTTAAATTTAAGGACAAACTTTCTTCTGCTGCTGTTTTTAAGGTGACCGTTTTGTTTCCCAAATTTCCTCTGGAAAGAGAACATTCCTTCAACAAGGTCTCTCTTTTCTAAAGAGAAAAGGATCAAATACAGACCCTCAAACCGAGGCTCTGGTGCTAGTTCAGGGAAACAGACACATGCACGGCAACCATTTCTAAACACAGAGCTGGTTTCAGCTTCATATTCCACAGATCTTGAAGTATTCCACACATCTAATGCAGTATTTCCTTTTGATTAAGTTTAGCCCCTTGGAAAAATTAAGAAAGTCGTGTCCTAAGAGTCCCGGGGAGGCCGAGATAACATAGTGGAGTGGCGTCCAACCTGAGGTCTCCTGTCTGCTAAACAGGGATTTCAGGGTGAGTTTCAAGAACAGCTTCCAAGGCTGGGTGGATTCTTGGGATCACCATTGTGATGGTGTATCTGAGGTAACTGAAATTACGTTAGCATGGTGACATATAGATAAAGAATATGGGGACATTTTACTCCTGAGCATGAGGGAGAATTGCTGAGAGCCAGGCAAGTTGAAGAAGAAACAGAAATAATAAATTCTCATCCAGGCACAGTGGCTCACGCCTGTAATCCCAGCACTTTGGGAGGCAAAGGCGGGTGGATCAAGAGGTCAGGAGATTGAGACAATCCTGGCTAACACGGTGAAACCCCATCTCTACTAAAAAAAAAACAAAAAATTAGCCGGGCATGGTGGCAGGCGCCTGTAGTCCCAGCTACTCAGGAGGCTGAGGCAGGAGAATGGTGTGAACCCGGGAGGCGGAGCTTGCAGTGAGCTGAGATTGCGCCACTGCACTCCAGCCTGGGCGACAGAGCGAGACTCCATCTCAAAATAAATAAATAAATAAATAAATTCTCAAAGAAGACTTTTTTTTAATAAAAACCATGTATTGGATCAGTTATCTTCTCAAACCTCTACTCTAAAATAATGTGGGCAGTTTTACAAGGAAATACATATATTGGACCACATGAAATGAACAGTCAATATTCGTTATAAATCTATGAAAACATTAAGTTCAAATGGTTTTGTCTAACATCTATGTAATATAATCAGTAAATTCCAGGTACTGTGCAATTTAGGCAGAATATATGTGTGTGTGTGTGTGTGTGTGTTTGTGTGTGTGTGTGTGTATGTACATACACGTGTGTATATATTTTGTAGAGTCCAGGGTCTCCTGTCAAACTCCTGGGCTCAAGCGATCCTTCCACCTCAGCCTCCCAAAGTGCTAAGATTACAGTTGTGAGCCGCTGCACCCGACATATGCAGAAAATATCTTACTGCAGTATAAAACATGCATCTGAGAGGAAAAGAGCAAGAGAGAGAGGTTTCTAACTTAAACACAGCTAACCAAGGAAAAAATAAAATCAACATTTGAATGAATATTGAAATTCTCTTAAAAAAAGACAAATGAGGGGGAAATCAAATAAGCAAGTAAGGTTTTACACACATGGTGCTCTAGAAACTAATCAGTGGACAGATTCAAAATCCATATCTCCCTTTCCAAAATGTTCTCTGGCAGAAGTCATTCCGTAGGACAAACTGCAATCAAAAGAGTTATGAAAATTGTACAATAGGATGAGGGGGCTTCCCTTGTTGGGGAGTAGATAGCTGACATGCTGGATGGGGCCAGGGTTCAAACAAAGGCCCCTGTTGAGTGGGAGCAGGTACAAGACAGATGGTTTGTTAAACATTGCCAGCATGCTTGCGCAGTGCCGTGCGGCGGTCAGAGCCTGGATAATGGTCACCAGGGCATTGTGTAGCAGCGCATTGGCTAATTTCAGCCCAGCTAAAGCTATTGCTTATCTTTGTTGGTTTTGCAAAGATTAAGGCAGTTTCTCTGCTTTGAATGCACCACAGCTGCCTAGCAAAGCATTCCTGAAGTTTTGTCTGAATTCCCACTGCTAAGAGGGGCCAAGCAAAAGGTGGCTTGTGCAAAGACTTGTTTTAAGCTCATATCTGAAGTTGCTTCTCCTCAACTAATCTGGACCACTCTTGACTCTTACTTCTGGGCAAAACACTCTAGAGTTACAGGGGCCTTCTTTCTCAGTGAGTCCTTTCCTGTGTGGTTCAAAATGCATCTGCTGGGGATTTATATTTCCTAGATTTATATTTCCTATTGGGATTGATTCATTTGCTACTTTTGTGGAAAAAGGTAAACACCATTGTAAATTCCATCCGGTGAATCATGGGGAGGTGGTGGTTCCAATTAAACGTGTTTGCTTTCGGAAGGGGGCCCTTGGCTTCTTATCTTTATGTACAGAAGAAAATAGAGCTCAACCTGGCCTCTGCAGCCAATGGAAACGCACCTGGCCCAGTCAGCTGCTAGGCTGGGTCTCTGCTGCTCTGGGCTCCAACTCGCTCCTCTCGGTTGTTTGCAGACAAAGGGAGAGTAGCTTCGGGTCACACAGAGGGGACAGTCCCCTTGGCTCTGCCTACAGGCCCAAAGCAAAGCAGGAGGTGCAGCTACTATCTGGGTATGTTAGGAGAGGGTGATGCCTGATCGGTTTAGTATTTCCAACAGTTCAAATGTCTTTATCTTCTTTTAAAGGTAGTGCAAATCTATCCCCACCTAACCGAACCAGTGCTGTATTTACTTCAGGCGGCCCCCTCTGCCTAAATTAGATAGTTTCTAGCTATAAAATCAAGAAAGTGTGCTCAGCAGATTAAGCCCTAAAAGTGGACTTGTTAACTACATCTACAGAAGCAAAGAGACCGAGAAATTTGATCTCTTTCTCTCTCTCTCCCTCTCTCTCCCACTCCCTCTTGTTTCTCTCTCTCTCCCTCTCTCTCTCCCTCTCTCTCTTGTTCCTCTCTCTCTCTCTCCCTCTCTCCCTCTTGTTTCTCTCTCTCTCCCTCTCTCCCTCTTGTTTCTCTCTCTCTCTCTCTCTCTCTCCCTCTCTCTCTTGTTCCTCTCTCTCTCTCTCCCTCTCTCCCTCTTGTTCCTCTCTCTCTCCCTCTCTCCCTCTTGTTTCTCTCTCTCTCTCTGCCTCTCTCCCTCTTGTTTCTCTCTCTCTCCCTCTCTCCCTCTTGTTCCTCTCTCTCTCCCTCTCTCTCTTGTTCCTCTCTCTCTCTCTCCCTCTCTCCCTCTTGTTCCTCTCTCTCTCCCTCTCTCCCTCTTGTTTCTCTCTCTCTCTCTGCCTCTCTCCCTCTTGTTTCTCTCTCTCTCCTTCTCTCCCTCTTGTTCCTCTCTCTCTCCCTCTCTCCCTCTTGTTTCTCTCTCTCTCTCTGCCTCTCTCCCTCTTGTTTCTCTCTCTCTCCCTCTCTCCCTCTTGTTTCTCTCTCTCTCTCTCCCTCTCTCCCTCTTGTTTCTCTCTCTCTGCCTCTCTCCCTTGTTTCTCTCTCTCTGTCATGCATGCACCACACACCCCTACCTTTAGAACTAGGAAACTAATTCACTTTCCTGGCTCCAGGCCTCAGCATCTCTGCTTAGCATCAGGCATTTGTCATATAGATCTCAAATCAGGAGGCTTTAAGTGAGCAGCTAAGGGCTGACAATGTGTCCCAGGGAAAAGAAACCCATAAAAGAGAAAAGCAAAGGTCTGAGAGGTTCACCTGCAAATTCTTGACATTGAAAGCAACTGTACGTCTCCTCAGGTGCACATAATTGAAATAATACTACTCCGGCCATGGTGCGGTGTGCTCACCCAAGGCCCTTCTTGTTTTATTTTATTTTACTACTTTCCCCTGGATTCTCTATGTGTGTTCTGGCTCCCAAATCACTCACTCACTTAGGAACCTCCCGGAACGGGTTTCCTAGTTTGGGTTTGGAACCTGTCTAGAAGCTTCTATTGGGAGAGAGAGTGCTGTTTGTGACTCCACGTCAGCACCTTTCCTTTGATTCCTTTAGTCCACGGCTGCTATTTTTCCTAAGCCATTGTCCATCTGGGTCTAAATGTATTGGCGTGTAGAGTTTCATTGTCACCTTTGCCATCTCATTTTTCAAAGAATCACATTTTAATGGGGATTTTTGGCAATTTCATTGATTTTTTTTAAACTCATTTTATATCTTTTTCTTTGTTTTGGTTTTGTTCTGTCATTTTTCTTTTTTTTCTAATATGTTTAGTTATGTCCTTAGGTATTTGGTTTTTCGGTATCTTGTTTGCTATTAGTGTATTCAAAATTATGTAAAACTTTAAGTGCAACTTGAGAGTTATGGGTCATAAAGTTTGACATTTGACACTTTTATTCTTATTCAGTTCCAAGTATTTTGTAATATCTTTTAAATTTCCTCTAAACCCCAATGGTTATATACTATACATTATAATGTTTTATGTGTCCAAGAGATGTTTGAAGTGGTATTATTGCCATTACAGATTTTTTAACTTTATTTCATTATAATCAACACATTGTGTATGTATTGTTATTTGGCATTTATGAAAGTTTTCTTTGTTCCATGGGAATTAAAATGAATATTCTCTGTGGTTGTAAATTATGTACATCTATTAGATCAGTGTTGTCCAAAAGAAATACAATGCCAGCCACATATATAATTTTATATTTTCTAGCAGCCACATTAAAAAGTGAAAATGAACAGGTGAAATTAATTTTAATAATATTATTTAAGACAATATGTACAAAATAACAATTTGAACATATAATCAATATAAAAATATTAACAAGATGCTTTACATTATTTTTCTGTATTGAGTGTTAGAAACCTGGGGTGGATTTAACTCTTACAGTGCATTTCAATACAAATGCTAAAATCGGATACACTCGATCTGTATTTAGATTTCAATTTACAATTGAAAGAGCAGATTGTTCTAAACATACTTAAAAGTTTTTCAATACCTGAATTAAGTATTAGGTTTTAAAATTTAAATTAATTAAAATTAAATAAAATCTTAAAATTTTCTTGCATTAGCTACACTTCAAGTGCTCAAGAGTTATGTAGCTATCAGCTACTGTATTGGACAATATAACATTAAGTAACTGTTATAATGCTTCTCAAATATTCCAAATTATTGGTAATTTTTGTCTCCTTGGTCAGTGTTTTTTTAAAAGATTTATTGACATCCCTCCTACTATTATTATATCTATAAGACCTTACATTCTGAAATTGTGTGTGTGTTTCATCCCCTGTTTATTTTTTTCCTCTTTCTGGGACTCCTGTTATAGGGAGCCATGTTCTTAGCTATTACTTTCTGAATCCCATCTCTTCATCTTCCTGAGGTCTTCCTGATTTGTTCTTCCACTGAATCCACCCTGCTATTCAGTCCCTCAATTATGCTCTTTATTCCAACAATTAAAGTCTGTTTGTGGCTGTGTGTTCTTGTTTTGTTTTTCCTGATCTGTTTGAGAATATTTATTAAGCTTCCTTTAATTGACGCCCTGCCTGAACTCCCCTACCATCTCATCTAGTGTGTGTGGCTCAGTTATTGGGCTGGCCCCAACCGTTTCATATCCTCCTGAGCCCACATGCATGTGGGAACACCAGCTGCCTTGGCTGGTCTGACATCCCTGGGAGAAGGAGCAAAGGCCCAGGTGCGTGGTGAGGATGAGCCTGGGGGATGATATCGGGGTGCATAGCTTCCATGTTTATTGTGGGCTGGACCTCCCCTGAGTGACCCACCCTCTGTGCCAGGTGACAGAGGAGCTCTGGAGAGCTCTCAGAGCCCTGCTCTTTTTCTACAGCTGCCTGCCTTAAAATCGTCCCCACCTTGCTTAGGTGGGAGCTAGGGAGGAGAGTGCTTTAGGGCTGCCAGAGTACCAGCTGGTTCAACACCGGGGGACTGATGCTTTGCTGAGGTGATGGGGAAGCTCTTATTTTCTTGAGGGAAGTGCAGGGAAGGAAAAGCACGTAACTCCACAACCCCAGCCAGCCTCCCTTGTGGTACCTGGCCCTCTTGACCCTAGGCTATCATTTCCCAGATTCATTTTCGAGAATCAGCAACCTTCTACCTTCCATCTGTGACTCACCACATCTGGGTTTAATAAAAGAATCCAACATCTCCATTTTGTTAGTTCATCTTGCCAGGAAAAGCGAACCTCATAAAGTGCCATTTTAAGAATGAAATCATGTCTTTTGCAGCAGCGTGAATGGAGCTGGAGACCATTATTCTAAGTTAAATAACTCAGAAACAGGAAATCAAATACTGCATGTCCTCACTTGTAAATGGGAGCTAAACAATGGGTCCACATGGACATAGAGATGGAAAAAATAGACACTGGGGACCCAAAAGCCAGGAGAGCAGAAGGAAGGTGAAAACTGAAAAATTATCTGTCAGATACAATGGTCACTGTTTGAGTGAAGGGTTAACTAGAAGCCCAAAACTTACCGTTATGCAATATATCCATGTAACAAACCTGCACATGTGCCTCTTAAATCTAAAATAATAAAAGATTTTTTTTTGTAAAAAAAAAAAAGAAAGAAAAAGAAAATACCATTTTATTTTTATTTACTTTTTTTTTTTTTTTTGAGACAGAGTCTCACTCTGTCTCCCAGGCTGGAGTGCAGTGGCACGATCTTGGCTCACTGCAACCTCTGCCTCCCGGTTTCAAGCGATTCTCATGCCTCAGCCTTCCGAGTACCTGGTATTAAAGTGCGCACGGCCACACCAAGCTATTTTTTTATATTTTTAGTAGAAACATGGTTTCACTGTGTTGGCCAGGCTGGTCACAAACTCCTGATCTCAAGTGATCCACCAGCCTCAGCTTCCCAAAGTGCTGGCGTTACAGGCGTGAGCCACCACCCCGGCCAGAAAATGACATTTTAAAACACGTAAAAATGTTGGTGAAAATGCTCAATTACATATTACTGTATCATTCCAGTCTATTTCCTTTCATCATGTTTTAACCTTCCCAGACCGTGTCAGTGAAATTGGGACAATCAAGGTCTCTCCCTCTTAGAGCTTGGGACGAATCAATAAAATAAAACACAATGGGCCCCAGCACATAGTAAATCTTCACTTAAAAAGTCACAAGTTCTCTGATCCTCAGACTCCTTGGCCCACACTGACTTACTGAAGGGATTAAAGAGATGCCTTGCTCCACGAGCTCCATAAATGCTTCTCTGAAAAAAAAGTCTTAAGTAATCAATGTATCAAGTTCTTAAAGCTACTGATAACACATAACCTTTCACAGTTCACAGTTCAGCTGTGTTGCTCACAATGTGTCAATGAGATGTAAATATGGAAAAACAGTATAATTGCTTGACCCAAGGCTATCAGGCAATCTTCTCCAGGTTCACACCAGCAGCCCTTAATCGATGCACATCCACAAATGGGTGGGAGGGAAGAGTCATCAGGGAATGGCTTCTCCTCATATCACTTCTCAACTTTAAAAATCATGGTGCCCGGGGATCAGGGTGTCTGACCTAGGTAGATGCTTTTTTGTGCAAAAAATAATGAAGTAGCCTCAGCTCTGCTAACTCAGCCCTACAGCAGGCTGGACTCTGGTGATATATCCAATAGATATCAAGCTTACAACAATGCTTAGATGTGACTGAGATTTAACAGTCAGATTTAGAAGTCATTAATGGAATTTATATTGGCTAACCCAAAAAGTAACTCATTTAAAGCATTAAAATTTAGGATATATTTCCAATAAGTCATTTACTACAAAGACAAGCAAACAAAGCCAATCTTCCACCCAAGACCTTTTCCTAAAATGGGAATTGCTTTGATCTGCGCTGTCCAGTATGGTAGCACAAATGGCTAATGAGCAGGTGGAAGGTGTTTGGTCCAAATTGAGATGTGCCTCTTAGTGTAAAATACACACTATATTGTGATGACTTAATACATAACATAATGTTAAATAGGTCATTGATAGTTCTATACTGATTACACATTGACATAATTTTTGGAATTATTAGGTTAAATAAAATATTATTAAAATAAATTTTGCCTTTTGTCATTTTTAAATATTAATTATATTTCCAGACTTTGGCTATATAAATCACTCTGTACTTGTCAAATACTATTTGTTCAATGGAAAGGCGATCTTAACCAGCAGTTTAACAAAAGGCCATGTTTCTGTGGCATGTTTCTGAGGCATATCTTTTGTAAACCATTGTTGTTTTTGTTGTTGTTGTTTTAAGACTGAATCTCACTGTGTTGCCCAGGCTGGAGTGCAGTGGCACCATCTCGGCTCACTGCAACCTCCACCTCTTGGGTTCAAGTAATTATCCTGCCTCAGCCTCCCCAGTAGCTGGGATTACAGGCACCTGCCACCACACCTGGCTAATTTTTGTATTTTTAGTAGAGACAGGGTTTTGCCATGTTGGCCAGGCTGATCTTGAACTCCTGATCTCAAGTGATCTGCCGGCCTCGGCCTCCCAAAGTACTGGGATTACAGGTGTGAGCCACCGTGCCCAGCTGCAAACCATTCTCAGACACATAAGGTGACTCCACAGTTAAAGAAGTTGTACCCATTCTTCCATTTATCCCTTAGTAAAGCTACTGAGCACCTTTTGTGTGTCAGACTGTTCCCAGCACTTGCCAGTTTCCAGCAAATGGGAGGCTTGTCTTCGCATGCACAGAGGCAGCCAGTAAGAAATAAAAGTAGGAAATAAGTGAATTTTAGAATATGCTCAAAGCCAATGAGCACTATGGAAAAATAAAAAGCGGGGAATGAGGGAGGTGTGGGCAGGTGATTCCAACTGTAGCTTTGGTTTTCATTAAGAAAGTGGCATTGGAGCACAGACATGGAGCAGGTGAGGTGTTAAGCATGCTGAGGCTGAGGGGAGAGTATTCTAGGTGAGCTGGAGGCTGAGGATGAAGTTGAGGGGCAGGGGAGAGGGTGGTAGATGATCTCAGCGGGGGAATAGGATGAACACACAGGAAGTATTACTGGATCCCAGTGAAATGGGGATGACGTTGGGAGTGCTGAGGTGGGGTGTGGCTCAAACCACCTTACATTTTTAAAAGATGACTGCCTCCTTTGTTGAAAATAGAGTATAGGGACTGGGCGTGGTGGCTCATGCCTGTAATCCCAGCACTTTGGGAGGCCGAGGCAGGCAGATCACGAGGTCAGGAGATCGAGACCATCCTGGCCAACGTCGTGAAACCCCATCTCTACTAAAATACAAAAAATTAGCTGGGCGTGGTGGTGCGTTCCTGTAGTCCCAGCTACTCGGGAGGCTGAGGCAGAGGAATTGCTTGAACCGGGGAGGCAGAGGTTGCAGTGAGCCAAGATCGTACCACTGCACTCCAGCCTGGCGACAGAGCAAGACTCCGTCTCAAAGAAAAAAAAAAGAAAGAAAATAGAGTATAGGTTGGTGAGGGTGAAAACGAAGGAAGCAGCAGGAGGCTCCTGTAATAATCTAGGCATAAGATGGGCGTGGATCCCATTGGTAACATGGGGTAGTGGAAAGTGGCAGGATTCTAGATGGACTTTAAAGACAGAACTAGCAGATGTCTTGATGGACTGAATGTGTGAGGTGTAAAGGAAAGCAAGCATCTGGATGACTCCAGCTTTTGGCCTAAGGACCTGGAAGGATGTAACTATTGGGTACCCACTTTTCATGCCAGCCAACATTTATGCAGGAACTACAGAAATCCACACAGTAAGAAATGCTCCCTGCACCGAAGGAGTTCACAGCAAAGTGGCAAAGACACATGAGTGAGAATATGCTGCACCAGATATGATAGTACCTGTGCAAAGAGACAGGGGAAGATGCATCTAACCTGTCTGTGGGCGGCAGGCAAGGGACGTTTCAATTAGGTTGTTTGGAGATGTTACAAATTCATCAGACCAAAAAAAAAGGAGTGAAAAGGCATTCTAAGGTCAAAGAATAGCATGTTCATGTGCAAAGCCCAGTGTTGACAAAGGTAGACTATTGTTTGGGGACTTGCAAGTAGAGGGTGGGTGGTGGGTTGCCAGTGGGTGAAGGTCTGGCCTGGAGAGACTTAAAGCAGGACCTGCTCATGAGGATCTGTACAGAGCTAGGGAGGTTGGGCCTTCTCCTGGAGGCAGGGGTGAGCTATCAGAAGTTTTTGGGCAAGGCAATATGTGATCAAAGTTGTGTTTTCCAAGGATAAGTCATGTGGCTCTATGAGGAATAGAGTGGAGAGAGGATACATTAAAGATATATAGAGGAGTTAGGGAACGATTACAATTGTCCAAGGTTTTGTTGAGCTTTAGCTAGAGAGAAATGAGAGTGAGAGAAGTACTAATCAAAGAGATTTTTAGATGTAATTCTTAGAAATTGAGGTCCACTTGAAAGATGGGCTTTCAAATATGGAAGAAAGAGTACAACAATAATCTCTCTCATTTCTGGTCTAGAAGCTGTCAGGGGTGCTATCATTAACTGAGATGAGAAAACAGGAGGGAGAGGCACATGCTTCAAAAATGCTGAGTTTGAGGTATCTTAGTTTGAAGCCCCCCAGATGACGACCCTGAAAGAAAGATTCCCTTATAAGGAGTTTGTCTGAAACACTGTGAGGAAGACGGGAAGCAGGGCAAAGAAGGGCAGGTGCCCCACGAGATTGTGGAGCTTACCGCGGTGGCCACTGGAGCTCAGTTTTGCTGCAGCTTCTGGGAGATGGATGCAGGGAACAGGCATCAGCACCACTTGCCCAGGGGAGATGGAGCTCTCACCGGCTCTCAGGGAGGCACTGACTTCTGACTTTCTTGGAGGCAGGAGGCCTGGGAAAGCCTCAGGAGGAAAGGAAGGTGCTGCCAGGAGGAAGCTGGTGCAGCGGCATGTGTGTGGAAGGCAAGTGCCAAGGGGCTGTGTCAAGGGCACTGAGGACATCGGCTGAAGGGGCCTTTGAGATGTATCTGCAGGTTGAGATGCTGATGCAAGCAGAAGAGAATTCACATACGATGTTCTAGTGAGAAGTCAAGCTGGAGGCCATAATTCTAGGACACTAGCATGTTTGGCTAAGGTTAGCAGAAGCTTTTCAAAATAATTTCCTTTCTAAATATCCCTTGCTGTGAAGACATACCCTTTGCAACAGTAACTGGTGTGCTCTCCTCTGCTTCTCCCCAGCAGCAGTGACCTCGTTGAGGCTGAATTGAATTTCTGGATCAACACTTCTCCCTCAATAAAATTTCACTGTGATGGGCAAGAAACCATGGAGTGTTACTTCTACCTTTTCTGAGAGGATTATTTCTAAGATTTTCTTTCTTTCTTTTTTTTTTTTAGACGAAGTCTCACTCTTGTCGCCCAGGCTGGAGTGCAATGGCGTGATCTCGGCTCACCACAACCTCTGCCTCCCGGGTTCAAGCGATTCTCCTGCCTCAGCCTCCCAAGTAGCTGGGATTACAGGCACTTGCCACCACACCCGGCTAATTTTTGTATTTTTAGTAGAGACGGGGTTTCATCATGTTGGCCTGGCTGGTCTCGAACTCCTAACCAAGGGTAATCTGCCCACCTCGGCCTCCCAAAGTGCTGGGATTAAAGGCATGAGCCATCGCGCCCGGCTGGGGTTGCTTTTAAGAAATAAAATTGGCCGGACTTGGTGGCTCACGCCTGTAATCCCAGCACTTTGGGAGGCCAAGGCAGGCAGATCGCCTGAGGTCAGAAGTTTGAGACCAGCCTGTCCAACATGGTGAAACCCCATCTCTACTAAAAATACAAAAATTAGCCGGTTGTGGTGGCAGGCGCCTGTAATCCTAGCTACTCAGGATGCTGAGGCAGGAGAATCGCTTGAACCTGGGAGGCAGATGGAGGTTGCGGTAAGCCAAGATTGCACCACTGCACTCCAGCCTGAGTAAGAAAAGGAAAACTATGTCTCAGAAAAAAAAAAAAAGAAAAAAAAAAAAAAAAGCAACCCCACTCTATTAAACAGGTAGAGTCCAGCTTTCTCACAAGTGAAGAATAAATTTTGTCATAGGCTTGTCATAGGCTGGGTGGGGGGACTCACACCTGTAATCCCAGTACTTTGAGAGGACAAGGCAGGAGGATTACTTGAGCCCATGAGTTCGAGGCTAGCTTGGCAACATAGGGAGACCCCATCTCTACAAAAAAACAAATTTTAAAAATTAGCCAGTTGTGGTGGCATGTGCCTGTGGTCCCAGCTACTTGTGAGGCTGAGGTGGGAGGATTGCTTGCACCCTGGAGCAGTCTAGCCTTGGCAACAGTGAGACTCTGTCTCAAAACAAAACAAAACAAAAAATCTGTCATGGACTAGCCTTAGAAAAGTTCTTACATTCTTCCCCCGCCCCGCCCCCAGGCTGTGTTGCCAAGGCTACAGTGCCATGGCACCATCTCCGCTCACTGCAACCTCTGTCTCCTGGGTTCAAGTGATTCTCCTGCCTCAGCCTCCCGAGTAGCTGGGGAGCTTTTGCCATGTTGGCCAGGCAGGTCTCAAACTCCTGACCTCAGGCGATCCACCCGCCTCAGCCTCCCAAAGCGCTGGGATTACAGGCGTGAGCCATTGCACCTGGCCTAGAAACATTCTTGAACTGGAGTTGGAATTTTTGTTTTAGAAGAAAAGCTCCAGAGACTTTATTAAAACAAAAACCAAAAGATAAAGAAAGTTGAGAAGATCCTATGTTCTTCATGACAGGGACCAGTGCTATCGGGGGTTTGGAAATGGAGTATACAGTGGAAGTAAGCACTCCTGTGTTTTTTTGTGCAAATGCACAAATTCTCAGTCTGTCTGCTATATTTATGAGCCCATCAGCCTAAGAACAATATCAAGAGTATGTATGCATAGAGCTTTGGAATTGAGGCTCTGGGTAAGTTCTAATGTCCTCTCCATGCAATTGACAGTGTGCCCTGGGATGGGTCATTTGATCTTTCAGGATCTCAACTTCCATATCTGTGCAGTGGTGAACAAGACCCATCTCACAAATTTGTCAAGGTCGGATGGGACAGGAAATGGGAAACTGCCACAGATGCCATAAGGCTCTTGACAGTGGAGAAGATGTGGTTTAGAATGCCTTTCACTGTTTTCTCAACCCTGGGTCATTCCTAACCTTCCTAAGGCTCTGATTGCAAAGTGCAGGCGATGACCCTAACCCTATGAAATGCAGGCCATTCACTCCTGGGCTCCCATGGCATGTGGCTCAGAGTGACTCAGAAATGCTAGAGGGCTCAGTGAAGTCTTTCTTTCTAGAAAAGCCTTGGATCTTGGAGAGGCCCCGGTCTCCGGTTCCACTTAGACCTTCCACAAGTGTGCAGTACTAGGTGGGTTATATCACCCCTCTGTGCTTCACTTACTGCATCTGGGAAAGGAATGAATTGGGCAGGTTTAACTCCTCCAGCTCAATACTTCTCTGATTCTACGCTTAAGAATCCAGACTTGGCTACTCCATCCTCTCGTTACTCTGGTTGACTCAGGAACAGGTGCTAGAAGCTTCATGAGCCATGTCCTCCTAATGAGCGCTCACTGCCCACCCTCAGAGTTTGCCAGCAATCCCAGCCCCAAGCAGCTGACCCTACACCCTCATCTCACCTTCAGCTTTCAGTTCTCCTGTTGGCAAGCCCTGGAGCAGGCGGAAGAAACAGGCATCTTATTGGGTGCCACTTCCCAATGTCAATTGGAGCTCCTTTAAACTCAGCTATGGTCTGCTTCATTTTGAAGTTAGGGTAAAATTCAAGACAGTTCAGCAAAGAAAATGGATGAAGGACGCAACCCCTCAATTCAGTTCACAACCCCTGAGGGTGGACAGTGTCCAGCCCCATGCTGGCCCCTGGAAGGAGTGAAGGAAGTCGAACACTGTCTAGCAAAACAAAGCACATTTGGAAAATAAATGTCATTTAGGATATAACTACCAGGTGCACACTTCTCTTTATGTTTCAGATCACTCTGCCTTTTACTTTAAGACACGTTTCCTCCACTACATTGACCCACCTCCCACCTCGGCCGAGGAAAGCAGATGCCACATAGAATGACGGTGATTCCTGCAAGCTCTATGAGTCAGGGACATATGGTGTCCCCACATTCCATGTTTACTCTTGTACCTGGAGAGATTAGTCAGCCAGAAGCACAGAATCAGCCTGAATGCCATCTGGCCCTTCCCTGGAGCAGGCTGAAGGTGAAAAGTCAGCCCTGCATACCTTGATAGCTAGGTGAGGGCTGTCACCAATGGGGGTGGAAGTATCATCTCATGTTGTACCCACTGGCAGACTCATTTCTTCTGAACAAGGGAGAACTGCATTCTGGTGAAAGGACACTGGCCATTCAGGCTGCAATTTGGGTTCCCCAGCCTTCCTGTGCCGTCCTCTTCCCAGCCCTGAGACACTCGCTCCTGAAGATCCCCTTTCCCGTGGTTAGCCGGAGGCCCGGGAATGAGTCTAAGAGTCATTGGTATTCTGTGTTTTAGCTGGTGCTTTGTCAATGAAAACGGTCTGGACTTTGGCCCCACATCTGCCTGCTTTTCAGCTCTGGTCCTGAGGTCTTGGGTAACCTTCCCAACCTCCCTAAATCTCCCTTTCTTTGTCTGTTAAATGACAATCCTCATAGGGTTTTTGCCTAGGATTAACTTATCTGAGATAATCTATGTAAAGCACCTGGATTTAGGAGAAATGCAATAAAAGTTAGTTCCCTTCCCCCTTGCCTTGGATTACATGGTTTTATTCTCTTCTGCCAGAGATTCCTTGGGGAAAGGAAAGCGATTGTGTAATTTGCTGTAATCCTAAGTGACGAAGTAAAGTTCTTATAAAAATAATTTTGATGTCCCATTGGCATGTCTGGGCCACAGAAATAATGACATGATGAAAATTAAGTTGACGCTATTGGCTGACGGAAAGAGCTTAGCTAGTCAGTGCAAAGATAGCTAGACTGGCACTCAAGGAGCCCGGGATCTTCCCAACAAGGAGAAAAATTACACCCACCTCTCTGGGGAGGCACTGGACTTTTGTAGGCCTACAAGTTCTCTTGAGTCTCCAGCATTCCAGGTTCACTCCCTGGGGGCTCTCTAATCTGTGAGACCCAGCTATGGTTCTTAGCCTACCAGCCCCAGGAGAAAGACAGTTTGGCAGTGGATTTTATAACCAATCCCATATATGGAACTTTTCCATAATTTATCTTGGGGCAATATATTAAGCCACAAGTTATGAAGTTCCAAATTATGAAAATGTCTCTACTAGATTTCCGTCAGCCCAATGGGTGTCATTATAGGATTTATATTTATTTCTGGGAAGAATCACGTTGTCTTTAAAAAAAAAAAAAGAAAGAAAGAAAAAAGAAAGCCTCTGCTTAGAATAGCTATCTCTCTTGCAGCCGTGCACTGCTGGCTGCACAAGTCCTGGGTGCTGTTCTCTGGTCAACTTCCCTGAGTCTGTTTGGGGAAATTGTGACATCTAACCAACTTCAGAGAAATCGATGAGGGCTGGAAGGGTGGACTTTGTTCCCCTGTGGTGTTCTAATGAATATTTTCAGGCTTAAGTAACTGTCCAAAAATCAAAATCATTGATTTTTCCAAAGGGCAGATACAAGCAGATGGCCCCATCGTAAAGGTACTTCCAATGGTTTTCCAGCATTCACTCTTTATTCTTCATGTTGAACAACTGCAATTCTGGAGACTGAAGAATGGAAAGGAAGAGGCTGGGTACAGTGGCTCACTCCTCTAATCCCAGCTTTTTGGGAGGCTGAGGCAGGAGGATCACTTGAACCCAGAAGTTTGAGACCAGCCTAGGCAACATAGAGAGACCTCATCTCTACAATAAATTTAAAAACTAACCAGGTGTGGTGGCACACGCCTGTGGTCCCATCTACTCAGGAGGCTAGGGTGGGAGGATCACTTGAGCCTGAGAGGCAGAGGTTGCAGTGGGCTATGATTGCATCACTGTACTCCAGCCTGGGTGACAGAGCAACACCCTGTCTTGCTACAAAAAAAAAAAAAAAAAAAGTAAAAGAAAGAAAGAGGAAGGAAGGAAAAGTCCTAAGGTTGGCTACTGTGGCACATGCAAAGGGCAGAGGGCATCTTTCTGCAGCAAAAGCTGTCCAGTTATAGAAGACATCTCGGAAGCCTTATGCCCTTGAGTGCAGCCTCCTCAGTGAATCCCTGAGTCAGGTGGATCCCTATGATCGAACTCTAGGGTTTGGCTTGTGTTTCCACACCAGCAAAGGGTTGCTGTGACCAGGACCGTTATGTGCATGCAGAACAAGAGTGGCGCCAGAGTCCAAAATAAAACCGTGCTGGAGCAGTGCCAGATTGCATAAGCACAGCCTCTCCTTGTAGCCAAGGTGGGAACCACAGCTGGGTAAAGAAAGGGTTTCAGAGTGGAGAAGAGTGGGCTCCAGCCCTGACCAGATCTCTTCTGGATGAGTTCCCGTTGTCTTACTCACTTCAAGGTTCGATTTCTTCATCCATAAAATGGAATGACAACGTCTCTGGGGGCTGTGGATTTTCAGCGTATGTTCAACGTGTTATGAGAACAAGGATGGAGGCAGTTTACTTGTTCCTATGGAGAAACAAAGAAAAGGAATTTGGGGCCGGGCACAGTGGCTCACACCTGTAATCCCAGCACTTTGAGAAGCCAAGGCAGGAGAATTGCTTGAGCCCAGGAGTTTGAGACCAGCCTGGGTAACATAGTGAGACCCCATTTGCTACAAAATATAAACATGGGAGAGATGGGACACTCCTATAGTCACAGCTACTGAGGAGACTGAGGGGAGGATCACTTGTGTGCAGGAGATTGAGGCTGCAGTGAACTATGGCTGTGCCACTGCACTCCAGCCAGGGCAAAAGAGCCAGGCTGGGTTTCTAAAAAAAGAGAGGGAGAAAGAGAGCAGTGGGTGAGGGGGAGAGAGATAGAGAGAGAGAAAGAGAGAGACAGAATGAAAAAGAAAGGAAGGGAGGGAGGGAGGGAGGAAAGGAAGGAAAGAAGGAAGGAAGGAAGGAAGGAAGGAAAGAAGGAAGAAAGAAGAAGGAAGTTGGGGAAGCACAGCCTGTGAAATTTGGGAAAGATTTTTTGCCTCAAATCCCAGGGCACTTTTCCATGTCAAATGTGAACACCAGGCCCTACTTCTGTTGTGATCCTGCCCATTGAAACCTGCCTCCCCAAGAAGAGAAATTTTTATTTTGAGCATTGAGCTATTCTAGAGAAACCACTATTAATGACAAAAAATCACATTTGAGCCATGAGCAACATCTTGGGCCTTTGGTAGTCCCAGACATGAGACTTGGGGAAGGTGGTGTTGGGGGTTACTTTTCCAGGGTAAATCCCTTGTCCTCCAGAATTGCCGTTCAGATATAATTTATATTCTCCCTGCTTCTTTTTTCCAGAAAAACAACCCAACACATGCTTACACTTACTTGTTGGGTCTAATTGTTGTCCAAATTAGTCCTACTTTTTCAGATAAATTGTATCTTTAGAAAAGTGTTGAAATTGGGTGGAGCTCTTGAGCACCCTTTGTGGCCGGTCTTTCACCCTGACGTTGGCATGTGTGGTACCGGCAACCCATGACACATCTCCTGCTCTCCTACCCTGAAAAGGTTCAAAGTCACAGACACACTGAATCAGAGCGCTAAAAGGGCTATAGAAAACCTGCAATAGGCTGGGCACAGTGGCTCACGCCTGTAATCCCAACACTTTGGGAGGCTGAGGCGGGCGGATCACTTGAGGTCAGGAGTTCGACACCAGCCTGGCCAACGTGGTAAAACCCCATCTCGACTAAAAATACAAAAATTAGCCGGGTGTGGTGGCATGTATAATCCCAGCTACTCGGGAGGCTGGGGCAGGAGAATTGCTTGAACCCTGGAGGTGGAGGTTGCAGTGAGCTGAGATCACGCCATTGCGCTCCAGCCTGGACAACAGAGCAAGACTCTGTCAAAAAAAAAAAAAAAAAGGAAAGAAAAGAAAACCCACAATAAGTGGGGATGTGATGATGTAGGTTCAGGTTTTCTCATAGGACAGTCGACTTTGTTAAGGGGAGAGGAAAAGGGGAGATATTTCTGTAAAAGTGTGGTTCAGCTGAGAGCTTCCCACAGTTAATGCAGTGCCACCTCTCTTGCTGTGTAAACTTACACAGGCCCCCTAACCTCTCTGGTCATTGTTTCATCACCTGTATATATAAATAATATCTGATAACGCCTGTCTTGTCTATAACTTGAAGATGAGGATCAAGCAAGAAAATAGATCTGAAGACATTTTGAAAAATACTGAAAGCTATAACATATTATAATAATAAATTACCATGTTTATTATGTCTAAGATACCCAAGCTGAAAAATGATACACTTTAAAAGAAAATTTCTTTGAAACTGTCCACAGAGCCAAGGATGACACGCATTTCTCTACTAGTTTTCTGGTCCTCATTTCAAACATATGTTTGAGCTCCAAAGTCATCCTGAATTATTATATGAGTGTGCATTATAAAATCCTGTCAACTGCTCTGTGTTTGAAATTTTTCTTTTTCTTTTTTTTTTTGAGATGGAGTCTTGCTCTGTCACCCAGGCTGGAGTGCAGTGGTGTGATCTCGGCTCACTACAAGCTCCACCTCCCAGGTTCAAGCCTCAGCCTCCTGAGTAGCTGGGACTACAGGCACCCACCACCACCCTCGGCTAATTTTTTTGTATTTTTTTTTTTTTTTTTTTAGTAGAGACGGGTTTTCACTGTATTAGTCAGGATGATCTCGATCTCCTGACCTCATGATCCGCCCTCCTCGGCCTCCCAAAGTGCTGGGATTACAGGCATGAGCCACCACACCTGGCCCAAAAATTTTCATAATAAAATATTGGATGGAAAAATCACCTTAACTGAAAAGTGCAGTCTTGCACATGTCTGGAGGCAATACATCCACTTGGGGTCTCCGTTTTGGAAAATAAATAAGTAAATAAAGGTAGCATCACTAAAATGCAAAACCAAACCAAAAAAACAAAAAAGATAAAAAATTCTGACCCAGTAAAACATGTTACAGTCCAGTGATGTTTGTTACAGCGTAATTTTAATAGAGCATCACTCTCCAAAAACAGAAGAATGTTAATTTGTTAAGGCACATTGCCTTGAGGAGATACTCTCCAGTCATTTAAAAATAGGTGGAAAGATGATATAGCAATCTTATGCCTATTATAATGCTCCATAAAAAAAGCAACGAAGAGGCAAGTTTTTATGTGCTGGTTACAAAAATGTTAAATCTGAAGGAAAACAGAAAGAGTAGAAGTTCCCAAAAGAGCTGATTGGATCAGGGACTGGGATTACAGGAAGATTTTTTACTTTCTCCTATGTAAATTTTTCCTTTGATGTGGATATACACTATATTTACTTTTTAAATTTAACAAAACCAAAAACAAAGGATTTTACTCTTTTTACTTAGTGTCATGGAAGGCTTTATACCCAGGGCCCTCAGCTCTGCAATGCTGGCAAGAACAGCTCAGCTGAGAACACTGACCTGGCTGGGTTGCCAAATGCATTGTTCCATTGCTCCTGCAGCAATGACTTTGAACACAATAGTTGCCAGGTTAAAGAGTGCCCGCTGGGCAGCCCCTACCCAGCCCTGCCTAAAACCTATTGTTGCCTCCAGCACTTCTGCAAGGTGCTCACATGGCCAAGCTTTGAAGTTGGGTTCACAGAGCCTGTTTCCTCAGAGCATGAAGTTTATGTTGGAGACCACAGACTTGTGGGGGTGGGAGAGGGGAAGAGAATCGGATGTTTCAAAATGAACCCTAATCAAAATGATCCCCCAGAAATGTGTCAGGAAGAGCGAAAGACCACTTGCTGAGGGCTGGATGTTACAGATAAGGAAACTGAGGCACAGTCGGGGCATTTATTTTAGAAATTGAGCCAGGGACCAGGTCCCCCAGCCTTTGATGAACTAACCCCTTTCTTCCACCTAAACTGCTTCACACAAAAGAGCCGTAAATTGCCCTGTGTTCCCAGAGTCAGGGTCACATCTCAGATGATCACAGCGAAACCTCCTGGCTTCTCAACTGGAGCTGGGCAAGACGGCAGACCCATAATTCAAGGGCAGTCGTGTGCTGTGAACTTTGTCAAGGTTGCCACCCTGAAATTTTGCCTCTGCCTGCTCCAGGGTTGCCAGCCACCTCAAATTCCCACTTCTGGCTCAGGCCACAGAGTTCTTGGGGAGAGGTCTCGGTACTCATTTGAATTTTGGAAAACCTTTGATTCTTCCAGGGTACTTAACTCAAAGATTTAGCAGCAATATTTCTTGAAGTCCTTCTACGGATGAGGAGCTGAGGTGGTAAATATAAATAAGACACATTCTGACCCAACAGGAATTCATGGAGACAGAAGCCCTGTAGATAAGCAATACTACTGCTAATCAGCATTTGTTAGGCACTTCCTACTTGCCAAGCTCTATTCTATGAGCTTTTTCTAAAGTAACTCATTTAATCCCCCACAAAAGCTCTATGACACAGGCACTATTATTATGATGTGTATTTCTCAGATAAGGAAATGGAGTCACACAGAAGCCAGCACAGGCAGCTAGCTCTAGACCCTGGGATCCTAACCACTACTCCTCGCTACAGAATTTTTCTTAATGGAAGAGAAAACCTCTTCCTGTAATCCCAGTGCCTTAAGCCAATCACAGTGATGTTTTGGGTGCTTTTTCCTGTATCTTTTTTGCACATCTTTAACAGTTGTAATAATAAAACATAATAATTTGCCTTCTTTTTGTTTGTGTCACTTAGATTTATAGCAAGAACATTTCTATATCTCTTTTATAATCCTCACTTTCTAGTGAGCATTAAATAAGGAACTTAATCATTATCCTAATTTTGAGAAAATGTTTCTTTATAAACAACATTGTAATGAACATCTCTGGCTCTAAAGAATGTTTCTTATATTCCATTTTTCTCAAGCCTGAATTCTCAGAGGTAAATTCACAGAGACAAAATGTAGGAACTTTTTTTCTTGTTAATTGTTGGTATATACTGCAAATTTTCCCCCAAATGGTACTACAAGGCTGAATGTTTTGTCACCATTTAATCACTAATCAAGCAGAGTTTTGAAGAATGAATAAAGTATGTGAGTGGACAAAAATATAAGAAGAGTCCATGCTGATGCAAGGGAGATTTTAAACAGAATGGCACGTTCATGGAACCCCTGGAAAATGAGCAGGGAGGTCTGGGATGTGAAGCTGGAGGAAGCAGAGATGAGATCATGCAGGGGCTTCCTCACACTCCATGTTGAAGAACAGGGACTAGAATCTGGAGATAAGGGGGAACCCTCCCAAAGGTGCCAAAGAGAGCCTGTAGGGCCAGGTTTGCCAGTGAGGACAGATCTCCATGGAAGGATGAGTTGGGAGGCTGGGCTGGTGGGTGGTGGTGAGAAGGCAGTGCCCCACAGGAAACAGACCAGCAGCCACTGAGGAGTCTATAAGGAATGAGGGCAGCGGAGATGGGAGTGGAGAAGCTGCGTCCGGGCCAGCATGGTGGGGGATGGTTTAAACATGGATGGAACTGACTAGGAGGGAAGAATTCAGCATGTCTCCCACATTCCTGCACTGGATGTCACCCAGCTCAGAAATGGCACCCACATGAAAAGGAAGGCTTACAGATGGGTGTGGGAGGGTGGTTAGCTGAGCTTGAACTTGGGGCACTGGGAAAGTCCCTCAGTAGGAATACCTGATGAGAAGTAGGGCTAACTAAGGACCTGGAGCCAAGAGAGGGCCTAGTAAAAGGGCTGGACTAGGAAGCTACCACTGTTCTGGGGTGAGCTGAAGCTCTGAGAGGAACATGGTCACCCAGGGAGAATGTGCCAGAGTGGGCAGAAGGTGGACAGAAATGCACCCGTTTGCCAACAGGATAGGCGAGGATATGTGAGGGGAATTTGGCAAAAAAGAATGAGCAGGAGAAGTGGCCTAAAAAGCACCAAGTCGTCTCCAGATGACACCGTGGAACCAGGTTGCAGAAAAAAATATTTTTTTAATTCCTGAAAAATTTATTCTGTGACCACAGGAGTGAGAGAGGAAAAGAAGTGAATGAAGATGGGAGGGAGGGAGGAGAGAGAAAAGGAGGAAGGGAGGGAGAAGGGAGGGAGGAAAGAAGACAAAAAGAAGTGACCAATCACATCAAATAAGGTGGAGATTGGCCACCATCCCAAGATGAACAATATTTGACAATGATTTCACAACTCCCTGACTCTTAGTTTTCTTATCAATATAGTGGAAACTGTTACTCTGTCTTGACCACATTTTTGTGGGGTTTGATTGAAAAGAAAACTACAAGAGGGAAAATTTCCAGTAAGCCAGTATTTTCAAAAGTGTTATTTTATGAAATATTCCTTGGGGTGTTGTTGTTACATGAATGACAGTTTTTGTGGCCTAATAAAATTAGGATGTGTGTTAGGCAGATTTCTTTGCTGCATTTCCTCTGAGCCTTTAAGGGACTCACATGCACAGTCAGTTTCCAAGAGGGGCATCCAGTGTTTCCCAAACACATTAAGCTGTGGAACTTTTTTTTCATGGAGCACCTTGAGGAGTCAGTGTCTGGAAAACCCACTCTGGGAAAGACAGTACAATGGGTTTAATGATGCCCACCTTATCGTGGGAGGATTGGAGGACATAGGCAAAGTCCCTGGCGAAGAGTTGGTAGTCAGTGAATATTCATTTCTTCCTTATATCAAACAATGAAAGCAGGGGAATCATTCTAGAAAACCAAAGCTAAAATACACAAAAATCTTAGGAAATAATATTTGACCCTACATTCTGTAGCCTCTTCTGAGAAGCAGCTGTGATATGGGTTCAGATATTTAGTCTGTAACTTACTAGCTGTGTGAACTGGCAGGAGTTAGTTAATCTCTCTGAAAAATGATGCAGGAATAAAATCCAATAATCTAGTATGTGCCATCAGTTACTTCTTGCTGTGTAACACATCACTCCACCTCTCAGTGGCTTGATTAACATACATTTATGTCACAGTTTCTGTTGTAAAGCAGGCCTGGCTTAGCCAGATCCTCTGCTCCATGGTGTCTCATATCAAGATGATGGCGAAGAGTTTCCTCTGAAAGCTCAACTGGAAAACAATCTGTACCCAAGCTCACTGACATGGTTGTTGGTAAAAGTCAATTTCTCAAGGCCTCAGTCCCTTACAGGCTATGAACTGGAAACTGCCTCAGTCTCTTCCTGCCCTCTCTTCTCTAACGTGGCAGCTTGCTTCATTAAACAGTGAGAGAGAGATAGAGATAGAGAGAGAGAGTGAGAAAGAATGCACTAGCAAGACTGAAGTCTTGTGTAACCTAATCATAGACACCCCCTCAATGTTCCCATATTCTCTTTTTCAGAAGTAAGTTACTCAAAAGGAGGATACTACCCACGGCTGTGAATACCAGGAGGTAGAGATCATTGGCGGCCATTTTGCAGACTGCAAGTCACATAGCGAGAAACATTTTTACTGGTAAGTCCCTATAGAGTGGCTGGCTATTCTTATTCTTTTAAAAAATCCTATCAAAATTGATGAGTCAGTAGTACTTACTAATTTATCTCCCTAGAGAGACAAAACATCCAGGAAAACGCCAGTGGGGGAAGAAAAAACAGAAAACAGAGTAGGGGATTTGTCATTGGTGGCCTGTGGTGTACAACTTCTTGAGACAATATTCGACTGTGACTGCAGGATCCCAGAAGGCCCTTGCTCCATAGCTTTTACCCTCAAGGAGCCATTCTTAGAATTACACCACTAGATATCCTACTTTTGAAAGGCAAAGATAATAACAGCTCATTGTTTTAAGCATTTGACACATATTAACCCATTTAATCCTCAGAGCTGCCTTGGGAGTTAAGCTCTATTATTCCTATTTACAGATGAGGAAACTGAGGCGTAAAAAGATCACATTACTAGTGAGCAGTAAAATACACATTCCAATCCAGGCTATGTGACCTCCCAACTTCATCTTAACCTTTAGAGTTTATGGTCTTTCAAGATTTGGAATGCATCATCTCTGGTCCCTCAATGTGAATTGACTAAGGAAACCAGACTCCAGACATGCCCTAGAGATTTGGGGTGGGAGAAGAATAAGAAGTAAGAGCAGCAGAGCAAAACCCTTATGGCTTTGCCTAGAGGCCCTTGCATCCATTCTGCATGTCTGTGGATGGCAGCTGGCCAAGTCTAGCTGGGTTCCTGATAAAAATTATAGGGCATCAGGGTCCCGGTTACCCCTTTGTGGGTTCAGTGGAATTTCTTGGCCTCTCTAAACCTCACAGTAGAAAAGGAAGTACTTAAAGCTACAAAATCCCTAGGAGCCTTTCTTATGATGCAGAGTCCACAAATAACTGGGGCTGGGTGACCTTCAGAGGTTGAGTTGGGGAGTGAGCTGTGGCCCAGTCTGTAGAGATGACAATGGACCTTTTCACAGACTGAGGGCGTGTGTAAGTGCAGCTTACAGCTGGGACACCTGGCAGCATGCATGCCTGCTCCTGAGCTTAGACAAGCCTGGGCCCTGCCACGTGAGCTTTTAAGGACACGATGAGATAAAATGTTTTCACATGGCATTTGAGGGACCTTGGTTGTCTCCTTACTTTCTTCACCCTTACAAAGAGAGGCAATTTACAGGGCAGAAAACAGAAAAAACTTAAGCTTTTTTTCCAAATGAGTCCTGGTGGTCACAACTCATAGACTATGAAAGCTGTCCCAGCTCTCTCCAGCCCAGTTCTGAAGACAGTGATGTTGGTCTTAGTTAATGGGTGAGTTTAGCAAGAGACAGAATTCTGCACATGTAGCTGAAGAAATAACTTGGATGAAGAGCTGAGAATCCAAGACCCCAGCCCAGATTACCCACTTTGTGGCAGAGGAGAGGCCCGGAGAGGAAGCCACCAGGGCTTCTGCCATTGTTGCCTTCACTTTGGGGCTAATTAACCACTGAGCCTAATTAGCTCTGCCAAGAACAAAGGCCAGGGGGCAGGCAAAGAACAAAGCCTTCTCCAGGGACTTGAAGTTATTCTCCAGGCCTAATGTTTGGAAAGCCAGCCAGAAAGGCCTTGTGTCCTGCAGAACTGGAATCCAGCTCCCATGGGTAGCTATCACATGAGTTGTCCATGGCACTCTTTGAGATGAAGAACATCGTAGCCACACTCGCACTGGTGGCACACACATCACCATAATCATCCTGCTGCCTTGAGACACAGTCCCTCGGTTACCCAATGTTTCTGTGACTTCTGAGAGTGATTCCAGTCACACCCAGGGAACAGCAGGGTGTCAGCCTACCATCTGGAATCAAGGAAATCAATAGACTAAATCTTCCTGCTCCAAATGACTTCCCCAGCCCTAAATAGGCTGCCTGAATTCTAAGTCAGTGTCTTCTCTGGTGTTTATTTCTCTGAAGGGAAAAGAACAATTTTAAGAAGTTTTCTGACATCAGAAGCTCTTCTCTCTTTTCCTAAACTTGGGAGTCTCAGTTTAATTCCAATCTCCCCATTTCCTATCTCTGTGATCCTAGACTAGATGCTCAACCTCTCTGGGCATCAGTATTGTTCTATATAAAGTCAGGATCATCACACTAATTTTACTGGTTTGTTTTGAGCACCAAATCGTATAAAGTATACAGTGTGCCTTGGTTTTGACTGTTTCTGAACCATTTCTGTAATGATTCTCAAAGGCACTCTGGCCTTGCCTTGTCCAGTGGGTTGAGTAAGCATCCAGGTTTCCCAAGTCTCCCCTTTTCACTATCTGTCTAGTATCTCCCAATGACCCTCACTTTGACTCACTCATGATCACTGGGGATGATTGCCAGCATGGCCCAGCCCCTTACAGTTTCGGCCACTGGCTGGCTTACCCCACAGAGCAAAGCCTGATAACTTGGCTGATTCAGAACAACACTGCTCTACTGCTCTGTTCAGTTTTGAGACCTGTTTTGGAATTTAGATGCTTCTGGTAAACCATGTGTGGGGTCTCTGCTCCCCCCATCCATGCCTCCCACACTTGTCCCTGAATGGACTTCTGACCTCGATTCATGACCCTGCATCTTCCCTCCTGCTCGTCTTGCTAGTGTCTGCTTGGCTTCCCCCTCCAGCCTCCAATGCTCAGAGCTGATTCCTGTTGGAGATTTTATAATTGTGACCCAGAGAATTCAGAGGATTATAGAGGCTTGGACCAGAGAAGGGTCTTGGATTTAGAATTTAAACCTAAGTCAGTCCAAGATAATTCCGTTTTTACCAGCTATGTGAACTTGAGCAGGTCTTGCACCCTCTCTGAGCCTCAGTTTACTCAACTGCAAAATATTTCGTATTATATGAGATAACATGCTTTTGATGTGTTGTATTAAATGAGACAACATGTTTTGCTCTACACAGGAGCCTTAAATATTGCTCAACACAGATATCTTCTTGTATTTCTTTTCTAAGCTAAGCATTTATTTGACTCTATTCCCTCAGTTTTCATTCTCCCCTCCAGCCTCTGCCACCAGCCACCTAAGCCCACCAAATGTGCCAATGGCTCACAATAGTCTGATTCAGTGGACCTTTCTCAGTTTCTCTCTGGATCTTCTGAAACTGTCCAGCACCTTCCGTTTCTCCTAAAGGTCTCCTCTCTTGGCTTCTGCCTAAAACGTTCTTGCGGTTTCTCCATTTCTTCCTTTCTGGAAGACCCTTCTCCGTATCTGTCTCAGCCACTTTCCCTCAGCCTTTTCTCCATCACCCGTGGTTCCTTCCAGGCCCGTTGTGTCCACTGTCTACCCTTGTTCTTATCACAGTGACGACTGTCAAGGTCATTGAGGACTTACTCTGTGTCAAGCACTGCTCTGAGCACTTTGCATATAGATATCCATTTCACTCGCAAATAAGGTCACAGGTCCTTTCACTTTCCTTTTACAGATAAGGAAACTGAGGCTGAGAAGGGTTAAGTGCTGTGCCTGAAGTCGGTCACTCAGAGAAGGCATATGTAAACAGGCTATCTGGCTGCCTCTTAACCAATTGTCTCTGAGTGATCTCACCCACTGAAGACTTTTTCTACCATGCTTCTGACATCTGCCACGTTGGCCTTGCCAGCTCGACCTTTCAATTAGATTCTACACCTGAATAGTAGTTGCCTTCAGGGCATGTCTACTTGGATGGCCTATGGGTACCTTGAGATGAATCTGAACTCATTGTCTTTCTCTACAAACCAACTCTACCCTGTCTTCTCCCACCTCACCCAAGTCAGACACCTGGAAGTGGCCTGTGCCTCCACCTCTCATCACCTCTGACAGCTAACCAAACCTCTAGTGCTGCCTCTTGAATGTTCCCCACTTCTGCCCTCTATGCTTGGTCCCTCTGTCATTGTCTCACTTCCCACAGGCTCCATTCCTTGCCTTGGTTCCTGCAGCTCCTCTAACTGCTCTCCCTGCCTCCAGTAGGACCTCCTGCAATTTATTGTCCTCTTCAGTGCCCAGGTGCTTTTTCTAAAATTCTGTGCTCTTTGCTTAAGACTCTTCTCTGGTTAATCATTACCTTAGAGATAACATCCGCATTCCATACGGTGCGATCCAAGCCCATTGATCATCTGGCTCTGCTGTCTCTCAAATCTGATTCTCCACCACCCCTGACCCCACTCTCTGCTCCAGACTAACTGGATTGCTTGAGTTCTGTGGATAAATATAAAAACAACCAGCACTGGGTGCTCACTGGAAGCTACACAAATGGTTCTTTTCATCATTACAACTATCTTTGTTAGAGAAGTTATTAATGCCTCGCAAGTGAGGCAACTGGGGTCCAAAGAGGTCAACACATTTCTCAGAATCCTTCAAAACCATTCTGTCTAGATTCAAAAACTCACGTTCTTCACCACCACACTCTAGGAAACTGGTTAATTGCTCAATGTGGACCACCTTCTTCATCTTCTTTCATCCCACTCTGGGTTCACTGATTTCTTTAAAGCTTAGTTCAAGGCTCAGCCCTCTGGAGAGAAGTGCTTGGCTTTTGGCCTCTGAGTTGACTCATGTCCTTATTAGTCTTGCATTTATCCTACTTCTTTCAGTTGAAAATTCCATCGTTAATAGGATGCATCTTTGACTTAATATCATCTTTGCTGTAAAACAAGCAAAAGGCCCACTATGGTAAATGTATACAGTCTCAATCCATATCTCACCCTATGTATATTAATACCATATACATATGTACCCAGGATGACTCCTATGCAAACAACTAAACCCTACATTCAGCCTCTACTCACTTGACTATATTGGTCCAATTTCCAGTTCTATTAGGCTAAGCCTCTAGAGGAATTATTATCTCATTTTGATATCCCCAGTGCTTGATACATAGTAGAAGCCCAGTGATCATTCACTTGAAACTTGAATGGGTAAATAATAAGTAGCAAGAAAAGCAGCTAGCAGTTTTTGAAGCACATACAAAGCACCAAGCATTGAGCTAGGTGTTTGCCATAGATCACCTTATTTTAATTGTTGACAATAACTACTTATGAGACAGGGAGTTTTCTTATCTATGTCTTACAGATATGGAAACAAAAATCAGAGAGGTTAAGCAAGTCACTTAACATCCTACAACCAGAGTGATACAGGACTAAAATTTTACACCAGTTTGGCTGACATCAAAGTTTGAGGGTTTTTTTTTCTTTCTTTCTTTCTTTTCTTTTCTTTTTTTTTTTTTTTTTTTGAGATGGGCTCTCACTCTGTTACCCAAGCTAGAGTGCAGTGGCAGGATTTTGGCTCGGAATCTGAGCTCAAGTGATTCTCCCACCTCAGCCTGTGGAGCAGCTCGGACTGAAGGTGCCAGCTAATATTTTTATTATTATTTGTAGACATGGGGTCTTGATACATTGCCCAGGCTGGTCTTGAACTCCTGGGCTCAAGCAATCCTGGAGCCTCAGCCTCCCAAAGTGCTGGGATTACAGGCATGAGCCACTGTGCCTAACCAACAGTAAGCTGCCTTTCCAAATAATAAACCCTCTTTCTTGCTCGTCAGAAATGATGGTCAGGTTCTTACTTCCCTAACCTTCCTGCCCTCCACCCTTAGGCCAAACCTACACAGCTTCTTATTCTTTTCTTCTTCTTGTTCTTCCTCTTCTTCTTCTTCCTCTTCTTCTTGTTCTTCTTATTCTTATTCTTATTCTTTCTTCTTCTTTTTTTTTTGTCAGTATCCCTCTTTTTAAAAAATCACACAAAAACTTGACAGAAATTCAAGCATAGCTTGACCAGTATGAAAAACTGTAGGATTAGTATCTCCTTTGACCCATATGCCACAATCTCAATCTATTCTAACATCTTAGACACACTGATGATGTTTAGTGAACGTGGAGGCCACCTTATCCTCTAGGTCTTTCTGATTAAAACTCAGCCAGGGTTCATTAGTCTTCTATTTTTGTACTCCTTTCATTTGGAGTCTCTAGGAAAAAAATAACAGCAACGAAATTGCCATATATAAACATATGCAACTTCAATCTATACTTCAAACCATACACAAAAAATAAACTCAAAACAGATAACAAACTGAAATGTAAAATTATAAAACTTCCAGAAGAAAACATAAGAGAAAATCCTTGTGACTTAGACAAATATTTATTAAATATGGCACCAAAAACACAACATGTAAAAAAATTGATAAATTGAACTTCACCAAAAGTAAACACTTCTGCTCTTAAAAAGACACTGTTAAGAAAATTTAAAAAAAGAAAAAAAAAAGTGCCATAGACTGGGGATAAGGGCATATTTGCCAAACACAGATAATGAGCTTACCTAGAATATATATTTAAAAACATACAAACAAACCAATTAAAAATTTGAACGCTTTACCGAAAAAATATGTGGACGAATAAGTATATAGAAAAAGATGCTCAACTTCATTTGTCACTAGGGAAATGTAAATTTTAACCACCATGAAATACCAATATGCCCATAATGAACTGGTTAAAAAAATGTTGGCAATACCAAGATATGAAACTATCATGCATTGCTGGTGGGAGTGCAAACTAGTACAGCCACTTGGGAGAATAGTTTAGCAGTTTCCTAAAACATTAATCATACACCTACCCTATTGCCCAGAAATGTTACTCCTTTTTGCCCAGGAGAAATGAAAACCTATCACGTGCAAACTTATATATTCAAGTTTATAATGGTTTTATTCAGAATCACCTCAAACTGAAAACAACACAAATTTCCTTTACATGATGAATGGATGAACGTTCTATAGTACATTCCTACAGCAGAATACTACTCAGGAATAAAAAGGAACAAGCTAATAATACATGCAATAACATAGATTAACGTCAAATTCACTAAGCAAAAGAAGCCAGTCACAGAAAGGCTACATAAATGTAATTTTATTCTTATGATACTCTGGAAAAGGCAAAACTAGAAAGATAGAAAATGGCTCAGTGACTACAGGGGCTGGCAGGGGTGGTGGGTGTGCAGGCGGGAGTTTGACCACTAAGGGAAGCCAGGGAAGTTTTGTGGCCAATGAAATTGTTCTGCAACTTGATTTGGGTGTTGATTACATGACAATATGCATTGTCAAAACTCATGAAACTGTGCAATAAAAAAGGAAAACTTTAGTGTGATGTAAATTCCTTCTCAATAAAAATTGCATTCTTCAATAGTTGAACCAGTAGTGGCGGAAAAAACAAGATAACAATTAGTTGAACCTTTATCTAGAAACAGATAGATTTACCAGTATCTACAACTATTCTATGGATTAACTAGCTGGTTACCTTTGACATAGATTTGAAGAGACATCTAAAGTTCAGAAACAATAAAACATGGAGGAATGCCTCTTAGAATCAAGCCTCTTAAATACACAAGTTAATTTTGTGACACTCAATGTATACTTTAATTTAGCCTTGTAAATTTCTGGTTTATGAAGATCTTTTTTGATTCTGAGACCATGTTTGCCAGCTCTTTCCAATCAGCATCCCTGAAAGTCTGGAGAGCATCCCTTCTATTTCTTCCCCTAAGCAGAACGGGAAACTGTTAGGGCAGCTTTTGTGGCGGACAGCAGGGTGTCCATCTAAGTGGATGCCTTCCAGCCTTTGTTCTCCTTTGGGAATTTTGCAATGGATAGAGAACAAATGCAGCGTCAGGGCTTTCGTTTCCCAAGCTGAGGTGAGATGTGGGCCTCCCTTAAGTGTCTCAGGTCCTGGCTTGGCAATGCACTTGGGCACGGTGTGTCCCTGCTGGTCTTCTCACCCTGCTAGAAGTGGAGGGTCAGCCATGTCCAGACAGTCTGGGTTAAAAGCACAATCGCTGAGCTCAGGACATACATGTCTTGCTTCATTCCATCGTGAAAAATATCCACTCCCAATATTTCATTCTTAGTGTATGAAACTCCACAGACATGAACTTGGAAAATAGTTTTCAGAGAATTACACCTTCGAGGGACTTCTTCCTCTTAAGGGTTTTATTGAAGGCAGTGCCTTTTGTGATGAAAACCAACAGCACCAAGGAGGGGAGATGAATATTGTGTGTCCCTGAAGTGACACCTTGGGAAGAACATGGTATTGTCTGTGGGTACCTGGCTAGGGAGGCACAACCTGAATCTAACCATGAAGAAACAGAGAACATGAAATACAGAACATGCTGTTTTTAAAAGGACTATATTCTTCAAAACTGTCAATATTATAAAATACAAAGAAAGGGTGTGGAAATGTTCCAGACCAAAGGAGACCACAGAGACATGACAATGTGTGCTGAGGGGGCAAAATGCTGAATTAACACCTAATTGAGCTAAGTTATTGATAACATCAGAATGCTGATGGTAGGTTAGAAAAAAATATTGTCATTGTTCAGTTTACTGGGGTTGACAATTGTGCTATGATCATGTCAAAATATTGTGATTTTTAGGAAATGTACACTGAAATATTTAGGGATAAAGAGCCATGATGCCTGCAACTTACTCTCAAATGGCCCAGGAAAGAAATATTATTTGTTGAGGTTATTATCATTATTATGATTAAGCTGTTATTATTGATTAAATTGTTAAATTATTTCCAAATAAAAAGCTTTTTAAAATGTAATCTTTAAAGAGTGTCCCTGTAAATATACTTTTAACACTGTGAGCATTGTTTAATTACAGACTATGGGAAGAAGGAAGAATGAAAAATACGGTTTTCCAAGCCCTGAGAGAAACCTCTATAGACTGGATCCTTATGAAAATGTCAGCTCTAAATATCACTTGACAGATGTTTTTCCCAGGCTTTTATTGGGACGGACATCAGGCCGACTTTCTCCCAGAGACAGGGTCTTCTGCGGTGGGGTAAGTCCCCTGCAGACACATGCCTGCCAATCATTTTTAACCCAACAATCTCCATTTTCCCCAAGTTCCTTCAAATAAGGACTGAACATTTACTGCATTTGTGTTAACGTTTTCCCTTTTTCACTGATTGGGTTGGCCAAGCCCTTTTTTTCACTTTTATTTTAGTTTCGGGGTACATGTGCAGGTTTGATATATAGGTAAATTGCCTGTCATGGGGGTTTGGTGTACAAATTATTTCATCACCCCAGTAATCAGCATAGTACCTTATAAGGAGGTTTTCTCTTTTTTTCACCCTCCTCCCACCCTCCACCCTCAAGTAGGACCCAGGTTATGTTGTTCCCTTCTTTGTGTCCATATGTACTCAGTGTTTAGTTCCTTCTTACACTTGAGAACGTGCAGTATTTGGTTTTCTGTTCCTCTGTTAGTTTGCTTAGGATAATAGCTTCCAGCTCCATCCATGTTGCTGCAAAGGTTATGATCTTGTTCTTTTTATGGCTGTGTAGTATTTCATGGTGTATATTTACCACGTTTTCTTTATCCAGTCTACCATTTATGGGCATTTAGGTTGATTCCATGTCTTTGCTATTGTGAATAGTGCTACAATGAACATATGCATACATGTGTCTTTATGGTAGAATGATTTATATTCCTTTAGGTGTATACCCAATAAGGGGATTTCTGAGTTGAATGGTAATTCTTTTTTTTTTTTTTTTTTTAAGTTCAAGAGATTTATTGTAGATCACGGCAATTATAGTTAATCAGAATACATTGTATACTTGAAAATTGCTGAGAAAGTAGATTTTAACTTTTCCTAATGCAAAAAAGATAAGTATGTGGAGTAAAGCATATGTTAGTTGGCTTGATTTAGCAATTCCATAAAGTATACATGTTTCTTTTTTTTTTTTTTTTTTTTCTTTTATTATTATTATTATTATTATTATTATTATACTTTAGGTTTTATGGTACATGTGCGCAATGTGCAGGTAAGTTACATATGTATACATGTGCCATACTGGTGCGCTGCACCCACCAACTCGTCAGCTAGCATTAGGTATATCTCCCAACGCTATCCCTCCCCCCTCCCCCCTCCCCCCACCCCACAACAGTCCCCAGAGTGTGATGTTCCCCTTCCTGTGTCCATGTGTTCTCATTGTTCAATTCCCACCTATGAGTGAGAATATGCGGTGTTTGGTTTTTTGTTCTTGCGATAGTTTACTGAGAATGATGATTTCCAATTTCATCCATGTCCCTACAAAGGACGTGAACTCATCATTTTTTATGGCTGCATAGTATTCCATGGTGTATATGTGCCACATTTTCTTAATCCAGTCTATCATTGTTGGACATTTGAGTTGGTTCCAAGTCTTTGCTATTGTGAATAATGCCGCAATAAACATACGTGTGCATGTGTCTTTATAGCAGCATGATTTATAGTCCTTTGGGTATATACCCAGTAATGGGATGGCTGGGTCGAATGGAATTTCTAGTTCTAGATCCCTGAGGAATCGCCACACTGACTTCCACAAGGGTTGAACTAGTTTACAGTCCCACCAACAGTGTAAAAGTGTTCCTATTTCTCCACATCCTCTCCAGCACCTGTTGTTTCCGGACTTTTTAATGATTGCCATTCTAACTGGTGTGAGATGGTATCTCATTGTGGTTTTGATTTGCATTTCTCTGATGGCCAGTGATGTTGAGCATTTTTTCATGTGTTTTTTGGCTGCATAAATGTCTTCTTTTGAGAAGTGTCTGTTCATGTCCTTCGCCCACTTTTTGATGGGGTTGTTTGTTTTTTTCTTGTAAATTTGTTGGAGTTCATTGTAGATTCTGGATATTAGCCCTTTGTCAGATGAGTAGGTTGCAAAAATTTTCTCCCATTTTGTAGGTTGCCTGTTCACTCTGATGGTAGTTTCTTTTGCTGTGCAGAAGCTCTTTAGTTTAATTAGATCCCATTTGTCAATTTTGGCTTTTGTTGCCATTGCTTTTGGTGTTTTAGACATGAAGTCCTTGCCCATGCCTATGTCCTGAATGGTAATGCCTAGGTTTTCTTCTAGGGTTTTTATGGTTTCAGGTCTAACGTTTAAGTCTTTAATCCATCTTGAATTGATTTTTGTATAAGGTGTAAGGAAGGGATCCAGTTTCAGCTTTCTACATATGGCTAGCCAGTTTTCCCAGCACCATTTATTAAATAGGGAATCCTTTCCCCATTTCTTGTTTTTGTCAGGTTTGTCAAAGATCAGATAGTTGTAGATATGTGGCATTATTTCTGATGGCTCTGTTCTGTTCCATTGATCTATATCTCTGTTTTGGTACCAGTACCATGCTGTTTTGGTTACTGTAGCCTTGTAGTATAGTTTGAAGTCAGGTAGTGTGATGCCTCCAGCTTTGTTCTTTTGGCTTAGGATTGACTTGGCGATGCGGGCTCTTTTTTGGTTCCATATGAACTTTAAAGTAGTTTTTTCCAGTTCTGTGAAGAAAGTCATTGGTAGCTTGATGGGGATGGCATTGAATCTGTAAATTACCTTGGGAAGGATGGCCATTTTCATGATATTGATTCTTCCTACCCATGAGCATGGAATGTTCTTCCATTTGTTTGTATCCTCTTTTATTTCCTTGAGCAGTGGTTTGTAGTTCTCCTTGAAGAGGTCTTTCACATCCCTTGTAAGTTGGATTCCTAGGTATTTTATTCTCTTTGAAGCAATTGTGAATGGGAGTTCACTCATGATTTGGCTCTCTGTTTGTCTGTTATTGATGTATAAGAATGCTTGTGATTTTTGCACATTGATTTTGTATCCTGAGACTTTGCTGAAGTTGCTTATCAGCTTAAGGAGATTTTGGGCTGAGACAATGGGGTTTTCTAGATATACAATCATGTCATCTGCAAACAGGGACAATTTGACTTCCTCTTTTCCTAATTGAATACCCTTGATTTCCTTCTCCTGCCTAATTGCCCTGGCCAGAACTTCCAACACTATGTTGAATAGAAGTGGTGAGAGAGGGCATCCCTGTCTTGTGCCAGTTTTCAAAGGGAATGCTTCCAGTTTTTGCCCATTCAGTATGATATTGGCTGTGGGTTTGTCATAAATAGCTCTTATTATTTTGAGATACGTCCCATCAATTCCTAATTTATTGAGAGTTTTTAGCATGAAGCGTTGTTGAATTTTGTCAAAGGCCTTTTCTGCATCTATTGAGATAATCATGTGGTTTTTGTCTTTCGTTCTGTTTATATGCTGGATTACATTTATTGATTTGCGTATATTGAACCAGCCTTGCATCCCAGGGATGAAGCCCACTTGATCATGGTGGATAAGCTTTTTGATGTGCTGCTGGATTCTGTTTGCCAGTATTTTATTGAGGATTTTTGCATCAATGTTCATCAAGGATATTGGTCTAAAATTCTCTTTTTTGGTTGTGTCTCTGCCAGGCTTTGGTATCAGGATGATGCTGGCCTCATAAAATGAGTTAGGGAGGCTTCCCTCTTTTTCTATTGATTGGAATAGTTTCAGAAGGAATGGTACCAGCTCCTCCTTGTACCTCTGGTAGAATTCGGCTGTGAATCCATCTGGACCTGGACTTTTTTTGGTTGGTAAGCTATTGATTATTGCCACAATTTCAGCTCCTGTTATTGGTCTATTCAGAGATTCAACTTCTTCCTGGTTTAATCTTGGGAGAGTGTATGTGTTGAGGAATTTATCCATTTCTTCTAGATTTTCTAGTTTATTTGCATAGAGGTGTTTGTAATATTCTCTGATGGTAGTTTGTATTTCTGTGGGATCGGTGGTGATATCCCCTTTATCATTTTTTATTGCATCTATTTGATTCTTCTCTCTTTTTTTCTTTATTAATCTTGCTAGCGGTCTATCAATTTTGTTGATCCTTTCAAAAAACCAGCTCCTGGATTCATTGATTTTTTGAAGGGTTTTTTGTGTCTCTATTTCCTTCAGTTCTGCTCTGATTTTAGTTATTTCTTGCCTTCTGCTAGCTTTTGAATGTGTTTGCTCTTGCTTTTCTAGTTCTTTTAATTGTGATGTTAGGGTGTCAATTTTGGATCTTTCCTGCTTTCTCTTGTGGGCATTTAGTGCTATAAATTTCCCTCTACACACTGCTTTGAATGCATCCCAGAGATTCTGGTATGTTGTGTCTTGGTTCTCGTTGGTTTCAAAGAACATCTTTATTTCTGCCTTCATTTCGTTATGTACCCAGTAGTCATTCAGGAGCAGGTTGTTCAGTTTCCACGTAGTTGAGCGGTTTTGAGTGAGATTCTTAATCCTGAGTTCTAGCTTGATTGCACTGTGATCTGAGAGACAGTTTGTTACAATTTCTGTTCTTTTACATTTATTGAGGAGAGCTTTACTTCCAAGTATATGGTCAA
The DNA here is from genome assembly GCF_028885625.2 of Pongo pygmaeus. Taxonomy (NCBI): domain Eukaryota; kingdom Metazoa; phylum Chordata; class Mammalia; order Primates; family Hominidae; genus Pongo; species Pongo pygmaeus. The sequence goes on from NC_072394.2 coordinate 17,295,959, forward strand.
TTTTGGAATAGGTGAGGTGTGGTGCTGAAAAAAATGTATATTCTGTTGATTTGGGGTGGAGAGTTCTGTAGATGTCTATTAGGTCCGCTTGGTGCAGAGCTGAGTTCAATTCCTGGGTATCCTTGTTGACTTTCTGTCTCGTTGATCTGTCTAATGTTGATAGTGGGGTGTTAAAGTCTCCCATTATTAATGTGTGGGAGTCTAAGTCTCTTTGTAGGTCACTCAGGACTTGCTTTATGAATCTGGGTGCTCCTGTATTGGGTGCATATATATTTAGGATAGTTAGCTCTTCTTGTTGAATTAATCCCTTTACCATTATGTAATGGCCTTCTTTGTCTCTTTTGATCTTTGTTGGTTTAAAGTCTGTTTTATCAGAGACTAGGATTGCAACCCCTGCCTTTTTTTGTTTTCCATTTGCTTGGTAGATCTTCCTCCATCCTTTTATTTTGAGCCTATGTGTGTCTCTGCACGTGAGATGGGTTTCCTGAATACAGCACACTGATGGGTCTTGAGTCTTTATCCAGTTTGCCAGTCTGTGTCTTTTAATTGGAGCATTTAGTCCATTTACATTTAAAGTTAATATTGTTATGTGTGAATTTGATCCTGTCATTATGATGTTAGCTGGATATTTTGCTCGTTAGTTGATGCAGTCTCTTCCTAGTCTCGATGTTCTTTACATTTCGGTATGATTTTGCAGTGGCTGGTACCGATTGTGCCTTTCCATGTTTATCGCTTCCTTCAGGAGCTCTTTTAGGGCAGGCCTGGTGGTGACAAAATCTCTCAGCATTTGCTTGTCTGTAAAGTATTTTATTTCTCCTTCACTTATGAAGCTTAGTTTGGCAGGATATGAAATTCTGGGTTGAAAATTCTTTTCTTTAAGAATGTTGAATATTGGCCCCCACTCTCTTCTGGCTTGTAGGGTTTCTGCCGAGAGATCCGCTGTTAGTCTGATGGGCTTCCCTTTGATGGTAACCCGACCTTTCTCTCTGGCTGCCCTTAACATTTTTTCCTTCATTTCAACTTTGGTGAATCTGACAATTATGTGTCTTGGAGTTGCTCTTCTCGAGGAGTATCTTTGTGGCGTTCTCTGTATTTCCTGAATCTGAATGTTGGCCTGCCTTGCTAGATTGGGGAAGTTCTCCTGGATAATATCCTGCAGAGTGTTTTCCAACTTGTTTCCATTCTCCCCGTCACTTTCAGGTACACCAATCAGACGTAGATTTGGTCTTTTCACATAGTCCCACATTTCTTGGAGGCTTTGCTCGTTTCTTTTTATTCTTTTTTCTCTAAACTTCCCTTCTCGCTTCATTTCATTCATTTCATCTTCCAGGGCTGATACCCTTTCTTCCATTTGATCGCATCAGCTCCTGAGGCTTCTGCATTCTTCACGTAGTTCTCGAGCCTTGGTTTTCAGCTCCATCAGCTCCTTTAAGCACTTCTCTGTATTGGTTATTCTAGTTATACATTCTTCTAAATTTTTTTCAAAGTTTTCAACTTCTTTGCCTTTGGTTTGAATATCCTCCCGTAGCTCGGAGTAATTTGATCGTCTGAAGCCTTCTTCTCTCAGCTCGTCAAAGTCATTCTCCGTCCAGCTTTGTTCCGTTGCTGGTGAGGAACTGCGTTCCTTTGGAGGAGGAGAGGTACTCTGGTTTTTAGAGTTTCCAGTTTTTCTGCTCTGTTTTTTCCCCATCTTTGTGGTTTTATCTACTTTTGGTCTTTGATGATGGTGATGTACTGATGGGTTTTTGGTGTGGATGTCCTTTCTGTTAGCTTTCCTTCTAACAGACAGAACCCTCAGCTGCAGGTCTGTTGGAGTACCTGGCCGGCCGTGTGAGGTGTCAGTCTGCCCCTGCTGGGGGGTGCCTCCCAGTTAGGCTGCTCGGGGGTCGGGGTCGGGGACCCACTTGAGGAGGCAGTCAGCCCGTTCTCAGATCTCCAGCTGCGTGCTGGGAGAACCACTGCTCTCCTCAAAGCTGTCAGACAGGGACATTTAAGTCTGCAGAGGTTACTGCTGTCTTTTTGTTTGTCTGTGTCCTGCCCCCAGAGGTGGAGCCTACAGAGGCAGGCAGGCCTCCTTGAGCTGTGGTGGGCTCCACCCAGTGGAAGCTTCCCGGCTGCTTTGTTTACCTAAGCGAGCCTGGGCAATGGCGGGCGCCCCTCCCCCAGCCTCGCTGCCGACTTGCTGTTTGATCTCAGACTGCTGTGCTAGCAATCAGCGAGACTCCGTGGGCGTAGGACCCTCTGAGCCAGGTGCGGGCTATACTCTCCTGGGGCACCGTTTCCTAAGCCCGTCGGAAAAGCACAGTATTCGGGTGGGAGTGGCCCGATTTTCCAGGTGCAGTCTGTCACCCCTGGAAGGGGAACTCCCTGACCCCTTGCGCTTCCCGAGTGAGGCAATGCCTCGCCCCTGCTTCGGCTGGCGCACGGTGCACTCACCCACTGACCTGCGCCCACTGTCTGGCACTCCCTAGTGAGATGAACACAGTACCTCAGATGGAAATGCAGAAATCACCCGTCTTCTGCGTCGCTCGCGCTGGGAGCCGTATACCGGAGCTGTTCCTATTCGGCCATCTTCGTTGAATGGTAATTCTGTTTTAAGTTATTTGAGAAATCACCAAACTAGTTTCCACAATGACTGAACTAATTTACATTCCAACCAACAGTGTATAAGAGTTCCCTTTCTCCAGAACTTTACCAGCATCTGTTATTTTTTCACTTTTTAATGGCAGACATTATGACTGATGTGAGATGGTATCTCATTGTGGTTTTGATTTGCATTTCTCTAATGATTAGTAATATTGAGCACTTTTTCATATGCTTGTTGTCCACATGTATGTCTTCTTTTGAAAAGTTTCTGTTCATATTCTTTGCCCACTTTATAATGAGGTTGCTTATTTTTTGCTTGTACATTTGTTAAGGTTCCTAATAGATCCTGGATATTAGACCTTTGTTGGATACATAGCTTGCAAATATTTTCTCTCATTCTATAAATAGTCTCTTTTCCCTGTTGATAGTTTCTTCTGGGCAAGCCCTTTTTGAATATAGTCAGAGAGCTCATCAATTCATGACCTTAGGAGTCCTAAGATTTTCTTCTCTTTCCCATAGTGACTTGACTGCTCACTAATATGTGGAGTGGAAGGAAGAAGAAATTACCCTAGTCCCTTGTTTTTGTAGTCCTAATAGATGTGTTCACACAGGAAGAGAGATATGCTGGTTCAGATGAAGTTTGGAAATATGGATACAATTCCATTCTTGGAGCAATTACCAAACCTCAGGAGATTAATACACTAAAAGTTTAATTATCACACTCACAAAGGTCAGTAATGATTGGGTGGCTCTTCTCTAAGTGATCACTCAGAAATTTAGGTTCTTTGACTTTTGTTTGGGTAATTTTCACTTTCAGTACGAACTCTGCAATTGCCACTGCATGAGAAGACAGAGCGGGTGATATACGGAGATCCACACATAGGTTCAGAAGTGGCATACGTCACTTTAGCCCACATCATACAATGCAACATCAACACTCCTCCATCAAGATGGGAGCCAGCCAGGCACAGTGGCTCATGCCTGTAATCCCAGCACTTTGGGAGGCCAAGGCAGGCAGAGTGATTGGATCCAGGAGTTCAAGACCAGTCTGGGGGACATGGTGAAACTCCGTCTCTACAAAAAATACAAAAATTAGACAGGCATGTTGGTGCATGCCTATAGTCCCCAGCTACTTGGGGAGCAGAGATGGGAGGATTGCTTCAGCCCAGGAGGCAGAGGTTACAATGAGCTGAGATCATACCGCAGCACTCCAGCCTGGGTGACAGAGTAAGACCCTGTCTCAAAAAAAAAAAACAAAAAACAGTCTTCCTTCCCCTAGAACCTGGGTGGGCCTTTACAACTGCCTCAACCAGTAGAACACGGTGGAAGGGACACTGCATTACTTTTGAGGCTAGGTTATAACAGGCAATATGGCTTCACCTTGCCTCACTCTCTGTCTCTGAATGCCCACCCTTGGACCCAAGCCAGCAGCCTGGATCAACTGGTAGACACGTAAGTGAATGAGACTCTGGCCTTTAAACCTTCAGAGGAAGTCCTAGATGTGATGGAGCAGAAACAAGCCATCCTGCTGTGCTCTGTTAAATTTCTGACCTACACAAGGATAAGAAATAATAAATCATTAACACTGATTCAGGCTAACAAGTTTTGGAACAACTTATTACACAGTAATAGACAAGTAAGACAATGGGCACCTTGATAAACTTTGCCTCAATTCTGTAGCCTCTCTGCAGAGAGTTGCTCATTAGGATTCCCAGACTCCCGTCTGAGAGAAAAATCATCACCACCGCTATCACCACCACAGTCATCATCAGTCACTGCATCTGTCAGCACCTCAGCAAGAAATACAGATGATACTCTGAAAAGGGGAAACTGCATAGTGCTTTTGAAAGGATTTAGGGAACTTATTAGTGACACACACTAGGACTGGCAACAAAGGGAAGCTGTTACCACCCTGGGCCAGATGGGCAAGAAGTGGTCACTAGTGTTTTGCAGGAGCTAGAACTATAGGAGAGGAACTAGCTGAAAAGAACCAAGATTTTTCAAGTGCAAGCTGAGGCACAGCAAAGAGAGAGCTAGGGAAATAAAAACCCAGACTCTCCTTTCTTTCATTCTCTGACTTTTCATTGATAGTTTCTATTGGCTATACCCAATAGTAAACCAAAGGGCACAGGAGCCTGGTTGATACAGTCCATAAGGTTCAGCCTCCCAGCGGACAAAGCAGGATGAGAAAGGTGGAGAGTAGACCTGGAGGAGTAATTATGAACTTTTTCCACATTCATCATCATCACCATCACCATCAGCATTGTCATTATTATCATTATCATCATCATCACCATCACCATCATTGTCACCATTATCACTATTATCACAATCACCAACATCATCGTTACCATTATCACTATCATAATCACCATCACCATCATCATCATCACAATCATCACCATCACCATCACCAGCATTATTATCACCACTATCATCATCATCTTATACTACCTCATTATACTACCTCATGTGCTTACTACTTCTGAATTTACAAAACAATTTCTCATGATTTCTCTGATATCATCCTCAGAAGGTCTTTCTTACTGTATTCCCTGAGTCTAGATGAGAGCTTGTCACATAAATAGTGCTTAGTTCAGTCCCACAAATATCTTAGAGTGCCGACTCTATGCAAGGCTTCAGGCTAGAAACATGGGACAGAGAATAAAATTCCAAGATGAATATGTTACGTCTCATAAGATACCAAGTGTTAGGAAGGCTTAATCAGAAAACCCCTCAGAGGTTGTGTTGTTCAAGCTCCCTTTAGATGAGAGGTAGATCTCAACAGGTGTACTTTGGAGGAAATGCTCTTCCATGCCCTGGAAACTATATTAAAAAAGGTTTAAAAGATGAGGAAAAGCCGGATGCGGTGGCTCACACCTGTAATCCCAGCACTTTGGGAGGCCGAGGCAGGTGGATCACCTGATGTCAGGAGTTCAAGACCAGCCTGGCCAAAATGGCAAAACCCCATCTCTACTAAAAATACAAAAATTAGCTGGATGTGTTGGTGGGCGCCTGTAATCCCAGGTACTTGGGGGGCTGAGGCAGGAGAATCACTTGAACTCGGGAGGTGGAGGTTACAGTGAACTGAGATCGTGCCATTGCACTCCAGCCTGGATGACAAGAGTGAAACTCCATCTCAATTACAAAAAAAGATGAGGAAATAAGAATTATGTTCTGGGAGCAGAAAATATTTCAGTTTTACTGGAACACAGAACTTACAGAGATAAAATGTAAGTTATGAAATTGAAGAAGCAGTGGGTCATATAAGTCTTGGAAGCCAAGATGAGACATTTGTACTCATCACATTAGGTACAAGGAAGTCATTGATAGTTCTTGAGCACGGGAAGGAAGTATTCTAACTGTTCTTTCACAATATCAGGTTTACAGTAATAGATAGGATAAATGTGGTGAGCACAGACATGGTGTGGGGGAAATTATTTATAGGACTACTGTTCTAGTTTCAGTAAAAAGAACCTCTAAAGGGTTGCGGGGGGCAAAAATGGAATAAAAGGATGTGGCAACAGGCTGACAGTGTGAGAATGAAGAAAGAACCAAGAAAGATGGCTCTTTCTACAGCCAGTCACTTCTGGGCATAGAGGATGCCACTTGTTCAACATCACAAGGATTTATCATGCAATTGTTTTGTTCCAGGCACTGCTCTTGACTATGTAAACACAGCAGGAAGCAAGACAGAAAAAACACAGTTTCTCTTTCCACCCAGGTTCCATAAGAGATGCACAAGCAGGAAATTCAGGACTAAGAGAATGCACACTGGTTTTCGTCTGCCTGAAATATCCTTCCTCTTATCTCCTTTACCTAGAAAACACCTCCTCATCCCTTAAAACCACCCAACTCCCCAACTTAAACATTTGTCCCTGATTCTTTCATTGAACTTTGCTCATTCTTCTGGCACTTCCCTTGAGAGACAACTAGGTTTTTTTGGGTAAGAAAAACTTTTATAATCATAGTAGTTTGTGAAAGATCTCTTGGAGGTTGTGTTGAAACTATGAGTTCAAACCATTAGTAAGTCAAAAATCCGTAAAATTTCATCAGTTTATCAGGGTTGAAGCTCATTATTTGTCCTAACAGTTTGGAAACATAGAGGACCCTGCCCACCATCCACCTCCTCATGCTCACCCCAGATGGAATCCCACGGGTATGTTATGCAGCATGATGCCTGTGCATGCAGTCTCTGGACCTGCTGGGTGATATTTGTCCCTGTCCTTCTGTTCTCACTCACTGGACTAAGGCAGCAGGTGCATGTGGGTCCGGGGCACGTGGACAATCAGCACAGCCCTTGGGGTCAAGCTGACTTGAGTTGAAATTGAGGCTTTTCTACCTGAGCCTTAAGGCCTTGGACAAGGATCTCAATGCTGCGGAGCCTCGGCTTTTTTTTTTTTTTTTTTTTTTTTTAACCTGTTGAGGAATAAGAAAGCCTGACTCTCGAGTTCCTAGGAGAATTAAATAATGCGATGAATACAAAGCTCCTGGCCCACTGCAGGCATTTAACAAGTGGTGTGCTTTTATGTGGGCCAAATAGGATTTTCATGACTAGCAAGGGCATTCTGGAAGTTGAAAAACACTCTGATGACAACAATAACCTGCAGGCTATTGGGTGTATGTGAAAAGGGAAGAAAGTGGTTCCAGTGGGGAAGAGGGCAGTGGAAGGGGGAGAGCCTATGACAGTGCTGGCACCAGCCAGCATGGCACCATATCCTGAAAATTTAGTTATGGCCTAGGTAGACTTTTCATTACTTAATGGGCAAAAAATGACAAAATGTGTGTTGAAGTTTCATTCATGCATTGATTCAACAAATATTTATTCAGTGCCTACTATGTGCCAGGCACTATTTACAACAGTGAATAAGACAGAGAAAACCATTGTTCTCTGGAATATTTCATCCTAGTGACAGGGGACAAATAAGAAGCAAATACAGAAGCAAAATACTAGAGTTGTGAGTGCTTTGGGGAGCAATGAAACATGGGTGTGGTAAGTTGAGTGGAGCCAGGACTGGGCTTCATCTTTCAGCAGGCTCGGGGACCCCCAAGACCCTTCTGAACCTGAATGTTCTAGTGGACAGCAGCCACTGCAAAGTCTGGGCACATCCTGCTTCTTCCCCAGTCATGGTTTGCAGCTAGCCTTCGGGAATCAGTTCCCAGTCATCACACATACTTTTCCCCAAAATTTGCAGCTTTATTAAAGAAAATCTTCATGACAGGAAAATATGTGTGACTGGGGAAGAGCACAAATAAAAATTAAAAATAAATTAAAAACTGAACAAGTGTATTTGTCCCTGAATTCCAGGGAAAATTCCAGACATGCCCACAGCCGGTGGCAGCATTGATCCTCAGCCCAGGTGGTCAACAAAAGAACTCAGGCACGCTTCCTTGGGGCAGGAGTAAAGGAACACAGTGTGCACACCTAACAAGAAATGACAGGCAGGTGTGAGATAGAAGGTTCCAGAAGTAGAGCAAAGGCAGGACACAGGATGGTCCAAGGCTCAGCCAGAGGGAAGGTTACCTGCTGCATTTGGGTCTACAGTCCTTGGTCCTATAGCTGTCAGCAGAGGTGCTATATTAGTCTGTTTTCATGCTGCTGATAAAGACATACCTGAGACTGGGAAGAAATAAAGGTTTAATGGACTTACAGTTCCATGTGTCTGGGGACGCCTCACAATCATGGCAGAAGGTGAAAGGCACATCTCACATGGCAGCAGACAAGAAAAGAAAGTTAGTGCAGGGGAATTCCTCTTATTAAAACCATCAGTTGTCATGAGACTTATTCACTATCACGAGAACAGCACAGGAAAGACTTGCCCATGATTCAATTGACTCCCACCGAGTCCCTTCCATAACACGTGGGAATTCAAGATTAAATTTGGGTGGCGACACAGCCAAACCATATCATTCCACCCCGGCCCCTCCCAAATCTTACATCCTTACATTTCAAAACTAATCATACCTTCCCAGCAGTCCCCGAAAGTCTTAACTCATTTCAGCATTAACTTAGAAATCCACAGTCCAAAGTCTCATCTGAGACAAGGCAAGTCCCTGCCACCTATGAACCTGTAAAATCAAAAGCAGATTAGTTACTTCCTAGATACAGTGGGGGTACAGGCATTGGGTAAATACACTGGAGATGCCATGAGGTGTCCCCAGCCACATGGAACTATAAGTCCATTAAACCTTTATTTCTTCTTGCAGACTCTTTTTACAAATGAGATAAATTGGCCAAAACAAAGGCGCTACAGGCCCCATGCAAGTCTGAAATTCAGCAGGGAGTCAAATCTTAAAGCTCCAAAATAATCTCCTTTGACTTCGTGTCTCACATTCAGGTCACACTGATGCAAGAGGTGGGTTCTCATGGTCTTGGGCAGCTCCACCCCTGTGGTTTTTCAGGTTACAGTCTTGCTCCTGGCTGCTTTCATAGGCTGGTATTAAGTGTCTGCAGCTTTTCTGGGTGCACAGTGCAAGCTGTGGGTGGATCTATCATTCTGGGGTCTAAAGGACAGTCGTCCTCTTCTCACAGCTCCACTAGGCAGTGCCCCAGTAGAGACTCTGTGTGGGGGCTCCAACCCCACATTTCCCTTCTGCCCTAGAAGAGGTTCTCCATGAGGGCCCCACCCCTGCAGCAAACTTATCCCTGGACATCCAGGCATTTCCATACATCTTCTGAAACCTGGGTGAAGGTTCCCAAACCTCAATTCTTGATTTCTGTGCACCCACAGGCTCAACACCAGGTGGAAGCTGCCAAGGCTTGAGGCTTGCACCTTCTGAAGCCACAGCCTGAGCTCTATGTTGGCCCTTTTCAGCCATGGCTGGGGCAGCTGGAATGCAGGGCACCATGTTCCTAGGCTGCACACAGCATGGGGACCCTGGGCCTGGCCCACAAAACTGCTTTTTCCTCCTAGGCCTCTGGGCTTGTGATGGGAGGGGCTGCTGTGAAGACCTCTGACATGTCCTGGAGACATTTTCCCCATTGTCTTGGGGATTAACATTCGGTTTCTCATTACTTATGCAAATTTCTGCAGGTGACTTGAATTTCTTCTCAGAAAACAGGATTTTCTTCTCTATCACATTGTCAGGCTGCAAATTTTCTGAACTTTAATGCTCTGCTTCTTTTATAAAACTGATTGCTTTTAACAGCACCCAAGTCACATCTTGAATGCTTGGCTGCTTAGAAATTTCTTCCACCAGATATCCTAAATTATCTCTTTCAATTTCAAAGTTCCACAAATCTCTAGGGCAGGGGCAAAATGCCACCAGTCGCTTTGCTAAAACATAACAAGAGTCACCTTTGCTCCAGTTCCCAACAAGCTCCTTATCTCCTTGTGAGACCACCTCAGCCTGGACATTATTGTTCATATCACTCTCAGCAGTTTTGTCAAAGCCATTCAACAAGTCTCTTGGAAGTTCCAAACTTTCCCACATTTTTCTGTCTTCTTCTGAGCCCTCCAAACTGTTTCAATCTCTGCCTGTTACCCAGTTATAAAGTTGCTTCCATATTTTTGGGTAAATTTTCAGCAACACCCCACTCTATTGGTACCAATTTACTGTATTAGTCAGTTTTCATGCTGCTGATAAGACATACCTGAAATTGGGAAGAAAAAATATTTAATGGACTTACATTTCCATGGAGCTGGAGACACCTCACAATCATGGCAGAAGGTGAAAGGCATGTCTTACATGGCAGCAGACAGGAGAAGAGAGAGAGCTTGTGTGGGATTTCCTCTTTTTAAAACCATCAGATCTCATGAGACTTATTCATTGTCGTGAGAACAGCATGGGAAAGACTTGCCCCCATGATTCAATTACCTCCCACTGGGTCTCTCCCACAACATGTGGGAATTCAAGATAAGATTTGGGTGGGGACACAGCCAAACCATATCAGGCACCTCTGATGGCTTCTTGCAGACCCTCTCTGGAGGAGCACTCAAGACCAAGAAGGGCAGGAGACTATCAAGACCACTTGAGAAGGCTGCTGCTTGATTTCCCCACTCCATGCTAGCGCCCTTCATCCATGCTCCACACAGAAGCATTTGCACTCAATACTCCCAGCCTCACACCCTTCACCTTCCCTCCCCTACTGTGCCTACCCTTACCCCTCACCCACTCTGAAGTCAAATTCCTGAGGACAGCCTGTCTCCCTGGCTCTTCCTTCAGACTGACACTCAGTTCATGAGATGCTTAAAAGCTGGGCTCTGTTATGTTGCCTTAGGCAAGCCATGCAGGCAACTTACACTTCAGCTCCCTCTTCTGTAAAGTGGAAATGCTAATTCCTCTGAGGCATTTGTGAAGAATAAGTAGAAAACTAACATGTAAAGGATTCAGCATAGTGACTGGCACACAGTGAGTGGTGAGCACATGTTTGCTATTAGGGCTGATGCTGGAGCTATTGAATTGCTTGGGATCCCTGCATGGTGCTGTCACTCACATACCTGGGCCATGCTCAGTGCCACCCATCACCTGGCGGGGCTTCATCTTCAGAACTCAAAGGCAAGCTTTCTGGACCCTCCAGCTTCACCTAAATGCTTCCCTTTAGTTGTCTCAGGTACCTGATCACCCTTCTAGCACAGCACCGTCCTTTTCAAAATTGACAGTATCTGTTTATATATCTAAACCTTCCCTCCATAATATAAACTCCAGAAGGTGAGGAAGTGTGTCTGATCCATCCTGGCATCTCCATTATGGAACAAATTGAATTGTATTGAGGGACACAGAGAGATGGACAGTCAGAGGGAGAGGCAAAGCTAATAAAATTCCCAATTTATTTTCCACCAATACCCCCCCATTCATTGTTAATTAAAACACACACACACACACACGCAGAAACACACACACACAGAATAAATAAAATGTATATATTTCCATCTTGTTCCAAGTAAATCATTCCATATCCTCAGCCATAACATTTTAATAAAGATAAAATTAATTTAAAATAGATAATAGAGTTGACTCATGTGCCCAAATACATAGAGTTTGCAAGTAGCTATTGTGACAATAGCAGCTAATATTTATTGAAATCGTACTGTGTGCCAGGAAAGATGCTAAGGGCACCATCTTTTTAACTAAATTGATCATCCCAACAAACTGCAAGAGGATGTTGATGTCCTGATTTTATACTTTGTGAAACAGATTCAGAGATGTTAAGGAGGTGCTCAAGGTCACACAGCATAGTACAGTACTTGAAATCAGTTTTTTTTTCTCTCTTTTGTGTTATGAGTTGAAATGGATCCCTAAAAATGACATAAGCCCCAGTGGTCCAGGCACAGTGCCAGCTTTATCCAGCACAGTGGGCATTGAGTTGGGTTTATTTTCATTTAAAAAATGGACAAGAAGCCTGGGCAACATGGTGAAACCCTGTCTCTACAAAAAATACAAAAATTAGCCCAGCAAGGTGGCCTGGGGCTCTTGTCCTGCCTACGCAGGAGGCTAAGGTGGAAGAATCGCTTGAGCCCCAGAGACAGAGGTTGCAGTGAGCTGAGGTTGTGCCACTGCACTCCAGCCTGGGCAATAAAGAGAGACCCTATCTCATAAAATGAATAAATAAATAGTTAAAATAAAATAAGACAAGAGAGGTTGAATGCTGGCTTGGGGCCACATACCTTAGAGGACTGGCTGGTTCACAGACATCTTTTCACTGCATGCCAAGCTAAGTCAAATAAGCTAGAGTGACAGTAGAATCCCAATCTATGACTTCCGGTGATCTAGGTCTTGTAACCTAAGCAGGTCTCTGCTAGCCAGCCAGGAGGATGGAAGTGGGAAGATGCCGAACCTTCAGGGAAGGTGTTGTCAGCGAGGAGGTCAGCATGGGATTTGTGTGGTGAGGAATGAGACTAAAACAGTAATTTGAGATCAAATGGAGGATGGTGGAGAAGTAGGTTTAGAATTTCTTTTTCTTTCTTTCCTTTTTTTCTTTTTTGACAGGATCCTGATTTGCCACCTAGGCTGGAGTGCAAGGACACGATCACAGCTTACTGCAGCCTAAGCCTCCCGAAGAGCTGGGACTACAGACACTTGCCACCATGCTTGGCTATTTTTTTTTTTAAGACAGTGTCTCTCCATGTTTCCCAGGCTGAAGTTTAGAACTTCTTGCTGGGGAAACCTCTTATGCAGGTCAGTCAAGGTGCTGAACATGAACGTTTTAGGTAAAGATGGTTAAGGAGACCGACGTGACAGAGTAAATATTACAAAAGGAGAGCTGACAGTACCTACGGAACCTTAGGAGATAGAAAGGGGTGGGTGAGGGAAAGATTCATTCTTTAGAGATACTGTGCCTGAGGGGATGATGGGGATTCCAGGTAGGGAGGTCTGGCGAGCAGCTGAAGAGGGGAGGAAGGCAGGAAATGCGGAGTGCCTCCTACACAGAGCTGAGGATTGCAGAGAGAGCAGAGGAAGTTTGTCTGCTCAAGATGGAGAAGTCAAGAGAAAGAAGAGCATGGGGCTTAACCTGGGCCCAGAGCTGCTCCCCATGCGTGGATGGAAGGAGGCTGGGAAGTTCATTAAGGATGTGACTGCACCTTCAGAAGAAAACCAGCAACTGCAGCATCATGGAAGTGTGGGGACAAGAGAGCTTCAAGGAGGGGCTGATCAACCATATCCACTACTGCCACAGTCACAGATAATGTCACTAGAGAGATGGCCACTAGGTTTGTCATTCAGAGGTCAACCTTTTTCAGTGCCTTTTGGCAAACAAAATGGTACAGATTTGAGAAAGGACTCTGGATGGTATCAAGGCAGTAGAAGCATCCTGTACAGAAGACTTCTTCAACTAGGTCAGCAGTCACCAAGAGGAGGGAGATTGAGGAGAGTCTAGAAGAAGAGCATGTGGCCCCAGTGGATCGGAAGATGGCCACTACAGACTCCAGTCATCTCTAACATTAACCTCCTGAGAGATTTGGGGCAAATATCTTCATGAAGGTGAGCCTCTATTTTCTCATTTGTTTATTTTGGAAAAAATTAAAGAGAATAGTATATCACATCACACAGTTTCCACAATATCAGCCCATGCCAATCCTGATTCATCACTGCTCAACCCGCTTTGTCCTTCCACTGGTTTATTTGCAAGTTCATTCCAGATATCAAATCATTTCTTCCTTAAATAATCTTTTGAATTCTTCTCCAACAGATACAGTCATTTAAAAGTATAATTTGGGAGGCTGAGGTGGGTGGATCACAAGGTCAGGAGATTGAGACCACCCTGGCCAACATGGTGAAACCCCATCTCTATTAAAAATACAAAAATTAGCTGGGTGTGGTGAACCTGGGAGGCAGAGATTGCAGTGAGCAGAGATCATGCCACTGCACTCCAGCCTGGTGACAGAATGAGACTCCATCACAAAAAAAAAAAAAAAAAAAAAAAAATTATGGCTACATAGCATTACTACATCTAAAAAGTTAACAGTAATTTCTGAATAGCACATAAGTGTCCAAAGTTCCCCATTCCTCTCACACTATTTGAAGGTAAGGCACAGTTGCTCTATTAAAATCAAGATCCAAAGGTCTACACATGATCCACACATGACCTTTGGCTAACATGTGTTTCTCTCTTTTACATCTGTAAGTTTTCTCTCTCTGTGTCTTTCTTCTTGATGCTTATTTGTTGAAGAAACAAGGTAATATGTCCTGTAGAGTTTCCCACCATCTGGATCTCACTGGTGCCATCCACATGGTGCCATTTAATAGGTTCCTTCGTTCCCTGTATGTTCTGTCAGCTGGAAGTTAGACCTGAGGCTTGCTGCAGTCCATATTTGATTTTTGTCAACAAATGTCACGTATTTTCTAATGCATCAAATAACTATGTACAAGTTTCTCATGGTCTCTTTTCTTTGTGCTGTTCAGATGGATGTGTGGGTTCAGAGACCATCTACTCAATCAATCCACTGTAAACTCTCAATACTTTTACTATGTTCTCAAGAAACTTTGAGTTCTTACTTTCTTACAAACCATCTAATCCATTTTGACCAGCAGAAAATTCAAGACTCTACATTAAGTAGATCAAGACATATAAAATACCAAAGTCTTAAATATAAAAATTATATAATTTCCATGTGAACTATAGTCAATTTTTCAAAAATGAAAGCAACGTTCAGAATGTGGTCTGTCAATGAAATGGAAATAATAGATATGGAATATCACAAACAAACAAACAAACAAACAAACAAAAAACCAGATATTCAGCCAGGCATGGCAGCAAGTGCCTGTAGTCCCAGCTATTCAGGAGGCCCAAGCTGGAGGATGGCTTGAGTCTCAGAATTGGAGGCTGCAGTGAGCTGTGATCACAAGACTGTACTTCAGCCTGGGTGACAGAGAGAAATGCTATCTCTGGAAAAAAAAAAAAAAAAGTATGAATGATTGTTGTTGGGGGAGCAGCTTGCACAAACTATCCCTCTAGGAGGATGTTAGCAGATCCCTGTAGGCACAAACTATTTCTAACAACACAGGAGGTGCTGGAAGCTGATGCTGGAGGTTGCTGACCGTAACTAATGTGGAGATTTTCCTTATCATAAAGGGCCTGCACTAGATGCTGGCAGAGAGAATGGAAAACTAGGTGTATTTTTTTTAGATATTCCATACCTATTATTTCCATTTCATTGACAGACCACGTTCTGAACATTGCTTTCATTTTTGCAAAATTGAAGGAAGAACTGAAAGGATTTGGTAAATAATTTTAAAAAGAGAGAGTGGAGATATCACCAAAACCTTGACCAACTAACTCTTAAGTAACAAAAGAATGTGAATTGGGAGTTTCATAAAAATATGAAAAATATCCTGCAGATTTAGGCCAATGGACACCCCACCTGGTATTTCTCTACCTTGTGGATAACTAGCATGGTCTGTTATATAACCCCAGAAATTTCCCTAAGCCATCAGAATCCACCCCTCATCTCTAAATACTTTTTATAACATTGCTCATAAATAACAAGTAGATCCATTGCTTGGAGGTAGTCTATAAAACAGAGGCATGGGGCAAATGGCATTTTGAAGCAAAACAAAAAGTTTTCTATTTATCAGGAAAGAAAAAAATAAAAACAAATCAGACCCTGCATAACGAATTGGTTATATAAATACTCTGGGGTTGGGAGAGCTGCCAATACCCCTGCACATACAGAGAATTTTGTAGGAGAAAGTAAAAATTGGGATCAACACCAGCAGAGCCTAATAGGCCAGGAGCCTGAGGCCTGACAAAGAGGCAGGAGGCACACCAGAAAACTCCTCTAACCTTGGAGGTGAGAAAGAAGGCAAAGGGAGGGAGAAGGCAAAACCTAGAAATAAAGATCTGGGAGAAACAACCCAATCTTGGAGCTAGCCCCAAAAATGCTTGTTAGAAGACCCACATTGAACAAAAGATCTAAATCTCATCATTTCGGTCTAAGATTTCAATGGAGAATTCCCCCACCCCCACCCAGTCCCTGCCAACTTGTTGTTACCCATCCAGCAAGACAAGGGGCTTACTGCTGCCAGCTGCCTTTCTAAGAGGAGTTTCAACCACAAATGCTGGCATTTGACCAGAGACGGCCCACATGGGCATGCAGAATTAGGTCTTCATTGGAATAACTGAACAGAAGAGCTGGGGCCTGGAAAGAGACTTCCTGGACATCCCAGGGCCCTTGTAGTGGCCAGGCCACTGTCTTAAGACCTCAGGTTCTGTCCAGGAGGGTATTGTGGTCTGGTGTGGAAGGGGTCAATATTTCCTATAAAGAAGGAGTGCTTTAAGGGTGATAAGAACTCAGCCATCTCTTCCCTAGTTAAGAGGAAGCAAGTGTAAGTCCTTGGGCCCAGAGTTACATGGAAAAAGATATTGGTTCTTGTAAGAAAGTAGGTTTTGCACCACAGAAGGAGGCATTTGCAATGCAGAGACTGGAAAGGAGAAAAGAGGGTGACGTGTGCTCCATAGAGAGCAGCAGAGGAGCAGATCAGGATCCCCACCCCTTCTCCTGAGAGTACTCGAGCCTCACTTGAGACAAATTCTTAAGATAATCATAAAAATCCATAGCAACTTTGTTGATGTTGGGGTTTGCACTGAGATTCCAAATCAAGAGGCTGGGCAAGCGAAACAGGTTTGGATTTCTTTCACACAGCAGGTGAAAGAATGTGAGGACTCCTGGTCAAAGTCAAGAGCCCGGCACCGCCTGCTCTGGTCACATCTATTCTGCCCCATGTTTCTATAACAGGAAATTAGGCCAAAATGCATCTCCAGCATCATTCACTTCCAAAATGCTCTCCAAAACAAACTTTCACAATGGTCTGTGAAATTGTTTGTTTTGTTTATCCTCCGATGAGAGAAACTGAGGCCAATAGACGAGTTGGCATTTCCAAGACTTTCACCCATGTCTGGGGCCATGAGGATGAAAATGTACCCACACCTCAAGTAAATGCTGTATCAGTGTTTCAGCACAAAAAAGAATAAGACGCTTTTGAGAGTGTGTGGCAAGTGATCTGAGTCATGAGGTCTCCAGAACCCTGATTGGAACAGTAAAATGAAGGAAATAGCCAAAGGCCTTTCCTATGCTGCTCCTCCAATATTGTCTGCCTGGACAGCACTACAGCCTCGGGGAGATAGTTGCTCACAAGACAATTCTCTCTGCTGGAAACTGGAAGGCTGTGTGTGTGTGTGCAGCCTCAGGCAGGTGACCTCGGAAAGCAGGAGTGAGGCCTTGGGGAAGTTGAGGCTGGCAAGAAGGAAAAGTCAACTCTGGGAAGCATCATTAGGCTTGTCATGGCCACAAGCAGCAGGGGCTCCAGCCAGCCAGCACCCTGTGAGGAGCCAAATGGAATGCCGGCCAGAAGCATCCCCAGGGGAGCACAGGTGAGGGAAGCACGTAGCCCACCCCCAGGGCTTGGGGCTTGCCCTGAGCATTGACTTTGTGTCACTCTGGCCTGCACACGCACAGGCCAGGCACATGGTGCCTCCCAAGAGCAGAAATCAAAATTCTATGTCAATGCCAAGTGCTTCTTGGCCGAGGGTACTGTTCCCTATGGCCACAGCAGGGATGCCAGGTGAGACTAGAGGAACCTAAGCCTGCGGGGTCCCCAAAGTCGGGTCCCCAAAGTCATCACCCAACAAATCTTTTCTTTCTTCTTAAAAACACATATACTCATCATTCTGGAAGATGACCTGACATTCCAAGTTTGGCCTGCACACTCTGTTCTCGCACCGGCCCTCCCATCCCTACTACCCTCCATCCTCTTTGCTCCTTCTTATCTAGCAGAAGGGAGCAGGAGCCTTCCTGCCAGCTGTGTCTCCTAAGGCAGCCCTGGCTGGGCTTCTCTCCCCTCTGCCTGTAAGGCCCGATGTTCAGATGTCAAGGATCTGTCTTTTTATAGAAACAAAGAGCCATGCAGAATCCCTGTTTTTGGGATTGCTGTCCTTGCAGCTGTGATGAATGTCGATGACTTTCCATTCATTTCCTCTAACTTCCGAAGGGCTGGAGTAGCAAATGCCCCTTCCTCTCTTTTGCATGTTTGCAGGATGGGAGTTTCAGATGTTGTTTACCTGCCAGACGTGGAGTGGAGGCTTCCCAAAGCAGCATGATGTACCCACTTCAGGGCCACATGGTAACGGGGACTGAGAGAACAGGGCGTCTTTTCTAAGAGGGACCGAGCCAATCTGAGCAGTCTGGCCCTGCCCGCAAAGTCTGTGTGGCCTTAGGAACGTGATTTAACCTCCATGGGCTCCATTTGCTTCTGTTTGAGACCCTCTTCCTAATTGTACCCGTGGTGCCTAGTTCATAATCAGTGCTCAGTTCATGGTGGACCCCCCTTCATCCCCCAAATGTCAAAGTCTCCAGCTTCCCATTTCCCTTCCATTCCTGACTCTAAGTCCTTAAGTTGGGTGACCATTAATATTACCGCTAGGAGCATTTTCAGAGCACTTTACATTTACAGCTTTTTTTCCTCCCCAAATTGTTCTCGGTCCTTTCTTCGGAATAGGTGTTAAAAACACCTCATTGGACAAATTCCTTTCCCTAGAAGATACATCATGAATATGGTTGGAGAAGGCAGGGTCATAATTTGGAGAATTCAGGGCTGATTTCACTTACTTTCCTGCTCTTTTGCTGTAAGGTCCGGAGCCCCAGGAAGTGCCGTCAAACTACCCCTTATTTTCCCTCCAAGAGCAGGACAGAATAAATTGCTATTTTGTTTGGTTTTGTTTCCCATATACAAGGCCTCCCAGGCCCTGGAACCTAGGCTGCTGGCATTTTAATTAATGTTAATGACTGGGCTGACCCCCTCCCCATTGAATCTGAGTAAGGGAAATAAACAGGCAAACCCGAACAAAGCCATGTGCGGATGTGATACCCTCTAGAAAAGCTGACCTCTCCGATGGCTGGCCAGGGTCTCTAACCAGGCCCACACTCCTTCCTCGTATTCCCCCAATTTTGAATTTTTTTAGTTCAAATAGAAATTGGTTGCAGGGGGAAGCAGGTAGATTTATTCCTTTAATACATAAATGATTCTGGGTCCTCGGAATCAGAATCCCCACTTTCTTATTACTAGGAGCATTTTTACTGTGAGATCAATACAACCAGAATGTGTCCAACCATAACTTTACAACAACAGAAAAGATACATAGCAAATGCCTTCAAATACCTGGAATCTGGCCTGGAAATCGACCTGGCATTTAAATCGACATGTATATCCCAGTTGGGTCAAAACATAGTCAAGGTTTCCCCCAGAGATACTCTGTTTCATTTTTCTTTTCAAGTAAATTTCTATTTTTCCCCCCAACCTTTACGGCTTAAGCGTTTTATCCAGTTTAAACGATAGGGATTTAAATTGCTATTTTAGTGGAAGAGGCTTGATTAAAACCTGTGTCCTCATCAAATTATTGGACAGTGGTTCTTGGGCTCTGTTTACATTAGTGTCAACCTTAATTTAAATTCCGCATAACTATATTTGCTTCCCTAAATGCATTCACCAGGAACACACCACAAATTACTTTGCATTACGAGCCGAGTCTCTTTGTCTATTGCAAAGTGTTTTGAAATTAGCACCATAAGTAACTAGCTGTAAGTGTCACTCCATCTCCTTAATGCCTCATTAATCAAACTCCGTGGCAGCTGGTGTGATGTCCAAGCCCCTCACATATAAGATCAGTATCATTTGCTCCTTGCATTTGACCACGGTCTTTAAACTTGATTTGTTATTTGTGCATTTGCCCTCACTGGAGCTCTGCTCCTCCCTCAGTGGCCTCCCAACACGTGGGGCTTTGTATGGATACCAGTTGCATGTGTACTCTTTGCAGAAATTGGAAATAAAAACCCATTTCCCATGTTGTGGAAATGCATAGCCTCAAGGTCAGGAAATTATTTTAATGGAAGAAGAGTTCCACTTATTTCCCTGAGTTATCCACAGTGATTCCCCATGATTTTCAGATTAATGCTAAAATGCCATAATGGAAAAATTTCCCTGGGCAAGTTTTTCTCTATGTCAAGAATTAGAGAAAGGAATTACGTTCACCCAGGCAGACTACAATTTCCATCTTGGCCTCAGTTCCCCAAAAAACCAGATACATTTAGTCTAAGCACCTAATCAGGAAAAAAAAATGTATTTTCCCCTTATTATGTGATATGAATTATTCTGTACTAAATACAAAATTTTAGAATTTATGCTTGCAAAGAAATACAGAACAATTTATACTTAATAATTTTATTACATGTACACACAAAATCATAGCAAAATATGATATATTTTATAGGATTTTTTTGTCTTTTCATGATGCCATCGAATATTTGCAAATGCCTAAATGGAACCCTTTCTTCATTTTCCACACAAGTCCAAAAACACAAACACACACACACATACACCTATACACATGCATCCTTTTAACCAAAGGTAATACTCACTGGTGTTAAAACTAACAGCTCTACTGGAAAATGGCTTCATGGACATTTTAGAGGCAGTCTTAAGTCTGGTGTGGGCACAGGCATGTCGGATATGATTTCTCTGCAGGGATGCCCTCTTGGTGGCTGTGGGGGATGCGTGCGGCCCCTCGCCTGCCAGCGCTAAGCTCAGCCTCACAGTGAGCCGAGATGAACAGGTGCTCTCTTCTCTGGCGGCGGCACGTGAGGTCGGCTCTTTGCAGAACAGCATCTCAATGGGAGACCTTTAGCTTCATGGCCTTTCCTTCTGACCACCCAGCAGGAAAAATATACAAAAGCGTTTTTTTCTGCCAGTTTTGTCAGTGAGACAAAATACAAAAACAAAAAAACACACAGCATTAAAACTTTCTATTTCCCACAGGTGGGCTTCTGAAATGTTTAACACAATCATAGTAAACCATTAGTTTTCTTTGGAATTAAATTTTTTGCCTTTTCACCTTATAAAACCATTCAGGCTAAATAACCACATTACAATAGAATTAAACATTGAAGCCTGGCTCCCGAAATCAACATCAGTGGAAAAACCCACTGATTCGGAACACACACCCAACAGTGCAAATCTATGTTAGATTTTGACTTTAATATCAACTTAATATAGTTGTAGTTTATATTATTATCACATCTACTTTCTCATATTTAAAATAGGCTCTGATTTTAGAAGAGCAAATGTAAAAAATATTTTGATTATTTGTTGACGACATTTACTCTGATTATAGGTGTAATCTATGGCAATTACAAAAGTACCTTGTATGTCCCATCTCCAGTTCATCCTGTTTTTACCCTGAGTCCAGCAACCTCTATTCATTAGGATTCTGAACAAAATAAGCATGAAAGGGGAAATCCAAAATAATATTCAGAAGTGGCAAATTATAATTGAACACAGTTTTAAAATTGACAGTTTAAAACTTTTGCCTCTTTTCAGCAGCCAGAAGAAGTCTGGTTATTTTAAATCAAAATCTCTGCCCCAAAACCTCCTTTCCCTGCACTCCATGAACACCTCTCCTCCTTCTCCCCAAAAGGCAACATTTTGGCTTGGCAAGCAATACACATCACTGAACCCTTCCATTTAAATGCCCACATAGATTGCATCTGATCACAGCTTGCAAGAAAGAAAGAAAGAAGAAAGAAAGAAAGAAAGAAAGAGAGAGAGAGAGAAGAAAGAAAGAAAGAAAGAAAGAAAGAAAGAAAGAAAGAAAGAAAGAAAGAAAGAAAGAAAGAAAGAAAAGAAAGAGAAATCAGACATAGGCAGTGTCAGTGTCCTATACGTCCGCCCCCTCTGTTCTTCCATTGTCTCCCTCACCATCCTCTTGTAAAATAAAAGACAGCCGAGCATAACTTGTTACAGTAAAGGCACCCCGAGATTTAGGGGGATAAGTACGGCCTTACTTGTTAGCTGCAATGCTGCAGCTGTGCTCTTATCTGGCCAAAGGAGACAGGGAACAACAAAAGATCCCAAAGAACGGACAGTGGACGCATGGGAAAACCACTACCCAGCATTGTGGTGCCCTTCTGCTGAGCAAATAGTTCAAACTGTTCATTCCCATCTTCTATTCTCTCCCTGGTACATTGTTTGTGCCCTTGCATTTCATTCTGCTAGGAAGGTTGCTCTCTGGGCCTATAAGCAAACAGTCCAGAAAAGGGCTAGCCATCCTCTTCTCTTCCCCGGAGAACTAGCATTTTTATTTCGGCTCCAAGCTGTCAAAGATCTGGAGAGTTTATGTCAGTGTCCTGAATTAATTGCTTTAAGCTGGAGCAAGCTCCACGGGCTACCAAATGTCCAAAAGATGTTTATTAATAACATTTCCTCCAGGATTGTGGCTCCAAGCTGTCTCTGGGTGGTGGCTTTTCTATGCTGCCACCCTCTCACCCCTGGCCTCTTAATGCTCAGGAGGGGATTGCCTCTTTCAGTCATAATGACAAAATTTAGAATTGCCCGGGATGAAATAAATATCCACTATGTCACAGGGTGTGCACGGTGGATATCTTTGTCCTGACCGAGAAAGAGTTATAGAAGCCGTGTGTGCAACCTACAAGTGGGCTGGGGGAGAGCAAAAAGCAGCCAGGACCCCCTTCTGTGAAAGCTCATTTAGCCAATACAATTAGCAAAAGGAGCAGGAGAAATCGGGGCTTTGGCTTCCCCTCCCCACCTCCTCCTCCAAAAGAAAATTCAGTGAGGCTGACAACACAATGCATTTTGAAGTTTTCCTGGTACCAAAAAAAAAAGCCTCTTTAATAGAATGAAATAATAAACCAATTTATATACCGATATAAGACTAGGATCGTGAATGCCATTGTGTAATTTTCCACTTGACTTTTCATTATCTACCTGAACAAAATCAATCTATATGTATGGGATCAACATACAATTCCAGAGATAAAAGCTGAAAATAAATGTGCTTTGCATATCCTGGAGATAAAAGACACAATCCTTCGTACTGCCTTTTCTTCTCCAGCAGATGCATTTATAAAATAAATTGTTGTGTCAAGGAAAAAGTGAGACGTAGCAGTGTATCTTGAGTGTTGACTCCTTTGCTGGAAATATTGATCCTGCAAATGAACAGTGGTTAATAAGTACCCTGCAGACGATATCAGGTCTTTCGCCCTAGTTTACCCAGAGTGCAGTCTGGGTCAATGTTTCTCCCAACCAAAGCTCCCCACCTCCAAAAAAAAAAGACTTCCCCTATTAGCATGGATTTAAAGCTAAGGACTTCAAGGGCTTTTTAAAGCCACTCTACAGAGACAAAGCACATTGAAAATTCACATTACATTAGAAAACCCCATGCAGCAAATGCCAAGCTTGTGAAGCACACGGTCCTCAAAAGGGAAGGAGAGATGTTTCCATGCACTTTAGGGTTGACATTTATTACTTTAAACAGGTTGGGTTCCATTCCTTGTATGCCCTTCTTTGCTCCAATAATTAGCAATGGCGCTAAAAGTAGTAAAGCTCTCTCCACACTGGCCATGCCTTGGGTCCTCCCTAATTCCCTGTTTTTGGAATATGTCACTGAATCTGTGTGAATCTGTGTGCTCTGGTGGGCAGATGGTGGGGCATTGTTGAGGGTGCTGTGGCTGTTTGTGTGCCCTGTTGTGTTCAGGGCTCTTTGAGGAAAGTACACCCACTCTGCCCTCCCAGGGTGGGCTCACTTTGGTTGCTATTCACCTTCCTGTAAGGGAGGGGTTCATTTCCAACTTTGTATAGATAGCAAAAAGAGGCCCACAAGGCATGGGACCATCTTTCACCCCAAACAATCACTCTGAGTTTGTGAATATCTTCCGGTCATAGAAAGAGATTTCCAAAAATTAGCTACTCTTCATTGTTTATTCATTGTTAGATTCAGTAACCTCAGGGGAGCTTAAATATCTACCATGACAGTGTGATTGTCACAGCTTCAGCTCTTAGGGCAGGACAACTCCACACTTGCATATTTTAGGATCTTTGCATTGACAAATGTTAATGGCTGTTGGTCTATTGGTTCAGCAAGATTTTGCAATTCTTGATGTTCACGCACCTCCTTCCTTTCTCCTGGGCTCTGTATTCACACACAGCACCCATTTGGAGTGGGACCATTGCCTCTTGATTAGCAAATCTGATGCTGTGTTCCATTCCTCAGTTTATATTTGTTGAAAACTGTGAGGAAAGCGTCCAGGAGCAATCCGATGCAGTGTCATGGCCTTTGGGGAAATGCTTGGGAGGGTCAAAGCTCAGCCTGGGGAGAAGTTCATGTGCTTTTGGTCACAGAAGACTCTTAGGACAATCAGTGTGCTTTATTCATCTCATCTTTTTGTTCCAGTAGCTGTAAATAAGCAAATCTAGAGAAAAGTGTAAGATGTGCTCAAGAAGAGTTATGCAGTCATTAGACTTTTGTTTGAAAAAGGAACACCATCTTGAAGGCATGTTTTGAAAAGGTCCTATATTTTCATTACAGAAATGATGCCTTGAATGGCTACAGCTTTCAGCCTTGGTGAACCCCAGCCTTATTTGATCCATATTTTAATTACTCTGTGATTCAAATCTGCATCATAGGGAATCAGTACAGTGACATAAGAGCTTCAACCAGCATAAAGAACATTTTCAGGAGCTTTATACCCCTTAAGTTCCCTGAGGAAAGACAACACACCAGAACAGTGTCACTATTTCCACAGAGAAATCTGCTCATGCTGGAAAATGTCTTGCTAAGTGGCCTCAGAACCATCTTCTCAGGCTGGAACAGTGCTCCACGCACATGCAGAATCCTGACACAGTGGAATGCAGCCCATGTTGATGAAATAAATATTTAGTAAATAGGAGAAACTGAGTTTTTCAAAAAGGTATTATTATAATGTTTTTAGTGACCATGTCTTAGTTGAACTATCTTGATGCCATTTCCTAGGGGAAGAAAAATGTACAGTAAGAAGTCCAATAAATATATGTAGATGCACATGTTTCAATAACTACAATCAGATGGAAAGTTGTCAACTTTTGCTAGCTCTAGCATTTTAAAAACTGTACATCAACATTTCAGATCTTAAAAAAAATAGATGAAGGGAATAAAACAATTTAAAGTCCAATGTGTCCCTTCACACCAGGCTTGATTGAGAAATGAGAAACCCATTTTACGGGTGAACTAAAATGAGATAGGTATTTCATTTACCGTTTTACAAAGGCCAAATGGGAATGCTTTCCAAAGTTGTTTTTATATTGGAGGTAAAGAGGGGGAACAGGAATTGGGTGAAACGTAGTACTCAATCAGAATCTCTTGCAACTCTTCTAGAAGCATTCACTGGAACTCAGTGATGATAAAATCCCTCCCCATGGTGTTCCGGATTACCAACACAGATATCCATTCAGAAGAGGATGAGATCTCGGAATGGGGCCAGAAGAGGACTTTACTCTGCCCTAAAGACACCGAGATCTCCACAGTACTTAACCTGTCCTTCAAGTGGTCCCTGATCAAGATAGTTGTTTTTTACAATGAAAAGAAACATGACTGTCATTTATCCATGATGACAACTTGAACAGTGAATTAAAATTTCATTTTGAAAGTATACTGTCACTGTGAAAAAATTCCTGGATTATAACACTACAGAACGCTATGAGAGACGTTTATCATTTATTCTGTCTTACAGTCTATCTCAAATTGTTATAAAATGTTTTAAATGCAGAAAACTAAGTGAAAAATCTCTAAAACTAAATTAACACTTGACTCATAAAGCATTGCTTTTATCACAGGGGACATGCAAGAAGGTGGCTGGCCACTCCTCTCATACATATCCCTGTTTTTCTTGACTTGAAAATGTCTCAAATATATTTATTAAATATGTCTTCATTATTTAACAATGAGAACTATGTATCCTTACTGCATTTCTCCTACCATGTCACAGAACTCAAAAGCACATGATACCAGGGAGGGAAACAGGTTTGTTTTAGAGAAATATGAAAACAGTTGCTCTATTACATAGCTGGGGTAATAACAGTATTATGGCAATTCCCTTTAAAATAGCATTTGATACACTTCAACAGAGGGAGTGTCAGGCATTCTGTTTTGTACAACTTCCAGCTGCACCAGCACCAGTTGTGTCAAACATGTTGATATAATGTGGGGTTTATAAAAGTCGAGTTAGGTGTTCAAATGTACTTTATTTTCCTTTTCCAGAAATTCTGCAAGACAGAGATGTGGATTCACAGCCAAACACAGAAAGGATACTTAGTTCTCAATGAAGCCGGGGTTGGGGGATAGTTTATGAGAGCGTCCTTCTAAAAGGAGCTGTCTGTTCCCTGCAGAAATGACCATTCCATGTGCCAAGCATCACTCAAATTTCAAAAGAAGCATCTGCAGCCCAGCACAAGAAAGTGCTTTGCTCCCAACCTCCTAACGCCACTCACACTTTAAAAGTGGTTAATACCTGCTGTGGACCGACTCAGATAAACCAGGAACAGCATCCCAGAATCTCTGCACACTGACCTGTGAATTGATGAAGCCAAAGAACACTGGTGAAGTCCATTTATCTCCCTTTGCTTTCCTCCAAAAAAAAGTAAAAGAAGAGTAGGAAACACACTGGGAGTTTTCTGTGGTTGTTTTATTTTGTTTTGTCTTTTCTTTGAAAAAAAAAAAAAAAGATAAGCATCCATTTCCAAGTAATTTGAAGCGAGATAATTCTAGTTATTGAAGAATTTCAATAACGGCTTTCCTAGAAATTTCAAGACTGATTCAAACAGCAAATATTGAGATGCGGTTCCATCCCAATTTATGGGGTTTTCTTTTCCTTTTTGAGTAAATAAATAATTTTAAAGATCCACAAAAGAAGGGAGGCAAATTATTAGATATTTTGCTTGACATCAAAGTAATTTTACATTTATAAAGGCATACTGGCTTTCAAAATTTTTAATGTTCCAGTCTTAGCTGAAAAGTCATGTCATGTCCCCCAAAACGAGCCTGAATTGATGTGAGGTTTTATGCAGACTTTAGGTCTGGTGAAGGGAATTTTGTGGAGCTATGTGTCATGGTTTGGGGTGAAATTAAACCCTACGCTTGATTCCAGTGTCCGTTTTGAGCTCGTTAGGATTGCATGTGTTTTTCCTGTTTGTACCTGCCTTCTTCAGCCTTCTATGCACAAACAGATGGTTACATTCTCATACTGAGTACCCGGAGAAGGTCACATGCTTTGCATCAATGGCAATTAGTTCCCTTTTTAAAATGGAAAATGTCATTAAGTTCTTGAATAATTCAAGAGTAGAGGTCACAATACAGTGTCCCTTTTGGGGGTCTTTATGGTGCAAATGGAAAAACAAGGCGATCCTATCAGTAAGAGTAGATCTAAGGTTTACAATGTAGCTCTATTTAGTGTGACAGGAAAATTAAATTACAGGAGGCACTCACTCATTGTCACCCGTTAACAGGCTTGGGAAAATTGTGAATCCCTGGGGGCAAATCACTGACGACGTGTGAGGCGAATAAAAATATTTCATTTTAATTGGCTGTTGTTTCCTTTGCTTGATTTTGAAAACAACAAACATAAACATGTCCCCCACAGTTCTCCTTGGAAATAGGGTCCCGAGTCTCCCAAACACGACCCCAGCTTACAGTCTCTGCCCAGAGGCCGGCGGGTTAACCGCCCTGGGAAGCCTGGGTCTGTTTCCTCAGCCATGGTTGACCTGGTCTTTATCCAGGGGTTCCTGGGAAGGAAAATATAGGGACAGGTTTCAAATAAAAATGGGCTTCCACTACTACGCCCCCCGCCCCCATCGGAGTCAGCGGGAATGCAGTTATTATGTTTCCGGAACAAGGGCAGCCTTTCGATTCTATCAGGACTGAGGAGGAGGAAGGGAAACAGAATGACGCGGAGGCCACCCATTCTTTCTCCTCCCCAGAGGAAAAGGAGTTCGAGCTCCTTTTGAGATACCGGGTCGGAGAAGGTGCAGCTCGGGCTGGAGCAGGGTGGACGAGTGTTCGAAGAGGAGAAAGTGAAGGCTGGGGGAGCGAAACGAAAATCCTGAGGTCACTAAATGAGATGAAAGTGTCTCCAGGGCCGTGCCAGCACATCCTAGCCACCGCTGGTGTTACCAGCGTCCCACCCCCCATTCTAGCCCCCTCTGGTGTCCCCCACTAAGACTGGTGGGCGTGGCTGCCTGGGTCCGGCTCCCACCGCAGCGGGGTCGCGCTCCTAGTCTTGACCCAAGGCCGTCTGCCTGTTCGCCCGGCCCTCCTCTGCGCGGTGCCCAGCGGGCTCACCAGGACGGGGCCGACCTTGGCACCTGCAGGAGAAACCCCAGACTCGCCAGTGTTCCCGGAGGCGGGAGAGCGATGGGGAGGGCGGGAGAGA
Organism: Pongo pygmaeus; assembly: GCF_028885625.2. Taxonomy (NCBI): domain Eukaryota; kingdom Metazoa; phylum Chordata; class Mammalia; order Primates; family Hominidae; genus Pongo; species Pongo pygmaeus. The sequence continues at coordinate 17,324,233 of NC_072394.2, forward strand.
AATACAGCTGACATAGCCCATGGCGACTGGGGTGGGATAGGCCGGGTCCGGTGGGGACTGGCTGCCTAGGGTCGGTTCCCTGCGCTTTCTAGAATTTGTGGGTGAAAAGCAAGAATGACCGTCCCTCTGCCTTGTGCTCTTTTCGATCTCTCCCCCTATCCCCAGTGACATTTAGCAGGCATTTTCCTTTCGTGGCCTCCTCCAGTAAGACCCTTGGAAGTCCTATGTCAGCGAAGTGAGCGTTGGGAGGGGGCGAGGAGAATCCCCCGGAGGGCCAACCCGGGTTCCGCGTTTGGCGCATCTCAGCAGCCAGAGCTCGCCAAACCGGGACAGCCCCACGGACCCGCGGGGACTGGGGGCTCGGCCGGCTGCTCTGACGACCCCGGCGCGCCCGATCGGCCCTCGCTGCCTGGCCCCGGGTACCCGGGCACACGCCGCCTTCCCGGAGCCCGGGCACCGCTCCGGCTCTCGCAACCTGAGCTCGAGGAAGGCTGCTCCGAAGGTCCCCGGGCCACTCGCGGGGAGCCCCAGCCAGCCCGCCAGCCAGCGGCTAGGGGCTCACCCAGGAATGAGGAAAGGGAGTGCTGCTTTATTTCGGAAGCAGGTCCGACTCTGTGAACACCTAGATAGAGGGAGGCATTTAATTTTTATATACACATATGTATATTCCAACGTGATTTGTCCTAGGTCGAGTTATTTGTGCCTCGACTTTGATACATTTCCTGGTAGAATTAAAGAACAAGGTTCTTGCCTGGGGTGGGGCGGAAGAGAATAGTGAGGGGGCAGTTTAGATGTTTTTTGCTTTTCTAAATGATTCAATTTAAGCAAACACTTGGGGGCTCCAGGCCGCTGTAATTCCAAAGACAATTTTCTCTGGTTTTAATTTGATTTGCATTTTTTCAACGTTGATAATATTCAATTTCATGGCTGAATACACATGTAAACACCGTTAGGTCGTGTTTTTCGCCCCTTGCACCAAACAGAATGTCGCTTGTCTCGGTGCCATGGGAGGTTACACCCCGTGTCCTCAAAATATCTGCTAGTTTCTCCCAAATTATTTTTCAAAACTTAGCCCGGCAATTTGTCTGAGCTTCAGAGATGACGAACTAAAATATATCTAAACTGAATATATCTACTGAACTAGCCAAGGTGTGGGAAGACCTGCACAGACATTGCAAAAAGGAAGGCAGTAAAGGAAACAAATTCCTATTTGATATGGAATCAATTCTATTTTTACCTGGCATTATTTTTCCATATTGTATTAATAGTTTTAAACAATCCAAAAATAACAAAGAAATTATCTTCTCCCAGAAATGTTTTTAATGTGGATTTCATTGCTAGAAAGACAAGCATTGAGAAATATACAGATATACCTTTTTAAGGAGAGGTTTCATTACCACTGTTGAGCTATTTTATTAAACATAAAATTTAGAAGAAAATGCAAGGTGAAATTGGGAAATAAGCGTTAGTCATATCAAAACTGATATTCAACAAAATAGCACTGCCAATGACAATGAAAGTAGGATGATGTGACCTGCCTATGAGCAGCCACCACAAAACTGTAATGCAAGAATATCACACATTGTTTTGCCCTCAGGAGACAAACTAGACAGACATTGTGCAAAGAAATATTGGCACCTAATAAATTTATCAAAACTCCAAATACATTTTATACTCCATTTACAAAACTGTGCTGGAAAAAGTGAGGACACCCTTTTTTGGTTTGTCCAAGAATACCTTATGTAATATAATGGCTGTCTAATTTCCAGAGCTACCCTTCTTTTAGAAATATGTATATTTATCTGCTTGCTATTGACTAATGTGGAATATTCAATACTGTGAGCAATATCTCTATCTCAAATCTTAAGAATTTACAAATTACAATGTTTGTTTTATTTTAAAAATCCCTGAAAATGAAAAGGATCCATGAAACTTCTAAATGCTTAAAAAATAAAATAGATCTGTGAGACTTCTTAAAATGCTTTATGCTCCAAGGGGGCTGATAATAGGTAACTGTATTTTAAATTGAAGTGATCTAATTTGAAAAATATCTTTTATCATGTGAAAGGCATTTAGGCAAACAAGAAAGAATTCCATTTGAAAGATAACAGACTTTGAAAGAGAAAGTCGCTTAATTTTTTTAAAAAACACACTCGTGGCAGGCTGACTGTCCAATGTCTGCAAGAAGACTGTTCTTCATCACTTGGCTTTTAAAAAAAGAATTATTAAATTTAAATTAATTAATTTATAATTGTTAGGATTTGTACTAAGGTTTTCTATTGTTTTGGAAGGCTGGCAATTATGCCTATTTTATTTTACACAAATAGATGGCAGAGTACACACGCTCCTCACAATTGCTTCACAGCAAACCCGCTCTTAGAGACGGAGCTAATGAGGGGTGCTAATTGTAACACACAATCTATTCAGAGAATGCAAATGGTGGACAATAGAGTACATCTTTCCCTTTTTCTATTAGTAATTGAGGAGTAAATGGAGATCTTGTTAAGGACCTTAGAAGTTTGATCATCACTGAGTGAGTTTGCCATTTTAATTTGCTTTCACCCCCAAAACAGCTCTGTATTGAGACATGGCTACCTCAGCCAGAAGCAGAGCTGCTGCACCTCAGACAGAATCTGTCCTCCACCCTCAGCTTCATTGAACTGGGTCTGAGCTGCAGCAGGAAACAGGGAGAGGGGCTGGGGCGGGGGAAGGGAGGCAAGGGAGGAATGGTCGGGAAAGTCTCTGGAAAGCATTCTAGACAGGTGGGGACTTCCAGATGTGGCATGGTTGGGGGCTTGGGAACTTGGGAGGATATGCACCTTGGGAGAGTCATGAGTCCTGGGAAGAAGTCACAGAACCCACCCCAACCCCTGCAAAACGTCCAGCAGCTGGGAGTGGGGAGGCGCTTATGTGTTATACAGGGATGGTGATCTGCTTTTTCTTTCGTGATGACCAGGAGCACAGAGGCCTGGGCCTGAGGAAGGGAAGGGGTGTGTGTGTGTGTGTGTGTGTGTGTGTATGTCATGTGGTGTGTGAGAGAGAGGAGGGAGGGAAGGAGGAAAGAGATTGTGGAATGCAAGGGAGAAATCATGCAGTTACTTTCAGTTGTTTACTGAGCAAGGGCAAAATCTAAACCGCGCTTGCCACAATCAATGAAAGGATCGCCTCAGCTTCCAGAGTTGAGCTCCCTAAATGAGTCTGGCATTCTGATAACTGCAGGTGAGCACCTGAGATCAACTCCTTCCCACTGCTCGATGCTGGGAAGAGATAGGGATGCATTTGTTCCTGAGCTCTGGGAAGGGAGAGGCGCGAGGGGGATTTAATTGTCTGCCTGGGTGAATCGAAATGTCCTTTAAAGCAAAGAAATCAAGAGAGATTGGCCTTTAATTGGTAAACTCTGCTGATTGGGGGAGGTGGCAATTAAAATGGAAAGAGGACAAAATATAGATTGGCTACTGCTTCCCCCACTGTCTTGCCCCCATAAACAGCCCCCAAAATTGGAATTCTCCTCTGCTCTGGCCGTCTTTACAAGGCTCAGCGCACAATCTGATTGTGGGTAATTGTGTCATTCTTGTGCCCCCACCTTAGTCTAACACTCAGTTATCCAGTTTGGAGTGAGAATACAATTTTATCTAGAACTCTGTTCACTTCCAAGAGTTGGCCATACACATGCCAACACGTGAGGAGCTGGCCTTAGAATCCAATTGTCTGCCTGTCTCTGAAATGCCGAAATGGAAGATGCTAAGTCTGCAGGGAATCTCACACCACTAAAAATGGACAGGCCAGGGAACTTAGCTTCCCGGATATTGAAAAGTAAAGGAGACCTCCAAGCCAAGCCTGAGCCCTGATTTGAGGAGGGCTAGTGCTCATTTCCACTCTGTGCCCCCGGAGCCTGGCACAAGCTTAGCCACTGTTCACATGCACACTCAGATGCACTCTGCTGGAGTGGCGCTCTTCTAGTCGACAGGCCTACTGGGTGCTGGGCAGCATCCTCGTTCCCTGAGGGCTTCAGGCTGATGCGCCTAGGCCAGCATCCTATTCAGGGGCAAACCCCAGAGGCAGGTGTTTATGGAGATCTGCATTGGTATATATGTGAGGGGTGGGAGGGGGAGGCTTGCCATGGGGGCTGGGGCCGGGGCGTGCTGGGGACCTGCTGTGGGCGGTGTATGCATTCCAGCTATGCTGTCACCTGGGTTGTCAGGCCACCAGGTGCAGGTCAGGGGGAGGTCAGAGGCAGGAGCCTCTTAGGACATTCCTAGCCCTTGCTCCCAGAATCCCTTGGTAGGGAATAAGGCAGACAGGCTGTAGCTCAGAAATGATTTGGCTATGTGGATTGTTTTAAACTTATATGTCAGCCCTTAGTCTCTGCCCCTGACATTTTCTCTCTTCTCTGGCATTTTCTCCTTCTAATCACAATGTAAGAGCCTGCTTGCTGCCTCCCCCTTTCCAGCACTGGCTAGCTGGCCCTGGAAGCACCAGTGGGGAGAAAAGCATGGTCCAGGCCTGAATGAACTTCTGCCCAACTTCGAGGGATCATGGCCATGTAAGAATTCTGACTGTGTTAACCCAGAAGACAGCATGAGAATCCAGCCTGATCCCAGACATCACCCATCCTCGTCTCTTCTAGGACAGTCCACGGGGTTTGTGCCATCCTTCCAGGGGGTACCAAAGCCTGGCTCTTCTTAGATCTTACAGTTTCTTTCCAGCCTCCCCCTAACACTTCAGATGTCCCTGCTCATTTTCCAGATTCTGGAGTTCTGGTGAAGGCCGGCATCCTACTTCATTGAAATAGGAATTTTCTGTGTCCCAGAGTCCTGGGAAGCCAGAATAAGTTGAGGGAATATGAGTTGAAAGACTCCAGCTCAAAGCTGCGCTGTGAAATTGGAGCAAGTTACCTAACTTCTCTCAGCCCCAAGACCATTATCTGTAAATTATGATTCCCACCAGCAGGATGTGGGGAAGCTTAAAAGAGATCCTGTTCAGGAAGATACCTTGCATGGTTCCTGGCACCTAGGAGAACCCCACACAATGGTGATTGGATTGACTAGAGTTTCCATTCAAAATAAGAGAGGGCAGGACGTGGATGGGGGCATGAAGGCCACTGAATACACTAAAATGGTAAAACAAAATTTCTGCCAAGAAATTGACTAACTTTTCTGAAGAAAAATTCTCTCTTTTCTAGAGAGAGGACTTTCTCAGCTAGCAGGGGATAGATTTGTTGAAGTTACAACTTCTTTCTGTGTGTGAACTGCCCCGATTAATGTAGCTCAGAATCACAGAACAAATGAAAAATATATAGTGAAATTGATCTCCTTTATTTGAAAGTTAAAATGGGTTTGTGGAGGTAAAGTAGGCAAAAAGCTTGAGCAGAACTGTATATTTTATACTAAAGGGCACACATGTTGACATCCTGACGTTTTTGCTAAAGGTGCTTCTGACTTCCATATGAAGCTCTCTATAACCCAGCTCCTGCCCCGGAACCTCACCCTGTTCATTCACAGAAAACGTCATCTAATCATCATCTGTCCTTTTTGATTATCCAGCTATCTACCTCAGGCCTTAGTGCCTTCCAAGCCCTCTCCTCCAAATACTTCCAAAGATTGTTTTATGTTTTCAAATAAAGCACTTTTAACATTCATGAATTCAAGTTAGGAATTATATATATGCTTTCCTTTCAGTAAGCAACAATTTCCCAACAAAATTCAATATATAATTACTTCTGCTTTATAAAAATAGAAGGAATAATAAATTGAGATTACATTTTTCATTAAATACCAAGTCAGAATTCACATGCATGCAATCTTATTTTTATTTGCTCAGATCATTACCAACCCTAGTTCAAAAAACATCCCTGCTTATTTTTGGACCTGTGTCTTATTATTTTCAAATCAATGAAACAATGGGAAAGCTGATTTACTCATTAAAAAATAAACTAGGACCCACTCATTTAAAGAAGCAGAGATTGAACCACATAAGCAAGTAGAACTAAAAAAGAGCAAACAATTCTCGTTACAAAGTTATAATGCTGCATTACACGCCAGTATTTTTCCCTTACACATACGTTTGTGAGGCTGAAATATTCTCTCTCAATAAATTTAATGATGTTTAAGTCAAGAAAGTATAGTATTGCCAGCATCATCTCCTGACACTGCTGGGAATATTGCTGCCTTTGATTAACAAGAGAGGGTTAAACCCCAGGCACTTGCCCTGGTTGGAAGTGAGACCTCTAGCTTTGCATGAATGAATGTAACTTAATTTGTTGCTTCTTTTAGCACTCCCAGCTATCAGTTGTGTTATCTAACAGTGAAATATCACCCCTTCTTTAGAGAGAGATTGAGGACAAGTAAGTCAATGCTTTTTAATGTGAACCTGCGGGGGGCGGGGGGAGTGGTGACAATGACATCTGATCAGTCCATGTGAATGTTGGCAGTGAGCTCAGAGCTCTGACAAACAGCAACTAATGTAAAAAATAAGCACACTGTTGTGAAGGTATGCTTGTAAAAACTCCCTGTCCTCTCTACCTTTCCATGAGTGGTACTTTAGCACAAGGTGGCAGCTTCTTCTGCAGAGGATACAAACGATCTGGACTAGGCCCCAAGGGTGCAGGGACTGAGGGGGAGGGGAGAATAGGCATCACCTCCAGTCTAGCAAGAGGGACTGCGACGGAATTACAGCTTGTAAAATAAGCCTCCATCAGTCTCCCAGGAGACAGCCGGCCTCAACTTGGGTGTTCCCTGCTTGTTAGCCTCAGTCATAATTGGTCTCTCCTCCCATCCCACGTTGTTGGTTTTCTGTGTGTGGCTTTTGGTGTGAGCGTGTTAGGTCATCAACAAATACAATAGCGGGAGGGGGCAACTGGGGACACACATGATTGTTTTAGAGAAGAAAGGAGAAAAGGGATAAGAGAGTGAGCAGGAAGGCTGTGAACAGAATGGGGAAGATGGCCCAGGATTTAGGCTTCCGAGGCACCCCCTGGAGTGCTCCAGGGTAGGGAGCTCCCTGGGAGTTTTGTTAAAGGGAGAAGAGGCCTGCCGGGAGCTGGGGACCCTGCTGAGCTCCACTGAAGACATTCATCCATTCTACGCTATTTTTATTTGCTTGTCTCTGGGGGTGCCTGTAACATCCTGCCCACATCCGGTGCCTCTCATCAAAAAAGAATTTTTCAAAAAATCCCAATCAGGGTGATTTGCTCTACAAAGGCCGCGTGTGTGGAGCTGAAGACCTAAAGAACAGCCCAGGACCCTGGTGGGGGTAGGGTGTGGGTCACAGGCCTTCATCCTTCTTCCATCCATTGTTAAAATAGATTCTCACTATCTTGTCTCTCCATCCCCCATCTCGTTTTACCTCTTCTCAGAGGAAAGCTGGGGATAGAGGCTACAGTAAATTTCTGATCTAAAGTTAGCTATAAAGCCTAGAGTGGAGATGTCTTCGCATTTAAGGAAGGTTGAAGATACAGTGCATTGTTTTTGCTCAGAAGGGGAAAGATAAAGATAAGATCCCTAGATCCTTGAGTCTTTATTTACTGTAAAAAGAACATTTGACCGCGGAAAGAAAGAGCAAGAAGTGTAATTAAGTCAAGTTGCAAACTTTGAGGATTGATTATTTTTTTCTGTTTGTATGTTTTAAAGTTTTACATTTTACTCGACAACCCCTGGCTGGCCTGGTTGCCATGGTGCTGCCTCCAGGGCTGGTGTCCATGCTGTCCCCCACCCAGTAGGATTTCAGGTCTGAAATCTTGTTCTTTTGCTACAGCAGGGACAACAAACTGGAGTTAATGGCACTAGGGTGTGTGTGGGGGTGGAGGTGGTCTATTCTGTATGGCAGGACTTGATGCCTAGGACTTTGCGGACATTAGCCAGAGCGAGCTGCTTGCCACTGCAGGTTCATGGTGTTTGGGAGGAAAATGTTTCCTTTCCTGCCCTCTCTTGCAGGGTGACGCTGCATAGTCAGAAAAGGCCTTGCTGCTTTTTTGAAACATAACTGGTGTCTGCACATTCCAGATCTCATCTCGGTCACCCCTCCCTCCAAGCCAGGGCCACCTCCAGAGCCCCGGATGTGTAGAAGCATGCACTGCCCCGAAGAAAACGCGTTGCTCCCAGGTAACTTCAGGTACCTCCTCGGGCTAATGCCTCCTCCTATGCCCTATTGAGCCTTATCTCTTGCTTCTTCCCGCCCCACTCCCACATTTAAAGGCCTCCAAAGCATTGAGGAGCGGCTTCTCCTTATGAAGCTGGGGAGAAGGCGGGCGATAAAGATCGGGCGTTTAAATTGGCCATTTGGAAGATTACATCTCTTCAGCGAGGGTCTTTCTTTCAAAACTCGCACTGAATTAAGGGTCATGGCTACTCCGTACCCGGCTCTCAAAGGCACGGCACCTTTGAATTAGGTCGTGGAGTGGCCTGGGCGAGGGGACCAGGGGCCATCAAAGGCCCGAGGGAAGGCCGTGGGGCGACACCCGTCTAATGACAAGTAATTGACGGATTCGACGCCGCGCATTACCAGCGGAACGGGGGGCATTAATTATTTAAAAACGATTAGCCTTGCCGTGTGTCCTGCAGGCGTCCCATCATGTTCAGCGAAGATAACCAGCCACGCGAGGCGAGCCGGGGCTCGGAGGGCGGCGGGCGCGCTCCCCAGCAGGCTTCGGGTGCGGTGGACACGGGCGCACAGCCCAAGGCACCAGGGAAGGAGAGGAGGGGCCACCAAGGGTCCCCACACAGGAAGGTGACTACATAATACTGACCCTGCTGAACAACGAAACAGATTTCTGCCCACTTGGGTTCGAAGTCTGGTGACTGCGGCGCAGATGGGAAAGGCTTTCCGGTCGGGGGTGGTGGGCAATTTCCATGTGCCAGTTCCCTGTCGCGTCAGACCAAAGACCCAAAGTAACCGAGCCAGGCACGGGCCTCTCACAGTGCCTGCTACCCAGGTGTTTAAAGTAAAGACCCCAGAGAGAATGTGGATCTGGCCTGGGGCCGGGGATGGGGGGGAGCTGGTAGACATCTGGGGAAATACAACTTTATCATACCCTGCTCTCGAAAACCGAGAGTCCTGAGGTTTCAAGGGGCAGCAGCAGAGCTACTGTTTTTCCGAGGTCCACGCCTTTCCGCAGGCGGCGGAAAGACGCGGCTGGTTCTGTTGGGTCCTACAAACTCACGTCCTCCGGAATTCCTGAGGGCAAGCTCGGCACGCGTGAGCGTGCTCCTGCCCGTGGAAGGAGGGAAATCGGCGACTGGGTTGCAGGGAGAATGGGATGATAAATGGCCCTGCGTCTGCTTTCTGACTTTCTCTCCTGGACCCAGCTCGTAACCCCAGAGGCTCTCCAACCTGCCTGCCGCCAAGCACGGCTGTGCGCAAAGGCCACCAGCAGCTTCCTGCAGCCAGAGCTAAGGTTCACTTGCCTCTTAGAAAGGCGCGGCTCCTCCCCTGCTGCTGCTTGATGCCGACCCCCACCGTCTCCTCGGCCTGCCTGTGTCCGAGAAAGAGTTGAGACTGGACTCGAACCCCTGCGAGCCAAGAGGAGGGCGTCACCACGCTCGGGCCTCAGCCTCTTCAAACTCCCATGCACCACGCACATTGTTTTCTGCTGACCCCCACACTAGATTCTGGGGCCAAGGGGGTTCCCCACACCCCACCCTCCACTGTTCTCTGGAAACACGCTGCTCTCAGATCGAATCCCCAGACTCGAGCCGCTCGAGGGGTCTGTTTGGTTTCCTCGGGGCCCTACCAAACTCCTCTAACTGAGCTCAGAGCCTAAGCGGTCTGAGTTTGCAATTCTACGACCCTTCATCCTTCCAAGTCATGCACTTTCCGAACCCCCTGCAAAAAAAACCCAACGCCTTGAGTCTCCGTTGGCTGAGCTTACCACCAGCCAAGCCCGCCCGGGCGTCCGAGCCCTGGAAGGGAGAAGGGCTGGCTGGGGGAGGGGCGGTGCGCGGACAGGAGTGGGGTGCGGACGCTGAGGAGGGGAGCCGGGCGCGGCCCCCGGGTGGGCGCGCTCCCTACCTGCGGCGGCCGGCGGGCCGGCGAGCGGGCGGTTGGCGGAGCGTCCAGCGCGCGGAGGGAGGAGGCCGACTGCTCCGAGCCGAGGCATCCCCGCATTTATTTGAGCTCAAACCAAGCGACTGTTGACTTTAGCACACAAAGCAAAGATTTCACTGCCCGCTAGTTTAAAAATGAATATTTTACCAAGATATCGATCAGCGTTATAAAATTCAGTTAAGTACAATGGGATCCTGGCAAAAAAAAAAAAAAAAGAATAATAAAGGAGGGGGGAGGCAATATAATATCTGTGCAAATTTGCTGAAGTGTGACGTGGCATGGAAAGTTTACCCTCCTGGAATTCGGATCTAGAATGTTTTTTTCGGTTGTTTACAGACTTTGTTTATTCACAGATCATGGTTGCTTAAACCGGCGCGCGGAAGGCGTGGGGAAAAAAGGAAAAAAAGGAGGGGGAGAGCCTCTGCACCCCACAATGAGTAGCGTTGGGGAAAGCGCGCAGAGGCGATTTGTGAGCTCGTAAGCTCCGAACCCGGGCTAGGGGAGGGATTTAAGCGGGAGGGGGGCGTGAAAGACACAAGAAGCACAGAAAAGCCTCCGAAAGCGCCTGCTCCCCGACATCCTTTTTATGTATTCGGACAGAACTATATCTTATCGGCCGGGATCAGTGAAGGGGGGCGCGCTAAGTAGTTTAAAACGACCCTCGCACAATGGGCGTGCCATACGAAACATAGCAGGTTAGGGCAGCGCTTTCAGCCTCCATTGTCCCCCACTCGGCCCCCGGCCCTGCCTCTCGGCTCCTTCGCCACGGGAGCCTTTTATGTGATAATGAAACACATTTCAGGCCGGGCTCACGACGTGTGTGTCCTTGCTAGGAGGAGCGGCGGCCTGATTGCTGGCTGTGGCCTCCGGATCCCCCCCTCCCCAATTTCTCTTCCTTGTGTTCTTCGGGACAATGTGGCATGTTAAGAAAGGGATTTGGAGGCGGGAGGGGGGCAGTGGTGGGGGGGAGGCGGAGGCGATGCCAAACCCCTCTCAAGCGCGTGGGAAGGCCAGGCTTGTTGGGGATGGCGGCGGGGTGGGGGATGGGGTGGCAGAGACCCCAGCAAGGTAGCACGCAAAGGCAGTCTCCAGGTCTGGGGCGTAGCTAGAACACCCCAGGTTAGGATGGTCAAGAAGCCCAAAGATCTAATCTTGAAAAAAAGAGCCTGGGCTTAGAAACCTGAGGCAAAAACTCCTAGCCTCCAGGTTTTCAGAGTGTCTTTACCCACCGCAAGTCAACTGCGCGCGGGAGTGGCTCCCAAGTCTGCCTGACCCGCAACCACACTGATCCTGGCGTCGCCCAGCCAGCAGATGTCCAGGGCAAAACCAACACCAGACTCTCCTTTGCGCACTCGGCCTTGGTTTTCACTGCCATTGGCCATCCTTTTAGGCCAGCGAGGTCGTCTGGGGGGAGAGGCGGCATGGTGTATAAGAATTCACTCTGGGATTTTTCGTTATACTTGTAGAGTCCTTGAAGGCTCACAAAATACCTGCATATCCCCTGGGTCCTGCAAACCTGGATTGCCAACCTTACCTAACTTACAAGAAGATTTGCAAGGGCCTTGAGTTTTGGAGGGAGATGGGAAGCAAATTTGCCGACAGTGGCATCTTCGATACTGTCATGGTCGATTGGCCAGACACCCCTTACCTCCTCCTCACTCCCAAATATACCCTATTTTTAGAAAACAGACTTGGATTGTTATCCTGATTTATCCTTTCAAACCAATTCCAGGAGAAGGTCTTCTAAATGTTTCCCTACACCAAGTGTCTCACCATTTCTGGGTTAGCAAGGTCTTTCTGGGTTAGCAAGGTCTGCCATGGTTGTGCACAGTACCTGCTCCAGGGAGAAGGGTGGGAAAGGGTGGTGCCCTGTGTACAGAGGAGGCTGGAAGATCCAGGCAGAGTCCCAATTCCACCACTGTTCACAGTGGTGAACAGGCAAAGTACTGCACCACAAATTTGCAAGTTTGATTCAGGCTCATTGACCTGAAGAGAGGCCCAAGATTAGAAGTACAGCAAAAACATGTGAAATCCAGGCTTCCCCCAAGAGAAGCAAGCTGTGGGGCTCAAGAGACCACAACAACAGGGCACATTCAAGCAACCAAGGTGGAAAATTGTGATATGTGGAGAGTGATCTTCTACTGGCTTTAAAAATAAACCTGCTGGAATGGTCTTCCTGGAATCTGTGTATTTCATTGTGTGTAAAGTTAACCCCCAAATTCAAAAAGTAACCATAAACCATATGAGTTCCATTTAATAATGTGCTTGCTTTAGTGTTTAGGGGGATGTGTACTGGTATCTGCAAATTTGAAGTGGATTTAGAGAAATAAGATGGATTGACCAATGGAGGTGAAGATAGATGGACAAGTATGTGATAAAGCAAATATAATGAAATGTTAATTGCAGAATCTCGGGAGCAGGTCCCTGTGTGTCTACTGTAAAATTCATTCAATTTTGGTATGTCTGAAAATTTTATTAATAAAATGTTGGGAAAACAGCAACACTCCCTGGGCCAAAATAAAATACAACCTGCAACCAGTCAGGGTATCCCTCCCTCCTTCTTGAAATAATTTCCAAGGCTGTATATTTTTTAAGCCAAGTAAAGAAAAGAAAAATCTGGAAGAAAAGATTCAAGGGATAAAACCAGGTATAACACTTTAATATAGATTTGTGGAACTCTGGCCCTTGCAGCCAGAATACACATTTATAAGCCATAAATAAAGCACGCAGAAACCATAAATTAATCAGACCCGAGACCTGGATTTCACCGTGTCAAGATTGGGAATTCTTTTTTTTTTTTTTTCTTTTTCTTGGTCATTTACAACAGACCCTTACATTATTTTTTTTTCCTGTTTTTAAACAATAGTACAACCCTCTGGTTCTGTTAAAACTACATGGTTTTACACCGAGTCACTCACAAAAGTTTTTTTTTTTTTTTTTTTTTTTTAAGTAAGACTTCCCTGCAACAACAGCAATGGAGGAGAACAACAACAACAAAAAAATCAGAATCTGCAGGTGCTTGAAGAAGCAGGAGTCTACACAGTAGTGGAAACCGGAGGCTTTTTTTTTTTTTTAATTTTATATTCTTTCCCGTTTTCCTTCTTATATAGAACGTGGGGTATCTGTGTGGCCCTCTGTTTGGGACGGAAGGGCTGCAGCGGGTGAAGGGAGACTGCTGTCTTGGGGGTGTTGGGGTGGGGGTGTTATGGATTTCTTCTCCCTTGCGTCTCTGCAACACCGTCTCCCCAAAGTTTCGACCCCCACTGGCTCTCTCACTTATCCTCGATCCGGGCTGCCAGAGTTAGCCGGGCCTGAAGCCGTCGTCTTCTTAAGAGGAGTTCATAATGGGCCGGGAGTACACCCCCTGGTAGTAGGAGGTATCTGCGGCCAGGGGTGAGGCGTCCAGGCCCGTTTTGTTCGTGACAGGGCCCATGGCCAAGCTGCCAGGCATGGGGGAACCGTAGCCGGGGTAGTGCATCACCTGTTCGTAGGCCTTGAGGTCCATTTTGTGGGGCTGGTGGTGGTGGTGGCTGTGGTGGTGCTGCTGCTCCGAGGACATGAGGTTGTTGATGGAGAACGGGTGGTTGAAGGCGTAGTGGTGTTCCGGCTTCAGGTGGGCCTCAGGCGGCAGGCCCGGGTGGTGAGGCGGGCCCAGCAGGTGGGCCGCGGCCTGCTGCTGCTGCCCGGGAGAGGGCGCCGGCTCTGGGGGGCTCAGCGCTGCAGCTGGCGTCCCCTTCAGCTCTCCCAGGCCCCCTCGCTTGTGCTCCTGGCAAGGGGAGGCGCTCGAGTGAGGCGACTCGGTGCCCGCCGGAGTCTCGGAGGCCGGCCCGGCGGCCTCCCCGAGTTGAGCCTGCGAGGCCTGGGCCCCAGAGGCCGCCTTCTTGCCGCTGCCCGCGGCGCCTGCGGCCTCCTTCAGCGCCAGCTGCTTCTCGCACTTGAAGCGCTTCTGGCGGCGCAGGTAGCAGCCGTTCTCGAACATGTTGCCCGAGTCAGGGTGCAGGGTCCAGAAGGAGCCCTTGCCGGGCTTGTCGGGCGAGCGGGGCACCTTCAGGAAGCAGTCGTTGAAGGAGAGCGAGTGGCGGATGGAGTTCTGCCAGCGCTGCTGGTTCTGCCGATAGAAGGGGAAGAGGTCCATGATCCACTGGTAGATCTCGCTCAGCGTCAGCATCTTGTTGGGGCTCTGCTGGATGGCCATGGTGATGAGCGAGATGTACGAGTAGGGCGGCTTTGCGTGCGTGTAGCTGCGCCGGTAGGTCTTGGGGTCGCGCGCGCGACTCAGGCCCGCCTGCCCGTACATGGGGCTCATGGAGTTCATGTTGGCGTAGGGGGCCAGGCCGCCCATGGCCCCGGCCCCCTGCCCCCCGAGCGGGCTCAGGCTGGGACTCAAGTGCGGCCCCATGCCCGCCACGCCGGCCGCCCCGGCCGAGCCACCCATGCCCGCCATGGCGCCCGCGCCGGGGGACATGCCCGCCAGGGACGGGCTCATGCCAGCGCCCACGTACGACGACATGTTCATGGAGCCCGCGCTCATGTTGCCCGAGCCGCTGCCCATGGCGGCCGCCGACATGCTCATGTACGTGTTCATGCCGTTCATCCCCAGGCCGGCGTTCATGTTGCTCACGGACGAGTAGCCCTGCGGACAGAGCCCCGGGAGGGAGGCGACAGCGTTAGCACCGGGGCTGGAGGGTGCCCAGACCTCCCACCCACCGTCCAGGCCTCCGCGTCCGGGAGGCCTCCGGGGAGCCCTTTCCTCCCCTGTGGCCCAGTGTCCGGACTCCGAGTCTGTTTCATCCAGGGAGAGTAATGATCGATCGCCCTTGGGAAGGTGGCGAGCGGATTGCTGCTTGGGCACGTGGCCCGTTCCTAGCCCTTCTCCACCTCGCCCAGATTCTAGAACAGGGGTCCCATGGAGTACACCCAAGCCAGCACCCCAAATGCATTCCCCTACCCCAGTGTCTCCCCAAACTCTCCTACCAGCATACTGAGCTGGCGCCGAGGCCCGAAGTCCCCGGACGCCACCTCCGGTCGCAGCAAGCAACCTGCGGGACACCGCGCGGGGCGCCTCGGGCTGCCTCCAGCGAAGACTGTCCCGGGCCCCCTCTGTCCCGTCTCCCTCCAGGGACCCCTTCCCTTGTCCCAGGGAAACTGAAAGGCAGTGCCTGTGCGGAGTGCGGGGGCGGCTGGAGGCACTGAACGGGGCAATAGGGAAGGAATCGAGACCTGAACCACACGCGGCTGAGCTTTGCAGGTACAAACTTTCTTTCTCTTTGTCCACTAGTCTTTGACTCTGCCTCCACTTCAGCCCCCAACTCCTACCCATCTTCTCCTCCTCAGCTCCCCACCCCCTCGCCGGCCGACCTCCCACCCCTCCCCAGCCGCGCGCTGCCAAACACAACTCTGTTAGGATAGTGCGTGGCTCGGCCACGAAGAGGATTTGGAGGCGCCGCAAGTCAATATTTGATCACAAAGTTAATATTATCTCAAGGCTAACAGTGTGTCGTATAAAAAAGAGACCCATTTGATTCCAAGGAGGGAGGAAAAGGCGGCTGCCCAGAAAGGCTGGGGTTGTGGGGCGGGGTGGGGGGATGCCAGCGAGGGAAGCGGTCCTGAGGTTGAGGAAGGAGCGAGCGCCGCCGCTCCACTTCCCCCTGGAAAAGACGAGCGCTTACCTCGGGCTCTGCATAGTAGCTGCTCCAGTCGGACGGCTCGTGCCCTTCCATCTTCACCGCTCCCAGCATACTGGAAGCCGAGTGCATGGCAGTTTAAAATTTAACAGCCACAACAAACGACCAGCAATCACCCCCCACCCCCACCCTCTTTTAAAAAAAGTCAGCCAAGTCACCGTCCCCTCCTCCCTCCCTCTCTCGCGCTCCCTCTCCCTGGGCTCCACTCCCTCTCTCTCCCTGGGCAGGCCGGAGGCGGTAGTTGGAAGTGGGCGGGAGGTGGGGGGGGCGAGGAGCGGAGGAGGCCCAGGCCAGCGCCCCGCGGTAGGGAGCGCCCGCCGCCGCCGCGCTCACGGGCTGCCGGGTGGCGGCTGAGGTTGGCAGTGCCGAGCTGCCCCGAGGCAGCGGGAAGCGCGTGGCGCGGGGGCTGGTGGGGGGGTGGGGAGGAGGAGGAAGGAGGAAGGGGGAGGAGGAGGAGGAGGAGGAGGTGGAGGAGGAGGAGGAGGTGTGGACCGCGGAGCGGACAAGTGCCGCAGTGACGTGGGCGGCTGGTGATATAGCGCGGCGCGCTGGCGCGGGCCTCCAATCCCCAGACCCGGGGCAGCCCATTTGAATAATCAGCTCACACCTAGGTGAGAGGGAGCCGCAGCCGGCGCTCCGCACCTGCCCCTCAGCGCCTGCCGCCCGCCCCACCGCCGCGGCGCCCCGCACTCCTGGGCGGGCCAGGGGAGCGGGCCGGGCGGGTGATAGGGCACGCGGGATCCCCGGTCGAGCCCCCTTTCCTCCCGGGTCCACGGCGAGTCCCCTGAGGAAGGAAGGACCTGGGAGGAGACCACCCTCGGGGGCGGCTCCGGCCTCCAGCCCCCGCCCAGTCCCATCGCGCCGAGCGCCCGGTGAGCCTGTCGGAGGGCGCGTCCGGCCTCCGTGCCCGGCAGATCCCTATGAAAGCCAGATTTATTTATGCCGGGTTTCTTCGCTCTCAGTGCTCATTC
Source organism: Pongo pygmaeus (assembly GCF_028885625.2). Taxonomy (NCBI): domain Eukaryota; kingdom Metazoa; phylum Chordata; class Mammalia; order Primates; family Hominidae; genus Pongo; species Pongo pygmaeus. The sequence goes on from NC_072394.2 coordinate 17,340,929, forward strand.
TCTGTCAAAACAGCAAGCCCATGACAGCCAATTTGCAAAGCGCTGTTCTATTTAGAAAAACTACGTACACACCTTTAACTCGCCCGCCGCTGCTCCTGCGAGGCCCCTCCCTGTTACAGTTCAGACCCGGAGCGGCCTCGGGAGACGCGCCTGGCGCACGGTCTGGCCGCCTCAGCTCTCTGACTCCTCAGAGCCCGGCCGCCAGGGACCCGCAGTGGGGGCGGCCGGCGCCTGGCGCAAGCAGCCCCTCTAGCAGCGGCCGACGGTAGGGAGGCTGAGATTTGTCTCTGATATTCAGGCCGGCGTGTTTCAAGGTTACTTTTCAGTCACAACCGAGGTGCCCACAGCATTTCGTAACTAAAACAAACAGGGCAGGAGGTGGGGAGGGAGGGGTGAGGAGAGAAGAATCCAGGAATCAATGATGGGGCATATGCAGTTGACTTCAAGAGCGTCTCTGTCCTCTCTGTCTTCCAGAGGGACTGCTTTATAGAAATTAGAAACTCCAGCAATCATATACTTTTATTTCCCTTGCAGCTCTTGGGTTCAAAAATTGTCTTCTGTTCTGGGTTAGCCTGTGAGCCCAGATTTGGGGTGGGGGGATATTGCAGGTGTTTGGATGTGGAGGCTCTTTCTTGGTTGTGAAAACCTGGCTGGGCCTTGGGGATCCGGCCCTGTATCCACCCCCTCAGACACAGAGAACGCATAGGAACTTGTGGGCATCCAACCCACCTGTCCAAAATCGGGGGCGATGGTGGCAGAAGACAGGCGAGATGGCAGACACGGAGCTTCGCATTGAAGCTTGAGTAAGGGTGAGGCTGGAAGGCAAACGAGGAGGGAGCAGTAGGCACAGGGGAACCACCTCCCCAACCCCGGGACTCTCAGGTCCGCACGGTTTGGGACACAGGAGGAAGCCGCCGGCAGCACCCTTTGCTACTGAAATGCAGATGGTTTGGACAATTCATAAAGAGGGCATTAATAAGCCCGCTGAGTGAGTGCCAGGGCGGGATTCTCCCACAAATTCAAGGTCTGCATCTCCGCGGAAGCCGTGCCCATCGGTCCCCAGAGTGCTGAAGGCTCCCACGAGGGTCAGGCCAGCCAGGTGCGCCAGGGAAGGGGCTTGATGGTGTGTACGGCTACGCAGTGAACGTGGAGGTGTGCGCAGCGGAGTCAGAGAGGCTAGATCCCCAGCATTTCCCACGGGGTCCCACCTAGCGCGTGGATGGGAACAACTTCATCACTCCACCGAGGGCAGGGAAAGAGGAGTACGCATTGTAGCTCAAAGAATGAGCAATTTTTCAAAGCTTTCTCCGCAGGCCAGGGCAGACACACACGCACACACACACACACACACCCCACCCCCAAAACTCAAAAGAAAGTTATGGTTGACCTAGTCTGTGCGTGTGTTGTATGAGAGTGTTTGTGAGCTTATGTGGGTGCCCACTTCCCTTTCTATTTTGCTCCAGGTTGAAAATTTGATCCCAGAAATTATTCCAGGAACAGAAGGAGCGAGCTGGAGGGCCGCAGGAGGGGGGGGGGGGGCGCTACCCTTCCAAGGAGCGGACTTTGCAAGCCCCCACCTCCACCCCAGCACTATTGGTGGCCGGGGTCAGGGACACCAGAGAGCGCTCGGCGGGGGCTTCCACAGTGACAGGGCGCCCCCTGTCGGCCGCCAGGCCCGTGGGACCGACCCGAGTCCTCATTTACCCCCGCGATCCCAACCCCGCACCTCCGGCACCCGAGCACCTTCTCCCCCGCTCTCTCAGTCGCTCCGAAAACGCCTTCGGGGGGACTCGGCCTTTTTGGAGCCCCAACCCCTAAGTTCTGCGCGAACCCAAACCGGCCTCCTGCACCCTGGCGAGGTTCTGGGAGGTCCGGTAGGGTAGGGCTAGGTGACGCCGCCTAGAGTCTCGGAGCAGCCGCTCTCGCACCTTCCCGGCACGCCCGCCCCATGGGAATGCGAGCGGGGTCTACGGTTAGCTTTAGGTAGCTGGGAGCGGGACACCAACGGGCTGCGAAGGAAGCAGGGAGGTTCAGACAGCCTGGGGTTCGCGTTCCCTTCCAACTCAGCGGTCTTTGGAGCTCCTCCTTCCCGGAGCTCCGATTTCTAAAGGGTTATCCAGAGTTCTGGCTCAGTCTTGAATGCTGAAGATTGCTCCCGGAGTTTCTCTCCAGGAAAAAGTTCGCGGGGAACTCGGGCTGCAGATGTTTCTCCCGATCCCTCTTTAGTCTACCCTCATGCAGGGCCGCGACCTACAAAGCCCTTCCCTTTCCATTTTGTTAGGTCACCGCCGGCTTCTATAATAAAGCTGCTTTATAACTGAGGACTGTGCTTGGGGTTAGCATGCTATTTTTATTTTGGATGTTGCCTCAATGGCAAAGTCGTAAGACTCGAGTTCAAATCCAGACCTCCTCTGGTCTCCCTGGGAAGAAAATACCCAGGCCATCCAGGTCTTCCAGGCCTTCATCTTGTTGGAACAATCCTGCGTTCCCCTAGCAAAAGTCCTCCCTAGTGCTCTCTTTGTCACATGAAACTAATAAGTGCAGAAGGGGCATCACTGAACAGAACTCAATTTTCCTAAGTGAGAACCATGAAATACCTAAGGAGAAAAACAATAAAAGTCTCATTAATACTCCAGTTCCTAAAACCTTTCAGAGAATAAATACCCAGGCAAGGCCTTGCTCAAAGTTCCCCAACGTGTTTAGGGCAACATAAGGCAGATATATAGGCAAGATGAAGGCAGAGGGGATGGAAGAGTGACAACACAGTCTTGGGAAAATATGCATTTTTACTTTCTTATAAACTTTTTAATTGGTAAAAAAGCAGACGTCCAAACACCCCTTATTCATTCTCTGGATGAATCTCAAGTCTCAATGAAGAAAAGGCGTATCATGTGTCAAAAATTATAATCAACATTTCACTTTCTTTGGGTGGGTTGTTATTTCTGAAATGTACTGAAAAATCAGCCAGGCGCGGTGGCTCATGCTTGTAATCCCAGCACTTTGGGAGGCCGGGGTGGGCGGATCACCTTAGGTCAGGAGTTCAAGACCAGCCTGACCAACATGGTGAAAACCCGTCTTTATTAAAAATACAAAATTAACAGGATGTGGTGGCCCATGCCTGTAATCCCAGCTACTTCGGGGACTGAGGCAGGAGAATCGCTTGAACCCGGGAGGCAGAGGTTGCAGTAAGCTGAGATCACACCATTGCACTCCAGCCTGGGCAACAAGAGCAAACCTCCATCTCAAAAAAAAAAAAAAAAAAAAAAAAAATTAGACCATCAAAATTTGTCTACTTGGCACTGAGCACGCCTTCAAACACTTATGTTGGCTTTCAAAGTTCTTGGATGGTCAAAAGACCAGTTGTTTACGGAGAGGGCAATTGAAAAGGTCATTAGCTAAGAACACCTTATCAGAGGGTATTTATGTAAAAGAATAAAAAAAATTCAGCATGTTACAGCCTTCAGCAAAAGCTCAGGAAAATGCTGATAAATGGGGAGGCAAGGTGCAACATTTTAAGTTTAATACTCTGTGCGCCTGTGTGCAATTTATCTCTCCACCGCAAGATCCACAGGAAAAGATGAAACATACATTTTTAAAATGAGAAAATAAAATGAATTAAATAAATACAATGTTAGTAACCTTGATTATGTTCAGGTGGTAGAATTATATCCTCAATCTATGTTTTTAGAAGTATAGGTTGCATCATTTTATATCGTTACTTTATTATTACATTCTCTTTTACTATTTTATGGTGAAATATGTAATAAGGATATTGGATCTGATGTTAAGGAAACTTTGGCAAAATAACTTGTGCAAATATTCATTCAGTTCTCATCCTTGAAAGGAGATCAGAGAAGCCACCATACAAACTGACGACAGGTTGGTTTGAGTTCTGAAAAACAAGCCATTATTATTTTGTCTTACTGGTATCAGGAGATGAACTGTGATCTTCCCTGAATTGAGAGAGGAAGAGAAGAAATATTCATGTCAACCACAGGTATTGACTTACCAGGGTGGTTTCTGCATATTGTTTAGGGGAAGGAGACAGACTCTGTCCTCTGGGTGGGGTCGTTTAAGATGGATCTGGCACACAGATCTCTTGCTTTATGCATGTAGAATTTGATCATTGTGCCGAAGGTTGGGTTTCAGTTATGGATTGTCCATCTTTTATGGGATTTCTCAGTGGATGGATTGAGCAGTTGCGGATTCCGCTCCCATCTGTGTAGGTCTGTGAAGAAAGCCAGTGCTCTGCCCATTCTGGGCCAGGGTTTGACAAATATTTCTGGTATATATTTGACACCCTGTTCATCATTCTTGTGTTTTTAGCACATTTCTGGTATGTGAGACTATTATAGCAGGTAATTAAAATAATTGGAAGAGATAAAAATAAAAAATGACAACTTTTAGTAGCAATAACATGCCAACGTGAGTGTGAATAAACTTCTCTTTGAGGGATGCTTAAATTAGATGCATCTGCATTTGTGGCCCTGGGAGCTATTTCATACATTTGGATGTTATTCTTGGGAGAAATCTCAGTTATTCCTGCCAAACAGGCAAGCAGTAAGCTTTATGAAGGACAAGAGTCATGAGGCGTCAGTCACAGACTACCTGGAGAATCCAACCCCAGGCATTCTTTCTTAGGATACCATTAGGCCTATGAGCTGCTGATTACTTAGTTGGATAAACAAATGCACCTTCAACAAGTATGAAACAATGAAGCATATGAGAGACATGGAGATCAGAAAGAAGCCACTAAGTCCTGGGTTTCCTGGCTGATGCTTAGGAAGCAGTTGTTTGCTTCTCGTTTCCATCTCAAATGGTACACAGGCTCTGAATCAACAAAAAGAGCTATATATAACTTGCTCTAATATTAAGCAATGACAAGGATGGGGAGTTTATATGTTTTGGATTCATTCAGCAAATATTTAATGAGCACTTACTATATTCCAGATGGTGGACAAATAGGCAAAGCCATGGGCTTCTAGAAACTAAGTCTGTTTTCCTCTTTTACTTCCACCTTTTCTCCCTTTTTCTGCCACAGGTCCCAGCCTCTTTACTTTTAAGGCTTCTTCCAGTCATGACCCTGGAATTTCCAGGCGCTAAAATTCTATTCCAAAGGGAAAGTTAAACATTTCACCATTCTAAAATAGTCTAGCTGCGGGCAGAGATGGACTAAAACCCAAGGCGAAGAGCCTGGTTTGACCCAGAATCAATAGAAAAAGCAAGGGCTCAGCTGTCAGGTAGACAAGCAGCCCTGCGGTAGCCCAACTCTGTCCTGTCACCATTGGCAATTCCTCTACAATATCAGTTTCCTATCAAAGGGATAACTAGGGGTTTCTGGCTTCCAGGAGAAAGAAAGATGAAGGTGGCCAGAGGTGCTGCTGCACGTGGTGGGTGCTGCTTGGGAGCCTCATCCTGTGTCAAACATAGCTCCTAATGCTTTGTAATACACTCATCTGCATTATTTAGCTCTTTGTTAATTTTACTCCCCAGAGTAATTCCAGAGGAAGGATTGTGGAGTTCTCTGCAAAAAGGAGAGCTTCAGGGAGGGGTACCATATGACAGCAACAGTAACCCACTGGGACTTGGGTGAATGAACTAGGACTGGGACGGCCCCTCACACCCTTAAGTGCATAGGAATCCCTTGGTGATCTTGTTAAAATGCAGATTCTGATTCTGCAGGGAGGGGCTTGAGTTTTGCATTCCTAACAAGCTTCCAAGGGATGCTGATGCTGTCAGTCTTGTCCACTGACCACAGGTGGAATAGCACAGCTTTAAAGACCTGTTTCTCTCATGGATCCTGTAGTCTGTCCCTAGCTGGGTGGTGATATATGACTTGATAAAATGAGAAGTACAGGTTCCTTTTCAGCTTCTGCAGGTTCCCTAGTGCATCTACGTCCTTCCCTTCTCAGCTGCTCTGAGCCACACCGACTCTTCTCGCAGCCACAGTTCATGGCCCCCAGCCCACAGAAGTCAGAACTTGTCTGTGCAGCCCAAGCAATGTAGTGGTCCTCCCGCAAAGCAGAGCTGCCCACCCCCCATGCCCCCTATGGTGCATTGTTAGCTCATCCTACACTCCCCCTCCTATGCTGTGTTTTCCGGAGACAGGGACCTCCCTGGTTGACTGGGTAGGAAAGGGGACCTGTGGCAATGATCAGTTCGCAATGTGGAAACGTCATTTTAAAAGTATATATACATATATATAAAAGCCAGACTGAGTAGTGTCAGCTGCAACCTCACTGCATCAGCAAACACTCACCAAGACTCTTTTAAATTTTCTCCTTAAGGAAGAGGCCCCAGAGAACACAGACTGATCGTGTCCAGTTGCCCACCTCTGGGGCTGGGCTGGCCCTGAAGGCTATGCAGGGCTTCCCACTCAAAAGAAAAAAGGGATAGGACTGACCTCTCCCAAGCATCCCCTGAACCTCTTCCTTGATCCCAATATGCATTTTAGAAACAAAATAGAAAGATCAAAAAGAAGGGAAAGTGAGGAAGAAATTCCTGCTTATTGAGTTTCAAATGAGATTTTCATGGTCCTCCTGGAAAAGACCTGAGTCTCTTGTGATGGCAACTGGAAATAGAAATTTTCCTCCACAAAATTTGGACTGACATTGAGTTGGCATTGCCTACCCATGCATGAGAAAATAACATTATTAGGAAAAATTAAAACCGAACCCATAGACTTCACAATTAACCCCTTTGTTAAGAAATACAACTGTTCTCCTTAGTGCACCACACAATTTTTTCCCAACATATATAACAGAAAATGCTCAGAAACTAAAATTTGTGTCTCAAAGGTGAGAAGAATTTTTCAAATTGGGCCATTTCCTTAATGCTTATTTAATTTGCAATATACATTCATAATTAGAGATAAGATAATTTTTCCCTTTGGGGAAATTGAAATGAAGCATTCATTCTGGAAAGGCTCCTTTCTTTCACATATGAACTGCTAAAAGAAAGGGAAAATATTTCTTTCTGTGGGCAAATTAAAAAAATTCCTACCATATTTATAAAGGCACATAAATAATTAATGTAGAAACACTAAAAAATTTAGACCAAGAATTAATCAATGTGTGCTTTTAAGGCAATGTGGATTGGGGATAATAAAACTGGTGAAAAATTATACTAAGCTGCTTTGAGATTCCTGGATGGAACCAGATATAACAGGCAAACTTATTTTTCAGTTGTCCCCTTCACACCTGGCTACTAAATCACCCCATAGGTTGCCTCTGTTAGTCTAGAAGGTTGGAATATGTGATGCTGCCTGGGAATGAATTATACTATGTTATATGAAAAATTATGATGTAAGTGACACATAATATTCTCCGGAGGAGTCTACATGAATAAGTCTATACCTTTCAAAAGATTAGGAGTTTAGATGTGCTGTTTAAGTGTGAAATCTGGCAAATTCATTCTCCTAATTCTTCAAAATAAACTGCTAAGTAGATGCTAATGTTGAGAAACATGGGTCAGAGTCCCTTGGGGTGGGAGCTCTGATCTGACACTCACTATCCCCATTCTCATAGTTAAGTAGAAAGTGAAAAGAGACTGTTTTATCTCTACTCGCCTGTTTTCTTTCATTCTTTTCTCCCTCTTAACATATTAAATTTAGAAATACAGAATTCTTTCTTCATGTACATTACCCAAGAGTTTCCTCTACCTACCCTCCTCCAAATGACTGAGCTCTCAAAGACTAGAGATAAGTCAGGGCAGAGGCTAATATTTTCTTCAGACTTGATGATTCATGCAAGCCTTTTACATAAGGTAGCTCACTTTGTTTTTGGGAAAACTGGGGTGAGAGACATTGATGGCTCACTCAACCCTTCTGATCACAGTCTAGGCCCTCTGACCCAAATCTTGACCTGTTTTCATTTTATAATTTTCTTTGTTTCCCAAAAGGCATTCCTTTAGTGAGATGGAGAAGTTATCAGAAACCTGGGAGAAAAGAAAATACTCAGAGGTAAAGTTTCCAGGTTATTGGAATAGTGTGCATTTGTACATGTGTGTATGCGTATATGTGTATGTATTTAATGTGTGTGTGTGTGTGCAGTTTATCTACAGTATACCCAAGATCTTATTGCTAGTGAAATATAGTTAAATAAACAACAACCCAACTTTATTACATAGTATCATCTAGCTATTATAAGCAGTGATATCTCTATGAAATAATATAAAAAGTATGATGATTTTATAATGAAGAGCTAAATAGTTGCAGCATATGAGTAATTTAAGTTTTATAAAAATAAACTCTGATTCTGTCACTGCATGGAAAAGGGTTGAAGTTTACACACCAAACTATTAATAATGATAGGCCTAGAGCTTGGGACTTAGGAGGATTGTGAGAGGATTTCCACATTTTACTTTATATCTTCCTTACATTGTACAATAATCTCTTTTGCTTTTGTCATAAAATAATTCTAAACAAACACTGATAAGTGCGGTCTTGGCCACCAGCTAGCTGACATGCTGCACATAAATATTTCTGGTTCTTATTAATCAAAACAGACGCTTTTCTGCATCGTCTTTTAGAGAAAATGACCAGCCCCCCCCCACCGCTGCAGGAAAATAGTTCCTATTTATAAGAGGAGAAATTAAATTCGGAACACCCACAGGCCAGGAGAAGTTAGGTAGGAAAAAGAAACCACTAAGACTTAATAAATCTGACTTAATTTAAAAAAAAAAGTGGTTGTCACGGGGCAGACCTAAAGAACCAGCTAGTACTTAAATTGCTGCGGCTCTTAATTGCTTATGGTCCTCAGGAAGTGAAAGGATTGAAATGCAGGCTCTATGTGGCTTCACTTAATTAATATTTATGACTTCAGAAGAAAATTAAATAAGGCAAATGGTGTAATTTTAAACAGCCTGTGGTCATGGTTAGCAGGACTCACAACAAATTCAGAAGCTAGAAATGCAAGCACACTTTGGGCATGCGTGGTTTCAGTTTTCATTTTTTATGCCTGGTGATGCCTCCAATACCAACATCTTGGAAAGTTATGGTGACTGTTTTCACTTATTATGCTTTGCATGTTTCTTTGTCTTTGTGATTGGTTGTCTGAAGGAAGAGTTTCTTTTTCTGGGGGTGGAGAGATAGTGGGATGCACAAAGATGTTAGCTTTGGAAGCATCTGTAATTTCTCAGTGGATGTTTTTAGGATGTATATCTGCCATTTACTGACTTTTTTGCCTGGTTTGATGATTTGAGTTTTTCCATTTTGAGAGCAGAGAGTTGATGAGATAGCATCAGTTCCTGTAATGAGGAATCTGGACTACAAGTCTGTGTGATAATCAATGTTTATTGAATGGATGGATGTGTAGATGTGTGAGTGGATGGATGGGTGGATGGGAGAATAGAGCACAGATTCTATGTTACTTGTATTTAAAAACCCAGTTTACTTGTGAGCACTGGTTTTGAAGAGATAGAATTAGATAATAACAAATCCTAGACGGAAGCTTTTCAGACTTCCATTCATGACCCATTAATGTGTGTGACAGCAATTTACTTCATTACAAGTACTGGAAAAGAAAATAATGGAATAGAAGTTCTCAATGCATCTCACATAGTAAACAGAGTCTTGGAAAACATCTGTTTCTGTTATAAATGTGTGTGTATCTGCATCAGGATGGAAAATGCATTCCTTACTGTGGGTTCTCATCTAGAAAGCCTGAGCGACCGTATACACTGGGAGCTGAGGGCCCATTAGCTCTTCTTGCAAGGAAGCTTCAGTTTTCTCATCTGGAAAAGGGGGATAATAGCAGAAGCCACCTCTTCAGACTAGGTAAGGATGATATGAGTGGAGGCTCATAGTGATGGCTTAGCCCAGGGTCTGGCATATTGAGAACATTTAATTAATGTTTTTTTTTTTTTTTTTTCTCCTGTATCCTCTGCAGCTTCTCAGCATTACAGCTGAGAAAGTTCTCAACATTTTACACAGAGAGATGCATTATACTATGTTTTATAATTTGTCATCTCAACTCTTACTTAAAACAACCCTCTTAAAAAAATAAACACATTTGCTCAAAATGACACCACACATTTGAAAAGATTATTTCTCATCTCTATACATGATATAGTAGCTGTGCTGAGCTCTGGGCCAAAGACTACTCCAGAATTAGAAAACATGTTCTACCCACTTGTGACTCTCCCTAGCCAACAGCCAGACCTTGTCTTCAATTCCATGGCTTTCCCTTCGTTTGAAGGTTAAAGTCAGCATTTCATTTTTACTGCTGTTAATAACTCCCAACATTTCCATGTTTCCATTTTTTTCTAAAGTCTTTACTACATGCTAACACTGCCTCCATTTTTTCTCTGCCCTCTTCCTGAGGTCGCTTGGTCCTAGAAGCCTCAGCTTCCAAATGTTTTTGCAACCTCCAGATTACCCTCCCCGGTAACATGCTGTTCACCATTCCACTTTCTGATTTCCTTTTCTGTTCCTTTAGTAGTCTCTGCACTTCCCCTCCTCTCCCATCTGTAAAGCCATCTTTCTTCCAAGTGATGTTCTCCAGGTGACCTGAATCTGGCAGAAGCCTCCTCCATCCATCTTTCTAGAAGGACCCTCAGTTGCCAGAGCCAGTCTGACACCCTCTTCCATACCAGCTGCTTCAGACCAGCCCGGGGGGGCCTGCTCTGAGGGTGGAACCATTGTCAAGTTTCACCCATCAGCTAAAAAAATGCCACTTGGATTCATTGCAGGTAACCAAGAAAGTCATACTCTTTAAGCTCACCAACATAGTTACATAGTTCATAAAAAATATTGCTCCCTTTTCCAAGGGACTTTCTTAGTTGATGAGTGGGAGCAGAGGTCCCCATGATCAGCAGCTAGTTTGCTCATTGCTGGGAAACATAGAAGACGGGTTGGTCACTGGACTGGGGATGCAGAGCCCAGTGCTGGAGTGCACAGGGGTAGGTGTTGAGAAGGAGAATGTGCTTCTTAACTTTCCAAAGCACTACTCAGTATTTTCTTTTCCTTAAATAGTACTTTAGCTCACTTATCAGATTTCAACTTACTTTTACACACAAAAGTATGACTTGGGGTCTTCCCAGGTTCACACGTATAGAATGACCTCTTCTTTTTAGCTGCAGTGCAGTGTGTATATTCCATAGTTCTTTAGTCAGTATATTACTATTGGTGTCTCAGGTGAGTTCCCCAGAAGCAGAGCCTGAGGAGAGGACTCCTGTGCATGAGAATTACCAAGTCAGTGTGCTTCCCAGAGAGGTCTATAAGGGAGTGGGGAAGGCAGGGAAGCCCAGTGTGCACCATTTCAGGCTATGCCCGGCAGAGAGGAGCTTCAGATTGGTCCTGAAGGGGACTCAGGTGTGTGAGTGAGGCTCAGCGCTGCACCCATCATGGGTTTAAGGGCCCTCCTGGGGGCAGGGGTCTCACACATCCCAGGCACGTGAAGCTGTCTATGGGAGTATACCAGGTGGCTCTGGGCACCCAAGAGCAGTCTATGATGAAGAGCTTGCAGGTGCAGAAGCTTGCTGAAAGCCCCACAGCAGATGGCCCTCTCCTTTTTAATTGCAGCCACAGTTGTGACAGGGGTGTGACCTAATGTTGGGCCTTAGCTCTTATTTAAAGGTGCATTTGTTTGTTTCCCAGAGAAGCTCAGCCAATATTCATTTGACAAACACCAAATCCCTAGTATGTCCCATAAGCTCACATCACAGCTCATGGGGCAGCATGAATGTCCTCCAGGAGTTCACACAGCTGGGAGTAAACCAGAAATAGGTATGAACACAACAAAATTCATTACTGCAGCAGCAGGACTATGCACCCCTGAGATAACAGCAATTCACTCTTCCTTGACTGGAAGGCAGGGGTGCTTCTTGCCTGAGGGGCTGATATTTAAGCCAAACACTGGAAGAAAAGAAAGTATGCCAGGCTGAAAGTGACACAGGGCTCCTGGAGTTGGGGTGGGGGTGGGCAATGCCAGCACAAAGACAGGGGAGCAACTGGGCAGCAGGTTTTAGGGCAGGAGCTTCCTGGGAAGGGCAGCGAGAAGAGCTCGGAGACAAGAGAGAATTGGTCTGAGGAGCTTTCAGGCTAGGGAGTTTGGCCTCTTCTCTTGGGAATGGAGAGTCACAGAGTGTTCTGAGCAGGGGAGAAAAGCCCAGGATGGGTTTGCAACAGCTCCTCTCTCAGTAAGGTGGAGGGAAGTGAGATTGGAACCAGGATCACTACTCACTGGACACTGAGGTGTCACTGGGCTTGGTGGTCTGCTGCTGGGAGTACAGACCACAAGCTGCCTTCAGCTGTCAGCCCTTTCAGGGGTCAACTCAACTGCAGAGAGCATTTCCCTTGAGGTCATGGTCTTTTCTAGAGTGGCCTAAATCCAGTACTGTTGGATGAGAGTCTACAAGGGCCTGGCCATCTCAGCCAAACTCAGATAACTCTGAGAACTATACCAGCTCTGGGGCTCACCATATGGTTGGCCAAGGCTTCTTTGGGGACCGGATTCTCCCTCTGCTCACTCCTGCCTTCTTTCCATCTCCCCAACCCCTGCCAATTGACCCCACTGACTGTAAACACACCACATGCTAAACTCCAATTGACAGGCTGCCTTTTTGGAGCCCAGCTGAGACAACCACTCAGGAGGCTGTAGCACTAACCCCGATAGAGAGGATGCGTGTGGGAACATCCCCTCCAGTTTCCACAGTCAGTGGAGACAGCTCAGTTCTGGGGGAGAGATCTACCTCTCTGGTAGATCAGGCCTCTGATGGTGTCTCCATAAAACTCCAAACCCACACAGACAGGAAAGTGTCAGGTAAAATGAAATCATAAAACCTGGGCTCAAAAGTTCTGTGTCTTAGTTTTGGCTCTCCCAGAAATCTACTCTGATGCAAAGATCTGAGTGCAAGCAGGATATTTGGCCAGGAAATGCTGGTAGGGGAGTGAGGAGGCGAGAGAGGAAAGGGAAGGCAGCCAGGCAGGGGCCTGCCATCAGGCAGGTTACTACTGTGGGCACTGGTGCTTAACTCTGCTGGGACCTCTGGGAGCCAGACTAGAACATATGCCTCAGAGTTGTCCCTCGCAAGCGTAGGGTAGCTGAGGTATTTATGCACCAACTCCTGTCAGTCACTGACTGACAGTGGCTGCTCAGGTGTCTTAATTCTCCAGGTACTTCCAGTCCTTTGTGGGTAGGATAGAGTTCTGCTGCTAGAAATTACCCTGAAGCAGAAAGGTGCACATGGTGGCAGGTGGAAGTTAGGCATGTGGGATATACTCGGGGCTTGGATATTATCCAAGTTTTAGTGTCTCCATTTCCTAATGGCAAGAGCTTAGAGGCCTCATCCATGCAGAGCTTCAGCTCTTTAGTCATCAAACAAGGATAATGATACATGAGTTTTAATTGTTGTGAGGTTTAAATGTGAATAATATCTTTAAGAATGGCTGAAGGGACAGACCAGTAGACATATAATATTAATCACATTTCCTGAACTCCCAAACTGCATTCTCAAGTGTGGAGAGGCCATGAGTCCCCTTCAACTCATTTAAGATAGAATCAACTTGGCTGGGTGCGGTGGCTCACGTCTGTAATCCCAGCACTTTGGGAGGCTGAGGTGGGTGGATCATGAGGTCAGGAGATCGAGACCATTCTGGCTAACACGGAGAAACCCCATCTCTACTAAAAATACAAAAAATTAGCCAGTCATGGTGGCAGGCGACTGTAGTCCCAGCTGCTTGGAAGGCTGAGGCAGGAGAATGGCAAGAACCTGGGAGGCAGAGCTTGCAGTGACCTGAGATCACACCACTGCACTCCAGCCTGGGCGACAGAGTGAGACTCCGTCTAAAAAAAAAAAAAAAAAAGATAGAATCAACTTTTCAAACTTGAATCTTCAGTCATGGGTGGTGAGTCACCTGCATTCACCAAAAGTGATATTCTGCCAACGACCTCTGGGCCTATTCAATGAGGTATTGGAAAGATATCTCAGCATTCAGAAATGTTACCGCCCCATTTTTTAGGGATAGCATTTAGGAACAGTGAGGTCAGTGTCACCTGGAGGGTCAGCAGCTGAATGCAGAATGGAGAACCCTTCTTCCTCCCTCAAGATGCTCATTGAGCCCAAGGCTTCTTTTTTTTTTTTGAGGTGGAGTTTTTCTCTGTCGCCTAGGCTGGAGTGCAGTGGCACGATCTCGGCTCACTGCAACCTCCACCTCTCAGGTTCAAATGATTCTCCTGCCTCAGCCTCTTGAGTAGCTGGGATTATAGGTGTGCCACAATGCCTGGTTATTTATTTATTTATTTATTTATTATTATTATTTTTTGAGACAGAGTTTCGCTCTTGTTGCCCAGGCTGGAGTACAATAGCGCAATCTTGGCTCACCACAACCTCCACCTCCTGGGTTCAAGGCATTCTTCTGTTCTTCTGCCTCAGCCTCCTGAGTAGCTGGGATTACAGACATGTGCCACCACGTTCGGCTAACTTTTTTTTTGTATTTTTAGTAGAGACAGTGTTTCTCCGTGTTGGTAAGGCTGATCTCGAACTCCCAACCTCAGGTGATCTGCCCACCTTGGCCTCCCAAAGTGCTGGGATTACAGGCATAAGCCATCACACCTGGCCCCTAATTTTTGTATTTCTAGTAGAGATGGAGTTTCACTCACCATGTTGGCCAGGATGGTCTCGAACTTTTGACCTCAGGTGATCTGCCTGCCTTGGCATCCCAAAGTGCTGGGATTATAGGCATGAGCCATTGTGCTCGGCCAAGACTTTTTTAAATTAAATTAAATTTTATTATTATTATCATTACTTGAAGGAGGCATATGGAAATGCCCAATTTGAACAGAAACTTTCTAGAACTATACATTTCCAATGCTCAGTGGTGAAAGAGTCAGCTAGAGTATTGAGTAATGGTGAACTGTGTTCCCTATTAAATAGAAGGTAAATGATTTCCCTGCTTTGAGTTTCCTGGTGTGGTGATTCACTTGCAGTGAATAGAGACTCCTGATAAGATACTACCATCACGGAAAATCTTCAAGGAAAGGCTAGATATCTAGCTCTTCCCTGAACACCAGAAGCAAGAAAAGGGACTATACCTGGGGGGCTCAAATAGACTACAGAGGAAAGCACTTATAATTTGACCAGAAGCACTTTTGTGCAAAATACCAGGAATGTGATAATTCCCACCATGTGTGAGAAGAGTCCTCCAGTTTTCAGGGCCATTGCTACAAAGTACTGGTGGAATTTCTCCTGTCCTTGTAAGAACTCTCACTCCTGAGTCTCAGATTTACTTTTAACCGAGAGCCTTTGATTTGATCCCCATGAGGCTAATGGGACCTTAAATCCATCACAAGACTCTTTGGAATTTATCTGGAGATTCCACCCTCTCTGTATTTTTAATCATAGTCTCAATGGCCTTTTCTATAATAGAGTTTTATGTTCTAGTCGTTAATCATTTTAATTTTAAAAATAGATAACATTTGAAATACTACTTCCCCTTTCCTAAGCTTCTTTCAGACAGCACTGAGTAAGTAAAGCCTTAACTATGCCCTCTGGTTGAAAAAAAAAACCCACACATAAACTTGTTATGCTTCAGACTTTATGATCTGAGCATAAAAAGAGCTGAGCCTTTGATTCATATTCTATTCCATCACGAGTACAGCGGTACTGAAGGGATTTGCATGTTTAAAGGAGTGTTCAGAACAACCCATATAATGAATTCTCAAGGGTCTTCGCAGAGGAATTGCTATTCATCTCCACCATTGATGTCTGTGGCGGGGTCTGTGTTCTCTGGGGATGTTGAGTGGATGCCAGTGCTCAGCAGCAGCCAGTCATAAGGCATCTAGGTAGAGGCCTCCATCTTGCTTGGACTTGGGAGTGTAGAGAGGGTAGGTTGAGTGGCTTGCAGGCTGCACCAGCTGGTGGACAGGTGGAGTGTGCAGGTGTTGAGAGATAGGTGGTGAGGTTGGTTCCTTCCCTTAAACAATTTATTATGGAGCACCCCCTTTCCTAGGAGTCCAAAACCCAGAGGGATCCAATTTCCTGCTTTTAAGTTGGCAATTGCATGGATCACCACATTTTCTTGTGAGAAAAAATGTGAAGGCAACTGGCCTGGGAAGGAAACCTTTGGCCAGGTTGGCAGGAAATTCTACATTACAATGTTCTAAGGTCTGTCTTTATTAAAACTGCAGCATATCCCAAGTACCTGGAAGGGTTATGGTTGGGTTTACTTAAAATTTGACAAGAAAAGGTGAAGGCACACCAGTCCTGCACATTGAAAGCACTGTTTCTCAAAGGGTTGTGTGAGAAGGAGCTGGGACTGGGCTGGGAAAAAACTCAGCTTTGCTTTAGCTTGGTCTTACTCATCAACACCACCTTTTCCTTGCAACTGTGTCAACACAGTGGGCAGGACCTTCTCTGTTAGTCACTACCTTTGATGTCTGGGGAGCTCTGCTTCCCTATCTCCAAGGGTCTCTTATCAGCCCCCTGCCAGGCATTCTTTTTCCTCAGGGTTCTGTTAGTAATTGCTCCTCCCTGAGACTTCTCATCCAGCCTAACAGGTGGTCTAAACCAATGGTATTCACTGGTTGAAGAGAGAAATTGATGGATGGCAGTGGGAAAGAACATGACCTTTAGACTCAAGACCTTGATTTGAGTCTGATTCTGTCACTTATGAGCTGAGTAGCATTGGGCAGGTACTTAACCTCCCTAGGCATCAGTTTCCTCATCTTCCTCAAACAAGATCATGCTTTCTCCTTCCTCCAGACATCATGGAGATTAGATCTGCAATGCACATGATGGTGACTCAGAGTGGGCCTGCTGTAGATATTAACCAGTACCCAGAAGACTCAATATGGTTTCTCTGTATGTTGGCTATTGCAGGATGTAGAGTAGCTGGATGGATCTTCACTTGATTTGGAAGTGGTCTGACTTACATCACATGCTGCGTGGTGCCTGAGAAGCTCCCTTAGGGAGGATCATGAAACAGATGTCATCCATGGCAGCTGCAGGCCTTGCCTTTAAACTCCCAAGCACTCACCTGTGCAGCCAGGTGCCTACTCCAGGAGGAGAAAAGGGTGCCAAGGGTGTATTTCTTTTGAGGGTGGTTAATGTTTCCTCCAGTAAAACTGGATCCTTAACTAGTTGTTATATCATCAATGTCATCATTATATGAAGGAAAATCCTAACATTTTAAATTGGTATCTTAGAGGGCAATCATATTCTCCCACAGAAAATCCCGAGTTACACAGAAGACCAATTGTTCTAACTCAAGGCAAGCACTTTTTTTTTTTTTTTAAGTGGTTATTTCTAAAGAAAGAGAAACAAGCTTACTCTAGGCATTCTCCTTCTCAACAGCTTGGGGAAGACATTGGACATAGACTCAAATGACCCAGCTTTGCCCCAGCTCTGTCTCTTGGGAGCTGGGTGACTCTGAGTAAATCGGTTAATTTTACTGAGGCTCAGAAGCTTAACCTTTTAAAATAGAGTGAACACATCTGGCTGTCCAGAGACTGTGAATGTGGCATGAGATCAGTGGAGGGTAGGAGCTTTGCCAGGCTTTGGTTGTCCCACAGCTTGGGGTACATGGACATAGGGAAGTGCATGCTGAACAGGTCTCAGAACTCATCTCAAAAACCATAAACCTTTCTGGGCATGGAAAGGGTTTGGTTCTTGCAGAGATACGCATTTGTTGATGATGAATAGGAGAGCAAATTTTTATTATTGAAAATATCAAACCAGTGCCTTTGTCGCCTCATCAGTCATGTTCTCTTTCAACCCATCCACTGTGAAAGTGAAAGGGAATCCATGAGGGACAGGTTGATGAGGAGTTTTTCCTAGATCAGTGCACTAGTGCCCAGGAGCCATCTGGAGGTCTTATTACACATTCTGAATCAGAAGGTCTGGAGTGAGGAGGGGAGAGCTGAGAGTCAGCATTTTTTACAAGCCCCCAGGTGATGCTAATCTCCTATTCCAAGGGCCACTCTTTGAGAGTCTAAGGCTAAGAACAAAATGCCTTTGATCTACTTTGAGGTTTAGTTTTCTCCTTCTTGAGCCCACAACAGAGAAATAATCTTAAAACCAGGTTTTGGGGAAGAAGAAAAAAAAATTTAAACTCCCAAATCCTCCCTTACATATCCAGAATGAGGATTGACAGACTCAGACCCTAGAGGTTTTCGATGAGCCGTGGCAAGGGGAGGTTACAGGAGGCCATGCGAAAGTACTGCAGGCAACAAGAAGCAGATAGGAATATCTTCCTGATTTTTGAGAGGAGGGCCAGAGGAAGAAGGAGAGGAGTAGTTGGGGCCCAGGCTAGCCTTCCTTAGGGCCGATCTCAGGAAGAGGGAGGGTGGGGAAACATCTAGGAGGTATTTTGTGAGACTCGAGAGACACTTGAACACATGCTCCTGTTTCCCTCCCCAGCACGACACCCCCAACATGGCAGCTCTACAACGGCAAGGACGGGCATGGGTTTGGGATGCAGGGTTTTGACACTGTGTGTTGTCTTCTTCACCTCCTCCATGGTGAGGAAGAGAGCCAGGCATTGCTATGGGCGTTGTGGGGGTGAGTGCAATCCCTGAGGGATGAGGCCATCGTGCCTGCTGTGGGTTGGATCTGCAGTCCCCCCAAGGTGAAAGGGAGCCATGTGTGTGGACTCTCCCCGCAACAGTCCTGATCCAGGCCCATGCTCAACAGACACTTTAGCAAAGGGAGCTCACATAGTTGTCCCCAAAGAACCAGGCAGAATCGGCACTCTGCAGTGGCACCAGAGGATATTGTCTGGACCAGAGGAGGGGAGATGCCCTGTACCTGGGAGCCACAAATACAGGAGCTCCGCATAGGGACCAGGCCTCCCCTAACACCTGAAGGGACATAACCATTTCCTGGAGGCACCTTGAAGAGTCACGAGAAGGATAAACAGCTGTAGTGGAAGGTGGCTTTAGAATAGATAGCCTAAGAGGCTGACTGATGCAGCTTACACAGGGGAGGCTGTTTCTCTCCACAAGCCAGCTTGCGCAGCTTCCCCCAGTCATTACAGGGAAAAAAGTGGGAGGAACTTCAAAGCTGAGTCCAATTATAGGAAATAAAGAAATCATTTTTTTCTTGGCACATGGGAACAGTGGTGTGGAATGTCAGTGCTGCTGTAGTACCATTTAATCAATACACAAAACTAAATCTTACCACACTAAAATAAAACTATTTAATTCATATGCTTTATACTATGCATTTTACCTAATAACCATGACAGTAAATGAGATATTTTATCATCTTTTAGAATTGAACATTGTGTTTGTTACACATATTTCCATATATTGTCTAGATTTCTTACTCTTTATTTTGTTATATTCAACCTTGTTAACATTTAGTGTGAAAAATGGCAAATATGTGTTTATGTGTGAATGTGTATATACATTTTTTGTGTGTAATATATATGCTGTTATGTGCTTAGTTGTGTCCACCTAAAATTTATATGTTAAAGTCCTAACCCCCAGTACCCAAGAAGGTGACTGTATTTGGAGATAGATAGGATCTTCAAAGAGGTAACCAAGTTTAAATGAGATCATTTAATGGATGGGGCCTATTTAATATTAGGATGCAGACACACACAGAGAGAAGAACATGTAAGATGTCCATCTGCAAGCCAAGGAGGAGGCTTCAGGAGAAAGCAACCCTGCTCACACCTTGATCACAGACTTGTGGCCTCCAGAATGGTAAGAAAATACATTTCTGTTGTTTAAGCCTCCCAGGCTATGGTACTTTGTTATGGCAGCCCTAGCAATTGAATACAGAGAGTAATATACCTATTAGACATACATGTCAATGTTTCCTTTACAGGAAATGATGAACTCAGCAGTAATTTAATAAGAGATGACTTAGAATTGTAAATTCTTGCTCACTCATATGATGAATATTTATTGAGGAGCTTCTGTGGATGAGCTGTGGCACAAATGATCTGCTCCCCCACATGTACACCTATACATTCACCCAACACATGGTGATTTGGGTTGCTAGATGAGAGGCAAGCAAATTGCTTTTGAGAGGGGAGGCTCAGTGAAGTGGCATTTAAGCTGGGTTTGGATGGGAGAGACAGAAGAACATCCCATTTGGAAGGAATGCATGAGAAATAATACGGAGCAAGAGATGTAGACATGTTCTGGAAATACTGACTGGATAGTAGGGTGAGAATATGGGCAGATCATAAGAGAAGGGTGAGAGATGGTCAGGGAGGTCAGGGACTGGCCAGATTGTGCTGGACCTTGAAAGCCAGGCCCAAAATCCTGGTTTCTTTTTTAACAGGGAATGAGGAGTAACGGAATTTTTCAAAGCTGGGAAGTCACACGATTAAAGTGGTAGATTAACCTGCTAGAAACATCTAGAATGTAGAGCAAGGGTGCACTAGAAATAGGAAAATAGATGGACTTTGCAGTAATCCAGATGCAAGGCAACTGAGAAGAGGGCAGAAACAGCAGGCGTCCAGGAGCCGGAGAAGAGAGGATGCTCGGGACCTGGCAGCTTCCTTTTCATCTCTAGGTAAATTAAATACTTTCTCATAGTTTGGTGCCCTTCATGGTGCTGCTACCTGCCAGGCTTGAGACAGTGAGAAGCTGGAGGTCTCTGCCTTTTCTGTGGCTGCCCAGGACAAACCTCATTGGTTCTGCTGAATGAGCATCATTAGCGTATTTATACTAGAACTCAGTTCCAGATAGCAGCACTTGAGAATCAAGATAAGAGAGTGTTATTATTAGTGGGAAATCAGTGGGCTGTGGAGGAGCTAGAATAGTGAGTGACAATTGTCTTGCTGGTTACTCTCAGCATTGGCACAAAGGGATGTGGTGTTGGGGTAACTGAATTTGCACTCAAATACTATGTCCTCCCACTAGCTGAAGTTCCACTGCACAGAGATTATGCTTTCGGTCATGTGGCTCTCATGAGGTGAATGCCTTTTATGAGGAATGAGAATTAAGACTCTCTAGGACCGGCTGGGATAAGGCTTTGGACGTGGTGTCTATCTGGTTCTAGCCCTTTGAGATGGAGCCATCTATTCCATATTAGCCTGTTCAAACAGGGCCTCCAGCATGCTGTCTTGGATTTACTCTAAAATTCTAATTTCTTGATGAAGATTTTGGTGGCTACAAATTGCTGCTCTTCCTCTGGGCGCTGGAATGGATGGGTGTCCTGGTTTGGATTTTCTAACTCAGCCCTAAAGAGGAAGAAGATTTCTGCTAAAGAAGAAGGCTTTTCCTGGAGTTTCTGGTGCTGGCAATTGTCTTGGGCCCACTCTTGAACTAATAGGTTCAACTTTATCCCCTGGCCACAGGTATAAACTCAAGAGTGAACCCTTTATGCCATGTAAGCCACACAGGCTGCAGGTATTAGAAAAACAGCTGCAGTACTCTCTTCTGAGAAGTCATCTCTGCTCTCCCTTCCTGAAGGTGGTGGAAGAAACTTGTAATCATAAGAGCTGCTGGGATCCATTTGCAGCCCTGCATGGTGCTGACCACACAGAAAGAAGACGAGAAAAACAGAATCCAGAGGCCTTGACGTTCTTACTGGGCCCCAGTATCAAACAAACTCAAAAGCTTCCCTACCTCTGGACTTCCAGTTATGTGATCCCTGAAAGGCATCCACGTGTGGCCTTTCCCAGTAAGGCTTTAGTTAGGTTAGCTAAAATGTTAGCAAAGTCTAATCTTATTGGCAGAAAAAAAATTGCCTTTTACTATGTTTGTACCTTTCAAAGACCTCATAGCTCAGCAGACTTCATAAATGCTGGTGAATTTCTTTCAAACCATTGTCAAATAAAACCTTCCATCTCCAATTAGCATAATGTCTCCATTCTGAAAGTCCAGGAGGCTTCTTTATTTTTTTATTCTAAAAATATCTATACCAGGATTGCAACAATTCTGAGGATTACTAACCAGAAAAACTCCTGAAACTTTTGAGAATGGGATTTGCATTTGCAAAATGATTTGCAACCAGACCTGCCAGGTAGCACTTCACGGAAATCAAAAAATGGGTTTTGAATATCGAGATTATATATTTTTGGCATCCAAATTCATAGTAAAATCACCTTTCTAGCTGTCTGCAGTAGATGTGACTAAACTCTCAGAGTAGCTTCCACAAGTGCTGAATATTTTTAATAAAAGTCGATGTAGCTGGAAGACAGTCACATTTGATTGACTTACCTTAATTCTCTAAATCAGCTTATTGCCCAAACAGCTCCTCAATTCGGGTGTCCCCATGTTGCGGCCACCTTCTCTAGTTGCCAGAGCCCGCTCCTCCACCCTAAATAACTGCGACTGCGGCAGAGGCATTTGGGTTGGTTTAAGATGGCAGTATATCCCCCTGTTTCTTCATTCAGGATTTCTTTCCTTCAAAGGAGACTTTGTGTTTCGCAAGTTTCCTTCTTCTGCTTGTATGAATCTAAAATGAATCTGAACTAAAAGTACTTGTTGAGTGGTTATGCTCCCAACTGTAATTTGGAGTCTAGGTATGAATATTTTATACTCAAAGAGTCACTGAAGATTTGTAGGAGGCTTTTAAAAATAAAATGAATACACTCATTTTGTTGGCTCAGGTAGACTATAGCTGGGGGAAAACAAAAATACAGGACGAGCCCTCAATCATGAGTCTTTAAAAAATGAATCAGGATTTGTGTTTCGGGATAATCAGGAGTCCCTGTGGTGAGTACACAGTGTCCTTTGGAGGAAAGAAATATCAGCCTGAAGGAGAACCGGGAAACAAAAACAAAAGCCACCCAAATGCTCCAATCTCGTTTTAAACCAACCCAAATTCCAGAGGTGCAGTTTCAGAAGGGAGCTCTTCATACCCTGGCAGAAATTAGGTGTCAAGCTAGAGAGCCAGTATTCAGATGCCTGTGGCTTCCTTTCACTGCAAAAATAGATTTAAAAAATAATCCAGTCTTTGGCACATTTTCTCCGAGACGGAGAGACCTGAGTAGCCCCTTTGCTTTCGCTGTATGTTTGTGTTGCACTGAGCTGAGGGCTTTGTGAGCTCATAGGCTACTTCAAAAGCTGTTGAAAACAGTCAAAACAGAAACTGAATACATGTGAATTAAGCATTTCCTTTTTTATATAAATCTGTGAGTCTTTTTTTAAAAATAACATCTATTGGTTTAAATGGAGGGACCCCATTAAGCAATTTTCACTGGATGGAGTTTCAGCTTGAAAGAACAAAAAGTAGAAGAAAAGTGTCTAGGCTCTTTTAACCTTCAAGCATGGCCACACTCAGGAGGATGATCACCTGAGAATCATAAGTTCTTTCCTGAAGACTCTGTAGAAGGGACATTCTGATTACAAATCATTTTTGACATTCATCAGGTTCTCAAATATATGTTTTAATGGTGCGTGATGCACATTGCTTCTTTTATAATGCACTAATCTTACTCTAAGCAAAGTATGTAGCAATTTTGAGATAAGGAAGAAAGTTTCTGAGCTTTCATGAGGTGGCTGCCAAGATCATGACCACCTGTGGGGTGCTGGGTACATTACCCTTGAGAAGATGCTCTGAAATGACATTGCTTCTTCTTTCCATTTATTGCAAAGGGTTTCATTCTTTATTTATTTATTTATTTTTTTTGGTTGGAGTATCACTCTGTTGCCCAGGCTGAAGTGCAGTGGTATGATCATAGCTCACTGCAGCCTCAAACTCCTGGCCTCAATTGATCCTGCCACCTCAGCCTCCTGAGTTGCTGGGAATACAAGCACATGCCACCATGCCGGGGTAATTTTTTTTTTTTTTTTTTTGGTGGCAGGGAGATGGGGTCTTGCTATGTTTCCCAGGCTGGTCTCAAACTGCTGGTCTTGAGTTACCCTTCACCTTTGCCATCACAAAGTGTTGAGATTGCAGGTGTGGGCCACCTCACCTGGCCAAGGGCTTCATTCTTAATGTCTAACTTCTGTCCTGGATTCTGGATCCTTTGAATAGATTCCACCTGTGAGAAGCTTGAAAACATCAGATGTATGCAAATTAAAACCCTAGGTACTAGTTTTACCTGTTAAATTGGCAAAGATTCTAAAATTTGTTAACATGCAGTATTGACCAAAGTTTCACTAAAAAATATGCCCTTGTAGAGGTGTGGGAATAAAATCAGTACAGCTTTTGTGGACAGATTGATAGCCCATGCTTTGTCCCCACAATTCTGCTTCTAGTTCTTCATCCTACAACTGTAGAAGTGAACAAAGATTTACATGTCACATTTATTGTCATAGTGAAAACATGGAAACATCATGCTAATCAGCAGGAGACTAGTTACATAAAGCATACTCATACAAAGGAATTTTAGCAGCCATGAAGAAGGATGGCTAATTGGAATGCGCAGGCACTGAGGGGTCTCCAAGACACAGTGTCACGAGAAAAGCAAAGGGCAGATATAGTTTATTCCTCTTTGTAGACAAAGGCACACATATGCTTAGATACATGCAGAAAATTTCCTGGAGGATAGAGAAGAAATTATAACAACTGGTAATCTTTCAGGTGTGGAACTGACAATCTGAGGGGAGAGGAGGAAGAATTTGCTTTTTATTTGATAAACTTTTGTATGACTTTGTTTAAAAAAATCATATTTGTATATTATCTTATTATAATCAGGGTTGTTTATTTATTTATTTATTTATTTATTTAAAATGGAGTCTTGATCTGTCACCGAGGCTAGAGCGTGGTGGCACAATCTCAGCTCACTGCAACCTCCCTCTCCCGGGTTTAAGTGATTCTCTTGCCTCAGCCTCCCAAGTAGCTGGGATTATGGGCGTGCTCCACCATGCCTGTCTAATTTTTGTATTTTTAGTAGACATGGAGTTTTACCATGTTGGCCAGGCTGGTCTAGAACTCCTGACCTCAAGTAGATCCACCCCCCTCAGCCTCCCAAAGTGCTGGGATTACAGGTGTGAGCCACTGCACGCAGCCTAATTTTTCTTTGTAATAAGCAAAAAAAATCCATCTGTGGCCATGACTCTACATTTCCTGAATTAATCCACACTACTGGATTAGTGTGGTAAACAAGAGTTTACCACCTGGCCACCTCAGTCTCTCTGACAGTCTCTTAAGCACGAGTGAGAAGTCTTAATTCTTAGCATTCCTGTGCTCAGGTCTTTCCTGTCATATCAAAAACATTATGTTATGTTCTATGAAACCCCCTGGGCTCCAGACCTCTTCCCTCCCAGTGATGCTCTCCTGGTTCTCTGAATGCTTTAGCAGCTGTATCAACCTTCGTGAATGCCATCGTATTCGTTTTCTATCGCTATATAACAAATTGCCATAAGCTCAGAGACTTGAAACACCTTTTTTTTTTTTTTTTAATGTCACTGTTTCTGTGGTCCGGAATCCTGGCTCAGCTTAGTAGGCCTTCTGCCTCAGGACTTACAACAGGCTGAATTCAAGGTGTTGTCTGGGGCTGGGATCTCATCACAAGGCTCAACCAGAGGAGGATCCACTTCCAAGCTCATGAGGCTGTTAGCAGAATTCAGTTCCTTGCCTCCTGTTGAATTGAGGGCCTCAGTCTCTAGGTGGGTTCTAGCTGGGCGAGGCCATCTCAGTTCCTTTCCACATGGGCCTCCCAACATGGCCCCCAACATATCCCTTGCTAATTTACCAACACCAGCAAAGCAGAGAGTTGACCAGCAAGACCGATGTTCCAATTGTATATAATCTTGTGTGACTCATCTACCAGTTAGAAGCAAGTTATGAGTCTCACCCACACTCAAGGGGAGAGGATTATGTAAGGGCATAAATACCAGGAGGTGGGATAATTGGGGGGTCACCTTAGAATCAGCCATAGTCATGAAGTTCGGTAGTCATGAAGGCTTCATAGTCATGAAGATATTCGGGTAGCCTAAAAGGAATGCCATCAGGAAAGTCTAATAATCATGAATGATTTTCCCTAAGGGTCTCCTCATCTCCTCACTTATTTAGAACTTCCCTGGGGTCTTTCCAGACCACTCTTCACCCACCCTGTGTTCATTCCTCTATCTCCTTTTCTTCTGGGCTTCATCTGATAATGCCAACCTGTGTTGAAAGATTAATTCCAGCCTTTCCTCCTTGTGTCCTTTGCCTGTATCCTGAGGGTTACGGGAAGTGGCTTGGGAGCAAGGAGAGGTGGGATTACATGGCAACCAGTGGGCTCCTTCTGGCTTTGGTTCCTGGCCCAAGTGTTACCTTCCTGCCACCCAGGCTCAGCTTGCCTAGTGCACCCCTGCACTGCTACTCACTCTATGTTATGTTTCCTCTTTTCTTTTCTTATAAGAGTAATCACCCTCTTAAGTTCCCTGGTGAACTTCTCTGGGAAGGTGGGTCTGGAACCCAGAGGGTGTTCCACAGAACATTACTGAATGCTTTTGCTATGACAGGGAAGACCATCACCCTCTGAAGTTTATTTTCTTGTTTTTATCTGCTTTCACTCTAGAGGGTTAAGATGAAGGGGTCTTGTTTTTCCTTGTCCACTGCAATATTTCCAGGACCTGGAATGGCTCCTAGCACATGGTAAACATCTAATAAGTATGTGTGAAGTAAATAATTGGATTAGTCATTGAGTACTCAATGAGTCCTGTGAATCCAGTAGGTGGAGGAAGCACCATTGCTGCTGTGGTCCTAAGTGTCATTTCTCAGAACTATTTCTTAGGTAGCTGTATAGCTATGAACCTAAACCCCTTGCAATCCTAGTGTTACTGACTTTTGTCTTGCTAATATCTAAGCATTCCTTATCCCTCCCTCTCTTCTCACTAATCATTGAGGATTACAATGGCTAGACTAAGACATACTCCAGGAAATCAGCCCACGGGGTGGGATGGGACCCTGGAAGTGGCTTCCCATCTTCTGTCTCTGCATTGGTCAGTGGCTAGAAATGTCTGGCTGTAACTAAGAAATAGCTACAAAATTTGGAGCCTGACAACTGCCCCTGTTTACTTGCATATTTGTTGCCACGGAGGGCATAATTATAGATGGAGATTGAGAATGGCAGTAATGATGCATCAGCCTCATAAGGTGCTCAGGGTGTGTCAGGCTGTGAACACTGTGCTTCGTCTGTGGCAGTGTCTCCCTTAATCCTCACACCAGCCTTTCCTGGATGGGAGGTGGGGGTGGTTACCACTGAGGCATCACTAATTCTAAAAACAACTACCTGGTCAAATGTAAATGCAATTTCTAAGCCAGCTTATTAGGTGAATGTCAGTGAAAATAATTTTAATAGCATTCTTGCATTAGGAAGAAGCCTTAATGAAAACACAATTTTAACATAATTAGATTGAAATAGTTCAGCACTGCATACATAATCTGAAATGATCTTACTTAAGCTCACCTAGCACATTGACAAGTCACCGTTGTAAGCTTTTAAGAAATGGATTTCTAATATTTGATTTTTCTTAGTGTTTATTCAAAATTTAATTTTACCATTAAAATTTGCATTATATGGCTCATTAAGGCAACACCTTTCTCATTACTGTAACAAGAAGACACGTTCAAACAAAGGCACTTCAGAGTGCTTGGGCCTTTCTGAAGGTCCACACCTCACAGGCCTTCTTTGAGCTGGCCAGTGTTTCTTGCTCTTAGTCACAGATATCTTCTCTCACATTGATAAGAATGGACATTTTCCATCAAATTTTAAGTCTTTAAAAAATAGCATATATTTTCATTGACCTCTTTCTTTTTAGAGTCTATTTCTGAAAACCAATGCTTTCTTTCGGTAGCGTGTCCCTGCTATCTCCTCTTCACTGTTTGTGGGTAGGGAGTGAGGGTAGAAGTGGGGGTGACAGTCTGCTAGAAGCCCTTCTAAAGAAGGGGAGGGCATCACTGCCCAGCACCATCCCCACACAGATTGTCTCATAGTGCTGGGAGACAGGGATGGCAAGTTCATAGCAAGAATATTTTTTCCACTGGACTGGTATGTCCCAAACAGTTACGTAGAGGGGGTAATTAGGTTCTGTTTTTGGTGAACGAAGCATTCCCATGGGCTTGGTGGGGTCTTGGAGACAGCTAGCACCACCACGCCTGGCTAATTTTTTGTATTTTTTGTAGAGACAAGGTTTTGCCATGTTGCCCAGGCTTGTCTCGAACTCCTGAGCTCGAGCGATTCACCCACCTTGGCTTCCCAAAGTGCTGGGATTAGAAGTGTAAGTCACTGCACCTAGCCTCATAAAGGTTTTTATACTCATTTTATTTTAACTTTAAAGAATTGTTTAGAAATGATTACTTCCTGCAGCGGGAAAATATCTGATTTCTAGCGATGTATCATGTTTTACTACAACATCTTTTTCTTTTGTTAAAGTAAAAATGCTTTAGTTAATTCAATTGAAACGGTATAAATACGGTGATGCAATTTTCTGAGGTCATCTGTGTATCTCTATCTAGCTGTCTTTCTGTTTGTCTGCCTGTCTATTTATCTATCTTTCTGTCTGTGTATAGGCAAAGATGGATGTTTTAGATAGTATTTACCAACCTCTAACACTGGTTGTTTCAGTTTACATAATTTTGGGTGATTTCTCTTGCTTTCTTTATACTGCTCTGAATTTTTAAAATTCAGAAATTTTCAAGGGAGCACGTGTTTTATTATTTTAAAAAGGTAAAAGAACAGATGATTTAAAAAACAACATAACTTACATAGATTGAGATGGGATCAATAACATTGCTGTGTGTTGCATGTTTCAGCGTGAATAAAACCAGCATTCAAAATAGTGATTGTTCCTCATGTTCCTGCCTGGAATGACTTCTTATTGCTTGTCTTCTCATCCTGTCTCGCTCTCCTCTTTGTTTAGCCTCCCTTCTTTCAAGACCTAGTTTAGGCAAAGATCACTCTCTCTCTCTTCTGTGACATTTCATCGTATTAACTGTCTGTGTGGTTGAGGCAGAATCTGTCTATGACTCATCCAGGGCAGGGGCCAGCTTGTCTCTTTGCAATCTTCATGCTCATCACAATGCTTCATGCATGTTATAAGATTTAAAAATGATAAACCCTGGGTTATCAAAAGGCAGGGGAACATCACTGAGTGGAAAAGGTGACGCAGAGACGAGTTTGAATAGAAACACCAATAAATATAAACACTTGGAGTTTACCGAATTCTTGTGGCAGAAGGTGCCTTACATGCCAAGAGGCAATTACTCCAAGTCTGCAATACGTAACCACTAGCTATTATTAATATCTTAAGGGAAATTTTCAGCCCGCAAATTAATACCACTGACTGGTTCTTAGTTGTTCTATGGTTTCTTTTCCTTCAGGTTAGAGTTCTTAATTCTTCTGTTCCCTTGTTTCTCCAGTTGCAAACTTAAGATGATGACGTCTTCTGTAGATATCACTTGTCAAGTGTGCACAAATAACCTGTACCAGGAAGCTAAAGTCTGCTCCCAGGCCACTCGGCTGATACCTGACCAGGATGCTGACCTCCTCTATGGAGTTCTGTTTCCTTATCTCTGCACTGGGCAGCCCTGATTTGGCCTTCCTCTGCAGGGCTGCTTCTTGGCACAGCTCCTAGCCAGTGATAAAGGACTTGACAAACATGGCGTGCTGAATCATATCTGCTGGGGGAGGGTGAGCCAGAGGTGAGACATTTATATGGAGAAGGATGGCGACATATTTCTGATACCTACTGTGGGTGCCTATGAGCAAAAGTCTTTCCTGGATGTAGTTATGCAGCACCACACACTAACAATATTCATCATCATCAGCATAGCTACCACTGAATTGGGGGCTTCCTCTGTCCCAGGTAGGGGAATGCTTGGCAGATTTGACACTTCAAGTTGGTCGTTTTTTAACCACGCCCCTTATGATACAATTATTTTCAGTACCAATCATGAAATAAATCAAGTAATAATAGTGGTTAGAAAAGAAACATGAACATGGAACACTTTTAATGAACTTTCATATTTAATCATGCCAACAAATAATAATAACAAAGTGCAAAAAAGCAAACAAGAAATAGATTAACTCTTTTAAATAGAATTAATGTATATTTTGGAAAAAATACAGAAGAATGGATTCTGCAAGTTTCAGAGAATGATTTATGCATAAATGACAAAATTGAAGTAATTTAAATTTTGGTTTTTCAGCTTTATAATCAGTTTGTAATCATTTCTCCTGGCTCCAAACCACTGTTCAAATGCAAAAATCAGAGTCTCCAACTGCACCCAAAGTAGCTCAAAAATTCTGAACCCTAATGATCTTACTCTAGACATCAGTGCGCATAGCTAAGTCCATGTATGTTATGTCCATGGCTGACTGTATAATTGACCGACTCATGTAAATAAAATCTTTACTAAAGGATGGGTAATAAAAATGTGCTAATTTGACATTTACCTAAGTATTATGCTATTAAAACTCAACAGTAATCACAGTAATTGTTTAGAATTTGTTTTAAATCGGCAATTCTTCCCCCCAGGCAGGCATATTTTATCACAAATAACGTCTAGAATTTTCAATGCATGATGATACTTTGAGTTATTGTTGCTTTTAACTTTTGTAGAGACCATGAATCCCCTGATTGCTGACTCCCTGATCCCAGCACTGTGCTGATGAATTCCTGATGTCCACGGAGCTACTACAAGATCTGAGATTTATAGCTCTCAAACCTCAGAAGATAATCGAGACGATACCTTTGGATAAAGAACCTGAATGTACCAATTGGACTGTTTGAAAAGACACATTTTAATAAATAACCTGAATATATAAGCCAGATTGTTTCAAGGGCTGTAGAAGAAACATTTTAAATCCTTTCTCTGAAAAGACTATTAAAAATACAGAAAACGGGATACTAATAGAAACATTCCAGAAAGGCTTAGCAGGACAACTCAGCAAAACAACACATCAATGACCACTTTTGACAGTCTGTGGAAGTCTTTTGCCAGTAAGGGAAGCCATTGAGTTGTCCTTGATGCTTTTGTTTTTACTCCTGTAACCTAGTCATTAAAACCTCCCACGGAACTTTTGCTCGGTGGCACCTTGGATTGGGGGAAGACAACGGTCTTCTTGTCTGTCACCTACACATGTCAACGGTTGAGAGCTATAAATCAGCACATTCAAAAAAATTGCTCTTTCCTTGATGTAATCCCAAACGTATCCATCATACAAATGAAATTAGCTTCCTATAATTTAGTAATCTTGTTCACATACCTCAAGATAAGCTTCTTCCAAGATGCCATTCCCAAAGAATAAAAATTAGAAGATCAAGAAGGAGCCAATTCAGTTTTGCCTAAGTCTCATTACATCATCACAATCGTTGTCTGTTGACCAAGTGTTCCACTATTCTTTCCAGTTTTCATTTTTAAGGCACTTCAAGAGATAATGCCAGCTGGTTAATTCTGGTGCTCATATAATACATCACAAATGCATGAGACAGATTGGATAAGTATAGCTACATATCATTAGAGGAAAGTCATTGATGTTTGGGTGAATTTTTATTCAATTCAACTATTCTGATACAAAACAATTTTTTAAAAATTCAGCCAAAAATGTTAGGTTCCTCAGTCATATAAAATAATTGGCTAACTTCATTTCACTGTTTAATGGTTTTCCTGGGTTCTGTAGAGAGCTACAGTCAGCAAAGGTGACACGTGCGTGAGACCTGGAGCCATTACTCACTTAACAAATAATCCTATCACTGGGCTCATGGGAGAATTATCTTTCATGTCTGTACCTTCAACAGGCCTGTCCCACCTCCCAAGCAAAAAAGGGAAAAGGAACCTGAGTGAAGCATCTAAGGCATTAGTTCTTTGACATATGTAATTTTTTACCTGTTAGTTTTTTGCAACAAGTACCAAGTTCTGGCTTGAGTTAAACATAGCATCTAGGTAGTAGGAGCACAAGAGAGATGAGAAAAAGATAAGGGCACAGTGAAGAGCTACAGTTTATCTTGAATTAAGGACAAAATCAATTTTTAAAGCACCAGGTTGGTGAATTAACGTGTATGTGTGTGTGTGTGTCTGTCAGTCTATCTGAATTTCAATACAAGCACAAAGTATTAGGTTTTTCTTTATTTCCACTAAAGACAAAACAATAAGGAATTGACAAATCATTTCTCAAAGGATTAAGGTTAAACACAAAGAGGTCATCCTGACAGTGTTGATGGGGCAGACACTGGGGATCGTTACCTAGGAGAGTTGGGGAATTTCTCTTCCTGGGGTGGGTTGGGGGAGGGGAATGGGGAGGGAGGGACTCACCTCTAGATGATTTCGGGGCAGTCTTGGCCTTGGTGGTGTGACAACGTGTTCAATCTTCCAAGATCCATTCCATCTTAGGATTCCAGTATAATAAAGACCGGACAAACCGCTGGTGTCAAGATAGGTCACATTTTGTCTGAACTTTCTCAACAAGAGTGTTTGCATTTCCAGAAGACCTCTAGCTGATATTGTGATCAGGGCAGGGTTGAAGCAATATAAAGTTCTATTCAAATGATGTTACATTTAGTATTCATCTAGTGTCATTCTTCAGAGAAGCACATTTTGCCCTTCAAAGGGAACTCATTCATCTTGACAATGTTCTTGGTCAGCAGGTATTATTATGATAATACCTTCAGTTTATTTAGCATCCCTCACCCCCTTTCAGGCGAGGTCAAAGCCAGTCAGGCAGTCAGTCAACAACATTGATTGAAGTCTCTTAGTGTGTAGAGCTGTATATTAAATCACCGTCAAATACCAGCCAGCCCAGACCTCACTGCATACGGAGCACACCTTTGAGGCTGGCAGGCCACTGGCTGAATCTCGCCCAGAGAGGCCCTGCACCCCAGCCTGCTGGAGCCTCAGTCATCAGCTCGTATTTACTCACATTTAGCTCGGGTTGCAGCAAACCTCTTTACATACAAACTTTTGGAGATTTCTCCTCTGCAGACTCTGTCTGTGCCTGACAAGCCACAAGCATCCTCACCAGGGTTCAGGCAGCTTAAGCTGCCCATGTAGTTAAAAGCAGGAAGCACACCATTGCCCAGAAATGGAAAGAGCAGACAGACAAACAAAATTAGCTGAACTTTTTTAACTGAAGAAAAAGGGAAGGTGGTTTTCTGAGAGGTGGTGAGCGCAGGTTCTTTCCCCAAATCTGTTTGCCATCCGGGTTGGAGTATACCTTGGACTCTGGCCCAGCTGCTCAATTCCCTGCATCTTACACAGGACGACAGGCAAGGGCCCAGTTGGGGAGGGGACATATGCTTAAATGACACAGGAAATACAAGCCGATTGTCCAAAAACTAGAAGATAGAGCTAGGCAAAAAGGAAAAATAATTAAATGTCACTGATAATGACACACTCCCAGGTGCCATCACTTCTTGTTGAGATGAATGTCCACTCAAGCCATTGTCCTGTGTGTTTCTTTGTGAACTGAAACTACATTATTCAAAATAGGACTATTTTACATACATGTCATCACATGAAGCAAATTGTCCTGTTTTAGAGTGCCCTTTGAACTTCTGTATTTTCCCACATACACCACGCATAGCACACCTGTTAGATTTCTAAAACTGCTCCCTGAGAAACACTGGGGTTTACTTAAGAGACCCTCAAGTAACAAGTTGAAAAAAAATCCAGTTTTACAAAAAATTATGAAATGCCAAAATGTAAATTTATTTTGTTTTAAAAGTAACAAATTACGTGTTACTTTTATAAACAATTTTCTATCCAGTTTTTTACACAAAGAATATTGTACTTTTGTGTTCTAAGTTTAATCTGTTAGTAATTTCCATGATCTGTAAGTACAAAGACTCCTCAAAAGTAGCCTAAATATCAATGTTTTAAACGGTATGGGTGTCAAAAATCTTCCTGGAGCCAAGTGTGGTGGTGTGCACCTGTAGCCCCAGCTACTTAGGAGGCTGAAGTGGGAAGATCACTTGAGACTAGGAGTTTGAGGCTGCAGTAGGCTATGATTGAGCCTGTGAGTAGCCACCATACTCCAGCCTGGGTGACAGTGAGACTGCCTTTAAAACAAAATGAAATGAAACAAAGCTCTTTCAGGACCCAGGTTCTTCTAGCTCTCCATGCCACCATCCCCAGTGGGTCATCTTGCCTTCATCATCCAAGATGATGCTGTTTGTTCATTCTAGGCAGCAAGAAGGGGAAGGAGGGCTCACTGCTCATGTGGCATTTCCATTCACACTTTACTAACTTAAACTAGTCCATGGCCACTTCTGGCTGTTAAGGACTACAGAGCATGTCACTTTTGATTAAGTGACAATGTGTACAGATAAGAATTTGATTCTGTTACTAAGGAAGGCCAGTAAATGAATATTAGAGATGAATATTAGAGGAATAACCTATAGTCTCTGCCTCATTGGGTGTCTGAAAGTTTAAGAAATTTTAAGTTAGAATATCACTTAATATTGGTCCCTAGGGGA
Organism: Pongo pygmaeus; assembly: GCF_028885625.2. Taxonomy (NCBI): domain Eukaryota; kingdom Metazoa; phylum Chordata; class Mammalia; order Primates; family Hominidae; genus Pongo; species Pongo pygmaeus. Next base: position 17,375,179 of record NC_072394.2, read on the forward strand.
TTTGATTTAAAGATCACTATTAACTGAAATGTATAGAAAATACCAAGACCTCATTTTAATGAATCTGCATTTATTTTCCTGCCCTCCACTAACAGGCTAATCCAAGATGGTGGTGCTCCAGCTCTGTGCCTCCGGATTTGAAAGCTTGGAGTGTCGGAGACTCCATGGAGGATGGAGAGGGAGCTGTGAGCTCCAGGCTAGGGCCGTCCAGTATAAGAGCCTCAGCTGATCTCATGAGAGCTTGGCTACCTATGAATTCCCCTCTATCTCTGTCACCAGAACATGGCAAGAAAAAAAGTAGTTCCTGGAAATAGTTTTCTCCAAATAAAGCCAACATGCAAATAGTTTTCAATATTCATTAACATTAACCTAGCTTCTCCAGTTTGGGATATTTGGGACTTAATGTGGAGTATTAATAACTTCAACTTTTACTCATCCTACACAAGCTTCTAAAAAGATCTAAAACACTAAAGATCTGAGAGTATTTCCTACTGTTCGAAATAAGTACTCAGCAACCCCGAGTTGTGATTTTACTCTTTTATATTCAGCTCACTCTTTGGCATGATGAAAATCCCGGGCTCACTTCATTTATTTATTTCTTTGTTTATTCATTCGACAGGCATTTGTATTGAGCACTTTCTATGGTTGCAGACTGGCTTCTTCAGGAAAGAGATGTGAGGTAGAGTTTATGAAGAATGGTGTTTATTAAGGAGCACCTTAAGGGCCAATGCTGTGTGGAGGGGAGGGAGGAAGGAAGCAGGAGTAGGCAGAGGAAGCAGCGGCCAGCTCAGCAGCATGGGAACTGCTGGGACCAGAACAACCTTTTGAATTGCTCAGATCAAGGTGGCCAGGCCAGGCCATTGCTCAGATCAAGGATGCCTACCACCATCAGTCCTGGGATGTGAGTCTCCCTGGGAATGGCCCTGACCTTGGATGAGGCAGCTTTCTGGAGACAAGGCACCTCCGAAGGGCTCAGCAGCTGTAGACAGCCTGTGGCCAGCATGTCCAGCAGTTAGGCAATAAAACCTTTACTGAAGAGGGATTGGGGCAAAGCATCCCCCTCAAAGGTCCACCTTAGGGTTTCATGGCAGGGTTTGTTATAGTGGCTTAGCTAACCATAAGCACTGACCTGCAGTACATTTCTCTTTCACATCACAGTTCCTGTGTGACTCGCCTAGGTGGCAGGAGTCCAGGGTTCTTTCCATGTTGTTCCTCTGCTACCCACAAGGACACCATCAACAGCCCTATGGCCAAGGCTCGATGGCTGCTGTGGTCAGGTTTCAGACAGTGAGAGAGAGAGACAGTGGACAGGTACATGTCATTGTCCTAAGGCCTGCTCCTGAAGGCACGCACTTCACCTCCACTCACATTCCACTCAGAACATGTGGTCACGTGGCTGCATCTAACTGCAAGGGAGTCTGAGAGATGTAACCCAGTCGGGCTCCCATGTGACCAGTTCCAGATCCCTTACTGTGGAGGAAGGGACAAATAGATTATGCCAGGCAACAGCCATCTTTGTTACAATAGACCAGTAATTCCACTTCATGATAGCCTCTGCACACATTTTGCATGTACACCATAGGGATTTCCGTCTTGCAGACTGTATGCTCCTCGCACGCCACACGCCTTATGTATCTCTGCCTCCATCAAGCAAGTGGCACAGTTATATGGCACTGTTCTGCGCCTGGAATCCTGCCTACATCTAGTATTACATTGTATTGCATCTTGGTAAGAACTGTAGAGGTTTAATCATGCCCTTGTCTGGTCCTACCCTCAGAGCTTCTGATTTCATTGGTCTGGGTTATAGCCTAGGTAATTGGGTTTTTAAAATCTTCCCAAGTGATTCTCTTATGCCATCAAAGTTATTAATAGCTGGTTAGGAGGAAAAATGGGCCAGGTTCAGTGGCTCACACCTGTAATCCCAGCAATTTTGGAGGTGGAGGCAGGAGGATCATTTGAGACCAGGAGGTCAAGACCAGCCCAGTCAACATAGTGAAACCCCCATCTCTACAAATAATTTTTAAACTAGCTGGGCATGGTGTTGCACACCTGTAGTCCCAGCTACTCTGGAGGCTGAGGCAGGAGGATTGCTTGAGCCCAGATGTTCAGGGCTACAGTGAGCTATGATGGGGCCACTGCACTCCAGCCTGGGTAACAGAGAGAGACCCAATCCATAAAAAAAAAAAAAAAAAAAAAAGAAAGAAAGAAAAAGAAAAAAAGAGAAAGAAATGAGAAAGAGATGAACTTCTAGATCAATTAGCGGTGTGTGTGTGTATGTGTGTGTGTGTATTTGTGTGTGTAAGTGACTAAAATTCTCATCATATTTTAGTTCAAGCAGATGAGGGAAGTTAATGGCTCATGTGACTGAAACTTCCAGGAAGGTAGATCTGCCTTAATGCATGGCTTGATTCAGCAACTGAAATGAAGTCTCTAGAACAAGGTCTATCTTTCTTGGTCTTTGTCTTTCTCCCATCCCCTGCCCTTCCTCCCTACTTCCCTGTCTCTGCTGCACCTCCTCATGTCTTTCCCTACTCAATTTGACTAGGATGCTAAGATGCTGTCCAGATGCTTTTCAGATTAAGTCCAGCAGAAAAAAAAGGCTTCCATTTTCCTTTTTGGTTTACTGTTTTTAATCAGATATGTCATATGTACAAAAGGATGTGTGTCATGTCAATATATGCTTAAAAGAATGATAATAAAGTCCTGTCTATTTACCATGCAGATTAAGACACAAAACATCATCCTACTTTAGAGATCCCCACTGCAACCTCCCAATGCACGGTGCCACAGAAATGTCACTCATTTATCACTTAGTCTTGTGCGGTTTTTGACTTCATCTAAATGAAATCACACCATATATATTCTTTTGTAAGTGGCAAACACATTCTGGTATTTCTGAAATTCATCTACATTGATGTGTCTATCTGTGTTTTATTTTCATAGCTGTTTAGTATTACATACCTTAATTTATTTGTTTCTCTATTTCATGGACATTTGGGTTTCTGTTTTTTGTTGTTATGGTGATGATTGCTACTGAAAACATTATTCCATGAGTTTCTCCAGGGTACTTAAGTAGGAGAGAATTTGCTGGGATGAAGAGTATGAACATCTTCAACGGTTTTAGGATCTGAGAACTAGCCAACCAATATCCAGATATAGTAATACTATCAGTTTACATTCCCACCAGCAGAACGTGAGAGAGCCCCTGTTCCTCCTCACTGCCAAGACTTGGAAATCTCAGATCTTTAAGTATTTCCCTATCTGTTGGGTATAAATCTTATTTTATTGTGGTTTTAACTTTATCTTCCTCCTCTTCCTTATTATTATTATTAACAGGTTCTTGCTCTTTTGCCCAGGCTAGAATGAAGTGGCATGATCACAGCTCAGCTCACTGCAGCTTCCATCTCTGGGCTCAAGTGATCCTCCTGATTCAGGCTCCTCAGTAACAAGGACTACAGGTGTGAGCCACCATACCTGGTTAATTTTTAAATTTTTTGTAGAGATGAGGTCTCTACAAAAACATAGGAGATGAGGTCTCTACAAAAACATAGGAGATGAGGTCTCCCTATGTTGACCAGACTGGTCTCGAACTCCTGTCCTCAAGCAATCCTCCTGCCTTGGCCTCTTAAAATGCTGGAATTGCAGGTATGAGCTACAGTGCCTGACCATATTATTAATTAAAGCATTTTTTCTTTTGTATGCTTATTTTTTTTTTCTATTTCTTTTGAGAAAAGTCTGTTCATGTCTTTGGCCTCCTTTTTTATTGAGTTGTGCTTTATCTTATTAATTTATATATTCAGAATGCTCTCCTTTTGTCTGTTAAATATGCTGCAAGTATCTTCTCTCAGTTGGAAGGTTTACTTTTGTTGTCTTTTGAAACACAGAGACGTACTGAACTTTAATGTACTCGAATTCATCAAACTTTATTTTAATAATTTATACTTTTTTATCAGTTTCAGTAATCCCATAGTCTGTGCTTATATCTCTTTCTATAGCTTCCTACCAAGAATTTTAAAGTTGTATTATTTTCATTTAGGTATTTAATTCAACTGTAATTTACAAGTGGTATGTAGTAGCGAAAAATTTATTTGGCCTAAATGCATACACAATTTTCCCAACTCATTTATTGAGTGGTCCTGTGGTGGGTGACCTTAACCTTCATCGTCTGTAAAATGAAGGTGATAACAGGAATTATCTGTGCTTGTTTTCCAGTGCCATGTAACAAATACCCCCAAACCTTGCAGCTTAAAACAATATGTATTATCTCACAGATTTTGTGGGTCAGGGATTTGGCTGTCTCTGGATGAAGGTATCTCACAAGGCTGCAAAGCAAGGTCCTGATGGGGCTGTAGTGTCATCTGAAGAGTCACCTGGGGAGGAAGCTCTTCTTAGCTTACTCATGTAGTTGTTGGCAGGTTTTAGTTCTTATGGGCAATCAGGCTAAAAGCCTCAGTTTCTTACTAGCTGTTGGCCAGAAGTCTCCCTTAGTTCTTTGCTATCCAGGCCTCTCTGCAGGGCAGCTCACAACATAGCAGCTGGCTTCCCTCAAAGTGAGTGAATAAGAGAGTGAAGAGGCATCTCAGGTGTGTCATCCATAGCCCTTTTATATCCTCATCTTGAAAGTGATATCCCAGGGCTGGATCTGTAATCCCAGCATTTTGGGAGGCCAAGGCAGGTGGATTACTTGAGTCCAGAAGTTTGACACCGGCCTTGACAACATAGTCAGACCCCTTCTTTACAAAAAATTTAAAAAAAAAATTAATTGGGCATGATGGGACACTTCTGTGGTTTCAAATACTCAGGAGGCTGAGGCAAGAGGATCACTTGAACCTGGGTGGTTGAGACTGCAGTGAGCCATGATCATGCCACTGCACTCCAGCCTGACAGCAAGACTTTGTCTCAAAAAACAAACAAACAACAAAACGTTCTATCATGGACCAGTGTTAGAAACATCCTTGAACTAGAGTTGGAATTTTTTGCTTCAGAAAAAAAAACTCCAGACGCCATCTCAAAAGAAAAAAAAAAAATTTAAAAAGTTTTAAAAAAGGTGGGAAGAAAGAGACACATTCCACGTTCCATTTCTTCTGCTATTCTCTATTTCTTAGAGGTTATATTATCTTCCTAATAAGTCCAGCTCCCATTCAAGGAGTGAGGGATATACAGGGTGTGAATGCCAGGAGATGGTAACCAATGGGAGCCTCCGTAGAGGCTGCCTTCCACACCAGTTCATAGGCTTTCTGTGAGGATTCAATGACTTACTATGAGGAAGGTCCTGAGACTTCCACGGACTATAGAGGCACTTAGGTTAGCATTTGCTGCTAGCATTTTGACTATCATCTCGCTGGCTCTTGTTTCACACACCAGGTTTCCATATATGCGTGGCCAATGTCTTGGCTCCATTAGACCTAGTTGTTTATTTTTCTGTTCCTGCAGTGTGATGGTTAATTTTATATGTCAACTTAGTTGGGATAAAGGATGCCTGGATAGCTGGTAAAATATTTCTGGGAGTATTGAAGGCTGTTTGCAGAAGAGACGCTCATTTCAGTTGGTAAACTGAGTCAAGAAGATGGCCCTCCCCAGTGTTGGCAGGCATTGTCCAATCCCTCCAGGGCTAGAACAGAACAAACGTGGTGGAAGGGAGAATTCACTCACTTCTTGATCTGGGATATCCATTTCTCCTACTCTTGGCCATTGGAGCTCCTGTTTCTACTACATGTGGCAATATTTGGAATTTTGATTTATTAGTCTGTATAACATTAAAGTCTCAATAGCTGGTAAGGCAAGCCCTCCAGCGTCCATCTTGGCCTTGCTATTTCTTTTCATGAGATTTTGGCTAATCTTGGTCCCTTGGTCCTCCATCTAAATGTTGGAGTCTGACTGCCTGCAGCACACATTGGGGTCACATTCCTGTGCCTTAGAGAGAGGAGAAGCTGGGTGCAAAGATGATGCCAGTTGCTTTGCTGGAAACATGGGGTGGCTCTGCTGACAGAGGGCAGAAGGAAAGGGGGTGAAGCATCTTTTCCATCCCCCACTACTAATAGACCACTGGGAGCTACGGCAGCTGAAGGTTCAGGCATCTCAGCCTTGTTTCCCAGCAAAGCAGTGACAGAGAATGTGTAGGGGCCAGTGTCTGGGGGTGGAGGTTGGTGTGAAGTATTAGCACTGTGCTGCTCCTCATTAGCACTGTGGGACTCCTCTGTTTTGTCTCCTGCTTGCTCCTTGTCCCACTGCCCAGTACTGAGGAGGCAAATGATTGGGTGAGTGGAAAGAACAACCTCTGGGGAATAAGCTGACTCTAAAATTTCAGTGAATTTTAAAATTCAAAAATCTGAAGTTGTTATAGATTCAGTTGAACAAGCAGAGTGTAGAATTTCCTTTCAAATTTTCCTTTTCATATTAAGAAGTGATCTTGAGGAGAACTGCAGTTTTACTGTGCCCACAAAGTCACAATGCAGTTGGGGAGCAGAAGGGTTGTTGCATCTCTTTTCAGATGTTTCTGATAAAACACAAATAGGAAAGCCATTGACACAGGGCCTCAAATCTGTTTTGGAGGAATATAAAACTTCAAATAAACGCAGAGTAATTTCTGGGAATCTGAGATTTTCAACAAGTGCATGTACCTTTTATGAGGAACTGAGTGGAGATTTGTGATGGAGGAGGCGGGGTTCCCCCAGTGGCCTGGCATCAGAAAATGGTATGGAAAGAAGAGATGCTCTTCATTTTGCACAGCATCTTCCTGGTCTGTGAAGCTAGCTCCATAGTACTAATGATGTATGAGCAGGCATGATAGGGAATTACCACAATTACACGCGGTAATATTTACTCAGCTATTTGACGAACTCCAGAGCTGAGTCTTTGCTAATTAGATTCACCACCTAATGGCTATTCTTAATTCATGAAAAAGATTTTCAGAGGATTTAATGATCTGGATCAAGCAGAAGTGTGGTGTGTTGCGCACACATTTAAATGACTCCTCAAAAATTGCAGGGGCTGGGCCTGGGAGATTTTTATCACCCAAAACCCATTTGGCCTATTGAAATCAGAACTATTCCCTCAACTTCTGTAATGCTGCCCTACCAAGTAATAGGGACTCTTCTTGATAAAAATGATTTGGGAAACAAAAAAAGGGACAGAAAACTCTATTTATTATTTTATAGTTACATGACATTATACCAGACCAAATAATTCTCCCTTAATTAGGTTTGCTGGAGAAAACAAAGAAAGGAGAGTGATTAGAGAAGAGAGAAATTTTTTACATAATTTTAAATTTTTTATTAAGGCAGATTTCTCCTTGAGCTGTTAGAAACCTCACTGTCTTTGTTCTTACAGGGAATAATAAAGAAACCAGGGAATTTCAGACAAGGACAAAAATGTTCCAGCCTCCCTTTGGAGGGAGGTCAGCAGTTGTGTCCTGTGGTAGCTGAGTCTGCAAGGGCTGGGCAGAGACAGATGTGGAGGCTCTGCTCAGTCAGGTCAGTGACCAAAGGCTGCATTTGACGTCATCTTCATGCTCTGCAGAGGAGACAGAGTTCTTGTGTGCATTCAAGTTAAAAGGAGCCCAGAAAAATGGGCTTTAATTTGAGCAGAAGAGCTTTCATAGGGATAAACTTTGCATTGGTTCAGGGATGGGACAACAAGATAGGAGGTGGTGCAACTATAATGATTAATAATGTGGTGTGGGGCTCTCTGTCCATTTGTCTGGAGATCCTCAGGAAGGGAACAGTGTGTATCCAGGTGCCCCATGGGCTGTCCTGGATGAGGTAGCTGGGCTGCCTCTGCTGGTTTCTCCTGGTTTTTCCAGAATTGTTTCATTGCATGAAGCATCTAAGAATGCACTGTGTGGATGGCATGAGCTCCTTATTGATTTCACTTTCAGAACTGATCAAATTTTCCTGTCTCTTAACCTTCTAAACACCATCAGTCTCCCACTTCTTATGCATTTATAAAATGTGTCACCCAATGCATTTCTATGTTAATGCAGTTGTTAATGGCGCTAGACAGGAAGTAGTTCCTTCTCCTTCACAGACAATTTAGAGCTCCCCCCAAGATAAACACACACACACACACACACACACACACACACACAGAGACAGATACATAGATATGTTTATTTTATATATATGCAGGTGCCTATGTGGGTGTATATGGCTTTTGATTTCTAGGACTGATGAGTTATAGTTAGTAGACAGTAATTTAAGAGTCAACTGGGCTAAATATTATGATGGTCAATTCAAGTTTTTGTCCCTGGCCATGAGAAAATTATTCTTTTTATCCTTTTCACACTAGTTTGATGCACCGCACACAATTAAACACATCATATAAATGACTAAAATAATAAGTTAGCATTTGTCCCAATCTTGTCACCATCATGTCAAAGAAAATAACAAAACAGCATTATTCAGTGATCTGAATTGGCTGCTTTAACAGGCTGAGTTGCTTATGGAGACTGAAGCTGAAAGGTAGCCTGTTCTGGGATTTTCTTTCTCACGAATGTAAGAGACACACTCTAGTCCTGTGCATCTGTGCATTTAAGTATGTGTGTATGTGTGTTTGTAAAGACATCAAAGAAAAGCTGAAGTCAACGTTTGGAGTCAGGTTTTGCATGTGAATCCAGGGCCTCCTTTAGGATAAAATTCTTAGGAAGACAGCCCCATGTCTTTCTGCCTTTTCCCCCCAACAAATCCTCATCGTAATTATTTGTTGTCCTGCACTTCTGCATGCTGGAATCAGCGTTGGCACGACATGATTAAACACAGAGCAGGCACATTTGGCAGGGGCTGGGTGTGGATACACACACTGCAGAAAGGCCAGCTGGGCCCTGCCACCTGCCACTCCTGGTGATGGTGTTTGCTTGGTTCCCCCTCCCAGCTTTGGGGGTGACTGGCTGTTGCTGGAGATAAAACGAAGCCAGGCAAAATGCTTTGACATCTTGAAAGGTCTGGCAATTCACCTGGCTATTTTACTTCTTGTGTGACTTCACACATTCTTGAATATTTACTTATTCTTGAACATTTATTTTCAAACCACCATAAACCTTATAATTTTATGCACATTATTAATCTTACTGTAAACCATTCAACCAAGATTCATAGTACGTTTTGCCAAATAGTACAAAGGAAACATCGGTTTAATAAATGAAAAGGCAGAAAATAATGAGTTTGCGATTCTTCAAATATTGCTCACTTTTTTGTAAAGCTTGCTTGGTTTTTAGTCATAGTAAAATTTATGCTGTGTACCTCTTCAATTTCTTTATTTTGTCTGGAAGTGTCTTATCAAAGGGGATTAAAACTAAAAGCTAAAAAATGAGGTTTAAATACTGGAGCCATGGAAGTCTGAGGCTTGCTTGATGTGGCGCGTGTTCTCAGCTCCCTGGATAACTCAAATACTAGAGAGCCAAAGGGAGCTTCAACTATAAGAACTTACTGTGAGGCCCACAACTCTACTGAACATTTTTCATTTTTGATTTAGGTAATACATGCAATTGAAAAACTACTTCTTTGTGAGGTCTACATACCAGATATCACTTCAGATCATTTCTTTTTTTATATATAGTATATTTTTATCAACATAATTGTATGCTTTTTTTGATATAGGTTTAGAAAAACATTAAGCAGAGAAAAAAATCAAATATGCTTCGCACCTAAATATTCACATTTATGATTTTGATTTATTTCCCATTGTTTTATTTTCCTCTGGTCAATGAACAATTCTTGAATAAAATTTTATTCTTTTTCTAGTTTTATTTAATGTGAAAAAGGCCGAATAATATATTTAAGCCACTTGTACTGCAAGTATGTGAAATAATTCCAGCTTTGATCAGAGTTTTAGAGTTATAATTTGAAATTATTCACAGAGGTTTAAGTGATAATGTTTAACATTCATCTTTTGTAAAGCTTGACTGTTTATTCCTCTAAAGGAAACAAAAGTGGAAAAGTGTCCTGTTTTAAAAACGGAGGCAACATTGCAGTCTGCACATCGATGGTGTACACCTCATCCAATTTCTGTTTCAATGTATTAAGGGAGAATCTTAAAAAGTTATATGATCATGAATAAAAAGTATAATTTAAAACACTTATCCCATGAGATATTTAAATCCTTGGCCAGGCGCGGTGGCTCACGCCTGTAATCCTAGCACTTTGAGAGGCCGAGGTGGGTGGATCACAAGGTCAGGAGTTCAAGACCAGCCTGGCCAACATAGTGAAACCTCATCTCTACTGAAAATACAAAAATTAGCTGGTCATGGTGGCGAGTGCCTGTCATTCCAGGTACTTGGGAGTCTGAGGCAGGAGAAACGCTTGAACCAGGGAGGTGGTGGTTGCAGTGAGCTGAGATCATGCCACTGCACTCCAGCTTGGGCAACAAAGTGAGACTTTGTCTCAATAAATAAATAAATAAATAAAGCGCTATTTAAATACTCACTACTTTAAAAAAGTGTTCCATGGTTGAGAAAGCTTGGGAATCTTGGTGTCAAATAAGAGTAGAAGGGCCTCCTTCCTATACCATGACTGCTCAGAATCAGGAATGTGCTTATGTGTTTTGAAGGAGATTATGGGCCTCAATAGTCTCCAAACACAAGGATCCAGATAATTGTTTTCCCCTTGGAGTATACTGAGGGACAACGATTTTAGAGAACATGCCTTGGGTAGAAAAATATGCATGTATTTCCAAACCACTGTGCAAATGTATTTTTAAGGATGGGAGTTCTGTTTTACTTTGATTTTCACATTTTTACTTTGTCGTGGTCATTGTTACATTTGAAGCTGAGTTCACACAAAAATATTGGTGGGCTCTGGCAGTTGCATTGGCTCAGTGGGTCATAGAGTGTACCCATGATGATTAGGTTAGCAGGTCTTTGGAAGTTTGAATGATGGATCCAGGCATGGATCTGAAATTCTGAATATGAAGAAACCCTTAGTTGAAAAATGAACTCTTTCACTTAAGAACATTCCCTTTGGAAGTTTTCATTAAATTACTTGTTTCAAATTTTGAGTATATATACCGTGTTATTTTTCAGATATTATTTTTAGGCTTTTGAACAGAGAGAAAAATAAAACAGAGACTATTTTACCTATAACCATGTGTGACTTTTAAAGCAACAGTTATATCTCCAGAGAGATGTCAGAAGGTGGCAATAACATGTTTGCCATGCTATAGTGTAGTGTACTAAGCAAGTCATAGTTGATGTTGGTGTGCACCTCTATCAAAGAATATGACATAGTTTAGATACTTGCCTGTAATAAGTGTACCTTGCCTTGCAGACAATATTGTCATCAATTTAGGAAACGTGCTTCAGTGAAGATTAATTTGGAATAACCTATAAGCAAAATGACTGTGTGGTTTATGAAAAAATATGAAAAGACTAAAAAACAAAATAAATAGCCTGCATCTGTTGACTGTTTGCTCTAGCTCACGTGATCTCCTCGGCTTTGATACCATCGCCTCACACATTTAGTTAGGTAAACATGATTCGCAGAGGGCTGAACACATCTCCGGAACCAGACATTTGGCATTAAAAACCAAAGATCATGTAATTACTAAAGTGATCGGATCAGGCTCTGATTTCATTTTTAAGTGCTTGCTTATTGTTTCTTAATAGTTTCATTGGATATTTCACAAACATTTACTCTTCATAGGTTGGTGTATATCCAGAGAGCACTTGTGGGCAGTACTGTTCAGTGAACCTCTGCCTCTCTCCTGCACAGTGTCTTAAGTTGGCCCCAGGAGCAGTGTCTGAGATAGAGATAGACATTCTGATGCCTGGGATTGCCTGGGGAAGGGCTCTCAGGAGAGCAGCATTTGGGAGGAGGTGAAGTTGGCTGAGGAAAGGGAAGGAGCCAAGCAAGGGTGTGGTCTCAGGTGCCCTCCAAGAGAAAGAATGAGGCAGGCTAAAGGGATGAAAGGAAAAAAGCTAGGGGGACAAATTTTAGATTCAGGTCTTTCTGAGGGGTGAGATACAGGCAGGATCCAGATGATGTGAATATATCTGGGCAGAAAGTACCTCAGGCAGAGGGAACAGCATGTGCAAAGACCCTGAGGTGAGCACCTGTTTGGCATGTTCAAGGACCAGCAAGGAGACAACTAGGGCTGAAATAGAAAGAACCAGAGAAGAGTGGAGGAAAATGCAGCAGGACCTGGTGAGTTGCGGCAGAAAGGAGAATTCTACCCTGATTCCTTGAGGGGCACACAATTTCCAGTGTGACCTTCAACTTCTCCAAATGCCCATCTTGTCATCTATAAAATAAGATAAAGAGCTGGATGTTCTCCCAAGTCACACTAGTCCTAAAGTTCTATGATTCTAAAATGAATAAGACTTACTTCCTCACTTGTCAAATGAAGATGGGTTGCTCTTAAACCTGAAGACAATTAATAGACAATGTGAAATTTCCCAGAACAAGAGCCCATGACATTGTTGTAGAAGGGGGAATTTTTTAAAAGTTTAGTGCCATTTAGTAAGCAAACTGAGGAGCTCAGTGTCCCAGAAACCAACCTAATGGTGCAAGGTAAATCATGGGCATCGTTTTCTTCCTGCCTTTGAATTTGAGCTTTGAGTGGTGGCATAAATGGAGGTTCACACCAAAGTGTTTGATTTTAAGATGATATGGTAGCAGAATGATATGAAAAGGCAGATATATCAAGAAATTTCAGGATCTTCTTTGTTGAGATGTAATTCACACACCATAAAGTTTACCCTTTTAAAGTGTAAAATTCAGTGGTTTTTAGTATATTTACAAATTGTGGGATTGTCATAATGATCTAATTCTGAAACATTGTCATCATCCCCAAAAGATTACCCATTAGCAATCATTCCTTATTTTGCTCCCCCACTAGGTGCCAGAAACCAGTAATCTGCATTGCCTATCTGAACATTTCATATAAATGGAACCATAAAATCTATGGCTTTTGTGTCTAGCTTCTTAGTTGCTTAGCATAACTTTTAAAAGGCATATCCATCTATTAACATGTGTCAGTACTTGATTCCATTTTTACTGTTGAATAGTAGTTTCATTGTATGGATTTACCACATTTTGTTTACCTATTTCTCAGCTGATGGCATTTGGGTTTTTTCTGTGTTTCTGTGTTATGGATAATGTTGCTATAGACATTCATGTGCAGGCATTTGTGTGGACATTGTTTTCAATTTTTCCATGTGCTTACAGGACATTTGTATATCTTTGGAAAAAATTTCAAATATCTTGCCAATTTTTAAATTGCATTTTTTTATTATTGATTTGTAAGTGTTCTGTAGATGCCAGTCCTTTATCAAATATATAATTTGCAAATATTTTCTCCCATCTGTGGTTATCTTTTCAGATCCATCTATTTATCTATTTTGTTTTATTTTGTTGCTTCTGCTTTAGGTGTTGCATTTAAGAAACTATTACCCAATCTAAGGTCATTAAGATTGACACCTATGTATTCTTCTAACAATTTTATACATTTAGCTCTTCTAATTAGACGTTTTATTCAATTTTAATTAATTTTTATATGTGGTGTGAGGTAAGAATCCAACTTCATTCTTTTGCATGTGACTATCTAGTTGTCCCAGCACAATTTTTATTTATGTCAACTAGTATATTTTATTTAAAAATTTACTTTTGGAGCCTGTAAATGGATAAATTCTAAAATTACAGCAATACAGAGTATTTAACAATATTTAAATATTTCTTCTTACTCAGCCTGCCTTTGCGTTTTGCTTTCCATAAACAAATATGCTGGATGAAAGCAAAAATACTCCTATCTTTAAGTTCAATGCATGAGTTCCTTGAAAGCCATTTCAATTCAGAGTTTAATAATTACTGAACTTCATGTTATTCTGTCACAGATGATAATCAAATGGCCTACCTAAGTAGTATAAATCATAAAACTATAATATTATAAGCTAAGTCAATGGAATTTATAAAGTCAATGTAAAACAAAAACTATACAGATACACATGTGTATTGGGCCCTATTAGAAAAATGGCAAAATCACAAGTTTTGTTTAAAGAATGAGGTCCTTCAGCAAAGAGGAATGAGGAGTCATTGTCATCAAAAATTAAGAAGATTGCAGGTAAAAAGAAGTCAGCCTACAATTTTAATTAAGTAAAAGAGGAAGGGATAGTACATCATCACAGTTGATAACAGTTGAGGAAAATTCCATTACCATTCTATCACAAACTGGCTGACTACCTCAAAAGCTCAGAATTAGGCGCTTCAGGCATTCTGTTACTCTCCCACTAAGCCTCTTTACGTGGGACATAAACCTGCACTTATGACAACAACAGAATATTGTAATGCTCTGTAATCTGACAGCAAGTAATAGAAAAAAAATTAATGGAACCACATTATCTCACTACCCCTGAAAATAGGGGCTGAAATGAGTCATTAAGAAACAGTATTCAAAGAGCACTGCATTACCTAATGTGATTAATACAGCAAACAAAATTCAGCATTTTTCAATGGAAAAGGCCATACACAGTATTTGAAAATTAGGAATGCTTTTGATGCTGATTTTTATCAAAGTGGTACTCTAAGCCATTGAGTTGGAACAAACTCTAAACTCGAAATTAGTTGTATCCTTCTGTTTAATAAACCAATAGATGACAAAAAAGGCAAATGAAGAAAACAGCATCATATATCACAGTAGCTTTGTTTGTGCTATAGTTCTTGCTGTTTTGTAATATTTAGTGTACAATTCTTGTACTTTGTTAAATTTATATCCATGTATTTATTTTTGATGCTATTATAAATAAAATTTTTTAAAATTTTCATTTTCATATAGTTTATTGCAGTGAATGGAAATACAATTTATTTTTCTATGTTAATTTTGTATATTGCAACCTTGCTGACTCATTTATTAGCTCATAATATTTTTGTAGTGTATTCTGCTGTTGTTGAGTAGAGTGTTCTATATATATAGGTACATCTATTAAATCTATATGTTTTATAGTGTTCAAATTTTCTATTTCTCTATGAATCTTTTGCCTAGTTGTTATATCACTATTGAAATGGGATGTTGAAGTCTTAAGTTTTTTATTTTTGAATTATCCATTTTTCTTCAATTCTTTTAGTTTGGGGTTTTATTGTTAGGTGGATCTATCTTTATAATTGACAGATCTTCTTGAATGAGCCTTTATGATTATAAAATCTGTTTATGTATTTTTACTAACAATTTTTGTCTAAAGGTCTATTTCACTTGATATTAGTATTGCCATTCTTACTCTTTTATGGTTATATCTTTTTCCAGTCTTTTACTTTCAACTTGTGTGTCTTTCAACCTACAGTTTCAATCTACAATTTCTGTTAGACAGCATTTTGTTGGATCATTTCTTAATCAATTTTTTCAACCTCTGCCTTTTGATTGGTTGTTAATTCAGTCACATTTAATGCTATAATTGCTATAGGTGGGTTTATGTCTGCCATTTTACTTTTTGTTTTCTATATGTCTCATGTCTTTTTTTCTATTTTTAAAATAAGTATTTTTTTGTGTTAAATATTTTCAGTGTACCATTTGTATTTCTTTTACTATATTATTTTGAGTTATTTTCTTAGTGGTTTCCCTGGGGATTGAAATGATTATCTTAATTTAAAACAATCTTGTCCAAATTAATATCAATTTAACTTCAATAGTATACAAACATTTTGCTCTTATATAACCCATTCCCTCTCCTTTATGCTATTACTGTCATACAAATTACATCTTTATACATTGTATATATCCCTCAACATAGATTTAAAATTATTGTTTAATGTAGTTGCCTTTTAAATAAGATAGGAATTGAAGGTGTTACAGAAAAAACATACATCTCAACTACTTTTTTATTTGCCTATGTAGTTATTTTGTATTTTGTTTATTCATGTGGATTGGAGTTACTGCCTAGTGTCTTTTTATTATAGCCTTAAGAATTCTCTTTAGTATTTCTTGTAGGACTAGAAGCAAATTGTTTATCTAAAAATGTCTTAACCTCAACTTTTGAAAGGTAGTTTTCCTAGAAATAGAATTCTTGGTTGACATTTTCTTTCTTTCAGCACTTTGTTTTTTTTGTCGTTGTGTCTTTTTTTTTTTTTTCTGATACAGAGTCTAACTTTGTTGCCCAGGCTGGAGTGCAGTGGCGCAATCTCGGCTCATGGAAACCTCTGCCTCCCAGGTTCAAGCAGTTCTCCCACTCAGCCTCCCAAGTAGCTGGTATTACTGGTGTGCACCACCACGCCTGGCTAACTTTTGTATTTTCAGTAGAGACAGGGTTTCACCATGTCGGCCAGGCTGGTCTCGAATGCCTGACCTCAATTGATCCACCCACCTCAGCCACTCAAAGTGCTGGGATTAGAGATATAAGCCACTGCGCCTGGCCTTCTTTCAGCGCTTTGAATGTGTCATTACATTCTCTTCCAGCCTCCGTAGTTTAGGAGAGGAAATCTGTGGATAATCTCATGAAAATCCCTTGTGTATGATGAGTAGCTTCTCTTGTTGTGCTTCCAAAAGTCTCTTTGTCTTCTGATTTTGAGAGTTTGATTATGATGTGTCTAGGGATGGATCTGAGATTATTATATTTGGTGTTCACTGAGTTTCTTGGTAATGCAGATTAATATTTTTTCTTTAATTTTGAAAAATTTTGGCCATTTAAAAAAAATGTCTTTTTAAAAATCTTTCTTTCCTTCTTCATCTTCTGGGACTTTCATTATGAGTATTTGGTATACCTCATGGCGTCCCACAGATTTTTGGGGCTGTGTTCATTTTTCTTAATTCTTTTTTCTTCTCTTCCTCTAACTGGCTAATCTCAATTGACCTATCTTCAAATTTGTTGATTTCTTTTCTTCTGCCAGGTTAAAATTGCTGTTGAGCCCCTCTAGTAAATTTTTAAATTTTAGCTATTTTTTTACTCCAGAGTTTTTCTTTTGCACTTAAAAAATATTTCCATCTCTTTATTAATATTTTCTTTTTCATGAGACATCATTGTTATACTTTAGTTCATTACACAATGTTTTCTTTAGTTCTTTGAATGTCTTTCAAATATCTGAATTTAAGTATTTGTCTAATGAGCCCAGTATTAAATACCTGGAACCAGGAAGTTTCCCAGCCCTTGGTGAAGAATTCTGTGTGTATTGTTACATGCTGGTGCCTTAGCCTTCGTTTCCTACTTGTGCAGAGCCTCGAGGTCATCCAAACGTGATATCTCAGGGCCTTCTCAGGTTTTCCCAATGTGGGTGTTCAGCCCTAAGCTGCACATGGCCTTCTAGATTCACAGGTATATGTAAGAGCTTTTCAAAGTCCCCTAGAAGCAACTCATGACTTGGCTTTTTTGTTACCCTGTTGTTTGCCCCAGCTCTTCTCTTCTCATTCCCTCATGCAGTTGCAGTATTTTCAACACTCGCCACTGATTGTTTTTGACAAATGCCCCCAAGGAAAAGGCTTTTTGCACTGGTGGATGTATGGGAAAGGTAGAACAATGATAAATCTGTGATTGTGCTTTACCAGGAAGCTGCCAGACAGATCAAATAAAAACAATTTTCTCAGAATGGGGTGTTGCAGTAGGCTTTCACTCATTCTACTTCCTCCAGTGCCTGGGAGGATGCTGGTTTTCACTATGAGTGAGAAATTATTGATTTTCAAGGCTACTGCAGATTTGGAAAGAAAGGGATGGGAATAAGACAAGGTAAAATGCCTTATAACTTACTGTTTTTATTAGGATTCAGCTACTTTTCTTGAATATATTTTCCTCAAATTGAAGCATTTTTGCCAGTGTTGTTGTTACTTTAATTGAGGAAAGAATTTTCTGTGCTTCTTAATATGCCATTCCTGCTGATATCTCTCTATAACATATTTTTAAGAAGCATGTTGCCACACAATTATCTTTTATCCAAAGATTTTTCATTAGTGGGGAGGCTAATTGTAGCAATGGGTGAAGCAGAGCCAAGCAGCTCATTGGTGGAGGTCACTCAGGATCAATGAGAGAAGAAAGCATATAGTTAGTGTGCACACTCACCACGCAGAAAACCCAAATCATTCGGGAAAAGAAATAAGTGAAATTTTTTTAAGTAATTGAAAGTTTCTCATCTTGAAAGGAAAGGGGATAATAATGCCTATCATATGAATGGCTGGAAATTTATAGGAATAATATGGAATATGTATAGCACTTTGGGCCATGAATTGTCAGTAAGTGCTAGTATTTATCTTATAAATGGAAAGAATAAATAAGCAAGTCAATAGAAAGAAATGACAACAAAATGTTTTCTGATATTTGTGGTTATATAACTATGAATGTATACTTTGGGCTCTGGGAAGAAAGTCACCTAATATTGTGGAGCCTATTGCCTCTTGAGATGGGTTGGCAGTCAGTGTTCTGAATAAGTTATTCCACCCAGCATGAGATTCTGGTAGTGCTGAGATTGCCAAGTTCTTTGCATAAAGATTAGTTAAAGACTGCCAATGTGCTGCCGATAGACAAATCAGAGTGAACATCTTTTTGTGGCTGGCAGGAGTATGAGTGGTGGGAAAAAGAATATATTGGGAGTTCCTGGTGAGTGAGGAGGATGAAGTGAGAGGCAATACACAGTTAGCAGGGAAGAAACATTCAGAGAGTGGGAGGATGGGTGTTGACTGCCATCTTGGTTCAATGGGAAGCTGAGCTTTTAGAGTGGATCAAGCTGACAATACTGGTTCTGCCACGTGGTCTGTGCTGATTACTTGATCTTCAATTGCTCAGATCTTCTAAATTATATCAAGGATTTTAAAAAGTATAATTAACAACCTGGACCAATTTTATCAATTTGGTGAAATTAGAGGTGGTGTTGATGTTCTTTTGCCCTAAAATGTTCTTTTTTTTTTTTTTTATGCTTTCTTTTTTTTAAATTTTATTATTATAATACTTCAAGTGCCCTAAAATGTTCTAATCTGGTTGCTTTTTATGCATTTAAAGAAAAATTAAAAAATATTTGGTTGATATATTTCTTATTCCTACGTGTCATTCTGAGTAACCATGGATAGGTGTCTGTTAATTTAGCACTTAAGATGGAGGCATGGTGATTTATCTAAATGAAAAATTGTTTGCTTACATAATTAAAATGCAAACAGGAACACTCATATTCTAATTACCTTTCAGAGACCATTTGGGGGAATATTTATGATAACTAACTTGCTTTCCGTTGGCTCTTTAAACACCTTTTAATAAACCACAAAATAGTAGATTCTAAGAGTATCTTTCAAATGACATAAGATGTGTTTATAAAGAGTAAACTCTGTTTCCCCCCAGACCTTTACAATCTTAGTCTTCAGAGGAATCCCTGTTTCATAGCTTTTTGGGCATTATTCTTTTTAACCAATGTATTAAACAGTTTGTTTTACACACACACACCACAAACACTGCCTTTTACTGATATACTGCACTCACTGAAAAGAAAAGAATGTATGTATATGAATGTATATACCTTCATTATATGTAAGAAAGAATGTAATCATACATTAGCAGTCTCCTCAAAGCCCTCTGGTGTCTTCCAACCTTAGACTAAAAGCCGGTGTCTTTAAAAACCTTACAAGGCCTTACAAGATCTGTATGTCCACCCCATCTTGCCTCACCCACTGTGACCCCTAGTTCACCATCTTTAGACATGGTGGACTCTTCACTTTTCCTGGACATACCAGGCATATTCCTGCCTTAAGGTCTGTGTATTTGCTGTTCCCTCTGACTGAGACAATCTTGCCCTATATATTCATATGGGACCTTTTCTCTTCTTTTTCGGGTCTTTGCTCAAATGCCACTGATCACTGAAGCTTCCCCTGCTCATTCCTTTTATTAAGTAGCAATCTTACTCCCGCTTTCAGTTTCCCTGTCTCCTTTCCCTACTCTGCTTTTCATGGAAGCATTTACTGCCATTTGGTACGCTATGCAGTTTACCCACTTATCAGCTTCTCCAACAAGAGTGCCTGCTCCTTACAGCAGCTGGATCTTTTTGGTTCTTTTCTGTGTCATTAGCAGCCCAAACAGTGCCTGCTACATAATAGATGTATAGTAAATGAGTGAATTGACAAATGAGTGAATGGCAGTCTCAAGTTTTCATATTTAAATCCCAGAGGTTGGAATATGATGAGGAATTGTACCTATAAATTACTGTAGAAAGATGAATATTAGTTCAGTGGTATTTTGATCAATAGAAAAGGCCATCTGTGGTGAAGTTAAATTGTGAACTGCTGCTAGATTAGAAAACAAAACCTAGGACATTTGTGTTATGTGTAGGTCTTGAGCCCATACTTCAAACTTCCTGATCTCATGGCTTTTGATAACTCTTTTGCCTTTCCCAGAAACGTGGGTTTGGGAAGTTGCTATGTCCTAGAAATCACAAAGTATATATTTATCTTGTAACACTGCCTTCTTGGTGTTGCATAAATGCTAGAAGCACCATCCCCCTCATGAAGACTTTCACCTTTGATGCCTACTGCCTAGAATGCCTCTGACTTGGTCTTCACTTGGCTCATTCCCACCCTCCAGGTGTTGACTCACCAGCCGCCCTTGCAGAATTCTCCAACTGTCCAATTCATCCCTCCGTTTTTCAGTACCTTATCACCATGTGTATTTTACTCTGAGCATTCATCTCTAATATATGGTTTGCAATCACTTTAATTACTTATTTGTATCCATGTTTGTTGTCTGTTTTCACAGAGTAGAATATCAACTCATGAGATGAGAGATCTTGTTTCAGTGCCTGGCCCACAGCATTAGCTCAATAAATATTTATTGAATCATTGAATGCATCCAGACTTTCATAAATGATTCCTGGTTATGACTCAGGGTTACAAATGACTTTGCTTCTTGTAAATGACTATTAATTTTGACATTTATACTTAGAATATGGTGGAATTGTGGGGTCTCTATTATAATTCTACATGTACATTTTAAGTACCCGTTTCTTTATGTATTTCCTGATTGTAGATATTACATATTCTAGTTGTAAAAACAAAACAAAGCTGTAGAAATTTATAATGTGTAAAACAAAGAACTGTTTATTGGCAACTCTCTCAGATTAAAATTAGACTCTTTTGATAAACTAATTGTACCTTGTTTTCTTCAAACTTAAAATATGCAATGGAACTCTTTTCATTTTGACATCTTGCAAAAAACTTTATTCTTTTTAAGAACATTGTACTGTGTGGAATATACTATATATTTAGCCATCTGTGGTGAGGCTAAATTGTGAACTGCTGCTAGACTATAATACAAAATTGAGGACGTTTGTGTTATTTAAATTCATTTAAACAATTTCATATTAGTGGGCATTCATCTTGTTGCCAGTGGGTTTTTGGGTAAGTGTAAAAAGTTGCAATAAATATACTTCTACATCTGTGTATTTTTCTGTAAGAAAAATTCAGAAAAGTACATTTTTGTGTACTGTATTAGTCTGTTTTCATGCTGCTGATGAAGACATACCTGAGACTGGGCAATTTACAAAGGAAAGAAGTTTAATGGAGAAATCACAGTTCCACATGGCTAGGAAAGTCTCACAATCATGGCAGAAGGTGAAAAAGTCACATCTCACATGGCAGCAGACAAGAGAAGAGAGCTTGTGCAGGAAAACCCCCCTCTTAATAACCATCAGATCTCGTGGGACTTACTATCATGAAAACAGCAAGAGAAAGACCTGCCGCCATGATTCAGTTACCTTCCACTGGGTCCTTCCCACAAGACTGGGAATTCAAGATGAGATTTGGGTGGGGACACAGCCAAACCATATTATCCTGCCCCTGGCCCCTCTCAAATCTCATGTCCTCACATTTCAAAACCAATTGTGTCTTCCTAGCAGTCCCGAAAAGTCTTAACTCATTTCAGCATTAACTCAAAAGTCCACAGTCCAAAGTCTCATCTGAGACAAGGCAAGTTCCTTTTGCCTATGAGCCTGTAAAATCAAAAGCAAGTTAGTTACTTCCTAGATACAATGGGGGTACAGACATTGGATGAATACAGCCATTCCAAATAGGAGATATTGGCTAAAACAAAGGGACTACAGGCCTCATGCAAGTCTAAAATCCAGCGGGTTAGTAAAATCCTAAAGCTCCAAAATGATATCCTTTGACTCTATGTCTCACATTCAGGTCACACGGATGCAAAAGGTGGGTTCCCATGGTCTTGGGAAGCTGTACTCCTGTGGCTTTTCGGGGTACAGCCCCTCCCTCCCAGCTGCTTTCACAGGCTGGCGTTGACTGCCTGTGGCTTTTCCAGGTGCACAGTGCAAGCTGTCAGTGGATCTACCAGTCTGAGGTGTGGAGGATGGTGGCCCTCTTTTCACAGCTCTACTAGGCAGTGCCCCAGTAGGGATTCTGTGTGGGGGCTCTGACCCCACATTTCCCTTCTGCACTTCTCTAGCAGAGGTTCTCCACGTGGGCCCCAACCTTGCAGCAAACTTCTGCCTGGGCATCCAGGTGTTTTCATACAGCCTCTGAAATCTAGGCAGAGGTTCCCAAACTCCAGTTCTTGACTTCTGTGCACTCACAGGCTCAACACCAGGTGGAAGCTGCCAAGGCTTGGGACTTGCACCCTCTGAAGTCTTGGCACAAGCTCTACTTTGGCCCCTTTCAGGCATAGCTGGAGCAACTGGGACACAGGCACCAAGTCCCTAGGCTGCACACAGCATGGGGACCCTGGGCCTGGCCCACAAACCATTTTCTCCTAGGCCTCTGGGCCTGTGATGGGAGGGGCTACTGTGAAGGCCTTTGGCATGCCCTGGAGACATTTACCCCATTGTCCATTGTCTTGGGGATTAACATTCAGCTTCTAGTTACTTACACAAATTTCTGTAGCTGACTTGAATTTCTCCTCAGAAAATGGGTTTTCCTTTTCTGTCACATTATCAGGCTGCAAATTTTCCAAACTATTTTACTCTGCTTCCCTTATAAAACTGAATGCCTTTAGCAGCACCCAAGTCACCTCTTGAATGCTTTGCTGCTTAGAAATTTCTTCCACTAGATACACTAAATCACCTCTCTCAAGTTCAAAGTTCCACAAATCTCTCGGGCAGTGGCAAAATGCCACCAGTCTCTTTGGTAAAACATTATGAGAGTAGCCTTTGCTTCAGTTCCCAACAAGTTCTTCATCTCCAACTGAGACTACCTCACCCTGGACCTTATTGTTCACATCATTATCAGGCTTTTGGTCAAAGCCATTTAACAAGTCTGTAGGAGCTTCCAAACTTTCCCACATTTTCCTATCTTCTTCTGAGCCCTGCAAACTGTTCCAATCTCTGCCTGTTACTCAGTTCCAAAGTTGCTTCCACATTTTTGAATATCCTTTCAGCAATGCCCCACTCTACTGATACAAATTTACCATATTAGTCTGTTTTCATGCTGCTGATAAAGGCACACCTGAGACTGGGCAATTTACAAAGGAAAGAGGTTTAACGGAGAAATCACAGTTCCATGTGGCTGGAGAAGCCTCACAGTCATGGCAGAAGGTGAAAGGCACATCTCACATGGTGGCAGACAAGAGAAGAGAGCTTGTGCAGGAAAACTCCCCTTTATAATAACCATTAGATCTTGTGAGACTTACTGACTATCACAAGAACAACACAGGAAAGACGTACTCCCACGATTCAATTACCTCCCACTGGGTCCCTCCCACAACACATGGGAATTCAAGATGAGATGTGGGTGAGGGCACAGCCAAACCAAATAATGTACATTAATATGTATAAGGCTGGAGAATGAAGAAGACTCTTACCTAAAACATAACAAAATAGGAAACAGTGCTCAGGAAACAGTGAGAGCTTTTGAGATGCTATACCTGAAAGGCAAAAATTGGAATTTTATTCTCACAGATAAAATAATTATGACAATTACTAAGCAGCACAGAAGAACACGTATAGCCTCTGTTAGATGAAATAGCATTTTATAAAATTGTATATACACTATTTTAGCAACCACTTAAAATTGTGCATATCTATGAATCATTATGGGAAAAAAGATTTTTTGAAATTTGATTAATTAGGAAGGATAAATCAGGACGGTATTTGTTTTCCTTTCTTTTCATTTTCATTGCCCTTGTTAGTGAAGTGGTCATAAACTTAACCCAGTTTCAACCGGGAGCTGAAACAAGGGTGTGACAAGGACTGAAACAGGGATGGATGTGTGGAATTGAGGAAGTGGGCAGAATCAATATGCAAAAGGCAGTGCATCCATTCAGGGCTGCAGAGGGGAAGTCAAGGAGGGAAAATGAAAGAACATCAAGCTGTGTGGCCATGGCAAAATGATTTCTGATTCCGTGGAGGTATATAAGGAAGATAGCAGCAACAGAGTTTAGATATTTACATTAGTTTGAAACTAAGTAACATTAAATATACTTTTCTCTGAAAAAATTTCCATAAGATCTGTATTATTTCTTTTTTAAAATTTGGAAGAATTCACTTGTGAAACAGTGTGGATCTCAGGTGTTTTTTTATAGATGGGTTTCTAAAAATGAATACAATTTTTTAAAAATATAAAACACTCCTCAATTTGTTAATTTCTTCTTGTATCAGCTTTTAAATGTTAACATTTCTCAATAAATCTACCCATTTCATCTAAATTGTCAAACATATGGGTAAAAGTTGTTTATAATAGCTGCTTGTCTTTTAAATGTCTGTAGTCACATCTTTCTTTGTTGTTTTGACATTGAATTTGTTTATTCTTTTCTTTACTTTTGGTCACTATTCCTAGGAATTTATCAATTTTATTAATCTACTAAAGAGCCAACTTTTGGCTTTGTTCATTTTCTTAGATTGTATTTTTAAGAACTTCCACCTCCTGAGCATCTTCCCTCACATGGTCATGCTATTTGTCTTTGCTAGATTGTGGCAAGCAGGAAGGGGAAAAAATGCTTCAGGTGAAGAACAAGCAGATATAGGTCACAATTCAGGGAAAGTCACCACCCCCCACCCTTCCCCTCAACACAAACCCTCTTTCCCTGGAGTACAGGCAACAGAACAATTACATTTTAGATATATCTATATTAGGAAGATATGATCTACTTAACAAGGAGCCTGGTTAAATTATGAAACTTATACTGTTTCTCAGATTTTCCCCTTTTTTTGCTGCTAAAGATTTAGATCAATGTTGCCAAACTTTTCTTTTCTTTTTTTTCTAAAATATAGAGAGTCTTCCAATGTTTACCAGGCTGGTCTTGAACTCCTGGGGTCAAGCAATCATCCAGCCTTGGGATCCCAAAATGCTCAGATTACGGGAGTGAATCACCATGCCTGGCCTCCAAACATTTTAAAACTTTCCTTTTTGCAAAAGAGAGTGTGTGGAAGACAGAGGCAATCAAAGCAGCTCCTCATGGGTTCCAGTGGTCTTTGAAGTTTCATTAGAGAGTTTCATTACTGAGGTGGTTAAGAGTATGGGCCCTTGGCTTGATCTACCACTTACAAACTGTGTGGGCCTGGAGGGCAGTGCATACTTACATTTGAGGATTGAAGACGAGGATAATATCACTGGGTCAAAATTCTTCAGTTTTAGTCCAGACCATTTGGGTGTTCCAGAGACCAACTGTCTCCCGTTTTCAGAGACAATACTGTCATTCTTTTACATGAGACTTACTCTTGGCACAGGCTAGGACATTTAAGTTGGTTCAGGGCTCTCAGATCACATATTTATAATCCCAGTCTGATCTCCTGATGTGTGGGTGACCAGGCATAATTTCAAGTCTGATTTGAAAATGTCGCCTGTTTCAAAGATCACAAAACAGTTGGGATATTGCTACTTAATAAATCGTTTATTTTGCATGGAATATTTGGTCCATAAAATCCCATTTACAAATACCTTTAAGGCAATATTTCTCCAAGCTGGTATTAAGAAGCAAGAACACTGTGAGATGTTTCAGTGAAAACCACACACACACACACACACACAAACAAACACAATAACAACAACAACAACAAAATAATTATTTCACAGTTAGATATGTTTTTTTTTTTAACCCAACTTTTTTTTTCTATAAGTTATTGAGGAACAGGTGGTGTTTGGTTACATGAGACAGTTCTTTAGTGGTGATTTGTGAGATTTTGGTGAACTCATCAGCTGAGGAGTATACACTGCACCCTATTTGTAGTCTTTTATCCCTTGCCCCCTCCCATCCTTTTCCCCAAGTCCTCAAAGTCCATTGTATCATTCTTTGTATCATGCCTTTGTGTCCTCATAGCTTAGCTCCCACATATGAGTGAGAACATATGATGTTTGGTTTTCCATTCCTGAGTTACTTCACTTAGAATAATAGTCTCCAATCTCACCCAGGTCACTGCAAATGTAGTTAATTCATTCCTTTTTATGGCTAAGTAGTATCCCATCATATATATATACCACAGTTTCTTTATTCACTCGTTGATTGATGGGCATTTGGGTTGGTTCCACGATTTTGCAACTGCAAATTGACTGACCATCAACAAAGCAAACAAAAACATAAAGTGGGGAAAGGGCATCCTTTTCAAAAAATGGTGCTGAAATAATTGGCTAGCCACATGTAAGAGAATGAAACTGGATCCTCATCTCTCACCTTATGCAAAAATCAACTCAAGATGAATTAAGGACTTAAATCTAAGACTGGAAACTATAAAAATTCTGGAAGATAACTTTGGAAAAACCCTTCTAGACATTGGCTTAGGCAAGGATTTCATGACCAAGGACCCAAAAGCAAATGCAACAAAAACAAAGATAAATAGTTGGGACTTAATTAAACTAAAGAGCTTTTGCACAGCAAAAGGAACAGTCAGCAGAGTAAACAGACAAACCACAATGTGGGAGAAAATCTTCATACTATACATCTGACAAAGGAGCAATATCCAGAATCTACAACGAACTCAAACATATCAGTAACAACAACAAAAAAAACAAACAATCCCAACAAAATGTGGGCTAAGGACACAGTCAGATATGTTTCTGAAACATTGAGTTCTCAGCATCCACCTCAGAGAGCCTCGTTGAGCTTTAGTTTATTTATCGCTGAAGAATTGTACAGAAAAACCTACAATATGGTATCTGAGTCTGGGTTCTCCTAGTGCAGACCCAGAAATAAGGTTGTACTTGTAAGTAGTTATTTGGGAGGTGATGCTGGGAAGCACTGCTAGGGAGAAGGGAAGTAAGACAGAGGGGCCAGCAGCCAGTAGAACACATATGGTTAAGCAGGTTACTGCTGAGGAATTCAGTCCGGCCAGGGACTTCTGAGAGATGGTGGAGACCATATCTCAGTGGTGAGAAAGGCAGAGTGGTAACCTGCCCTCCAATCCATCATCCACTGAGGGAGGCTCCTGCAGCATTCACCCCAGGCTGCTCCAGCCCGACTTGTGCACACTGAGAGAAAGCCCTCAGGCAGTGAGTTTTAGGGCTCTGCAATGGGAGGCGGCCAGCATGTAATGGACAGATAGGTGCTTTGGGGATGTGGGTGTACACTCTCAACTCTGCTACATTCAGGATTTCTCAAGTTTGACCACACAATGTCCTTTCCCTGTCTCTCCCCTGTGGATATTCCCTCACCTTTTGGTAAGAGCTATCAACGTTCCATGGACCCAGTGTTTTGTTCCATGTCCTTGGGATCACTATAGTTTTAGGTTATGCTTTTTCTTCCCCAGATCAACATCATAACAACGAAATGAGGGGTCCATAAGATTTTCTTTTATAAAAGAATGTCTAACCCAAAAGTAGAAACATCTTTTTTTTAACTTTTATTTGAGTTTTAGAGGTACAGGTGCAGGTTTGTTATATAAATTGTTTGTTGTGGGGGTTTGCTGTACATATTCTTTTGTTACTCAGGTAATAAGCACAGTGCTGGGTACATGGTTGTTAGATCCTCACCCTTCTCTCTCACTCCCAAGTAGGCCTCAGTGTCTACTATTCCTTTCTTTGAGTCCATGTGTATTCAATGTTTAGTTCCCACTTATAAGTGAGTACATGTGGCGTTTGGTTTTCTGTTCCTGCATTAGTTCATTTAGGATAATGGCCTCCAGCTCCATCCATGTTGCTGCAAAGGACACTATTTTCTTCTGTTTTTATGGCTGCATACTATTCCATGGTGTATATGTGCCACATTTTTTTAAACCAAGCTAGCACTGATGGGACTCTAGGTTGATTCCATGTCTTTTCTATTGGGAATAGTGCTGTGATGAACATACGCATGCATGTGTCTTTATGGTTTATGTTCCTTTGGGTGGATACCCAGTAATAAGACGGCTAGGTAGAGTGATAGTTTGGTTTTACGTTCTTTGAGAAATCAACAAACTGCTTCCCACAGTGGCTGAACTAATTTTCATTCCCACCAATAGTGCATAAGCATTCCCGTTTCTCCACAACCTCACCAGCATCTTTTATTTTAAAAATTTTTAACAATAGCCATTCTGACTGATGAGAGATGCTATCTCACTGTGGTTTTGACTTGCATTTCTCTAATGATTAGTGGTGTTGAGCATGTTTTCATATGCTTGTTGGCTATATGTTTGTCTTCTTTTAGAAAGAAGAAACCTGTCTGCTCATGTCCTTTGCCCACTTTTTAATGATGTTGTTTGTTTTTTTGCTTGTTAATTTTTTTAAGTTCTTTATAGATGCTGGATATTAGACCTTTGTCAGATGCATAGTTTGCAAATGCTTTCTCCCATTCTGTGTGTTGTCTACTTACTTCATTAATAGTTTATTTTGCTGTGCAGAAACTCTTTAGTTTAATTAGGTCGCATTTGTCAATTTTTGGTTTTTGTTGCAACTGCTTTTGGCATCTTTATCATAAAATCTTTGCTAGGGTCTATGTCTAGAATGGTATTTCCTTGGTTTTCTTCAAGGGTTTCTTTTTAGTTTTAGGTTTTACATTTAAATCTTTAATCCATCTTGAGTTGATTTTTGTATATGGTGTAAGGAAGGGGTCCTGTTTCAATCTTCTGCATACGGCTAGCCAGTTATCCCACCACCATTTATTGAATAAGGAATCCCTTCACCATTGCTTGTTTTTCTTAGCTTTGTCAAAGATCAGATAGTCGTAGGTGTGTGGCTTTATTTCTGGGCTCTCTATTCTGTTCCATTGGTTGATGTGTCTATTTTTGCACTAGAGCCATGCTCTTTTGGTTATTATGGCCTTGCAGTATAGTTTGAAGTCAGATAATGTGATGCCTCTAGCTTTGTTCTTTTTGCTTAGGATTGTTTTAGCTATTCCGGCTTTTTTTGGTTCCATATGGACTTTAGGATAGCTTTTTCTAATTCTGTGAAGAGCATCACTGGTAGTTTGATAGGAATAGCATTGAGTCTGAACAATGCTTTGGGCAGTATGGCCATTTTAACAATACAAAAGAACAAACTTCTACCTCTGTTTGCCATCTCCACTGCTCAGCCCCACATGCAAATATATCCCTTGCAGAATGTCTTATGCCACTGCCTGCTCCACTTGCTCTGGTCATGTAATCACCTACCTCCAAACTCAGTGGGTAAAACATGACATCTATTCAACTCACAGAGCCTGTAAGTTGGCTTAGACAGAGCACAGTGGAGTTGTCTGGTCTCCACTCTGCAATGTTGCGGCCTCACATGGAAGATGCCAGGCTGGGCTGGACTCATCTGTTCCTCCCTCACATGGCTAGGACCAGCACTGGGGAGATTCACACAGAGAGGAGCTGGAACACTGGGGGCTCCCCGGGCTTGTCTATCTCTAGGTGGCCTCTCAGCATGGCAGCCTCAAGGTAGGGAGGCTTCTTCCCTGAAGGCTCAGGGCTCCCAAGGTGGGGGTCTCAAGGGAGAGCCGGCCAGGCGGAAACATCACCTTTTATGATCTAACGTCAGGAGCCATGCATCATCATTTCTGCACATCTATCCATCAGGATAGTTACACAGGTGTGCCCAGGTGTAGAGGGAGGAAATACAGGCCCCACCTCTCATGAAGAAGTGGCATTGCATTGAAAGGGCAGTGTGTGAAACAAAAGAGGTAAGAATGAAGCTGTTTCTGAAAAATGCAGCCCCTAACCCTGCTAGGAATCTCAACAGGAGATGAATGAGGTGCACCTCTCTAGAGTTCGGGGAAACTGCTCCCACTTCCCGGTCCCCAAGCCATGTTGGACTCTGCACCACAGGAAGAACGACCATCCTCCTCTTTTTTCCGCAGGGCCTGGACATGCCTTCTTTTTTTGCTTCATTTTCGGCACCTGGTATCATGCTGCACACAGCAAGAGTGAAGGACCATGTTTGAGTGAATGAGTGCGTTGCCTCCTGCTTCATTTTAGCATCTCTTGTTAGGAGAAAAGGGCAGAGGAAACAGCACAAATGCCAAGCTTCGTGGAATTCAGTGGGAGAGCCGATGCATCGGCTTTCCCTCGGTGCCTGTCACAGTGCTGGGGCTCTAAGGCCTCCCTTGCTCTGCTCCTCGTGACATCCATGGAATAGGCGCTCAAATCCTCCCCCTCCTCTTATATGTGGAGGGGACTCATATCCAGAGATTCTGACTGCGATTCCCAAAGCACACAAGCACGAGGAGGAAGGGAACCCAAGTTTGCCTGATAAAAGAGTCCAGGCTTTCTTCCTGGAGCCCATCTTCCTTTAGAAGGAGGAAGTAGACCCCCAGGAGCTCTATTTCAAAGCCCTGCCCTCTGATCTCCTTCAGATGGATGGCACCGAGCCGGGGAGGAGCTGTTTCGGCTCCCTCCGCTCCCAAGCTGGGCTTACACTTCCTGCTCTGTGAGGCTGACTCCTCCCCTTTCTCCACATGCCGCCGTATATTGGAGACTTCACCGCTCAGTTCAACATTCAGGAACCTCACTTCATTTTAATATGTTTTGCTCTGACAGAAAATTCATTTCCCTGGAGCTGAAGCTGCTCCCCCTGCCAAGAGCTGAACTGGCTGGTGCCAGTCCCGGGGCACTGGCTGTGCCAAGTTCAAGGATGAAGGGTAGGTCCCTTTTCCTGCCATTTACCTTCCCAGATTCTTTCACAAGTTGGGTTGGAACCAGGAACTGGAAGTCCAGGAGGGTATTTTGTTTCTCTCATTGAGGTTTTCTAGTGAGTCCCACCCCGAACCCCACATGCGAAGAGGGACCTAAATGACTCACCGTGCAGGGGTGGAGCAGGGGCCTCCGCAGTCCCGAGTCTAACCTCCACCAGGGCAGCCTGAGCCTGCAGCTTGATCTCCACCCCTCATGGAAACAGCCTGGCTGCAAAGATTTTACTGCCCGAGGGACACGGGGAAAAGGCCACCCCTCTGCCGCATATGAGTCACTGGTCTATAAACAGCTGCTGGGCGCCTGAATGCCCCTCACACTTTGTTTGCCAGCCCGAAAGCCTCATATTTCCCTGCAACGAACTGCTACTTTTTTAGGATTGTAGGAGTTTTACAAGCTTTAAGAAGTTTATAGTGTCAGATTAAGTAAGATCCAGCGCTAAGAATTTGATTTAATGTTTTCAAGAGAATTCATACACGTGGCTCATAAATTCTGGAACAAGATCCCTACAGACTCCAGCATAACTGATCTAGGAGAAACTCTCTATGAAACCTTTCTCTTTGGTGAGCTATGGAAAATATTTGCTGCCTACAGCCTGGGGTGATGGCAAACATTCTTGTGCAGGCCTGGTGTCGGGGTGCACAGTGATGTGGCACAGCTGTGACCATGCCGGTTGGTCTCGAGCTTGCGGCCTGTCACAGGGTGTTTACCTGAGAATGAATCTGAGAGGCCACAGGGCTGGAATTGTGTCTCGCGGGCAGAGGAAAATGTGCACAGCTATTTTAAAGCCGAGGGCTGTACATCTTGTCCACGGCCTGCTGTTCACAAGGACAAACAGGCTCACCTAAGGAGAGGGACAGTCTTTAAACAAACCTCGTTACACTTCAAGAGTCGCTTTCAAATTGGAAAGAAAGGGGGACAAAAGGGTCTTACATGCGTCTATGATGAATGAGACACACAGTCACAGAAGCAGCGGCAGACTCACATTCTCCTCGCTGCTGGGGAGCCTGAGAGACAGCCTGGTGTGGATATGCATGTGTACATGCTCATACAGATCAGCCTTACACACAGATATGCACACATGCACACAGATGGACACACAGCCACACATACCTGTACATGCACAGATGTATACAAACCTACACACACGCACATGCTCACACACAGATACACACACATGCACACAGATAGGCACACATTCACACACCTATACATGCATAGATACACAAATCCACACACATGCACATGCTCATGCACAGATATACACACAGATAGACACACATCCACGCACACCTATACATGCATAGATGTACACAAATCTACACACATGCACATGCTCAGACACAGATATGCACACATGTACACGGACACACATCCACACACACCCATATACACATAAATACACAAATCCACACACGCGCACATGCTCACACACAGATATACACACATGCACACAAATGCACACAGATAGACACACACACACAAACGTACACACACAGATATATACACATCTGCACACATGCACATGATCACATACAAATATACACACAAATTCACACAAACATATATACATGTGCAAACACAGAGATATACAGTCACACATGCACACACATGCACACATCTAGACACATGCAGATACTGCATGTTCTCACTTAAATGTGGAAACTAAAAATTGAGCATACACATTCACACATACAGACACACACACAAATTCACACACGTCCACATTCACTCACAGATATACACATACATTTACACATACATACATTTCCAAACACAGATATCTATACATTCATACATGCACACACATGCAAATATATGCACACTGATATGCACAAACATATACATACATATACAACATGTGCGCTCACACAGATATTCACACAAATTCACACACATTCATAGACATCTGTTCACACACACTTGCGTGCAAATCTAAAAACACAGACAAGTATAAACACGTGTTCAATACACGGAGATGCTCAAGCATATACACACTCTCACTCATACACACTCACATGCACATACACTCAACAGCACTGCACAGGCATGCTCACCTCAGAGACCAACACACACTCCCACATACACTATCACACATGCACACACAGTCTCACACTACCTCATACACACCCCCACACCCACATAGATGTTTGTAAGCACATTTCTTTACATACAGGCCCTCACACACGTTCTCACCGATGGACTCACACACTCCCTTACACACTCATACACATACAACTTGCACTCAAACACACGAATGCCGTGTCTCTGGTTCTTCTGAACATTTTTAGAAAGTGTTGTTGTCCCCAGCTCTGGGAACACCCTCCCTTTGGAGGCCCATGTGGGCCCAGTTGCCCTAGTGTGCCCACCCACACGCGAAGGAGTTTAGGTCAAAAGGTTTCTGCAACTTTCTCCCTCCTGTGTCCTCCAAAAGGAGGATGGTGACTACTATGGTGGTTTTGAGGCCACCTGGGGAGCTGCAGATAGATTCTCCTTGGTCGGTTGAATCTTCATGGCCAGGTTCATTGACTCTGAGAAGTTAATGAGCAATTTGCATTTTCCTGTTTGAGTGCCTGTATTTTGTCAGCTGAAGTTTATTTTATGTAAATGGGTCACCTCTCTGCACCCTTCCATTCTTCCCAGGTGTTTTCATATGCTGCCTACAACGAGGTAGATGAAAGAATTTTTTGAGTGGGTCACTGGCTTTTCTTCTACCTCGAGTTGCCTTGAAAAACACAACTCTAGTAAATGTCAGTTTGACCGCAGGAGGTTGTGGCTCGGCTGTGTTTCGATATTGTTTTGGATATAGATGGTGAGTCAGGGCACTTTCCCTGTATTATCCAAATAATTGTGTATTTTTACACGTTTAAATTATTTAAGCATTTAAATTATAATTTTATTAACACATAAAGGAGTAAATTTCTCTTTAATCCAACTAAATAGTTTTAATATTATCATAATTCCTTTCAGTTTCTTATACATATAACCATAAGTAAGCTAAATGGAGTTTTATAATTTATATTAAAGTTCTTATCTGAATCCCTGGGTTCTAACCCTTATTCTTCAGAATGATCAGATATCCTTCCATGTAAATGTTGATGCTGTTGGATCAGCTAGTAAAACAGAAAACCAGGAAGGGACAGGCCTGCACAAGAAGCATCATCTTTTTTGTTGTGTGTTAAAATACATAATAAAATTTATTATCGTAACAATTTTAAATGTACAGTTCAGTGACATAAATTACGTTCACATTGTTATGCAACCAGCACCACCATTCATTTCTAGAACTTTTTCATCTTGCAACACCAAAACTCTGTAACCATTAGACGACAACTCCTCACTTCCCCTCGCACTATGTCTAGCACCCACCCTTCTACTCTCTGTCTCTATGAATTTGACTACTCTAGGTATACCTCAAGTAAGTTGGATCATACAGTATTTGTTCTTTTGTGACTGGCTTATATCACTTAGTCTAATGTTCTCAACGTTCATCCGTATTGTAACATGTGATAACTTCCCTCCTTTTTGAGGCTGTATAATAATCCATTGTGTGGAGATAACTACATTTGCATATCCATTCATCCATTGATTGATAAACACTTGAATTGCTTTCATCTTTTGGGTATTGTGAGTAATCCTTCTGTGAACATTGGTGTTAACAGACTGTTTTTTGTTTTTTTTTAAAGACCTGACACTGTAGATTTCTTTTTTTAAAAAATTATTATTTTCTTTAGAGACTGATGAGGGCTGGAGCTGACACGTGGGTTTTCAAGAAGCTCTCCCCTCCCCATGATTCTAATGGGCAGCCAATATTGTCATCCACTAGGTGAGAGGAAACCCAGATCTCCTTTGGGAGCAATGTCCCCTACACCTGTGAAGAGGGGTGGGGAAGGGTCCTTGCCATACTTCACAAGTCTGGTTTTCTCTTTACATCTATGAGCTCAATTTTTAGTTTCCACATTTAAGTGAGAACATGCAGTATGTGTCTGTCTATGCCTGGCTTACTTCACTTAGCATAATGTTCTCCAGGATCCTTTATGTTGCTGCAAAAGACAGGATTTCATTTTTTTATGGCTGAATAGTATTCCACTGTGTACATATACCACATTTTCTTTATCCATTCGTCTGTGGATGGATATTTAATATTTAGGTTGATTCCATATCTTAGCTATTGTGAATAGTGCTTCTGTTATTTTTAAAAAGAAATAGACAACAGCTAGATCATAAAACTTCATTTAGCCTAAATGCATTAGCCCCGATTCCCAGGGGCAAGCATGTCAGTTCCTCCTTAGTTGCTCCAGGGCCTTTTTTTAAGCACCAGCATTATGGGTCTATCTGTGATCAGTAGAGTGTGTGGTAATATCACAACTCAGAGCCCACAAATTCAGACCTGGAGTGCTCTGTCCCCCTGGCTGATGCTTCCCTTTTTTGTCCTCCCCACAGGAGTAGTATGGACGGCCCACAAGTGTGGGGACCAGTTCTGGAGTTTATACCCATCTACTGGGATGAGAAATGAAGGCTTGGAGTTGTAACTACAAAAATTTTTTTTTCTCACCTCTATCTGAAGCTTTACTTTTCATATTTGGACACTGGCAGCTAAACGACAATTAGAAAACAAACGGAAACCAATTCCAACAAGAAAAGACCACCTGAGGGATACTTAGAGTCTTTCTTGGTTGAGTTTTCTCAGGACTCACTGGCTTAGAACCATATCTGGAAATGGTTGCAGAGATGAGAAGGGATGTGTGGAGATAAGAGGGTGTATTGGAAAGGGGAGTTGGGTGACATCTTCTAGAACTTTCCAGCTTGCTTTCTTTAAAACCACTCAAGGACTAACCACAGCAAGTATACAACGGCAGTAATAGATGATTATATTTTGTTGATTTCTACCATTGCTTTGTACTGTGCTTTATTTTCATTATCAGGTTTACTGTGTGGATGAATAAAGCAAGACAAGCAATTGTGTCTCTATTTACCAGTGAGGAAAATGAGGCTCAGAAGGGCTAACTCACTCGCCCAAGGCAACACATTAGAAACCGACCTGAGAAGGTGCACATGAGACTTTGCTTTTCTTTCTCCCTCCGGAAATACCTCCCTCCTTGTTTACTTATTGTTTACTTACCTGTCCTCCTAGGGGGCTGTCTGGGGTGATGACAATCACAGACTCTGGGGTGGGCCAGATGCTGGGTAATTTATCAGCCCTGCAACCCTGGGAGACGGATGTAACCACTGTAAATGGGACTATAGGATCATGAATGTGAGATCGTAAACATAAAGGACTCAGAAGATGGAGAATGTTCAATAAATCAGTGTTTTTAGAATTATGGCTCACATGTAATTAATGGGATGCAGGCTGAATTTTTTTTTTAGGTGGACTTGAACTCCACCCTTCAACCTCTGGCTCAAACTCTCTTATGCTTATCTCAGTTTAAATGATCTTCCACTGCCTCCTCTGAAATTCCCTGAACCCTCTAAGTGAGATCTCACAGTGTATTATTCTATTCTCCAAATGCTTCAATAAAAGGTAAATTCTTGAATTCAGTTTATTACCTGGTTTAATAATTTTTGGAATGTTATGCTGGGTTCACAGTGAGTTCCGTAAGGACATTCTGGCCATTGATCCATCTAAACAGTAGCTCTGACTTTGCTGGAATTGGGAGAAACTCTGTAGGTGTTTCTTGGGACTTGGGCACCATGCTTGGTGTTTACGCAACCAAACCTGAAATTGCAGAGTCTCCCCAGCAACAATGAGTGAGAAATCCACCAGATGCACACATCCCCACTGAGAGCAGGACTATTTACTTCGTTACATTTTATACCCAGGAACAACTTGGTTAATATAAATGATAAGATACATCAAAGCAATTTCCCAGTCTGTGGGGCAGAGAAGATCCCTGGGGAGAAGTAGAATGATTCTGGGGAGACTGGAAATCAGGCTACCATATATGGCCTGTGGGCTGAGTAACACTAAGCTTTCTGCCCCAGGTGTATTTCATCAAATTTAGGATACATTGATTGTAAAGCCCACCATTATTTATGTACAACTAGAAAATAAATACTGACATTATACCGTTGGCACAATGACTAAGATATCATCAATTTTCAACAACACACCAAGACTACAAATGTTAAAGTGTAAAATGAGAAAATGTGCTAAAATCGATCAAATAGGTTATGCACTATTTTTGAAGTGAGAGTAGGCATTCTGTTAAAGTAAATTTGTAAAATTCAGATGTATTTGAAAATGTTACAGAATTCATAATAGCATTTTCCCTTTCTTCAATGATTGCTAAAAATACAACTATTAAGTGTTTTGACCTCAAAAGGAGCCTTGATTCTCAATAATTTTGAAACCATTAGTGAGGATTTCTTTCTCTCTGCCTTCTCTCTGGTGGTTCTTGTGAAAAATCATTGACTCTCCAGGGAACAAATCAAATTCTAAAGAGGGTCCCAGAGGAGCTGCTAATTGGAAACAATCAACAAACGATTGACTCTATTAGGGAGTGTGCTATGTCAGCCCTTAGCTTGTTACGCTCCTAAGTGAATATAATTTCCAGAAAAATCCCAGAATGCAACAAAATATCCTAAGAAATGTTACACTTGGGGAAGTAAAGAACACAGGACTTAAGTTGTCAAAAATTAAAATCTTTCCCTAAGCACATAGCTCTATCAGGTTTTTTCAAAGTACATTCTCAGATCCATTATCATATTTTAATCTCACAAGTCTGACCAGAAAATTCATGGGAGACCTCTATGACTATTCACATGTGGGACGGACATTCAGAAAATGCATTGCAAAGAGCATGGAGGCAAAGGCCACCAAGAGGTCGCTGGAATCAATGGCAGCCTTTGCAAAAACATTCCAAATTCTTAACAACCATGACTTATATTTTCACAACTTAGTTTTTAAGGACCAGGTGACTGAGTCTCAAATATTGAAATTTCCAATAAACAATGAAAAGTCTAAGTGTTTAGTGGGTTCAAAGGAACACACCAGTAACAAATATTTAGAAAGATCAATGTCAGATAATTTGATGGGATTTTATAGAAGTGTTGGTTCTCACAGATTTAGTGATGTTTAAAATGATGGCCCATGAGTTTGCTTTCTGGTTCCTTAAATAAAATGCCCGACAGTGCATTGTCCTATCTCATTTCTGTGTTTAGGCCACTGCCACGCAGAAGCATCCCTTCTTTCATAGGCAGGCAGGCAGCATCCACAGGTGTGAATCCAGAAGTCAATGGCATCTGAACCTTCAGAATATCTACCTGACTTTCCCCACAAGACTAAGGTTTCAGAACCCACACCAACTCTGTGGGTCATGTTACCAGATTCACTCCCAGTGTCTGCTCTGGACCAAAAGGACAAAAATCAAGGCATCTGGATAAGTGGCTGCTAGTCCTGTCCTTCCACTGACAAATTAATTGAATCTGTCTGTACGGGTCCCTGGACCTCATCTGAAAAGGTGGTTGCGGAAAGTGAGAGGAGCTGATGATTCTCTCTCTGCTTTCTTTTCAGGCCTAAGCCTCTGTTTTCATTTTAGTTTCTCTGGAGGATTGAATGGACTTTATAGACATAATACACCCTATTCCATCCTAACACCCCAGAATCATTAGCAATAAGACTCGCAGCCAGGCTTGGTGGCTCACGCCTGTAATCCCAGCACTTATGGAGGCCGAGGCGGGAGGATCACCTGAGGTCAGGAGTTTGAGACCAGCCTGGCCAACATGGTGAAACCCTGTCTCTACTAAAAATACAAAAATTAGCAGGGTGTGGTAGTACACACCTGTAGTCCCAGCTATTCGGGAGGGTGAGGCAGATAATTGCTTGAACCTGGGAGGCGGAGGTCGCAGTGAGCAGAGATCGTGCCAATGCACTCTAGCCTGGGCGACGGAGTGAGAATCTGTCTCAAAAAAAAGAAAATAAATAAATAAATAAAAAGACTCAGTGGCCAGGCACAGTGGCTCATGCCTATAATCCCAGCACTTTGGGAGGCTAAGGTGAGTGGATCACTGGAGGGCAGGAGTTTGAGAAATAAGGCTCACTGGATGTCAAGAGGCATTCGGTGACATCAGATTTTCCCAAAATTTGCCAGAAAGATAATTTAACCTGATTAAAAAAACTTGCCAGAAAGACATAAGACATGGGGTAAAAACTCTTTATAGTTTTTTTTGAACTGAAATTCTTTTTTTTTTTTTTTGAGATGGAGATTTGCTCTTGTTGCCTAGGCTGTAATACAGTGGCACAATCTCAGCTTACTGTAAACTCTGCCTCCTGGGTTCAAGCAATTCTCCTGCCTAAGCCTCCCAAGTAGCTGAGATTAGAGGCGCCCGCCACCATGCCTGGCTAATTCTTGTATTTTCAATAGAGATGGGTTTTCGCCATGTCAGCCTGGCTGGTCTCAAACTCCTGACCTCAAATGATCCACCTGCCTCAGTCTCCCAAAGTGCTGGGATTACAGGCGTGAGCCACCGCACCCGGCCTGAACAGAAATTCTTGAAGCCAGAGAGTTATTAAAGCTAGACAGAAATATACTCTTGCATCCCTTTTGCTAAAAGCCACCAGGCCTGGCAAAGCTATGACTCTATTCAGCCACAGCATTCAGAGACTGGGCTGCAGCATTCAGAGGGAGCAGTTCCTGCTGAAACAGCTGGCATGCCCAGACTCTAAGAGAAGGCCAAATACTAGTATCAATCAACGGGTGCTTCCTGAGTGCCTGCTACAGATATCACACATGCTACACGCCTGGTCCTGACAATTAGTTCTAATTAACTAAGAGCCAAGCATTTTAGCCCATTAGAGAATCCGTAAGAAGGGCACCATGGCTGCCTAGGACTCAAATGAGAGAGACCAAAGCTCCAGAAGCTAGAACCAATTGAGAAAAAGTTTCCGAGAATTTGCTAATATTTCACTTGCCCTTATTATTGTGGAAGCTGAAATTTAGGTCTTCATAAAAAAAATCATATTAATTTATTTGATTAGAAAATGGTTATTGGGGTACTGGTATATATGAGTCAGTATGGAAAGCAAAATCAATGCTGGCCTTGCTTTTTAGAAGTGCAGGTGTGTAAGATGCTGTCTGAGAAGAACATGTTATGCTACAGATGTTACACATCTGGAATGTGGAGCTCATTTTATTTATTTATTTCTCTTTTTTTTTGTGTGTGTGTAAATTTATGGAGTACATGAGAATTTTTTTACAAGGTATGTAATGCATAGTGATCAAGTCAGGGTATTTAGGGTCTCTCTCTCTCTCTCTCTCTATATATATATATATATATTTTTTTTTTTTAATTTTTTTGGAAACAGACTATCTTTGTCACCCAGGCTGGAGTGCAATGGCTTGATCTCTGCTCACTGCAATCTCTGCCTCCTGGGTTCAAGCAATTCTCCTGCCTCAGTCTCCTGAGTAGCTGGGACTACAGGCATGCGTCACCACGCCCGGCTAATTTTTTTGTACTTTTAGTAGAGAAGATGTTTCACCATGTTGGTCATGTTGGACTTGAAATCCTGACCTCAAATGATCTGCCTGCCTCGGCCTCCCAAACTGTTGGGATTACAGATGTGAGCCGCCGTGCCTGGCCACAATATATTTTCTAAGTGTATTCATCCTACTCTGGTATCAGACATTGAGTGTCTTCTTCCTATCTTCCTGTATGTTCATACCCTTTATCTCTCTCCTCTGCATCCTCTCCTTCCCCGCACTTGCCCTTCCCAGTCTGTTATCTGTTTTTCTACTCTCGACTTCCACACATTTAAATTGTTTAGCTCTCACGTATAAGTGAGAAGTGTGAGAGTTGTCCTTTTGTGCCTGGCTTATTTTCGCTTTAAAGTGAGAGCCGAGGTCAGCTTGTACATGGCAACTCCCAGGATTGTGATCTGAGGATCTCCGCGGAGCATGGCTCAGAAGTACAGGCTTCTTACACCAGTTAGTACAGGAGCGGGGCCAGGAGAGTGCTGTCCCCTCAGCTCCAGTGAGTGGCTGCCCATCCAGAGCAAGCCTGCAGCCTCCACCCGCCTCCTCCTTTCACCATTAAGTTGTATTCCCTGTGAAACTCCCATGTTTACTGTTGGTGACACCCTCACATTGTGTCCAACTTCTGTCACTTTCCCATCTCAGTGCATAAAGTGCAGTCTGCCCGTGGTGTTTGTGATCTTGTCTTGTTTTAAGTCATCTGGGCGAGTGTCCTTTCTCTAGTTTCTTCTCTGTTGTTGACAATTTCTAGATTGATTTCAAAACAGGGAAATCCTCCCTCCCCATCACCTCTGATTAGGGAGGAACAGAGCCGTGTGCAAAGGACCTATTCCCAACACCAGGACACCCCAAGCTGCTGCATTCCTGCTGCACTCCAACAGGCAGCATGTCCATCTCCTTGGAAAAGAAAGACATGATTTTCTAGGGGAACAGCTCCTAGCATATGAACTGCCTCTGGCTTTGGTGTTGGGAGCAGACCTCTAATTTGTACCTTTTACGAGGAATCAGCAGGATACAACAGCAGATTTCCTACCAACAGCAGCTTTATTCCCCTGTGGCCATGCCGGGTCCCTTAGTGTTGCCTTGCTGAGCTTTGGCCATCCTCCGGCAGCCCTGCAGCACAGCCCAGAAGCACTGAGGTCCCCAGAGTATCACCTCATCAGCTCCCTGGGGTCTCAGACAAACACAGCCTTCCTAGTCAAGGAAATAATGTCCCCCTTGTGATGCAAAGCCCCCTGGAGGGACTGAGAGGAGCTTCCTGGCTTCACTTTGAGCGCAGCTGTCCTCAGTTCCTCCTGTGAAGCAGTGGGTAATGGGTGGCCTGGCTGGGCTCAGGTGGGCAAACAGTCCTTCTGAAGGGAGAGACACCAGGCCGGGGATGTGTATTCAGTCCCTCAGGAAGTGTCCAGGTTCCATGCTGCTCGGTGTGCCATGGAGATGCAGATTTCCTCTCAGCTGCCCGATTTCAAAGCCAGACCTGGCTGGAGACTTTTCAGAGCGTCACACCTGGGACCTACTCCTTCCAGAAAAAAAGGACTTCCACTGACTTTTCAGGGAGGTTGGCTGAACTCTGAACTCTGAGTCTCTTCAAGAAGAAGCATATTTTGTGGGAGGGAAGGGTGGTGTCTAACGGCTTTTTTGACTGCATTAAAGCAGTGACTGGTTCTCTTAACATTCAAGGTGCCTTCCCTAATTTCCTTAGTGAGCAATTTAAGATACGTTTGAAGATTCCTGCTTTTGCCTTTTCTTCCCATCACCGGACACACTTCTTAAGAACAAAATGAAAACTCTTCTACGTTGTGCCATTTTGATTTTCAAGAACCTGCTATAGCTCCCTATTATCCGAGAATGAAATGAACCTGATCTCCTCAGGGACATCTATGTAGCCTGCAGGTTACATGTATGTCACATCTTCAGGAAAGTCTCCCCACTGTCTGGACCCAGGCAAAGTCAGTGTCTTCCTGCACTGCATGTATGTGTGCAGTCCACAAGAGGAGACCCAGGTCTGGTTTGCCTGCTGCTGGCTCCTGATGCCTAACTCAGTGCTGTGCACAGCAGGCTTATCAAACTTGAAATACACATTTTTTAAAGGAGTCTCAGGAGAAATCTTTGTGCTGCCAGGCTAACACACAACATATCCTTATGTCCCTGATCACTGATTTCTGCTCCAAAATACCCACAAATTATCCATTCTCTGAAGCCCAGCTTGTCATATTTTCTCCATGCACTTTTCTAATGACTGTAGCTCATGATATTGTTTTCATTTTCACACACCTTTTCACAGGCTACCATGTGGTATAAATTAGCATATAAGCATCTTTCTTAGTTTGTTTTCTGCTGTGTTGATGGAATATCATGGACTGGGTAATTTATAAAAAGTAGAAGTTTATTTGGTTCATAATTCTGGAGACTGGAAAGTCCAAGAGCATAGTGCTGGCTTCTGGTGAGGGTCATCCCATGGTGGAAGGCTTCACGTGGCAATTGAGAACACAAGATAAAGAGAAAAAATGGAGGCAAAACTTTTTTTTTAAGATGAGGTCTCACTCTATTGCCCAGTCTGGAGTGCAGTGGCACCATCACAAGTCACTGCAGCCTCAAACCCCTGGCCTCAAGTGATCCTCCTGCCTCTACCTCCCAAAGTGCTGGGATCACAGTCATGAGACACCATGCTCAGTCAAACTTATCCTTTTTGCAGGAGCCCACTCTCACAACAACTAAACTACTCCCCCAAGCTAATGACACTAATTCGTTAATGAAGGCAGAACCCTCATGAGGTAATCACCTCTTAAGGGTCCCCGTTTTTAATACCTTTGCAATGGCAATCATGTTTCAACATGAGTTTCAGACATTCATCCATAGTATTCCATCCCTGGCCCTCCAAAACTCATGGCTTTCTTACATACAAAATACATTCGTTTCATCTCAATAACCCCTAAAGTCCTAAGTGTTCCAGCATTGACTCAAAAGTCCAAACTCCAAAGCCTCATCCACATCAGCAATGTGTGAGGCTCAAGGCATGATTAATCTTTGGGCAAATTTCCCTCCAACTATGAGCCTGTAAAATTAAAACAAGTTATCTGCTTCCAAAATACAATAATGGGACAGGCATAGGTTAGATGTTCTCATTTCAAAAGGGAGAAATGGCAAGAAGAAAGGAGCAACTGGTCTCAAGTAAATGTAAAACCCAACAGTGAAAACAAATTTAAGTGTTAAAGTTGGAGAAAAATCTCCTATGATTCCATGTCCTACATTCTGGGTACACTGGGGTGAGGTTTGGGTCCCCAAGACCTTGAGCAGCCTGACCTCTATGGCTTTGCTGGGTTGGAATCTCATGCCTGCAGCATTTCTAAGCTAGAGTTGCATGCTAGTGGCCCTACGCTTCTGGGGTTTTTCAGGTAGCCCCACTTCCATGGCTCCACTTGGCATTACCCTGGTGGATGGCTCTGCCTCTACAGCAGGTCTCTGCCTGGGACCCCAAGCAGTCCATGGCATTCTTTAAAATGTAGGTGGAAGAAGTTGTGGTTCCATAGCTCCTGCATTCTATAAGCCTGCGGAATTAACACCACATGGACGCTGCCAGAGTTTACAACTGGCATCTTTTGGAGCATCTAGTCGAGTCACACCAGGGACCACTTGAACCATGGCTTGAGTTGTCAAGGAGTGCTGTGCTGGAATGTGAGGAGCAGAGTCTCCAGGTGGGCAGTGAGGCCCACAAAGGTGCCCCAGGTTCATCTCCTGAAACCACTCTGCCTGCCTAGAGCTCTGGGCCTGTGATGGGAGGGGGAGCCTCAAAGATGTCTGAAATGCCTTTGGGGTCTCTCTCCTATTGTGTTGATGAATAGCACTTCCCTCCATTCTATGCATGATAATCTCTTTAGCAAACAATCATTGACCACACCCTTGGTTTGTTCTCCTGAAGATACCTTTACACTATTTACAGGGCTGAAAATTTTCTATATTTCCCATTTTACTTGCCTTTTAATTATAAATTCTGTCTTTAAATAAGTTTTCTTAACTTTCCTCTTACCATATGCAGTTAAAAGTAGCCACACAGCTGCTTGAATGCTTTACTTCTTAGATTTTTTTTTTTTTTTTGCCAGATATTCTAGTTTAGTACTCTTAAGTTTTGCATTCCACAAAACCCTCGGGCCAGTATACAATTCAGCCAGGGCTTTTGCTACTTTGCAACAAGGATTTTCTTTTACTTCAGTTTCCAATACTTTGTTCCTCAGTTCCATCTGAGTCCTCATCAGAATGGCCTTTACCTTCCATATTTTGACGAATGTTCTGGTCACAAACACGT
This sequence comes from Pongo pygmaeus, assembly GCF_028885625.2. Classification (NCBI taxonomy): domain Eukaryota; kingdom Metazoa; phylum Chordata; class Mammalia; order Primates; family Hominidae; genus Pongo; species Pongo pygmaeus. Next base: position 17,419,845 of record NC_072394.2, read on the forward strand.
AAGTAATCTCTAAGAAGTTCCAGATTCCCCCTACAGCTATCCTTTTCTTCTGAGCCTTCATTAGAATTGCCCTTACCATGGCCGGGCTTGGTGGCTCACGCCTGTAATCCCAGCACTTTGGGAGGCCAAGGTGGGCAGATCACGAGGTCAGGAGATCAAGACCATCCTGGCTAACATGGTGAAACCCCATCTCTACTAAAAATACAAAAAATTAGCTGGGCATGGTTCCGGGAGCCTGTAGTCCCAGCTACTCAGGAGGCTGAGGCAGGAGAATGGCGTGAACCTGGGAGGTGGAGCTTGCAGTGAGCTGAGATTGTGCCACTGCACTCCAGCCTGGGGGAAAAGAATTGCTCTTAACATGTTATTCACAGTAATCTAGGCTTTTCCTAACCAGCTACTTCAAAATCTGTTCTGTCCATACCTTTCACAGGTATTTTCAGCCTCTGTCCATTACTCAGTTTCAAAGCTGCTTCCACATTTTCAGGTATTTGTTACAGCAAAACCCCACTTCTTCGTACCATTTTATTTCTTCATCTATTTTCTGCTACTATAACAGAATGCCACAGACTGAGTAACTTACAAAAAACAGGAGTTTATTTTGCTCATGGTTCTGGAGGCTGGAAAGTCCAAGAGCATGGCATCGGCATCTGGCCAGGGTCATGCCACTGCAGAAGGCTGTGCATGGCAAGGAAGTGTGCAAGACAGAGAGAAAATGGGGGCAAAATGTATCCTCTTATCAGGAGCCCACTCCCACGATAACTAACTCACTCCCATAATAACAGTATTAATCACCTTTCAAAGGTCCCACTTTTTAATATTGTCATAATGGCAATAAAATCTCAATGTGAGTTTTGGAGGGGACATTCAAACAATAGCAGGATCTGTTCTATCTCTAAACTCTTTGTACTGTCTTATGTTCTGGAAAAATATGTTAGAAAAATGTATAAATATGCACTTATCTATGACAGGGAAGCATACTTAGAAACTGATGCTGCATTATTTACAAATCTTTCAGTGAATATGTCAAATGTATTCAATTTAACTATAACCTCCCAATGGGGAGACATTATGGTGTATTTTTCTTTTAGGACTTGTAGATCTTAGCATTGTAAGGAGTATAATATATTATAAACTAGTGTTTTTGAATGAATTTGTTTATTGGTTTCACATGGGGAATGACTTTGGCATGCAATCACACCTCCTACCAAAACTCTGTATTAGCTGGATGTCACTGAATCCCCAAGTCTGGATGTGACATGATCCATGTGATGCTCTTATTATGGGGGGAAATCATTTATTGGTAACAATCTGTGGGAGGCCGACCACATTTTTAGCCTCCCTTGCAGTTAGATGTGATAATGTGACTGAGTTCCACCAATTAAATGGGGGCACAGGGATGTACACTACTTTCTAGGCCTGCTGCATGAAACTCTCTGATGCATCACCCTTTCTGTCTTCTTCTGTTGATTGGATTGACACTCAGTGTGGCCATAGAATTTACATGCTGAAGATGACTATGCCACTGTGTGGACTGTACTTTCTGTACCCAACCCCACCCTCCACCACTTATCTTGATGGCTCATTTTGGACTTTACATGAGTGAGAAATAAACTTCATCACAGTGGTTAGTACTTGTATTAATAAATACATTGTGGAGACCTGAAGGGCACAAGAGAGAAATCCTGCCCTCCTTTCCCAGAAACTAATTTAGAATGTTCAAAATAACCTTTACTTTACATGACCCTGTAGAAATCTATGGCTTTCATTAGGGACAGGTGGACAGCATCTCAGGATGTCAGAATTCTGTACAGGATTATATATTTATAAGCTCTTACTCATCATATACTCCAACTTTCTCATTTTCAACCTTGAGGTGAAACTCTTATGTATATTTTTGTGGAAGCATTTTTAAATGACAGAAAGTCATTTATATATAAGCAAATTCCTTATAACTGTTAAAATAATATTTTCAGAGAAACTTTACTTCCCAATTTTGTCAGCTGAGATTCAATTTCTAATCATCCCCACCTCAGTTCATTTGAACTGGCAGACTCTTCCATTCCCTTTGACCTCAAATTCTCTGCAGGAACTGAAGGAGAAATCAGAGAGAGGATCTGAGTCTGAGGGTGATGTTATATTAATGCCTATGGTCTTTGAAGCCCTAGCAAAATATTCCTCCATAGATCCTACAGTTGATTTCAAAGCTTATGATCTGTTGGCCTTTTTTTCAAGATTTGATGTAGCAGGTTTGTTTTTAGCTGGTGCTTGGGGACCTAAGCTGGCCTCTAAAGGAATTAAATTACTAACTGATCCTTGAAGCATAGTGGAAACTTTGGACAATATTGTCAATCAACAAACATGTCCTCTGCTCCTTAAATGAGTGAGGCAGAATCTGTGTCCTGAAGGAGCTTCAGAAGATGTCAGTCAAAGTGGTTCTGCGCTCAAGGATGCTACAATTAAGTTGGAATATATAAAGGAGTTGTGAAGGTGTCATATCAGGCAGTTTTTGCTGGATAAGAAACCAACTCAAATATAGAGATTTAAAGTAAGAAACATTACTTATCTGTCAGGTTCCCTTGGTTCCTGGACAGCTTTTCTGCTCTGGATCAGCTCAGCTGAAACTGGGTTATCTTAGATGGTCTCGCTCACATGCCTGGTAGTAAGCTTGATGTTATCTGAGCAATAGTCATGTGACTGTCTTCCTTCAGTAGGATAACCCAGTCTCATTTTCTTGGAGGCAGAAGTATCCTGAGCAACAAAAGAGGCCAAGATCCAATGAACAAGCACTTTTCAAATCTTCACTGTGCCATATTTTCTAATGTCTGCTTAGCCAAAGTGGTTGTCCAATCTGGATTTAAGAGGCATCAAATAAATAGACTCCAACTCTTGATGGAATTTGAGTCAGATTGCAAACAGGTGTGGATATATGCTTGGGAGGAGCTTTGGGGCCACTTTTGCAAATCATTTATCAGATGTGCTAGGGGCTCAAGGAAGAGCTAGGGAGTCAAGGCAGGTCAGCAAGGAACATGAGCACTGCTTTGAATGGTGGTGAGATTTCAACAAAGAAGGATGGGTTGAAGTGAAAGGCAGCCCAAGCAGAGGCAGCGTGAGAGGAATGCTCTGGAGAAGAGAAAACCTTGAGCCTGGTAAAGGAATAACTACAGTGTCACTAGAGTGAAAGGATGGTATGAAGAACCCAGAGGAGCAAAGCAGAAAGATGGGAAAATAGAAAATAAACTACCTCAGTGAAATTTCAACATCAGCATAGGGATGTACAACAAATGCCATGTGTCAATCTGCATTCTGTTTGATATATAAAGTGTGTAAAAAAAGATTTTTTCCAGGATGCATACAACCTAACAAGATTGAACTATGAAGAAATAGATCAATAGACTAAATAGACCGATAATGACAAAAGGGACTGAATCAATAATAAAACATCTTCCATCAAAGAAAAGCCCAGGACCTGATGGCTTCACTGCTGAATTCCACCAAACATTTAAAGAAGAATTAATATCAACTTTTAAAAACTAGGCCAAAAACTTGAACAAAAGGAAATTATTTCAAACCAATTTTGTAAGGCAAGCATTACCCTGATAGCAAAACAAGACAAGGACACAACAACAACAAAATAAATTATGAGCCAATATCCCTGATGAAAACAAATGTAAAAATCCTCAACAAAATACTAGAAAACCAAATTCAATAGTATGACACAAAGATCATTCAGCAGGATCAAGTGGGATTCATCCTAGGAATGCAAGGATAGTTCAACATACTCAAATCAATAAACGTAATACGTCACATTAACAGAATGAAGGATAAAACCCTATGATTATTTCAATAGATGTGGAAAAAGCAGTTGACAAACATCAACATTCCCTTCATGATAAAAAACAAAAAGAAATTAGGTGTAGAAGGAATGTACCTCAACACAATAAAGGCTTTGTTATATATGAAAAACGCACAGCTGACATCATTCTGGAAGGCAAAATGTTGAAAGCTGTTTCTCTGAGATCAGGAACAAGACAAGGATGCCCACTTTTACCACTTTTATTCAACAAAGTACTGAAAGTACTAGACAGAGCAAATAGGCAAGAGAAATAAATAGAAAGTATCCAAGTCAAAAAGAATAAAGTTAAATTGTTCCTGCTTATTGATGACATGAGATAATAGATAGAAAAATCCTAAGCACTTCACTAAATAGCTGTTAGAACTAGTAAACCAACTCAGTGAAGTTGCAGATTCCAAAAATCAATGTACAAAAGTTAATAGCATTTCTGTATGCTAATAACAAACTATCTGAAAAAGAAATATAGAAAACAATTCCATTTACAGTAGCTACAAAAACACCTAGGAATAAATTTAAGAAAGAGGTGAAATGTCTCTGCAATAAAAACTATTAAACAGTGGTGAAACAAATTTAAGAAGACATAAATAAATGAAAAGGAGGTTCCACATTCATGGATTAGAAGAATCAATATTGTTGAAATGCCTATACTACTAAACATATTTATAGATTTAATGCCATCTGTATCAAAGCATCAATGATATTCTTCAGAGAAATATAAAAAACAATTATAAAATTTATATGAAATCACAAAAGACCCCCAATAGCCAAAGCAATCTTAAGCAAAAAGAGCAAAGCTGTAAGGCATCACGCTACCTGACTTCAAAGTACACTATAAAGTTGTAATAACCAAATCAGCATGGTACTGGCACAAAATCAGACAGATGGACTAATGGAACACAAAAGAGAACACAGCAATAAATCTATACACTTACAGCCAACTAATTTTAGACAAAGATGCCCAGGAACACACAATGGGAAAAGGACAGTCTGTTCAATAAATAGTGTTGGTAAAACTGGGTGTCCAAAGCAGAAGAATGAAACTAGATTCTTATCTGTCATCATATATAAAACCAACAAAAATTAACTCAAGATGGTTTAAAAACTTAAATGTAGGCTGGCGTGGTGGCTCAAGCCTGTAATCCCAGCACTTTGAGAGGCCAAGGTGGGCAGATCATGAGGTCAAGAGATCAAGATCATCCTGGCCAACATGGTGAAACCCCATCTCTGCTAAAAATACAAAAATTAGCTGAGTGTGGTGGTGTGCGCCTGTAGTCCCAGCTACTCAAGAGGCTGAGGCAGGAGAATTGCTTAAACCCGGGAGACAGAGGTTGCAGTGAGCCGAGATCATGCCACTGCACTCCAGCCTGGTGACAGAGCAAGACTCCATCTGAAAACAAACAAACAAACAAATAAAACTTAAATGTAAGACCTAGAACTATAAAATTCCTAGAAGAAAACATAGAGGAAATACTTTCTGACACTGATCTGAGCAAAGATTTTTTGGGAGAAGACCAACACAGACAATAAAAGCAAATCTAGACAAATGAGATCACATCAAACTAAAAAGCTTCTGCACAGCAAAGGAAACAATCAACAGAGTGAAGATACAATCTACAGAATGGGAGAAAATATTGGCAAACTATACATCTGACATGAGGACGATATCCAAACTGTATAAGAAACTCAAACAACTCAATAGCAAAAAGAAAATAAAACAAATTAAAAAACCTAAATAACCCAATTTAAAGTAGAGTGAAATACCTGAATAGGCATTTCTCAAAGGAGGACATACATATGACCAACTGGTATATGAAAAAATGCTCAGCATCACTAATCATAGGGAAAATGTAAATTGAAACCACAATGAGATATCATCTCACCCCAGTTAGAATGGTCACTATCAAAAAGACAATAGATATAACTGCTCGTGAGGAAATGCAGAAAGGGATAACCCTTTTATGTTGCTGGTGGGAATGCAAATTAGTGCAGTCATAATATTAGTAGTTCTATTTTCAATTTTTTTTTAAGGAACCTCCTTATCTTTTACTATATACCCCACCCTCAAAGCCCTGGTAGATTGTGGCCTCCATATTTCTTCATTCACTCTGCAGGCGGTGGCAGAGCAAGAGAAGCAAATGCCAGCCTTTCAACTTTCTAGAAGCTTTCAGGAAAAATGTGATTCCCCAAGGACAGAGGCACTGGGCTCTATGCTTCCTGCATACCCCAGCATTAATTCATGAGATTATTTGTTTTTTTTTTTAGAAGAGGGGTTTCTAAGTCCACTGAGTCAGGAACCATTTTGAGAATCTGATGGAACAGTGGTTTCCCCTCCTAGAAAAATCAATATATGAACGGCATTTTGCATCTTATTTTAGGGGGTTTTGGGGCCTCTGTCATAATACATCCTTAGACCAGGACAAGAACCCATGGTTTAGACATCAAATTGTTGCCACTCATCAACTTCATGTATATGTGACAGAGTGAGTTTTTCCATGCCGCCATTGGCAGGAGGATTTTCCCTGCCCTTTTGATTTAGTTTTGTTTCTCAAATACATAAAACATTGACACAATCTCAGAAATCATAATCATATACCAGGTACTCTCAGAGAAGTGTCACTTCCTCTAGGTCAGCGAGGTTTGACAGAAGATGTAACGGTTTCCCCAAATCAAAATCTAGAACATTCCACTGCTCCAGAAAGTCCCTTACATGTGTGCCCAGCGAATCACCTTCCTTGACCCTACCAGGGCAACCTCTGACTTGACTTTTATCAGGCTAGGTTAGTTTTGTCCAAACTTTACATAAATAGACTATCAGCTTAGGTTGACTGTAATCCACATCGATGTATTCAATTTTATTCTCATTGTTGGATGCTAATTGTCTTCAGTCATTTGATACCTTCACACAGTCTAACCAGGGCAAAACTCACGGACAGCGGGGACCTGGTTTTCTGTGTCCACCAGCACTGTGGGCAGAGCAGGTCCCAGTTTGTTGACAAACGGGCAGATGAGAATGTGTAATTGAGCCAAGCCTTTGGGGGAGCGCTGCAGGCTGCCTGCATCCTACCTAGAACTGAGCCGCCATTCTCACCTGTTCCTTTCCTGTGTACAGGAAGGATTACCCAACCCAGAGCAGAGTGAGGAATTAGCACATACACAAGGCTTGGGTGGGGGGTGCTGGAAAGGAAAGGGTGACACTATCAGGGAGGGAGGCAGGAAGGCAAGGGTTGAAAAACTAACTGTTGGACACTATGCTCAGTACCCAGGTGAGGGTTGTGCCTCAAACCTCAGCATCATCAACGATCAGGCCATGTCTTCCCCATGCAGACCACATTACTGGGAGAAATGGAAACAAGAGACTCCCTGACTTAGCTACTCCAGGCGCAGCAGAGGGCAAGGTGGGACCCAGGGCTTCACCAAATAAAGTTTGTATGACATCCTGAAGCTGAAGGGTGAGGTGCGGACACCAGCCCCTATCAATTCTGCATCACCCACAGTGCAGGTGGTCTGCTCCTCATCCCACTGTTGATAAAAGCTTGGAGAAACTTTTTTCTTTAGATACTGAATGAGTTCAGAGAAGGTCTCCTTATCTTGACATTTATGGAGTGAGTTCCCTAATGAAAACTCTAGGTCACTGCTTAAATAAGTACAAACTTAGAGCTAACTGGTTTCTTTATGCTCTCACCATCACATCATTTCATCCAGTAAATGTTCTGCTGTGTACCACTAAAATATAAGAAGTCATCTTAAAAAATATAATCATATTAACTGGATAAAGAAAATGTGGTAAAATACAGTATGGAATACCATGCAGCCATAAAAAAGAACAAAATCATGTCCTCTGCAGCAATTTGGATGCAGCTGGAGGCCCTTATCCTAGATAAATTAAGGCAGGAACAGAAAGCCAGTAGTTCTCATTTACAAGTGGAAACTAACATTGGGTACTCATGGACATAAAGAAGCAACAATAGACACTGGGCACTACTAGAGGTGAGGGGTAGGCAGGGGGTCAAAATTGAAAAAGCAACTATTAGATACCACGCTCAATATCCAGGAAATGGGATTATTTGTACCCCAACCTCAGCATCACACAATATACCCAGGTAACAAATCTGCACATGTAACCCCGAATGTAAAATAAAAGTTGAAAAAAATACAATCATAATACTATTACTGTATGTAAAATAATGAGCAACAATTTCCTTAGTATCATCAAATATCCAGTTCATGTTTATATTTCCAATTGCCTCATAAATATCATAATCTTTTTTTAGCAGTTTCTTTAAATTAGGAGCTAAATTACCTATTGCAATGAGTTGCTTTCAATCTCCTTTAACTGGTAGGTGTCCTCCCCGACTCTCTCCCTTTCTTTCTCTTTGCCTCACACTCCACTGCCCTGACCTTCTCCCTTTCTCCCTATCTCCCCGTCTCCCTTCTTTGCAACGCATTTATTCGAGAAACCAGATTGTGTTTCCTGCAAGATGGGTACCTTCCTAAACTCTGTGCAAGGAACAAATGAGCAAACGGGCCCCGGTCTTCTGTGCCTGCTTCAGCTGGTGACTTTCTGGGCACTTCCCCTTTTGAGGGTGAGCTAGAGAATAGACAAGCCCGCCAAATGAAAATCCCGAGAGCTCGCCCGGGCTGCTGCTATCAAACCAGCAGGGCTGCGTGGATGACGCCTTGTGCTTGGGGTACGATGAGGCCACCCATCCCTGGCTTTCTCAGATGTGGCCGTGTATAGACGCCACTGAGCCATGGGTCTGGTCAGGCTTTTTTTTTTTTTTTTTTTGAGATGGAGTCTCGCTCTGTCACCCAGGCTGGAGTGCAGTGGCCTGATCTCGGCTCACTGCAAGCTCCGCCTCCTGGGTTCACTCCATTCTCCTGCCTCAGCCTCCTGAGTAGCTGGGACTACAGGCGCCCGTCACCACGCCTGGCTAATTTTTTGTATTTTTGGTAGAGACGGGGTTTCACCGTGTTAGCCAGGATGGTCTCGATCTACTGACCTCGTGATCTGCCCGCCTCGGCCTCCCAAAGTGCTGGGATGACAGGCGTGAGCCACCACGCCCGGCGGGTCTGGCCATGCTTCCTAGAGTTATGTGGTCAGGAGGAAAGGGAGAGAACCTGCTTATTTGACATTTTTATACACCACTTCATTTGATAACTCAACAATGTTACATAAGAAATAACATAAAACAAAACATAGGCATATTGTTGCACATGTGAAGTAACTAAAGATTCTGTCTGCCTTTTGCTGACTCTCCAGACAGCTGCAGAGGCTTGCACCTCCTACCTCCCTCCTCTCCTGATTTCTATTTGTGAGTCATGGGAAATAATTTGCACAGAAGATGACCAGACATTCTGTCCAGGGAGTGCTCACACAAGGGCGCAGTTTGATCCACCCTGTCCTGAAAGCTTTTATGCCAGATTTAAGTGAATTTGAAGTAAGCACCAGACCGGGAGACTTGGACTAGCCCTAGAGAATGAACAATCTTCTTACAGATTTAAGGGCAGGTTAGAATAAATCTGCCCAGAGATAGAAACAGAAGCCACATGTGGGAGGAAATATTGATGGTCAACACTGACAGGGAAGAGGGGTCTACGTTCCAGTTCTCCAGACATGCAAATGAAAGTACGAGGAGACATTTCATAGTAAATAAAGTTCTAGGGGTAGGATGGCAGGGTTATTTATGCATGGTTGTGCTATTTCATAACAGAACACAAGATGGTACACCATCTGAATGTAAGCAAATTATAAAACATGGCAAGTAAATTGTAGCATTTTGGCTTTAAACTACTCTTCAGCTATTTTATATAATTTCAGAAGAACACTTTAACAAGGGAAAGGTGATTTCAAAATAACATTAGAAGGCAGAACTAATGTTTACATGTACAAAATGTCACATACGATGTATAAGCATGTATACATAAAGCTGGTATAAAACTAGAAGTCAAAACTTGTCTGTTGGGCCAGTGAGCAAATACTTTCTATATTTAGGCTGACAGTGAGGAAGTAACACAATATTTGTTGAACCCCTTCTTTGTGTCAGACAATTTTCCAGTGATGCCATTTAATGCCTGCAAACCTATGAGTAGGATTTTATGGTATTTGCTTTCATCCTATAGTGGTTATATATTCTTAATAATAATCATGATAATCATTATCATGGGTTGAATTATGTGCTCCCCAAATTCCTATGTTGATGTCCTAGCCCCTAGTACTTCAGAATGCTATCTTATATAGCAACGGGCTATTTGCAGATGTAGTTAGTTAAGATGAGGCCCCGTTAGAGTAATAGTAGTCATGTAATGCGATTATGTCCTTATAAACAGGGGAGGCTGGGACACAGACACACACACACAGGGAGAGCGCCATGTGAACATGAAGGCAGAGACTGGGTGATGTGTCTGCAAAGCCAGCAATGGAAAGGTTGCCTGCAAACCACCTGGAGCTGCAGAGAGGCGTGGAACAGTCTTCCTCACAGTCCTCAGAAGGAACCAGCCCTGCCCACACCTTGATCTCAGACTTCCAGCATCCAGAACCGTGGCACAGTCAGGGTCTGCTGTTTTCGCTCCCAGGTTGTGGTACTTTGTTGCAGCAACCCCAGGAAGTGAATGAAATAATGATCGCAGAATGGCAGTGAGCGTTTCCTGAGGCACCTGCTGCTCTAAGTGCATTAAAGGCACGCGGTGCAGGTAATCCTCATGGAGAGCCTGTGCCGACGCCCTCTCACCCAGTCTAGGGATGTGGAACTCAGGTCTAGGGTGAATTCACTTCCCCTCCAGCATGCAGCTCATTGGTGGCAGAGCTATGATTTGAACATGGCTTCAGAAACTTATAGGAACGTAAACGTTCTTCAGAGGCTTGGAAGGTGATGAGCTTATCAAGTGACATATGGGTTTAGAAGCATCCCCTGTTGCTGGTCCTGTGCTCCTCCCTGGCTGGGTTTCTCAGAAAGGGCTGGCCCATGAAAACTGAGGGCTGCCCACATGGAGCTGGGGTTTTGGTTCTGATCCATTAAGCCCAGGGCTTTACTGGGTCCCAACACTGCCCTCAATCCCCCTGTCCCCTTCACTTTAATGAAACTCCCAGGCTGATCCACCCTGAGGAGAGTGGGCCACCACAGACAGGCAGAGTCTGAGTAGGGCGGTCGGTGGAGACAGGTTGTCTGTGGTGACGCTGCCAAGCCTCTTTTGGATTCTTCTGACTGCCGGCGCCGCCTCCCCCGGCATCACCGAGACTTTTCTTGCTACACTCGGCTCTGTGACTCTGCTTCAGAGGATAGTCCTTAGGCTGCTGGAGCTGCTGACAATATAGGAACAAAGTGCAGATCATTGGTTTAGTGTCGTTACTCTTGTTTAGCCACAGTCCCATATCTAGACAATGTCCAGGACAGTGAATCTGTCAGAGAAGGAGAGAGGGTCCGGGCTGCCACCTCACTGCCCCCTGGTGTATTTATCAATGCTAAAATCAGGAGAAAAGATGATCAAGGCTACTCTGGACAGGGAAAGGAAGGGAGACCACCAACTGAACAGCCTCTCCAGGCCTGATGGGAGGAAGGTGTAGGGAGCTGTGGTACCAAGTGGCCGGCCCCGTCCTGCATGGACTGCATGAGAAGGAGCTGCTGTCCTATCACCTCTCCTAAAGTTCTTGCTCACCTCAACCTCCTTAAAGCCTCCAGGGGCTACCTCTGTAAAATGGGTAAAGCCTGGGGTCCTTAGCTTTATCCTCAGGGATGTACGTAATCTCCATGCCCTTTACTCCTTAGTTCCCACTGTTCTGTTTTCCATACCCTGTTTTCCCACTGTTTCCAGTTTCCACCCTACATAGCTCCTCCATCAGGCTTTTGCTTATTCAACAGCCTCTGGTATTGAAATTATCAGGAATAATGTATCAGTTAGCTATAGCTGCATAACAAAACATCTTCATATCAATGGCATAATCCAGCAGTCATTTGCTGTTGCTCATGTGCCTGTGTGTTCTCTGGATTCAGCTGATCAGGGTTGGGCTTTGCCAGGCAGTTCTGCTCCAGGCTGCCTTGGCCCAGGTAGTTTTGCTCTCAGTGCTAGTCTGTGGGTGGGCAAGGGGGGCTGGGCTCCATCAGTGCTTGTTTTGAGCCAAGGCTGCAGGCACAGTAGTGAGCCAGGGGGACTTCTCCTCATGTCATTGGCAGAAAAATAAGAGAGAAAGTGGAAACACACAAGGCTTCTTGATTCCTAGGCTCAAAACCGGAAAACAATCCCTTCTTCTACAGGCTATTGGTGAAACAAAGTTGAATGCTCCAGCCCAAAGTAAAGGGGCAAGAAAATAGCTCACACCCACCTTACCTTGGCGAGGGTGTGGATGCAGGAGAGATGAAGATTTATGGCAAATAATGCCTCCTACCACAAGTGGTGAGGATGATGACAATAGCAAATAGCACAGTAGTAGCAGAGACAATCACACGTGCTGTAAAGTACTTACCATGTGTTAGCCCCAAATTACAGGATTATCAGCAGTGTTGATTCTCATCGTTGCCCTGTAGGAGAGGACCCGAGGCTTCTAGTGGTTCCTAACATCCCCTAAGATCGCACAGTTTTTAATGACAGAATCTTGAACTGAGCTGAAGATTTGTCTTTGTGGATCTGAGCCCAGAATTTGGAAGCTGCAGTTTGACTCCAAAGTCCAATTCATGTCAAAATCTTACCTTTCCTTCAAAGTCTCCCTCAAATGTTGGCTTCCTCATGAGCCATTTCTCAGTTTAGTAAAGGTTGAATTTGCAGATCTAAAAATTTGATTTCTGAAATGCTCCTTATTGAAGGCCAACATGATGCCTAAAGAAAGTGCTCACTGGATTTGGGATTTTGGAGTTTGGATTTTGGGATTTGCAACACACAACCAGTAAGTATATTCCAAAATGTGAAATCTGAAACACTTCTGGTCCCAAGTATTTCAGATAAGGGATACTCTGTCTGAATTATATTATGCCTGCACACTCGATTAATGAGACTGTGGATATAAATCTTTGCTGTGTTCTGCCACTGTTGGATATTTTAATGGAGTTCGGTCTAATAGAACTTCACAACAGGCATGTGTAATAAACCCAGCTCTACACACACAAACACAATACTGAAAGACCAAGAGGGATTCCGCTGCTTTTCACATCTGATGTTATTTGTTAAACGAAGAAGTCCTTTTCTTGAGAACAGAACATGTTAATGATTGGTATTGTCCCAAGCTTGGAAGTAAAAACCTTGGAATTGCTAAGCATGAATGTGCTTATCTAGGGTCACTGAGCAACCATCAGAAGCCCCAAACAGTGTTGACATTCGGCAAAGGCTGGGTATCCCAGACTCTGTCACCTGAAATGGAAAATACTTTCTCACTAGCAAAAGTATAGATACCTTTTGGTTAAATGGGATTCAAGTCACACCTTTGTGAGAGGAATAACACAGCCAAAATTTAGGGGACCCACCTGGTGATTCTGAACATTTTATTTGGACAAGTTGCATACTTTTTAAATGCAGGCTCTTGAAAAATTCCTTTAGAAATGTCAAGGTGACTGGTGTATTAAAAAAGTGAGCCAGAGCAAACAAAGGTGACATTCTTTTAATTCTTTCCATGCTGGGTCATTTTCTCCTTGCTGTCAGCTCTGCGTATGGCCATCGTCCATAATGGACCCTTGACCTGCTCAGAGGTTCACACTTGAGGGAAATTGCAAAGCAGAGGAAATTTTGACCCAGAGGCCTCCTCACCTCTTCCCACCAAAGCTGCAGCAGAGGCTCAAACTTAAAGCTAGAAAGTGAGAGAACCAAATCATACTGGCAAATTTTCTCTGCTACATCTTCCAAATCATGATGATAAGAACAGGAGTCACCAAAGGTGTTGTTCCCCGCATCGTTCATCATCCACTGGGGAAGAGGCTCCTGCTCGGGGACCCTGAGCTGCCTCTAATTATCGGTCACACTGCCAGCTCTGTCTCTCCCCATGGCCCATCACACTGCCAGCTTTGCAATTTTGTTTTCTGAATAAGAAGCTTCACATTTAGCTTTTAGATTTGAAAACTGGTTTGCAGATTTTTTTTTTTTTTAATGAGCATGCTTGTGCATCATATCAGTAAAGCTGATGATATGACTGTATTCTATCAGACTGAATCATATGTTAATACATTTGCCACTATGTTTGACCTACAGAAATAATTCCATATGGTTTTACCCATAGAATTGCTTGCTTCCATGACCCCAAAGATGAACAAAAACACACACAAAAAAACCCAAAAATTACAGACATATGTGAATTTCGAAAAATAACATACTTTCTGGACAAATTAATAACCTAATTTCTACACACTAAATATTTGCCACTCACATAACAAAGTCAGCAAACTGTTTCTTTGGTAAACAATCGGCTGTGTCGATGTTATAAAATCATTTTTAGGAAAAAAACTAACATGAAACAATGGTAGAAAATCAGAATGCAAACTAGTCAACATTCCTCAAACTATGAACGTGAAGTAAAATTTTTACAAGTGGCAGCCTAAGCATTTAAGAAAAAACAGTTACTGCTTAAATAAGAAACCTGTTGCATGGAAAAGCCACCTTCCTCTGTGCTTATAGGACAAAATGTGTTGTACTCTTGGGGATCCCCAAGTTCAAATGAGAATCTCAACAATTTCCATTTCCATTTTCCTGAAGGCATGGCACACGCTGGCTAGCAATGCTGCCCAACAGCAGAGCTGCCCAGCTGCAAAGCCCTTTATGTCTTTGTCACCAAGTTGGCCAGGAGCCGCCTATGTGGGAAGTCTTATAATGCATCAACAAGAGGGAAGCAGCAAGAACTGAATCTCACTGGCTCATCAATTCCCAAGTGGCTGGCAGCAGCTAAGATACTACCGTTTCACTGAGCCAATAGCTTTCTCAGGCTGTATATGTGCCACCTTGCAACTGGCCTCTTGCAACACAGAGAATACGAAAGAAAATTTTTATCATTCTCTGGTAGTCTTTTGCTTTCTGGAGCACTCTGTTCTGTAATGCACAATTAGAAGTGATTTCCCCATCAACATAATGAAACTGTAGTTAAAATGAGTTCACTATTTTCAGGAAAATTACTGAAAATGATGATGATGATGTCACCAAAGCCGGTCCATCAGGAAAGCATGCAGCCAAGACATCTTTCTACTATTCAACATGGACAATTTAGTTTCACCCAAAACGCCATCTGTCATGTTAAACTAATGCTGATAATTTGAATTTGTTGGTTTTATAGGGTTTAATAAGTGTGCAAAGTTGTATGCTGCTCTTGGTTAAGAGCTACATTCACTAGATGTTTCTTCCGGGAGTTGTACAGGTTTATGAGATATGTTGATAATTCCCTGATGTCTTTTTCCTTACAAGCAGTTGATACTTTCTCAGGTTTGGTGAGGACCCATGTAGAATTACAAGTCAGAATCCACCTCTGGCTACCCACTGCTGAGTCTTAACACTGCAATTGGCTGGATTGGGGCAATTCGTACAACTTGTCACAGAAGCAGAACCAGGATTCTTCCCTAGCAGTAAATAAACAGGGACCATGTGGGGCACCAGAAGCAGCTATGCAGGCACTCTAAACAGACCTTCCCATCTCTGCACAGGGCAAAGTGGGTCCCAGCCAGCAGCTGCCTTCCCGGGCATGCACCAGCACATGCAGCGCAAGCTTCTGCAGGTTGACTTAGTGTGATGTGAGAAAGTATCATTCACATGTTTCATGTCGTGTACTTTCAGAGTTGGGCAGAGAAACCGTGTCCCCTGTGCGGACTGCCTGCAGGCTCTCTGGGACAGACCCAGAGGTAAGAAGCCAGCACATTCCCCGTGTGCCTGCCTAGGCTCTGTTTCTCAGACACTCATTAGAGCCTCACCCATTCTGACATATTCCACTTAGAAATACCTTATCAATAAAAACCAAATGCTTTCTGTCTTTGGCCACTTAGGAATCCCACATTGGGGACTCGGTCCACTTTTAGTGGGCAATGCTTTTGGCCAGATGAGGCGCAACTAAAACTTCAGTACAAGTTTGGGGTAAAGTGCTGCATTAGCTCAGGGACTGGCAAACTATGGCCAGGAGGCCAAATCTAGGCCACTGCCTACCTTTAATAAATAAAGTTTTATTGGTACACAGCCACTCCCATTTGTTTTCATTTTGTCCATTACTGCTTTTGTGCTGCAACGACAGAGTTGAGTAGTTGCGACAGAGACCATATGGCCTGCAGAGCCTAAACTATTTGTTCTCTGGCCTTTTACAGAAAAAGTTTGCCAACCCCTGCATAGGAATAAAAGGAAAATAGCCCCTTTCAAGGAACCCCTGGAAGGGTCCGGACACAATGCCGGCTCATGGTTGTTTTCCATTCCTGCTCTGACTCCCAGGCTGCAATGCAGTCAAAGCCCTTTGAGCTCCCCTTGCTAAATAACTTTAACCTTTGTGAACCAAGCAGCCATCCTTCTTTTGCAGAAGGAATGACAATAACCATTTTTCCTTGCAGGTTATGGGGTGGTTAGCCATGTGGGCAACTGGTCTAGACAGCTAGGTTTGAATCCCTCCTCACCCTTTGAGCCATCTGTGCCTTGGTTTACCTTTATGTAAGATGAGGATAAGAAAAGCGCGTGTCCTATAAGGCTTTTATGAAAATGAAATGAGATACTAAGAACGAAGTGTTTGTTTTAACTCGGACTCCCTCATCCTACACGATCAATAGAGACAGGGATTCTGGAGTTAGAGGGTATCTTGAGAGGGCAT
This sequence comes from Pongo pygmaeus, assembly GCF_028885625.2. Lineage (NCBI taxonomy): Eukaryota > Metazoa > Chordata > Mammalia > Primates > Hominidae > Pongo > Pongo pygmaeus. The sequence goes on from NC_072394.2 coordinate 17,436,440, forward strand.
CATCACTGCTGTCTTTCTGCAGAGTCAATTGAGGTCTAGTGAGGAAAAGTGACTCTGCTCCCATCCTCCATAGATATTGAGGCAGGTCTAGGAGGCAGAGGCTCCAATGGTAACGGCTGCTAATATTTTTTGAGCTCCTCTGGGCGAAGGGCCTGGGCCCCACACTTGACTTGTCATGTCTCATTGAGCGTTCGTGGCCGCCCTGTGAAATAAGCATTTTGTTTACCCCGACTTTACAGACAGGGAAGAAGCGAGGTGCTGGAACTCACACCTGCCCAGGGTGAGCTTGCAGGAGCTCATGGCCAAACCCTGGCTGCCTCTCCACGCAGCTGCACCCATGAACGCACTTGGGAGAAATACAACATTTTGGGTTCCAGGTATAGAAGGGGTCAGGGGAATTCAACTAGAAAATGCCTCAAACACCAAATTCTCCATCTGGGTAAAACTGGAACCTTTCTGGCTACCCCTCTTCTCCTGGGTACAGCATTGCAATGGGTCCATCTAGTGGTCAAAGGCAAGAATGTCCACCGGTCAGGCCTCTGAAAAGCAACTGAGTCAACAAGCCCTCCCGTCTCTTGGCCAATCTCAGCAGGCCAAGGGACAGGCAGCCTGGCCAGACGTTGGCCTTAAGGAGGACCTGGCAAGGGACGTGTCCGTGGATGTGCAAAGGAAGGGGGACACTGGCAGGCCAACTCTCCCTCCTCATCTTTTCAGAGCCCTGTACCCCAGTCCCACAAGAAGCAACATTGCCCCTCAGGGGACATTTAACAGTGTCTGGGGACATTTCTGGTTGTCACAACTGGGGAATCTTTCTGGTGTCTAGTGAGTAAAGGCCAGGAATGCTTCTTACCACTCTACAGTGACAGGACAGCCCCCCCACGGCAAAGAGTGAGCCTCGAATGCCAACGGCGCCACACAGCACTGGAAACCCTGAGGTGCCCTCCTTCCAAATGGAACTAGGCAGGCCTGGGGATTCCATGAGGCTGTGTGTGCTCAGAGCCCTTGCATGTGCATTCCTGCCTAGACCGCTCTCCCCATCCCCACTCTCTTACCTCGTCCTCTTCCTTCACCTCTCAGCCCACTTGTCTCCTGTTCGGGGGAGCTCATCTGCTCACGTCTGCCTCTTTGTCTGGGTTTTATCTCTCCACATGCAGGCCTGAGGCAAGGATTTGGAGGCAAGCAGTTTATTTGAGAGAGGATTCCAGGAAGCACCTGTAAGGGAGTGAGGAAGAGGGACCGGAAGTGTGGGGGTGGGAGCATTGAGGGGTGAGTTGCTGGGCAGCCATTGCTGTGAGCAGCCGAGGTGTGGTCTCTGAGGGAGGGGGGCGGGGGCATGAGGACTCAGAACTGTCCCCTCCAGGAGAAGGAAGCCAAGGTGTTTATCCTTCAGCTCCCTGGCTGTTCCTGAACACTAGCCACTTACATTGCAGCTACCTGTGCACTGATAGAAGAACTGATGTCTGTCCGGTCTGCACACATCTCTCCATTGTGAAGGGCATTAAAGCTTGCCCTCTCTCACCCTGGTCCTCAGAAGCTAATGGGTCACTTTCCCAAATTGAAGCTCCAGAGACCAGGAACAGAGGACGGTATAGTTGATGAGTCTACACAACAGGAGGCTGGCCCCACCTAGTGCAAGGATTCCGGAACTGTGACATCACCCTGGAGGCAATGCTAGCTCCCCATGATCCACGGCTACATTGTTAGGGCTATGGAAACCTGATGGTTTGAGGGCAGACCACCAAGAAAATTGTTACATCACATCCCCAGCTAGACCAGGCTTAGTTTGCTTAATAAGAAAGGCAATATTTTTGTTGAATTTCACATTTTCTACCAAGTAATGAATTAACCTTTTTGAAATCACAAAGGAGGTCACAGCAGGAAAATGAAGCCATATCCTGTACATGCTGGCTACCACATATGAACGGTCAGAGAGATGGAGGGCAATGCCTGGAGGAAGGACGGGAAGAGGGAATATAAGAACATTCAGTACTAATGGATTCCAAACTCCGTGTGATAACCAGCCAGTCCTGGACCAGTTTGTCATCTCAGTGTGGACTGATTCTCTTTTGCAGGAAGTTAGTTCTGACTTCACCAGCTGGATTGGAGGGCACCTGTGCCATCCCTTGTTCTATTGCTGTGGGGGACTTCTTCCAGCTTTTAGACATGCAAGACTAAATGTGAATACCATCTATACATAAGTGGCTGAGAAAATGCTGTGGAGAAGCTTACAGCTCTCCATCATCAGCGATATAAGCACACTTTGATTAATCAGGTGAACTGCATACAATCAGGTAGTCTTGCTGAGGATGAAGAACTTTATATGGATTTGGGATAATAAGACTAAAGTCCTTAGCATCAGTTGTTTGGATTTTTCTCGTTTCATGAGTAGTTGATAATTCAGCAAAGGTTTCTTAAGCACCTAATCTGACCCTTGCACAGAGGGCTAACTGCGGGGAATACAGCAGAAATGACATCTAAATGGCACGCAGGGTACCACTCCCCAGCTGTGCCTATGCGCTGCAGTGAAGGGAACTACATTTCCCGGGAGGCCTTCGCTGTCGCTTCCTGGTAGATTCAGCCAATGGGAGGCACTGGCCGGAGATTGGCTGCTGGGAGGAGGAGAGAAGCCTGGTGTGTGCCTGCAGCTTCTTCCTGTTTCTTATGGCTTCATCCATGATTTCAGCTCCAGCACAAGGCAGTCTCTCTCTGTGCTCCCGTTGTGCCTGGCTAGGAGGGCACAGAGACCTTGGGATCAGAGAGCCTCACATGCATTCTCCTTTTGTCCCCCTGGCCTAGGGGTGAGATCAGTTTCCTGGTGTTGCTCATATCTGGATTTTGTCTCTGCTTCTTGTTTGACTCCTCAACTCTTCATTTACCTGTGCCACAAACTCCCATATTAAATTCTCTCTGCTTGAAATACCTAGTGTGGTTTTCCGGGATTTTGGAGATCTTGCCTACTCCTTCAAACATATTTCATATCCGTTTCCCTCCTGCACAAGATGTCCCAGTCCCTGGCATCCTTGATGTTCTTTTTTTTTTTTTTTTTTGAGACGGAGTCTCACTCTGTTGCCCAGGCTGGAGTGCAGTGGTGCCATCTCGGCTCATTGCAAGCTCCACCTCCCAGGTTCACGTCATTCTCCTGCCTCAGCCTCTCGAGTAGCTGGGACTACAGACCCCCACCACTGTGCCAGGCTAATTTTTTGTATTTTAAGTAGAGATGGGGTTTCACTGTGGTCTCGATCTCCTGGCCTTGTGATCCGCCCGCCTTGGCCTCCCAAAGTGCTGGGATTACAGGTGTGAGCCACCGTGCCCGGCCACACGTCCTTGATGTTCTAAGACTCCCATCTCTTTCTTACCCCAGGGCCTTTGCACTTGTTTTCCTTCTGCATTAAATGTTCCTTCCCTGGAACTCCACATGGCTGCCACATTCTCATCCCTCAAACTTTCTGTTGCCCTCTCAGGTAACATGGGAAGAAAAAGCAAATGTTACTTTATCAGAGGCTCTCATTGAAAATCATAGCTAATGCAGCCCACTCACCCCACCCTCACTGCAATTTACTTGACTTTCTATCATGTTGTCCTGTTTATTTGTTTCACATCGTGTATCCCAATCTGCAATGATTTCCTTTACTTGTTTGCATAGTTTGAACTCACGACAAGGTCAAACTTAAGGTGGTTTTAAAATAATGTGTTTCTTTATCATTTTTGGAGCTAAATTTTGGGCAAGGGGACATGGGTGTTAGAGTTTGTGAATTCATCCTCTTGCAGTGGATGTGCCCTCGCTCACTGTTCCTCATCTTCCTGAATGGAGTCAGGGCCTGTTTTAAATGGTAGGTGGCATTTCTCTGCTGTTAAGCATGTGATTTTCTCTGCATCAGAATCCTGGGCAGTCACTGTCTGGGTGGCAGTGGGCACCCTCTTCTGTCAGTGCTTCAAGGGTGACAAGCATCTCATTGCAAAACCGACATGATTCTTGTCACTTTATTACATGTTGATCAAACCCCTAAGATAAATTGTTGGTGCCCCATCCTGTGTCCCCTCAGCCTACCTGTGTTCATCTTCAGCCATGAGGGGCAGATGGCTATAAATTGACAACTTCCCATTCAAGCCCTTGTCTCTGCCTGAGGGCTTCCCCATCACAGGAGCCTGCTTCACCGCGAACGTACTTACCTAGAAAGGGGAGCACAGGCAAGACCCCCAGCCCAGAGAATTGAGTCTGGATGCCCACACGGGTAACCTGCCCTTGACGCCTCCTTTATCTTCTTCCTTTCCTCCTCCATTCACTTCCCTGCTCCCTCATTTGTGCTTCCTGGGACCTCCTTCCACATAAGCTGCCTGCACCCAAGCCTTTGTCTCTGGATCCACTTTGGGAGGATCCACACCAAGCAGAACTCAATTCCCTTTTTCTTAGCAGCGCTTCCTCTTTGTGCCACATCAAGATCCACTTCTGTGAAAAAAGCCTGTGTGGGCGTGGGGGCTTAAGCCTGCCAAAGTCTAAGAAACCACGTGGACCACACCTGGGAATTGTTCCCCTGGGGAGTTGGAGACGTGGGCATTTTGTCCTCTATTCGTGTCCCTACCCATGTCCACCTCTAGCCCTTCCTGCCCTCTTGGCCATTTACCTTCCCTCCTACCCTTTGCTCACCGTCTTCCTCAGCAGAATGGAGAACTGGCCTCTGGCAAGCTCGCCCCATGGCTGCACCTTTAAAATTGTCTTCTCCAAGCATGTGCTGGACTGTCAGCAGCGTCACCCAGGAGCTGGAAGTGCAAATGCTCAGGTCCTTCCCCAGACCTGCTAAATCAGAGACTCAGAGGGTAGGCTCCACCCTTGTGTGCCCACAGCCTTCCAGGGGACTCCAGGGCTCACTGCAGCCCTAGAAGCACTGCTCTAAAGCCATACTAATTAGCATTAGATGTATAGTTCACAACAGCTTGCTCTGCTTCTAACCACTGTTTGGAGGGGGGTTGGGGCCTGATTATGTAGCAGCATATGATGACTCATTAATGATGAGAGATGTTCTCGTGTTTACCGATATCTTCATATCAGTTTGCCAAAGTAATTCTTGATACCACAGCCAGATGCTGGGAATAGCAGGGGCTTTGGGAACTGAAGCACTCACATTGACCCCCAGCCCTGTCAGTGCCCCATGCATCCCTGGGGTACCTCTCCCCTTCTGTGCATGCTGTTCTTGGGTGCCACTGTGACCCCCACAGCCAGTGCCAGCTTCTCTCCATGAGCAGTTGTCCCAAGGCTGCTGGAGCCCTTGTGCTCACCCTGCTTGCATGGGGGGCAGAGACAGTCCTTACCCAGTGATGGGTAGATGCAAGGGATGCAAGACATCCCTCAGGTTCAATGATTCACGAGAACTCACAGGAATCAGAAAGGTCACCAGATTCACGATTACCTCTTACTACACATGGTTCTAGCACTACACAGCAAGTCGAAGTCAGCAGTGGGAAGATGCACCTGGGGTGGGTCCCAGGAGAGCTCTAGCTGTGGAGCTCCAGTGTCCTCTCCTAGCTGAGCTGTGCAGCAGCACTTAGTTCTCCCAGTAATAACATGGGGCAGCATGCATGGAATATTGCTAACCAGGGACACTGACCTGAGCCTTGGTGTCCAGGGTTTTTATTGAAGGCTTGGTCACGTAAACATGATGGACAATCTACATGGCTGACCTGGTCTCCAGCCCCTTGACAGATCAAGCTGATACAAGACCTCCACTGTGAATCCTATCCTTAGCATCAACTACCTGGTGTGGCCTAAGGCCTCGGTAAACAGACACTTATCAGACAGGGCATTAGAGATTAGAGGACTTAGAGGCTGCCTTCCAGGAGCTGTGCCAGGGCCACACCTTTCTTTGGGCAAGGTTAACCCTTTACTACTTGCAGGATATGAATATTCCAGCTCCTTCATTGCCAGTGCGGCCTCTCTGGGGTGTGACCAGCCCTGACTCTGTCTCAGAACTCCCCAGTGGGAGGAAGCCAGAAGCACCCACATGGTTCCTGGCTCACTTTTTTCACTCCCCAGTCCCACCTTTCCACTGTCCTGCCTCTTTTTGTTGTTGTTGTTCTGGGAACACTTTCTAATAAATCTTCACACAAAGACTTGTTTCAGATTCTGCTTCCAGGGATCCCAAAATAGGACACTCTAAGAATTTACAAAGTGATACATTTTCTGTATTTCATTAACCTTCTCATGTGAATTGCTGTTACTTTCAAACCTCAGAAATTAGCTGCAGCTGCTCTTAAGATTAGATCTGGAGAAGCCAAGCTAGAACCTGGAGTTGAGTCTTGCAGTGGCAACCGGCTCTAAGGAAGGGTCACCTGGTTAGAGCGGGAGTTCACACCCAGCCAGTCCAGGAGGGGCCGCTCCCACCAGGGACTCCAATCAGAGGTGAGGGGTCAGGGTGAGGAGAGAAATGCTCTCACTTCCCTCTTCCTCTCACCTCCATCTCTTGACATCACTCCTGTTGGATGAACCTAAATGGAAGCCAGTAGGCAAGAGAGCCTGGAAAACAGCGTTTGCAGGGGTCGGTTGTGAAATGGATCTAAAGGCACACAACACGTGATGGACACATGCTTTGTAACCACTAATAGAGAAAAAGGCAATAGAAAAACACTGATATTAACTTAGCAGCACTTTGGATAATTAAAGCTAAAACAAAATCAGAAGCCAGAAGAGCTGTACATACTTACAAGCAACAGTGCAAATGTGTGTGCAGCTCGTGTTGGGAGGCCCTGAGATTAATTCTAGGTCCCTCCATCCTTCTCTAGGGGTGAGCAGCCAACAAGGTGGTGCTTTCTGTACTAGAAGAGTCAACAGCCACAACAGCTCACCCCAACAGCTTCAAATGACATGCCGAGAACAGCACGTAGCATCCCCTTATGTTTACATGGTATCGGTGCCCTTTGAAAATCTGATTAGCTCTTTTAATTACCATGGACCCTTTCAGCACTTAGCTGGTAAATAGCTAACTCTAATTAATAACTCTCTGTATGCTTGGGAAATATCACTTATTTTACTGTCTGTCCTTCTGGTGCCAGTGGCTGCCAGAGCTCAGCACCTGGGAGTGACCCCACTTCATTGTCCCCAACCTTCCACTGTTGCTCTGCCCCATTCCCCTAGACCCTGAAACTTCTCCACCTGAGGGGAACGGGATCAACTGTGCAAACTGCCCAGAAAGCACGCATGCCAGGGATCACTTCCTGGACTGTCTGTAGTGAGCTCTGTGGACAATGGGTGTCTTTTTCTCTTTAGGGCTATAGATAAACCACCTGATGGCCAAGATGTCTGAGAGCTATGTGATTCCACCATACGGAAGCATCTGAAGAGCTGGCGAAAAAGCTGCCAGCACCCTAGGAGGTAGAGTTCATGTCTCTGACTGCTGTCCCATCCCTGCTCCCAGAGAAGTGCCTGGCATGTAGCAGGGCTGCAGTGTGTCTTTGTGGATGGAACAAGCCCTGATATTTGGGCCAAGCAACCAAATGCCAGGCTGGTGGTCCCACATAAGTGTGGTGGAGTGGGTCTACCTAGCCACCCACCACCTGGTAAAGAGGAAGCGGTGGTGCCCGTGGTCCATAGAGCCTGAAGCTTCGGTTGATGGTTGATCTGCTTTCTGGGAGAATCAGAAATTCCCAAACTTTAATCACGTAGCATTCCAGATGAGTCCAGCGACTCTGCACACAAAAAAACTGGAAGCCATCGAAGGAGACCTAAGTTCAGATCAGGGCTCACACGTTTTCTGGCTACTGGATGTGTTTTTCTATTGCACAGATTTGCAGGCGCTGCAAAAGAGAATGTGTGCCCCGGCACTTACTAAGCACATCAGCGAAAGCTTCGCAGCGCACCATCAGCCAGGCCTGCTGCTGCGAGAGCCTCTGCCAGACACTGAGAAGGAAGACGTTTGTGCCCTAGGTCAAAGGCAAACCCTAGTTCCTAGGGAATACCATTAGGTTTGCTTAATTAAAATATTGTCATTTAGGTTATCTATGCCAATAAAATGATGCAAAATTCATAAAAGCAGGTGGAAGCAAAATCATGTCTGAATGTAGGACGCTCTTCTAGTTCCCTTTTGAAGCAGCCGCTTAGGCCGTCTGCAATTAAGCCGATTTGACAGTAGAGGGCAGCAGAGGATGCCGTTTCATGGTTCATTCGGCCTCCCAGGCACAAGCTCCCTCCCGGCTCGGCCCCAGCTGGAGGCCCTGGCAGAGCTAACAATGGCCTGCTCCGCCAAGGTGCGAGCAATGAGCTGGATAAAGTCTCAAGCGACCCCCAGCTCAGGCCTGATGGAGAAGCTGGTTATGTGCACAGCCTCTAACTCTGACCAACAGCAGGTTAGGTCAGAGGCAGGACTAAGGGGAGACACATTCCCGGTGTTTCTTTTCCTTGTCGGCATGTCCAGGGTGTGGGGCAGCTGCCGGATAACCCCACTTGGAGTTATCGTGGTGTTCAGGCTTCCCTGTCCCTCCTGCAAGCAGCGAGCAGTACCTTGAGCCTGCAGGGAACATATGAAGATGAAGAACCTCATCTTCTAACTCCTCCAGCTCCCAGAAAACTTGCCTGGAAGCTTCTTCCTTGGGCATCCTCTCCCGGTGGGGATGGCTGGGCATGACCAGACAGCCCTTCTTCCTTCCTCATCCCATCAGTGCTGAGATGAGCACTATGAAAATATCCAACAATGGGGAAGAGAAAAGATGGAGGCAAAATGCAAGCACTTGGAGAGGAAAAGGGGCCTGGGGAAAAAAAGTGAATCACATTTTGAGCCATCTTCCTTGTTTTTTGTTTCTAAAGATGCTGCTGCCCTAGCTCTGAGTATCAAGGTTAGTAAGTGATCCACGCAAAGACAGTGGGACTCTGGTTCCTTGTAGAAACCACCGATGAACCCAAGCTATTTTATTTTTTTAAATTTTATTATAAGTTCCAGGATACATGTGCAGGATGTGCAGGTATGTTACGTAGGTAAACATGTGCCATGGTTGTTTACTGCACCTATCAACCCATCACCTAGGTATTTAGCACTGCATTCATTAGCTAGTTATCCTGATGCTGTCTCTACTCCTGCCCCATGACAGCTCCCAGTGTGTGTTGTTCCCCTCCCTGTGTTCATGTGTTCTCATTGTTCAGCTCCTATTTATTATTATTATTTTTTTTTTGCAAAGTGAAAGCAAGTTTATTAAGAAACTAGGCCGGGCACAGTGGCTCACGCCTGTAACCCCAGCACTTTGGGAGGCTGAGGGGGGTGGATCACGAGGTCAGGAGTTTAAGACCAGCCTGGCTAACATGGCAACAAAACCCCATCTCTACTGAAAATACAAAAAAAGAAAAAAAAAAAAAAGAAAAGAAAAACAAATTAGCTGGGCGTGGTGGCAGTCGCCTGTAATTCCAGCTACTCGGGAGGCTGAGGCAGAGAATTGCTTGACCCCAGGAGGCGAGGCTGCAGTGAGCTGAGATCACGCCACTGCACTCCAGCCTGGGTGACAGAGTGAGACTCAAAAAAAAAAAAAAGTAAAGGAATAAAGGAATGGCTACTCCGTAAACAGAGCAGCCCCTAGAGCTGCTGGTTGCCCATCTTTATGGTTATTTCTTGATTATCTGCTAAACAAGGGGTGGACTATTCATGCCTCCCCTTTTTAGACCATATAGGGTAACTTCCTGACATTGCCATGGCATTTGTAAACTGTCATGGCGCTGGTTGGAGTGTAGCAGTGAGGACAACCAGAGGTCACTCTCGTCGCCATTTTGGTTTTGGTGGGTTTTGGCTGGCTAATTTTTTTTCTTTTTTCTTTTTTTTTTTTTTTTTTATAAGCAAGGTCTTTATGATCTGTATTTTGTGCTAACGTCCTATCTAATCCTGTGACTTAGAATGCCCTTACCGTCTGGGAATGCAGCCCTGTAGGTTTCAGCTTCATTTTACCCAGCTCCTGTTTAAGATGAAGTTGCTCTTGTTCACATGCCTCTGACATTCCCCCCTTCCCTTTTATAAGAGAACCCTTAATCCTAAGGGTTGCAGAGGGACAAAGATCCATCTTCTGTAACTTCTTCAGGCTGAATAGGGGCGATGATATTCCTGTCTAACTATGAGGGTCTCTTGCATTCAGGGTAGAGAGGCAGCTCCCACTTATGGGTGAGAACATGTGGTATGTGGTTTTCTGTTCTTGTGTTAGTTTGCTGAGGATCATGGCTTCTAGCTCCATCCACATCCCTGCAAAGGACATGACCTCATTCCTCTTTATGGCTGCATAATATTCCATGGTGTATATGCACCACATTTTTTTAATCCATTATCATTGATGGGCATTTGGGTTGATTCCATGTGAACCTAAGCTAATTTCTTACCCATTCCAGGTTTCATATTTTTATTCAGGCAGGCAACCCTCCCTGGAGTTTATCCATCTACCTCTTTGTCTGAAAGGAAGGTCTACTGGTCCCCACACCTATCTCACCCACCTGCTGAGCTGCCATACTCAGGACTGGCTCTTCCCCAGGCACCGGGAGCACCCATCCCAGGCCACAAGAAGATCAGTCAGCAGCTCCCAGCTTAGTAAAGTCAGCCTCAGTGTTGGTTGTGTTGTCCAGCGTGTTCTGGGGGTCAGATGTCCCATATTTTACCCAGATATCCTCATAACCCTGTTCTTGCCTGGGGTACTAACCCCACTAGCTCAATTCTGCTTGTGCCCTATTTCTTGGTTCCTGGACCCAGGAAGCACTTCCATCTCCCCAAGTTGTAGTTCTCATGTATAGAACTAAAGTTGGTGCCATCTGTGAGGACGAGGGGCAGCTTCTATGTTATTTTTTTAAAAACAAAATATTTAACATAATATTTTTTAAAACTTCTATTTCTTGGGGAACTCAAAGCATTCCTTGAGCCGAGGTCTGCTCCTCAGAGGTCATATTTGGGGGTGGTCCACAGATCCCGAGGGAAGGATGCTAGGGGAGCCGTAAGCAGAGGCTGGGGGTTCTGGTCCTTCTGCTCAGCCAGTCTCAGCTCCAAGGAATGAGGCTCCATGTTGGATTTCTCTCTCTGACAGTAACCATGGCCTGTCTTTTCTTTGCAAAACAATTCCAAATTTATCCTCTCTTCTTTCATTTAAGAAAATTAACTCCTGCATTAAATTGTTCAATCTAATTTCAATTGTTCAAATTGCTCAATCTTTGGTTCCCTCATAGCACCATCGTTTCACAAGGATCTTGGAGGGAAGCCACCCTGGGTTTTAACTTCATAGTCTTTATGTCATCATAATGCCCATGGTGCAGAGTGCAGGTTGCCTTAGCCCTGCCAATAAAGCCAGGACTGTTTAACATTCACTCCTTCCTAAACTGGGAGAGAGCGAATCTGGTTCAAAAGTGCACCAGAAATATAGAGCAACTGAGATGCTTAAAGATATGAAGCCCAAGAAATATTCCATTAAAAATGGCACAGTCTAAGGCAGCTCAAGCTCAAAATAAATGAAAGGTTCAGGCTGGGATAATCCCACCAACATATTCAAGAAGGGAGCTATTTCTGGATTGACCACATCTGACCTCCAGCTTCATTTCTTGCTGCTGTGGGGACTAGATAGTCAACAGGAGGAGAAAAGGAGAGGATTTGTTTGTTTTTAGGCCCAAGCCTTTGGCCCACACTGATCCCAAAGAGGGTCTCCTCAGTTGCTGCTGCCTGGCTGTCCTCTTCCAACTTATTTCCCCAAACGTAGGCCAGCACTGTTCAATAGAACTTCCTGCTATGATAGAAATATTCCATAACTGCTTGTGCAAAATGATAGCCACCTGCCTCGTGTGGCTACTGAGCACTTGAAATCTAGCTGCTGCAACTAAGGAAGTATTTTTTAAAACTTTATTTAACAGCAGTTAAAGTTTAAAAAGTAAAATGGAAATAGCCATGCACAGCTAATGACTGTTGTAATGGGTGATGCTGTTCTAGATGATTAATGATCCTGGCTTGCTGTCATTCTCTCCAATATTGCATCTATCTTCATTCTTAATAGTTTCAGTGTGTGCACACATGATTCTTTGTACAACCTGGCCTCTCAGTTATTGAACCCTGATCCTTCACCCATCCTGTCCTCCACTCCCTTTTATCATTTATTTGAGATGTCATTAGCAATAACTACAGCTCTGCTACTATCTCACTTTTAAGGACTTCCCTTTCTGACCATATTTCTAGCTTACTTTCTCTAGAATTCTAAGGCCAGCAATCCTGGAAGCCTACTAGGATATTCATCCCATTGATCCTACCACATTTCACCTTGTTGGTCCTGAATATTTTTGTATTATTTTAATACAAAAAAATTAAAGCTTTGTTCTGGGATGTAGGTAAGGGGACAGAGGCTGGGTGCTGTGATGAGAGCCTGTAGTCCCAGCTACTTGTAAGGCCGAGACAGGTGGATTGCTTAAGCCCCGGAGTTCAAATCTAGCCTAAGCAACAAAGTGAGACCCTGTCTTAAAAAAAAATAAGAAAACAATTTTTGATCTTTTAGAATCTTGCTTTTAAGTTTTGCTCAATAAGGCCAGAGTAGCCTGATTTTGTCCCCCTGTTGAGATAATAACCTACTGAGTACTCTGCTGATGCCTGTGTGTTAGAAGGCTTTGCGGAAGAGCCGTGGTAAAACACTCGGTGTTTTACCTGCATGAGTACTGCAGGCTGTCCCTTCCTCTCCTTTCTGATGGTTCTTCTTCAGCCTTGCCCACTTGCCTCACACTCAAGTATGCTCTGCTGAAGACCTGTAGAGGACTCTGGGCCCTCTGTGGCCGTCTGTGGATCTCTGCAGCCCTCTCCGGCCCTCTGCAGCTCCCTGAGGCCCTCTGCGGCCCTCTGCAGCCCTCTGTAACCCTCTATGGCCTAGCTCTCTGTGCCTCTTGCAGTCTTCTAGAGTTCTCTATCTGTGCAGTGGACCTCTCTGGGATTCTACCGCTGTAGCCTCCCCAGATTCCCAGCTCCATCTTCTAAACTCAGGGAGATACACACACAAACACACATACAGAGAGAGAGAGAGAGAACCAGTTTTTTAGTTGTTTAAGATGGGAGGGTAGCTCTGATTCCTGTTACTCCATCTTTGTTGGAAGCAGAAATCCTCCTTTCTACTATTCCTCACCCCCACTTTCCCAGCTCCAATCTCGTGGTCAGTCACTATCAACACCACCTTGCTCCTCTCTCCTCCTAGCTTGGCAACCCACAACCCTGGTGAAATCAAATCTGCCTACTCCTTGCCCACTTCGGTGTAGCTGAACATGCCTGCAGGGAAGCACACACCATGGTCGCATGTCTGGCTTCAACTTCATGGCTGTGAAAACCTGAGGCCCTTCATGCTGCCTGGCAGTGCCATTGCATGTCCCTCCTCTCTCGTGTTCTCTAAATGGCCATGTCACACCTTCTCTTCTCTTCCCTTCTCTTCTCTTCTCTTCTCCTCTCCTCTCCTCTCCTCTCCTCTCCTCTTCTCAATTCCTCATATCTCTTACCCCATTCTCTCTCTCAGCTTCTACCTTTACTGGAAAAATTTTAGTAACCAGGTAAGTTCCAAAGACAGTCACTGCCACCTTTACTCATCCGCCTTTCTTTGCACCTTCACTTCTGCCTTCTTGCCTCTTTCACAAATTAACACCACCTTTCTCTCTAGTGCACGAGGTCTCAGCTTTATTAGGGATCCTATCCTCTCTCTCCTACGTTGCCAACTGTTGGCTTTGTATTGGATCATTCTCATCACTCAACAAGCTTATATCATTTCTCTCATCTGAAGATCACTCTCATGACCCTTCTTCCTCCAGCTTATGTACATTTCTTTGCTTTCCATTTGAGACAAAACTCTGAAAGATGTCACTTGCTGTCATTAATTCATTGCTTCCCACTTTCTTTTGATTCCACTCTCATCAGGGTTGAATCCCTGAACTCAACTAACTGCTCTTGTCAAGATCACCATGACCTCCATGTTGCTGAAGCCAAAGGTCCATTCTCAGTCCTCATCCGATTTGACCCTTTAGCAGCATTGGAAAAGATTTATTGAGTGCTTCCATCTCCTTGAAACATTTTCTGCATTTGGCTTCTAGGACACCACACACTGCTTTGTTTTCTCTGTCACCTTTGCCAGTTTCTTCTTTGTCCATGACCTCGTAATGTCAGCTCTTTGTCTTCTTTATAAAGACGCTCCCCTTTGATGACCCCATTTTGTCTCATAGCTTTAAATACCATTGGTATGCTATAACTTCCGTGTTTATATCTTTAGCCTAAATCTTTTCCTAAATTCCAGATTTATATACCCAACTGCCTACTCAACCTTTCCACTTGGATGCCTAAGCACATCTCAAGGTGATCATAGCTAACACAGAACTCTTGGGTTTTAGCCTAAACCTGTTCCACTGCCACCTTTCCATGCCAGTTAATAGAAACTCCACCATCCCAACAGCCCAGGGAACATCTTGGTGGCATTCTCGACCTCACTTTTCCACTTATATATACATCAAACCTGTTATAAAACCCATTGGCTCTATCTTCAGAATACTCTGAGAACCTGACCAATTCTCACTATCTTTTCTGCTGCTACCCTGGTCTAAACACCATCATCTAATTTGTTTTCTTGTTTCTGTCCCTGTTTCCTTGTAATCTATTCCCAGCATGGCAGCCAGGTTTAAGTAATCCTTAGAATACTTGAGTAATCTGATATCAATCCTGTGCTAATAACCTTCAGGGCCTCCATTTTATTCAGAATAAAAGACAAACTCCTTGCCATGGCCTGGAAGTCCCACGGATGTGGGTCCTGTTGCTTCCTGACATCAGCTCCTGGAATATTTCCTTTTGCTCATTTTGTTGCAGCCACGCTGGCCACTGTAATCTCTGAAATGTGAACACTCTTCCTCCATATATCAGTTTGACTCACTCCTGCACTTCCTCCGAGTCTTTCCCAAATGCCACCTTTTCAATGAGGCCTCCCCGACCACTTCGTTTAATTCTGTAACTGCCCCACCCTCTCTGCTCTGACTCAATTCTGCTGTACTCTTTACCATTTCCTAGATAATTTACTCACTTATTACTCTGTTTTACTTGCTTCCAACTGCTAGGATGCAAACAAGTTCAAGGAGGGCCAGCATTGTTTTGTTCATTGATGTTTTCAAGTACCCAGAACAGTGTCAGCACATGCGAGTCCTTAATAAATATCTGTTAAATAGTAATTGACTTTCACAATTCTCTTGTTTAAGTTTGTGTGCTTTTTTCATCTGTCATGGAATTTCCTGCTGTTCATTTTAATCTGATCTGACCTGGATACAAATATCAAAGTGAGGAGGCAGAGAAAGCTGTTTCAATAGCTTTGGACCATGAACCTATTTTACCTTAAAAATTTTATGCCAAAGAGGCTGGGTTTAAGACCAGGCAGGACAATGTGCTCCTTCTTTGGACAAAGATGTCACAAGTGCCCCCGTCCCTTGTGATGACAAGAGTCTCTGCTGTCCTCCTGCAGTGGTGGTAACTGTGCACTGATTTTTCAACTGCTCTCTTCCCTTCAGGCCATGGAATGAGAGCGGGCAGCCTCTTTCCCAGTTAGGACTCAGAGACAGAGTCGCGCCAATTGAGCATACAACCTGATGACCTCTGTGCTTCCAATTAAGTTCAGTCTCCCAACTGTCTTCTCGGCTTCACTTGATGGTTAATGGAAATGAGTTGTGTTTCTAGATCTGAGCCACACACTTGGTGTTTCCACTGTCATTTGCTGAGTGCAAGTGCAGTATCAAATGGCTCCCCTCTGTGCCTCACAGGTGAGACCTAGGAATCCAAAGCTTTCACCTCCTCTGCTCTACCCCATTATCCGTGGATGCAACTATTGCACGTGGGCCTGCCCTGTGAGGCTGTGGGCAACATTGCAACAAGATTCTCTGCTGCAAGTTTGTACCCCATAGACCCAGTACATCTCTGACATCCAGCACCAGTGAGGAACATTGCAGAATGAACTGGTGGTGGCCAATTCAGCAGCCACAGCATCTTCAGTGGTTTAATGTAAATATACACAATTATGAAAACAATGCCCTGCAATTGTGCTCAAAGTCTTTGCCACAACAACTCCTCTCCTCTTCTCCTTGCCGTAATTCTCTCTTCCTATCTTATGACTTAGGAGGTTCAATCTATTCTCCCCTTGCCAGAGGAATTCAGAACGCTGTCAAACTTAAATAGCTGTGTAACGTATCTATGGGCAGGTTGGCTGTGGGAGGCTTGGAAGTCAATGGTATTTTAAATATTTTCTCTCTGTGTTGAAGACTGGACCCCAACGTGTCTGGACAAGTACAGAGAAAGAAATGGCAGTAAGAGCTGCCTTGTCTCTGTTCAGTGTGCAGTGGGAAAGTCCAACTCATCACTCATGCAGGCATCATCTGATAGGCACAGTAGTGTTTGTGTGCATGCGTGTCATGCATGTGTGTGTGCATGTGTGTGCTGAGCTACCTGTAAAGAGTAAAGCAGTAATTACTCCTGACGAGCTGGACAGAAGCCTCCCGCTTTACTGGAGAGAACCACTTGAAACTGAGTGTGGCAGGTTTGAGGGAGAGAGTGCTGGCACCAGCAGCTGCTTTAATCATGCCACTCACCTTTGCTGATTAATATGCTTGTCAAAATAAAAGGGAAATGCAAATGACCCCACAGCACAGAGAGTGGGATGGGATTGGCCGAGCCATCCAGCCCCAGATTAATTACTAGCACTTTCATCTCCTCTCCTGAGCTCCAGATACAGTAGGATGATAATGGAAAAGAAATGCACCCAGATCTGTCTATCTTGCTCCTTGTATTCATAGCTGGGCCCAGAGCCAGTCATGCTTTGCTGGCATTTAGTTCCCCAGGGGGTTGAAGGAACTCAGGCATCTTTCCCAGAAAAACACTCTCCAAAGGCCTCAACAGTTTGCAGCAGAGCTCTACTGTAGCTCTACTCAGCTTCATCAATAAGAGCACCATAGGGCAAAGCAAACAGCTTCCCTCCTGAAAACAAGAGCACCCTATTGGAGGAACTCTAAGAGGTCTGTTTGCTTTACCCAGAAACGAATGCAGCTGAGTTAGGAGGCCCAGGAAGGGAAGAGCTTGTCCACAGCCAGGATAATGGAGAGGCACTCCCGACAGCAGACTGGAAAGATTTGGACACTTTGGTCTGCACAAATGGATCTTGAATTACACTGGAATTGTAGATGATATAAATAATGAAAATGGTTATTCCCACAGCCCAGAATGATGGCACTAGGAATCATCCCAGGAAGCTTCAAAGGAGCTCTGTACTTATAGTTCAATAAACAGCTTGCGTTTTGGGGAAGAAACAGTGAAATGCTATGTTTTCACCAAAAATGCTTTACTTTCCCCTTAGATATACAGAAAGAGGATATTTCCATCTCCCTTGTGGTTGAGGGTAGGGAATCTGACTTTGTTCTGGTATTGGATTTGGGTGCAGTGAGGTAGCTCGATCCTGAAGCCTCCCATGGGGTCTCTGTGTTCTCTCTATTCCATCACTGCTTCTCTTGTGGAGGTCCTAAAGGCAGGTGGAGCAACAAGAGAGAAGGATCCTGGGTCCCTTAGTGACTCTGTGGAGCAGAGCCATCCCACCCCTACCCAGCTACTCCTCTGAGCCAAAGTCAGGGCAAACAAGGAATAACCTCCCTAGTGTGCTAAGCCTCCGTAACAAAGTACCGCAGGCTGGGTGCCTTAAGACAAGAGAAAGGTATTGTCTCACATTCCGGAGCTTGCCCTGGGCCATGTTCTCTGTCAAGGCTCCAGGGAAGGATCCTTCCTTCCTCTTTCTTGTCTGTGTGGTTGCTGGGAATCCTTGGCACTCCTTGGCCCATAGAGGCTCCACTGCAGTCACAGCCTCTGTCCACACATGATGCTGTCCTTCTGTGTCTGCACGTGTCCACATTTTCCTTTCTTATAAGGACACCAGACATTGCTCAGGGCCCACCTTAAGCCAGCATGACTCCTTCCTAAGTTGATTGTATCTTCACGGATCCTGTTTCCAAATAAAGTCACATTCACAGGTACCAGGAATTAAGAGCATATCTTTTCTTTTTGGGAACACAGTTCAGCCTGTAACAGTGTCTATAATTTGGAGCTCATTTGTTACAGCAGCTGGTGTTACTCGCTCTGACTAATGTATGTCTGGCATTGGTCCCAACTTGGGCATAACTTTCTCCAGGAAGCCCTACCTTCCTGACTTCAAACCTAGATGGGGTGCTGCTTCACAGTGGGTTCTCCACATTGCCCTAAACTTCCTGTATCACAGCATTCACCATGCTGTGCCATCATGTCCTGCTCACATGGACAAGTGGACTCGTGTCTCTTCTCTGCTACACTGTTCATGCCAAAGCCAAGAACCTGCCTTTCCTGCTCCTTGTTGAATATCCTGGACCTGGCACGCAGTATGTTTCTTAATCAATAGCTCTCACATGAATCAGTGGATGCTGTGAGAAAGACTGCCTGCTGTGGCATAAGCAGCATCAGGTCGACTTTCTGCCTTCAAGAATCTTGCAGTCATTTATGGCCTCCTTGTTGCCAACTCCCCTGGCTTATTCTCCTCCTCATGCCCCTTGTCTTCTCTGCTTCATTCATAACTGTGGACACTCTGGAACGTGTACACATATTAATGCCATTTAAGAGTCTAGCTCCTCGAGGTTATTATCTCAGCTCTCTGCCTCTCACTCCAGCATCAATCCCACCTTGAAACCTGCTTGTTCTCATTACTTTGGGATTCCTTGACTCTCCCCTCAAACACCACACCTCTAACAGAAGGATTTTCACTTACTCCATGCATAGAAGGTGTTGGTCACATTGAGTGGAATTCCTTCTAAATCCAGCTCCCAGTCCGTGATCTGCATGGCAGCGGCCCCTCACACTGACAGAGTGAGTCTCCCCTTGAAACTTAGTTGCTTCTTTCCTCTATTTCTCAGAAGTATCACATCTCAGATGGTTAGAAGCTGTTCTCGTTGAACCATTGTAGCCCTCAGGGATGGCCGGATCCTGATGATCACTTTGTCCACAAGCACTGATGTTTTTTAACTTAAAAAAATGGACTTTTTTTGTGTATTAATTTATATTTTTTAGGGACAGGGTCTCACCCTGTCACCCATGTTGGAGTGCTATGGTGTGATCATAGTTCACTGCAGCCTCGAACTCCTAGGCTTAATTGATCCTCAGCCTCCCAAGCAGCTGGGACTACAGGTATACACCATCATTCCTGGCTAATTAAAAAAAATTTTTTGTAGTGATAGAGTCTCACTATGTTGCTTAAGCTGCTCTCAGACTTCTGGCCTTAAGTGATCCCCCTGCCTCGGCATCTCGAAGTGCTGGGATTATAGGTGTGGGCCACTGTGCCTGGCCAGACTTTATTTCCTGAGCAGCTTCGGGCTCACAGCAAAATTTAGCTAAAAATACAGTTTCCATCTATCCCCTGGCCTCACACATGCAAGCCTCCCCCACTGTCAACATTGCCACAATTAAATGGTTCATTGTCACAATCAATGAATCTACACTGACACCTCATTATCACTCAAAGTCCATAATTTACATTAGGGCTCACTCTTGGGGCTGTACATTGTGTGGGTTTTGACAAACATGTAATGGTGTCTATCAACTATTATAATATCTTACAAAATAGTCTCACTGCCCTAAAAATTCTCCATACTCCACCATTCATCCCTCCTCCCCCAACCCACAGGAAAGCACTTTTTACTTTTTTTACTGACCGCATAGTCTTGTCTTTTCCAAAATGTCAAATAGTGGGACTCATACAATGTGTAGCCTTTTTAGATTGGATTTTTAAAATTTAGTAGTATGTATTTAAGGTTCCTCCATGTCATGTCATGGCTGAATAACTCATCTTCAGCACTGAAGAATATTCCATTGTCTAGCTATATCACAGTTATTCACCCATTCACCTACTGAAGGACATCTTGGTTGCTTCCAAGTTTTGGCAATTATAAATAAACCTGCTATAAACATTTATATGCAGGTTTTAGTGTTGACAAAAGTTTTCAGCTCACTTGGGTAAATATCAACGAACACATTTGTTAAATTGTATGGTAAGAGTATTTTTAGTTTGGTAAGAAACAGTGAAACTCTTCCAAGATAGCTTTACCATTTTGCATTCCTACCAGCAATGAATGAGCTCCTGTTGCTCCACATCCTTGTAAGCATTTGGTGTTGTCATTGTTTTGGATTTTGGATATTTTAATAGATGTGTGGTGGTATCTCATTTTAATTTGCATTTCTTTTAAAACATATGATGTCACACATATTTTCATATGCTTTACTGGTCATCCATATATCTGTTTTTGTCAGTGTTATTTTTTGTCTTATTGAAAATAGCCATACCAACTGGGGTCAGGGTGAGATGATACTCATTGTGGTTTGAATAGCATTTCCCTGTTGATTAGTGATATTCAGCATTTTTCATATATTTGCTGGCTATTTGTATGTCTTCTTTTGAGAATGTCTGTTTTTAGATCACTTGCCCATTTTGCAATTGGATATATATATATGTATATACATATATATATATATATTTTTTTTTTGCTGTTGAAATGTTTGAGTTTCTTGCATATTATCAGTATTAATCCCCTTTGAGATGAATAGTTTGCAAATATGTTTTCCCATTCTGCAGGCTGTTGTTTTACTCAGCTAATGGCTTCCTTTGCTGTGCAGAAGCTCTTTAGTTTGATGTAATCCCATTTGTTTATTTTTGCTTTTGTTACCTATGCTTTTGAGGTCTTATTCATAAAATATTTTCCCAGACCAAAGTAATGAAGCATTTTCCCTGTTTTCTTCTAGTAATTTTATAGTTTCAGGTCTTACAACTAGGTCTGGGATCCATTTTAAGTTGATTTTTGTAGAGTGAGAGTCTAGTTTTATTCATTTGCATATGAATATTTAGTTTTCTAAAGACCACTTATTGAAGAGACAGTCCTCTCCCTCAGTGAGCAACCTAGGCAACTCTGTTAAAAATCAGTTGGCTATAGATATGTGGATTAACTTCTGGGTCCACTGTACTGTACAATTGGTATTTGTGTCTGTTTTTATGCCAGTACCACACTGTTTTGGTTACTATAGCTCTGTGATATATCTTGTAGTCTGGTAATGTAATTGCCTCCAGTTTTGTTCTTTCTGCTCAAGATTGCTTTGGGTATTTATAGTCTTTTATGTAGTTTAGATTTTTTTTTCTATTTTTGTCAAAAATATCTTAACTATTTTGATACTTGATTTTCTTTTTTTGTTGTGTCATTTTCTGGTTTTGGTCTCAGGGTTATGCTGGCTTTGTAAAATGAGTTAGAAAGAACTCACTCCTCTTCAGTTTTTTTGAATAGTTTGAGAAGAATTCGTACACATTTTTCTTTAAAGATTTGATGGAATTCAGCAGTGGAGTCATCTGGTCCTAGACTTAACTTTATTGGGAGACTTTTTATTACCTATTTAATATTTTTGCTCAATATTGGTCTATTCAGGTTTTCTATTTCTTCTTGGTTCAATTTTGATAGGATGTATGTGTCCAGAAACTTATCCATTTCCTCTAAGTTTTTGAATGTATTGGCATTTAGTTGTTTATAGTAGTTTTTACGGCTCCTTTTTATTTCTGTGGTATCCATTATGATGTATCCTTTTCCATTTTTGATTTCACGTATTTGAGTCTGTTCCCTTTTTTTTTCTTACTCTAGCTAATGGTTTGCCAATTTTATCATTTCAGAAAAATCTATTTTTTGTTTCATTTATCTTTTGCATTTTTTTTAGTTTTAATTTCATTTATTTTTGCTTTTTTTTTTTTTTTTTTTTTGACAGAGCTTCACTCTGTCACAGGCTGGAGTACAAGTGTACTATCATAGTTCACTGCAGTCTTGACCTTAGGCTCAAAACATCCTCCCACCTCAGCCTCCCAAGTAGCTAAGACTAGAGGCGTGAATCACCACTCCTGGCTAATTTTATTTTAAATTTTTTGTACAGACATGGTCTCACTATGTTGACAAGGCTGATATTGAACTCCTGACCCCAAATGATCTTCCCTTCCTGGCCTCCAAAAATGCAGGGATTACTGGCATAAGCCACCATGCCTGGCCTTGATCTTTATTATTTCTCTCCTACTAATTTGGCATTTGGTTTGTTCTTGCTTTTCTGATTTCATGAGGTGCATCATGAGGCTGTTTATGTGAAATCTTTCTAATTTTTTAATGTAGGCATTTATTGCTATAAACTTGCCTCTTAATACTGCTTTTGCCATGACCTATAGGTATTGCTATGTTGTGTTTCTATTTTCATTTGTTTCAAGGAATTTTTAACTATCATTATTGATTTCTTCCTTCACCCATTGGCCTTTCAGGAGAATGCTGTTTAATTTCCATATATTTACATTATTCTGAATATTCTTGCTATTGATGTCTAGTTTTATTTCATTGTAGTCAATAAGGTACTTGATATAATTTTGATTTATAAATTTTTTTTAAACTTGTTTTGTATTCTAACATGTGGTCAATCCTAAAGAATTTTCCATGCACTGATGAAAAGAATGTGTATTCTCGAGCTGTTGGGTGAAATGTTCTACAAATATCTGTTAGGTCCACTTGGTCTATAGTGCAGTTTAAATCCAATGTTGTTGTTGTTGTTTTAATTGTCATTCTTAATTTACTGTCTAGAAGGTCTGCACAATGCTGAGAGTGGGGTGTTCAAGTCCCCAACTATTATGGTAGCTTCTCCTTTAGACCTAATAATATTTGCTTTATATATCTGAGTACTCCAGTATTAGGTGCATATATATTTATAATTGTTATAGTCTCTGGCTGAATTGATCCCTTTGTTATTTCATAATGTCCTTCTTTGTCTTTTTTGACAGCTTATGACTTGAAGTCTGTTTTATCTGATATAAGCATAGTTACTCCTTGCTTTTGGTTTTGTCCAAAAAACCAAAAGGGATATATTTCTGGGATACATTTTTATCCCTTTACTTTCAGGCTACATGTATCTTTACAGATAAGATGAGTTTCTTGTAGGTAGCATATAGTTGGGTCTTGGTTTTTTATTCATTCAGTTTGTCTACATCTTTTATATGGGTGAATTCATCCTGTTCACATTCAAGGTTATTATTGATAAGTGAGGACTTACTCCTGTCATTTTATTGATTGTTTTCTGCTTGTTTTATATATCCTTTGTTCCTTACTTTCACTCTTATTGTTTATTTTTGCAGTTGGGTGGTTCTCCATAGTGATAAGGTTTGATTTCCTTCTCTTCCTTATTTGTGTATCAGCTCTACCAGTGAGTTTTATACTTTTCCGTGTTTTCTGATGGTGGTTATTGTCTCTTCACTTCCACATGTAAGACTCTCTTGAGCATTTCTTGTAAGGCCAGTCTAGTGGTGTTGAATTCCCTTTGTTTTTGCTTGTCTGTGAAATATTTAATTTCTCCATTTCTGAAGGGTAGCTTTGTTTAGTACAATTTTTTTTTTTACTGTCAGCTTTTTATTTTATTTTATTTTTTAGTACTTGGAATATATTATCCTATTCCTCCCGTTTGTATGATTTCTGCCGATATATTTGCTGTTAGTCTACTGTGAAATTTCTTTATATGTGGCCTGATGCTTTTCTCTTACTACTTCTAGAATTCTTTCTTTGTCTTTAAATCTTGATAATTTGATTATACTAAGCCTCAGAGACGACCTGTGTAAGCTGAATCTATTTGAGGTTCTTTGAGCTTTCCGAACCTGCGTGTTCATCTCTAGTCCATGACTTGGGAAGTTTTCAGCTATTATTTTATTAAATATGTTTTCTATACCTTTTCCTTTCTCTTCTCCTTCTAGAGTATCCATAATACAAATATTTGTTTACTTAATGGGTCCTAGAAACCTTGTAGACTTTCTTAATACTTTTTAATCTTTTATTTTTCTTCGCCTATGTTATTTCAAAAGATCTGTCTTCAAGTTCAGAAATTATTTCTTCTGCTTGGTTTAGTTTGTTGTTGAACCTCTAAATTGTATCTCCATTTCAGTCATTGAACTCTTTAGCTGTAGGATTTCCATTTAGTTCTTTTTTTAAAAAATAATATATATCTTTTTGTTGAAATTATCTTTCAAATCATGACTTGTTTTCCTGATATAGTTAAATTTTCTGTCTGTATTCCCATGTACCTCACTGAGTTTTAAAAACATTATTATTTTGAATTCTTTTTCTTTATGATTTGGGTCTGTTACTTGAGAATTTTTGTTTTCCTTTGGAAATGTTATGTTTCCTTGCTTTTTCATGGTTGATGTGTTCCTACATTGATTTATATATAACGGATGGAAAAGTTGCTTCTTCTAATTTTATGGAGTAGATTTCTTAAGGAAAAATTTGTTCATATGAGTGGGTCTTGGATTGTCAGTTTGGTGGACATGTTGGCCTTGGCTCTAGGTGGATGCAGTGGTGTAGTCTCCAGGTAGTTTCTTTAGCTGTAATCCACACTAGTGATGTTTGAAGTTTGTTAGTGGCCCAGGCTGAGACAGTTTGTGGTAGTGGAGGCACAGCTTTGCCAGGAGTGGATTGCAGGGCTATTTCTCAGGTGAAGCATGTGTGTGCACACATTGGGTCAGCCAACTTGGGGTCTGGCTCACTAGGGTTGGGACATGGAGCTGTTACTCTGGCTGGGACCATGGCCATGTGGTTACTCAGCTGACCTGGGGTCTGTTTTCCAGAGGCAGCCCACAGGGATGTTTCTCAGGCCCAGGACACAATCTCACAGCTTCTTGGCTGACCTGAGTGTGTTTCTGCTAGTGGTGGCCTGTGGGGCTTTTTCTCAACTCCAGTATATGGGTGCAAAGCAGCTTGTCTGGCCTGGGGGCCCACAGGGCTGTTTTTCAGGCCTGAAACATAACTGCACAATGGCACAGTTGGCCTGGGGACATGTCTGCAGAGAGCGGCCTATATGGCTGTTTCTCAGGCCCAGGATACAATCTCACGGCATCATGGCTTGTCTGGGTGCATGACTGCTAGGAGTGGCCCATGGAACTTTCTCAGGCCAAGGATGTGGGTGCGAGGCAGAAGTTTACTGATAGAAATATATTGGGGTCCAGGGTGAAGCTATGATACACTTTGCATTTTTAAAACCCAGGCAGAAGAGTACATATTTGCAAAAGTCAGAAAGAAAGAATACTGATAAAAGAATACTGATAACAGAATAACTCCACCCAGCCAGAGTGGAGTTTTCCGGGCTATGGAGTGGGAGGGCAAAGGAGGGAAGAGGGAGACTGCAGTCTGTCCCACTTACCATAGGGTGAATGGATATAGATGGCTGGAGTTGCCTTAGGCCAAGGCTGCCACTGGAAGAGGGTTGGACTGTGCTCCAGAACCTGTTCCCCTTACCTTCCCAACATCATCTCACCTTAACTATCCCAGTGTCCAATAAAAATGGCCACTAGTTAATGCCTGGTAACCAGCACAAATGTCAGCAGTGGGTTGCTGGCCTCCTCCTGATTTTCCCTGGACCATGTTTCTGGACCCAGGGCATCTTCCCAGGTGGTCCCCACAATGGCTGATCAGAACCCCTCGGGACACAGCTGGAATTTGAGTAGTTTGAATCATCTTTAACCTCATCAAGAGCTAGATTCTGGTTTCTGGCCAGTATCATTTTCCTTCTCTGAAGAACTTTTGTAAACATTTTTTGCAAAGCAATTCTACTGGCAACAAATTATCTCATTTTTTGTTTGTCCAAGAAAACCTTTATTTCACCTTAAATATTGGATAATAGTTTCACAGACTACAGGAAATTTAGATTGGTGGGGGTTATTGTTCCTCAATATTTTAAACATTTCATTCTATTTTCTTCTTGCTTGGATGGTTTGAGAAGTCAGATGTATTCTTATTTTTGCTCCTCTATAGATCAGGTGTTTTTTTCCTCTGACTTCTTTTGAGATGTTTTTCTTTATTTTTTATTTTCTGCACTTTGAATATGATATGCCTAGGAGTCATTTTTCTGGCATTTATGCTGGTAAGTATTCTTTGAGCTTTGTGGATCTGTGGTTTGGTGTCTGACAAAAAATTGATGAAATTCTGTTATTATTGCTTCAAATGTATCTTCTGTTTTTGTCTATTTTTTTTTTTTTTTTTTTTTTTTGAGGCAGAGTCTCGCTCTGTCACCCAGGCTGGAGTGCAGTGGCGCAATCTTGGCTCACTGCAAGCTCTGCCTCCTGGATTCACGCCATTCTCCTGCCTCAGCCTCCTGATTAGCTGGGACTACAGGCACTCGCCACCAGGCCCAGCTAATTTTTTTTTTTTTTTGTATTTTTAGTAGAGACGGGGTTTCACTGTGTTAGCCAGGATGGTCTCAATCTCCTGATCTTGTGATCTGCCCACCTCGGCCTCCCAAAGTGCTGGGATTACAGGCATGAGCCACCACGTCCAGCCTTAATTTTTTTTGTTGTTGTTGCTATAACAAAACGCCACAGATTGGGCAATTTATAAAGAAAAGAAATGTATTTCTTACAGTTCTGTAGCCTGGGAAGTCTGATATGAAGGTGTCAGCATCTGAGGAGTGCCTTCTTGCTGAGTCATAACATGGTGAAGATCATTTTATGGTGAGAAGGCAAAAGCATGTGTGTAAGCCTAGGTCTTTCTTCTCTTCCTATAAAACCACCAGTCCCATCATGGGGACCTGATGACCTTATCTAATCCTCCCAAAGGTCCCACCTCTAATCAACATGTGAATTTGGTGATTGAATTTTCAACATCTGAAATTAGGCAGACACACTCAAACCACAGCTGCTCCTTTTTCTTCTTCTCCTTCTGGTATTCACATTACCCATATATAACCTGTTTTGTAGCTGTTCCATAG
The DNA here is from genome assembly GCF_028885625.2 of Pongo pygmaeus. Taxonomy (NCBI): domain Eukaryota; kingdom Metazoa; phylum Chordata; class Mammalia; order Primates; family Hominidae; genus Pongo; species Pongo pygmaeus. The sequence goes on from NC_072394.2 coordinate 17,463,226, forward strand.
GTCTTGGATATTCTGTTTTATTTTTTCAGTCTTTTTCTCTTTGCTTTTCAGTATTGGAAGTTTTTATAGACATATTCTCAAGCTTAGAGATTCTTTCCTCAGCCATGCCCAGTCTACTAATGAGCTTATCAAAGGCATTTGTTATTTCTGTTACAGTGTTTTTAATATTTATAGTTTCTTCTTGATTCTTTCTCAGAATTTCCATCTCTACTCACATTATCCTCTGTTCTTGTATATTTCTTATTTTGTCATTTAGGGCCCTTAACATACTAATCATAGTTTTAGGAAAATCCCTGGTCTAACAATTTCAACATTTCTGCCATATCTGACTCTGGTTTTGATGTTTACTCAGTGCCTTCAAACTCTGTTTGTTTTTTGCCTTTTAATATTCCTTGTATTTTCTTCTAGATACTTGAAGACGATGTATTGGTAAAAGGAATGCCTTTAAACAGGCCTTTAATGATGTGGTGGTAAGGTGTGGGGGAAGGGGAAATGTTCTATAGTCCTGTGATTAGTTTTCAGTCTTTCAGAGAGTCTGTGACTCTGGGTTGGAAACTTTGTAAGTGCTTTTCCGTCTCTCCACTTCTTAGGTGGGACAGGATGGATAGAGAAGTCAGGAACTGTGTATTTCTCTTCTATGTGGAAGGGTAGAGATGCTGGAGTTGGGAATTTTGCTTCTCCCAGGCAGGGTAGAATCTGGTAAAACTTAACCTTAGGTTAGGTTCTGGCTAAATAGTTTCTCCTGAGGGCAGATCTTGTTAAAAAGAGCAGAGTGCTCTGGCATATTTCATAATGGTTTCTAATTCCCTCCTCCTGCCAGAAGCATGAAGAAATTTTTCTCCCATCTTTGTTGTGAAGCGGGCTGGGCTCCTGGAGGTAAAACTCACAAAAGTGTTGAGGTTTCCCTGTAACTGCATTCTCCCAGCCTGTTTTCATCTTGCTGGCTTGTCCACGCTGAAACTCCAGCAATTTGTCAGTTATGGGTCAGGTCTTCCTACCACAGCATGGGTTCCCACAGAGGTGTCTGCTTTGGTTTTTTCCATGCTAAGTTGTGATTCGCTGTACCACCATCTTTACACTTTTAAAGGCAACAGTTTACCTTGTGACCTTACTTTTCTGAAGAGTCTATAAAAAGTTATTGATTTTGTAGTTTGTTCAGCTTCTCGCTTGTTGTGAGGACAGAGCGACAGCTTCCAAGCTCCTTACATGCTGGACTGGGAAGTGGGAGTCAGCATTGTTTTAAGTTGAGAAAGTCACAGCGCAGAGAGGCTGGCTTGCCTATGGCCACCTGATTAGCAACAGAGATACCTCTGTGAAGCAGGTCTTTAGACATTAGGGTATGAGTAGACTCCATGCCTTCTCTCTAGTTGTTCCTCAGAGATACCACAAAGAAACAGAATATAGGATTGCATCTTTTGCAAAATGATTGCAATACACTTTGAAGTGTGATCAGCCATTTGTTGGAAGCTAATTTGCTCTGCGAGTGGCTGTTATTGTGCTTGATATGGGGATGAGAGGGAATGTTTACTGAATGTCCACCATGTGCCAGAGACTGTTAGGACTCTCATGCACTCTATCTCCTTTAATCATCCTCGGGGATTAATGGGCTAGATCCCATTTCAAAGGTGAGGAAAAAGGTTTAGATCAATGGACCAGATTCCACTTTACAGAGGAAAAACAGGTTTAGAGGTTAAACAAGGTTAAATGTGGTCACACAGCTTGTAGGAGGTGTTCTTTAGATCTCTGACCCCCAAGGCCCATGCATGGTGTTTGGGGCAGGGTCTGGTGGAAATGCTGTAGGCAAGAAATGAAGCCCACTAACCCTGACGCTCACTTCTTTGAATAATAATGAGAAGTGACTTCTAGATAGGATGACTATATTTGCTATCTATGTTGTATAACAAATTACTCCAAAATTTAGGTGATTAATACAACAAATATTTATTATCTTTGTGGGCCAGGAATCCATTTGTGGCTTAGCTGGGTGCGTCTGATTCAAGGGCTCTCATGAAGCTTCAAATTGTGGGCCAGGGCTGCAGTGTCATCTGAAGAGCTGATGAGTTGGGAGTGGGTGAAGCTCACTCGTGGCTGTTGGTAGGCTCGGCTCCTTGCCATATAGGCTCCCTGTACAGGGCTGACTTGGTACCTGCTGCCCTGGGGTGAGCAATCCAAGAGAGGGAGGAGAGAGAGAGAGAGAGAGAGGGGAAGAGAAAGAGAGAGAGATCAAGACAGAAGCCACAGTCATTTAAAAAAAAAATTATTTTTAAGTTCCAGGGTACATGTGGAGGATGTGCAGGTTCGTTACATAGGTAAATGTGTATTATGGTGGTTTACTGCACCTATCAACCCATCACCTAGGTATTAAGCCCAGTATTCATTAGCCACTTTTCCTAATGCTCTCTCTCCCCCAACCCCACCCCACTACAGGCTCCAGTGTGTGTTGTTCCCCTCCCTGTGTCCATGGGTTCTTGTTGTTCAGCTCCCACTTATAAGTGAGAATATGTGGTGTATGGTTTACTGTTCCTGTATTGGCTTGCTAAGGATAATGGCTTCCAGCTCCGTTCATGTCTCAGCAAAGGACATGATCTTGTTCCTTTTTATGGCTGCATAGTATTCCATGGTGTATATGTATTACATTTTCTGTATCCAGTCTATCATTGACTGAGCATTTGGGTTGATTCCAGTCTGTCATTGACTTTATTCAGTCTATAATTGACTGGGCATTTGGGTTGATTCCATGTCTTTGTTATTGTGAATAGTGCTGCAATGAACATAAGTGTGCATGTATCTTTGTAACAGAATGATTTATATTCCTTTGGGTATATATTCAGTAATGGGATTCTTGGAGCAATTGGTGTTTCTGGTTCTAGATCTTTGAGGAATCACCAGACCGTTTTTTCACAATGGTTCAACTAATTTACATGCCCACCAACAGTGTAAAAGTGTTCCTATTAATATACAACTTTGCTGCCATCTGTTGTTCCTTGACTTTTTAATAATTGCCATTCTGACTGGCATGAAATGGTATCTTATTGTTATTGTGGTTTTGATTTGCATTTCTCTAATGAGCAATGATATTGAGTTTTTTTTTTTTTTACATTTGTTGGCTGCATGAATGTCTTCTTTTGAGAAGTGTCTGTTCATATCCTTTGCCCACTTTTTGATGGACTGGTCTGTGTTTTTCTTGTAAACTTGTTTAAGCTCCTTGTAGATTCTGAATATTAGACCTTTGTCAGATGGATAGATTGCAAAACTTTCTCCCACTTTGTAGGTTGCCTGTTCACTCTGATGATAGTTTCTTTTGCTTGCAGAGGCTCTTTAGCTTGATTAGTTCCCATTTGTCAATTTTTGCTTTTGTTGCAATTGTGTTTGGCAATTTTGTCATGAAATCTTTGCCCTTGCCTGTGTTCTGAATGGTATTGCCTAAGTTTTCTTCTAGGGTTTTTATAGTTTTGGGTTTTACATTTAGGTCGTTATTTCATCTTGAGTTAATTTTTGTATAAAGTGTAATGAAAAGGTCCAGGTTCAATTATCTGCGTATGGTTAGCCAGTTTTCCCAGCACCATTTACTAAATAGGGAATTCTTTCTCCATTGCTTATTTTTGTCAGGTCTGTCAAAGATCAGATTGTTGTAGATGTGTGGTTTTATTTATGAGTCTTCTATTCTGCTCCATTGGTTTACATGTCGGTTTTTGTACCAGTACAATGTTGTTTTGGTTACTGTAGCTTTGTAGTATAGTTTGAAATCTGGTAGTGTGATGCCTCCAGCTTTGTTCTTTTTGCTTAGGATTGTCTTGTCTATACAAGCTCTTCTTTGATTCCATAGGAATTTTAAAATAGTTTCTTCGAATTCTGTGAAGAATGTTAATGGTAGTTTGATGCGAATAGCATTGAATTTATAAATTTCCTTGGGCAGTATAGCCATTTTTATGTTACTGATTCTTCCTATCCATGAGCATGGAATGTTTTTCTGTTTGTTTATATTTTCTCTGATTTCTGTGAGCAATGGTTTGGTTATCCTTGAAGAAGTCCTTCACTTCCCTTGTTAGCTGTATTCCTAGGCATTTTATTTTCTTTGTAGCAATTGTGAATGGGAGTTCATTCATGATTTGGCTCTCTGCTTGCATGTTGTTGGTGTATAGGCATGCTTGTGACTTTTGCGCATTGATTTTGTATCCTTAGAGTTTGCTGACATTGCTTATCAACTTAAGAAGCTTTTGGGCTGAGACAATGGGGTTTTCTAGATATGGGATCACGTCATTTGCAAACAAACACAATTTGGCTTCATCTCTTCCTATTTGAATACCCTTTATTTCTTTCTGTTGCCTGATTGCCCTGGCCAGAACTTCCAATACTATGTTGAATAGGAGTGTTGAGAGAGGGCCTCCTTGTCTTGTGCCAGTTTTCAAGAGGAATGAAAGCCACAGCCTTTTTACAACCTACACTAGAAAGTGATGCCCTACCACTTCTCCCATATTCTATTCATTAGAAGGAAGTGACTAGATCCAACACCCACTCATGGGAAGGAAATTACCCAGGGATGAGAATATCAGGAGGCAGGCATCAGCAAGTGCCATTTTAGAGGCTACCTGCCACAGTGACCATTTGTTTATTTTCCCAACACAGTCTCAATCTATGCCTTTAAATATTTGTCCTGGTTAGGTTTCTTCTTTCCCTGTTTCTCTTTTCTTCCTTTCCCTCTAATTTCTATACAATTAAAACTGTAAGCCATAAGGTGGGGTCAAGCATGCTTGAAAAAATAAAGAATATTTACATAGTCAAAAAATACTCCCCTTAGTATACATATTTATTACAAAGGGGAAAAAGGTAGCTTTACAGTGGAGAAGTATGGCAGACATCACCTGAATTTGATGACAAAAGCTAACTCACCAGCCATAGGACAAGACGAAAGCATGTACAACTTGATAGGATGCAATAAGAAGAACACAGCATCGTGTATGTGATATTCCTGCTGGAGATGCATACCCTGCATTTAATCATGAGAGAACATTAGACTAATAAAATTAAGGGACATGCTATAGTCTGTACTCTTCAAAATGTTGGAGTCATGAAAGTCAAGGGGAGACCAAGGGACTCTTCCAGATTGTAGGCAATTAAAAACACATGTTTAATAAATGCAACCTGTGATTCTGAGTTGCATCCTTTTTGTACAAAAAAATTACTGAAGTAATTGATAAAACCTGAATGAAATCTCAGGACTAGATGGGGTAATGCATCAGTGTTAATTTCCTGATTATGATGGTTCTATTTTGGTTATGTAGGAGAATTACCTTGTTTGTAGGAAATATATATTATCATAATCAGAAGTGACGGGACTTTGCCTTAGCAACTTACTCTTAAATGGCTTCAAGGAAAAAAAAAGTTCTGTACTTGTAAATTTTTATAACTTGTAGAAGTACTTACAGCTTTTCTGTAAGTTTAAAGTTGCGTCAAAATATAATTTTAAAATACCACAATTAGAGTAATAAGTTATATGATTACCTCACTTGTGGATCTAGAGGCTCCCCTAAAAATTCTCTCTCCATACTTATTACTGCCCAAAATATTAATTCATTCTCATAGTTATGTCCTTTTCTCTAGAGAAAAATCTTGTGCAAAGCAATGTGGAGGACAAAACAAAGTTCTGTGGCAGAACTTTGGAATGTCAAATCTCATTAAACTCTCCATGCAAAGGAATTAGAGGAATAAAAATAAATCCCAGGTTTGGAAACTAAATGTATATGAAGGAGAAGTTGAAAGATATTTCATTACCAGCAAATTCTTAAAATGTCATTTCAGTCCAAAAGTGAAACTCTTGATCCACTATGAGGCCTTTACAAATTAAATTAGCCTCACTTATTTCCATGTTTAGTCTATAAAATAGAAACAAAAAGGCATTTGTACATTCTACCAAACTATATGCCAATGATCATAGCCCAAACTCTTTCTTTACATAGGTTGTCAAGGTTGTTACCACAAAAGCAGGTATCGTACACTCCCCAAGGTTCACAGGGCCTGGGTAAGAGAAGAGGGAAGGCAATGAAAGTATGAAGATCCTTGAAATAAAGATGATCTCCAATGGTAGTAACTCCAGAATCCAGATACACAGAAACAGACTGAAGAAATGAGAGGGATAAAAGGGAATAAATAGAAGTTGGAGTTTATAAGAAACTCCTGTAGAAACTATTCAATACCTGAATAACTGCAAATACTTTAGGCAAATGATTATGCAGAACTTAGAAGATATAAGTAGCTTTCGTAGTTTTTGCTTTGCAGAAGGAAGGAAAGCTGTGACTACTCCACTTGCCTTGGCTGGAGGCCATGGGCAGGTAGGTCCTTCAGCGGGCACTATGTGGTACCTGGCTTCCACCCCACCCCATCATCACTGTGGCCTCTGACTGCCTGCTTCTCTTAGTCATTCTGCACTCTCCTCCAGCTGAGTTTCACTTACCAAAACAGACGATGTTCAGTCTTCACAGGTGAGAGTCATGAAGGTCAAACATTACATTCCTCAATTTGATCTAATCGAAGACATACCCTCCCCAAATCTAAAATATGTAACACACTCAACGGCCTCTGTTTTGTTGATTCTGGAAACGACACCAAACTGTTTTGAGATACTTGCTATCTCCTTTCCATCTAGAGCCACTCTTCACTCTCCTCATATTTTCCCCTGAAGCTGTTAGATTTATTTCTAAGCTCTGGAACCTTGAGTGGGATGATTCATATTCCAAGTACTTTTTCCTTTTTTATACATTTCTTAAGTTATATTTTTCAAGGAATTTGTCCATATCATCTAAGTTGTGCAATTTACTGGCATCAAGCTGACCATAATGTACTCTGACCATTCTTTTGCTGTCTCCAAAATCTACACTGTTGCTTCCTCTTCCATTCCTGATATTAGAAATTAGAGTTGTCTCCTTTTTCCTTGATCAGTTCAGCTAAAGTTTCATTATCTACATTTGAAATCCAGACTCTCTGTCCCTTTTCCTTGTCCTCAAATGCAATTCGGTCAGAAGCTGGAGGATTTACAGGACTGGGTGAAGTCGGTGTTGGATGAGGAGGGGAGGGTGCAGATGGGGTCAGGAGCAGAACTCTGAAGGTCAGGAGGCTGATAAGGAGGGAATTCAGTGACTCAGAACTGGGTGGATGCAGCGCTGAAGTGTAGAATAGCCATGGTTACACACCCTTCCGCAGTTGTTATAGGGATATTTCCTGGCAATGTATTGTAAAAGGACAATTTCCCAGTATATTTTGCTCAAGTCTGGAGAACTGAATATTTACGCTCTACAGCTATGTATTAAACTCACAGGCACTTCAGACAAGTTGAGATGTAGAGTGTAGATCTCTCTCTCTAATATGGGGAAGAAGCAACACAGGACTTGAGACTCCAGAAAGGGCAGAAGAGCTGCTTCTTCAAAGCTCTGTCTGTGTAAACCATAGTTACCTCTGAGATGTTGGAATGATGGTGATTCTTAGTTTCCAATGTTTTACCATGGCATGCGTTATTATTTAATAAGAAAACCAAATATTTTATTATTATGCATGCTACAATTTCGTGAACTAGAAAGTGTGCTAAGCAGAAAGAAAAATACCAATAAAATGAGTTGTAAATGAGCTGTAAATAATATAAATGAATAAAATAAAATATATAAAATAAATAAAATCATACAAATGTGAGGCCAAGATGAAAAACAAACAATGTATGTATATAAAGCCTAAGCTTCTTTTTATAAGATACCAAGGCCTTCCCTTTGGCCTCAGATCAGACCAGAATAGAGCCCTCGGTCTGAACCTTGGGGTATTAATTTTTATGACTTGGTTCTTCTTTTCGATGATGACATACTTGCTTGGGTTACGCAGTAGACACTGCACCCATGTAATCTGGAGTTGCTAGCTGACCTTCTCCCGAGATGCACAGTGGAACAAGGACGGTTCATTCAACCTTCTGCAGGATCCTGTGTAGATGAGAGAGCCAAGTGGAAAGATCTGCTGAATGTGAATCTTTAAAATTGCAAGCTCCTCCAGTTTGGCCACATGCGCGTGAAGGGTGGACCACCCTCTTTCTCTCTATGTGTTCTCGATTTAACCACTTGCTTTTCAAGATTCCTTTGTGCCTGGATTTAAAATGGGAATTTGGTCTGTCTTATAATTTGTGAGGTAAGATCTTTAAAGTGAGAGACAACACTGAAAGATAAATGTATGAAGAGATGATATTATGCGTTCAAATTTAACACTCATCGAGAACACATTAGACTGTCCCTTAGAAAAACCCACCAAGTGCAGTTGTTCTGGCTTCTTTCAGGGTCCGGGATCCCTTTGTGAGCCTCATGATGCAAGGACCCTTGCTTCATAAAGAAGGCACAAAATGTGACTTTAGAAAGCTCATTATTTCCAGAACCCAGAGTGGATCCTGGTTCAGAACAACTGCTCCAAGGGCCACACTTCTTGGCAGTTTTCCCCAAGAGAGCATTCGGAGGAGGACTTGAGGGATGCTCCCTGGTGCTCCTCTGTCAATGCTTTGTTTTATTCTGCTTTTCTCTATGTCTTCTCAGAGCTCTCAATATGTTTACATTCATGGGGAATCTTGTTTCTCAAACTTGCTCTTGGAGCAGAGTTGCAGTGGGGGAAGTGTGGTCTATGGGCACAGCTCCCACTAGGGCCTGCAGCTTCCTGGTTCAAGCAGAAGCCTTGCAAACATATTCGTCTGGAAAAAGCATAGCACAGAGGCCCCAGTTGCAGAGATGCTCCGGAAGCCTGGGATACACACAGGGCTAGTGAGCTAAGAATATTCCTCTGTCGCCTTTTCAAGGACAAGGGAAGCCAGGGTGGAGACTGTGCTGAGCTAAGGTATGTATAAAACAATCCCAGGGCGGTCCCTCAGAGGAAGGCTTAGCTCCCCGGAGCCTTGGGTAGAGACGCTTCCTGCCTGCCTCGGGGAGTCCTCCTGCCAGGAAGAGGCCTCAGACTCTGCTATGCCTGGCCCTGTGGGGTGATCCCACGTGCTGGGAAGCAGGGAAAAGCGGGGTGGGGTGGGGCGCCCTGACATTGTTTCAGATCTCCTGCAGTACGCCTCACTACATGATAAAGCAAAACCAGACTTTGTTTTAAAATAAAATTTATATTTTAGAAATATTTTTCTCATGTGGCCTTCCCCAAAGACAGATTTAAAAGAAATTATTTTATTATGGAAAATTTCCTGCAAATGCATGCATCAACGCCCATGCACTCCTCGCTAAGGTACTCCTGACCCATGTCCTCTGTAACATCCAGCCCACCTGCAAGGCCCCCCACTGGACTATTTTGAGGCAAATCCAAGTATCATATAATTGCATCCTTCAGCATGTATTCTAACAGATCAGGGAATATAAATGCATACTGTGATACCATGAGCATACAAAAATATCATCACTTCACGTTATATAGTAAGTTTCAATTGAGACTTGCCATTTCCTTGTGGTTTCATAAATGCTTTTTAACAGGATTTTGTACAAACAGAATCCAAACAAGTTCTGCATGTTATATTTAACTGATATGCCCTAAGTTTCTCTCTCTCTCTTTTTTTTTTTTTTTTAAAAAAACCAACAACTGAGGCTTAAAATGCCTGGCATACTGTCCAATGATTTAATTGTGTAGCTTCATGAATGTTTAATGCGCCTATCTAGAGTCATGTTGCACTGCTCAAATCAAGATGTGGACATTCCCTCTGGCTCCTTCCGGTCAGCACCCACCCCCCCAGAGGGAATCTGTGTTCTGGCTTCCCTCAACACAAACCCTTTAGCCTGTTCTTTTTTTAAAAAAACCAAAAAACAAAAAAAACAACTTTAATGTTAGTTTCAGGCGTACATGTGCAGGTTTGTTGTACAGGTAAATTACATGTCTTGGGGTTTTGGTGTACAGTTTATGTTGTCACCTGGCGGATAAGCGTGGTACTCAGCAGGTAGTTTTTCAATCCTCACTCCCCTCCCACCCTCCACCCTCAAGGGGTCCCAGGTGTCTATTGTTTCCTTCTTTGTGTCCATATGTACTCAATGTTTAGCTCCCACTTATAAGTGAGAACATGTGGTATTTGGTTTTCTCTTCCTGTGTTAGTTCACTTAGGATAATGACCTCCAGCTCCATTCTTGTTGCTGCAAAGATCATGATCTCGTTCTTTTTTTCTGGCTATGTAGTAGTCCACCTTTAGCCTGTTCTTAAACTTCACAGAATCTTCCACACAGTGTGTGCTCTTTCCTGTCTGATTTCTTTTGCTCAGGATCCTGACTGTAGACTCTGCCACGATTTTGCAAATGTTGCAGTTGTCATTTTTTTTGTAGTATTTCATTGGTGAATGTGGATTTATTTTGCTGTCTGTATTGATATGGATTGCTTCCATGCTTTGGATAGTACTAATAATGCTGTTATGAACATTTCTGTCCATGTTTTCTGGTAACATAGCACTCCCCTGTGAAATGTTTGGACCTCAGGGTAGGTACATTTTAGCTTTTGGAAATGTCCCCAAGTAATTTTCCAAAGTGTATGAATTCCACTCATCATACATCCTTATGAACACTGTGTTATCTTTTTTTTAAGGCCCATTTTGATATAGAGTAAAAAGATTATCTCCTTGATTAAATTTAAGGCAGACTCCTCTGAGTTCTCCCTTTTTAAAAATTTTTTTATTATACTTTAAGTTCTAGGGTACACGTGCACAACGTGCAGGTTTGTTACATATGTATACATGTGCCATGTTGGTGTGCTGCACGCATTAACTTGTCATTTACATTAGGTATATCTCCTAATGCTTTTGGGAAAACTGACTAGCCATATGTAGAAAGCTGAAATTGGATCCCTTCCTTACACCTTATACAAAAGTTAATTCAAGCTGGATTAAAGACTTAAATGTTAGACCTAAAACCATAAAAACCCTGGAAGAAAACCTAGGCAATACCATTCAGGACATAGGCATGGGCAAGCACTTCATGTCTAAAACACCAAAAGCAATGGCAACAAAAGCCAAAATGGACAAATGAGATCTAATTAAACTAAAGAGCTTCTGCACAGCCAAAGAAACTACCATCAGAGTGAACAGGCAAGCTACAGAATGGGAGTTCTCCTTTTAATAGACCTCAAATTTGGCCAATAAATCCTTCAACAAGCACAAACAGAGTTTCTAACAGCACAAGACCACATCCCCAAGAGGATGCTAGCCCTCATTTCAATTGCCTGCCTGGGAAAACTTAAGGCTGTTAAAAGAATTTACAGTTTGTTTCAGCCGATACCTGAGGATAGGGCTTCTGTCTTTTAGCCCCAGTCTCAGGAGGATGAGACCCTAGCACTGAGGATTGTCAGCCTGGTCCCGTTTACACGGGCTGACGTTTCGTGAATTTTAACTTTTCTGTACGGCCTGCCCCCTTCCTACTTCTTCATTCTCCCTTTAAAATGCCAGTTTACCTGCGTACAAATGGAAATTGAGTTCCCTTCATGTGGGACTCTTTTCCCTATTTCACTAGTTATTACTAAAATCGGTCCTTACACCTTTACCTGGTGTTGGGCTGTTTATCTTTGACAGTAACAGTAGCTCATCATGGCTTTACTTCCGTTTTCCTGATGGCTGATGAAGTGGAACATCTTTTCACATGTATTTGGATATCTTCTTCTGTGAAGTATCTATTCAGGTTCCTTTGCTCATTTTTTTTTAAGTTGTCTGTTTCTTAAGTGTTTTTATATAGTTTTTTTCCCTCCTAAAATGGAATGTGAAGAACAAATTATCCACAGAGGTTTAGAATAGAATAGATTAGGCATGGACAGTTTAAAGGTGAAAGAATAGAGCCTAAGCATAATGAAAATGATAAAAATGTTGGTCTCTTTCGAGGATTTAGAAAGAATGGGATTATGCAATGGATCTTTTGTTGTCTTCCAAAAGAAATCCATTTCTTGGGAACAAGATGAGCATAAAAGTAATGAAACAAAAATGACTTTGTGACTTATATGAATGATGGAAAATGATGATTATTGGAAAGACATTATACTAATGTATAATAATAGAAAGCAAATAAAAAGAGTAAAAGTTTGGAGAAGGAAGGTTATGAGTTCTATGTGAAACTCTTCCTAGAATATTCTACTCTTTCTACACTATGATAAGGCTCACAAAAATACATGACATAAAAATAGTCATATTTTATCCAGTGGGTTTTAAATATTTATGGAAGTCCTCATGATTCTCTTTAATAATGACCTTTTTGTATATAAAATGTCAAGTGATCACTTCCTTAAGCTTATGTCTTCTTGGGCTGACATGGCCTATTACCACATGTTCCTGCTGCAATCCATCCCTGTCTCCTTTTGAGGCTGAAGTCTTCTTGGGCTGACATGGCCTATTACCACATGTTCCTGCTGCAATCCATCCCTGTCTCCTTTTGAGGCTGACAGCAAGGTCAAGGGCTCCCTCAAGGGCTTGTTCCATTGGGTGTGGGACTTCCTGCCCAAGGGCCTTGCCTTTCCGAAGGAAAAGAGAGGCTCTCCCAAGGGCAAGGAAGAGGAACTCAGAGCTAGTGGAGAGGCCCACTCCCAGGGACATCCATGTGGGGAGTGAGGCACTGCTGGGATGGCTTCTGATAGGGACAGTCCAGCCACCATGCCATTGCAGCCACAGCCATCCCAGGGCAGTGCCAGTTGCAACTCAGTCCCCCCAGAAGCTGAGTACAGACCTCACCAATTGGTGGCCCACCAGCAGAGAAGGGCTGCCAGGGTCTTGGCCATGGAGCCTACAGGGCACCTGCTCAGCCAGCCTGCTCCAGTCCCCCACACTGGGGTGGGTGCTTCAGAGCAGATTGAAGGGCAGGGAAAGAACAGAAGTGGAATAAGGTAGGAGAAAGTGTTCAGGACACGAAAGAAAAGTCATGTGAACACAAAGAGAGTCCACAGCAATGTGTCTCATCCACCAATCCTTGGACCATGGGGAAGCAGCCTTTCCTTTGGCGTCAGGGCTGATGTGCTGGGTCCAGGGCTGCCTTGCTGAAATCTGCGGAAGCAGAACACAGGTGCCAGCAGAGCATGGGCTTTGGGATCAGATAGGCTCTTTACTGGGCCATGTGACCCTAGGCAAGATTTTTTTGTTTAAATCTTTCTTTATTTCAATAGCTTTGGGGGGACAAGTGGTTTTTGCTTACATGGATGAATTGTATAGTGAGGAAGTCTGAGGTTTTCATGCACCCATCACCCGAGTAGTGTATATTGTACCCAATATATAGTATTTATCCCTCCCTCCCTCCCACCTCTTCTCTTCTGAGTCTTCAAAGTCCGTTACACCACCATATGCTTCTGTGTGCGCAAAGCTTAGCTCCCACTTGTGGTGGGAACATGCAGTATTTGGTTTTCCATTCCAGAGTTACTTCGCTTAGAGTAATGAAGGCAAGATGTTTAACGTGTCTGCAGATCAGCTTCCATTTGTGCTGTGCTCATGAGCTAAATCATTGCAGGCTGAATCCCAGCTGCCCAGCTATAAATGTTTTCCTCAAACAAGGTGCTCAGACCAGGTGCGGTGGCTCAAGCCTGTAATCCCAGCACTTTGGGAGTCTGAGTGGATGGATCATGAGGTCAGGAGATCGAGACCATCCTGGCCAACATGGTGAAACCCTGTCTCTACTAAAAATACAAAAATTAGCTGGGGGTGGTGGTGCATGCCTGTAATCCCAGCTACTTGGGAGGCTGAGGCAGGAAAATCACTTGAACCTGGGAGGCAGTGATTGCAGTAAGGCAAGATCATGCCACTACACTCCAGCCTGGGCAACAGAGAGAGACTCTGTCTCAAAAAAAAAAAAAAAAAATTTAAAAAAAAAAGGATGCTCTGTGAATAGGAGACTCCATTGAGCGCTCAGTATGTAGGTTTGGCAGCAGCTAAAGAATGATGCAGATGCCTTCTTTATGGAGGATTTTGTTTTGGGGAAACCCCTCTCACCTGCCTGACTTCCCTGTGACAGAGGTCAAGTCCAGTTCTCAGAGCTCACACCTCTGTCCAGTCAGCCTGGCGGCCCCTCCCAAAGACACATCAGGGCAGGAGGTGAGGGTCAGTCCCGGTAGATCTGGAACCAGTACTGGCCTCTTGAAAGCACCAGTAGGCAGTGATATCTGCCTGGGGCTTCACATCAACAAAGGTAAGTGGGTAAACAATACTGGATAAAATGGATGAGCCACTATCTTTTTTAAAATTTGATTTTTTTTTTGAGATGAAGTTTCACTCTTTGTTGCCCAGGCTGGAGTGCAGCGGCTCAATCTCTGCTAACTGCAACCTCTGCCTCCCGGGTTCAAGCGATTCTCCTGTCTCAGCCTCCATAGTAGCTGGGATTACAGGTGCCAACCACCATGCCCAGCTAATTTTTGTATTATTAGTAGAGATGGGGTTCACCATGTTGGCCAGGCTGGTCTTGAATTCCTGACCTCAGGTGATCCACCCGCCTCAGCCTCCCAAAGTGCTGGGATTACAGGCATGAGTCATTGCACTGGGCCATTTTAAATTTGATTTTTAAAACATCTGTGTCATCACTAAATTCATTTGGCAATCCAGCTGGTGGGGCTATTTGGTAATTTTTCCTCTATGATGTGTTAGAGCTATACTCATAAGTTTACCATCTTTTCTTGTATCTTTTATCTTACTCTTTTTCCTGTTCCAGGGACTATGTAAATAAGAAAATAGTATTCAAACATTTTATTGCTTACCTGAGTTAGTTTAACGACCATTCCTTTATTTCATTGCTCATCATTGTTTTATCCCACAATCCTTACTGAATACTCCCATAGCCCAGGTGCTGGGCTTAGAACTGTGGACTCACAACATGCAGGTTCCTAAAATCAAGGAGCCTGTGTTCATGTGAAGGAGATCATCAAACCAAGCATTGTATTAGGATTGGGGTGTGCTTTAGGGCATTCCCTGCAGCAGTTACAGTGAAGCTAGGAACACTCAATGCTCAGCAATAGAAGAGCTGAATCAGTTGTGGGCTAGTTATACTGTACCCTACTAAGAAGCAGTTAAAATGAGTGGAGAGGATTTAGATATAGTGACAGAGGAAGACTGAGACACACAGCATAATATACTCTTCAGTAAGAATATATCCTGTTCATGTGTGTGTATGTGCATTCTATATGTATGTCTTAGTCTGTTTGTGCTGCTATAACAGAATACCAGCAACTAGGTAACTTATACCCAGAAATTTATTGGCTCACAGTTCTGGAGGCTGGGCAGTCCAGGATAAAGGTGCTGGTTGGTTTGGCCATTTGGATTCCAAGATGGCTTTGGACTTCTTGCATTTCAAGCATTTGGAACTTGAATGCTGAGTTCTGCAGTGGGGAGGAAGTCTTTGTCTTCACTTGGCAAATGGCAAAAGTGTCAAAACTTGCCCTTTAATAATAGCATTAATCCCATCAATGAGGGCAGTGCCTTCATGGCCTAATCATCTCTTAAAGGTCACATCTCTAATACTATGATAACAGCAATTTAATTTCAACATGAGTTTTGGAGAAGGCAAACATTCAAACATAGCAATGTATATAAGCATCTTGCAAAAATGTTTATTTTTAATGCTGTATATATTGTTTGGAAACACTTTTTATGTAGACATAGATACAGGTACAGGTATAGGTGTAGGTAAGCACAGAGAAAAGTTCTGGAAGGGAAGGCTTGTTTGGGTTAGAGGAAGAGGATTGGGATTAGGTTTGTTTTCAGTGGGGAATTTAGCTGTGGCAAATGTTTAAATATTTGCAGGGAGAATGCATGCTTGTAATATTATTATTATTATTATTATTATTATTATTATTATTATTTTGAGATGGAATTTCGCTCTTGTCCCCCAGACTGGAGTGCATTGGCACAATCTCAGCTCACTGCAACCTCCGTCTCTTGGCTTCAAGCGATTCTCCTGCCTCAGACTCCTGAGTAGCTGGGATTACAGCCATGCACCACCATGCCTGACTAATTTTTGTTTTTTTAGTAGAGACAGGGTTTCACCATATTGGCCAGGCTGGTCACAAAGTCTTGACCTTAGGTGATCCACCCACCTCGGCCTCCCAAAGCGCTGGGATTATAGGCATGAGCCACTGCGCCCGGCCTCATGCTTGTATTATTTATGTAACTAAAAATAAATTTTAATTATATATTTCCATTTTGGGAAAACAAAAAAGAGTTAAAGAGACAGACTATTTTAAGAACATCAGTGTCACTAACTGAATAAGAAAATTGTACAGATTTTGAAGATTTTATGTGATTTCTTGGTTGTTGTGTAACTTCCCACTCACACACTCATTCATTCATTCATTCATTCAGTTTTATCAATCTCCCTTCTGCAAAATATTTGAAGTTGCTTACAAAATCATATACATATAGAACTTCATAATGTAACATCAAAATTAAACTATATTAAAATTATATCTATGTTATACCTGTATGTGTGTGTGTGTGTGTGTGTGTGTGTGTGTGTGTATACGTTATACACATACACAGAAGGCAGATGTCATTGGGCACTGACTGAATCCTGAGTCTGTGTTTCCTGATAGTTAGAAGAAAACCTTCTATACTGATACTACCAGAATGAACACGTACACAATATGGTGTGCTTTTTCCAAAACACTGAAAACCTGTTGTTCATTCCTTGAAAGGAAACAATACCTTCTCCTCTCACTGAACAAAACTGGATATCCTAGAAAATTCAATGCCAATCAAAACCATGACAAACACTTTGTTTTTCTTAGGGAGTCAGATGTAGATTCTTAGGTGAAATAGTTATCATTAATTTTTTACCTACAAAAACATGCAGTGGTCACCTCAAAAGTGTGTGGAGCAGGCGGGCATGTTTGTTGACATGGGAGCACCTTGTGCATTGAAGTGCATGTGACATTCCATGTGATTCACTCTCTAAAGCCAGTAGCACCCCAATCACTTTACAACCAAAAACACATCTAGAAATTTCCAAAACACCCCCTGGAGAGGAGTTTTCACCCCCTGTTTTCACTAAGAACCACTGATTAGGGCATGCAGTAGCATTAACTCAGTGCCTTAGATTGAAGCTTCCCAGAAGCTGATGGGAGCATGGAGCTGTGTGCAGGGGTTTATATAGAGTGTGATTCCAGGAAGCAGGGGTGGAGGGAGAATGTCTTTTCATGGTCACCACTGTGAGCCACTGGAGCTTGATTTCACTGGGATCTCCCAAGAGTAAAGCAGAAAGTCGCCGGAATCTGATGGGAGGCAGGAGCATTTACCTACTAACTCCTGGCCCCAAGTGATTGAGAGTTACCTTAGGATAAGTTTGTCACAATGTTGAGCTCACTTGTGCACAGGGCCTGGCGCATTGAGACACTGTCAGCATGAAGTGAGTCCAAGTCCAAACATAATTGTGCACTCTGGCAGCAGTGGGCTGAGAGTATGTGGCTCCAGGAACAAGGCTCAGTGGCACCACTTCTAGGGAGAGGCATGATGATTATCTAAGAAGGCCTCAGGTGTACTGGCCAATCAGCTTAAAACCAGCTCAGGGAGTCTTTGGAGAGGCCATGTAGTTGGGAAAATGTGAAAACCCAGAACATTTTAGATCTGAATCAATACAAGGCCAAGACTGTAGCCACTGGGGTAAATCCTAGCCATGTCAGTCCATTTAGTGAATCACCTTTCTGCTCCCCACCTTCACGGTAAGCAGGCCTTTGTTTCCTGTCCCCTTGTCCATCTTTTGTTCCTGGAGAGAAATTCATTCCCCAAAATATTCCCAGGGCAACATCAACACTTGTACCAGAATACTACTTCTAACCTCCCAATTCTGGGAGGATTCAGCTGGTCTGTGGTTGTAAAGGTCAAGGTGTGGCTTGATCTTTTCTCTCAACTCAATTGAAGTCTGAGATGCAGAAGCCAGGCTGTTCACATTTACAGTAGAAACTGATCCTGTACCCACAGCACAGCCTCAAGCCCTGGCCGTCACAGCAAGTTCATGATTCTCCTGCCATGAAGTTGCTGTGAGAGCGAACAAGGCTGTGGGGCTTCTCCAGGCTAAGTGTGAGACGATGCTCCCACAGACTTACTTCCTGCCAGCCACACCCTGGGGAGGAACAAAAGGATGCAATGCCAAGGCAAGGGAGGCTTCGTGGGTGGCGATCTTAGTTTGCTCTGGGTTTGTGCTCAGTGCTCAGCACTGAGGAAGTTGTGCTGAGGAAGTTGATGGCTGTCTCCAGGCCCCATCTGTCCACATTGTGCGCATCCTCAGAGCAGGGAGCTGGCACTTACCTCCAGACTCCCAAATCTCCCAGTTAAACTCAGTACACTTCTAATGGGCACCATCTTGGCTCCAGTCCCCTTGAAGCAGACCCTGGGACTATCTGGAAAGTGATGCTAGGGCTCTGGAGAGATGGAGGACTGGAAAGAGGAGGGGAAGAGGCCAGGAGCCCATGTTAGGAAGCCTTATGATCTCACACACTGTAGGAACCTGGGCTCAGACCCCCAGGGACCCACCAAAAACTGGAGAGAACCTCCCACTGGAGACAGGCAAAAGGAGACTATTCATCCACTGGTCCCTTGGCCATGGGCCAAGGGTTGCCTGGTGGTGGTGAGGTGGGTATTAGTTCCCTCACAGGGCAGCCACTGGGATGGCAGGTGGCTCCACAGTCATGCAGTTGGTTCTTAGCAGAGCCGATGTGCACCAGAATTCTCCTGCATGGCCACAAAGTTGTAGCTGTGCATTTGCTCTTTAATGAGTGCATGGCTCATGCTCGGTTTATAGGACATGTGATTCTCATCACATCAATTTTTACAGAAAAGAAGATGCAGGTGGCCTGCCTTTTCAGCTGTATCCTCTGTAATGCAACAAGGAGGGTGACAGGGAGGTGCTGGAGACACTCTGAAGTTCCCTATAGTCTCCTGCTGCCAGAAGTCACAGCAGCCTTAGTCACAGGAAGAGTCAAAGGTCAGGGTGTGTGGTCCATGGGCACTTCCTGCTGCTCAGTCCTCTGCTCCTTTCAAGGCTGTCCCATGCCTGCGAAGTCCCCTCACATTAACCCCGAGGCAAGCAGGAACTTCCTTGGTTCTCAGCATCCTTTCAACCAGAAAAGGGGCTCAGGTTCTTCTTCCACCCCCATCTCCCATATGCCAAAATTTAACTTGTCCTGAGACCCATTCCACATTTTCTTTGTGAGAAACACAGCCAGAGTAGATCATAATTAAAGAGTGTGGCCTGGCGTGACAGTATTAGCCATAATTTCTGGCCTGGAAACAGACACTACAGGGAAGCAAGTCATGGAGGAGGGTTTAATGAAGGAGTATGGAGAGCTGTGGGTGGGGTGTGGGGAGTCATAGAGAAGAGTGTAATGAAGAGGTATAGAGAGCTGTGGGCAGGGAGCAGGAAGTCATGGAGAAGAGTGTAATGAGGAGGTATAGAGAGCTGTGGGTGGGGTGTGGGGAGTCATGGAGGAGAGTGTAATTAAGAGGCATAGAGAGCTGTGGGTGGGGTGTGGGGAGTCATGGAGGAGGGTCTAATGAAGAGATATAGAGAGTTGTGGGCTGGGTGTGGGGAGTCATGGAGGAGAGTGTAATGAAGAGGTATTGAGATGGGCGGGGTGCGGGAAAGTCACTGAGGTGCAGTACCCTAGCGGCCAGCAGCAGTGGGGAGCTGCTACTGCCCCCAGAAGAACAGGGGGACTCCCAATCTCTGAGAGAGAAACCAGTATTAGGAAGAAGGACTTTCTGATTGGAGCTGCAGCCTTCAGTGGAGGAACAGATACATGGGCAAAGGGAGGGAGCCTGGGGAGTCCCTCCAGTCGTATAACATTTATTTCTGTTTGTCTGCCCCTTCCTGGGCTTCCTTAAGGTCTGCCTTACCTTTTACCCAACCCCTATCTGTTTACATTAGCTAGAGTGGATTTTTGTTGTCTGCTTCTGGAAATTCTGATGGAGATACTGTGTTTACATGTTTACATACATTATTCAGTTTAATTCATGCAACAAACCCAGTGAAGTGAAAACCCCCTAAAAACTCACGTGCACTCTGCCAACAAAGATGTGGGAGCTCAGATAGGGTAGGTGCAGGAGACACTGTCAGTGGCCGGGCTAAATCCTCTCCATTCTCAGTTCCACAGGCTAATCAATAGCTGCCTAGGGAGAACACCTCTGCCTGAGGGCATTACTGTTCTGGCTGCAGGATGATGGTGGACCTGAGTTCAGGGCAGGCCAGAGGTGCTGGAAACGCAGTGTCCAGGAAGCAGCCTTCAACCAATGGCAGCTCGGAGCTGGTAGATAAATGTCCTAGTTTCCTAGCTGCTGTGAAGAGAATCTCTCTGGGGTGTAGTCTGCAGCTGTTTCCAGAATTTCCCTGTGAGTTGAGTCCTGATTGCTCCCAGTGGTAATGAGCTCAATGATACCTCCCATCTTAACTTTCTACCCTTTCCCATCTCTCCCCAACTCCCCACTCCACTGAGTTTTCTGAGGATCACTTCTCAAAGAAATGACTTGTACTTAATCCTTACCTAGGGGAGGTGGGAAACCAAATCTGAGACATCAAGTTTCTTACCCAAGATTGCCTATCAAGTGTCGGGGAGTTTCAAGCTCTCCAACACTTGATAAAATACAACTAAATGATACTGAGTACATGTGTGTAATGCATGGTACAAGGGCAGAAATTCATGGTTCTAGAGTGTTGGATTTCACATGGAAATATGGTTTGTCAAATTTTGTACCTCAGAGTGCCAGTGGGAGACTTGTGCTTGTGGATTCCTTAAGCAGTCAAAGGCAGAGAGGAATTAACGAGAGAGATGATGGATGAGAGGGGAGTGATGATGAGGGCAAGCCTCATGGTGGAGGAGGAAGATGGCACCACACCGGGAAAACTGTGACAGAGTAGGGTATCTAGACAACAAATGGCCAGTCCTCTGGGAACTGGGTTAAGGGTTTGAAAAAAGAAAAAGAAACAGAGAAAAAGGGAAACACACAAAAAAGCCTATACACCTTCTGCTAATATTATGTGTGACTATTTATACACATGTTATGGGTTCCTCTGAAAGTATGAAAACATCACATATGGGTGGCAACTTCACAACAGCAGCTACCCAACAGGAAGAAAGAAAGGAAAAGAGAACAGATAGATTGGAGTGACTCTGCATGGATGGGATCTGGGTTAATCTTCAATTTGTGTTGCTGCTGTTTTGTATCATTAAACTTTATATCTTTTAGTAGCTGAATCTTTATTAGAAACCATTGGGATTTTGGAGTGAATGCTGAACATGTTGAGAACAGGTGAATTCTATAGGGAGAAAACAAACAAACACCAAATACCAGCAACACAATCCTGCAATCTTGTTTTATCTGTAGGGTGGAGCGAGGGCTTTAAATCCTGCCAGTGACAAAATGAATTATTAATCTTTTTTTTAAATTATTGCAAAATAGAAATAATATAAAATTTGTCATTTAACTATTTTTAAGTGTATAGTTCAGTGACATTAGATACATTTACAATGTTGTGTAACCATCACCACGATCCATCTCCGGAACTTTTTCATCTTCTAAGACACAGTACAGAGTACTCTGTACCTATTAAACAACTCCCCATTCTCCCTTCCTTCAGTTCCTGGAATCCACCATTCTACTTTCTGTCTCTATGAAGCTGACTACCCTCAGTATCTCATATATATGGAATCGTACAATATTTATCTTCACCTATTATTTTTGACTTATGTAAAATTTCAGTATTTTACACACTTTTTTGGTTTTATTTGTAAATAACAAATAATCCTTTATTAAGATATATTCATAACACATTGATGTTGTAATAAACCTTAAAAAATAGCAGTTTGGAAATAAAAGGTATATAGATTAGGATGGAAGAAATAAAACTGTCTTTGTCTGCAGATGATATGATTGCCTATATAGAAAATCTGAAAGAATCAACAGAATAACTGAAACTTTATAATAATTGTATAGCAAGCATGCAGGATACAAGGTTAGTATACAAAAGTCAGTCACTTTCCTATATGCCAGCAGCCTATGAATGAGTGGAATTTAAAATGAAAACACATTACCATTTACATTAGCAGCCCAAAATTGAAATATTTAGATACAGATCTAACAAAATATGTAGAAGGTTTATATGAGGAAAATGACAAAACTTTGATTAAAAGGAATCAAAAGACTGGATAAATAAAAAGTTATTCAATGTTTATAGACAGGACAACTCAATATTTTCAAAATGTCAGTTCTTTACCACTTGACTGGTAGATTCAACGCAATCCCAATCAAAATCCCAGCAAGATATTTTTGTTACATAAACTAATTGATTCTAAGTTAGTTTTTTTTGACCTCTGAACTTTTTATTGGCCTCCTTCTCCCCAAAGGTCCCCTGCTTCTGCTGGCTTTATGTCTCAAAACTTTGGTGTCATTGTTCTCAGATACCAGTTTGCCATCCACTGTCTGGTGGGTGTTGGTCTTTTGGATGGTTTACATGGAGTTGCTGTTGTCCAGGGCATCACCAATATTGAAGTCCTCGCCATCTTCCAGCAGGCAATGGTAGGTGGAGATCTCAACCTCCAGCTTGACCTTGATGTTCAGCAGGACCTCGTACTCCTGGGCCTGGCGCTGTCCCTCTGCCCGGGCCTGTGCCAGCTCTGACTTCAAGTGCAGCAGGATCCCGTTGAGCTGCTCCATCTGCAGGGTGTAGTGGGCCTCCACCTCCCTCAGGCTGTTCTCTAAGCTGGCCTTCAGATTTCTCATGGAATCCAGGTTGATCTCCAAGGTCTGGACTGTGTGTCTCAGCTCTGTGAGCATCATCTCAGCAGCTCCACATCTCAGCAGCTCCAACCTCAGCAGACTATGTGGTGACCACCGTGGTGCTTTCCTTAATCTGCTGAGACCAGTACTTGTCCAGCTCATCTCAGTTCTTCTGAGCCAGCTTGTCATATTGGGCCTGGATGTCTGCCATGATCTAGGTGAGGTCTTGAGATTTCAGGGCATCTACCTCCACAGTCAAACCAGAGCTGGTAATCTGGGCTTGTAGGCCTCTTATTTCCTCTTTGTGGTTCTCCTTCATGAAGAGCAGCTCCTCCTTGAGAGCCTTGATCTATGTCTTCAGTTGCAGCCAAGTGACATTGGTGTCATCAATGATCTTGCAGAGCCCATGGAGGTTGCTCTCTACAGATTGGAGCATGGCCAGCTCTGTCTCATACTTGACTCTAAAGTCATCAGCAGCAAGACGGGCATTGTCAGTCTGCAGAACGATGTGGGCATTGTCCACAGTATTCGCAAAGATCTGAGCCCTCAGGTCCTCGATGGTCTTGAAGTAATGCCCCCAGTCTCTGACCTGGGGTCCCTTCTCCTCCAATTGCTCACAGATTTTGCTCTCCAGCCTCCAGTTCTCGGTCTCCAGGCTCCTCATTCTATCCAGGTAGGAGATCAGGCGGTCATTCAGGCTTTGCCTGGTTTCCTTCTTGTTCTGTATGCTTTCTATTCCTGCCAGACTCCCGGCCATCCCCACAGCCATGGCTCTGGACACCATGCCATCCTGGAAGCTGGTGGAGCGGGACACGGAGATCAGGGGACAAGAGCCCCCAGCACCTGCACAGACACTGGCCTTGCTGCTGATCAGCCAGGCACCGTAGTTTGGCACCTGGACAGAGCCCAGGGACCAGTAGTTGGTGGAGAAGGTGGAGCGAGTGGTGAAGCTCATGCTGTCCGAGGAGGAGAGTGAGAAGACAGGACTCAGGCTTTGCTGACGATCTCGATTTTACATTTATATGGAAAGGCAAAAGACCCAGAATAGCCAACTAAATATTGAAAGAGAAGAAAGTCAGAATACTTACACTAACCAACTTCAGGGCTTACTGAAAGCTACAGTAATCAAGATGGTGAGGTACTGATGAAAGAATAAACGAATAGTTCAAAGTAATAGAACAGAGAGCTAAGGTATAGACCCACATTAATATAGTCAATTACTCTTTGATATAGGAGCAAAGGTGATGCAATGGAGAAATGTTGTCTTTTCCATAAATGGTGCTGAAACAACTGGACATTTCTGTGTAAAAAAAATGAATCTAGATCAAACCTTACATCCTTCACAAAAATTAACCCAATAGAAAGAACACAGACCTAAATATAAAATGCAGAACTATAAACCTCCCAGAAAATAACAGGAGAAAATCAATGACTTGGGTATGGCAATATAACACCAGAGGCAAAACCCACAAAAAGTAATAAGCTTGATTATATTAAAATTAAAAATTGCTGCTTGGAAAAACACACAGTTAAGAAAATGAGAGGGGCTGCTCCAAGATGGCCAAATAGGAACAGCTCCAGTCTACATCTCCCAGCATGAGTGACACAGAAGATGGGTGATTTCTGCATTTCCAACTGAGGTACTGGGTTCATCTCACTGGGGCTCATTGGACAGTGGGGGCAGGAGAGTGGGTGCAGCCCACTGAGTGTGAGCTGAAGCAGGACAAGGCATCACCTCACCCAGGAAGCACAAGGGGTCAGGGAATTCCTTTCCTAACAAAGGGAAGGGGTGACTGATGGCACCTGGAAAATAGGGTCACTCCCACCCTAATACTGTGTTTTTCCAATGGTCTTAGCAAACGGCACACCAGGAGATTATATCCTGTGCCAGGCTTGGAGGGTCCCATGCCCATGGAGCCTTGCTCATTGCTAGCACAGCACTCTGAAATCGAACTGCAAGGTGGCCGCAAGGCTGGGGGAGGGGCGCCTGCAATTGCTGAGGATTGAGTAGGTAAAAAAAGCAGCGGGAAGCTCGAACTGGGTGGAGCCCACCGCTGCTCAGGGAGGCCTGCCTGCCTCTGTAGACTCACCTCTAGGGGCAGGGCATAGCCAAACAAAAGGCAGCAGAAACCTCTGCAGACTTAAACTTCCCTGTCTGACAGCTTTGAAGAGAGTAGTGGTTCTCCCAGCATGGAGTTTGAGATCTGAGAATGGACAGACTGCCTCCTCAAGTGGGTCTCTGACTCCCGAGTAGCCTAACTGGGAGGCACCCCCCAGTAGGGGCAGACTGACACCTTACATGGCCAGGTGTTACCCCTCTGAGACTAAGCTTCCAGAGGAATGATCAGGCAGGAACATTTGCTGCTCAGCAATATTCGCTGTTCTGCAGCCTCCGCTGCTGATACCCAGGCAAACAAGGTCTGGAGTGGACCTCCAGCAAACTCCAGCAGACCTGCAGCTGAGGGTCCTGACTGTTAGAAGGAAAACTAACAAACAGAAAGGACATCCACACCAAAACCCCATCTGTACGTCACCATCATCAAAGACCAAAGGTAAATAAAACCACAAAGATGGGGAAAAAACAGAGCAGAAAAGCTGAAAATTCTAAAAATCAGAGCACCTCTCCCCCTCAAAAGGAATGCAGCTCCTCGCCAGCAATGGGACAAAGCTGGATGGAGAATGACTTTGACGAGTTGAGAGAAGAAGGCTTCAGATGATCAAACTCCTCTGAGCTAAAGGAGGAAGTTTGAACCCAATGCAAAGAAGCTAAAAACCTTGAAAAAAGATTAGATGAATGGCTAACTAGAATAACCAGTGTAGAGAAGTCCTTAAATGGCCTGATGGAGCTGAAAACCATGGCACAAGACTACATGAAGAATGCACAAGCTTCAGTAGCCGATTTGATCAACTGGAAGAAAGGGTATCAGAGATGGAAGATCAAATGAATGAAATGAAGTGAGAAGAGAAGTTTAGAGAGAAAGGGTAAAAAGAAATGAACAAAGCCTCCAAGAAATATGGGATTATGTGAAAACACCAAATCTACTTCTGATTGGTATACCTGAAAGTGATGGGGAGAATGGAAACAAGTTGGAAAACACTCTGCAAGATATTATCCAGGAGAACTTCCCCAACCTAGCAAGGCAGGCCAACATTCAAATTCAGAAAATACAGAGAATGCCACAAAGATACTCCTTGAGAAGAGCAACTCCAAGACACATAATTGTCAGATTCACCAATGTTGAAATGAAGGAAAAAATGTTAAGGGCAGCCAGAGAGAAAGGTCGGGTTACCCACAAAGGGAAAGCCATCAGACTAACAGTGGATCTCTCAGCAGAAATTCTACAAGCCAGAAGGAAATGGGGGCCAATATTCAACATTCTTAAAAAAAATAATTTTCAACCCAGAATTTCATGTCCAGCCAAACTAAGCTTCATAATTGAAGGAGAAATAAAATCCTTTACAGACAAGCAAATGCTGAGAGATTTTGTCACCACCAGGCCTGCCCTACAAGAGCTCGTGAAGGAAGCACTAAACATGGAAAGGAACAACTAGTACCAACCACTGCAAAAACATGCCAAATTGTAAAGACCATTGATGCTAGGAAGAAACTGCATCAACTAATGAGCAAAATCACCAGCTAACATCATAATGACAAGATCAAATTCACACATAACAATATTAACCTTAAATGTAAATGGGCTAAATACTCCAATTGAAAGACACAGACTGGCAAATTGGATAAAGAGTCAAGATCCATCAGTGTGCTGTATTCAGGAGACCCATCTCATGTGCAGAGACACACATAGACTCAAAATAAAAGGATGGAGGAATATCTACCAAGCAAATAAAAAAAAAAAGGCGTGGGTTGCAATGCTAGTCTCTGATAAAACAGACTTTAAACCAACAAAGATCAAAAGAGACAAAGAAGGTCATTACATAATGGTAAAGGGATCAATTCAACAAGAAGAGCTAACTATCTTAAATATATATGTACCCAATACAGGAGCACCCAGATTCATAAAGCAAGTCCTTAGAGATCTACAAAGAGACTTAGACTCCCACACAATAATAATGGGAGACTTTAACAGCCCACTGTCAACATTAGACAGATCAATGAGACAGAAAGTTAACAAGGATATCCAGGAAATGAACTCAGCTCTGCACCAAGCAGACCTAATAGACATCTACAGAACTCTCCACCCCAAATCAACAGCATATGCATTCTTCTCAGCACCACATCACGCTTATTCCAAAATTGACCACATAGTTGGAAGTAAAGCACTCTTCAGCAAAAGTAAAAGAATAGAAATTACAACAAACTGTCTCTCAGACCACAGTGCAATCAAACTAGAACTCAGGATTAAGAAACTCACTCAAAAGTGCTCAATGACATGGAAACTGAGCAACCTGTTCCTGAATGACTACTGGGTACATAACAAAATGAAGACAGAAATAAAGATGTTCTTTGAAATCAATGAGAACAAAGACACCACATACCAGAATCTCTGGGACACATTTAAAGCAGTGTGTAGAGGGAAATTTATAGCATTAAATGCCCACAAGAGAAAGCAGGAAAGATCTAAAATTGACACCCTAACATCACAATTAAAAGAACTAGAGAAGCAAGAGCAAACAAATTCAAAAGCTAGCAGAAGGCAAGAAATAACTAAGATCAGAGAAGAACTGAAGGAGATAGAGACACAAAAGGCCTTCAAAAAATCAATGAATCCAGGAACTGGTTTTTAGAAAACATAAACAAAATTGATAGACCGCTAGCAAGACTAGTAAAGAAGAAAAGAGAGAAGAATCAAATAGACACAATAAAAAATGATAAAGGGGATATCACCACTGATCCCACAGAAATACAAACAACCATCAGAGAATACTATAAACACCTCTACACAAATAAACTAGAAAATCTAGAAGAAATGGATAAATTCCTCGACACATACAGTCTCCCAAAACTAAATCAGGAAGAAGTGAGTCTCTGAATAGACCAATAACAGGCTCTGAAATTGAGGAAATAATTAATAGCTTACCAACCAAAAAAAGTCCAGGACCAGATGGATTCACAGCCCAATTCTACCAGAGGTACAAGGAGGAGCTGGTACCATTTCTTCTGAAACTATTCCAATCAATAGAAAAAGAGGGAATCCTCCCTAACTCATTTTATGAGGCCAGCATCATCCTGATACCAAAGCTTGGCAGAGACACAACAAAAAAAGAGAATTTTAGATCAATATCCCTGATGAACATTGACGCAAAAATCCTCAATAAAATACTGGCAAACCGAATCCAGCAGCACATCAAAAAGCTTATCCACCACGATCAAGTTTGTTTCATCCCTGGGATGCAAGGCTGGTTTGACATATGCAAATCAATAAATGTAATCCAGCATATAAACAGAACCAAAGACAAAAACCACATGATTATCTCAATAGATGCAGAAAAGACCTTTGACAAAATTCAACAGCCTTTCATGTTAAAAACTCTCAATAAATCAGGTATTGATGGGATGTATCTCGAAATAATAAGAGCTACTTATGGCAAACCCACAGCCACTATCATACTGAATAGGCAAAAACTGGAAGCATTCCATTTGAAAACTGTCACAAGACAGGCATGCCCTCTCTCACCACTCCTATTCAACATAGTGTTGGAAGTTCTGGCCAGGGCAATCAGGCAGAAGAAAGAAATAAAGTGTATTCAATTAGGAAAAGAGGAAGTCAAATTGTCCCTGTTTGCAGATGACATGATTGTATATATAGAAAACCCCATTGTCTCAGCCCAAAATCTCCTTAAGCTGATAAGCAACTTCAGCAAAGTCTCAGGATACAAAATCAATGTGCAAAAATCACAAGCCTTCTTATACACAAATAACAGACAAACAGAGAGCCAAATCATGAGTGAACTCCCATTCACAATTGCTTCAAAGAGAATAAAATACCTAGGAATCCAACTTCCAAGGGATGTGAAGGCCCTCTTCAAGGAGAACTACAAACCACTGCTCAAGGAAATAAAAGAGGACACAAACAAATGGAAGAACATTCCATGCTCATGGATAGGAAGAATCAATATCGTGAAAATGGCCATACTGCCCAAGGTAATTTATAGATTCAATGCCATCCCCATCAAGCTACCAATGACTTTCTTCACAGAATTGGAAAAAACTACTTTAAAGTTCATATGAAACAAAAAAAGAGCCCGCATGGCCAAGACAATCCTAAGCCAAAAGAACAAAGCTGGAGGCATCATGCTACCTGACTTCAAACTGTACTACAAGGCTACAGTAACTAAAACAGCATGATACTGTTACCAAAACAGAGATATAGACCAATGGAACAGAACAGAGCCCTCAGAAATAATACCACACATCCACAACCATCTGATCTTTGACAAGCCTGACAAAAACAAGAAAGATTTCCTATTTAATAAAAGGTGCTGGGAAAACTGGCTAGCCATATGTAGAAAGCTGAAACTGCATCCCTTCCTTAAACCTTATACAAAAGTTAATTCAAGATGGATTAAAGACTTAAATTTTAGACCTAAAACCATAAAAATCCTAGAAGAAAACCTAGGCAATACCATTCAGGACATAGGCATGGACAAAGACTTCATGACTAAAACAGCAAAAGCAATGGCGACAAAAGCCAAAATGGACAAATGGGATCTAATTAAACTAAAGAGCTACTGCACAGCAAAAGAAACTACCATCAGAGTGAACAAGCAACCTACAGAATGGGAGAAAATTTTTGCAATCTACTCATCTGACAAAGGGCTAATATCCGGAATCTACAAAGAACTCAAACAAATTTACAGGAAAAGAACAAACAACCCCATCACAAAGTGGGCGAAGGATATGAACAAACACTTCTCAAAAGAAGACATGCAGCCAGGAGACACATGAAAAAATACTCATCATCACTGGCCATGAGAGATATGCAAATCAAAACCACAATGAGATACCATCTCACACCAGTTAGAATGGCGATCACTAAAAAGTCAGGAAACAACAGGTGCTGGAGAGGATGTGGAGAAATAGGAACACTTTTACACTGTTGGTGGGACTGTAAACTAGTTCAACCATTGTGGAAGACAGTGTGGCAATTCCTCAAGGATCTAGAACTAGAAATACCACTTGACCCAGCCATCCCATTACTGGGTATGTACCCGAAGGGTTATAAATCATGCTGCTATAAAGGCATATGAACACGTATGTTTATTGCAGCACTCTTCACAATAGCAAAGACTTGGAACCAACCCAAATGAGGATCAATGATAGACTGGATTAAGAAAATGTGGCACATATACACCATGAATACTATGAAGCCATAACAAAAGGAAGAGTTCATGTCCTTTGTAGGGACATGGATGAAACTGGAAACCAACATTCTCAGCAAACTTTCACAAGGACAAAAAACCAAACACCACATGTTCTCACCCATAGGTGGGAATTGAACAATGAGAACACTTGGACACAGGAAGGGGAACATCACACACCGAGGTCTGTCATGGGGTGGGGGGAGGGGGGGGCGGGAAAGTATTAGGAGATATACCCAATGTAAATGAAGAGTTAATGGGTGCAGCACACCAACGTGGCACATGTATACGTACGTAACAAACCTGCACGTTGTGCACATGTACCCTAGAACTTAAAGTATAATAATAAAAAAAAAGAAAATGAAGACAAGCTGCAGACTGAGACAGAATATGTGCAAAGGACACATGTGATAAAGGATTGTTATCCAAAACATACAAAAAACCTTAAACTCAACAGTGAGGAAACAAGCAACTCATTTAAAAAATAAGCCAAAGACTGAAACAGACACTTTGACAAAGATATACAGATGACAAACAAGGATATGAAAAGATACTGCACATCATATGTCATTAGGGAATTATAAATAAAACAATAATGAGACATCACTATTCATTAGAATAAAAATCCAAAACACTGACACCACCAAATATGGTGAAGATGTTGAGCAACGGAAACTCTCATTCATTGCTGCTGAGAATACAGAATGGTACAACTACTTTGCAGGATGATTTGGTGATTACTTACAAAACTAAATATACTCTTAACATAGAATTCAGCAATCGTGATCCTAGGTATTTGCCCAAATGAGTTGAAAACTTATGTCCACACTAAAACCTTCACACAGATGTTTATGGCAGCTTTATTCATAATGGCCAAAACTTTGAAGGAACCAAGATGTCCTTCAGCAAGTGAATGGATAAATAGATTGTGAAACATTCAGACAATGGAATAATATTTAGCACTTAAAAAATGAGCTATTGAGCTGTGAAAAGACATGAAGGAATCTTAAATGTGTGTAGCTAAGTGAAAGAAGCCAATCTGAAAGGGCTGCATACTAAATGATTCCAACTACATGACATTCTGAAAAAGGTAAAACTATGTGGATAATGAAAAGATCAGTGATTGCCAGGGGTTGAGAAGAGGGAGGGATGAATAGATGGAGTGCAGATAATTTTTAGGGCAGTGAAAACTGATCTGTGGAATACTACAGTGTTGGATATATGTCTATTGAATACAAATCTATTGAATGTACAGCACCAAGAGTGAAACCTAATGTAAACTATGGACTTTGGGTGATAATGGTGTATCAGTGTATGTTCCTGGATTGCAACAAATGTACCGCTCTGGTGGGGGAGTTGATAGTGGAAGAGCCCGTGCAGATGTGGGAGTGAGGGGTGTATAGGAACTCTGTACTTGTCTATTCATTTTTCAGTGAACCTGAAACTTCTCTAAAAAATAAAGTTTGTTAAAAAGATAATGTCTCAGCCCTCTCATTTTAAGTATGGGGCAACTGCTGGCTAATAACTCAGCCTCATACTGTACTGAGAAACTGAAAGCAACTCCTCAGTTGGTAATAGCCTCAAGGTACCACCCATATATTGGCTGGCATCTGGGCCGAGCCTTTTTTTCTTCTTCTGTTCCTGGGATAGTTTCATGGAAGCCAGCCCCTTCTGACATGGCCTGAACCACATCTATTCTCATAGCCTCAGGACCTCCCTCCTGTAGTTGTTCCCTTTCTCCTGAAACAACGCCCTCCTTTCTTTACTAGACCATTCCCATCAGCAGGTAAACATGTTCTAGTATCTTCCATGCAGAGAAGCTTTTTTCCTGGTCTCATATTGCTCCTGAGCCAGTGCTGGTTCTTCACTCTCTATGTTATAGCTTCTCAAGGGTTCCGTCTGTTCATACTCACCTCTCATTCTCTTGTCAGCTCACTCCATCACTCCATTAAGACTCTACATGGAGGCCGGGTGCAGTGGCTCACACCTGTAACCCCAGCACTTTGGGAGGCTGAGGCAGTTGGACTTTCTAAGGCCAGGAGTTCCAGACCAGCCTGGCCAACATGGTGAAACCCTGTCTCTACTAAAAAAATACAAATAAAATAAAAAAATTAGTTGGACAAAGCAGTGGCACTTGCCTGTAATCCCAGCTACTCGGGAGGCTGAGGCAGGAGAATTGGTTGAACCTGGGAGGCAGAGGTTGTGGTGAGCCAAGATTGCACCACTGCACTACAGCCTGGGCAACAGAGCCAGATTTCATCTCAAAAAAAAAAAGACTCTTCATAGACACCAAGATCTTTATGTTTCTAAATTCAACAGCCCCTTTCTATTATTCCACATAATCTTAGCAACAGTTGAGCAACCGCTCAGCAACTACTGCCTGTAATACTTTCTTTCCTTGGTAGATCCCCTTCCTACCTCCTTGAGTACTTTTTCCTTATACTCTCCCCTGCTCATCCTCCAAGTGCTGAAGGGCTCTTTCCTGGGCACCCTTTCCTTCTTTATCTGCAAACTCTCTCTGAGTGACAACATTTAGGCCTCAGACTTCAAATCCTCTACATGAAAAGACTCCAAAATTTCCACCTGCTCCTCTCACCTACACCGATAAACCCAACTCTTCATGGATGTCTATAGGCAACATGTCTGTAATGGTCCAAACAGAACTCCAGGTGTATTCCCCCAATCTACCTAGAATATTTATCATTTCATTTCTGCAAACAATATCCAAAATTGATTTATTTTTTGCTAAAGCCGAAAGTCTATGCAACCTCTCTGAATTCTCTTCTTCTCTCACACCAGTAAGTCTTCCTTTCTTTACATGTATAGATATCCTGAATCCTTCACTTCTGTGAATTCTGAATACCTTAGTCCAAGCTTTTAGAATACTGGAAGAGTCTGTAGTCTCCTAAGGCATATACTAATTCAGTCATTGCTCTGTATGTTTGAGTCCCACAGAGACACAAGGAGATTTTTTAAAAGCATGGATCACATTGCTTCCCTACTTCAGACTTTCCAACAACCATGTCCCATTGCTTAGAATATAGTCCAAGCACTTATCTGGGTTCACTTACTCTGCTTGGTCTCACCCTTATCCTCCCTTCTGATCTTGTCTCCAAGTTGCAGCTTCAGCAGCCTACACCACCACAAGCCCGTGCTTCTTTCTAGGCTTAGCACCAGTTATTTCCTTACAAAGGAATGCCATTGAACTTGATCTTTGCAGAGTAGGCTTCTTCTTGTTGCTCAGATCTTAGATTAAATATAAAGTCACCCAAGAGGTAATCTGTTCAGAGTTGCTGCCCAAGCATGGCCATTTTGCTCCATCTAAAGTTTCTGGATAATCTTTTTCATCCCCTCATTCTCTCTCTCTCTCTTCCTCACACACACACACACACACACACACACACACACACACACACTCACTTTTTCCATTACTGTTGGCCTTCTTCACTGCTGTATTTTTGATGCTGAGAAACCTGTCTGGCACACAATGTGTGCTTAATAAATGTTTCTGACTGAATAGATGGAAGACACAGTGGAATGACTTGCCCCAAATTGCTCAGTGAGTGGCAGGAACAATGAGAGTCTACAACCCTTGACTCTTTGCACATTATGCCATCCCCAAAAGAGGAAGATTGTTAGTACCATCACTTTTTCTGAAATATTATTTGGCCTTTAAAAAGAGGGAAATTCAGTTATTTGTGACAATGTAGATGAACCTGGAAGACATTGTGCTAAGTGAAATAAGCCAGTCACAGAAAGACAAAGTCTACATGATCTCACTTATATGCAGAATCTAAAAATGTTGAACTCAAAGCAACAGAGAGTAGAATGGTGGCTACCAAAGGTTGCAGGGTGGGAGAAGGAATGAGGAGATATTGATCAAAGGGTGCAAAGTTTCCATTAGAAGGAAAAATATGATTTTGGAGTCTATTGCACAGCATGGTAACAATAGTTGATAATAAAGTATATTTTTAAATAATGAAAAGAATACATTTCCAGTGCCATAACTCTTAAAACTCACTGACAAATTCAATTTCAAGTGGTAACTTAGATTTTGATGTTAAAAGAAGTGTGAGACCATATCACAAACATGGCAAGTCTAGACTAGCATTTGCAGGTGACTAAGAGTTCAGATGATTCCTCCATGTTAGAGATCAAATAAATCTTGATAACATGCCTATTTGTCCATAAAAAGTTAGTTTTATATACTAACAGTGCCTTTTGTGTATATTTAAACAGAACAAATCGTAATTTATTATGTTCTCCAGAAACTGATTTTGCAACGTTGCTAAACTAGCAGATTGGAAAGATGCTCACAATTCTCAGATGGTATGAATGTTTCTCTGCATTGGCATCAGAGCTGCCACTGCTTGGCATTCCAAGAACTTCCCAGCTGCAGGTTCATCACCTTCTCCTCCCGGGAAAGGCATGTGAGATTCTGCACACAGATAGGAATGTCATAAGTATAACTTGCTCTGTGCTTTTCCTTTATTTGAGGCAGGAATTCATTCCCTGGCTGAATGCCATGGGTTACTTATTCTGGGTATTACATTGCACTTTATTAGATACAAATAAAACTTTTATGAAAGTGTTTATAGGAGTGAATGCTGGAAGACCCACTTATATCTCACAGGTGCCAAAGAGCCTGAAGTCATGCCAGTGGTGGAGTGCTGATTGGAACTGACTGGGTTTGGATGGCATCTCTACTCATCTGTAATGGGAGCTCTGTCAAAGGAAACCTTCCTCAGGCACCTGTAATCTGCCTTGGTTCCTTAGATTTGTTTGTAGTTGTTTTTATCCTTTCACAAATTGTGCAATACTGCTTATCAAGC
Source organism: Pongo pygmaeus (assembly GCF_028885625.2). Lineage (NCBI taxonomy): Eukaryota > Metazoa > Chordata > Mammalia > Primates > Hominidae > Pongo > Pongo pygmaeus. The sequence continues at coordinate 17,498,080 of NC_072394.2, forward strand.
AATGATTAGCAATGAACTTGTCATTATTTTATCTCACTGAGTAATATCGGGAGTTATAAAAAGAAAATGTTTCCCAAGCCTTACCCCCACGACTCTAGTATCTACAATGCATTGGCCTTAACACCAGCCTACAGCCCCAAAATGGTATCTGATACTTGTTCATCAGCTTCCTTTTTTTTTTTTTTTTCAGATAGGATAAATTTTGGAAAACTCTGGTGGCTTTTGGGTAATGAAGTTAATGATAATTGCCAACTTTTTTCATGAAGTTTCTTGAACTTTGATGAATTTAGGAACAATAATAGTGATTCTGGTCATATGTCACCTTGTTCTTATGTTCTGTGATTCTGAAGGTGAATCTATATATTATTTTCATTTGACCAGTGAGGAAAATAAGGATGAGGACATAATTTAAACCTGGTCAATTCACAGGCAGGGACGATGTGGGACTCACAGTCAATTCTCTGACTTCCAGTCAGAAATCTTGACCCTGAGAGGTTTTCCTACATGAATAGGTTAGATCTATTAATGAGTAGGTAAGGTGAGATGTGGGGTCTATCCTGGCCTTTTAGGTGCAGGTTGAGTTATCAAATCTATGAGGGAAACCACATCCACTAGAAGTCAGAGAATCTGAATGTGAATTCCACCCCTGTCCATTCTTATTTACCAAGTATAAATCAGTTCTTATTCTTATTTTCCCTCATAAGCAAGAACTGACCACCATCTACATCAACTGAAACTTTTCTGGAATCCACACAGTGCAATAATCCTTAGGAAAAGCTACCTGGGATTCCGCTGTTACAATAAGAAGGCCACCAATACTCAACTGGAACCTTACATAATCCCAGTAAAAGGAAAGATTCAGATCTTGTCCTGATTGCAGACTTTGTGTTGGTATTTTAAAATCTGTATCGGTGAATAATTTCAAATTTTAAATCTACCTGCATAGTTGACCAAGGCTTTGGATTGTGATGATTTTAATGTGTATCTATGAATTATTTAATATGCTTTCCTTCAAAGGGTAGAATACATTTTCACTTTTCTTAAGTGTGGGGTAAACTTAATGACTCATGTGTAACAAATAAATTAAGGTATGCATAGAGGTGTCACTTCTAATGCTAGGTCATAAAAGACGTTTTGTTTTCTGCCTTATTCTGTCTTTCTCTTTGATCATTCAGGCTGGGGGATGCCAGCTGCCATATTGTAAAGACACTCAAGAATCCCTGTGGAGAGGTCCCCATGGCACAGAAATGAACTCTCAGCCCAAAAGCCAACAAAGAACCAAGGCCTCAAGCCAGCAGCCATGGGAATGGGAATGGGCCATCTTGGAAGCCGATCCTGCAGCCCCAGTCAAGCCTTCAGATGACAGTAGCCCCAACCAATATCTTCACCAGATCTTCTTCAGAGACCATGTGCCAGCATGACCCTACTAAACCACTCCAAATTTCTGACCCTCAGAAATTGTGTGAGATAATAATTGTTTTTGTTTTAATATGCTAAGCTTTAGATTTGTTGGTTACTCCAAATTAGATAACTAATTCAGAATGCAATATATACACTCAGCCAGGTATACGCCTCTGCTTCTTGATGCCTGGGGAGAGGGGAGAGAGGGATGGATCCCCACTATTATTGCACCCAGGGTACACTGGTCTGGGTTTAGAATGTCTTGCGCTTTTTCAACCTTCTGTTCTCACATTTCTCAGTAGTATGTATATTAAACTCTCTTCAGTAACCCACTTTGAGTCTGCCATTTTTTCCTGTTAGGTTCCCACCTGAAATGGCTGCCATGTAACATCTGCACAAACTCCAGCAAGTGATCACCTGTGCTGTGAATACCTCCCAGTGCAACCATGCCTGTCACATTGGATGATACCTTTCAGAGCTGCTGGTGCCAGCAAAGCCAGGCCCCAGTGTCACCACATGG